>NW_019396002.1:0-2884447 GCF_000612105.2 Orussus abietinus
CGACCCTGCCCGTGAGCAATCTCCCAACTCATCTCTGCTCTGCAACTCTCTGCGTCTATCAGACTCAAGTTTATCCGTGTCACACGGATCAGTATTTTAACTCAATTTGGTGTTCAACGAGTTACTTAATTTAAAAAGCTACAAAGCCCTAACCTGTTGATATAATTGCACTGTTTTATTAATAATTAAGTATTTGGGAAGAGGCGGTGGTAGTCGTTAACAACTGGTCTAGTCCACTAAATTATTTAACCTTTTTGAAATACTTGGAATTAGTATCCTGATTTTATACGAAGGAAGAATGTCCGCTTCCATGATGTCCAATGCAAAGCTTCAGGATGATATGAATAGTATACCTTTGGCTGATGACGATCCCCAAGGTAATGTGTTTTCTGTTCGTCAAAGTGACCTACTTATGGTACCACTCATTTGTTTCAATAAATGTAAATTAAACTGCTAGCACAAAAGAGGAACGTTTTAACATGTATTGTTTTGGACTAAAGAGAACTTTTATTAGTTGCACAAGTTCGAAGAAGCGCATTCATGAATGCTAATCCATTATATAGAAATTTCAAGGTTTGTCTTATCGATGAGAATACTCTATAAAATGTGCATTTATTGAATGAGATTATCATAGACATAAGTAACGTAATTGCTCTAAAGTAAAGAGTGTAGTCTTACTTACGCGTGACGTTCCGCAAATAGTGATTATCCCAGAAGAAGAAATCCTTGACAATGTGTCTAACACGTCAGATGCGCTTGCTCGAGGCCGTAGTATGGACTCGCTTCCTTCTACATTTACCAATGGAAGTAGCAGTCCCAATAGTAAGTTCATTAAATCAACATTGTAGCAATCCATTGTGGTACTGTACGTAAAATTCAAGAAGTAGACCGTTTGATTGTTTTTCTTTAAGGAAAACGTATATTGCATGATGTACTCGTCCAAAGAATCCCTGTTATTATAATAAGGTATCATTAGCGTTCTCTACAATCATTTTCAATTGCATTCTTAACTTCTTAGGTTTAGATCCCGATATAAGCCCAGATGAACAAGAAGAAAAAGCAAGGTTGATAGCACAGGTTCTTGAACTTCAAAATACTCTTGATGGTAAAATACAATTGTTTATTCGGGACAATTTAATGTGGTCATTTCCTAGATTTTATTGGTTATCAACTTGGTGAAATCTCAACAAAAATTTATTGCAGATTTGTCACAAAGAGTAGACAGTGTCAAGGAGGAGAACTTAAAGCTTCGCAGCGAAAATCAAGTATTGGGACAATATATAGAAAATTTAATGTCAGCTTCGAGTGTGTTTCAATCGACGAGCCCGAAATCTAAAAAGAAGTGAATTTCTAGCATGACTCTAAATGTAACTATTAATTGCAAGCTCTTTCGCAATTTGGAAAAACAAAGCAAAATGCATATTTTGCTTTAAACAATTTTCTTTAGAAAAATGTACAATTCTGTCGTGAAAGTTTTTTAATTGTATTACCAAGCCTGGTAAATGGTACAACTATAATTATCTGGCTTAAAATTCGTAAATGTAATTTTTACAATATTATTCTCGAAGTGGAAAGAAGAATATGATATGCATTTCTCATAACTTATTTTATAGAAAAGGGGATTGCGCTTCTTAGCTATGCCACCCCGTCCAAGACTTTATATCTATGTTTAAAGTATACATTACATGATTTTGTTGCCAAAGACTTCAGTTTCTTTTTCTCTTTTTATATAACTATGCTTAAATGCTTGAAACTAGTAGATAGAAAGAGACATAAAAAATTAAAGTAGGGTTGTTGTATTGCATAAAGCAATGCAAAGTATGTAATATATTTTATTAATATTTATTTATAATGTCATGTGAGGATATTTAATTGACATAAGAATAGATGAAAATAAGGGTCATTGAAAAAGAGCGATGATAGTTTATAACGTGGCATTTAAATAAATCATAATTTTTTTGTATACATAAGATTTTTAAAAATTGCTTAATATATGTACAGAGATCCGCGATTCTATTAGACGACTTTACAGCCTACAGGAAACCCTGAAAAGGAAGTGAAAAATAAATTATCCATCATATTATCTTACAAGGCAAACTGAAATTCATAGTTTAGTTAAAATTCATTTAGTTACGGAATAAAACAAAACTCCATTCGATACTTTGCTGGATAATTTATCATTTATCATTACATAGGCATTCAATTGCCTTGCATAATACACCGATACGTATATCGTCAATGTTATGCCTCTGTTAAGAAAGAAATATCTAAAGCTTTGCTAAATCAACTAAATTAATTATACTGTGCTTTATGACGACTACATTATTTAAACGTATTGCCATGTATGTAGATGTACAGAAGAGGGAGAGAAAAAAATCAGTTATATAGTATTATCAGGAGGAAGTACCGATTATAAGAAGATTAGATGCTAACATACTTTATCAACTCATTATTGGATCTTCGTATTCTAACGCACTGAATATTCCAGGACCGCCAGAGCTCGCTTGCAGGAAACATTACTTTCTCTACTTTTAGCACAGAACACTTCCCAAATCTTGCAATGAAGTTTAAGCTTACAAGCACAAAGAATCCGATGTTCTGTAAAACATTCGTTCTGCCGAAGAGTTTCATCGTCTCGTTAATTTCTAAAATGCATTTAGAAGCAATTGTGCCTTAATATCGTGAATACTCGATTTACAGCTTCCACTGTAAAACAGTTTAAGATTCACCAAGCTTGAAAAAAAAAAACAGGTGGTTCACGCTGTCGGCGATCAGTATTTAAGTTGTCTGGGAGAGAACTGAATAGCTTTTTGACCCCAAGCGGTTTTCGATCCGAGCTTGGGACGTCCGTTCTTCTTTATCCCTATCCACCAGCCAAGCTCTACATATTTTCGTGATCGAAAAGCATCGTAAGATCCGATCTTCCACTGCTCCCAGACCGTGTTCTCTTTACTCACGTTAGGCTGGAAATAAAACCTGAAATGTAGAGAACGCACCTTCCTTGTGTCATGGTCCAAAGCACGTTGAATAATTTCTCTGTGACCATTATCGTATCGTCATTCTAGGCGGACTAGTCCTCTGAGAACTTTTACCTCTCCGTATAATCGACCTTTATGATTGAAAGCCACGTATAGGCCAGTCTCGATGCATTGAATTCTTATCAACCCAAAAGATACGGTTGATATGCTGAGTAGAGCTGTAAAAACCGTAGTCAGTGGTCATTTAAATCACATAGTATTATACTTTAGAATTTAGGAGGAAACACACACACAGGGTTGGCTTTATAGCTGAAATGCGGCTGTGTGAACCTGGAATCCAGTTTGAGGCACAAATAAAATTAACAGGCTTATTTAAATGTTTCTGTCATGTAGATATTTGTGCCATGTTGAGTTTTGTTTGTGCCATTTCTTTTTACAAAGACCAGAGCTGTTAACTCTTTGAACACGGAGACGTTTCTACATATGGGCGAAATTCATCTGACCGGACAGGCAATATTGGACCAAACGTCGGGCGCCTTTAGACGCTCTTAGTCGCCAAAGGGTTAAACAAAGATAAACAAATTCTGAAAATTACCATTTTAACGTTTTTGAGGTTCTGGGAGGCTCTGAATTTTCCTAAAGTCAGAGAATCCATTAGGGTCGAAAAATCCAAATTTCCACGATTTCGGAATTTGTTTATCTTTTTGAACCGTTTTGGTTTTTGTAAGAAACATGCCACAAACAAAACTCAACATGACACAAACGTCTACATCACAGGAACATTCTAATAAGCCTGTTAATTTCGTTTGTGCCTCAAATTGGATTCCAAGTTCACACAGGCCTGAAATGCTGGATTCAGGTGGGACCGAGTGAACAATTGACCATCACGAATGGAGATATAAAATTAGTTCTAAGAGAGATTAATATACACCGTTACTTGCTTACACTTGATATCGATACTCCTATAGATTAAAGTAATAGACCTGATATCACGTCGGATTAGTGATCACGTACATACAAATTGTTGAACGAGAGCGATCGGATATATTTATCTGAAAGTAGGAACGCCTTTAAAAACATGCCACTTGTAATTCCGAAATTGTTTATAGCTTTCCCATAGTTGGGGTAGTTGACCTCGTTTCCCGTGGATATTAATAGCCATCTCATATGTGTTCTTTATAAGCCCTTCTCTTCTCTAACAGACCATGCGTTGAAACTTATATTTAAATCCCATCGTTACACGGAACTTTCGGCTTTCGCTCGTTATGAATGTATAATCTGTCAATTGTGCATTTAGTATAAACACAATAAATAACATCACGAATACTCGCCGCCGTAGCCTGCATTTAGCCGTACCCTGTACATTGTTATTCCTCGTTTCCTCGATTCAGAGCGACAATTGGCTAGATAAATTACCGTGCGATTCGTCGGTGGCACTTGCGCCACATATTAATCCAGACGGGCTCACAGCCAGGTGATAACCAGTGCGACAATAAAGCTGGATAACCAGAGAACCGTAAATTGGATTTTCAGCTGGTCCCCGTGGATCCCAGACCACGTACAAGGGAAGTCGGTCCTTCTTCTGCACGTCCCGACGAGGCACCCTAGGAAATACATTGTTCATTACATATATCGTTGTATCGTATTATCTCCGATCTCCCGCAACTTTGTTCATCTCCGTTGTATCGCTTTATCAGGGTGCGGTACTTTTTTTTTTTCTGGCCTCCACGAAAGCAATCGGGATCCGAGTCGGCTCGTTTTCCAGGCCACTGGGTATCCTATCGTATATACATGAAAAGCATTGTTTAGCCTAGGTAAATTGCCTAGCCCGTTACATTGGCGTACGCGGACACCGGATAGCAGGAGGAATACCTACTTTCATTCGTTTCGGTGGTGAATTTTGTCACGGTCGCGATCACGTTGTAACAATGGAACAAACCCGCGGTACGGAATCACTCGAAGCACGCGGATGCCAAATCAATTGCGAAGCCTCTGTGCGCGGGATATCGACGAATTGCACTCGTGGTAATGACTGCGACCCTGTGTACCGCACGCTGCAGACATAATTGACTCATGAGATCAACGAGAGAGCAGACCGGCATACTTTTCAAATGGAACAATTCATCGCGACGAACATGTCCGTCATGATCAAGGAGCGATAGCTCGTGACAAGAATGGTCTTTAAGTTGCCCAGATAGAGAGAGCATGATCATCATATGAGAAGGGGACTCGATTTACAAACAATTTCCAGATCATTCGCTATATGAAATCTCTGCAATATGTGTGCACATATTACGCAACAGATTTTAAGGAGAAAATTTACGGTAAGGTAAGTGTACCAGTGGTCGAACACCATCTTAAATGTTTCCTTTTATTAAGCATTGCATGAATAACGGCTGTTCAAACACTGGTACATTCGACTTTTCCATCGTCTTCCCAGCATAAATGAATTACTCAATATTTACATATATACGTAGCACGTGTTTTGGAAACTAGAAATTCTATTTTTCACGTTGCTTCAAGTCATCCGTACTTCATATCGATCTTTACGTGCTTGATCTTGATCTGAATCGGCAGGTACATTTACCTTAAATTTGTCACGCCACGGCTCAAATATGAGCCACAGACGCTGCAATTGTTTATCGGCACGTGTGAGATAAATTTAGCCGTACGTATACGTAGAAACATTGGGACATTGCGTGCAATCAACCTTTGTTTAACATTTAAGTATATCTGTTTCGTCATTGCGCACTGCATATACGAGTTCCTAAACGAGGAATAGCCTCATAAGGAACAGCCTAACGATTCATTTGACGATCCTTCATGGGGCAATTTTCATGCAAATCCTGCATCACTTTGTCCATCCGGGTATGCTACAGCCTCGCAGAAAAGGAGCGGCCCTTGTCACGAGATAATGTGACTTATCAGCTGGTAGATTCCAAGAAAGAGTGACTTAATCGTCATTCGTTTATTCATAGTTACCCATTATCGTCGAAGCGAATCGTCTCCGTTGGGGGTCTCAGGGTCTCCCGTTTGTCCCTGCGATGGTCGACCTCATCTTCCTGGCCCAATTCGGCGTCGTAGCTGTCATCGCTACAGCTGTCATCGATGTCGCTCGATTCCTCGTCGCAGACCGGAGCTACGCAATTCTCCTGGATCCACCGCAGACTCATCCCGGTTGCGATACTCCCAGCGGCTACGAGCCTTATCCCGTTTGCCTCGGATCGAAGCATCCGCCGTTAAAGAACGCGTTCCAATAACAAGAGAGGGAGGTCGAGACGTGCGAGGAGAAAAATAGATCCGTAAAAACTTAAGGTGGACTTAGGAAAATCCGAGGTGCAAAGGAATACCGGTTCGCCGGCAGAGCGGACTATCCGTGGTGAACGAAACGCACCGGCGGGGATTATAGTCAGTTTCGCTCTGTTAATATTTACGGAGCCACGGGGAGGGAGGAGGAGGAGGAAATGTGGAGAACGGGATCGGTCGACGGAACCGGGGAAGGGAAGATGGACCCGCCTGGGAGATTGCTGAAAACCTTTCCTTATTTCATTAAGTCGTACGTAACCGTGACATCGCGACTCGCTCGGTAACGGGACAAAGGACGCTTTCCGCGATACCTCGCGCGGTTTTACGACTGTATTGGCTATCTCCGGGGGATTTAATCGGGATTTAAAAAAAACTCACTCGAGATCAAAATCACCCGAGGATCCCGGGTCGAGCGAGAACCGCTTATCTGGGGCGGCTGGATGGGGCTTGTACCGACGTCAGCAACTTGGGAGTAAACTGAATTAAAGCCAACTCCGATTAAACGGCTCTTAGGTATCTCTTGCTCGTTAACATTTACGTCGAAACACGTTCGGACGTTTAGCCGGACCGGCGGCAACCTGGAAGGGGCTTTTTTTACCCCTCGGATTTCGTCTGGGATTCTTTGATCGGTACTCACGAGAACTCGGCCGAAGAAAGGCGGTCTGTCCGCGGATCTTGCCGGTTTGCGGTAGGAGGCTCGACTAAATGGATGGATGTCGGCAGCTACCGGTAACGTCAGCGACTCGCCAGTAGACTGAATTAAAAGCGGCCTCTGATTAAATGCGCGAGCCGCGCTCATAGGTGTTCGAGGCCTACCCTATATGCCACCGTATTACCTAAATGATAGGGGCATGTGAACGCCTATTAATAGGCGGCCTGAAGTCTATTTAACTAACCGGATAACGCGCATCTCTTATGTATGAATGCCCATAGGTATGACTTTTTTTTTCCCTTTTTTTTTTCACCTCACTCGACCTGCAAGGACAGGGGCAATTGTGCGCAAAGGAGGACAGGGGCTGGATCTCGCGTTTCGCTCGAGTAACAAGAGCGGCACGTAATTGCGTACTTGCTCCGGGGATACTCCACGGTAGAGCGGCGGCACTGCCTTGCGAAACCGTACCTTGAGATATCTAGGTATCTCGCGAAGTGAGCACGTTGACATTTCTCGAGATCGTCGCGAGTAGGAAGGGATTATTGGACAAGGAGGTACACCCGGAGGAATTGTCCCTCGGGGTGAACTGAGAGGAAAAGATAATCGGAATTAGGCATTTTTCTAGGATTTTCCGCGCCATCACCTGGCAGGTATATTATGCATCCACGCCGGGAGGAAATTGCGAATAGAATATTGGCCTGTATCACAAAGACTATAATAAACATTTATTTTTTCGATAATATAAAATTACACACTGTAATAACACGAAACATGTATCTTACAATATTTCACAGTAATATAATTATGCTCTTCGGGAAGGGGACTACAGGCGGAAGGATGAACCTCGCCTACGGGGATTAACCGAAATCGATCGGCTTACCCGTGTGGATGCTTCATTATCTATTCGGACTATAGGTCAAAACAATTTCAATGGAGGAAGGATCTGCATCTGCGATTAGGCCTTAACAAACCTAATGTTAATGGTTACTTTACGTAAGAGCAACTAAGGTTTAACATTCTCCGACGACACGTTAATCGATTTGATTTTAGACACTGTTATCGTAAACACTTAACGAACCTACTCTCTATCCAATACGATCTAAAGGCTGACCAATTCTCGTGCAGCCTGCACACCGAAAACTCTCATAAATATCACAAACTATAATACAAGAATGTACACTCTTTCGGCAACGTGCTGACTACCGTCAGCCGATGACACCTCTGACGTTACGTTAATTACATAAATACACGCTATTTACAGGTCCCTACGTATCCGTTTGTATGTATACGTGCGCGCCAAGTACGCGCGCCGTATGCTGCCCGTACCTATTTGTTAGTCCGCGATAAACGAAACAATCTGTAAAAACTGAGCTCTTCTCTTGAAGGTAACGAATTCATCCGATTACCTATTCTTTCGCTTAGCAGGAAGTAGTTGTCACGTCGGTATTCGTCTCTCCGTTTAGATTCTGTCGTGTATTTACAAGGCGATAGCGCGTCGTGTGGAACGATGGGATGATACGGTACCGCTTCAACGAGGTACCGCGACGGTCAACTACGACTTAGAAAATATAGCCAAAACGTGCTATATTCAAGCTAGTCAGCTTAGATCCGTTAGGCCCGCCTTTCTACACGCAGCTGAACTTGACACCTGGAAGTACAATAAAAACGTCCCTGTGAGCACGAAGGAGTCCAGGTAGACATCGATGCCGCTTACGTGCGCATTCACGGCTCCAACGCGACATGGTCTCTCCGGGAAATCGGGACGTTCTTTTAGGACATTTCGACGGGCACGGGTCACGTAAATGCGCAACGTCTCGCTGCATCGCCTGGGTTGACCCAAGTTACGTTAGAGGATAATTACCTAAATAAGATTTATACGGAATTACGCTAAGTACAGTTTTAAGCATGAGTACCGTCGTCACTGGAGTAGCAGTTATGGCAGTGGAGCTTGTGGTTTCGAACACGCACGTCCGTTCCCATAAGGCCATCTCCGAGTCGCACATGACACACGCAGCACTTGAAACACTCCATGTGGTAAAACAGTCGAAGACTTTCTATGATCATTGCAGCTCCCCTCCCTGAAATTAGATGAACGTTCGGAGTTAAAAGAGGATTCTCGATGCGCGTATCAAGAATTTCCTATCCGAATAAGTAGTGGCAGTCTCGATCTTCGGAACGACGATGATATCAATTGAGTGGATACCTAGTTCATCTCCACAGTGGGAACACTTCTTCTTTCCGCTGACACTCAACATCTTCTCCTGGGAGTCAACGTTCCCGTTTGTGGAGGACTGCACCTTCTGCTGCTGAACTGCATGCTGCTGCTGCGACTGGTGTACCAGAGGAGGAAGGTGTTCCTGACTCGTACTGTGCTCTAGCCTGTAACGGTGGAAATCATTGTCTAGATTTAATACCGAAAAATCAACCCGGGAGGCAATTTCCAGCTCTATAAAGATAAATGTCAAGGCCGGGGCCATAAATATTACATCCTTTACCTTCTTCTGGGAGGAAGAGGCTTCTCTTGGGCCCGGTTTTGTACTCTCTGCGTAAGTGTCTGGATAATGGAGTCTGGCAATGGTTTACTGTCCGACCTTGGAGGAACGGCGGTGTAGGGTACGGATGTGCCCGTAACGTGAGGCTGAGATTTGCGAAGAGGAGAACGCTGGTTTTTCTCGTTGATTCGCCTTTGCTCAGCCTCCTGAAAATATGACACCGTATGTTAGCACCGTACGGATCTAGACGCAATTACACGTCCAACAGGAGGAAGTTAGTTACTTGTATCAGCCAGTGTTGGTAGTTAAAGTCGCGAGCTCCGCGAGGGATGTCGCTCTTCCTACGTTGGACCCATTGGTCTCCTTGAACTATTCTCGGACGAGGAACCGCACTTAGGGCTTGCAAGGTTTGTCTGGTCATCTGCTGGCCAGCATGCGTCGCCAAGGTCGTTGCCGATGCACTGTGCCGCAGAACTGGATCCACTTGCTGCGGAATCGAGTCCGCGGACGGAATGCGGCTGTTCCTGTTCATGAACGACAGAAACGATATCGATGAGTCTCTACGATCTGCTACGAGCTGACTGGAAGTCCTAGCCGTGCTGTCCTCTCCCATGGAGTTACGAAAGGTACTACTACAAAAGCTTGTTCGGAAATTAAACGCAAATCAGCAAAGCCATCTATTCTTTTGATCGATCCCTCAGCCGTGACGCTTCCTGCTTGCCGCTACAATGTTACACCTCCTATGTAATACTCAGAGAGGAATCTTCGTCTGTGTTGAATTTAGCATGCAACTAGATTCAGTGGGTGGTTTCTACTCAATCCATCATGATACGTGATTAACTGGCTTTCCACTAAATTAATAATAGCAGTCTATCTTATACCAAGAAAAGATTTACCTAATGGTAACGTCTCGTTGTCTTTGTTCAGCCAGGCGTAAGGGCTTGGCCGGTGGAATAGGTGGAGGTGGCGGTCTTCTTCTCTGGCCATCTTGAAGTTGCAGATTCGGCATGGAAGACCTGTAGCTCGTTGCCGATAACTGTTTGAATTGCTGAGTGTTACTACTTGGTACGTGAGCGACATCTTGTAGAGACTTCCATTGTTCCTGAAGTTGTTCGGCCAATTGTTGCTGCTTCTGTTCTCGGTAGGCCAAGTTACTGCGCTGCCTCTTCAGCTCTTCTTGCTCAAGTTGGAGGAGTTCTCTTTCGACTCGAAGGACTTCCTATGGAACACATAAAACTTGCCATTAAAGATATGCAAATGTTAATGCATCGAGGACATTAAATGTAAAGCCCAGAACATGCTCTCAGGGCGCGTTACGCTGGCAAAGGGAGAAGTTTAGTAGTGCTCAAATTTCCTCTAAATGGTCAAAGCTTCGATATCTACTTCTCAATCATTACATAAGCGAAATACAGTGCTACTTCGCAAATAAATGTGTAACCAAGGTGGCTCCCTTACCCCAGAAGCAAATTCGTCCTCACGGTTGCTCAACCCTGCACCCATCATTGTCTTAGTCTGCGAACAAGTAAGTCAGTACTCAGGATCAAAGTGCTCCGACTAAGGTACCCTCGTGCAATCACACGTATTATCTTTTACCTATTCAAGGACGGACAAAACGTACTTATATAAGTATACTACGATCAAAAGTGTGGCCGCTCTACGGTTTGTGCAGGTTGAAGAGAGCAGCTTAAAAAAACCATTCGGTTTTCGCCCTAGCCACATCGACTCGTTTAATCGCTCGTCTATTTCCCAGTAACCGAGATGTACGTTAAGCCGAACTCACCTCCTGTTCGCGAATCTGGCTCTCGATGGCTCTGATCCTCAGCTCTTCCTGACGCCTGAGTTCAAGGGCTCTTCTCTCCTTCTCCTCGATCTCGGTCTGAATCCTCATTTGCTCCGTCTGTATCCTGAGTTCCTCTTCCTGTCTCTTTTCTTCGGCGCATCTAGCTTCTGCTTCTGCTCGGGCCGTTTCCTGCTGCCTCGCCACTTCCTTCTGTTGCTTCCTCAACGCGTCTTCCTGCTTGCGAATGTTCTCCTCGTTCTTCCGCAGGGTCTCTTGTCGACGCAGCTCCACTTCTTGAGCCCGCTCTCGTTCCAGCTGCATCTTTTCCTCCTCGAGCTCGCGCAGCTTGTGAGCGAGCTTCTCGCCGATGTCGCTGTTCCTGGAAAGCCAGTAAACACCGCTTTTAGCAAGGATCTTACAAGGCGAGAGTCTAGGCCGAGAGGCAGCGGTTTCCGACTTTCGCCGGCTGGGAATTCTGAGAATCGGTGTTATTTAGTTGACGGACCGACGTCGATTGTAATCCCGTTCCCAGGTTGTGCAACTACATTGCAGGGCCGGCTTACGGAATAGAAACCGCGTCTCCGGGTGCGATTGATCCTGCTCCGTAGACCACTTAAGGGTTTGATCGATCCTACACAACTCGCGGGAAATTTCTTCGTTCCAAGTGGAGATGACCCGCGTCTCAAACCCGTGACTATGAGAGCTCTTACTTCTGAAACGATGAATTTCGTACATATCTCACGGAGAGCTAGCTCGAAAGGCAGTAATTGAAGACTTTCACAGACCGAGAACTCTGGAAATGAATGTTATTCAGTTGACGAGTCGGGCTCCTCAATTGTAGTCTCGTTCCCAAGTTATGCAATTCTACCGGCAACGGGCTGGGCACGGAAACCACGCCGCCAACCGTGATGGCCCCACTTTTGTACATTTTCTAAGCAACTCATTCTATATTTCAAAGCAGACTCTAGAATTCGCGTTTTACGTAAGCTGCGCCCAATACGAACGCCTGCTGAAAACAAGGCGTATCGGGACTGACAAAATTATACCGACAAGTTCTCATTTGGCACCTGTTCGGATCGCAGTTGTTGCCGTAACGCCATTGTTCCTCCTTTTCAAGGACCCCGATGATCTCTCGCTCTTTCTTCGTTATTTCGTCCTCTTCCGAAGAAGTTACGCTCGCCCCGAAAGGCTCGCTACTTTGCCGGCTGTGCTGAGACATATCCGGACTGATAGGCTGCTTGGTCCAGTCTTCGGCGTGGCCCAATTCGACTCCGGAATCTCTTTCATGGCTGGAGTCTTGCTCGTAATTGCTGTCCGTGTCGAAGGAGCGTCGATGGAGCTGCTCGATGCGTCTCTCTTCAGCTAGAATGGCCGCCATGTCTGGAGGCTTCGCGAGAGTCAGCTCTCGCTCCAGGTCGTCGTCGTTGACCTAACGAACATTTGAAAATCCATTTTAAGGTCAAGTGAAACCCCTCCTTCAAATCAGTCGATCCGAATAATGCACTTTGTTTAAGAGTATTGAACCGAACCGTCGGGAACTTTGACACATGTCTCGTGAGCATTATGGACATTATGGGAATTATCCTGATGCTTTCAAAATTTGGATTTTTTAATAAAAAAAAAAGTTTTACTCAGACGAAACCAGAACCAAAATGGTGTCGAGCTCTCATGTTTCGATCGATATACAATTATTGAAGGCCCTCTCATATGAGAAACGAAAGTGTCAGGACAATTGTATAACGATTTAGAACACTCTGGTAATCGAGAAACACGCATTTGAAAGGGAGAAAGGCAAATAAAGTGTCTTATGCGCTGCTATGTTAAATGGTAATATAAGGTCTCGGAGTGAAAATCTGGTTGACGCGGAAATCACAGATGGCGCAGGGTGTCCCTCTGCAGTCAATTAAGGCCTCGGAAATCATAAATACAAAGGATTTCTGGAGATTTACTTAGATTTCTTTACAAGTATTATACGAAAACGACAGAGTATGCCATTTAGAACAATACCCAATATAATTCGTCACAACTGTCGATATAAAAACGAACATCGGCAACGTAGGTATTTATATAAATCTCCTATACCGACATCGATCAAGTTCCTCGACGTGTTTCACTCCACCTTAACGAGCCCCAGTCCGAAATTTTTACCCCAACGTCGGAACTTACCCCTTCGATACCCAGGAAATCGGACCGCCTGGTGCGGAGTTCCTTTTTTATCCTTCTGGTGGAGTTGAGCCTCTTCAGCGGTTCCACGGGAACGCTTTCTTCGTCGCTGAGGTCCAACGGAGGTGGTGGGGGTTTTTCTTTGGGTGGTTCCACGCTGGTTGGCGGTCCTAGAGGGAAAGCCAGGCCGGCGATCATTTCCTCGCTGTCGGAGAGGTTCAACGGCAGAATCTGAAAGTAGAAATGAATATTATTTTCGATTATTTGACTATTTATATCAATGGGGGCGAAACTTACCTGCTTAGACATCGGCGACCCTGGGCTCGGAAAGTCTAGGCCTTCGGGATCCGGAGGTTCACTTTTTCCTAGGATCAGCAGCGTCGGTCGATCCAAAGAAGGCGAGACTTTCAAATCCTCGGGTACTTTCAACGCCTCTTTGCTGTCCTTCCGGGGAACTGGGTTACCTTCCGGTTTTATTGTAACTTCAGTCATTTTTCGCTCCTCCTTCTCGACGGATAGTGGGATTTCACGGTTCGACTCTTGGATCGTTTTCTGCATTACGATCTGTTCCTGAGGAGGCAAAACACGTTCGAGTAAATCCAAACTTGGTGAAACTTGACGGTGAACTTTGCAATGGGCCGCACTAACGAGCAGTCATTAAGAACTGTTAGAAACTGGCGGTGATAAAAAAAAAAATTAGAACAAGCAGTTGCGGGTCTGTCCAACTGCAAAAAAAAAAACTAAAAAGCCTTGATTTCCAAACGAGCCTCATTTTAAGCATTGCAAAGTTGCAATTCGTGCAATCAAGCCATTTGTAGCTTCTTCAACGAACGGGAATTATTACATCACGCTGTCATATTAAACGTTATGACAACTTCTGTCAGAACTGTATCTATTCAACTTTCTACACTTATATCACTCGAGGTGTAATGCACAAAACATACCAATACACAATTACTTCAACATGCAATTTAGATCGATCACACGACTCGCCGTGCCAGCAAATGAACGAAATAATGGTTATCGCGTGCTATTAGCAAGTCGATGTTAGCTCACATCGGGGGAGGTGGACTAACGGTGATAACAATTTTTGACGGATCATGTGATAAGAAACACCTGGTTACCTCCTTCGCAACCAGCGAGCTCCATGCTAATATAGATATCTCCTAAACTGGATTTCTTTTTTATTTAAATCGAAATTAACTGGCTAAAAGAAACACCGGAAAAATTGGGAACGTTGGAAATTTAATTTCAATGAAAGCACTAAGGTTGGTCGAGAAAAATTATCGATATATTTCCCCGGTTAATAGAGGTTCCTGGTAGAGATAGCGATCGGTTCCCGATCGGTGATCGCGGACGATTTTACGCTCTCTACCCTTCGTGGCGAAATATAATTTTCACGGTTCTTTTACTCCGCTGTTTGCACTAGGGGCTGAACCGGGACGGAGACTCGATAAAAAGAGGTCTTTTGAAAATGCTTTTTTTCAGATCAGTTTACGTCTCGGCACGCCGTTTAGAGAAAACCGATTAACCCAGTTTTAAGCCATCCCAGTCCGTCCTCTAAGAGCGACTTCCGATCCGCATTCTACACCGTTAAAACTGTACAAGGTATTATTTGTAATTTTACAAGGCAAGGTGCAAACTAATAGCTTTGAATTAATCACATTACGGGACGTGAATTGAACGCGGTCTACATTTTATTTTTTTTAAATGTCACGACCATTAGCGAACGGAAATCCGCCCTGTTTGAGTCAACTTATATTCTATCTCTAGAAGCATTGCATTGTTCTTCATGAATGTTTGAGAAAGCGGGTCATGAAGAAGGCAATCTATGTGCACAGGGATATCAAAGATACGCGACAAGACTGCGCATTTCCGCTAATTGTTAAAGTCATCGCTGACAGGAAATTTACGTCGAATGCCGGGAATCGCGTTTGTCACCGATAGAGCTTATCTCATGATAAGCAGCCTCTAATCTCCAAAAGGAATTCGCCAAAATATCGGCGATCGGATAATTAGACATCGAAAAAAATCTATAAATTTATACCCGACTCAGTTTTTTGGTGCACTGTGTAAGTAGATCCCAGCGATACGAGACATGACGTATGCAGTACCGAATAAGTACCGAATGCCGGGAATAATCGCGTTTGTCATCTATAGAGTTTATCTCATGATAAGCAGCCTCTAATCTCCAAAAGGAATTCGGCAAAATATCAGCGATCGGATAATCAGACATCGAAAAAATTCTACAAATTTGTACCCGACTCAGTTTTTTGGTGCACTGTGTAAGTAGATCCCAGTGATACGAGACATGACGTCTGCAGTACCGAATGAGAATAAATATGATAAACGGCGGTTAAATGGCATTAAGGGAAGAGAGAGGTGAAATTGAAAAGGAAACGAGCTTAACGAAGTCACTTGGCACGGCGGCAAGAAATTGGATAAAATCGAGCACCGTTTAAAGAGAAACGCAGTGCAAGGAGTAACGACAAAGCGAAAAGATCCGCCCAGTGATCGGTACCATGATTTCTGTAATGCAGATCAAGCCGTAACGGGGCAACAAAAAGGAGTTAACAATCGACACGTAAAAAAGAAGCCTCAGGCAGGGACAATTCCTCAAACAAGCCATTTCCTTCGGGGATGATCCGCCCTAGCCGAGGAGCCGAAAAAGTAAGGCGCGCTTCTCGACGTACAGCTTTACGAGCGTAAATTTGTTTCCCCGCTGACCTTTGACCGAGGAGTCATCCTGGATTCCGACTCTAAAATTATACCGGCCATTAGCTTTCACTCCACCCGTTAATGGTTCCACGGTAGTTCACGTAGGTGCTCGCCCCAACGATCACTTAGCGAAACAGCTCGAGCCGTTCCCGCGGAAATTAGCGGGGAAAATGAAAAAGGTCAGTCCAAAGCAATGGTCATTTTCGCGGGAGCGTAATTCCTAGTCACAGACCGTTTCCTCGATCAAAGGTGGCACGTAAAGGGGAAACGGTGGTCGTGGAGATTTGTAACACTCGGCTGAGAAAATATTCCATATAGGTTTCTTCTCGCCAAAGTGCACCCATTCCACGACGCGTTTTCAGGACGGTTGCAAGAGAGAAAACGGGGAAAAGGAAAAACGACGAAGCTTTCGAAAATTCAGCCACAGAAGGGGACACTACCTTACCTCGGAAGGTACCCGAAGCTTTGTTACGGAAGGCCCAGACGGATGACGGATGACGAATTCTACGACTGCGCGATACGGTGCAACGACATCGGCTAATTGCAACACGTCAGGGGGTTGAGAGCAATGGTCACATGAACTGGCGCGGAGATTACTTGTAGCAATTTTATTATGATACAGTGACAGAACTGGATTATTGATTACCATATACCAACTAGCGCGTACAGTGGTAGGGGCGCGCCTTTTCCAGCACTTTTCTCCAACCGCGTACGAGAGATATCGTTGGATAGGTCGACATAACGACCACCCTTTTGACCCGATTGTCGTCTCGGTGACATCGCGACGATATATCCGCGCACTTCGTACGAGGGCAATCTTTTTTCTCCCGACGACGACCCAACTCGCTCGAATTGCTTTCAACTAAATGGTAGAATCGACTTTCTCGCGTAATTACTTCCGAAGTCGACCGAAAATTTCGTCGAGTCGAGAAAGCGAGTCCACGAGTGCCAATAAGTCTGCCAATTGAACTGGTGAAATGACGGGTTGCAGAGATCAATGAAAGTAACGGGCTGGGGAAGATCGTCAATGTAAATGCGACAGAAATGATGCGATCACTTTTGAGAGTAGATTTTTGAAAGTACTTTTTGGAAGCATTCGTGCCAAGCGGGTGATGACGTTATTTCGTGCACATCCTGAGCCTATCCTACGTACGACGCACCCAAGTAACCGTAAATTCGCTATTATCCAACAAGTTCGACGAGACGCGTTTAGGTGACGCGAAAGTGGCGTCAAAGAAGTCTCGATTATGAAACTTTCCTCCGAACTGGGTGTACCCGAATCGTTTCAAACTTCATAACATGAATACGGAGGCTATAAGAAAGGTCCTGACCCCCATGAAATTACATTCTTTTAAATAAATTTTTAAAACGTCTATAAATTTTAAAAAATTGAAATTTCATGGGGGTCAGGACCTTCCTTAGAGCCTCCATGTTCGCGTTGTAAGGTTTGAAACGATTCGGTACCCCAGGTCGGAGAAGTTTCACAAACGATTGATCCCTCAGATGTCACTTTCGCATCCCCTTAATGTCGGCACTGGAATCTCTAAGTCGTTCGGAGTCTTAATCGAGGCCGATGACAACGGGTGTCCGTCATCTACGAGAACGAACCGGGAATTGACAACCACTCGGCAAGCCGTTATAAAAGACTACTGGTACAAAAGTGTCGTCAGGTCGTTCGCGTTAAAAATCCCGACGTCCACTCTTGATCGATCCATCTTTCGCGAATCGATTGGCAATTCGTCCAGGCTCGAAAACTTCGATCTAACGTACAATTCCTGGCATCGAGCAACCAAAAGTCGACTCGAGCTAGGTGCAACCCGGTTTTCGATGCTCAACTCGTTGAGTTTCGCAACGAGAGAACTCGCATTGCGACGCGAGAACAATGACTTCGTAATCGCGGCGATACGCGTAACGATCGCAAAGATCCCCATCGGGCAGTGCACCAAGACACGCATCGAATGGACGTCAATTCCAATTAATAAGCTCGCGCCACCCTCTGGCGACCTACCCCAGGATCTCCGCGGATCCCCAAGTTCGCTCAGCGACCGTTCCTATGCTCGTATTCCGTTCCGATATCACCTATTTACATCGTAGACCGGGTTATCGGGCTGCCGCGACCTCCGGAGACGATTGTCCCATCAAAGGCATATCGAAAAGCCAAAAATAACCAGGACTATCAAGTCGAGCTCTCTGGGAACGCGCGTGACAAAAAGCGTCCCGAGGTTTCTCCTCTGCCCTTCAATTTCTCTACCTCCACACCTTGCAAGAATTCCTCGATACCTTCGCGGTCTTTAAATCTCCCCCTTTTCAATAATCCTACACAGCGACTTTTCCCAGTTTCTTCGGCAACTTTGAAATCTCCACCCTTGCAGGAACTCCACAGAGTGGCCTTTCAAGGTCTACGCCTCCACCCTCGCAAGAACTCTACAGGGTGGCCCTTCGAGGTCTCTTCGGCAATATCTTCGGTTTTACAAGAACTCTACCCCAGTGACCCTTCGCCTCCGGTCGACGCGCACTTCCCAGTCGAGCCGATCATGAATATGTACAAGGTATCTAACGCAAAGAGGCTAGGCGAGTAGGCGAGGTGGAGGCGCCTCTCTCTAGCATTTCCTCAAAGCCGTGCTGTTCTCCTCGTCGATCCTAACCTCGAAGCTCCCGTCGCTCTCTACTCTGGCCACCGTGATGAACGGGGTCACCGGAAGAGTCGGAGGGGCCTCGCCCAGAGGTACCACCACCTTTTCGCAAACCTCCACCACCGTGCGGCGTCGATCGGCTGGCCGCTCCTCCAGCGCCGCTGGGGACTCCGTCGAAGGGATGGGCAAGGATGGACTCGACGGTGCCGCATCCAAAGGTTGGGAGTTTGCCGTTGACGGAGACGTGGGCAACGAGTAGGCATTGCGGGAAGACGACGGCGACGAGGACCTCGCGCTGGTAAAAGGTGACGGAACATCGGTGGATGGGGTCACGAGAGTCGAGGATGACGCTTTCGCGATGGAACCAGGGATCTTCGTGCCTGTTCGAGGTTTAGGGGAGACTGGAATGGGCTGAGGCGACGAAGGGGTGCTGGGAGTGCTGGAGGAAGGTGACGAAGAGGTCGATGAGGTCTTGCCGAGGGCCGTCTTGCGAGGAAGAGGTGTTGGTATCTTGGATGATCTAGGGGATGGGGTTGAAGGCGTGGTCGGGGTCTTGGGTTCTTGGCTCGTGGTTGGTGATGCTGGGTTCGAGGTACCGGTGGCCTCCGTGTTGGGGTATGAAAAGGTTGGAGTAAGAGCCGCAGGAGACTCCGGAGACTCCAAAAGAGGAGGTAGGTCCTCCTGGAGGTCTTTGAGGTCCTCTGAGCTGAGACTGGGAGGACTCGTCTTGTCTTTGGTCGTTGGTCTTCGGCAGGATTCTTGAACCAAGCGGTCCACGGAATCGTTTGGGCTGGACTGGTCGGACGAGGAGGACCCTTCCGGACTGCAGGGAATCGGAAGTTTGGATTCCGTTGACGTTTTTGGAGGGCTTAGCTCGGACGGCACCTTGTGGGATGCGGCGACCGGCTTGGGTCTGGCTATTTCGGGAGGGGTTCTTCGGGGAGGTACTCTGGGACTTTGGTAGACGACGGGACGGCTCGACGTCGAGGTACGGAGAGAGTTAACGTTAGCTACTTCTACGAATGTCTGTGGCTGAGACGTGTTAGTCGACAGTTCCCCAGAAGGTTCGGCAGTTCCCTATAGAATCAGAGTCATCGACAGCGTTACGCCGGTAAAGTCCCAGTACCGGAAAGGTATGTACAAGACCGGGGAAAAAGAGAGCTCGGGGTATCCACTGCCTTGATTCCGATCTCCGTCCACTAATCCATGTAACAACTGGGTTCCTTCGAATGCAAGAAAGTGCCATCAAAACGGCGTGACGATTTCGCCCCAAGAAATAATCCAGCGACAAAATTGTCAATTGAACCTCGACAGAAAAATACATAAACCGTTCTTAATTCTCAACCTAGCGGCACGGCCCTCCAACTATTATTCAGACGGAACAAACGCGTTCTCTTCGAGGCTCGACCTAGCCTCGAGACGGTAATCTCGCAGCCAGTTATTATAATGATTAGTGTCTTAATCTCGGTTCGAATCAACGTTTTCAATGATCCACCCCTCGCTACCCTCCATCGTCGGAAACAATCCCGATGGGAATAAAAAGAACCAGAAATAAGATCGGTCCTCGCGGATCGGAACCCTTACCTTTCTTGTTCCTGCCGCTTCCGATTGGCTGGTGAGAGCCGCCAACGGCTCCACATCAGACACCGCTTTGGTCTCCTCGCTCTTCGCCTGAGCGTGTATCTCCTTCGTCTGCGCGGATTCGGGTTTCTCCTCGATGAGCTCCTGCCTCTCGGCTATCGCGTTCGCGTGTACGATCTCTTCGTCGACGGGCTCGTCGGCCTGGCTGACGGAGCAGCTCACGTCGGCCGTGTGAATGCCGGAGTCCTCTCGATCGGTGTCGTTCAAGAGCTCGGCGGACGAAGATGAGGCTGGATAGCGACGACCATAGTCCAGCTCTTCGAGGCTTTGGACCCTCTCGAAGGTGTCAGGTCCACTGGAGGCGTCCGCGTCCAGAGAGTCCAGACTGCGGTGGAAGGCTGCCCTGGGTGCTCGGTACTCCGAGTCCGGCGACGAGCTCCTCTCACTGGGAGTCGAGGTTTCGATCCCGGTCTCGTTATCCCCGAAGCAGAGGCCGTGCTTGCCGGGTGGCCTCTTCTCGGCCTCCTTGTTTCTTACGGAATCCAGAGCGCACAGGCGGTCCTTGATGGACTTGGCCGAGAGTTCGCCGTTGTGCCGGATCTCGTGGCCGCTGGAACCCGGGGCCGAGGACTCGTCGCTGCTGCTGTACTTCTCCAAGGTGGACAGCCTCTCCCTCAGCGGCCTGACTACGTCCACGTCCTCGACGGCCAGCTTCGTCAGGCTGCTCTTGCTCTCGCGCTCCGTCGCCTGCTTCTCCAGGTGGGACAGCCTCTCGCGAATGGTGCTCATGTCGCCCGAGAGCCTGTTCGAGGCCTTCGCGCTCTTCTCCTCTGCCTCGTACTTCTGCCTCTCCAGGCTGGAGAGTCTCTCCTTGATCGACTTGCTGCCGGCGAAGTCACCGGACGGTCGGTTCGTCTTGCCGTCCGTGCCCTTCTGGGTGCCCTTCTCGAAGATCTCGCGCCTCTTCAGGATGTCCACCTTCACCGCGGGTCCCTTTTCCTCGAGCAAGCCGGACTTGGACCCGTTCATCGCCGACTTGGCGCTCTCCAGCTTCCCGTCCAGACTCGCCAGGGACCTTCTCGGGATGTTCTGCGACACCCTGGACACGTAGCCTCGAATCGCTCCCTCGTAGGTGTACTCCTCCGGCTCCGGCGAACTCGTCGTCGCGGTCGTCGCCGAGTCGTACTCCTGGTGGTTGTGGTTGCCGTGGAACCCGTTCTCGAAGCCCGGCTTCTTCGACTCGGCGCTCCCGTTCTCGTTCGCGGTGTTCTCCACGTCCGAGTGGTTCTTCTCGATCTCGCTGTCCCGGTCGCTCTGCAAACATTTCACAACCGCAAATTGGCCCATTATTTTGCAGCCGCTATCGACACTTTTCGCGTATATGATTCGCGCCTCAAGAACTTACGAGAACGCTGTGCGTATCGTCGTGGGTATCTCCGCTAACGGAACTCTTGCCGCTGCTGGTTCCGATCCCGAGATCGCTCAAATCGTTCGAGTCCTCCTCGTGGTACACGGCCAGACTGATGCTGAGTTTACGACCCCGGTTCCCTCGCTCTTCCATCATCTCCGAGAACGTTTTGCTCCGGCGTCGCTGCCTATCGTGTTCCTCCAATTCGAGCTTCTTCACCTCGACCACTCGTTCGATTATGTGCTCCTGGCGCTTCCTCCTGCTGCTCTTCCAGTTATCCAGATTCTGCGGAAGAAGGAAAAGCCACGCTCGAGACGAACTAATTCCCACTCGACGCTTAAGGAACCGATCGCTTGAATAACCTCGCTTACCGATTGCCAGTCCTCGGGGTCGTCTCTGACCTCTTGCTTTATCTTCTTCACCTCCTGCACCTTCTGCAGCTGTTCCTGGGCGGTGCGGTACAAGGAACATGGCCCGACCTTGACGAATTGCAGAGGGTTCGTGGCCTGCTTTGGGGGGGTCTTCAGAGTCGTTTTCAATTTCGGTGGTTCGTGGGTCGTCTGGAAAGGAAGACTCTCGTTATTTTCGTAAAACGACGCCGAAAGTCCGGAAGTGGGAAATCCTACTTGAAACGTACGAATTATTGAGCACTTTAGAAATTTAACTCTTATTTTCGAAAAACGACGCCGAAAATCTAGGGAAAAAAGGAATCCTATTTAAGATGAAGTGAAACCCCCCTCAAATCAGTCGATTCAAATACAACACTTTTTTTTAAGGGTATTCGACCAAACTGTCCGAAACTTTGACACATGACTCGTGATCATCTAAAAATTGTCCCTGACGCATCCCAAATTAGGATTTTTTACCAAAATTTGTTAACTAAGCCCATACCAGAACCAAAATGGCGTCGAGCTCTGATATTTCGATCAATATACAATCATTGAAGGCTCTGTTATGAGAAACGAAAGGGTCAGGGCAATTTTACGACAATTTATTACACTCTGATAATCGATAAACTCGCATTTGAACGAGATAAAGGGAAAAAAAGTGTCTTAGCGCTTCTATGCTAAAACGACGGGAATACGAGGTCTCGGATTGAAAATTTAATTGACCTGGAAATCACAGATGGCGCAGGGGGTCCCTCTGCCGTCAATTAGGGCCCCACAAAGCATTAATCCAGAGGATTTCTGGAGTTTTACTTCAATTTCTTTATAATTATTGTACGAAAACGACAGGTGGAGTATGCCATTTGGTACAATATCCAATATAATTCGACACAGCTGTCAATACAAAAACGAAAGTCGGCAACATAGGTATTTGGAAAAATCTTCTTTATCGACGTCGATCAAGTTCCTCAACATGTTTCACTTCACCTTAAAACATACGAATTCTTGAGCGCCTCTAGAGGTTTAGCTTTTATTTTCTAAAAACGACGCCGAAAGTCTAGGGGGAAAAAAAAAATCCTACTTAAAAGGTACTAATTCTTAAGCACTCTAGTAGTTTAGAGCCAAGTTTCGAGAGAAAGTCACCGAGAGAGAAAGAGAGAGACTCGACGAGGCGCTTTCGACGGGCATTTTCGCCGGGAAATATCCGATGGAAATCAATGATCCTCCAGGTTGGCCGACCTAGACCTCGAGCAAAACCCATCAAGTTTCCATCGCGAGAGCAGCTTAACCCGGCCGAGACGACGACAGGGCCGTTCCGCGTGTACAATGGAGCCGAGGTTAATTATTTCTCGTGGAAATTCACTGACGCTCGCGCCGGCACTCCGTCTGCCGACATCCTTGACTGGAGGCTCGGAAACGAGCGAGCTTTAACGATCGGGGCTCTGGTCGAGGCCCGGAGAAAACGATCCTCGTCGATCCGGAGCCGGGAAGTCTGTAACGGCGTAGAACCGGAAGCGGAACCGCGCTCTAAATTGCGACGCGGCCGGCCTCCACGGACGTCGTTAAGGTTTCACGGAACCGACCTTTACACCCCGAGACCGGGAAGGAGGCTAAAAATTTCATCCAGCCCTTCGGGTGCCTCTTCCTTTTTCAAACCGGTATTACTCGTCTGCATTTCTGGACTCGCCGTCATCCTAGGCTCTCGACCCCAGGATCGACCGAATCGAAATTGAACTCCTTTCCCCGATCGCTCGAGTTACCCGATCCCCGGTAAGAATTTGACATGCCCCCGCAATTATGAAAGCGGTGATTCCTTTTTTAATCAAACATTTACGGTGAAACTTCTTCTGTAAAGGTAAATTCGATTCGGGTCGCCCGGGACCAAAAGTGGAACCCTGATAGAGATCATTCGTTTCGACGCCTAGGGAACCACTTTCTCCTTTCTAATATTATGAATATTAAATCACAACTTCAAGTCACTGAATAAGCATTAACTGCCACGGTAGGGTCGCTCCTCGTCTCGCGCGGATTTCCACGTTTCCTTTTTTATATCTTTTTCTGGGAAACTAACTTCAATCGTAATTTGAACGTACGTTGCAACACTACATGTAGAAGATGAATTCATTTCTTCTTTAGATGTCTGACTCAGACTCAGTGATTATGGGCGCGTACAAGGAAGGCCGTTGAAAAGAAAAGAAAAAATGAACAACGACTTTGTGCAGGGGAGCCTGGAAATGACGAAAAGTGCATCGAGCGCATCCAGGGCATTTCCGGCACCCCGGGTTCCGTTAAGCGGTCTCTGACGATCACGACAATTGACTCCGACGATCTCCTCTCCGGGCGCAACATCGGCCGGCAGATGCGCTCTTATCCAATTAATGTTAATTAGTGCGTCGGGTTAATCGATTCCCGGAGTTAACTCACCATTCTGTCGTTTCGCCGCTCCGAGGCAGCGGGTTGCGAGGCTGGCATCTCCGCAGCTTCCTCTCGGGATCCTCCTCTTCAATGCAGCAGAATTCCACGTACCGTCGAGCCCATCCTACACGTTGCCCCTGGAAAATAAACAGGAAGTCTTAATAAGGCGCTCGTCCTTTTGCGCGAGCCGCGGGATGGGGTGCCCCTTCTGCAAGCCCGATTTCGTGCCAAGTGGATTTTGCTACCTCTCCGTATCGCTCTTTCCGAGTAAAGAAGGATTTTTCCCGCCCGGTGGAATAATCGACCTCGACTCGACGCAGGAAGAAAAATGGACAGGTGTACCCGAGGAAGGCCGCCGCTATTGTTAACGATCAATGATAAATCGACGAGACCGCGGTCACGTGGGCTGTTCAGAAACTAGGCGCAAAAACGCACCTGTAACCGAGCGGACGTTTATTCCGAGCTTCGGCTCTTGTGTACCTTCAGATAAGCTCGCGTTCGCGTCGAGATAACTCGCCCGGTGGGAACGTCACCGTCTACTCGGGAATTAACGCCGGCATTGAGCGCGGTTCCTTGAAAAAGTGCCGCTCCATTTTCCGAGATAAAACGCTGGAAGAGAGAAATAGGTTCCTCGAAGCCATCCCCGGGTACGCGGAGCTAGCTCGGGCTCATTTTTCACGGCTCATGATTTATTTCCAGGAGTAAACCGACTGCGTAACGCGAATCAATTAACTTCGAGCCCACTCGC
This sequence comes from Orussus abietinus, assembly GCF_000612105.2. Taxonomy (NCBI): domain Eukaryota; kingdom Metazoa; phylum Arthropoda; class Insecta; order Hymenoptera; family Orussidae; genus Orussus; species Orussus abietinus. The sequence continues at coordinate 25,261 of NW_019396002.1, forward strand.
GGAAGACGAGGCAGGGAAATTCGAAGACCGATCGTTGCCGGCATTACACGGCCGAGGCTCGGTAGGTGCGGAAAGCCGGGAGCGAATGGATCACCTAAGCGACCTCCTCCTCGCTGAGAGCCTCGAAAATAAATTATATAAGCTTTTAGAGAGAAATCGCGATAATTGATTCAATTTTAGGCGTGACCGCGTTCCGCGTTTTCGGCCCGCGACGTTACCGGGTCTGGGGACCGCTAAAGTGCAGCCCCGAATTCCCGAGGGATTAGACGATGATCTATTTCGGAGGGACTCGAGAGAGGACCATCCTCCTGAGTTCTTCCGTGATGCATCGTCTATGCGTATAAATATACGTACGCACTCGACGCACCTAATCGCGCCTAAATCGGCGCGAGAGTTTCGACCCCGAGGAACGCGCGTCCCAATTGCGATCCGATTTAATCGGGAGGTTCCCGTCCCTCCATCGGGTAATGTACTTAAATTCTAGGTGGGATTTTCTCTAACTTCTTTGGTCCAATTATTTCATATCTTCACGTCTTCGGGGGAGTTACGCAATCTCTCCCAGTCACCCCGAGAGCCATTACCAAGGGAAACGTTGAGTCGCGATCGAGGACGAAGTCTAGCGATCGGCTCGTCGAGGCCCTAACTCGCTGATAGGCGAGTTCCAATCAGAGTTAATAGCGACTTGACAACTTGGAATTGCGGAAACGGCGCTGAAAGCTGGTTACACCGAGTGGGGTAATTGGGGTTAAACGGCGCGCCACGGTAACCATAAAACCGGCCAACATAAACGACCGACTTCCCCGTGATCGACTGCTCTCTCCAAATCGGCGTTTCGGAATTTCGTCGCACTTTGGGATAAATAATTCTACTTAGGGTGTCCTCCCCCGGAATACTCTATTCCGGGCGGCGGGAGAGATGACTCACGTCCGGGGAAAATCGAGGATCAACATTCGGAGAAAAAGGCGGATTCCTCCGGGAAAAGAAACCGGCACTTAGAGCGTTTGACGCTTCCACCCTCGCGATTCATTCCTCCGCGGTTTATTCCTGAATTACGGCGCCATATGTCGCCGTACGTATAACCGATGTTCGCAAGAAAGTCGCAGAAGTATTTAGCAAAAAGTGCGGGAAAGAGCGACGGCCATAACGTACTCTCTCCGGTCGAGAAGTCTGCCCAGCCGATGCCCATCTCGCGAGAGATATGGACCCAGCCCTCCGAATGGAGGAAGTTACACGTCATCGATGACGGTGACTCTCGTTTCTTTCCCCCGAAATCGCCGGAGCGTTCGCACGTTCCAGACATTATGCGAGGAGAAAAGGAGAAAAGGGAAGTTGGAACCTGCCGAGAAGACGACACCCACCTTCTCCCTTCCTCTCTTCTTCTCGCGGGGTCCGAGTCGGTAAAACCGCGGGACGAGCAAATATTATTACGAAGGAACCTTGTTTACGCGTAACATCCGCCGCAATCTAATTTCAGAATGTCAGTTTTGTATCCGCCAGTGGTGGATAAAAGGGATTTCAAGGCTGAGGAGACATATTTCGCGGGTAAACCGCGCCTCCGGACGGCGATATCGCTTCGCGGAACGTATTTGACAGGCCTGGCCTCCGCGTTAATCTCCGGGGAACAAATTCATTTGTTTATGCCAAGGAGTTTATTTCTTTACGTGCGGAAGGCGTCACCCCGCCCGAACTAAGATGGCGGGTCTAAACTTAGGCGCCGTGCCCTTCCTCTCTCCCTCTCTCTCGAGAAAAAAAATTCTTCAACCCGATAACCTCTTTCGACGCCTTCCCAGCGGATAGGTTCTTTCCATTTATCGCTGAAAACATCTCCGGAGGTTTTTCGACGGCTCTCGATGTCACTGACATTACCAGAGACGAGTCGAACTCTCACTTCGAGGAGCACTTTCCCGAGTCGAAACGCCATTTACCGTCCCTCTGTCAGCCATTGGCTCTCTTAACTTTTGGAGGGAAAAAAAGAAAAACTTGACCGTGGCGGTTGACCGTAATAAAATTTCAGATATTACAGTCACGAAGGCAGGGACCGAGCAATTGTTCCCGGGTATATTTAGAGCGCGTTTCGAGCGTGGCTGTCGACTCGAACTCCGGGGGAGCACGCGTTGACACTTATTCCCAGGATGAAATTAGCCGGTCCACGTGTGTGAAATGCAGTGGACACGTAACGAGCACTCGGCTCGTAAGGACCGCTCTCCCGTCTCGAGGAAGACGCCGTTACACGAGTGCGTCTTGTAAAGGGAAAAAAGAGGTTCCCCACGGTCATGGTCCATCCAGCCTCGAGACCGCCGAGTGCGCAATGGGGCTAAATTAATTGCCGGCGATTGCAGGAGGTTGCACCCACTTCCGGAAACAAGATGGGGAAACTCGGCCCGGCGAGGCTTAATTGCTCGTGTTCGGACACGAGACGAGGTGTTCCCCAGGGCCGCCATCTTGGCCGACTCCTCGAAAATGTACGCGCTCGTAAACGCGCGCAACTCGCGCCGGCGTATTTATGGCCCCGAAGAGAGCCCGTTGTTTCGCGCCTGGCAGATGTTGGGAGTAATTCAATATCGATGTCAAAAGCGCGATAATAAAATGTACGCTGGCCGACGCGGACGAGTACTTATTCCTGGCACGGGGTTCCACGAGCTCGCGGACGGATTTGTAAAGGTTTAAACATTTATTTTCTCCAGCGAGACGAACCGTGCATTCATTGACAACGTATTCCTCGGCACCGTTGATGGCCTCTTGCTACGTTCCTGGTATTTCAATTTAAGGTTACACGAAAGAAGCAACCGAGGAGTTTCATTTTATTATTTTTGTTTAATTTATATTTCTATTTTTATGAACGACCATTTAATGTTTGTATAAAAAATGAAATCCCATTATGTCGGGGCCTCCATATGTAGGTGATAAGATTTCAGAAAACTCGGGAGAATTTGAAGAAGTCATAAACGTGTGACCCTTCGGAATGGTACTTTCATGCCGCCTTAACACGTTCGCTACCAGCGCCGCAAATATGCGACGTGTATCATGGGCTGGAAAATTTCATAGGCTGCGGTACAAGATTTTCTTATAAAGCGTTGATAGCGAACTTGCTAAGTATGCGAGTACCCCCAAATTCGCTGGCCATAACATTTATCCGCGGATTTATGGAACAACTCGACACTAAGAGTGCCCATTGTCGCGCGGATGATAAACAAGGATCGATTACACGTCCGTTTGCGTAATCGAGGCGAAACGTTTCTCCTGGCCGTCGTTCACGGCCGTTTCCCCTCGCGAAAGTATGAACGGCCCCGAAGAGTGGTCATTACGAAGGGCGAGCGAGTCATGGGAATGGAAAAAAGGATTCGGCCGTGCTTTCGCCGGGGCCGAGTGATACTCGGGAAGCTGGCAAGATGATGCCGCTTTCGCGTATCTCTCCGCGGAAGCCAAGAGGTCAATCGCCATTATAGGAGTCTTTTTAATAACACACGAGATTCCGCGAGGCACTGGAACCGTGGACTTTCTCACGGGGCCGCGCGTCTGGTCAATGAAACGACCCGTGAGAATTTTGCGGATCGGCGTTAACACCGGGAATCTTTTTCGCGACACTCGGTCAGCCAGAAGACGGAGAAAAAGCGGCATTTTGCCCGTAAAACGGACTTCATTTCGCGAAGGCGGTCTTTCTGGTCCCCCTCGAGCGTCGTCAGGGTTTCCTGGGTTTACGGCCCTCTTTCGCCAGGTGCCGGGCCGATTTATGTCCGCGATTCCAGTCCCCTCGATGCCTTCCGGATGGCTGGCGTCGATCTTCGCGATCGCGCCGAGAAAACGTCGAAGAGGAGAGAGGAGATGCAACGGCGACGGCGACGACACGCTCTGCATCCTCGGCCGCATCGCGGAGAAACCGGCCGAAAGAGATCCTCTCTACTGCGGATTTGGCGTCCTCTTCGACACCGATTTGCCCAGCCGGACACTCGGCTCGTCGACGAGCGATCCTCGTGTTTCTCCGGTGCCCCGGGGCATAAAAACGAATATTACATTTACGTGATGTTCCGTGCTCTCGTTTCTTTCCCTTCCCGGTGGCTCGCGGATCATTTTATCGTTTCTCCCGTAACGCTATCTCTAAGCGTCTCTCCCGAGACGTCGCTCCCCGACTCGGCGGACGGTGCCTTTTTTTTTCGCAAAAAGGGGGGAAAAAAGACGAATGGACTACAAAAAGGACAAACGGTCGACCTGCCCTCGAAATAAAATCCCAAGACGCAGGCCTGCCTCTTCATATTCTCATTCCGTTATGTAAATTAGACCAGCGGGAAAAAATCCTGAAGCGCAGCGAGGTGCCCCAAAATCTTTTCGAATCACCGTAGGATTTTAAAAGCGCCACTCTGTACAAGGAGATCTTGCAAAACGACGAGTATACGGATCTTGTAAAAGGGTTAATTAAAAATACAAAAAAAAATCAGTCCTCGCCTTTCGACTGGGTCTCTATCGTGCAGGGGTCAATCTATTTTCCCAGGCCAATCTCCCTGCACGAAGGCAGACACGTTCCACTTAATCACATGTAATTTTATCGCGTTACACAGTATCCGCCAGAACTGTAATTGCCCTTTCTCAAATACCCCAATTAAATGAATTATCGTTAACCCGGCCGCAAGAAAGGCCGCTTAAGTGAATTCCAAAATACCACGCGGAGGTGCGCACTCGAATGCGACCGAAGAGCCTCGGTACTTGCGCGAAGGTACTTTTAACAATAATCACAGGTGTTCGTACATCGATTAACGTTATGGAACGACACCTGGGACCATTGGGAAGAACATGGGGCGCGGTTAATCGCGACGTCGAGATGTTCTCTGCTGCCACGAGAGATTTGTTGTACCTCGGTACCGCACGTTACGCTCCGCTGCAATGATACGTTTGATCATAGAAACATGGCAAGTACACCGGAAAAATGTGGAACATTCAATTATTCTTAGGTTCCCCGAGTGGTGTCCCCCTCTCGCGAGTACAAGGCATGTCTTACACGAAGCTGGGGGACACGCGAGTATACGTGTATCGCCTTGTAACCGAGGGAGGACAGCGGTGTTACCCGTCCGGTACTTACGATCTTACGGTATTTAACGTACTCGGCCGATCGGATCGTCGGGTCAATGCAACTGTATATCCCAATCGAATCTAAAGCAGTCTCAGACGAGATCGACTACTGTCCTCCGGGAGAGCGGCTTTCTGAAACGTCCGTCATCCGGGAGAACGACCGATCTCGATCTCGCCTCCCCGATCTATAAATAAATCCTATTTTCATCTCAATCGCATCCTGATTTTCCCGACGTCATCTGGACCAAGGAGCACTCGCACCTTATTAAAACGTATTCATGAAATTCACGGCCCTCTTGGTACATAATGTAATGGAATTACAAATCCGAATTTATACTCATTTAGTACATCAATTTCTGAATAAATTTCTAATTCCACATATCATGCGAGATAATTTCGTGAAATTGGAGAGGGATGTTGATACATGTATACTGGATTTATGAGATATATCTTATATGTTTGTAACATACGTTCATCGGATATATGAAGATGTTGTAATGTTAGCATACCGTGTTTGAATAACACACCCAGGAAGAGCGTTACGAAGTGACAGTGCTCATTTGAACAGGGTACCGTGTCCTGTACACGGAGAATGGTCACTGCAAACGGCGGACGCGAGGGAGGAGAAAAGAGGGACCATCTCCATGGGCACATAAGTGGACGGCGAGCGGAAGAGAAACGGTCCTCGAGGAGGAAGAGGGGTTTACTCGGAGGGTGTGGCCCCTGGAAGGAATCCTCTCGTAGCAGACAATGATCCTCTACGATCGGGCCCTGGAACGCGGCCATACTCGATGCCGTATCGTCCTGCAACGTCCAGGACGGATCCGTCCAGCGGAGACAATTTATTACACGGCTCTCCACGTGGAGCTCGAAGCAGCCTGATCGGCGATCGCTTGGGAAGAAATAAAAAAAAATAGATGTCCTAAATTCCGCGGGACAATCGTCATCTAAAATAGACGCCAGATCCAGATCCTTCCTTCCTCGAAATCCTGGCCGAACGGGAAAGCACGCGTCGTCCTTTTCCTCTACCACGAGGAAACATGTTTCGACGATTAGGACTGCAGCCTGACGCTAATACTCGCGATGACTTCCTCGTAAAGAAATGATTTTACGGGCTCTCGTAAAGCATCCTCTTATCGGCCTGCATCCAACGACATTCCGAACATCATTCCCGGGTGCTTACATATCCTGCGTCCCTTCCGGATCGTTGGATTCCGCGCTCCCCTTTTCGACTTCTCTCTTCCCTAGCGCCGTAATCGGAGTTCAAAGGCGACGTTAACTGGCAGAGACGACGCGAATTTACCGACGTCCCGTATTTTTGGAAAGCCAGTTTTTGTACACACTGGAGAAAAAAAGAAAATCCACGGAAATTTACATACATTTTTACACCCTACATAAATAAAGTTTTATATAAGTAAAAAAAACGTAAAATGGATAAACGACAAATCAAAAAATGTATAAATGCCCGTGACATTGTATATTTACTGCGTTGCTGCATATTTACTTGAACTAAATGTAACGTTACATTGTAATTTTTCTCGTGGCATGTAAGACCTCTACCGTGTATGTTACCTAGTAAATTCACATATTGACGCGTATAAGTATACGCTGCTACGTAAAAATACATAGGATGTAAACTTAGACAATCAAATCGTCTAAATTCAATCACGTGTCCAGCATAGACGGAGCGACAAGGCGCATTATTAATTGTCGCAGGAATTTAGCCGGTGAAGATTCTGGCAATCTCAGGAGCTGATTTGCCTGAGTCTAATGCTATCAAATTGACGCGAAAGAAGTAAGTACCTACCTAGAAAAGGGTCTTACAATTATGGTTACGTTTCCATTCGAAATATGTTTTAAGTTTACGTCTGGGTTACTATACAAGGCCCACCAATATTATCACCCATTGGAAGATTACACCCCAAATTTACACATACAATGTAGACCAGTTATACCCTTTACATGTAAAATTACCCTTATGCTTACATATCAAATGTACGCCTGCAATACATTCTTCGGGTAAATTTATATGCCGACCGCGATATTACCCAGCAATATAATTTTACGTTATTAATACTGGCATCAGAATAACCAACGATCTACGGTGTAAATTTACGTGGGAATTTTTTTCAACGTGTACACTTTTCAAGGTCTTTGGTGCTCTTCGAGGTCCCTGCGGCCTAAGATTTGTCCCAGCCTCGTTACTTTCGCACGCACTCGCGAAGACAAACTCGGTAAGTCGAATAATGAGGAACGAAGATGTCCATAAAACTAGCATTGCCACTTTAGCACAATTCAATAAAATTTATTGCAAAATTTATTGCTATTTTATTGCGCAAGAAAAAAACTTTTTGCACTTATACTCTTTCGAAAAACGGTGGCGATACCAGCCTTATATTAAGCTAGCATTGCCACGTTATAAAAACAACAATAATGCAAATGTTCATAGTTGACGTATACGCCAGAATTTATTGCTAATTAATTGATCGCAGAAAAGCCAAACTTCGATTCTTTTATTCACCCCTAAAGGGGTTGTCACCACCCTAGCCACCACCACTAGGACCGGTAGAGCAGCATGACAATATGCAAACGGTGGGAAACGACTAAGTTCTTCACAGGAGATTTTATTGCTAATTAATTGCTCCTAAGATATCCCCGCAGCATGAACACACCGTAGAATGGCCAGATAAAATTGCGAAAATAGAAAGATTCCTCCATGTGGATACTAATTGCTAATTAACTACTAGATGAACCAAGATTCGATTTTGTTTCTTTATCTCTCAGCTGACTATCCTATTCCTCGCGTTTAGCACAGTAATGCCGGGTATAAACTATACCAACCGATTCATTTCTCCACACGGGAAGTAACTGATAAAATCAGTTGCTATCTAGAAATCAGTCTTTTCCCACCGTTTTCATGTTGTCATGCTGCTACCGGCCCAAGGGGTGGTGACATACCCCTTTAGGGGTGAATACAAGAGTCGAAGTTTAGTTTTTCTGCGAGCAATTAATTAGCAATAAATTCTGGCGTATACGTCAACTAATGAACATTTGCTTTATTATTGTTTTCATAACGTGGCGATGCTAACTTAATATAAAGCTGGCACCGCTGCTGTTTTTCGAAAAAGTATAAGAGCAAAAAATTGTTTTCTTGCGCAATAAAATAGCAATAAATGAGCAATAAATTGTGCAATAAATTGTGCAATAAATTGTGCAATAAATTTTATTGAATTGTGTTATAGTAGCAATGCCAGGTTTATGGACACGAAACCCCTCTCTCGAGATTCAGGCCCCGAGGGAGGCCGAATCGCAAATCGCACATCTCGCGGCGCCCCGGGCCTCTGTGAGGAGAGTTTTCGGTGATTATAGGGCCCCGTGTCTTGGCTCCGAGCGTATAATCCAACCCTCGCAGTGTAATCGATTCCAGCAACATCTCCCACGAACTCCGACGCGGAACCACCGCGGCGGCTTCCCACACGGTCTGCGATCGACTCCAAATCCGCGAATCGGGCGAGAAACAATTCGAGGAAGTTCCCCTCCCGAAAAGGATCACCGTGTCGTACGTCGCGGTCCGCGGGATCGCGCTTCGCAAAACGATCGATCGATCGATCGAATGATCGATTTTGGAAGTGCCGCGTTCCAACTATCCGCGACGGCCGAGCCGAAAGTAGCAATACTTTCGATACGGCGTTAACGAGTAAACGCCGGAAAGGAGACGAGCTTTGTGTCGCTCGGACATTGATGGCTCTCTTTTTAGGAAGCCCAGCTTCTTGAGACGCGATTTTCTGTCGCTGGACCGACATTACTGTACAACGGGCGACATGTCATTAGGCCAACGGTACTCGGGACGGTCGTTGGGAATATTTTATCTTTCGCCGAACCGTATCCGGCAGATGCTGTCTCGCGAAACCTCCGTATCTGGATTATAAGCAAATTCTCGAAATCCGGTGGATTTTATCGCTAATAAACCCCGTTTACGAGTGCGCGGCTGGCCCAGTGTCATCCGGAATGTGAAAAGCGATCGCGCTAAAAAGCCGCTGCGAACGGTACTCGCGCGTCAATTGGTAAAAATACGGGATTTTATGTAAAAAAAAAAAAGAACAGGAGGAAAGTCGATCGCTTAACGCGGTCGGTGACTTTTGAGGGACTATTCCCTTGAAAATCAGTGAAAAACGGTTTCCTTTTTTTTAGAGCCGATTGCCTTTGACTTCAAACCTCGCGATCGGATAGTTACCTCTTGTGGATTTTTGAACAGGGGTGGGTTTTCAGACTTACGGGTGGAAATTTAAATTTATGAATATGATTTTTGGAGAGCACATAATTGGCTGATAAGTTTTCACCTATTTTTCATTATTTAAACACTTTTTTTTATGGTGGGGGTGCTAGCTTTTTTAGTACCCAACACCCCCACAGAAAAATTCAATATTTTTCCAAAAACCGAGCTAGCACAAAATTTGCGAATGTAACACATAATTGGCACATAAAGAGTACAAAATGTTATGACAAAGAAATTTGAATTTTGTACAGGTAGGGGTGCCAGCTTTACGCACCTTTGATTTCATATGATGGACAACAATGTGATTCGGTAACAAGCGACGTTCGGCCTCAAATCATGACAGTTTTCGATGATTTCCCGTGATTTTTTTTTTTTGCGGTTTCCAGCTAATTTCCACATGATTTCATGCGTTAAAATCCATGATCCATGATGATGATCTTGATTGAATACCCTCTTGGATCTTGCCGATCCCGACCCAGGTTGCGCAGTGACGAGCACGTGTTCAAATTAGCCCGTGTTAGTCGAGATACGATCTGTGACCGATGGCCTGCGAGGGCGAAGAGCACTTAATGACACCCCCGACATTAATTCAACGGGCCGGATCGGGCCCGATAACGAAACGTGATAACCATTCCGTTGGAAAAGTCGTTTACACCGTTAAACGGTGGCCAGGATGGCGAGCGGTAGCCTGGAGGTATCGGCCCCGATTTCATTTTGGAAATCCTTCTAGTAAAATGTATCGTCAATGAATCCTGTAAATTTCAAATGTTTTTTAACCCTTTGGGGACGGAGCTCTTTTGACATATGGGCGAAAATCATGAACACGGGCAGGCAATATTGGACCAAACGTCGGACGCATATATGCAGCGGTAGTCCGCAAAGGGTTAAAACGGACAGGACTGCGACGGCCAAAGGAAGAACTTTATGAATTTTTGTCAGCTGTTGTAGCGTTTATTATCTATCTATATCATCTATCTATCTATATGAATATAAATAGAATTATGTGTTCCCCTTAAGGACCACACGAAGGGCACAGAGGCAGTCCTTAACGATATACATTTTACTCAAGGCATTTCCAAAATGAAATCGGAGAAATCCAGGCGCGTCGATCAGGAAGTTTGACTTACGCACACGAAATTAGGTACGCCGCGATTGTCCGGAATTATCGACGAGCATACCGAAAGGCGTGCAATGCCGCGCATGTTAAATAAATCCGAGGCGACGTACAAGGGAAAAGGAAACGGGCTAGGGGACTAAACGTGGGCTCAATTTGTAAGCAGCCCTGAACACCAAATTTAACCGTTAAAGAAGCCCGGGAATACGAGGACATCCAATGCGTACTTGGCGCGGGACTCTATCGGGTTTCTCGATCGTTTCTCGTATCCGACGATATTTACTCGCGCGAGAAATACCGATATCGGGGGATTTACAGCCCAGGCCCATCATTGGGGCCGTATCGAACGCGGAGGAGTCATGCTCGGTAATTTATCACTGGAATAAAACTAAATAATACGGAGAGGGATGCGGGATAAAGGATAAGGGATTAGAGGAGGCTGGCCGCTAACCGTTATATGTGCATAACATAGTGGATAACGGAGTGCAGGCAGTACACTCTGGATTAAGCTGCACCATAAATGACCATCCCCGAGCCATCATGGCCGCATAAATGATATCTGGCCCCCGAGTCGACCGGGCGGAATTGTTGCTAAATCTTCTGAACTGCCACACCATTGGAAGGGTTATTATGCTGCCATGAATGGGTTGCAACGCTTCGTAATTTTTTTTCTTTTTCCTTTTTTTCTTCGGAGCAAAGCACTGCTGGACCTAACGTAGCAATAGAGATCGTCCTCGTTTTAATGGCCAAACATGTTTCCGTGATGTAGACGTTCGTGTCACGTTGAGTTTTGTTTCTGGAATTTTCTTACAAAAACCAGAACTGTTCAAAAAGATAAACAAATGCCGAAATAGTGGAGATTTGAATTTTTCGACTGTAATGGGTGCTCTGATGTTAGGAAAATTCAGAGCCTCCCAAAATCTCGAAAACGTTGAAATGACCATTTTCAGGATCTTTTTCCATGTCTCGCAGTGGCTTGCATTAATTTGCGCAAGTAAATCACGGGAAGTACTTATGCTCAGAATTTGTTGGGATCGATAGGAATAGTCCTAGGCAGTGAACAAAATGAAAGTCCTTAAAAATGTTGAAATCTTCGATTTCACTTTTTTTTTTTTTTTTTTTTTTTTTTTTTTTTCTGTGGCTCAAGGTTCCGCCAGGAGCTTGAGTTAGTTTGTGGACGTACCCTGGGGACAGTACTTGAACTCAGAATTTGGTTAAACCGATAAGGGTCGGCCTTGACAGCTAGAAAATTCCAGAGCCTTCCAGAACCTCAAAGACGTTAAAATGGTCATTTTCGGAATTTGTTTATTTTTATTAACAGCTCTGGTTTTTGCAACAAAAAAATGGCACAAACGTCTACATTACAGAAACATTCCAAAAAGCCTGTTAATTTTGTTTGTGCCTCAAACTGGATTCCTGATTCACAGCCATGGAGTCCCACTGCACCTCGAGATAAGAGGAGACGCGGTTCGACTTAACGATTTTTTAGGGTGGTCCCGAATTGCCGTGGTGATTCCCAAAGATTGCGGTGCCCCCGAGAGATCCACGGGTTATCGTGTGTCGATCGATTGCACGGCCGTGAAACAAATTCTCCTTTCGGCGAGGGGAGATAAAAAAAAGACGTAACGGCGAATGCACGAGGCTCGGATGCATCACGCTGGAACGCAACTAACGGCAGCGATCTCGCAATTTGACTCGTCGAAGGATTTTATACAAAAAGGAAAAAAAAATCCTGAAATTAAAAAGTGCAATACGTTCGAGCGGGCGCTGCCAGATCGATAATTTCACGGCTGGGGAGGAGGACATCAAAGATGATGCAGGGGCGATGAGCGAAGTTGACGTTCAAAACCGGAAGCGAAAAGAATATATATATAAAAACGTGGAAAAAATACGGGCAATTCGAGTGAGAAAATCGGGGCATCCGGTAGATCCTTATTGCCTTCGGCGAGTCGCGAGGACGTAAATCCTCGGCCTTAACGATGCTCGATACGAAAGCACGTCCCCGACAGGAGTCCTTCCGCGAGTTATCCCCCGACTTTCGCGCGCAAAACCTTTCCCTCCTCGATACACCGTTAAAGCCAGAAAACTATTTACCTCGGACAGTAAAAATCCAGTTACGACCGTCCGGCTCGGAGCGGCAGACAAGTACCCGTAAAAGCGCGTAACATCCCTCGAAGGATCCCCGATCTCGTAAAAAAGCGTCTCGTTGTCGCTCGCCAAAGGAGACGGAGAGGTCGATTTTTATGTGCGCGGCCTCGCGAGTTCTTTCGGTGCGCCGGTCATTAACTCGGCGATGGTCGCGAGTTGCCATGTTTGTCGCCGGTGGGAGGCCCCGACATTAAGGGGGTTCGAAGGTGACTTCTTACCTAGGGTCCGCCGACCTCGCAATTTCCCACCTTTTTTTAAAACCCACCCTCCTATTAGAATATTTTCAGAATAATCGCCTCATCCCTAAATATCCAACCGACGATACCTCAACGATACCTCGAACGAGTCCCGTTTACCGAAGAAGCCGCTTAATTGACTATTTCGTCCATCCCCCGATTTTTAAGTAATTAAAAGTAGTCAAAGATGACATATCCCATACCGAAAAAGCCGCTTAATTGACTATTTCGTCCATCCCCCGATTTTTAAGTAATTAAAAGTAGTCAAAGATGTCATATCCCACCTCAATGGCCCACCTACCCTGAAAGAAATCGACGGAAATTTACGTACACTCTTGCACCCTGCATAACTGAAGTCTTGCCCAAGAAATCGTAAAAATGGAAAAATTACAAATAAGAAAATGTATAAATGCCCGTGACATTGTATATTTACTGCGTTACTGGATTCTTACTTGAATTAAACGTAACGTTACATTGCAATTTTTCTCGTGGCGTGTAAGATCTTTCCCATGTATGTAAATCTACAGGTTACCTAGTAAATTTACGTATCGATGCGTATAAATATACGATGCTGCGTAAAAATACATGTTAGTATGTAAACTTGGCCAATCGAATCGCACTAAATTCAATCACGTGACTCCCGCGCATCTTCTCGTTTGAGAATAATGCCCAACGCGTCGAAATTTCACATGTAAAATTACACATTGTATGTAACATTACTCTTTATATTTACACATAAAATGTCCGCCTACAGTACATTATGTGGGTAAATTTAGATGTCGAGTATGATATTACCTCAGACAGTGAAATTTTACATTATTAACACATTCGCGACCGGTAAATTTTTTCCGTTTCAAATACTGAGTACCGACGAAAATAATGACATTCTGAAACTGGTTGCCGCAAACTTGTATCGTGTATCGTCATGGACACGATTTACGTCAGCGGCAATCAGGAATAGAATATAAAATTACGTAAATTCACGTCAACGGCAACCAGGAATAGAACTTGAAAAGACATGAATTCACGTCAGCGGTTGCGAATGCGTTAATAGTGGCATCAAAGTAGCCAACGATCTAGGGTGTCACTTTACATGGGAATTCTAATCCAGAGTACGCGCGGTTTCCCACTTTTGTCAAAACCCCCCCCTCAAGGTTTCCCCCAAATATTACCAGAATATTCGACCTGTCCCCAAATATCCTCGAACATCAGGTCCCGTTTAACGAAGAAGTCGCTTCATTGACCATTCCGCGCATTCCCGGGGTGCGTCTCCACCGAGCGTCGTGCGCGATTAAACCGAAAGACGGCTCGGTCGGGCCGATAAAGGCGCAGTTACGACCATTTAACTTAATGCGGCAGATAAGTGGTTTACGGCCTTTAAACCGGGCGACCGTCGCGGGTCACCTTATTTGGCCGGGCGGGCGGACGGTCGCGTCTAGCGCGACCACTGGGTCGGGTCGAGTCCGTCGGACGCGACCCGACGCGACTGGACTCGACCGGGCTCGCTCGCGCGCAGGACTCGCGAGACGCGAGCGGCGCGCGCACGCGCGGCCCGTAACATTTTATGGAACATAAAGCAACGACTTTATGCTTTATGCCAGCGCCGAGGCTGCGGCCCGTCGCGGCGGGCGAGCGTTTAAAACTGTGTCAGGGTGTTTTACGGTCATCGGGCAGGAACACCGGGGCTAAGTGGCTTACGCATCGATTCATCGCCGAGCCGGAGGCCTCGACTCGGGGGACCCGAACGTCCTCCCCCGCGCCCTGGCTTTCCCCCTTCATCTCGGGCGTCGTAATCCGGGTAGCAAAACCGCCTCCCAAGGAGCAGCTTATCGCGCTAGTTCGAGGTTTCGTGTCAACCGAGCACCCTTCGCCCTTAACATATTCGCGACTGGAAAATTTTTTCCGTTTCCAATACTGACTACCGGCAAAAATAATGAAATTCTGAAACTGGTTGTCGCAAACTTGTATCGTGTATCGTCATGGACGCGATTCACGTCAGCGGCTATCAGGAATAGATTTCAAAATTACGTGAATTCACGTCAGCGGTCGCGAATGTGTTAAGGTGAACTGAAACACGTCGAGGAACTTTGATCGACGTTGGTAAAGAAGATTTGTCTGGATACCTACGTTGTCGACGTTCGTTTTTATATCGACAGCTGTAGCGAATTATATTGGGTATTGTACTAAATAGCATACTCCACTTGTTGTTTTCGTACAATAGTTATAAAGGAATCGAAGTAAAACTCCGGAAATACTCTGAATTCATGCTTTCTGAGACCCTAATTTACTGCAGGACAGCCTGCGCCATCTGATTTCCATGTCAACTGAATCCGAGACCTCGTATTCCCATCGTTTTGGCATAGAAGCGCGTAAGACACTTTTTTTGCCTTTATCCCGTTCAAATGCGAGTTTATCGATTACCAGTGTTCTAAATTGTCGTACTATTGTCCTGACCCTTTCGTTTCTCATATCAGAGCCTTCGATAATTGGATATCGATCGAAATATCAGAGCTCGGCGACATTTTTATTCTGATCTGGGCTAAGTTGAAAAGAATTTTTTTTAAATCCAAATTTCCAATGTGCCAGGACAATGTTTTGATGATCACGAGTCGTGTGTCAACGTTCGGACAGTTTGGTCGAATACTCTTAAAAAAAAAAGAAGTGATTTATTCGAATCGACTGATTCGAGGGGGGTTTCACTTCACCTTAATTTCCAGGAGGAAAGTCAGCGTGGAGTTCCTCTCGTGAAATGCTTTCGAAAATCCACAGGCGCCAGACGGAGCGTCGAGCCCTGGAGCCTCGATAATGGCGAAGACCATCTTCGGGCGGTTTTGCTCGTAGAAATTCCTCGAGGAACGTATAGGTTGTTGGCTCGGTTACTGGATCGCCAATTGGCATCGATTGGATACGGTTCCACTCGGCGAACCTAACCCGGTCATGCGTCGTTAAGTAAATGATTTGAAGACTTCGTTACAACTGTCCGTCGATTTTTACCGGCGGTCCCCCCCGACTGCGCGCCTTTAAGTCCACTCTGTCGCTTCAACCTGCCCGGGGATAATGACTTCCTGTTATTCCTAATCCGTGATGCAACTGATCCCCTTCGTATTACCGTTGCTCTACCTTGCGCATCCGTGGTCGAGGATGTTAGTCGGATCGAGACTCTGGGGAATTTTTAATCAACATTGGAGTTGATGACATTCGCCAAGGATGCTCTAGAAACAGAGGGGTACGTTTACGATGGGGTGCGAACACCTCTACAGGGGTGCGATCCACATCCGCCCAAGTAGAAAAGATCGGGACCAGCGACATTTTTCACGTTATTAAATAATACCGAAATGTTCTGTACACATTGTACTGCTTCATGTTTCATTCCCCTTGCGTCCTTCCAATTCTTCCGATAAAATCATTTTTGAAATACATAGTTTCTTTCGTTATTTGATAAAACACCTCCGCGTCGCTTCCGCTTCAAACTCGGAGGATGCTTCTAGACAAAGGATATGAAACCATCCACGGTAAGAGCTCGTTCACACGACACCTTTCCAAGCGAAAACGCGCTCAAAATGAACAAGGCATGAATATCTACCATTATTACTATGCAATTTACGAATCCCCTAGCAAACTAAGCAAACTAAGGCATCATTTGCACTAATCGGTGGCGTGCAAAAGACGCGTCAAAGGTTTAGTTCGGATCACATCATCAGTTAACACCAAGTTTAATACAAAGTACGTCTTTGACACTTTGGTACTAATTGTAAGGTTCAATGTTCGAACCAGATCCTATCGGTCGTGATCATCTCCCGCGATTACAATGCAATTTACAAATCGCCTAGCAAACTAAGGCATCGTTTGCACTCTTCGGTCGCGTACAAAAGACGCGTCAAAGGTTTAGTTCGGATCAAATCATCGGTTGACGCCAAGTTTAATACAAAGTTCGTCTTTAGCCCTTTGGTACTAATTGTAAGCCTAAATGTTCGAACCAGCTCCTGTCGGTCGAGATCATCTCCCACGATTACCATGCAATTTACAAATCACCTATCAAACTAAGTAAACTAAGGCATCGTTTGCACTAATCGGTGGCGTACAAAAGACGCGTCAAAGCTTTAGTTCGGATCACATCATCGGTTAACGCCAAGTTCAATACAAAGTACGTCTTTGGAACTTTGGTACTAATTGTAAGCCTCAATGTTCGAACCAGCTCCTGTCGGTCGTGATCATCTCCCACGATTACAATGCAATTTACAAATCGCCTAGCAAACTAAGGCATCGTTTGCACTATTCGGTCGCGTACAAGAGACGCGTCAAAGGTTTAGTTCGGATCACGTCATCGGTTAACACCAAGTTTAATACAAAATACGTCTTTGGCCACTTTGGTACTAATTGTAAACCTCAATGTTCGAACCAGCTCCTGTCGGAAGTATATATACCCGGTCTCCCCTGTTTACTTTGGCGGTCTCGCGAGTAGAGGACGCGCTCGCGCTCGTCCACGGAATACGAGTACTCGGAGTACTCGGAGCGGTGGCTAGGTCACGGTCAGGGCGATGCCCTCTCCTCTCCAAGGAGAGACTCCTTGGCGCGCCCCTCCCTGCGTCCATGGACCAGCGAGCGGCCGCCACCGAGCAACGCGTCCGCGACCCGGCGGGAATCGAGCCCCGCGGATAAATGAACGGCCGACGTCGCCCGAGAAAAAGGAACCCGATCCTCCACCGATCAAAGATACGCCTCGGAAGCCGTCCGCGATGATCGACGATGACGCGGCACGGGCCGGAGAACTCGGCGCGCTTCTTTGGGAGGAGATCCAAAACGAAAACAGAGGGAAACCCGCCGATAAGACGCGCAGCGTCCACTTGGAATAAATAATCCATGTTCATAACAAAAAAGTTCAACAAGGGTACATAAATGCCCGAAAACGGGCGCCAAGTAAAGTTTACTCGCAGAAATAGGACAATGAACTCTATGCCGTAATATTCGCTACCACCGATAACTGAACTTCGCGCATTTCATCGAGTGCCTGATAACAGTATTCTGCCAGTCGCCGCATTTTTATTTCGCAATTTGGCGAGCATGTCCGGTAAAGAAATCCTCCATATCCCCATCTAGGAGTGTTGGAATTGTAAGCAGCTTTGCTGTCGACGCAATTGTCCCGCAGTGGAGGCAGAACATTGTCATCCGTCCTCTGTTAAGCGGGCGAATCTGTTTTTTCCGCGATGAGACATCGGCCGGATCTCGGGAGCGGAAGTCGGCGGTGATCGACGATTACAGGGCGCCGGCAACGGGGCGCGGGATGTAGGAAATTGAAAAAGGATGGAAGAGACGAAGGGACGGGAAGAGACGAAATAAATCGGCCTTCCTCGGCTCCTGTCGATGGAGGAGCGATCGATCGTTCGGATAGAAGCGCGCTCGCTCGAGCGTGTCGTCGTGGCACTTGGAAGCCGTCGACGTCGAAGGCTAGAATCTGCCCGGGAGATCGGGGACGACGCCGAGGAAGCGAAGGGCCCTGAGGAAATTAAATTAGATCGAGAAGATGCGTAGAGGGGAAACCCGAGTACGGGCGTTACTTAAGACCGCCTACGTAAGACGGAGCGCGAGCGTTTCCGCTCGAGGTCCCGCGGAAGTGCACTTCGGCGAGGAGCGAGAAGTGCATCAAAGAGCCTCCACCCTCGGGAGAATTATTCCCGAGTGCGTTTAATAGGCCGGCCTAGGTAGTCGAGCTAAATTTTGGCCGAAGATTCCGCTTTATCCTCGAGAAGACGTGCTTTTACGAGGTACTAATGCACGTCTCTCGTTCTTCGCTCGGCTCGATAGGGAGAGGTCTCTCAGAATTCGCCTGGAAGAACGGCGACCGTCCGTGACACCACCGACTTCGTCTGAATACCCAAGTAGGTACCTCCCGATGTCTCCCCTCGTGTAAAATGACGCGAGACGATCCGAGGAGACGAATCGCCGGGCCGTTCGGCGATCTTAACGGGGTGCTCATTAAGGCCGCGGTCGTTAAAACGAAAACATGGCCGCCGCGCGCGTTGGAAGTGAAACTTCCGAGAAACTTTTGAGAATTATTTCGATACGTTTAATTAATCTTCAACACTCACGAAATACCCTCCCGCGTTAGGTACCGGTTGTCTTGAAGATCGCTAATTAACAGAGAATAACGGCGTAACGCCAACGAAAGCGCGATTACGCAAATTGTCTCAATATTAAAGCACAACGACGAAAGTAAGTAGGAGTGAACTAGAAAGAAAAAAAGAACCTTGATAAGATACCAGCATTAATATTAATGTCAACTTCGACAACGAACTGAGATTAAACGTCATTAACGAAATTTTTACACTAACCGTGTTAATTCTGAGAGACAAAGTATGAATGTATATAATGATTAACCGTTAAAGATGGAAAAATTAGCGAAATTCGTTTCACTTTCTGAAACGGGTCTCTTTCGTGACATACTTATGTAAACTTGCCCGTACTAGTGGCATAAGAAGTTTCACTTATGAGAAAGAAGAAAATTGAAAGGCACCTCGATGCTTTCGCTCCCACGAGCAACCCCCCCCCCCCTCTTTTTCTCTCTTCCCTGTAGGGATGCCGCACGAGGCGGAGTCTTTTTTCGGCGGGCAGGTAAGTCGAGTAAGAAGCACCTAGAGCGAGAAGATACACCCCGCACGTGTCTTCGCGCGTAATCGAGAAAGACCGAGCGATATCTCGGCTTATCCGCGGTTGCGGTTCCGCGTTAACGAGATAGACAGACCGCGAGTCGCAGCGGATGCGTAGTTGTCGGCGACTGCTCCGGTTTGCGAATGCAAGCGATGACTACATCGATAGTTCTCTCCTCTCGAAGACCATTCGCGAATTTAGAGAACGAAATGATCCGCTCCGGTTTGCGAATGCGAGCAACGACTACACCGATAGTTCTCTCCTCTCGAAGACTATTCGCGAATTTAGAGGACGAAATGATCCGCTCCGGTTTGCGAATGCGAACGACGACTATACCGATAGTTCTCTCTTCTCGAAGAATATCCGCGAATTCAGAGGACGAAAGCGAGGTGAAAGAGCGACCAATGGCGGCCATAACGAGGTGAGTTTCCGCGAAGTCGGCAAACTTGGGGCACGTAGGAAGCACACGAGATCCTGTCACAGGATCTCGCCCGATCCTTCGAGCAGGGCCGAGGGCCCAGGAGCGGTCACGCGATGCGTGCTAAATAATAAGGCGTGTTATTAAAAGCCGAGCTTAACGCGTGTCGGGCCTCGTAACGCCGCGCGCCTGTCGCAACGAATCAAGGGGCTGGATACGCTCCTCGAATTATATCGTCGAGCCATTACTTCGTCCCTCGTTGGCAGGCGAAACGACGCTGTAAAACGATCGCCGCGAAATACGTCCTCCGAGGCATTCGAAGGCATCGGTAACGAAGCGTTCCTAGTAAACCTAACGGAGTGTCGAGAGATCTGCTCTGGGAGGCGCCATAAACGACGACGCCGGCTGCTACTTTGCGGAGATCCATTTGTCCCCGAAGCTTGCAAGTCCGATCGAAAGATTCTCAAGTAACCATCGATAGGTAGCGGGAGGTCCCGTCGAAGCGCTCTTCGGGGTCTGCCGTTGCATAGGTGAGGTTCTCGATTATCTTATATGACCCTTCGCCCCTCTGCACCGAGATGGCCTTTCTCTCCGACACGAGATACGCGAGGAAATGGAGACTTTGATCTGTCCTCGGAGTCCTCTCGCTCTCTCGTCCTTCGGCCCCCTTCTTTCCTCTCGAGAGGCGCAAGGACGCGCCCTGCGTCACTTAGCCACCAGGGGCGAGAGCCGCATCTTATTTTAGTGCATCTCGAATACGCTTAAGTAAGACGGATTCCCCCGGTACGGGGGCAGAATGCGAATGCCGGTCTTCGGATGTAATTTCTATTTAAATACGACACACGACGGCGCGTCGCCTTGAGACGTCCGATCGAACGCCTCGTGTCTTCGACGCGGAGAGAGGAGGCCTTGAAACGGAGATTAGGATGAGACGCGAGCTCGAAACGCGGTGCATCGTGAAGCAGGGTCGACGCGTTGTCTCGAAATTCTTCCTTTTTCGCGGTCTCTCTCCTTTCGTCGGCGTTATCCGCGATCGCCTTTACTCAATGACTCCCTGGTACTGGCCGCCAGCTGGTCGCGGTTAAGCGCTTAAACGCCGAGACGTTTAAACGCTTCTTGCGCATCGAAGAAGAGCACGGCCCGGCAAATAGTCTCGGAATTGCGAGATGATATCGGCGCATCCGCTAATCGGGAACGGCCAAGAAGTGCCGGGGCCAGGGACGAGAGGCGACCGTCCTCCGTATCCGCGGAAGCTCGGTTTAATTAACCCAATTAACACTTGGTCGGTGGATTTGGACTTTCACGAGAGCCAAGACGGCCATCTCTCGCGATCGGCGATTACGGAGAAAGGGACTCCGCTGATAAATGGAGAAACGTATATTATCTCGTTCGGACGTATCTCCGTCGCCCTACTAGAGGCCCGGGTCGCGAAGAGGAACTAACGTCGAAACCGGAGGAAAGAAATGCCTATTAATTATTTCCATCTCTGCTGCGCCGCCGATATTAATTCCCGCACTGGGTCGGTTCGTTTAATTTCATTTTCCGTTTGTCGGATGATTAATTGGACACGCGAACGTCGCCCCGTCGGGCCGTGAACGATTTCGCGGAGCACTGTACGTTCCGGTTTCGCGGCATCCAAAGACGGAGCTCGCAGCCCATTGCGCAACGAGATCGGCAAAGCGAGGAGAAAAGACTCGGTAGTTGGATTAGTTCTGACCGGCAGTCGCCTACGGATTTAGCTAATCGATTTTACTATTAGCCGGCGTCTACTGGTAGGTACAGCCTCCGATCGGCACGACCCGACGGACATAGTCTATGTACACAAGCGGGTGCAGATTTTCCAAATAACCGCGCGCTTTTTCTGACCAGCTTAAAATGCGAATTCCGTTGCCCTACGTAGGGAACACTATAACACGGTAATACGAAAAAATACGGACATAGACTATGTACTCAAGCGGTTGCAGATTTTCCAAAAAAACCTCGCGCTTTTTCTGGCCAGCTTAGAATACCAATTCCGTTGCCTTACGAAGGGAATACTATAACTCGATAATACGAAAAAAATACGGACATAGACTATGTACGTAAGCGGTTGCAGATTTTTCAAAAAACCGCACGTTTTCTGGCCAGCTTAGAATGCCAATTCCGTTGCCCTACGTAGGGAACACTATACCGCGGTAATACGAAAAAATGTAAATCCACGATAAGTTAAAAAATTTAGTTACAATTTCGACAAATGGGATCTAGTGCGTGTTATTAGACCGTTTATCGCGTAACAGTGAGGCATTTATTTTTTCAGTACAATCCGGATATTGTTACAATGTCAGATATTTATAAATGATGCAAATGTTTCACTGTCAGAAGTTTCATTCTTCAGGATCTTTGTCAAGTTTTTTAATACACGTAGATCTATAGAATGAGTGGTCTGGTTTACAAAAGGATTTTAGCTCGTTAGAAATTCGGCGTCCTTGACATCGTCGTTGATGTCAAAGTCATTGCTTTGACAAGAGGCGCGTTCATGATATAAATCAGTGCTCCCGTCATAGCAAGTGCCTCTTATCCACTTCTTTCACCGTTTACTAATCGTACATCTCTGAATACGCTTTCTTCGCTAAAACTGACAATACCCACGTGCCTTTTTCGATTTCGAGCCATTTCGCTTTACTGTCAATAGTACTTTAAATTCTATACATTAGAATTCTTGTCAAGATACGTAAGTCACAGAGAAACAGTGTTTCACTCTATCTCACGGTACTCTCCCTATACCCTGGGGACTTCTTTTCGCGTATAAGGTCATACTTTCAAAATCGTGAAAATAAACCATTTCCAACAATACGAGCAAGTTTGAATACCGTAAATTTGCTGAATTCGTTATGAAACAAATACATTGAGCCAATCGTCTGGTGCGCTCTTCATAAAGTAGTAGAGATTGTTAAGATGATATGAAACGTTCATTCTATATACATAAAACTTGAAAATATCTATAAAACTTTTTCCAAACTGGATGCACCGAATCGTTGCATCCTTCGCCATGTGATTATCGCGACCCTAAGGAAGAACATGGTGATTGTGAAATTCCTTTTTGATAAAAAGAACTTTTTATTTATCTCAGACTAGGACCAAGAATATCTTTTCATATAATTTTTTTTTATTTAATTTCACGAGCACCATGTTCTTCCGTAGGACCTCCCTAATCACGTGTTGAAGTTTCAAATGATTCGGTGCACCCTGTTTCGAGAAACAATTTATAAATATTGTGACGTTATACATATAATAAATATATATTATTTCATATAATATATATATGTATGTAGAACGATCCTTTCATATCGCCTTAAAAATAATTCAAGCGTTCCATTGTCTCCCATGCTTTGCGGTACCCACTGTCCCATTTATACACACGTGGCTTGGAAACGCGAACTCTGACCCAAGGCGTGCCTCGGTTCTCCGAGATCGACGAAACGCGACAATCTCAGGACGCGATCTGGCCGCGCGTTTTCGTAAATCGCTGACGATAGATAATTTCGATCGATCTCGCGCGGAAAGGACACGATCCGAGGGGGTCCTTTGTTGGCGGGAGAGCGAGCGAGACAATCCGCGTCCGCTTTGCGAAAGGATCGGTCACGATCCCCGGGGTGCGCGGTGTGTACCGAGAGCGACAAAAAGTTAATCGTGCCTAATCGTGGGTGGAGAAACTCGGCGCCATAAACCACGCTCTGGGTTAGGTCGACTCGCGATTTCGAGTCCGGGACGGCGAGAGACCGAACCAGGGACCAAAGGACGCGGAAATATACTATCTCTCTTCTCTGGGCTCGAATTACCGCCCGGCACTCCGTTTCTCGTTAAACGCTAATGAGATACACGCTCGGAGGATGTAGGGGGCTTTATTGTCCCTCCGGGCGCGCCCACTCGCTTCCAAAACCGCGCCAGGATCGAATCCTTGCTCTTCTGGTTGTATTAACCGATTCAACTACCCTGTTAAAAATATCTCCTCGAAATGTAGTATATACAAGTGGTGGATGTCTTTTTAAGATACAATATTTAAGATACAAAACGTGTACTATCGGGTGTTTCAGCACACGCACTGGGAAAATAAAATTGGTTGACTCAAAGGTATCTGCATTGATACAACAAAATCCTACGATTAAGTCGTCCAAAGGAATGTCAGGAAGAGTTAACAATGTTCGTTTAAATCATAGATATAATTATTTCACGGTTCGGCGGAAAGTCAGACCGATCGAAGATCATGTACATAAAGCTGGCATTGCCACTTTAGCACAATTCAATAAAATTTGTTGCGATTTTATCGCGCAAAAAAAAAATTTAATTTTATTGAATTGTGCTAAAGTGGCAATGCCAGCTTTATGTACATTCGAAGAATGCGGTTAGGCGTTTACAAAACTGCGCTTAGATGGGTTCCGAGAGAGCATCGATTACGCTCGAGGAGGGCACACATCCAGAGGCTGCTTTCTGTTGTTTGCAGTGGCGAAAAGTTGAATGCATTATGCATAGGCCACGGGAGCTATCTCGAGGCGCGATCACGCGTGGGGAGGTCGGTACGAGACAATCGTACGAGGCGCAATTAACACGAGTCACTTGTGAAACCGCCACCGACCTCGCCGATTACTCAAAGACAGAAAGCGCCGCGCAATCATGCGACCACGCGCCGATTTTTTTCCCACGTGGCCAGGGTATCGTTCAAATGCACTTGGTAAATACTTTTTGCCCCAAGAATGTTTAAGTCTTTGCATTCCCCTTAGGAGCTCCCGGACAGAGCCCGTCGTGGTAAAGCTGGGTGGATCCGCCACCTTCTGCCTCCCACCGGATCGCTATTGTGCGGACTTGTGACACGCCGAGGCTTCTACACCAGCTGGGAGAAAATAGCCGGGAAAGAGTCGCTCTCCTCTCGCAATTCCATTGTCGCCGTTATGTTCACCGAGCACCTTGCATTCCGTTCAAAGGAGTCCCCACCCTGCCCGAACGAGCGCGCCGAATTTGCGCAACGCAAGACTCAGTGTCTCGAAGCCAACTCAGACCCCGGTCAACCATATGTCGGCCAATGCGAGTTGCAATACACGACATACATGTACGGTGTCGTGTACGACAAGCGGAAAGAGTTGAAAAAAGGAACCGGTACATCGGACACGTAGGGCAGTGGCAGGGCCCTTTATGGCGGGAACTCGAGAAACGGAGCTACAACGGGGCTAGGTTCCCGTTAAGTCAGCCGCCGAATTGCCGTGTAACGAGCCGTGTAATTCGGTACTAACGTTAATCGTCCGACCGCTTCCGACAAGGGACCTCTCCGAGGGCCACGGCTCGTTTTTCACGCGATGCTCCTTTTTTACGGAGAGCAGCTCTCCGGGCTTTGGGCGCTGGCACGGTAACAAAACTCGCCTTGTCCACCCGCTGCACCACGGGGATGCACTTTTCCCTCGGGTGTTAAGTGCGTTAACGGCGACACCTCTCGTGGGACATTTCGTGTGAATCAATGCGCTCCCCAACTTTTATTTCTATTTTTTTTCCCCTCATTTTTCACACCTCCTTCACTGGGCGACTTTGCACCTCTGCGTTACTCGAGGAATTCCAAGGACTTCGGAGTGAACTCTGGAGTCTTACTTCATCGGAGCGATAATTAATTGCCCACAGAGTCGTACCAACCGTAATTTGACTTTTCCAAAGCGTCATTGTTGATTTCGATTAGTTCCCCGATTTTAGGCGCGATGACTTTCGCCTTCGGGGGTTGCGAAATGAAAATGGACGTGCCTTGGGAATGATCCAGGTAATGCCACGAGCCGCCTCGCAGGAATTGTTGCCTTATAAGCTCCGGTTAGCGTACGTACTTAGGCGTTGTAATTTTAGTACCGCAATGACACTGTTGGAAGTGAAAGCGAGACGGCCAACGCATAAGGCTCCCGTTCGAGTACCCTAACGAGCGGAGTTCCACGTTGCATGCCAAATTCGCGACTGCACCAAGACTTGGAACTAACGAATTCCAGGCATCTCGGATACGCCGTTAAATCGAAAAACCTGCCGGAAATCGGGATCCGTCGGATTCGAAGGACGGAAAGATATGCTCGTTTTTAAATTCCCAAAGTAACACCGGAACCGCCGGACCCAAGTGCAACAAAGGCGAGCCTTGTTCTCGCGCAACGGTGCATACCTACGTTGCATTCTCCGATGCACCTCTCCTTCGAGAGCCGGTCGCAACGGCGAGGCGTGAGAAAATCGATGCGCTAATTGGCGTTAAAAATGTCTCAGCCGAGGAGGACATTCCGAGAGGCCGAGTCCCTCGTTAAACGACTAACAGGGTCTTAAGCCCCCGTCAACGTCGAGCTGCCCGTTCGTCACTCGCCTCTAATTAAACGGGACAATTCCGAAACTCGTTACCCGTCCGCTTCTCGAGGGTTTTCAGTTAAGCCCGGAAACGTATTCGTAAGTCGGGTCCGCGCGTCAGGTGGTAATTACGCGCGCAAAGAAGGGGAAAAAAAAAGGAAAAAGAGGCGCCTTCCTCGCGAAATAATAGTTACTCGGCGCTAAAAGCTCCCGGCCGCTCGTTACGCGCTTCGAAAAGCCATTGTGGAGACTCGTTAAATACGTTTCAACCGATGGCCAGCGCGTGTGTAATAAAAATCCAACCCGCCAACTTTTCCCCCTGGGATTCCCTTCACACGACCTACGGATGAGCTCGAAGAGTTCGCGCGATCGCGTCTTTCCGAGATATCGAAATCATCGTCTATCTTTAAAAAATGTGGGATTTCCAGATTACAGCTAACGACCCCATTATATCCAAATTATGGACTATTTACAGGCTCTCAATTGGTAAAAAAAAAATGTTGGCCTCTTACCCTTTACGAGAAAATCGGTTTTTTAAGATGAAGATGTAGCATATATATAGGGGATAGGTCCCGGAACGAACAGTGTGGCGCCAGTGTCGCGTGTGTGCAAAAAGTAGTGCACCGCCGGTCCTCATGCGGGATGGACTCGAGGTCCGATTTATGTATTCCTCCAATTTTTATAAAATATCTCTAACCCTGTGACTGTCGCCATCCGACCATTCACCCTCCCGACAGACGAGCGGTATCAAGAAAGTGTGTCTTACAAAGATGGCAGTTAGTTTAGGGTGCTAACTTCCTTGAAAGCTAACACCCCCGTCTTAAGAAATCGATTTTCTCCTAAAGGGGGAGGGCACTTCTTTTTTTTCTTCCTGCTTTCGAAATTGTATAATTACCCCGTAAATTGAATAATCGTGAATTGGCAATGCTGGTCACGGTTAGACCTCAATGACCAGAAATTCGCAGAAGAGTCTGACGAGTTTCGAACTTCCGCCAATCGATAACCCACCCTCCTCTCCCCTCGACCCACGAAGCGGCGCATCTCTTGACGTTCTTGTCGGCGATGAGACGGCGCGGCGTCGTCGTCGTTATCGCCGTCGTCGCCGCCATTGTCCCGCAACGACGCGTAGTTCGCAACGATCAATGGACCCGCCATAATGAGCCGCCTTCCGAAACGAGGAGATGAAAAAAGGCGGAAACAAAGGAACGCCGCGAGAGCCGCGAGGAGAAAGAAACTCAGCGGGCGGCGATCGGGCCGTTTAACGGCGATCGATGTCACTCGACCCTCGACAAAGACGGCGGTCTCGAGGGTCCTTCTCGGTCGTTAAACCAAGGCATCCTTTCGATCGTCATTCGAGTCTTCGTAGGATCCGTCGTTCGCCGCATAACGATCTCGAATGGCGCCGTTCCCCTCGCGGGCGTTATTCGGCAGCCGCCTATAACGACGCGCCCCGCGAAAAAGCGGAAGCGCGAACGAAAGCTCCAAGGAAAGGTAACAAAGAGGTTAGGATCGCGAAAAAGCGAAAGCACGCACGAAAGCTCCAAGGAAAGGTAACGAAGAGGTTAGGATCGCGCCGTGTAACGGGCCGCTCAAACTTTCTCCGCGATCCTTCGTTAAAAAACGGAAGCGCGAACGAAAATTCCAACGGAAAATAACGAAGAGGTTAGGATCGCGAAAAAGCGGAAGCGCGAACGAAAGCTCCTAGGAAAGGTAACGAAGATGTTAAGATCGCGCCGTGTAACGGGCCGCTCGAACTTTCTCCGCGATCCTTCATTAAAAAATGGAAGCGCGAACGAAAACTCCAACGGAAAATAACGAAGAAGTTAGGATCGCGAAAAAGCGGAAGCGCGAACGAAAGCTCCAAGAAAAGGTAACGAAGAGGTTAGGATCGCACCGTGTAACGGGCCGCTCGAACTTTCTCCGCGATCCTTCGTTAAAAAGCGGAAGCGCGAACGAAAGGTCCAACGAAAGGTAACGAAGAGGTTAGGATCGCTAAAAAGCGGAAGCGCGAACGAAAGCTCCAAGGAAAGGTAACGAAGAGGTTAGGATCGCGCCGTGTAACGGGCCGCTCGCACTCTCTCCGTGGTCCTTCGCGCGGTGTCGCGCAACAAAGGCGGCGAGGAGCTCGAGAGCCGGCCTCGAAGGTCGTTCACCTCGGATGCCAACCTTTTACAACCTCCGCAACCTTCGCGGCTTCTAACCCAGCCCTATCTCGACCACGAGCCACACTTATGCACTTACGCGTTAATGCCGTAACGCGGCATCCCGCGGAGAGCATCGCAATTTACTTTATCGATTCTCCGCGCTCTTTTCCCTCCGTCCCGCCTCGTCCCTTTTCCGCGACCCTCCGCATCCCTCTCCGTCGGTCCTCCAGGCCGCGGCAGTCGAGCTTCCTCTTTTTCGCGAGCCATGCCGCGACTTTGCGATTTGTCAACGCGACTCCAGGGGGAGACCCCGATACCCATGGGGATGCGTAATTGGGATACCAGGGATTATCGCCAACGGGAGGACGAGATCCTTGATCCCGCGTCCTGGGAGTGCGGGGAATGCCCCGGAATCGTCGCCATTCCCACGGTAGGCCGTTCTCGTCTGGACCGGAAGGGTCCATCCAGGAGTCAAGGATGAGAGGATCGCGTCTCGGCGCGAATCGACGCACTCCCTCGACGTCTCTTCCTCTCGCCGATCCGCAAGGACGAGCAGGGCGGTCCTGGCATCCGCGGGACTTCCCTGCGCGGCTCTCCTGCGCTCGTTCGACGGCCTTAAGGGCCACTTCCAGCTGGGTTTAACGATTAAAAGTGCGGCATAATTCTCGGCGAAAACCCGCGGCGGGTCGTCGCGCATCCTGGCTCGGTTACGAGGACGGGCAGGATCGGAAGAAGACCTTGCCGCGCGGCCGCGATAAATTTTACCGCATCACCTCCGCAACAACGACCTCGTCCTACAACCGGCACTAAACCCTTTTACGACTCGCCCATACGCTGCCTCGAGAGAGAGAGAAAGACGCGGCCGCTCGTTCCGCGCTGTTTTCGCCGCAACGCGAAAATCCCCCGATCGGGGCGGCCGCGCGTTTCCGTTGAAACGCGGCATACTCGCATTCTCCACTTTAGCGACAATTAGGTAAATTCAATCAATACCAAGATCGCGTATGATTAAAAGTGAAACGCTAGTAGAGGAAAATTTGTACCGAGAGGGAGCTATTTTCTTATTTTCTCCTGTTTAATATTATTTTAATATTAAATCCCATTAAGGGAACGCGAAAGTGGCATCCAAGGGATTGATCGTTCGTGAAACTTTCCCTCGGACCAGGTGTACCTAATCGGTTCAAACTTCACCACGTAAATATGGAAGCGATAAGAAAGGTCCTAACCCCCGTGAAATTTCATTCCTCGCAAAAAATGTTTAAAATATCTACACTGTTAAAAAAAAAATAATATTTTTATAACGTATTTTCAAATAAAATGTATAACATATATTAACAAATTCAGTACATATGTATAATAAATTTATAATAAATGTTATAAATTTGTGTCGGTTGTAAACGGTTTTTCTACAGGCCTACAAATTTGACATATGCTCCGAGCACGTTCGAGGATGATTTTAAAGACAGCCCTGTCCAAAAAGCTGAAAAAAAAATCATTTTGCAATTACCGCACGTGTCCATGATGCTACCGGAGTCTTCTAATGATTGCAAGAATTTTTTTTAAATATTATGTAAATATTTTTCGGGCTCAAGAAAGTCGCTACGATGCTTCTCCGCCAGTACCACCGATACTTGTCATATCTCGATTAAATTTGCTTAAAAATAAACTTACGTAAACGATCGTAAAATTAAAAACTCACGTAAAAAAAATGGTGCAATCAATGCGTATTAAATGACTTTTGAATATCAAATTTATAATTTTTCTCCGCAATTACACATAATTACAACACAATGTTATAAAATTGTAAATTTACTTAGAATTTTATAATAAGTGTATATTAATTCACCTATTAAGACGTCAAACGTATAATTTTACTGCAACCGTATGTACTAAAAGTGTACGAATTTTTTTGTTAACAATGTAGAAACAAATTGAAAGAAAGATTAACAATTTCACGGGTGTCAGGCTTTTCTTGCAGCCTTTTCATTCACATTGTAAAGTTTGAAGCGACTCGGCAGACCCAGTTCGGAGAAAAGTTTCACAAACGACCGACTCCTCTCCACTTTCACACGTCGCCTTGAGCCATAATTAAAAGTTATTGAAGAAAGATTAGCCGTCACTTCTACGTGTGACATTCCTCGTTAAAAAAAAAATTATAATTTTTTTTATTGTTAGGTAAAGAAGAGCGAAAATCTCAAGAACGTCGTTGCACATTTTGCGTTTGCGCCTCCGCGCTCGCGGCTTGCGCAAACGCGAATGTAAATGCGCGTGCGCGCGCCGAAGCGAGGGCAAACTCTTGGTAACCTCCTCGACCTCGAGGACGAGGACTGCATAGCAAGAGGCTCGAGGAGATAATGACACCTACGGGTGCGAAGCGATCGCACGTTTACGCGGACGCCCGACCTTTGGGCTGCGCTCTCTTTACCGGGCGCAGCCGGCGGCCACTCGCGAGCTCGTTACAAACTCATTAGAAAGTGTACGCCGGCCGATGGAGTAATGAAATAATCGATGGGCGCGAATCTGGATCGCGGCCGCGATGGTTAATCGCGCTGCACCCGGCGCGGCTAATAACGCGTCCCGGGTGATCGATCGAGCCTGGAAAACGGCGCCGGAAAAGGACGCACCGGAGTTTCCTCGTCACTTACTGAACATACCGCGGATTACTAGAGCAACCGGAAATGCCACGTTCTCAAAAAAAAAGGGACCGATATATAGCTAGTGCGGTATAGTTAACGCCGGTATCCCCAAAAGCGCATCTTCTTTCGATCCCCGCGTGATGCTCCACCTCTTTCCTGGATTCCACTAGAATCGGCGATTTTCCTTCCCCCTCGGAAACGCGCCCCTCCTTTCATCGACCCGCCAGATTACACGTTTTCTATCCGCCGCGAAAAATGACCGCCAATTCTCGCCGCTCCCTTTCCTTTCCGCGAGCGACGCCCTGCGGAAGCGCGCATGAGCGGCGGAGCGCGCGGAAAGGAGTTTTAATCGCGATTTCGAGCCGATCGTTGCACCTACAGGGTGATCGGGAATTTGAGGATCCCCAATCCGGTGGAGTCGATCGAGTCGAGATCTCGCGATCGAAGGCCGATCTCCTGACCGCGCCGATTCCGCCGATGGTCGATCATCGACGATCCGTCCCCCTCGCCGCCGGGCTGGACCCTTTTTCTTCGAGACTGGCCAACCGAGGTGAATCGATTTCAACCGCTGGCAGGGGCTCGTCGAGAAGTCCTAGAAATCGAATCCTCGTTCCCACCGATCCTTTTCTCCGGCCGCTATCTCTTTCGGGTTCTTGCGGTCCGATTCGAAGGAACACCGAAGGGAACGCCGAAGGGAGAACCTATGGGAACATCGATGGCGTTTCCGGAGGTCGTTGCATCGCTGCAGAGTTGCAACGGCTCGTCGGTCGATCGGGTCGATCCGCCGATGTAAGATCGGCCTCCAGGTCGTACCTCCGGGAGCAGACGGGAGAGAGGGAGAAACGGTGTACGACGGCACTTACCGGGCACTTGGATACCCGGGTACCTCGGTACCGGTATTTACGCGCCAAGCCTCGTCGGCTTCTGTGAATCGGCACGATCGGGGATAATGGAATCGTATCGAGTTGCCCGGAACGATACGTCGAGTCGCACGATCGATCGGCGGGATCGAACGATCGTAATCCGACGAGGCTCCCCGCGATGATGGCGGATCCTAACCTCTCCGCGCGCTGCAGGTGCATCCCGCCGTTCCACCTACCGCGGCGATTCGGTAACCCTCAATTCCGAAGTCGAGCCAAATCCTCGCCCTACGGCACGACGCGAGGTCCGATTTAAGGATCCCCCGGTCGTTTAAGGACTCGATTCCCGAGGATCTAGAAGTAGGGTTCGCCGTTCAGGGCCGAGTCTCTTTCAATGATCCTTCGAACGCCTCCTCGCATCGAAATGCAGATCCGCCAAGACCTCGTCGATCCTCCGACCGATCTCGGAGCGCTTTTTATTCCCCACCGCGATTTACAAAGCTCGACGTGGCCTCGCCGGATTCCCGGAGAGATTCCTCCCAGGAATTCCATCGAATTCGCGGCATTCGTCCGCGCGTGCGTGCTCGGCGAAAAAACAACCTGGGCAGGTATCCATTTGCCGCTGCGTTCCTTACGCGCTTGCTCTCTCTGGTATTCGACTCGTTCCGAGTCAAAACGAGAATATTTCCCAATGGGCTACCGAAGAGGAATCCTTGAAGGATCCTCAAGAAGATACGAGGCCTTTCCCATATTACGCGTCCAATACGCGAATCCTAATCAACCCTCGAACTTTGCTTCAAGATCGCGGCATTCGACTAGCTCCGAGTTAAAACGAGGATATTTTGTCATGGGTTCTGGAGGAGGAATCCTTCAAGGATCCGCAAGAGGATACGATGCCTTTCCCTTATTGCGCGTCCAATACGCGAAATCATAATGAACCCTCGAAATTTGCTTCAAGATCGCGGCATTCGACTAGCTCCGAGTTAAAACGAGGATATTTTGTCATGGGTTCTGGAGGAGGAATCCTTCAAGGATCCGCAAGAGGATACGATGCCTTTCCCTTATCGCGCGCCCAATACACGAAATCCTAATCAACCCTCGAACTTTGCTTCAAGATCACGGCATTCGACTCGCTCCTAGTCAAAACGAGAATATTTCTCCATGGGCTCTCGAAGAGGAATCCTTCAAGAATCCTCAAGAGGCTATTGCTATTGAACGCCTCTTCGTTATCGCGCGTTCAGTAGGCGCAATCGTAGCCCACCCTGGAAATTTCCTTCAAGATCATGACGCCCCCCAACCGGAGGGATCGTTGAAACGTATTCATTGAGCGAAGCACGTGCGAGCGTTAGGAAGTCGCGGCTTTATCGGCTCGTTAATACGCCGCTAAGTTGCCGACTTTACGATCGACCGTCCCGACAGAATTCGACCATTCGCGATAGCGTTAACGAGGAAGGCCTCGGCGGAGTAACAGTACTCGCGGAGCGGGTCGATAAGCGCGAAAACTCCTCTTCGTCTAGAGAGGAGCCCACTTCCAGGCAGTCACCTTTCTATCCCGGATAAAGATAAGCCCGGCGGTGACTAATTGCGATGAAATCTGCGAGATCGACTGCCATTAATTACCGCGGCTCTTCCTTATTGACTAATGGCGCGCACGGATGCAAGAGACCGCGCGATCGCGGACAATGCGCATCCCCGGATGGGAACTCTCGTCGAACCGTGACTCAAGGCTATCGCCGAGAGGTGGCCGGGACCCGAAGATGCCGCGAGAGTAATGAAACAATGGCAGCGCCTCTATAAAGCGACCGATTCACCGAGAGGCCGGCGGCCCATCGCGCGAGTCCTGTAATTGGCCGACTTCTTGAGCGCTGCACCTTGCGTTCTTGCGGGCCTAGGCGAGCGAGTCCTTTTACGGCCGGCACCTACCCCGAATGGGAGTGCGTTTTTCCGACCCCCTCTCCAGGTGCAGCCTCTCGGTTTCGTCACCGGGAACGCGGAAAGAACGGCCGTTGCTCCATCGCCCCCGATCCACTTAAAAAAGGACCCTAAAGGTGGTTACGCGTGCGGCGATACAACGGTGGCGACTTGTAATCCGCGCGGTTAGATCGAGTGGTGAGCAAAGTCGATGAGCAAAATGAGATGATATATCTTGTGCAATTGCAAGATCATGACTAAGACTGAACCTTGCAAGACCAAGGCTTAAGACACACCATGTCTTCCAGCTCATCTGCTCATCGCTAATCCGCTCCACGCTCATCTCTAAATTCGCAATAAAGCGACTCATATTGCGCAAACCGATCTCAATGGATTTAACCGGCACATGGAGGCCGTAAGACTCGATTTTGCTGCACGGATTTCCAATCGCCGCGTTTCATCGTTACGCGTGTGGCGCTATGCGGGAAGAAAAGTCCGATTTTTGGAGCGGTCAGGCATGATCGTCGAGGTCCTGCAAGCCCTTCGGGGACTCATTCGGAAGGACTACCGAAGCTTGCCAACCGAGCTTCACCTTCATCGCGGGGCTCCTCCAGTCGTACGATTCCCTGCTTCGGGGATTTACTTAGGTAATGGGCCCGAGGATGCGTGTCTCACGAGACCTCGCATGCGGTGCGTGCAGTCCTAGCCCTCGCGCAAGTCCTTGCATAATTTCTCGCAGGGTTCGCGCAGGCCACGGACGAAATTAGCCCATTAGGAATCGGATCTCCGGTCGCCCGGATGGACGGTCCACGGAGCCTCGAAATAGGATCGAATGAATCCTTAATGGCTCATCGGATGGATTTGCTCGTCCAAGTGCGTGATCTTGATCGAGCCTAAATAGTGGAGTCCGACTGTGTTAACCTGGAATCCAGTTTAAGGCACAAACAAAATTAACAGGCTTATTGGAATGTTTCTATGATGTAGACGTGTGTGCCATTTTTCTTTACAAACACCAGAGCTGTTAAAAAAAATAAACAAATTCCGAAAATGACTATTTTAACGTTTTCAAGATCCTGGGAGGCTCTGAATTTTTCAGAGAACCCATTAGAGTTGAAAAGTCCAAATTTCCACGATTTCAAAATTTGATTATCTTTTTGAACAGCTCTGGTTTTTGTAAAAAAAAAAATTCCACAAATAAAACTCAACGTAACACGAACGTCTACATCACAGAAACATTCCAATAAGCCTGTTGATCTTGTTTGTGCCTCAAACTGGATTCCAGGTTCACACAGCCGTGAAGTCCCCTAAAAGTCGAGAACTCGAACTCGACTCGAATTAAACTCGCAAACGTCGTACTATCCACGGTGACGAAAAAAATCCGGCGATTGCAGAGGCAAAAATCCACCAACACCAATAGGACCTTGGTCAACGTACGATACATCCACTTTACCAAACCCTAGGCGCAATGGCTATATTTCGAATATTTTACATCCATAGGTTATACCGGATAAGAGGATAAGAATCGATATCGACTAACAAGGATTTCAAAGCTATCGAGGACTCGAGTTCGCTGCCTAACCCGGGCCGAAAAACCCTGTCACAGGTCGGCGCACTTCCTCGGAATCGCGGTGTTTTACGTGAAACAACAAATCTCCGCATCCTGGAACCCGATGACGATACCATCCAGGGGAGCGGACGGAGGAACGCGCGGAGGTCGCGAGATTGGATAAAGACCCGGCGATGCAACGAGAGGAAGGAAATCCGTGGAATCCCCGACGGGCCCGATTTAACCCGCCGACTATTATCTGCGCACCCGACAGATGGAAACAAGCAAGCGGCGAGAGAAAGCAAACGGACGTTGCTGCGAACGGCGACCGTTAAAAACGCCTCCTACGGGGGGACCGGGACGTAGCGAAGCGGAAACGACTTCGTCGAGCGGAATTTCATTACGTACCGCAAAGAGCGTCGAATAATTTTCGACTTTCCATCGCGAGGGACGATCGAAGATGACGACTCCTGCGACGAGAGGTCCTCTCCGAGGAGGAATTTCAGGAACACCCATGGTAGCCGTTCGCGTCCTTTGTCTCGCCTAGGGCCCTGCCGGCGGAAGGTGGAAGGTGGAAGGTGGAAGCCGAGGAAAATAAGCCGGCGAGTGGCGGGGATAAGAAGAGGATCCTTGAACCGCCTCGAAGCGTCGCAGGACCTTCCGCATACTTCGGATAAGCGCGCCATCATCGGGCCACGGTAACTCGCGGCGATAAGACGCTATCGGGTCGCGGGTATTATCTCCCGAGAAGTCTCCGGCTTCTCTTATTGTCCTCCGCGGCGGAACACGCGTGGGAGTAGACGCGCGGATAATCCGCGCGCTTTTTCCCATACGGCGGCGATCGCGGCCTCTGCACGCGCGGCGGTCACCGCAGCCCATCCATATTCAGATTCGCGGACGCAAACGATCGTCAATTACGATCATTACACCGTACCGCGGGAGACTTATTTCCACTCTTGTTGTTTCCAATGCCTCGGCGCTTTTACTCCCGCGAGATCTCCCACCTATTATTGCCCAACGCCGACCTCTCCTCCGTGTAAATAGAAACGCGGGAGAGACGTAGGATGCGAAAATATATCCCCCCATTCGCAATTAAACGCGGGAGTTCCTCCCGTTACCGTGAGAAACCAATCCACGTCAAGAGAGGAAGTGATCTCCTAGGGAAAAAATTCGAAATTCAATTTCGATCGCCGAATACGCGAGAGAGTGGTTCGGTCGGCGGAGGAAGGAAAATCCCGATCGAGATTTTTCCGCGTTGCCCCGCCGCGATCCGGGGCAACGCGGACGATTAATTCGACAGGCTCGACGGGATTCCCCTCGGAGGAACAAAAGGAGCCGACGTAGAGAACCCACGCGAGGTTCCGGGTGCACCTGTGCCCTCGCGGGAGCGAGATGGTCGGCTCGGATGCTGGGAATCGACGAGTGCCGCGTTGTAAATCATTTCTTCCGTTAATCTTGCTAGAATCACTTCTCACGAGGAGGCCATTAGTCGATCCGTTGCGTCGGGGATCGATGCTCGCCGCGTGTTATTCCCGATCGCGGACGTCCGCGAGCTCGTCGGTTCATCCCGAGAGTCGTCTAGATGCCGATCGACTCGAAAGTAGGGTGCGTGCCTTCAATTCGGGACAAGTAGTAAGTAATCGAGACAAGTACCATGTGCACTCACCTAGAGTCCAGTTTTAGACCTGATTCATGTCCTGGGCGTCCAGTAGCGCATTCGCGCTTACGCGTCAACGTCTATTAATATTCCTCCAGGATATATGCGGTCCTAAGACGTAACAACTTCCTCCGACTTCCTCGACGCTCCTCGCCGCGTCATATAAAACCAAGACGAGCCAAATAAACGCGTCGATCCCGATACCGGCGTCGTTCTAGCCGGCGATCGACGATCACCGAGCGGACGGCCGCCGCGTTGAATTAGCGGAATCGATGTTCGCCCGTGATTAGGAAATCGCGCCGTAAGTACGGGTAGTCGGGCGTTGGCGCGTTCGCGCGACTGGCAACCGGCTATTAGAGAATTCCTTCCCCGCTGCCCTCCCTCGTCCTCGCGATCTCCTCGTCACCAGGAGTGAACGGAGCCGGTTCCACGGACCGAAGTTTAGACCGAGCCAACGTGGAAATCGACCACTCGGCCTCGGCGATCGAGCGCTCGATTTGGATCCGACTTGGATTCGACGTGGATCCGACTTGGATCCGACTTGGATTCGACATGGATCCGACTTGGATCCGACTTGGATCCGACTTGGATCCGACTTGGACCCGACTTGGACCCGACTTGGACCCGACTTGGACCCGACTTGGACCCGACTTGGACCCGACTTGGACCCGACTATGGTATCTCCGGGGGACTGAAACCTTATTCTCGAATCGATACGATCAACTTTGCGAATGCGAAATTAACCGAATTGTTCTCGACTTGGATCCCACATGGATCCGACTTGGATATCGTCGAGGGACGGAAACCTTATTCTCGAATCCATACTATCAACTTTCGAATGCGAAATTGACAATTTACGACTTTGAAATGTTGACCAATAACGTGACATGGCAACAATGCGACATTTTTCATGCGAATCTATTCATGGGTGAAAAAATCCGGATGAACTCGAGAATCGGATCCATGATCACTCGGAAATGAGTGAAAACGATTTTCTTCTTCGTGAGCCGATTGCTTTTGACGTCACATAATAAACAAAAATGCGATTTAGTAACAAGAGACGATTGGTCTTAAAGTTCTGACATTGTTTCGGTGATTTCCGACGATTTCCAGC
Source organism: Orussus abietinus (assembly GCF_000612105.2). Classification (NCBI taxonomy): domain Eukaryota; kingdom Metazoa; phylum Arthropoda; class Insecta; order Hymenoptera; family Orussidae; genus Orussus; species Orussus abietinus. The sequence continues at coordinate 63,354 of NW_019396002.1, forward strand.
TGATTTCCACATCATTTAATTATTCGCGTTGAAATCCATGATTTCCTGAGTGAATGCCCCCTCGGGTACCTCACTCTTCAAACGGCGTCGTGTGAATCTTACAACGCGAACGAAAAGTTCTAATCAATAGTATAAAAATCGGTGGAGCGTGGAAATTTCCACGTACGTTCTCTCCGGTATATCTTAACTGCCGGTTGACGCCTTATCACGCTAAGCCGTTGAAGAATGAATCGGTCTTAGGCTTGATTTTTACCGGTAACATCGAAATCTAAACCGACCCCGCACTTTTCACCGTGGCAATAAAAGATGAATCGATAACAGAGGGAAATAATCGCGAAGCCATCCCCCAACCGGTTTGCGACTCTCCTCCGCGAGGATGAGGATAAATGAAATCGATCCAAGAATGCAATTCGAAAAGGAGTGCGCTCGTTTCTAGGATTAATGCTCCCCTGGAGGTATCCCTTTCCCCCGAGGAAAAAGGAGACCGAGTGGATTACCTCACGCCGGGGAAAATATGAGCGGGGCCGTCTCGCTCGCGCGATTATCGCGCTTTATGCCGCGGTCGCACGCGAGCCCGTGGGTCGCGCGCGGAAAGGCCGCGAGTCACCTCCATTTACGGAAATTAATGATCTATCGCCGTCCTTGCCGGTCGGAAAATTCCTCGAGCGAGTTTTTCTGGCCGAGGGGCGCCATCTTTGCGTCGGGCCCGTTTCTCGCCCTGGCGGGGGCTCGGGGTAACGATCAGGGGGCCCGCCCACGGTTCTCTCGACTCGGTAGGATCGTTAACCGATGGGTGTAGTCGCGGTTGTCACCGCCTAAGTGAAAAATAGATACGCGGCCGACGCGTCGAGACGTCGATAGCGATAGCGCGTCGTTTCGATTCCCCCGCTAAATGGCTGAAAAACGGCTTAACGGCTCGGCCATTTCACTTAGGTGCCTCCTTATCTCCGCGCAAAAATGACGACCGCCTTGGCAAGACCACGACAGAGATAGGTAAATTAGCGAGGTACACGTAAAATCGCGTTAACCGTTGTAACGCCTGGCTGCAACGGTTAATCCGACTTTATGCGACTTTACGCCTCCGGAGATATATTTAATTACTGGGAAAGCCCGCCGGCTCGTTTGTTAATCTTTGTGGACTGCGATTATCCCGGGTGCGCGCTTAAGTCTAGACTCGATACTTCTAGCGCTTCTCTAGTCCTCTAACTCCCCATATCCGCGTATCCAAGAACTCCGTATCTAAAAATGTTGATCATCGATCCGGAGACTCGATTCCGTCGACACCGAGCATACTCCGAGAGATTTTCACGAAATCCAGAGGAGGTCCGTCGCGTTAGGGCCGACTCGGCAACCTTGACCCTCCGAGGCCGGGTCCGAGGTCCGGTTGGACCTCGGGCAATCCCGAAGATAAATCACGGATTCGTCTCGGTCGCCGCGGCGAAGGCCCCCCACCTCCGGTGGAGTGGGCCTTGCGGGTCGGCAGCTGCGCCTCGCTCCTAAACGGGCGAGCCTCCTCCCTCGAGAGTCCCGCGGGACTCGTCCCTCGTCTGGGTCCAGTCCTGAAACCGAGGAGAAACCGAGGAAAACCCGAGACATTTCCGCCAACCCCTCGCCGATCGACTTCCACCCACGACCAGCCACGAAAAGAAGCTCCCACGCGTTCGCCTCTTTTTCGGCGCATAACAACGCATGATAACAAATCAAACTCCCGACGCAATATTTCCCGCAAAACTGAATTCTCACGAGCCAGATGCGTGGGCAGAATCCCGGAGCCAGCCATGAAAGTGGCCAAAAGTAAACAAGAGTCCTTCGAGTCTCGATCCCTACTAAATTCGTCCCCAACTCGAGCCCGGTAAACGAATCCGCCTATCAAGTAGTTAAAGGGATGCAGAATCCCGGTAAATCCCTCCCCCCTTGAGAAGAGTCGCTCCGGAGGTGTCCTCCGGCTTTCCGTCGGCGAGAGCCCTCCGGCTACCTCCGGAGCGCCTAGGTAAGCGCCAGGTCGGGTCCGGTCTCCCGAGAGACGTCGTCCTTAATACTATTTCCACCTCCGGCCGGGTCCGCTGGCGCGGTAAACGAGCGACTGGTATTTCTAGTTAATAACTTCTCGGGAGGACGTATGGGTCTCGCGTGTGCGCGCACCCGCTCGGCGGGCACGCATGGCGGCGGGGCCTGGTTCAGGGGGTCCGGGCCCCCGAGGACGAGTTCAAGGCCAGTGGTACGCGAGTCGTTACCGGAGCCGGACCGTCCCGCGGGATCGCCGGCGAAATCTGCGCGAGATCGAGCCCCGCCGATAAGGCCCCTCTCGCGGGGCCCGCTCGTGCACGTGCGCGACCTCCCCCTGTCCCCCTGCCCCCTCCCGCGCACGGGTGTCGCCGAACCACTTCGTCCCCCCCCCCGTGCATTCCGCGACCTTTAAACTCGCGTGCTCGCCTTCTCGGGCCGACCTCCTCCCGGGGGCGGCGGACCTCGCGCGCGGCGACGAAGGTCGATGCGTCGTCACTCTGTCCTCGTCCTTTTTCTCGCGCCCCTTTTGTTCCTCCTCTTCCTCGTCCTCTCTTCTTTGGCCTCTTGGTTTTTTGGCCCGGTCGCCGTGACGGACCGGTTCGGCTCTATCGCAGGGCGTAGGAAAGAGCGACCAGGGCGGGCCCCGGCTTCTTCTCTAACGCCTGCGCGTTTTTTTCCGCCGCGTCGCGCGCGTGAGCACGCGTCCTGCGGAAAAGCCTCTGTCACGCGATTGGAATCCGACCGCATCGGCGATATCTTGGACGGGGAACGGCACGGCGCGCAACGAGACGGCGTTTATCGCATTCCGCGACTTGTTTGCGCCACCTTCGTCCCCGGATTGGCAAAAGTCGCCTCTCGCGGAAAGTTCCGACGCTATCCTGGAGACGCGGAAGACACCCTTGGGTTATCGATGAGTCGGGGGGGGGTCGATCTCGTTATCACGTGACCTCGCGGAAAACCCGCGCTTCCGCCAGCCGAGCGCGGATCTCGCCGACTGGCCGCCCCCGCCGCTAGCCGGCGTCCGGCTCTTCCGCGAAATCGCGACGGATGACCCCCGCACGCAGGCGCAATAAATCCCGCATAAATTACAAGCCAATCATTTTGAGAATAGGCAATCTCGCGGCGCACGTTCGAGCTCGTGCCGATATATACCCGGGCACGGGCTCTACGTTCCTACCTCGTGTCTCCCTTCGGGCTACGGCACATGTGCCGTAACGAGCTCGAAATTACGCGTTCTGCCCAACGCCCGTGATGTCTCGCTTCCACTCCGATGCCCCCGCGAAACCCACGCGAGGACGTGCACGCGACTGCCCGTCGGCGGATTCGCCGCCGGAAGTGGACGCAGCGTGGAAATCCCGTCCCCGACGCGAGAGATCTGAGGAAGACGAAGAGGGACTCGGAGAATACCCCGAGAAAGATATTTCTTTCGACCAGATATAGTTTTTCGAACGGCGCCGAAAGAAACGTTTCGTTAGTTCGGGGCATAATTACTTGACTCGATAGAACCCAAATAATGACGTGTAGCGATTCTTAAGAATTGTGACGATTTATTTGAGTTTGTGTGAAGTTCATTGAATTGACTACATATCTCTTTGGTGCCGTTCGAAGAAATATTTTTTTGGTTCAATGAATATCATTTCTCGGGGGGGTATGCACAAACAAATATTCGGCTATATCGATACAATTTTTCTTGGTTCCACCATGGAGTAGGGTCACACGGCGATCAAATATCTTGGTTATGGGTGAAAAATTACTTAAATGTTCGCTTTGATCCTCCACGACACTTTGGGCAATCAACAAGTTATATGAATAATAGAATTTTGTCACGTCAACCGAACATTCGCTCTTGCATGTAATAACCATATTCAATGGCTAAGCCGAGAAAAGTGTTACCGATTTAACCAAATATTTTTCTTATGCAAATAAGTCAAGAAAAGAGAAATAAAGAGTGGGGGCGTGCGCGCGCAGGCGAAATTCCACGGTCGGGAGTAATCCTTGGCGCGGGGTGCGGGGAGAATTTCCGGCCGGCGGGTCCCTTAATCCGCGGCGACGTGTCCACTGGGCGGGCCCGAATCGATCGGTCGAGCTTGTGCGTCGATCGCGAGATCGCGACGACTCCTCTCGCCGGATCGATCGCGAAGGATCAGGATCGAACGGCCACGGTCCACGAGGACGCGACGGACCGTTCCCTGGGATCGATGACGGGACCCCGGGGGAGAGATATACCGTTTCCCTCTGAAATCCGATCTCGCCCTCTTTCGCGATCTACACGGATTCGAGATAGGAATCGGGACCACCTTCGATCGCTCGGAAACGAGACGGCATGGCGGGCCGAAACAAGGGGGGAAAAAAGGGAGGATCGATCTCTTCGCTCCCAAGTAGCCGAAGGGGATCGGCGCGAAACCGGAAGGCGGACGAGGACTCCCAAGGGTGCCTTCCGGACGACGCGGAGGCTCCGACGCTCTTCGAGGCGCTCCACCTGGCATCGGCTCGAAGTCACGACAACGATTTCACGGTCGGAGCCTCGCAGTTTCGCGTACCACGTTTGCGGTTGACCGAGCGGTAAGTATGCCCCGTTCCGCGCAAACGGCCAGGATGCCGGCCATAACATTCGGAAGAACCACCCGGACCGTGCTCGCGAAGAGCGCCCGGGAAAAGCGATACGTATCGCCGCGGATTCCGCGTAAAACATGCGCGATGCAAATACGCGCAATTACGACAGCGAGCCCATGCCGCGTCGACTGGTTCTTATCTTTCCTTTCGCTTTGCGTAATATCGGACCTCGTCGAGTTATCAAAAGTACGAGTCGAAATCGGCACAAAGGGCGTTTTCGATGCTCCCCGGTTAAGCAGGAACCTCCTCGGCTTTGCGTCGCGTGACCTAACCCATATTGGTTATTTTAACCCTCTGAATACGAAACCCTTTCGACATATGGGCGAAATTCATCAAAGCGTGCAAGCAATATTGGGCCAAATGTCGAACGCCTCTAGGCGCCTTTAGGAGCCAAAGAGCTAAAGGATCGGTGCTCGACGAACACCGGGAGAATCCCTGGGTACGTCCTCTCTTCCTCTTCGAAATACGCGCGGATCTCCACTCTCGGACGCGCCAGGAGAGCCGAAGGAGAACCGAGCCCGACATAACCTAACCCACTCGAGAATCCTCCGAGGCGGAGAGGAATCGAGGTGTATCCTCCGGCGCGAGGGAACGCGGGAATGCGTGGCGTGGCCGCCGGCAATAAAGCGCGGTTGCGTATCGTCCGCGAATAACCGGAATAGATCGCGGCTCGGTGAAACCGGCCGCGCGCGCTCCGTCCGCTCGGGCCGAGGTTCGCGCGAGCGCGGCTCGCCGAGGAGTGGCGCGGCCTCCGGCGCGAGCGGAAGCGCAAGGACGCGCGCCCCGCGGAGGCCAATGGGGGCCCTCCGCCGAGTCACGTGGCCCGCGATGCGCGAGCGGGGTGCGCGCGAGCCCGCGGGCTGGCCCACATCCGCAAATACGATCGCGACGCCGGCGCTCACCGCTGATTAATCCGCGATTATTTATTCGCCGCGGCGCCCGGCGTCGCTCGGCCGTTGCCCGTAAACTCGGGTATGCCGGCGGTGTTAAGTTTCCGGGGCCGCGGCGCCGAGCGCCGAAACTCGCGCCCGCCGCGGCGACTTCCGCGCCGATTTACGAGGTCGGCGCGACCAACGCCAAGCGTCGGCCCGAAGGACACGGATTCGGCACACGGGACGGGCCCAACGAGAGCGGAACCGCGGCCGCCGGCCTCGCGAATCGCGAGTCGAGCGGAGTTATTCACGATATCGACCCCCCTCTCTCCCTCTCTCCCTTTCGAGAACGCGAGGAAAAAGCGGCGGCAGAGTGGCAATGTTGCAAGCGTTTCCGGTATCGGGACCCGGTACGCGGCACGCGGCTGCGCGTAACGCTATAACCGGCCATTACCTCATCCTATCCCACTTTTCGTTAAACAATAGGTACTTTATTTCTTTTCTCGCCGGGATCGGCCGCGAGAAAGGCGAGCGGCCGTGATAACGCGTGCGGTGCCCGCAACGGGTCGAGGCGGTCGACCCTCCTCTTAACGATCGCCGCAATTACCGGATCTCGAAAAAATGCAGCGCTCGATGCCCCCCGCATCACATATCACTGCACATTTAACGCGAACAACATCGAAGCTTCCGCACCTCCACCGGGCATTGCCCACGAAAAACCGTACTCTTAGGCTGAAGAAATAAATCAGTAAAAATCTATAAATCTATAAATCTGCAAGTCTATACATTTATTTCCAACCGATACCAAATCGCGACGAATCGTCAACCGCGAGATCGACTCCTGATCGACATTTTGCTTCGATCGAATTTCAATCCCCTCGACCGTTTCTTTCGTTTCCGCGATGCTCCCGGCGGCGTCGGCGATTCATCAAAGGGGGTCCCCCCTCGGCCCGGGAATTAGTCCCGCCCGGGCCGGCAGCGGCCGATAAGTCAGTGCCAACTCGGGAGCGAAGTAATTAGCGTTCCTGCGGCCGCTGTCGCGCGGCGGAATAATTAAATCCGATTGTCAGGGGGCCCCTCGGTAGCCGCGGCGCGCGCTCACCAGATGCTGCGCCCTCGGACGGCCGATAATAATTAGGGGGAATAATTAGCCCCGCCGCCGTTTCGCGAAGCCCGCGGCCGATTCCCCGCAAAGGCCGCAAAACGACTGCGCCGACCCGAGCCCGTCCATTTGCGGCGCGCATTTTTCCGCCCACGGGGAGGAGGGCCCGATCGCGTCGTCGGATCGCCGGATCGCGAATCGTTATCCCGGCCTCCTTGTGGCGCGAATACTCGAGCCCTGGACCGCGAGGAACGTCGGACCGGATCGTTGGGATGGTTCTGGCTCCTGATCTCCAGAGTGGAGGCGATCGAACGTCCCTCCACCTAGGCGCCGTAAACACGCGCGACAACGTCGAGCCGCCGCGGGAACGAGTCGGGATTTTTTTCGACTCGCGCGAGAAACCGCCGACCCGTTATACCCATCCTCCATTCAGGACTCGGAGCTGGACACAATGAGTCGCCGTAAAGCCGGAGACTTACGACCTGAGACGACCGGCCGACCGCAAGGGCCTCCATTCGCGGGATCAAGGACGCGAGTCCTCTCGCGTGGTAGAGATGTCTCGAGGATCGACGCAACGTCTCCCCCCCTTTCTGGAGAAGGTGGGAACCTATCGTTATTAACCCTTTTAGTGCCGGGCGAAAAAGAGGTGCTTATGCGAAGATAACCGGCCGAATTTACGATTTTACTAGGATTTGGAAAAAGGCTCATAAAAACCAAACGAAAAGCAATATTTACATAATTCAAAAAGCAGGGTATTAAGGACAAAATAGAGAATAAAACGGTGACGCTAATTTTTCTATATTCATTGAAAACTACATACATAACAAAGGTATAAGTGATAAAAGAAAAATTGAGTTCTCTGTTTCAAAACGTAATTGCACATAGGAAAAGTCATATTTTTATCATAAATTTATATAGACCGTTTATTGCAAAGTATATACTTTAAATTTCCAATATATTTTTTAACGAAATAAGTAATATTGCACGAGAAACATAAAAAATAATTCCAAGGCACATGGTAGGCGCCGGACGGATTATCCCATCCGAAACAAGTAATTGTTATAGGTTATAGGTTGTTATAGGTGTTGTTGTATCGTTATTTTAATTCTCTCGTAATGAAATTAGACTATTTAGAACGTATTATAAATTTATTTTGAGATAGAGATCTCTCGCAAAGCGAATAGTAAAGCGCTACAAGGTGCGGGCCGATATATCGGCTCTGGCGCTTTTCGCCAGTGCAGCGGGGGCCGATATATCGGCCCCCGGCACTAAAAGGGTTAAGAAAACAAAGAAGAACGTAAATTTTTAGACAATTGACGTTTCGAAAAATGTCCTGCACGGGACGCGAGGACGTTCCGCGCAGCGCCGAGGTGGAGGGCCCCGCAGTGTCCCCCGGGAATGTCATCCCGTCCAACAGGCGATCGTCGTCCGAGGACCAGTTTCTTCGTCCGGCCTTTCCTCAAATCGCCGTTCCGAGAAGGTCTCTGCGCCTCGAAACCGTTACGATGATACTTCGGCTTCCGAAGTGCGAATACCTGGTCCGAGCGGCGCAAGAACCGACTCGGAAGTCAGCTGGCGGGATCGGCATCTGGGAGGACCCGAACCCAGAAGGGGGAAGACGAATCCTAGTCCAGACCGCAAATTGCCCGAGGAACGAGAGGGCCTCCGGTAGAGGATCCTAGCTCGGACCGCAAACTGCTGGTCAAACAAGGAAAACGAGAGTCGACGAGCTCCCGGACTCGGCCAAAGTGCGAAAATACCTCGTCCTTGTCATCTTTTCCCAGCTCTAACTCGGGGAATCAACTCTAAACGGGTCAATGCAGACGGAAATAAGGACATTTCCACTTTTAACAAAGGACATCATTACCGGTAACGTCCTACCCTCCCTGCAGGAATAATCCCATCGGCAACAAAAATATTTTCAATTATATCGAACCATAGATGTAACCATTGTGGAACTGTCTTTAAAAAAAAAAAAGAAAGAAAAATACTTACTAAATTAGCAAATGAATTTGTAGCTACAGCCAAGGAATATTGTCACCTCCACTCAAACGAATGAGCGATACACAATTTGTCGTTGCTACCCTGAGAAAAAAAGTGAATCGTTTTTTTTTTCTCTGTTGTCAATATATCAAAAATCATTTCAGACAAAACTCTCACTGGCCGAATTTCAAGGGTTCACCTTGGTAGCAGCAAGTAAAAAAATGTCTTGTGACCGTGAATTCTTTTCACGCGGGTGGAGGAAGAGAAATATCAACGTTAACGTCGTTCCACCGAATTCGAGCAGGGGGCCACGGCTCTCGATCCTCGATTACGCCCTCGCGAGGTATCGAGGCCTAAGTTACTCGAAGAGTCGTGCAGCGTCTCGGCCGCGCAGATAATTGCCGTGCCGTAATGGGTGGTAACCATAATTTCACGACGTCGTATGCACACGGCATGGCCTCTCCGAAGCGCGGGGCACGGTTCAAGCCCATCCGGAGGGATCGTTTATCCGACGAGAGCGGGGATCGTGGTTTACAGCTCGCCGCGGGATGAGCCGGTGCGCGCGTCGCGTCGCGGCGCGCTTAATTACGCGCGTACGCACCGACCGGCTAGGTCGGCCGCCTCGGAAATCGGCCGGGGATTTCACTTTTCGCGAGTGCGGGGCCGAGAGAGCGAGTCCGGGTCGCGGGGTATACCAACACGCCGTTACGAGTTATTAATGAAAACCGTAACGGTTAACGAGCGACCGCGCTCGGTACCAGTGGGGCGTAAGTACCGAGCGCGTCCGTGCCGAATGCAAATTAAGTGGCGCGTCGGGCGCGCGTACCGAATCCGCATCCGAGCCGTGTCGGATGGACCACCGCATCTTGGCAAGAGAAGTCGCGAGGAGTCGCGAGAAGAAGCGCCGATCGGAGGGAGGGGCGGCGCGCGCACCCCGGCGCGCTCCCCGATGCGCCCCCGACGGGAGCCCTCCGGGAAATGACCGGAGGACGTGACCGCGCGTCCTTATATACCGGCCGCGAGCCCGCTCGTTCGCGCGGCCCGGTCCCGGGTCAATTACCGGCCGAGATGCACCTGTTGCCCGAGGTCGGGACGCGCGGTGCGACGCCTCCGACCGGTTCCGAGTCCACCGCGGCGGCCTCCTCCGCGCACCTCGCGTGATTCGAGTCCCTGGGGACTCCTAATTAATAAGAAAGGGACGACCGTCGCGCATGCGCGGACTTCCCTACGATTCAGGGGTTCGAAGGTGTACCGCGCGCTCGGCGTCGCTTCTTCCGGCTTTTTAATTACTCGCGGCGACACGGCGGCTTCTTTCGCGGCGGAAGAGGAGACAAGGGGGCTCTTCTCACTTCGAGGTAGCGAGCGAGCGATCGCATTGTTCCTCGAGAGGTCCCTTCTTCCCTCCTCCTCGAGGAGGCCGCCTCGCCGGCACGTCCCAGGGATTCGGCACGTGGAATCGGCCAGACGAGAGTCCTCGAGGCGGTGCGTCGCCTCGATCGAGTGCGTGCTAATTGCGGAAGGGTTACGCACGAGGGGCGCGCGCGCGTTAAGGCACGTACAGGAGATACCACCACTCGTACAGCTGCCGCGGGGAGAATTCCGCCGCGTTGAGAATTCACCGGGAAAGAGGGTAACGAAGCGAGACCCCGTAATGACGATAATTAAACGGTCAACGTTTTAGCCGCCGTAAAGGACGCGGCTCGTCCCTTTTTCGCCGGGTTTTTAATCAGGAAAACGATTCTACGTGTAACGGAGCGTGCAATGGGCCCCGAGCTCGGCCGTAAACGACGACCCCGCCGGCGGAAAATCGGACTCAGCAGGCGGCGATCGGCGCCGAGTGATTGCCGCCAGGTGTCGATATAGGGGGAGAGGAGGAGGAGGAATAAGAGAATTCGCGGGAGAATGTGAAAGCCCCGGGAGAATCGAGCGTGAACTAATTGCCCTATCACCGATAGCCCGGGAGAAATCGAGACGGCCGAGCGGTGGTCCGCGACTCCGTCGTTAATTCCCGTTTAAACGGCCGATTAATTCGCCGCCTTGCGGGGGGAGGGAGAGGGAGTGAAAAAAATTACGTGGCTGCGATATACCCACGCCGCGAGCGCATTTTTCTTTCCCCACGATTCTTTCTTTCCGGAACGTGCGCGCGTTATCGGCGACCGTGCACGAGCGCAATTGCAGCACATTCCTGCATCCGCGCGGCGCGTCCGGAGTGCATCCGGAATGCATCGGGGAGGGAATTACTCGGGAGGATCCCTCGCAGCGAGGCGATCGTAAAATCGAGAGTGCGTATCGGCTGTTCGACGGCCACACGAGGAGGGAAGGTTATTATCCAACCTCTTTTTACGAGCACGGCCTCGTAATGATCGCGCCGTACGTTTAATCGCTCCCGGACGTGTGCCCCCCTCTATTGGCCCCCTCGAGTCGGTCGGAGAAAGTCGAGGCCGAAATGGAAATTTTCTTTCCCTTTTTTTTTCGAAGGCATCGAGATTTTCTCGGGGTTAAGCTCACGGGCATCGTTTAAGGCGATTATTTTCAGGTGAGACGAGACTAGGGGTGGAGGTGACTCTCGGTTCGAGGGGGTGTAGACTACGCCGAACGCGCTACTCGCGATTAATAAAGCCATCGCCATCGGCTCGCGTGTACCGAGGATTATTTCGGGATTAACGTGGAACCCGGGCTTTCTTGGGTTATTTTCGAATTCGACTGGCTGCTGGGTAGGGGAGGAAGACGCTTCGAGTTTAGTCTGCAGCCCCGGAGTTAAGCCTGCGCTGAATTATGTATCGCCACGCGCCGCGTCACCGGACAGAAATACGAACCCCGTGAAACGCGCGACACGACCGCCGCACCGCGACGCACCGCGCCTGCATCTTTTCGGGGTGTCCCACCCCCGCAGCCCTTCCTCCCTTTCGATTCTCGGGACACACTCGACCCTGCTCGCCGACGCCTACCTTCCCTTTACCCTCGAAGTGGAACTAAGATATTGTGTTTCCTAAAGATAAAAATAACAGAAAAAAATGTATAGATAAAAGGAATGGCACTTGTAGAAAACGAAGATGAAAGGAAACGGCGGATCTCCATTACTAGTCCCAAAGTTGGAGGCTTTTCGACGGTCTTTACACAGGCGTTCGCCTTTTTTCCATTCTTCACAGTCTAATGAATCACGAGGTGGAGCGACTACTCGAGCCATTTTTCAATTCCGCGTAAACGTCGGCGGGGAAATCAAGAGAGGTCCTCTTATCCGACGTGCTTGCCCGAGTGCAGAAAAGTGTTCGTCATTATTCAGATGCGACGAGCGGGTCGCGCCCCAAGTGGGCTCGAAAAAAGAGCGGCGAAGCCGCTCGAGCCTCTTGGCGGCGGCACGATATCAAAAAATCCATTTAAATCATGTATATAAAGCTGGAATTGCCACTTTAGCACAATTCAATAAAAATTTGTTGCAAAATTTATTGCTATTTTATTCCACAAGAAACAAATTTTTTCCTCTTATACTTTTCCGAAAAATGGTGGCGATGTCAGCTTTATATAAAGCTAGCACGGCCACAATAACAAATAATTATTAAGTAAATGTTCATCGATGAATTATATACCAGAATTTATTGCTAATTAATTGGTCGCAGAAAAATCAAATTTCAATTTTTTTCCTCACCCTTAAAGGGATGAATCGCCACCCCTAGTGATGATCACGGTACAGAAACATGAAATACATGGGAGAATCGAACTATTTCTTCAGGTAGAAATTAATTGCTAATTAATTGCTCCGAGAAGAACCTAATTTCGAATTTTTTGCACAACCCCTGAGATGGTAGGCCAGTCCCACCTGTCGCCTCAGCATGGCCACGTAAAAAATGGAAGAATCGAACTATTTGTTCACGTGGGAATTAATCGCTAATTAATGTAGGTTTGAAAATTGTATTTTTACGAGGATATTGGTTCTTCTCGGATCAATTAATTAGCAATTAATTCCCACGTGAAGAAATAGTTAGATTATCCCATGTTTTTCATGTTTCTGCCCTGCGATCAGCACTAGGGGTGGCGATTCACCCGTTTAGGGGTGTTAAAAAAAAATTGAAATTTGGTTTTTCTGCGAGCAATTAATTAGCAATAAATTCTGGTATATAATTCATCGATGAACATTTACTTAATAATTGTTTTTTATTGTGACAGTGCTAGCTTTATACAAAGCTGACATCGCCGCCATTTTTCGGAAAAGTATAAGAGCAAAAAACGTTTTTCTTGTGCAATAAAATAGCAATAAATTAGCAATAAATTTTGCAACAAATTTTATTGAATTGTGTTAAAGTGGCAATTCCAGCTTTATATACATATTTAAATCCCCCGCCTTATCGGAAACGGGTCGGTCCGATGTCTATACCCGGCCAAACCCTGTAAATCTCAACCGTATATTTTCGCCCTCGAGCCGGAAACGGGCAAATCGAGCAAGGTGGACAAAAGCAGTCCCGTGCATAGATCGGGGCCCGCCCGAGGGAAGAGAGGAGAGAGCGCATTATCCCCGCTGACGGAATAGAAATCCAGCCCGAGGGACGGAAATCCTCCTATTTCATTTCAGGATTGAAAAGCACGGACGGAGAGTTGGCGCCGCGAAAAGGGAACCGGTAACATCATACGTCAAGGCAGGTATCCATGAACGGAAATACTATACGGGGCCGAGGTAACGCGCGCGCGTATCCACCGCTCGAGGGGAGGGCCGGGACGGTACTGCGCGGTGAAAGTCTGTCGCGCATGAAGCGACCGCTGCAACCAGGTATGCCGCACCTACGGCCATGCAAGTCGGGGGCCTCTCCGCAACCTGCTCGACTTACGTAACCGTCCCGAATCCTGTAATTCGGGCGCGTTGACGAGACACCGCCGAGTTGGTTCGATCGCGACAGAGGGAAGACCTTTCCTTGGGAGCCGAAATTCCCACTTAGGACCTCCAAACTGTTTCTAAAGGATCCTAACGCGATATACTTTCATACTTTAAGGACATACTTGAAACCTTCGAGGCGGCAGATTTGACACTCGTATACTTAAGGTGATGTGAAAGTGGCATCGAAGAGGTTTTGTTTATAAAACTTTTCTCCCAACTCGATTTACCGAACAGTTTGAAGCTATACAACGTGAACAGGGAGACTGTAAGGAAGGTCCTGAAACTCATGAAATTTCAATTCTTTTCAAATTTGTTTGTTAAAAATAGTTTATATAAAATGAAATTTCCCGAGTTTCAGGACCTACCTTAGGGTCTCCATATTCACGTTTTAAAGTATGAAACTATTTGAGACACCCAGTTCTATGAAAAGTTTTATCATCAATTGAGCTTTCGGATGCCACTTTCACATCCCCTTAAAAGTAGGACTTCGTTCGAATAAAGTAGGAAAAGGCTAATCGAATAAAAATTGAATGGAGAGGATGTAAAAAAGTGAAACAGGACCAAAAGAAGTCTTACTTGGGCTTATGGAAAGGCTACGATTTCGACTCGGGCGATTCGTTGGAAAGACCCAATATTTCGATCTAACCAAACACGAATTCTTTTGTACGCCTTTTCTACACACGCGTAGTCACGTGTTCCCGTGTTTCTCCTCGAAGACCGAATTGGTCCGGTTGATCGCGATCTTAGATCACACTTTATCGGTTCTGGGGTCGGGCGTATTACGACTGCGGGTGCTTTAGCAAATTAACGACGCATCGACGTCTACGCGCGGTACCCTCGATAACGTTAATTGCACGAGTGCGGGATATTTATCGGGGCTGCTCGCGGAAACCGGCGAGAAGTCAGACCTTTCGGGACGTTAAATCCGCAACGGATGTTTCAATTATCGATACCGATGCACTTAAGCGGCCGCGTTACGGGGGCGTCAGGGGACCCATAAACGTCGGCTTCAATAAGGATAGCGGTACACCTGCGTGAAAATCTCGAGGCCGGGGTTTCCTTCCGCACGTTCCCGGCCCGCCGTCGGCATCGCGACCTCGCGCTTCCGCCGAACTCATGTATGTACAGTAGGCACCCCCACATCGAAAATATGAAATGAAACCTATTGAAGAATTTAGTGCTTTCTTAGTGCTATTTCAGTGCAACAACCTCGATTATAATTCGAAAACAGAATGTGCAAAATGTTATTACTTCTACCTTTTCTCTCTTGGCGCTTATACGATCGGGGGTAGTTTTGGGGTGAAAAGGGTGATGTTTCGGATCTGGTTCTTGGGTATTTCTAGACCACTAAAATAGCACCAACATGCCGCATACCCGTTCTTTTCCGTGAATCTTCCCCTTAACGTAGCATGCACTGTGGGGGTGCTGAGTGAACGTTCACTCAGCACCCCCACCGATTTTCGGTATAAGGGGTGGAGCGCTAAAATCGAGGTTATAGCACTAAAATAACACTAAAAAAGGAACCATCGAAAAGGTAAAGAGGGCCCTTGCGATTCAAATTCCTGGATCGCGTTTCACGCCGGCGAGCCGACGCGCGTAAATCGACCTCAAGTCCAGGGTTTACGGCCTTCGGGGGAAAACTTTCCCCAGCTCGGTGCATCGTCGAGGACGAGTCGGCGCCCCCGTATGTCGGCTCGGGGTTCGGCTCGGCTTGGCGCGCATCGGCAACGCGTCGATGTCGGGCCGTACGTGCTCGCCGAGCCTCGTTAATTCTCACGTTCTCGGGGGCCGCCTCGGTCGAGGTCGCGGGTTAAGCGTTTAAATTGTAGATACACACGACCCGCGGAACGCGCGACTCGTGCGAACTCGCGCGAGCGAGCCCCGAGGTGGCACGACCCGGTTCCTGTCGATCGAGAACTCGACTCTCGACAAGAGGGCAAGAGGGAGGCAGCCGATGCGCGTTCGCGAAAGTGCGCCTGCGCAGGTGCGCGGCCACGAGGGAAATTCGGATGTCCGATGGAAAAGTGAGACGAGAACGGGAACGAATTCGTTAACGTGTCTCGGAATAGTCCACCTAGGAGTACCGCGGTAACGACGTCGCGATACGCGATCCAACAATGCGCACGGTATACATGCGTGCGTTTACAATGAAACGCATGATTACCGAATGCAAAATGTATGAGGGTGAAAGGATGTGAGATATCGAAAAATGCAAAAATGAAAATAATATGGTTTCGTCAAAGTATCGGAATATCGAGGGATGTGTAACGCAGGGTTAGGGAATGAAAACATCCGTGCGAGCGAATGCACGCGGCAGAAGGCAATAGAGGTAGTTCACTTCGTATTGAATAACGGCAGCGAGCGATCGAAGTCGAAACTATAAGACTGGAGAAGGAAAGGAAAAAAACAAAAAACAAAGAGAAAATATTAAAGGGTTATACCACTTTGAAATTTTCAAAGAATAAAAAAAAATTGTACGCGCTTATTTGACGCGTTTATATTTTAAACGTGTTTTTCTTAAAACTGCATTTTGAAAATCGGTGGGCACTCTAGCTCCGCCAATTTTCAATCAATCGTCTTCATTCTTTTTTTATTTTATTCGTGATGTTTTTCTAGCGAAATACGTATGGTGTTTTCAATGTATTGATATTCGGGTTTTTTATGCAACATTAATTAACGAAATTTAGAGCAAAATACGTATCCTTCCATTCAAATCGATGCCATTTTGTGAAAAATGTATATTTTTGAAAACGGCTACGTATTTCGTTAGCTTTTGGGCTACAGAAACTAATTCTTTTTCGTTCATTGATCTAGCTTAAACCTGGATTGAGTTATCGTGCCCACCGCATGATCATCGATTTTTGCAGTGCTCCGGTAAATCGTTTTTCAAGTCGCCAATTTTGTAAATAAAAAACAATATAAAAAAAATATTTTGTTGTATAATAGTAGCATAATACCTTACTGTACTTTAATTTGGATAAAAACGTTTTAATTCTGAAAAAAAAATTCTTGAAAAACCGTAATTTTTTGGTGGGTCAAAGTGGTGTAACCCCTTAAGGCGAGGCCCTCGATCGATCGGAGGAGGAGACCTCGTGAATTTCGCTGCCATGCCGATAATTCGAGAGCGTACGTCGTTTCGATTGCTACCCAGAGGAAAGTAGCGAGGCGCCGGATCGCATGGCGTAAAGTGCGCGTTAACGCCGATCAACGTGCCCGTCAAAGAGAACGAGGATAGACGAGCGAGTACTCGGTCCTCACCGGTCTCGTCGAAGAATGTCGAAGGATGTCGGGGACGTCGATGGGAGAGTCGCCGACGAGCCTCGAGAGATCGACGTTTCGAAATTGTACTTATATGCAGAAAACGTGGGAAACTCGTAGAAAGCGCGCGCTTTTCCACCAGCCACGGGTAATACGGGATGCTCAGGATGAGCGATTAAGATGCAACTTACGACGTCGGTACGTGGCTTTAATATTAACGCCTTAACGGCCGAGAAGACCCACGGCGATGAGAGTCCCTCGTAGTAACGATTTTTCATCGGGGAAGAGGCCTTCTCGATCGACGCTCCGTCCTCGATTTCAATGGGTTTGCTAACGAGCGAGGAGCCGGCTCGACTTTCTACGCATCGGCTCCTGCAGTTTAGAGCAACCTGCAGGTGCCGGACCGAAATGCATGTTTTTTTTTTCTTCTTCTTGCAACCATTTCAGATGGATATCCGGCGTGGTACAGTCACGGTTGACGGGCCGTCGTTAGCACAGCTCCTTCCATTATCGCGGTAAAGGGGGAGAGAATAGCTCGATTCCCGGTCATGGATCGAGGATCTAGGACCGGGGATCGCAGATCGAGGATCGGGAACCGAGGATCGAGAGAGGTCGTGGATTTACGAAGTCGACCCCGGGGATGCACTCCTCCTTCGAGAATCTAAATATCGTCCCCGGGGCAAGTTTCCACCGGCTTACGCAGAATTATCACCACGACACTTAATCCCCGGACTCGCGTACTCCCTACGCTTCCCATTACCGGGTAATTAACGCCCCGTTAACTTTATCCGGGCAGTAATCTCCGTTAAGGCGTTTCGTCCGGTTCCACGGGGGGAATAATTAACGCCGCGACGGTGCAAGTCGAATTTCCTGACCCCGGCTTAACCCCGCGAGGAATCCCCGAGAAAGAGGGAGCTTTAATTATTCCCCTAGCTCCTTCAACTTTTGGCCTCTTACGCGGATTTTTAAAAGCTCACTGAGGTTGACTTACCCCGCTGCACCTTCAGAGCCGCCATTAGATATACCCAATTCGGTATGCACGCACACATTTGCCGACGTACCTGCAACAGAAAGAAACTAAGTTAAATAAATAAATCGGTGTGTGTCGACATGCGCGTGAAACTTACACGATAAAGAGAATTATTAAATATCGTCCATTGTATATCAATATCATCACTACCCTTGCGCGCTCGGTACTCATTGTTTTGAACACGATCATTATTCTTAATTCATGTTACCGTCACTTCCCTTCAAATGTCAATTAACCGAGAAAATAACGTATTAACGCTAACGAAAACGTTTACGGCAGTCTCGATTCACCCAAAGATGAACATAAAAATGAACCGTAAAAATAAAATTCGGACACAAACCTGGAATCCAGTTTGAGACACAAACAAAATTAACAGGCTCGTTGGAATATTTCTGTGATATAGACGTTTGTGTCATATTGAGTTTTGCTTGTGGCATTTTTTTTTTCACAAAAACTAGAGCTGTTCAAAAAGTTAACAAATTCCGAAATCATGGAAATTTGTATTTTTCGAATCTAGTAGGTCCTCTGACGTTAAGACAATTCAGAACCTCCCAGAACCTCAAAAACGTTAAAATGGTCATTTTCGAAATTTGTTTATTTTTTTTAACAGCTCTGGTTTTTGTAAAAAAAATTACACAAAACGCAACATGGCACAAACGTCTACATCACAGAAACATTCCAATAAGCCTAATAATTTTGTTTGTGCCCAAAACTGGATTCCAGGTCCCCAGTCATTAAATTCACCCAAAAATGAATGTAAACAGTAATTTACAATAAAAAGAATAAGCCTCTCAATTTCCGAATCGCGTCCCTTTCGTGGGATTTGCGGGTACCTATTACCGCAAGAAGTTTCGCGTAAAAGATCAGTTGCGCAAAAAAAAAAAAAGGCAAATATCGTCGATATATGAAAATTTATGGGGAGAATGTCGATACCGACGACTCGACCTAGAAGATCCCGACAGCTGCGACGATCGGATCGCGGTGTACCGCGACCGACGATATTGATTGACGATCGAGCATAGAGCGCATAATCGGCGTCATAGATCGCTCATCTCGGGCAACGGTTCGCGTGGATCCCCGACGCGGCTTTCTCGAGGCTCATACATGTGCTCACGTTAAATGGTGCGTGGACAATGGTCCGTTTATGCAGCGATTACCATGTAACCGCATCTAATACGGGACAGCCTCGATGAGAAAGGGGGTGGAAACCCCTCTGGATAACAATCGCGTATGATAATCCGTTACTTAAGAGCCACTTACTAGAGGAGCGACCGTATTACACCGAAAGGATTCGCATACCGAGACAGGACATCGCCGTTTCTCCGGCACGACGAGCGGAAGCGTTTTCCCCGCGTAAGACGGGACAATTTCTCTCCAGGCGGTTTCCTCGAGATGGAGGAAAATTAGAAAGGCGAGAGATTAGGAGGATCGGGCATATCGGGCAGGGAAATCGGTTTCGCACGATCCGATCCTCGAGATACGTGCCTTCCTCTCGCCGATCGAGGAATTCGCGAGGCATGTCTCCGGCATAAAATCGAGCGCCTCGGAGATATCTCAATTATCCCCCGGCGGGGAGGGACCGCCTTCTTTGCGCCGCTTCTTCGCGATAAGGGGACACCCGAACGATCGGCCCCGCTCGCAACGATCCCAAAGAGAGGGACGCGCCGATAATGGAAAGTGCTGCAGGTGCATTGGACACCAGCCAGAAGAAGGTCGCCGGTGACGTCACTCGTCCTTCTTGCGGAGGCGCGGCTTCGCTCGGAGCTTTTCATTGCATTTCTCTGAGCACGAGTGTTTTACGAGGTGGGCCTTGCCTCGGATTCCTTCCATCGAGCCTTTGCACCTCGACGAATAGATCCCATCGACCGCTGCGAAGCGAGGTTCGATTCGATGCCGTCATCGATCCAACGAGCACGCCGTTCGACCATCCGATCGATCGCCCCTTAACTAACGAATCCCTCGAATGTTCGGTGACGAAAGAAGAAAAAAGAAAAATAATTCGGCGTCGAGTTACTTCACCGCGAGTCGGCGGTGGCGAAACGTCTCCTGTGTTTACTCCTTTGACGAAACCGCCAACGCCGCGGAATCGACGCAACGGAGAGTCGTGCAACGAAACGACGTCGAGCCGTTTATCTCGCGACGTCGCGGAACTAGCCTTTTCCTCAGGTGGAATTTGGCAGGGGACGCGACTTCGGGGACGATGCCCTCGGCCCAGGCGGAAATGCGGTTGCAAGAGTGCACCGGGGGTTGCACGGCTCGAGGTAGACGAGGCAGAGTCGAGAGAGGAACGGCTCGGGCCGAGCTGGCACTCCTCGGGTCCTCGTCCGATCCGCGTACCAGAGCTTGGCCAGAGAGCACTTGGCAAACCGACCGACCGATCGATCGCATATTCCATCGGTCGTTCTCCCCGTAAATATAGATCGATGCCGTCGGGCTACCAAAGCTCCGAGCCAACTCTTTTTGGCGATACTCCACGGTGCCGCGCCCAGAAACGCTCCTCGTTAAAGGCGAGCCCCTCGAGGTCGTTTTCTCGAGGAGCGAAGAGCGGCCTCGACTCGAGAAAAGAGATACGAATCACTCGGGAAGTTCAAACCCCGGGAAATAAAAATTACGCGAGAATTCGGGAATTTCGAGAAATCGAGGATCGAACAAGGCCCTAAGTCGAGCGAATCGAAGAGCCGAGGAAAAGTCGATTGTGGGTTAGGTTAAATTTGTTCGCTCCCCGCGTGGGCATTCGACAGGTGCTAGAGGCTCCGCGAGGCTCGCGAAGCGTTTGCCAAGATGTCTCAGGGGTGACTAGCTCTCTCTCACTAGTTGCCTTCGTTTATGAAATAGAGATTTCATTTTAGATCGGGGTCGGCCGATACACGTCGCCGACTTGGGAAAGTCATTTTTCTCTGTGACTCACCCTGGCGGCGGGACATACCGCGTCGGCTCGATTAATCAAAGACATTCTCTCCCCGGAGGTAAGTAAACCCTCCGCGACCTGCCTCAACGTCGATCGCCTTCCCTAGGGTCGCGAGGCTCGTTTCTACGGAACCCTCGCGTCCGTCGAAGTCGAAAAACGAGGGTCGGCCGTAAACCGCGTCGCCCGAGATTCGCGACTTAGCGAGTCCGCAAATAAAATCGCGCGAAATGACTCAATTCGACGATAACCATCCGCTCGTAAACCTTTCTCGATGCGCCAGAATGTCAGTCACCGTTACCCGCTCAAATGTCCCTCCCCTTTTGTCTCTCTTTTCCCAGTCCTCCTTTCCGCTCTTCCCTTTTGCGCGTTTCGCTCCTCCTCGCACCACTTCTGCCCCCCTGGAAACGCCACTGAAGGTCGAAGAAAGCCGCGGTGCATCGTGCAAACGATGCCCAGGTTCGGTATACGGGATATCTTTAAGGTCGACCTCTGGGAAGCGTCGAATACAATGTTGCTACACCTCCACGAATGCAACGTGCATCGGTGAATTCAGAACTCGGTGTGTCTCCTTGCACGGCACTTAAACCGAAGCATTGCACGCGACACGTTGCCGATTATTAAGGTGACACGTGGTGCCCGAAGATCGATAATTTATGAATCTTTTCTCTAAACTGGGAGTACCGAATCGTTTCACATTTTATCGCGTAAACGTAAAGGCTCTAAAAAAAAAGATCCCAACACCTGTCAAACTAAATGTTTCTACACAAAATTAAAAACGTTTACAGAAAAGTTAAAAAAAAAAATTCAGTTCCATGGACGGTGTTATATATTCACGAACCGGTATCTGTTCGGCATTAGAGGGAGGATTAAAAAACAAAAGCGCTGCGCCCTGGATCTTCCAATTTTGGTCTCGCAATTCGATTTATACGTTCCGGTCGTTTGCAGTTTAGTTTCCAAGGGCGTTATAAATTGATGCCAATCAATTAGGTATCGGTGTTACCGACCTGGTCAGCATCAAGGCCCCTTAACGCGTCGAGTACCGAGCCGGAAACGAGTCGGTGCCAAAACGCGGGAGATGATTCGAGATATCGGGGAATCGCTCCCCGAGGATCTCTCGCCCTAGCTAATTAACGATGCACGCACGTCCCGAGGCGAAAGTGCGGCAAAACCGAGAATTCCGGCCCGACGCAGAGCGATCGGCATTAGTAATGGATTCCTGTCGATACGGCGCGTATCGATGGCTAGGAAATCTCGCGACGACAAAAAAGCGGTCGAAGGGAAGGGGAGGCGCGGTAACGATTCTCCACTCTCTTCTTCCTCCAAAGGCGGACGAAGAGAGAAAGAGAGATCCCACGTAGAGACTGGCCTTTTCCTACCGCGGTGCACTCTACGTGCAAGCGCACACGTACGAGTGCAACTTCCCGCTGCTGCATTCCGCGTTCCATTGTAACCGTGGAAGCGCACTCTCGCCGTATCGTCGTGGGAATTGGGCCTCTCGATTACTTTTTCTCGCCTTTCGACGACGCCGAGCCGCTCGAGAGCTCTCCGACTCGTCTCCGCGAGACCATGAACAGTGCCCGAGGAACGAAATAAAAGGAATAACGCGCCGATAACGAAATTACGCAATTAAAATCCCTACGGCCGTTGCAGGCCTCCCGGATTTTATGTAACCGGTGTAACGAGCTAACGTCACGAAGAACACCGTGTGTGGTATTTTCAGATTCATTTTCGATAACCTACTCGTGAATCGCGATTCCGCGGGACCGTCGCGGGGGGTCCCTCGTATAGGCGAGCGCATGAGGGGCCGAAGATTTCTCACAGCGCCTTCGGGGCAACGCCGTGGACGCCATTCCGGAGCCCTCCTCGAGCGGATTCCAAATCGATCCTACTAGGATTTCCCACAATGCCGACAGGGTCGTGGAGGAGGCCGCATACCGAGGTGGAATTTGCGCTAGTCGGCGATGAATTCCGTGAAGCAGTTCCTGCCCCCGCGGCGGAACCTTCGAACCTAGACCACCTTCCCACATCGCGGGTGCGTAAAGTCGGTACCCCGCACCTTTGTAAGCTAAAAATATGGTGAAGTTTACATTGTTCAAGATGAGGGTGTCATTTTCACCCGCGTCCACGTCACGGTGAAGAGGCTACGGATTCGATCGTTAAAAAGAAAATTCCCAGATGACAATTTCTCCGTCCCGAAGAGACTCTTCTCCAGGACCCAGAGGAACGAGTCTCGGTCGCGCGAGCAGGCGAGAAACGGTCTCGAACAGTATGCACATCACGGTTCAGAGAGCGTTTTGTCAATGCAGATTTCC
This sequence comes from Orussus abietinus, assembly GCF_000612105.2. NCBI lineage: Eukaryota > Metazoa > Arthropoda > Insecta > Hymenoptera > Orussidae > Orussus > Orussus abietinus. The sequence continues at coordinate 86,306 of NW_019396002.1, forward strand.
GCGGAGTATCCCGGGAATTTCTCGCCGCGTTTCACGGCAACCGTGGCCGGTGATTTAATGCACCAATTGCCTCAAAATATTTGCAATGCCCGAGCCACGATAGAACCGTTTGCATTCCTCCTCTGGATTGTATACCGAGAGGAATACCTGGGCATCCCCTGGTGAGGGCTTCTTTAATAACCATTTTTCTGGGGGCACGTACGATCGGTCAATCCAGATCCTAAGGAGGTAGGCAGCCCCTCATGAGAAAGTTTATACGGCGGCCTAATACGATCGTCGGTATGAGAAAAAATTTCATTGGCGCCCTTGACATCGATAAAAGCCATCAGATACCATACATACGTTCCTTGCGTCCAAGGCACGTCTCTTTTGGGATCAAATTGCCATCTAATTTAGGCTCAAATTATAGAAACGTCGGAAAGAGAATTGTACAATTTTGAAAATGATTGGCTAGCTTCATGACCCGTTCCCACCTTGGATCCAGCTGAGCGAAGTTGAACCGCAGAAGCGCGCGGACGCGTTTCTAGTCTTACGTCGAGGTCTAAGAGATAGAAGAACTCGTCCGAGTCCCTCCCTCCGCGTCTCTTTCCCGCAAACTCGACCGAGGAGCGACTCTTACGATTTTCTCTTTCTGTCTAGGAAGGTTCCCGGCTCCGGCGGGTGCAGCCGACGATGGAAAAAAGTCGGCCCGCGTCCTTGAGGGACTCAGGGGGGAGAGGCCCCGACCCGGCGTCGACGTCGGTCCCGGTCGTTCCGACAATAACAGTGATCGGCATTGTACCGCTACCACGTACGAGAAATTTCGTCACGGTGCACCTTCTCGAGCGGAGCCGGCGCGTATCTGGAGCGAGGCGAAACTCCACGCCCCGCGGAGGCCGCAAGCGGAGACTTCCGATACCCCCATCGCGAAGGAAAGGGCGTCCAACGTAAATCCCGAAAGCCATTACACCCCCGCATCGGAAAAGTCGAAATTTTTCCACCCCGTCGCTCCGCGCCAAGTGCGATGCCAAGTGTAATGGACCTGGCAAGGTTCCAGGGCCGCAGTAGCGAGAGGACAAAGCCAAGGAATAATCGCAAATACGAGTCCCGAGCCGTTACCTCGCCGGACGATTTTTCGAGACGTCGCGACGTGTCTCCTGGCCGGCCAAATCGGCGTCGATCCGGAGAGACGCGCTCAGGGACCGGTCTCGGTGAAACCGCCCGACGCGAAATCCCTCTCACGAGAGAAATCGCAAGGCCGGCTAGAAGAGGACACCGTAAATAGGCAAGACGCGTCGGGCCAGAGAAGAAACGTTCGGTCGCATCAATCTCGACATTTCGAAATCTCGAAATCTCGGATCCCCGTCGATCGCCGCTCGATATAAACGCGTTCGATCGTGCCAAGCGTCCCGGTTTCGACGGAAGCCCGTCGTCGTAGCTCCGCCATCGGCGCCCAGGGACGATATATCTTAGGTAACCCAGAGGTTCACCTTGGAAATGAATGAAAACCAGAGGCAGTCGAAATCAAAGTGACCAGTTTCGGGCCAATTCTCGACCGGTGTAAAGCGTCGTGTCGCAACGACGCGACTGCAGGTGCGAATACGTACTCTGTACGATCGACGGTCGCGCCGTCGACCACAAAGCGTTCGCCGTTGCCGCAGGCCTCAAGGCCGAGTCCCGTCACTCGTTCGTAAAAACTAGCCGTAAAAAACGTCCCCCGGAGGAATCGATCCCCTTTCGGAAAGCAGTTTTATATATATTTTTTTCTTTTTTTTTTTTGTCTTCTGGAAAAGAAATCAGAGACACGGAGTGCCCTTTCAGATCTTGCCCCAGTAGCGAACGATCGCGCTAATGTAGGTAAATCGGACGCGGCGATAAATCTGAACGCTCGGGTGCGCAATTAGAGACCTCGCGGGTCGTTTGCGGAAGTCTTCGACGACCCGCCGACAATGAGCCGTTGAGTAGTCGGCGTCGACGTCTCTCGTCCGTCGTGCGTCTCCGGGCGTCTCGAGGCGCGCCGCGCGCAAGTGGGTCGCGCGCCTTCCTCGTGTATCCCCTCGGACCGCGAACCTTGCCAACCGGTACCCTTTTTGTTGTTACAGATACCCCAGCCGTTCCCGCGGATGCAGTTGCGACAACACCTCGCGTCACGGCCGAGATGAGCCCGACCCGACTGGCCAACGGGACGTCGCCCAGTTCCCGGAGTTTTTTAAAATACATCCGAACCCAAGAAACGACGGCTAACGTTTTTCAAGATCTCCTTATGCGAGAGGGCCGTCAAAAATCAAAGTGAATGAAACATACATATAACCAAGTTGCTGTAGTTATAAAAAGAGCGAAAGGAAGAAAAGAGAGAATAATTATAGAATGAACAGTGGGAAGGTTCTCGGAGTCGTTTCATGCGTAACACCCCCTCTTCTATTTTTTCTCCGCTTGCCAGTTTATGGTTCTCTGATTTTTCGGTCGAAAGGTAGGACGCGGCGATCGGATCGTCGCCTTGTCATCGGATTCCTATTTTTCTGCAATGTCAGAAGTGTCCACTATTGATATTTAAAATCCTTACAAACTTGGGGGCGCGAGTAAGCGCCTCTCCCCTTATCGTAACATCTTCAATGTCGCCAAAAATATCGCGGACTCGTCCGTCCGGTTCCCTCGGAACTCGTAGATAAGGAGAGGAGGGAAGGAGAGATGAAAAGCCGGCGACGAGCAGCGAGTAAAAGGGACGTCGAGAGGAGAGGAGGCCCGACTTCCGTTTACGGAAGTCTCGCGGACGCGGCTCGGCCGCGCTCGTTGGGTGTGGGTGAAACACGTACAAAAGGACGGGGGCGTGTAGTAAATCGAACACGGACACGAGACGAAGCGTGACGCGCGTGACGTAAGCGCGAGTCCCCGACGCCGAGAGAGGTAGTCTCGCAGATCCGCCCTCTCCCTCTGGCCGTCCCTCCCCCTCCCATGGTCCAAGCTCGACTGCGCTACACCTTGCGTTCCTAGACACGGCGATGCATTTTCAGGAAGAGCAGGAGATTTCGCTAAAGAGCCCTGCCCGACAAGGTAAATTCCCCCGGGAAAGTCTGCCCCGCGTATGGATCCCACCCCAGACTCACGAAGGACCCCACCCCCTGCGTCCTTCCCACGCGGAACGAGATCAAAGGATCGACGGCCGCGCGCTCCTCCCTCCAGCTGTGCGTACTGGCGCACGAGCGGCGCCACACTGGCCGCGGAATTGCATAACGCGACGAACACACGTGTGCGCGCGCAGCTGTCGCGCGGCGGCTCGGCCGTGTATATACATGGGGGCGCGCGCCGCCCGGCGCACTCGCGGGCGCGCCGCGGTTGCGCGTACGTCGGCCGCGTACCCGCGGCATTTACGCCAGGACGGCGTGACAGGTTGCGCGAAAGGGCGCAAGGTTCATGCGTGAGACGCACCTGCGACGCGCATCCTCGACTCGTAAAGTTAATGTTCGTTCGACCCGCTTCCCGGCATGTCGTAAAAGGAAGCGTCTCGCCTCGCGACCAATTATGCAATTACATGAAATCACGCGAGACGAGGCAACGAGACTCGCGGGTCATCCTTGATTCCGTCTACCCGCGTGGTTCCACCCGCGGTGCGTCAGGGTTATTTTCAATTCGCGGTTCGGCGTTCGCGCGAAATGCCCGGGCGGTTTTCTCGAGCGAGAGGGGAGGGGAGGGGAGAATAACGCACGCAAGCCGCGACCCACGCGTGCGCGACTCGCGCGCCGAGTGGCCGAACACGCTCGCGCGTAAACCTCGCGAGTGTTTACTTTGGAGGTGGCGATTATGTAACGAGACCTTTCAAAGTGTTATGGGCACCGCGGGAACGAGCAAACGCGGCGCGTAACTGCATTCTGCACCGCGGCTCCTCGAGGAGACCTGGGAACGACGGCCGAGTTTCCGCCACCGACCGAACTGCCAATTTTCCCGGATTTTTCATCCCGGCGCGGTTTCCCTTTCTTGCGGCTCGGCGGCGAAGTGCGGCCGTAAAATGCGCGTCAAATTAATTCAGAAAAAAAAAAGAGAGGGTAGAAGAAATTCCCCGCGAATCTGGGTCCCGGAAAAACCGTAGAACCTTTGCACGTCGATCGTCGAAAGGAGAAAAAAAACCTCCGGTATCTCGATGCGGTCCCTATTCGAGAAAAACGCCGAGTCAACCAACGGGCTGACAGAGCCAGCGGTCTCAAGAAGTGCATTATAAAGCTATGCAACGACTGCCTCCTCCTCCTCCTCCTCCTCCTCCTCCTCCTCCTCCTCCCCTCCCCCACGTAGGAGAGCAGAACTGCGATTTAATTATTCCCCGTGCAGTTTCCCTTCACCACCAGCCTGCGTCGGGACTTCTCTTACGATCGCTTTTACGATCCCTCTCTTTCTTTTTTCGCCTTAATATTTGCACTCGGGAGCGCACTCCAGGCTAGACGAGAAAAACCGCCGAAGTGTTCATTTATAGCTTTGCCGCGACGGCGGACACTATTTTGCGCTAATCGTTGTCGTTGGGTGGGGAGGAAAAAAAGAGCAGGAAAGAGAGGGAAAGATCGAAAACTTCCATTCCCGTACGAGCACCTCGCGGTTTACTTCTCGTAGTAGGCGGAAGTTGTATAATCGGCATAGCGGTACTTTTCCGCGGAATCCAGCCATCCGGCACTTAATGACTTAACTACGTTCCGCAAAAGTCGCAAACCGAGACCGCGGAGGCAGACGCGAACGAGACTCAAAATCTGGGGCCGATCCGGATTACATAATAAACCTCGTCTCTGTTATCCTTTATTCATCGACGCGACGACAACCCGCCCTACTCCTCGTAATTATAATTATAAGAATTATATATATTTAATTATATTAATTACAGTAGTCATACGTTCACGCGTCGAGTCATACGGTCACATGATACGTTGCGCTGAGAAAAAAAAAAAGGAAAAAAGAAACATTCATTGAACCAAAGTAATATTTGGTTAACACGTTCCGTGCCACGTGTACCACCGATATTACGCGTTAACCTCGGGTGGTAAACGGCGTAGAACGTGTTAATCTCGAGTAAATGTTATGTCTCGTTTATTCGAATTTATCTGGGTCAAATAATTATTCTTTGAATTAACGATAACATTTCTTTGGTACTAATATCGACGAAGGGTTTCTTTGGTTCGATGAGATCTTTTTTTTCCCTCTCAGGGTGGCCTCGATCTTTTCCGCGAATTACCAACTATCACGGCGAAAACGCTTCGAGGGATCCCCGTCATCGGGCGATCGCTCACGGGGAACGGGCTCGAGAAGAAGCGAGGAGTAACGACATAGGTACGCGTCGTCCAGGGTCACCGGTTGACACGTCCCATTGTCGGCCGACGATCCGGCCCCGCGTACGCGACAGGTACCTGTCGGCCGTGCACCACAAATCATGCGTCACTTTCACGCAACCGCCCGGAGGAGATCCGCCCGCGGCTCTTTCCAGCCGGAATTTTCTCCGGCCCCGAGGACGCGACGCGACGCGCCGGCCGAGATTTTCGCGTCGGCGAAGTCTCTTCCGCGAAGCCACCGCGACATGTCGGAGGAAAAAGGAGACGCGAACCAGAGGAGAGGAGATGCGGAGAACCAGGGCCGGCGAGTGCGGCAGGTGCGGCAGGTGCGCGGAGACTCGCGCCGCAACGGGATCTCGCGTACGCGTTTTTGCGGCCCGCGAAGAGGACCCGGAGACCCCGCTTCGCCGTGACCGTGGGACGTGACGTCCAGGCCGTCGAAAAGTCCGCGATATCGCAATCTAATCGCTACGGATCCGCTCGGGACTTTCGCCGATCGTCCGAATGGGTCACACCGGGGATCGATATGACACGATAACGCGTCCGCGACAAGAAACGTCAGAAACGTGACTCGCCTTACCGCGTGGATCTTGAAATCCGCGATTCGTCACCGCTATCGGTTCTTATCGAGGCAATGCGTCGCGGTTCCGGGAAAGTGGCCCATTGGATCGTATGATTCGGCCCCTTCCACGATGGGTATAAAATTGCGGGATTACGACGCGTTTCATTTTGTTGCATTACCTTGATTGACTTTGTTGCCAAACTGGACGCGAGAGCATCACGAAAATCCGTTGCTCGTGTACGCGCACAGCTCAATCGCGGTACAAGATGAAATAATGCATTGTTTCGGGAGGGGAAGAGAAATCCAACATAAATGAACGGTAAATAGTCATTATTTCGACGATTTGACCGTTTGCTCCGCATAATTCTACAAGCGACATTCCGTCCATCCGTCCCGTCGTTAATCCGGCGGTTCCGTGCAAAGGTACGGTTCTTGAATTTTGTTTTGTTTTCTTTTCTTTTCTTTTTTTTTAAAGTAATCCTACCAAGGTACGGACCCTCCAATTTTTTCTTAGCAGCCGTGCCAAGAGAGGATCCCTCGGAGAGGGGAGATCTCGTCCGAAGAATTCGGGTCCTCGCAAATTCTCGGGGTCCTAGATTACAAACCACGAGAGGCCGCTCGAGGGTCGCCGACGAGTAGGCGCACAAGTGGGCAGGGACGCGCTTCCCGAAGAGATCTCTGCTCGGAGATTCAAAAACAAGGGCGGAGGCGCTCCTCGAGGCCGAAGGGTCTTCCTCTCCCTGGGACGAAGAGCGCACAAAGGATCCCTTGGCAGCTGCCGAGAGGGCCCCATCTCCTGCTGGTCCCATTGTAAGGACGCGTCCGCGGAGGCGGAGAACGCAGGTGCCTCATTCCGCGGAGAGATTTCCCAGGACGGTTTTCCCATCCTCGAGGAATTCCCGGGCCATTCTGCCAATCCCAAGCGGCGTCACTTCGGGTCACCGGCTGACGAAAATGGGACCTGTAGCGTTCACAAACGCCCTCGAAATACGTGGCGCCATTTTCGAGAACGTGGATCACGGAGGGCGACGATGAGAGGAACTGGGTGGAACTGCAAGGGCCCTAGACGGTGCACCGACATTAACGACATGCACGGAGCTTGCAAAGCCCCCAACAAAGCTCCGCACACGAGCCCTCCACTCCCAAAAGAGTCGATTGACGCGGCTCCCTCTTTCGCTCTCGAGTCCCCCCTTTCCCCTCTCCTCCCTCGGCTCTTTCAAGAGAGGAGACGCTGACGGGACTTTTTTTTATTCCCTGCGCCCACGCGCTCGCAACCTCGCCCCCGCTGCAGGACGTAAAAAGTGCCAACGTCGAGGCCGACGCTTTTGCCGAAAACGGCTTCACGGAAGTGCCGATGTCCCCCATTAAGGTGGTCGTTTAAGTTCGCGGTTTAACCGGCAACGAAAACGACGGTTCCGAAAGGATTCTCAATCGGTGCAACTGGAGGGAACTCTTCGCTCTTTCTACCGTAAGGAATCAGTCGCGGAGTCTGCAAGGTCGGCGAGAGGACCGAACCGCGTCTCCGTCGGGTGCACCCAAATTACGTAATCTCCCTTTCCAGGCCAAGCCTAAATATCGGCATCGCGATGAATAATTCCTCCACGATGAATTTGCATTCTTAATAAATGATCAATCTAGGAGAGAAACTCGTATTTTTAAACAGATGCGGATTTCAATTAGAGCGTTTAAAAGATACTTTCAGATACAGAGAGGGAGAGAGAGAGAGAGAGGAGATCGATCGATCGAGTCCAGCGGACGAGGTCGGCCGGCCATGTCGCGTCCCCGTTGTCGCCGCTACCGGACTTCCGGTAAACCGAATCCCCGACTCGATGCATCCGACCCGGTACGATGCACTCCCAAATGGCGGGCTCGACCGCAATCACCGGCGCGTCGGGGATTCCTCGACGTTTCGACCGCACTTCCGGTCTGCCGAAAATTATACCCGGAACCGATTCAGCTGGTCCCTCTTTCCCCCTTCCTCCTATTCCAACGAGGGGATAAAAATAGAGATCCAAGAGTTGGACAAAATCCGGCGATTCCCAAAATTCGCGAGCCTGCGGAATCCGGGAGTACAATGGCAGAGAGCGCCTCCGGAGCGTCGCGACGTTTATTGATCGGCGCCCGTCGTCCAGGGGTGGGAAGCCCGGCGACGCCGCTGGGTTAGGCTGGGTCGGGTCGTCTCGCGTTAGGTTGTCGTCGTTCTGACGGCGACCCAACCTAATGCGAAACCGATGGCCGCGAAAGCTGCGGAACAGCCGCGGCGTCCACTTTGCGGGGATTTCCCGCCAGCGAAGGGAAAACGGGCCGCGTCGTTCTCTCTCTCGACGTTTCCGCCGACGGAGGTCGTCGTTCTCTCGACGGTTTCGCGCCTTGAGGCAGGTCAAGTCGTACTCGATCGATTCCGCTCGATACGCCATTCCGTCCACTCGAGTCGATCACGAAATCGGGTCTCACCTCGGCCGCACGAAATTGTCCACCCGACGGAGTGTGTCGACACCTAAGAGGAGGTTTCACTCCGGAAGGAGAAAAAAAACAGGAAACGGTCTTCCCCGTGACGGCGCCGTCGCACGAAGGCCATAAACAAATCGCGGTCGATCTCGTACAGAAAACCTCTCCAGACGAGGTTTCACGCCCGAAGCAAGGAGATCCGAGAAGAAAGCCGCCTATATTCGACGGCCGAGGCGGAGAGGAGAGATTAACTTAATGAAATTTCATTAATTCGCTCCTATCAGCATCTCGGCCCTCGATCAGCGCGGACGTCTTTCCGGGGGACATAATAGGCCCCATTAAGCGAGACACTCCGGTGTCGTTCCTCCCAGATGGCCGCGACGCACGGCCGTCGTTAAATCCTCGAAGCGGTGCGCATGCGCCGGCGTAATATCACTTTCCCCGATTATTCGTCGTCTCCCCGACAGGAAATTACCGTCTCCCCCTCTCCCCACCGCCGAAAGAACGCGCGCGTCTCGTCGCCGGAAACCGATTCGAGAAACGTGGGAGAGACCCGTCGCGATCGATGGATCTCAAAAGCGATCTCCGATCAACCGGGAGGGAAGAGAAGGAAGAAAAGGAAGCACAAATTACGAAGGCCGGCGATTAACCCGCGATTAGATAATCAATGGAAAGGACGGGGGCATCTTCCCAAAGATTGCGTTTTTTCTTTCCTTCTTTTTTTTTTTAATTTCCGCCCTCCCCGCCGCCTAATCGAAGCTGATCCAATTACCCCGAGCGTGCGCGCGGATGAGATATATCGCGGATACCCGTGGAATTTAATATCTCGCCGGCGGACGTGTAACCATTAATAAAGTGATTTTAAATTCGACAGGGCCGGCGAGCGCGTGGAATATACCCCGGCTCGTTTCCAGGCAATCTCCGCAATGAACGGGCCCGATGGAAAGATCGGAAACTTCATAAGCCGTTCGCGTGCCGAGCCGACCGATGGGCGTTCTTTCGTGAGACCCCTCGGAATTCCGTCCCTTGTTTCGGTGGGATCATTGTTGCGGCAAAGGCGGGGATTCCTCGCGAAAACGAGGATATCAAGGCTGTGCGGACCTGGAATCCAGTTTGAGGCACAGACAAAATTAACATGCTTATTGGAATATTTTTGTGATGTAGACGTTTGTGTCATGTTGAGTTTTGTTTATGCCACTTTTTTTTTTTTAATCCAGAATTGTTGAAATAATAAACATCCCAAAAATGACCATTGTAACGCTTTTGAGGTTCTCGGAGGCTCTGAATTTTTCTAGCTGTCAAGGCCAACCTCTATCGGTTTAAAAAAAAATTCTGAATTCAAGTACTATCCCCAGGGTACGTCCATAAATTAACTCAAGCTCCTGCCGGACCTTGAGCCGCGAAAAAAAAATCATAAAAATAGTAAAGAGGAAGATTTTAACGTTTTTAAAAACTTTAATTTTGTTTACTGCCAAGGGGTACTCCTATCGGTACCAAAAAATTCTAAGTATAAGTACTCCTGGCGATTTATTTGCGCAAATTAATACAAGCCACTGCGAGAAGCCTAAGCCACGGAAAGAAAAGATCTTGGAAATGGTCATTTTAACGTTTTCGAGGTTCTAGGAGGCTCTGAATTTTCCTAACGTTAGAGAACCCATTAGAGTCGACAAATCCAAATATCCACGATTTAGGAATTTGTTTATTTTATTGATCAGGTCTGTTTTTTGTAAAGAAAAATGGCGCAAATAAAACTCAACATGACACAAACGTCTACATCACGGAAACATTCCAGTGAGCCTATTAATTTTGTTTGTGCCTCAAACTGGATTCCAGGTTCACCCAGCCGGATATATCGAACGACCACATCCCCTGTTTAGGGAGATTCGACTCATCGGCGGTCGAGAAGGGGGCAAAGAGGCTCGCGCGACAAAACGGAGCGGCCGCTCTCGAATCCGCGCGCGGCTCGGAGAGGCGGTGATGCAACCCGATCGATCGCGCCCCGCAAACCACTCGGGGTAGTTACGCAATAAGTGAATGTCCCCGATCGAGGAAAGCGGCTCGCCAGAGTTAGAGGCTAGCGGATTCGCCACGTTGAATTATTGAATTATCGCCCACACGACGGGGGGGGGGGGGGGGCCGCCTTTGGAAGGAATCGCAAGCGGCTCGGGGATGACCGACGCGAGCGTGGGAGAGACGGGCCCGACTCGTCCGCATAGAAATCGACGACGTCCGCCGTAGAAATCGCCGACCACGTGTCGAAACGGCACCGAGTCTACCGTCCACCGACGATGCCCAAATAGGCGAGCCCGTCGGGTTTTTCGAACCGAGAGGAAACTTTCGAGACTCGATTTGGTCAGACCAGAGCAGGTGCAGTTAAGGGAATATGAAACGATCGCTATATAAAACCATCAAAACATTGATTAAACTTTTCTCCAAACTCGGTGCACCGAATATCATTCGGAACTTCGACTCGTGAACGTGAAAACTCCAAGGAAGAACGTGATGCCCGTGAAATTTCAGTTTTCAGAAGAAATGTGTGTCCTTGGTTTTGGTCTGGGGTGAATAAAAAATGTTTATTTGAAAAATGAAATTTCCCGAGTAGCATGATTGATCGGGACCGCTATAAACACGTGTTGAAGATTCAAGTGACACGGTGCACCCAGGTTGGAGGCAAGTTTTGTTAATGTTTTGACGTTTTATGTATATGGAATGACGCTTTCATATCACCTTAACCCTTTCGCAAAATTGGCTCACCGCGTCAGAACGTCGCCAATGGATGAGACACCGTGCCAAAAGTGTGCATTTGCGTGCGGTCAGTTTCAGAAACATGGTGACAATGTAAGTTCGAAAACAATATGTATAGGTAATAATAGCGGGTAAAGTGCAAAGATATACGATAAAGATTAAAACATCGGGGAAGAAATATTGATACGTCAATTGCACAGTTATGTCTTCAGTCGCCCGATGCGAAACATACGTTTGCGACACTAAAAGAAGCGAATACAGTTTCCTTCAATACTTTGCATCGACAAAAAAAAGACTCTTATCGATATATAAGAATGTATTATGTTCTTTTGTTTTTGGTAAGCTGTTTCCGATGTCATGCTCTACGTCAACGATTACCACTCGCTTTGTACCCAGATGTTTTAAATAAAATACCTGAGTAAATACAAAGAAATACGTGAAATCCTAAAGTCCATAGTGAGCAATCTCCCGTTTCAAGAAAATAATTTCTTGCAAAAAGTTGTACAAAGTGACATTTATTTCAGTCCTCTAGACAATCATACCCCCTTAAGGTGATACGAAAGCCTGATATGTACATACCAAAAAGTCAAAATATATAAATAAAACTTTTTCTCCGAACTAGGTGCAACAAATTATCTAAAACTTAAACACGTGATTATGGAGGCTCTAAGGAAGAACGCGTTGCCCGTCAAATTTCATTTTTCGAAAGAAAAAAAAATATATATAGCTTTCTTTGGTTCTTGTCCGAGATAAGTACATTTTTTTTTCGAAAAAAGAAATTTCACGAGCAGCGCGTTATTCCTTAGGGCCCCTGTAATCATGTGTTAAAGTTTCAGATAGTTCGGTGCACCGTGTTTGGAGCAAAAATGATATAAATATTTTGACTTTTTGTTTTATATATATCATATTTTCATATCACCTCAAGTTTTATCCAATATGAAGGGCTTCGGCGCTTACGAGAAACCTCATCGAGAACCGCGTCGAATTCCGCTCACACCGCGGCTGATCCGCTGCGGAAGCGTGCAAACTCGGATGCAACCGCGCGCGGAACGACGCACTGCAGTCGCGACGCTTTACATGTTTACCGTTAACGCCGCGCCGTTAACGTAAATCCACCGCAACGGCGCCAAGAGAAGAGAGACCGGAGACACCGGATACGCCACGAGAATGACAATGCGACGCAGAGCGTCGCGGCGTCCTCGCGAGACCGACGACCGCCAAAAAGCCGAGTCGTAAAAATGCCCCCGTCTATTTGTGCAACGCTTCTTTAAATAAAGGACACTAAAGCTATTTCCAACAGCCAAGTGCACCGATAATAGACCGGCTCGATGTTCAGGGACGTTCCTTCCGCAGTTCCAGTTAACGTTCCGCAAAATATAAAGCGCCCATTGAATCCTTGGATAAACGGCAAAATGAGAAAGAATATTTCGGGATAACTGAACCAACAAAGTGCAACGAGTGCATCAACGACTTAGGAGGGGGCTACTTCGAGGCCGACTTTCGAAAGATACGCATCTACTTAGGTACGATCCGAAACAGGACGATCGTCTCTTGGATCCCGACACTTGGATTTTACGGCCTCGCGGTAGTCGCTCATCTTCGCCGTATAACGAAGTTCGATTATCGGAAGCTACACACCAAGGTGAATCATTCACTTCGGCAGGCTCGTTAACGGGCCGGGCTTGCGGAGGAAGCTGGCTTTTCGTGAAAGCGACTGCAATTATTCGCACCGCCGACTCTAGGCCAACGCTCGCGTCCTTACAGCCGACACCGACAGGACGAGATATAACGAAAGAGGATATCCGCGGCCATTCGCGGATACCCCAGGTCGTGGTTCGAAAAATTTGGCAAAGAAAAAAGACTCGCGAATACCCTAGATCGTTGTTAACGACGCTCGAAGGAAAAGGACTCGCGAATACTCTGGGTTTGTGGTTCGCAAAATTTGGCAAAAGATAAAGGACTCGCGGATATTCTGGGTTCGTGATTCGCAAAATTTGACAAAAGATAAAAGATTCGCGAATCCTCTAGATGGTTGTCAACGACGCTCGACGAAAAAAACTCGTGGATACTCTCGGGTCATGGCTCGCAAAACTCGGCAAAAAAGAAAAAGACTCGCGAATACTCTAGATCGTTGCTAACGACGCTAGACGAAAAAGGACTCGCGAACACTGGGTTCGTGGTTAAAGAAAATCGGCGAGATAGGATTCGCGGATACCGTTCCTAGTTCGTGTTCCAGAGGATCGGCGAATAAAGACTCGCGGGCACTTCAGGGTCGTGGTTCTCGAGATTTGTCGAAAAAGACCAGGAACATCTAGGTCACGATTCGCCGGATCCGTCGAACAAGGAACTCGCGAGTACCCCAGGGTCGTGCTTCACGAAACAGGGCGAGAAAAAGGAACGCGCAGGGTGTCTGGGCTATTCGCGCCCGGCAAATTGGTTCCGATTTGGCGGGCCTCGTTAAACGGCCGGTGCCGGTCCAATTCGAACTCGCTGATAAAATTAGACCGCCGCGCTCGGGTCTTACCGAGCTCTCGCGGTCGCGAGGTAAATCGCCTCGCGCGACGCGATCGACTTTCTAAATTTGTACCGAACGGCCGAAGGGTCACTTTCTCCTCGCTCACCGATGAGATGCATCGATTCGTCGCAGATATTGGGAAAAAGGAGAGCGCCTCCGCGTACCGGAAACGACGAAATCTCGCGGGCACCCGAGTCTCCTCGTTATGTGGGCGCAACGAATCGACGCAGCTCGTTAATTAAGGGATAACGCAGGATGCGCGCTCGTTCGATGCAGATCAAGGAGAGAAGGAAGGAGACTCGCCTTTGTCGGCAGCTTTCCCGTGCCTCTGCATACCAACTACTACCTCCTATACCCCGAGGAAAAAAAAATATTTATCTCGACGACAAAATCCAGCGATCAAGTGCGTCCAAAGAAACGTCCGAGCAAGCAAAATTCATTTATCTCCACGTGAATTTTTCTTCTCAAGAAACTAATTATTTCTACCAATTATATACGATTCATGGGACAATATAATATTTATCTCGGTCAACTAATTTTTTTTTTTTTTCAGTGTACCCAACGTTTTCCCCGGATATTGGCTTACGAGAAAAAAGAAGGGAGGATAAATCCCCTCCAAAAAATCGAGAGCACCGATCCCTCCCCCGGACCGAGCCGGCACGAGCCAGAGCACGAACACGGCGACAAATCGCGCGTCTTGGTCAATGGCTCGTTAATACGACTGCCCGATAAGGAACGGGAAAAAGTACCGATCCCCCGAACTGGGACGGGAAAAAAAGATCGGCCGAGCCAATTAGCGTTCAATGACGAAACCGGTTGGCCGTAACAGCTACCGGAAACCCGGCGCGCACGCAAATGCGTGCACCAGCGGAGTGCACACGGTTGCATACCCGCGCACGCGCGCTCGTTCCGCCAGGGGAACAACTTGTTTCGAGAGCGTATCCCGCAGTCCGGACCAGATTTCCCAACTTGATTAGCGCGGAGACGTGCGTCGAGTTACTGCAAATAGCCGTCTACTATCCCGTATTCAATTTGCATTCCTACGCGCCCGCCCCGCCGAGGGTGGTGGGTTATTACCGGGCGCGTGCATTAATCGGTGCAACGCGCGCCGTCGCTCGTCCACCCGGGATCACATCATCGACCGGCACAACCGAATCGTCATTTTCTCCACACCCGAGTCACGTACGCGGGGCAGGGAGAACGCGGACGATAGAACGAGGAGCGTAAATCGCGTCGTTAAAATTAATATTCCAGTCCAACCAGCGCGTCCAATAAATATCCGACGTTTCGCAGGTAACCACCAGAGCGATAAACACGGCCGCGTCAACGGCATCGAGAATCAAGGACCGATGACGTTTCCGATGGCTTAATACCGTAACTCGCAGACTCGAAGAAGTTTTCGCGCATCCTGGGTCCTCCGGGTCCCTTTTCCAAGTGCCAGATGCGTCGAGATGACGTCTCGTCCGATGGCGAGTCGGTTTCCCAGAGACCCTGGTACCACCACGAACTAGGCAACTAGGCGACTCCATATTTCCCTGGAAACGGCGGATCGCCTCTTCGCACAATCGCACCACCGCCCAACGTGTCCCCCGATCCATCGCGACGGCGCGTCCGTCCGTCGAAACGTCGTCTCCTTGCCGAAATCGGTCAAGGGGTCCCCCACGGGCCCCTTTGACACCGGGAGAAGAAGAGAAGTCGAGGAAATAAAAAAAAAAAAAACAAGAAAAAACAAAAAAGAAGTGCCGATAGGCCAATCCTCGCTCGGAGGCGAGCAAAGTCCGCTCGGGTTGCCCGTTCGGGCTGCGCGAGATTTCAGCGGGGCGCTCCGTCATCCGGCGGGAGAGACGCGTCTCCCCCGCCGGCCCCGGAGATTCAGGTTTGCCGGCAGCAGCCCCCGTGGGCCATTCCACCGGAGGACGCGGTAACGGCACTCTCGGCGCTGGCCGCGCGCGTCACGTGTGCGCGCGAACGCACTCACGCACGCACGCACGCATGCGGCGGCGCGGCAAGAGCGACCGGTTGCGCGCGCCACGGCGAGGCGGCCTCGCCAACGGGATCCCCCCCGACCGTTCCATCGACGGCGAGAAACCCGGCACAGGACGTGGGATCGAAAGTTTTTGTCAAGACCCTCTCCTCTCGGTCGAGTGAAAAGAGGATCGCGAGTCGGACATCTCCGCGGGGTCGCGACACGCCCGCCGCGCGGCCGTTCCGCGTCGTCCCGGCGGCGCGCGGCGTGCGACCTTGAGCTTTACGCGCTGCCGGGCTACCCGGCGCGATCGTGTTTAGCGAAATTGCGGATTTAATGAGCGCCGCTTTGCATGCCGACCGCAGACTCCGGGCCCGAGATTACACGCCGGGGAAATTGCGCCGAGGCCGAGAGATTGCGAGAGGGGCGCGCATCCTCCGGTCGGAACGGTACCTATTTCGAGGGCCCGTTCGCGGGGGGCGAGCCTCACGGTATCACCGATCGCCGTCGAACCGCCCCTTCCCCGCGAGTAACCGATCTCCACCGATCACCGATTGACCATCAAAATCGGTCCCAGGCGCCAGGCATCGCCGTCGCGACGGTTCCACGGGGAATGAGGGGATTCGAGGGAACCCCCTCTCTTCGTCGCGATGGGACGTCGAGCGTGCACGCGAATCGGACAGGAGGGGCTTTCCCGAGGTAAAGCACCGCAGGCACCTCCCGACCGATCATCTCTACTCCGGCGAATCTGCATTCGGGGGAAACGGCTCAAAGACGCCGCCAGGGGGCCCCCTCGGCGCTCGACCGGACCTCCAGAATGCGCCGCAGGGGATAAATTAGTTTCCTATAAAAAGGCGACCACTCCCTGATACGGTTCCAAAAATACCCCCCGATCGCGAGAAGGACCTTATCCGGCTCACACGGACTAAAGTC
Source organism: Orussus abietinus (assembly GCF_000612105.2). Lineage (NCBI taxonomy): Eukaryota > Metazoa > Arthropoda > Insecta > Hymenoptera > Orussidae > Orussus > Orussus abietinus. The sequence continues at coordinate 102,757 of NW_019396002.1, forward strand.
GCGACTTGAACGAACACCGTAAACGCCAACGGCTCACCCTGTCAGTGCTGGTGAGCGGTACCGATGGTCATTTTGACATTTGCGACGATCGGCCACAGTTCATTTCCAAGTTCGACCCGCCTTTAGTTACCCCTCACCCTGGTTAATTAGAATCCACCCTCACGATCATAAACATATCAAGCGACGAAGACGATTTACATAAATCACGAATATAGAGTTAAGTCCCCTTTAATGGAGGGAAAAAAAAGATGACCTTGACCATGGTGATTAATCTGACCATTTAGAAGTAGATGCTCAATAAGCCAAATTAGTCTTTTCCACATAAGCCATGATGATATACCAGTTTCTGTCGAAACAAAGTGAATCTCTAACAATCCGCTCCTCCGTAGTGTCAACGGTGTCTGCTTAGAGAAACAATTCTAGCTCGGTTCCTTCCTTCCTAGACTACCGTACCGGGGAAAAATCGCAAGCAATGACAGCACCGGTATTCGTTCGCGTCGATGCTTTCATCTCCACGGGGCTTAAAGAAATTATTCACGGCTGATTCGGCGCCGGCCGAAACCGAGTCGAAGGGATAGGTGGCGTCGACTGGAGAGAACGGTACTCCCTAAATAAAATAACTAAAACCCGATATCGGCGCTATCAACGGTAACGATACCGCGAATCGCAAGAAGATCCGACCACCGACGGTCGCGGAAGGCATTCGCCGCGACGCTTTCGTCGCGACCATATCGCGAGGTTATTATTTCCGCCCGTAATCCCGCGGTGTCCATTATCGCGCAGCGTCCTAATTAATCGTTGAACGATCGCGAAATACGTACATAACGTACCAGAGGTGCTCGTCCGGTGGCATGCGCGAGCGCATCGAGCCAGGACCCGATGCCGCAACAACCGGGGTAAGGTATACGAGGCGAACCCCCGGACGCGTAACGAGATCGCGCCGGGTGACGACACGCGAGCGTGCCCGTGCCCGTGTCCGCATCCGCGCGAGCACTCGACTGCACGGGTACACGTAATACCGAAGTACGTAACCAGCCGTCCGGTGGCCGTCGTTGAATCGCGATGAAAGAAAAATAATAGAAAAATAATAATAATAAAAAAAATTAAGGTGAAAAATCAGGGGAAAGAAAAAGATGTCGCATCCCAGCCAGATCGTCGGCCCGACGTAATCGGCGACCCCTTTATCGACGTCGGATCGTGCTACGCATCTGATCCCCAATCTCTCGACATCCGCGATTCCAATATCCAAAGTAGATAAGTTCGCTTCCAGAGTAGATGCAACAATGTTGCGGCACCGTATCGCCGTCCTTGTCGCCCTCCTCCGAGCGGCATCCGCGCAAGGTCGTCCGCCTTTCATCTAATCCGTCGTTCTCCGATTCCCGCACGGCCGTTTCAAACTCCCGTACAATGTATCCCCCCGTTGCGTAAACGGCGTCCTTTTAACTCGTTTCGGTGTTTACACGAGCCTTGTCGGGGCCATTCATCGGCTGGCGCGTTTTCCCGAATCCCCCGATCGGCGCGTATATCGTTTGACTGTACTAACAATGAGTCGTACGGCGTTCGAATTGCGGCCTGAAAGCCTTCTCGATTATTATCGCGTTTACGGGATATATCGATACGGAAAGACGATCTGGCTGTGGAGGGCAGCATCGTTGAAGAACAAAATACATAGGACATTCTGTTTCTCTTGAATTTTGCAAAGTGACTGCGCGGCGCGATATGGCGACCGGCTAAATTGAGAAAGAGGATTAGGACCGTCCCTTGGGCGCGATTCTTTATTTTCGCCACGGTCACGGGGATATCAAGGAAGCGATCGGGTGTTCGGGACCTGTGTATCCTACGTTGGAAAGTTAAATCGATTCCTACTTTCAAGAATGCAGCTAGGACGATGCAGAAAGGATGCATCGGGCTCTCGGTACCAATGGCGACCTTCGCGTACCCGCGACTCCCCCGAGGACGTTTTCCTTCGGTCTCTTTCACTTTCTCGGTCCCGAAGGCCCCGAAGGGATCCGCCGACGGAGAGGGAGAAAGAGAGAGAGAGAGAGGAGCGAGAGTCCGCGAAAGTAGGCTGGACCCTGCCGCCCAACCGATGCCCCCCCTCGGATTTCCAGCAATTGTCGATTCGACGCGAATCCAACTAATAATTAACCCTCTGCAACCCAACCCTACTTTCGAATCAAGAGAAAACCAACATAACGTGACATTTGCAAACATTTAAGATTCGGATATTGACCGTCTATTTATAAATCTGCAATTTGTATTAACTTGTATGAATTAAAACGTAGATACAATTTATAAACAAATGTAGTCACAAACTAGTGCCCACTTGGATTTTCACCAATTGTTGATTCGACGCGAATCCAGCCAATAATTAACCCTCTACAACTAAACCCTACTTTCGAGTCAAGAGAAAACCAATATAACGTAACATTTGTAAACATTTAAGATTCGGATATTGACCGATATATTAATCTGCAATATGCATAATCTTGTATGAATTAAAACATACATACAGTTTATAAACAAATATAGTCACAAACTCGTGATCCTTCGGATTTTCAGCAATTGTCGATTCGATGCGAATCCAACTAATAATTAACCCTCTGTAACCCAACCCTACTTTCGAGTCAACAGAAACCCCATATAACGTTAAATTTGCAAACATTTAAGATTCAGATATTGACCATCTGTTTATAACTATGCAATTTGTATAGACTTGTATGAATTTAAACGTAGATACAATTTATAAACAAATATAGTTCCAAACTAGTGGTACAGTAACAAGGCGTTACGTTAAATTTTTCCGGAAATTTCTAATAAGACAATATGATACCAAAAGGTCATTCTCTGTATCAAAACATAACAATATATTTATAAAACTTCTCTCCAAACTGGGTGCACCGAATCATTTGAAACTTTAACACGTGATTACGAAGGTCTTGAAATTAACGAAATTTCACTTTTCGAAATAAATTTCTTTTTAGCTCCTTGTCCGGGACAATTACAAAATTTCTGTCGAAACTGAAATTCCAGTAGTTTCGAGACCTTCATTAGGATTTCCATAATCAAGTGGTTAAAGTTTCAAATTATTCGGTGCGCCCGCGGTTTGGAGAAAATTTTATAAATATTTCCACTTCTTGGGATATATACATATAGGATGCTTTCGTAATACCTTGGTATGTCGAATGTACGAGTTTGTAACTTTAAAGTCACATAACGTTATGGATTGACTATCCTGAGATGGCGTAACGATCGAAAAGGACCTCGGTAAAAATACCCTAGTCCTAACCTAAAAATACCCATATCCGAGGTGTCGGGTGCATTTTTCCTGACCCGAGGAAAAAAAAATGTGCCTCACGGAAAACCGGATTTAAAGGCCGCTTGCAGGCACCGCGGTGTGTCGCCACGCGGTAACATTTCCATTAACCCTTTGCCGTACAAATTACCTCGGCAAAGTCCGGGCAAAAGTATAGCACGATAATTTTCAGAAAACTAGCCGAAATGGCGAGGAAAGATGCCCGCAGAAGCAGGGAAATTCCTTTTATACGAGATTGAGATGAGTTTGACCGGTGATGTTAATGTTCGGTCCAAAATTTGTATCACGAGTCAGGCTCGTCAAAGTATGGCAAGGGGTTAATAGGACGGGACCGTAGCATACATCGGTCGGTAATATCCGAGGACTCGGTTTACCCCGGCCGGTTTTGATCCGATGTCCGAAATCCCGCAAGGGCACCGCCGAGATCTCGCCGGTCGGTCAACGACCCGAGATTTGTTTCCTGGGACGGTCCCAGGAATTCGAATCCCGAATTTCGGACCGAGGTCGCATCGACCGGCGCAGACGCTCTTGGAAAACAAGAGAAGCGGCATGGACTTAACGGGAGCCCTCGGAAAGCCGCTGATAAACTTCCGCGGTCGACTTCAAGGGCACTCTAACCCTAGTTCACACGATACGCCGACAACATCCGACGTTTCGATCCAGTTTACACGGCTCAGGGCATAGATCGCGAGATTTAACTCCCCGCAGGGATTTCGACTTATATATTCACCTCGGCGTAGCAAAGGACACTTTTAATCCGGCGCTAAATTCACGGCGTAACTCGTGAAACCGTTCGCGGTGGTCGGCCTCTCGCGAAAGTCGGCGAAAGTCGTTAATATGGTTCCGAAGTCGAGGTAAAAGGTAAGCTAGCCTCGGCTCGCCGGTAACGGCAACATCCGCTGGCTCGATCCAATTTACACCCGGGCCAGTGGCAGGGGATTTACGTAATGTTTATGCGCCGAGGTAAAAGAGGGATCGAGATCTTTCTCCCGGCGCTAACGTCGCGGCATCGCTGGCGACACCGTTCACGGCGGTCCGCCGCAGCAGGCGAATGAATCTACGAAGGAACGACGACTCGCGGGTCGAAAGTCTGCGCGGACGTAACGGATGTCCTACCTTGGAGAGATCCGCGTCGCAGGCCGGCGAATAATCCAAAGGTGGGTCCGGCCGGTGAGAGGTGAGGCCGATTAAAGGTCCCGGGGTGTGGAAATCCAACGTCCCGCGTCGAGGAGAACCGGCCACAATTTTAATCTCGCACTTGATTCCGTCCCGACGCGACGCGGGGGATGACACGGCCCGGAGGGGGAACGTCGGTCGAAAACACTGTTATACGGAAGAGGGACAGCGACCGGTGAGAGAAGCACCGAGGAGTTCAGCCGAGGTCAGCGAGGAACACACCCAATACGGCCGGCTTCACACGAGGGACTGAGGCCGCGGCGGAAGCGGCGGAGCGCCGCCACGGCGGCCGAGCGCGCTCGGCCGACTTCGGGCGTCTCCGGCTCCGCTCGGCCGGAGGCTGCCCGGGGTGGGGGGCGCCGGTACGCTCCTACTAGAGAACATAGAACCGACAACTTTTCCCGGCGAAGGGATTAACGATTTAAGACGTGGAAACCCTGGCTGCCAGGTTAACTTTTATCCCTTCAAGCTCCCCCCTCGACTCGCTTCGGGTGCAACCGATGATTTCCTCTCCCGCGAGCTTGCCGATCCTTTTTCATTCGTCGATATCGGTAGATCGGCCCGAGGAATTGTCCGAGTCTCGCGCCCGCGTATCTGGACCAATGAGGAAAAGAAAGAAGGAAACAAGATGGCGTCGCGGCCGTCCTGTGCCGCCTTCGGGGCGAGCAAAAAACGCCCTGGAAAGTAGATTATATTTCGAAAGACGGTCTTATTTTACGCGCAACTCGGGAGAGGTGCGCGCTCTCTCGGCGAATCCGCGTTAAACCGCCTCGACGTAGACTACGGAGATTACTCTAGGCACCGGCGTAGAATGGGTCTCGGGAACCCGTAAACTCGACGCGTCGCTGCGAGCGCGTTAGCTCGACGGCAAGGCTGACTCTATATACGGTCAAGTGCAACGTACGCGTATAAGTTTTTAAGAAGGCCCAAGAGAGGAGATGGAGCGCGTCGAGCGTAGCCGAGCGCGCGTAGTTTCGGTCGGATGTTGGGAAGGAAAAAACCGGTAGCTCGGTGAAGCGAACGGCTCTAATAATAGAGCAGTCGAGTCTTCGCTGCTCCCAGATTAAACGCTATCTAAGGCTTTGGGCGGACCAAGGTTAGGGCACCTCCACGACTCGGACTCTCGCGCGGTTCGCGAGTTGACGACCCGGTTAGTCGCCATCCCTGTACCTTCGTTTATCGGGAATACAAATGACTTCTTTTTCCAGGACCCCGCCGAGCAGGGTCATCGATCACGGGAAGAGGCGACACGCGGCGTCGGATTCCCGCTCACGTGGCGATTTGCTACACGCGAAGCGCTGACCTGGGCCCTAAATCGTTCTCCACGTGGGCCCTGACCTTGGGTAAGGCTGGGCCTCCGAGCGCCTCTTTTGTCGTCCGAGGACGGCCTCGACCGCCGTGCCTCGGCAGAGCTGACACTTTTTACGGAATCCTTGAGTAAAAGTGTCCGCCGGTTAACTGCAGGACTGCCCAACCGAGGATTAATAAAGGGGCGAGAGTGGGATGGCGACCGGCGAGGATTTCTTTGGGTACTTAGTCGCTACGGCGCATTTGAGAAAGTCGTAAAGATACCTACTGCACCGGAGTGGCCGCCCTGCACCGTCGCAACCGAGTATCGTCGTTATTCCGGGAAATTACAGGCTTCGCTGTATATAGTGCCTATGAAAATTCCCCGTGGTACTCGATAATGAACGTACGTACCTGCCGAAAGGCGCATCAACGGGCCTGCTCCTCGAGATGCGCGCGTTTCGACGTCTCCGTGTAAACATATCGTACGAGTCTTCCCGATGGTATTCGAAAATAGTTTGGGAGCACGGGTACCTATCTTTGAAACCTCTTAACGAATTAATTAAGACCCGGATCCAAGAGAGCTCGGCAGGTACGCGGTAGAAATCGAAACCGAGTATTTATTGCGGCGGAGCAAAGGGCACGGAAGGAATATGCAAACGAAACGGTCGATAATCACGGTGCATCTCCATGTAATTAGTAGACCTTTTGATAGCGTGTTACGCCGAGGATGGGTACGACACCCACCGAGTCGAGGAGAGACGATGCCATTATACGCGATCCCGACCATGATCCTAGCCATAAGCCGATCTATCGATGCCCATGGTGGCCGATGATTTGACCTATCTGCATCTCGGTGGGTCGAATTTCAACTCGCATCTTCTCTTCAAATTCGGTGGCCCGAATATTTAGGCGTACTTTATTGTTATAGAATAATACTCGTTTAAGCAATCTGCGCGTAAGTACGGTCCTAGGAAGACAACGTTTCTACTTTTATCTTTTGCAGTCGTTTGTTGTCGCTGTAATGGCACCTTCCTCGGCGTGCCATGTGGCGTTTACCGTAAAACCTGACAAAACTGACATTTTCCTTCCGGTGTTTTCCGACATCTCGACGTCAGATGCGAGCATCCGGCATGTCGTCGTGCGCCCCTTGAAGACCAAAGACACGTGTCGTGGGTTTCGCATTATGCGACGACTCGTAAAAGCCACCGTGGATGTAAACCACGAGGCGAGCAAGAGAGCAGGGCGAATTCGAGTGTACGGCTGTAATTTCTCGCCACGAAGCAATTAAAAGTTTTTTTCTTCCCGGTGGCTCCCGGAGGCCGGTGTTTAAAGCGAGTGGCTGAGCTCCCGGCTTCCGACGAATGTTGGTTTTGTTTCCCTATTGTTTATACCGTGGTCGGGAGGATCGCGGGACTGCCACTCCGTCGGTCCATCGAAACCCACCATTAGCTGCACGAGTCGCAAAAAGGCGATTTTTAATATACATATTCAACCGATCCCTTGGATTCCTCGCTGGCCATTATCTCTCGGACAACGACGTCGTTGATATCTCGGGTCTTTGTTAACACGACGTTAAGCGAAATCTCGAAATGTTGAGAACGAAACGCTAAAGACGTGACCGGAAAGTAGCGCAATGAGTCGGTAAGAGGGTGAATTGGAAACGACAGATGCGCCCGAGGGTCGAGAAGCCGAAATCACCAGAAACCTCGGCCAGCCTCCGGATACGTTTCCCATTACAACTACCAAGATGGGTCAGCCATCTGGTCTCTTTGTTTCAGTCTTCCCTTGATCTTTGTTCGGTCCTCCGTTCAGAGGAGGCAGAATTTTCCATCACCCAATGTCTTCCTCTCTCGACTCTCGGCCATCGACATCTTTTCGTGATACGAAATCAATCGAGGAAATGAATGCAGGAAAAAGGCGTACATTTAAATAATCACACCTCGTGGAAACACGTTATTCTAATTATATCGAGGCCTTATCACCGATATAACCGTGCCGCATAACTTTCTAATTATGAACTTCTTGCAATCCCGCATTTTAATTACAACGATTGCATCACGGCGATGGCGCAATAAACCCGCGTGGTGCACTTGCAGGGAAATTTGCATAGATTTTTATGGTGGCGTCCAAACGCTCGCGAACGTGTTCGGATTCGCGTTGCGCTATCGTTTCGTTAAAGCTTCCAAGTTAATGGAACCTTAGGGCAATAAAATGCCCTTAGACAGAAATACCAAAGATCGAGCCCAGATACGCGTATATCCCGTAAAACTCGCGAAAGCTCTTTGATCCTCGGATAGCGATTGCACCGACGTACGTACAAAGCTCGCGCATGACTCTCGCGTTGCGCAGGTATACGTCGGGGCATTATGAGCTCCGGGTAATTTATGTCATCGTGGAGGCCAGAAAGCTCGTCTGCCTCTGTGTGATAAGCTATGCGATGTATCTACTCTTTTGTAAATAATTCCCTTCGCCCTTCGCAACGAAAAAGTAAAACAGAAATTAAAGGCAACGGGAATATAGATATAAGTCGCACCCGGTGAAAAGCTGCAATCCCGACTGTTTAGTCCGACAATTAGACTTCACTCTCCCGAGGAAAAATCTATCGCATCGGAGGCGTGCATCCATGCAGCCGAGTCTTCCAATCCGAGGAAATACCGGCGCGGATTTAATTATGACGGATGGGAATTGCACTTACCAGTAGTCGAAGTCACGCATCATCCTCCAATTATGGGGGCATTTCACTTGCAATAATTATCGTACCCGTAGCGGTGGGGCTTATCCACGGGCCGTGTATCACTCGGTAGATTAATGATTTTACTTTCATTCGCGCCGGTCCGAGTCGGTGTATATGCACCGACATTTGCAGCCGCTTTCAAAAGGACCTTCAGCGTCCTTAACTCCCCTTCCCCGCGGGTCCTGTCCCCCCCAGCCTACCCTTTTTACGGAATAATCCGTTCCTCTTCCCGGCATTCCAGAACAAAGGAGTCCGACCGGTTCCCGAAGGACGCTCGGGAACTTTACACTTATATCGAGTTATGTCAGGCCGCGTTGAGATAGGTTAGGGCTTTTTTAAATTCCATCCCTCGCCCCGTTATGGTATGCAACCCTTCCAGTCGCTCCTCCGGAAACGCGGTCGCCATTATTTACGTTACGCACATTAGCGGGCATTAACACTTGGTTTACGAGCTCGCTTTATGGTTTCGTCATGCCGCGAAACGCCGACAGCTCGTAGGGCACCGTGCGCGCCCGACAATTGCGCGAATTGCGCGAATTGTGCGAAATTTTCAAATGACTATTCCCCGCTCTGGAATACAATCGTTGTTCCCGCTCTCGGACCGCTCCGCGAGTTGAATCTCCGCACCGTATGATCACTGCTCCCTCAATTGCTCGCTTGCACCGGAGAATGTTACAAAAAGTTTATTATTTCTACGAAGTATCCGAGCTGCGCGCTGCCCGCTCTATAAATAATTAACGCGTCGGGAGTTGGCGTCACTCGCGGTTACGCGACATTAATAATTTCCAGTATTCCGTCGCCATTAAATCCCGACGTTCAATTAATATTTGAAGTGCAATTTGAATATTAACTGGAATTTGCATTAAGTCGAGGGGCAACTTTTTATGAAGGAAACCTCGTGCCAGGGTACTTTGTACCTCTCGATTGAAAGTTCCGACGCGAAAGAAGGGCATCGTCGATAGGCCGGATCGATAAGTCTAGATCAAAGACTAATATATTCTCATGAGCACACCCTATTATGCCGCGGCATGGCATTTCCCATGCATGCGGGACTGGATCTACCGTTTGCACCCAAACGGATTGACTACTGCACAGGTGCAATCGTAAACGTAATATTCGATCGCGATTTATTTCGAATCGATCTTTCATAATGGAGGTAATCGAGACCACCGCGCCGCCGCGATAGCTGGAAACTCTTGGAGGCCAACCACGAAGCCGAGTCGTTGGGTGGCGTGACTTATTAACATCGCTTAGATATTAACACTTTTATCGCCGACATTGGGTGGCTTCGTTGCATCGGATCGTTGCCGGTCAGATTTACGTACAAGTTATTCCCACGCGTTTAGAATGGCAATTGACACCGGCCGATTTCAAATTGAAACTTTCTAGCGAAGAGGACTCACGTTTCGTACGCGCGCCACGGGATCTGCGCCCGACCGGTAAGAAGAAAGCCAACGAAAGTGATCTCGTAACTCTCTAAATTTGCTATTCTACTTGCATCGGCCGACGAAAGCGAGTCCGCAACTGGATGACATCTTTACGCCAAACGTGACTCCCCTTCTCCAGTTCCCTTTCTATCCAAGAATTTCAATAACGGTGGAAAACAAGTTACAACCGTCTAGTTCCTAACCTCGACCCGGGACCTTCCAAAAAATTAACGATCACCCCAACGAACCCAATTATACCAACGAAATTTCGCGGCAGAAACGCTTTTCGGCCGGACTCGCGAAGTCGGTCGAAAACCACTTTCGTTGAGATCGGACCGGATCGAAAGCTGAAACTAGTTCCAGCCAGGCCATGGTTCGGCAGAACTGGAAAAAAATTGGGCAAAGCGGAATACGTTACGAGCACGTTTCGCTACGCTGGATATGTCGTTAGATATGCAGGAACTCTTGGGGGATTTTCTAAAAAATTGCTTTGAAGTGACTCCGAAATTACTCCGTCGCGGTCCCAGATACCCCATCGAGAAAATCGCCGGAGAATCCGCGCACTGGCGACACAAAGAGCATTATATCCCCAGTAGAGTGAGTAATCCGGATTTCCTTGACATTCGTACTCGGTCGTATCCTCGAGGCACATTCGCGCGCGAATCCCCGTTCCCGTGTCGAATTTGCATTAAGGGGCGACTATTGACGCGGCACCGCTCTCGCAATCCCCGCGTCGCCTCCGTGCATATTTAACACGCTCGTCTATTTAACGCGTCCATGATCGAGCCGACGAGGGCCACGGAGGGGATTATGGGCGAGCACTCGCTTCGCGTTCGAGACGACGCGAGGCCACGTGGGCGACCCGTTAAGTGCAACGTCGAATCACACTCGACGCCAACTTCCCGCCATAAACGTTACTCGCCCGAGCCTGTGTACCTTGATTTAATACCTTTAACGGCTCGATAGCGCGAAAGGTTCGAAGGGCAATAAAGTTCACGCGTGCCGCGACGAGGGGACACGGCCGCTTAACGCGCGTTTCGTACCCCGTCGTCCTCGGTCCACCGTTGACCCCGGACTTATCCACGGCGACGGTGACCCGGTGGTCCCCGGTCTCCTGAGGGCCCTTGGAATGCAGAAATCGGCGTTATTCCCCTCGTTAATTCGAAACCAAGGGGGATCCGTTAACGCGACTCCGCTTCCACTCGCCATTGACCCCAGGATCGATCCCACGTGGGGCGATTCAAAGGTTGACCTCGAGGGACTGCACGTCGTTGTTCTGGTAATCCTCCACGAAACCAAGGGTGGACCGATGGCCGAGCTCGGTGACAACGGATTATTTCGTCATTGGGGGAGGTGAAAAAGAAAAAAACGAAAAGTGAGCGAGCGGTGACGGGTCTCGTGTAATGCGTCTACACCGAATGGATACGCGATACTGTAAGTGGTCGCGTGAGCCTCGCAATCGCGAGAGTTGCATGTACGAACATACCTTCGGATCTCGCTGGTAACCAGTCGGCTATCCGAGAAAGGGTGCGGTGAGTTTCCCTAGGAAAAAAATCCCTGGACCACGCACCACGAGGATAGAGGTTCCCGTTCACCTTTCCACGTACGTACGCTCTCGTGTCTTTTCGCGTTTCGCTGCTTGGATGTCGCCTCGGAGCGAAGCTCGCCGGTTTATACGATGACCCTACCTGGGATTTATCTCCCCTCGGCGTGTCGTAACAGACAGTAACTCCTTGTTACAGAGCCGATATCCTGGACCGCGACAATGGATTCCCTGTGTTGAAATGTCAACAATCGACGACGCCGCGAGCTGGGGACCGAAGACTCGCGTGGACGTTCTTGCTCTTCTTCGTTTCTCGATCTGCGGTTCGAGAAATGAGCGTCTCACGAAATTCATCCTTACGTCTACGGTTTTGCAGGAGGTTACCCTCGATCCGGAGCGGAACGAACGTGAGAAATAAACATTTCGAAGGAGGACTGCCAGCGATCGACGTGGATCTTCTGGAGGCAATTACAAGCGTACGTCGCGTCACTGTCGCCTGGGCAAAAGGACTGAAAATGTTTAATTACAACCCTCGGATATAATCACTACTTTGTCAACGATTTTAATGCACTGATTGCTGCCTTTCTACCGAACTATGTATTTACGTTTAAGTACTCGCGAACGCAATCGTTACTGCATTCTTCGGCGACGCCGAGCACGGTCTCGAGGCCCCGAAGGGTGAAATATTATTTGGAGTAACTGCGTCCGTTATTACGGCCTATGAAATATATCTTCCCGCTTGCCGGTTATTACGACCGATCATTTACAAGTTTAATCAATTGATTCGCTGGTCCTCCTTCGACGCGGACGACGACCGTACGCCAAAGCCCTTTTATAGAGACGAGGTTCGATTGGAGCAGTCGCAAGAGGAGGTCCACGCGGAATTACTCACTCGGTCGGAGTGTAGGTCAAAATAGAACTGTTAGTCAGACGTCACCGAGAATTCCTCCTAAAGTCACCGTGAGTCTTGCTTGGTACATGCACTTTGTTGTACACGGAAGGGTTGTATACGCGTGGTTTTACGTGCTCGCACCTACTTTGCGCGAGTATCAGCATTTCCTTAAAAGAGATTTGGCGCGCCAACGCGGAACTCGTGCGGAACACCTGGCTGATTTTTTTTTATTATTCACTTTTTCATTCAGCACGAGTGGCGCAACTTCTAAATGCACGAACGCACCGTCGTTAGAATTGGTCGCATCGCCCGTGGAATGTCCGGTTTGGAAAGGCTACGGTGATGTGATTTCGTTAAAAGTGAGCGTTGTCGCTCGTCGAAGGCCTTGGTGGCTGAAAAGAACGAGTGGCTTTGGCGGGCCGGAGGGGGAACGAGATGAACATTCCACAAGGCCGAAGAGACATTTAAAGATATCACGCCGCGATAAGAATCGCGCATTAGCGTTCGGATGGAAAAGCGACGTACCCGTGGTTAAATGGTACTAAATACTCCGAACGCCCTATTCTTTACTTAATATTCCTTAACGATGCGGCGTTAATCTCCTTTTACCCGAGAGAGACGGTGATAACCGAAATTACGTAACACGTGGTCGACGATTTGAGTTCCGACTAAAATATATTTAGTAAAAATTGCCCGACTTTCTAGATGATCTTAGTTAACGTTTGCATTATATTCAATTAATACAATCAATGTAAATTTATAATAGTGAATGGAGTCATCCATATGGATAGAAATAGAAAGGTACCACAAGCAGCAGAGTGGCGCAGTGGAAGCGTGCTGGGCCCATAACCCAGAGGTCCGTGGATCGAAACCACGCTCTGCTAGTCCGGTTCCCCAAACCGGTTTTTTTTTATGCAATTGTAGTGTTTTCCCAATCAGAATATCCATAAGTACCATTATATCGTGATAAAATATTTTTACGACATGTTTTATGCAAATTTGTATGTACGCGTCGAACTCTCTTAAAAGGCGCACGGAGAGATCGCCTACCGGAGGCGAGCTGGACGATACCTTCTCGTTTCTGCCGTCATGGGGGATTATTTCTCCGGGAGTGTTATTTTTCCAAGGGCCTGTAAGCGAGATTTTATTTCGTCCGTATCGCGAGAATGAATTATTTAACGGCCGCAAGAACTCACGCGCCGTCTCGACTTCCGCGCCGCGGCGGATCCGAATCTGCGGCGCGGGCGTTTCAAATTGCAGAATGGCAATTTGCAATGCAGAAGTGGCGGGTGTGTGCTGCCCTAAAGTCCCGTAAGTTCGAAGACACGGTACGTGGGCAATGACACGCAGAAAGGAGCCCGCCATTTCGCCATTGTCCTTTAGGAAAGAGGAGAACACGGTTCACGGGTTCATTCGAGTTCACGGGCATAAATTCTGTGGGTGTCGCTCCTCGACGGTGGTTCCTCTCGATGTCGGGTTAAGGCATTCCCAAAACGCTCGCTCGATGACTTAACGACAATGACTCGCGTAGACGTCGACTCTCCTTCTGAACCCTTCTATACTCCGCACGCGACGAACAATAAGTGCACCTAGAAATGCGCTTCCTTCGATCTAATGCAAATTGCCTCCTATGTCACCCTACACCGTGTACAGTTCCAACCACTTTCAATGATCGTTTGCTTCCTGTGCCGGCGAAAAGAAACCGCGCTCGATTGCCCGCCTTTGATCCTCTCCATCGATTAATTAATACTCGTCGGTCTTGGTTAAACGATGAGTCGGTAATTTAGTAAAGATGACGTAAATACCCGCTATGATTCCGGCATTACGTTCCGACGAACGTCCCATTCGCTTACGAGCGTTGCTCGCCGACAGCTACAGGCGAACACCGAGCACGAGTACACGTGCTAGGCATGATATACCACGCACATAGATCACTGAACCGCGCATCTATACCTGGGATGCGTAAAGACTATCATGAGGCATCGGACGAGACGTCCACGATTGACTTAATGGGAGTCCATAATTTCGAGGAAGGTCCGATTAAACGCCTCGAAAAATATCCCCGCGCTATTTGGCCGGCGTTAAACTTTCAAAGATTGAAATTGAACAGCGACGCATCGTCGGGGGTGTTTCCGGCGGTATACGACTTCGGGGTAGGGATCATCGAATTCCGGGTTTTTCGACGTAGCCGTAACCACGGAGTCCGTATCCTGTGCTCGGGTATATACGTCCTCGCAACTCGCCGATAAAGGGGAAAAGAGAGAGCCGAGAACTGGCGAACCTTTGAAACGGTACCGCTGTTCGGATGCCTATTTCTGGATCAGAGAAGTTTCGAGGAATCTCTCGCGGTGTGCAAATTCTCCTTTGCCTTCCAGACGAAATCATCGCGTCGAGACGAAGGCGCGGAGCAAATCTTTAACGGCGAGAGGAGACGACACCGCCGACCGGAGAGAGATGACCGCCGCGAGATTTCGACCTTACCGACGCCTTCCAAGGATCTGCCGTCCTCGCGGTTATTTCGGTCGGCCCGTTTCGACATTTTTACCGACGGGGATGGCTTGCGGGACTTTATGGGCCGATCATTTTTCCCGGGAAAGATCGTCGTCATTGTTCCGCCCACGTGGGCTCGTATCCTTGCCGCGTATTTAGTGCGGGCTCCGCTCTAGTCTCGCATATATTGCCCTGTAAACGGGGGCAAAAACGATTTTAACGCCGCTTATGTAGGTTGCGGTATCGTTTCACGCGACCATCTCATTCCGACCTCCATATTACATCTTCGGGGAGAGAAAGAAATATCGCGTTTCATTAAACACCGGGCACATCTACAAGTAGCACGATACGGTTCAACTTGGAGGCGTTGAAGATAAATGCGAGGTCGAGATTCGCCGAAAGGAATTATTCATTTTTCAAGGATATCGTTATCCTTTTTAGAAACTCGAGAACGGCCGAATTCAAGCTATCCCGAGGTGAGCTATTCCCCGAGCCCTGTCATTAGTCGTCTGACCGGCGCGTTGCAAGGTAGGGCAATCATCGCGCGGATCCTAATTCGAGCCTGATCCCAATAAAAATGTTTAGCTGCCAAAAGTCTCGTTTCGGGCGAATTAGTCAGAAGTCAGTGACCGGGATGTAGGGCGACGTAAGATTACCGGCGAAGAATGGCTCGGTTGTACGACCTTCTTGAGAATTGACTTTCGTTCGGGCACTCCCTCTCCGCTTGACCTTTTTCTCTTCGCCTTGGTATTACGCATCGGAATGCTTTCCTCTTGTTCTTCGCCTAAACGGATCGCCGTAATTACTCTGGAATCGGCCTTCAAGGCGGAGGTCGTCCGAATTTTCCGGCGATCTCTTTCAAGGACGACGTCTATACGCCCGAAGATCCACCCGAGATCCCTAAAAAGTTCTATGTAAAATCGAATAAAAATTTCAAGGGAATTTCCTTTCGTCCAAGGACTCGACACGAGGGAGTATCGGCGTGCGTAATTCCGGGTCGCTACCGTTTAACGCGCGTATGTCCGATGGTGACGAAGTAGCTTGACTACTCGTCAGGCGTGGCGAATGCGAGCTTTCGAGTACCGATCGCCAGATCGAACTCCTCGAACGAGTTCGGATCGGTTCGAGGCCGTTAGTCGCGTGGCGTACCGTTACAATGCCGCGGCACGCACAGCTGACCGAACCTTCAAGTACACGGTTTAATACGCGGCCATGTACGCACAGAATGTACCGACGCACACGCGTCGAATAAAAGTCGCGCCGGGCGCCGCAGGAATGACCGATCGCCTCGACCGACACCTCGGGTCGCTCCACGAATTTCCTCGCACTCGCGTTATGTGACCCAGAATTGTACAAAGAGACGATTTCGACGACAAATCGAACGCCTCTAGGAAAGGCACGCCGGTCTAGAGCGGTTCGGAGCTGCCGTAAAGAAACCCTGCTAGGTCCGAAACGAATAAGTCGGTAAGCCCACAAAGGAGCGCGTTATTGGCCACTCCGACGCGGTAGCTACTTTTCTATTGACATTTCTAATTCAATTAGAACCATTGCAGGGATTCGTCGAGTGGCGAGAACAAAGAACGTGACCGGCGAAAACGGCGGGGGCAGGTCGGTACAAAAATCCAGGGTTTATTCCACGCCACGGGGAGGAAGCTAACTTCTACGGTTGACGGTTAATAGGATTCGGGATAAGAAAATTATTTTTTAGGCTTCGTAACATTCCATCGAGCCAAGATGTCGTCGATCGCGTCGGATTGGGCTCTCTCTGGCACCTCGTCGGATAATGGGCGATCGTCCGGATGCAGACGGTGCACCAACCCTTCTTTCCCTGCGCTGAAATTTCCCTGCACGAAGTAAAGCACGTTTGGTTGTTGATGTGTTATTGCGTATCGTTATCTCTTGGTAAATAAAAATTATGGGACCTGATTTTTCATAGCTTTCATCATGGTTTCCGCAGGTCTGGGGTCGTACGTTATCGGGGGCGAATTTTTCCCCGACTTGTGAGATATCATTCTGGTCTGAGCTACATTCTTCGTGGAAACGCTGTCGGGCTTCCGGGTTTTGAAGTTGTCGTAAAGCAGAGGAAGCGGAGATCGTGAAATGTCTTCCTCGAGACGGCGGATGCGACGTAAAATGGCTGCGAACGTAACGCGACTCGTTAATCTCTGCGAGACATTTCCCGTCTGGAATAGGAATTCCCGTGGAAAGGACAAAGAGGTTTATACGATGTTCCGGTTACACTGCAAAGCTAGTTGATCGATCGCCGAATCTGCGGCTGATGGAGAACAAACAGCTTTTTGCTCTCGCATCTGCCTTGGAGTCTTTTCAAAGACTTTTTCGTCGGCGCGAAGCCAAGATGGACGATTTCACGCCTCGAGAAGAAAATAGTAGGCCAAGAATGGCGCAACCGGTAACTCTCGTAAACCAACAAATGGTTAGACTTCTTGTGGACCAGCCATTGTTGGATATCACGGAAAAAGTCTCGGTCGAAGGCGTTGGACGCGCCTCTTTTATTTTTCCCACGTTGTAAAAATCGCGAAGGAAAAAATCATTTATTCGCGATTAATTCGGCGCGACCACGCGATGAGGTTCGCGATTGGCGATGTTTGATCAACGTTTCATCGGACGTAGGTTAAAGGAATATGACCGCAAGGACTCACGGCAGAACACGTTCGGGCGAATACCATGGGCCATTGTGCCACTCGTAAATTTAGCAGGAGAGAGGACTTTATTACCGAAACGGTAATAGCCGGGTATTTGTGTCGACAGCCAAGGAACTAACAAGCGAGTATCCGCAAGTTCGATGCCTTTTGTTTCGGCCATCTCGTTTCTTTTGTAAAGAGCCGCTCGATCGGTCCAGCCCTACTTCGAGAAAATTGTGTCATCTTTCTGACAGATGTCCACGTGGTCACGAAAACCATGGAATCGAAAGCACCTCAAAATGCTTAAAAACTCGCAAAAACGGGGATAAAATATACATTTCATGTTTCGGCCATCTCGTTTCTTTTGTAAAGAACCGCTCGATCGGTCCAGCCCTACTTCGAGAAAATCGTGTCAACTTCCTGACAGATGTCCACGTGGTCACGAAAACCATGGAATGGGAAACACCTCAAAACGTTGCAAAACTCGCAAAAACGGGGATAAAATATACATTTCATGTATATTTTAAAAATAGAAATGAAATATTACCCAAGTTCATTTGGATAACATAGCTGCATTGCAATTGTGCGTATATAAAATCCATGCCCGTGCTTTATTCAAGTAGTGGTTCCCAAGTAAACGTGACACCGCTTAGCAAAGATTTTACCCGATTTTACGAAAATTACAGCATCGCGTTCCTTTCTTCAGTTTCTAATCTCCATGGTTCCGCTACACCCGAACTAATATCTTTTTTGCATTCCCCGGAGAACGAGTCCCTCTAAAACGCGTAACGAGGTTAAACAAACCTGCACATGACCACACACATTTTTGTCCATACACAGCCATTGAAGAAATAATTGATCGCGAGCGTAATGACCGAGATAGGTATCTCGAATATGGCTACAGTCACCGGGCGGTACAATTTCGATAAAACTGTCAGCCAGTCCCGCTCGTCGTGACAGCGCGGTGCTACCTAACTTGCGCAACGTCCATGCCGGCGGCCGGAGGTAGCGGTAATGCGGCGCATTGTTATTGAGATGTACTTGTCATTATCGGCGCGAGATCTGGGCGCGAGTAAACCGTAAACGCTTGGTTCGTAAAATCGCTCGGACGGAAACGACCTTCCCTCTATTTTCTCTCTAATCCAGTTGGAGAGCGTATTCCCTGACACTCGGAGCGCTCCCTAAGTACAGTTAAATCGAAGAGCGTTCGTGCCCCGACTTATCGGAGAGTCGGCAGGGGATTGTGTTCCGAGATAATACCATAACGGAACCTGTCCGTCTCTCGAAGGAATTTCAACATGTACCGCCGCTTGTCGCGGCGTAATCCGCACGATGACGTCGCGTCGGCTCCTTCGTAGATCTCCATCGAGAGGGCCCTTCGATGAATTCCGAGGGCGCCCCTGAGTTCCGGGCCGTTTTCCGCGCCAAAAGAAAATCCCACGATCGTTCCGCGTTCGGCCGATGGCCGGATCTCCGTTTTTATTTCACATTTCGCGCTCGGGAACAACCCCACCAAGGGACCGGACAACTCCGCGAGTCTTCTGCCAATCGGTGGTCCTATCGAGACCGAGATGATTTCGGATTGGTCAAGGAGTCTTCGAATGGGCCCATCGAGGAATGAACGCGGACTCGGGGTGCGGAAAAAGAAGTTAATCAACCGCGATCGACGAAGACGCCTTAACCTACATTCCGGTATCCGCGAAACCCACCCCCGTGACGCATGAGGATCATTATCCGGAGTTTTGTTATCGTTTTCTAATTATTCATGATCATCCCAATAATCAGTATTTTTCTTAGTTTGCGGTTATTTTCTTTCCCTCTGTTTATTCTCTCCCTTTCATTGAACAACCGTGTGTTAGGGTGTGTCAGGATGACCCGGCCGCAACCGCTATCATCCCTCGGATAACAGGAAGGAGGATAATATAGAGAATATTACCCGAACAACAGGTCGGTAAGTACTCTTCGTTGATATATGTTTAATAGACCTCGGAGCATATGCAATATGTATTAGAAAAATTGTTTATTTTATTAATTTAGGGGATACATTGCTTTCGATGTCTGTTTGTTATAGAGGTGCTAAGCGAATTTAATAGGATTATTTAGTTCCAAGCGAGAAATTATGAAAGCGATAAGCCCCCGTGCAGCTGAGAAATTGTTTGGGAATGTTGCTTTACCCTTCCGAGAGGAAAATCCAGATTCATGGGTGTTCGGAAACTGCCTCTCTTAGTGTCCGAACCCTGGGATGTAATGAATAATGGCTGTTCGGCACCCTAGTACATTGGACTTTTTCATACTTCTCGCGATATAAATAATAAATTATTCAATATCTCTATGTACATTGCATGTGTTTCGGAAACTAGAAGTCCTAATCTTTTCGTTCGTTTGAGTCATTTGTACCTCATATCGGTCTTTATATGCTAAATCTTTATCGGAATGAACAGCGTCTAAGACGTTCGGCCACTGGTACACTTGCCTTAAACCTAACTGCATAATTTGCATTTTTTCCCCCGAGACCTCGTTACGCGTCGTGTGCCCAATGTTTCTTCGAATTGACCAACGAGATGCGGTGCACCGTCGAATCTCCTTTATATTTTTATCGATTAATTAGATGGCGCGAAAACGCACGAGGATTCGATGGCGAGTGTTGGGTACCTCGACTCGTCCGAGGAGCGCGGTTCCGATCGAGTTACCGGACTCGCGCGTTTTCCTGACAGGGCGCGAGTTAAAAGTCCCCTTATCTAGCGCGCGTCAACTAATATCCCAAGGTAAATAATAAATAGAGATCCGCTGCGGCCGGCGGGGCGCGCGCAACCGAAGACGCGGGCCGGCGCGACGGCCGACCGCAGCCTGGCTTCCTGCTCCCAAGGCTGTCGGTTGCCGGCGTGTTTTACGACGATCTATTTTCCACTATCGATTCGCCGGAATCCATTTCACAGTAGGAAGAACGTAGGAGGGAACGGCCCGCGGCTTTGCCCCCGCCGTGCCCCGGCGGAGCCACTTGGCGAATTCTTGCGGTCGTTCGGCCTAGAGCTCTTCCGAGGAGCTCCGCCGTTTCCCTCCGGGTGCTCCGCGATAGGATGCGATTCCCCGGCTCGACCTCGGCCGCAACGGTACTCTGTTAAGAGAATCACCACAAAAACACCGTCGGTGTAACGAAAAACTTCCGCCAAATACGTCCGATTGGAAAAGTACATTTTGGAAGTCGTATATCATATAGTGGTGATTAATCGTACAAAGGCAACGAAATCAGTTAATTTTGCCAAATACGTGTATTAGGTGTCATATGCAAAACAAAATTTTACCAAGGTATACCCATTAAGTAATAATTGAGCGCATAGCAGGAACGAGTCACTCTTGTTAAACACATATAGGTAGTATGTTACATTTAAGACAAAATATATCTTAAATAAAAAAAATAATAATTGGTGAGCCTCATCGATTATCCATTTTGCACATTTAAGCAATCGTACCGAATTCGAGATTTTTGAGAGTGTAAATATTATGGGGCTTGCCAAAGAGTTTTTCGTTTTATATTTAAGATAGATTTTGTTTCTGTTTGGAAGGATTCAATAAAAGCCATCGAACTAAAAGTGTCGATCGATGTCAAAAATTCGAGATTCAGATCCCACACGTGACTGTGGTCTCAATTGTTTAAATTTCGCATCGATTAGTAATTCTAGTCGAATTTTTTATTTTTTAACTTTTGTGAACCTTGGTCGTACTCACGATTCGAGCATCCGCACAGAGGAATGATATCTTACAAGGAAACATTCCCAAGTGTCCTTATCGTCATCTTATTGATTTTTATATATGTTGTAGAACACAAAAATCTAAGAGACACGTGTTTTTGTATATCTGCAATGGTCCACATTTAAGGGGTGAAACAACCCCCTAAAGTTTGGCGAAAATTCGATTTTTATAATAATTTTCGTAGAAGCAGTTGAGGGATTTCGACGTAAAAACGGTAAAATTGCATTTTTGTCGTTTTTACGAAAATAGAGTTAGCGATATTTGTAAATAGTTGCATGTTATGAAAACCAACGACATTTTGAGGAATTTGCACGTTCACAAGATTTATGTACATTGAATTGGTTACGATATAACCCAATAAAGCTAGTCGGAATATACCAGTATACCATCTACATTCATTGTTTACAACCGATGTGTAAATGTTTATTAGAAAAAAGCAAAAAATACGTATTTCTTCATTTTTTGTGAGCAATCACATCGCGTAAGTGGAACTTAAGTAGGAGTGCTTCTTTAATAGATATTACAAAAAAATGTCGCCTGAAGGGTAGTTCACCCCCTGCATTGCTGGACAACATTGCGTTTTCACCGTCCTTATACAGAATACGTTTATACCAAGTTTCGTCGAAATCCCTCAACTGCTTCTACGAAAATTATTATAAAAATCGATTTTTCGCCAAACTTTAGGGGGTTGTTTCACCCCTTAAATGTGAACCATTGCAGATATACAAAAACACGCGTTTCTTAGACTTTTCTGTTCTTCAACGTATATGAAAATCAATAAGATCGGGGGGCGGACACTTGGGAATGTTTCCTTGTTAGTCGTATCGAAAGGGTTAGCCCTGTGGTCGCTCTTGTCACGAGGAAACATTGGCCCGGAGTTTCCGGTGCGTCGAGGTACGGGAAACGCGGTCTCTGGGGGCATTCCCGGGGCAGCAAAGGGCATTCTTGGCCCGCCGAGGGCGGGGAAGCGAAGAATCGAGGAAACGAGCCGATCGGCGGCGTCGGTCATTATATTTCGGGAGTAAATTTAGCGGGACTCGGGATTCAAAGGTGATCACCGCCCGGCATTTACTTTGGACCGGGTCCACGCGATCCCGAGGCCGGCGCGACACGCTCCGTCAGATGCCAGCCGAAACTCGAAAGGGAACCGGGAGCAACCTATCTCGCCGTTTGACGTTAAGCCGAGCACCTGCGACATTCCCTCAGATATTTGCACTCGCTCTGGCGCGCCCGTACGCGGCCCGAACTCAGGAGCTCCCGACGTCGACCTGGCCCCTCTGTTCCCCTCCGAGTTCCCGGAACCGATGCGCCCGATGCTCGGTTTCCGCGTTTACGGAAACCGAGGATCCCGGGTCCTGTCCACTGGAGCGAGTCGGCCAAGTTCTGCCGTGGAAGTAGCGGTTAAATTCGACGGAAAGAAGAAACGTATAGGCCGGGAAAGAGGGGAGAAGCGTTTGCAACGAGGATCTTTTATCTCCTTTTATTACCGACGAGATGTCCATCGGTTTGGTCAATCGAAGGTGGATCAAAGGCGGGTCAGGAGGTGCACGGCGGCGCGACGGGTTGCTCTTCATCGAGGGCTGGTTCTTCACCGCCGAAGCCGCGGAGACGCGAGTCCGAAACGATCGTTTCGCCAATTATTAAAGCCTCATCTGCGCACGTCGAAATATCCGAATCCACGTAGCTATTTCGCTTGCGCGAAGGAATCCCTCTTCCTCGATTCATTAACCCGGTACTTGACATCGGCGAATCCGGGCGGAGGCCACTTCGTTATCCCGGCTCGCTCGGGAAGAGACAACCGAGAGAACTCGTGTACCTCGAAAAGTCTCGGGGAGACAAAGCGTTCTTGGCTCGCGGTCGAGCTCGCCCTCCGGAATCTCGAGGTTTTCCTTGGCGCCTTTGAGATAGGTATTCACGGATGCGCGCGCGAGCTCCATTAATCATCGATACGCGCGTATCATTTTTTGCCGGGCGAGCTTTTCGACGCGACGTCTGGAATTCCTCGTCGCTTTCTAGGAGCAGTCACTCTTGCGCAAGCCGACAGACGCGTTCCGAACGTGACAAATTGATCGATCGACCGACGTACACCCGGGCCATCTCCCCCGTGACAAATTGTCTCACGTTATTACACGTGACAATTACGATTTTTAACCGCCGACCCTCGCCTCGATTATCTTAGGCGTATCTCCGTTAGGATTCATCTCGCTGCTCGCCGAAGACGATGAAGTCGTTAATAGGGTACAAGGGGAGGTCGACGGGCATCGATCACGATTTCGTTATGCCGAAGGATCGCCGATTACGAAATCAGTTACTGCCTTCGTTTTCCCGGCCCGCCGACGCCCAGGACGCGAGATCATTAATAACTTTCGATTTAATTTCCCTCGTCTTCGGCCCCAGCTTCCTGGTTCGTTGATGGGCCGCTCGGCGGAGGCGAGAGACTCGCGGATGACGATCTTCCTCGCGGATCCGCGTGTCGCAACCTGACGGAGAACTCGGATTCTCGCGGTGATGATGCCCTCGGCGATGGGATTGCACGGTGCAGGACGTACCTAAGACTCGCGAAGTAACTCCGCAAATGGACCGCGGCTGAATTACGTTTACGTCGGTTCGCGGCATTCGCGCGGAATCTATCGTTGACGTTCCCCTGGTTAACAAGATAGATGTGGCACCCATTTATATCCAGGCGGGTGTAAATAAAATGCAAATGCAGCCCGATGGGGAGAAAAAGGGTTAACACGGGGTACTCGCTGTGCGCCGATGCCCTCGAGATCCTTCCAGAGAAGATTCGCACCGAATGGGTCGAGCGTGCATCGTGGAATCCGCCTTTTCGCTATTTTTCGGAGTCCCCTGTTAATCTTGGACGGGTTCCCCGAGTTAAAAATAAGCTCACCGTGTATCTTTTCTTTCCTCGTTTCGTTTAGTGCACCTCGTTGCGAGACCGCTCCCAATTCGGCGCCGGTGCCAACCGAAAGCGAGCGACCGACTTTCGTTTCCTCCCGTGCAGATTGCGGGCGAAATAAAAACCGAACCGCTCTTAATATTCCTCGGCGCCGGCTTTTTCCCGCCGATTGATAGCCTTCGAGAGAAAATTCCTCCCGCGATGACTGCCGAGCACGAGTGTTCTCAATTCCTCGGAGGCGCCAACCTCTTTCGATCGAACGACGCCCATTGCGTGGCACCCCGGCTACGGTTTATTAACGGATAAGACCGCTTTTTCACTCCGAGGTGGCGCCCAGCCCTGGCATTCCTCTTTCGGCACCAAATTCCTCGAGATCGACGAGATCCTTTTTGCGATTGTCCCAATTAAGATAACAGATTAGCTGAGCGAAAGGATACGGAGAAATATAGCGAGCTGGATGGAGCTGCGAATTGCTTCCACGCGTTTCGACCTTAAGGTGAAGTGAAACACGTTGAGGAACTTGATCGACGTTGATAAAGATTTTTATAAATACCTACGTTGCCGACGTTCGTTTTTATATTGACAGCTGTGTTGAATTATATTGGGTATTATCCTAAATGGCATACTCCACCTGTCGTTTTCGGACAATAGTTATAAAGAAACCGAAGTAAAACTCCAGAAATCCTCTGGATTCATGCTTTCTGGAGCCCTAATTGAATGCCGAGGGACCCCCTGCGCCATCTGTGATTTCCAGGTCAATTAAATTTTCACTCCGAGACCTCGTATTCCCATCGTTTTAGCATAGAAGCGCATACGACACTTTTTTTGCCTTTATCCCGCTCAAATGCGAGTTTATCGATTACCAGAGTGTTCTAAATTGTCGTAAAATTGTCCCGAACCTTTCGTTTCTCATATCAGAGCCTTCAATAATTGTATATTAATCGAAATACGAGAGCTCGACGCTATTTTGGTTCTGGTATGGGCTAAGTTAAAAAATTTGTTTGAAAAATCCAAATGTTGAATGCGTCCGGACAATTCTTAGATGAGACGAGTCGTGTGTCAAAGTTGCGGACAGTTTGGTCAAATACCCTTAAATAGGGTGTTGTATTCGAATCGACTGATTTGAGGGGGGTTTCACTTCATCTTAAATCTATTGCTCAGATGCAGATAAGTAGTCCGTTTAAACTGGAGAAACGCGAGCGTAAAAATCGACGTGCGTTGCACTGGACGTGTTGCATTTTTAAAAAGACGTACAATGCTCGCGCGTCCATCTCAATAGGTCATATTTCTTAGACGGATGTTGGATCGTAATTTAATCGTAGAAGTATATTATAATCTTGGTGACGTACGTTGCCTTTATCATAACTTAACGTCCGTCACAACGCGCGTCATTTTTAATGCACAGGTGGGTTCGGTCCTACAAACGATTTACGCGGTGCTAGTTTTTCCCGCCACAGGAAATTTCCCGTTTTTGTATCGCGTTTACCCAAGATGGGAATCTTACCGTTTGTCCATTTGCATGCCCTCGCCGGTACCGTCATCTGATCTAGCCTCTATCTAGAACGCTTCTATATATTGGGTTGATGCATAAGTAATGGCGTTTTAAACACGCAAGGTAACGTATAAAGAATAATATAGCACCATTACTTATGCATTAACCCAATAGAACGTATATAAAATGAAGTTCCGCGACAGCATCTTCAACGCGGATTAGGTTAAAATCCTACAAATCGTTTTCTTCTTTGATTTCATGTAATATAAAGTATAATAAAAAAAAAAGGAATAATTTCATATAATAAACAACAATGTGATTCGGTAACGAGGGACGTTCGGCCTTAAAATTTGGATGATGTTCGGTGATTTCCAACAATTTTCAGCTCGCTTCTACGTGATTTCGAGCATTAACCCTTTCGTTACCTTGGACGAGATATCTCGCGACCCAATACTGGCCGATCAACGCTTTTGACGAGATATCTCGCGACCCGGTAGTAGCCGATCAACGCTTTTGACAAGATATCTCGCGATCCGGTAGTAGCGGATTAACGCTTTTGACGATAATCTAGCTTCCTAGCACTAATATTTTGACATTCTAGACAAATTATTTTGTGTTCTGCCACGTAGAAAGTAAATAAAAATAATATCATTAAATTAATAAAAACTGTATTTATTTCTTCCTTTTAGCTATACGAATAGAATTAGTTATAAAATATATTCATCTAGAATGTCAAAATATTGGTGCTAGGAAGCTAGATTATCGTCAAAAGCGTTAATCCGCTACTACCGGATCGCGAGATATCTCGTCAAAAGCGTTAATCGGCCTGTATTGGGTCGCGAGATATCTCGTCCAAGGTAACGAAAAGGTTAAAATCCATGATTTCCTGAGGGAAGAACCCCTCGGTTCGATCAGAGGATTTCGCGAGCGTGACGCGGGGTGTGGTCGAAGCTTAGGCCGTAAAGCGCGGAGCGTCGCGTCGTAACTCGGAGGGCGTTCCCGCTCGCATTGGGTGGCTCGAAGGTGTCTCCGATGGAGAATTACGAGGGCCGAGAGGGCGAAGACGCGTCGGTCTGGCACGCCGTTCTCAGGCCCTCGCGATCGTCCTTTTCTGGGGTTATCGATCGCCCTCCTCTCCGTCATCGTCCGAGTCCTCGCGGCTTTCCGGACCATTGTCACCGACCGACGTCCCGCGTCGCGGCTCCGTTCCCGTTTCCCTCCTCATCCCCTCTCTTAGCTGAAAACCCGACCCGAAATTTACATTGTCGGGCCGACATCCAGATTATTAAATACATATCTCTCGGCACCCCACAAAGCCGAGCAGCGGAACCGTAAATCGCGGTCCAGGCTATTCCGCGTTTGGGAGCCTTCACCGTGCCCCGTCGACCCGCTCCGGCCGATAAGTTTATCGCCCAAGATTTCCGCCGCGTCCGAGCGGTCCGACGAATCGTTCGTCACGGTAATTGGCTCCAACGGGAACCCCCGTTCCCATTTCTGGCACCGTTTGTCGCAGGTTAGGGACGCGGTCTCCGTCTCTTGAACCCGGCACGGATCGTTGACTCCGAGTTCCGGCTCGTAGCGAGGATATCGCGCCAATTTGGTCGAATTCCCTATTGGTTATCGCGGCTTATCGACCGCTCCTCGGGTCGCGGCGCTATTCCTAGGTCGGTGCGCCGCCACCCGCCGCGGAATCCCCGCGGTATCGCCGCGAGACGTCGCGTTCCCGCGTGTCAACGTCGGCCGCGCGCCTGGACTGTAATTACTCTTACTTAATCTCGCCAAGAACCGAAGGAGCGAGTTCCTCGACGAGTCTTTCCGCCTACTTCGCAAAAACGCTCCCCGTTGAAGGCGACTTCCACCCGGGACGATTTGCCAGTTTGTATAAAATTGAATAACGTCATTCTTTATCCGCGTTTTGTGTAATCGATCACGATTGCCGTATATAACGTACACAAGAATTCCTATCTGGTAATTCGAGGCGCCTAGAGCGACGACGAAGTCGAGGTGGCCTGTGCCAGGAGATGTCGAGTAAACGGTGTTTATTCGTTAACGTCCGGCCCAGCGTCGGATCCGTCGTGCCAACGACTCATCTCCGAGGCCCGCGCACTTCGTACATGCCGCGGCTTCCGTGTACGTCGCATACCCCGAACACCTTCCTCGCGACCCGGCACGCCTTGGGCCGCCGATAGGCACACGTAACCCAGAAAACACGGACAGCGGAATTAGTTACTACCGTTGGGCCGCGAGAGCTCGGCCACGACGACTCCATTCCTCGGCAAGCAGTGATGGAGCGGAGCGATGCGTCAACCCGATCCTCGAATTTGTCGGCATTCGTAGCGCTTAATGGCTGCCGCGACGCGGAGGGCCCCTCGACCAATTCGCTTTGGCCATTGTGTACCGAAGATCGACTCCTCGTTCCCCTTGAAATTCCGGGATAAGTAAGACGTGTCGCCACTCCGAATGCGGAAGAAAATAGATCGAAATCGATAGGTCGATCGCGTCTTGGTCCCCGGCCGGTTTCCGGCCTTTGCGAGCTCTGGGACTCAATTCCCGAGTTCATACCCAGAGAAAAAAGATTTGTTTACCGAAAGAAATATATATTGTTGCCCGAATCCGTGGAGCGGGGCGATGCGTCAATCCGATCCTCGAATTTGTCGGCATTCGTAGCGCTTAATGGCTGCCGCGACGCGGAGGGCCCCTCGACCAATTCGCTTTGGCCATTGTGTACCGAAGATCGACTCCTCGTTCCCCTTGAAATTCCGGGATAAGTAAGACGTGTCGCCACTCCGAATGCGGAAGAAAATAGATCGAAATCGATAGGTCGATCGCGTCTTGGTCCCCGGCCGGTTTCCGGCCTTTGCGAACCCTGGGATTCAATTCCCGAGGTCATACCCAGAGAAAAAAGATTTGTTTACCGAAAGAAATATATATTATTGCCCGAATCCGTATATGATCGTAAGAGACGAATTATTTTTTGACAAGAAAGATACACGTTATTGATTTCAACGAATTTCGTTTACTCGATTCGATATTCCTTTGGACGTATTTGATCGCAGGATTTTGTTGCACGTACGTCAGTCAAATGTTGACCAATTACGCGACATCGCACCGATGCAAAGTTTTTCACGCGAAGCTATTCGTATGCGGAAAAAATCCGGATGAACTCGAGAATTGAGACTTTGGGCTCGCACGTGTTAAACCGGAGCGGATCTTAGCACGTTATTCTGAAAATGCGCACGGATGGTCTCCGTAGATTTTGTATGAACTATCACGTACCATAGAAGGAGTCATGAATCCGATAACGCGCAATTGCTAGTCTTAAAATGCACGGAGAGGCAATTGTAACGGATCGTCCCAGGAAGTGGAACGCGGCCAAGGCTGGATGCTGCATTTCGCAGGATGCGTCCTGACGCGAAGTCGTTTTCACTCGTCCTGGAGCACCCACGGAGTCGACTCCTTTGAATCCAGGCTGGACTCCACGCGGCGAAGATTTCCATCCGACTAAGTACGGGTTGCGATAATGTTGTAATTAAGGATCGATGATCTTTAGGCGCTAAAGACCGCGCCATTACGTTGACGCCGATTAGAGGGGGCTGGATCGGCTTTGGACCCGTTTACAAACGTGATCATCGATTTGCTCGCGTCGCGGCACGTCCGTTGCGGGGCATGCCTGGTAGCGGGTAATAGCAGGGAGCGATGCTCCTTGTAAAACGGTGTGTTAACAATGGCAATGCCGTAACGAGTGCTTAACACGAGGCAGGATTCCGCGCGGGGAGGGAAACGGCCGCCGAGAAAGAGAGAGGCTGCTCGTAGGACAGCCGCCTATCTACTTGTAAATCTGGTTTAAGAATCCAATTTGCATAATTAAGCCCGCTTACGTACCGATCCTTCCTTTTTTCCCCGCGGGTTTACGCGCCCCGCTTCCGATCTCGCGTAGGGGTGCCGGTTTCTCCGCTTTCTTGGATTCTGGAGCCAAGCGACGCGAACTCATCCGATGTCGATGCCATCGGCCGTCTTATCGATAAAACGCTCGGATGGAGATCGAGGATCGCGTGGACGTGACCTGGAAGCGATCTCGCTCGCGGATGATAAGCAACCGCGGACGGTTCGATCGGCGATCAAACGGTTCTGGGAGATTAGGAACTGGACGGCGATTCTTGATATATTCTAATTGTTCGGGATTTATCTTACCGGAGGCACGCGATGCAGCTGCTCCGAGCGGTGATTCAGTTTTCTAGGGAAATCCGGTTTCGATTTAGACCAGGCATTAAATTAATCCACTTCTCGGATTTATTCCGAGACTGGTTAGAACCGTTCCATTAAGTCGCGTCCGATGCGTCGTCGGGAGTGAATTTTCCAGAGACGCTTGATATCTCAGTTATCCTGATTTATAATCCATATAAAGATACTGACCTTCATTTTTCATCGGACGGCTTCGACACCTGACGAGCGTAATTTACATGGAATTAGCCAGGGGTACTTAACATCGGATCTAGCAATCGAGACAAGAGCGGCGTATTCTTCGTGCGCGGATAAGCCCTAATCCGCCGTCTTACGTAATGACGCGTAATTGAACCATTATCCCTGATTGTAAGAGAAAATGTAGGTCTGTCCTGTTAAAGTGACGTCGATCTCGGCCAACCACCGGAGATCTCGACTTTACGACCCCAAGGTTCGCATGATTCGCTGTGCACCTGACTCGGTGTCGGCAACAATGGTGCAATGCCGACAATTACTGCTGCGAGTTACCAGGCTAGTTTCTTTGGCGCGGCGAACACGATCGCGTTTCTCAAAAATCGATCGATTACTGAGTCGACAGGAAAAATCCGGAATCGACCTTGCCTCGAATGGACGATCGAGTTCCTGATAAATCGATCCAATTTTTCATTAAAAAATGGTGGACCCTGATGAACAAAGGTTTAAGAAACTGAGCTTTTGAAGGTAATATATGCGGTATTACCTTGGCTGAAAAGTGGAACGACACCAATGTACGGACTGGTGTCATTAACCGAACGTACGTATAAGCTCACAATATACCTGTCACAATCATTAGTTCCGTGCAGACTGATGAAGTACGCTAATTGCGGGGCAAAGAGTGATTTAAGTGTTCTCCTCCGACATTCCGCCATACGATGTCTTACTCGATGGTCCACCGGGCAAACTCCCCTGAGTTTCCCCGGGAATTACAGGAGATGCAACTGGGTTAATTCAGCAAGTGTTTGCATTTACGATGTCCATTAGGTGATTTTTTACCGCGCGATAGTGTGCCCGGGGCGAAACGAAATGAATATTTTCTATGGATCCAAAGCGAGCCAAAGAAGTCGCGACTTTCGCGTTCGCTCCGAAAGATCCGAGTCGGAGCGTTTTGGGAAAAAAATGTCTATTCAAGGAGAAGTTACGCAGGAATGGCGAAACGGCTCCGGCTAATTATACGAACGCGACAAACGTGGCTCGGCATCGAAGGCGGTAATTACGCGGCGAGTTCGAATTTGGTTCGCGCCTTTAATTGGGGTAAGTACAGGTGGATCGGTTTAACGATAGACTCGACGTTCACGCAAGGGAGTACGTGTCCGATGCGGATTCGCAGACCAGACGGGACAAGAAGGGAATTGTTGGGGTTCGCGTTCTCGCGGCGTTACACTTAGCTCGCGGTGGCCGCGGAAAAAGAGCGTTTGGTACTTTCTAACCTCGAGAGTCGCGCGGTCGTACGGCAAGAAACCGGGGGAGCAAAAAAGGATTCTGGGCTGGTTCGCACCATGGCGAGGGGCCCGAGGGGTCGGACCGCTTGCCGGTAATTGCGACCGAGTACGCGGTACTCGCCGCGTAATTATTGCTCCGCGGGCTCGGACGAGCGGAATACCGAGCAAGCGAGCTTGCTCGCGGACTCGCGATTCCGCGTGTCGCGCACCGTCGCCGGATGGATGCGCGGCCTCGGGAAAAAGACTCTATTCTTGCGGAGTGATCGATGGGTGTATGGGTCAGGTGGAGCATGATACGGGACCTTTCCCGTTAACTGCATAAAGACTCGACAAAGATGGACCGCCGCGGACAATCCGCACTCTCGAATTTTTACCCCCGAAGGGCGCTCCTCTTTTTGGGCTGCTCGACTTTTCACAAAGGGATCCGCTTGCGACGAATCGGACGTTCTTTCGAAAATCGAAATCGGAGCAGGGCTCTAGGAACGATCGTCGGAAGTTCAGAATTCAGAATTCCGGAAACGTAATTTCCTCGCGAGGGACGCACGTTTCCGTGGACCAATGGTTTTCAAAGTTCCAACGTCGAATGAAAGTTGTATCCGATTTTGCATAAGTAGACGTCCAACTGCTTGCTTGCATCCCTCATTGGTTGGAATATACGACGTCTTATCGACCGCAATTATCGATCTCAAATCCCTGCAGATGAGCCGGCAATCCTGGGTTCGGAAATTAAGTAAATGCAATATTACTTGGTTGTGTCGGTTTCCCTTTGTAGTCGGGTGTTGGAAAGGCGTCCGTTCTTTGCCTGCGATGTTCGACGCGTCGCTTGATTAGTGGGTGTGAACCCTTTTTCGGTTTTTATTTTCTTGAGCAGTAGCGTGGATATCGATGTACTTGTTCTTCCATTCTTGGCGCTCGGTTGGCGTCCAATCGGCGTCATTTTTGCGTTCCTTTCGTCGTGCCTGACGTCTCTGTGACGTTTTCTGGAATTTGCGTTGGATCGGACACATAGAGTTGGCGTTCGTGGCAAGAGCACCTATTTCACTTGCGAGCCGTCGTTGTTGCGAGATTTGCGTGGGTTTGGCGTCTGTCGAGTGTCAGGGTTGGTGTTTGCTCCGCGTTCCTTTGGTGATCACATCACAAAGCGTTCGGGCGTCTCCTTTGTGTCGGTATGGCGTCAAGAAAGTCCGATATTACGTTCATTTGACGTCGAAAGTCTAAAAATCATACGTCAATTTGACGTCGTTTTTGCATACGTTTTGCATATATCCAGGTCGAGGATCGGAGACAGTAACGACGTCGTTAAGGAATTCTAATTTTACCGGGCGATATTGATATACAGTCGGTGCCGCGTGATTTATGATCTCCGTCGGTAAACGATAAAAATTCAGAGCTTTTCGTTTAATCGGAGACGCGGTAATCATAATTTTGACGTATAAATTAAGGGACCGAATTGACGTTAAGTGCCAATACCTCGCGTGGGGATAAATACTTCTGCAACGAAATATGCCGAGTAGACGTACGGTTTTTGCGGTCGACGCGGTACACGTAGTAAACCTTAGTTACAGCGTCATTAATTTGAAATTAATTGCGGCCCGCGGCGTGGGCGACCGGTCTTGCGCAATATTTCGGATGAGATTAATCGCGCGGAGGGCCGATAAGATCCTAAATCCTGGATTTAATTCAAGATGAGGTGAACGGGGTCTCGGTGACTTTGGATTACCGAGTCGGGTCGGTACCCCGATCACGCGGAAAAGTAACCGCGGCGCAAGTGGAGCAGAAATTCCGCATTTAGGTAGGACTTTCGCAGCCGCAATATCCGTCCCCGCTCGTTGCCGAGAAAAGTTTATCGGATTTAATTAGTCGCAATACCCCGGCATAATGCCCATTGATACCGTTGGTAATTGCATTCGCGGCCGTTATGGCTATCCGTATGATAATTACACGGTCACCGTTACGCCGCAAGATAGCCGCCCCTCCGCGCACCTCGAGAGGTACCGCGCTGCCGTGCGCGCATAATAACAGGTGCATTCCACGTCACTCAAGTGCAATATTAATAGCTCGCGCTAAAATCCGTTAAGCTTGTTGCCCGCTGTCAACCGCGTTCCTGCCAGTTTCGTCTGCTCGACACCTTGTCCTGCGGGAAACAAGCGGAATTCCAAATGTCCGCGTTTCGAGCGGAGCCGCCTCTTCGGCGAAAGTCCGGGACCGGTGACGTCACCGGTTCCCAGTTTCTAAACCGGAGGGCCGGTACTCCAGCTCGCCGCGGTTCAAAATAGGAAACCGAGCGGGCTTACCTAATTACGCGGCCATTACTCACCGCGAGTGATCGGTAAGTACGATTTAATGATCGGGCCGATCGCGGCCGCCACCATTAGGTAATCCGACACCTCCGGACCGCTCGCTTTGGCATTTAGCGAGCCGATAGTTGCAGATTTTGCGGCAAGCCGGCGATTAGGACGTCGATTTTGGCCTTTGGCCGCGCAACCTCCACGGGGACCACTTCCTGACCTACGGCGAAGGAAATGCTCCAAGGGGGTCTCCGACTCCACCTGCGAGCGATACCTCTGGTCGCACCGTACGGTGCAATCGACGTCTACGTGTATCTTTCGATATAAGTTATGTCGGTCTCGATTCGAATGCAGCGTGCTCGCTAATTGCTAATAAGAGCAAATCGCGAGGGCGTTTCACGTTTCTTCCGATTCGAGCGAGCGGTTACGCGTAGCATTCGACTTCCGTAAGCGGGTATTAACTATCGTGTGTTAAATGGTACCTCGGCCGAGCTCTTGCTACCCGAGGACATACCGGCGTTACGTCACCGCCTCATTAGGTAAATATCACAAAAGTTACGGGGAATATTTGCTTTTCTTGTCTCACGTGCCGGAGCGCGGTGCGTCTTATAATTACGCTTTATTTTACGATAAAGCCCGCGGACTACGTAATTACCATCGTAAAGAGATCCGGTAAGTACCGAGGGGCAACAATGGCGAAGCTCTCCGTCGAAACTTTCGAGGCTCGCGTTCCGCTCCTCTCGGGCATCCTTGAAGCTGACTCGCGCTTTTCCTGCAGCCTGCAATGACGAAATAACCACTGGGATTAAGAACGATTTAAGGGGGGAAAAACGGGACGAGAAAAATGCGGTTGTCATCGGGAGAGTTCCGCCTCGCTTCCGGTTTCCGTTGCGCTCCCTCCGCGGTTACCGGAAACCGCGTCGCTACGCCGGGACGCGGAAACGCGGCGCTAAACGGCGTCGTTTGCGTAAAACGGAACAATCGACGTTTCCCGGAACTTTTGCAGTTTCTCTCTTGGGAGGCAAAGAAACCGGCAAGACGACGGGAGAGGTCCTAGTTAGGAGGCGCGAAAAGTGAAATTAAGATGCAGAATGCGATCACGGTCGCTGCTTTCTAACTCGCGGCGGCCTATCATTGTCATATTTGCGGTCGACTCGATGCCGCTCCTCCATAGGAGAGGGAATATCGTTTCTCGAAAGAGTCCTTGGGCTGCCTCGTAATCGGCGCACGTCTCTGTGCGTTAATTAATGCGCGAGGCCGTTATGAATAAATTCCACTGGGATGTCTTTCTCTTTCAGCTTTCGAGAGAGAGGGAGATAGAGTTTCCGAGAGATGCGGTCGACATTCTCTACCGAGATCGATATTGGTGATCGTGTTTATAAAAGGCTCATGAGAACGTTGCAATTCAGGTGATGGAGAATCGAAGTGCACGGTGCACATTTGTGCGTTCGGCCCCGTCTATGCTTCAGAGCGATTCTTACCTTTCCGATGCCTATCGAGTACCGATCGGATCGGAGGGGGCGATCGATCGATCGCGTGGCACGATTTAGAGGATCACGGGTATCGCGAGACGAACGCACCTGGCGCGTACGAGGTATTCGTAATAACCGCCCTCGCGGCGATGGGATCGCGATGGGCGAGCCTTGCCTCCTCGCGAATCCCATAAGTCTTCCCATGGGAAGGCAAAGGAGGGTCCACGGGAGGTACGGAGGTGCCGAATTCCCGAAACGAGGCTGTCGCGAGTAAATACGACCCGGTAGACCCATCGATTCCCTCCCTCCCGCCCATTACTCACGGGCACCCCCCGCGCACGTGGGCTCACGCACGCGGAATTCGGGTACACACGCCGCGCCGTGAGTAAGGAGAGGCCGGTGATTGCGATGTACCGCGGAAGTCGAGACCTCGGTTACCCGAGGAACGTTACTCGAGGTCCTACACCGTAACGGGGAGTTAGGGGCTGCCAGCGATGAGCAAAGTCGGTCTTGGTCTTGCAGTCTTGGTCTTGATCTTGAAAAAAGTAAAAGACGAACACGACCGTGCGCGACCAAAACACTCGGAGAAATAATTCACGGTCCTGATATATAAAAGTTAAGGGTAAATACTCGAAAGTGAGCCGGCAAAAGTTTTTGCATAAATACTTTGACTGAATGAACAAGAAAGACTATTGGACAACACAAATTGTATTCTAGGTTGAGATATTATTTACCAGCGACAACAAACCGTATATCGCTTATTTGCTGAAATAGGAACAACGATATCTATTTCCCTGTCCCGGCAAGTTTCTTTGCTAACTTATCAAGTATTTTTTCCAAAGCAAGTTCTATTGTTAAATTTACGTTTGACGCAATTACACGTGGCTTTGCCGTTGACGCAGTTATTCCTGCAATAAGAGCGAAACCTTATCGGTAATGTCGTCCTATGCTAAGAGGGCAAGCGTCTTTTCTCTCGTCGGAAGAACATGACTCAAGTATGCTAGAGCAATTGATCAAGAGCAAGACTACCAGTTTCTTGGTCTCGGGTTTGCTCTTCACTAGGGCTGCGCGTTACGGGAGGAATTCGGCCCCGATCTGGAGCACGAAGAACCGAGAGGAAGAGATCGCGCCCATCCGTCAGAGGTTCGATACGATCGAGGAATCGGCCGGACGTCGGGTCGGTTTCGGGCCGGTCAAGTCGGCGACAATGGGCTCGAATTCTTGGCTCATCCCACGTAAACGCCGAAACGTCGAGTGCTTGCCCGAGTACGGGCGCGGGTACCGCACGCGGGACGACCGGACCGACCGGCTCCGGCCAACTTGTACGGCGCACTCGGTTTCGCGCAATGGCGCATTCCGAGCTGTACGTTGACACGGCCGCTGTCGTTAAACGGCCGCATTCTGAAAAGCAGCGCGCCGCGACCAAATTTACGGTCGCCGCGTTACACGGAATCGCATGGCCCGCCGCTGGACTCGTTTGGGACTCGTTAATCGCGCGAGACGAGCCGCCGTCTCGCGGTCCGCGATCGCTGCGGATCGGTCCGGATCGGTCCGCGCGGACTAATCGTCGCACTCGCCCCTCTCGAGAACCGCAAGGCGCGCCGCGATCGGACCCGCCGATCTAGGCCTTGGCATACAAGAACTAGTTTCGCTATCCTCGTGGACGATCTTTCCGAACGTCGGCCGCCGCGGCGATAATTCAGCGGCAAGCCCAGATCCCGGCCCAGACGACATTGTAACGGTAACGTATGTATCGGTTCGGCATTGTGCCCATACGTCACGAAACGCGCGGCTTGACCGTGGGCCTTGTGCCGACTTCGCGGTTGCCCTTCATGATCGATCGACCCCGATCGATCGAAGGGAAGGGGGTAAAACATATGAATTCATAACCGGCACCGACGTATCTTTACGTAAATTACGCCACTTAACGCCGATCCAGGTAACGAGGGAACGATGCCGCGGATTTTGCGCCCGTATTTTCCGAGGCGAGAGGCTTATCACGGTCGATGGCTCCTCATGGCTGGTTTTTTGACTCTCTCGAAAACGCATGGACTTTTATTGCAGTCAATGGTAGCCAAGCCATTGTTATTAAGATGGCGGTGTATACCACGTGGGGTAAAAATCCGTCTTCCGTGGTTCTTCGCGTCTTTTCGAATTGACTCCCTGCCGGTGGATTGGAAAATGTCCCAGATTTCCTGGCATTGTTGCGCGGCCCTCGTTGCAACAGTGGCTGGTTCTCGCCTTTATGTCGATAAAGTCGGCGCACATGGCCGAGGCTCGAGAAATCTCCCCGCGTTGAAGCGCTGCCACTCTGTCTCGCCCGAACGATTGGCAGAAATTAACGAATTCAAGATCGGGCGCGCGTTTTCCCGCGACCTAGATTTTCGGTTTCCGTCATTTTTCCGCCGATCCCTCGCTCTGAAGAGCTTCGCGGTGGGAAGAACCGTCGAAGCTGAAAATTGAACGATTCGGGCGCCGAAGCTCGGCCGACTTCTTCGTCCGCGGGGAATCCATAAATTCTATTAGGTGTACATATAAATATATTTCGCACGTGTTTTAGGAGGGCATTTTATTTACGCAACGTAGGAAGCTGGCAAGGTGCCCACCCGAAATACACGTAGGATTTATTTGCGTCTAGGCGTCCTGAGATGCGTGCACTTTTGTTGCTCTTGCGGGCGTTACCGATATACGCGGGCCATATATTGGCTCGTATCCGGAAACGCGACCTTGAAGACGCCGTCGAGGATCGTCCAGCGTGTATTGTGTCGGAGAACTATCCATTAGCATCACTCGCTTCCTTCTTCGGCTACCGGTGCTTGTCTCCGCGTTTCTGGTACGGCAGAGTACTCGCATACGTCTAGTTATTCTTTGCCCGGCGCTCTGAGCAACACAAAGGACAAGACGGATCTCGATGAACATAGAGGCCAATAAACCACGACCAGTGTAGCCATTTCTCTAGGCAATGTGTTTCACGACGAACGCTGCGAGCCATTGCTTCATATCAGGTCCTGCGTCATGTACCTAAGCTATGGTAATGAGATTTTGACGAATTACGCGCTTCCGAGGTCCGAGCGCCCTTGTTCGTTTACCTCTACGTCAATCGTCGATTAAACGTCCATCGTTTACTCATTGAAATCCCCTAAGCCGCTGAAAGAGGGGAGAAAATGGCGCTTCTGTCCCCTTTCCAATAAATTTCGGTAGTTCGTAATCAGCCGATTTAAGGTGAAGTGACACACGTCGAGGAACTTGATCGACGTCGATAAAAACGATTTTTCTAATTGCCCACGTTGCCGACGTTCGTTTTTATATCGACAGCTGTGTCGAATTATATTGGGTATTGTACCAAATGGCATACTCCACCTGTCGTTTTCGTATAATAATTATAAAGAAATCTAAGTAAAACTCCAGAAATCCTCTGGATTCATGCTTTTTGGGGCCTTAATTGACTGCAGAGGGACCCCCTGCGCCATCTGTGATTTCCAGGTCAATTAAATTTTCACTCCAAGACCTCGTATTACCATCGTTTTAGCATAGAAGCGCATATAACACTTTTTTTGCCTTTAGCCCGTTCAAATGCGAGTTTATCGATTACCAGAGTGTTCTAAATTGTCGTAAAATTGTCCTGACCTTTTCGATTCTCATATCAGAGCCTTCGATAATTGTATATTGATGGAAATATGAGAGCTCGACGCCATTTTCGTTCTGGTCTGGGCTGAGTTAAAAAATTTGTTTGAAAAATCTAAATTTTGAATGTGTCAGGATAATTTTAGATAATCAGGAGTGATGTGTCAAAGTTTCGGGCAGTTTGGTCTAATACCCTTAAAAAATGTGTTAATGAAAGTGAATAAACGGGAGTAACGGAAGTGAAAAATGTTGTATTCGAATCGACTGATTTAAAGGGGGTTTCACTTCACCTTAACGTCCGCCCGCGCCCATCCGCGGATGAAGACTCGACACCTCCTGCTTCCTCGTTACCGTTACCGTCATCTCCGTCATTTGCATACCGGGGTGAACGCGTCCGTCAATAAACGCTCGGCAACACCTCGGCAAATGAACATGTACGTGCGTACTTAACAATCCATAACGCCCCGCGACATTGAAGTCACATATTCGTATATCGACATTTTTCTCACCTTATTCCGTTTCTCCGATAAGCGTAGCACCTTATCAATGTACCACTTATTGTCCTCCTTTGTAATTCCCACTGATAAAAATGCTCGTGTAATTTTACATACACTTAATCATTGGTTATTTTGACGCCACGACAAATCACAGTAAAGTTACATTGTCTCTGTAACATCGCATTAAGCATCTGAGTTAAATTATAGAAAATTATGATGTAATATTACACTAAATTTATGTAAAAATGTATCAATACGGTAAATATACAATGTTAGGTGTATTTATACATTAGCCAATGTGTAATTCGTCCATTTTACGTTTTTCTATGTGAAACTTAACTTACGAAACGTGTAAAAATATATGTAAATTTCCATGAATTTTTATCAGTGCAGGAACTTGTTAGTAAATTGTAGATATAGACATTATAATACTCAAAAAATGTACTTATATGCCAATCTTAAAATGTTT
This sequence comes from Orussus abietinus, assembly GCF_000612105.2. Classification (NCBI taxonomy): domain Eukaryota; kingdom Metazoa; phylum Arthropoda; class Insecta; order Hymenoptera; family Orussidae; genus Orussus; species Orussus abietinus. The sequence goes on from NW_019396002.1 coordinate 142,457, forward strand.
AGTATTAGAAAGTATTTGCGAGTTTCACGTTGTATCCAATCTGTTTTGGTTTGTAATCAAAATTTGGTTAAAAATTCGAATTTTGGAGGGAAAAATAGAGTCGGCGTCTCCGGGTCGCGGATCGATGTCGGTCGATGCGGAAGAAGGATCCGGTCCACGTAGGTGGTTCGAAGTTCTTCTGGAGTGAAGCGAGTCGAGGGAGAATCCTTACGGTCGTCTAGCCGTCTAACGGCATTAGATTACGCGCCTGTCGGCGTATCGAAGGTGCTCGCCGCTTCACCCAGTTCTAATGCCGATATCTAGCCGTGGGCTGACGCGTGCACGCGCGCGTGCACTCGCGTTGCATTCGCTATTCGGACGACCATCGCGGGCGGACCGGTAAGCATCGCGAACCGATTAGACGCAACGCCGATCCGCTGTTCGTGCGGATCGCTAATTCCGTCCGCAACTCTTCCTGGTCTCGAGATCGAGCGCGGAAACCCGAGTCAAAATTTTCATCTTAGAATCTCTAGACCTTAAGGTGATATGCAAAGGTCATTCTATGTATCTCAAACCTGAAAATATTTATAAAAACTTTTCGCCAAACTGCGTGCACTAAGTTATCTGAAACATTGACACGTGATAACGGAAGCCCGAAGGAACAACGCGATGTTCATGAAATTTCATTTCTCGAGAAAAAAGTGTTTTTTTGTTCTTGTCCGAGATAAATCCTACTTTTCGAAAACTGAAATTTCACGAGTTTGCATTCATCCTTAGGACCTTCATAATCTCGTGATGAATTTTAAAATGATTCGGTGCACCCAATTTGGAGAAAAGTTTCATAAATATTTTCACGTTTTGGTGTATATATGTGACACTTTCATATTACCCTAACCTATTAACTGCGGAATTTCCTGTAACGTTACGGGTTACCGACGTGTATACCACGCAGTTAATTGGTTAAGGGAATGCGAAAGTGATTTCTGAGAGCACGATCGTTCGTGAAATTTTTCTTTGAACTGGGTGTATCGAATCGTTTCAAATATTACAACGTGAATATGAAGGCTATAAGGAAAGTCCCGTGACCCATATAATTTCAATTTTGTTAGGAAATTTAGAAATGTCCATAAACAAATTTACAAAAAATGGAAATTTCATGGGTGTCCGGACTTTCCTTATAGCCTCAATATTTACATTGTAAAGTCTGAAACGATTCGGTTCACCCAGTTCGGAGAAAAGTTTCATAAACGAGATCTCTGACGCCACTTTCACATCACCTTAAATGAGGTTTGAGATAATGTAAGAAGGGTAGCTTCTGTACAATTGAGGCCGCGCTTTAAACTTAAATTGGTAAATATTTCCATTTCTTTTACTTACAGGTATAGAAGGCTTAATTCCCGTAAAACAGGAGTACAAAGTTGAAAGAGGGACTTGAAGAGGGGAGGAGAGTCGAAAAAGGTATTATAGTACTTAGATTATGCAGATTTAAAGTAGGACTAAAAAGAGTACTCGAGTTAACCCGTCGCGAGGTTATCGATGGTGACATCGACGTCGAGTCGAAACGAAGTGTCGCCTGTTCCGTTTCCGAGGACACTTATTTCCCTTAAATTATTTTTAACGACGCTTCCTACATTCCGTTAAGGATATGCAGACTTTGATTTTCGAGAATAACTAGAAGAATTGGAATCGCTCAAATATTCCGGATGGAACGGCCGGTCGCGGGCATTAAACGAGAGGGAATGAAACGCAGGACGTTAGGGACGAGCGGCGTTTACGGGTTGATACTGAAAAGTCGGCTCGTAAAGTAAATTCCGCTCGAAATTCCTGCGGAAACTGCATTGTTCGTCTCGCTCTCCGGTCAAACGGCCCGTTTTATTATCCGCTAAAAAAGGCCGGAATCGAAGTCGCGGACGCGCGTATTCCGAGTGGAGTCGATGTTCGCTCATCCGGAGCGTATCCTTGCGCCGCGCCGGGAGAAGAAAGTGCTCATTCGTTTCGTATTCCGCTCGTTTTTTTTTTCTCTCACTTCTTTAACCCTAGGAGCGGACGCGTTTCTCCTCGGCGAAAGGACCGTTTGCGCCGAAAGCGTCTCTTATCGACTCGCTGTGAAAAAGAGTCGGATTAAGGGGTTGACGCCGCCGCGGTTCGTCGGGCTTCCTCCACTCGCGGTTTTCCTCCGATAGCGATTGACTTATCGGGGACTCACTCGAGGGGCTTTCGAAAAATGGCGAGAAGTCGAGCCGGCATCCCGTTGAACGCAGGAGAGCCCTCTCAACGTGCCGGAGTGTTTGTCGGACGAAGGAGGCGCTTCTCGCGCCGATGCAGTTGCAGCTGCATCAATACGGAGCGCGCCTGGAGTGGCTCGAAATGATAGGAGCGCAATGCGTGGCCTCTCTATCTCCTACCCCGTTCCCTCTCTCTTCCTCTCTTCTTTATTATCGTAGCCGTGTTTACGCTGCTTCCGCGGCCCGATAGGGCGCCTCTTATGCGCGCGCCATTGTTGAATCTTGTCTTCGCGGTGCATCGATGCATTAATGTACTGGGCGGCTCGGCGCCCACGCGACCAGGAAGAGATACCCGACCCCAGGGACGCCGCCTAAGACTTATTTACTTATCGATCCTATCGAGTGTGCCCACAAGCGCACCATTAGGTGCTTTCGTTTCGCGGTAATTTGCGGTCTTTGCCGCCGCGCCTTTCGAATTCAGCGGAAACGAGTTCCGGACAGGTTGCCAACGAGCTCGACGTACGAAAACGGAAACCGATGCACGTACGACGGTGCGCGTCCTTCGAGCCGCGGTAATCCTCGGCACGCCCTGGGAGAAAGAGTCGCGAAATAGGCGCCAGTCTCTAAAAGAAGGATGATTTCTGTCTACGGAAAGAAAGAAGGATTTTACATGTTGTAAATTTGTGAATTGTAGTCGTGTATCGCATCAGGTACGTATTTAGGTTTGCGTGGTAACGTTTGGTATCATTTTTTTCTCGGTGCGCGCCGATTAAGAATTCGGCCACGATGCCCTCAAAATGGCAGGCCAAAGTGAAACCGCGTATCCCCACTGGGGCCGATCGCATATTCCAGGATCCGGCGATCCATCATTCGTCCATCGCGCCAAGTAATGTCCCGTGACCGGCGGGATGCGAAAAATCGAAACGATCGGAAACCTGCAGCGCAGCGGAGAAACGCGAGGCATTATGCACCCGATTTGCCATTATTGCGGCGTTACCGGCCGGACTCGCCGATGCGTTGCGCTCATTGTTCGTTCGATGTGCATTCGGAACACGGGAAGAGATCGCTCCGAGCAAAAGTCGAGCACCGGCGGTCGCTTCGGACGAGAAGAGAACTGCTGGGATATCTCTTTGCCGTATTCCGGTCGAAATCGTCAGGGCGAGGCACCTCGAAGTTATTGCTCCGATTATCGCCAGAAGTACCGTGTACGCGAAATGGTACGATCCATATCCGGGCGTTGTCCATGGATCGTCTCTTGTGGATGCTGGATATCTTGGTCGAAGTTCATCACCCGAGGGCGAGACTCGAGTCTTCCCTTGGAGCGAGTCATGCCTCGCACCTTCGTCTCGCGTGATCTCTTGCGCCGCCGGTGCATCCTCCCTGGTTCGGATGATCGGGCATGCGTTTCCGCACGCGGAAAGGGCGGATGGGATCGCGCCAGGCTCTCGCAGGATACCCACGAGAAACCGCAATCGCGATATGGGCGTTAATAAGCGAGCTGTCAGGAAGAGTTTCTACCACTATCATCGACGGTACTTCTTGATGGTCTCCCAATTTCATGTAGCGTCGTTCTCGGTTTCTCCTTGAACGTAGAAATGGCACCCCGTACCTTCTTTCCAGAATAACCTGGAAATACTTAATGGGCTTGATTAAACGCACCTTGCGGGATATTCGGAATGCGGAGAAATCTACGAGAAAACCGCAATTGCGATATAGGTGTTAATAAGCAAGACGTCAGGAAGAGTTTCTACCGCCATCATCGACGGTGCGATGAAGGTCTCCCAATTTCATCTCGCGTCGTTCTCGACCTTACTCCGAACAGAGAAATGGTCGACACTCCGTAGTTTCTTTTGAGAATAACCTGGAATGCTCGATGGGCCTGATTAAACGCGCCTCACGGGACATTTGGAATACAGAGTGCGCACACTTCGTTAAAATTTGCGCGCCTGACGTTATTAATTACCGCGCGATTGCGCGTCTTGTTTGGTCCCGGCTGGGACGTGAGGAGACAGAGGCGAAGGTGGAGATAAATAATCGGGTGCCTATTTACGCCACGGTAATGAGCTCGTTGATCCGAATGAGTCAATGACGCGTGGATGCGCTGCTGGCAACATTTCAGTGTTCATGGATTCGGACTCCCACCGAAGACCGGGCAACCTGATATCTGTCGTGTTTAGACCGAGTACACGTGTACACGTGTACTTCGTCTCGACCCGACAGGGCGATTTTCAATTTGACGAGGTCCGTATCCTCGTATCTAGGATGAATATACCGAGGTGTTGAATTATCGATTGAATTTATTCACCCTGAAACAAAACCGGGCGGAAGATTTGGCAACGGCCAGTGCACGCACGCTTTCTAAAAACAGCGTCCTGGAAATTGTCAAACGGTTTGAAAAAAAGCTTCGAAAATCTGACGAAGCACAAATCCGGCCTCGGCACTCCTAGTGCATCCATTCTTACGTCTGCTAATGGAATTTTTCATTTCCTTAGACTCAACTAACTCTCCGAATAAATTGTTCATCTCCATGCTCCGACCTAGTGCGTTACTAGAACCCATAAACATCCTTATTTATCAACGCCTTATTTATTAATCTTATTTCGCTACAATAAATCCATGTTAAGCCTGGGAGTAGTACGCATCTCGGGCTCGAATTTACCCGCAGGGAACTTTATATCTCTCCGGTCATCCATCACCCTTTGGAAGCGCCAACGCGATGCGAGAATGGCGCGTGCACTCCACCCTCCCTTTTCCTCCGCGATCGATCGACCATTCCGACAAATGGTCCGTCGCGTTTGATAGGGTTATCCGCGTTCGCCGAGACGCCCCTCGCGAGGGGGATCTTCGCGGATCCGAGGCAATGAAATATTCATTTCTCGGTTTGTCCGGGCTCGGTCGCGCTAACAAGGCCCTCGTTAGCCCATCATCGCCGGCGGAGAATTCAAACAGGAGGATCGCGAGACCTCTCCGTCGGGGCGCCGTCGACGAGAGCGGACGGGGGACGGCGCCAGTGGCGAGGATATATACGACGCGTTTATTGGCATAACGCGCGATCAATCGCGCCGACACGCGCGATCGAGCGCGATCGAGCGCGATCGCTCGCCGGCACCATGCAAGGTCGCGAGCATTCCCGCGGGCCCGAAGTTACGGCCGCGCCATTAATTATCCGACCGCTGCGTTACAATGCTCGCTTTAATGGCCGCGTCTTCATAAGAACGCTTCACCCTCGGTCCGAAGCGTTTATCGAGTCGGGATCCAAAGTCAAAAAAATAAAAATCGCTTCGAGGAAATGGCAATGGAAATGACAATGGGGTTAGTAGTAAAAATGGAAATAAAAATAGCAAGAAGAATGTCAATTAAAATGGCATTTAACCCTTTCGTTACCTTGGACGAGATATCTCGCGACCCAATACTGGCCGATTAACGCTTTTGACGAGATATCTCGCGACCCGATACTGGCCGATCAACGCCTTTGGCGAGATATCTCGCGACCCGGTAGTAGCCGATCAACGCTTTTGACGAGATATCTCGCGATCCGNTTGATCGGCCAGTACCGGGTCGCGAGATATCTCGTCAAAAGCGTTGATCGGCTACTACCGGGTCGCGAGATATCTCGTCAAAAGCGTTGATCGGCCAGTACCGGGTCGCGAGATATCTCGTCAAAAGCGTTAATCGGCCAGTATTGAGTCGCGAGATATCTCGTCCAAGGTAACGAAAGGGTTAAAGTGGCTGTTTCGGCATCTCGGTGAACGTCTCGATGTAACGGAAAAACGGTAGGAGAAAAAATTCGACCATGACATTTCGAGGCGACCCAACCTTTCTAAATCGAGCTCGCGAGCAGATCGAACTCCGAAGGATATAAACAATTGCAGCCCCGAAATTCGATATTCTACCGGTTAAATTAGTTCGTTAAGAGGGGGAGTTGAAACTGTAATGCTGGGGAAGACTAAAAGCGTGGTATGTTCCTCTGTAGACGCGAAATAGTGGACGGGAGTCGCGGCGCACTTCCTGGCGCCGAAGGACGCGAGGACAATCCCGGCGACAACGTGCCATCCCAGTTTTCGGCCGGCAATAAGAGCAGCGCACCGGCGCGACGCGCCGTTTTGGCTTCGTTTCCGCGAAAGCCGCGCCGGATTTACGCCGCTTGTCCAGGGTGGCCGCGGGTGTTTCCACCCCCGTTGACGTTCTCGAGCGTTTCTCGGTCGGAGGTCTATGGCGCGAGGCGAGCCTCGCGTCTTGCACGTCGAGGATTCATCGAACCTCGGGCCGCGTAAACGGGCGTTCGCGCCTTGTTTATGGCGTGCCCCGGGGATAATTGTTAGCCGGATAAGTTTTACCCCTCGGCTGGTTATGACGTCGGAAAAACAATAATTACGTCCAGCCGCACTTCCTGGTGAGACCCGGTCGGGCCGAGCGCGTCCGCGGATGCGGCAAATTTATTTACCGAGTGCACCGGCAACGCTCGCCGACACGGCCATATTGCCCCGCTGTCCGGCTCGCGTGTACCTTACGTACACCTCTTATGTGCGGTACGTACTCCTCGATTTACGAGCGAACTCATTCGTACTTTCGCTTCTTCCCAGGCGTGCCTAACCCAAGGGTCGTGCGCGTTTACCTTCGCGTTTGCCTTCGCCTTTGCCCGTACCGGGCGGCGAGCGACACCTCGCTCTCGTATTCTCGCCTCCCTGAGTTCCGTGGTATTCGAGAATTTCCAAGTTTTCAGGGACCTCGATGTACCCCGAGGATATCGATGGGACACCGACCCGCCGGTCCTCTTTTCACCCGCTTCTCGCGGTTTCTCCTCGCGGCGAGCCTGTCGCTTTTCGGGACTCCACCTTTGTCGGCTTAATTGATAGCAATTGTTCAAGGTGGAACATCGGGGGGAACACGGGGCAGGTGGGGAATGGGTGAATAGAATTAGCCGGGAGATAGGGATCTCGATTTGCTTCCCTCGACGAGCGGGATGCTCGCGAGGTCACTGGGATTGGGCTCAGTCGTTGGGAATGCCATTGTCTAAACACCCGGCTACCGTTTCCTTCGCCGCGGGTCCGTTCACTGCCGGCCGAAACCACCCGTGTGGCGGACGGATCGCGGCGGAACGGCCGCACCGGACCCCCGCGTGCCTCTCTGGACGTCATCTCGGGGTAAACGGTGCAATTCCCGTAATCACGCGTGCCCGCTTCCGAAGGGCGATTTTTATCCGGTATCACCGTTCTCCTCGCCACAGGCCCGTAATTCCTGGCCACTGCGGTTTTCGCGGCCGCAATTGGCGCGACATTTTTTAGAATGCGACGACCCTTCGAGGGGAGGCTTAGTCGGTTCGACCCGACTTTACGTCGACGTCCTCGTTAGCGAGGTGAAACGGCGAACGACGGATTCGCACTCTCCGGGAACCCGCAAAGGCGAAGGATGCGGATATGTGGACTGCGTGTAACTAGCTGTGCGACAAGGAGGGAAACTCTCCATTGGGTGGCACCCATGAGAAAGAGAAAGGTTCGCGCGATTGTGCGGGGGATCGTCGTTTTCCCCGGTTCGGCGTTTACACGCGTCGATCCGACCCGCGGTTGAATTAGAAGCAGGCCTACTTTCTTGAGAGCGACTTTCGTGGGCTTTTCCTCGAGTTTCAAGGCTGATGGGAGAGTATGGATGAGCCCAAGGGAGCTCGGTCCGAGGAGAAGGAGCTACCGCAAGGTGTAATGCCGCGAACCACGGTCCAGTTTTCTGGGGCACGCGTTTCCTCACGCACTCAACGCGCCGGTCGAGCATGAATGCCACGTGGGTAAATTATGGTTGCGGCGATCGTTCTTGCCGTCGCGGAAATTGATGGATTACGAGTTTAACCTGCTTTTTTCCCTCACCTTTGCCGATTTTTCTTCTTTTTTTAGAGAGAGAACCTTGTTGATACCGGGTGAATTATGGAACCGGCGACTATGATTAGGGCGCACCGAGTTGGTTTATAACCGCTCTGAAACGTGCTATTCGGAGTGCAACCTGCAGCTTTGCAGCTACCGCGCGGTTGTTACAATTTCATTACGTCGTCGATTTATCCCTGTAATGCCTGGCGTCGATGTAAAGACCCAGGCACGCCTGACTTGTCCTTAACGCGAGTTAACTCGAGACTTCGTCCCAGACCTTGTTCGTACGTTTCAGGGAAAAATGTCGCCCCGAGAGATTCATGCCTTACGAGGATATATCGCCGGCGTGCAGAAACTAGAATCACCTTTTACCCTCGCGTCGGGTATCCCTTTTACGGGCGCATAAATTGTTTTACTCTAAACCAGTTAATGGAGTTCACCCTGCTCACCTTGCGGAGGTGGCGCGTGGGTGGACCCCGTGAAAATAAAAATGGATGATTATGCCGTTAATTCTCTCGCACTTACCGGCCCCCGGCATCGTTATTTCTGGCCCCCGGGAGGATAAAGGGAACTCGGAGAGCGTGACCGAGGTCTTTTTAAAATTTCCCCTTTCCAGAAGAAACGATCGCTCGCGGTGTCGATCGCGGCGCGAAGATCCGCCACTGCGAGACGTCCTTATTCGAGAAGCGGCGCGATCGTGAGCGTCCATTATTGAAAAATAACAGCGAGGCCCGGCCTCGATGGAGGGCTATTCCTGTAACTACTAAAGAGAGAAAAAGCTCGAGAGACAGATAGGCCAGAGAGCGGTTCGTTCGTGTCGCGAATACTTGGCGAATACCTCGATAGAGTCACCGAGCCCCTCCTATCGGGTATACCGCTCGAAGAAATTGTCTGCCGTCTGATTAATGACACCGGTCCGCGATCTCCCTAATTAACGCATAAATCATCCGGAGCTCGGTAGAGAGCATATTATTAACGGAAGAGTCGGGGCACTTTGGGCTCCAGGACCGAGAGGTGCCGGCACGGCTCGATCGGTCTCGCTGGATCGCCGGTAAACCACTGATCCTGGATCGGTCAACCATTTATCACGAGGACGGTAGCTGCTACACCTCCTCCTCCACCTGGAATTTGCGATATTAGAGGTATCCCAGGTATTCTTGGGGATCCCAGGGCGGATCCATGCGTCTCTTCGTTCTATAGAAGCAGTTCCCTGCGACTCCGCACGCTGCACGCGCAAGACTAGAACCTAGACGAAAACTTCTGGCGTTGTTATATTTAACCGGCATTTTGTTTAACGGCAACGACTCCCTTACGCAAGGCATCTCCTTGTCGGATCGTGCGCCGATAATAAAGTGGTATCTTTGGGGATCCCAGGGCGGATCCATGCGTCTCTTCGTTCTATAGAAGCAGTTCCCTGCGGCTCCGCGTGCTGCACACATAAGACTAGGACCTAGACGAAAACTGGCGTTGTTATATTTAACCGGCATTTTGTTTAACGGCAACGACTCCTTTACGCAAGGCATCTCCTTGCCGGATCGTGCGCCGATAACAAAGTGGTATCTTTGGGGATTCCAGGGCGGGGATCCACGCGTCTCTTCGTCCTGTAGAAGTAGTTCCCTGCGACTCCGCGCGCTGTACGCGCGAGACTGGGAGTCGGACGGAAATTCTTGGCGTTGTTAAACTTAACCGGCATTTTGTTTAACGGCAACGACTCCCTTACGCAAGGCATCTCCTCGCTGGATCGTGCGCCGATAATAAAGTCGATCGACAATGGAGAAAGTCCGGACGCGGGTGAAGGAACTTCGCGGGAAAGATCGCCTTTATGGTCATTGGCGCTGGTCAATGGTCGGATATCATCGACCGGTCGGCTCGATGCGCTAATGTTAGCGATCGCTCTCAGGCCTGGGAAATATTCCGGATATAAATGGTTGTGCTCCGATTATATCCAGAGATAACTCGGGCGATATTATTCCATTACTTGAATTTTCGAAAGCACCTGACAATTTGGGAGATCGAATTTGTCGGTGCACTTGTAGTAGAGGCCGGCTCTCGTTGCACGTAGAGCCGCACTGCTGGTCCAGGAAACACAGCCATCGGCTAGGGCCTCAGATAGTTATTAGCCGGATCTCGAATAGTTATTGTCCGAGGTTTTAGACATTTATTGGCCGTATCGGAAATTAACTGCAGTCATTTGCCATGAATCATTTGGCCTGTATCAACATTTTCCAGAGGTACTCGGCTCTGTTTACATTACCGCCGGATTAAATATTGAACTGGGAAGATGCGCGTGGATCAAAAATCCATCTCGGCGAAGATGTGGAACGCACGTTGCGCGATGCAAATCCCGAGGCAAATTGCTTCCGCTGCTCGTATTTCGCGAATTTAGAGGCTTTCCGGTGAGGTACTCGCCGGGGCGATTTGATTTTCCAGCCTTCGGGGCACTTACGGGAGATCGACAGAGAACGCGCGAGGGGAAGAAGGAAGCTTTCGAAGTTAACGTGTTGCGAGGAATAGTTTCTTGTTTCTCGCTGATTTACCTCCGTTCCTTCTGCACGACACGCGATTTATTTACGACGATAAGTCCGGAGCTAAGTCCGAGCTAAGTGCGAGGTTAACTATTTCCTCTCGAGACCGCTGCGAAGAATCTTTCCCGCTCCTCGTGAAATGAGGAATGTGATCGATATTTATTGGTACGCTGTATTTTTCCATTAAATTAAAGCCACGTCGAGATCCTTTGTTCCCATGTCGATCCGAGAACAGGCTCGGTCACGGTGAAGGCGGATGTGGTAAAAAACGCGGATCGAATAAGTGCAATAAATTAAGAGATAGAGAGAAAGGATCGACGATTGCGCAGGAGTGTTATATGGAAGGCTAGAGATGCGTAAGACACGCGGATACTTATGCACGTGCGTGAGTGCACGTACGGGCCGAGCGGTTATCCTTGCCCGTCGACGAGTTCCAGCCGGCATAATTAATTCAGAAATATTATTAATTTTTTGCAAGTGATTCCCGTGCTAATTGAGCATGATCCATAATTTATTCGCGGATGAGACTGCGGGAATTTATAGGAGGGGATTATTCGCGGATCTGAGGACCATACACAGTCGCATATCTCACCCGATCGCGGATGCTGCGGGGTTGTACTGTACTCAGTCCGGATTATCGAGTATGTACCGCAGGATCGTAACGTAGGTCAGGGATACTCGAGTACGGTCTGAAAATCGGCACGATTCCTCGATTTAATGTGCTGATTCGAAGATCTCGGTTCAAATGGTAATCCCGCCTTGTCCATTTTCCGACCTTAAAAATAATCGCATCGACTCGTGCTTTACATCCGAGGGTTCCCGAGTCAAAATTTTAGTTGTATTTAGAACCTTTAATCGTAGACTCTTGAGTGAGTTTTGATACAATCCAAACAAGGGTACACTTCTATTGAATTAAAATCCTACATTACACCTCAAAACTGACAGATATTTCCACTTCTTCTACTTTTAGGCTTTACGTAAGATGTATAAGGTCGTAAGTAGAACCTAAAGTGTAAATCAGAACCAAAAATGGTTTTAGGCCGGTTCATAATATGTCTTAAATTTCGACTCGGGTTTAATTTCAACGACACGTGGACGCGGCATCCTGAGATTTCGCAATTTCAGAAGAAATTCGCTTTCGCAGCGACATAACGACCGTCAGAATGGCGCGATTCGGGAGAGATCGGAGATGACCGCCGGTAATTTAATGCTTTCTCCTGGGGCAACGATGCGGAATACATCTCGCAGGAATTCATCCGCGGAGGCGATGAGCCTCTGAGAGCGACTTTGTCCGAGAGTCGGTCGCGGCTCGTAATAAATCCTAATTGTAAGAGGTCGGGCATTGTTTAACTTCGCGACGCTAATCGCCCAAGGCTGCTTCCAGGGCGGCACCTGGTTCACACTACTTTCACGACAAGGCTCCCCTTTCGAGCATCGATTGTCTCCGACTCGACGCCTAGTGCCTTCGATAAATTAATATACGAGCAATGAGTTCCTGAATTACGAAAACCTTACGAAAACCGAGAGACCCGGCGTCCGCGGAAAACTTACGCACTTTTCGTGGACGTGCGTGCGCCATTTGCACCGTAGTTACCTGGAAACCGTGCAACTCCAGGATTAGCCGAGCACTGGTAGTGAAGTTGGAGCAACTGCGGTGATATACGCCTCCCGAGTGAAAAATCGTGTCAGATCATAAATCTGGCCGAGAAATTACATCGCAAATGGTGGCGCGCAGGTGAACTCGACTTGTAGCCGCGGATAAAACGACCGAGATAGCGTACGCAAGGAGAGAGAGAGAGAATTACAACGGACACTATTAGCAGTAAAACGGCGTCTCCTTCTGGTGCGGCGCGTCGTGAAAAGGGGAGAGAAAGATGTTAATTTCAGTTTCGCCGCGACCAGGTGGTTTTATTTTTTTACGGAAGGTCGAAGCGCCAGGGAGCAAAACGAAAGCGGAAATTCGCTTGCCGTGGAATGGTTAGGGTCGACGACCGATTCCGCGGACGTCGCGTGATCCGCAAGCGGAAAAATCGAGTGGACAAACACGGTGATACGTAACCGCGAGTTAAGCGATCTCAATTCGTTCGTTACGGATTGTAGAGTACGTTCTTACTGGTGGAGGTATTACCGTTACTTAGTGCGCACACGGTGTACGAGCAGTACTCGTAGGAGCTCTCGGTTGCGAGTAAATAAAGCCTCGTTTGCGTAACCTCACACTCCCTGATCCTTTGATCGAGACTCTTTCCGATGGAGATCGCACCCAGGAATCCGAATCTAAGTGGAGAAATTTGTTCAATAATTTTTTCGCCCGTTTGAGTTCGCACTGGCGGAATTTCGAGCGCGGAATTCGGGGGAATCGCGGCGGGGCAAAGAGCCGCGATCGAGTCTCAATATTTATCCAAGTGCGGATCGACTCGGGGCAGTTTGCGCGTCCACGTGGATATTTTGGAGGAGGAATTCGGGACGCGTCGTCGAATAAAAGACCAGTCAGGACGGCGGACCTGGTGACAAGACGGAGGCGGCCAAGAATTCGGACACAAACTACTAATGAGTTTGGACGGTGCCGCTGGACCGACTCTCGCTCTCACCTCGTCTCCTCGGCCTCGGTTGTCCGCTAACAACTGACGGTCGAGTATATTTTCGGCGTGGTCACTATAATTAAGTCGACTCGCGCGCAAAAATGATAAAATCTCGAGCTCTACGCCCGGCGATTACGCGGCGCGAGGATACGGCGAGAGCGGCTAGAAATCCCCGGATCGACTCGACCGGAGAAAACGAGAGTGGCGAGCTCTCAAATAATAGTGCCTTGCGTAACGAGAAGAACGAGATCTTCCGGTTGTCTCGTTATTATTTCCCGAAGAAGCGAACTCCTCCGACGCCACGAACGGGCGCCGTCCTGGCCGTTAAACGCTCTACACGGCGAACCGCCGACTATCGCGTGGCCGCGGCCATAAACCCTAGTTATGCAGTGAATTAGAAGAAAGCGAGGAAAGTTAATCGACTATTCGGTCGACCACCGGTCGGCTTCGCTTTCGTTCGGGCCGTGCGATCTCAGGAAGTCCGATATCTCGCGCGATAACAGCGAATTTCCCCCACAGGGTCACGTTCCGCGCCACTTCGATCGCGCGGTTGATGCGGCAAACATTCAATTTGGTATTCGTTAACCGAGGTGGCATTTTTACTCGTCGTTTCCGCGACTTAACGGGTCCAGTTCGTTGACATCTTCGAGTTTTCCTCTGCGGCTCGCGGAGTGCGAGAAGAGGCCGTCGAGAAATGACGTCTAGATTTCACTTTGCAGCTCGCCGCAAATTACTTAGCAAATAGTAGTGCACACATCCCGGGTGGTTCGCAGTCGACTTTTCGCGCGGTCCGTGCCCCGGAATTATTCCGCACCGTTCACGGTTTACGGCCGAGATCCCGCGGAAACGAGTGGACGCGCTTCCGGTCGTGCCGTAACTGGGTTTGGTTCGTTCTTAACACCGAATGAAAGTTCAATAACGATTTTACGAAACTGCGACGGGAAATCGTACTTCCTAACGCCGCCTCTCGTGGTTTATTTGCAATGATCTATTTGCGCAGAGCACGGATGCTCGGCGAATTATTTTAATTATTCTCCTAGCTACGTATGACTACAGTGGTCTCCGCGAAACGGCCACCGAGCGCATCAGAAATTGTTGAAGAGAAGAGGTAAAAACAAGTATTATTAAAACGTTAATACCGCGGGAGTAATAGGAAGCAGCTCGTAAGTGCTACCCTCCCGCTGTTAAAACGCTCTCTCGGCAAGTAGCACTATTCCGAAATTTCCCCAGCTCGTCTCGTTCGAGCATAAAAATCCCGAGGAGGTTCCCCGCAACATTACGCTAACTGCAAACGGGTCTTCCTCGCGAGCCTTAAGGAGATCACCGTGCTCGCTCGCGCACTTATCGTTCACCTAGATGGGTCTCGCGATTCCACCGAGCAGTTCTAATCGTATTTGCGCCCGTCGAAGGGAAATTACCGTAATTATAAAAACCTCGAAATCGCCGAGCTCAAGGCTAGGTCCGATAGAGGGAGTTCGATGGGTACTGGCGGCAATTCGCCGGAAAAAATGAGCCGGAACGTCTTCCACCGCGTCTTGGATTCGCATTCGGGACATTTTTCAAGGAAAAAAGATTAAAAAAAATATATATATAATATGACTTTTAGTACGATTTCTATCCTTCGAATCTACATCGCTGTACGTGGAAACCCACCACCCTTCTGATTTAGATGTTTCGTATTTATCTACCTTTCGTTGTACCTTACTTTATGTTCGACCATTGTTCCGTTTTCATTTGGGTATAACGAATGATTTCGCGACGACTCGTGGTCGGGACTCGAATTCCCAATTAGCGGCGAATTCCTTGGTCCGGTGCGCGAAGGACATCGCCGCGATGCAAATTGCGGAACGGAGATCCGTCCGCGGCGAGAAGGCCGGGGGAGCGTAAATTTCTCGACGTCACGTCCCCGGGGTCCCCTCTCCTCTTTCCCCCAGCCTGGAATGGTTTATGTTTTGCAGATGTACCTACATAAATAGTCATTAAAAGTCGCGGCCTCCCAGGTCTTGTTTCAACATAGGGATCGACCACAAAAGAGGGCCATTAGGTGCGGCCCGGAGAACCGATTTCAACGTTGCAACGATTCGATGCGCCGCGCATAACCGATGCAACTGGCGTGCGATTCGCTCGTCAAGCTCGGAAATCAAGACGACGAGTAACCGCCCCGACGAGAGGCAAAGCGTTGGTTTCCACGATATCGGAATTTGTACTGACTGCGAATTGAAGGCAATCGGTAGCCCGCCAACGATGTGCTCGCTTTCGGTACATACGTTGAGGAGCTGGATCGGCTAATCGACGCAACGCGTAACGGCGAGTGTCGACGTTTTTGCGGAACGACGCGTGGATTCATTGAAATCATCAAGAAAGATGAATTTTAAACATATCCATCAAGTTTCGTCAAAGTCAATTTTCAGTTAGCACGGACACCTCTAATCGAGTCGATCGCCCCCAGGTGAGCCGTTTGACAGCAAATGTCGATGTTTTTGTGCAACGACGCATCGACTCCTCGCATAGACAGGTATATCCAAAGTATCAAGAAAAAAGGATTTTAAACATATCCTTCAAGTTTGATCAAAATCGAGATTCAGTTAGCGCGGAAACATCGAACCGACTGGGCAGCCCCCAGGTGAGCCGTTTATCGGGCGTTTATCGGGCGCATAGGCGAGGTGCGCAGGTAGTACCGCGAGAGAGGTCGCGGTGCGCGTCTTTATGGCCGCGTTGCGGAAGTATAAATAGAAACGGCGCGACGGGGCGGAACCATAAATTGTCGCTTCGAGATTTAGGGCCCGGGTGATATATCAAAGGGGCAATCCGGGCCTAATAGCCATCAGCTCCCGAAGAGCGGCAGCGTTTCGATCGCCGACACGGCTCGAAAAAGCGGCGCCTCCTTGCCCGGTAGTCGCCTCGGCCTGGTAGAGTCTCGGAATCAGAATTCGGGCAAAAGGAAAGGAACCGGGGAGGACAGGGGTCGCGGTCCGGGGTCGGTCGGTGTCGTAACGAGGCGTCTCGCGGTCCCCAGGAGTTAGTCACCCCGGCGAGGAGTGCCCGCGCAGTATTTGCGTCTAGGCCCTCCCACCGCCCCTCTAGGTGCGTCCTCGGCGCACCGTGTCGTTCTAGCACCGGGCACGGCACGGCATGCGAAGCGGCGGTATTCTCGAAGCGTGGCCCCTCTATTTCCGTCCGCCTTAGGAATCCAAGGCGAATTCTATCATCCGCGTCCCGTCCGCGCCGCCCGCCGGCCCGCCGCGCGGCCCTCCTGGACCCGAACCTACCTACCTCTTCATCGGCCACCCGGCCAATTAGTTCGGCAGATACGTTAAATCTGTCGTATCTGCCGGGACGCGCCGTCCGTCCGCTTTCCCGGGCGAGCCGGGATTCGCGCCAGAATTTCATTCTCGGCGCCGGAACCCACCGGCGCTCGGAGACGCCCGTCGCCCCTAAAGTCGAAATACCCTACGGCGCGTCAAGCGGCGCCGAAAGTGACTCTCGTAGGCTTCTCGCGGGACCGGGGATAGGATCGAAATGATTTCGTTCGCGTGTTCAAAACATCCGACGATGCGACCGGGACGCGATGCTCGCCTTAGTCCGCTGAAAAAAGGGGAAATTAATCGCGCGCATAACTTTTGCACCGTTCCACGAGAAGGAGGACCGCGAGACGCCACGAGGAACGCTTTCGACAATTTATGCAGGCTTTGGCGAACTCGTTCCCCGTAGAACCCACTCGATCGACGTTTACGGAGTGTCCGGCCGAGGTGTCATCGAAACTCGCAGCCTGTAGCGCAATTAGATTCGAACGTAGATTATTCTCGTCGTCGCATAAACAGAGTTGCCGCGCGGCCATTATTTTAGGTGTTAAATGACTCCCATCGTTCCGCGCGACGCCGGCGCGGGCTCGTTTTCGAAATCCGCGTATTCTGTGGCGATAAATCATTTCTATACTGCCGTTCACCGAACCGTTCCATTGTAGGCGGTCGTTGCGCCCCTGCGTATATTTATAAGATGTCCTTGCGCCCTTAATAACGTCGAAATAATCGAAAGTACTTAAAAATAAATCTATGGTATCGTCATTTTTTTTTTTTCCGCTGCGTTCATTCCCCTTTATACGTTCGGTCGGACTCTCCTAATGGACTTCCAACAGTCATCTTGCAATTAGTGCGCGGTTTATTACACTCGTGCGAGAAGGAGAGGGGAAACGAAGAGAGGGAATGCCGGGGGTCGTGACACCTCGCTTTCTCAAGTGAAATTAATGAAAACCTCCGCTCGTTAAGGTCCTTTCGAGTCCGGAGATTTTAACGAAATTCTCGGGTCTAAGAGTTGCCGCGAGTAATTCATCCAGGGGAACGGGTCTAGGTGCGACGATGGAGAAAGTGACGAACCGAGGGAGAAGACTTCCGTTTTTCGGCCGAGTGAACTTCTTTTCCTTCTCGTATCCCAAAAAGAGGAAGAGAGCTTAGGAAACGGGAACGTGGGGTAGGTCGCGGAGGTCCCGGAGGAAGCTCGGGGAACTCGCGCTAGAAGCGACGTACTATTTCCGGGCCAATTTACGGAGGCCGCGGTAAAAAAGAGTCGGGCTCAATTTCTCGGCGCGCGTGACGTTATGGAGATACACGGCGCCATTACGCGTCTCGTCGCGTCGCGTCGCGCGTTCCCCCGCGTTACGCAATTGCGTCGCGACCGCGACGCGCTTAGCGTCGAAATATCGCGATCGCGATCCGCCGAAATATCGCGCACCCGCCACTCGGTATATCAATATCGCCCGCGGCTAGCTCGCGTCATTTGGCCGGAGACCGCCACAAGGGTAGGACTTGGAACTCGCGATTGTCCGGCGCCTCCCGTTGAGGTTAGGAAGTGAATACTAAATACCCACATCCGCGGTATATCAACATCTCCCGCGGGTGGGTCGCGCCATTCGGCTACAGGCCGCCGCGGGGGTAAGACCTCGGACCCGCGCTCGCCCTGCACCCCTTCCCGTGGATTCGAAACGAGTCCGGCGTCGCATTAAACCCGAGAAATAGGAAATGCAAACCCGGTAGTTTTGCGAAGGTGATCCCCGAGATAGTTGGCGCACGTGCGATCGTGAATCACTCGCTGGGCTCTGGGTACTAGGTGTACCGAGTGCGTGCCGTCCGACGAGTCGGCGCTCGGTACGGTTACTTACCCTCGGTGTCCTTGTAACGCAAGACTTTTCCTTCGGCTCCATTTTTCCCCCGGCGGTCCGTAAATCGAGAGAAATCAGGAGATCCCCGAGATCGTTATCGATACCGTCCCGATGGTCGTTTCTTTGCGGAATACGACCTAGGCAGCTTCAGCTGCGAGGCGCAGCTGCGACTCCTTGGCATTCCGGAAAGAAGGCTCGACGTTACGCCCACGCGGTTGGGCCGCACGTGCGTAAGGTCGCCGTTTCTCGGAGATTCCTTGCCGGGGACCTCGCGTTATTCCGCATTTCGGACTGCACCGAGTCCCGCGATCCTGTCGGCCTTTCAAAGATCATTGAACGTTGACGTGCCCCTTGACGTGCCGTCAAGAGGCACGAAAGATCGTCTCAGGTCCTCGGGATAGGTAAATCAAGTCTTGCGCGGCACCGTCAACCTTTACGGCACGCAAATGACGAAGGAGTTTGAGTAACGCGAAACGGCGGCTGCGTAAAAATTGAAACGTTTCGTCTTATGACTTTCACGTGGCCGGGCAGCGTTACCATCGCGTGACCGAGTAATATAGACATCGCAACGGGCGCGAGGGTACTCGCGCACAAACGATCGTTGAAAGTCCCGCCTGAAGTGATACCATATACGCTGCCCGGCATCGGAAAAGGTCATTAAAGCCTCTTTACTCGACCCCCCACCAAACGGTCATCGAAAGTCTTCATCCAGAATGAACAACGGTGGACCGAGGACCCAAGACTCTACCGCTCTTTTTTTCCCTCCCGCTAACGAGAAGAGTCGATACATTGATATCGTCCCTACAAGAATCGCGCGGGTACCAAGCATAAAACGCACAAGTTAGGACCGCCGTAAACGCACCTTCGATTGGAAATTGCGTCCCGATACCGATTCAGCGATAAAAGTCCCGTCGAACACGGCCGCGCATCGATTCGCCGTTTCCCGGGAGCTCGCTCGTTCCGGGGGTGCCGAGACGGGTAGAAAGAAAGAGAGAAAGAGAGGGAGAGAGGAGTGCGGGGGAAGTCGGAGATTCGCATAAGCGAGCGTAGACAGAAATTAATGCCCGACCGCACCGAGAGTATCTTCCATTGGGGATAATTAGTCGGGCGCCGATGCGCCGCGCAAGAACTCCCGGCATAAGGCGAACGCGCAGGAATGCGTAACGCGCGATGCCCCGAGATGCATATTACGCGTACAAGGGACTTTCTTGCTATCCTGGGTTCCCCCCCGCGAGGCGAGTTTCGAAGCCAAGATGCCCGGCGAGGCGCGGCCCCGCTTTTACACTACTCGCCGATAAGGTCCTCGTGATAAGGCGCGGGGGCGTCCTTAAGCAAGAGGACTCGCGAGGAAACGGCGGCCGAGCGACGAGAATAGAAGACGCGAAATCGGGTCGAGCGATCGATCGAGATTCGCCCTCTCGGATTTCGATCTTAAATAGGCCGAAGAGCCGCGGCACGCGGCGGCCCGCTGCGGCACGCGGAATGTATTTTTCCCTTCGCGGCGCCCCTCGGCGCGGGGCGGCGACGCCGGCGTCGTCAACTGGCTCGGCAAATGCCGAGCACTATTATTGGCTGCCTCTAACTCGACTGAACTCGGGTATCGCCGGCTCGTTCTCGCGATTCTCACCCGCCGAATTACTCGACCGCTCCTTCCACCGATCTCCGTCGATCTTACTCCGATGAAGGGCTACAACCTGTCTTTGGAGAGAAACAAAAAAAATCGAAGGAAGGACATTTTTACAATTTCTTTTCTCACAATTCTAGTCTGCCGAATTATCTGATCGCTCCTTCCACCGACCTCCGTCGATCTTACTCCGATGAAGGGCTCCAACCTGTCTTTGGAGAGAAATAAAGAAAATCGAAGGAAGGACATTTTTATAATTTCTTTTCTCACAATTCTCGCCTGCCGAATTACTCGATCGCTCCTTCCTGCGATCTCCGTCAATCTTACTCCGATAAAGTGCTCCAGCCTGTCTTCGGAGAGAAACAAAAATATCAAGGGAAGGAGGAAATTTGTAGTATTTCTTTTCTCGCAGTTCTTGCGATTTTTATCGAGCGACAATTGCGCCGTTGAGTCGATTCGAGGTCGAACGTCGGACGCCCTCGACGAGCCGTTTACGAGCCGCTTAATGCCACTAAGCGTCGAGTTTATGTTTCGATAACGGCGCGATGAGAGTTTACACCGCTTGATGCCGGGTGCATAAATATGCCGGCGGAGTCTGTTCCCCGCCTCGCCGGCATCCGGAATTACGATCGAGACCGCGCGTTGCCGTTCATTTTTCGGAAGACGGGCCCCGCCGCTAATGACGTCGTCCACGGATGCACCGCGGGGGCATCCTTGGCGCATCCTAGTGAGACGTCCCTTCGAGCCGGGTCGAGGGCGTCGGGGCTCGTCCCTCTTAACGGGAAGCGAATTACGAATTCGTTCCCGGACGTGGCTCGGATCGGCTCGAATCGGCGATCGCCGTGGACGATCCGCGGGAACCGCGACGGATCGCGATTATTCGAGGACGCGTGCGTACGCGAGGAGGAGCCTCGCGGTTGTCTTTCCGCGGGCGAGGGGGGGCGATTCGGGATAACGGCTAGTCGCGTCGCCTTCCATAAATCAGCCGGGTACAATGCGTCGTTCTGTCGGATTATGTTAATTTAATGACCCTTTCGATATCGACGGAACTCATGAATAGAGCGGCGCGAAGGTCCTCCTCGCGACGTCCCCAAGAGTCGAGTCGCGGGCAGGGATCGAAGGTTCCGACTCCACCCTCGCGAAACTCTTGAAACTCGGCTCGAATTCAATTGAGCTCGTTTGGAGAGCGACGGGGTCGGGGGTCAATCGGCGAGATGCGATTGGGCGACCTTTGACGCTTCTCAGATTAGACTCGCGGGATGGGAAGGCACGGAGCGGACGGAAGGCACTCGCGGAATTAATGGATTCCAACGGTCGCTGAACCGGCCGCGACCTTTCTCGTGACAAATCGTTGGATGGAGTTAGGGAATGGATATTAATAGGTGGAGTCGTAACGGGTCCCTGATTCGATCAGTGGTCTGGATCACCGATCGCCCTCGACGCGTCTCCGAGTGCCCGGATCGACCCCGTCGATGATCGGATCGCCGGATCGAGAGATTCGTCCTGGAAGGGGAAATCGCGATGTCCTTAAGAATTCTTAAGGAGGCAGAGGGGGTCAATAAATACGTCCGTTCGATTTTTCCAGTCAATGGCCGAATACCGGATCCAGAGATTCGTTCCTTAGAGGAGACTCGCCGTGCTTTTAAAGATCCTCGAGGGGAGTCCTACCGCGGTAAATAGGCTCCTTCAATTTTTCTGACGGATGATCGAATCACAGGATCCATAGATTCCTTCTATAAAGGAGACTCGTGGTGTCCTTAACCCTTTCGGTACGAACGCTCTGTCCGCCGTGAGACTCCTGCTGTACAAGGCGCCGCTCCGAAAATACAGACATAGTGCGTGCATACAGGCTGTCACATGGATGCCGGGTATATCCGGCGCCAGTACACACAAGTCATCAGATGGATGCCGGATATATCCAGCATTCGTACACACAGGTCATCAGATGGATGTCGGATATATCCGGCACTCATACACACGGGTCATCAAATGGATGCCGGATATATCCGGCACTCGTACACACAGGTCATCAGATGGATGCCGGATATATCCGGCACTCGTACACACATGTCATGAAATTGATGCCGGATATATCTGGCACTCGTACACACGAGTCATCAAATGGATGCCGAATATATATCCGGCACTCGTACACGCAGGTCATCAGATGGATGCCGGATATATCCGGCGCTCGTACCGAAAGGATTAAGAATCCTTTAAGGGGTCTCGCCGGTAAATAGGTCTGCTCGATTTTTCCAGCCAATGACCGGACCACCGGATCACCGGATCACCGGCGAAGCGGTCCGGCGGTCCGGCACACTTGCACGGAGGCGAGCCGACCGTAAGCGGTTCCGTAATTGGCAGGTCCGGCAACGCGATACCGCGCCGCAACGGAATCCACTGGTCTGCTGGCCCTCGAAGGGGCCCGTCTCGTCGGATCTCGGAGAGAGGGGCCCGACGCTTCGCTTCGCATCTTCGTCGCGGGATGGTCGCGGCCCCGTGTGTAAGACGCGTGAAATTTTAGTAGGCGCTTCGATACTCGCTAAGAGCTTCACCTGGTCGAGTTCCGCTTCGTTAGCGCGGCTTCGCTCGGTCGCGACGCGGCCTTACGGAGCGCCTCCGCAGATACCGACGGATTTCCACGCCACTTCCAGCATTTTTGCATAAGAAAGACATATCGACGAGATAAGAGATCTACCATCGAGGAAATAAAATATATAACGTTGTAGAATAATTCCGAAAGATGGACCAACTTTCTTTAAAGTCTCACAGTTCTTATAATAATTCCTCGGGACGAAATCCCCGACCAATGAAACAAAGAGCAACGAAACTTTCTTTAATTGTAATTTAAAAGACTTAACTCTAGAAGATGGAGTGTAACGTTGATATTCGGACAAGGAGAAAAATCGTAGCGATTGAATTAACCCATGATGTAAGAATTGGACGGACCACCCTCTAGATCGACGACGATCCGTTCCGCTCGGAATTAAACTATTAACCCTTTGCGATCGGCAAATTTCTATGATGGGAGTACCAGATAATCGGAGCACATTTAGTCGGCTGGCCGCACCGACTTCTACGATACTCTGAAAAAGCCATCATTGTGGCGGCACCGATCGCAAAGGATTAAACCCAAATGTCCAAGGAAGTCGTCTCCCTCGTAGGTAGTACTCGGATCCAGGAAAGAGGATCGATAAGCCGCGTCGATAAATCAAATTCGGAGCGGTCTCGTTACGGGCGGGACCCGTTCCGGGTCGTAATTAAGATCTCTCCTGGCCGGTCCGGCCGTTCAGGATTATTCGAGGTTTTTCGACCGACCGGAGGCCACATCCGTGGAGGGCGAAAAAGCGCGAGCGATCGGAGCGCGGTAACGGCGCGGAAGGATTTATATTTACTAATAAGTCTGTCAAGGAGGTACTCCCAGGCAACGTTACGGCCGCTGCTCCAGATATAGAGCGGCCGCGAGGTGACCGCAACCGATGACTCGATCGGATCGATGCCTTATACAGATGCCTCGTCGATATCATACTTACGCCGTGTATGGACCCCGTCGGGGGAGATCCGCGATCCGGATCGAGAAACCTGGACTGCCTCGCGAAGACGTCCCGCGATTTTTCGACCGATTCGCCGCTAGCGGATGGTCGATCGGCTTCGAATCGATCGCGCCATCGATCGCGGGGGTCTCGAAGAGCGGAGATCCGAGTCCCCCTTCGCTTTCTCCATTCCGTGGACGGCACTCGAGGCTGCCAGAAATCGAAAGAGAAGGGCGAGGGCGGCACAGCCCGCCGGCGAATTCCTCGATGGAAACTGCATCAAGAGATTCCGCTTTCCTGCGGAATGCGATCCGCCCGTTGCGCGAGCGGAGTCATTTCAGAGCCGACCACAAAGCGCAATTCCATCGAGCGGCAGCGAGCGACCTCTTGCGACATTCGTAAAGCCCCCTGCCCACCTCGAAACTCCGTCTCGACGCTGCAAGACTCGGGACAGCACCGTGGAAATTCATCCTTTTCCCCGTAGAATCAAATTTTTGCTTTGCGAAGAAAATACAAAATTCATTTAACCGAAGAAATATCTTCTTCATACAAAGAATAATTATTTGACTGGAATAAATTGTCAACGACGCTGCAAGACTCGGGACAGCACCGTGGAAATTCATCCTTTTCCCCGTAGAATCAAATTTTTGCTTTGCGAAGAAAATACAAAATTCATTTAACCGAAGAAATACCTTCTTCATACAAAGAGTAATCATTTGACTGGAATAAATTGTCAGAATACCGAAGAAACGTTGCATCCAATTTATTCCAGTTTATTTGAGGGAAATAATTATTCCTCGAATGAACAACATATTTCATCGATGCCGTGCAATGATACGTTTCTTTCTCAGGCTAGAGGACTAATTCGGTACGCGAGCGTCATAAAAGTCCGCGAGAATCGCGATAAATTGCCCCCTCGAACTGTTCACAGCTCGAACGAGGTACAAGATTAAACAATTGATTGCTTCGAGAGGGAAGAACGGTCGTACGCAAATGAATAGCGAATGGTGATTATTTCAACGATTCGACGATTCATCCCAGGTAATTCTATGTGGAATATGAAAATCGTAGTTTAGTTCAAAGGATCCAACCCTCGGATTTTTATCCCGTGGTTTTAATATCAACGTTATGGAATATCGAAAGGAAGATAAGCGCGCGGCCGGGCACGCGTTATATCGAGTTTCGCAAGAGGAGCCCCGCTCCTCCCATTAACCTCTGCAACCTCGGCGAGGTAGGTTTACGTAACGCGCGGCGAGGTTTTTCCGAGGGCGCGATCGAAGAACCGATCGAGGGATCGATTATCGGCGCGTCGACGAGTTGGTCCGCGCGGAGAGATCGGCCGCTCTGGCCGGCCAAGATATAGGGATTTATTAGCATATAATCGCCTTTAATCGAAAACCGCCCGTCGGCCCCCTTCCCGCTTCTCCCCCTCCCGGACCACGGTCCTGGCGGATGATCATTATGCTAAATAATCCGAATCTCTCGTCCTATCGGCCGCCCCCGCGCCCCGGAGTCCATCGCGTGAAGGATCGTGGGCGGATGGAATGTCGATGGGCATCCGCGGGCCTGCGCACGAGCATAGGTTGGTCCGTCGCGCAGGATTACGCGACCACGGGCGCGACCCTGAAAACGCGACGCGCGTGCGCGCGCAGATGGGTGTATCCTCGCGCAGGAGTGTCGCCGGAGATGCGAGCGAGCGAGAAGCGATGCACCCGCGAATGGCCGCGATGCGAGCTACGTATATGAAATTTTAAGGTTAAGTGAAACCCCCCTCAAATCAGTCGATTCGAATACAACACTTTTATTTAAGGGTATTCGACCAAACAATACAACACTTTTTTTTAAGGGTATCCGACCAAACTGTCCGCAACTTTGACACACGTTGAGTTATGATAAAGACAACACACGTCACCAAAATAAGTTATAATATACTTCTACGATTGAATAACAATCCAACATCCGTCTAAGAAATATGACCTATTGAGATGGACGCGCGAGCATTGTATGTCTTTTTAAAAATGCAACACGTCCGTTGTAACGCACGTCGATTTTTACGCTCGCGTTTCTCCAGTTTAAACGGACTACTTATCTGCATCCGAGCAATAGATTTAAGATGAAGTGAAACCCCCCTCAAATGAGTCGATTCGAATACAAGATTTTTTTTTAAGGCTATTCGACCAAACTGTCCGCAACTTTGACACAAGACTCGTGATCATCTAAAAAGTGTCCGGACGCATTCAACATTTGGATTTTTCAAACAAATTTTTTAACTTAGCCCATACCAGAACCAAAATGGCATCGAGCTCTCATATTTCGATCAATATACAATTATTGAAGGCTTCGATATGAGAAATGAAAGGTTCAGGACAATTTTACGACAATTTAGAACACTCTGGTAATCGATAAACTCGCATTTGAGCGGGATAAAGGCAAAAAAGTGTCTTATGCGTTTCTATGCCAAAACGATGGGAATACGAGGTCTCGGAGTGAAAATTTAATTGACTTGGAAATCACAGATGGCACAGGGGGATCCCTCTGCAGTCAATTAGGGCCCCAGATAGCATGAATCCAGAGGATTTCTGGAGTTTTACTTCGATTTCTTTATAATTATTATACGAAAACGACAGGTGGAGTATACCACTTGGTACAATACTCAATATAATTCGACGCTGTCAGTATAAAAACGAACGTCGGCAACGTAGGTATTTAGAAAAATCTTTATCGACGTCGATCAAGTTCCTCGACGTGTTTAACTTCACCTTGAACTGATATATTCCGGAGAAAAGAATCGGAGGAGGGAGCGATAAAGAATACACGACTCCGAGGGCAGAGGCCGACCCTGAGCGTGCTGGATACGCGGTCGAAGAGTCCTTTTTTATAATGGCGCCTAACCTCACAGTCGACTGCAACGCGATTACCGGCCTTAGGTTCCTGTTTCACGATATTGCATAACACGAGATGTTATGCACATCGGGTCTGCTGCCGCTCTTTGAGACGAGCGTGCATAATACCGCGCGTTTTCCTTTCACGTCCCATCGTGGACTACTGGCGTATCGGTTCTGTCATTCGCCGCGATTGCGAATGCCGGGTACGCCGTGGCATTGACAGTAATGCCCCTGTCGAAGCGGTGCCTCTCGGGAAGAAATTGACGGCGCGCGCGTTCGCTTTCTCGATCGGGGGAATTATTACCGAATACTCTAGTGCACCTTCGAGTATATAAAGAAACGGAGGCGAACGGGTCGTCTGTTTCGCGGGAAACGGGGAATCTTTTAGGCGCTCGCTCGATATCTAGCGGTCGGAAGTGGCGTTCTCCAAAATGGCGGCCCCCTCGGCGCGGCTAACGGGTCTCCGCGGCTGCACGGCGATCCCGGGTTTTTCCTCGCGGACGCGACATTTGTACCTGCAAGCAATAATTAGTGGAGCAGCGGGGGTAAAAATAAGAGCACGATGGTCGGTAGCGGAGGAGAGGCTGCACCTCCCAGCTGTCGCGTCATTTTATACATCGGCGGGGGGGCACGCACTCCCCCACGCGGCTCGTACGCTCGCGCGTGCACACAAAGGCGTAAAATTCCCCGTCCACGGCACACTGCACCGGCGCCGGGTGTATTGTGTTTCATAAACAGTATCGGGTGTCCTAAGCGATTTTTTCACCCGACCCGCCGAGAGCAGCACTTTTACGATCAAATTTAAAGGGCAGTTTACAATCGCGATTCAGATCCGAGACCGAGACCGGCGAACTCGACCTTGCCTTGGCGATACGTGCTTTCTCGAGCTTAAAAGGCCTCCCGCTGTCCTCGAGACGCGTTTAGCAAATGCAATGCCACGTGTTCCAGTTTCGGAGGATTTCCCGCCGTTTGTGTACCCCTGCTCGTTTCATTTCCCCGTAGAAAGGAGGCCGCTTTTCAGGTGAAACGTCTCATGGAGACGGTGGCGGGCGGAAATTCGCTCGCAGCTACAGAAACCCGTTTCGGAAAGAAAATCACTTTTCCCTCCTTTGTTTTACAGCAGATCACAATTTACATTCGACGCTGTGTCTTAGTATCAATAGAACTTGCGTAAACGTTATCGTTAGTATTATTTAATTCAATTTTTTGTCTAACGAGTGAATCGACCGTCCTGCTTCCGACTCGTGTCAAAAGGCTCACACGTTGCTATTGTTTCTATCCCCAAAAAGATCCAACACTTAAGGTGATATGAAAGTGTGATATATATATATATATATATATACATACATACCAAAAAGTCAAAATATTTATAAAACTTTTCTCCAAACTGGGTGCACCAAATTATCTAAACCTGTAACACGTAATTATAGAGGCTCTAAGGAAGAACGCGGTAATCGTGTAATTTCATTTTTTGAACAAAAATATATCTTTTTTGGTCTATACTCGAGATGATTTTTTTCAAAAAATGAAATTTCACGGCCAGCGCGTTCTGCTTTAGAGCCTCCATAATCACGTGTTAAAGTTCCAGACAATTCGGTGCACCGAGGTTTGGAGAAAAGTCTTATAAATATTTTGACTGTTTGTTACGTATACATCACACTTTCATATCACCTTAATGGAATGAAGGACAATGCATGATAATATTCATTGATATTCTTTAACTTAGAAGTTTCACTTCCACCGCTCGTAACAGCTACGTGTCGATTTCTTTTCATCGAGAGAAACGAGTCGGTGGGAGAGAAATAACGGTAACGAAATCCCGAGGTACACACAGGGGCGGCGTTGGGAGAGACGTAACGAAGAATTAATAAACGACGTACAGACCGAAGCGGGATAAGGTCGACGGCGAATGAATAAACGAACAATACGGGTAATAGATCCTCCGAGGGGGCGAGTCAGAGGCGGCGGGAGAAAGAGAGAGCGATAATTAACATTCCCATCGCATAATGCGCGGAGTGTTCTTGCACTCTTGCACCGAGCGGCCTTGGGACGCTGAAGGAAGGCTGCCTATTGTTCGTGGCCCGGGATGAAACACCGCGAGAAGACTTCCTTGCCCGATCCTGGTGACAATGCCTTCTTGGGACGCCTGCGGTCCCGCTGGGACTGCACCCGAGAAACGCGCCTCGCTTCCGCATCCTTGGAAACCCGCGAGAGCCTCTTTTCCTCGGATCCTTTTGGTCGAGGATCTCCGTGCAACGAGAATCTCCCCGGGATAATGAAGTTCCTTTCGAAATAGGAGGAACGAGAGGATGATCTCTATGCCAAATCGGGGCGCTCAATGCGTATTCATTATCCATTCGCAGGTCCGCGCGAATTCCTCGTCCGCGAGAGCTCGGGTAATCGCGGAAGACGATGGTTCGCTTGTAACGCGGCCGGGCTTTATATGGCGAGAACAAACCGTGAACAAACAGCGGAATTACCGTGGTTATTCAGCGATGAAGATGGCGACGAGGAGATACCTTTCGTTCGACGGAGCACCCGGAATGCTGGCGAGAACCGCGAGCTTCCCGCGGGATTTCGGTCCAGAACGGATGGGGGAAACCTCGCACCTCGTAACTTCGCACGGTGTTATACAGGAAGGAACAAAAGTGGCGGCCTCGGTTTCTGAGCTATCTACGTTAACAATGGAGTCGAAAAGTCCTGCACGACTTTTTTCTACGGTGCATGGTCTAGCTACAATAATTAACATCCTCTCTGATTCGCGTTCGGCTGATCGACACACTTGGTTGACTCATTTTTCTAATTAATTGTTATAGGAGAAGATACCCAGGATAAAATAATTGTACAGGACTTTTCCCCTAGATTTTCAAGGAAGATAGCGAGGTATACTCTGGCTATCTATTTTGTCACACTCTGTACATCTCGTATCGGCTGAATCGAAGCAGTACCGATGATAATGGCGGGCCCGTTGTATAGATTCACGCGGAGCCCCGTCCATCTCTCTCTACCGGAGGATAGTTTCGCACTTCGCATCGTGGTCTCGTTCGTGGATTACGATAATTAGTGCGAAATCATTTCGGAGAAGTTTCTCGCGTGTAACGACAGCGATCGATTCCGCGTCGCGAGCGGCAGGGGGGCGGCTCCGCCTCGTTTTCTTGCGGATCTACGGACGCGGCTCTATCGCCTCGATAAAGAGATGGATGATCAGCTCGAAGAGATATCACCGAGGTATCCAACAGATTGGCCGACTCCACCCACGCGTGTACACCCGCTCTCCCGGTACTGTTACTTCCTTGCCCAACCCTTCCTACTTGCACATAGGGAAGTCATGAACCGAAGCGATTTGGTGCTCAGTCGAGGTGCCATGAAATCGCTATATTTCCTTCCCACCTAAAATGCCCCTCCGGCAATTCCACACTTTTCAGACATTCAATATCTGAACTTTCATTACGCACAACAGGGAAATTTTTCTTCGGTGCTTCGGACCAATCATTACAATTACGTTTTGGTACCAGGGAGACTCCATTTGCTGGAATTCCCGGTTCCTTGGGTGTCCTGGAAAATCGGGTTCTCGGAGGCATAATTTTCATTATGCACATCAGGGAAATTTTCTTCCTGTGCTTCGGACTAATCATCAGCATTACATTTTGGTACCAGGAGACTCCATTTGCTGGAATTCCCGGTTCCTTGGGTGTCCTGGAAAACCGGGTTCTCGGTGGCATAATTTTCATTATGCACAACAGGGAAATTTTCCTTCGGTGCTTCGGACCAATCATTACAATTACGTTTTGGTACCAGGAGACTCCATTTGCTAGAATTCCCGGTTCCTTGGGTATCCCGGAAAACCGGGTTCTCGGAGGCATAATTTTCATTATGCACATCAGGGAAATTTTCTTCCTGTGCTTCGGACTAATCATCAGCATTACGTTTTGGTACCAGGAGACTCCATTTGCTGGAATTTCCGGTTCCTTGAGTGTCGTGGAAAACCGGGTTCTCGGAGGCAGGCGAGGTGCTGGTTCGCGAGAACCAGGCCACCACCGCTTCGGGCGTGAAATCGTAATGCGATAATTGCGCTTGTTTCCGTGGTAAGTGACCATTCGCGTTCTCTAAGTCGCGATGCTCGGCCACGGGCGCGTAACTAGCTCGGATTATTTACCAATGCAGTGACGGCGCAAGTTCTCCGGCCATTGTCGTCACGAAACCGTTTTTGCTGGAAAGCTGAGACACGGCCACCTATCCGGTCTGCACGCACCTTTGTAGGAACGCGTCGAAGAAGGCAGATCTTTGGCAAAGGTGTTTTCCTGGAAATTCGTCTTTCTGCTGAGATCAAGGTTTCATTTTCACCTGGGGCATTTGTGTTCCAAAAAGTGAACCGACCCTCGGTGCGAAAAGATATCCGATCAGAATTAGGTCGCCAGGAAGTGGAAACAATTCGAGGAAGAGGTCGAACCCAACGGACATTGGCGGTGCGACGTTTTCCCTTGTTCCGCTCTGTCGTAAATCCCGAACTATTAAGCCAGACCCGGGTGTACTTTTGCTGGAATGCTCGTTGGAAATTGCTGCCACGTCCCGGAGGTGAATGTAAGGCGCAACGCGGCGAACACGTACCGCACGTGCAACGCGCACCTACGGGTCGTGCGGACGTTCGCCAATAATCGGCAAGAAAGTAGCGGCGACCTCGGTTTTAAGGTGTTTTAGGTGCTCGTAACCCGGCACGATCGCTTCTCCTCGAGGGGATCTCGTTATCGATGAACAATTCAAGCGGTTAGGTAGTTTGATAAGCTCCATCAATCTGGCGCAATCGGCGCGGGCAGCACGTCGCACGGGCTCTACACTGCAGTAGAATGCTCAAAACGCAAGTTTTAAATTGAAGGGATTAAAAAAAATAATAAAAAATTCGGTTAAGTTAATGATTAGTACATTCATACCAGAACTATTGAATCTCTCTACAAATAATCACCATATCAAATATGTAAAGCGGTCAAATCAACCCTGACACTCTTCTCTGCGCATATTAATGTTATAATTACAATTTGAAATTTCATTATGCCCGTTTCAAATAAGGATACCTGGATTACATTGTCGTGGTAGATCTCTAATTGACAATATTTACTTTTCTGTCAATTGGCCGAAGGATAAAAAATTCAATTGTCTGGTAATCGACAGATTTATCGAAGAGCTAACTTTGTCCAACTTGTAATTATAAGATCGACCACAGCTTGCGTATGAAAAGGTACCACGGATTTTTAAATTCCGTCAATTACAAAATTCATATTTCGAGCATTGCACCGCATTGAAGGGTCTCAGGGTGCGTCTATTCCCCGGGGGCCCGAGTCCCCGTTCCCTCTGACATTTATCCCGCAGGAACGAGGAAGTGCGCGGCCGTTCCGCGTAAGAGCAACGAGGAGGGAGGTGGCTTAGGGCTGGGATAAAATTCGTCAGGGCTCGAGAGCCGTGCATTGGCGAACGATAGGATCGGCCGCGCTTTCTCGCCGGTTTCCTGCGGTGAAACAATAAGGCGCACTCGTTAAGGCCCCGCGACGAAGGAAAGAGAGCCGAGAGCTAATCCGGGACGCTCGTTGCGAGCAAGCCCGCGGGAGCCGGGAACCCAATTATGATATAATTGCGGGCGTCACGACAGAGGTTAATTATCCGCATTTCACGCGCTGCTCTCCCGGGCACCGATACGACGATACGACGATACGACCGACGGTCCACTTACGGCCGGTGAAGACATCGGCTTTACGAGCGGCGCTTTCGTACTTGCACCTGGAACGACCGCCGATACGTAAACCCGCCGCGTTCCCC
Organism: Orussus abietinus; assembly: GCF_000612105.2. NCBI lineage: Eukaryota > Metazoa > Arthropoda > Insecta > Hymenoptera > Orussidae > Orussus > Orussus abietinus. Next base: position 174,625 of record NW_019396002.1, read on the forward strand.
CCGCAGCCTGGCCGCAAGAAGGGAGTCGAGGGGTTTTGCCGTCGCGATGCCGGAATCGCGCTAACTGTAACTGCCATCGCGTGTATATACGAATGCGGCCGTTCCGCGTGCTCGATCTCAGACCGGAGTCCTACCGAGCGCGTCGGGTGTCGCACGGGACGCGGCGCGTCAACGCGTCAAAAATGAAAACTAATCGGAACTCATCGAACGACCGATAAGATTAAACGCAGCTACGATTAATTTCTCATCCTCGACGCGTTGACGCGCCGCGCTCGGTCGGACGCCGGCTTTAATCGGTAGCGCGTTGGAAGAGCTCCTCCACCGTTTAGGGAGGTGGACGACCCGTGCCAAAACGTGGCGTTAAATTAAATCCAACTTCGAACGGAGGCTTTTCGCCAAGAATCGCGCGCTTCGAGTAACAGGCGAAAGGACAAGGTTGCAATCAGATTGCGCAATCGAGGCCTCCGCTGCGTTCGCCTTGCCAGAGAAAGAGATCTCATCTAGTGTGCATGCCGAGAGATGATCTTTTCGAGAAGAGGCTGCCGGCGAGCACGAGGAACACGAAGGCAGACCTTAAACTTGAAGCTAATGACGCCAGAGGCCATTCTGGCTGAAGCTGGGACCTTGGACGTACGCGCGAGTACGAGTTCGACGATAAGAGTCTGGGCCAATAACGATGCAGAAACGAGAATGTCGTAATTAGGGCAGTTAGAGCTTTGTTTCCCTTCGGGGTGCGTTATTAACGAGCGCACTAACGACTCGTCGACCAAGTAGGTTAAAACGAAGTAGATCGTTTGCACGTTGCTGTCTAAAAATGTTGTTCTTTTTGGGAGGAGAAGGGGGTAGATTATTTGAATTATACGTTCTGCAGCGTGATTCATCCCATCAAAGAGACGTAAATTTCTGGAGATGCTCTCATGGCCGAAAAAAAGTACTGCCTCGGTCGACTCGTACGTCTCGATAGTGGTCGCTGATTCATCCCGGGATTACGCCTTCGCTTCTGGCTCATTAATTCGGATCTTCCATAGCCTTGTCGTGGGATCCAGGGAGACGTGTGAGATCTTCGCTCGGTTTGATTTACTCTGAAATATGTTCGGACAAAATTTACGCCGATTGGTCTCGTACTCGGTTGACCATGTCCGAATTCGTAGCCATTGCGTTATTACCTGCTACCCCGATTCACTGTAGGATAAGCCATTTTATCTCAATTTGTTTAATCGTTTATTCCTTCATTTCGGGTCATGTATTATTTAGTTACTTAAACTTGGATGCGACGGAAGAGGAGGCAGTTACGGTTATCTTCCCCTAGAAATTGCTTCGTAATGGCACAATAAAGTTGCAAAATTATGGTAACGCGTCATATGAAGTTACTCGATAGGGAACATCATCTTGCTAATGCCGAGGAGTTGCCTATTGGAGAGTTTGCTTTGAAGAATAGACCAGGGTGAGGCAAAGGACAATGACCGGTTGGAAGGTGGCCATTCGATCGAATGTCGCGCGTATGAATTATTGATAGAGCCACGGTCTCGTAAGTGAGTTCGTAGAGGTTGTCGAGAACAAGGCTGATGACGCGACACGGCCATTACTCGATCACCCAGAACTCGGGGTCGAGCTTGAACCTCTGACAAATGAATTTGAAGAATTGGATACTCGCCATCAATATTTTCGACATTCGCATATATAAATGATTTATAAAGTCAGGAGGTTGCAAGTGAGTGTTTGTCGAGAACAAGACTGGCGATATGACACCGTTATTCAGAATGAAACACATTAGATCGGCCCGGTTGAGCCGAAAAAAATTCCGGTGATATCGAGTACACGATTTTAAGTGGGAGTACGCTCGTTTTTCCAGGACCGGATCGGCACGGAAGTGCGCAGTCCCAATTATGTGAACTTCATTCCACCAGAATTTTTCCGATCCCTGTTTTAATGTGCCTCGTCTGCGTTTCAAGCTCTACTCGATTGCTCAGAACTCGAGGTTGAGCTTTTAACCCTTTTAGTGCCGGGCGAAAAAGAGGTGCTTATGCGAAGATAACCGGCCGAACTTTACGATTTTACTAGGATTTGGAAAAAGGCTCATAAAAACCAAACGAAAAGCAATATTTACATAATTCAAAAAGCTGGGTATTAAGGACAAAATAGAGAATAAAACAGTGACGCTAATTTTTCTATATTCATTGAAAATTACATAAATAACAAAGGTATAAGATAAAAAAAAAAGAAAAATTGAGTTCTCTGTTTCAAAACGTAATTGCACATAGGAAAAGTCATCTTTTTATCATAAATTTATATAGACCGTTTATTGCAAAGTATATACTTAAAATTTTCAATATATTTTGTAACAAAATAAGTAATATTGCGCAAGAAACATAAAAAATAACTCCAAGGCACATGGTAGGCGCCGGACGGATTATCTCATCCGAAACAAGTAATTGTTATAGGTTATAGGTTGTTATAGGTGTTGTTGTATCGTTATTTTAATTCTCTCGTAATGAAATTAGACTATTTATAACGTATTATAAATTTATTTTGAGATGGAGATCTCTCGCAAAGCGAATAGTAAAGCGCTACAAGGTGCGGGCCGATATATCGGCTCTGGCACTTTTCGCCAGTGCAGCGAGGGCCGATATATCGGCCTCCGGCACTAAAAGGATTAATCCCCCGACACAGGAATTTGACACGACCGATAAATATTCTCTAAATTGCTCCAGGGGCTTCTGTTGTGATAGTAACTTGGGAAGCAATCGTAAACCTCCTTCACAGAATTATCATCGACCCCCCTCCCCCAAGTGGATGGTGGGGAGATGTCGCAAATATCGCCTCGAAAATGGGGCGTTCGACTTAGCCCTTGTATTGTCTTCGCCTCTGGGAACGTCTTATCAATGCGCACCTTGAACCAGTACGACAAAAGCTTCCCTTCGAGATCGGTCTATGATTCGACCCCGAATGTCGTACATACCGGGTTTGTTAACGTCGTGTCAATCGCCGGAAGGAAGAAAGATATCGGAGAACCTTCCGCTTCGAAATTCTAAAGAAATATTTCTCCTCGCAAAGGATATCATACGTATAAAATGATGCAAAACATAACGCCTTAGACATAAATTTCCAACCGTCGCGTGGTGTATCGTGTATTGTCATTTACGTATCTCGTTTCCTGCATCTGGAAACTCGTGGGTTCTTATTGTTAGTGCAAACAGTGGTATGTGCATCTTGGGAGCATTTGCATCACAGTGGCAGAAAATCACCCGGTGGACATCTACAAGGAACTTTGATCTGGCCTTGAAACAAGATCTCAGCGCGTGGGAGGCAACTACTGACAGCTTCGAACCGCCAAAGTAAAGTAACGCTAGAATCGAAACTACTTACCAAGGTTAGTGCATAAACTTATGTTAATTCACCAGAAACTACGTAGAGAGAAGTGGTTTTCCCAACTCCTCGGAAAGTCGAGGAAGGTCGTAGAGAAAAGTCGAGCTCGCTTGAACGGTAGACCGTGCACCGGTTCGGACCCCTTGCTGAGACCTCTAAGAGAAAATGCTAATCTCGCTTTGACGGTTCCGAGGCAGCCAGTCCGGGTTAAGAATGACAATGTCCGTTTTCCTCCATCTCGGCGATGTCGTTGAACTCGAGGGTACTTTTGGCTCGTGCGATTCACCACGTCCTCCTCCAAATCCTCCGAAGCTGAATGAATCGACCGACTCGTGTATCCGGGAATTTGCAACATCGGTGCGCCCCTAAGTGCCTCGTCGTTTTGCGGTCTTTGCCCCGATTAGCTCGCTTTCTTACGCTAATCGTTTAGGGATACTTTGCCCGCGAGTCGTAAAGCTCGGAGACTCTTAACTTGCATCTCGAGCTACGGCTGTCTTTATACCGCCGCCTTAACGCCGCGTCTCGCGTAATTCCGCGTCCGAGGGAAGAAACTGGCCTGCAGTTTTCAGAGAGTCGGGGAATATCGGCGCTTATGTCGCCTCCGAAGGAGGAAACGTTCATCAGGGTTCATTGCGACACGTGGCCATTATACCCTCGGAAGCCAAGACCAAGACCAGAGGAGGTAAACGGCGACGCGTCGCGTCAAGTAGCGTGTACGGTATTTCTCATATTCCGATAAGTACTCGTTCCGAGAGTCCATCGTTCGCGTACTAATTTCTGGAACGCTCCTCATCCCGGTGAGCTTCGGAGGCCGACGTGATTTAAGTCGAATGGTTTATCTACCGGGCGGGAGTAAAAACTTTTATCGAGTCCAATAAAGATTTCTCTCGGTGCGCGATATATCTCGGTACATCGCGCACTTGGGCATCCGCACATCCCGTACTTATCCCGGCCGCAAAATAAGAAAAGGGGAGCGCAAAATCGTGTCTCCAGAACGAAGCGCGGCCAAGGTTGGGCGATTCCAGCGAGGTTGACTTATTCGAGGAGGCCCGTGACTTACGCTAATTGTTCTCGGTGCAATTAAAGCCGAGCAGACATCCAATTATTTCGAGCCTGCGCTAAGCGCTAGGCAGCGCCCATTAGCCGACAGGATACCGGTGATCCTCTTATTACGAATTTCCTGTCGATCTCGTTTCTCTCTCTTTATCTCACCTCTTTTTGCTCGCCTCTCCCCTCTTTCTCTGGCCTTATTTCGATCGCTGCGCTGGCCGTACGTCTCCCTAGGCCCGAACGTAATGGAACGTAATGGAGCGTAATCGTTGGGCCCACACCTGGCCCATAACTCGTGTTCTAATCTTTGTTCACCGTCTCGGTGATCGCCGGGACGACGTTGCAATCGTCGTCCACTCTTAGCCCGGTTTCCCCCGTGTGGGACAAAGCCGTCCTATATTTGATCAGAGTGCACAGATTAGGCGATTTATCACAATCTAGGCCATTTTAAAAGACCTGTCGTGACAACTTTCATTCAAAAGTTGCCATTTGTGCGATTTTTAAATTGCCAACGATTTTACTCTCACCATTTAGTTCTAACTTTTTGCATTAAATGGTCAGTAGTTTTTAAATTCCATTATTGGGCAGTTTTTGCTCTGATTTCGCGGTGAACGCGGAAACAGAACGGCAGTGGAACTCTAAGTTCATGGAACGACAAAGAGACGTTACACGTGTGTCCTGCAGACAGATGTCGGATACCCGGGCGATTTTTAAATTGCCAACAATTTTACTAATGTCTCACTGATTTATTCAAATTTTTTTTGCATTAAATGGTCTGTCGTTTTTAAATTCATCATTGGGTTACTTTTGCTCCGATTTGGCGACATTTAGCGGTGGATGTGGAAATAGAACGGCAGTGGACCTCGAGGTTCATGGGACGACAACGAGACGTTCACACGTGTGTCCGGCAGACGGATGTCGGACACCCGGGCGATTTTTAAATAACAAACAATATTACTAATGTCTCACCGATTAATTCAAATTTTTTTTGCATTAAATGGTCTGTCGTTTTTAAATTCATCATTGGGTCACTTTTGCTTCGATTTGGCAACATTTAGCGGTGGATGTGGAAGTGAAATAGGAGTGGACTTCGATACTAATAGGACGGCAAAACGACGTTTACACGTGTGTCCGACAGACAGACGTCGGATACCCAACCAGTGGCTTGCCGGACAAACCTCGAGACCATTCGACGCCGGATGTCGAATACACGCGTCGAAATGGAAGAACCCAAATCATTGGTATGATTCAAACTAAACGGACATACTTAAAGTCACCGTAACAGAATTTGTCTTGAAACTTTCGGAAGAGAATTTCTGTCAATTGATGGCGAGTCACCGATCGGACCTTCGATCCAAGGGAAGGCTAAACATCGGGCTATTAGTTTAATCTCTCCCTCTGCCAGTTCTGTCCGAGAGGAAGCAATCGATCGGTACATGTATCGGCGAGTCGGTTAGTTCGTCCAGGCGAGAATCCGTTCGCGTGACCGAAAACGAAACGTTTTTATCCCCGAGATCGTGGGAAGAAGATCCACGAGGAGTCTCGGGGCGAGCCGATTCCGCATCGGACGTCCGAGATCGATCTCGATCGGCCTGTCCGCCTTGAGACTCGTCGGGAACGCGCACTCTAGAAACCGCGTCCTGGCATCTAATTAACGTCGAGTCGTATGCGCAAAACCTAAGGAATCCTCTCGACGGAAGTGGACACGAAAGAGAATTTGAAGGAAAGTACTCGAAGAAAACTACTGCAAAAATTCAATGTCACCAGCCGCAAAAGTTGCCAAGAAAGGACTCGGAAAATCGCAAAGTCCCGCTTGGGAGACATTTCCTGCAAACGATATAGAGTGCACCGGGAGGAAAAGTCATACCTCCAAGAATAATTGCGATACGAAATAAGTATTCAAACGCTGAATACAGGTTATTAGATTTTCGCGTAACCGCGGGATAAAGCCGCGGAGACTCGTAATTTCCGTCAGGGATCATCGAGAGATCGCGGCGGACTTTCAATTGACGCTCGGCTGACGTTGGGAGGGAGTCGCCGGGGAAGAAGAGGGAAAAGGGGAAAAAGAGAGAGAAAGGGACGAGAAAACGGGACATACGTATCCAGAGTTTACGAGTGTACTCAAGAGCCGCGGTGTACATAAATGAAACGCCTTATAAGGCTCGCCGGGGACTGGAAAGCCTTGGAAACTTACGGGTCGAGCAATCAGAGGTTTACGCACTCTTTTATCAAGAGACGCCAAACGCCCGCGATAAACTTACCGTAAAGTCGCATTACGTCGTTGCGACGAAAATTGATGCACTCCTCTAGTAGGTGCTTTCGCGTTTCCCGGCGTTCCGGGGCGCCTCGAAATCCCATTCCTCGGCGCGATAAAAATCCCGACCCCCCCGGATCAATTGGCGTTCGATAAGGTTACGATTCAATGCCCGGGCCCGATAATTCCCCCTCATCTGCCCATTACGGGCTCGTTACACGCGATTCGATTTGCATCGCTCTCCGCTCGACCGCGGTCGGTTTCTTCGGCCTCGCGGCAGATTAGAGCACACCTAAATGGCTAAACGTTACGCGAAGGGTTCTCGAAATGGATCTCAGCCCCGAAGAAAAAAAAGTCCTCGGGTCATACTTCGTCGAGGTTATGCCACGCGCGATCGTATAGCGCTTAACGTGAAAAGAAAAAGCCCTCGCAAGCGCAACCACTGCCAAGGGGCGCACGAATGCACTCGAATGCATTTGCTTAGCATTTATTAACCGCATTTTCTCAGAGCTCATAGTCGACCGGGGCAGATACGATCTCCGACTTTCTCCGATCTATCGATAGGTTCGGCTCGGAAGCAACCGGCGAACTCTGCGCATACCACGGGGAATTTGACCCGTTCGCGAGGAACGCTCGAGTCCATTGTTACGCGACATGACTAACTTACGAAGTGCCATCGATTCCCAAAATACCCATTTATCGAGCTCGAAGTCGATCCATAATTCACCTCACGTCTGATACGGACCTCGACTTTTGGCCTCTCCCAGCGGCTACCTACGATCGGCTCGTTTCGGATAATTGTCCACGAAATCGCGGTAATAAGGCGCGATTTACGGCTGTCATTTTAATAGATTAAATGCAGCCCTGGCGCGTTAAATTATAGCCACCTGCGTCTAGTTGAATGTAACCGGCCGTTCGGCTGCAATTGCGGGGATTAACGCGCCGAGTAAAGAGAGGGATTTATGCAAAGCGAGAATTCCTAATGGCTTCTATGGGAATAAACCGTATCGTTTACGTCATTACGGGTATTCTGCTCGCAATTAGTGGCGGACCCTCGACCGCGCCTTGGCCCGTTGATATCAATGGATAATCTATATTTGTACGCGGTACGACCCCCCTGAATAAGTGTGTCACGTTTAATAATCGGCAATTACTGTACATGGTAACCCTGTAAAGCTTGCGCAATGTACACTTGATTTGGTGGTCGAAATCTCCGCTAATGAAGAATGTCGGCTAATTAAGACAGTTTCGGCCATTAAGTCGGAACAAGGGGCGAATATGGTTTGGTCGGCTGCGCTGACGAAAATGTCGGATAAATCACGGCGGCGAAGCGAGTCGAGATTAATGCCCGCTCGAAGAGTCAGGGTCGGGCTCGGATCTCACCTCGGGACTCGCACGGGCCCCGCTTTTATGGAGGAGGGAAATTTGTCCGGTTCTCATGCGTGCGCCCCGGCGAACACGCCGGAGAAATTAATCGACGCGGGGTTAACGCGGCTATTCGCTCGTGGAAGACACGTCCATTAATATCCCCGTAACGAGCCGCGGCCTCCCTTGTCGTGGGTGGGTACCGCGTCTAGTGTTTCGCGATTAGGGGCTGCTGCGGCTTCCGGAAGGCCGTCCTTACCATACGACGAAAGAGAAAAAAAGAAGCGGCGAGGGTTCCTTAATCGTCTTGGTCGTGATCATCGGTCTCTCTAGCGAAAAGAAAAAGAAGGACTAACAAGGAAACATTCCCAAGGGTCCGCCGGCGATCTCATTGATTTTCATATATGTTGAAGAATACAAAAATATTAGAGACACGTGCTTTTTTTTATCTGCAATGGTCCACATTTAAGGGGTGAAACAACCCCCCGAAGTTTGGCGAAAATTCGATTTTTATATTAATTTTCGTAGAAGCAGTGGAGGGATTTCGACGAAACTTGGCATAAACGTATTGTGTATAAGGACGGTGATAACACAATGTTGTCCAGGACAGTTTAAGAGACTGAAATTGTTTCGCAACAGATTCGATGTCGGTATAACCCAATAATGATAGTCGGGATATACCCATATACCACCTAAATCCATTCTTTTCAACCGATGTATGAATGTTTATTGGCTAAAAGCAAAAAACACGTATTTCCTCATTTTTCCTAAGCAATCACATAGCGTAAGTGGAACTTAAGTAGAAATGCTTGTTTAATAGATATTATAAAAAAAAATTCGCCTGAAGGGTAGTTCACCCCCTTCAGGTGGTGTAGCATTTCTGCACAATATTGTGTTTTCACCGTCCTTATACACAATACGTTTATACAAAGTTTCGTCGAAATCCCTCCACTACTTTAACGAAAATTAATATAAAAAACGTGTCTCTTAGATTTTTATGTTTTTCAACATATATGAAAATGAATAAGATCGGCGGCGGACACTTGGGAACCTTTCCTTGTAAGTGGCGCCGCTATCGAGATGACGCTTCTCGCCAAGAGTAACAATTTCTCGGAAAGAATGTCCTTTTTCTTTCGTAACTTCGCCAAGAAATATTTGGGAATGTATATTCCGCCGTGGTTGTCACATTAGAGATAGCATGTAGAAGTCTACGTAGAGAAAAAAAATACAAGTGTAGACGTTACCACCATAATTATAAAATAACCGACGATCCCTGTATGTGGTATGATGTACATTTACAGAAAGAGAAAATAACTTTGCATGTCGTGTTATTTCTCTCTATAGTTGTACGTCGTACCCCTTGTAGGGACCGGTGCCTATTTCGCAAGGTCTTCTTTCTCGGTGCACGTTAGTGGAAGTTTGCGTTCGATTTCCGTCTCCCTTGCCGAGGAATTCCTAGCTTTCGGCTAAAAAGCGAGCGCAGTTATCAGCGGGGAACACCCCGGGGAATGGTCCGGTTTACGTGGAGAAAATACCTAAACCGGTGGTTAGGCATTGTCAATTGGCGGGCGGGCGTTCTCGCGGAAAGTAGCAGAGACATGACTCAACTCATTCGTATTCGAGAAGTGCACCGAGTCGAGTCACCGCGGTAACTCGTGCACACGCGCTACGTACAAAACATCCGCGCATCAGAAATTGATGCACTCGGGAGTAGTCGAAGGCTGGGGAGGGAAAGATATGTGGGGAAAGTCTGCACGTAGAACGATCGCGTTACGTGCCAAATTTCAAGCAGGGCTATATTCGACGAATCTTAATTGCGCGCCCACAAAGTATCCGCGGAACTTGAACCGTCTTACCGGGAGTAATCTCGGTGCAGAAACAATCCCGTTTTTATTTCACGACATATCGAAATCTCGGCGGAATAAAGTCGCGCGTCTCGTTAGTTCTCTCTTGAGCGAAGGAACGAGCCTCGGCCACCACCTTCTGTCACTCTTGAGGATATTTGGTCTCCGCTAAAGTACCGAAAGAAAGGAAAAAGAAAAAGAAGTCGCATTTTTGCCGAGTGAAATAACGAATTCCTGACCGCCAAACAGGTTAACCAACGGATGGACCGAAAAGGAGAATACATTCGGTGGAGTCGTAGGAACTCTGAGTTCTGACTCATCGGGTCGTGATTCATGAATACATATTCGCGATTCCGGGTGTAGAGGGCCGAACGGTCAACGCATTCTCCATTATGAAATTCCTGTAATTATGAAATAATAAAATACCTCGCGTCTGTACCTTCTTACGGGGAGGACGCAGTTCGATGTCGAATTTTTACCCACCCGTCAGACCTCGGACACGTTTGCATAAATAATCGAGAGTGCTAATTTATCACAAGTCGGGGACACTCGGAGGGAGTCGCGGCGTATTTCATGAACAACTAAGTAAGTGAAATGCGATACAGGTTGCGCAATCATAAGTCAGCGGTGAGTTCGCCTCGGAAGGTATCGAGAATTTCGAGACTTATTCGAAGTACCGATTTCTTGGTTAAAAAATGCTTCAATTAGCTCCTTACCCTCTTGGCGAACGCTCGGAAGCGTTTCGGTCGCTCGGGCGATGAAAAAGGAGTACAGCTAAAATTCAGCGTTCATACAACAAGAGCTCGTCTTTCTCGGTAATCCGAGCGGCTCGCTTTTTCGCTCTTCTGATCGAGCGACCTCGGAATATCAACATTTTTTCCACCTCGCCTCATGGGTAAAATTACTTTCCGCAGCGATGTACGCCGTTATATTACCGCTTTCTTCCGAGCGTTAATAAGTAACCTTGTCATTCAATCATTACCCGCACTTTGAGCACGTTAACGGCATTAATACGTTCCTGGGCTAAAAGAAGGTAATCCGGATAATTCTTTTCTTTCAGGGGATGTGAAAGTGGCATCCGAAAGCTCAATCGTTTATGACACTATTCTACGAACTGGGGGTGGTGAATCGTTTCAAACTCTAAAACGTGAATGTGGAGGCTATAAGGAAAGTCCTGACACTCGTGAAATTTCATTTTTTTTATAACAAATTTGTAAAAAAACTTGAAATTTCATGAATTTCAGGACCTTTTTTATACTCTCCGTATTTTAAAGTTCGAAGCGATTCAGTACCCCCAGTTTGGATAAAAGTTTCACGAACGAGAACTCTTTGACGCCACTTTCGCATCACCTTTATCGCCATCTTTCTGCCAAAGGGGTATCGAATGCCTTCCAATCCCGCGTCCCCTTTTTCTCTCCGAGTAAGATCGACGGGAAGCTCCCCGTTTTCGCAAACTAGGCGAAACGATCCATATTGCCGACTTCGATCCAAATGGCGATCATCGACGGCACGTGCGCGATTTGTTCCCGAGAAATCGATTACCTTAGCTCGTGCACCGACTCGAGACCTTCGTTTACAGTTACCGTTCGCTACCATACGAGTGTCTCCGCAAGTACCTATGTGCGCCGCCCCGGCTTCGTAAATAACGGGCACATATAGCTACTTACTGGATAACGTACGTTCGAAGCTGACAAGGAATATTTGTGCCCGTGTCGAACATAAATATGAAGGCAACCACGGAAAGGTCGGCATCACGGTTCGTTCCGCCGAGGAAATCAGGTCTAGAGCAGTGCCGTGAATAAGTGCGCTGATATTGCCGGTTATGCCTTTGGAATGATATACCATAATTATATTTAAGGGACGTCGTAAAAGATGTCTTGCACCGTCGAGCATATTTTTCTTTGCGTTATTTAGATAAGAAGTGTCATAAAATTTCGTGAAAAACGCGTTTCATGGCGCCGGGCGGGAGTACCATTGTACCATTAATTGTAATAATTAGAAACATAGCGATGGAGTGAAGTCGATCATTGATTGATTACAAGCCTTTCCGGTATCGACGCCGACACTGGATTCGATATCGACTGATATCTTAACGGTACCGCGCAAAAGCGAACGATACTCGATGGACTGTATTTTTTTTTTTACGTTATTTAGAGAAGAAGTGTCATAAAATATCGTGAAAAACGCGTTTCATGGCGCCGGGCGGGAGTACCATTGTACCATTAATTGAAATAATTTGAAACATAGCGATGGAGTGAAGTCGATCACTGATTGATAACGAGCATTTCCGGTATCGACTCCGGCACTGGATTCGATATCGAGTGGTATCTTGACGGTGCCGCGCAAAAGCGAACTATACTCGATGCACTGTGCACCTGTATGCAATGCTGGATCAAGGACAATGTGTCTCTCGATCGTTCGATTGATCCGCTAAATGTCAACCGAGCAGTAAACACCGCCGATATCGCCACGGAATCGTTCCCGCCCAGTTTTGCAGGTTTACGAGCGGTATTATTAAGATGCGCAGGATGAGCAGGATGGCAGCGATAGTTTCAGGGGAATTTAGATGTTTACGTAGTTTGGTTGGAGAAGTACTTAACGAAAAAAAAAAAAAAAAAAACTTGTCAAGATGTAAAAAGACTCCGCGCCGTGGGTGTAAATCTGCGGTTTAAGTGCAGCGTGATTATTGCGGATTTATTGCTGTCATTGGGGCAAGTGGATCTAGGAAACGCGGATTCGACTCGGTCTTCGAAAGAACGTACTTGCTCGTGGTATTTCATAGAATTACCGGAGAGAAAGCGTCGTAGTTACTGTAAGAAATAATGACCGTTGGCAGATAGATTCCTTTACAGTCCTGGAAGACGTTAGAGGGGAAAAATTGAAAATGATACGCCGGGGAGAGACGACCTTTACGTGAAATTAGAGTCTCTTCGGAGTAACATTTCGAATTCAATCGATAAAATCCTGAGGACTCGGAGGACGTGCGTAAGAGACCGACGGAATGTTTAAACCTTCCTCATTTTTCGCTATCGCGACGGGTTAACTTCTCACCCGTGTCGAATGAATTCATCTCGCTCACGTGGACGCGGTCGGTGAAACGCTCTCGGGGTAAAATATTGAGAAACGTTAAAGACGGCTGTCTATTGAACGTATAATCAAACATCGCACAATGTCAGCATCGGTGAATCTCTCGTCGCAAACGCGGCGACGTTAATTCTCCACCTTTCGCGTAGAACTTTCTACCGACATTTCTCGAGGAATGCATTTAGCGTTCGACATGCTAAGTAACCGAAGAATCCACTGCCTCGGGACTTTCATCCTCGGGTGCATTCTCGGTACGGGTAATCGTAACGGCACTTGCACCTTCACGTTCCATTTTTGATAAGATTAATTGAAACGCACTTTTTAATATGATTAATAAACGTATGTGGCATCGACAAAAAGCAGACTTAGACTAAAAACGCGACCAGCCGAATTCCTAGACTCGTTAAACTCGAGTCATATTTTCTAAAACTCGGGTTATCGGGACGAACTAATGCGAATCATGCGTGAGAAAACTAGACCGAATTGCGAGAATAACAACAAAGTTGAATTAAATTCGTTTACTCTGTCGATATTCAAGCCATTTCACTCATCGACTCGTCATTGACTCGATTCATCGCGCCGAACGTATCCGGACACTTATCTCCTTCCATCACCAAATTATCGACTCGACCGAGGGGCTATTCACTTGGAAATCGATCAAAAGGATTTCATTCCTTAAGAAATGATTGCATTTGATTTCATATGATAAACGGTAATGTTATGCATTAGTTAGTGATTTCCGGCATTAAAGCTGTTGGTATTAAAGTTTCGGCGATTTTCAACGATTTCCTGTGATTTCCAACAACGTGCCTGCGATTTCCAATGATTTCCACTGATTTCTAAAATTCTATTTCCGACTTTTTTCATATCCAAACGATTTCCCACGGGTTCCACATGATTTCCAATGATTTCAATCGTTGTCACCTGTTCCTAACGATTTCAAAACGTGTTACATTCTTCAAATAAGGCTCTTAATGATTTTCAGCTGATTACCATATGATTTCCAGCATTAAAATTCATGATTTCCCGAGTGAAATACCTCCTCGGACTCGAATCCCGACTCGGGTTGACTATATTTTCGAATTCGAGAACCTTGAGTCGATAAAGCATTCGACTCGTCCCATAACCAATTTACACTTGTCCCAAAAATGGAGAGGGAGGTTATTCAAGCCATTTCACTCATCGACTCGTCATTGACTCGAATCATCGCGCCAAACGTATTCAAATGCTTATTTTCTTGCATCACCAAATCATTGACTCGAGTCCAAACTCGAGTTGACAATAGTTTCGAACACCTTGAGTTGACTATATTTTCCAATTCGAGAACCTTGAGTCGATAAAGCATTCGACTCGTCTCATAACAAATTTATACTTGTCCCAAAAATGGAGAGGGAGGTTATTCAAGCCATTTCACTCATCGACTCGTCATTGACTCGATTCTTTGTGCCGAACGTATCCGGACGCTTATCTCCTTCCGTCACCAAATTATCGTCCCGAGTCCAAATTCGAGATGACAATAGTTTCGAATACCTCCAGTTGACTATATTTCCGAATTTGAGAACCTTGAGTCGATAAAGCACTCGACTTGTCCCAAAAATGCAGAGGGAGGTCGCGAGGGCGCGGATCCAGAAACGGGACCTCGGAGATCCTGGATCCCGCGCAGGATCTGTCGCCTCGGTTTCGATACGGCGATAAATCCCGCAATGACCGGGCTGCATCGGTTACACGTGTAAATCAGCGGCATCGAGCGGTAAACATACATCTCGGGCCCGTTCCGGCCGGCCTCCGATCGGCTCCGCGATCCGGACTTCGGCTCGCCGGGCCGGGCCGGGCGGAACTTAACGGGATCCCACCTATTGCGGGTGTCCGATCGTAAATTACGCATTACATCGCGCCACGTGGCCGATCGGAAGGGGATTTCTCTCCGGGGGAGATTTACGGAGAGGGTTCGCGGATCGGTCGCGGCGATCGCCCGTCGAACGCCCCGTGCTAATAACACGCTCGATCCTGGCAAATGCGTCGGTTGATCCTCGATTTCCACGCTCGATCGCGCCCGACGCCCATGGAACCGACCGAATCGAGGAATCCGATCGACGAATGCATTTTTCCCGGATTTCGGTCGCCCGGCAGATTTTTCCTCTCGAGGTATCCTCGCGCGAGAGATCCGCCGTAATTGTGCTCGCAGAGCCGGGATTTTTCGGCGAGCCTTCGACCAATCGATCCTGCGATCGGGCGCCGAGGGGTTAATCGGAATTGAGCGTATCGTCGATCTTTATGCTCGATCGCATGACCCACGCAGGGGTCGTGCGCATCCCGTAAACTCTGAAAAAAGATTCCCCGTTGATTTTCACGTTACCTCTGCCTCTTCGAGATATTCCAACGACCGTCGTGAAGGAACCCCACGAGTCTTGCGTCTTACTCATATGTGTTCGTTTGTACCTCGGGACTTTTATTAATCGCCGGTTTAACAGAACTTTTATATGGAATTGTTTAGTCTATATCTAGGTCGAGTTAATTTAATTTTAAATAAAATGTCTCGGTACCTCGTAGACGTAGAGGACGATTAGACCACCGGCTACGAGGTGCGGTGTTATTTCTAGGGTACGGAGGGTCTCGGTATTTGAACTCGCACCGAGGCCCCGTGTAACGTGCCAGTAGAGCTCGACAAAATCTGGAAGCAAAACGCGATTTAGTGTACACGCGTGTCTCCGAGAGGTACCAGCAATGCGCAAGCAATGATACGAAATTGGAACGGCCTACACGTGTTTCCGCGTATTGCTCCCGACGCGTCGAAAGCCATTGCATCGCGGATAGTTCAATTGCATCCCGAGTGCACATACGACAGAAGTGCGCCCAGCGACAGTATTAACGATCCGACGATGCACCGGTTACTAACGAGATTTACGGAATTGCAGCTGGCGTTCTAGGGACGGGAATTTCGGTTACTATTCGTCCTGGGCAATTACGGCGCGGTAACGAGATTGCAAAATCGGTCGCCCGTGGAAAAACGCTCTCGATCACGTTTCGATTGTTATCCTAACGTTACACTTTTCTAGTTTAACCTTATTTATTTTCGAAATCGGTTCAACGTCTCCTCGAGCCGTGACGCGTGTTATCGGGGTCTCGTTACCACTTCTCTGCAATTAGTAAGAATTTTTCGCCCCCTCGTCCTCTCATTGAATCTCCAATTGTACGGTGCACGAGGAGCAATACTCGGAGGAGCGGAATGCACTTCTTGGCCGAACCTGTTAGTCCGCGGGTAAAAATTGGCGTACTTCGTTTACACGTACGACCAAGTACAAATAGAAAAATAAATAGGTACGGCGCTTGTGCGCGTTAACGACGAGTGTCGCGGATGTCCCTTAGGCTCCGGGAGATCGTTGTCCCCTTCGGCTGAGGTAGATCACTCAGAGAATGTGGTCGTGCAATCCGTTAACGAGTCCATCGTTATTCAATGACTTCACCCGAGTGATCTTTTTGTCGGCCGGGCACTTGCTGCCCCCCGACAGGGAGAGCACGATGTTCCTGTTGCTCAGCGAGCTCGAGATCGGTGTCTCTAGGAAGGAGATTTTCTTATCATCGACATTCAAGATCGATCGAAGAAGGTTTTGCACGGATTACAATTACAATACCTTGGGCGGAATGCTTCCTGGCGACATAGCTGCGCATCTTGCCGAACCATCCTTCGCTCAGCCTTTCGCGAAACTTTGGTGTCGTGAAGGTGTAGAGAAGAGGGTTCACGGCGCTGTTCACCGGAAGGATGAAGACTACCACCCACGCGTGAAGGTCGGCTGAAATCAGAACACACCGTGTCACCAGAGACTTTGCCTTCGCGGAATTTTCACGTCCGATTAAACTCCGTAAGGGGGCACGACGAAGCGAGCCGGCGACCAGGTCTTTCGAGAAGGACTTTACAACGTTCGAGACACTTCGGAACCTACCGCGAAGACGGTGGGAAAGAACTAAAAATCACCACTCGGAAAACTACTCACGAGCCACTGGGTAATTCAGTAAGGCCAAAATCTTCAGGGTGATAATCGGTGCCCAACACGCCGCGTCCGTCATGACGATCAGGAAGAACCTCAAGGCGAACTCGGAATCGCCCACCGACAAAGGAGTGGCGTGTCGCGTTCTCCAGATACTAGCAAACATCCCGGCGTAAACGTAGCCGATGATGATCAGTCTGAAATCACGAGAATAATGGAAAGTGTCGACAACGAGTTTGACGAGCACTCGATCCGCGAGACTCACCCTAGTAGATTCAGTCCTAAGAATATGAACGCAGAGTATTGCCACCCTACGAGGTAAGGATCGTCTATGTGTAGAGGGAAACACATTCCGTTGACTCCGTAGAACCTGGTGCTGCTCCGCCAGTGTATAGCTTAAAGAGGCATTAACGCGTGCATTTTTAAGGGCGTTAAATCGAACAGGGCTCGACCGTCTCGATATATCTACCTGGCGTGAGAGCTAAAATAATGCCGATAATCCAAATGACGATCATGGAGGAGGATGCGGCGTGGGGAGTGAGCGCACGGTGTCCCTTAAGTGGAGCAGCAATTAGCATAAATCTCTCCACGGACATGAAAGATAGGATTAGCACCGAAACCTTGAAGAGAAGTCGAACTTCTTGACTCAAAGGAAAGGGAGATATTCGTTACACCCGCGAGGAACGATACCGACCTCGGAGGACGTCATCGCCAGGATCCCGACCACCGTGCAGGACCAGGAGGACATCCACGTGCTGGCCACTTGGTTGTAATTGTCGCGGAATCGGATGTCCTCCACGGCTATGACGAAGAGGTAGATGCCCATCAGCATATCGGAAACTGCAAGGAGCGGTTAACGGCTTATTACCAAGTCGCGTGATTTATGGAGCCCCTAATTATCTGCCGATCCGCTGTCATCGCTCGATGACAACGCGGCGGACTCGCAAAGGAACTGCCGCCGGCTACGACGAGGCGTAATCGCTTAATAGATTTATCTCGGATACACCTCGCCGGTGAAGAGGCATCCGTTACGTTCCTCTCGTGCCGAAGGGCTTGACGTGCACGCGGTGGCACTCCGAGTATTTCTGACCGCTTCCAAGTTAAAGCGCATCCTTGACGAAGTGCAACGGGAATCTCTCTGTCCTCCCTCTTCGTAAATCATCTTTAAACGGAATCGACTGGAGACGACGGGAAAAACTCGCAGTATGAATTTCTTCGATCACCAGGGGGCATTTCTTTACGGGGACCCGGAAATCGTATGCAGCGATACGTGCTGCTACTTGGAGCGAGGATACCTAAACTCGACCTCGTTGACACAGGGATCGTAAAGTGTCCCGAAACGTGTCGGGAAAGAAAACTCACCGGCCAGGTTTCTAATGACAATGCTGAGCACGCGATTCTCATCTTTCGACGTGAATCTTCCCCAGAGCACGAGAGCGTTTCCCAGGAAAGTCACGGAAGATATGCCCCAGACTGCCGCTCGCAGCAGAGGCTTTCCTAGAAGATGCGACAACGAAGACACTCCTGCAAATCGAAATCGAAGATCCAAATTCGGATCCACGAGGGCGTTTCAATTAATCCCGATGAAGTACTTGGCACTTTTAAACGACACTCACCGTCACTGGCTGGCCGACATTTCTGCACTTTGGGCGCGTACGTCGTGCAGTAATGAAATTTCTTAAAGTACCTGAGGGAACGACGCGGTTCGATTAAATTTATCTCACAAAGACCGAAATATTACTTGACCTGAATATTGACTTCGTTACATGAGACTACTTACACAAAGTCCAATTTAGGGAACAAGTCGAACATATTCTCACCGACGTTGTCCATATCGATTTCTTGCAAATCTCTAGAAAATAGTAAATCTTTTTATAACAAGTATCTTAACCGAAAATGGCATGTAATCAATCGTGAAAACTTACAGTGATTGGAGATTTCCCAGGGGACTGAACAACGATATCGGCAGGTTCTCGAACGGATTGTACCCAATTAGTCTACAAATTAAAATTCCAATTTCTAGGGAATATCGCGAAACTCGGGATTCGCGTTTTCATTTCACAGATCGGAAGTCCTGTATCGGTATATGCGGCGGGCAGATTAATTGCAAACAACATTAACGATTAATGCGGTTTTAACGCATTCGAAAAGGGATGACGATCTCCGCGAGAAGAAGAGGGGGAGTGGACAAATAAGGATCAGACCCCGTGTACGTGATATTTTGTCGACCCTTCATGGAAAATTGCCGTGCATGGAGGTGGAATAACGTTCGTAGGAGCACCTACGCCAGTTGCAAACAACGGCCAGCGAGTTGCAAGCACGTAAAGAGCTTAGTGCAGCTGCAGCGACTCTCGATTTGCGCCTTTGAGTACTTACAATTTCGTCAAATTCCCTACGGGCCGGAACACGTGTGGTGGTATCGTTACGAGTTGATTGTGAGCCAAGTTGCTACAAGAAATGGCTCCAATTAATAACCAAGAGAACCTTAACGAGACCACCGTACAATGGAATACCTACAGTTCAGTTAATTCCGCCAAGCTTTGAAACGCATTCGCGTCTATGGTTTGTATATAGTTTCCCTCGAGACTCCTTGAAAATAAATGTTCGTTACATATGTACTCTTTGTTCTTGCACTATTGAAAATAATTACAATATTTTGAACAAAACGGTAAGAGGAAAAAAAAATAGGAAAAATAGGAAGAGAATTCTATACTCCTCTACACGAAATCTCGAAATATAGTATCTTGACTACAGGTATACTACATTTCGAAGAAGTGTTTTTAACTGTGTAATTATTTTTTAAGATTTAATGACAAGAATACGTACAGCGACTTCAACCGAGGTAGTCCGGAAAAGAGACTCTCGGTGATGCTTTCCAATCTGTTCTCATCCAAAAACCTGTATGTATTGAAAATTCGATGCACAGTGAATCATTATATTTTCTATTTCCTCGAGTATTGATATCGCAGGGTAATGAATTGTTCGCTTACAATTGATCCAGTGCGGGTAAAAAGGGTAGTATCAAGCCTGGGGTCGTTAACAGATTCCTGTTCAAGTCGCTGGAAAAAAGAGAGTACATCTAGAAGAAAAAGTATTAGAAAAATAAATAGAAATATTTTGCGCGATTTATTTTCCTTCTCTCGTCGGTTTCGCACGGATTTCCTTTCGATTATTTGCAGACAGGGCTGAGAGAAATCCGAAAACATAAAGTAGATGGAACGGGTAGTGGACGGTGGACACGCGAGACGGTTTTCCACCCTCATCGAATTTCACTCCACCTGATTGCATCGAGAGTATTGAACACCCTCGACATATTTCAATTGCCTGATGAGCCGTGTAAATTAAAACCGCCCGTTTATGCGTGAAATAAAGGCGCCGGCTAGTAGAGAATTGACAACCTTTACACTTACAGAAATTCCAAGGACGTACTATTTTCGAGGTCCGACAGATCGGCAATTTCGATACTATTGTTGTCTGCTTTTAGCAATTCCAGGGATTTCAGGCCGATCAGCTGACCACGAAGTATGGACTCGATCTTATTATTCGAGAGCACTCTGATAAAACAAATAAATACTATCAATCCTCAAATCAATCGAGATTTGTAAAATCAAACGATGGAATAATCGATACTCTACTTACAACCAGTACAGGTGCGTTTGGCTGGAAAAGGTGCCGTAATCCAGAGATACGATGCCATTATTTTGAAGAAATCTAGGAAAGTAAAATTGAAATATATATTGTACAGCAAGTAAACGGAAAGACTGGTCGAGAGGCAGAACTTACAAAAACTGCAGTTCCGTGTATGCTTTGAGCTCTTGAGCTCCCACTTGTGCGAGGGAACTGTTGACCAATGTTCTGTAAAGAAATCGAAAACGAAAGACAATTAACGTCTCGATCTGTAGAGACTAATAACTGATAGAATGGGTTGATTTCATAGGCATAAGCGTTTATGGGTCGACTTTAAACAAATGCATACATCCTGGTGACGCCCCCCGAGAGGTTCGGAGGAATCTTGGTAAATCCTGTGCATGTCACGGTGCAATCCCCGCAGTTGCATCCCCGAGGACAGTTGGAGGAATCTGCAAGGGGAGACTCGAATCGGAAACGATCGATCGCCAGGTCGTTGAACTTAGTCGCATTACCGCATTCTGCCGTCTTCCAGTTTCTTTCTTTGTAGAAGAAGGTCCAGCTGCCGTACAGGTCGGCTGCGAAATAATCCCAAAGTCCTCTCATAAGCTTCGTGCTTTCGCTGTTCTCGTCAAAGAAAAAAAAAACAGAAAAAGAAAAGAAAACCCGCGAACCGAAGTCGTCGTTGGCCCAGATTTCCGGTAACTTTCGGGGGAAGTTCAACGAAAGAACGTTCGCGTTGGATGCATTTAACGGCCAAGTGCATCGGTGCACTTAGCATTCGATTTCAGCTTAAACTCAGGACCCGCGATTGCCGGCAGACCCTCGAGGTCGGATCGGTAGATCGTCTCATTAAACTCGAGTTCGCTTTTTGTGGCAACGGTGCCACACATAAGTTACCGTTGATCTACATTCCCGCGACGAGTCCGTGTGCGTACCTGCCTTACTCGGTGGAGTAAAAAAGCAAGTACAAAGTAAATAACTTGAATACTCACAGCAGTTCAGGAGGGTCTCGTCATCGCCCTCGGGGCAGTCCTTAAATCCGTTACACCAATTTCTTTGGGGGATACACACGGTGCTGTTCCGGCACAAAAACGTGCCCACGGGACATTCGTCTGCGAACATTGCGCAATTTAATGCGACATAATTTAATAGTCGGACATGTGGATGCGAGCACTCGGGACTTAATCGTCCGGGTTCGCCGCTTCCTTTTTTTACCGCCTCGCGCAATTTTTTGAGCCTCCTAAACGGCCAGTTCCCTTCAAGAGGACGACACGGCACCGTTTGCCTCTGCATTTAAAAATTCCCCATAACCCAACCTAAGCTAATTTTCCGTTCTGCTGGAACAATGCCGCAGTTTGTACCCGGGGAATCATCCGTGCTGCCTTTTTTCCCTGCTAACGGATGATTTATTCTCTAATCGTAGACGCGGTTTCGCCACCTATCATTACCGGGCGCTTCGCCGCGATGCCGTTGCATAACGGATAATATTTCGAGGGACGTTAAATGTATTTTGATTTCTTCGGGCTAAGTTACTTCATCCTGAGCCGTGATCTCCGTGGAATTCGCAACGAGGCCGTCACCGATCTTCCGACGAGCCGTCTCACGAATCGAAGGAGCGACACGAGAGACGAGGTCGCTCCTTCGATCGAGTGAGTGACATTTAATTCACACCTACCGACCGTGAGTAATCGAGAAGTCAACTGCTCCTGATTACTCTAGATTCGCCGATGAAGATCGGCACGACCGCGAGTACGCGGCGATTGTCGCAAATTATGCACCCTGCACCCTTCAGCGCGGTGCAACGATGCAACCACGAAGTAGTATAAGGAGGTCTCGCTTAACGCATTCGCGAGCGGCAAATTTTTTCCGTTTCAAATACTGTGTACCGGCGAAAATAATGAAGTTCTGAAATTAGTTGCCGCAAACTTGTATCATTATGGACGTGATTCACGTCAGCAGCAATCAGGAATAGAATTTAAAATGACGTGAATTCACGTCAGCGGCAACCAGGAATAGAACTTGAAAAGACGTGAATTCACGTCAACGGTCGCGAATGTGTTAATAAAAGTAACCCCATAATTCATCGCCACGTTAGCCAGCGATAACACCAGCAACCCTAGAAACTTTCTACGTCCCCAAATTTTTGCAAATGGCCGTCGTACCGTCGACTAAAAAATATCCGATAATCGCAACACATTCATAAATCATCTAGATGGTTATTATTGAACGTCTTACAGATATTGATAAATATAAACGATGAGACCGGTGACGCAAGCCGTGTTTACATACGCTCCATCCATAGGACCACGTTTGACTAATTTTAAACACCGGCAAATTGCATAATCGAGTTGCAAAACTTGCAGGAGAAATTTCTGGAAATACTCAGAAAGTGGGAGCTCCTTATGCTACTTTGGTAGATGCGACGTGCAACTTCTATCTTTCGGCGCTCTCTTCATATCTGACTCTTCGTCAATTTGACGAATTAAAAAATCATTTTCGCAGGTTTCTTGATTTGACCGGTCGCTGCGTCAAGTGCATAGCGAAAAGCGCAACGCGAACGACGACGAAGCTCGTGGAAACCGAGACGAGGGGTTCCTCTGCATTCGAAAGCCGAGCTTCCCTCGTCCACGTGTGCACAGAGAGAATGTAACGTCCACTTATCCTAAGAGCCAAGAAAGTAGGCGTTATTTCCAGCCGCGTGCAATCGCGCGGAGACGGTGGCGGTATTTTCGCTCGCAATAACGCTAATGCCGAGCAATTTTAGGGATAACATTTTAAACGGAGAAAAACATCCCCGTACCTCCATGCGCGTTTAAACATCCAGCCAAGGCAAGGTGAAACAACCATCCGCAGGGAATTATCTTCGTTTACTCGTAATTTGTTGTCCTGGCTTACTCGGACTGCCCGAGCGTTCTGATTGACCAATTGGAACAAGCAACATCTCGTAGAACGAGCTTTGATTGAAAATCGCGATCCAGGACCTTCACAGCAAACCATAAGGAGGGAAATGATTTCCTCCGGTGATATCTCGGGCAGGTTTACGGCGCGTGCATAAAGCGACACATAAAAAGAGATGAAGCTTGGGATAAGCCATAAAGCGAGAAAAGGGGCGAAGAGAAGCAAAGAAGAGCCCGACCCAATGATCCGCACCCTCCACGGGGAAATAATTAAGCTCAAGGAAAATGGGATAAAATATTCGTGTACGAACCTTGATTGAAATAATACATCAAGATCGATAGAATAACAACCACCGTTATCAGAGATACGCCGACGATCGTGATGTGCTTGTGCCTCATGTTTAATGCTCTTTCGTTATTAAAGTTGACCGTGGGCACCCATCGTCGACCACTAGATACCAAAGATGACCGTAGACACCCTTAAAAGTGTCACATTAATTAACGAATCTACCAGAACGTAGTGCAATCCGATAGAGTACGAGGCGTTGTGCCGTGCATCGTATCGAGAGTTATAAAAAATAAATAAAAATATATGTGGAAAATTAAAAATTCCCGATCGGAGACCCTTACGGATGAGGTGCTAGGACAGCTCCTCGACGAACCACGTGGTCGACTCGATCTCGATGCTGCACTCAAACTGTATGACACTGGTTGCATTCGTCCCTGCGTCGGGTGGTAGCTCCAGTCCGCGCACTCGCACTCTTCGTCATTCGAAGGAGCTTCTCTATAGTAGAGATTCGAACGTGGTCTCTCGATCGCCTCATCCCCCGAAGCGATTGATCTACATCTTGCCGCGTATCTTCGCAAATCGGCCGAGTGCCGGTAAACGTCCTTAAGGTGAAGTGAAACACGTCGAGGAACTTGATCGACGTCGATAAAGAAGATTTTTCTAAATGCTTATGTTGCTGACGTTTGTTTTTATATTGACAGCTGTGTCGAATTATATTGGATATTGTACCAAATGGCATACTCCATCTGTCGTTTTTGTACAATAAATATCAAGAAATCGAAGCAAAACTCCAGAAATCCCCTGGATTCATGCTTTCTGGGGCCCTAATTGACTGCAGAGGGACCCCCTGCGCCATCTGTGATTTCCAGGTCAATTAAATTTTCACTCCAAGACCTCGTATTGCCATCGTTTTAGCATAAAGGCGCATACAATACTTTTTTTGCCTTTATCCCGTTCAAATTCAAGTTTATCGATTACCAGTGTTCTAAATTGTCGTAAAATTGTCCTGACCCTTTCGATTCTCATATCAGATCCTTCGATAATTGTATATTGATCGAAATATGAGATCTCGACGTCATTTTGGTTCTGGTCTGGGCTGAGTTAAACAATTTTTTTAAAAAATCCAAATGTTGAACGTGTCAGGACAATTCTTAGATGATCAGAAGTGATGCAGAAAGTTTCGGACAGTTTGGTCTAATACCCTTAAAACAAAGTGTTGTATTCGACTCGACTGATTAGAAGGGGGTTTCACTTCACCTTAAGATTAGCATTTGTCTAGCGGAATACGGCTGGACAGTATGTGAAACGGTACCGAGCACGGCAGTAACGCAGTGCTCGCGATTTAACGTTCCGTTAAAGGCGGCCTTTTTGTTCCGTCCGAACAGATACGCGGTTCCGTTTTACGAGCGTATCATGGTTCACCGAACGATTTACTCGGGGTATACCATTGAACTTGATCCCTCGAGTGTAGAGCACTTGCAAACCTCCCGGCACGAAAGTTTTAGGAGAGGCCAATGCTCGCTTTTTTCACGCTCCAAATCACCACGGAACTTGCGGGAGAGCTGCGCCGACTTTTTGCCCCCCGTTTCTGCGATTCCAGTCGTCTTAAAGAGGGGAAAAGAAGGGAGGATCGGCTCGTTGTCTTTCTCGCTCCGTCCGTTATACATATAGTTAGCGGTTCGGTCCGATCGATAGACGAGTAAAGGGTAAAAGAATGAACAGCCGATGGTATCTGAACGGAATGACGGCACCACGTCCTCCTCGAGCCGACGATCCCGAGCGATCGGTACGTGATCCGCATGTCCGGATGAGTCCCCGATCGTCCGACCGCCCAGACACCCTCGGACCCTCCCCCGGAAATTGGTTAAAGGAAATAAAAGAGAATTTATTTCTTTTTATTCAAAAAGGATACACAGTATACAGTCGACAGTGTACAAATAATAGACGGTTGTGCCGGCGATTAAATAAATAATTCGCACGCATCTTACGGTGATCCGTCTGCGACCTCCTCGCGTTATCTCTAAGTATAATATTAAACCCTCGCTCTGAATCGAAGTGACGTTCTCTATATTATTCACGATAAGCGGATATGGTCGGGCAAAAGATCGCGAACATTGCTAAAATGACTGAACTGGCTCGATACCGTCGAGACGTTTTCCGTTAATCATTTGCTAATTACCGATACTCCCGTTTTTGTCAATCCTCGAACGGAGCAGCTTTCATCTTTATTTCACACTTCCAACGAAATTCCGGCAAAGGTTATAAGAGACTCGTAGAGATGAGGGTTCGGCATTTCAAAGAAACTTGCCACAAGAGAACATTTATGCCCGGAACGGAAATATTTTCTTAAGTAGGTTCTCTATCGAAATATTGCCAATAAAGTGTACTATTACTTTTCAAACGAATGGTTTATTTCTGCTGATTTAACCCCTTAACTTACAATATCGTGTGAGAGACGTGGTATATCAATCGGGCCAAACGTGAACAAAACGTGTGAGAGACGTGGTATATCAATCGGGCCGTAATCGGGTCGTAAACGAAACGTATGAGAGACGCGTGAGACTTTGAACGTTCAGCCAAACCGTGAAATGGCCCGATGTATGACCGACACTTTTGTTGTTTATGGCACGCGCTATTGGAGTTTAAATCGTAAGGCAAGGGGTTAATTGGCCAAGATCGATCCTACTAGCTAATGAGACATTTACGGAATAAATTAAAAGTTTTATTTCTAAAGAATTGACTTCGAAACTTCGCTTTTGGGCTTCGTGAGTGGCAAGTTGTCCATATTATGCCGTCATTTAATTACCACCTTGGACTATTATCGAGAGATAAAAATATGGTTACACTAAGAATGAAATTAGTCACAGGTGCCGTGGAATTATTCGGGCATTTAAACTAAATTCATTTCGTTTCGCTGAAGGATAAATCGATATCATATCGGGAAAGTTCCGAGATTAGTGCAGGATATGTCGTTTAACGAATCAAACGTGTCCCGTTTTTCAGCCAGTAATTTCGGATCCCATAATTGTAACCGTACTTTTTCCAACTGTATACGCCCCGTTTTCCGAATTGCTCCGTTCTACATTTAATGCTGGCATTAAATTTGCAAAACGAAGCAGCTTTCAAACCCAGAATGTTTCGGGACGACAGCTCGAGAACGACTAGCGCGTCTCCCTTGGCTTCCTCGTGTTAGTCGCGTGCATCCATGTACCTCGGTTAACTAAATAATCTAATTATGACATTAACAGTAACAATACGAGTTATAGTATTAAGGGGTGTCTCGTTTCTTAAAATAAATAAACTTGCGCAGAGTATTGCTAAGTGGTGGAGAGAGAGCTGAATCGTAAGCAAACCTGGTACACGACATCCACGAAAATTTACGGAATAATGAGATTTCAATGGAACTCGTTCCTCCAGGACTTTCAACGTACCTACTCAAAGCCACCCGTAATGGTTTAATCGGTGATTCCAATTACGACGAGCTTTGGAGCAATCGACAGCTCGAAGATAGCGAACAATAAATAAGAACATACGAACTGTCAAATTAGTCATTACGTATAAGTCGGCGTACATTTAATAATATACATATCTATAAGCGCGCAAATAGATAGATGATTTTACATACATGACTACTCAAAATATATCCCAGGACGAAACTTAGCGTCCTGATCTAGATTTCCCAATATATTCGTAAACGTGATTTACTCGAGGCAATATATTTCCTACCGAGTTTCCGTCATTTTAAAGAACTTCACCGTCACTCGCGACAGCTGAGAAAGAACGTATTGCACATTGATAACGTGTCTTTCAGTTACGATAATCGCCCCGAGCCGCTAAAGTTTTTGAAAAAAAATGAAAGTATTGTAACTGATAGTCGTTCGCTTTACCCTTAAGTATGAATTTTGCAAGTTAATTACGAGTCAGCTCTGTGTTAAAATAATAGAAAGGGAGAGAAAGATCGTTCGTGGAGGGTAGCAATATCTCGATCATGAAATAAAGATATGTCAATTATTTTCGGAGACCTTCATTGTATGTACATATTACACTTTGGCTCAACGCTTTGCGTACTGCATTAAATGAAAGATTTCTCCCGGCAATAAGCAAAGCATTAAATAATTTCCGCAAGATCTAAACGTTCAATGCGGTAGAACTTGACAATATTAACGACGCAAGCAATAATCGTTCCTATTATACAGAAAATGTATTTGTTAATTTTGATGGTACATAACAAATTACATCTGAAAGAAAGATAAAATCAGTACTGTTTTAAATTATGTAGCCGTTCGTTAAGAAATCACGTAGCAACGTCCCTGTCAACGAATTCGTACGACTTCTGTAAGCTTGACCGCAGTTTGACGATAAGTATATACAAAGAACGAGGTCTTGTTTTTTTACGAAGAAACTAACCGGATGAAAGTTGTAAATATTTTGTAGTGAGAAGGTACTTAAATTTTGAGAGATGAGATAGGTGTAAATTACGCTCCAGCTGGGTCCCTTGCTAATAGAAATAAGGAGATTGCCGAAACCATTGCGTAAAAAGGAAATCATGAAAAATTCTTTGATGTTGTAACTATACGTATATTGAGCATTTTATATAAAAAAAGACTGAGTCAAATAATGTGTTTGATCTGAACGTAACAATTTTCTTCGAGGACTTTAGGAAGAACAGGGTGGAGGTAGAAGCTGAAAGGAACCGAAGGTGTGTCAGATTTATGGAGAAGTCCATTAACAGATGACAAGAGTTATTCGAGTAATCCACGTAACAACGTTGTAACATTGTTTCAAGGTAAAAGCCTGATCCGAACGTGTGAGAAACGAAAAGGCGACTTTATACGAAACTTACTTGTACACCACGACCGCTGAGGGAACAGCCAAGGCTTGTATGTTCCATCTGTAGATCTTCTATTTCACGTTTACATGTGTATACGGTGTACGTAATCTATAAACGGAACATATTATCTTGTTTGCCAGTGTCGATGGTTTCTCATGTACTCGACGTAATAAATACTACACTGCTATAGGGAACTCCGCGTTTCTCCGGAGAAAATGGTTGAGTCTTAACACCTTATCGACTCACCATTATGCCAAACAAACTGAAGTCATCTGTTATAAATAACGCGGATCACGATACTCTTCCTTTATATATTTCCCGTGTTTGATGTTAGTAACCATCGCGGTCGTCCCCGTCAATAAGGTGTTAAAAAGAAGTACTATTAATCGGGTCATTCAAGTGATGTGCTTCGTTGACACCTGTTAGTAATTCTACTTCCAAACTTGTCAACAAAGGTAAGTCGGTATATACGTATATACTTCTCGGCAGACGAATATTCTTTAAAGACCTTATAAATTAACGTTATCGTGTAATTAACGTTTAAGCTTCAACAACTTAGGACTATTTATTCTTGTTTTTGTCAGTTATTCAGGAAAATAATTTGCATTCGGGGTAGAGAATGAGGCTATTCGCGTTCTCGAGCTAGTTTCGAAAGTATTGTAATACTTAATGTAGCAGTAATAGGACCTATATCTTGAAACTACGGTACAACTTATCCTGTTCTCACGTATCGTACACACGCACACGCACACACATACACACACACTATAGTATACATTCAGTCTTTTGATCCGTTCCTTTCCTGCATTTTCATCCGCGAAGACCCTCACCTACCGAAACCTATTAAAATTGCAATTGCTTTGACCGTTACTTCCTGTCTCACTCCCCTAGGTCTCCCTCCCTCCCTAGGTCTCACGAAGAAGGTCATTTGCAAAAGTTCGCTGCAGTTAAGACACAAACTAAACCTTCAAAAGTTCGCGCACCCATTTTGCAATCGCAAAGGCCACCTGAACCCTTCAAGGCCCATGACCCTTACGTAGCTGCCCCAAACCATAGACACTGGCAAAGAATCGTAAAGCATAACCTCTAGCACAAGCGGTCTTCAATAATTCACGATCTGGCCGAATATACTAATATCATCGTGTCGATAACAGAGACGTGTAGTAGTCATAATTAAGTCCATTGAGCAGCTTACACCAGCACGAGTTGCTCTGCTTTTTACGAAACAAAGAACTTACACAATGGGCAGTGGATGATGGTGTGAGGAGTGCTTACGTTCTAGACGACCCAGAAGAGCATCCGTAGATTGGCGCGATGTAACACCTCGTAATAGTCAAGTGCATACGAATCCCTCCTGCACTACTGGAGCATTGCTTGCCGGTGCTTCCTGCAAGGTTTAACAACGGTTTCATTCAGATACAAGTTTATTGAGCTGGCTTTATGAACTTGCAATTAAGTATGTACCCGATTTCTTACGTCTTTAGCCGTTGGTAAGTTGGTCGGTAACTGCTTGTACTCGTCTAAACTAAATCCAGAGTTGCTATCCTCCCCACAAGATTGAACGACTAGGGAACCATCTTCTCCCTAAAAAATGTACACGAGTGTAACGCAACAATTAAAGGATGGTATTGATTTAACTAAATTTCCTTTAAAGTTTGATTCCAAATTTACCTGTGTTATCTGTTGTTCACCGTCGGTGACGCGTCTCTTTTTACCGTTTGCATCAATTTGATCGGATAGTCGTTTCCGATTGGGTATATCGTTTTGAGACTTTGGAGACACTCCACCTCCAGTCCCATTTCCGTTTCCTCCAACATTTCCATTCTTATGTGTACCCCCAGATACCTGTAGAAATAATTTAATGTAAGTTAAACTTAGGTCCTTATTGCATCATTAGTTACTCAGAATCAATATTGCTGATATCAAAAAGTTAAAATAATAGTTTAGATACGTGCCTTCCGTTCCCTTCGTAAAAGGCTTGGTATCACGTAGGCGCTTAAATCCTTTCTCTTAACATGTTTAGCTTCTATCCACATGCCTTCTTTTAACATACTTATTTGTTCGGCTTGCCTTTCGACTGAAAGAAAGTAACATTATTAAAATAATTAAAATGTGCTTAAAAAATTAAGATACAAATGTATTCTTTTTTCCTGGTCTACAAGAGTGGAGAATCTTACTCGTATCGACGAAGGATTTGATGTCGAATGTGAGATCGACATTCAGATTTTCGCTTTTTGCAAATAACAATCCGATGAACCACATCGAACAATGTCTTCCAGATTCCGGGATCAACGGAGGAAATGAATCAGGATTGACATGTGCCAATGTAATGTAAGGATTCCTTTCCAGTGTTCCTGTTTGAAAGAGTTAGGATTGTGCCATTTTGGCATGCGCGCATTATTAGCATTGCAATATAAACAGTTCTCATAAACTATTGCATTGTCATAATTACAATTATCATAGAAAAAAAGGAGTTACTGATCACTAAGTAACGTAAATACAATTCATAAAAATGTATGCCAAACAGCATCAAACGTTACATTTATTTATGGGAAATTTCAATATCCTCGAATAATAAGTAGATATATACGTATTTTCGATAAATATATTTAACAGTGAACTCAGTAGTTTACCTATTAAATGTCGTATTTTTGACTCGACTAGACCACACCATTCAAGCTGATCTTCGGCAGTCAAACTACTCGCCAACAACACTATATAGTGTTTGTATTTGCTAAAGAAGTTTGGCGGCTCAAATAACTTGTCCCACGTTGCTTTTCCCATAATAATTTCTTCTGTTATTGATAAACCCGTTTCAAATGCCTCTTGCATTATTGTTCTCGTTGATACCGAAACGTTGAATGTAGAGTTTTGTTGCGGGTATGCAGGTGTAATTATTGGCATCAAGTGGTACCTGTCTGATACATTTACCTAAACATAATAATGAATTTGAAGAAAAAGCTAGTTATGAGGGAGGAAAAACTATAACTTTAAAAATTTTATGATCCGATTTTAAATAGATACGAACTCGTGGATCCCAGACAGGAAAACCTAAGTTGACGGTGTCAGGTTGTTTAAGAAGAACTGGTTGTGGCCATTTCCACTGGGAGAACACTAGGAAAAATTTCTCTATTAGAGTCGCAGCAACAGCATTTGGGTACAGTTGGCAAGTTCGAGCTACCAGCATTGCCCAAGAAACTCCACCCAGGTAACCTAATACATTGCTATAAATCCCATGTCCTGGAAAGAAAAAACATTTTTTAGAATAGAATAGACATACAATTCAGTGATACAATTGGAATAACCATTGACAACACTTACTTTTTGCCCATAATTTTATCGCTCTTAATGCAAGTCTAAAATTTTCTATATTAGGTACTAAACGTAATATTTCATCGGTCACTCGACAACCATTAAGGCTCCGTACACATTTTTGGTCCAAATTTTTAAGAAGCATGTCATCTTTGAGATCCTACAAATAAAATAAGTAATAAAACTCATACTAATTAGAATATTTAAGTGATATGTCTAGATTATACTTTCTATATTTACCATTGAGTCAGGGATTTCTTTAAGAGCCAATTTTGCAAACAGCATATCTATTTCTATTCCATCGAAATTCATTTTTATAACAGGTACAAAGGCTTCTTCCACTGCCTGAAAGTATTACAATGATTACATGTGAAATGACCTTTACTTTTGATACATCTTCAGAAAGTAAATTCTGTATTCCCATATCCATTTGCTGTAATTAGACTAGTTTAATAAGTAATGTCAATAAAATAGTTCATACCCTTAAATCTGTTACTTCTTGCTGCAACTTCAGTAGTTCGAAGAATGACGTGAAATAGTCTGATCTATATATGTGACGTGGGACGACACACAGAGCATCAATATCCGCTCCCTTATGGTGGACACCTAATCTATACGATCCGAATGTATAAATCTTCCCCCCGACTTGCTCCGCTACATTTGGTGGCATGTTCCTAGCAATACTAGTGTCTCTTATCCATTGTTTAACCAAAGTATTGAGTTTACTGCAATTTTCAATATTTTTCAGCATTTTTATTAATTCTTATATACATTCTATTAAGGATTCAGTCTTTTACATTACAGTTACCTTAAAATTTCCATTCTGTGATTTAATTCTTCCTCCGATTCAAAAACATTATAAGGTTTCAATGCATCTTTCAATTCATTCGTTCTGTTAAGATCGCTCGGTTTTGGTTCCGCTATACTAATAGCAGATGTCATTCCCAGAGTACGTAAATTCTGCATTGTGTTTGGCGGGGTACTCCCAGTGGAGTTACTCCCTTGTGACGACCACATCTTAACGCTGAATAGATAATTCTAAATCTAAAAAACATATAAGAAATTCAATGAAACAATATAACACAATGCTTCTAAATCAAAATATCGTATCTTAGTCCCTTGTTAATTGAAATTAATATTAAATCCTACAATGACAAAGCTTAAATTTAATTATGGTCTTGTATACACAAATGCTTTAACCGACAATTCACAGCATCTCAATAAATCGATATAATATTCAAAGCTCAACATTACTAATTGAAAACAAAAACTACGTACATGTTTATAAAGCCTATTGCTTCACAAGGTAAATGCAACAATTGTAACAAAGTACAAGTGTTTTAAATATGCCGAACATACAACCAAGTCTATGGTGTCGAACAACAAAGCCCAGTTAGGTGGTGAGTCGGATGCACATGTAAAATGTGAATCGTAAGATCTCACCCAAGCCTCTGGGAAACTACCATGCTCACAAGGTAAAATTGAATCATACCACTTGATACTCTGTCAAAGACGCAATGACATGATAACAGAGAAGCCTCGTCCGCGTTGTCAGGTTATAAAAACGGACAAAGGCTAGTTCCCCACTATCGCAGAAATCCTCGTCGACTTGCAGCAACTCTCCGACGTAATCTATAATCCTGTACTCTAAAACGTAGTTCTTAAGGTTACAGCCTAGACGCAAGACAGCATGAGGGATTTGTAAACAAATTACGAAGCGAAAGAAGTTCAGAGAACGAGTGTCCGTAAACCCCGTATTTCCCGATCATCGAACGAGGCGTCGATTACTGTCACGTTCGCGTCACGTTCACCACGGCGGTACGGGAATACGGGCAGGTTTCGCGAATCCCCCTGAAATTCGGCAAATAAATAATTAAGGGATATCACTCGAAAATAACGAAATCACACGTACATTCACACCGCACCACCTACGATATATACATGGCTGAAGATGGCGTCCTCTGACGGCTCGCCGTGGCCATGAAGAACAGGTTCATTGGCTGACGAAGGCGAAGCTTGGGACAATCTCCCCGGCTAGCCGCCTCTTCTGGCAACGCTTCTCTCACAGAGGGGAACTAGGTAAGAGACTTCCACGCCTCGCTTATGCACACGATAGCTGCGTGTCTTTGTCACACTTACGACCACAGTCGAGAGAAGAGTGAGAGCGTAGGTCTCCTGGTACGCGGAGTGGGGATTCACATAAGACAACGACGGTTCAAGGCGTTCAAAGCCAGTCGGCTAAGAGCAGAGAGTAACTGAGATAGGTTGGCAGTTTGCTCACGGGCAGGGTCGCGCGGCGCTTCCTGTGCTGCCCCCCAGTGGAAGATGCGGACAGCTAACGTACTTGCCACCTGTTACCCCTCAGTGGCGGGGTAAGTGCGTTGGTCGTCCGCATCTTCCACCGGGGGCAGCACTGGACGCGATTGCACGACCCTGCCCGTAAGCAATCTCCCAACTCATCTCTGAAAGTAACGGAGAGGGCCATGCCCTGTGTTTTGCATATACCGAGAGCCACTGACACCTGGCGGCTCTTTGTTGAAATTCTTCTGCACATTACAGGTTCAAACGTGATCTACAAATTTGGGGATGGACGGGACTTTACCACATATGAATAAAGTAGTGAAAAGTGGAAAGTTCGTATATGCTTTACCAGAGGGTACGAATGGATTGTGAGAGATATAATATATTAAATAAGATTGAAAAAGTATATTTTCCTCTACGAGGTGGTAGGCATATTTCTCATCATATTTTAGTGAAATCTAAAGATCTATTAAAACTTTAAGTGAGAAAAGAAGTCGGGATATTATCTAAATTGATAAAAACCTCCGTAGCAATTCTAACACGTTCTTTGCAACGAGACGAAATTAAAAGACGTTTAAAAGGGGGTAAGAAACAGGAAGATGTTCATCGTATTTCTGTTAATGTTTTCATTGTTTTCCCATTTTCCTCCATCATACTACATATCTATACATACGCGGTAAAAATAGTAGTTTATCGTATCTCATTATCCTAACATTTATATGCTTCCAATGTTAATCGAAATGATGTTGGTTTTTATTGAATTGAAAGCCGAATTAAATATCATCCCGATACTTTACAAATTTAGGAAATAATTTAACCCAACTGAACCAAAGGTCTGTCGTTCACCTTGACAGTTTATTGCATACATTGTGCCAGTATAGAAATATTATACAAACCCGAGAATGTTTAAACAAATTCGGTAACACTAGGTCTAAGCATTCTGTGACATATACGTACAAGAGAGCGGCATACAACAAATCTATACAACACCTGAAATGCGAATCGTGCGCACGTGATACGTATCCTTTGTTGAATTGGTATTAGCTATTACTATAATGGGAGTATTACATATTTACAATTAATGTGTTCTTCGCGACTCGCACGCTTTGGTATTAAACACGGAATATCGTACGTATATAACATTTCTTACAGTTCGAAGGAGACACGATTTACGGCTTCGTCGGCAACATAGTATTAATGGTACAACGTCGGCATCGATGCGTCTCGTATTATTTATAATATTATTCCTCGAGCCTGAGGGCAATCGACCGTTCTCCTTCGGCAGAACTTACTTCTGAGCCCATTTTATGTACATTAGCCACGAAGTATTACATGCTTTCTCGTTTGCACCAGATGTAGCCAAGCCGTGTTTTCCTTTGTTAAAAAACACTCGGTACGGCGATCATTCTAATGTTAAAATCCTAATACGCATAAATCGATAAGCCAGATATTACGAAAATAATTCCCTCGCTAGTTTCGGCTAAACTCCGCGCTGTCCAGCTGGTCGAATTTTTTGGATGTTATCTTAATCCCTCTATTGACGCATTCTGTATATCGCGAGAAATCACTGAACGATAAATGTCAATGTTTTGATAAATGCTTTCTATTTCCATCATCTCTAAGTATTTAATTTTTGATAACGTCGGCCCGTGTCAAAGGCGTTTACGCCGAACAATCCGAGTCAAACGCACGTAATCGACTATGACACTTACACGTACGCAAGAAAACGCAACGAGGTCTCAAATAAAATCATTCTACCAATCTCACCGAAACGGAGTTAAACGTAACGCGAAACGTGATAACGAGTTAAATTATTAAAAACTTGCGTCGGAATATTCGAAGTACCGCGCGGTCGACTCTCGAGCTACCACCTCGAGGACATTTTCACATTTACACCGCCAACAATTGTTCCATACGGAGATACGCTTACCTCGAAGCGCTTTTCCGAGTGCATTAAAATTGGACTATTCCTTTCTCGCGAGAAACATACAACGCGAGTACAGGGGAACCTACTCGGCCATTGACTTCCCTGTTTAGGGAACGCAACTAATAACGGAGCTAACGAAACGCGTAATGTAACGTTACACATAGAATGATCCCTGCAACGACGGACGGTGCCTCCGCAGCCGGTTTCCTTCGATCCCTTAAGAGTCGCAAACGCGAGCCTCGCGATCAGGGCACTATAAAGGGCGTTGGTGGTATCAAGGGAGATTTGTATGTACACTGGAGATTGAGCGGATGACACTATGGACTTCCCGTGTCGTGGTGCAGAGAGTCGTTGTCGCTTTCAAGGTAGGTCACGTAACTGTCCGTACTGTCGGGATGCTGGCCCATGTCGGGACCTCCTCCGCTGCCAGGATGGTGAGCTCCAGGAGGCGGCAAAGGACCTCCGCCACCGCCATCGTTCATGGGACCTCCGAGCATCCCAGGAGGTGGGAGCTGAGACGGAGGGCCGCCGTGTAAGTCGTATCCGTGCATCTGAAATCACAAATATCGATTTCCCCCGATAACGCATACCGTCTCTTCCGCTTTCTATTAGACCGAACGTTACCACTCGGATGACACGAAGGGAAAGAAATTAAGAAGAGGACGTCTTTGAATACCTGAGAGACCAGATGATGAAACGGCGGCGCGCTGGGATCGAGTCTGTCCAGGTCCGTGTGCAGCGCAAAGTCCGTCAGGGCTTTCCAGGGTGGTTGGTAGGCTTGGACCTCCATCGGCGTCATGCCGATGGGGCTCTCGTGGCGAACGGGGCTGCTGGCTACCATGGGGATCCCGTGCATTCCCCCGAAACCGAGTTTTCGCCCGTCCTGCAACGGGAAGTACTTCGGACCGTTAGATCTCGAGTGATCCAGGACGCAAAAGGATTCGACTGTCATGTCGGTAACGATCGTCTACTCGCGGACCCTTGTCTCTCCGACAAGAGTCCGCCGACCTCGCGGGTACTCGTATCGATTTGCTACCTTTTCTTGCTGCATCTGCTGCTTCATGGCGATGGTCTTCTTCTTGTCCTTGCACCTTTTGTTCTGGAACCAGACCCTGATGACCCGTGGACTCAGGCCGGTCATCTCGACGAGCTGCTCCTTCATGAGAGCGTCGGGCCGCGGGTTGGCGGAGTAGCAGGTCCTCAGGGTGTGCAGCTGCTTCTCGTTGAGGACGGTACGCACCCTCGTCGGCTTTCCATCGGAACCGCCGCCTCCCTTGTGTCCTCCGGAGCCCCGCGGTCCGCCGACGCCCGCCTTGTGGGAGCCGCTTTCCGATCCGGAATCTACGCACGCGTCAATTTCGGTTCAATCGAGCCACTACGACGGTTCGATGCCACGACCACGAAACGGTATGAAACGTAACGCCTACGACCATTATCCCAAAATCGGAACCCTTTGATCTCGGATTTTCGCTGATCTAACTTACTATACTTAAGATAAATGTAATCATTCCGATACCACGTAGCCGAAAGCATTCCCCATCGATATAACTACCCTAAAACTCTTTCAAGGTGATGTGAAAGATGCGTCAAAGGGGTATCATCTATTACTTTCTCCTAACCGGGTGTACCGAATTGTCTCAAACTTGACAATGTGAATATGGAGGCTATAAGGAAGGTCCAAAAATCCATGAAATTTCAATTTTAAGATAATTTGTTTATAGCTATTTTCAACAATTTTAATAGGAAATGAAATTTCGCGAGTTTCAGGACCTAATTTCGGGTCTCCTTATTCATGTAGTAAAATTTGAAACCGCGACGAGCTTCTCTGGGCAAACTCGGCCCTAGATCGGTGAGATTCAGAAGGCCTTGGACCCCTAACGTGGGCCCGATTTCGCTCATGCTACGTCAATACACCGTAGACGGCATTTTATAGATTCACGGTGAGGATTCCAGGAGTCGACGCGACGGTCGCGACCGGCTTCTCCGGGTAAACTCGGAAAGAAGTCCAGGCACGGGCGGAGGCGAAAATAAAAGCAAGTTCGTAAAACCTCTCGGCCAAGAGCTGGCCGAGCGCGGCTTTTTTACCGGCGGTGAGGACAGAGGCCTAACCGAGGGAGCAAATGAAATCCAGCGCCTATTTTCCCGTCCTAACCAAACAGCGGTATCGTGGACCTCGAAAGCCAAGGGAAGAGGGACACCTCGTGGCCTGGCCTCCGGTCGAGAACGGGCCACGACGATACGGAGATGGCTCGCTCCCAGGGAACCTAGGAGAACACTAGACTCAAGTGGAGCCTGCGGAATCCGAACTGCTTCGGCTTATTGGTACCGTGCATCCGCGTTGAGCACGTAAAGCGGCCCGAAGGCGGACTCTTTGAGGGTCGCGAGGACGCGCTTTGATGTCGCGCCGCTCTCCCGGTACATGCGCGAGTCGCGATAGGCGGTTCGATAATCGGGAGCTATCTCGCGAGGTTGGGCAATGCCCGAAGGGACTCGGTGATGTCTCGAGGTACCTATCGACAAGGTACGGACGTTTCCGCTTAACGTCGTTTCTTCGAGTCCCGTCATCGATAACGGCTCTCGTCTCTCTTTAGTGGCTTCACGGTGCCGAATCGGCCTCGAGTCACTCCTTAATCGGAAATTGGATAATTGGGACTCAACGTCGTCATATCATAAATCTATAAAAAATATATATCTCTCTTTTCCAGATACAGATCCACAGTTTTTCTTTTCTTTATGCCACGATGAGATTGAATCAAAAAGACCCAATTCCCGGTTAATGGCTAACGCCTTCGCGCGGGGAAGGTTGTTATACTTTATTTCGAAATCCGTAATCGAGGGATGACACGTAGTCCTACGTCGTTTCAATAACCCTGCGGCCTTCGACTGTAAGGGTCTGAAAATTGTACGCGGTGTTCGAGTAGCGGTTTCACTCGCAAATCGCTCTCTGAGAATATGTTAGGACCGATTCTAATGTGTTCCGTGACGTGCCCGTGACGGATAGATGTATTAATGGAAATGACGCCTTCTTGGATTTAAATTGGGATATGCATACAATTCTGTATCAGTTCTGGGTCGGTGCCGATACGGAAATGTACGAATACTCGACACAAATCGAAAAGGGCGTTATTGCAATCGGTGCTGGGATACGTCACGGACAAGACAGCAGGGGCGGTCTTGTAAATTGATAAGAATGTAGAAGAAGTACAAGACCACCCTTAATACCAAGACCTGACCATAATTGCAAGACCAAGTCTCGACCGAGCAAGGTCGAAACCGAGCCCAAGACCACGGTAGTCCGGTCTTGGTCCTGCGTTTGCTCATCGCTACACGGTACGGATATGGTCGGATCGACTTCTACCTCCCCCCCTGCCTCAAAGTCCGACGATCGGTCATTACGGAGAGTCGTAAACTCGGCGAGACCGTTCCGATAGCGCTTGGCAGAGTTCGGCGAGCAAATTTCCTCGTCTCGGTGGGCCGATTCGGCGAGCGGCCGACCTTCGCCGGCTTTAATCTTAGCGGCCAGGACGGATGATCCGCATGCTCGGGCACGATCTCCCGCACTAATGCGGGATACGAAATAAAGGAGGAAAAAAGTCGTGCGTCGCTGTGTGCGACGGTAGTTGGCAGGGTGGTGTTACATTTGACACCTCTCCCGCCGTGATAACCCGTCAAACCACTACTGGTCATCGTCGAGCGCGGACGCGGCGTCGGCTCTCCGCCGCCGTGGCCGAGGAGCGACGCCGGGACGTCCACTTGCCAGGTCGCGAAATCGGGCTAATCCTGTCAACGAGCAACGCCGATCCGCGTTGCCCAAAGAAACGGCGGAGTCGGCCCTTCGCCGCCCACGACGACGGTTGTTACGCCCGGCTTTTCGAGCGGCGTCGCGACGACCACGCGGACGCGCACCTTTTTGCAGGAGTGTCCAAACGAATTACGATTAATCTTACTAATTGACCGACACGACGGCGACTCGCGGGCGTCCCACGGGAGGATGAATTACCGCCGGCGTCGTTTCGACTCCGTCTACCAACGCGTGTACACGGTGTTGTCCCCGACGTCGACGTCGACGTCGAGCCGGGCACCGCCGCCGACCCCGCGGAGGCGAAATCTCCTCGCGGATTGCTCGAACTTCGCGCGCGAACAAATCTAAGGGTCCGGGAGCATTAGGGCAATCCCGACAATGGCGAGCCATGGGGCCCGTGGAGTTTCGCTAGGGGAAATATGGAATTGCTCGAGTGGACGTCCGGGTCGCGTGTCTTCGTGGATAGGGTTAAGCCCACGAAAGCCAGGGGGCGAGCGAGGGTGCCGGTCAAGCCTCGGCGTAATAACTTCAATTATCAGCGCCTAATCGAGCCCGCTGATCCTAACGTAACGGGGCGAGGTCGGGACTTCTCTTTGTGCCCCGGGCCGGACCTTGCAAATTGGCCATTGCCGTTTGACACCGTAATCCTTGAATAATAATATCATCGGCTTCGCGAGGTGCGAAGTGGCGGGGACCGCCTTTGCAATTATAATCCGCCGACCGAGAAACGTGACCGATCTCGGGGATTCGCCGGCCTAGAGGGCCAAAGTGAGATGACCGAGCTGGACAAGTCGATGGAATTGGAACGCGAATGACCTCTTCTAGAATTTAAGTCCGATTCGACCGGAGCACGAGCTCCGATTCGTTTATAACTACGTGGTCGGTCTAGGTTCCTGGTGTATTAATTCGGTCACTGCTATATAAAGACCGACGGTGACGGAAATAAATTTACGAAGGGACCCACCCGACATCGAGCCGTCGTTTGGATGCAAATGATGGTTGTTGTTCGTGAGGGAGGCATTGTTGTTGTTTTCGCTGCCGGGGACGCCTCCGGGGCCGGAACACAAATTGCTGGCCTCGATGACGTCGTGGTCGTGCCTTCTGCAGAAGAGTCCGTCCTGTCTCAGCGCGAACACGTCCCCGGGTACCAGTTGACTCAGGCAAGCCGAACACCGGAAGCAGTCGAGGTGGTAGATTTTGCTCTTGGCCCTCATCACGAAGTCGTTCTTGCTAAAGGACAGGCTGCACTTGTCGCACTTCGTTCCGAAGAGTCTGAAACCAAGCGTAAACGTTCAATCCGAGAAGGCGATTTATAACCTCTGGCAAAAATTCCTTCGTCCCAACGAGATCTCGACGAGGTACTCGCAACGTAATCCCGATAGAGCCAACTTTCGAAATACTTTCCCGAGAATCTTTTTTCTTTCGAGATTCAGGGTTCTTAAGGTGAAGTGAAACACGTCGAGGAACTTGATCAACGTCGATAAAGAAGATTTTTCTAAATGCCTACGTTGCCGGCGTTCGTTTTTACATTGACAGCTGTATCGAATTATATTGGGTATTGTCCCAAATGGCATACTCCACCTGTCGTTTTCGTATAATAATTATAAAGAAATCGAAGTAAAACTCCAGAAATCCTCTGGATTCATGCTTTCTGGGGCCCTAATTGACTGCAGTGGTACCCCCTGCGCCATTTCTGATTTCCAGGTCAATTAAATTTTCACTCCAAGGCCTCGTATTCCCATCGTTTTGGCATAAAACCGCATATAACACTTTTTTTGCATTTATCCCGTTCAAATACGAGTTTATCGATTACCAGAGTGTTCTAAATTGTCGTAAAATTGTCCTGACCCTTTCGATCCTCATATCAGCGCCTTCGATAATTGTATATTTATCGAAATATGAGAGTTCGACGCCATTTTGATTCTGGTCTGGGCTGAGTAAATCAATTTTGTTAAAAAATCGAAATTTTGAATGTGTCAGGATAATTCTTAGATGATCAGGAGTGATGTGCCAAAGTTTCGGACAGTTCGGTCTAATACCCTTAAAAAAAATTGTTGTATTCGAATCGACTGATTTGAAGGGGGTTTCACTTCACCTTAACGCCACGGTGGCTGTGGACGTTCCTTTTAATCGTTGACATTCCGAGGAGCCGAAGAAATCGTGGTCGAGCCGTTGCGGGCTTCCGCAAACGTCACAAAGTTGACAGGAATAATGATTTCGAGCCGACAGGTGATGAAATATTTGTTCTTCAGGGGGAACGCGATATCGCGTATGCAAAAAGGGTGCAAAGACGCAGGGAAGATCGGCAGCGGCACTCATTACCACGGAGGTGTTAATAGCTGCTTAACGTGTAATTAGGTACTCCACATTTACAGTGGTGTCGCAACGGTACAAGGTGTAATTACGCATCGCGTGCGTTGGTGCGCCGGCGCTCATAAAAGCAGCGTTAATTTCTGCAGGATTGCCACATTCATAAATAATAGCGTTGCGGATCGATCGCGTCCGGCATTGCGCTTCGTTAAACAAAGTATACAAGGAACGGCTTTGTAACCTTTCCGCGAGCCCTGGTCGCGGCTGGAGTACGGTAATTCTTCTTCAAATATTGGGAAATAATGGGTGCCGCTATCTAAGTCAATGCGTGGCGTGATTTTTCAGAACCGGCTCGATCGTCTCATCGAATCGAGTGGAACATTTCGAAAACGTTGCATACGCCGATCCGCCTTACCGGTCTGACCAGTTTCGTTTTTTCGGATTTCCATCGATAAAAAACGCATCGAGAGATCCCGAGAAGGAGAGGCTAATTAAACTTCGGTATACGATCCAGTAAATAATTGTACATCGCGAGAAGGCCATTACGCAAATGTATCATTAAGTGTTCCACAGAATTTGACAGCAGGATGCATTTGAAACCACGTGGAACAACAGCACGCGGTTACGAACAGTGAGCCTTGAAGAACGTTCCGCAAGAAACGAGAGACTGGATCCGATAGATTCGGCATTTATCGCCCCAAATCCAATATTTACGAAAAGTGAATGCACTCTTTAAAGACTAAAAATACCATCTAGCAAAAATAGTAGGTCTTGCGGGGGGGGGATATATTTGAAAATGTATACCCTGGGAGGAACGGGCTGCTTAAGTTCGAACTCGTGCATCGATAATTCAACTCCTCGATTTCTTGTCACTTCGCGGTACACGTAATTCATGCTAATTGGGGGTTGGTGATCGAGTGTTCGGCGAAAAATAGATGCCTACTCCCGGGTTCACCCGGGGTGGTTCCAGGATGACCTCTTCCGAGTAACCTCTGTTTTTTAGGAAAAGGAACCAAGGCAATCTACGCGTTAACACGATCCAACTAGAGGATTTTACGAGCCTGGCCGACAAATCGGGACGACAATGAATTTAATCGGGACCAATGAGATCCAAGATCTCCGGCAGACTACCCGAGGATAGAACACGTGGGCGGGAGGAACACCCACGCCGCACCAGGAGACCCGGGACCCCAGTGGTTCGGACTTTTTGACTCGACGTGACAGGAACAACAAGCGCTTGTCCACGTCAGTCAAGGCTCTGCTCGCGTTTTAGGGATCCCGGAGGACGGGCCGGAAACGCTTGTCTCGCCTCCTTGCCGTTGGGATTTCGAGGGACCTTCGAATACGGATCGGTCCAAATAAACACCACGTCCAGCACGCTTTAGCGAGGAAAAACAGCCATCGAGTTGCTCGGCCTGATCGATGGCTCATTCGCGAAGACTCGTTCCAGGGAGGGCCTCCAACTGCATGCGGCAGAACCATTCAAATGTCGAGGAATCGAGGATCCGCCTCTGCGCCGAGACATTGGACTCCTAACAATTATGAACGAAAAGATAAATGAAAAATCAAATGATTAAAAGTACACGCGTGGATCTAGGACATCTACGAAACATGCACCTTAGCCTTCACGTATTCGAACTTATGAATTTATCTGAGAGATTTCGTCGGGATGGAAAGCGTTGCTGCACGCGGCGAACTCATTTAAATGTCAAGGAATCGAGGATCCGCCTCTGCGCCGAGACATTGGACTCCTAACAATTATGAACGAAAAAATAAATGAAAAATCAAATGATTAAAAGTACACGCGTGGATCTAGGACATCTACGAAACTTGCACCTTAGCCTTCACGTATTTGAACTTATGAATTTATCTGAGACATTTCGTCGGGATGGAAAGCATTGCTGCATGCGGCGAACTCATTTAAATGTCGAGGAATCGAGGATCCGCCTCTACGCCGAGACATTGGACTCCTAACAATTATGAACGAAAAGATAAATGAAAAATGAAATGATTAAAAGTACACGCGTGGATCTAGGACATCTACGAAACTTGCACCTTAGCCTTCACGTATTCGAACTTATGAATTTATCTGAGAGATTTCGTCGGGATGGAAAGCATTGCTGCATGCGGCGAACTCATTTAAATGTCAAGGAATCGAGGATCCACCTCTGCGCCGAGACATTGGACTCTTAAGAATTGTGAACGAAAAGATAAATGAAAAATCAAATGATTAGAAATACACGCATAGATCTAGGACATCTACGGAACTTGCGCCTAAGCCTTCACGTATACGAGCTCATGAATTTATCTGAGACATTTCGTCGGGATGGAAAGCATCGCTGCATGCGGCGAACTCATTCAATTGTGAAGGAATCAAGGATTCTCCTCTGCGCCAGAACTGCACATAGAGTCCTAAGAATTTCGAAAGTAATTTAAATTGAACTAAAAGTGAAATTACTATAAAATTTCAAATATGGGTCATACGTCTTCAGGATCTCGAGCGCAGGGATTTATTAACACATACGCGATCGGCAAATTTTTTCCGTTTCAAATACTGAGTACCGGCGACAATAATGAAATTCTGAAACTGGTTGCCGCAAACTTGTATCGTTATGGACGTGAATTCACGTCAGCGGCAACCAGGAATAAAACTTGAAAAGACGTGAATTCACGTCAGCGGTCGCGGAT
Source organism: Orussus abietinus (assembly GCF_000612105.2). NCBI lineage: Eukaryota > Metazoa > Arthropoda > Insecta > Hymenoptera > Orussidae > Orussus > Orussus abietinus. Next base: position 219,561 of record NW_019396002.1, read on the forward strand.
GTGTTAAAGACTTCTTCGGGGTGGAAAATATGAAAACCACGGAAAGCACTAGTGTATCGACGAACCCATTCGGACGTCGAGGATTCGAGAATCCGCCATTTCACCGGGAGTATGTCGTAGACACTTCTAAGAATTTCGAATATAAAAATAAAAGCGACATTATTATTAAAAATACACGCGTAAATCTAAGACGTTTGCGAAACTTCCGCCCAAGCTTCCACGATTTCGAGCTGAAGGATTTATCCGAGACTTCTCGTCGGGATGGAAATAATTCCGTCAAGTTTGACTTCTCTATTTCCGACCTCCATTTCTGATCTGTACCTGTACTCACCTGACGTAGTCGCGTTTACAATAGGTCTTCCCGTCTCTCACGAAACAGGTGCACCTTTCATCGAGGAACTGCTGACATTCGGTGCACTTTAGGCACGCCGCATGCCATTCCAGATCGGGTGCTACCCTCAAAATGTACTGATCATTGATGGGATCCCCGCATCCGACGCACAGCGAGCTCCGACCCTCTGAAACGAAAACCACCAATCGTCACAAAAAGACCCACATAATCCAATGGTCAAGATTGCAACGCCAAGTCAATTCCGCGTACATAGTTCCCCATAACAAAAATTCCCACCTCGAAAGAAAAAAAAAAATCACCGATGATAAGATCAATTTCAAAGCCCGTTCTAAAACCCGCAGATGCTTTCGCGATATCATCTAATGACAATTAGTCATATCGCAAAGAGGAGGGCCTTTTTATTTTCTAATGCCGAAACCCCGTTGTCGACAAAATCCGAAGATTCGTTATCGCTAAGAATTGTCCGTAGCTCGTTATCTGGCCGGTACCTTCAAAGCCCCGAATTATCGGCAAGAATCCTCCAAATACGAGATCCACATTCGATCGAGTTAATCGATCGCAAATCCAATCGATTCAAAGCAAGTTAAGGGGATTTGAAAGTGGCATCCGAAGAGTGAATCGCACGTGAAACTTTTCTCCGACCTGGGCGTGCCGAATCGTTCCAAACTTTACAACGTAAACGTGGAGGCTACAAGAAAGCTCCTGACCCTCGTGAAATTTCATTTTTGATAAACACTTTTGAACGTATCTATAAAGAAATTGTTCAAAAATTAAAATTTCATTAGTTTCGAGACCTTCCTCGTACCCTGCATTTTTCTACTGGAAATTTTGAATCGATTCGGTACACCCAGTTTGGATGAAAGTTTCATGAACAAGATCTCTTCGACGCCACTTTCATATCGCCTTAAATGATCGACGGTGCTCTATCCACGAGGCCATGTGTGACGTCCCTAAAGCTAGCAGCGCCACGTCAGCATAACCACATAAATCAAACACCAAAATTTATTGCCTTTGTATTGCTTATTTATTACACAAATTTGAATTTTATTGCTTAAGCCGTTTTCAAAAAATCAGTAGCTATGCCAGCTTTAACATTAAGCTGGCGGCGCCACCTGACATTTTCTGTGAAATTAAAAAAATAAGTGGTGCAAACTGTAGGAAAAATGTATTGCTTATTTATTGCTCAATTTACAAGGAATGACAGGCAGTTCACGTATATGAGAAGGGGGTAGTTTTTGGTTTAAGGGGTGGAGCAATAAATTCTGCCATAGAGTGCAGGATTTTATTGCTTGACCCGAGAAGCAATTTTAGTTTTTAAAAATGTATTGATTCCAGTTAGGAAGGACAGGCAGTCCACGTATATGTGGAGGGGGTAGTTTTTGAACTCAAGGGGTGGAACAGTGAAATTGTAAATTGAGCAATAGATAAGCAATAAATTTTTCCTACATTTTGCACCACTTATTTTTTTAATTTCACACAAAACGTCAGGTGGCGCTGCCAGCATAATGTTAGAGCTGGCATAGCCACTGATATTTTGAAAACGGCTTGAGCAATAAAATTCAAATTTGTGTAATAAATAAGCAATAAAAAAGCAATACATTTTGGTGTATGATTTATGCGGTTATGCTGACTTGGCGTTGTTAGCTTTAGGGACGTACTAGGAACGGCAACTCCGCGTCTCGAGGGTCCGAGTAGGTGAAAATCCCGCAAAGGGACGCTCGGCGTTGCCTCCTGTGAGCGAGGAGGCGTTCGCAATCGCGACGTCACCAGCTCGGATAAATACCCGACTGCTTGTGCATTAGCGTTAGGTACTCGTACCTAGGAGGTACGGAGGTACGGATTGCCGGAACCGCGGCCTCGCGCACGCAACGTTCCCTCTCGAGAGAGGTTATGGTAGGTGTGTTCGTAGGCGGAGCGTCCGAGTTGTTCCGCACATTCGACTTCGGCCAGCACCGCCCACATCGGCGAAGCTGCATCCTCGAGAGCGTCATGCGCAGACATGTGCTCCTCTGCGCGCGCATTCCCACATACTCGCGCAGGGAGAGCCTCGAGGCGTAGGCACGCACTTGCCCCGTGCGACGCACGACCGAGCCCTCGCGAATCGAAATCCACGACCCATTAGGGTCGGGACATAAATCACGGTTTAACAAGAAAAGAAAAGAAAAGAAAAAAGAAAGTCGAGTAAAGCCGTAGAACGTCCCTCGAAGCCTACCTATCCGGGTAGATATTAAATGGTAGTAATAGATAAGATATAAAATAAGTAGCCGAAGATGCTCCGTACGTGACGTCACGCGGTTACTATTAAAGCGCTTACATAGTCTCGAGACCGCCGTTTAACGTCCGCAAGTAGACATGTTCGACGTGGAAACCGACGTCATTTAAAGCCAGTCGGCGCGATAAAGAGGGAATAAACAAGGAGCATAGACGCCGATGCGTCAAGAGGCCGAATTATCCGGAATTATCTCGCGATCTTTCCTCGTCCCCCTGGCAATAAAATTCCTCCGGGTAAGTAGCGACCCTGGCAGCGATCGGCCAGCTGACCTCCCGGAGGTTCCGGTCGGGTCGCGAGACGATCGGCGACCACCGTGGGCATTTTTGACTCCGGGATAAGTGGATGCAACGGAGAAACAAGGACGAGACCCGAGGCGAGGGCAAGGCCGGTCGGGATCAAAGGAGGACCCCGAGCGAGAGTGTTAGCGGCATCCCATTAGCTCCCAACGACACCGCCACCTCGCCTCGTATCTCCGCGCGACGCGACCCGCCGGACGAGTCGCGCGCAGTGCCGTACCACCAGAGGGCGCTGCGGCGTCGGACTCGCGCGCGATCGCAACGCCGCCGGGCGGAAGTTACTTCCCAACGTGGACGGATTGAGCGTAAAGTGAGATTTTCAATGAAATATACTGTAAACTTGGACGCTCGTCAGCGCAGCCCGCGTTTGTACAGTCCAATTACAAATTAAGGTGAAGTGAAACGCGTCGAGGAACTTGATCGACGTCGATAAAGAAGATTTTTCTAAATGCCTACGATGCCGACGTTCGTTTTTATATCGACAGCTGTATCGAATTATATTGGATATTGTACCAAATGGCATACTCCACTTGTCGTTTTCGTACAATAATTATAAAGAAATCGAAGTAAAACTCCAGAAATCCTCTGGATACATGCTTTCTGGGGCCCTAATTGACTGCAGAGGGACCCCCTGCGCCATCTGTAATTTCCAGGTTAATTAAATTTTCACTCCGAGACCTCGTATTCCCATCGTTTTGGCATAGAACCGCATACAACACTTTTTTTGCCTTTATCCCGTTCAAATGCGAGTTTATCGATTACCAGAGTGTTCTAAATTGTCGTAAAATTGTCTCGACCCTTTCGATTCTCATGTCAGAGCCTTCGATAATTGTATATTGATCGAAATATGAGGGCCCGACGCCATTTTGATTCTGATCTGGGCTGAGGGGAAAAAAGGAGTGATGTGTCAATGTTTCGGACAGTTCGGTCTAATACCCTTAAAAAAAAATGTTGTATTCGAATCGACTGATTTGAAGGGGGTTTCACTTCACCTTAAGTCCTGCACTGCCACTGCACGATGCCAATTGTGAATGATAGTAAACTTTCCTTTGGACGATCCGAACGCATTGGTTAATCTGGGAGTGGAACTGCGACGAAAAGCCATCCATCGTTTAATGTTTCTCGGACGAATGCTTATCAAACTTCGTGCGACAGGGATACAGAGAAATCCAAATCTATCTTTCTCTGGAACAAGCTTGCCGTGTATTCTTAAGCGTGGCGAGCGTTCCAGTTTGCTATATATTTCAGGAGGGATTTCAAACGAGGGGGTTGAACCTCGAGACGCAAGAGAAAGGAACTGCAGCGGCCATCTTATCAGGCTGTCGCGGATATATTGTATTCGTGAACGGTAGCAGCCAAAGTGCACGGCGCCTTTTTAAGTATCACGAAAGGTAAGGTAAAAAGAGAAACAGAAGGTACAAAGATCGTGAAATTGGGTCATACCCTTTCTTTTAAGGACATGAAACATGCAAATGTCGGTACATATGGACATCAAATTATTGATATTTCTCCTGAGGTTACGTGATCGCTTGCAGGGGGAATATGACTGTCGTACAACCCTTCCCTTTGTGTTCTCAGCTTCATTCGAGAAGCGACTCCCACTGTTGGTTTCTCTTTATAGATCCATGTACTGGATTAACTCCACATCGTTGAATTTGTTTCAAGGTAGAGATAGCAGTCGTCTCTAGGAAAGATGCTGTTTCCACTCGGGAGCGTAAATACATTTCTGAGAGATAGGGATCCTACAATTGTTTCTCCCTTCAATTCTCGTGTTACTCCTCGCCAGTACCCAAGAGTGAGCGTAGTCGATCCAGTGTTTAAGGTGAAGTGAAACACGTCGCGGAACTTGATCAACGTCGAGAAAGAAGATTTTTCTAAATGCCTACGTTGCCGACGTTCGTTTTTACATTGACAGGTGTATCGAATTATATTGGGTATTGTCCCAAATGGCACACTCCACCTGTCGTTTTCGTATAACATTTATAAAGAAATCGAAGTAAAACTCCAGAAATCCTCTGGATTCATGCTTTCTGGGGCCCTAATTGACTGCAGTGGTACCCCCTGCGCCATCTGGGATTTCCAGATCAATTAAATTTTCACTGTAAGACCTCGTATTACCATCGTTTTGGCATAGAAGCGGCTACAACACTTTTTTTGCCTTTATCCCGTTCAAATGTGAGTTTATCGATTACCAGAGTGTTCTAAATTGTCGTAAAATTGTCCTGACCCTTTTTATTCTCATACCAGAGCCTTCGATAATTGTATATTGATCGAAATATGAGAGCTCGACGCCATTTTGGTTCTGGTCTGGGCCGAGTGAAAAAATTTAGTTAAAAAATCCAAATTTTGAATGTGTCAGGACAATTCTTAGATGATCAGGAGTGATGTGCCAAAGTTTCGGACAGTTCGGTCTAATACCCTTAAAAAAAAGTGTTGTACTCGAATCGACTGATTTGAAGGGGGTTTCACTTCACCTTAATGTCGACGTAACTTCACAGTTCGTGTCCGTCTCAATTGTTCCAAATTTTGCAAGTGAGTAAATGAATACGATGAATTATTTAGAAATTGAGGTAATCGCGTATTTTTTAGATATTTTCTCGGACAGGGTTAATGGCTCTGGGAGGGTGTCTGGTACAAGTGGCTGGTACACCGGAGGACACGAATGCCCTCCCTACGGATACGGTGCCGCCGGTGGGTGACGGGAAGACATCCATGCTACTTGTGTAGAGAATGCCATCTAGCGAAATATTGAAATATGAGACGTAGAAGGAATCCAAATGACACATCGGTAAGATCTTGAACTTGGCGTCGAGTGACATTTCAGACCGCTTAGTATTGTCCCTGACCAATCGAGTAGATCGAGGACATGGATCCCAAATTGGGCGATATTTAAAGAGCTTCAATGAAGAGCTTAAAAATAGCAAGTAAGCTGCAAGTCACAATTTGGCCAGTTTTTAAATCATCAAAGATTTTGCTAATGCTTGACCGTTCAATTAAAATTAATATTGCCATCAGTATTGTTATCAATAATACAACATTTACAGCTAGAATCGAATTTTTACTATATTCGCAAATTATTATTCTCAAATTATCTTAAATGGCGTTTAGTCTTTAATTCTATCTTAGGGCGACTTTTGTTTCGATTTTGCAACACGTAACGGTGTAAGTGGCGACTTCCTCTGGAAATATCTGGTCGCTCAGGTCGGGGAGGTGCGATTAACGGTTGCGACCGTCCTCGCCGCAAGTCGTGGCGTCGTCGCCGGGACGCTGTCGCGACGTCGTCGAGACGTTGTCGCCCCGCGTCGATGTGGGTGGTGCGTACGAATATCGTTATCCTCCTGGAATCTCGTCTACCGCCTCGAATCCGGCCCGAGATCTTCCTTTTTTTCCCGGCCGAGCATAAAGAGGACGACTTTGTCCTTATCGGCAGGAATGCCGAGCTTTCGCGTAAATCTTCCCCTCGGCCCCGGTACCACTGGGCTCCTATTAGGCGCAAATTTCGCACCGAGCGTATAATTGCACCGCCTTGGCGATCGACTGGATCGATCGCCTCTCGATCCATCTTCGCAGGAACTGGAACCGTTCGAAACCGCTTGCGAATCCGAAAGAGAATGACAAAAGGAGGAATGACCGCGCCGTTATACATTTTCCCTTCGATTAACGTTTCCTCCTTTTCTAGGAGGTTAACACACCCGAAATAGATCGGGGCCCGAATCGGGCGCGGTGTAGAAAAAAGCTGGGAATTTTTTTAGTTACGGCGTTAAGCGGGGAGGGGGGAGCAGAGGAGGCGCGAGAGAGAGGCCTCGAGGCCGGAGCGTCGGGTGCGAGGAGGACGGCAGGGGGGGAGACGGAGGGCCGCGGCGCCGGGCCGCGTGTCGAGGATGTCTGGTTGGCGGTTCAGAGGCGCCGACTGGGTGTCCCGAGCGCGGTCCTTCGGTATTTCATTAACACCTCCGCTAATTATTTCCCTTTTTTCTCCAGGACCTCGAGAGGCAGCCTCCAAAATGCCGGGTTACGAGATGCCCGCGACTAGTCGCGGCTCTAGCCGGGACCGGTGCTACACGTAGACGTATCGCCGGCCGCGAAGGCTCCCATCTATCCTCGCCTCGATCGACAAAGTTCCTCCCAACGCGCCACGAGGTTAAAACCCGAACGTTCCCGTAAGCGGCGGCCACTTTGCGAGGCCAGGACCAGAAGGCCTCCGTAATTAGGTTTAATTGCCGAGCAATAAGGATCAAAATTAGCCAGCGGACTGTACCGGGAGATATATATCGGATCCCGGCGTCATCCTTGCGGAAACCCCGCGCGAGCAAAAAGAACGCACCGGAGGATGAATCCCGAGCACTCGGCTAGGTCGTTTTGTCGCAAATCGGCCGCGCGCGGAGGAGCCGCGCCGGATACCCCGCGGATCGGAGAACGCCGCCCAAGGTCGCGCTCCGAGAGTCTCCAGGGACGATTTCGGTGCGCTCTCGCCTCGTAATTAGTTATCAAGGTATTCCGACGAACCGTCCCTATTCTCCGTCTGGGTCGATTGGTTTCCCCGGCCAGTTCCCCGATTTTCCCCAGCTTTCCCTGGGCACTCCCCTGCCCATCCACGAGTATAAATACCCACACCTGTGCGCGCAGCCGCGCACAGGTATCTTCCCATCCTCGAGGAGGACCTCATCAGAGTCCTCATCCTCCGAGGACATCGGGGTCGTGGCGCAGTGGGCCGATAGCGTGGGTACTAAATTTAGGATGTATGGTTAAATGAACGAAAGGCCGTCCCCCCAGATATCCCGGTGAAATTTATGCAGGTGTCGAGCGGGCCTTTATCAGCGGCCGGCATTCCTCGGCGTCCACCCGGCGCCCCGACGTCGCCGAAGAGAGCAGGTTCCGACTCGTGGCCGACTCCGCCCGGGCGCTCCGACTCGGCTCCCTCGGGCGCGAGCCTGCGCCCCCGGGGCGGCAGCGCCATTGGCCGCCCACCGGCGCCGCCGCACCCGCCCCTGTTTCCGGGACACCCCGGAAACGCGGATCCAGCGATCGATCTCGACCGCGCTCCGGATTCGTCGGGCAATTTTTGTTAAAAGGGAACGAGTACTTTACCGTCTCGACGTTAAATTCCCGCCCTGGCCCGGCACCCCTCTCTCGCCATCGAACCGACCTGGCCGCGAGCCCAGCGCTTAATACGCACGTCCCTAACTAACTCGAAGTCTTGGCGGCACGAGAGCCAATTAGCCGCGATTCGCTATCTCATTGCGACGAATAGCCCCGCGCGAAACGGGTATCCGCGCTGCCGGAGTCGTCGGTATCGACGTATCGGCCGTTTCGGTTAGGAGTGTGGGTGAGACCGCCTCTCCGGGTCTCTCTCTCGCTTTTTCTCTCTCTCGCTCTCCGTGGACCGAGACGAGGCGCGTCCGCACGGGGGCAGAGGGGAGAAGGGGGCGAGGCGGCGGGAGAGAGCGAGGACGGAAGAAGAGACGTCTTTCTCGGCGAACGGAGACCGCGACTCGTCTCCGAGGGAAGCGAGACGGAGGTCTCCTCCACCTCTCGCTCCCTCTCTAGAAATCAGGATACCCCGGAGCAAACGGCGATTGAAATTGCAAATGAGGCTTCGCCGCGCTCGGGCCGGGCGTGTAAGGTACACTCGCGGGCTGCGCCGAGGCGAGTACTTAGGCTGGGTGCTGGGCGAAATTGCGTTTTCCGCGGTAACTCTCGCGGGCTACCTCGGTATCTGCCGATTGCCCCGTGGCAATTCCCCTCCCCCCGAGGAAGGATGAAAATAAAAAGAAGACCCGCTCGTAAAACGGGACGCCCCGGAATCGACGGACGCGGCCCCGCGCGTCGCGGGATCGCCCGGCAAATTACCGTATAAGAAATGAGTACTTCCCTAATTAAGCGTGGTCCCAGGACGAAGGAACGGAATGACTTGCGCGTCCGTCGAAAATTACGCCCATGTACCTCGGTTACGCTCGAATGGGCCTCGACTCGAGCGATAACGTAGAGGATGAAAGGGGGATCCGAATACCCGCTCGATGCTCTTCTCGGCTCTTTTAATATTTACCATTTTCTTTTTTTTTCAAGATCCGGGCGATTGTCGGTTAATCCTTGTTCCACGGGGTTTGTCGGCGTGGACGTGCAAGGACTTCAAGGAATCGGCGAATTCGCGGTAGCCGGCCTCGGGGGGATCGGGTTGCACGCGACAATGTACGCCCGGGGTATAAACGGTCCTTTAATTGAGTGAGACACGGGGCCGTGAAACGAGCGGTTTTCAAGGGGTCCGCTCGGTGACAGGAAACGGGTCGGTCGCCTACCGACGTGGCGGATAAAAGTATCCGTCTTTGGTTTATGGTTCACGGGCGCTGATGGGCCCTTCGGTCGTTTGGGGACCCAAGGAGCCAAGGAGGCGCCGGACCGGCTGCACCTTCCGCAACGCTTGTAACCGGAGGTCGGACAAGCCCGCTCTGGCGCCAGCATTGTGCGCCGCCCGATCGCGATCCACCCTCCGGAAAAATCCTACATCGCGGAGGCGCCTCCTCGGCGGGGCATTTCCTGTACTCGGACGATTCTTTCAGACGGATAAGAATTCGTTCGTCGAACGAAATCCTACGATAGGCTGCATTTCGTGACTCCCAAAAGACGTTTCGATCGAGCGAACCGCATTACAGTTCACCCGATCAATGGGACTAAAGGGTTCGTTTAAGGTGATGTGAAAGGGCATCGAAGAGGTCTTGTTTATGAAACTTTTCTCGCAACTCTGTTTACCGAATGGTTTGAAACTTCACAACGTGAATAGGGGGACTATAAGGAAGGTCTTGAAACTCATGAAATTTCAATTCTTTTCAAATTTCTTTATAGGTATTTTAAAGACAGTTTATAAATAATGAAATTTTGCGGGTTTCAGGACCGACCACAGGGTCTCCATATTCACGTTTTAAAGTATGAAACGATTTTAGACACCCGGATAGTAGAAAGGTTTTATGAACGATTGAGCTTTTGGATGCTACTTTCACATCCCCTTAAATCGTTTTAAGGTGATGTGAAAGGTGGCGTCAAAGAGGTATCGTTTATGAAACTTTTCTCCGAGCTGGGTACATCGACTCGTCTCAAAGAGACGTCTCATGAGATTTCAATTTTAAGATAATTCGTTTATAGCTATTATCAACAATTTTGATAAGAAATGAAATTTCGCGAGTTTCAGGACCTACCTTACTCCTTATTCACGTGGTGAGATTTGAAAGAAATTGGTGCACCCAACTCGGAGAAAAGTATCATGAACAATTAACCCCTAAGATGCCACTTTCACATCCCCTTAATTTTAGAAAGTCTTTCAATCAATACCTCAATATATATATTCGGTGAAATGCAACCGAATTGTTCGATCGTTTCGTACGATTTGCCGTAACATTTGATGTAATTAACCAATAGTTATTTACCGAGGAATTTTGTCACGTAAGCCAAATATTTGCTCGTTCGTGTAATACCTGTATTCTATGGTTCGATAAATATTTTATCGACTCGGGCAAATATCTCTCGGCGTGTACCTATTGGATCACTTGGAGTCGTCCGGATTTTTTCGGAAATTAGGGACCAGCGGCGTCGTCGATTTTTCTCAGTCTAAGGTACGGACGAGGAGACACTGATAGATGTGCCCGTTTCGATAGAAAGACCGTGGACCTAATTCAATTGCAGGCCGCCGCTCCGCAAACACTCATGATAATTCAATCAAGTCCACCCCTGTGTCAGCTAACCCCCGCAGCTACCTACCGAAACCACCCTTGAGCCTCCCGTTGGCTCACCCGACCACGAGAGTGGAGTCGACCTCGCCCGGGAGAAACGGCTCCTAATCTCCGAACGACGCATCTGCACTCTAATCGGCTGATGATTTCGCACGGACCCCGACTCCGCCATTCCGGAGTGTGTTTAAACTAGCGAAAGCCACCGACAGTTTCCAAGGAAAATATTAAACCGAAATATGTACTCCCAAAGTGGATGCTGGAGTGCCCGGCACCCCTATGCAAAAATTTACGCGGAGTTCTAAAATAATCGTTATCATAAAAGAAAATAGAAACAAGCGGCAGAATCTTGAATGGGTTCCTTGATATTTCATTTTCAAGGTTTAATTTTTTCAACTGCTATCGAGATCATTGCGCAATTGACCAATCTTTCTTGTGCCACAGTTGATTTAACCCTTATCACTCCAAGAATGTTAGAGGAGTATAAGAAGTTGGCAGTATTACTGCCGGTTGGAGTGATAAGGGTTAAAATCACTCTTAGTAGGTTTTAATCTGGTGGATCGCTCTCCATTTGCGGCACTTAATGGGAATGAGTAAAGAAGTTGCTAAAATTCCTAACCTTTGGAAAGAAAAAAAAAATCAGACACGATGATATATGTAAGAAGTGATTCATAAGTAAAAACAAAATATCACTTATGTTAGTTATGTCTATTAACGGTACAGCTCGACTTCTCAAAAGAACCGTTTAGTGGTAAATAATAAATCCTTCATTTGTATTTAAGATCCCCTTTGAATAAGCGCTTCTGAGTCTTGCACGGGATATTTAGTGCATTCCGTCAACTCTGAGAACTCCTTCTTGAAAGATTTGGCTCCCAAAAATGGTTATCAAAAAATCCCTTGTGCACGGGGAGAGATCTGAGGGATGGCTCGATAATTATTGCAGGAATGCAATCTCCGAACGAACACATTTGCATCCTAATCGACTAATGATTTTGTACGAGTCCCTGCGCCGACATCATTCTCAAATACATTTTAAACTATCGGCAGCTATCGATAATTTCCAAGAAACATATTAAACCTAAGCACTCCCCTTGAAAAACTGGATTCCCAGCAATAGTCTCCAATACATCCTAGCGTTCCTCCCTATCTCCCACCGTCCTCGCAATTCTCGTGTACGAGCGGAATCCGCAGAAGAAAACGAGCCGTAATCTCTGGACGAGAACATTTGCACTCTAATCAACCGATGATTTTGTACGAGCCCCGACTCCATCGTCATTCTCAAATCCAGTTTAAATAGTCGAAAGCTCCCGATAATTTCCAAAGAAAATATTAAATCGAAGCACTTCCCTTGGAAAACTGAACTCCCAGCAAGTCGCCGATCCATCCTCGCGTCCCCCACCGTCCTCGCAATTCTCGTCGAGGAGCAGAATCCGCAGAAGGAAGAAAACGAGCCGTTATTTCCGGACGAGAACATTTGCACTCTAATCAACGGATGACTTTGTACGAGCCCCGACTCCATCGTCATTCTCAAGTCCAGTTTAAATAGTCGAAAGCTCCCGATAATTTCCAAACAAAATATTAAACCGAAGCACGTCCCCCTTGGAAAACTGGATTTCCAGCAAGTCGCCGAGCCATCCTCGAGTCCTCCCAATTCTCATGGAGGAGTGGAATCCGCAGAAGGAAGAAAACGAGCCGTTATTTCCAAATGAGAGCATCTACCCTCTAATCAACCGATGATTTTGTACGAGCCCCGAGTCCACCGTCATTCTCAAGTCCAGTTTAAATAGTTGAAAGCTCCCGATAATTTCCAAAGAAAATATTAAACCAGAGCATTTCTCTTGGAAAACTGGACTCCCAGCAAGTCGCCGAGCCATCCTCGCGTCCTCCACCGTCCTCCCAATTCTCGCGAAGGAGCGGAATCCGCAGAAGGAAGAAAACGAGCCGTTATTTCCGAACGAGAACCTTTGCACTCTAATCAACCGATGATTTTGTACGAGCCCGGACTCCACCATCACTCTCAACTCCAGTTTAAATAATCCAAAGCTCTCGACAATTTCCAACGAAAATATTGAACCTAAGCACTTTCCTTGGAAAACTAGACTCCCGGCAAGTCGCCGAGCCATCCTCGCGTCCTCTACCGCCCTCGCAATTCTCGTGGAGGAGCGGAGTCCTTGGGACGGGGAAAACGAGCCGTAATCTCCGAACGAGAACATCTGCACTCTAATCGGCTGATGATTTCCACGGCCTCGCCCAGGACCCCCGATTCCTGCAGGACCGGACCGAAATCTAAATCATCCCCCTCCCTCTGCGCCCCGAGCGCAGGGTAGGCGACATTGGTCGAACCCTCGTCGGCTGGACCGTGAAGCTCTCCCGGTGGACGAGCGGCACTTTGCGCGATTAAACTACTCGCCGGCGCAACGGGCGCTCGTCAAAGGCCCGGAATACGATGATACTCGATGCCGTTCGTTTCGCGAAAACGGCTGGCCCTTCGAATCGATCCGAGATCTCGTCGAGGTTCCGCGCCGACGAGAAGTCGACCGGAGCGACCGGCGACCGTAATTGGCATAGGTATAATGTCTCGCTCGCGAGCTGGCGATTAGGCTATCTAAGCGAGCGCGCTCGGTGATTAGGGAAGCTCGTTAGGTGACGGATCTCCGAGTCGATGGATCGTCCGGAGTACATCGATACCCCGCGGAAATTCGTCCCCTCCCGGCTAGGGGGACGCGTGGTCGCGCTCCAGCGAGTGTCAACGCATGAATTTATGACGCGTGCTCCTAATGAGTTAACAGGAAGGCGTCCCCCATCTAACGCGGACTACTACCAGGCCTTTAACGAGCCGACGTTTTAATAAACCCCGGCGCGCATCGACGTCAACACGAAATCCGGAGCACGGCTTAATAGAATTCCCGGGCTCGTTAAAAGTGCGACCCGCGATTTACGGACTGCAATTCCCGGACTTTAACGGCGAGATCGTTTGCAGGAAGCGTCTCGAGACCTGCACCAGGGGGGACGTCTTCCTGCCTTGTTCCGGTATGAACAAAGGCATCGAGACGCCGGCCCGAGGAGCGAGGGCTTTCGAAGACAACGGGGATGCAGTAAACATTTTGACTGGCGCATAACCGTAAAACGTTACCGATCCTCCGAGACTCCAACCCCCGAAGACCGTAAACGATCGCGAGGCCCTCGGGACCGTTATTTTCTAATGAGTTCCAGCACCGATGCAGCAAACGTCATCGATCCCTGTGCAATCGAGGGGTGCCATTTCCTCCCGGCGATAATAATTCCCATGATTCGCAAACGGCGAGAATTCACTCGCCGTAACGCGTCGATGCTCGCGTCTCGATCTAGCCGTGTAAAAAGAAGACCAGAAAACGATTAAGAAAATAGAAAAAAAGAAGTGGAAAACCGTGAATCTCATTCCAAGCCCGTTTTACCGGTACCTCGGCGCTATTTGTCAACCGCGGACGTGCAAGTGCATCGCTCGCAACCCTCGACTAACAAGTACGCCTGATGAGCGAGTGAATTCACCGGTGCACGTTACCCCGAGGATTCTGTTTCTTCTTTCTTTCTTTTTTCTCTCTCCTTTATTTAACGTACCTTTTTAACCGTACGATTTAAGGGGATGGTCGCGGCGATTATTTATTACGGTAACGTTAAAAGGGGGGGGTTTAAACGATTACGGCAATATCGCGCTATCTCGGGTTCGGTGGAAGGGCCGGATTAAAAGGCAAGAGCTGCAGAGCTCCGGGTAGAATTAGTCACCGGCTAAGAATCCCCCTGGACAGATGCCGTCCCCGGTGACTAATTTGTGTATGCCTCGGAATACGATCGGCCGACCCGAGCTCCGGTCCGAGTAACGTCTAATTGCGTTTAAACGCGTTAACGGGGGTCCACCGGAGAAAGCCGAGGGGCGGGGTTTTACGGAGGTCTCTCTCCTGGCAAAAACGCCGAGGGGGTTTATGGTGGCCCCGGGGAGCGCAACGAGCGCCGCCGTGTACACGGGGCCCCAGGTCGAAAATCCGGAGAGACTCCTCGGCGCACTAATTTCCCTGGACCCTTTTCGAAAAAGCCAAGCACTTCCTGGCGATACCATCGCGGGGAAGGTTTGCAGACATCGCAATCGAAAGGTAAGGGGCTATAAAAACCTTCAATCCTTCGGACCCTCGTCTCGCCGGTATATCGACACCCGAATCTTCGGGGTCCTTTGTGCGACTAGGAGCTTCACCTTTGACGTCGGCCAGATCCCGATGAATCGGGGGCCCGATAAAGGCAAAGCTCCTCGGCTTAGCGAATCGATATCGAATTATTTCAAAGGACCCCCGAGAGGCCCTTCGCGCCGATCGACTTTCCGCCTCGACGACGGGCGGGAATTTCACGCGGACCTCGAAAAAGCTTCGGGAGATCCTCTCGAAAGGGCCCGAGTAATTGCCCGGATTTATATATATGGGCACCTGGGGTTCGGGAAAATCTATCAGGCCCTAACCGAGGCCGCGACGTTCCTTCCGCTGGGCCTTGATTAGGCAAATTAACCGGACCCTGATCAGGTATCCGACGTCCTCCGGGTTAAGCGCGCCGGATTTCCATGTGGACGTAGAAAGGCTTTTAAAAACTCGAAAGAGAGAAAACCGCCGCGAGGTAACGTTCTCCGATCGAGGAGGTACCTCGAAGGTCCACGTGATCCATGGCACTTGCGACGATCTTTAAATCTTCTTCCGGAGGTCTTGACCGTTAAACGATCGCCGGCGATCGCCCTGATAATCACGTCGACGATCACAATTTAGTTCAGCGGTTAGAAATACTCGTGTCCGTTCAAACCACTGTCCAAGAGTCCTAAGCCAAGTTCATCATTCAGGACCTCTCCCGTATCGAGACGTTACTGTCCATACTTCCGTTGATTCCAAACGCGAGTGAAATGTACCGACATCCGTTAAGATCAAGAAACACCCTAATGTTATTATTTCTCTCATGACAAGGTTTCTCGACCGTTGGCCAAATGGGATTTCCGTCGAAAAGAAATCGCTGCTACCCCGCAGAAGTGGAGTAACACCCCCCCTCCCCGGGGGTAAATCCTAATCCTAATCCGACGCCTCCGGGACGATCCCCTTCGAAGCGCGGAGAATTTCGCGGATTAAAAAGTCCGGTCCGTCCTCTCACATGATTTTTAGCGGAAAAGGACATCTTCGATCTCTTCTAGTGACGGTATTCGAGGCAAAATCGAGGTACGTTTCATCCACGCGACCCGGGGCCCGATTCTCGAGATCATACGGATTTTTTCGCATACGAACAGATTCGCATGAAAAATTTCGCATACGAGCAGTAAAACCAACTCTTGAGGACTGTTCGAATTGGGTTCGTGCGAATTACTCGTAGGTAATCGTACGCGACTACGAAGCAACGTAACCGCTCGTCCGTGAAATGCCCGAACGAAGAAAATGTTCGCTTTAGCATTATTAATTTTTTCTCCTGTCATTCCCTATATGGTCATATCGATCTTCAACCCCTTCACAAAAACCGATAGTTTTATGTTACTTTCGTATACGAATAATATCTTCCGCATGCTATGACCCATGCGGCGGTGCCATTCGAATACGAAACCGCGGTGATCACTCAAGAATACCAACTGTTGAAAGTCGTACACGAGACTGTCAATTTCGTATGCGAAAGTTGATCGTACACAGTCGAGAGTCGGGTCCCCGGACGCCTCGACCTCGCGTCCGAGTAAAATGGCCGAGTGACCAAAATGGAGGTTCCCGGCCAGCGAGACTACTTACTCTGCGACAGCGGATCCCCGACTTCATCCTGGATCTTGACGGGCGAGATCTTGAGGGACCTCGGAGGACCCTGAAGGCCGAGGGGCTCCGGTCCTCCCGCGCCCGCCCGCTGCATCACGCTGGCGCCCCCTATAGCTGCGGCTCGGCCTGCCCTGCACGCCCCGCGAGACGACTTGCGAGCAATCTTGACAGCTCCCGTCCCACCTTGGTTCCTTCCTCTTCCTCCGCGTCACGTTTCCGTAACCCGCGGTGTCTCCGGCCGCGCGATCCTCGCCGATCACCGCTCGACGGCCGACATGGCGTCGCGGATATCGCAAAAGCCCCTTTCACGACGTAAAGAACGAGTCCCGGGGAACTTTTCGAGCCTCCAGGCAGAGGCTGGCCATGTCTCGAGCGCCGATGAACAAGACACCGCCGGTAACTCGAATATTCTACGATCTACACTGTTAGAAAAAAGAAAAAAAAAATTATTCATAATAATTCATACACTTTTGGTGCATAAGGTAACGTAATACAATTATAAACTTGACGTCTTAAAAGTGATTTAGCATACATTTCCTGGAAGCTTCTAAATTAATTTACAATCTCGTAACATTGGGTTATGATTCTGCGAAATTATTAAATTTCATATCACTTAGTACACGTTGTTTATAATCCCCTTACGTGAGTTTTTTTAATTTTACGATACTATTTTTAAATTTTTGCAAGTGTATCTTCGAAGAATTATTACGAAATTATAATACGCGTATTATAGCATTATAATACAGGTATTATAAAATTATTACATTTTAAAAATAATTTTATTGCATACGTGTACTAAATTCATAACACATGTTACATACTTTATTCGAACTATGTTATAAAACTAATACACCACGTCTTAATAAAGCTGCGATCGAAAGTGTTATAAAATGTCACACAATTTTTTTAACAGTGTAGGTACCCGTCACTCCGGTCGATGTTTAGGCGCGATTTCAACCGCGGTATCTATGCGTTTCCTGGGACGCGTTCGAAAGCGAGGTTAGGTCGCGGTCGGAAATCCGCGTAGGCGGCACCTTCCTCCTCGAGGACGTCGTATACCGTACCTCCGGTTTCGCTCGAGCTTCCCGCACTCGGTAACTCCGGTAACTCCGTGACCGCCACCGCACCGCGGGCCCTAGGGGCGCCCTGCTCCCCGCGGCCACCCGCCACCCCCAGCCTTCGCGTGCACCTGCGGGCAGGACCGGGTCGACCCCCGTGACCCGCGGAGTACTACCCCAGGCGCGTGCGCGCCACTATCGAGGCAGTGCGCGCGGCGGGGCGAGCGTCCTACGTCGGGGGTGGCGAAGCACCGAGAGCGGCCCCGTCGAGACTGACAGCGCGGGGCCCAGAGAGGCACTGACTGCGTCCTGGGGCTCGCTCGCTCGGCCGGCGCCGCCCGCCAACCCCACCCGCCGCTTCCACGCCTCCCGGCGCCCGCATTGGCTCGCCCGACGGACCCGCCAACAAAATGGCCGACGCCCTAATCGATTGTGTCTCCTCCTCCGGGCGCCCCACCTGCCCCGCTTCTCCTTCCCGACGCGGCCGAGAGCGTCCGACCTGCGCCACTCCGGAGACCGGTCTGTCCCGAATTTCCTGAAAAAAAAGGGGAAAAAAAAGAAAGAAAAGGAAAAATCATCTCCCGCTTTTTACGCCGATCTATTAATTTATCAGGAGAATTATTCCATAGATTGGAAATATCGGGAGTGAAGTTCTTTTTTTTCCCCCACGTTTCGACGGGAGAGGATCTCGTATATTCGGGAAAGCCGGACGGTGAAACGAGTTTACCGAAGATCGACGCGGTGGATGAAATTCCAGGGATTGATTTTCTGAACGCGTGCTCGGAGAGGAGAGAGTGACTTTCGCGGGTCTCGACGCGCAACGCGCGGCGCGGAAGAACCCTGAGTTACGACACGGCTCGAGTCCTGTCCGCATGGCTTCGGCACTCGAGAAAGAGGAGCAGCGGGAAGAGCAGAGAGGGAGAGAGACCGAGCGAGGCGAGGCGAGAGGCGGCGAGAGAGAGAAAGGCGAGACCTCGAAAAGGGAGCATCTGCCCGGGATGCATTCGGCGCCGATAGCTTTGTCGGCTTTCCGCTCGCATACGCTCCTACGCGTTGAGCCGCTTAAGAGGCGTCCTCTCGAACGAACGGCATCCTCGAGGCCCGGTGTAGGTGTGCTCGTGCGTGTGCTCGGCCATTTAAGTACGTTCCTCCCTCGGGCCGGCGGCGACGCGCCCGAAAAAAGGGAGACCGACGGAGAGAGGAGAGAACGAGACGGAGGGAGAGGGCCGAAGGAATAAGCGCAGAAAAAGCGCAGTCGACGGTGCCTCGCGATCCGGGTACAAGGGGCTCTTTTTCGGACCCGATCGATTTTCCGGAGAGGATTAGAGCAGGATTATAGCCTCGCGAGCCGGTCCTACCTTGCCTAATTTTTCAGCGAGGTCGCCGTCGCCGCGTGCCCGGTGCTACCTGCGGACGACTGCGCTTTTTCGGGGATTTTCCCTTCCGCCCTCTTGGTACCTCCTAGGGGCGCATCGCATGCTTTTGGATTAAGACCCTCACCTCTGCCGGATCTGGAGTGACCTCCATTCCGCAGATAGCGGGCGAGACGCCGTTGAGCCGCCTTAGTACCTTAAATTAGGGCAGGCCTTGAGTCTCCTCGCGGATCGGCCTTCCTCGAAACGGTTATCACCGCTTCGACCTCCGCAGAGATGAGGCCACGATCGGCGGCGTAAATGCCAGCCTCGAGAGCCTCCCAAGTGCGCTACCAAAGCCATCATCTTCGCGATCCCGGGCTTCGATCATAAAATTAGATACTTCTGCCCAGGGAGAAGAAACATTCCGTAAGAAAATTCCTAGATCCGTCCGCGCGCCGTTCCGGTTTAAGGAACTTTTGGGACCAGACGTCGGGTCCTATCAGCCCGAAATCGTTGATAAGTCGCGTTAACGAGGGCCCCAGGTAAGTTCGTAAATTCCGGGCCGACCCTGCACCCGCAATGTTTTGATCCGGCAGATTTGCACGGAAGGAATAATCTACATTCGGGTGTCGGTCGTCGAGGGCTTTCGAGGAAAGTTCGACCTTCGTCCGGATTTACCGGGGAAAGCTCCGGTGGTTGGCAAGGCCCGTCAATGGTTGCGTACCCGGGCCCATTTACGCGGTAAACGTTAAGTCAGGTTAAGTACGCGAGGACTGGCGCCAACCTTTACGATCGCTCGTCCTTAAAGTCCTCCAGGTAGTCCGTGAAGGACTTGGCCCGATAATCCCGGAATCCAGGGCAGAATCCTCCACCGAGCGGCCTCTCCGTCGCGCGATTCGAAGGTCTGGGAAGACGGCGTCGCTTTTCCACCCTGTTAAAAAAATCCATAAAATTCATACACTTTTAGTACATAAGGTCGCGATAGAATTATAAATTTCATGACTTAACAGTGAATTAGTTGACATTTATTATAAAATTCTAAGTTAATTTACAATTTTATAACACTGCGTTGTAATTTTGAGAAATTGCGGAGAAAAATTATAAATTTGATATTCGAAAGTCAATTGGTACGCATTGTTTGCAAATTTTTTAGATGAGTTTGTAATCTTATAATCGTTTACGTAAGTTTATTTTTAAAGAAATTCAATCGAACGATGACAAGTATCGGTGGTCTTGGTGGAGAAGCCTCGTAGCGGAATTCTTGAGTCCGAGAAATATTTAAATAGTATTAAAAAAAATTCTTACGATCAATAGTAAACTCCGGTAGCATCATGGACAACGTACCTGCTACTTTTCCGTGAGTTCCGCATTCGATGCCGCGATAATTGCAAAAAGATTTTTTTCGGCGTTCAAGGTAGGGCTGTCTCCAAAATCGTCCTCGAACGTGCCCGGGACATATGTCAAATTTGTTTGTCTGCAGAAAAAACGTTTAATATCAAGTACCGATCAACACAAATTTATAGCATATATTATAAGTATTTTACACGTGTACTAAATTTATAATATGTGTTATACATTTTATTTGAAAATATGTTATAAAATTGGCGTACCATGTCTGAATAAAACTTCCAACAAGAATGTTATAAAATTATGATATTTCTTTTAACAGTGCGACCATTCGAACGCAGAACGCGAAAATGTCCCTTTTATTGCGAGCCAAGGAGCTCTTCTGCCCAAGTTGCGCAAGTACGAGCGTTCAAACGCATATTCTTGCCCCTGAAGTTCATCAGCATTGATATTGCACATGTAATTACTTAAACGAGACGGCAGTGGGCGTTAGTTCAACAATATCGCGCGATAAGCGTAACTTGAGGACTTTTACCATAAAATTGAAATCCGGCGTTAATTGGAACTGAACTCTGTGGTTTTGAGAATACGTATTTCTTTAAGTAAAATTTATTAACTCACGGTAGTACATGTTAAGAAATGGGAGCGTAACGATAAATGGAACACTTACTTTGTTTTATTCTTTTTAGATTTAATTACTAATTATATTAATTATACTAATTTATCCTTGTTCGTTAGCATTGCAACGGTGTGCCTTAAACGTTTTCCTCAGTTTTAGTACGATATTCCTTAAGTTAATTATTTTTGCAGTTAGCTCCTACTTATCATTCATCTTTCTGCGTTAGTATTGAGACAATTTTTGGTAAACATTTTCGTTAATATCAGTGCGTTAGCTTTTCAATTAATCATTAACGTTTAAAGTGAAATAAAGATAATGCAAGTTTCACATCCACCGCGTGTGGTGGCCACACACCGACTTTTTTTTTTTCTTTTCTCTTCCGTTTGATACGCAGAATGTAAGGTTAGGTCAAATTGACTCAACCTATGATTATAACGTTTACCGAAGATCCCGCGAGTCAGTTGTTAATTACACATCGGTGGAGGCGCCTTATCTTTGCGTCGAATTAAATTCTCAATTAATTGGTTTAAGTTGCCACATTTATTTATTAACAGTTCGTGGGTATGCCTTGCACATATACGCTTAGAGAAAGGTACAAAGTTTCCGATAACACGGGATGTCGGTACCTTGGAGAGAGACGCACCGACAATTGCGACTGCAACCGTCCTACGCGTCGAATACGTATTCGCAGATATTCAATTGCCTGCCATTGTCCCACCTCGCAGACGCGTTACGTATATGTTAACGTTTCTCCATATATCCGTGAAAATCGAGCAACTGCGTTGCATTATTCTCGCCTCTGCGTCCACGTAACTATGCAGTGTCTGTACACGTTACTAAAAATCGGTGCATAGTCGCCGCGCACGTTGAAAGTGAAATTTCTAAGCTACAGAGAATGATCTCAAATATCATCAATTATTCTGAATCATTCTCTCACGAAATATCATTACGCGTTCGGTACTGCTTGTTATAAACCCAATTATTTTTACATATATATACCATTTTTATTTAAATTTAAATGATAACACTAAAACTAACGAAAAAATTCACGCAAATCATGTCGTTATGGAAACACAAAGACGAATGTAAGTAGTATTTAACTGACATAAAAAAGAATTGGGATGAGATACCAACGACGATGAACGGCGATTTTAACGTCAACTTCGCTCATTCACTTTTTTGACGACAAGTTGAAATTAATTATCACTAAAGGAAACATTTACTCAAATTGTGACATTACCGAAACACAGAGACGAATGCGAGTAGTAACTAAGTGCATAACAAAGAGAAAGAAAACAAAAGCTTTTTCCTTTCCGAATCGAACCCTTTCTATAACACGCGGACATATGTATAAGTACCACTCTGACGTAAGGAATTTTCACTTGAAAATACTTTCTTCGTGCATCTCGAGGAAAGCGCATTGTCTGGCCGAATGCGTGCATGCGGGAAAAGTTATCGCGTATTTGCACGCGTTTATCGTGCGTTACGAGGGATCGGAAAAACATGGTCGGGAAGAGTTAACCCGCTCGGAAAGAGCGGGACAACAGATCGCATACGCCGACGAGGAGATAGAGCCAACCGGAAGTGCAGTTGCAGCAATGCACCGGGGCGAGCATGCAGGAATCGGCGCTCTCGATGTGGCGAAATCGAGAAAATTTCGGTCCTGGGACACGTCGAGGCTTGCAAGGTCAATGAGTTCGAGATAAAACGTAGATTGGGCTATCGAGACTGATTACTTCTTCCATGGTAATCTGTCCCGTCACTCTGGTTCTCTCTCTCTCCTTCTTTCTCACGGACTCTCCGCCACGTTTCTCCTCCGCTCTCCCTCGCTCTTTTTCTCTCTCGCGGACTGCTCGGATCACGACTTAGGTCGTGCCGTAATGCGATTACCAGGACGACGTGTACGCGTTAAATAAGTAACTCGGGACGCCATTAACAAGACGGTTAATCCCCCCAAAGCCGTGTAACCAATTCCAAGTGGATCGCGACATGGACTCGGCGCTACTCGTAATGCTTCTCAAGCGGTTATCGCCCGAAAGGAAGTCACTTTTCCCGGATAGCAAGATACGCCAGGCGATCACTTTTTACGGCGTATGCGGTTAATAAGTCAAACGTGGAGATCACTTCGAAACGCCGATAGTGTCGGCGCGGTATGCGGAAATTCCGTGCACTCGACGCAAAGTATAAGATTTACTTGCCGGAGAGGTAGGACGTGACCACGTTATCGGTACTCACGGATTTCAGTAATTTCACGTAATTTTTATTCTTTCCATGTAGTCACTCCTCGTTCTTTTTCATAATAACTAATTTAAGGCGATGTGAAAGTGGCATCCGAAGTGCCAATCGCTCATGAAACTTTTCTCCGGACTGGGTGCGCCAAATCGCTTCAAACTTTACAACGTGAATATGAAGGCTTAAGGAAGGTCCTGACCCTCGTGAAATTTCATTTTTTCTAACAAATTTTAACAATACCTGTGAGGAAATTTAAAAAGAAAATTTAAGAACTTTGACGCCACTTTTATATCACCTTAAGCCGGTTTTGTAACGTTTACCTACGTTGAATACAAAATTGGGGTGCACAGAGCAGGGTCGAGTTGATTTAAATCATTTGATTGAAATCTTGATTTTGTGAACAATCCGTGTGCAATGTGGTCGCATTGTTCGCGCTGTCATTTCAGAAAGTACTACCGCATGAGATCACGATACGCATTACTACTTGCAGGATATGGTGCAACTCTATCACAGCGCGTTATAAGCATTACATGTTTTAAATATTTATACCCACTGTTATAAAAAAATAATAACATGTTAAATGGTGGTGAAGCGACGAAATCGCATAACTAGGGAATAAGACGCGTAATTGCGAAAACAAATGGCGATAGTTGTTGAGTAATATTGACTGGCCCTAACCTTTGAAACGAGGATATTATTTGAATAATTGAGATAATAAAAAAAAAACGATGATTCTTTTTTTAATCTACGATTTTTTTTTTAAACTATGACTTTTATCAACCCTAGCAGAGAGTATCGAGAACGTCGCAATTCAGAAACGATTTAAGAAGAGGAAAAAAGAGGATTCCTTGGAAACTGGTTTACATCGGTCCTCTTAATCCTAATCTAAAGTCCTGCGGAAATTTACACCGCTCTCGAGGGCCATTTTATTTTATTTTATTTGAATGATAAAGAAGAAAAAAATCACGATTATTTTTTTAATCTAGGACCTTTTCAAAGAAACTATGACTTTTATCAACCCTGGCAGAGAGTATCGAGAACGTCGCAATTCAGAAACGATTTAGGAAGAGGGCAAAAGAGGATTCCTTGGAAACGAGTCCGCATCGGTCCTCTTAATCCTAATCTAAAGTCCTGCGGAAATTTCGGCCGCGCTCGAGGGCCATCAAAATCGAGCGGGGCAAAACAAAGAGCTGGTCCTTTGTACCTCGTCGAGTGCGGTAATGCGCACTCCGGTATTCCACTCTCGTCCCAACTAAAATCTTTGCCAATCTGTTTTCGCGGAAACGGTTTATATGCTGACGGGGACATGTCACCGACGCGAAATGCATCCGCGATGTTCCGGCCGAGCGGAAAAACGTCGCGCGGCCGTTCATTAAGTAGATCTCCTCGCGGAGTGCGATCGCGTGTACCTTCAGCCCCGGTCAAAATCCCGAGTGCGGGTTTCCGATGGAAACGCGTCCGTTTCCGCCGAACCTATCGACTTCCGCGACCTCGCGCGTCCTCCTCGAGCGACGCGGCCGACCCGTGACGGATCGATTTTCGCCTGAAATCATTGATCGACGCAATGAAAACCTCGAGAGACGTAAAGGTTGGACGCTCGCGCGGTTATCATCGAGACTGAAAGTACGTTTCCCGATCTCGTGGGTAATTAATGATTTTTTGCGAACGCGGCAAGCACCCGAGTACTCGAGAATCGATTCGGCGATCCCTCGAAGACCTAAGGTCGATTTACCCCCGTCCGTTCCGTATCCGTACCGTGCCGTCCGGGCGGTATCCTTGCTTCCTACACGGAGAAAGATAAGTCTTAAAGTTACAGAAGTATTGTATCAAGTATCAAGTATCCGTTGGAAATTGTTGCTCACGATACGGTTAAAAACTATCCCATTAACGGATTAATTCCGTTAATTTTACTTTTTTACGTGTAGAGCTAGCAGAAACATTTCTGTAAAAGTCAGCTGTACCTGTAACTGAAAATGTCCGTTAATAGTAATAATAATGCAACTGGTTACATTTAAAGTATTACAAAATTGTAGGTGCAAGGAGAAAATATCTGTACATATTACGGATTCGGTTCGTTCAGTTCATTTTTTTCCTGAAAAATTAAAAATATTTGTAAGCGATACGGAAGAAATCTGCAGATTTAATAGATTCAACAGGTTAAGAGTAACGGATATTTAACCTTAACCCTTCCAAATACTTATACGTAATTGTTACAGATATTTATCCGTAATTTTTACGGAATTGAGAAACAAAAGCTCCATTGTAACGTAAAATGAAATAATCTGCTGTCCTTATCTCAAGGGATAAAATCTGTACATTTTACATTTTGTTTTCTCCCTGTACAGATCGATTTACCCCCGTCCCTTCCGTATCGGTTCGGTATCCGTCCCGTCCATCTCGACGGACACGAATGCCTCCTCTTTTTCCACCGACAGCTGCGTATCCACGAGGGAGACATTCGCGTCCACCAGGATACAATGCGAATACCGAGCGGATACGGAATGGCCGCGAGTAAATCGACTTTCCGTCATCGGCGACGCCGTTTTCCCGGTGGCTCGGTGCAGCACGGACGTCTGCCGGAAGCGTATAAACGGTGGGCACCGAAGCTGCCGGAACGGCACGGAAACCGAACGGACGACCTCTGACATCGGTTCCGAGGAACCGAGGAAGGAAGGTACATTTACCGCATTTCGCGGACGCGTGGACGAGCGCCTCCAGGACTCGCGGGTGGAGTCGCGGTCCCCTCGGGCCCTAAAACGACTGTCCCAATTCACGCCGTAAATTGGGGCAGTCGTTTCAGGGCCCGAGGAAGAAAGGCACCTTTGCCCCAATTCACGGCGTGAATTGGGACAGTCCTTTTAAGACCCGAGGAAGAAAGGCACATTTGTCCCATTTTGCGGACGCGTGGACGAGCGCGTCCAGGACTCGCGGGTGGAGTCGCGGTCCCTGACGGGCCCTAAAACGACTGTCCCAATTCACGCCGTAAATTGGGACAGTCGTTTTAAGGCCCGAGGAAGAAAGGCACATTTGCCCCATTTCGCGGACGCGTGGACGAGCGCATCCAGGACTCGCGGGTGGAGTCGCGGTCCCTGACGGGCCCTAAAACGACCGTCCCAATTCACGGCGTGAATGGGCCGGCGAGAAGTAGTAGGCGCGAGTGATCGATGCATCTCTCGGTGGCTCGTCGGGGTTTTTGTCGTCGGACCTTCCCGCGAGGTCGAAACAAGAGCAAAAGGCGGAGAGAGCGCGCCGCCGTGTGGGTGCAAGAAGCGCGCGCTCGTCCCGCGGGATCCTCGGCGGAGGTACTCGAGCCTCTAGAAGTAAAAAGGAGAAGGGGAGCGAGGAAGAGAAGGAGCAGAAAGAGAGAGAGGAGGGGCAGAGGAAAAGGAAAAAAGCGAGCCCCTCCCTCTGTCTCGCGTTTACGAGGAACGAGCGTCGGCGCGCGCGCGGGCGATCGCTTCCGCGGGCTTTCGGCGGCGCGGCCAGCTGACGAGGGCGTCGCACAGCCCGCGTCGAGCGCGTTTCCAAGCCGAGCTGCGCGCTGGGAACTGCGCGTGGCATGCCAGAGGAGCGCGGCAAAAGCGTGCTGCGCGCAGCAAACTGCGCGCGGTACGCAGTAAAATCGTGCAGCGGGCCGCATATGGTATGCCCGGTGACGCAAGACCGTCCGGCGCGCCACAAACGACGCCCAGGATGCCGCATGCGGCGCATAATATACCGGGAATTCCTGCAGCGCGTTGCCATCGATGCGCGGGGTGCTGCAGCGATGTGCAAAATGGTACGTCGCGCCGCAGTCGACGCGCGGAGTGCGGCGAAAGGTTCGCTGCCACGGATCTCGATCCTCCCTCCTTAGCTTCTGCCGGCGTGGAGGTCGTCGAATGAGAGGAAAAAGAAACGGGGAATAAACAAGAGGACAAAAAGACGGGAGATCCTTTCTCGCATTTACACGAAGCGGATGCCGCGGCGTTTGCGGTCGCTTCCGCGCGTCGTCGGTGACGCCATTGGGGATAGCCGCGACGGCCCGTCGCCCAGGGTGTCGGCGACGATCCGTAATTCGTCGGCCCCTCTTCGTTCGGTAGAAGCCGTAACGGGGCAACGTTTGACGCCGCCCCGTCGGCCGGGAACGAGAAAACTCCGAATATACGGTAATACCGATCTCGCTTAGGAATTGCTAAGGAGGCGAAAAGAAGAGAAACGAGACCGACGTCCTCCTCGGGGCGCTTTTCCCTCCCGTCTCGGCTCGGCGGGCGACGCCACCTAGCCGATGGCCGAACGCAAAGGCAACTCTCGAGCGCGGAAACCGCGGGCGGGGGGGAAGCTCGGAAGAATCCGTGATTTACAAGAAGCGAGCGGCGGGGACGCGTTTTCGGGCGGTCGTGCGACCAGCTGACGCGACTCGCGGCGCTCGGTATGTAGCCCTCGGCGCCGCGGGGGCGCCGCGGGGGCGGCGGGGGCGGTGGTGGCGGCGGCGTCGGCGGCGACAGCGGCGGCGGCAGTGGCGGCCGAGCGTCTCGCCGCGGCGGGAGGCAGTGGCGGCTCGCGCATGCGCGCCTCGGGCCGCTCGGCGCCCCGTCGGTTGGCCGGCAGGCGGCTGACGTCATTGGCGTTATCGACCAATGAGAGGGGCCCGTGTCGCTCGAGGTTGCTCGCTCGCTCTCGGGCTCGCTCCTTGGAGCGAGTGGACCGACTGGTACACGGCGGCGGCCGCGACTCCTCCGGTTCGGTCGCAATCTTTATTTCAGGCTCGACCGCGAACTCGGGGCGAACTGGTCGAAGCGCGCGCGGCCGCCCCGGTTTTAACCCGGCCCGTACCCTAGCCGAACCGCGCGCGAACCGCACGTAGCTAAATTTGAATTCGCCGACGTGTCGGCCGCGACGACGAAGACGACGACGGGGACGACGACGCGTCGCGGACGCGGCCAACCGACGGACGAGTGGTGCCCGCGACGTTGCCGCGCCGCGCTCCTCGCACGCGGCCGACCAACAGACGGAGAGAGCGGAGTATTTTAAGAAGGACCGCCGACCCGCGACCAGGGTGCATCTAGTCAACACATCTAGTCCCGTAGCCGCGAATGTCCGGCTACCTAAGAATAATTTCGCCCTAAGTTATTATTACACCACCACGGTTCCTATAAATAAAGACTCCATTGACGGGGCACGTCGAACGGAACGATAACCGGAGAAACGGAGTGAGAGAGGAAGAGGAAGAGGACCCAAGAGTGGGAGAGAGAGGGACGGAGGGCCAGGGTGCGAGGGAAAGGAAGAGGACCCCCGATCGAAACGAGAGCTCGGAACACCCGAGGGGTTTCGCTTGGCCGAATCGAGCCGAAAATCGATGCGACCCTAGGTGACACCGATCGCTGACCGCCGGACGACGCCGGCCGACGACCGCTCCGAGGATCCACCAGACTCGCTTCCGCTCCTCGGGAAGGACGCCCGGAGGAGCGAGGCCGATCTCTCCGGCTTCCTACGTGGTTTCGGCGAGACCGCGCTCCCATCCGGCGGCCGCGTAGGACGCGAGACGTCGCCGAGACGTCCCTAAGTAAGACGGACCACGTGAGGAACGAGTCGAGAGAGAGAGTGGAAGAAGGAGATCGACTACCGGCGAGCGGCGCGGGCGCGTGCACCGCGCGCACTCCGGCACAAATGAGCCAGCGATTCGACGTCGAACCTAGCCTGAAAATCGGTGAGTTCCACTTTTCGGAGAGAAGACGGCGTGTTGGATAGCGTCTCGGTTTCACCTTTATCGAGCGGGGACGCGCCAGTCTTCGGGCTCGATTTCTGGGAACCCCTCGACTCTCGTCCTTAAAGGAATTAGCCGGCCTCGCCGCTAAGCTCCGGTCCGCGAATTCGGCGCCTCCGAAGGGCGCGCACTCTCGAGATCGAGTTCCCCGAACCGAGTCGTAAGTCACGGCCGATCGCGCATGCGTAGGGGAGGCTTCGAAACGTCGAGGTACTTAGGTGATATGAAAGTGATATACATGTACCAAAAAGTCAAAATATTTATCAAACTTTTCTCCAAACTGAGTGCACCGAATTATTTTTAAATTTAACACGTGATTATAGAGGTTCAAGGAAGAACGCGTTGCCCGTGAAATTTCATTTTTCTAACAAAAAATATCATTTTTGCTTTCTGTCCGAGATAAATGCAACATTTTTATCAAAAATTGAAATCTCACGAGCAGCGCGATCTTCCTTAGAGCCTCCATAATCACGTGGTAAAGTTTATGATAATTCGGTGCACCCAGGGTGGAGAAAAGTTTTATAAATAGGTTGACTTTTTGGTACGTATATATCATACTTTCATATCACCTTAAGGTGATGTAAAAGTGATATCAAAGAGGTCTCGTTTATGAAACTTTTCTACAAACTGAATGTACCGAATCGATTCAAACTGTACAATATAAATGTGGAGGGTATAGGAAAGGTCCTGATACTCATGAAGTTTCAATTTTTAACAAATTTGTTGATAGATATTTTTTAAATTTGTTACAAAAAATGATATTTCATGAGAGTCAGGACCTTCTTTATGGCCTCCACCTTCAAATTGTAAAGTTTGAAACGATTCGGCACACCCAGTTCGGATGGAAGTTTCATGAACAATTGACTCCTCCGATGCCACTTTCACATCCCCTTAACGAACCGATAGAGCCCGCGAAAACGTGGCTTTTGGCGGAATCTCGTTATTTTTTTATCG
The DNA here is from genome assembly GCF_000612105.2 of Orussus abietinus. NCBI lineage: Eukaryota > Metazoa > Arthropoda > Insecta > Hymenoptera > Orussidae > Orussus > Orussus abietinus. The sequence continues at coordinate 249,299 of NW_019396002.1, forward strand.
ACGTCTAGAAGGCGGATCGACACGTGGGAGATTAAAGACTCTTGTCCACGGGCAAGGGAAACTTGGCAGACCCGTTTCAAACACCTATTATCGATGGCACTCGCGATTTTGGAAGTGAACTTGCACTATTCGACTAACGTTTACAAATTTTTCCGAGGAACTCGGATCTCCAACGCGCCTGCGCGCGAGAGTCGAGGTTGCGCAAAATCTCAAACGGGTCTCGTTATTGCCTTAAGTTTTGGAGGTTGGGACTGGCCCCGTCGTTCGCAGAAAGAAAGAAGTAGTCTCAGCAGAGAAGCCGTCCACTTTTGACGTTTCGTCTCGAGGATAAAATATTATTTCATTATCCCGAGCTTACCGTTCCTCATTTTTTAAACGTCGTTTCGCGAGCGCCCGATCCATATCTTGCTGGCTTTATTTCAAGCCCTTTGTTTCCTACGTTTTAAATTATAATTGCGATAGCTACCGTTTTCTTCCTTGCTCGCTTTTTTTCGAGCCCCGAATATCTTCCTCCAAGTGAAACTGCGACAAGTTTGGGGTAACGATGTAGTACCTAGAGCAAATTACTCAAGCGAGTCGTTTTGCGAACACTGGTTAGATGCTCGTGGCAACAAATTTCGCTCGCTTTTTTTCGATCCCCGAATATCTTCCTCCAAGTGAAATTGCGACAAGTTTGGGGTAACGATGTAGTACCTAGAGCAAATTACTCAAGCGAGTCGTTTTGCGAACACTGGTTAGAGACTCGTGGCAACAAATTTCGCTCGCTTTTTTTCGATCCCCGAATATCTTCCTCCAAGTGAAACTGCGACAAGTTTGGGGTAACGATGTAGTACCTAGAGCAAATTACTCAAGCGAGTCGTTTTTCGAACACTGGTTAGAGACTCGTGGCAACAAATTTGCCGCAAACATCTTGGCAGGGTATGAACACAATGTCGCGCTTAATGCAGCAAGAGATGTCGCGAGTTCCTTGCCCGTGACCACGTGCCTCGTAAATGCTTTCAACTATCCCCGATCATGAAATTCGTGTCGAATAGCTGCGCGAAGCTCCCCGAGAAGGTCACGGGTTTTCATTATTTTATAATTCACGCGCGTGGAATTCGCCCACGCGGGGCGCGTACGAGCAGGATCGATTCAAGGGGAACATTGGGAAGTATTGGCCGTTCGCCAGGTTATCATCGAATTCCCTTAATCACGAAATCGGGACATCGCGACTCCATTTTAAGGCGATGTGAAAGTGACGTCAAAGAGGTCTCATTTATGAAACTTTCCATCAAATTGGGGATACCGAATCGTTTCAAACTTGAATATATAAACATGAAAACTACAAGGAAGGTCTTGACCCTCGTGAACCTTCAATTTTATAACAATTAGTTTATAGATATTTTCAAAACCACTGATAAAAACTGAAATTTCAGGAGTGTCAGGACCTTCCTCATGCTCTCCATGTTCGGATTATAAAGTTTATATAATAACGATTCGGTACACCCAGTTCATAGGAAAGTTTCACGAACAATTGGAGTCTCGGATGACACTTTGATATCCCCTTAAGTCAGGAATCTTCTATCTTAAATCAGGAAAGCAGGTAATTCGGCCTACCGAAGTGGTCCAGCCGTCTCTACCATGTTCCATTTATAAACCATACGCGACGTTTCAACCGTGAGGGATCGAAAACAACATTAAAATATAAAAACTCTCGCGATCTCGTATTCCACCTCGCGACCGCCGCGGACGACATTCCGGCAAGGATCGCGGCCGGCCGGCAGTCGGAAAGCTCAAATCGGAGCAGCTTCTCATCCGCGCGTTCAAGGTGGCCTCGTGGTGGCCGCGTGGCAGGGCAGCGTCGTTCCCTCCACGTGGAGAGAGATCGAGAAACCGCGAGAGACGGCCGATATCGCGGCAATATCGCCGATATCGCATCCGAGGGCCTCTCTGCGGCGCGCGAGCAGCGTGGATAGGGCGAATAGGAGGAAAGGAGCGAATAGGAGGAAAAGAGCGAATAGGAGGAAAAAGGCGAATAGGAGGAAAGGAGCGAATAGGAGGAAAGAGGCGAATAGGAGGAAAGAGGCGAATAGGAAGAAAGGAGCCAATAGGGCCACGTCGTGTCGCTCCTCGTCTCGATTCGATCGAGGTGCAAGGTGTACAGGTCAGTGCGCTGGTCGTTGACCGGCACTCGGTGGTGCGCCTCTTGTATAATAAACTGAATTCGATCGGTGGACCCGGTCGAGGCCCCCCTAGGACGTTCTAGAGCCTCCGCGCGTCGATTCCTTAGCGGAACGGCAGACTGCGACCTTCGACTTCTGATTTCCGATGCGGTTTCACGGAGAAAACGGCAGGGTGAATGGGACGCGTTTTAAGGTGAATCGACACACGTCGTGGAACTTGATCGACATCGACGATCGTAAAAAAGGCTTCTCTGAATATATACGTTGCCGACGTTGGTTTTTATATTGACCGCTGTGTCGGGTTATATTCAGTATTGTACTAAATAGCATACTCCATCTGTCGTTTTCGTACAATGATTATAAAGAAATTTAAGGAAGACTTCGGAAGTACCCTGAATTCATGGTCTCTGAGGCCCTAATTGACTGCAGAGGGACACTCTGCGCCATCTGTGATTTCCGTGCCAACTAAATTGTCACTCCGAGACCTCGTATTACCATATTTATTTTCCTATTAGTTTTGCTCCGATGACTTCTAGTTTAAAGCTTTTCAGGCCTCGCTTGTGTAAAATGGATCATTATATTCTGAATTGTTCAAGCTTCAATTCGGAGTCGAAACGTTTCGAGGACTTCGGTGTTCCTACGAGAATGATGAATTTTTAAGTTCTTAGTAATGTAAGATAAATTGAAATTCCTGTCGGACAACTGAATGATCAAAGGAATACAGAATTTGTAAGTTCAACCGAGATCGATGATTCCAAGACGATCGGCAAGGATAGGCGAGATGAGATCCTTTCGATGTAGGTCGGTCCGACTGACAAATGACACTCCGCGAACGGATTCGACGGCGCGAGACGGCCGTCGTTCCCGTCGAGAGCGACGTCGGTCCGTCCGACGACTCGTAGGTGGCGGAGGGCGAGCGATCTCTAAAAATAACGATCGCAAGTGGAACGCCGTCCGGCGGATCCGCGTGAAAATCGACACCGCGGAGCGACGCCGACCGACTGGCGATCGGTTTTCCCGAGCCAGGATCGCCTCCTGCGATCGGCTTTTCCGGAAACGCCCGACCGCTTCCGAAGGACCTCGGCCGCGTGACCGGCGGAATCGGCGGGGCCGCCGTGGGGTCAGTCGGTGCCGATCGCTCGAACGCGCCGCACGTTCTCCAGAGAAGATCGGCCGGATGCCCTCTCCGAGGATCCCGAAGGTCGGACCCCGGATTTTCGCTCGCGATTTGGTTATTCCGACGAAACGGGGTCGGAGGTCGTCCCAAACGGACAAAGGCTCGTCTAGTAATCGCCAAGCGGGGCGACCTTGTTCCGCGATTCCGCACTGGGAGGGTTCTCTTCGGGTTTACAGGAGGAATTCTTAATGGTTACGCGGATTTAAAGGGGTCGTGCGATGCCGTCGGAAGCAACGCCTCCGACATTTATTCCTTTATTCGGTTCATTGATTCGTATCAAATCGTTTGGGCTGCTTATGAAAATTAAAAACATACAATAACTATGGCGCACAATTCAAGTTCAGGTGTAATCTGCAATGTAACTCGTTCTGCTTTTTCGTAAATTCTGTTCAACGATAATAACAATAAAAGAGCTACCGTAAAGGCTGTACTTACTTTTCTCTTACCGAGGCGTTTACACAGCGCACGTGGCGCTTTGCAATTGAATTGAATCAATAAACACGTACATTAACCTTCCATATCTAATTTCGTATCGAACTTGCTATTCTTAGGTTGGAATAGTAGAGTAACACTCGCCGAGCGGAAAACGCAACGATTTTCCAGAACTTGACAGTCACACACGTTTTAATATCGTCGTATCGCAAAGCAATGAAAACTCGTCAAAAGATGAAAAATCATTTAAGCGAGCGATGACATTGCCCCGAGTGGCGAAAATAATTTCTTTTTATTCCTTCCATCTCGTAGATTTTTATTGTAAAAGGTTATCAGATGAGTTTTCCAAAGAATTCCCATCTATGTAGCAGATGCTGAAAATATAGTCGTCGAATTTGAGTCCCCTCGGTCTATCGTGGCGATGGGTGCGAGTGGACAATCGATAGTTAGTCCGCATTTGACGTCACTCCGGCAGAATTATTCACAGTCAAATAAAGACCCTCTGGATGATTTACCAAGGGAACACCTTGACGGTTCCTTGCGCCGCTCCGATTATTAAAGAAAACTATTTGCGCGTTATGTATCGCTTGAAAAAGAGAAAAAAATGTATATATATCAAAGAAAAACGAAATAGGCTTGCAGCTCCGATGTTGTCTCGGTCGAGTACGCGTAATCTAAAAAGAGTCGAATCTTCGCTCTATTACATTTTACCGAGTCGGTCTTATCAGGACACTTTAGGTTATGTAATCTAGTCAACGTCGCGGGGCTTTCACGCTCCGGGTTTTTCGTTATTTAAAGTTCTTTCTACGGCGCGATCATAACACCGCTATTTGAATTTACTTACACGAATCAAGAGACTTTATTTGAATTGTACGCGTAGACATTTCTCGATTATGTCTCACCGAACGTGATTCGATTTTCGCAAACCTCGCCAGCAATTTATTCGATATCATTTGACGAACTTTCGCGCATTAAGCGTCTTTGTGTTTACGTTTTCTGCTACGATATTCTCGTCCCCTTTCGAAATTTCTTTTACGCGTTTTTTCTTTTTTTTTTCTGCCCAAGATCCTCCTCCACCCGTTTCTTGCGTTTCCGACAACTTCTGCGCCTTTCGCGGCACTTAAGGGGCTGTACCACTGTGAACGTCGAAAAAATTACACATTTTTGAGGCAGAAGTATGAGTTAAAATTAAAATTTTACCATGATTGAGGTACGGGCGATAGACACGTGTTTGCTGAATATAGTGCGAAAATTTGAACACGAGTCAAGAGACTTTATTTGAATTGTACGCGTGGACATTTCTCGATTATGTCTCACCGAACGTGATTCGATTTCGGCAAACCTCGCCAGCAATTTATTCGATATCATTTGACGAACTTTCGCGCATTAAGCGTCTTCGCGTTTACGTTTTCTGCTACATTATTGTCGTCCCCTTTCGAAAATTCTTTTACGCGTTTTTTTCTTTTCTTTTCTTTTTTCTGCCCAAGATCCTCCTCCACCCGTTTCTTGCGTTTCCGACAACTTCTTCGCCTTTCTGCGGCACTTAAGGGGCTTTACCACTGTGAACGTCGAAAAAATTATACATTTTTGAGGCAAAAGTATGAGTTAAAATTAAAATTTTACCATGATTGAGGTACGGGCGATAGACACGTGTTTGCTGAATATATAGTGCGAAAATTTGAACACGAGTTAAAAGACTTTATTTGAATTGTACCCGTAGACATTTCTCGATTATGTCTCACCGAACGTGATTCGATTTCGGCAAACCTCGCCAGCAATTTATTCGATATCATTTGACGAACTTTCGCGCAAGGTCGTATCCGCTTAGTTGACGGAGGACTTCCGCGCATGCGCGCCTCCACTCGGCGGAAGAGGACGCAAGCTCTTAAAATTTCATTCGGCTTCTCGCTCACGTTTTCGAATCGCGGGCTCGGTAAAGTCAGGCAAGAAGCGCGCACCGAGTCGAATGTCGGTCGTCGGAACGCTCGGTGCAGAAAGTACTGCGGCCGCTTAAATTTAAACCCACTGTCTGCATCGGAATTTAAGATGTTGCCTTAAGTGGACTCGGGCGTCAGTTAAAAGTATGGCCAAAAGTTGAAAGGTGACAGACAGCCGGTATCAAATTAATGTGCGCCCGCGCATACCTACATAATGGTTACGTTATTGTGAGGGTTAGTGCCAGATTCCATTCTTCGCCCGTGCCTCTGATTAATTCCTGACAGTTCAAGGATGATCTAGTGTATACGGACTCGTCGTTATCGGAGGCGCACACTATCGAGCGTTTCTACTGATCACACGAGCGAGCGATTACACGCGGATCGCTTTCGTGTTGCTATCGGTACGTACGAACGGAAGATCGCACCACTTTACGCTTTCGTTGCGGCGAATTCTGACTAACAAATCGGTACATTTGGTTTTATACCCCAAATGCCGAAGTTTCATTTCCTATAGTTTAGTTTTAGTCGAAATCCTTTCCGAGAAAAAAAACCACTTTACGCTCTCGTCGCCGCGAATTCCGACTAACAAATCGGTTCATTTGGTTTCATACCGCAAATGCCGAAATTTCATTTTCTATAGTTTAGTTTTAGTCGAAATCCTTTCCGAGAAAGAAAACCACTTTACGCTCTCGTCGCGGCGAATTCCGACTAACAAATCGGTTCATTTGGTTTTATACCCCAAATGCCGAAGTTTCATTTCCTATAGTTTAGTTTTAGTCAAAATCCTTTCTGAGAAAAAAAACCACTTTACGCTCTCGTCGCGGCGAATTCCGACTAACAAAACGGTTCATTTTGTTTCATACCCCAAATGCCGAAATTTAATTTTCTATAGTTTAGTTTCAGTCGAAATCCTTGCCGAGAAAAAAAAAAAGAAAAATCGGCAGGGTTGAATCTTCGACCCGTCCGCAAGATTTACCTATGTGGAACGGCAGCTCTTGTGGCGGTATTAAAGGCTATGGCTCTAAAACGCCAACGCAGGTGGACGGCAAAGCGTCTTCGCGTTTACCTTTTTTTCTGCTACGATATTCTCGTCCCCTTTCGAAATTTCTTTTACCCGTTTTTTCTTTTTTCTTTCTGCCCAAGATCCTCCTCCAACCGTTTCTTGCGTTTCCGACTTCTTCGCCTTTCTGCGGCACTTAAGGAGCTATACCACTGTGAACGTCGAAAAAATTACACATTTTTGAGGCAAAAGTATGAGTTAAAATTAAAATTTTACCGTGATTGAGGTACGGGCGGTGGACATGTGTTTGCTGAATATAGTGCGAATATTTGAACACGATCGGCTCAATCGTTTTGAGAAATCACCTGCGTCAGGTGCAATCTTTTTTTTACTACTCTACGTTTGTAATAATAAATAAATATGTACTTTTTACTAAAAATAAAAATTTTCCTGTATTCTCCTATATTAGACTTTTCACGGGAAAAAAGTATGTGCCATTATATGCAGTACTTTTTGAAAAAGAAATGGTCAAAAATGTGTAATTTCTTCGACGTTCACAGTGGTATAGCCTCTTAATTTGGCCATTTTGAGAAAGTGATGCCGTCAATTACTATTTCTCATTTAAAAAAGGTTTTATTTTTTTTTTTAATTTTCTTATACCATTGCTCTATATGAGTGTTTTAATAAAGACATTCGTTTTTAATTCTCGAATAGGAACATTAAGAGATATAGATTATTTTCTATAGGGACGACATGTAAAGTCGTACCAAGTTTTAAGGAGGCGAAATGTTATTAGCTATCGAAATTCATCTAATTAAATTTCTTTTTACCGCGAGCCCATACCTTTTTTCTTTTAATTCGTCGCTCGTTTACTTTCTTGCTGTAATTAGTGTAGGAATTATCGGGGATCACGTGCGTGACGCATTTTCGTGCCTCCGTTTAACGTGGGAGTCTCGTAATCCTTTGACGAAGATGTATTCGACCGCAAAAACGATGGTCAGAAAAATGGACGCGTATATCGGTAGCGTGAGTAGACGTTTTCGGCAAGAACCTTTGAATCGCGGAGACTAATCTTGTTATGCAGAGGTGGACGTATGTAGAACTCGTACGTGAGCATCATTCCCACTCGTATCACGATCAGGGACTCGTGACATTGTTTTGCATAATACCGACTGCATTATCTTCCGTAGTCCTGACCTCCGCAGTAAAAATCGAGGTGACTTAGGGGCAAATTCGACCGAAAATTCTGTGACATAAGACCCGACCGATTTATTCATTTACGTTTACGCTTGGATTTCTCTGTCGAGGAACGAACCTCGTTTTATCGTGTCGTTATATCGACGACTTACAAACGACACACACCTACGCGTATTATCAATTTCATAAACTCCGTTGACAGTGCTAAGTGAATAAAGACGCCACACTATTCAAAAAAAAATATATTTTAATTTTATAACATCTTTTTTTGAAGTTTTGTTTAGACATGGTGTACTAATTTTATAACAAATTTTCGAATAAAATGTACAACATATATTATAAATGTGGTAAATATGTGTAATAAATTTATAACATATGTTGTAGATTTGTGTTGATCGGTACTTGACTTTAAACGTTTCTTCTGCAGACAAACAAATTTGACAGGATGCTCCGGGCATGTTCGAGTACGTTTTTAGAGAAGCCTTAAATGACGAAAAAATCTTTTTGCAATTGTCGAGCAATTCTATTGAATGTTAGAATTATTTTTAAACATCATTTAAACATTTCTCGGACTCAAGAATGTCGCTACAATGCTTCTCCGCTAGTGCGACCGATATTTGTCGTCTCTCGATTAAATTTCTTTGAAAGTAAACTTATGTAAACGATCGTGAAATTAAAAACTCATCTAAAACATTTACAAACAATACGTATTAAATGGACTTTCGAATATCAAATTTATAATTTTTCTACGCAATTTCACAAGATCACAACGTGATGTTATAACATTATAAATTCATTTAGCATTTTACAGTAAATGTATACTAATTCACTGTTAAGACATCACATTTACAATGTTACTGCAACCTTATGTACTCAAAGTGTATGAATTTTATGAATTTTTTTAACAGTGCATCCTACCCACCATTATTTAAGGGAAATTTAAGAAAAATCGGTGAGGGGAATTCTGCCCGCCTTGTCGGCAGTGCCACGTACTTATGAATGGCCGATACATAAATTGCACTTAAAACCGTGCAATTCAGGAGTATTACAAGTGACGAAGCAAGGCGTGGGTAGGAAGTTATCGGAATCGATTTTACCGATCGAAGAGCCACGCATTTGCGAGACGATGACGAATGAACGTTACTCGGCAACGTCCGGAAATTACTGGGTAAAAATCTTTATGGTACTCGTTGACAAGTGCTGTCGGCGCATAAAGTAGTCGTTGTACTTTTAGTTACCGCCGGCACGAATTTAGAATCAATTTTCCGGGGATAATGCGAGTCCCCCTTGGAAGCAAGATTGCATTGACATGTAGGAAGACTCATTTAATCGTGGCATTATTTAGTAATAGACACAAAACACGTGTGCACGGAGGATTAATTGGGACTGGAATGTTTCTTTCCTACGTACAGCACTCATTAGTCTAAGCATTGTCATACGTAATGAACGAGTGAAGATCACGTCACCCCAGGTCATCCGATGACTTAAACTCGTCATTAAAACCTCGAGCTGTCATAGTCATTATTTCTGAATCGGATCGACCAAAATTCTATTACAATCGATTGCGATTGACGACAAGGACAAAGCTCGATTTCTCCGAGTCGACAATTTTTCGATCTCGTGAACGCACTTACGGTCGTATGGAAGGGTCATTCTATACATATAAAACGTCAAAATATTTATAAAACTTTTCTCCAAATCATTTGAAACTTCATAATGCTAGTTTTCCGTGAGTTCCGGGTTCGATACGGTAATTGCAAAAAGATTTTTTTCGGCGTTTAAGGTAGGGCTGCCTCTAAAATCGTTCTCGAACGTGCCCGGAACATGTGTCAAATTTGTTTGTTTGCAGACAAAAACGTTTAATATCAATTACTGATCAACATAAATTTATTACAGGTGTACTAAATTTATAATATATGTTATACATTTTATTTGAAAATATATTCTAAAGTTATAATACCACGTCTGAATAAAACATCGAAGAAAAATGTTATAAAACTGATATTTTTTTTAACATGGGGGAAAAGCGGATTTTCTTTTCGAAACGCGTGTTTCCCATAGCGTGCCGAGGGATCGTCAATTTCCTCCGGAGCGAACCGGCACGAGTCGAGGCTCTAACTCGAGATGACATCAAAGAATGGTCGTCCTGTCCAGCCTCCGAGCACCCCGAGCCGCACCTCGTTGCACTCGCAATCAGTGTCGAAACGCGGCGTGTCGCCTCGGGCTGCCGTCGAGGTCTCAAACCCGCGGAAAAATAATGGGCCTTCTTGGGCCGGGGCCGTTTAAGCGATCGAAATGTCTGCACAAAGCATTGGCACCTCTCGGGATCGCGCTTACGGTGCAAGAGGCGCGCACTTGCGACGCGACGCGACGCGTCGCGACGCGCAAGGGAATGACGTACAACGCAGGACACGCGAACGCGGGTCTTCTCGCATACGTAACGAGTGGTGAGGCTCGTTGAGGCGTAATTTCTCGAGAGGAATGTAAGGGCCCCCTGCACCACCCGGCCGTTTATCGCGCCAAAGTGGACCGTATCGACGCTTCGTTACGTCGATCAATTAGCACTATCTACGCCCGACTCGACCGATAGAGCCGAGGATCTCGCGGCGCCCCTTGTTGCCGCGGTCGATCCTCGTCACCGGGTCCTCGATATCTCGATACGAGTTCGGCTGGATTGGCTGGCTTCGAGATATCGACCTCTCTCCTTTTTCGCCGTCTGACCATTTCCCCGGGAGATTCGTGCCAAGAGTTGCTGCACTTCCAGGGGACTTATCGAGGCGCCGCTATCTCCTCGAGCGGCGTGTAATAAATGTATTATAAACCTAATAAAACTATGTAATAAGCGCGTAATGGACTTTGGCGATTGGAAAACGATAATTGGATATACGCCCGGTGTGTCCCAATTTTGGCGACGTTAGGTGGGGATCTTTAATGTTTCCTTTTTTCTGAAATTTTCCGAGGATCGGACGAGCCGCAGATTATCCTAGTAATTGTAAATCGATCCTCCGGTGTACCGACTTTGCGTTCTCTTGCTATTACCAGACTTGCCCTGAATCGCGAATCTCCATGCAATTATTTATACATGCAATTGTATTTTCAAGTCTGCACCGAATCGATAGGAATACTCGGTTTATTTTTCCTATCGCTGGCAGTGAACTGCATTGCCGAGGGCACGGTATTTTAATACGAGTTGGGGTACGTGAAATACTTTTCTCTCCAGACTCAAGATCGTCAAAGAGCACGATATCTTCGGTCATTGCAGGAAGGTGCAATTAATTGCAATTGGAAATGAAAAGGACGACGGTAGAGTCTCGTAACCTGAAAACCTTCTCCCGTGTAAAAATATTCCTGTCGAAATGTGCATATAAAGAATATATTATTTAATTCTTTGATGATATAATTTCACCCGATTTCTGTGTACGAGGCAAACCCGAGTAGAAAATTTCCGCGACCTTTATCAGCTAAGATTATGAATAGCGATCGGATTATGAGATAATTTAACGCCAGGAACTTGACGAAATGATTTAAAACAGCGCCTGTCAGGTTGACATTTCCTTCTGCTTCGCTTCTGACGTTAACTTGCTTACTAGGAGTTCCTTAACACATTGATAACACGCGTGGGAGGGATTACCCTCTTGCATAAAAACCCGCCCGTTTACGATGTGTTAAAAGACTCCGAAAGGATGAGGCATTAACTCGTCCTATGCAAAGTTGTAATTTCATGTACTATACATTTACCCGGTTGGCTTGCATCGATATACAATACAACCTTTGTATTTTCTGTTACAGCGCGTCTAACATTCCATCCAGAGCTTTGAAGGAACTTCCCCTGGTCCACAAAGTAGTGCAACAATGGGTCGAAAGAAGATTCAGATTTCTCGCATTACGGACGAACGGAATCGTCAGGTAGATGTCAATACGTAGATCATTAATCAGCGCGTATTAACTAACCCTTCATTGCCATCCTAATCGGTCCTAGAATCAAAGTACAGGTGCAGAGGTAAAAAAATAATCAAGAATACCGTCTCTTAATGTCTCCATCGATTACTTAGCGTACGCGATCGGGCAGGATCGTCATTTTCAAGATATCGGTACTCATTGTTGCGCTCTGTTGTATTCCAGGTGACATTCAATAAGAGGAAATTCGGGGTGATGAAAAAGGCTTACGAGTTGTCCGTTTTGTGCGACTGCGAGATCGCGTTGATTATCTTCAGCTCGAGCAACAAGCTGTATCAGTACGCCAGTACCGACATGGACAAGGTTCTCTTGAAGTACACCGAGTACAATGAACCCCATGAGTCCCTCACCAACAAGAACATTATTGAGGTGAGTCCATTTATCCGTTACACCGCCGGAACGGAAAGGATCTTCGGAATACACTTTGTACCCACGTCAGGCGGTCCCATTAAACAAATCTTTTTCAACGACTCCGTGATTGGACCCTTTATGTCCTACCTATTATCCGGTTTATTAATATCGAGAGGTCTTTCTTACGTTTTGCTTTTACCCCGGGTTCTAATAAGATTTTCTACGTCTCGTTGGATTAAAGCATTCCCCGTTCACCTTGAATTCATTAACTTTCTTAGATTCATTGCTTCGCGTCTTTGGTCTACTTGAATTTGAGGAAACCTGTATAGGTACTCTTCGTACTGTATCGGTCACGTGTCGGAATGTAAGAAACCGTTTGTCTCCTGTACAGAGAGGGATTAAAAGTAGTTACGTGGAAAGAGTTTATACACCTTCCTAGCATCCCCGTCGCGGCTTCGCTTGCGATATGTCCAAGTAGAATTCGGGATTCGTAATCTTTCTTTTTTATCCCTTTCCACCCCTTTAGGAATTGCTTGAGGCAGAATCCTCAAATTGGTTTTTAGGCAGTTCTCTGTGTACTCCTTTTAAGTGAAAAACAAGTCGATATCTCGGTAGGCTTTGAAGATATTAAGAAATTCGTAAAAACACATTTTACCCTTTTCACTCTCTTAGAGATTGAATGTAGAAAAAATCCATCTTAGTAAGCACCTATATTAAAAAAGTGATATATCCCCCAAATCTCACATTTTTAGGCTCACCAGTTTGGGCTGGATGACGATGAGTCAGTCATTCGGTCAGTCAGGGACCTGTTTTATATATGTAGATTAAAACCACTCATTGTAGATGCGGGGGCCGTTTTTCATATATTCCGTAGATACTTCTAAGTAGGTTCAAATTAAGCAACAGTTTCTTAAAATAAGCTCGGGCATTGAATATCCCATCGTTTACAAGGTGGCGGTCCATCCAATGAATTTTCCCAAACAATTATACTATATGTGCCCTGAAACAATACCTTATACCACAAAACTACCGCATTATCCTACATTCGGAAAGTTGACCAACACTCTACCGCCTCGATCTTTCACTTCAAGGTCTCCTATGAACAATTAGTCTAACTACGTAGTCTCTATTTTCGCAAAGACTTTTACATACTTTAATTAGCTCCGTACCGCGAGGGGAAAATTAAGTGGTATTTTTAAACGAACCCGATCCTAGAGGGGCCCAGACGAATACCTGGACTTATTACTTTAGCCGCGATCCACTCAGGAGTTGGTCCTGCAGAGGGTGGAATACCGCCGGGAAATGCGGATATCTGATTAACAGTAGCGATAAGAGCCGCGGGCGTTGGTGTTAAATTAACGTGCATGTGAAGGTTGAGTGCCCTCGGGCGGTGTGGTCACGTGAACCTGTCTGCTGACACTTGCAGGCGCTCAACAAGAAGGAGCATAAGGGTGCCATGTCCCCGGAGAGCCCGGAGCCCGACGCGAACGAGTACAATCTCACCCCGCGCACCGAGGCCAAGTACACCAAGATCGACGAGGAGTTCCAGATGATGATGCAGAGGAACCAGCACAATGGCACTAGGGTGTGTACCTCGGCTAGGCCACTCTCGCGGTTGCTTTCCAATTTCGACTCGGTTTCGTGAGGGCCCGGGGTTCCATTGAGCGCGACAAGTCGAGGAGGGACCAACGAGTGCAAGACCAAGACCGTCATGATCTTGCGTACTTGAGTCTTGTTCTTGGTCTTGCATCGTTTGTAAGACTGCGAGACAGATTTTTCTCATCACTGGAGGATAAAAAACCAATCGGAATCGTGGTGGAAGGTATACTTAGGTCGGAGTGCCATGGAGCGTGTTGGGTGTCACACGGAACGCGGCGCGTCAATAAATGTCGAAGATGAACGTTCAATCGGAACTGCGCTTAAGGGGTTATATGTAATTGTCATAGGCGAAATTCAAGAATTTTTTTATAACTAAAGTGCTACTATATACTACTCATAACTAAAGTAACATTTTTAATCGATAACAAAGCGTGACTTCACAGTACAATTATTGAACTTAATATATAATTTCTTTTTGTCAAGATATAATGAAAAATTGGCGAGGTACAGCAATTCTCTGAAAATGATTTTTTTTTCTTTTTTTGTGGTGATCACGATATCTTAAAAAGTATTTCACCTGTCGGCTTGTAAAAACTTGTTTTATTAAGGAAGAACGAAAATGTTATAAGTCGAAAAAAGTGATTTTTCAGTAAAACCACTGTCATGTTGGTAAAAATCGGGAAAATCCTTCGTTCAAGCAGTAACAACTGCAGATAACCCTTTAACGTCGGTGCAACACAGTTCTAATTGGATTTTCATCCACGACGCGTTGACGCGTCGCTCTCTGTGTGACCCACGACGCGCTCAACGGAACTCCGTCATAACTCGCCTTTCTGCAGACTTCGATCGGTACTTATGATAAGGCATTATTATTCGTACGGGCACTACGATCGGTAGGAGCATTGGCTTGGTATCTTTTATTTTTTATACGTTTTTTCCTTATGCTTCGGCTAAGTGGAAAATTTCGAGGAAGCGCAGTGTTTTACACCTCAGGGAAACCGGGATCCTCTCAGCTGTTTAAACACCTCGAATTCGCGACATCTTGAAAGTTAAATGAGTTAGATAAGGGTGTGTTTGAACGCCCAAGTCTTTGGTAACCTTTGACTCAATCTCGGGGAAAGGTAATTTACCTGTAAGTGGTCACCGTAATTTTTCTTTGCGGGGTGGCGGAATGTTAGAGAGAGGGAAAGTTGTGGATGTGTTTGTGTCATTTTTTGTTCGGTTAATTATGTAGGTTTTTGTCGAATTACTTTCTTGATTTGCAGATTGGGTAGTGTGTTTGGAACACTACGTTTCTTAGTTTTGTTCAAATGGAAGTTTCTAAGTATATAGTGTACCTTTGACTTAAAGAATGTCCTTCGAAAGTACAAATTTAACGTGTCTATCTTAATAGTTTAAAGTTATATCAGGAGAATATTTAACAGTAGTACAAATTTCAATTATTATCACGAGAAATGGCCTATATATTAGCAGTTAATTGTTTTATATATCTCGTCAGTTTAGATAACGGTTACCGTTATCGCTCTTATCATATAAATGTACCACAGCTTCGACTATCCGAATAATCGGACGGGCTCAATACATGCAATTATGCGATATCGATTTTATCCCCCGGCACGTCGAAATTGGGAAAACGAGAAGCATTCGTCACACCGATACGTTATTCGGTAAAGTACCGATGACATTTATTTAATCTCTTATTTTTCCAAATGAATTTCATTATATATTTTCAAAAGGCTTTCCCAGGGATTAATGTGTCAGTGATACGATTCAGCGGAATAGGACTTATTTGACTTAAAATTTCAAGTTTGAAATACCAATTAAAATATATTCCTTGGTTGCGATTGGAGAACTCATCGAAGTACATACTTGAATATATGGATGTTAATGTTTGCGGTTTCATATGTACAGGGAATGGGACAGTCTAATTACACGCTGCCCGTGTCCGTGCCAGTAAACAGCTACGGGGAATCTCTTTTGGGATCTAGTCCGCAAATGGCACACACCAGTATCTCTCCACGACCGTCGTCCTCTGAAACAGACTCAGGTAAGGAAAAGGAAAAATCTGCGGAAAAAGGAGAAACTAGGAAATTTGCGCGCATGTAAATTTTCGAACGAGAGATTTCTCACATTTCCGAGGAAATGATACACATGTGATTTCTTTCGATACGCAGTGTACCTGTTACAGTGAATGACCGAAATTGGAGAATGTCGACTTTCACCGGTCAACAGATACCAAATACGTCGGTGAAAGATCGAATATTTCATTACATTGTTGTACATTCGGACCCTCTCCAGTGTGTGTCGACAATCACACACCGGTGAATGTCAACATTTACCGGTGTAAGTCAGAAATAAGGGTATTTAGCAAATATTTCGGACATACACTAAGCGACTATGTGAATGTTGACATTCACCGGTGAAAGTCGGCATTCTCCAGATTTCGGTGTTTCACCGTAACATACCCCCCTGGAGGGATGTTGGAAATGAGTTTGCGCGAAATTTGAAATTTGCGCGCGCGTAAATTTTCGAGCGAGAGATTTCTTACGTTTCCGACGAAATGACACTCATGTGATTTCTTTCGATACGCAGTGTACCCACCTGGAGGGATGTTGGAGATGAGTAACGGGTATCCACCGTCGGCGTCACCGCTGGGTGGATCACCGAGTCCTGGGCCATCCCCAGCCCTTGGAGTAGGTGGCGGTGGTGGAAACAAAGGTGGAAATCCTTCCAGACATTCGCCTCAACCGCCGCCACCGCCTCACCCTCACCGAGCAAATTTACGAGTAGTTATACCAACACCTCTCACACAGCCACTCTCAGAAGATAACTACGATGTAAGCCTGGTAGTCAAAATGTACTTTTCATTGCTTAAAAACTTATATTCGGTTATAACGTGTGGAATATGGTGCTTTACAGAGCGGGCACTCGCAGACAACGTTGAATACACCTGTAGTGGCGTTACAAACACCATCGGTCCCAGCTGGGTATTCTAGCTTTGGTCCTACGGATTATTCCTCAGACCTTGGCAGTCTCGCATGGTCTCACCAGAGGTACGTTGATGACTTATCAATGTATTCGGCAGCCACCATGTCCAGCATCAGGTAAATCATACTTCATAATTACCGGCATAAACGAGAACTACGTGTCCAGTTTTGTTTTCCTAGACGTAACAGTTGAATGGTTGTGTTTTTTAACTCCCACCCGCGTTAAGGTAAACTATGATTTGCAGTTGCCTATCAGTGATTGAAGTTCTATCATCGAATTCGACTGATTTTTTATTAAAATTTAGTAAGAGATTAATGTTGGAAATTTTCTAGATTGATTTTTTTTTATATTTACTGAACAGGAGATTTTTTTTTTGTAACGTCATTTTAAGTCGCGTTTAGTCATTCGTTCTTTAAGGAAATAACTCCTGTTTAAAATTACGCTTCCAAGGGTGAAATATCATTATGGCGGTTACTCTGCAATTTACGGAAATTAGTGATATATTACGCAATGCCATTCATGTCATTTCTCCCACGCCCTTCTCTCTACCTTCCCGACAAAGTGCTTCGTAATGAGCCAGTTGATTCAAGAGAAAGTAACTCGTTTGATACTTGGTTACGTTAAGTATAAATCCAACATTAAGATGGCTTTTACGTGCGGGAAAATAATTATTTGGTTCTGGGAAACGCATGGCGTACTTGCAAAACTGACTAACACCGATTAATGCTACCTAATATATCCAAATATTTGACATCAAATGATCCATCTTAACTCCCGGAGAGAACACCAAAGTATAAACAAAGTTCACGATATGAAACGAGAGTCAAGCGGCGCTTGATCCAATTGTGACGATAACAATTCATTGAGTGACGTCGTGATGTCACAGCGGGTCGCGCTAAAAAAATGCGTGTAAATATTGTCAAACTCTCTTCGCATATTGGTGATGCATGTCTACTCGTTGCTAACAGTAATTACCGGGGGAACCCTCGGCGTAAAGTCGGTAATATCGGCAAGGGAAATAAAGAGTATATGAAAGTATATGAGAGTCAGCCTATATATATCTGAGAAGTCAAATTGTTGGGGAAAGTATTCCTCGAATTGGGTGTACCGATTCGTTTCAAATTTGAACACGGGAATATGGGGGCTCTGAAGTAGGTCATGAAACTCATGAAATTTCATTTTTCATCCAAAATTTATTTACTTATCGACTAGAACCAATATGGTGTGGTCCGGGCACGCTTTTAATGTTTTACGCTTCTTGGAGGCGTAGAATCGATAATGAAGAGTTTCAGAACCTAGCCCGAACAATTTATAGTACCGTAAATATGGAATATTACAGAATCAGATGGGACAATGTGGTAAATACTTTCACCAACGATTGCAAGAGAATGCTGGTTTGTCCTGCGGCTAACGCGTGTTTTTAGAGAAAAAAATTTAGTTGCAGCTAAACGTCACAGATGGCGACGTTGATTGGTTAAAATATAAGCAGTCATGAATTCATGGGATTTCGGCAGTTTTACATAGATCTTTTTATCATTACTTTACCGAAGTGACATGTGGAACCCTTAAGTTCGTATAATTCTCAACGTAGACCGTAAAAGACTTCAACATAAATATAAATGTCGGTAATGGGACATCATATCAGAGCCTTCAATAATTGTATATTGATCTAAACATGAAAGCTCGACGCCATTTCGGTTCTGGTCTGGGCTAAGATAAAAAATGTATATAGATAAATTTTACTTAATCGACGTCGATTAAATTTTTTAGCGCCTTTCATATCCCCCTAACGTTTTCTTTGGTTTCAGTGGTCTTCCACATTTAGCCGTCTCGAGCAGTACACCTCCACCGTCTACGTCGCCTCTGCCTGTGAAGATAAAGAGCGAACCGATAAGCCCGCCGAGGGACACCCACGGAGGTGGAGGCGGATCCAACGGGGCTCCAGGAAATTCAAACAACTTGCACCATACAAATCTCAACGTGGGCCCCTCGTCCAGCAACGGAGCACCGCCACATCACGTAACTCACGGCGGTCCTCAAACGTTGAATCTAGTATCTAGCAGGCCGAACAGCAACCCGCCACCTTCCCACTCGGGGAGCATAACGCCGACGAATCTGCCGTCCCCGGGAGGTGGACCCGTCGGAGATATCAGAACGACTCACGGCGGGGCAGGCGGTAACGGTGGAAGTAGCTCCGACTACGAGAACGGGCCACTGATGAAGCGCTCTAGAATTACAGAAGGATGGGCAACTTAATATCGACCAAACGATCGTACCCGGTCGTTTAATACCTCGTCGTACAACGGCATATAGTGCTTTTGACTCCGAGTACATTGTAAAACCACTTTAACGACGTCGAGACACGTACGCGTACTTCGCCAAAGTCTACGGCTCCGGGCGAACGGCTCGTGCCAGGCAAGTGGAAAATCTGTTTATATTTTGAAACTGACACAGAGAACGTTTATCCGAAGAATAAAATGCGGTGCCATAATGTTGAAACTTTATATATATATATATATATATATACGATGGATATATATTTTCATGTATATAATAAGAGGTGTTGTTTGTATATATGTCATAAATTCGTAATGGTTTTGTGGTACGGCATGGTGTCGTTAACGTGGCCATTTCGTTGGAGATTCCTAAGGGATCTCCGCAATGTGGAACGCAACGATTACCGATCGTAGCGCCTCAAGAAGCGTATCGGTAGACTAAAGAGCTTGCGAAGGGATCTGCACAAAGCGCGAGGTATGCAAAGACCAGACTCCATCGTCACAGTTTGTTGTTGTTGTGCGCGGTATAGCAGTCCTTGCACGGCATAACCCGTTAATCTACATCTCATCTGAAACGCATTAAGCATCGGTGTATAAATACAATTGATCTAGTCATACGAAAAAAAATTACTATTAACCGAACCGACGCCCACGGCCGATCGAGTATCGACCGGCGGACCGAATGTACTAAGTCATTGCTTTCGAAATCTTGACCCGATTCTCTTTTAACTCATTTTACGAACCGAGTTAAAGAAACGGCGAGAATCGGACCGATAATTCTTCCTAAACCCGAGTGACGAGGTGACTTACATTTACCTGGTACCTTCTTACCGACCATCATGAGTTTTAACCTGCACCAATTAAATCCGAATGAGCTGCATTAACGGTCTATGTCCGCTGGCATGCGAAAGTCGACTGCTATACTTAAAATATACACGATATTCTATGTGAACAAGATTCGAAATTAATATATTGAATTATGAAATATTATTAGATAGGTAGATAGGAAGATATTATATAGTGTTGATTAATAAAGAAAAATATATACACTCGCGCATATGTATGTGTACATATATGCATATATGTATGCATGTATATATATAAACATACATTTTCCACAAGTATTTTGCACATTTGATAAAGAAGGGAAAAAAAAAACAAGTGTAAAAGAACAGAGGTTAGAACCTTGCAATTTTTAAAGCCTAAAAAGCACAGAACGAGAGCTTCTCTCGCGAACATATGTCAATGCTTTCTGCGATACAACCTACTTTCGAAACCGATTATATATGAATTTTGAGATGTCTACGAGGAACTGCGATATGTCTGTGACTTCGAAGATACTTAAAATATGGAAACGTCTTTGTAGAAGTCGTTGAATACCGCAAAGCGATACACTCTTGAAGTATGTTACGCCTTTAGTCTATGTATGTCCTGCAACAACAATGGCGACGCGATCACACAACAAGGCATGCTCTATCTTGATTTACTTTGGTTGCAGCGTTCGTACCGATGAAAAAGTACCCACGATGTGGCAAACACCTACATAGAGTAAAGCGAATAACGTTTGGATCACTAGCTCCGACAGTTGTATGCTAGGAGTCAGAAGTGTTACTTCAAGTAGTCGAACGTCCGACTTCTCGAGGGAACTAGTTTTGAATTCTAGAGGGCCTTACATTGAGTATTCCTATAAACTAAATGTCAGCAGTTAGTTCTCGCCGTTGGTAAATGTTACACAACCGAACCGATGGGATGATCGTAAATGCCTTAGAATAATTCTTTACCGACGTATGCCATGGATAACGAGCCGAAGCACCTGCAGTTTGTGTATACCTCGTTCTTATCAGTAGCCATTGCCCCTGGCATCACCGTACTCAATTCGACTCTATGCCTTACTGTGCTAACGTTTAACTACATATCCTGGTGAAAATAGCTCTCAGGAATTACGATTAATGTATTTTAGTGGAGTACACAGGTATTTGAATAAATAGTGCCTGGCACCATTCGTGGCCCTCTTGTCATACTATTATAAAGAGTAAGGACATTTAGGTGGGAAATACATTTTGTCAGTAAATTTCTTTACTACGCGTGGCTGCGCTTAGAACGCGATTACGCTAACACTCGGTACATCGGGAGTAAAGTTATTGAAACGGCCACGCGGATAGTGATTAAAGTTTATCACAGATTTGTAAGACGATCACGAAGTGCAATCTTTTAGCCAACACACTTTTTTATCGATAAAGGAAAAAGTATAAAGAAATTGTTATTTTTCATAACGAAGTGAAATTTAAATCTATCGAAGG
Organism: Orussus abietinus; assembly: GCF_000612105.2. NCBI lineage: Eukaryota > Metazoa > Arthropoda > Insecta > Hymenoptera > Orussidae > Orussus > Orussus abietinus. Next base: position 270,675 of record NW_019396002.1, read on the forward strand.
ATACATATGCCTCCTATAGTTATTACAAATTTTCTATTAACGCGAAAATGATTATACTTAATTGATATTGGTGTACCTTGACAAGAAGTGAAATTGTACAGGTTCGACTTATTTGGAACATCTACTGTGCAGACGTAGCATAAGTACGTGGCTCGTAATCGAGCACTTCGCTTAAGTTTATTCAAATGAAATTGAGTACGTTTTCGGCAAGAGGACAAAACTTGAACGCGTAATGTTATGAGATAATTTTAAACTCTTTGCGAAATCGTTTGTCAAAAAAATGGATTATCAAGTGTAAGCAGTCAATACTTTCCTCAAACTTCTACCTTATTCTTTATTATCCATGCCCTTATTTGCGTTTTCATAGTGCAATTTGACCAAATCGAGAGAATGATATCCAAATACATTCTTTGTGTAATGGAGTACAATTCACTTTGGAATCGGTATGATTGATATAATGATCACAAAACGTCCGCACGATTCAGTTAACGATATGACAGGCTTTAATTGCCTACTGAAAGTGAACTCATGCGCGTAAAACGTACGCGGGGACATATTTTATCATGCAATGCAGTGTAGCGTGATATATATATAATTAAAGCTAAAAATTAGGTAATTCATTAAATGTATATACACTGCACGTACACACATATTAATGTATATTTTTAATATCAACTACGTGTAAGTACTATGTCAGCCGTACATAAGATAGATGTCACCAAAACCATTCGTGTATCCGCTCTTTATTCGTTACGATCGATGACCTTTATATTCTTTGATTAATCAGTCGACGAAATTAAACTTAAACCCCGTCTTATTTTAAACATTAGATTACTAAGGCGGAACTTGCGTGCAATTACTTGAATATTCTTTGAACATCTAAGTCCATGAAGATACCCATTGAATATTTTAGTACTCATAGGTGTACCCGCGAGCGTATGGAACAAGAATTATTTTACGGTAAATTTAAATAAAAGTGACGAGTCGTAAACGTCCCTCCATCGATGAAACCGAAACTTGAAGGAATCTTCCTCAGTGGACATTTTATTTGGAATAATTTTCATGACGTTCGGGTACATACTTACCAAGTGTTGCCTAAGTCCACTTCGCAAATTGGCCCCCGGAATTAGTTCAACGAATCCTTTGTGTAATGGATTAACCACGCAGATTTATTTCGCTTCCGTAAAGTAAAATCGAGACTTCATACTTATTCTCATCCTATTCGATCCTAGGAATTACTCTCGGTACCCGTTTTATTTCCTCATTTCATCTATCTCTAACATCAGTGATAACATAGAGGTATCTTTCTAACCGTACAACTCGACACGATGAATGCAAATTACGCGATACGTCTCTCGATAAATAGATGTCCATAATAGAACGTCCAGGCAGTCACCGGCGCTTTTCTAATCGGTACACTTTGTAAGTAAGGAAATCGATTTATCAAGACATTTTAAAGTCCCTTTATACGTAACGACATTTCCGATTCAGCACGTGTGAACTTGTCTTGATAAATTGTCACTAGAATGGTCATACGGCTGTGTTCTTTAATATCCTAATGAATATTTGATACGTAGCATAATGGTAATTATCACGGTTAACGAACTCAGAGACTATTGAAATTGTTGGATCGCTGTGAATGAAATGGACCACCTTTAAGAGAGCAGCTTTACGTTAGGACTCTTTTATACGGACGAACGGTCTGTAGAATGAAACACTATAAATATATACATATATATTATACATATATATTTGTATATAACCATGTGCTTTGTTCGAAAAAAAAAAAAATGATAAAGAAAATACACAAGATACTCGAAGTAGCCCCGGCTCGTAGACTACAGGGGTAAACAAATGAATTTCAATTGCACGGCACAAGTACCGATCGCTGTAACGACGTAGCGAGTTAATTAAAAGTTGTACGTACCAGCGAGAAACGTTGTCACCAGAAACGAGCAAAGTTAAGGTATTAAGTTTAATAACGCAGGTTTAAGTGCTGGACATATCTGTAAAGCGAAGTAGCGTCACCTTTCGCATATACTAATAGTAATGTCGTCATTTAGCGTTACCGTTATATCTGTGCATTTTTAAACTACCGGGGTAAGATCGAAACCCTCGTCTCGGCTGCCGATAAGCGACCGAGTGATAAGGAGTGACGGAGGCTGGGACGAAGGCCCGGCTCGCAATTAACATTTAAATCTATGCAACCGGTTGGTTTTAAAATGCACACGTGGAAAAGATGAATTATTAACACGTATTAAATATTAATGTAACGTAATATCCAATCATTTATTTGTACGATAAAGTCTATAGAAGGTTGTTTAACGATTCGCGGAAATTATGTATTTTAGCGTTAGAATTGGTTCCCAATTGCGATTACATTGTACAATGTATAAATTTTACCTAGGACTCGCACGTATATGTACGCGCGCATCCGCGCGCGTGTATGCACGGTAAGGCCGAGCATGTGTATGTGCCGTACGTACGCACACATCGCCCGATGTATGGTACACATTAGGAGCTACCTACGTCACCCATAGTTGTGCGTTTAATTAGTCGGTAATTAAAAGAAACAAGGAAAGTAACTCGTATAGTGCCATCGTAACAGACTAATTAAAGAAATACCAAGTTTACGTTTTAACTAGTTATATATGTCAGCGTGGGCCGACGTGTCTCGATTGTTTTTTTCTTTCTTTTTCCGGGACTTTACTCGGATATTTCGGCCCCGACTTTTTCGCCGAATCAAGTCAAACGATTAGGAGTCATGTATACATTATATCTCGGCGAAAGTCGACTCGAGAGGCGTCGATCCCGAGTCCATCGAGGATGTAGTCGCGACGTCGAAGACAAAGACTCGGTTTACGTTTGTAATAATGACGATCGTCGCGTTCGCCAATGTTGTACGTAAGTGTAAGACAACCGAAATATGTGCCCATATGAAAGTGGCCTAAGTCATATATTTTTTGTTTCGAAATTACATTGAATTAATTTCCTTTGAAATAATATGGCGTGAAATAACTGATAAACTCATTTTTTTTTTTTTTTATTTTGACTTAGACCACTTTCATAATTATGGGCACATATGTCGAACTAAGAGGTAAAGCATATCCCGACCATTGTTTAGACTGTTCAGTCGGCTCTCACGTTTTCCGTAAACGAGAATTCCCGTAAGACTCTATACTTTGAGCTGTGATTCTGTTCAGAACCTGGCATTCACTTTTCTTAAAAAAGAGGTTACGGATATATCCCTTTAGATTTTTATTTTAACCAGGACTTTGTTTTTAACGCTCCAGTGAAGGCGAAAACGTCAATAAATGAATGCTAATTGTTCTCAGAGGGTATGTCACATATCGCGTGTGATATCCCTCCTTGCAATGTACTTTTGCGTTAACAATATGCGGGGGTAAAATGGAGTTTCGGAAGACCAGGTTTGCGTTAACATACGAACGGTGGTGGATTGAGCAGTCTATAATGTTTAACCTCGTTAAATATATCCGTTGTCCGGTTATGCACATCCAATGCCATCCACGACACTGCGGAGGTACGGTCAATGTCGGTCTTAAAAAGTTGCATATGTTTAAAGATAGGATCGCGACTTTTGTTTGTACGTATCTCATTTTTGGTGCTCGACATACCCGATTATTGTTATATTATTATTACTGATCTATATGACTATGCTACCGTAATGCCTATTATCGATCGGTAAGATAATTATCAGAGTTAGCGATTAATGATGGTTATTTGATAACGCTCTATGTACATCACATGCATACATACAATCATGTAAACACTTACACATTGTGGTTATATTTCAATGTATCAGCATAATGATATAATTATTATGATGTTGCCCATAGAATACATTTTACTTGGTTTTTATATTTGGTAGTATTTCATTTGATAATCGATCCAACCACCTGCAAACTTCAATTTAGGCTTTCGATTTAAATTCGCAAAAAATGGACTTCTAAGAAACATGTCATTCCGTTTCATTGATGGGTACAATTTTCTTTTACGTTAAACCTTTTCGAGTATACAATCTTTTTTTTAGCATCCTCGTCCTACGGTCATTTTTTATAAAACAATGTATTAAATAACTCACGCTGTTAAAAATTGTCATTACATAAATTATCACAATTTGAGCGTAAGAGAATTGGCATATGGTCGATGCGCAAGAGGCTAAAAGAATTCATAAATGTAATTAAATCCCTGCCGAAGTTTAACAGGTGATAATTCATATATTTTTCTAAATTATCCCATTTAATCGTTTGTCTTCACTTTATCATTATCTCGTATCACATTATGTCGGGGATGTTAACCCATTCTCGGTTAAGCCAGAAGAAAAAACAAAAGGTTCCGCAAATCGTGGGCGAACCCAAAGTGAACATGCATTTAACCAGTATGCAGAATACCAAGGGCAATATCTGTCATTAATAAGTTACTTCCACATGCGCAAAATGCCATGCCTAGATGTACATATTCACTTCTTTCGTGTGTTAACATCTCCAGAGATGCGTACACGATAATTGGTTTTGCAAGTGACGTAACTTCGTCCTTGTGCGCTTTCAGTTTCTAATGCAACGAGTCCGAGTCCTCGGAAACTTATTGAATTTACTGTGATAATAAAGCAGACAATTCAGCCTGGCATAGCATATATATCCCCCAAAAAATAACGTGGTATAAAGAACGTTCAATGGTAATACAAACTCGCACGGTCCCCGCTAACTGTTGTGTTTATATGGTACTCTTATCGTAAATTGTTTTCCGGTAACGTAAGAGAGTAATGCTGGAAATTACGTTTCATGTCTACGTCATTGTCTCCTTGTCTCAACAGATCACACTCGTTGTACCGCATGCTTTAATTGTGCGTCATGCCCATAAACGTGGGTAACACTCCGTAATATACAATGCATGACCGTATAATATAGTGAAAAGAACGGACGCGTTACACGTTTTCTTTTAAATCTTGAATGTCTAAACGACGATGACTACGGAATATCGTAAAGATGTTCAAATCTGTATTTTTTCGGAGAATAGCCACTCGGACAGCAAAGTTGTTCCTATTTTTAAAATATCTACGTATCACGAATATGTCGATAATGTTTGCAATTTTTACGACCCATTTTTCGCTGTTTGCGGAGCAAGGGATAGTTTAGCTTCCACTTATGTCGAAAAGTTCATGGTTACCTATTCTTAGCCCTGGATCTAAGAGGACAGTGAAAGAGTTAAAAGGGGGAATTTCACCTACACGGGAAGTCGTAAGGGGCAAAAAAAATAATAATTCATTTAGGAAGAAAATTTCCAATCAATTTTTGTTCTCCAGTATATGTTTTATGTATGTACTCGCACCTGAAGCACCTGCGATTAAAAGAAAATTAATTTAACATGCACATATCTGTAATGTGATATTGTAAGTTCGTGTGTGTTATGTTGTTTTAATAACTTGTCTTTACTACTTATATTATTTGAGATTCGATTAACGGCTATTCGGCACATAGAGGAGAGAATGTGTCTCATGCATTTGTCAAATGTCTTTGTACAACAAGTGTGGTCTGAAGCACAATCTATGTACACCCTTCTCTTGTGGTCAGAATCGAATTACACGAGACATAAATTTGCAGAAGACTTTCTACTAATATACTACGGAAAGAAATTATACGAATTTTAAATTCAAAGGAGAGAGTATTTGTTATCAACTTGTCATGAAATAAGGAGAAGAGAAATCAAGGAATACCGCTTTTTTTATGCCTAATGAATAATCCGATCCCGCTCGCCAATGAAGCGCTATCGGTATGAAACCTTAAATGCACTAAAAAATACTACAATATTTCCAAACGTCCACCGACACAATTTTTACGTTCGTAAATATATAAGATAGATCCGAGAGCCGAGACGATGTTGATTGCTACAAATGAAGTGTGCTACAGACGTAATAAGTAATTTTCCCAATAGCAATATGCGAATACACTTAATGTCTTTAAATGTATTATTGCTTAATTCTCAAATACTTCTCTTCGGTACGTTATGATAGAAAATGAACATCTCTCGTTACCGGGCGACTTCAATGGATTGATGTATCGTCGGTATTTCGTGAAATTTTCGTAAAATTCATGAATTAACACATTTTTCGACGTTCGGCATTGTACCGTATCATTGGGATCTTAATGTCTTTACAGAAATCATGTATCGACATTTAGTTCAACATTTGTGGTTTGAAAATATTACGGAACACGGTACAGAATAATTGATAAGCATTCACATGAACAAGTGCACTTCGAGAGGTCTTGTCGTGGCAACGACTTAAGATAATCTATCTTATGTCTGTACGGACACTTTAATATTCTGTAGAAATGCCTTACTATCACGTGCCTGAATTAATATCTAAACTGTACTCATTCGCTTACCTGTTATTCGTTAGTGTGCGAAATGTATACGTGTAATGTCGACGTATTCTTTGTACCACTCTTGTAAATACATTCTGAACATTTACCGAGTCACTTTGGTATGTGTATGTACATATACGAAACAACTCCATAGGATAGAGTGCACGTTTATCAACCTGCTTTTTTATCAATTACGATACGTTCTACCTTTATCCTCTTACAATTTTAGTCACTTTCGTCAATTTCTCTTCATTCTTCATAGCCCGAAAATGCTGAAACACGCAGTTACTTTTTTTCTATTTGCAATGTCTACTTACAATTTGTTCACCCTATAAATCTTTTTGAAAGTATATGAACGTATGTCTACTAATCATAGGTCGCAAAAATGTCCCACTTACGAATTTCATATAAGAGGATACTTAAATTAGAGAGTAAATGTTATGTTTGCACAATTGGGAACGTGTAAAGATTTATAGTTTAAATAAATAGCATGTGAAAGTCCTTGCATTTTTCCTCTTTATTACACACAAATTCCAGTATACAGAAACGCAGTGCACTTTACAGTTTCGTCACAAAAATAAAGGAGGAATTGTGTATACATGTACATACAACTTTTTTTTACATATACATTTAATCTAATGTTAATTCTCAGTATAGAAAACGAACACTTGAATATATTTTACATTTGCATATAATTTCAATAAAATTTTACTGGTAAAATAAAGAAAAAAAAAAAAAGAAAACGTAACCATAGCCTGCCTCTTTCATTGTCAAAATAATATTAAATACTGGCTTCAAAACAATATAATGTAGTAACGATTTAAATCATTATGAATAAAGTATTTTTACCAAGGTCAAAGTTTAAACGTTTATCTAGTACTTCCATTTTTACTCTAGTTACATATGAACTTGAATTGCTATTAAACATAAAAATATGACAATATTTGTATGGTTAATTGGTTAGGTTTCTTTTATTAACGAGATAAAGAGGAGTACAAGTAAAAAAACCAAGTAATTTACATCCTTGACGGATTTCACAGTCTGCATATTTAAGATAAATGCAAGGCTCGCATTTGTTTCCTGGATATATCATCTACTTATCCTTCTTACTTCCACATAGTGGAACTTTATTTAATTGAACAACACTGACCCATATTTCATTATGCGAAAATATTATGTGATTTGATTAAACATACTAAAAGTATAAAACTACTCATTGCAACACATTAATCGAGGAGCATATTACTCACTTCGTAGAAGACTGTTTTGTACTGCACACCAGCAAAAAGAAATTACCTGAAAAATGTCCAACCTAAGCAAAATAAATATCCCGTGGCAACAAACAATCAGTGTACTATTGAGACCAAATACAGTGACATGTTTGTTACCGCAAGACATTCTCTGTGTAGTATAATCTTGACTGTGATCGTTAAGGAAAGTAGTTTAACTATCCATTAAATATTGTTCATGGTTTTGCCATACAGTGGAGACCTCAGTGCCCGAAAATATCATTTCAAGTTTATAGCCGCAGGATTATGAGCAAGAACCAATTAAATCATAAAGTCGCTGATAAAAACTCTCGCGACAAGTTACAAGATTCTGATTCTTGTTTATATCTGTTTTGTCTTTATCCAGGGCTTCCAGAAGACTGTTTATTCTGAGATTACATGATAACGCTAAACTCTTATATTAAGGATGCAGTCGTCTCATCCTATAGACGATTTTAGCAGTTCAAGACACTAAATTCTTATAAGCTTAATACAAAAATTTCTCTTGCATAAAATTTTGATGTTATTAATTCTTCAGGTTCACATAAGGCGACAGCGATCTTCACCCTGTGGATCCCCCTGGAACAAAAAACGAACATTTACTTACTAAAGTAAAAAAAAAACCGAGAGAAAAAGCGTAACATGTATTTCATGTATTCTAATCAAGCATGCCTTTCAAACTGAAACTGTTCTTTAACGATTCGTATAGCTTTCATTAGTTACAGTGAAGCAGGCAGTTTTGGGATTACAATAAAGATGTTTTGTTTTTCTTTATTTCCGTTACCTTGTGATTTTCTGTACTTGTCCACTGATTTAAATTGCTAGGCATAAAGAACCAATCTTAAAAATCATCAGTACTTGACTTAAGTAAGATTATTCTTACGTATATCGTAACAAACCAAATAATGTGCATTAATCCCAGACTGTGCGCGGCCACTGTTTTCCACAATATTGCACCAGTTAAAGCAAGATGGATGTATCCACTGAATATTAATCAATATTAACAGCAGAGTCATTAGTAATTATACCGATCGTTAGTTGAAAATGTTGCGATCTGGCCGATAGAACACGATCTTTAACAGATTAAATCTTAAACCAATATGTAGGCTTGACACGTTAAAGGAGTAAAGCTTTGATGATCATCTAAATCTCAGTTCTAAAGACAATGTGGTTAACTGTGAGCATGATATCTCTTCAAGAAATATTACTCTTCTTACACCATAAGTTTTAGTGAAGCGTGAGGAAAATAATGCATTGTGCGAAATAACAGAACGAACAACATACCGAAGCTAAATAATGTCTTTTAAATATAATATTATAAATGCCGCAATGTATTAATTGTAGACAAGTGACTGAACGGTCGAACATCGGATAGACTGCAAAAACTTACATAGGCTGCACATCGGAGCCGTGTCTTCACGCTTAATATGGGTAGAGATACCTTCTCTATGAAAACAGAATGTAACATTGGTGAGGCGAACCCTACGTCAAATTACGTCTATTTTTGTAAGCCACGCCAAAATCCTATGTTAAACTCCATGCTGAATTGCTGTCTGTACAAATATCTTGCTAAATTGTTTAACCGAACTGTTGTTAAACGGGCAGTCGAATGTAACATGCTTCTCGGCCAAACGGAGGAATTTACCGCGAAGAAGCAATAATACAAAACATCTCACGAAGGCTTTTTACCAAAATTGTCCGCAAGTTTCTACCAGCACTCAAATATCTTTTCGTGGGGAAAACCAATCGTAGCCACATTGTCTTTTTGTACTATAGCTTTTAAAATATTTAGCTTTGAATAAACGACACATTCACGCGACGCATTCTTTGCGTTGTAATAACAAAACATAAGGATTTTAACATAGAATATGATTACTATGCTATGCACTCTTTTGCCAAATGCGTTAATGTACTAACATTATTTGCTTCTGTGCATTTGTCACTTCTAAAGTGATGTGAACTAATTAGTTTAATTTTCATTCGTGTTGTCTGGGGGGAATTAAATTAGTTCCACTACTGTTGTGTTTACCACACCTGCGAAGCCGTAATCGCATGTAACCTTACCTGTTGATGATGCAACTCCTCGGATGCTCTAAACCCCAAATTTTCTCTGTGTCGAGAAAGAGATGTTGTCAGTTGTTGCCTCTTGCGTTCGGACGTTGCTACTTCCTACAATATAATTTAATAACTTATTAGAAATTCACATCTAACTTCGGTGAGTCATAGAAAAACCTAAAACTCATTCCAGACTTGCCTCTCCCTCATTATTGAGAAGTGTAGTCGTCATATTGTCCGCTGTAAACCACTTCTGTCCCTTCATTACTATATTAGACGGTGGCTCATGAGTAGCACCTATATCAGCGGACCAAACCATTACGCTGGCACCGGAATCAATCTTAGCTGTGCGGTGAAACTTAAAGGTAGTTTCCCGAGTTCCCGCCTTACGAATGATTTGCCACCCACTCAGCGAGAGTTCCTGTACCACAATTTATCACATATGAATGCAGTTGCACATTAACTCAAACATCGTTGTACGTGAGTCGGTTTCTAGGTATAAATTTACCTTATTGCCCTTGTTAGTCAACTTGACAAATCGACCCTGTGGATCTGCTTCAGTAATTTCAACATCGCCTCTAGCGGTGCCAGATACACTGTAATCGCTGCTACTGCGTTCCTCGCTTTCCTCCAGAAGAGTGCGCTTTCGTTTCCCACCTCTGATCGGTGTGTGCCGGGACGGGGTGCTTCTGCTGCCTGACATAGACGACCCCGGCGATTGTATCGGCGTGATGTTCAATCTGCGTACAAGTCATATTTCGTTAAACAAGTACGTATGTACCATATTATTAGTTTCATCGGAAGAACATGAAGGATCAGAAGAACTCAGTTTACAATCGAGCAACTACCTGGCTTCTTCGGATTCTAAGAGCTTCCTGTAAGCTGCAATCTCGAGGTCCAAAGCAACCTTAATGTCCATGAGGTCCTGATATTCCTGCAATTGTTGAGCCATTTCGTCGCGCATTCGAGCCAGTTCCGCTTCCAGAGCGGCCAGGTTTTCAGTGTGGCGAGCCCTCTCGTTCTCACGCAAATTCTCCAAATCCCTGTAATTAAATACGCAAACGCATTTTATTAAGAAATCAAGAAATACATCCCTATACAATGAACGGCCCCACAAACATAGTTAACGTTTGAGAAAGAAGTTCTACCTAATTCGAGAATTAAGGGCGTTGTTGCTGGCCTCAAGTTCATTAATGCGTTGGTTAAGACTGTCGATACGGGTTCTCGTTTGCCGCAGTTCCTCCACCGCTAAACTCGCAGCACCACTGTTACGCTGGGCGTGGGATGTTAAGTTCTTGATCTTGTTTTCGTACAGCAATTCGATTTCTTCGCGATTGGCTCGCATCTGACCTTCATACTGGTCGCGCAACTCTTGCAGCGACTGTTGTAACTTGGCCTCGTATTGTTCAGCTAAACGTCCATCGATCTCAGAGATTTCGACCTATAAAAAGAATATTATATTTAAGAATCGGGAATTATTCCAAGCATGTCTTGTTATTCCCTTGACACGATCAATGTCCTTTCCAAGATTGTAAGAACAGTACTTTTTCATTAGACTTCGGTAACAATTGCGCCGCATTTAAAGCGAGTAATTTTATCTGCATCCCGTGCTGAAATACCAACCTGACGTCTCGTACGAGTCTCCGTAAGCTCCTGCTGATAGACTTGATCCTTGAAGCTGATGTCCTCTTTCAGACTTTGAATATTGTTCTCGAGATCGATGCGCTGCAGAGTCTCCTCTTCGAGATGCTTGCGGGTATCGTCGAGCATGCTCTTCAGCCGTTCGACTTCCTTCTCCAATTCGCGTTCCCTCTCGGCCAGTTTCTTCCTCTCGGCCTGGGACTGATTGTACTGAGACTGTAAGTCGCTGCACCGATTTTCATATATCGACAGACTCCTCTCCACCGCTTGCAGATCTTTGGTCTTCTTGTCCAATCTGGAGTCAAAAAGAAAAAGGGTTCGTTAAGGTCGATAAGGTTGATCGAACACGCCATGTTGGTTCTAGTCCATAAATAAATAAATTTTCGATGAAAAATGATATTTCATGAGTTTCAGGACCTACTTTAGGGCCTCCATATCCCCGTGATAAAATTTAAAACAAATCGGTACACGTAATTCGGAGAATACTTTCCCCAACGATTTGACTTTTCATATATATAGGTATATAAAATTTCAAATATATATTAATAATATATATATATATATAAATAAATTTTATATATATATGTTGACTCTTTCATATCACCTTAAGATACGTTTATCCGTTTCAATCTTCAACCAAAGTCGTAAACACAGCTCCTGGTCTCGCTCGAGGGCGAGGGTTATTAATTCCAAGCCGAAAATCCTTTCTTTTACGACAAAACAAGGTCGCTTTGCCGGACACGCGTGCAATCGCGATGAGACCTTCCAACCGCGTCAAAAGACGCCGCCATGTAACGTCTCCACCTTGTTATCCTTGATCTACAAATTTCGCACCGTAGCGGGGAATTTTCAGTGACACGACCCTGAGTATTCAAAACTCCCGGTGAAACCAGCTAGTCCCGGGATTTCGGAATAATCGTCCATATAAAAGTGTGAAAAATTTTCAGGGACCTGGGCTCGGCACCGACTCCATGAAAAGCGTCGTCGGGGCGCTATTCCGGGCAGTTATTTAGAAGTTTAACGGCGTCCGGCGAGAAACTCCTCCGCGACATGTCGCGTGCCTCTCTCTCCGCTCCTATTTTAAGCCGAGCCGAGACCCACATTGAGAATTTTATTTTTCCCGCCACGATATACGCCCCGATGTCTCCGCGATATCAATTCCCCAGCCGAGCGCGAGCGCGCTCTCTCGCCGTTTCTTGCGCGTCTTCTCCAGAGTCGACGCCGTCGACGTCGCGGTCTATATCAAACGTGCCCTGGATTTCGGCCTTTCCTCGTGGAAAGGAGACTCCGATCGATAATTTTGGGAATATACCAGAATTTCAAACTCCCGGAGGCAAAGCCCTGCAGCGACCTTTTCAAAAAGTCACTCTTTATTGGCGATACGTTTAATAACGTAATGTATATTAACATATGTTTATTAACATTTAAAAGGTTCTCCGTGTTACCGCTTCAGGAGTATAAAAGCGCGGTTGCGGCTTTACATAGAAGGATCAATCTATTTTACAACTGTGAAAAAATGAAACATTTGTTTATTACATTTTTTCGACATGTATGGAGTAGGATTCCTATATTAGTTTCTTTTTTTTTTTTTCAAAAAGTCACTTTTTATCGGCGATATGTTTAACAACAATGTATATTAACATATGTTTATTAACATTTAGAAGGTTCTCCGTATTACCGCTTCAGGAGTATAAGAGCGCGGTTGCGGCTTTATATTGAAGGATGAATCTACTTTATAACTAAAAAAAAAAAAAAAATTAGACATTTGTTCATTAGATTTTTCCGACATGCATGGAGCAGGATTCGCATATTGGTCGTACACGCGTTATTTAACGTTTTTTCCAGAATTTAAAATCTGAAATGCGTTTATCTCAAAACGATATTTTTGCACGCGACGCAGGTAAAATTTAAAAATAAAGTAAGGCACCTATCGATTTGAAATTTTAGAAGGTTATGTTTCGCGTACACATTAATATCGCTTATCCGCTCTTAGCCAGCTTCCCTTGTGCATTTCACTTGAGCAGTGCGTAAAACAGAACATAATTATATGCCGATTCTCCTTAGGTGATAGAGTATCAATTGAACCTCAAATCCCAAATGACCCGAAAACGTGTCACGTAATCAAATCAGTTCGCCGACTGATGTTACAGCCTCGCAGATTATAAGGTACACTGGGAGACATCAATGCCCTCTCATCCTGCACAGGCGATGTCGTATCTACAGGTTAGGCATTCATGTCCGCCATTGTACAACTGCATCGAGGTACGCGAGCTCTTAATTTCCCCGAATGTTAGAAATATTCTTACAATTCATATGCAAATTAAATACTCTAACGTATCATCCTGCCGCACATTTCAGCATAGGCCATTATTGCGCCGAAGCGGCGTCTTATTGCGACAGTAAATTGCAGAAAATTAAGCATTGTCGTCAATTACCGTACCAAGTAGTTTATCGTTCGGCGATAGATTTGCAAGTACATGGAGTGTTATTAGTCGCACGCACTCCGTGTCGTACCAGGGTTAGTAGTTACAGTGTCAAGTGCAACGTAACGCATTAATTGGGTCATGAATCGTCGATAACCATCCTACGTACAATATCGGCAACCGAGGCGACGGCTTTCTCTCCCAAGCTCAGAAAAACATTCCTACCCAGTTCCAGTGGTACTTTCTTTCCGTCTTCACTTTGACTCTACCTCAAGTTTTACAATTTCTCGATTCAGGACACCAGCTTAAGGCGGTACAAAAGTGTCACATATACCCACGAAATAGTAAAAATATTTATAAAAAAAAAATACATTTCTCCAAATTGCGTGCACCGTATCATTTGAAACTTCATTGAACACTCCACGACATTATGGAGGCCCTAAAAAAAAACGCGATGCTCGTGAAATTTCATTTTTAATGTATAAAAAATGTATTTATCTCGAACTCCCCCCAAAACACATTTTTTTTCGACAAATGATCGTTTAGATACAGAAGGATAAGAGCGCATGAGCAATTAGAGTACAGACGTCACGAAGTATAACATATTCCCCTCTTGCATACCTGCAGAAGTATTTAATCGACCCGAGTGAACTTTACGAATTAATCGTTTTTTAGATCTAGCCACGGACAAGGTCTCGGCATATCGGTAAACAATGCGATTAGGAATTAGCGTAACAGGTAGGGGAATATTGACTCCCATCGGCTATCCCGAAATAGTAATTACCGACCCAGCTTGGTGACGTCACCGGTGCTTTCGAATGAAGGTTTCATTCAGCATTCATTTCCACCGTTCTTGGCGCATAGTGGATATCGTACGCCTAGAAGGTCATCCGGTTTTTCTACATCTGAATTCGTGGTGAGCTAATCGGAATCATTGCCTAAAATAGACGAGACTGCTGCCGTGCTTTCGCCGCTCACATTCAGGCCTGCATTTTTGAAACCGAATACCCATCCACGTGACCCACCGTGAAAATGGGACACGATATCCGGCTTGATTTGTTTGTCCCTTTCAAAATGTCGTTTGCAATTGCTTCGGTTAATATTACGCGAAGGACTAGCGTAATATTAACAGACAGAAAGCTGTTAAGGTGAAGTGAAAGCCCCTTCAAATCGGCCGATTCGAATAAAACACTTTTTTATTTAAAGGGTATTGTACCAAACTGTCCGAAACTTTGACACATGACTCGTGATCGTCTAAGAATTTTCCTGACATAATAAAAAATTTGGATTTTCCATAAAAATGTTTTAACTTAGCCCAGACCAGAACCGAAATGGCGTCGAGCTTTCATGTTTCGATCAATATACAATTATTGAAGGTTCTGATATGATGTCCCATTAGCTACATTTATATTTATGTTGAAGTATTTTACGGTCTACGTTGAGAATTATACGAACTGAAGGGTTCCATATGTCATTTCGGTAAAGTAATGATAATAAGATGGATGTAAAACCGCCGAAATCCCATGAATTCATGACTGCTTATATTTCGATGAACCAACGTCGCCATCTGTAACGTTTAGCCGCAAATCAATTTTTACTCTAAAACACGCGTTAGCCGCAGGACAAACCAGCATTCGTTTGCAATCGTTGGTGAAAGTATTTACCACATTTTCCCACCTGACTCTGTAATATTCCATTTCTACGGTATTCTAAATTCTTCGAGTTAGGTCCTGAACCTCTTCAATTTCGATTTGAACCCTCCAAGACGCGTAAAACATCGAAAACGTGCCCGGACTCCGCCATGTTGGTTCTAGTCTCTGACAAGTAAATAAACTTTCAATGAAAAATCAAATTTCATGAGCTCCAGGACCTGGTTGGCTCTAGTCCCTGACAAGTAAATCAATTTTTGATGAAAAATCAAATGTCACGAGTTCAAGGACCTACTCTAGGGCCTCCATATTTACGTGGTAAAATTTGAAACGAATCGGTACCCCCAATTCGGAAATTACTTTTCCCAACGATGTGACTTCTCAGACATATATAGGCTGACTCTTTCGTATCCTCTTAACGCTCTAAAATATTGCTCTAGCTCGTTTAGACTCGAATGGTATCGAAGAATGTACAATCTCGGGGAAAAATACTCCCGGGAGGAAGCGGCCTTGCGTCGTTCTCCCGGCGAGTCAACGTTTTCAGGTTAGACGCTAGCGAGGTGACATCACCATCGCATAGTAAGCGTGACGCAACCACTCGTATAACGTCACGTTTGGTTTGGGCCGGGCCTGGTTCCCCGAGACATTTCGGCGGACACAAGCCGGACGCCACCTTCGTTTTTTACTCGGCTACATGCCTACGCTCTTTTAACTTATCTCTGAGACAAAGTTTCAGATCGTCGCATCGTCACGGATCGCCTCACCGAGCATGCTTGCCGGTTTGCGCATTCCGAGGCGTACTTATTGATGATAATGCGACTTCGCGGTTTAAGTTGATTTTGGTCAACCAATGTTGTATATCGAGCATGGATATATGGGAGCGACAGAATTTATACGATTTTAATCACGGTTTTCGGCTTTCGAGAATGCGTTAAGGCTTTTGAAGCTTTTTTTAAACTTCGGGGAGTACTACAAAGAGGAATGTATGTAAAGGGTATTTTTTAATAAGAAGGGATATCAAGATATTGATCCACCTGGATTCACGATTCCCGTACACACGCGATTCAGTCATAACTCCGCGTTGACCTTACCGTGACCCACTTACACGGTTTTGTAGGGATCTTGAGGCAATAAAACTTCCTCTCTCCCAAAATGGAATCCGTGTTTAATCGAGCGGTGAGCTTTTGCTAGCCTTTGATGATGATATTAGTGTTTGTAATCTGCTTTGAGAAATGGTACGCCTTTCCGTTTGTTTTTTGTGAACAGAATGTCTTCCATTGTTCTCTTATCGCTTGATTAAATAGTTAATTTGATAGATTAGTATTTGGAAAGCATAGTCCTCAGAAACCATGTAAACTAAAGATGTTAAACGTAGAATAGATGAAACTATATTTGCAACATTGAAAGGGTATATCGAACACATTTTGTAATCTATCCTTTGTTCTTTTCAAATATACAATTCATTACTTTGTATAATGTAAACGATACCACTTATATTCCATTAATGACTTTCACTAATGTGTCAAAACCCACATGAAGGAAAATAATTTGATATCTCTGAAATGCCGTTATTAATAAAACGTGTGTAGTATCAAGAAAGAAACATACCAGAGTTGAACACACAGATTCTTTTCAACTCTTGGAATAATGATTTTAAACTATAAAAAAATATAGGTACATGCTCTATTTTTAATAAAGATGAAAAAATATGACCGTAATACTTTAAGAACTTCATCAATGGACATATATCTTCCTTCAATAAAATAAGTGAATTGTATTATTTAGTACAAATCATACTAATTTCAGTAATTTCCTGCTTCACAGAATATCCAAGATCCAGAACCACCAAAACTATATCTTCAGCCTCGCATTAGCTGCTTTCAACCACTCATTTTAATTTACTTAAAAATCATATGAATATTTTGACAGGTTAATGTCGCACTTAATCTAGTACCTCTCGTCCAAGATTCAGTTAAGTTAATCATCTTTCAATCGGTCCAATACAGCGAGCAATGTTCGAAAGTATACACGATATAATTATTTCAACGAGACAATCTTATGCAGCATATGTCCATCATATGAAAGAAGTTAAATTGGTACACGAAGTAAAGTAGATGTGGAGTCGGAGAACAGGGAAGTAGAACTTACTTAATTTTAAGGTCCTCGTTGTCGTCCCAGAGACGCTTTGTGTCGATCTCAAGCTTGGCCCGTTCCCTGGCAGTGTCATCGAGCAGTTTCCTAGCATCGGAGAGCTCATGTTCATACATAGACTTGATGTTGGAAACTTCCCTTGTGACAGTCTCCTGGGAGGTCTGGACTTCCCGCGTGAGCCGGGAGTTCTCGGTCTCTAGGTGCCGTACCTTCTCGATATAGCAGGCCAAGCGATCATTGAGATTCTGCAGGTCCTGCTTTTCCTGGAGACGCGAGTACCGCGTTGGACTGAGAGGACTTCCAGGACGCCGGCCGATCGGCGTCGACGTGTTGGGCTGCGGCTGTGCGGAGCCGACGCTCGCCGCCGCCGCGGCGGCTTTCTTGCTCGCTTTAGTCGACATCTTTACCGAAATGTCGTTCGCTCTTCGCTCTTAGTTATCCGTTTATCGCAACGCCACTACCCCACTTCGCTCACTAGCCGAACATCCACTCTTGGTGTACGAGAACACCGCGTCCGTGAAGTAAGCTTTTACGGTTAGAACGCTCAACGGGCTCGATTTGTACTACCTTAGTCAACGGACAAACAGTCGTGCAGTGACGCCACCTCAAATGCGACGAGAATAGACTCGTGGATTAGGCACGCTCCGCACGGCGATTCGGATAAATTGTTCTCGCGCGCTCATTGGTAGACTCGAAACGCTTTCCACCAATCGACGCGTGGCACGACATCCGCCATCTTGGAGAGTCCATCAAGTATTTCTATTCGATGAATCGAATCGACGCGATTGGTTCGTCGATGTCGAGTCAACAACTGCAACCAGTCGGAATTATGCATTGGTACGCCTCGTTATTTGAAATTTCTTGCTTTTGAAGACTTCAAGTTCGAGGACAAAGATTACACACGTCTGAACTCGTTTCCGAGGAGAAAGTAGGGTAAATCTTGTTACACTTCATTTTTAAAATGTTGTCATATATGTATGTACAGACATTTATACAGACTAAGTTGGCGCAATAATAGAATAGGACCTTATATCAGCTTGCAAAGGAGAAAACTTTAATGAAGTGTTACTTCTGGTACTTTCAAAATTAAATTTATATATATATGTGTAAAACATCGACGAGCTTGATACTCAACAAAAACAAAATATCAATTTCAAGAAGAACAAAACTGCATTTATTATTCCAAAAACTTGTTATAAATTTATGAAACATTTATATATGTATGTATTGCAGCTTTCAAAATAATTATTTACTCAACAAGGCAATGAGTTATGTCGTGCATTCAATAAATATTATAATAGTACGTAATAAAAAACCTATTCTATAAAGCTCATAAATAAAAGCATCTCTTAAACCAAAAAAAGAGCATAGTTTTATTTAGAGCTTTGACATAAGAAAATTATAAGTATCCAAATTAACAAAAGTTTGGTAGTAAAGTACTCGGCATAGTTTTGCAGAAGTTTATTACTACAGACTCTCGAAAATGGTATTAAGAGAGTGGAACGAGGCACCATATAAATAAACATCGTATTACGATATATTTAACAATCAGTAGTAACAAAGGATAGGTGTCTTTGCATCACTGCACCAACGGAACATTACTGTCCATCGTATTTTCCAAGCGTTTCTTCTGTATTTTTAGTTTTTACATATACATATATGTATATTTATATACTCTTAATGTACTATCCGTAACATAACAATGGTTTATCGCTAGAGAAAACCAGATTCCTTTTAACGGGGCAACAGATATAATCCATAAAGTTTAATGACTTTTATTTTCTTAAATAAAAATATATCATCTCATTAAAGAACATTATCTCCTATAATCGTAGTGTAATATTAAATATATATATATGCTTTTTCGTCTTTAATTTTTTTTTTAAATATTTATATATATAATAACTGTTATGCATCAAGTCGCAATTCAATAATTAATGTACACAATTTCGTCTCAATGCTATACACGATTCGTTTTTGGTCTTACAGCGCAGTGTTGCTTCAGTCGTCTTTGGTACAGGTGTGCGTACAGCATGGCATAACGCGTATCTCATATCGATAACACAAGATGTCTCTGGTAAGCATGCCTGTTGTTCCCTGAGTTGGTATACACCCTTATCAGTCTTTGCCATTTTTCATACCCTCTTTTAAAGCGATCACCATACTCCAGGTAAAAACAGTTGATTTTTAATTCCATATATTTCCAATTGCGGTTGTTTTTTAATTGAATAATTCGTCAAATCGTTCGTCTAATGCATTTACAATTAAAGGAACATTGTAGCAAATACAATCCAATTTTGGAAATGAACGTAGAGGAAATGACATTTAGGTATATCGTTTGTTTCGTTACAAATAAAACAACGAACTATACAGAGAAATAAATACACCAGCATAGGTGTATCATAAAGTGACCAATTTAAAAAGGACCAAAAATTTGTAAATTAACTACATAATGCATCGCCAATGTGTAGCCTACGAGTCAGTACATAGGCAACTACTGTTCCCATATTAAGTAAAATATTGCCACTATGCCGTAGCATTATTAATACAAATACATTCTTTTCCACAGCAGCATTGGTGCTAGTATCGATTATTTATTAAACCTGCACTCCTTACAGCGCGTACCACACTTGTGCGTAGACCTTAAAAAAAGGTTACTTCCGAGGCACGGTCACAGTATTCACATTAAACGCTTTATCTCTTTCATGATCACAGACAATCCGAATGACATCGCTACGAAAGTGCTCCGATATTTACGCTCGCTCTTGGTAGACCAATAAAACTATCAAGATTCTGTACACCTCCTGTACAATTGCCCTCAGGATATCGATAATTAATACGTGCAATAGTACACCTCCTGACCTTTATGATGCAATATGATATCCCGCTAGACTTTATACAATCTGAAACGTGAACAAATCGTCCCGTACATCACATTTCTACACGCATAAAGTAGGAAAGGATCAAACATGTTTATGTACAATTCTAAGAGTATCGAGATAGGAATGATGCAATGTTCGTGTCTCAGGCGAACCTAAAAGGCAGCGGTATTGCGACACCCACAAAATGCATAGGAAACGAAAGAAAGAATTTTTCTCGGATGAACGTATATTTAAAAACTCTACTCGACTATAATCGTGGCAAGACGTTTGGGCCGTTTCCCCGCCTTCTGTTTCCTGTGAATATTCAAATCTCGCTTCCCAGGTCGCGTGGAATCCGACGACTCGATCGAGCTGTCGGACCCACTGGTTGTTTGTTCTAATTTTCGTTTTCTGGCTCGAGTTATAGGACCACTTTGGACACTCTCCCCAGGCTCCGCTTGAGGGTCGCGTTTGCGTCGTTTCGATTTGGGCAACTCCGGTTGTTCGCTCCTTTCCAACTGGTGAACTATTTTCGGCGAGTTCGAGTCGGACGAGGATGATAATGAACTCAGATATTCATTGACTTTGTCCTCGCCGAAGTCGAACGCGTTAGGTTGAGCGGGCGAGGCCGAGGTATTAGTCATGGTTGTCATGCATCGCGGCCTCATCAGCTGAACCGAAGGACTCGACGACGTCGTCGAAGTCGAGGAAGATACGGAACTCGAGGTGGATCTCTTATGCAACTTGCGTCTCTGAGCCAACTTGGCTCCATCGACCTCGCGGAGTCGGAAACCTTCGGGCCGCTCGATCGACAGGCTGGTGGAACTCGTCTCGATGCTTGGCACCTCGGGAGTCGCGTTGGACCCCACGATCCACTCGTGATTGACGAGCGAAGCCGCTGTCAATCTCTTGCTCGGGTCGGCCGTCAGCAGGCTCTTCGCAACTTGGGTCCCAGCTGGGGAAACGTGACTCCAAGCCTGCCCGTCGAAGTCTATCTCGCCAGCTTTGATACGAGAAGGCAAATCGGGCGAGCCGATTCGGAAGGGTGGTCGTCCCGAGAGCATGGAATACAAAATGGCCCCTAGGCTCCAGAGATCACAGCTTTCGTCGTAGCCTTGCCTGGCGAGCACTTCCGGGGCGGCGTACGGAAGCGTGTAACAAGGAGTATGAAGCGGCTCGCAGCCTCGCTTCAGCCTCGCAAAACCGAAGTCCACCACTTTGATCGGAGAGTCTTCCCCGCTGTGGGCGAATACTAAGTTTTCGGGCTTAAGGTCGCGGTGAACTATGCCCCTAGAGTGCATGAAATGTACGGCGGATGCGAGCTGCTTCATCACTCTGCTCGCCTGCTGCTCCGTGAACGGTCTTGGGCGACGCAGCAGCTCTCCACCGGACAGGAGCTCCATGACGATGTACGTGTGCGCCCTGTCCTGATAGACTTCTACTAATTTCACTATATTCGGGTGTCCCTGGCACGCGCGGAGTAGGCTGGCCTCCCGCCCGCAGTCGACTCTTCTGCTGACAATTTTTACGCCGAATTCTTGTAACGTTTGCTTGTGCCAACATCGCCGACAAACCGAGAAGCTTCCGTCGCCGAGGGCGTCTTCTCGCGGGTCCAGTTCGTAAACTTGGAAGAAGGTGGACTCCTCGAAATGCGCAGCCAGGACGTCCGACGCGGAGGGTCTCTGAACGTCGGGACTTATCCTCGCGGTTTCCTTGAAGATGTCCTCGCTAACTACGTTATCGCCGAAGAGAACGGACGGAGCAACGTAAGAGTAGCCCTGAAATTAAAGGTTTAAGTCAGTAACCGCCTTCTCGATTCTCCCCTAGACTTACGTGTATCATGAATTTCGTAACTACATCGTCAAATCGATAGGTTACGAGAAATCCTATGATAATGGAGAAAGATAAGGTGGTAAAGAGCGTTACCCTGAATATCTTATCGTAGTTGGGAGGTACCACGGCAGGACTGTCCGCCGCGACCATTTTAGTAAATTCATCAGAAAAATTGCTGGTATCCAATTCATGAGTGATCCGAGGCACAAAAGGCGGAGGTATTTGACGCTTCTCCAAGGCTTCCCAACTGAAAGGAGGTGGCGCCTTCTTGAAGAAAGGATGCTCCTTGAGCTCCTTCGCATCGCGCGGTCCACCACCTAGCCTCTGTCGCGGATCCTTCACCAGGAGTCGCGTAATGAAATTACGGACCGCCGGGTTTAAGTGGCTAGGAATGGGTGGCTCCGTCTTCAGGATTCTTTTCGAAATTTCCTGCTGCGTGTTCCTTTCGCCTTCCACGGTGAAAGGTGAAGCACCGGTCAATAATTCGTACGTGAGAACTCCCACGCTCCACCAATCGACAGCCTGCAATTACAATATTTACTTGTAAGTATCCGTTCTCAGAACGGCATACAAATTTTTAGTATCATCCCTTATCGCCCCAACTTACGATATCATGCCCAGCAGATCCTCCTCGCACAACTTCTGGAGCCATGTACTCGATGGTTCCGCAGAAAGAATACGCTCGGGCATTGCTGTCTCTTTCGTGTGGTAAAAATTCTTTGCTCAGACCGAAATCTGTTAACACAATGTGGCCTTCCCGATCTAGAAGAATATTTTCAAGCTTGATGTCCCGGTAAATTATGCCTAGCTGTAATCAAATGACCAACTTTAGTAGTTCCACGCCTCGGGAAGTGTTTTCACGACTTCCGGATAACTGTAAGTGAAAAGGTACCTTGTGGAGGTGCTCCAAGGCTAAAATGATTTCCCCTATATAAATACGAACTTCGTCTTCCGTGAAATGTTCACGCTGGTATAAATGTGTAAACAATTCTCCTCCACTGACGTAATCTGTAAAAAAGAATTAGAGCACCGGTGACGGGAAATTCTGCCGACCTAATGGCTTTCGAATACATGGAAAGTATACCGTACCTAAAATTAGATGAAGTTTCGCGTCCGTTTGGAAAGCATAGTGTAACGTGACTAAAAATGGGCTGTCCCGGACAGCTTCTAAAACTTGTCTCTCGGTCTTGGTGTGCTCCGTCGTCTTCTTTTTCTGGACAATGGATGCCTTTTTCAATACCTTCATGGCATACAGACGACCAGCATCGGCACCCGTTCTTTTCCGTACCAGAAACACTTTTCCGTAGGCTAAAAAGTAAATAGTAATTTCTTCAGAAGGGTCACGTGATCGCAAGGAACCAATATAAGTTGGAGTATTTGCATTATCGATACCACGTTACGAAATCACGTAGAGCCAAAGACATATATAAATCGCATTGCGTAACGAAGACCGCGTGTTAATTAGATTTATATAATGTGAAAACTGAATAACATACCACCAGTTCCTAAGACTTTCAAAAGATCGAAGTGCGTCATGTCCACTCTTTGCCCTCCCGTGTCTGCCAAATTTACTGCAACAGAAAAATGAAAAAGGTCAATAGTTGTCAAGGGGTCGGAACAAGCGTCGATTAATAATCTTCCACCTGGAATTTTATCGCAAAGAGTAGCTTGATACGTAGATTAGAGAACGTTTATAAATACGCTTTGAATTGGACGTGCGGAATGGAGGTTGACGTTATCGTTCCTTAACATTAGAACTACCAAAATAAATTAAAACTGATTTCAGGTGGCTCATCCTATACAAAAAAAAATCCATCGGTACTTCTAGCGTTAATCATAACTAGGAAAGTTAATTTTCTAAAACGCTTCTCCGGCAGGCCACTATAGTCCGATTCTACGAATTAAAATTCATAATTAGCGTCGAGGATATTTCAGTCCAGAGATAATAGAATGTTTATAAATGCGCATCGAATTGGATATGCGAAATGGAGATTGACGTTATCGTTCTTTAACAGTAGAACTACCAAAATAAATTAAAATTACTGATTTTAGATGGCCCATTCTATACAAAAAAAATCTTTCGGTACTTCTAATGTTACTCATAACTAGGAAAATGAATTTTCTAAAACACTTCTCCGGCAGGTCGATACATTCCGATTCTACGAATTAAAATCCATAATTATCGTCGAGGATATTTCAGTCCGGAGATAATAGAACGTTTATAAATGCGCTTCGAATTGGATATGCGAAATGGAGGTTGATATAGTTCCTTAACATTAGAACTACCAAAATAAATTAAAACTGATTTCAGGTGGCCCATCCTATACAAAAAAAAATCCTTCGGTACTTCTAATGTTAATCATAACTAGGAAAATTAATTTTCTAAAACGCTTCTCCGGCAGGTTGATACAGTCCGATTCTACGAATTAAAATCCATAATTACCGTCGAGGATATTTCAATCCGGAAGTAATAGAACGTTTGTAAATGCGCTTCGAATTGGATATGCGAAATGGAGATTGACGTTATCGTTCTTTAACAGTAGAACTACAAAAATTAGTTAAAATGATTGATTTCAGATGGTTTGTTCTATACAAAAAAAAAAATAAAAAAAATATCCATCGGTACTTCTAGTGTTAATCATAACTAGAAAAGTTAATTTTCTAAAATGCTTCTCCGGCAGGTCGATACAGTCCGGTTCTACGAATTAAAATCCATAATTATCGTCGAGGATATTTCAGTCTGGAGATAATAGACCTACCATTCCCCGAGCAATTCCAAAGGTAACCAAGGTCTGACTTTGGACTTCACTTAGTGACCCCAGTCTTCAAGGAAACAAAGCGAGCGTAAGTCTCCCTGGACGGAATATATGAGAAAATCAAGGTTCACGGCTGGAATTCCGTATTTCAAAACCGACACACATTTTCCTACGCTAACACTGCGGGGCATAAGACGTAAAGTGACATTAATAACCTCCTGTATGGTGAAGTCATAGAAAAGTGTTAAAGATACATGAATTTCACAATTTCTTCATGGATCTTTCGAGGTACCATGGCATCGAGCGTATCAGAAAAATAATTCACCGAGTTGGATTGCGTTCCCACTCCTGACTATATTTTTCTCTCGTTTCAGCAGAAATAATGGCCTCCTAATTGGCAGAAAATTGACCTACGTAATAACAGGCTGCCACGAGAACGAGGATTGCACGTCGAAAGCGCTATCTACGAATCAAAGTACGTTATCTAAATGCAACGATTTCAAGGAGAACTGTCCCCGTCGTTGCAATTCGCGCGTTTACCACTTTTTTTTATCACAAGGTTTCCATTCTTTTGACTCGCGATAGTTTCAACACGTGGTCGGAAGAATTAGACTAAATACTGGGAACGTTTCCAAAACACGCTCGGATGAGTTTTCCTATTTTATATTTTTAGGTTCTCTGTTTTCTCAGTGTTGTTTTGTCGAACCTTGTACAGGGTGACAAATGGGAACGTGTGAAAACGAAATGACCGTTTCCTCTCTCTAGATTGGGATGGAGATTTCCTTTCAAGGGCCACGTCCTCGGGACTTGGCGATTTTATTTTAGTTAGGATAGAGTGAAGCTCGTGTGCGTCATAGCCATTTAATTAACGATTGACTTTTCACGAGGTTTCATCAAAGATAGACGCCAAGCCGAGGTACCCGAATACACGGAAAGACTGAAAGCGGTTACTCAAAAAGTACTTCAAAGTATTTCCAATTCAGGGGAAGAACACGTTTTTCGGTTACAAAAAAAGATTTAACTATTGTATATCGATCGAAATGTGCCCATAATTATGAAAGTGGTCTAAGTCATATATTTTTTGTTTCGAAATTGCATTGAATTAATTTAGTTTGAAATAATATGGCGTGAAATAACTGATAAACTCATTTTTTTTTTTAATTTTGACTTAGACCACTTTCATAATTATGGGCACAAATATGAGAGCTCGACGGCATTTTGTTTCCGATCCGGGCTAAGTTATGAAATTATTCTCAAAAATCCAAATTTTGAAAGTATCAGGACAATTCTAAGACGATCACGAGTCACGTGTCAAAGTTTCGGACATTTCGATCCAATACCCATAAAGAAAAAAGTGTTTTATTCGAATCGACTGACTCGAGGGGGTGTTATATTCCCACATATTTCCTTTAATTCCTGAACCCGTTTAGAAACAACAGGCAATTACATTTTACTCGGCCCCAGTTGGCACCCTGTCCTATAGGTATAAATACCCACGTAAACCCGGATACTCCGAAATTCCCCCCCCACGTTCCGCTTTCCGCCTCCTTCTCGGAGCCCAGGAATTCCCGGCGGAAAGGAAGAACCGAAGCGTCATCCTTTCCACGTCCGAGTACGGGAGAGAGGACGTAAACGAAGGCGCCGATTTGTCACCGTTGGACGAAGCTCGGTCTCGTCCGAGCACGGCGGAGCCCCGGCAGCCGTGGAACGGTCTCGCGAGAGCGGCGCCATTACCGACACGCAACGAAGACCGGGAGTCCCGAGAGCGCGGTCCCTCGAGGAGATCGAAATTGTCAGAATAAAGAGAGGTGGGCCACGTGTCGACGTCGCCCCTCCACCGCGGCTCGGCCCTGTCCGCTGGTGAGAATCCGTGTCAAGGTGGTCGTAGCGCGGCCGTGATCGCACCGAGGTGTATAGGCGGCCGACACGAGCGACTTCGAGCCCGACAATCGACCCCGTTTTGTCGGCGTACTTCGCTTGCAGTTTCGCGGTATCCGCGCCGACTTATCAGGCGCGTCCGCTAAGGCGAAACGACCAGGCGCGGGAGGATGCGAGATCGAAATCGGGTTAATTCGGTAAGAGGGAGCCGGGACGGTCCGCGGATCGCGGCTGAAGCCGGGCTGCGGAAGTTCCGCTTTTGTCTGACCCAGATAGTCGGCATTCACTCGCTATTTCGTAACGGTACCGACTTTCTTTCGGCCGCGTCTCTTTCTCCGTCTCTCCGTCCACTTGGCCGCCTCGCTCGTTTCGAGTCAGCCGACGACATTCCTCGGTTTGGTCCTCCGCGAACCCACCGGGCCCCGGGCCTCGAGGGCTGCCCTTTAATTTACGGAAAGGCACCGATTAACCGGCACCGTTACCGTACGCGGTACCGTTCGCCAAGCCGCGGCCGCCATCTTGGAGAACCGTGCGCGCTCGCAGGAGCCGAGCTCCGGGTTTGTCCTTCGGGGGGGAATGGGGATATCGCTGGCAGAGGGTGTACCCTGGTCAAAATATTCCTCAAATTCGTACACCTTTACCACGTAAGGTTGCAGTAAAATTATAAATTTCATGCCTTAATACTGAATTAGTATACATTTATTAGGGAATTCTAAGTAACTTTACCGTTTTATAACACCGTATTGTAATTTTGTGAAATTGCGGAGAAAAATTATAAATTTCATACTCGATAGTAGTCACTTATTACGCATTGTTTGGGAATTCTTTAGATGAGTTTTTTATTTTATGATCGTTTACGTAAGTTTATTTTTAATGATATTTAATCGACAGATGACAAGTATCGGCTGAGAAGCATTGTAGCGACATTCTCGAGTCCGAGAAATATTTAAACAATGCAGAAAGATCTTTTTCGGCATTTAAGGTAGTCTCTAAAATCATCCTCGAACCTGCCCGAGCATATGTCAAATTTGTTTGTCCGCAGAAAAAACGTTTAATATCAATTCCTGATCAACAGAAATTTATATAACATATATTATAAATTTATTACACACGTGTACTAAATTTATAACATATGTTATGCGTTTTATTTGAAAATGTTATAAAATGAGCCATGTCTGAATAAAACTTCCAACAGAACTGTTATAAAATTATAATATTTTTTTAAACAGTGTACCCTCGGTGCGCACTCGTGTGGCCGTTTAACGAGACCGCCTACGGGATGCGGACGAGGCTTCCGGGTTGTTTTTACTTTCTCACCGGGTGCACGAGGAATGTGTCGCTATGGGAAAGTATAGGAGTCGTAAAACGCTCTACTTTGGTTTTTGCGCGGAAACGCGTTTTAAGCCTCATTGTTGGGTACCGATTGTGGGCAGGATACCATATTTTCAGTTTCAACGTGTCTGGACGTTTCATATCGAGAACGCGACAGCGAGGCTCTCGCGAATGTGTTTTGAAGCGCGACGTTCCGTAGATTGCGTCGATATCGAGTGCTTCTCCCTCTGACCGTCTGCTATTTAAATGAGAATAACGTATAACACCGGGACAGACGTAAGATAACGTCAGCGATGAATTTAAGCGTATTGAAATCCTACGTTAGGATGGAACGCGTCGCGGTCAAGTTTGAAACAATGTCGGGGCTATGCTTTCGGATTTCATCCTTCGGGGGCCAATGTCGTGACAAAATTGCTTTCAAATTATTTTCAGATTCTGCTCGAAGGGGAAACATTTCCGAGTGGAAATTTTGATTCTACTTAGGACCTCTAATTTTCGGTCTTAATTGGGTTTTGACGCGCTGTACTTTCATACGTTTGAGGTTCTACTTCGGACCTTAAAAGTGGCAGATATTTCCACTTCTTCTGTTTGTAGGCCTAAAGTGGGACTTAATTAGAATAAAGTAGGACGGGAAAGGTTAAAAGTAGGACTTGAGAGAGTGAAACGGGACCAAAAGAGGTCTTACCTGTGTTACGCAGGCTTAACCCTTTGCCGTGATTTGAGGAGTCTTACTCGTGACAACAATTTCTGGCCAAACGTGAACATTCGTGATCACACTTTCGGATCAAACGTAAGAATCACGTTAAAGATTAGGGATTACAATTTGTGTCGTCCTCGACCATTTTGGCCCAGATTCTGCTGAGCTAGTTTACACGGCAAGGTGGTTAAAGGAGACTAAAATTTCGATTAGGTTATTACCAGGGTGGTTATGATTTTATCCAACCCTGTTTAACCTCCTGGATTTTTTCGAAAAAAAAATCCTGTCTTTAAAAAACCGAAAAAACTCGAAATAATCCGGAGGAAACACCCAAACAAGGATATGGTCCGATTTTTATCCTGTGAGATTAGGAACCTAAATCGAAGGATTTTTATCTGTAGCGTTGCATTATATAAAACATTTTCGATAACCTTGTATATATTTAATGTAAGTAAAAGTTTACTCATGGTTCATTTAGGTTAAATCAAAATTAGCTTACGAATATCTTGATACTTTATGACATAAAATTAATTCGTTTATTTCGGTAAACACCAATTAGGTACAAAATCTCTCGAACAACTTTTCCCTCTTCCATGTTCTCGCTTCCATTAGCTTCCACCCTAAACGCTCCAATTTATTAAATACTCTTTAATAAAACCCTAAAAAATCCAAGAAAAAAAAAAAAACTCGGGTTCTTACCCACCCTGGTTATTATGTGTTACTTCTATCGAATGAACAGCTCTTTGGGCAAGAAAGTCATTACCTGCGTATAACCGACGTCGCAGGACGACAAAAGATCTCGATTTAACCTTCACTCAATAAGGCTTAATTCAGACATAATTGTAATTCCAAATATAAGTTGGCGCGATCGATCGATATTCCCTCATGTAAATCGAATGGCGAAGGTCGGCCAATAGTAAATCAAGGCGACATAATTGTATTAATACTTGCCACCAAGATCGTATCGCGTTCTACGCCGTCGATAAGAAATATTGCATATCAGTGGCAGTCTTACATGGGTTTAAGAACCATTGCAGAAAAGACAGACGGAATCGAGCACGCTCGGGTGGACTTAAACGCGCACCTGTGTATTCTCGGCCGTATCGACAATCCGTTACATTCTTAGGCACGGTGTACTACCGGTACCGTGTCCTCCTTCCTTTTTACACTTGCTTTTCCATCGCTAAGCTCGGCTCCGTAATGCGCAGACGCGTCGTGTCACTTCGTGCGCAATTTGCGGTCCGACGAGGTGCACCCCAAGGGGGCTGGGGGAAGCGAAGTAGGTACACGGAAAAAAAATAATTAGGATACAATTACTATAGTGACATGGTTAAAGTACCGTGGGAAGTAAAACCACGTAAACGGTGAAATTTACCACGTGGAATGGGAAATGTAACCTTGGGAATAGGTACCGTATCCATGGCGCTGCGCCTAAAAGGTGCAGGAGTGATCACCACATGGAAAGGTAATATTAACTACATGAAGAGGTTACGATACGCACAGGATAATGGAAGGTTTATCTGGGAGCTGTAACCACATATTATAGTAAGGTTAACACGCTGCAAGGTTATTCTAAACTTGCCGATGTGATTGCAGAATCAATGGTTTGGCCCCGTTAGTTTCGACAGCGCCGCCAGGTGGCAGAACTCGCAGGCGACGCAGATTGCTCGGGGGTATATAAGACGCATGTAAGACCCGTTACTATCCCTTACGTTTACGGTACAATGACTCTACCCCTTCCCGATGAAGAGGGGAAAAGGGAAGTGATCGTCGAGAGTCCACATTTTTTAGCATCAAATGATACATTTACTCCTTGAGGTAGAAATGTACGAGAACCCTGACGGAAACATAAGTATAGCGTTCGTAATCATAATCACTGAATTTCTTGTGACGACGGTAAATTTTTAAACGGATACTCACAACTATGCACAACGTTGGAACAACTCGTTCCTTGTAGTTACATCGACTAAATGGTGAAGTAACCCTTACTATGTTTTTACTATGTTACGCTTGTTAATGCAACCTCCTCCCAAGGTTGTCCCGGATGTCGCGCTTGCAATAGGATTACGATTACCACGATTGTGGTTTTCCAACCCATTCTTTTTGTTTCCGTGTACGTTATAACAAGTCGAGGTGGAGTTGGGCGCCGTGAGTGGGCATTTACAAAAACCTCGGCCTGGTAACGGGGTAGGTGAGTGACGCAAGGGTTACGCCATCGTTTTAGAGTTTCGCTCCTGGCGATTTTAATGCCCGGGAGAGAAATACCCCCGTTACATACTTTCCCAACTAACGGCATCGCGCTCGTTTCACCGGCCATCTTCCCTCTCGCCCCCTTGCTACTTTCTACTCCCGCCTTATCCTTATTAATACTCCCTTTCTTTCCGGAATCGCAATTAGCGCCGAATTTACGGGATCACGAGCGAATCGAGGTGTCGTCCACGTCGAGGTGAAAATCGCCATGCCTTTCCGATCGGAGCCGAGACTTTCACTGGTAATTTCATCCCAGCCGGAGATACGGCCGCGCTCGGAATTGCCTCGGCTTTAGAGATCTTAAAATGGACAGCTAATCGACGAAATATTAAGGAAGCGTCGCCACGCGGATGCGTTGGAAACTAGGGAGAAGCGCTGTGCCACTTTTTCCGACACTCTCTCGTTTGGGCGACCCGAGACACGTGGTGGGTATCCTCGAACGGAACTCCGCGTCCTGTTCGCGGAGGAAATTATTTATATCTCCGCTGGATACTCCACGAGAATCTTCTAGGCAGTTCTTTTAGTTTCCTAAAATAGCCTGCCTCTTATTATAAATCCAAGGGGTTGCATTAAACTGCATATGTTATACCATCCACGCTGGTCCGTTTTCCAGAACTCGGTTTTAAACCCGAGCCTACTGGATCGAATGTTCCCTTACGAGGTTATGTAATCGGGTTTCACGTTTCCGTTTGCTCGGTTATTATCGACGGTTACAAACATTTCTACCCCCGTAGGCGGCTGTCAATTGAGGGTCGGTGCATTTTTAATAACGTTCGGTTCGGTACAATAAGTTAACCAGAAATAACCAATTGCCGTTCGGCTGCCTCGAGCAGACATGAATATATGCACGAGAGAAAACCAAATTTACATGTCAGTGGAAATTTAATTATCACTCGGAACGCCTATCAACAATATGCGGAAAACATTGGTCATAGTCGTCACTCTACCTAAGAGGAATCGGTTTAAACACGTTTTATCTTCACTTTTCCATAGTTAAAAGTATTCAATTTATTGCTATATTATTATTCGAACCGCTACCTCGTTTCAAAGTCAAAGATTTCGTTCAAAGGGAATTCCAATTATACGATAATTCCACGAACACTGCTGGACCTTTACCGAGTTAAAAGAGAAATCTAAAACGTACCTCGGAGCGAATTGCGTTACCAAAAACCAAAGGGAAAAAACGTATCGGAGAGTTTCACTCTATTTGCCGGTTGAAAAAGCTCAAAGTTAACCACTCTCGTTCACCTCCGGCTACAGAAAACCATGCAGAGCATTTTCCAAACCGTTGAAGAATCCAACAATTTCGGAGGAAATAACATGAGCGATTTTCAAAAGATCCACAGGATTTTGGTTTGGGTTATCAAAATGCTATCATTCCCCGTTACAAATATTCCTAAATCCAATCACTTTAAGGGGTTATATGCAGTTGCCATAGGCAAAATTCAAGAATTTTTTTTCATAATTAAAATGCATTTTTTAATCGAAAACAGAGCGTGATTTCATGGTACAATTATTGAACTTAATATATATATTTTTTTGTCAGGTCATAATATATTATGACCACGATAAATTTATTTCATATATATGACCACCAGTTCAATAATTGTATTATGAAATACTATTGAATTTCGTCTATCACAACTGCATACACCCCCTTAAGTACCCAATGTCGTAACTACATGATAAATTTGACGCGTTAATAAATGAATCGACGCGCATTTATTATTAATTACTAAATAAATGTAAAATTTTATAACGTGCTGGTAATTCCGTGAAATTACGCAGGAAAATGAACTTAAGAACTGAATTAGTAACATGTGTACGAGATATCTAAATAAAATGAAATAAAATTAGTACACCATCTCCGAACAAGACTTCCAACGAAAATAGTATAATATCCCAATATTATTTCTAACTATTATTTCTGACGAAGATTTTTGCTCCACGACGAGTCTCCACGAGTCGTACCCCTTTTTACAGACATTATCTGCATCCATCTTCGACCCGGGCGAAGGAAGAAACCCTTAGAGCCGACGACGGCACCGTAGCAAAAATCTCTAAACTGTTACCCAGCACAATTAACAGTGCTCCCGGTTACGCAACGTCGGAGCATTTCGTAACCGCTTGTAATGGCGGCCGTACACGGTGATTGGGCGCCGCGTCCTTGCTGGGCGTCCAGGAAGAAAAACGAGTTTCTCTATGAAAAATAGTCGTCGGCGTAAAAAAGCGGTGCCGGTGCATCGGTAACAATACCGCGGACCGGCGACCGGCTTCGATCGGTTCGCAAACAATATCCTCTCTGTCGAGCAGTCTCGCGGAAACGCGCACGTGGGGCCACGAGCGACTCGCGTGGCTTACGCAACGCCATTACACCCGAGCAAGTGCAATCTCTGTACAAAGGTTCGTCATTTTAATTGTCGCGGCGCATCGCCCGCGGAGGACAGGGAACGGATCCCGTCCAGCAGTCGCTAAACCGAGGATTGCCCCACTCGGAGGAAGAAAAGGGAGAGGCAAAACGGAAGCAAAGAGAAAAAAGACGGCGGTTACGCGAGAGCGTTAGACACGACCGAGGCGCCGTGCGAAGTTCCCGGGAGTCCCTCGCGAGTTCCCCGGAACTAAGGCGCTCAATTTGCCCTCCATTATTCGGTACGAGAGAAGTTACGAGGGAGAAGATTCCCGGCGGGAATCCCGACCGCGTCCTCCGGCCCGAGATTATTATTCCCTCCTTGACCGATTTTTCCATTAATTCGAGCTTAAGGTGCACGAAAACCGCGCCTATGAATATGCAGAGATAGACGAGGCCGAAGAACGACCCGTGGGGTGCGAAGCGTAAAGCACGCTTAAGCCGATGGATTTCCGCCGAAGCAATTCCCCTCGAGGTCCCAGGGTGGAACTCGTTCCGCGATCGCCTTTCAGTGAATTTCACTAAAAAAGAAAAGAAATTACCCCCACGCCTATGCCACGTAGAAACACGTGGGGAAGCGTTAGCATCCGCTCCCGTGAATTTAATACCGACGTCATGTGCCCTCCGCCGACCAGTTCACAGGGGATGAAGAAACGAGGACCAGATGGTCCGCACGCCGGACCTCTCGATGGCATAAAGCTCGCGAGTAACCCTCAAGTGCGGGGCATCCGCAAGAGCATCCGTCCGGCGCCCGGTGACGAATCCCGGGTTCAAGTAACCCGAGGGAAACCGACTCGGATCACGGGACACCTGCGCTCTGGCGCGCAGCCCGATGCAGGGCCGGGGAGCTGGGGAAAGGTATTTTTCGAATCGACGAGGGCGGACCCACGGAGGGATCGTTTTCGTCGCCGGTGCGACCGTTCTCGCTCCGAGGCGCGCCGCTTGCAAGACGGCGTACACGTGCGCGCCACACGTACGCCGCGCCCCCTAGTGTGCGCGCGCACGTGGTGAGTGGTCGCGCGGCCAGGTGCCAGCGGAGTGCGCGCCCGCGAGCGCCGTCGCCCCGTGCGCGCGCACTCGGAGCCGCGTATCGCGGGCGCATGCGCATCCGTGCAAACGGTCCGAAGGACGCGAGCGACCTTGCGGCCGTACCCCCAAGGTCGGCGAGGTGCAGCGCGCGCCCCGGCGCAATAAGGCGAACAAACGGGCGCGATACGGGGCGGGGATCGCGGCGGACCGAGGTGAGAAGCCGTAAAATACGAGCGGGGACCTCCCTAACGATCCTACGTGAAATCCCGCGCTTATCGACCGTGCGTACCTACACGTGCCGCTCGCCTTAGCGCTACCGGCGAAAAATCTTGCAAAACGCGGACGACTTTCACCGCGGTCGCTTCGGCGAAGAGAGGCGCCGCTCGCGCGTCACGTTTCCGCGAACCTCGTCGGGGAATACCCACGAGCGGCTTCGGGGATCGGGCCCGGAGGATCGACTCGGGGAGTAGGGCAGATGTATGTAAAATGGATTCCACCGCGACCGTTCACGGAAGGGTGGTACCGTTGGTTGTGAACGCTCGCATTGGAATCCGTGTCACTTACTTTTGCCCTGCCCGGAAAATGGTATCCTACCTATTACATATGCTCGCGTGAAAAACCGTCGATGGTACCGTAACAATAGTTACCGCAGATGTAATTGCAATGTTTTGCACCTTGACATTGCAGCGGTAATCACGGAAATCTTGGAAATAAATTCTGGCTATGTTTGCATCTTCGGTATTACATATGCGATGCCGGTAATGAAGGATTGCACGTGCAAGAATGATCCTCGCAGTCGGAAAATTTGAGGGCAGTGACTATGTTGAAATCGATAAAATATAGATTAAAATATAGATAGGGGTGGTGACATACCCCTTTAGGGGTGAGTAAAAGAATGGAAGTTTGTTTTTTTTTGGAAGCAATTAATTAGCAATAAATTCAGGCGTATACGTCGATTATCATTTACTCTATTATTGTTTTTATAATGTGGCAATGCTAGCTTAATATAAAACTGGCATCGCTAGTTTTAAAAAAAAAACTATAAGAGCAAAGAATTACTTTTTTGCGCAATAAAATAGCAATAAATTAGCAATAAATTCTGCAACAAATTTTATTGAATTCTGCTAAAGTGGCATTGCCGGCTTTATGTACATGCTTTTTTACTCCAGAGGGAACCTCGGTCCAGCGAAAATGGCCTCCTTGGAGGTTCTTACGCGTAAAAATAAAAGCGCCACAGGAATGTGGGCGAGTGTCGAAGCGTGGATATATAAGCTTTGACCTCACTTTACACTGGCTAATTATCATTCTTCGTGATTCGAGGTTAGTCGGTCTTTTCGTTCCGCGTTTATGGAAATATTTTTAAACCGCCACGTTACGAATGCCCACGTGTTTCACATAATCTCTTTTTCCTTTTCCACGATAATGCCGATAAACAAAGTACAATAATGACGATGTTTGATGTAACTATGCTTCGCGTTGTTTTTTTTTTTTGTTTAAATATTTTTTAGCACAGAGTGGTAATGGACTTCGGGAATAATCAAACGATGTAAGATTTACAAGGGAG
The DNA here is from genome assembly GCF_000612105.2 of Orussus abietinus. Taxonomy (NCBI): domain Eukaryota; kingdom Metazoa; phylum Arthropoda; class Insecta; order Hymenoptera; family Orussidae; genus Orussus; species Orussus abietinus. Next base: position 306,852 of record NW_019396002.1, read on the forward strand.
AGGTAGGCTTTTAAACTACCTATTAGGTGTTATTCCCAGAGCGAAACGGTCACGATTCCGAAGAATCGTTCATTAGCGTTTTCCATTCTTCGGTTGTTTATCCGTCCGAAATGTACAAGATTACTTTTTTCCGAATCGCCGGTTACGGGCTCGGCTCTTCTCGGAGAAGGACAGTTAACTCGTTTCACTCGCCCGGGCTATTTATAATGCTAAAAGGATCCCGTGCCCAAAACACAAACACGATAATTCCACGAAGATTTTCTCGCGGAATGACTCGTCTGGAACATCGAGAAAGAACGTCCCGTGTAGGAAGAAAATTTTTATTTTGGCCCATTTTTAAAACAAACACTCCAACTTATCGTAGCCCCTGCTCGGAGAGAATGCAAAGAAAATCATCTATTTCGTGAAATTATTTAAACCGAGACTCATCGTCCCGGTTTGAAACGCGGATAAAGTTTAGATAACGGTTAGCGATGGTCGATACTCGTATTCACATTTCATTTTACGAACATTAAAAAAAAAAATGAATAGGAGGTAGAAAACGCAGACAAGGCTCGCTCAGTCCGGGACGCGACTCTGTATCTCTTTAAAATAATCGCGCTAAGGCTTCTCTATCGACTTGCATAACCAGTACCGCATTAATGGGGATTTAACCATCAGCTTAGCCGATCATATCGATCCCCGCGAAATTGAAAATCCTGTTCCTTCATCCCGCCTCTCTTTTTATTTCGATTACGGCGATGCATAACCATATACACGGAAAAGCCGTTTTGGAAACAAACCCTGGCGATCGGTGACGAAAGACCTCGGCACCAGAAACGGAATTAACTCTTTCCCTCTTCTTCCGGCTATTCGGGTAAGCGCCCATTTGCGCGATTATTAATTTACGTAAACTGTTATTTCCTAATTCGTTGAATAGCCCGTTATTAAGCTAATGGGGCGAGCGGATAACATTCCGGCAAGACCCAAAAGTCGATAAGTCCGATGAGAAATCCAGGCCAAACTTGAAGATCGATTTTGCTCCTCCTCCGAGAAGATAATAAACCCCTTAGACCCGCTTTTCCCTCCGATGGCGGGGAATAAAAAGGCTAATTCACCCCGCCAGCCGCTAATCGGGATACACGGAATCCCGGCGATGACGGTATCATAAAGATTAACAGACTCGGTTGCACCGTTACGGATAAGTACGGCCTAGGACTAAACGCCGCTTAGAAATACCATCGACACTTTGCCGCATCGTTAGTGCCCGACCTTTCCACCGGTCGGGCACTTTCCGTACAATGATAAAAAAATTCTGTGAATTTTATAATAGTTTCAAATAAAATAGATAATATGTGTTATAAATTTAGTACACACGTATGTAATAAAATTATGAAGGATATTAGTAATTTTATAATATATGTATCATAATTGTAGGACATTCGCATGTAGTAAAAAACCTTTCCACCGGTCGAGCACTTTCCGTACACTGTTTAAAAAATTCTGTGAATTTTATAACATTTTTCATGGAAGTTTTATTCCGACATGGTATACTAATTTTATAACAGTTTCAAATAAAACATATAACATGCGTTATAAATTTAGTACACACATATGTAATAAAATTATGAAGGATATTAGTAATTTTGTGATATATGTATCATAATTGCAGGACATTCGTATGTAGTAAAATTATTAAAAAAAAAAACAAGTAATAATTTAATAATACGCGTATTATAATTTTATAATAATTTTAGAAGACGCATTTACAAGATCCTAAAATAGCATCATAGAATTAAAAACTTATCTCAGAGAAATATAAACAATGCGCACTAAGTGACTTCTAAATATGAAATTTATTACTTTCCCACGCAATATCCCAAAATCATAATATAATGTTATAAAATTGTAAATTCACTGAGAATTTTATAATAAATGTATACTAATTCCCTATTAAGACATCAAATTTATAATTTCACTGCAGCCTTATGTACTAAAAGCGTATGAGTTTTATGAATCTTTTTAACGGTGTACCTTTTCTGCCCTCGAATTGGCTCCCTGACTCGCTTTCCCCGAGGAGTCTTCCGTTTTCCTTCTTCCACGTCTCGGGGTACGGAGTTCGGCCTCGTAAAATCCGCCCCCCGGAGTTAACTGCCTGCCAAGGGGGAACGGTACGAGGAAAAGAATCGGCATCGCCGCGACGCAGAGCTCAAGTGGGACTCCCGGGTGCAACAGGCTTATAAATTTAAGCGCTGCTTAAGTGCTCGTTAGCCACGCAGCCGCCTCTCGGCGAGATGCAGTTTCGGGCCACGAATATCGAACGCCGCCTGCGCGTTCGGCAACCGATATGCGCAATTGCAGGGACCCGATCCATGAGTCCAAAAAGAAAAGGATAGGATGCGTCGTCGCGCGGACGAAACTCGAGACGCAGAAGGGAAGGAACGCGCGGCGGCCATCTTGCGTTGCTAGCGCGCGCGCGTTTTCGCGTCTTTTAAACGGACTTGGAAAAGATTTCACGTACGCGACAATTCTTATCGTCATTTTCAATTTTTACGTCCTTAAGGTGATATGAAATGATTATTCAATATATATATATATAAAACTTTTCTCCAAACTGGGTGCACCGAATCATTTGGAACTTTAACACGTGATTATGGAGGCCCGTGAAGCAATTATGAGGAGATTCGTGAAATTTCATTTTTTACAAAAAAAAAAAATGTGATTTTAGTTTTAGTCTAGGCTAAATAAAAAAAATGTTTCTTTGAAAAATGAAATTTCACGAACGTCGCCTTCTTTCTTAGGGCCTCCATGATCACGTGTTAACGTTTCTAATGATTCGGTGCACCCAGTTTGGAGACAAATTTTATAAATATTTTGACGTTTTGATATATAGAATGACCTTTTCATATCTACACTTAATATCTTGACCGCCACGATGGTCAGCGTGTTAATAACATACAACATAATTTTCATCTGCGACTTGTATGCTTAAAGACAATATACAACACGATTTCACAATTTATATACATGTTGGTTCATCGTACTTCAAATAAGACACCGTACGTACACTTTAGCTGCCGCTCTTCACGTATACGAGATTGCGAGGGTGCGTACCACCGAAAGATGGCCGCTATCATGTATCTAGGAATAGAGGGATGGATTTTAAAGTTACATTCCAGACGAGAAAACTGAGACTCGAAATGCAAAAGGAGAGAAATGTAGCGGCCGTCTTTAGATGCTACGCGTATACAGACAAACGCGCGCCATCTTGGAATTGTGAACAGCATCAGCCAAAGTACACGTACGACGCCTATCTTGGAGTATGACAAAGTGCGCGACAAATCGTCTAAAGCTTGTCCCATTGTATTGCATATTGTTTTTAAGAACATAAAAATTGCAAGCAGTAATGGTAACCGTCCTCGAAATAATGTTTACACCTGTTTATAGCACGCGAGGACGTGGACTGGGAAAGAAAGATGGCCGCCATTCGTTCTTCGCCCTTGCGTCTCGAGCTTCGCCCGACACGGACACCCTCCATCCCTTTTTTCTTAACCCCATGCCGCAACATTCCCCCTCTCGTTCCATCTCGAGCTCCGGTCCCCTCGTCGGAATCTAACTTTACGCTCTATCCCTTTATTCCTAGATCCATGACGCGGTCTCCTTCGACCACGACGGAATTGGTTCAACGCCGTTTCGCGTTGTCCACGAGGTGCCGATAATTCCTCCCCTATCGGGGATATCAAGTGCCGGGGAAATTTCATCGGGGTCGGACAAGACTCGGTTGCCTTGATGGAGTGCACTCCAGATCTCCGTGAACGAAAACGCCTCACAAAGCTCAACCGGGCTGGCTGCCTTTATATCCTAGCGTCGGGCCTGAAAGTTTCGAGCTTCCTTTATCATTCACGACGCGAGAGCACTGCCGGTGATTACCTTTGTCACGCGGCCGCGCCCGCTCACTGAGAATCCTTAATAATGAAAAAGTACCGGCGCTGGCCCAATCGATAGGCCTTATCACGACGCGACCAATTTCTATGTATATCTTTAACCTCGGTGAATCACTTAAGGAGATATAAAAGAGACATTCTATATATATAACGCCTAAATATTTATAAAACTTTTCTCCAAACTGGGTGCACCGAATTATTTGAAACTTCTGCCCATGATTACGGAGGCCTTCATTTTAAATTCTCATTAAAATATAAACTGAAATAGTCTCATAAGCAAAGGTATTTCCCATATCTTTTCATTCTCTGTTAGACCGACACGATTAAAACGCATTTAGTAATTTAGTAACTCATTTATGGAATGTCCAAGGTTTAGAATCAATAAACAATGGCGACGTTGGTTCGTCAAAATATAAACATTCATGGGATTTCGACAGTTTTACATAGATCTTTTTATCATTACTTTACCGAAATGACATATAGAACCCTTAAGTTCGTATAATTCTCAAAGTAGGCTGTAAAAGAATCCAACATAAATATAAATGTCAGCTCATGTTCCCACTTGAGTATTTAAAACGGCATTATCCCCAAAAAGGGTACAGATGAATTTCACTCTATCGACGTAGATTAAATTTCTTAGCGTCTTTCCTATCCTCTTAAGTGCCGCGGGTTTAAAAGCCATAAGGAATAACTCCGAGAACCGGAGAAATGATTTCATTACCCTGGCCGCTTTGAAAGGCGGCGTCCTGCTCATTGTGTCCCAACGCAGCGTTCTTTTTTCACCTGCGACTTTCGCCATTACAACGAGCAGGGACATCGGACAATGGGGACCGGCATTCGGCCGGGCCAGAATTTATGAAACTCGGTCGTTTGTTTTTACTCCCCTCCCCGGCATTTGCCCATTGCCAATGGACACGGTTAGGCGAACTTCTTAGGGAGGAATCAGCCGTGTAAACCAGCTCGATGAGCCACCGGCCGAGCGTTTCGTGAATCCGGAATTAGTCATCGACTACCTGCGCCGGCAACGAGGGCTGCAGTTGGTCGCCTTAATCACCCTACACAATGCACCTGAACGGCCGACCCGGGTGCACCCTCCCTCGATGAGTATCTCTTTATGGCCCGGTTGCCAAGAAGGTCGCAAAGTCGCCCGCCGACACGAATCCCGCATTACGCGTCCCGCAAAACTTCCCTTTAGAGTTCGGCCTAAGTAACGAAATACGTAGGCGGAAAAAAAAAAAAAAAAAAACAGACTTTTCCAGACTGATCGTAGCGAAACTGGTGCTCGAGGAGGACTTTAAATGGACACGCTGCATCAGGCCCTGGGCTACGTCGTCCGAACGCTCCTCCGAAGCGAAAAACTCGAAAGGCCTGCGATCTGTGTCGAGGCCGGGAAAAAAAAAAAATATGCAGAGGATATTCCTTCTCCAATCCCGAAATTGGACCGGCCCTTGAGCGCTCCCACTTTGGAGAATAGAAGTATTTCAATCCCGACGTCTTGGGGTACAATCAATCTTTAAGACCCTAACCATCCTAGCCAGGCCGCGGTTCTACATTTTCGAGGGCTTTGATCTCTGAATTACCGAACGCGTACCTTCCAATAAGGTCGATTTTAGGTAAACCGAATACGGCATTTCCCGAGAACGACTCCGACCTGGTAATGTACCTCTGTACAAAGTGCTTTATACTACGTTTTCAACAGATACGGGGGACTCTGAAAGCACTTAGCATAATAGCGATCTATAAAGGATCGGGTACCATTGTTACGATTTTGGGCAAAGAACTTGCCTGCAGTTACCTTCGTTATAAGGGTATAGAAAAGATTGGTTTAACCGTTAACACCTGTCGTTACTGAACCCCCCACGGGTACAACAGTAATGGGTAAGTAATACAAACCAGAACAATGAAAATAATACGAATTCTTGGATACGACAAAGAAACTTTTATTCCACTAATAACGCAGAAACCAATAGAAAGAAATTCATCGACGGGGAAACGCTAACCGCGTCTACTCTTAACCTTCGCAATTTATGCAAGAAAAATATAAATCCTCTAATTTATGGACACACGTTTTATGATGACCTCACCGTTTGCAGTAGAGGGATTGCGTGAGACACGTGTGAGCAATATTGCCGACTTTTTATATACGTGTTTAATTTAAACCTTTGATTACGAAAGGCGTATTCAGGGTATCCCAAAACTTGTACCATATCCTCGAAACCGATGGAAGTTGACGAAATTTGAAGTTGAAACTTTCTCTTTGACCTTTTCCTCCAGCGATTATTTACTTAGTTGTTAACGATGAAAGTTGGGCAATCTCTGGTACCGAATCATTTTTCATTAAAAATTTTTAAAACATCTATAAAGAAATTAAAAATAAAAATTGAATTTTTATGGGCGTCAGGACTTTCTTCATAGCTTCGATATTCACATTGTCAAGTTTGAAACGATTCGGTAAGCTCGGTTCGGAGAAATGTTTCATAACTGAGANAATTGAAATTTTATGGGCATCAGGACCTTCTTCATAGCCTCCATATTCACATTGTCAAGTTTGAAACAATTCGATAAGCTCAGTTCGGAGAAATGTTTCATAAGCGAGACCTCTTTACGGCACTTTCACATCACCTTAACGTAGGCTGCGCGCGCAACCGGCTAATTCCCCCGAAAGCAGAAAATCGCGGGCCCGCGTGGAGGACAATCGGGGAAAGAAAAAGTTCCGTTCCATTTTCCCGGTTGGGCAACCGGACCAACGGTTGGAAATATTTATTCGCGTCCGCCGAGACCTACTTAACCCGCTGCCGTTACACGTTTAACCGTGCCGACAGCTTGCACAGCGCCCAGGCGAACCACTCTCGAAAACCAACCACGATTTCGAAGTAACCAGGAGAGAAAGTGGTTAAAGCCGACTCTCGATCGACTGCACGCCGCGAAACTCCGCAACTCCGCATCGCGCCGCACCGGCTTCCCCCTTTTGATCGATGCAAAAACTCCCGGCAGAAAACTGCGTCGCCGTTTTCTGCCGGGACTTCCTTTATCGCGTACACTGCTAAAAATATTCATAAAATTCATACACTTTTAATACATAAGGTTGCAGTGAAATTATAAATTTGACGTCTTAATAGGGAATTGGGTATACATTTATTATAAAATTCTGAGTAAATTTACAATTTTATAACATTGTTATGATTTTGTGATATTGCGTGGGAAAGTAATAAATTTCATATTTAGAAGTCACTTAGTGCGCATTGTTTATATTTCTCTGAGATGAGTTTTTAATTCTATGATGCTATTTTAGGATCTTGTAAATGTGTCTTCTAAAATTATTATAAAATTATAATACGCGTATTATTAAATTATTACTTGTTTTTTTTTTTTTTTATAATTTTACTACATACGAATGTCCTGCAATTATGATATCACAAAATTACTAATATCCTTCATAATTTTATCTCATACGTGTGTACTAAATTTATAACGCATGTTATATGTTTTATTTGAAACTGTATTATAAAATTAATATACCATGTATGAATAAAACTTCCAACAGAAATATTATAAAATTATAATATATTTTTTTAACAGTGTAGAGGGATTTTTAAATGTTGGAACAAAAGGGATTTATATATAAAGCAACGGCTTTTCGCTAAACAAATGCTTCTCCAGATATACCGGGAAGAAGCACTAGTCTTTCCTTGCATCGTGGATTCGTGAAAAAGAGGCCGGGGAAGTTAAGTACCGAGGATAAAAAAAAATGTGAAAAAGTGAATTCATCCCGATGAATTTTATTGAACGAGACGAGTAGACGCGCCTTTCGAGCTATGCGAAAAATCCATCCTTGGGTCGAGTTCGATTGAATTAGAATAATATCCCTTCTCTTTTTTTTTCTTTGCAGTATTGGGGAAGCTTAATTGTGGATCACGAGGTTATTTATACCCCAAGAGCCTCGGTAGAAACGGAGCTTTTCATGCTACCCAGAATTCGGATTTTATGACGGTACCATAAATCGTTCATTTACCTCCGCCACTATATTTTCTCGCGAAAATATTCAAGGAGAAATGCCGGTGAAGTTCCAAGGAATCAAGGCGAGAGTAATTCCTTTTTTTTTTTATTGCGGTGCATCGACTGCAGTGGAAGGTGGAGCAACGTGATCGATACGAGAACTATATCCCGTAGTGATCAATTGAATCTGAACGAGGTTGTCCAATATGACGTGGGTTTTAACCATTAAAGAAGAAAATCAAGAATTAAATTCAAGAAAAGATTGAAATCCCCAATTTCCTATCGAACAACCCAATAATTCAGGTGACGTGTATTTACTTTTGATTACAGCGATTTCTATCCCGCTTTGTTCCGTTTATCAGTCCCGTCGCGGAACGGAAATGTATCATGTGTCGGCTTATTGGTTTGTCCCGATGTATTGACAAATTTGTTCCAGAATAATAATGCAGCGATATCAATGAATAATAGTACAGCGATCGGGCAGAAAGGGAGCCCATTTGAGCGGCGCCGACAATGAACAGACGGCAAACAATAATTACCAAGAAGTGCTGTTTGCATGAAAGGTGGCCAGCAAAGCCTCGCGAGGCTCAAGTCTTTACACTATCATTTGGTGCCTCTTCTACGTCTGAAAACGTTCTCACGTTCAACGAGTCCCTTCGTGGCAGGAACAGGGAATAAAACCATCGCGAGTTAATCTCCCCACGTAGCTTCCTGGTATGTATTTAAACGCGTTTCTTCTGGATCGCTGAATAAATTAAGTCAAGTGATTATACTCAATGCACAAAATGGCCACTTAAGCGAAACGATTTTCTTAAGGCAGATTTAAATGCCCGTTATGAAACCGGGCAACCTGCAATTGCACATATAATGTACGAATTCATACCATTAATTTTTAATTACACGACGTTAACGAGTCGATAAGAGCAAAATTATATTATCATAACGATCGACGTACAAGCTGTAAGAGGAAAGAGTGAAAAGGGGAATCGAAGATACTCAAATGTACATTTCTAGTTGAAGTGCCAACACGTTATATTTATTTGTTTTTCTTTTTTTAGCTCGTGGCCGTTATTTTGATCCCGCTGTCATGGTTACTGGTAGATAATTAGTTATTTTTAAAGCCACCACTTCCAATTAGAAACATTAAGCATGGTATGAAGATTGCGGGGTCATCAAGGTTAAAAAAATCGTACGTAAAACCATGTTGCTAAGGGGCACGTATAACTTCTATCTTCGATTTTATATTCCACGTGTTTTTTTTTTAAGTGAATTGGACTATCGGTTATACGCCATAAAAAGGCAAACAGGGTTAATAGGGACTAATAACTTCAAAACAGAACTCGTATAGATGATCTCACCCGTCTACGTTGCGTACACATTAAAGCGGTTTTCACGACGCACAATGGAATCGTCATCTTTCTACCTTTAATTAAAGCCGAAAATTTGTGCAACCAATTATGTGCTTATTTCTGCGACTTTTGTTAACTATACGATATACCCAGGTACTCGTGCACCGGGAACTAATAAATTTCTCGGATAATCGATACATGAGTATCGAGCCATTACATAATTCCTCGTTTCTCGACTTAGAATTATTATCGTAACGATAACGAAAATTATCATCAAGAAGCCGGGCGAAGAAATATAGCAGTATCAGGACTCGTACAGTACGTAGGTATTGCTCGGTACACCGGTGAAAAATTGCCCCTTCGCGTAATTATTTTAACGATTTATGAAACATTATCTATCAGTTGCGAGTTCTACCCAATAAGACCTATTACTCTAATGTCGAAGCGATTGCTTATTATCAGTCGTTACTGATGTCAACCGTTGCCAACATTCATTTGGTAATCGAAATTGACCTAGCGCCCTTATCGCCTCCACGTTGATTCGAAAAATATTTTTCCGCTCTCGGTTCTATAGAGTACAGGAAAAAAGGTCCGTAAAGAAATCTAGATACGCCTTTCGCAAAACCGAAACGAGCAATTTCACTTCCCATTAAGATCTCGTTTAAGACAACTTTAGGCCCTAATGACAATTTATCGTTTCCCATTCCTAATGAGAAGAAAAGTAAAACGGACATTTCGGCAGGACTCCTTCGAGGAGAGAAATGATTTATCTACCGGATTAACAAGAGCACAATTATTTCTACTCGGCACGAGTGCAATTAAATATCAGTGCCATTTGAATTCAATGAACTCTCGAAAGAAGTCGACCTTCCACGGAAATACGCTCCACGTGTTTTCACTTTCGTCCGAGAACGAACGTCACAAAAGGTTGAGCGTAATAACAAAAATTAATCATTTTCGAAACGCGCGCATCACGCGATTAGCCACGGCGTAACACGTAAACAAGTCAATACGTAGCAAGAAACATGTTTAAAGAGTTGGCTCATCTCATCTGCGAGGCAATCCTTGGGTGATGTACCGATTACGTGTACGTAAAATATAGATTATACAATCTCCGACATCAGAATTTTTTTTCTCTTCCCACTTGAGATCGATCGCCGATTTTAATCACGATTGAAAACAGCTCAAACCAATTGATTACAATTCAATTAATCTCTGCGGTTACTTAGCGTTCTTTCAATTTCGGAGCACCCCCGACGAACATACAATAACAAAGATACCGTGTAATACCCAGCGGTGCAAAGAATAAATGACCCCCTTCTTTTTTATTCCGCTTCCAATAACTAGCTGATAAAAATTATTTATACGTCTCTTACCAAACCAACGCATTAAGTCTCGTATTTAGCTTTCATAATAAACGATTAGATAGGGAAGATTAACGCGTAAAGTGAACTTGAATTCGTAAACTAGTGGGAATAAAATAAAATGATGTCGATAGAACGACTGAGAAATATACATTTAGATATACCGTGGCCTCAAACGCCTAAATCGATATAAACGAGCTTATCCGTATCAGCAGGAACACCGCAGTGTCAGCGTTTTTACGCATTCGAAGAAAGACATGTAAAGCATGTGAAATAAGATCGCTGCCGAAAAATTAAACATGAACCTGCTACTAAACCTTCATACTCGGAACTGACTCGAATAAAACAAGTCATATTAAAAACGCATACAATTTGTGCATGTTAAAAAAGAAAGAAGTTTTTTGGCAGACGTATATGTAAAATCTAAATGAAAAGTATATCCGAACGAAATTGATAATTAAACAAAAATATTTGTGCGATCGTTACAAAAACCGACCATGAGATATAGGAAATCCAAACCAAGTGCCGTTTAATTACTTAACAATAAACAGAACCAAGTTGACTAGAGTAGCATAAAAAGAAGAGTCAGAAACCACTAAGCATCCTACAAAACGTTAAATCAGATTATAATAGTTAATAAAAATAGATAATTAAGTAAAAAGAAAATTAATAAAAATAAATAATTGAATAAAAAGATAATTAATAAAAATCAGAATCGTTCCGAGTTTTCTGTCTATGTGACAAAAGGTTTCGCCACTTCAATTTGAATTTTACCCTTGAAGGAAATTTTGCAACGTTAGCGCCACATTTGCCGTATTCGCTCAAGGAGGCAGAAAATGAAGTAAAAAATCTATGTAACAAGATATTACTCAAGATTTTCCTGGAAATCGAAAACAAATAGGAGAAACCAGGGCTAGTTGTTACATTTCGAGCTGAGTAGCTTACACATTTTTCAATTGGTTCACATATTTAAATTCGAACTCTATTGTACTCTAAAAGTTTAGGAATTGTGTCAATAAATACGCCTAAACGCGACAGAAAACGACAAAGGAGTAGAAAAGATAACGAGAACACATGATTTATTTAGATTTACGGATAAGGCAAATTACGTCCACCCGCAAAAAACGGATCATCCTCCTCCACCGCTTCCACGTGCTCATTTTCGGAACTTTATGCATCGAACATTTTCGTTCCTTGTTCCGGAGAAAATAGAGAAAGAAATAATTAAAGACTTCTCCAAGTCACGGGATAATTTTCGCGGTTTAACAATCTATCCGAGCACATCGGAGCACCGAGCTTCGAGTGTTTTTATTTTATTTAAACAAGCCCTCATCTAAACCCACCGTAATTCGATAAATCACCACGTAACGAGATCGAGCTAGATACGCGGAGAATGCCCAGGCGAACCGATAAGAATATTTTTAATATCTTCTAATATCCAATAATAACGTTAAATATTTTCCCAACCCTTTTGTCCGATACCACTGCCCGATCGCCCAAAATGATACAAGAGAAATTCTCTGAAAACATGACTAACCGAGGTACACATGGCGGACGCTTATCGAGCAGATCACGTAACGCGCCGAGGCGGAGTAACCTCATCCAGCGGAAGCTTTTGAAAACTCTCCGCGACATCTTACCCCGTGTAACGATTAGTCCCAGTCTGCCCACCACCTAACCTTCCCAGATGCCGCAGAAAAGGGCCGGAGGGATGCCGCAGTTTGGGGCAGGAAGATAAGGCGCGGAAACATACCGAAGGCGTCCTCCCGAGTCGAACGTTTCGACCGGTCATGCAATTCGGGGAGAAGGACGCAGAAGACGGGCGAAAAGGCGTTTCAGTGGTACACGCAAACCCGGCCAAGTACGGCGGGTCGGTTACACGCTCACGTGGGGCTTTATGTAGGCGCAATACGTGTGCAGTGTGTACCTTTGGCTCGGTGGGCCTTGGTAACAGGCTGTGGAGATGCGGGCGAATCGCTGACATCCAGCTCGTGGATGGCCTTGGTGAGTCCGCAAGATCCGGAGCCCCATTTCCTCTCCTCGCTGATCGGGTGCTCCTCGAGGGCGATCTCGGCGTCGCTGCCGTCCTCGAAGTAGCCGCTCTCGTGTTCCGGGTTCTTCATGGCGATCGGAGGGTCGCGACGAGCAGCAGGTGGGGTTCTCTCCCCGGTTCGAGAGGGGCCCAAAGAGGCGAGAGAAGGAGCGGCGCCGCTACGACGCTCGGCGCATCCTCGGCGACGACGTCCACGCTCGGGAAGGTCGAGCTCTACGCCTCCTAGGTCTGCGTCATCCCGAGCGCCTTGCACCGTGCGGCCGGCACCCACCACGGGGACGCCCCCTCTTATCGCGGGGCCCTCGGCGATACCTCGGCAAGGTCTCCGCCCAGTGGCGGGCCCTTCGTCATCGGGGAACTTCCGTGGAGCGTTATCGGGACGCGGTGGCCCGAGGTTCCCTTTCCTCTTATCGAGGCTCCCGAAACGAATCCTCTCCTCCAGTCGCGAGGAAATCCCCGACGAGGGTCCGCCGAGCGATCCTCTCTCTCTCTCCGTCTCTCCTACTCCGTGGTATCCGCTCGCGGCTGCCCCCGCAATTTCTCCAAGCGGCTTGGCCGCGACCTCGGCACACTTCTCGCTCCTTGCGAACTTTTCGCAAAAGCAGCTTCGCAAGAGCTCCGCGTCCACTGGCGTCTCTCGACGACGGTCCCTCGGACCCCGTAGACTCTGAACCTGGACCTCCTTTCCGAACCGTGCCACCTGGATCGGGCCTCGACTCCTCGAGGATCCTCCCTCGGCAAGGTCCTTTGGAACGGCCTCGACCGTTCTCTCCAAACGATCTGCTTGCGGTATTTCTCGTGCCTCCCGGTCCTCTCGATAAGGAACACCTCTCGCACAGGACACTTATCGCCTTTCCCGGCTCGATGAGCAGCGATGGCTACTCCGAAATCCCTCGCCGCTGGAAATCTCGGCCGGAAGGTCCCACGTCGGTTCCGCCGGAAGCCGGCGAGGAACCGCGTTTCTCCTCCTCCTCCTCCCGCGTGGCGTCCTACTTTTCAGCGAGCGAGCCAAGTGCCGCAATTCCGAGCGCGGTCCCTCCCGTGGCCTTTCCGGAAGAAAGCTGCGGGGAAAAGATCGAGCGAACGTGAAAACACGCCTGCCGATCGGTCTACGCACCGACCCGCGTCCGCGTACACTGAACACGGAGACGCGTGTCCCGCGTCTCTCCTTGTGACGAGGCACTTCGCCGCGCGTGCGGCCTTCGGCGGTCTCGCGCGCACGCGCGCGCGCGCACTCCCGCGAGGAACTTCAAAAAGAGGAGCGCGCCGTGAATCGGGATCACGCTTAGTCACGCCGCGTCACGATCGTTACCCCGTGTCCTTCCGAGTGCTCGATCGAAAGAGACGGAGCTACGCAACCGGAGTAGGGAAAAACGACCGAGTCCGATCTCTCGCGCCACCTATTTGCTATCCCACTGACACACTTGACTCGGGATTTCGGTCGCGGGAGCAAGGCCTCGGTGCACGGCGACGCGCAAATATCGGCTCTTTAAACCGTAGCACCGAGCGCTCGGGCAGATAAGGTCGATTACAAAACGAACCGCTCGGCCTCCCAACGGGAAAGTCCGCGGGGCACTTTCTCGTACCTCCTCGTATCAGTCGGTGATTCCCGACTCCGAATGTAAAGCGTCCCGTATGCGTAATTCATGCGCCCAAGCGCGCGTACGCGTGCGAATATGGCGGCTCGCCGATTTGGAGGTCGTTGTCCGGGGGTCGATTTATCCTCGGATTGGTCGGTTCGTCTCGAAGTCCAACGTCGTTCAGTAGGCTTCTCTCCCGGGGATCGAGGGGAGACCTCTGGACGCTGGCTTTCCCACCTTGCCCTTTGGAATCGGCGCCGCAGGCGGTCGCGCCGAATAATCGTCCTCGAGCTCCCTTTCCAGGCCGTGGGTCGGCCGTAACGCGCGAACGAGAATTATCGGCCCGTCCTCGAGGCGGTCGCCGGTGTCGCCCGGAGCCGTTTTTGCCGATGGCGGGTCACGCGCTCCGCGGAGGTCCGTGTATTTTTGTCCAAGACCACGTCCCCGTGTCGGTCCAGAGCTATCGGCGCTTCGGCTCGCTGTAGGCGCCCGAGTATTACGAGCGATTCCGAGCCCGAAAGTCGGCAGTCCCCCGAATCACGCGTTCCGAGGGGTTAGCGATAAGGTCGATGATAACGCCGCCACGGGGTGGTCGGGCTCCTGGATCCCTCGGGGGCAGGAATTCACGGGCCCGTGTCGATGCCCTCCGGGATAAGACAGTAAGGGGTGCGCGTGGCAAGTCGGTGGAGACCCGCGATCCGCCCTGCGAGAGCGCTGCGAGTGGTCTGCGGGCGCCGAGAGCTCCGCGCCCAGCCCTGCGTGGCGTACGGTTCGAAGTCTCGGCCGCGACTGACTGACGTCTCCCCCACCGCGGCGCTCGAGAGCCCCGCACCCTTCTCCGGACTAACAGCTGATTTGGAAAACACCGAGGCCTGCCCAGTAGCGGATCGCCGCTGCGGTCGCCCCGCTCCCCGAGGCCCGCCCCCAGGAACAATCAATTACTTGCGGCGCACCTGATATCCTTAGAGGATGACGCAGGTAGATGTGCGCCTTGGGTTCTCCCGTTCTGCGTTGTTTCGAGAAAGTCGGCTCTAGACCGCTTTTACTGCGAATCGCGGTAAATACGGATCGTAAATTCGGAGTATCTCTTTCTTACGGGGTGCTTTCCCCGGGCAACGCTTGTTATTTTAATAAACCAAAGCTGTCGTTATTTCGAGTAGAATAAAATTATTTTAACTATTAATATCGACGACTGACCAGGGGGGAATATTGCAAGGATTACTTTGCTTCCATTGCAGTGGTATATACGTGCTTTATCGAATACTTGATATCGTACACGTTCGGGAAGATGAACCGATGTGAGTTTTTTTTTTAACGTTATGGGGATTTCTATTAAGTTTTAAGTCGACTTCTTTTTATTGTAGAAAATTCGTCAACGAAAGCAAAAAAAAATATAGAAAAGTCGGACGAATGTAGAGTGAAAATGAGATCCATTTGCTTTGATGCATCGTTGTAACGTTTGAATGTCGCGGGGCAATGCCACTGCTGACTCGGCACTGGGATATCTGAATAAACATTTTACCAAATACATGTGAAGTTAAAGAGGAGGAAAGGTGAGTCACGCACGGCACGAAGGAGCGTCCGAAGATCGTTCCAAAGCGAAAGGACGAGTTTCGAAATAGAAACTATTGTTCGAAAGGAATTCGGAGTTCTATTTTTGCGGGCGACAAAGCACTTTTTGATCTACCCGATAAAGAACAAATTTCGATGGAAAATGCATGCGAGCGATTTAGAGAGCATTATAATTATTCCACCGTATTAAAATTGAACTTCTTTGGCCGAGAAAATTAGTAGCAATTATTCTTGTAATTTCATTTACCAAGTGGACGTTGTTTTCAATTTGTTTGCAACTTGGTTTTGGATCAAAATCTAGTAACGCATAGTTTTCTTTGTTAATGAAATATTAATGTTACGTTATGAAAAGTGTCATGACTTAATTATAATTATACGTACACGTATTGCTATTTGAGAATACATTAGGTTTGACGATTGTCGATAGTTTCTATATTTTAAAAATGTTGGATGATTTAACCTTATTAAAATCGACACAGAGGTCACAGGCATAGCGATATTTTTTACAAATCAAGAAGACATTTACGATATCGTCTATCGCCATTCGACATATGGTTACAAGTTAAGTACTACTGACGACAAAAATGGAATCTCTGTATTTAGGACAAATTTTGAAAGCAAGATTTCGAGCGACGCGCAAGTAAAACATGAAACTGCTTTACAAATCGCAAGTAAGTCACGCCGAATTCCAGCCCACCGAGTCGTTTGCCGTCCTACTATTTAAAACATTTTCCCCGATCAAACGAAAGCATGCACTAGTATTTCCCAACTTACATAATGTACTGCGAAGTCTATAGAGCATTGTCACTGCAAACGCATTGCCCTTACCTGAAAATATCACAAGTTTGCATAAATGAAACGTTCTCGATATTTCCATAATATCATTTCAAAACCACAAAACAATGATCACGCAATAATTAACGTAACCTACATAAGGTTAACGCAAAATACCAGTATACGATACAATATCCGATGCAACATCGAAGAAATATGTACACCCCGATGAGCGATATGTAACCTCTTTTGGAAAAGGGCATCGGGAGAATATTTGAAGCATAAGGAAAAAGTAACGGGCGGAGGATACACGGCAATACGTACCGAACGTTAAGACGTGCGTGACAGTGGTATCCGCATGTGCGCTGTCACTCGACGTGGTGGGCACAGGAAGGGGCGGCGGTGGAGGGGGCGGATGCATGGCGTTCTCCATCCCCCCCGAGAATCCACTGACACCCGCACTGGCTGTCAAGTGTCAACGCCAAAGAGTGATCCGATCGGTCCTACTCACACGAGCGCCATTTTCCCAGTATCTCCTCCTACGTCTTACGCGCGTTGCCACCACGAGACGTGCTGTTATACGCGACGTCGGCGTCCGATCTTTTCCCGGTACTGGCCGAGAGAGCATTCAATCGAACGTTATCGGGCTTCTCTTTGGAATTCGGCCGGGTTTCTTCTTCGACCCATCTCACGGTGGACGTTGCGGCGAGCGTCGGTTGGTCGGAAGACCCCGCGTCAGAGGCTGAGACGCGCGATCGCGCCCGATATTCACATTATTGCGACACTTATTTCCGACGAGACGAGCTCGGTAGGACTACACACATTTTTGGTGGTGCGCGCCGCACTACGTCGCACTACGCAATCGTTCCGCTCTCGGCAAGATCGGTGCTGATTGGTCCTCTCCGTCTCTCAGTGCCGTCTATCGCAGCGACCCCTTCCGACGCCAAATGCCGGAGCCCCACTCAGTGCGTCGGATGCCACACCGAGCGCGGCGCGTCATCGCGTCGAAGATGCCAACCAATCGGAACTGCGGTGGAAGTGACGCACGGGGCTGAGCGCAGTTCTGATTGGCTGTTCATCCTTGACGCGTTGACGCCCCGCGCTCTGTGTGACATTTGATGCGCCAGTTAGGACTCCGGCCAGAAATGGCGGCACCCCCCACGCCCCATAGATTTTGAAATATCTACTAGATTAAAACTTGCGTATCATACTTTCGACAAGTACTTTCCCGTACGTCGAACTCCGTCTATTGGTATCAATGTATATGAAAGATACGAAAGATATTCAATACCGTTTAGATAGAGGCTAAGGTTTCAGGGTAAATTTATACGAATATCACATACAAGATATTATGTCTCGATTCCTACTAATAATTAAACGGGGCTAATATGAGACATTTTTGTTGCCACTTTAAATATGTTCTTTATTGATCTCGGGTTAACCACGATTTAATACGATGTAGGAAACATATTACCCGTCATATCACTCCTGAGTAGAAAATCTTATTAAGAGGAGAGAAATTTTCATTGAAATATGTTATATGCAATTTCTGTTCTCTGTGCATTTCATAACTTCGCGGGTGCAATGAAAACAAGATACGTTCTTGGGTACTTATTAAAATATGCAGGTGATCTGCAAAGCAGTCTAAAACGTCTCGATTACATTCGAATCGAATTATGAAGCAAGGAAGGTATCGCGATTCATAGTGGCCTTTATCAGCAGTAAAGTTCTGTGTAATTTGGAACTTCTCTGCAATACCTTCGTAGAAACGAATAAGGATCGAGTGACTCGCGGAATTTTATCTTATCTGCGTTTGGTATATTGTATACTGACAATTATGAACGCCTGTTCTGCGGAGGTGCTGCCGCTAACGGCAGTACACAGTAACAACAGCAATGATGGTGGAAACTTTTTAATATTACGTCTGTTACATATAATAAAAAAGTTGTTAAAAAAAGCTAAAAATGTGAAGACTAATATACTGTGTTTTGATTGGCATTTAATGAAAAAGAAATGCTTAATATATGTTAAAGATGTTACAAAACACATCTTTATTACACTTTCTTAATTTTGTTGTTTATAGAAATCCGGTTTCTTATGAAGATTTTATTATTACAATACAAAGGATTTTATTGTTCGTAACATTTTAAATTGCCGCTGTTAGTATGAACTGTCTTGGTTAGCAGCATTTCCATAGGAAAGGCCCCGTATATAGGAATATCTCTTTCATCTCTCCGAGATAAAAGAAAGCCGCCGTGCAGACTGCGCTGCTAGTTCAAGTTTTTCTCAAGCTACACGGTGGCGCTGAGATCTCAGCTACCAACGTGATGTTGGCTGCTACCAGTCCGTATATATATAGTTAAAGGTTCAGACAGTTTCTGTACAAGAATGAATAAGCGAAAATACCCTGTGAAGTTTTCCAAATTATACGAATAATGCTTGTGCAACCTTAGAAAACACATTTTCATTGTTTGTTCGTCTCCTACAACGTGTAACCTGCCGGATAGGGATTTAATAGCAATTTTCAGATATTAAATATCGTACTCATGTGAAAGGAAACCTTCGAACAATTATTTGAAGCGGTGACAAATACGGTACCACCTCAATATGTGTGTCTTTACTGTCTGATTTTCGAAATAGTTTACTCCAACTAGTGTTGTTCAAACGTTGCTTATTATTCGAATTCAGAGGGTTCGAGTGGAGCGAATATAGTTTCGTTGAACATCTTCGTAATTTAATCACAATGTGGGCATTAATTTCTTATTGATACTGCTTAGTATAGTTTAGGAGAGGTTATGTTGCCCATATGATTTTGACAGCGAAAGAAGGCTGAGAACCTCTGGCGGAAGAAGTTCGGACCAAACTGCTCCTCTCGGCTCGAACCAATCCGCTGTGTTGCTATACAAAACTGGAGGAAAAAATTCTTTGACTGTAGCAACTGTAATGCTAATTTACTTTTGTTTTACGCATCAAAAGTGCATAAATTCTAGGAGCCGCCATTGTGTTAGCTTGTGTACTTTTATGTAAGCGTTGGGCTCCCAAGCTTATTAACGACAAGGTCGCTTGTCGCCGAGGATTTAAAACACGAGATAGCAGAAGACAGTTAAAACCGTTGATGTTCGCTGGCCGTTAAGTACGAACCTAACCTAGTTGTGTGGCGTCCTTGTTGCAAATATTAGTGTCGGATTCATTAGAACTACGCGGCTCCTCGAAAAGTTTGCGAATTGTGGTTATTATGCAAAATTGCAGTCAGTGTGATACGTGAAGATCTCCGTAAGTATAGAAAAGAAGGTTACTGTTTAAGCAAATGCATTGGCAGCTCCGTAACCCTTTCTACTGACAGAGTGTCAAAGGATAAGAAAAGTTTCATTTTGGGGATCTGGTGTTAGGAAAATATTGCATTATGAAATGTTTAACATGACACGTTGATTTTATACATGCAATTAGAAAGTATCGTTATTTGTGATAGGACGTTGGATGTTTACGTTTGCTACTTGTTCACTTTGAGATGATAATGTGTTCTTAGTTATTAGTTTTTAAGTTCATGGTCATTGTTAAAATGGTTATTTTATGTTTAATAATGCAGCATCTTATTTGACAATGAATGGACCACAAATGGATCCAGCAACGGTTATAGCTTTGTGTAAAGAAAACATTCAACCATTGCGCCATGGGCGAAATGCAGTACAATTAGGTACGGCACTACGTGCCCAAGAAGACGCAGATGCACAACAGTTACTGCAGCAAGAAAAACAGTAATATTATTAAATTCTGTATATAAATACCTTAACAGTTTATCATATGTCCCAATATAATTTTATTTTTATTCTAAATATTCGTGTTTCATACATATCTATAGATTTTTACAATAAAAACGTTTTAGCTTTGAAAATAATTTGTTAGTTTTAAAAAAATAATATTTATCTTTAGGATGTATGAAGATGCAATTAAAAGTTACGATGGGGATGATCCTTTGGAAAATTGGTATGAATATATTCTTTGGGTGGAACAGAGTTATCCAAAAAGTGGTCATGAGTCTCCTTTAGCAAGACTTTTACAAGACTGTTTGGCTACTTTTGAAAAAGACGTTAAATATCATCAAGACCGCAGATACATTCGTTTATGGATTAACTATGTAAGGCATTTCCTAATCTTTTTTTTTACAGAGTATCAGTGGATTTTGTCTTTGACACTTAATTTTGAATATTCTTGAAGGAAATGTAATAATGTTAATAATGCATTTGGAATTATTGTAGATAAGTATGCAAAAAAATCCTTTAGAACTGTATCAGCTTTTATATAGAAATGGCATTGGTACAATGGTGTCCGATATGTACCGAGCATGGGCATTTGAATTGGAACAAAGCGAAGATTATAAACGAGCTGATGAAGTTTATATGATAGGAGTATCTACAGCAGCTCAACCACAAGAAGAACTTGACTATGCTCATAAGTATGTGTTATGGCAAATATTTTGTTAGTGATATATTTTTAACAGAAAAAATGTATGCGAACAAAAATGTCCTTGGTATTGAATGTAAATTCGTATATCTAAAATGGATTATATATGGTTATATATAGGATTTTATATATCACATTCAAATAATTTTATTTACTCAGCAAATGAATTTTAGAGCTGTTAATGCCGATATTCATCTAAGATATTTTAATTATATTAACAACATACTTAATAATTATTTCGTTTATAGAAATTTTCAGTTAGCAGTAGCTCGCAAAATGCTTGGTCGTACAGAGAATAAATGTGAAGTAACCCTAGCTGAGCAGCGCCAAGCATTTAGTTCCTTACGAGCTATTAGAGCTGGTAAGAAAGTGACTAGTATTCGCACAGGTCATCGAGTGCGAGATTATTTACCAGGAACTATGCCACAAATTGGTCCTCCAGGTCAATCGTCAAGATCAAGTGCTAAAATTCAGATTTATCAGGTAATATATTTTTTATTCAGCGATAAATCAAGGATTTTAGAATACCTAGCACTATTGCGTTATATATTTCTTATTAATTACGTTAGGATGAGGGTCAGGATGGGCAAATGAAAGGATCTAGTATATTAGACCACATTCCAACAGAAGAAGTGATACATAAAGAAAACACTATTAAGCCTGGACCATGGAATAGTGGGAGTAGAAAACATCCATTAATGTCAGTGCCTGTTAAGACATCTTTTAAAGGTATTTTCAAATCTGTTGTAAAGATTACACAAATTATTATAATCTTGGTGACAACATTTCAACTATGGTTTTCTGTCACTAAGTTCACGAAGATGATGTCGATGATCAAAACAGTATGGAAAGGTTGAGATTATTTCCTAATCATACATCGTTCTTCGATGGCAGCAAGTACCATGATCATTTAATTGTTCCCGTTTATGTCCCGGATCCACCAAATCCGCACATAATCATGAAGGTTCATTATCCCAAAGATTTGGTTTACACTAATAATGTTGACCGAAGTATGGAAGAAATTAAAGCACAATTTTATTTGGAAAGGTAGTGCATTTTAGTACATTTCGTAATTTTTTCGAATAAGGTTTTGCAATATTGGTAAAATTTAAAGTACTTTTGCCTCGACTTAGAGCATAGGTTTTATATAAATTCATTTTATTACGTTTTGTAGAAGGGCAAAAAATCTGGAGAAAATAGGAAAAATGCAAGATATTCAGTTACACATGGAAGAGGCAGAGAGAGTTAATAAATTATGTGAAATTGCGCATCAGAGACATGAAGTGAATGTAAATGAATTAGCAATGCAAAGACAAGAAGCTGAGCAAAGGGAACTGGAAAGGCAGAGACAGTTGGAGCAACAAAGAAGAGAAGCTGAGATGAGAGAAATAGAGAGGCAAAGACAACTAGAGCAGCAGAGAAGAGAAGCTGAACAACTTGAGTTTGAAAGGCAAAGACATGAAGCAGAACAAAGAGAAGTGGAGAAGCAAAGGCAAGAAGTTGAGTTGTTAGAATTGGAGAGACGAAAACGACAGGCGGAACAATTGGAACATGAAATTCAAAGACGAAAAGCTGAACAACTAGAGTTGGATAGGCAGAGGTATGAAGCTGAACGACAGGAATTGGGGAGATTAGAAGCTGAAAGAATAGAGGCAGAAAGAATCGAAGCTGAAAGAATGGAAGCTCAAAGGATGGAAGCTGAACTTAATAGACAGCAAAAATTACCAATGTCAAATTATATGCATCGACTTCATACATCTGCCGATGTTCGTGAAATCGAGGAACATTTGCTTGGACAAAGTTTAACTGTTAATACCAAAGAAGCCATGTCAGCTGTACAAGGTTTATGGCGATCACCAGAAGAAAAGCAAGCTGATTCTTTAATTGACAACACTATGATGAACCGATTAACGGATTCCAGGCCCAAGATTTTATTTGATATTCACATGGACAGTTCTATGACGCAGCAGGCAATGTCTACCAGTAAACGTCGCCATGAGTTCAATGTTCATTCATTCAACGACCAAGAAAATCATTTTCACGTTTCATATACCGATGCTGAACATCAACCAGGTTTTGCAAGTCATGGATTTCCAACTACTTATCATTATCAAGTACAGGTACTAGATTTTAGAAATATCAGTAAAATATTAACTTAAAAATTCTTAAAAGGTTTCTTCCATTGATTCTTCATACAAAGCGCTCAGGAATTAAATTTCACGTGTAAATATTACGCGTTGAAGTTTTAAAAGTTGGTAATGCATTTTTTATAGTAATTTTTATTAAACTCTTGGGAGAATATTAATGAATGATGTTTCATTGTGATCGTTAACATAATAGTATTATTCAGTATAAGATCAAATTTTTTTCTGATTTTAATTTTGAGTGAATAATCCTGAGATCTTGGTTCTGAAAAAGAAAAGTCAACGGAAGTAGTTTGGCTTGCTTAAGAACTTATGCAGTTGGTAAAAGTTATAGTCTTTTCTGTGTATTTCGATTTGGGTTCTCTACTTTCATTTTTATTGCAGCAACACCAGCAAGTTCAAGCGCAGCATCATCAGCAAGCTCAGTCGCAACATCATCAACTTCAACCCCACCATCAGCAGGTTCAGGCGCATCACCAACAAATTCAATCACACCAACAGTTGCAACAACATATTCATCCTCAGCATCATCAGCACCAGTCACTACCACAATCGCAGCATCAACAACACCATGCATATGAGAACATTGTGCCAAGTACTGTTGGATACCAGCAGTATGCATCACCTCTTCAGGTCCCATCAGACCAGCATCAAAGTGTGGAAGCTCAAAAACAGTTACATTTTACACCCTACACAGAGCCGATAGTTGAATCTAATAAGTCATACAAGATGCCCTCCGAGTTGCCCTATATTAAATCACCAGGAATGAACAGAAGGGATCTAAAATATTTAGAGGGCGCCGAAGACAAGGAAAATGAAGTTGTTCTAGATTACAACGAACCTGTTGAAGAGAATCAAGCTAAAGCAACCGAAGAAAATTTATTTATCGACGAAAGCCTTGGAATCGCTCCACTGTCAGGGATTAACGAAACTTGCTTTACAGAAGCTTTTAATACCCAATTATCCGCCTCCACACCTATGACTAGTCATTTCAAACCATCTTACAGGATGAAAGATGTACAGCAATTTCCAGAACCCCCTGCTCCAACACAAGAGTATGTTTCAAAATCTAGTTAATGTATTCAAATTCTTTTGTAATTTATTATCTTCGGCTTTATTACAAATGCTTTCCAAACTGTTGCAGAATGGCTTATTATTTCAAATATAATTCGTTATTCTATCAGCATATTAATAGGTTTTTAAGAATATTATTGCACAAGGTACGCACTATTTAATTATTATTACGTGAAAAATTTAGAATTCCAGGTATACGCACTAACGAGGCCGATGATAAGCTTAGTGTTATTATGGAATCTACGGGGGAATACGTTTCTAGTAGTTCCGGTAGCAATGTTCCCACACGATTAGGTTTTACCATTACCAGAGAAGAAATGGTACCTATCAAGGAACAATCGTCTTCAAATCAAGGTAAAGTTTATAATAATTTTGTGGAATCTTGGCATGCCTTTCAATTGTAGTCTTTTCATTTTTTTTATATATATCTCGTACATTTAATTGTTACAGATATGGAATCGACTGTATCTCTGCTCGCTGCAAATCAGACTTATGAACAGAAGATGAGGGCGCAAATTCAAGCAGTTCATGCACAGAGTCCAAGAACAGTTCAGCGCAACGTAGATCAAATCACTTCGGAGATTAAAACTAACTGTGACCTGCACAAATCGATAGGTTTTAAACTTAATGATTCAGTTGAGGATAAAATAGATGATTCTATGGAATGCGAAGAGCACGAGCCAATGGAGGAAGTAGACGAGGAATTGTTTGAATTCCCAACAGGAGATATAAATCCTTTTGACAGTAAATTAATCACGAAATTTTTGAAAAGGATGAAATTCCCTCAAGCGCGTCACGCTGAAGGATATGTAAGATTAAATAGCAATTTAAATAAATTTGTGCCTTTTTCTACAATTACGCTTGGTAAGTGGTGCATTTGATGTTCTCAATTATCTTGATGGACGGAGAAGATAATTTTGCTTCATAAACATTATTAATTTATCCGTGTTTCTCTTGCTTATATTAGGTACGGATGTATATGAGTTGGAAACGTGCCTTGGAAAAGGAACCTATGGAAAAGTATTCAAAGCATTCAATTCACAAACACATCAAACGGTTGCTTTAAAAACCCAAAAACCTGCCTGTGTTTGGGAGTATTATATTGCGCGAGAGATAAAAACTCGCTTGACAAACCCTCATATGGTATTATTAATCGCATAGTACAAGAAATTCAATAAAATGTGTATCATATTGTAAAGTAGTTGCTTGTAGATCATGACGTATACTCATGTATCCGAGAATTTGTAGTTTCTATAATCTTATCGTATCTCTTCATCTGTGTATTTTGTTTTAGTTACGTGGATTTATGGACATTACAATGGCATATATAGCAGATAATGGAAGTGTACTAGTCTCTGAATTTTCAAAATATGGAACTTTGTTAGCTGTGACAAATGACGTAAAAATGAGCTCGGGTAAATCATTAAACGAAATTCTATGCATCTATTTCACAATCGAGATGTTGCAAATAGTTGAGTACTTGCAGAAGTGTCAGATAATCCACGGCGATATCAAACCAGATAATTTTTTATTGATGCACATGTAAGTAGACATTTTGTGGTAAACTTGTTGCAATTTTTAGTGCTTAATGTTTCTTACTGGTACATATGTAACAAATGAAGGATTTTCGATAGTTTTGATTATTTAGATGAATTTTAATCTCTTTTTCTCGACAGACCGACCGAGGATGTAAGACCGACTATTCAACTAATAGATTTTGGATGCAGTATAGACATGAGTTTATTTCCTAAAGACACTAAATTTACTCAAATTGTCAAGACACCAGATTTTACTTGCGTTGAAATGCAGACAGGACGTCCGTGGACATACCAAACAGACTTGTATTGTCTTGCAGCGTGCAGTCATTGCCTTTTGTTTGGTAACTACATGCGCGTTGCAAATACTGGTGGACGTTGGTTCATGACTTCAAAATTACCTAGGTAAGTCACTCTTATCATACCTAGTTGATAAAATCAAAATATTTACCCCGAAACAGTTGATGTTTCTTAAATAAAACATCAAAGCGAAGTATAATTCATAGTTTAATAAATGATTTGTATACTTTATACTTATCATTGAGTCTATGAAGCACAAGTATAAAAGGCAATTATTTCATATTTCGCTGAAAGCAAAGGTAAACCCATTAATAATTCTAGTACAAATACTTTAACATAAAATGTTCGGTGTTGGATAAAGTTAAAAAGGTGTACATACTTATTGGAAGAAATTATAAAAATTATTTAGTAGAATTACAAACAATATAGATGTTTAATATTATTTTTTAAATTTATGATTCAGATACGCAAAGAAACAAGCTTGGGAACCATTTTTCACGGAACTGCTAAATATCGAATCTTGTGAAAAGTTGCCCGATTTAGCAAAACTGCGTAACGGGTTTGAGGAGGTTCTGGTACATTCAGAACTACAAATGGCATCTAGAAATTTGTCCAACATTCTGAACAAACGATAACATTTACTCAACTTGGTCCATCACCTGCCGTTATGTCCAACATTGTGCACATACTTAGCGAAGAACCAACTATTAAGAGAAATTATTACTATTGTACTATTTATTATAAATGGCATTATAACGATTATATATAAGTAGATGCAGCAGATGAAATAGATATTTAGGCCTGCTTCGTGGAAGCTCTTTCGCTCAAGTCTTGCTTTTCCATAGCTGAGCTGCAGTAGTTTTATAATAACTTTGAGTAATACGATTACTTATTATGAACCTTTAATAGTACTGTGAGGGGTTACATTTATTTTCATGTTTTTCTATTCAAAAGTAGATTGTGATATATCAAGAATTGAATTATTTTTCTCATTGAACTTAAAGGAACTCAGATACGTTCAGTGCAGAGAACCTTCCATGGAGAAATATATACTTTCCTACAACAATTAAAAAAATTGGATTCAGATAAAGAAATTACGTAATTATCCGGGTTGTTTATAGAGGTGTACCAATAGGACAGTATTCATAGACTTACCGTGTGAATTTGCATTAAATAATGTTGTTGAGTTCTAGTGCAGGGTTTATTAGAGATTAAAAAGTGTGTGGAATATCATTAAATTTCCACAAATAAGCAAACTGCAGACTAAACTATAGAACATTCAGGTATAATTGTTAATATTTTTTACACGCAATTAGTATTTTTCTGAGAAGTAATTTGTCTCAATGACTGCTTTCCCATGACAGGTTTTTTGAATTTGAGTTTCTTGAAGATGTTGCGTGTGTTGCTTTCAAGATTTAGCGGCATTATTAATCATGTATAAAAATACAACTTTTGTATTAGCACTTTTTCGTAAGTGAAATATGCTAGACTTTTCTTAATATTTAAATGTTTTGCCCCATTTTAAAAAGATCGAATTACAGTACAGGGGTTTATTTTGTATAATTTCATAGCACATTTGCAAGAGTACGTCTGACTGAAAGCGTAACTACGAGTAACCTTTTTAAAAATAATTTCGTTGTATATCGATGATATTTTATCTTCTTATTTATATTTTAGTTATCGACGAATACTGTATGTTTCTTGTACACCAATGAATTAAATGTGAAAGCAAGCATCCGCTAAACAGGCCTGCCAGTAAGAACGATAAAACGTTTGTAGACCACGTTAGTGACAAATATAATACCCATAAAGATTTCAGCCTTATGTTTTGAAAATCCATTATTAGATTTTATATAACAAAAAAAAAAATTAGATGGCGCGATAGAAAAGGATAACGGTAAAAATGCATTATATTATATTACAGTAGGTATTAAGTAAAATAGCAGCTAATTGCTGTGTTTGTTCGAGATGCTATGAAACCATGCCTTATCTTACTTTAACAGTGTAATGTAAAAGTCCACTCGTCGAAGGTGTGCGAAAACCGTTCAAATTGCAAGAAATACATTTTACTCAAAACCAATTATACGAACTTTCCTATAATTTAGGTACGATTTAGAAGAGTCAAAAAAAAATATGAAGTACAATTACTATAATATTTTCTCTTATTTCGGGTTAATTGAATGTGATAAAAGTGATAATATACCATCACATTATCTTTTTCATGGAATTATCTAATAGTTCCTGATCCGATGCACCGTATTGTCAATAAATATCAGCACAAAGCCAGTGTTTTGTTTGTTATATTTTCTATACACTCTTCAGCATTCAGAATCCTTAAGGCAATAATACTGACTGAAAAACTACTTAAACATCTTTTCGGTACATATTTGTATATCTCATGTATGTCTCGTCATACAAGTAAGTATATTAACTAGTTAAATTATAAAGATATCAGGTTATCGATACATTGCATATTCCTAGAGGTATAAATATTTACAGTCATTTCATTATTTTTCTATCCTCACTTCATATTAAATTCAAGAAAAGCGAAGTTGGCAAGTCGTGTTAAAAACTAAGAATCGTTAATGCGGGTGAATACTATGCACGAGTACTTAGATTGCATTTCCTGTTTATAAATCATTTTTTCCAAAGACGCTTTTGATAGCGCAAAATGTTAGAAATTTAGTGTTTCCCATAAAATTTACGGTTTAACAGATACAGTAATAAGTTAACGTTAATCTTCGCTTTTCCGAACATATCCATTATTGGCGAGCCTTCAAACTGCATCTCAAGTAAGTTCTGGATATCGACATCCAACTTTTCCATTTCAACACCCATGAATTTTCCTCTTATAATAAAGATACCGTTATGCTCTGTAGGGCTTATTTCAAAACTGACATTCTTGAATTGCGACTGAGGAAGTCCATCGATTTCTAATAATATTCCCTTCTCATGCAGTTTTGCAGCTGAATATTTCAGCGTCATTTTTGATTTCAATTTTCCGTGACTATTTTTCTGCGTCATTTTAATTGCATGAAGAGAACTGTTTGAAAAAGAACGTTAGAATTGAAATACAACGAAATAATAAGGGCAATTTATTCATACGTACCCTTTCCCAGCATGTAGATTTTCAAGACATCGTTGGATGTATTTATTATAAAATTGCACCTGTTCTTGATAGTATTTGACCTTTTCCTCTAGACGTTGCTTGGTCGCTCGCAATGCCTGTAGTTCTTTATTTCGAACTATTCGATATTTTCCTTTGTTACACAGATCTCTGGCTACAGCCGTTATGATATTCTGATACCCATCGTCTTGTGATACCCAACCTCCTGCTTCTAATTTCTTTAAATATGCACGCAGCTGCAGTTTGCAGTCATTTAACGAAGAACTACAATAAATGAAACGAAGGGTCAAATATCATTAAATTCATTCCGCTGAAAAGAATTATTGTTGGAATACCTTTTGTGTATCAGGTTTAAGGCAGTCGTCATTGAAGAGTATTTCACGTCGTATAATTTTTCTTGAATTGGAGAAGAAGTAGCTTCTAAAGCGGTTACTAGCGTGTCACCCTTTAAAAATTGAAGAACCGATACCAATAACTCTTTAGTCTTTATAAAGAGTTTATACAAATTTGTATCATCATTTTCTGGTACTTCGAATTTATTGGTGAGAATTAAACACACTTCAGTTTTTCCCAAGCGAACAGCGTTAGATTCGCATATTCCATCATCTAATTATTTACAGTGAAAAGGATAGTATTAGTTACACAAGATATTGATTTGTTGCAGGATATTGAAAGTATAATGCAAATTACTTATTCCCATTAACGAAGCTACTGTTGGAGCACATTGCAGATCCTCTAATAGTTCGTGTAATGGATCTAATGGATCAGTTGCTATTCTATCTTGATATTCCAGCAATAGGGAATGAGTATCACAAATTTCCTATAAAAAAAATCAGTTAAAAGTGCAACAATAGTCTAATTTTCTGATAGAGATTACTCACTTGTAATGAAATATAAATTTCTGGTTTGTGTATTAGGGTTGCTTCGGTATATTCGTGCATACTAAAGTGATCATCCAAATCCTCTATTTGGCAACAATAACGGAAGAATTTCTTAAATTTTTCATGACATTCGATGATGAAAGGATTTAAGCATACTAAATGTGTAGCTTCTTCGCCAAACTATAATTGAAAGAACAATGATCATTTTTCAAAATATTTTAACAAAGTAGAATGCCTTTATGCACTTACGCCTTTTTTTGATGCTGCAAATTGCAGGATTTTCGCAATGCTCGCCAGATTTCTTCTTTGATCGTTTGATAGTGATTTGTCGATTGGTAATGTTATAATATCAAATGCATCAGGAGCAACAATAGCTGCATTAATGAAGTGATAGTAAATCAAATTGCCGACAACTTTTAATATATCCTTTTCAGGAGCATTTGGAAATTTTTCAGTTAATGTGTCATTTAAGACCTTTGCCATGTATAGCATACCATACGGTATCAAATCTCGAGATTCTGATATTCTTGATAAAAAGATCAGTACTGTGCGTTGAAGTAATTGTATGCCGTTACGCAATCTCTTTCGCACTTGTTCATAATTTAAAGCTTGCTGTTGATTTACAGTGTATGGAAGGTCCCTATTTTTACAAATAAATTATGTGTAGAGGATTGAAATAATTATACAAGTAGAATATATATAGTTGAATCAACATATATACAGAGATGTATAAAACAGTACTTACAGTGTTTCTCCTGTTTCCATTTCTAGTTGGTTCCTCCAACATTTATATATATCCACAGGATTAGTTTCAATGTTGATACTTTTATCAGCCAAAACCTGTTCAATTATAGGTCCGACAATTTGTCGTAATGCCTTTTGGCCATTTAATTGTCTTGCATAATTTACGACCATTTTTAAAACAAGAGGGTTTCCTGTTACGACTTCTGATGGTTTTTGGAATTTACACCTGAAACACAATGCATATGTATTGTACCATAATTTTTCACTTTAGATTTAACAGGGGATTTAATGATGTTCATACCTGATCTCTTCTTGTAAGGCACTTTTGAATAATTTCAATAATAAATACTCTTCTCTCATATTTGACCCGAAATTAAATAAAGTTAGAATAACGTCTTGCAGAAACTTATTCGTTTTACTTTGTGGCAAGAGAAACAACAATTTCGACAAGTACTTTGGATTAGTTTGCAATGTGTAAAACAGATGTTGATAACCTTCAAGCATTTTTCGTCCTTCTTTGGTTAACGATTTCAACCCTTTATGAACCGAGCTGTCTACCACAGAATTTTTCCTTGCTCTGGTTGTGCTTTTATCTTTTGCCAGTGACTCTAAATTTTTACCATGTACTACTACATCCTACATAATAAGACTGTTATTAATAACAAATACTAAATTTACATTAACTTGTTACCTTGAGTGAATTATAATACAAGTTTTAACTTTTGTATATTGTTAAACAGAATAAATTGGTGCTGTGTATTACCTGTAGAGTAATTCTGTTCTGAATGAGGAGACCAATTTTTATATCCATATTGTCTAATTGTTGTGAAAGATTTTGATTATGTCTGATTGTTTGAACTACTTCACTTTTAAGTTGCTGAAAAGGATATCATTCATTTGTGTGACTCAATAATTGCAGTAACCAATAACTTGCAATTAGATACACGTATTGTACATCCTACACATACTTACTTGCAGCTGAAGATCTTTGTCATAGTCTTCGGCATTAAAATTTAATATTGCTGAAAAATGTCTAACCACTGAGAATGGAGGTTTATCTAATCGTAAGAGGGAATGGAAAGCTTTTCTTGCTACTCTTCCGCGCCATAATGCCTGTATTTTTACAATTGCTTCTTCCTAAATTTTAAGCAATGCATGATCATATGCATCATAGTTGTTTTTTAGTATTTATATTAATTTGTATACAAATATTTTACGTACGTGTTCCTTGTATCTGTCAACACTATGGTGAAATTTGGTTTTATCTTCGATAAAATCATTTTCTGTCAGACTATTTATTTTCCGTCGCTCGGCGAGCATATTTACATATAATCTCCGTTGAACAATTGATCGCCACCACGTTTGAATTTGTACAATTTTGTCAATGTTATCATGAAAATGTGAGAATCTGTCTGAAATTTGTTTGCGAAGAAGATACCCTCGAATGCGTGCTTGAAACGATATGATTGTTTTTTCGTCGATTTTCTTTGGACCCATTTGCAATTCTTCACTAGTTGCATTTTTTATAACTTCCTATTATACAAGTGATATATAGGCAACTGTTATAAGTATAAAAATATATTGCATGTCGATTTCTTTACCGTAATGTCTTCTTTGGTAATATAGTAGGTGTCCGAAACGTATTTTGGCTTATCCCATGTATAACTGTAATTCTTGAGATCAAGATATGCTTCATTGCCTTCCGAGGTGACATAACGGAAAATAGGGCAGCAATATTTGTTTTCCTAAAATTGAAACAGGATTGTCCAGTTATAGGTAAAAAAACATTAAAATCGTAATGTTAATAATACCTTTAGAGATTTTAAAGATTTTAATGCTTCAAAACATTTCTCATTATGTTTCTTAGATATCTCAAAGCCATTTGCTTGCAAGCAATCTATGATGAACAATAAGTCGTTTCGTTGAAGTCCAAAGTTAATGTGTGTCAAGAAGGTGCAAGCTGCAAAGGATATTGAAAAGTTGCATGTAATACTAGAATAATTATAGTGTTAATATTATTATATGAATGGTGCAAACTAACCAGCCTGTACTTCGGTAGACTCATGAGCTACTGTTTGTGTTACACCCTCAACATCTTCTAGCCAGAGTTCTGATCCGTCTGAATGATTTTCGGTAAGACAATTTTTAAATAGTTTCAAATAGAGTGATGCATCTACTGATGATATAGGATCACACAACTTCAAAGATGGATCTTTCAATATTTCCACGATATTTAACCGATTATTCTCCATAACAGCCAAATTTAATTTTCGCAGTGCCTGTATAACTGTTAGAACATAAAACGCATAAGAAACTACGTAAATAACAATTTTAGATAAAGGAAAAATTAAAGTCTGCCTGAATCGTTACTAAGTAATCTACATGTGAAAATACGTCGTGCGAAAATAGTGAACTCTCATTGGTTGCTTTTAATGCTCAATAATTTAAAAACTATTAGTCATACATTTTGCCATACGACTTTTTGTATGGTTTTCTAAAAAATATATACAGGATGTAACAGGAATGGTGGTCATTGTTCATACACTGCTATCCTTGTTGAAAAAGGAGTCGAAATGTCCTGTATTATTTTTTCCTACGGTGTACACTTCTTCTGTAATAGCTAATTGAAGCACAGCCAATCAATCGCGTTTCGTTGGGGAAATATCTGATATCTGTTGGAAAAATAGCACAGGACTTTTCAACTTCTTTTTCAACAAGGATAACGTTGTATAAACCGTGACCACCATTTCTGTTACGCTTTGTATATTCCGCAATTACTTTAATACATTAAATGTATTTTAATTTTACCTCCATCATTATCTTGGCATTCTTGATTGACGATATCAATAGTTTCTTGAATATCAATGTACGTTAATAAAGGACATTCATTGCCGAGAGATTGCTTCTCACGACGAACGGCAGTTAATGCTCTACAATACTTCATTTTATTTTCTTCTTCTAAATTCTGAAAGAATAGCAAAGGATATTTAGTTGTAATTATAAAAATTGACTAAAAAAATTGTAAACTTACAGTAACGTGGGTTTCAGGATTTATTAGGGCTTGATAAACCAATTCAGGATTTCCTGTGTCCACAGCTTTTGTTATTGCGGCAATTGTGGACAATACACGAATACTAACAGATATATCACTGTATGAGATGTCTTTCTAAGAAAACGAATAAAAGTTAACGTTCGTATATAATTTTTTATCATAAATGTCACTGAATAAAAATTGCACCATCACATTAATGCAGATAATTTTATACCTGAGATTCCATGCGATCAATTTTCATTTCTTCATAATACAGAGGAATTGCGAATTCGTCGAAGTGATCATTCAAAACAAGGTCCGTACTTGATACAGCTTTATAAAAGTCATTCAGGTTTTCATTTTGCAATACTGAATTTATAAGTTTCATATCCTTTTCGCCTATGCATTTAAAATGAAACGGATGAAAATTGGAGATACTACATTAAAAGAAAGTTAAGCAATTATTAAAAACAAATGTTTTTAAAAAGTACAAACGTTTTTGCGACATGCTGCCAGCTTTATTACCACTGTCAATTGCATTTTGTAATAATTTTTGGCAGTACTGATTATTCTTCGAAGAGTTATTTTCCCTTTCAATATTTTCAATCAAGGGTATTAGTTCTTGCTTGTAGAATTCTGCATTATCATATTCAATTCGCTGTAAAATGCGATATTAGGTTTGCTTTTAAAGAAGTAGGAACACAAAATTGGACTTAAAAACGATCAAGGTTTGCAAGCAGTGTACATTTTGATTATAACATTGGTGACTGTTACTTACTTCAAGTTGAAGTGGACGTAAACGTAATGAATTTATTAACTCGTTTGTTCCCAGTTTTACTGATCTACAAACCGCTTCCCATGATTGTAGAACTGTAAAAATATATAAATTCTGATAGTTATATTATTAATGAAATTGCAGGAATAATAGAAGTTAAAAAGTATTCTTCTCTTTTCATTTAATATGTAAATCTGCAATATTGTACCATTTATATTGTTGATGTGACCCTGGATCTCTGCTTGTGTTAACAATTCATCATAAGCATCTGGCACATAGCTCTCATTGAGGGACTGTAAGAAAAATATCATCGTAAAAGTTTGACTCGGATATAATTTATTTAAAAGTGTATGTTACATACTTTATTAAGAGTGGCTTGTACTTTGACATCCTTTGCATGTGTCAAAGCATCGCAATAGTATTGAAGATATGGGCTGTAAACGTTTTCTAATTGTGCTGCAGGATTTAGAAGTGCTACTAAAACTGCATTGGAATCCTTAAAACAAAAATATACATTAGCATTTGTTTAATTAGACATAATGTAATACATTACTGTATTACTGAAAAGTGTAACTGTTAAAGAGCATTTTATTATATACACGATAATTAGTGTATTAATTGATGAATTTGAGGTACCGTGTCTGTCAGCGTTTGATTTATAGCAATTACAGCAGCATGCAAAGCTGCAGTGTCTCC
Source organism: Orussus abietinus (assembly GCF_000612105.2). Lineage (NCBI taxonomy): Eukaryota > Metazoa > Arthropoda > Insecta > Hymenoptera > Orussidae > Orussus > Orussus abietinus. The sequence continues at coordinate 342,231 of NW_019396002.1, forward strand.
TGCCATATTATTTGTTAGAAGACCTCCAATCTTTTGAAACGCTGGCATCTGGATACCATACTTTCTTAATTCCTTGCTAACAGTGTTGATTTCTTCATCTATAGGAGGGATAATAAGAAGCCGTAGAAATAGAATTATAGAGTAATAAATCTTAACACATACCTGTAAAATTAACTTTTCCATACAAGTCCTGGATTTGTGGTGCCTTCCCTTGTTTAAATAAATGAGTACTTAAAGCATGAATGCAATAAATAACCCGGGGCATGTTCTTTTTGTCATAAATATCAGTGGTTTCAGGCTGGAATGTCTGTAAATGACAACATTAAAGAATATGGGTAAGGTTTATAAATTTTCCAGACTGGTATACCCGTACGACTAAAAATGAATATTACCTGCAATCATAAATTATACAGCATATTCTATTTATGTTGGTTAATGGTACCTACCAGTGGCAATTTCATATTTTTCAGACATTTCAAAAAATGATTTATATTATCAGTGTGACGAAATTGTAAACCAGCAGCTTTGTATCTTTTCTGTTCAGCATCATAAATCTTATTCAAAGGTAAAATACTGGGTTCCATAAAATGGCCTAGTTTTGCTAAGTATACACCATTACGTAAATTTTCTTCCAGTTCGGTTGTTGGAGGTAATTCTTCTCTTAAGCAAGCTTCCAACCATCTGAAAATATTTAAATATTTTAAGATTACGTTCTGTAATGTTTTCATGTAGATAGTTTCAGGTGTTTACTTTTTAGCTTCTTCTAAATGACATAAGTACTCATAAGCAAGTGTCTTTTGACGTTGTTCATCCATTTCTTCTGCTGATATTCGTGTCTCATTTTCTGAAAGGATTGAATATTATTTTTAATATTATTCTTAAAGAAATGAACTGAATTATCTATCATGTCGTAAATATGAATCTATAATTGCTTAAGTTAATGTCACTAAGTTATGAAACCATCTTACATTTGTTTTCAACAAAAAAAGTAGTATGAAGAAAACTTCTTTTCGTTAATATTGTTTGATTATTGATTAGAATTCTCAATTATTATAAACAATGTCTGTTTACTGTGGTGCCATGAATTTGGATGACATTAAATGTGAAGGACATCAAAGATGTATAGATGTCAAGAATATTAAATTTACTCTATCATAATAATTAATTTAACTAACCCTTTTCGCAGTTTCTTAGTACACTGTCGATATCCCTCATTTCGTGGTTCTTAAGTGATAACGGTATCCTGAATTGTAAAATATCAACACATTGCCTTCCTGTACGTTACATATCGCACGTATCGTATAACCGGCTTAAATTCAAACTTTGTACAAGATATTAGGAGGGGAGACTGTTAACAGGTGTTTCAGAATGAAAGGATTTCATTGGCTTAGGGTATAAATGATTACTGGATGTGTTCAAAAATACTTGGTGAGCATTGAACCTCTGAGTACATTTACACATGCTATCTTGCATTGGTTTAGAGCTTGTGTTCACGATACTAAAACCAGAGATTAATTGGGAGATAGCTGACGGGCAGAATTGCGCGATTGTATTGTGCTGCCCCCGGTGGAGGATGTGGACAGCTAACGCACGTGCCACCTGATACCCCCCAATGGCAGCCCAATTCAGGGATCCTCCTCATCTCTGCTCTCAACTCATCTCTGTGATAACAAACATCGTTTAACATCTCTTACCAACAAGTCCAGCAAGATCTGCGGCGATGAACTACCCATCATGACTTGTTAAAAAAATGAATCCTGTTGTGATCCACATAAACCTGGAAAGGAGTATGTACAAAAGAACAGGCAAAACAGAACATTTAAAAAAATCCAGGAAGTCTGAGATTAGACAGTGAATAAGTTACTAAAAGTTAAGAATATTAACGGTAGATCGATCTCGTTAAATTGACTGAACTGCTATTTTTTATATCACTAAGTAGGAAAAAATTCATTTAAATGTAGAATCGACATGATCGCTCGAGAACGCTGGGAGCCATGAACAGATAAACAGTGAATGAAGTATAATATGTGAACTGATAAGTGAAGATAATCTAATGAAATTAAATATTTCTGTCTCTATGGACTCTGTAGTGAAAGATTGTGGAACAGGTTCACAGCAGCATTAGCAGATGGCGCCACTGTTCATTCATTGATAAAGTTGGTTTACCCCCTCCCTCATTCCTTTTATTTAAATTAACGTTTACCTAAATCAACACGTCAAGAACAATCTACTTTCGGTATTATGTTGATTTACAACTTTAATCATGTTGCTATTTACGTAATTATTGTATTAAAACAAAACATGAATGTGCTCTTCCCTTTTTTGGTTTTACCTCTTACAAGTAATCCTCTATTGCAATAATTAGTGTCATTGCTATTTTCTTAATTATGTAATTTTCCTGTAACATAGAAACACTGCGTGAATATTGGTGGAGCGCTAACTGTATACATCGTAAATTTTAAATAAATTAGTTACTGTATTTTGTTCAAAAAATGATTGGTACAATTTAATATTAATTTAAACAAGAACTGGAGAAAATCTCTTTCTTTACAAATATAGTTTACAAGATTGATAGAATTCAATTTCATGCTGTGAAGACTCCACTTACACATACCTATTAAACATGAATTAAAAATATTAGAAATGCATTAAAACCTTTATTTTTGAGGTTAACGATGATAAACAACCTAGACAATTTTAGATAAAATTTATTCTCGACCTTCCCAAAAAAATACGTTTCGTGCAGCTCGTTTTTTATATATAGTGTTACAAAAATAAGGATCTATCCTCGCTTTAATCCGTTAACCGGGTCATTAACTTTTGTACAACTCGTTTCACAATGATAAATTTTGTCATGCCCGGTTAACAGGTCGTGCAGTCTTCTGCGCCTATCACCTGTTTTTTATACCTTCACTCGTATCACTAGCATCCACGATGTTCCATTTGTATACGTCAATGTTCCGATTGCAAGCCCTTCAAGATGTTCAGCTTTCGATTTTTCCCACATCTTTCGTCACTTCCGCATCGGAGCCAAAACACTTTAGTTAGTTGAATTGACGAGAGTGCGCCGATGCCGACCCGAAGAGAGAAAGACTCGGCTTTAGAAGAGGAGGATCGGTCAGATAAGCGATTGACCCTCGTTCCCTCAATGACCTGCACAGTGCGTAATGTTCAGTTTATTGGCGTGCCCACCAGTCAAGTACGACGTACACCCGACATAATTTGGCAGCATACTTCTCCGCTACAAAATCCCGTGCCGCACGATTCGCACGTGCATTAATTAACGATTATTCCATCACGGACAATTAGCTCGCAAACAATGAGAGCGACGATAATATTCCTTGTTTTCTCGCTTGTCCTCGTGTGCGGCTCGGACTCAGTTGCTGACGGTAAGTCGATATCTATTACATTTTAATATCGTCTGCCGTTTTATAAGCTATTGTGGTTCCTCCCGCTATCGCGCGCACATCTTTCACGTGCATTGATAAGTGACTCACCTTCCGGAGGGTGAATTACCGAGGCGATTAAAATACTACTCATGTTATTCATCTCGCTGGTTTACGTTGTGGAATCGGTCGTCGATAACGTATAGTCACGCGGAACAAAGGTTTCCTTGTATTTAGGATAGGAAACGAATTAGTGAATAGAATAATAGGAAAGTGTATAGAAAATGAGTTTTCACGAAAATCATCCATGAATTTAGGCGAATGGTATATATTTATATAAGAGGTGGCTTTACATACCGAAATGAAAGTGTAGAGAAAATGAGTTTTCATAATAATAATAATCTTGCATGAATTTAGGCGAATGATATATATATTTATATGAGGTGGCTTTACATACCGAAATGAAAGTGTAGAGAAAATGAGTTTTCATAATAATGAATTTAGGCGAATGATATATATTTATATAAGAGATGGTTTTACATACCGAAATGAAAGTGTACAGAAAATGAGTTTTTATAATAATAATCTTGCATGAAGTTAGGCGAATTATATATATATATATATTTATATGAGGTGGCTTTACATGCCGAAATGAAAGTGCATAGAAAATGAGTTTTCACAATAATCTTCCATGAATTCAGGCGAATGATATGTATTAATATAAGAGGTGGCTTTACGTACCGAAATGAGAGGATACAGAAAATGAGTTTTCACAAAAATCTTCTATAAATTTAGGCGAATAATATATAATTATATAATAGGTGGCTTCATATACCCAAAGGCAAAGGGCGTTTCCGTTGAAAACAGCGCTTTGTCTTTTAACATAGATGTACCTACATGCCTGCAATTGGTGATTTATGGAGGGCAAGGTTCGGATTTTCTCTCTCTTGTCTCAAGAGAAAGGAAATTCTCTAATTCGACCCTACTTAACAAAACAGAGCCGAATAATCAAGTGACTTCGGCACTGCGGACAATAAAGTGATTAACTAAAATATTGCTCCTGTTCTCTTGTTTCTTTGTCCGTGTCTCAAACTTCATTAAGCCGCTTTCCCAAGTTTTCAATGGTTGGCTGTGCAGACAGCCAAGATGAGGTAAACTTGAATTATTCAATTGATTAATCGATTTTCTGAATGCTCGGAGCTGTTTTGCGGGTATCTAATTCACCCAGACACTTGTCGCCGTGTGCCAATCTACAATGCAAATATACGTGTCGGCGCAGTTGCGGAATAATGAGAAATGCTAGAAATTGATATGTTTTTAATAAATGTTACATTTTTTAATGGTATCATTGTTTCATTGATCTGCAGGCGTGGTACACGCGATCGATTTAAATTTTGGATCTTTGTACACACGTACAATACAGATGATTTTCAGATAAAAATGTGGCGTCCAAATTGGCCGAGGGTGAGCAACGCCTTGGAGATCAAATATTAGCGATTTTGAAGCACTATCAGCAGGAGGACCCCATTGGACTTCCAGGGGCCCCGATACCAGACCCGATGCCAGTTCCGGATATGAAACATTCCTTTTCCATGTACACGATGAACTTCAGAAACACCAGCGTGTACGGCCTCTCCAAATTTCGAATTGAACATATACGATCAGAGTTAGCTTTGATGCAGGTATGATTTCAGGAACCGTGTGCCACTATTTAAGAACTGCAATTCCTAAAAAATTCCAAGACAATTAAAAGATATAATGAAATGTAGATGATTTAATTTTTCACTAGAAAATTTTATTATTTTCAGGTATCAGTGGCTCTGAACATCGAAACTCTGGATGTTCGTGGGTTGTATACCTTGGCATCTTGGTTGACTAGTTCTGCAGGTGATTTTACGGTCAAATTGAGTGGTGTTGTCGTCCAAGGTGTGGCTAGGCTGGAAGTGAGCACCGAGGGAAAATTGCGAGCCCAAGACATCGACATGGACCTGACCTTCGACAATATCGATTTGGACTTCAAGAATCTGGGATTTCTGGGAGCCGTATTCCAGGGCGTGATCAACTCCGTGGGCAGCTTTATCTTCGACAGCATCAAACCGTTCATCCTGAAAGAGGTCAACACCAACGTTAGGTAGAGGTCCCGATTACTAGTTGGAACTTACGGATCGCGATGCAGGGTGGGGAACAATGTTTAATCGTAAAGTTCAGCTAAGATCCCGCTACGGTAATTAAATACTCCGCAGAACTTGAAGTATGGGGTTTTATAGGCGCGCGAAGCTAGGCAGCGAAGTCATGAATCATTTTCAAGAAGGAGCACTTAAGGCTTCGCTGAACCTTCCTGGCGATTTCATTATTTCATATTAACGTTAAAGTTCTGCGTTGATACCTTGGATATCAATTAATCCGTCGCGGAATGCAGATGTCTCTGAAATCCTAGGTGAATCTTTGATTTCACCCATAGGGAAAAAGCCCTTTTTTATTTATGAATTTGATATTTCAGGGGAGAAGTGAACAAGCAGATCTCCCAGGTGCCGCAATACTTCCCGAATTCGATTTCGCCCTTTGACATGGCGGTTGCCGAAGCACGCAAGCAAGTTTCGGAAATGGGTTACGACCCTTACAGGATTAATGACTTTACCCACAGTGTTGGTATTTTCACGGTCACGTCGTCTCACACTTGGATCACCGGCTTGGCAACCTTCTATCGTATGGGTAACATAACGCTTACCATGGAAAAGGGAACCGTACGTAAAGAGTATATTTTTAATTACTAGATCCGCTAATTACGAAACCCTAATGTATGAGAATACTTATTTGTATACATATTTAGTGATTGCATACCTTGATGTACCATCCTTTCGACAATATGAAGCACTGAAAAGCAATGCTGCATGTCGAGGGCTTAAAACGATTTATTATAAAAATTTGAAAGTATAGTTTCTCATGCATATGGCTAGTCGTACGATTTGTGGGATAGTTACGTCCACTGTTATGTTTGTGAAAAAAAAAAAACGAAGTACTTGTTTTTATCGGATCCCTTCGGTCGATTGTACGGGTACTTATGAAACTTCTTTGATAACAGGAGATTACAGTCGGGATAGTTCATTTAGGCACAATGGTTCTTGCTAAATGTTGCACAAATGAAGCATGATGAATAATGAATATCGTGGTTGGCATATAGAAAATGAATATCGTATATGGAACTCTTGCTTTAACGGCTTAAAACGATTTATTATAACAATTTGGAAGTATAGTTTCTCATGCATATGGCTAGTCGTAGGATTTGTGGGCTAATTATATCCACTGTTATGTTTGTGAAAAAAAAACCACGTACTTGTTCATTTAGGTACAATGGTTCTTGCTAAATGTTGTAAAGATGAATCATGATGAATATCGTGGTTGGCATGTAGGAAATGAATAACGTACCTATATGAACTCTTACTTTAATCGAATCGAACTACTCGAGACGTAAGAAGGAACTTGTCAAATTTATAGCTCTTTTCCTGCAATTCGAAAGGTTTACGCCTGCGTGGACGTAGGTACCCAAGAAATAGAAGGAAGAACGCATTGGGAAGTAAGCTTGACTGGTGGTCTCGTGTCGAGGGCAGGAACCGTATCCTTTACGGTAAAGTACTTTAGGGTACAAGTTACCTTGAGCCAGCCCATGGACACGAGGAAACGTGCCACCCTAGAAGACGTGAATCTCGAATTGGGTAATATCCAAGCCAGAATTCACGGAGCGGGCACGATAGACTACATCCTCGAAGGCAGCATCAACATATTACCGAACCTCTTAAGGTAGGCGAATCCATTTTCTTTTTTTTTCATTAATTTAATACTGTAACTGGTATTCATTTCCTATCGTGTTCGATACTTATCAGGTTGACATGGTTGATAGAATTTGGTTGAAAGTTTGTCTCCAAGTTCAACGGTGAAGCTGATGAACACTCGTGTTGGTTGTTAAGAGCAACTTGTTCTACTTTAAGGCTATTAAAGTGGCAGCGGAATGTCTCATCGTGCTTCCGCGAAGCGGCACACATTTATGATAGTTATTTTCCACCGGGGGCCAGGAATTCAATTCTCTCTTGATGAGAGTTCCACATATTGTATCAGCCTTACGTCTCCTAGTAGCGAGGAATTTAAATTCCAGGGGATTCGAATGATGGAAATTTGTCTTTTAAAGTCCTTACGACTCTCGTCGAGAAATCTTATTTCTTGTAGAGAAAAAAGACAATACGCTAATTGGCTAATTCGTCGAGCTATTCGGTACTGCGTGGTTTATTATAGTTACCTCATTAGATATTTCACTTGCACGTCCAAACTCAGAGCGTGGGCAGAATAATTATTGTTTTAACCTTCTAAGCTTGAGTAACGAGCTCGAAGTTGTTGTCAGGAATATATACGATCCTTTTACACGGATTTCAGTTAACTATTAATATCGCACTACTTGTGGGCACACAATTTTACTAAAGTTTTGATAACGGTTCTCCACGAAGTCATATGTATTCTCCTGTTTAAATGGGTTCACGAGGTATTTATGAAGACAAAAATTAAATTATTAAATCTTTAAATGAACCGCAAAATATTTATGAAATACGCCGTTGGAACGCTATACTGTTTTTAAATGCGTTTGTATTTTCAGAGCGGTTGTACAGTTTGTAGATAGTTTATTGTAACTACTTCATGTAATGTTTTTAAATTAGGCAATCATTTTTTATTATCGGATAACTTTAAGATATGTAAATTACATTTCAAAGTGACTATGTTATAGGCAATGTGATAAATACGGGCATTCTGGAGGATTTTGCATCACATTTCCAGTAACAATTACATGGAAAATCACGCTAATTTTCAGTTATTTTTTTCAGTTTTCGAATTTTTACGAATTTTTTTTAGCGCAGATAGGCAGTTTTAGTCTTTCAATTCGATCAATTTATTTTTCATTGTAATTAGATAAGTAACAATTAGCGGGTATATATGTCATATTTCTTTTTATGCCGCCGAGCTCGTATATATTTTCGACGACGTATTCTCCATAAAAAAAAATTAAGCAAAAAGTCTTAGTTATTAAATTCATGGTTTGTAGATGGTGCAGTAAAGAACGCATTTTTTCGCGGATCGCAAAAAGATCAGAACGACACTTTCTGCATCCGAAGCTCGTATAACTCAAGTCATTGTTGGATTATATTTTTGTTAAGATTTATTTCGATGCAGAATTAATGGCGAAGTTTAATTTTCTATTCCGTTTGTTTATTGATCGCCCTCGGATTTCAGTATGTGGCATTTCCGGGTCCACGTTCTTGCATTTATTGCAAATGAATCAAGACGCACATATGTTTAATATTTCATGTGTTTTCATAAGGAGAAATTATGATGGATTTTTTGTAGAGGCCAGATCATGCAGGCCATCAGGGGTCCTCTCAAGAGGAGAATACAGGATGAGTTGGACAAGGTGGACGTGGAGAAATTAATTCACGAAAAAATTCCGGAGATAGAGGAGCAGGCCAGACTCCTCCAGAGTGCTCCTCTTGCCGATGATATTCTCTTGGAGGAAACCAAGCTAGTACCGGCGCAAGAGGACCTGGGACCATTTTCCGAGAGCGAGGAAAACCGCGGGCCTTCGTAAGGACCTTCGAAGATGTTTGCTTTAGCATTTACGACGGAGGAGGAGTTACACGAGTGATAACAAAGGGCTTTGTACAAAATAAATTATGAAACGTTCAATATTTGTCCTCAATAGTATACCTTTATACAATACGATTTTAGAAAACTTTTGATATAAAAGGAACGAAAACTCCTTCGACATTCTGGAAACGTTCGATCCGGCGAAATTAACGTTCCACAAAGGCGTGCCCATATCTTGGCAATAGTGAATCAAATGTATGATCGAAACGTTATCGGTACCTGCGCACGTGGATACGTCGTTCACAGGATATGTCGTCGTATCTAGCGTTATCTGCCGCGGCACGGTATCGATTTTTCTTTCGGGAATAATCTTCGGACGGAGTACCAAAAGGAAAAATATTTTAGCTTTAAATTATTTTCCCGGCATATGGGACGGAGGAACACGAGCGAAACCGGATAGCATTGAATCCGAGCACCATCGTCAACGAACGTATCGTTGTTCGCTGCAAATGGATTTGATATTGTATGACTCTGTGCAGAATATACAGCCCCGGCTTGCGTGAGTCGTGTCTTCCTTCGTCGCAGGACCAACGGAAGGATGCAAATAATATTGCAGTCGAACAGCCTTACACCCTTCGAAGTCGGGAGGAAAGGAGGCGGCGATCCGTCCGCAGAGAAATACCTCGCGGGAATTCCCTGTATTATTTCCAATTTTATTTCCAGCTGAGCTTCAAAACGTCCCCGCTCGAAATTCCCGACTGCGGAAGCTGAAGATATTCAGGAGAGTCCCTCGAAGAGCTCTCCTAAATTTTTCTCCAGCCTCGACTCCGCTCTTCTTTTTTTTTCTTAACACCAGGACGTTCCCTCAACCCCTAACCATGCAAAGTGCGTCTCGACACCCTCGCGTCGGACTGAGTCCATTTTCCTTATCTTCCCTCCACGAGACTCACCCCTTAAGCGAAGAACGTAGTCCGGGTTCCGACGATTTCCCTCCAGGGTCCAGAGGAACCTAGAATCTCTTAAGTACGGCATAACGAGTCCTACATCGCGGCCTGCGGATAACACCAATAAAACACGGTCTCCAGGTCCCGTGATAATGGAAAAGCGCAGACTGTTAAAAAAATTCATACACTTTTAGTACATACGGTTGCAGTAAACTTATAAATTTGATGTCTTAACAATGAATTAGCATACGTTTATTATAAAATTTTAAGTAATTTTACAATTTTATAACACCGTGTCGTAATTTTCTGAAATTGCGGAGAGAAATTATAAATTTGATATTCGATAGTTATTTCGTACGCATTGTTTGCAAATTTTTTAGATGGGTCTTTAATTTCATGATCGTTTACATAAGTTTATTTTGAAACAAATTTAATCGATTTTGCAAAAACAATTTGTTCGGCGTTTAAGGTATGCCTGTCTCTAAAATCATCCTCGAATGTGTCCGGAACATATGTCAAATCTGTTTCTCCGCAGAAAAAACGTTTAATATCAAGTACTGATCAACGCAAATTTATAATATATGTTACACATTTCATTTGAAAATATGTTATAAAAATGATTACACCATGTCTGAATAAAGCTTTCAAGAAATACGGTATAAAATTATATTTTTTTAACAGTGCATATCTATCCGGTAGCCGATAGCCTTCACTGGCGCGACTTCCCGGCCAGTGATTCCACGGCTTTCCCCTTTTTAAGGTCCCGGTTATGCGCAGAAAATTTACAACGTCTTTAGCGTTATCAGCGTCGTAATAATAACGGCGGGCCGGAGGGTCGATGGGCTCGGCAGATGAAGATCCGATGAAGGGGTCGGAGGCACCGATGGCACGGGGAGGGTGCTCCGATTCTGGACTCGATAGTCGCGGTTACTTTTCCACGAGGGGTGCTCCCCACGGCCTTCCCGAACGAGGCCTCTGCACCGATACGAAAAAGTGGCTCACCCTGTAGGTACCGGGGGTCAGGCGGTTTAATTTACTGCTCCCTTTTCTCGGACCCTCGCCAAGGTTTCCCGCCCCTGCCTATTCCACCTGCTGCCGTTATGACGTCCGCCTGCGAAACGACCCTAGGACCAATTTTCTCAGGACGGGCTTAACTACTCTGTTAAAAAAGCTATGATAATTTTATAACACTTTTCTTCGAAGTTTCATTCAGACACGGTGTATTAATTTTATGACATGTTTTCAAATAAAATGTATAACATATATTATGAATTTGGTACATATGTGTAATACATTTATGATAGATGTTATAAATTTGTGTTGATATTAAACGATTTTTCTGTATACAAATTTGACATTTGAACGCGTGGTTGGAGGCCCGATACGAGTAGGTAACTCGGTTTCAATCTCACCCTCGCTACTCGGAGGGTAAAGTAGGGGATATCGTTCCGTTGGTCAAATTGTGCCATTACGATACTTTGACCATAGATATCTAACCCTCGCATATCAGTGGAAGGGGTAAACGAATGTACCACGTGGGCCGGCAACTCACCCACACAGTTAAAACCGTTCTGCTTACTGAAAATCTGAGAGTGGGAGGTCTAATGCGAGGTCTAGATATATATGTTCTAAGTTGCGATGTTTAAAAAGATACGTTAAGAAATAACCATTTAACTGGCAAAATATGAATCTAAACTTGTGTCATTTGTTTATATCTTTTTGGCGATAACATCGGTGAATACTACAGCCAGACGCATATTATATTAGTTCGTTAATGCGTTACTAATTTTGTAAGCGCTGTCTTGATATAATGTGAGATCTAGATATACATGATCTAAGTTATGATTTTTAAAATGATACGTTAAGAAATAACCATTTAACTGGCAAAATATGAATCTAAACTTGTGTCATTTGTTTATATCTTTTTGGCGATAACATCGGTGAATACTACAGCCAGACGCATATTATATTAGTTTGCTAATGCGTTACTAATTTTGTAAGCGCTGCCATCGCCGTTGCATTGGCGCCGTCTTAGGCCCCCACGTGCGGAGACGCCATGATTTTTGGCAACGCGGTCAACCGAGCGTGCGCGGAAGTCAGTCTTATGTGGGCCTCGGTAGCCGCCACACGTCCGAAATATAGGAAGTCCATCGGCATCGATTATCTACGCCAAGTCCATCTTTATCATCTCCCTTACAATTTTGCCGCTTCATCTCTAACCGATGTCAACCATGTGAGGTATGTTGAACCATTGTCACTAGTAATTGTTAAAAATGTTATTTTATTTGCATGCAAATGCATGCTTAACCTTAAACGGACGTTTTAAAAATTATGAAACAGAACAACTCCCGGTCGACAATATTGTCCCATAATTGGGTAATTCGTCCCAGTATGCTTAACCCAATTGGGTTTAGTAATTTGAAGGTTTTTAAGGCTAACTTGTGTAAAACGGAGTGACTATTCCATTCCAATATTTTCCCAGCTTCGATTCAATTGAAACGATTCGAAGACTTGAATATTTCCAACGAGAAAAATGAACTCTGAGAATCTTACCGAAGTGAGACTGAAATTTCTGTCGGCAACCTAAACGGTCAAAAGAATAGAGAATAAAAAAATTCAACCGAGATCGATAAATTCAAGATAGGTATCGATAACTCGAATTAGATCGACTCGGTCGGGCCTCGTTGCCGAGTACAAAAAACCATATTGCCTAAAAGTAACTCCAGTTATCTCGAATGCACGCTTTGCTTGAATTTAACGAGTGAAAACATTCGACTAGTCGCATCCCTAGTTGGGACCTTAGCAGGCTCGGGACATTTCGGCTTCCTGACGCTCTTCCAGAGTTTCCCTGTCGATTTCCTGGAGTTCGAGCACTCTCCCAGGAACTCTTCCGAGAGCCGGTCGGAAAGTATAACGAGGGAGCAAAGCTGAATTTCCTGGAGTTGGAAGCAATCGGATCGGGTTTATTTACACGTTACTAAATACCCGAATAAACAAAGCAGCGGTACGATCCGTGCACGACCTTACTTCCAATTGCGATGTATGCCGATAACGCGTAACGAGGACAGTTAACCCCTTGCCTTACAATTTAAATTCCAATAACGAGCCATAAACAACAAAAGTGTCGGTCATACATGGGGCCATTTCACGGTTTGGCTGAACGTTCAAAGTCTCACACGTCTCTCATACATTTTGTTCACGTTTGGCCCGATTGACATACCACGTCTCTCACACGATATTGTAAGTTAAGGGGTTAATTAAAACGAGAGGGTTTTCTAGAAAAATGCCCGGACACTCCGCACAGGTCGCGGAAAAAGGAGCGAGGACGACCTCGATGCGTTAGCGTCTTCTCCGATTTCGCGCAATTCACTTTAGACAAGGGGTAAGACTCGGTGTAATCATAGTCTCGCCCTTTGAGGGTGTTACAGGATGTAGGATGCCGCGGTATTCTTGTCACGGTGATCCGGGAAATTGCGGAGATGCGAGAGAGCCTGGCTCGCATTCAGGGACGCATTATATGCCGAAGAGAGAAACCAGGAGTTCTTGTCAGATCGCCGTGGCTTTTCAGGGACTTGCTTGCAAGGATCCGTTCGATCTTCTTGACAAAGGGTCGAAGATATCGCTCTTTCTTTTTCCTTTTATTACGAAAATCGGCCCGTCCCTTCCATCGGCTCGACGTGGCGCGCGACCGGAAAACGGGGGCGAGATCGAATTAATTTCAAGGGCTTTTGTACTTCCGACAGTTGTAGTTAGCCTGGCCACGTTCCAAGTCGGTCTGCAAGAACTCCAAAGCGGCGCGCCTCGTCGCGTTTTTCATCCTCGCGATTTCCGCGTCCTCGGGAAGTCCTCGATGGTACTTTGGCGTCGTTAGGTTATCCAGGAGTGTCTTTAAGATGAAGTGAAACCCCCCTCGAATCAGTCGATCCGGATGAAACACTTTTTTCAAGAGGATATGAAAGAGTCAGCCTATACATATATCTGATAAGTCATATCGTTGGGGAAATGTATTCTCCGAATTGGGTGTACCGATTCGTTTCAAATTTCACCACGTGAATATGGAGGCCCTAAAGTAGATTTTGAAATTTATGAAATTTCATTTTTCATCCAAAATTGATTTTCTTATCATGGACCAGGACCAACATGACGTGGTCCGGGCACGTTTTCGATGTCTTACGCTTCTTGGAGGGTTAGAACCGAAAATGGAGAGTTTCAGGACCTAGCTCGAACAATTTAGAATACCGTAGAGATGGAATACGAGTACCCTTGCGACGTTACGTTATCCCCTTTGTCGTTAACGTTCATTCCAAAAAGCGGCCTCTTGACTCGGATGAGGTCTTTCCTCTCAAGGTTCTAGCAGCTGTTCGAGAAAATCCGCCATGGCTTCGAACGGCACGATTACGGGCCTCGATCGCAATTATAAAATCCCACAGCCTTGATGGGGGTCTAAATCTGCATAATCTTGCTTCTACGATCGAGGGGAAAATTGCGTCCTTAAAACGGTTAGCGGAGAAGCGAGCTATTCTGCATGGTAGGCCGCGAGGGCGAAACTTCGCCGGGTGATACCATAAGAAGCAAGAAAAGTTAGACAAGGGACGGCGTGTAGGGCGTGACTTAGGAGGGAAGTTTGTTATGGCAGGCGGAGGAAGAGGATTTATGTCGGGGGTGGGATATCGACGTCTGTCGGCCTCCTGGACGTGTCCTGCGAGCGTCGCTGGGAAAAATCCCCAGCCACGAGTTAAGGACCGTCGTTAAACCCCGAAAGGACGCGGCTTAATTGCGCCGCGTATTACAATGAGGAGGATGTCCCCGTTGACGAGGTTTCCCCGGGTTATGCGCCGCGATAAACTCGCACTTTTGCCCCGTCCTCCCTTCGGTGGTGTCGTTTCTGACGAGGGCGGTAAGCGGCGAGCCGGAGTCGTTTTCATTTCACTTGTAAATGTAATCGCGCCGAAGCTCTTGGAAGGGGGTGCAGATATGCGCGAGCTGCACCTCGGTTCTCTAATTTCCTGGCAACGCGTCCTTTTTCCGGTTCCTATCGCCGCATCAACGGGGAACAAATTATCGCGCCTTGCGCGATATTCAACACGGTGCACACCTGGGCAGGTATTGCTCGCAAAGTTGGATCGGGACTTTTGCCCCGTGAATTACTACGGGACGTGTACCACGTACGAATGGTTGCTCCGAACTTAATTTCATAATCTTTTCTGCCCGCCGTGGAGGGAGGGTGGTACGAACACCCCGGGAAGGTATACTTACCCCAGGTGTATCCCAGGGTTTGTGCAAGGTGGGGCGGGGGCATCGGCTCCGGGATTAGTTTTACGATTAGGTGCCGCAAACCGCTCTGGGTGTTGACCATAGAAATTTATTTAAATCGCTTTCTCCGCTCGTTTATGGAGCTTGGTTTGGAAAACTTGGTACACCGAGTACTCGGTACTGCCGTGGTTACCGATTTGTCCAGTCGCTGATATGGCAATCTCGGCTTTGAAATTAGTTCTGCACGCTAGTGATTTCAGTAGTTCCGCGTTTATTGCGGCGTTCGAATTCGCTTATTTCCTCGGAATTGCTTGTTTAGACAAAATTTACTTTCGACCTCTTTCTTGTTGCCCCCGTGGGGGCGAGTCGTTGTTTCGCGTGGAGTGCGCCTTGAGCGTCGACTATTGGATTTATTAAAATGGGTTTCTCCGATACAGGAAGTTTTAACTATGAAACTTGATAATTCGCAACCGCGGATTTAGTGCTGCTACCGATTCTCCATGCGAAAATTATAGCTTCGTAATTACTTTTGTACGTTCATGGCTTCGGTACTTTTGGCATTAATTTTAGTATATAGTGCCTCACCAACCAACGCGTACGTATTCGAGCGTTTAAGGTGAAGTGAAACCCCCCTCAAATCAGTGGATTCGAATAAAACACTTTTTTTTTAAGGGTATTGGACCAAACTGTCCGAAATTTTGATACATGACTCGTGATCATCTAAGAATAGTCCTGACACAATATACAATTATTGAAGGCTTTGATATGAGAAACGAAAGGGTCAGGACAACTTTACGATAGGTGGAGTATACCATTTGATACAATACCCAGTAAAACTTGACACAGTTGTCAATATAAAAACCAATGTCGACAATGTTGATATTTTGAAAAATATTCTTTACCAACGTCGATCAAGTTCCTCGACGTGTTTCGCTTCACCTTATCGATAACGTGTTAATGATGAGCAATTGTAATGGTATTTTTCCCTGAAACGAACTTACGGCCACGCGTTATGTCAAGATTGAACAACAGCTTTTCATTTCTTACTTTTAACTTCCTGACTACGAGTCGAGAAAGCCTGGAAATTAACGCGTCGTTCCAGACAATCATTAGAAAGTCCAACATCGGGATTGCATCCCGGGTGTTCCTGGGTAGCGGGGTTTAATCTCGAAATCCCAGGATTGCAGTTTCTGTTTGAGACCGGATGCCCTGAGACGGGAAGGGTGCCCTCTTTCCTGGGAACCGCCCCTATTGACGCTGAATTACTCCCTTGCTTTATACTCCGCACCTATCCATCCACGGTTCGAAGGTCCAGAAGGGGTCAAATTCGGGAGTCCGGTCGCTTCCGGAATCCCCCTCTTTCTTCATCCCTCCGGAAGAAGACTCTCTCCCCTAGCATCCTCTGCGCCTCGTTAAGCCCGAACTCATTTCCGAGGCGTGCTAGACCGTTTCAGGGAGTCCCAAGTATTTCCTCACTGTCGGCATTAAGGTGATATGAAAGTGTGATATGTACCTACCAAAAAGTCCAAATATATCTTAAACTTTTCTCAAAACTGGGTGCTCCGAATTATCTGAAACTTTAACACGTGATTATGGAGGCTCCAAGGAAGAACGCGCTGCCTGTGAAATTTCATTTCTCGAAGAAAAATATCTTTCTTTGCTTCTTGTCCGAGATAAATGCAAAATTTTTCGCGAAAAATGAAATTTCACGAGCAGTGCGCTCTTTCTTAGAGCCTCCATTATCACGTGTTAAAGTTTCAGGTGATTCGGTGCACCCAGGTTGGAGAAATGTTTTATAAATATGTTGACTTTTTGGTACGTATATATCATACTTTTATATCGCTTTAATTCTTTGAAGAAGGCCAAAATAACTCTTCCCCTTGAAGAAATAATATATTCTGACGTGATAGGGAATATGCGGATTAAATTTATTGGAATATTTCGTTATGCTTAATAAACGTCATATAACAAATTATATTCATGGTGGCAATATTTTTTACTAACAATAATAAGTTGTATATCGTTTATTTGACTGAGTAGTAACAACAATTGCTTTTGATTACTGCCACAGATTTATTTGCTAATTTTGCAAGCAATTCTTTTAAAGCAAGCTCTCCTAGGGTTACATTTCTACAGGTCGGTTGCACCAACTGTAATTCGCGTGAACTTCCTTAACTAGGATTAGCTATTCTCGGATTAGTGAAATTCGTGTTCCACCGAGAAAGATTAAGCTAACCGAAGATTACTGTTAGGTAATCACCCGAATTCGGGCGAGTAATCCCAATCACGCGTTAAGTAATCCTTGATTAAGGATTCTAACTCGAATGTTGGCGCAACCGACCGAACGTTTGTTACAATTGCAAACACTTTTCTCATTAACACAATTATTACAATAGTAGGAGTGAAACTTAAACGTCATTGCTATCATTTGCCAAAAATGCAAATGTATTTCCTGCCACGAACATAAAAAACGGGAAAAAAGTTATGAAGAAAATGGTTCGATATTACGACGCAACGGGACTGATTAGAGAAACACGAGACATAACGAGAGAGATAAGGGAAATGGAGAAATAAAATGAATCGTGTGGAAGTAATCGCAGAAGTTGAGGTGGTGAAGAAGAAAGCATATCCGTGCATTTCGTCCATCGAGCGAGGAATAGCCATGAATAATTTCCGTCGAGTTAATATTCGATATCGGGGAAGAGTACCGATAACAATCCATCGGCAATCAAACGTCGAATACGTGACGCGCATTTCATACATGACACGCGTGAAATAACGTCGGAGCTTCCAGTTAGAGCAGTTTCGTCGTGAAATGGGTGCACCGCCGTGAAACGTGACCATGGCGGCCGGCCCCTTATCAGGGGTGCCCGGCCTAACGCGTCCTGACCTAATCTAACCTGGAGAACGTGCCGCACCCCTGGCTGCCGAGGTGTCCTGGACGTACAATGCGCCGGCAAATTCCCGGCCGAGCTTTTTCGCATTCGAAAGGAAGGACTCGCCCCCGTGGGCGAGCCTTCGGGCAGGTTGGCGAAGCTCCACGTCGAGCTTCTCGGGGCTTAATCACTCCGTGGGGTGTACTATGATAGCGCGTCCTCGCGCAGCGCTCGGGGCTGCACCGGGTAAATCCTTAGATATTGTCGATCCTGCCGGCGACCGTTTCCGGATTACCGTGAGAAATTGGTATTGCTCGCGCGGATTGTGTCGTCCCACCCTTGATGGCTGGACACGTCGTCTTCGTAGCCGGGGAGATATCCGCCTTCGAGTCGAAGAACATCTTCTCGTTTACCGGACGCTTCTCAGGGGTAAGATTTGGACTGCTCGCTGCTGCGAAAACCTGCTTTTGTTGATTTAATAAGTATTTTCTCCAGGATAAAGGAGATTGGGAATAGTCGTTACAAGGGGTAAGACGTTACAGTGGGTTATCAAAAGCCTCCGCTAGGTGCAGCGCGTCCACCTCGACACGCCACGTGGCTCGTTCGACAGACGTCCATCACTCATAGTTTGGTTAAGAATGCTTCGAGAGAATGTCTGATACGTCGCTTTTTATATTTTACCGTGGACAAACTGAATTTTTTCAAGGTGCGATCACGGAGTGGTGTTACTTGTAAATCTACGGTCTTATCCGAAAATCTAAATAAATCACGGGTTTTAATTACCTTTCTTTCTCCTTTGTTGTTTTCTATAGCATCATGCATGCATTTAACATAATTACGTACGTTTAAGAATTTGCCCCGCTCTGTGGGGCAAGTTGTACACTTTGTAGAGGAGAAGAAATTCAATTTTAAGTACGTTAAAGGATTGATATAGAAATTGGACTCAAGAATTTATCGATAATGAACATTTCAATTATCCAGATTTTGTAGAAGACTCGTGAAAAATGATTAAGCTCGAGATGCAACAATCAGCCCCGGTCTTTCCTCCTGGGAAAACCGCGAGCGATTGCGCACAACCGGCGGCAATTATGCTGATTCTGGAGGGTCGGTATTAATTCCAGGTCGAAGATCAACTTTTTACCGCACCGGGCAGCGCGATGCACGCGGTGAGTCCGTGCATATTTCTTCTGTTATTGCAGGATCATAACGTAAGTGCGCTTAAAATAGCCCAAGGAAATGATAGCGATTGGCGTCGTCTTCGGTCCCGAGACGGATTTTGGATCGCGTCGGTAATACTCATCGGTATGCAATTAATGATTAACAAAAAATGTTCGCCCTTGCCGAGCTCGTTACGATTAGTGGCAGGCAAATGGATACAATTAGGCGAACCGATAACCGCGAGGAATAGGAAATGACGGGCGATAAATCGATTACACGATCGGCGATATTTCCATATCGGGATCGACGGCGGATGCACGGTGCAGGGCCGCTCCTTACGAGCGAGTGGCACGGAAAGGACGTCGGGCAGAAAACTGGTGTCGCGGGTGTCGCTAGGGCGCCGACGCGGGCCAGGCGAGCGTCGCGACGCCGCTCGTCGCGGCGCTTCCCCATCGGGGCCGTCCAGTGCATGTTCGCCCTGGAAACCGTGCGCCTCGCGTTAACTCGTTCACCCGCAGCCTTCTGCCCTCCGACCGTATCTCCGAGCGGCGCGATGCGTGGGCTCCGGACGTGATATGAGATAACACACGTGAGATAAGACATGCCGGTGGTACATCCCCCGGAAAAGCGTCCTTTCCTCGCGGGCTTTGCCAGCCGACGCTTCGCGCGACTTCGGGGAGACTTCGCTATAAATGGGATACGTCTATTTTCTTTCACGCGGACTGCTCTCGGGACGTGATTTGATACGTGATAAGGTTACTCGGTGGAACGTCCCTTGAAAGATTATCCTTACCTCGTGGGACTCGACAGTCGACATCGCGCGAGAATACTGACAATGGGATAGGGCCTTTCGTACAGAGATTTTCAACGTATGCTCTTGAAATGCCGAACGAGGCGTGATATGATATCACCCGCGAGATGTCTTGAAAGATTCCTATTTCTTTTTTTTGTGCCGGACTTGACAGTTAGTGATTTGCGCAATTTTGAGGAGAATTCGGTAAAAGTGGAATAGGTCATTTCATAGGGGGATTTTTAATGTTTACATTTAATATGAGATACGGGACGCGATGTGATATCACCCGCGAGATGACACGGTGTAGCATCTTCTAAAAGACTATTCCTTCTTTCCGGAACTTGACGATTGATGATTTGCGCGATTTCTTGAAACATTCGGTATTAACGGCATTGGTCATTTTATACAACGAGTTTTAACGGTTATACTTGACGTGTGACAGAAGATGTGACGAGATATCACATCCGAGATTAAACGGTGGTACATCCCCTGCATGAGAATTTCCTTTTTCCGGTATCCGGCAGTTGACACATCGCGACTTCGGGGGGATTTCTCCAAAGAAGAAAAAGGTCGCTTTATAACGCGATTTTTAACGCGTGCTGCTCTAGAATTGAGATATGAGGCGTGACTAAGGTCACGCGTGAGATAACACGTGTCGGTGGTACAACCCCTTTTTCGCGGGGCTTCCCAACCGATTCGTCCGACCTCACGTAGAATTAACTAAAAGTGGGATAGGTCTTTATAAAGCGCGATTTTTGAAACGAACTGCTCTCGAAATTTCAATTTTGAGTCGAACACGAGTGACGCAAATCGCTTATGAAAATTAAACGCTGAGCGTAATCATAAGAAAGATCAATCCGCAGATTGTATTTATCCGATAGAAAGGAAACGTTGGTTCTTCATTTGTTCACGTTTTGGAGGAATGGATGCGCTGCATAGATTAAGTTAATGTTTTGGACGCTTTGAGGGCTAAAAAGCTTTTTTAAGCACTGCTTTTACCGGAACATGTGCTCCGGTTATCATGCCTCCTGGTGAAGCCGCTACTTTGGCGCGGAGTAGTGCGGATTCTCTTTTTAGGAACTCTCTTATTTCATCTCGTTGATGCATGATAACGTGTCGGAAGTAATCGGGGCGTTACTTCTGTGAGAGGTTGGAAACAGTTCGCCTAAGTTGTGTCCATCGTACAACGTCAATCCGTGGAACGAATTTTACGACGGTTGTTAGAACGGGAAAGAATAAAAGTGACGACGTACAAACTCCTCGCGACTTCAAGACCATTCCTAATTCTTCTCCCTCAAAATCACGACGCAATACTCATAATAATTAATGCAGCGCATCCCCGAAACTATTTCTTCTTCAAAGATAGGAACAATCCAGGGAATTCTCATTTCTTTAGACGGCACGACCACTCTCGTTAAACTGCAGTACTTGAAATGGAAATCATTCCAAGGATCGTGTTTTCCGAAAATTTGGCGACGGTAATCCATCTGGTAGACAAAAGTTCCTGCCCTCCACCAGAGTCGGGCTTTGAATACGAGTACAGAGATCGCGAGGTGATGTATTCGATGGTTTTCGTCGGATCGTGACGGCTCCATCATGTTTACCCCTTTTATCACTGCTGCAACAGGAGCTTTTAAGCCGGCAACATTTTTGAGATCAATCAGCGTTTCGATCATTTGTCGTACCGCGAGTCCACCGTGCGATAATATCATCCGACGAGCGCACTCCATGATTGATGGGTCCATACATCTAACGCTCCCACGGCCGTGTTTATCAGCATTATAAAATTTAATCCAGATGTTAAAAACAATACCAGTCCGATCCGATACGAGCCCACCACCCTGGATATTCCAAAGAATTCCAGAGAACAAGACAGGGTTACAATTAATACGATTGCAAGGGTAGGGCTTATCTCATCATATTTTGATACGTATTCCAATATCGCGTGGGGTATCATTTCCGCGTCAGAATCTGCGCATGAATATCTCTATCTCCCGGTACAGTGGTTTCCACGTAATTTCGTAATGCTCCTGTAAGTATATAGGTATCCAATGAGGGCATACCTGGACACGTACGTAACGTGTGCATTACCGTATGCCATGCACTGCATGCGCCGCTGATACCATCCTACCGCAATGAAAGGTACGGTTCGATTCAGCGATGCGAAAGCGAACTTTTGGAATTCGAGATCAGTCGGGGAAGTTCGAAGCTTCGGAAGTTCGGGGCCGGGGGAAGTCGTGGGGAGGCCCGTGAGAAATGATTTCCGGGACGAAGGGTGACGGCCGCAAATAAAGATTAATGCCTCGAAACAGCCTTGGCGCTTCGTCAACGTTGTACCTCGACTTTCCGGACCGAGTACTGCCCAACGGGACGCGGATCGATCCTACGATCATTATCCTCCCTTATTTCGCGAATTATTTCCTTTGGCGGCAGCCATCGATCACTCGCGGCTATGACGCGAGCGATTGCGATCGGAGCACATGTTACGTCCGTGCCGGTAATAGATAGAAAGTACCCGCTGCAGAATGGCTCTGTGCGGAAAGTACAGGCCAGATTCGACGGCCTGATTTCGTCAGGGAATGAACAAAAAATACAACGGAAGATCAACGGTTGAGATATCGAGGTCACTTTTAATTTTCGACCGTGTATTTTTTGGGTAATTGCGTCACGACCGAGTGTCATACCTGTCCCGATCTGTATTGGGTCCTTCCATAAGTTCCTGGATAGTTATTTTGCCGTGAATTTATTTTTTTTCTTTTTAGAAAAAATTCCATGGTTAAATAAAATTGTCGGGGGGGGTGAAAAGAGGTGATAAGCAGTGCCGGGGAATATTTTGTTATTAATGAATACGCGGTTTGTTTCGTTATATCATCGACTGAACCGTAATATTTACGTGGAATCCATGTAAACACAAGATGGTGAAATACACGTTGAGAAATAGTGTAAAACCTTTGGCTGTAACCGTGTAAAGTGTTTTGCAAAAAAAACTCGTTTTACACTTTCTACTTCCCGCCTTTTAATGACAAATTCGAAGTTGGTATAACGTTTATTTTACGTTTATTAAACTATCGTTTCAGTAGTGTAACATGAATGTCGTTTGAGCATAGTCCATGTACGTAAAATAATCGTTCATAATCGTTTATTATACGTTAAAATGAAGTTTGAAACATTACGTTAATATACACGTTTCTTCTTCACGATTTTGTCTATACCTATTTCGACCAAAAGGTTTCGATGAGCTGGAGGAAAATGATACCGCTAAATAAATTTAACAATTATTATACGAAAACTCGAAACATTAATTGAGAAAAAATTATTAAACTTTAGAAATAATTTCAAGTTAAAATTTTCAAAGGTGTCTTTTGACACCTTTGGTAGAAATAGTGGCCCTCTGGACGAAGTCTCCCCGAAATCGAGGTAAAAAGTGGCTTTTCCGAAACTCATGCCGCGTCTCCGATTTCTAAGGTAGAAGTAGGATAGAAGAGGCAACTGCGGCTGCTTAACAAGATTGAAAATGAGAGTCCCCCTGATTCTGTTGGGAGGAATCGTGGTACTTTCGGTCGCGGTGGCGAGGGCTTTGTCGTGCGTGTGTGCGCCCCTGGAATGTGATTTCCTCACCGAGGAGGACTGCCCCGGAGGACTCACCTGGGATCCCTGCAAGTACGTATTTTCCGAGCAATCCCGCCAGTTCCACTTAATTTTGAGGCCGTTATTAGATCCGCAATCCTCTCTCTGCATTTTCTATTCAATTTCGAAATTTTACTGCCACCGAAATTCATCACAGAGAAATTCATCGTTGCGTTGAGTCTCGTTTAATTGTGGACGAGGAATAAATTTTACGTTGATTTTAAGTATTGGTGAGGGATGTCATGACACAGGTAGGATAAGATACTGTCATTGACACGATGCAAATGAGGTTTGGGTCGCTGGAGACCTCGGTAAAAAAGGAAACTAATATTTGCATGCCGGACATATTACCTACTTGAAAAATGGAAGAAATGGAAGGCAAGGGAGAGAGGAAAATTGCTGAATATGAGAGAGACGGGCGGATAAAGGGTTGTCATGTCGCTCCGACGAAAGCGCATATAGGGGTAATTAGGACACTTGGAGTACAAGGGAAAGATATATGGAGTGCGATCATATGTGGTTACTCTCGCGTGTTAATGTAAGCTCGTTATGTATACAAGGGTCTGAAAACGTCGTCGCAGCGATTAGAAAACTTTCTACAATTTGGTTACAATCGCAAATGGTTGTTTCCGTCACCCCAAGTTTTTATACACTGTACAGCGCGATCTCAAAAGTTTCATCCGAAAAATGAATTTCAATTTCTTTCTGGCTTTAAGTTTTCACTTCGAGAGATTTACGAACGTATATGTATTATGTTATATATATGCTAGGATATTTCAATATGCAGGGCGCAATGTTATCCGTCTCCATTTGATTCGAAAGCAGATTAGAAGATTTTCCTAGGATCTAGGACGCGATATTCTGACTTCTGTTAGAACGAGGTCCAATTTTAGGTTTCTGAAGTGCTGACACGTTCAAAGAATGGAAACCCTTAGGCGAACGTTTTATAGAAACTTCTGCCTTGACGGAAATTCTCTCCTACTGCCCACTCCTGACGAGACCCTGACGAGACCCTGACGAGACCCTGACGAGACCCTGACGAGACCCTGACGAGACTCCGTCGAGACCTCGAGCTAATCGAAAATGATACGACAACCTATTGACTTGATCACTTCACCTTCTATTTCGGAATTACTCTAATTTCGACATTGGACGAATTGAGGTATTAACGTCTGTCGAAATTTCTTTAATTCCGGAGACACGAGGGGTCAAATCCGTCCGTCATCAAATTTTAATCTTTCACCTCAGTTATTATTCCACTCCGATCTCTGGAAATCCTTCCTAATCTGTCTCTGCTTCCGTTTCCCGTTTCTCGTCAGACGTCTTCGTTTAATAATTATTTATTCCCATACCAGGACGCAACAGGAAGCACGGGTGTATAGCAATTACTTATACGCAATTTCGCTCATTATTAAGAGCGCAACAAAGCACTCGCGGCGAAATGAACGTCGATGCGGCAATTAACAAACTTTTATAATAAGGCGGGATTTATGAGCGATACTGTAATAAAAGTTTCGACCCAACAATCGAGACCTGCTTCCATTCTGAAGCGTCCGTTGCAGGAGCGGTGTAGCCGCTAGTTAATCGAGTCAAAGTCAGCCGGTATATAATAATCAGATTCAATACAAATTTGCTTCATTCATGAAAAGTTTACTCTTATCAAATAAAAATCTATCCATCGCATGGAAACATTCGCGGGGGAAACTTTCGTCGTGGTAATTGAGCGTTTTTCTTTTTTGACCAAGTCTTCTCTGATGAACATTGCGGTCGCCGTACGGGCCAAAGAACAATGCACAACAATATTCGCTAAAAACGTGGGCAGAAAGAAGAATTTGTTACAAAATATACTTGTAAATCGGTAAATCCCAATATGTTTAGTTCAATTTCATAATTACGTGTTATCAGCCAGAGCTCCTTGCGACAATCGAGAAAGTAGTAGGTACTATTACTACTACAGTACCCAGAGTTAATCCACTAATTCTAAAGTAAATGAAGCTGAAGCTTGTGGAGCTTCCATGTATTCGATTATTTCTTTTATGCGTAAATAAGGTCTAACAATTTGTGGCAATTTAGAGTACATAATGGATTTGGAGAAAAAATCGTCGCGGTTATCGAGATGTCGGCAGGCTTTATGTTTGCGTAGCAAATGTTCACCCATCGCTACATTTAGACATGTCCGTGTTCATATTTTCCCATTGCATGCATCCTGTCGGTTGATTTTCTATCGATTTCCAGAACAGTTGCCCGCGGAACTGTGTTAAGACAATCATTTCTTTTATGTGTAAATAAGGTCTAACAATTTGTGGCAATTTGGAGTACATAATGGATTTGGAGCGAAAATCGTCGCGGTTATCGAGATGTCGGCAGGCTTTATATTTGCGTAGCAAATGTTCACCCATCGCTACATTTAGACATGTCCGTGTTCATATTCGCCCATCGTGTGCATCGTGTCGGTTGATTTTCTATCGATTTTCAAAACAGTTTCCCGCGGAACTGTGTTAAGACAACCATATCTTTTATGTGTAAATTAGGTCTAACAATTTGTGGCAATTTGGAGTACATAATGGATTTGGAGCAAAAATCGTCGCGGTTATCGAGATGTCGGCAGGCTTTATGTTTGCGTAGCAAATGTTCACCTATCGCTACATTTAGACATGTCCGTGTTCATATTTGCCCATCGCGTGCATCCTGTCGGTTGATTTTCTATCGATTTCCAGAACAATTGCTCGCGGAACTGTGTTAAGACAATCGCGGTGCCCGCAATTGCGCCGTGCGTTATTGCGCGGGGCGAATCGACCGCGCTAATTTGCACGTTGCTTTTGCTTTAGCAGGTTGTTTCGGTAATTAGACGCGTAATCCGATGTCACTTTACAGTAAGTCGTCGAGTTTTACGAGTTCCCCATTTTTCCGGCTCGATGGAAGCGCGAATTGAGTAAAAAAAAATCGATACGATAATCTCTAAAGTCTAAGATTACTATATAAATTAATCAAGGATTATGAACATCGCTGATATTCGACGATTCGAATTAATACCGCGGATGCATATATTCCACGGGAACGGATTTTCCAGGAAAAGATTTTCCCTGGGTAGGGAACAAGATAAGCATTGAACAAACAGTGTATTATTTGAACAGCAGGCCACGTGTATGTTTTTACTCCCAGGGAACGAATGGTTTCCCTGAAAACATGGATCTTGATTGAAGTAAACTCCAACCCGGGTAAACATTCGTTGTCTACGGGATATTTGATCACCGAACTGGGCACTTAATTGTAAAGCTTTTCCTCCGGGGATGAAGAACGTTCCTTCGATAAATATTTTTTCAGGGAAATTTCTATCGACGCGTTGATACGTTACGGGTAAACCGTTGCGCAACAATAATTTCCCTCGACTTCTAGGCGGGTTTTCTTTTCATTTTTGGAGGGAAGTTTACACGGTTTATGAAACGACCGGGGGAGGGAGTGGATCTGTTATTCCGCGAGTTTTTTAAGACGCTGCATTACATAATCGCATTATTTCCCGGGCTAGCGAGTACGCCTACTTTTCGCCGACCCTCGAGGGAGGCACAAAAGAACACCGCGAAGGAGAATATTGCGTAAAAGGCCCTTTTCCCAGGGCAGTGTTACAATTTAATTCCCGCATTTGGCTTTTGAAGCCTCGGGGACGCGAGTTTACGGGCCGCGAAACTCCCTTAATTTTCCACGTCTTTTTTTTAACCCCCTACAAAATGTGGCGCGATTAAAACCGCGCGAGGCGAAAGGACGACCGGAAGGATGATCGTTCGCTTTCCGCGTGGCCGTTTGCGACTTCCGGATTTCTCGTAAGCTCAATTTTTTCGCCGCCTCGAGATGCGGCGAAGAAGCTGTCGGATGTATTCGAGGCGCTTGCCTCAAAACGGCGAAATTGGGTTCCGAGATGGTCCCCGGTGGAGGAGGCTACTTTGCCAAAGATTTCATTCTTTCCGCGAGGCCACTCGAGATTCAATAAAGTTTACCTTGTCGAGGTGTTCTCGCTGAAATTTCAAGCACAAACCGGCGAGGTGCGATATAAAGCGCGCACCATCTCCGGCATAAATTTGTGGGAAAGTGCGATGAAATGAGAATCTTAGTCGCCCTCTCTGACATTTTCTGGTCAAATTAGACGGTGGCTGGGAGGACCTCGTTGCAAGCTGGCGGCGCCGCTAAAATTCAATAAAGTCCCAGTCGTCAAAGTATTCATCCTGATAAGAACCGACGTAGAAATATGGGCCGCGACCCTGGTACCGCGGTTTACTCGTAAATTTTTACAACGCCCGATAACAAGGGGATTCGCCGTTTTGTTCGAGTTTTACGTAAAGATCGGAGCGCGGTTACGAGGATGTTGTTTCTCACCGAATTTCCATATTTTTCCCACGACTGGAGCGTCGGTGCGATCTTGTTGGAACTGCGGAGCGTAAACCGTCGACGGCCAGCAATGAGATAGCAACGGCAGCGTAAATTTATGTAGGGGAGAACAAGATGTTCCCTATGAACACCAATTGAAGCTGCGTCCAACGTGTACGTAGAATGCGCCAGTGCACATTGCTCTTAATTAAGTAAAGTGTAAAAAATACGCGCTCTTAAGGACACGTGTTCAAAGAGTATATAACGAGAATAGAAAATTAAGATAAACGCGAAGAAGTAACAAAATTCCAACTCAAGTCGCCTTGTCGATTAAACGTAATTCGCACGCAGTTTCAATGAAGGGCCATTTTATCTCGTAGAATCAAATTATGGTCCTGCATTTGAACGAGCTAAATTACTTAAGGGCGCAGTTCTAACTAGACCGTTTCACTAGAATTCCGTAATTAAACCATTTACTTGATTAAAGTACGATTTAATTAAATCAGCGGAATTTATTAGTGCCTAACTGTACCGTTTTTAATTGAACTTTTGGGTGATTTCGTGATCGGCTGGTTTGCATTCAAGGGAGGAAAGAATCATTTTTCATACTGTGAAGGTTAGGATGAATTTAAGGGGAAAGGAACATGTTTTAGGGGATGTTGGGGGCGTATTTGGACCCGTCTTAAGCAGTAAAATATTAAAATAAATAACGACTTAAAGCCGATAATTAGTTCGTTTCTTGACCCGGAAGCCGCCTGTCTCGGGATCTCGTTTCTGATACCATAAAGGTGCGTCATTGTCATTTTATTCTCTAATAAAATATTCACGGGACAAGGGAGGAGTGGAGGCGAGTTAGTGGCCCTGTCACGAAGAAAAATGATTCGGAAGGCGGTCGTGGAAAATTTCATTTTTACCCTGCAAAGGGGACGTCACTCGTTCCCCTTGTGAGAACGCGCAAATGAACGCTATAACTTACGTCACCTGGTATTCGGTGCGATACCGAGGGCAAATACAAAATAAGTAATTTATTTTCCATTAACATTTTGATAACTCCTCGGAATCAAAATACTAACAATTAGTGTTCACACACCTCAATCCACGCGTACATTCGGAGGCCTTATTTAACTCGGGTTAATCCACTAACAATAAGTATAAAATCACATTCTCTGTCTCTGTAATGTTCCATTTTTACGATATTCTAAATTGTTCAAGCCAGGTTCTGAAACTCATAATTTTCGATTCTAAGCCTTCAAGAAGCGTAAAACATCGAAAACGTGCCCGGACCAAGCCATGTTGGTTCAAGTCCACGATAAATAAATAAATTTCTGACGAAAAATGACATTTCGTGAGTTTCAGGACCTACATTAGGGCCTCCATATTCCCCTTGTAAAATCTGAAACGAATCGGTACCCTCAATTTGTTGAATACTTTCCCCAACGATTTGACGTCTCAGATACATCTAGGTTGACTCTTTCATATCACCTTAGAGTCTTTTTTTATCACACTCGGTGAATAAGTTAGGTATCTTTCGGTATAAATTTTGCAGAAATCATCGCCCCGGCCCCTTACCAGTTATTCCAGGGTGCTAATAAATTTGCACGACTTCTCGTCTTAGTTTCATTCGGCGTGGCGCACGTCTTCGTGCCGTCCGTTTTCGCTCGGCAAGCTGCCAGTTCCGCTCTCTCGGCGCGTTACCCCCGAGGCGGCTCTGGGAATGCATCCCCGGGTTCTTAAATTCTCGAATTCTCGAATTCCTGTCTCGGGGGGGGAGGAGGCTCCCAAGAGTTCCCTCGCAACTCCGCTCTCCCGCGAGCGAAATAAACCCGCGCTTTTATTTTCGCCGCGCGGTGCGACGCCGCGACGCCTCTTTTCTGCGGCGCATCTCATTCGAATTCAGACCACCGGAGACCGGTCCTGTTTACGCGACGAGAGGCGGCTACGTAACTCGTATAATTGCGTTACATAAAAAAGCTCGCCCGCCTCGCAAGGCGGGCACCGGTTCCCCTTTCTCCTCGCGGCAAGGGACACGCAATGCGCCTCCACGCATTCGGGAAAAACCGTCGAGCGCAATCGACGCGCGAACTCCACCTACGAGAGGTGGAGGACCCGCGAGTGGAAACCTTTTCACTGAATTTCGAGAGCCGAAGGGGAGTCCCGAAGGGGTGTCACAGAAGCCGAGGACCAGGGGAGGAAGAAAGGCTCTCGCTTGGAGTCAGAAGGGAAATGAAAGTCAAATGGAGTCGTGCCTTTATCGCTCGTAGTCGAATGAATGATAAGACCGGCGTACTTACAAACACTAATAATAACTGATAACTATAGCGTTGAGGATTTTTAATACATCCACGAGAAGTGAAAGATCTAACGTTGCATGTCTCGGTATTACGTGAAATAATAAATTCTGTACATATCATAGACGCGAGAAAAAAATTGACGTAACACATTGAAGCTTAAATTATATCCAGCAATTTAGGACAAAATATATCGTGTTCGGTTTGACGCGGCAGGTTATATTTCGCAGATAATAACCTGATAAGCGCGTTGTGGCAATATTGTGCTGTAAGGCTTTCAGTATGCGCTTGTATATGTATTTCGCGCGAAATTCTCCCGCGATTCTTAATACAAGGCATTTTTTTAGAGAAATCTGCCTGGAGTCGGATACGAAATGGAACTCGATCTAAGTCGTGCCTTTATTGTTCGGCGTTGAATGAATGATAAGTACGACGCCCTTCCAAATGCCAATAATAATAAAAATGATTATAACACCTTTGACGAATTTTGTACATATCATAAACGTGACAAAAAATTTGACGTAAACGTTAAAGCTTAAATTATATCGAGGAATTTAGGACAAAATACATCGTGTTCGGTTTGACGCGGCAGGTTATATTTCGCAGATAATAACCTGATAAGCGCGTTGTGGCAATATTGTGCTGTAAGGCTTTCAGTATGCGCTTGTATATGTATTTGGCGCGAAATTCTCCCGCGATTCTTAATACAAGGCATTTTTTTTAGAGAAATCTGCCTGGAGTCGGATACGAAATGGAACTCGATCTAAGTCGTGCCTTTATTGTTCGGCGTTGAATGAATGATAAGAACGACGCCCTTCCAAACGCTAATAATAATAAAAAGTATTATAACACCTTTGACGAATTTTGTACATATCATAAACGTGACAAAAAATTTGACGTAAATGCTAAAGCTTAAATTATATCGAGCAATTTAGGACAAAATATATTGTGTTCGGTTTGACGCGGCAGGTTATATTTCGCAGATAATAACCTGATAAGCGCGTTGCGGCAATATTGTGCTGTAAGGCTTTCAATATGCGCTTGTATATGTATTTGGCGCGAAATTCTCCCGCGATTCTTAATACAAGGCATTTTTTTAGAGAAATCTGCCTGGAGTCGGATACGAAATGGAACTCGATCTAAGTCGTGCCTTTATTGTTCGGCGTTGAATGAATGATAAGAACGACACCCTTCCAAACGCTAATAATAATAAAAATGATTATAACACCTTTGACGAATTTTGTTGGGTACAGGACACTTTATGGAAGAAGCTGCATTTTAATGATCGGTGCATATATTGCGTACTTGCGTGCACGTTTCACGCCCGAGATCGTTAGTTAACGTTAATTTGGCAGGGATGCCGAGCGTAAAACCGTCTAATGGCCACTTTTCCGTAATTCAAAGTCCCTCGGTACCGACGATTCGCCCGGTACGCCCGGACGCGGTGTATAATTTATTCCGAGGGTTAGTCCGGCACTTCTGCCCTACGTAGGACGCGTTTTCCCAGGCAGGGAGACTTTGACGGAGGGAACTCCTTTTCCGCACCCCTTTCGGGGAGACAATTTAAATTATATCGAAGTTTCCTTCGCCTTGGGCCAACCTTCTTCGAGAACCCTTCCGAGATAACGGCCGCGAAGGAATATGGCCGCGGTAACGTCTTCCGCCATCGTATCGCGAATTTATCGGGAAAATGTTTAGCATGCATCGCGGCTGTCGGGCTACCCGGGACGTGGCATTTGAATTAGGGAACGGGGAAATAAATCTCGCCTCCGCCGATACCCAGGGAGGAGGGAATCGGGATTACGCGCGATGGAAACGCTTCCTGGGGAGAGAAGCCGGCCGAGGGGGTTTTATTCCACGAAAAAAAGGTCTTATTCCGGATATTGAAACGCGACGAGTTAAAACGGTCCATGCGGAAGTATCGCGAGACGTCTCGTGGGATCCTCCAATCCCGAAGGAAGACATGTCTCTGCTCGGCCGAAAACATGGAAGACCCATTTAAGGATATCGCAGCTCTTCCCGAATCCGTCCTTCCGCGGTACTTCGATTCATTGATCGTGATATCATTATCTCCCGCGACTCTTACTTCCCCTATAAGGGGAGAGTCGTATCGATTAAGAGGATATGAGAGGCGCTAAGGAATTTAATCGACGTCTATATAGCAAAATTGATCTATTCTCTTTTTGGGGGTAATGCCGTTTTGAATACTCAAGTGGGAACATAAGCTGGCGAGTCCCAATACCGACATTTATATTTGTGTTGAAGCCTTTTACAGTCTACGTTGAGAATTATACGAACTGAAGGGTTCTATATGTCATCTCAGCAAAGTAGTGACTTGGAAGTTTTACAATATATTTATTAACATTTATACAGTCACTCAGATTTTTTTCAAGCAAAAATATAAGAATACTCCGGTGCTCCACCCCTCTTTCCGCATACGTGCTCCGTTCCACGTCTGTACCCACCGACTTCGAATATTGATAAATCCTTTATTCTACGTATTCTAGACATATTATAGAAGCAACTTATGAAATAAAATATTTTTCAATTTTTGTTTGACCTATCACACGGTACGACCGCCTTAAAATGAAACCAATATTCGTCCCGCTCCGGTCGGAAGAAATCGACGCAAAGGGGTGGCGGATCAATCGTTGCCCAGGAATGAAGCAATTTGTCGAGGATGGACTCCGGAGGATCAAACCGCGATCGCCGCGACCCACTTCGGGGGGTGTTTCGCGAATTACCCGGTCGGGGAAGAATGATTTACGCCGCACTAGCTCTATATCGCAACCTCGGACCGCGGGTTTAAGGGTATCGTAAAATGATCCCGGCTTGGGTGATGCTGCGGCGCTTCGCTTCCAATTAACGCGGCGTGGCGTCGCGCGCAACCGGTAGGACTCGTAAATCACTGCCGAGAAGGGGAGAGCCCCGCCCGAAACGGGGTGGTCCCGACTTCGGGGGATAGTTTTCAACGGATGTCCCTTTTTCTGCCCCTGCAGGTGCTGCAAGGTGTGCGCGAGGGTCGAGGGCGAGCCTTGCGGGGGCCTCTTCGGGTTCTCCGGAAGCTGCGCCGTCGGTCTCCAGTGCGTCATTAAGAACCTGCTGGACCACGCGCGAGAAGTCGACGAGGGCATCTGCACGAGTAAGTCCGACTTTGGTTTTCTTTGGGACCTCCGAGGGAACTTCTTCGGGGTCGTCTTCGGAGTCGAAGCCGTTCGAGTCGAGATTGTATCGAGCAAGTAATAGGTCGGCACGGAGGGAAATGGGCCGTGAAAATTGCGAGGGTTTTCGGCACTCCAGGGACACAAAAGGGCCCCCGAAGGAAATTCCCTCCCCGCCTAACAGATTGTACCGCGCGAAAAAGTCTCGTCCCTCCTAAGTGGCGCGTCCTTTCCTTTCGCCGGGAAAATATTCGCAATTTACGGCAACCTCCGAGGAACGCTTCGCGACGAACTTCGCCTTCCTCCAATTTAACGACTTTCCGAACGCTGGGGTCCTTCGCGAATGCTTTTACGCTACCACGTGGAGGCTGCCGTTATCAATGGGCACGAAACGATAGGTTTGCTCGCGGTGTCTGCACTTTCTACCCCCTCTAGGGTAACGAGGGTACTACACTTCTCTTGAAAGGTGCAGAAGGGTAGATACACTTTCGTCGACGTCCCGAACGTCAGAAAGCTCAAGAAAGTACAAGATGGCCGATTCAGAGGGATGATGCGGTTTTGTTGCCATTCGAAAATTCATAATTTACTTCATTCCAACCGCAGTTACGCAGTAATCCATAATAATTGTAAATAAATAAATTGCAAATCAATACACAATTTGTAAGAAATAATGATTCTACAATTTTCTCAAAGATTACGTACAAAGTTAAAACGCTAAATCGTTCAATACACCAAGAAAATGTATTGATCATTATTTCTATTTATATTACGTTGAGATCCTGGGACAAACTTTGTATTTTCCTGTTTGTTGGTATTTTCAATTTTTAAATTTACCGCCGAATTCACGGCCTACACTTTAATAACATCTTGCCCTCGCTCGGGATCGAGGGTAGAAAGTGTAGAGAGAACTCGGGGTAGATGCCCTCGCAAAACGAACAGCAACGTCTGCGTCTCTTCCGTCAAAACGAACGCCAAAGGGTACACTTTTCCTAAAAGTGTAGAAAGTGTAGGCAAAACGAACAAACCTGACCTAGACCCTAAGCGTCTCTGCAGGAATCGTTACGCACATTCTGCAGAATAACGTTCCTATTTCCCCCGCTTCCAGCTCGAAAACTACCCTCGCCGTAGATCGATGTTAAATTGACGCACCAATTTGCAGCGGGAATGCATCTATGATTGGTTTGTGCTCGGACCGCGACACAATTGGTAAACATAATGCACTTATGCTGCACGTTCGCGCGCACGCCCAACAGAACACCGGGTTTGTGGCACAATAGTTTCAGCCGCGTTGCCAGCAAAGTCACCCAAAGTTCCACCCTGTTTGGTGTCGCGTGATCATCTAGGACACAACTTCCCCTGAAATGATTCTCATCGCCCTTAATTCCTATTTTTTCTAAAAGCGCGCTCGACATCCCCCGTACCTAATTCCATTGTTCGAGTACTGCATCAATCCCATTTTCCACCGGGGGATATCCTCGGAAGTCGTTTCAGCCGCGTTGCTAGCAAAGTCACCCAAAATTCCACCCTGGTTGGTGTCGCGTGATCATCTAGGACACAACTTCCTCTGAAATGATTCTCATCGCCCTTAATTCCTATTTTTTCTAAAAGCGCGCTCGACATCCCCCGTACCTAATTCCATTGTTCGCGTACTGCATCAATCCCATTTTCCACCGGGGGATATCCTCGGAAGTCGTTTCAGCCGCGTTGCTAGCAAAGTCACCCAAAATTCCACCCTGGTTGGTGTCGCGTGATCATCTAGGACACAACTTCCTCTGAAATGATTCTCATCGCCCTTAATTCCTATTTTCTTTAAAAGCGCGCTCGACATCCCCCGTACCTAATTCCATTGTTCGCGTACTGCATCAATCCCATTTTCCACCGGGGGATATCCAGCCGCGTTGCCAGCAAAGTCAGCCAAAATTCCACCCTGGTTGGTGTTGCATGATCATCTAGGACACAACTTCCCCT
Organism: Orussus abietinus; assembly: GCF_000612105.2. Lineage (NCBI taxonomy): Eukaryota > Metazoa > Arthropoda > Insecta > Hymenoptera > Orussidae > Orussus > Orussus abietinus. The sequence goes on from NW_019396002.1 coordinate 377,669, forward strand.
GAAATGATTCTCATCGCCCTTAATTCCTATTTTCTTTAAAACGCGCTCGACATCCCCCGTGCCTAATTCCATTGTTCGAGTACTGCATCAATCCCATTTTCCACCGGGGGATATCCTCGGAAGTCAAATTAGTCTCTCCCTATCGCATCGGGGAATCAGCTGATCGCTCGCTCGGGAGCGGCACTCCCTCCACCCGAAGGGCGGTCCCACCCGAACGAACGGGCGGAAATGGAGGCTGTAACGCAATAAAGCTCGACGGGTAAACGTCGGTAGACGTCAGTGTCGAGTCGATATACCGGCTAGCGGTTTAAATGAACGTTAAGCCTCGGCCAAGGCGATGGCGGAATGGAAATATTCCCCGGCATGCGAGCTCGGCGTAAAATTATTTTACACCGGGCCCGTTAAAGCGGAATAGATAAGCCGCTTTGAACGCGAACCTACCCCTGCGGTCCTCGGTAATTTATGTCAGTCCGAATCGCATTACACCACGCGGTGCGGCCCGCTGCAAGTGCGAGCACAAGTGCACCCGCGCACCCTCCCCCAGGAAGATTGATCCCTTTACAACGGCACGGCGTGTTTGCATTTTGAATACTTAAGGCGGATAAGGTTAGCGGTGGCAGGCTTATTCCTCCACCGGGATTCGCCGAAGGAGGCGTTCGAAGTAAACGAGGAAAAGATGAACTTCCGGCGCGTCGATGACTCCGTACGCTTCCGAGTCGTAAAAGCGGGGGGAAAAAAAATAGGAAAAATGCGCGAAGAAAGGCGAAGGAGGTACCGCCTCTCTTCAAGGTAGGTGCAGCTTCAATGACGCTTTTTCTTCGGCTTATTTTACTACCCCGTTTTCTCGGGGAAGCTCGCGCGGGACAATAAAGTCCGAGCCGCGGCGGAACGACGGCGCGGCAAATATTGCACCGCAAATATGCACGGCGTCTCGATAAGGCCACGGAGGTTTAACTAGATTCTCGGTAAACGTTTGCTCGGCGATATTTGGGTAATGCAATATTGTCGGCGGTCCTTTTGACGGCCCCGAAGATGGCGCGCGCGGCGTCGGGTTGATCCCGGTTTACTATTTTTTTTTTTATTTAACCGTCGGTCAAGTTTAGAGACGGCTTGGCGTCGGTGCTATTTGACCGACGCATCGTGAGTTATCGGAGAAATTTCCGCAGACGGATACGAAAGACGGCGCGCGTTCCTTATCCGGTCAGCGGCGTTTTGCGTGACATTTTGTGGAAGGCTTTATTCCAGTCGCACGCACGCCACGTTAAGCCGTTTCAAAGGGTCGTAAAAGCGGCTTTACCGTATCGTCGACTCAATCTGTAATTCCATTTTACTGCAGGAATTCCTTTGTTTCTTTTCCCGGTTAATTTACGGCGAGCGGTTCTGCACGAGAAGACGTTTCCTTCGTCTCGAGGAAGAGGACGTCGTTCTGCGATTTAGGGAGGTCATTTATCGATGCTCGTCCGAGTGGCATGAATAATCGATGGCCGCCTAATGATTTTTCAAATCGACCGTGGCAGCATGTTGCATACATCCAAATTGTCTCCCCCGAGTGCCGGACGGGACGAGTTCGCTCGGATTATTTTAATCCAATTTTGAAGGATCGTTTCCGGGACATAAATATGCAACGATATGTAAATCCGGATATGTATTAAACATCGTTCGGGTAATGGCCAGCGCGCAAAAGAAACGAGCCGATGCACATTCGTACGTTCTCGGACGGGGAGAATCATCCCCTCATTGGGATGACCTTAATTCATTAGAAATTCAATGGGCCCATAACGAGCGCGAACATCGATGAAAGCAATCCGAAGGATTTGCATGGTATACATTATTCGCCGACTCGATGCTTGTTGTGAATTAAATCGATGCCGGAAGATCGGGCCGAGAGGACTCGCATCCGCCGTGTTAAACATTCGCGATCCGTCATGACCGAACGCGATTCATGAATGCCTCGAATTCTATTTTTTATTTACTATTCCAGTAATGGATTGTCAACATTTCCTCGTAGCTTCGATCTATCCCGGGGATATCTTCAAGATCGAAATATCAGAGGCACTTTATTCGCTATCGGATTACGAGAATGCAACAATAAAAAGTGCATCGGAATACCTCCTCGGCGAAATTTCCCGGTCATTTTGAATTTCGATAGATCAACAAAATCAGGAACACCGATAAAGGAAATAATGAGAGGTCATTTCGTTAAAGATTGCCGCTAATGGTGGTATTAATTTTCGTTCCATTTACCACTGTCAACGGTACCGCGAAGATAGCAGGTATATGGCCTCGTTTTTAAATAATATTAATTTCTAATAATCAATTACGCAGCTGATACCCGTTGTACTCAATTTCTCGTAAGGAAGTGGTTGACAAAAATGCGCCGTTTTCTCCGATTTCACCGAGTTTATTACAACGTGACATTTTTCAACGGAATTTCTTTCTTTTGCACGAACCGCCGGATTCCTTTCCAGTCGCTGAATTTCAAGGCCAATTTTCTGCCCGAGTCGTCCTATCTCCGGCTTATCACTGGCATGTACACTCATTCCGAATGCATTTGCCTGCAAACCAAGCCGGTAGACGGTATCGATTACAGAAATCAACGCGTCAACGTCACGCACTTAGCTATGGGATTCTTTGCGCGGGAAAATACGAAAGAAGTGAAAAATTCCAGTGCTCATTCCGAGAACGTATCAATAGCGATGTAATCGAGGGAGAACGGCCCGCTCGCGTTCTTTTTTTTTCTCTGCAAAGGCCACTTGACACACACGGAATGACCCATTAAACGGAATACCACGGTCTCGTGCAAAGATCTTGAGAGCCTGGCTCTCTTTTCTTCCTACGGAGTTGCGCGGCACCGGCAAAGCATTAAGATGAAGTGAAACCCCCCTCAAATCAGTCGATTCGAATAAAACACTTTTTTTTTCTAAGGGTATTTGACCAGACTGTCCGAAACTTTGACACATGACTCGTGATCATCTAAGAATTGTCCCGACACATTCAAAATTTGGATGTTTCATGCAAATTTTTCAACTTAGCCCAGACCAGAACCAAAATGGCGTCAAGCTCTCATATTTCGATTAATATACAATTATTGAAGGCTCTGATATGAGAAACGAAAGGGTCAGGACAATTTGACGACAATTTAGAACACTCTGGTAATCGATAAACTTGAATTTGAATAGGATAAAGACAAAAAAAGTGTCTTATGCGCTTCTATGCTAAAACGATGGGAATTCGAGGTCTCGGAGAGAAAATTGATTTGACCTGGAAATTACAAATTACACTGCAGGGGGTCCCTCTGCAGTCAATTAGGTCCCCAGAAAGCATGAATACAGAGGATTTCTGGAGTTTTATTTCGATTCCTTTATAATTATTGACATCAAAACAATTATATTATTGATATAAAAACGCCATTTGGTGCAATACCCAATATAATTCGACACAGCTGTCAATATAAAAATGAACGTCGGCAGCGTATATATTTATAAAAATCTTCTTTATCGACGTCGATCAAGTTCCTCGACGTGTTTCGCTTCACCTTAATCTTCACGGGTCAGTAGCTCCGGGCGACAGGGAAACGCTGAATATCGCGTCATTCGGATATAACTTACGCGAATCAGCATAACGAATGGCATACAGTACTATTATTGTATGATTAAATGAGCCCCGCGCGGCCGCGCTTCGGGGAATGCGTGCAATTAGCTCATGAATCATAAACCGCACGCACTATCGGTGACCGGATTATTCCGCGGACTGGCGCGATCTTTTAAACACCGGAAAGAATTCGGCATCCCACTTATGACACATATCCCTTATCAAAACCGGAAGGCATTCGGTAACTCCTGCCGCGTAATTCGAGGTAGATCTGTTAAACATACGTTGTCATTTCCCAGGAAGGCTCATACGTGCAGTCTAATTACGAATAACCACGTTTGGATTAATTACTCTCCTATTGTCGGTACGATTAATTATAATTCCTTACGAATGAAATTACCTCGGAGGTATTTAGGCGGTTCGTCACGTTTTCAGAAATTACTCCGATGGAGGAGCTTCGTTTCCTTTGAAATGGCGTAAAGGTTCAAATTTGAAAAATCTGAAATTAGAATTTTGGAAGACACACCACCAAATGACGTTACCACCAAAAAGGGTATATATGAATTTTATTTTATCGACGTCGATGAAATTTCTCGGCGCCTTTCATATCACCTTAATACGCGGCGAAACGAATGAAATTAGTCGGGGGATATTTGCATCGTCACGTTTTGAGAAATTGCTCCAATGGAGGAGCTTCGTACCTACTGAAATGGTGTAAAGGTTCAAACTTGAAAAAACTGAAAATAAAATTTTGGAAGACAGACCATCAAATGACGTTACCACCAAAAAGGGTACAGATGAATTTTATTTTATCGACGTCGATGAAATTTCTCGGCGCCTTTCATATCACCTTAATACGCGGCAAAACGAATGAAATTAGTCGGGGGATATTTGCATCGTCACGTTTTCAGAAATTGCTCCGATGGAGGAGCTTTGTACCCACTGAAATGGTGTAAAGGTTCAAACTTGAAAAAACTGAAAATAAAATTTTGGAAGACAGACCATCAAATGACGTTACCACCAAGAAGGGTACAGATGAATTTTATTTTATCGATGTCGATGAAATTTCTCGGCGCCATTCATATCACCTTAATACGCGGGGAAACGAATGAAATTAGTCGAGGAATATTTGCATCGCGGCATGTACAGATGAATTTTATTTTATCGACGTCGATGAAATCTCTCGGCACCTTTCATATCACCTTAATACGCGGGGAAACGAATGAAATTAGTCGGGGGATATTTGCATCGTCACGTTTTGAGAAATTGCTCCAATGGAGGAGCTTCGTACCCACTGAAATGGCGTAAAAGTTCAAATTTGAAAAATCTGAAAATAGAATTTTGAAGACACACCATCAAATAACGTTACCACCAAGAAGGGTACAGATGAATTTTATTTTATCGACGTCGATGAAATTTCTCAGCGCCTTTCATATCACCTTAATACGCGGGGAAACGAATGAAATTAGTCGAGGAATATTTGCATCGCGGCATGTCGCGTTTTCGGCAAATTGTCATAATGGAGGAGCTTCGCCCCCTTGGAAATGGGATAAACGACGGGGTTCGGGCAAATTCTCATACCGCTCGTTTCCGATTAACGGGATGCACGGATTGGCATTACGAATCGCGTGCGGTGGTGTTATCGCGTGATTAGATGAACCCCTCGCGGTGGCACGCTTAGGGGAATGCGTGTAATTCACCCACGGTCGATAAACCACGTGTACTATCAATAGTTAAATTGCTCCGAGCACCGGGCCGACGTATGGCCAGTTGGACGGATTCGGTTAGGGCTTTGTCACCGATTTCGATATTAAAGTGCCTATTTCGGAAGTCCTCGAGGAATTCCGGTCGCGTACCGCGAGATGCACCGCGATTGTTAGACCCGGGTGCGCGACTTTCGAGGAAGGCCCACGTAGAGCGAACATCCCCTCTCTAATCTAACTACATTTGAGTTCTCGCAGTTCTGTTGCTGCTTTCCTCGACGCCGAAGTCCGGCTGTTCAGTATTCATGAAATACCGCGTTTCGTATGGGCCGGGACGATGAGATTAGCTCTGCGATATTTACATCGAAGGGGGGCTGCGTGTTCGGAAATTGCCGAAATGTAAGCCACTATCTCCTGGGGGTGTTGCCAAGGGAGGGTTCAACAATTTCTTAAGTACATCCATCGTACGGAAGCATTCAATAGGGTTAACTTTTCATCGAGGTACACCCTGCTAAACGTATTCATAAAATTCATACACTTTTGGCACATAGGGTTGGAGCAAAATTATAAATTTGACGTTTCAATGATGAATTATAAAATATATAAGTAAGAGGTTATAGAGTTAGGGTATCCATGGCTGGATAATACTTCCACAGAAATGTAAGAATACGATATTGTTTTTAGCAGTATTATGTAAGAACTCATCTCGTATGCCGGGCACCGGTTTCATTTTTTTTTTTTTCAACTAGGAGTTTAATTTTAAATGTTATTCCTTCATGCACGTTGCCACGAGATGAAAGAGGTGGAATCATAATATCTTATTTTACCTCTTCGCATGTAAGCTATTTATTCAACGGTACGACATGAGGAGCCTCTGATCCGAACTGCAGAGACGGGTAAAGAATAAAGGGCGAAAGAGAATACCTTACTAGTCTTTGGAGACGGAAATCCGATTTTCTACTCGGCGCGCATAAAGGAGATCAAATTGATGACTCAACGGGTGGAGGTATTTAAATTAGCGGGAAATTGTAGTTTTCCGTCGAAGAGGTTTTTCGTTACGATGATCGGTCGAAGGGTCTTACTTCCTCGGAAGAATATTGCTAACAAGTTACAGATATCTCTCCGAGTTGATCCTCTTAGACTCTGATATGTGACGTGTAACTGGGGAATCCTTTGTCGACGTATCATATCGAAGCTGTTCGATCTGGCACAAAAATGCCCTTCGACGTCTTCAGAAGCTTCGGAAAGGATCAGTTACCGAACAGGAGGAATATCGGCGCAGAAGTCAACCCTTTACTGAGAAAAAGTGGAAAATTTCCCGGAGAAGCATTTTCCGTGATCCGATTATTATAAACGGCTTAAGTTTCCGAGCATTTCTTGTACCATAGAATAGGAGGCAGAGGGGAGCTTGTTAAAGCGAAGCACTTGATCTCTAAAATTCGAATAAATTTAAAAAAATTTAATTCAATTTAACAAAAATTATTCTTCTGCATATTCAGAACGGAGGCTTTCCTTGGGAGTGTTCCTTTCGCGCGTTTCTGCTAAAAATAAGAAATTCATAGATAAATCGGTTCAGAGAGATAATTTGCAGAAAACAGAAATTAAATGCGATGAAAACGAAGACGAAGTGGTAATTGCAACGGGTCTTTCCGGCCCTTAATTTTCGTTTTTCACGTTTTCGAGCGATTCTGGATGCTGTAGTGAAGGACACGCAAAGAAGCGGGAGAAGTTTTCACCCGTTTCTTTGAGACATTATGAATCGGTTTTAGCATCTTCTCCGTCGACTCTCCATTTCGAGGAAAAGTACGGCTCGGTACGAAACTTTCCCCGGCGCGGTCTCATCGAGTCAAAGAAGTATCAAAAGTGATGACGTCCTGTAATATTTCCCAGGGAGTAGGATGTATCAAAGCGGAGTGGGAATAGGAGAGTAATTCGAGCAGAAAAAGGAAGGAAGGTAAAAAGGAAGAGCCGGGGCCCAAACTCCGACCCAGTGGGCTTCATTAAGATGATTTGTTGCGAAGTACGGTTTTCAATGGAATTACTTTATAAGGCACCTGTGAAGCAGCACGAGTAACGATAAGTTACTCCAGAGGATTATGCTGCCCGGCTAGGTATTATAAAGTGCCATTTTGTCTTTTCCATTCTTCCGTCATAAAGGCAGCATTACATTATAAGCTCTCCGAATGAAAACCAAGAAGCCCTCCACGAGATGAAACGTTCATAATGGATAATTTAGTGGCCCTGAAGATGATTAGTTTTTCAATTATGACTTAAACCTTGACTGTTTTCAATGCCCTCTGTCTTAAGTCTAGGTTATCGAATGCATTAACGTTTCACGTATGCTTCGCCGAGAAGGGTACTTTATTATTTCGGCAAATAGATGAATCGGTTTTCCGGGGAAACCGGAGGTGTATGGAAACTGCCGTCGAGTATTGATTCGCGGATGATCGTTACGCACGGAATCGATCGGAAATGCGTTTAAGACCGAACATTTGAAGAAATTGAATCACTCGATCTGCTGAATATCCTGCGAGAGTAGCGGTGCACTCAATTGGATTTGTTTTAACGCGATTGTTTCCTCGGTAAAGAAGAATCTTCGTGCTGCAGGGGATGTTTCGCGCCCGGTCGGAGGGGCACGTTTCAGCCACCTTTCGGTTTGGACAAATGCCCAGGACACCTCAAAAGTCAAGAAATATTCAAGGATTCTACCAAGAGAGTCTCCTGAACTTCCCCCAATAATATTTGACAGTTGCCAGTCCTTTAACTAACCCATTTCTACATGCGCATGTACTTGAAAAATCCGTCTCTTGATGATAAGCAACAGTTTTTGCGGATTATTTCGCTCTTGGTGATGAGCAACAGTCATTGCTCGCAGATTATTCCGTCAAATGATGCAAATGGGTTAACAAGTTAAAAGTGAAACACTTCTTTTTTTTTAGTAAATTACCATTTCCATTCATCTTTGTGCATCGATGTTGAGACAATTTGTGTAAACGTTTTCGTTGGCGTTATTCCATCAGCCAATTATTGATATTTAAAGTGAAATGAAAATAATAAAAATAAAAAATTAAATAATTATGCCCAAAACAATTTGTCCCGAACGCGTAAGAGCGTTTCGTGAGAAAATAATTCAGAATAATGAGACTTAATAATTCTATTTAGATTAGAAGTTACTCTTCCAACGTGCCTGGTGGCCATGCACTGATTTTGGTTTTGGCAAATTGTAAATGCACTACTTTGCAAACTCTCATTCCGCGTCGAATTACGATTTGTTATCCGCAAGGAAGAGGTAGAACCGGTATCAATATAATATTTTTCCTCAGTGCCGTATCTCGTAATGCGAAGGTCTGCAAAATGGATGGGATGCTTCGTGGGTACGGCAACATTGGGCCATTGAAATATTCATAAAGCGAAAACGAGCTGTACTTCATACGTGTGCGATGTTCTTCCCGATTCTTTGCAACATTGCACATGCAGTTACTCGTACGAGGTATTTCGCAGAGACGTTGGAAAATCCCTTAAAAATGATACCGGGAAATCTCGCGAAGATCACGTAGAGAAACTGATACAAAAGAAGCCGCCATTATTGAGAGGAACAATTGTAAATATATGAAATGCAATAGAACGCTCGAGAAATGGTGACAATTGTACAGGTGGGGAAACGCAAGTTCGTGAAAATTGATGAAAATTAAAGGGTCGAACTATGGATGCAGCGGTGCATTATGCACTGGGAAAACCTAAAGCACTTTCTGTCCTAAATTTCCTCAAAACTCTCAAATTAACTAATTTTCGCCTTAAACGCGATAGGTACTTCGCTGTTTCCTTAGTTGGGGTGGGTACGGTAAATTAAGACAGCAGCCGCGAAACGAAACGCCATTCCGAAAGTTCTACCTTAAATTGTATCTCGTGCGCCGCCTATTGTAGCTGAGAACTCTCCCAGGTGAAGTACAATGATGGCGTGAGGCCGCGAAAGAGCTTCGCGAGGAAGTTTCGTGGGTTGTTACGATCGGGGGCCGTCTTCTTTAAAGACTGAGACGGAGGAAGTTGGTCGATGGGAAAAAGTATAAATCTCGACCCTCTCCGATAAACACGGGGCTGCGAATCGAATCTTCCACGTGGCGCATGCATAATCGTCCTTTCCGTATTCTTCCCGTGCCTCCGTGACATCGATTCCACCCCGAAGAAGGGGAAAAAAACGTGTCGTTCCTTTCTAAGGAATCGGCAAGGAAAAACGACGCTTTTTATGCCCTGCAAACGTCCTCGGCATTTTTCCAAGCAGTCCAAGAATTCAGAATTTCTGGGGATTTCGAGCGATTTTTTTCCGATTTTTATCACTGATTCATAAACGCATCAGTTTTGCTTTTCATTGATGGAGTACTGTTTGGGATGTATTTTCTGGAACTGTAGAATAGGGATGCAACCAGTCTAATGTTTCAGCTGGTTAAACTCGAATCAAGCATGTATTCGAGTCAACTCGAGTCATTGGGATGAACGAAAGCGACTTGCGAGGGTGAGAATGAAACTGAACGGATATGACAACCGCGTGTTATTCCTTAATTCGAGTCGTCACCATTCGAGTTGTTTTACTTACCATAGATTTGATTCGCCACGTCGAATTTAAAATTAAAAAATTTTTAGCTTGCGGTTTTTTTCCCTTCACCGAGTTGCCGAGTCGAGTCCAATCTGGAGTTGGCAATATTTTCGAATTCGAGTACATCGAGTTGACAAAGTATGCGACTCGTCATGTCACTATTGCACAGTCTCAACATGCCCACGTGATAGGGTTACCGCGATATCACCCTTGCGTATTGATATCGATATCGTGCAGGAGTTGGCAATATTTTCCAATTCGAATACGAGTTGACAAAGTATGCGACTCGTCATGTCACTATTGCACAGTCTCAACATGTCCACGTGATAGGGTTACCGCGATATCACCCTTGTGTATTGATACCAATATGGTGCAGGTGTCCGGTAGAACAGAAAGTAGTCTCGTTTCCGCCATCAAGTTACACGGCCGTATCTGAACTGAAAGTGCCTTGATTTTCCGAAATAAAATGAAGTACCGTGCTCAAAAAAATCCCCTTGAATAAGGGTAGCGTTTCGCATCGGCGGTCCGTTTGGAGAATAATTCTTTGAGATCGATAAATCGGAACGAAGAAAATTGCCCTCCATCTCCGCGTTGCATCTTTCCAATCAAGAGGTAAAGCGAGTTCCAAGTTGACTCAAAAGGATTATCACCGCAGGGTCGCGGACGTTATCTCGAAATGCGATCCGTGAATTTGGCTGCCTCTCCGGATTTACGACATCACTGAAATATCGATTATGATAATTCGTGCTATTCCGCGGAGTTACCCTAATTTATGCCATAAAAGTCTCATGGTGTCCGACGTACCGACACCGGAATTTTCCCCGGGGTGAAAAGTTATCCATTCATTTTGCTCGATTTATCCTTTCGGGAAAATCGACTAATCCTTCCCGGCTTTTCGGGGTACGTCAAGCTGTCGAATCTCGAGGATAAGTTTAACTCTGGACGCAAATAAGATTCGGAGGAGAAACGGAGGGAAGTACTCGAGCTCGCTTCGGTCCACATTGCTTTCCCACGCGTTAGCGTGACTTATCGCGGAAAATGGAAAGCTCCGTGAACTCTCGACACGTTGGCCCGTAACATTCGTCAAGTGCGCGAGGTACTGGCCTGGGTAAATGCATGCGACCTTAAGATACGACTGTAGCGCTAAAATGGATTCCGCGAAGAGAACGGGGAGATTTGTCAAGGGCATTGTACACATTTTTAAATTCTTATGGTGCCCCGAAGATGCTCGCAGTTCAGGGAAATCGGGGAAATCAAGTGCAGACTTTTTAAGTACCACAGTTTCTCTCCTTTACGGAGTTTCCTTTAAAGCCTCGTAGGTGTTACTCTACAATTTCACTTTGACAGCATTCGGCACAGACGTTTTATAGAAATACTATACGGATTTTTGTCATATTTAAGGTATTTTATTTAATTTGTAAGTAAACATACAGTGCAGACTTTTTGAGTACCAGAGTTTCTTTCTTTAAAACATTGTAGTTATTACTCCACAATTTTACTCCGACAGCATTAGGCGCAGACATTTTATAGAAATACTACAGGAATTTTTATTACATTGGTTCTGTTGCCATGTTGGTTCTAGTCCCTGATAAGTAAATAAATTCCCGGTGAAAAATGAAATTTCATGAGTTTCAGGATCTACTTTAGGGCCTCCATATTCATATAGAAAAATTTCAAACGAATCGGTACACCCAATTCGGAGAATACTTTCCCTAACGATTTGACTTCTCAAATATACGTATATAGGATGAATCTTTCATATCCTCTTAAATGAGCAAAATAATGAAAGATTTAGAGGCTCAACTGAGACAGACAATTTCTAGTCGGGCAGATACATGTACGAACGGTTTCCACGTGAACTAGTTACTTAACTAAATCTCGTATTTAATCGAGGTGGAAATCTCGGTGGTAAGCGCGGTATAGCTGCAAGACGCGATATATGGAAAAGGGAAGAGACGTAGTAGGGAATAGGAAGAGGCGATGGAAGAGGGAACGAGCTAGCCCAGGATACAATTTACTCCCACTACCAAACAGGCAGAATTGAAGGGAGTGGCAAATCGATGGGGCGACTAGACCGGCCGACTAATTACTCCCCTGTCGCAGAATCCAAGTGGCTTTTCTTTTATTCCAGAAAAAGTTGTTCGTTTCGTCCGAACCCGAGGGTCTTGTTACTTTTTTTCGCGTTCCACGAACTCCGCCAATAAGTCCCATTCCTTCGGATCCAGATATATCGGATAATGAACTAGGGAGCATCCCTTCCGTCGACCTTAGGAGAGGCCAGTTAAAACGGATTGAACGAAATCGAGGTACGTTATTCTCGAATACGTTTCGAAAGCTTAACACGGTTCGTGGGTTCTATAATCCGCCACTTTAGATTAATGAAGAAACTTGGCTAAAAGTTTTCACAGGATTTATGTGGAAATGAATTCGCGGTGGGTAGTTGATGAAAATGTAGATACCATTGAGAATTCCTCCAGTAAATAAAAAATTAAAAATAAATATTGAGTCCGTGTAAATTGCAGCTAACCATTATATTCTTTAAGATGATATGAAAGGCGCTGAGAAGTTTAATCGAGGTCGATAAATTAAAATTCATTTATATCCTTTTTGGTGGTAACATTTAATATTCGTACCGACGAATCATCTTCAATGATATATGTGCCCATAGTTATGAAAGTGGTCTAAGTCAAAATTAAAAAAAAAAATGAGTTTATCAGTTATTTCACGCCATATTATTTCAAACGAAATTAATTCAATGTAATTTCGAAACAAAAAATATATGACTTAGACCACTTTCATAATTATGGGCACATATGTCTAGACTGACTCCGTCATATCACCTTAAGTATCGAAAATTCGGAAATTAAAATTAGGTGGTTTTCACTAAACTTGTGCGTACCAATTGAATACGCACTCCTTACTTGAGACGGTGCATCAAAATAGACATGACGTCTTCGATTCGGTACTCCGTTGGAATGCGGAATGACGGAAGACCAACCGACTCGGTTTAACTACAATGGGCATTCAATGATCCCGGCAAGTGCATCCGCTGTGTACAAATGCACTTGCGAGGCGCAGCGTAATGGAAGGTCAACGCATTGGTGAACTTGAAAGTATAGTTATCAGTCGGAGTTGAATTCCCTCCTGACGGCCTCCGGTATGAATCGATTCACGTTTCTGTGTGACTCTTCGGTTGGATTCTTCGTGATCTCACCCATACACGTTTCCTCCACGGGTTATCTAATAGCGACCAATTATGGGTGATCACGTATAATTGATCGTTTTCGTAACGACTCGAATCAAGGAGATTATGATTGACATAATGCGAGAGGTGGAATTGGTGCGACGTGGTGGCACGGTTTATGTCAACATTACATACATTATGTTCAGGAGAGAAAATCGCATCCGGTTTGATTGTAAGCTCGATAAAATTATATGATAAATAGGAGGGACTTTCTTGCCGTAAATGGCAATCGTTGACATCACTTGCAACATTGATTCGGGATTAAGGCAAAATGGGATATAGCATTACTGCCTTATCCTGCTGACGAGGTTGTAACTTCAAATTGAATCTCATGACCATTGACCAATAAATTCTCTCGGGAAACGAATTGGCCATGAACGGGCGAGCGAGTCGATAATGAGTCAATAAGCGTTAAGTGCGTGCTCCGCAAGTCAATTCACGGTTTATACATGTTTTCATTCTAAGCAATTTTCAACGGCTATTTTCGTCCTGAAAAGGACAATTATATCCCAGGGGAAAGGTTAACGAGCACTACGTCACATTTTACGTCACTCCTGATAATTATTTTTGCTACAGTATCGACGACGATCAATGGTATAGTAACGTTCATTTATTGGCCATCTCAATGTTTAATGAAATGCAAATAAATTCTTTCGTTTATTCCTTACATTAATTACCGTACGTCCCGCTGCTCCCCTTTGTTATCCCCGGCAGAATAAGTGCAAAGCGTTTTTTCGCCACGGGGTGGGAAAAAGGAAAGGAAGGCGCAATCAGAACTACGAGGAGAAAAATATAATAAGGGGGAGGAAGAGGGTGGAAACGTAAAACGGGAGTGGTACGGTCAAACGTACTTGCAATCCCAGCCATGTTTCGGGACGCGGGGGCGGTCGGGGTGGCGGAAGGGAGGGTCGCCGGTTTGTCAATGTCAAGCAACAAATCTTGAGAATAGTCCCAAACCGGGCAACGGGTATATCCACTACATTCCTATGCAAGGTATACATATGTGCACGGTTATGTACGCGGCATCGTACATCACTTGGTAACGTACGTAGAATCGTGTACCGGTACCGCACGACGCACGAGTACCAGAATCTACTCCAAAGTACATACCGAGGAAGAACCCACTCTCCGTACCGCTAAACAACCGTTGCCACCACCGCAAACACTTCCACTTCGATCTATACCCCCACCTCATGGGGTGGTAAGGTATTGTCATTACGTTGCTACCCTCGACGAGTCTATAAATGAGTTTCGACCCCATCTTATTTACCGAGACTCTCAGAAAAACATTGAATAAGATAAATTGTCTAGCCAGGAACTTGTAAAAAAGGTGGATCAGAAGCGTTAGGGTCATCGCGACCATTTCCTTAATATCGTTAAGATCATATACGTAATAATGAAGATTCGATGACTGGTCGGATGCACGTCTCCATTTTTTCCTGTCCTGAGCAGACCTAGTTACCTTCCGGAAATTAGAGTATTGTGGAGGACACCCTACGCCATTTGTGATTTCCAACGTCAACTAAATTTTCACTTCGGAATGAGACCTCGTATTCCCATCGTTTTAGCATAAAAGCACATGAGACACTTTTTTGCCTCTATCCCGTCCAAATGCGAGTTTATCGATTACCAGAGTGTTCTAAATTGCCGTACAATTGTCCTGACACTTTCGTTTCTTATATCAGAGCCGTCAATAATTGTACATCGATCGAAATATGAGATCTCGACGCCATTTTAATTTTGGTCTGGACTAAGTTAAATTTTTTTCAATAAATCCAAATTTTGAAAGTGTCGGGATAATTCTTAGATGATCACGAGTCATGTGTCCAAGTTTCGGACAGTTTGGTCCAATATCCTTAAAAAAAAAGGGTTTTATTCGAATAGACTGATTTGAGGGGGCTTTCACTTCACCTTAAGGGACGGGAGAAGACACGGTAGATTATCGTAGGAAGGGATAGCGAATTTGATTACGCGAGTATGTCGGATGGAGTAATTTCAAGCCACTGGAGTTCGCTCCGGCGTTTCTACCACTCCGGTCGGTCCACCACTTTATTTCTTTACGGGATACGTTGAAGGGTGCCGCATGCAGCGACGTGGACGTGATTCAAGTTTAACGACTGCGCTGCTTCAATTTCACGCGGAAAATCAGGAACCACTAGCAGTGCTTTTCCCCGGGGAGGAGATTTCCACCGTCTCTGGCAGACGTCACGCCCGCTGGTCGGCTCGCTCCTTCAGCGCCGGCGAATAACCGCGAAAATGCAATACTTTCGGCGAAATGCTCCCATATACCTTGCTTTTATACTTATTACATTGAATTATTCACGACGATCGCCAGAGATATTGGTATTTCTCCCGAGAAGTGGACGTTGAAGCGCTCGGAAAATTCAACGGGTCATTTTCATATTAGACTCAAATCGTTCACTCTAGGTACCCACGATATCTCGGAAAAATGGTACATATTTAGTAATAAAGTCATCGTTATTTTCTCGTTCTCCCTATATTTCGCCGTCTCTTTGTTTAATTTATTCGTGGAATCTCCGGGAGTTTTCTACTTGACATGTTTATTTTTTCATCTTATTTGTTCTTCTTTAAAGTTTGACGGGTTTCACCAGTCGCTTTTTTTATTAGTGGTTGATGCTTCGGTGGTGGCGGACAACCGAAAATACAGTACCTTGTATGAAATACTCCTGCCTTGTGATTACTCGATCGAATTACGTACACTGACCAGTTGACGTTCCGATGCTCCACAGAGAAGTAGAAACTGGGCTCATGATAATGTGATTAGGTGGTTCATTAGACTCAAAGAGAGGATTCTGGTACGGCGTACATCGAAGGGACGGTGTTCTCTCTACAGCTTGGTGTAATAAAGCTCCCGTGTTACCCTTTCCGTTTCCCTTATCCTGTTTCTTTGTATCAGCTCGTCCCTTAATTTAGTCACCGAAAGCCAGAGGCCATCAAATTGGAAGATTTGTTTCCAACTCCTCGAAAAAGGACGTCTACGCGTTCTTTGAACAGCAATTAATATTAGGTGCTTTTTTCCGAAACGATCGTCGATTACGAAAATTCAATGTCTTCTTCTAATACAAATATTTCTAACTTATTAAATCGTAATACAAGTCTTTCGGACATTTCTCGGTATAAATGCATTGCTCGCCATTTTCAGAATAACCTCGGGTAATTACAGACACTCCAAACTTTCTCGTTAATAATGCTCGTGTGATAATAAAAGGCTCGGGCTTTTATTACAGGATGTTTCGCAGTTTCCGAGGGAAGTGAAATTCATGTAAAAAGTCGAAGTGCATGATAAGCCTGTGACGAAATCAGTCTCAAAGGCCAGAACGCGTTAATTGTACTTCTATGCTAAATTCTGGATAGGAAAGTAAAGACCGGTCCGTTTCCCATTTCGTTATCTGTTCCCTTTCGTAGTTTCTTCACGAAGTTCCAGTCCTACGATGAGTTGTCACCGTTTCCGTGACATCTCTATGACAATAAATAATTTAAAGCAAAGTGCAATTTCTTTGGGAGATAGCCCATCACCGATTAAAAATTCCTTGTATTTGGTATAGTCTTTTAAATGTAGTAAAATAGAATCATATGGTACAGGTGAATCTCCTTCGAAGCCAACTACGATTATGGTGCCATTTGGTTATGCGTTTCAGGGAGTGCAGTCGTCGCGTCTGCATTGCAAACTTTATAAAGAGCGTCACGTGATAGTCAAAAGACGAGGAGACAGGTGTAGGGAGAAAATGATAACTTCGCCTTTCATTTTCGCGACGCTAATGGCTTCAACGTCGCGACGAAGACGAGCGTCGTGGCCCGACCTCTCGGGGGTAATTTATTATACCGAGGCCCGTTATCTTTAATAACTGTTATACGGTAATTCCAAGTGTACAATTTGCGACACTTCGAATGCACATCCTATCTGCGTATCTAATGGAGAAATTCGCGATACATCAAGAATTTAAGGTGATATGAAAGAGTCATTCTGTATATCTGTGTTACCATTTGAGGATTTAAAATGACATTACCACCAAAAAGGATATAGATGAATTTTGCTTAATCGACGTTGATTATGTTTCATAGCGCCTTTCATATTCTCTCAAAGCGCCGAAGCGTTCCCCGCCATTTTTTTTCGCGTTTCTCTTCCTTTTGTAGTGTAAGTGTAGTGTAAGTTTTGAGTAATTTGACAAACGTGAATTTCAGGGGCCAGAGGCACGATTCTCGAGTTCATACGGATTTTTTCGCATATGAATAGATTCGCATGAAATATTTCGCATACGAATAGCTTCGCATGAAATATTTTGCATATGAATAGATTCGCATGAAAAATTTCGCATACGAATAGATTCGCATGAAATATTTCGCATACGAATAGCTTCGCATGAAATATTTCGCATACGAATAGATTCGCATGAAAAATTTCACATTGTCGCCGCTTGTCTGTGAAATGCCCGAACCAATGAAATGTTCGCTTTAGCAATTGTTTATTTTTTCTCCTATCATTCCCTATATGGTTATATTGATCTTCAACCCTTTCATAAAAACCGATAGTTTCATGTTATTTTCATATACGAATGATCTCTTTCGCATGCTATGACCTATGCGATGTAATTCGCGTGGTATTATCCGAATACGAAACCGCGGTAATCACTCAAGAATATCAACTGTTGAAAGTTGTATACGAAACTGTCAATATCGTATGCGAAAGTTGATCGTATACAGTCGAGAATCGGGTCCCAGGTTCGTTGCAGGGGGCGGAAAAAGATTTCTGCTCGCCGTTTCGAGAGCCGAGGACGACCTCCAGGGTGCCACTGATAGAATGCAGTCGCGATGAGTCGATTGGCGAAATTGAATTCGCTACCGGGAGAAGAGGGGAATTCGTTCCGGTCTCGTCTCATTAATAAGGATGTGTCTCGATAGGGAAGGAGCAAATAGAAAAGCAGGCACGTCGCTGCCGCCATCCTGGCGTAACAATTGATTTGCATTCGCCTCTCCCCTTTTCCGCCACGTCTCGGGGAATTTAAATTTTCGAGGGATAACTTTTCCGCTCGGACGTTTTCCTTATTGCCGGCCGTAAATACGCGCCCAGGTGATCGGCGAATCTGAAAATAAAATAAAGAACTGCTCCTTTACAGCGGTTTTAAGAAAAGCACTGAAACTTCAGGGTGCCGTTTTTGACACTCCGAACTCTGCGCGAACTCCTGAAGAGGGTTTCGAATTTTTAAAGAGATATTTTATAACTCGATTGCCTTAACTTTTCGAGAGACTGCAACCTCGTTAAATCTGCAGGTCTTACCGACGTCATAGGGTGGAATAGAGGACAGGACTTAATGTTGACTTAGGCGGATTTAATTTTTTATGAAACAACTCGGTCGCACGATTAAGCGCCGCCTCGACGCGTCGCGGTGACAAGATTATAAATATTTAGCGCCGACATCGTAGTCGTTGAATCGGCTCTCCGAAACCGTACCGGCGAATATTTACTGCAAATCCATCCGGAGAGACGGTTTCCCACTAGGGGAAAGGGCTTTCCTCGTTACTTTCCCGCTGGTTTTTGATCGCGCCATTTTCCAGCGACGTCGGATGGACTTTTCCCGCGTGAATCGCCATTTCCCGTTCCTCCCGGCGACGGAGCACGCGGAAATAAATTTTACGCCGATCTCTAACTCCTCCCAAGGCTCTCGTTTCTTTTTCTATCAAGAGAAATGATTCCGCGATAGACGGAGGACGACCCCTGCCGACCTACTTGCACGATTTCGAGCCACATTAATTTGCTTCTCCAAAGGAAAACTTCAAAACTCTGCCCTATCGATCTTGAGGAATATTTCATTAAGGGTTCGGTGATTTCAGGGGTTTAATTAATTTCTTGAAAAATCCTCCAGCTTTCGGGACCTCATTGAATCGGCCCTTAATCGGCATACAGCCACACCGGCTGTTACGAATCACCTGCAGCATGCTGCAAGGGTCTCTCGGCGCGATTCGCATCGCGCGGCCTCATATTCCGCATTATTGCTCCGAAAGATTGCGAGCCATTATCATCAAACGTAAAACGAAAACCCGCGTTGGCGTTCTAATCGTGTTCTAGCCAATCGAGGGGCCGTATTCGGGTTATTAATTCCAAATGAATTCGAGCCGAGTTCTTTGGCGGTATTTCTCTAGCGCGGGCCCATCAGCAAAAATCCGATTTCATGGATGAGCTAAATGGATTATTAAACTTATACGCCGATCCGATTAGTCGTCGAGATCGCTTACACGGATGTACTTTCGGGGCTGGTATACAAGTCGATAAGTCGACATTTTGGGATTATCCTGAATCGGTTACGAACGATCGGATGGAAGATCGATCGGTTAGAGCGATTGGCTCCGTTTATATGGACCTTTTTCGGTTCGTTAGATTCGACTCGGTATAAATATATTCCCCCGATGTCCGACTTACGTTATTATTTAACCTAATTAACTTGTCGATAGAAAATAGTTCCAGCAATTAGTATGAGGTTTTGTACTGTTACAGCTTCGCGCAGGATAATCAGGGGTTTTCCTGAATAGACAATTTTTATCTCGTATAAACCTCACGAACGTATGTAAAGAATTGGAGTACAGTACATGAATTTAAGATAGGAAGATGTTAATAAAATTTGTTTTATTTAAACCTCGAATATACACTTATGTCCGTTTGTAGGATCGAGCACGATCAAACGAGCATTTGATTGAAACCTCAGAAAAATTTAATTTGCAAATACTTAATCGACTTTGTCGTCGATGTCCTTCGCTTCACGCCTGACCCCAGAAATGGAGTTTTATATAAATTATTATAAGTTGTAATATTAAATTTTACATACTTAAGATTCTGTATTTTATGAATGCAACAATGAATTCATATCTCTAATAGGCTTTACATTACATAACAGAATGATCAAGGCCATGGATTAACAATTTTTCCTTCTTCGATGATTGGTAGTTCGAAGATTTTCAGATCTAACTTGTATAAAATGGAATAACCACCAAATTTTGCGATTTTCAAGCTTCAAATCAATTGAAACGTTCCGAAGGCTTCTGGATTCCATTGAGAAAAATGAACTTTGAGGTTCTCAATGAACTAAATGGGATTCAGATTTCCGTGGGCAAACTGCAGGATTAAAAGAACAGAGAATTTCGAAGTTCAACTGAGATCGATTGTTATAATTCGAATTGTTACGGTGAGGATTGTTCCTTACTGTTCTCAAACGATGTCAAAAATTTACTTTCTAGACGAAATTAATTACTCGTGGCAATGTTTCTTGCCAAACAAATTTCTTGGCTCTATTGACATTGATATCGTAGGAATCATCGGCATTTAAGCCAAATGATGACGATTTTGTTTCAAGTAAAAATGATTTTGCAAACAAAAAAGTCGCATACAAAGTTGGATTCGGGTATTGAAAATCTTAATGAAAGGTATAGCATTTTTGTCATTAATCTTTGTTTTACTTGTTCTAGAGATCCCTGGAAGATGGAGGAGGCACTGTCCCCATGGCCCGAAGACTAAGTCGGGATGCGACCTGGTGAGCGACGGCGTCGGAGGAGGAAGCGGAAACGCAGTGGACAGTGGAAAGTGCGTGTGCGGTCCTCCGGTTCTTTGGTGTCAGGATGAACCAGAACCTTATACTTACAAGACGAAACGCGAGTGCGAGCTGAATCTGAGGGCCAAGATTGCATACGGTTAGTGCATCCTCTTCTTGACTATAAAACTGTCTAACAATAGATTCACCACGAGGATTCGACTGCATTCTCCCTGGTTGGATATTCTCGGTGTTATGAAATTGCACGAATGTAATCAAACTCGGCCAAGAGCCGAAGAAGCTCGTCCTTTTGTTAGCTTTAAGAAAGTTTCCCGCATTTCTCCAGAGACGTAAGAGGCGACTGCCTCAAGTACTCTTTCCCTTGCCGCAGAATTTCGACTTCAGTTTGATCTCGAGTACTTTCGCCGTTTTATATTTGCCAAATGCTTTTTTTTATCCATTCCCGTGTCTCTGTAAGTACGGTGAGAT
Source organism: Orussus abietinus (assembly GCF_000612105.2). Classification (NCBI taxonomy): domain Eukaryota; kingdom Metazoa; phylum Arthropoda; class Insecta; order Hymenoptera; family Orussidae; genus Orussus; species Orussus abietinus. The sequence goes on from NW_019396002.1 coordinate 398,825, forward strand.
CGGTTTAGTACAGAGGCGTCAGAAATTCAGGCTGTACTTTTTTTAACAGTGCGGTATTCAGCATTTATTTCGCTTTACGTTGGTTTTAACCCGGGTTATGTTGTATCATTTCCGTCATTTCTAGTTCATTTAATTAAATCAGATTCCCACAAGTGTAGGTTTGCTAAAATTTTCTGCTTTCTCGTCCGTTCGTTTATAGGTCCTACATTTATCTACAGTTCTTTGTACGAAGGTAAATATTTTAAGTGTCCGTGCTAATATCAGGTGCAATTGCGGCCAATTTCCTTCGTAAGTCAACAATGCATTGTTTCCACGCAAACAAACGGTACTTGATTCCCCTTGAGCATCGATCGATGCGTGATGGGTCTTTTTTCTTCTTTTTTCTTTTTTTTTTTCAAGCGTTCCGCCCTCTCACGAATTCCGTAGGAAATTCGGTATAGAGGCTGAATGGTAAAATGCGCGTTTATTTTCGCAACATTGCCGGATGTGAATTAGTTTCTGCGTCGAGCCACGCGAATTTCCCGAAAGGTTGCCGTAAAAGGTTACAACCGAACAATGGTGAAGAGCGCATTGCCAAATTGTTCATATAAAACCTCGCACATGGTACTCTTACCGCCAATTGGTGGAGCTCTTTAATGTTTAAACCGCTCCTTTATCGGTATTTACAAAATGATTAATCAACTTTTTACTCAAACGTAATAATAGACATGATAGTTTATCTTCTATCGCACCGAGGAAATTTCAAAAGAAATTAAATTGAACTCAATTCAACGTCCCCATTTTTTATGTCGACGCTCGTGATTTAAACGACCGGAGGTAATCGCTTCGGATTAAAGGGTCAGCCTTATCACGCTAGAGTCAAGTGCCGGGAGTGCTGGCCGAAATGAGATGTGTAACGTGTTAATGAAAAAAAAATATAAATAAAGAAGGTAGCCGAGTCGGTAACGAGAATGGAGAAGCCGGAGTGGTAGAGGCGTTCACGTTAATGAGAAAAGGACATAGCCACGGGGGGCGCATTTCAAGAGATACTCCTCGCCGTATCTTTCTCTCCCCCTCGGAATAGCTCGGTCTTGCTATCTCCGTTTCCCTTTTTTTCTTATTAGGCAGCGGCAAAAATGGAGGTTCGCCAAGCGAGCGCAGGAACGGACGGAAAGATGTCAAAGGTCCAAAGGCGTCCAGAGAATAGAGAAACTTCCCTTATCCTAAAGTGGCGGAAAAAAGATACCGCCACAAGGACCGGTCCGATAAGACGCATCCCGTGATGTTTCGAATGTTGAGGCAGGCCGCAAAGGAATTTCGAAGTCGTTGAAAAATCTTTCGAAATTCCAGCTATGCAAATCCTGGATCGAAAGAGCATCTTCTGGGGTGAAAGGAAGTGAACTTTTCCGGGGAGTTAGTCTCGTTTGGAGTACGCGTGCCCCCCGGTGGGTGGATAACGATGTACACAGGGAAGGTAGTTTACTCGATGCCCGGAAAGGTAAATCCGAGTCGAAGGGAAGTTTGGGGAGGGAAATAGGCTAATAACACCGCGGATAGACAGGACTCCGGTGTATCGGTAAAAATGAAAGGTCTTCACCTCTCGAGTGTATCGGCGGGTCGATTCAGATTCATTTTCCCCCGAAAGAGTACCTTTTTCGCCTTTTTCGATTGCGTAGAGCCCACGCCCGGCCCTCCGACAAGGCTATTTGAATTATTTTTAACCGGCTTTACGCCGCGAGTACCTTTTGAATGAAATAAAAGCTTCTCGTTGAACAGCGACCGGGTGACGCCGACAACGCGATTACGCGCATAGACACCGTTCCCAGGGAGATCGGGGATGCGACTTTGCGAGGCGAATGCATCCCTCTAATGAAAAAGTATTTGCCCGCGAGCGGCTCGAAAGTTTTTCCTCGATGCCGCCTTATCTGTCGCGGCCTGGAAAGAGGTTATGAATTTTTCCTCGTTTCCTCCCGGTCATCGACGTCTCCCGCCCTTTCCGCGATACACTTCCCCGTCTCGTCCTGGCCCCGCGACGGCCATTCGCCGATCTCCCCCGTCTCACGCACTCCCCTCACGTTTTCGATCCAATCAGTTTTACTTCCGGTGATAGTAGCGTCGGGACGTCCTATCGCCCTATCACTTGCCTCTCGATGTCCAAAAAATGCCGGCCTCGCACTTTAGCTCCGGTCGGAGGTGAAAGAATTCACAGGAATTCCTGCGAGCGTTCCTCACGACTGTCCGCTGTGGGAACCTGGAATCCAGTTTGAGGCACAAAGTTAATAGGCTTATTGCAATGTTTCCATGATGTAGACGTTTGTGCTATGTCGAGTTTCGTTCCTGGCATTTCTTTATAAAAACCTGAGCTGTTAAAAAAACTCCGAAATCGTGGAAATTTGGATTTTTAGACTTTAACGGGTTCTCTGACGTTAGGGAAATTCAGAGCCTCCCAGAACCTCAAAAACGTTAAAATGGCCATTTTCAAGGTTTTTTTTTCATGGCTTAGGCTTCTCGCAGTGGCTTGCATTAATTTACGCATGTAAATCGCGGGGAGTACTTATGCTCAGAATTTTTTGGGACCGATAGAGGTTGGCCTTGACAGCTAGGAAAATTCGGAGTCTCCCAGAATCTCAAAAACGTTAAAATGGTCATTCTTGGAATTTGTTTATTTTTTTAACAGCTCTGGTTTTTATGAAAAAATGGCACAAACAAAACTTAACATGGCACAAACGTCTACATCATGGAAACATTCCAATAAGCTTGTTAATTTTGTTTGTGTCTCAAACTGGATGACGATTATAGCGATGTCGAATCGGTTACCTTTTCGTGTGTCGGAGATGTAACTTACACCTCATCTCGGTACTCATGCAGTTACAATTGGATTTTTGTATTTAAACTAACTCGTATTTTTACGCAATGATTAAAACGTGTTAAAATGTATATTTTGATCTGATTCATTTCTGCTCGAAGGCCAGGAACATGTTCTAAAAGCGTTCCGCCATTTTGGTAGCACAAATGGAAGGACCTCCATTGATTACCCTTGCAAATATCGGTACAATTTATACGGACGGATACTAATTAATTGCATTGAATAGGTATACCCTGTTTCGGCAAATATTTAATAGTTTGTCGTTTATATGCATACGGGGCACGAAGTATTACCAGCGGTTGTCTATCGTCGACTAATGGCCCGAATAAGCTTTGTTCATTTCGTCTAATGCACAGTTTCGCAAACACGCGTTCAAACGCATCGCCAATCATTCGGAGAATTCATATCGTTGCATTTGCAGCGTTTCTTCGGCTCCATATCGCGTATTTGTTTATGATTTCGCTCGATATTGCCGGCGAGCGCACTTCACGTATTAACTGGAAATCCGCGTATATTTCCATGCATGTAATATGGCTCGCAAAGAGAGGCGGAAAGTCGAATTTTCCGAAGCCATAATATCGGAGTCTCTCGTGCTCTCCTTTCGCCGAGAGGTACTTTTTCTCCTCTAAGGGATCTACAGGTATGTAGCTCGACGTTTTCTCACCTCCACCTTCTCTCTCTTTTTTTTGTTCCAGACGACATCTTCAATTCCCTGGACAAGGCGACCCTGAATGGTAAGTCACTCCCGGCCAATTTACGAACTTCCTTGAGAGTTTTAATTGAAAGTATTTAGTATTCAGAGACGATTAAGTTTAAAGGATTCAATTGAAGTTGCGGCGAGAGGGCTTGCGCAATTAACTAACGATCCAACTTCCGCTCAATTTTCCGGGCGCGGGTGTCGCTTTAAATGGAACGGCAGCTGCTTAACTCCAAGATGCTTTCACCCTCGAGGTGAGCCCTTAAGAGGATATGAAAGGCGGGAAGAAATTTAATCGACGTCGATAAAGTAAAATTTATCTATACCCTTTTTGGCGGTAATGCCGTTTTGAATACTCAAGTGGGAACATAAGCTGGCGCGTCCCATTTCCGATATTTACATTTATGCTGAAGTCTGGTACAGTCTACGTTGAGAATTATGCGAACTAAAGGGTTCTATATGCTATTTCGGTAAAGTAATGATAAAAAGATCGACGTAAAACTGCCAAGATCCCATGAATTCATGACTGTTCATATATCTCGACGAACAAACGTCGCCATTTGTGACGTTTAGCTGCAACTAAATTTTTGCTCCAAAAACACGCGTTAGCCGCAGGACAAGCCTTGAAATCGTTGGTGAAAGTATTTACCACATTTTCCCATCTGACTCTGTAATATTCCATTTCTACGGTATTTTAAATTCTTCGAGCTAGGTCCTCAAACTCTTCATTTTCGATTCTAAGCCTCCAAGAAGCGTAAAACATCAAAAACGCGCACAGACCACGCCATGTTGGTTTTAGTTCATGACAAATAAATAAATATTTGCATAAAATGACAAATGAAATTTCGTGAATTTCAGGACCTACTTTAGGGCCCCCATATTCACGTGGTAAAATTTCAAACGAATCGGTACACCCATTTGGGAGAATACCGTCCCCAACGATTTGACTTCTCAGATATATATAGGCTGACTCTTTCATATCCTTTTAAGGGACCGACGTGTGTTCCGTCGAGGAACTTTACCCTTTTCGCGCGGTTCTCTTGCGGAATTGGTCCCACCCGTGACCCATAAATCCCCTTTGACGAGGAAATTTACATCGGTCAGGTGGACCAATTGCCAACCGAACCGATGCCTTTGGCTCCGCGCAATTACAACTCGCGATACTGTTACGTCGATAACGCATTGCGCTTTTACCGCAAGGTGCGGTGCGTCACACCCGCGTTTATGCGACGGGCAATTACCGGTGTTACCGACATCACTGACATTCTAAACGCAGAACGTAACGCGCCTGTGACACCCAAGGTAAATCCGTAGAGTGACGCATATCCCTCCAAGATAGAGAATTTCGATGTCTTGGTGCTTTCGCCGAGAAACGTGCAACTATTATGACCTACCCTGTACGATGCATTGGAATAAATTATAATAAAGCGACGCAATGGTAACTCATCCCGTTAATATGCACGGGAAAAGGAACATTTGTCTTCTTAGCGAAAGACGGTTTTAAGGGGATGTGAAAGTGGCATCTTGGGGGTAAATCGTTCATTAAAGTTTTCTCCAAACTGGATGTACCGAATTGTCTCAAACTTGACAATGTGAATTTGGAGGCTATAAGGAATGTCCTGTAACCCATAAAATTTCAATGTTAAGATAATTTGTTTATAGCTATTTTCAACAATTTTTATAAAAATGGAATTTTGCGAGTTTCAAGACCTACCTTAGGGTCTCCTTATTCAATTAGTAAAATTTGTAACAAATTGATGCACACAATTAGGAGAAAGTTTCATGAACATTGACTCCTTAAGGGGATGTGAAAGTGGCATCTTAGGAGTCAATCGTTCATGAAACTTTTCTCCGAACTGGGTGTACCGATTCGTTTTAAACTTTATAACGTCAATATGGAGGCTTTGAGGAAGGTCCTGACATCCATAAAATTTCATTTTTTATTAACAAATTTAGAAATACCTATAAACAAATTAAAAAAAATTGAAATTTCTTGAGTTTCAGGACCTTTTTTATAGCTTGCATATTTATATTGTCAAGTTTGAAACGGTTCGTACACTCAGTTCGGGGAAAAGTTTCATAAACAAAATCTCTTCGACGCCTCTTTGACATCGCCTTAACATTACCGGGAAACGTAGGGGGTCCTTCTCGCGTCATCTTTGTTTCACTTCCGCATGCCCCGTGTTATTGTACTTACAATTAGCACGAGTTCGCGGAATTGGAGCAAACGGTTGCCGTCATCGGGTGCACGCGCATTCGCGAGTCGATATGTCGCTGATCTGGATGATCGAGTGCTCGTGTTATTACCGGCGCAATACCGCAGCGTTGACGCTGCGCGCTACAATTAGAAGGCTCGACATATCGCGGCTGTAATTGTCCGGGGCAGAGTTATTAGGACCGCGTGGGTGGAAAATTGAAGCCTTGCAAACCGCGGCGACTTCTGCGCATTGTTTCCGAGATAGCGGGCCGATGACAATAAATTTCCATCGTGGTTCGCGGCCCGGCTGACTGATTTATACGATTATTGCATTTAATTATAGCGGACGGCGTCATAGGGGGCAGAAAGCCCTCTCCGCCGATTGACAGTTTGGGATCAATTATAAACCCCGCAAACTCGGGGGCTCTTTAAACTCTCGCCGTAATCACGTCGCCTGTCTCGCGAACGAGCCGGACAACTGAAGTTAATCAAATTTCCCGCCATTTATTTTCCACTTTTTTCGCGGATTAAAAGTGGATACGAACTTCCGGGAGCGCGATATTGCAATTTTTCCTACGAGGCTCGCTTCAAACCAGTCAATTTGAATACCTTTTTGTTATGAATATTGCGCCAACCTATCTGAGACTTTTGTACGTGAATTGCGGGTACTTAAGGAATATCCTGGCAGCTTCAAAATTTGGATTTAGGGGAAGATCTTTTTCGATTTTGACTAGACCAAAATTTAATAATCGTGCACACATGTTTCTATCATTGTACTTGAAGGCTCTGATATGAGATACGATAGGGTCAAGGACCCGATTCTCGAGTTCATACGATCAGATTTCGCATGCGAAATTCACAGTTTCATGTAAGACTTTCAAATGTTGACCAATGACGCGACTTCGCAACAATGCAACATTTTTTATTAGAATCCATTCATATGCGAAAAAAAATCTTAACGAGCTCGAGAATCGAGTTCCAGGACTGTTGCACAATAACTTAGAATACTCGGAGTAATCGAGAAACGTGCATTTGAAAGTCGCGAAGGCGGAAAAATTGTCTTGGGAATTTCTGTGATGGATTGAAAGAATCGTGTGCAGTGCACGAGCTCTTAGAGACAACATTTAGCTGGCGCTAACTGCAACAGCCTTGCAGTCGATTAGCACATCGGTTAGAACAATTTTTTTCTTCATCGGCAACGATCGAGTTCCTCGGTGGGTTTTTCCTCGCTTTAAGGGAGTCGTACCGTGTGAATATTAATTATATTATTGAGGATGATTCGTCGGTACGGATATTAAATGTATCATTGAGGATGATTCGTCGGTACGGATATTAAATGTATCATTGAGGATGATTCGTCGGTACGAATATTAAATGTAAGATACGAGAACGTCATGAAATAAAATTACGGTGCACCTACGGGAGTGCATGTTAATGCACAAAAGAAGACGCGGACGAGACGAGCCCGAAGCCCGGGATTTTCATTAAAAGGGCCGACGGTGTTATCGGAGTAATCTCGCCCGGTACTTTTTACCGTGAGTCTCGCGTGAAATTTTCATTATACAAGTCTGCCACATATAAAGCGAACATCGGGGGCAAGTAGTTTTTACTGTCAAGCGCAGTGCTTCCCCGACGTTTTTATCAGACCTGCCAGCGCAGCCTTTGGCAAAGTCCCGCGGGAGCAGTCCGGCTGCAACAAGAATGTCGTCGTTAGATTATTACGGGAGGGACACTTTTCCTTTTTTTTTTTTTCTATTTCGCTGGGAATTGGCCTTTAGCGCTCCTTCGGAGGGGCCTTTAAAAGAAATGGTACCGTAGAGCCTCTTTTGCCGCTTTAGGACCGTATGGGTATTATCGAGCTCGGCTGCGTTATCCATTATACGCTTATCGGCCCTCGGAAAGTCACTGGTATTCGGTCCGATCGAAAGTCCTTCAATTCCCTGGGAAGATCCTAGTTTCCTAGGATTTCAAGTTCGCCAAAAGCTCCTGAGCCTTTCGAAGTCCCTGCAAGACGGTTTCCCTTCCTCTCGGTCTCCTCAAGCGTGCCCTTGCACTTAGAATTTCGAGATCGTCCTCGATCATTAAATCACCGTCACGATCTCTGCCATCGATCGTAATCCCTTAAATCGGGTGGTCCTTCTTTGCTGAAAAGGTCCTTCCACTCGTTACACGCGTACGTGTACACCAGGGAAGAATGAGTCCACCTTTCACCAGTTTCCTGGAGGCGATCCAGTTTTAGTCCAAGGAAAGGACTACTTATTTTGGATTGTTTTACTTAACATCTGTTCTTTTAATTATACCTGAAAATTATTCTATTCCATCATTTCTTTACCTATACCAGGCCTCGTATTAGCCTTATGAACGCATGCGAGAATTAGGAACACAATACAAGAATTTAAGATGGGAGGAGAGCAATGAAATTGATTTCAATCGAACTGAAATTGCACTGCAATCGCACTGAAATTCGTAACGAAAAACCATACGATCAAAAGAAGAGAAACTTTTGAGATCGATAATTTCGAGTCGAGGTACATAAACGTACACCAGCGATGAATGGATCCATCTTTCATTGATCTCTTGGAGTACCACGATAATGTAGTTTTAATGTAGTTTCTTAGTAGAGATGGTTCTGTTTAATTATTCCCAAACATCATTTCTATTCCACTTTTGCTTTCAACTAAAACTGCACGTGCAACTTCGAGGCTCCGAGAGAGGTTTAGCGACGGCGGATCACTTCCGAATGAAATCTAGCCAATCGAGTCCGTGGACTTGACACTTCCAAATCCGCTTACAAGTACTTCTAGTACACGCGAGATGATCGAGGCCAGCGAGAAAAGTGTCAGGTGCGAAAGCGACGGGATCCTTTCCTCGGATCCTGTTTGCAGTTGCGACACTCGACGTTTGCCCGGTTTGCCCGGCTCGAGGAGTGCGATGTAGCCGGCGTGTCCACCGTCCACGAGTTCGTTCGATAATCGTTCGCCGCATTGCGTGTAACCACTCCGAGGATCTCGACCCACATCTCGATTCGATTCGCGAATCGACGCGAAACTTCGAGGGGCATCGAATATCGGCCTGGAATGGACCAGGGCGCTTTACCTTGACATGTAACGCCCGAAAAGCGGTGAACGTTTGCGCACTCTCTCCCGAGTAGAGTTTTGCAACAGTTCCTCTTTTTGATCCTGTTTAGAACCTCTCATTGTAGTCCTAAAATGGGGAGGGCGGTCAGCCCGCCATTGCGATCGGTGAGGAACTTTCACGTTCCTCGTGAATAAACTGCGTTAAATGTAATAACATTTGCTTAAACAAAGTATCTGACATAGTAAAATTGGGGAGTAAAGGGTACTTCATTTAAGGTCAGGAAAAGAATAGCAACATATGAAGACCTACAAGGAACGAAAGTGTAAAATGCCATAATACCCGCTAACACTGCAAAACTCTGGATTAAAGGGGAACTAACCCAAAGCAAAAAAACGAAAGAATATATTATAAATTTATTACACATATGTACTAAGTTTATAATATATATTATACATTTTATTTGAAAATATGCTGTAAAATTGATATACCATGTCTGAATAGAACTTCCAACGAAAAGGTTATAAAATTATAATATTTTTTTTTAACAGTGTAGGGTATTAAGAGTGAAATAGGATCGAAAGAGGTCTTACGTAGGTTACGCAGGTTCAAAGTAGGGCTAAACTTTCGACTCGGGTTTAGTTTTGCTCGACACGAACGAGGTGAAAAAGCGGATTCGTTGCGTGCCGCGGAAATTGCGTCCCTTTGGGGCGCCGCCTCCGGACCTTGCATTTCCCGCCACGCCGTGGGATTTAAAAGATTCAGGAAAAATGATTAAATTCTCGGCTAAGTTGGCGCCGAGGAGCGACGTACGAGTAGAACTTGCAGAATGAGAGTCGCGCCAAGTTACTCGCGCGGGGAAAGTTTGGACAGGAATGCGACCGTAATATCGCGAAGAAAGCTCACAGGAGGAAGGGCAAGGACGAAGAGGAACGGACTCTGGGTGGACGTTGGGAGCACTTAAAGAGTTTACCCAGACTGGATTATTTATAATACGAAAATTAGTTCAGAATTTTTCTTCAGGTAGTAGTTGACGTAGAGTGATTTCTTTTTTATTATAAAGCACCTGCATTGCCGTTAACTTTATGCGTACTACTCCTTTCGTACAAAAGTTCCAACTTCGTGCGTTAGATCCATTCCCTGATATTTCTTCAATTATTCTCATTTCCTATAGAAAAAAAAAGAAAAAGCACGCACAGTATGAATTGTTTTCGCTTAGTTTACCATTTACTCTGATACTCTTTTATTTAATGGCGAGCGAACTTAAACTTGAAATAGAAATGAACACAAGAGTGTAATTAGCGCGAATCACTTTGATACTTGCATAATGTTTAAATAAGGGTTCCTTAAAAAAAGGAACCGTAAAAGCGTGTGAGTGACATTTAAAGCACAAGAGAAGGAATTCTCATTAACGTTAATTAATCGTTATCGTTGTGATAATTAACAAAAAAGGTCAACGAAATTTTAAAGGATAAGTATTAAATTAAATTTGACACGGATAATTTCTGGCAACAAGACATGCGCGCTCGAGCACACGGTCAGATAGAAATAAACAAATCTACCAGTAAAATTATACGGAGATGAATCGAGAATATCTGGTTCATTGATTATGAATTTAAAATGCAAATCCTCGTCTTGAAGCAGGCCTCTTGTACCGGGCTGGACAGGATCGTGGGCAAAGTGTCGAGGATGTGGGGATAGGCAAAATACCGCCTGGGTGCGCACTAAGTGAACAAAAGTAGAAAGCTGTGTATTACGATATTAACACATTTCTCTATGCCGGCGTTCCAAGAACATCCTATAAAGTACGCATCGATGCTCCCCATATCCATGTAGGAGGCTCTCTCCGGGAAAGCGCTTTGGTTAAGCTTCGGAGGTTCGCCGAGCTTTATGGTTGGATCATTTTCCTGCTCGCCGCCCCTAAAATACTCGTAAACGCGACCCTCGGCTCCGACATCCCCTGGGTCTTTTAATCATCTGTTTATAAACTTATTCGATCGACGAGGCCACCGTGAGGATTATAAATTTTTGAAAATATCTCATATTTTAGAGGATTCCCGCAGCAATCATCGATTGTGAGTTCCAGACTCGATCTTTATAAAAAATAAAGGCGTCTTTTAATCATCCGTGTACAAACTTATTCGATCGACGAGGTCATCGTGAAGGTTCTAAACTTTTGAAAATGTCTCGTATTTTATAAAAAAAAAATAAAGGGGTCTTTTAATTATCTGTTTAAAAACTTATTCCATCGACGAGGCCACCGTGAGGGTTCTAAATTATCAAAAATATCTCGAATTTTCGAGGATTCCCGCAGCCCGCTAATCATCGATGATGAGTTCCAGATTCGATCTTTATAAAAAATAAAGGCATCTTTTTTATCATTTATGTAGAAACTTCTTCGAGTGACGAGGCCATCGTGAGGGTTCTTAACTCTTGAAAATGTCCCGTATTTTCTATCTTTATAAAAAAATAAAGGGATCCTTTAATCATCCGTTTAAAATCTTATTCCATCGACGAGGCCACCGTGAGGGTTATAAATTTTCGAAAATATCTCGAATTTTCGAGGATTACCGTAGCCCGCAATCGAGCCCGCTAATCATTCATTGCGAGTCCTAGGTTCCATCGTCATAGAAAATAAAAGATCCTTCTCGGCGTTTAAACCAGGGCTCATCTTCTTACATTATTTGTCAAAACGTGCACAGGAAATCTTGGGAGAGACGAACGGATTTACGAAACGATTCGGTCGGGAGGAAAAGCGATTATTTCATGGTTGCACTCCTCGTGCGTTCAGCCTCGGTTTCCTGTATAGCGTTTTAGGGAAACAAACGCGTCGGACAATTTCCGAGGCACTCGAGGGAAAGTACAAAGCGGAGAGAGAGCGGGACGAGAAAATAGGTATCGGTTTCCTCGGGATATTCCGCCGAGGTTCGTTCCTCCTTGGAGATCCTCCCCGAAGAGGAGTTGCGAGACGAGGAGGGTCCGCAGGAACGTCGGCCACCTTGGCGTAGGTAATAAGGGCAGTTCGCGGGGTCGAGGGTTCCTCGGTATACCGGAGATTTACGCGTTTCTTTTCCCGGAGGAGGAAGCGAACGAGGAAGTGGACGAGGAAGAGCCGGAAGTGCGGATCCCCAGCATATTTCTGCCGATCGAACGTAATGCCTGTCACGAGCGCCCTGAATCCGGCATAAAGTTCGCCGTGGAAGTGCGGCTTTTATCCGAGTCTTAGGTAAAATCCGGGAGGAACGTTCCTCCTCTAGGCTCGACGTTTCTTCCCCGGAGGTGGAGGAGAGAAAAGACCGAGCCAAGGGCAGCACCTTCCTGCTCTCCGTCGTAAAAATGGTGGGCCATTTTCTGGCCGCCTTTCGCTCCGCCATTAAGAGGATATGAAAGAGTCAGCCTATATATATATCTGACAATGAGAAGTCAAATCGTTGGTGAAAGTATTCTCCGAATTGGGTGTACCGATTCGTTTCAAATTTCACCACGTGAATATGGAGGCCCTAAAGTAAGTCGATAAACTCATGAAATTTAACTTTTCGTCAAAAATTTATTTAATTTACCGAAAAATTGTACTTACCGACGATACGGCGACACCGATTTTATGCTTCAGCATTAAGGTGAAGTGAAACACGTCGAGGAACTTGATCGACGTCAATAAAGAAGATTTTTCTAAATATCCACGTTGCCGACGTTCGTTTTTATATTGACAGCTGTGTCGAATTATATTGGGTATTGTACCAAATGGCACACTCCACCTGTCGTTTTCGTGCAATAATTATACAGAAATCGAAGCATAACTCCAGAAATCCTCTGGATTCATGCTTTCTGAGGTCCTAATTGACTGCAGAAAGACCCCCTTCTTTTTTTATTGGACAGTTTGGTTCAATATCCTTAAAAAAGAGTGTTGTATTCGAATGGACTAATTAGAGAAGGGTTTCACTTCACCTTAACGGAATTTTGAGCAGAAAAAGGGTTGAAAAAGCGTCTGGAGCTTCCTCGTCCTCGGATACCCGACTGACCTCCCTTCGAGCTTGCACGCGTACCGACATTACGGCGAAACCGATTTTATGCTTCGGCATTACGATGAAGTGAAACACGTCGAGGAACTTGATCGACGTCAATAAAGAAGATTTTTCTAAATACCTACGTTGCCGACGTTCGTTTTTATATTGACAGCTGTGTCGAATTATATTGGGTATTGTGCCAAATGGCACACTCCACCTGTCGTTTCCGTGCAATAATTACAAAGAAATCGAAGTAAAACTCCAGAAATCCTCTGGATTCATGCATTCTGAGGTCCTAATTGACTGCAGAAAGACCCCCTTCTTTTTTTATTGGACAGTTTGGTCCAATATCCTTAAAAAAGAGTGTTGTATTCGAATGGACTAATTAGAGAAGGGTTTCACTTCACCTTAACGGAATTTTGAGCAGAAAATGGGTTGAAAAAACGTCTGGAGCTTCCTCGTCCTCGGATACCCGACTGACCTTCCTTCGAGCGTGCACGCGTACCGACATTACGGCGAAACCGATTTTATGCTTCGGCATTAACGGGATTAGCGTTGCGCCCTCGTCGGGAGGGGCTCGACCGCGCTTACGCGCGTTCGACATCGGCAGAACGAGGCGAGGTAAAGCCGCGCGGTGTAGGAGAGTCAAGTAATTCCAGGCGAATGCGAGATTACACGCGGCCCCGTCGACTTCCGTCCCTCGAGGACGGTGTGCACGCAAGTTTGCCCATCTCGTATCGGACGGGAGTAAACATCTCGCCGCTTCGGCAACTATTGTTATAACTCTTAGGAGCGAGCGCGCCCCGAGCCCAGGGCGGCTTCCGCCGCGAAGCCGACTGGAAACTCGCCTGTGATCTCCGCGGGGGCGAAGGCGTCGACCTAACGACGGGAAATCCGCCGAATGTCGACCCGAGCTTCGGTCTCTGCCCCCGGATCTCCCGCTTCGTTCGGGCGCCGCTGGGGGCGATGAGGGCGCTGCGGGCGCGCCCGTCGCTTTCTCGCTGCCGAGTGCGCTTCGACGCCCAGTATTGTCCTGGCGTCGAATTTCTCGCCCCATCCATTTGCTCTTTGTTTCCGAGCTTCTTTATTTCAATTTATTTCCTCCCTTTCCCCTGTAATGTCGCGAGGGAGACTCGCGATACATCGTACCGGCAAAACCGAAGAAACCCGCGTTAAGATAATACCCATTTAAGATATGAAAGGCGCTGAGACATTTAATCGAGGTCGATATATTAAAATTCATCTGTACCCTTTTTGGTGGTGACGTCATTTTGAATACTCAAGGGTAGCATAAACTGGCGCGTCACGTTACCGACAAATCGACTGACCAAGTGACGAGCGCGAGTAAAGGCAATTTATTTGAGTATAAATGGTGTATCGCAGAGCAAACGATCATCTCCCTGGTTAACTTCACCGTGATAACTCGAATCTCACTATCGGAGTTCGACTGACGCCGATAATAGGCGATGAATTTAGTTCCATACGCGTCTGCCGGAGTGACGTTATGCGTTCATTATCGTTAAAGCCGGTGTTCTATCAACAGTAATTAGTGTTAGACGTTAAGTCAAGCAAGGTGGAATTGGAAGGTCTCCAAAGGGAACGACCCATGCGAATGTCGAAAGGAGATATCAAGTCAGGATGCCGATAGCTTCTCAATGTTCAGGCGTTAGATCCTCAAATTCTTAATGCTACTTTCAATTCCTCGAAGTCCATAAAGGCGATATTAACTTCGTTACGTCAGTCATTAGTGCCCGTTTCGCAAGGTATCATGCGTTAGAGTTAGATCACGTCGGACTAGTAACTTCCAGCCAGGCTTGGCCGTAATGGAGAAGTAGTTTCTCGATGGCAATGGCGAGAGCACTGCTTTCAGTGGAGTATACCTACCGAGCAGTTTCCAGGATTTCTCTTGTGCAGAACGTTAACGACATTCTGCGTTCTGCGTCCTCGGAGAAGGCTCTGCGCGTTACACATAGTCGGGAACGTTAATGCCAGAAGTCGCTATAAATTTCGGATACACCTGGGTGTATTGCAGGAGACACGTGCATCCAAAGTTTATCGGTAACGATTAAGAGGAGCGGAAAGCTCGTTACCGACAGGGCTGGGCCATCGGAGAGAAACGGAGAGAGGAGCTGCCTGTCTCTCGTCGTGTTCCCTTTAACTCGATTAATTAGCTCGCGGAGTTATCTGCCGACGGGAGCACGGGGAAAAAGTGACGGAGCCTGCAATTCCTGACCTAGGGCAAGTGGAATCATATTGGGGCCCCGTGGAATTATCTCGCACACGTGGGAGACTCGATATTTTCTGGATGACGTTCCATCCATTCTCGCTCGAGTCGAAAATTTTTACGTCATATAAGTCTGATGAATGCACGCGAGGATTTTAAGTATAATGCGGCAATTTGAGATAGAAATATGTTCACGAAATTGGACCCTGTAATTCCTGACCTAGGGCAAGCAGACGCATGTTGGGTCTCCGTGAAATTATCTCGCACACGTGGAAGACTCGGCATTTGAAGGCATTTAATTTTTTAATGGGTTTTGAGTCAATATACAAAAGGATAACATCTGTACAGTCGAAGTCTTACCGTAGCTCTTAAAATTGGCAGACATTTCCATTTATTCCACTTGCATGCCTAAAATAGGACTTAATTCGTATCAAGTATTCCGTACAAAGTTTACAGTAGAACTTAGAGAGTGAATTAGTACCAAAAGTGAACTTAAATTACGCCGAGCGGAAAGTAAGAGCAAAAACGAAACTGAAGTTTCGGTCGTCAAATTAAATGATCAAAGCAACGAACGATTTAATGATTCAACCGAGATCGATCATTTCGGTCCGAGTGATCTGGACCTCTAAGACCGACCGGAATCCACCCGATGTCTATGCAAAATGTATGCCCGGAATGTCAGGAATAAAGACGTCGAGAAACGTGCCGGGACGAGCCGCGACGGGAAGAAATGAGGACAGTTAGTCGTAAATCTCGCGCTCGACAGAATGCGATCTCAGCAGAGGCGAATTTTCCGGCGGCGAGATGCGGCTCTTCTTGTCACCGGTCTTCATCAGTTAAAACGAGCCGTTCCTCGAATCTACCAGCCGCCTCCTCTCGTCTGCACTTTCTCGCGAAAGACTGTTGACTTTTCAAGTTTCTATTTACGTAGACCGTCTTTCGATTTGCATCGGAAACGTCTCGTTCCCGCGTAGCGATCGGAGGGCTCGAAACTTCCCCGTGAATCGATGCTAATTCTCGCGTTATTGCTTTCGAAAGCTAACGCCAAAGTGCATGGCTGGTTAAGGTGATACGAATGTGTGATATTTGCATAACAAAAAGTGAAGATATTTATATAACTTTTCTTCAAACTGGGTGCACCGAATCATGTGACTTTAACTTTAACACGTGATTATGGAGGCCCTAAGGAATAACGCGCTGCTCGTGAGATTTCTTTTTTCGAAAGAAATTTTCCGCCATCAAAACATTGCGCCACCTCTAACTTCCAAATCATTTAAATTTTCATTTTCATAAGACACTTTTTTGCCTTTATCCCGTTCAAATGCGAGTTTATCGATTACCAGAGTGTTCTAAATTGTCGTAAAATTGTCCTGACTCTTTCAGAGCTTTCAATAATTGTACATTGATCGAAATATGAAAGCTCGACGCCATTTTGGTTCTAGTCTGGGCTAAGTTAAAGAAATTGTTATGAAAAATCCAAATTTTCAAAGTGTCAGGACAATTGTGCCCATAATTATGAAAGTGGTCTAAGTCAAAATTGAAAAAGAAAAATGAGTTTATCAGTTATTTCACGCCACATTATTTCAAACGAAATTAATTCAATGTAATTTCGAAACAAAAAATATATGACTTAGACCACTTTCATAATTATGGGCACAATTCTTAGATAATCATGAGTCATATGTCAAAGTGTCGGACAGTTTGGTCCATACCCTTAGAAAAAAGTGTTTTATTAGAATCGACTGATTTTTATACTTCACCTTAATGGGAGTACTAGCGATAGCTTTATACAGGCGCGTCGATGTATCGGCGAGTGAATCGTCCCGTTTGGCAGAAGCTGACGTCCCGGAGATGGTCCTACCAGATGGCCGGACTGGCTCATAAAAATATGCAATTGCACCAGGCTGCGTAACACAAAGTTCCAGCCTGGCGGAACGAACTCGTTAACCCAGTTGGTTTCATCTCCACAATATCGTCACGGCAAATATTTTGAATTTTGCACCCGAAATAAATTTACCGGCACGCCGCGCTTTTCGAGGGGAATCAAAGGAAATCATTTCCCGAAATGTTTGGGAAATACTCGTCAATGTCAATATGCATTATTGCGAGGTACCCTCTCGTTCCTTTCTACGTTACGAGTACTCACATATCCCTTTTCGTTCCGTTTTCCAGGTAATATAATTCCTTTATTAAACAAGTCATGAATTTCCGTTCACGTACGATTTTTGCATAAAAATTCCGGGTTCGTGCGTTATATCTTTTTCCTATTTATTCTTGAATCGTTCTCTTTTCTGTTAAGGGGATGTGAAAGTGGCGTCCGAGGGGTTATTAGATCATGAGACTTTCCTTCGAATGAGGGGCATCGAATCGTTTCAAACTTTATAACGTGAATATGCAGGCTATAAGGAAGGTTCCGATACCCATGAAATTTCTTTTTATAAAAAATTTTAAAAAGTGTATAAACAAATTTAAAAAAATTAAAGTTCATGAGTTTTAGGACCTCTCTTGTACCCTCCATATTCACATTGTAAAGTTTGAAACGATTCGGTACTCCTAGTTCAAGGAAAAATGTCATAAACGAGACCTCTTTGACGCTACTTTCACCCCACCTTAACCCTTTGCACTCCCAATTATTAAGATGTCGATTGCTGATGTCAAGTCACACTCGACAAAAGAGTGCAAAGGGTTAAATCAGGGGTCTTCAAACTGCTCACGAAAACCATCAATTCGACTTGTGGACCATAATGTTTGAAGAACTGTTTTAGGAGAAAACAATGCCAGCAGTTGCAACCACTTTCGTTCAGTTTAACATTTACATTGATATTTCTTAATTTAATAGCAAGCGAAATTCAGTTTTAAATCGATAATAAATTCGAGAATGTAGTTAGCGTTAACTATTTTGATACATGCACAATAATTAAATAGTAACTTCTCCTAGAAAAGTCAGTAAAAGTGTGCGAGTGACGTTTAACGCAGCGAAGAACAAGATACCACTAAAGATCATTGACTTGCAAATCTACCAGAATGGGTAAAAAAAATCTGTAAAAAAAGAAACATTCAATCAAATTGGATATATGTCATTTTTAGCAACAAAATATATATGCGTGATCGGTCTCATGGTACTAAATACTTCGGACAGAAATTGAAAATATTTCTTGATGTAATTTCACGAGCGGAAGTGATGAAAGAAATGTTTATGTAACTCAAGGTATAGGAAATTTACACAGTTCTTCAGGGTGGTTTGCAGTCTTGATCGAAGTTCAAGATGCTGGGTTCACTTCCTGTTCCTATATGTACTCTGTTATCTATCTATATTCTAAATTCGAAGTGCGCAGCCAACCAGGATGCTGGGCAACGGTACTCACTCGATAACGGGATGGACCACCGGCATTGTTTGGACAAGGAACTGCATCAGGTGAACAAACCACGGTGACTTTCGCCGATTTCGCGAGCGTATTTTGCCGATGTCTCTGCAGGACGTATCTGTGCGTAACGACCACCTTGCGGCGACAGGGACCAGAGCTTGTCATTGTCGTTAGCGAAACCGCAGAAGCCCGATGAGGAAAAAAGCTCCGCGGTTAGACTTCGCGGTCTGCCCACGGACTCGTGGTTGGACCACACACAATGTTGACTGACGTATTAACATCTGATTTTGCTTGACAGAAATTGCGTTGACTCTGGGAGATCAAAAGCGGGACATTGTTCCGCCGCATTAGACGGGGAACTGTAAAAATTGGGAGTCTATCGCTTTATCCAGGCCTCTTGAATGTGTATCGAATGTCTATTGAATGTCTGTTCGGCCGCATTAGAAGGAAGACTGCAAAAATTGGGGGCTATCGCTTTATCCAGGCCTCTTGAATGTGTATCGAATGTCTATTGAATGTCTCTTCGGCCACATTAGACGGGCAACTGTAAAAATTGGAAGTCTATCACTTTATCCACGCCCCGTGAATGTCCATCGAATGTGTATTGAATGTCTGTTCGGCCGCATTAGAAGGAAGACTGCAAAAATTGGGGGCTATCGCTTTATCCAGGCCCCTTGAATGTCCATCGAATGTCTATTAAATGTCTATTCGGTCGCATTAGAAGGAGGACTGCAAAAATGGGGTCTATCGCTTTATCCAAGCCCCTTGAATGTCTATCCTGGCGTGTCCGAAGAATAGATGAAGAATTTAGAGTTCGAGCGGAGCGAAGCAAGAAACTTCGAGAGCGTTGTAGCTCCAAGCGTAAGAGAGCGATTCGGTAATCTGGAGCGGTGATCTGCCTACCTATTTGTGGATCTGGTGATTTATCTGGCCGTATCACAAGATCCGGTTCACCGGAACGGTTCTGAGCCACGAAGCTGTAGCCTCGTTATGGCGAACAGCGCCTACAGCCTACGATTCCGTTCGTACCTAATCGTGTATCATTTTTTAACTACTCCAAAAGTCATGAAATCTCGCTGGAAAGGTTTCAGAAAATTAGAAGACTTCGAAAGGGCTCCAGGAAATTAATTTTAAATAATCTTTGTACTAGTTTTCGGTGTACATCGAATCACTTCAGAAGCGTTTTTACTAGCAATTTCCTCGGCTCGTGGAGGTGCTGCAATAAATAATTCCTTGCGATCGTATCACCTCGAATTGTCGAACATCTTATATGCACGGGAATTCGAATCAATGAAGTTACGTACTTCGGTTTGGCTCGACCCCGAAGTGGAGCGAATGCCAATTGGAGCATTGCGAAACAGGAGTCCGTCAGCTCGCTTCGAGCAACTTTGGAGAGAAATTGAGATTGAAAATAGCGCACGGGTAACCGTGAACGATCGAAACGACCTTTGATGAAACTCGCAGGCCTTCACTAAAAGAGATTACTCCTTTTGACATGTAGCCTTTATACGAATCTAAAACAACAGGATTATTCAAACGTCTACGTTGAAATACATTTAGCAAATCAATCGATCGGTTAAATGACTGTGGGTTCATAAATGTACTTTCGTAGCGGAACTAATCGTAAGACTGAAAATCTTGATATACCTATTCCACACGGGCACTCAAAATGCAAAAGAATGTTTATCGCGTCCCAAAATACAAATTACTCAGAATCTTTGGTAGAGGCGTGAGCTGCAATCCTGGCACCCAAAAGTGGCGGAGAATTAAACCGTAGCGGAACTAAAGCGGAATTTCTTGCTAGTCGCGGGGCAACCTACTTTTACTGGGAAGCTGGCCAAGGGCGGAAGCTGGGAGCAATAGCTATCGTAAAAAAGCTTGGTCGGTCGACCCCTAGCGCTCAAGTTTCCCCTTAAATTCGGATTTCAAGGACAACATAGTGCAACTATGCAAATCGGACCTCGTTGCGAGATACGCAAGCGAACTTGGGAGGAACGCGGGGGTTCCCAAAAGAGTTCCCAACTTAAGGGGATTTTCCAATTTGGCGAGCGGACGTAAAACCGGACAAAAGTCGATAAGTCTTCGATACGTCGTCCGAACAAAATCCCATTATAAATATAAGCAATGGCTCCGGCGAGCCGGGGAAGGCCATAAATAATAAAGAGAACTTCGGCCGTTCGGCTTGCCCCGTATTCGGAAATTCAATTTTGATAACGCTCCCCAGAAGGTGAGCCCGTCGTCGCTCGTATTCTCCGTTCCTCGTCGAATGCCTCGTTGCATAATCGACGATAATTCGCAGTCGCGACACTTCCTCGCGCGAAGCCGTTCGGGCAGAATAGTTATATTTATGGGCCTTATCAACTCGGTTCACACCTTAACCATCTTTGATCGCTCTCTACGGCATTCACGGCCACTCGTAAATTCGACGGGAAATTCTGAACCTCTCGGCCCACTTTCATCGCCATTTTCGCGCTTCCCCTTCCCCTCGCAGTGATCCCGTACTTCGCGACTTCGTTGCGAAAAATAGAATGGATTTCTGTAGGTCGGTCCGTAGTTCCGCTCTAACGAGCGAATTCACCGTTTTCGAGGTTCCGAAAATTTCTGGAGAATTTTTCGAAATGTTCCTGGGTAGGCGTCCACGAGGGGCTCGTTTCGGCCGTTTCTCTCGGATTTAAAGACCCGGAATTTCTCCGGTATTCTCGCGACTTCAACTTCCTACTCGTCCTATTCTTCCGCTTCTTCCCCCTTGTTATATCGCTCTCTTCGTCGCGCCGTGAACTCATGCTTCGTTGAAAGTGCCGCGAGCCTGTTTGCCCTCGTATATCACGGTACTACCGCTTTATTAATTAAACGAAACGAGCGTCTCTCGTTATTTCCTCGGGTCGTAAGTCCCGAGCGATGAACTTCTCGCCGGAGTCTGTCGAATTTCTTGCGCAGTTCCCGGATCTCCCGTCGACTTGCTGGCTCTTACGAGCTAGTGCATTTCCTGTCCTTGTTTCTGCTCCCCCGTAGGTGGGTAGATGTACCTAACATCTTCCCGAGACGACGTCGTAAGTCGCGAGTTCTTGTCGGCACTCTGCCATTTCCTACAATACCACTTCCACCCTCGCCATGTAGATAGTTCCTGCCAGAGTGAAAAGCGCCTCGGAAACTACTCAATTTGTCGATTAAGGATGGACGGACCGCGACATTTTGCAACTCCGCACCTAATCGAAACGAAATTTATTCCATCCAAGTCTATCCTTTTTTCTCATTTTTTAACGCCAAATTAAAGTAAACGTGAGATTTATAGTATTATTCAAAGCGAAACTTCTGACGTCCGACGACTTCTGACTTGTGTGTTAGTATTGAGATAATTTCTATAAACGTTCTCGTCAGGGTTAGTGAGTTACTCTCCAGGTGAATGAATAACATTTAAAGTGAAATAAAATTGAAAAAAGTAGGCCACGCGCATATCTTTTTTTTTATTATCAGAGTACACCAAATTTACCACGAATCCAAATTGTACGGGAAATGCTGATGCTGGAAATGATGTCTTGGCGGAAGAAAGAAATTCTGGAGGATCCTGGGAAAAAAGAACGTCATCCTGTTCCGATGGTCCGGATCAACGTTACGTCAAAACGCAATAAAAAAAAACCTTTTCTTGACGCGCCATTGCATGGCATTTATCCGACAAATGGCTCGATTTCAAAACGAATCTACAATAGTCTGAGCAATCCTCAATATCGCGGCACTTTAGCAGCCCCTTCCCGGCAAACTCTTTGAGTCCAGAGCCGAATGAAAAGGAAACAGGACACGCAAAGGAATATTGCTGCTGGATGTTTGTCTCAGCGCGAGGGATTCTCTCTATGGACAATACGTTCTCATATTGCGTCTGCACGATATACCCCTTGATCGTCGCAAAAAACCGAGAAAGAGGGAGATACCTGGCCGACAATTGTCTCCGCAAATCTCCAATTTCGCGTTACGGTTTACAATACCAAGGACGATTTTCTCTTCTTCCCTAGAAAATCACGATCGCTTTCTTTCTTGCCGTACTATGTTCTTCTGCGTAGAAGGACTGTTCATCCTGTCGATTCGTCACATAAATAATAATAAATGACTTTTTACCCGGAATAACGACACCTTTGATTATTTCTCGTGCTCAGATTTCTAGTGGCATTTTTTTTTAAACCCGGTACAATTTACCCAACTTTACCCTATTTATCAGCGAGGGATTCGTTTGGAAGATTCTCTGCCCTCGCGAAACCCTTTGCGCTTTCAATGAAACGAGCAAGAAACGAGATGGAAGCATGGCGGCTCGTGTTTGCACTTTGTGGTCCCTCGGGACGAGACCTTTGGACAAAATGGTCCCACACCGCGTGGACGCAGACTCCACCAGGAGCGGGAATATCACGGTTGGTATCGCGATCCTCTATTTACCGGCGCGATGGCGTACCGTATACATAGTAAAGTATGAAATACGCAAGTAAGCCTTTAGCTTCCTGTAATTTCTGCGAACCTATAGCCAGACCATTGCACCAACCGATGCAGTTTGGTCATTACGTCGTTCCGGATGCTGTAAGCGATTTTGCCGATACGTCCATTCCACGATTCGCCAAGTCGATCGCGAAAAGAATGGATATGTTCCCTCTTCTTTCCTTCAAAATTGATTTCAACAATTGTTCAATTTTTTAAGTGAAACTTCTTATGTCACGGTACTACGTGCAAACTCGCGTGATAAGAAAAGGGGGGTCGTATAAAAAACTGGAATTTAATTTCCTTTCTTACAGTTCATCCCTATTTATATTCATCTTTGTGTGTTAGTATCGCTATGCCAGAAGCAATGAGTACGGATCACGTAATGGCATTTCCTGAATTCGCAATCGAGAATAATAATTCTTATTAACTTAGATATTTCACATGGAACTCGTTCGTGCTGGCCAATAGGTGTTGTTTTTTTCGTTTCATTCATTTGCAGTCGAAATTTTAATTTCGCAGATGTCTTTTCGATTATCTAGACCTCTGGAGTAAGGAGATTTCGAAGTCGATTACTTTGGCGCGGGGTACCACGTCGTGGCCCTTTTTTAAGGCCTGATAAGGCGCGATTGGCTGCAGCAAAAAAGTAACGACGGACTTGCACTACGTGCAAGTATAAAAAACTGGAATTTAATTTCCTGTCTTACAGTTCATCCCTATTTATATTCAACATTGTGTGTTAGTATCGTTATGCTGAAGCAATGAGTACGGATCACGTAAGGACATTTCCTGAATTCGCAATCGAGAATAATTGATAATAATTCTATTTAACTTAGATATTTCACTTGGAACTCGTTCGTGCTGGCCAATGGGTGTTGTTTTTTTCGTTTCATTCATTTGCAGTCGAAATTTTAATTTCGTAGATGTCTTTTCGATTATCTAGACCTCTGGAGTAAGGAGATTTCGAAGTAAATTACTTTGGCGCGAGGTACCACGTTGTGGCCCTTTTTTAAGGCCTGATAAGGCGCGATCGGCTGCAGCAAAAAAGTAACGACGGACTTGCACTACGTGCGTTATGCCAGAAGCAAGGAGTACGGATCGCTTAAGGACATTTCCTGAATTCGCAATCTAGAATAATTGATAACAATTCTATTTAACTTAGATATTTCACATGGAACTCGTTCGTGCTGGCCAATGGGTGTTGTTTTTTTCGTTTCATTCATTTGCAGTCGAAATTTTAATTTCGCAGATGTCTTTTCGATTATCTAGACCTCTGGAGTACGAAGTAAATTACTTTGGCGCGGGGTACCACGTCGTGGCCCTTTTTTAAGGCCTGATAAGGCGCGATTGGCTGCAGCAAAAAAGTAACGACGGACGCAGCATTTCCTCGGCGGGAGCAGGCGCCGGCGTTAAATAATCGTGACATCACTCGCTGGACGTTTTGATTTTGTTGCATGTTTCATACTCTTAATACGGAATGCCTCTGATGGAGATGCCGAGGAGATCCACCGTCGCGGTGTGCACGTTTCCGCGGTGCCATTTTACTTACCCGTCCCATTAATCCGCGTTCCGTCCCCGATGTACAAGTAACAAATACTGTACTTTGTAAAATATTATCCGACCAATGCTGAATAATTGGATTTTACGACGGTTCCTCGTGGACCCGAAGAAGACCATCTTGCCTTAAGTTCATTTTTACATTACATCCCGTGTCGGGATTGCAAATACGATAATCGTTTCCGCGGGACGCCGCAAAGCGAACTCTCCGCCGTAAATAGCGATTACCGACTCCTTCATCCCACTAAGAAGGGAGAAAAGGAAAAATGAAAAGAAACGCTCGAGCCGTCCGTTCCTGAGAGCGAACCGCCACCGAGATACTTTCCATGCCGCGAAGTTAGCGACGACCGTAAAGCATTATTTAACGCGATCGCTCCGCGGATACGTTCCGCCAATTTAGGCGAGGCGAAAGCGCCGTTTGGCCGGGTCGAGAAATTAAATATGAGTATGATTTTAGGCGGAGCAATTTATATGTAAATGCGGCGCCGGCGTTCCGCAGAAAGCCCACCTCCGTTCAGTTTTCCCCTAGCCGTCCCTCGCCGATTGTCCCTCTTTCCCTCTCTATGTCTTCTCGCGACTCTATCCCTCGAATATTTAACAATGCCCATTGTTTCGCATCTGGTAATTCACGCTCGGGGATGAGAATCCGCGGCCGCGATTATACATTACCGCGGCTTTGCCGGGCTTTTCCCGAATGCATGGCCACGTCGAAAAAAAAAAAAAAAAATGCTCCGAAGGGGACCGCGGGAGCGCCGTCGGAGTAATCACATTTCCAGCATTTTGCATTTTCATTATCTCCTTGCCATTAATTCTTCCCGTATTAAGGCCGCGCGCGTGTCCCCCGCGAGTGTTCCGAACTTCCTGGCCAATTTTAGGGCCACCTTGCAAAGGCCCACCCCTGACCTGACTCTCGCTTAGGCAACGAATTATTTTCACCGGGATGCACCGGTTATTACAAAAGTTCGGGGCATTTCGCGAACGCCGCCCCTCCGAGTAATTGCAAAATTATGAGTTACGCGTAATTTAGGATTCTTCTTGGCTACGGGGACCGCATCCTGCGGTGCGCCTCAATGAATGTCTCGGAACGACTCGTGTACCCCGGGGACCCTCGAATCGCCTAGCCGATTGTAAAAGGAATAATTAATACCGTTAATACTTGTTATTAATTAAATCATGCACACGTGACATCGTTTTAAAGGTTCAAACTCCTTTGTTTGCAACTTTTTATATGGACTAGATGGGTGCAACCGTTAACGCGATAGTACTTTGAATGGGACTATTACGTGGGAGAAAGTGAATTTACAGTAGCCGTCAGAATTTGTTAAGCTCAGAATAAGAAATAGATTAAACTGATTATAAATTCGACATGTGCTACCGAAAACTCTCGA
The DNA here is from genome assembly GCF_000612105.2 of Orussus abietinus. Lineage (NCBI taxonomy): Eukaryota > Metazoa > Arthropoda > Insecta > Hymenoptera > Orussidae > Orussus > Orussus abietinus. The sequence continues at coordinate 424,635 of NW_019396002.1, forward strand.
GTTCCAATGTATGCGCCGTTTTAACCAAATTTTTAAATTGGACCTTGTGAAATAATAAAATTTAAAAATTGGGCCTGTACAAGGTTCTAGAGGGGTTTGATCCTGAAAGTAATAACATTTCTGAAATCTACGACCCCGAAAGAGGAGGGACGTCGTTGACCGTTTTTTGATACATGTCATTAAATGCTTCAAATCCTGTGACGAATATATCATAACATCCCTCCAAACGAACGAACAGATACCAGCGCTGTAGTGAAGGGTGATACTCAGGATAGTTATCATAAAAATATTGTACTTTTCCTTCGACTTATAAACAATCGAGAACCATTACGCGATCTCGATGCAACCCGAATGGCTCAAGACCCGGATTACTCCCTCGTCTGGATTTCCACCGACGTCTTCGCATTGCAAACGAGATCTAAATGTTTATCCCCGTCCCGGCGGGAGTGAAAAAATCTGAAAATGTTAAACAAACTTTGTACCGGGCCTCCTTTATGGGTCGGACGCCATGCTACGTGCATTAAAAGCTCGTAAGATGTAGCTATCCGTCGCAAGCTCGGGACTTTATGTTCGTATCGTGACTCGAACACTTGCGTACATCCGTATTGCCACCCTGCTCCGGAGAAGACTCTGGCCGTAACGTAACCGCGTTAAAAATTACATACACGTGTACATATGTACTCGTACGGAGCTTATATCGGCCACGTATGTACCTATGTATGCGCAAAGTGCCAAGTTAATTCAAACACGCCCCGAATGAGAAAATCAGAGCGTCTTTATCTAAACGCGTTTGCCATGGACTGAAAGCGACGTTACGAGCTCCACTTCTGAGTATACGGTGATAATAACTCGGGGTATTTTACGCTTTTCCCGCTGACAATTATAACTTCAAGTCTCTCGCCGTGAACTTATGGTAATTGAATGCATACACCTTAATGGATCTCGTTTCACGATCTTGCCACCTAATTTCCGTTTTGTATAAAAGGGTTCAAGAATTGACTGTACGGCAGTTCTGACACAACCTCGAAATAACATCCAACCGCCGTCATAATTAGCGCTGTAACTCTGGTATTAATTATCGGCGTAGTACCCCATTTCTCCGCTCCATTTTTCGATAACACGCTGAAAGCCTTTCCACTAATTTAATTGACTAAAATTCGGATTTTATTAAAAATTCGACCGAGCGAGGTGAAAGGTGCATTATTAGGGCATTGATTAAAATTTATGATTCGAAATTTCATTTCCCAAAGTACCCTCGAAACGTGCTCGCATTATGGCGACTGTAACGGCGGACCGAGCCTTTCTGCAGCGAATGGAAAAATCCTTATCTCGTGCGGTAATTTTCCGTGTAGTTTAACATTCGCGTTCAGTCCATCCCTTGTAATTACACGGTACATTTCGCCGGGCAAAGCGAACTCGGCGGGGGCAAATATAATTTTTTTTTTTTTCCAGCACGGCAAAGGACAGCGCGGCTTGACAAGCATTTTTGCACCAGAGGCGCGTCCTCGCGGAGTCCAAATGGCGGCCTCGTGTAATCTATTAATCCGCCATTAGGCGCTGTTATAAAATCATAAACTATGCACGAATGGAGGTCACGTTATTCCGTGCCAACGGCACGCAACGCAAACAATAATCCGTGCCGTGGTACGTGTTAATCGTATTGCATAAGTGTTACCAATTTGCCGGTGCATCTACGCGAAGCCCATTTAATTGCGAGGACGAATAACCACGAGAGGCGACGAATCGATCGACGACTCGAATTAAAATGGTAAACGGTTGAATTGGCTCCGTGGCGCAAAGGTCCGTCCGCGGACAGCTGTGATATCACTCCAGGTCTGTGATTTCTATTTACCTCTCAATGGAATAAATAAATCCTCTATCGGGATCGTTACGGTGTTATGAAAGAGTCAGGCTATATCTGAGAAGACAAATCATTGGGGAAAGTATTCTCCGAATTTGGTGTACTGATGCGTTTGAAATTTTATCAGGTGAATATGGACGCCCTAAAGTAGGTCCTGAAATTCACGAAATTTCATTTGTCATTTGATACAGAAATTTATTTATCTGTCATGGACTAAAACCAACATGGCGTGGTCTGTGCGCGTTTTCGATGTTTTACGCTTCTTGGAGGCTTAGAATCGAAAATGAAGAGTTTCAGGACCTAGCTCGAACAATTTAGAACACCGTAGAAATGGAATATTACGGAGTCAGATGGGAAGATATGGAAAATACTTTCGCCAACGATTGCAAGAGAATACTTGGCTTGTCTCGGGGCTAACACGTGTTTACAGAGCAAACATTTAGTTGCAGTTACACGACACGACGTTGGTCCTAAACAGTCGTTAAGAATAATGAATTCCCAGATTTCGACAGTTTTACATCGATCCCTTCGTCATTACTTTACCGAAATGACACGGAATGCTTCAGTTCGTATAATTATCAACATAGACTGCAAAAGACTTGAACATAAATATAAATGTCGGTAACGTGACGCCCCAGCTTATGTTACGACTTAAGTATTCAAAATGACGTTACCACCAAAAAGCGTACATAGGTGAATTTTAATTTATCGACCTCGATTAAATTTCTCGGCGTCTTTCATATCATCTTGAGCCACCACAAAGATGAGCGTTGATCTCCGAAACGGCATTCGAGGAAGAGCCACGGAAAAATTTATCGCTCTCGGTCGAGGTTTCCAAATTCCTTTTTTCACCTCTTTTCCGAGCTGAACGAGTCAAAAGAGCGTCACTCGCGGCCCCCCTTGGTTTTAACGACGTGGGTATGAGCGCCGCAGTAAGGAAAATAATTTACACCGCGTCGGAGCTAACGATGTTTAATCCGAAAATTCATAACGCCAAGTCGAAGTGCCCATCGGACGTGTCCGCGAAATCCTCGGGCCTTGCGCATCCCGGCCTCGTCGTAATTATCCTTTTAAATTACTGCAAACGATTGCAAAACCGTCCTCGCGTTACATCGTCGACACTTTTCGCGCCCGCGCGTTTCCGGGGGCTTTGGGGCTCCCCAATCGAGTTACGGTTTTCGAAAAATTATCGGCTTTCCCGTCGGTAAATGAAAAGCCCGTGGACGGGATGGTTAAATCGGCCTGTAATTTCGGATCTGTCGATATCGGTTTCCGGAAAAATCTACCCTCGTCAACGACCCAGATATCGAATTTTCCAACGCGTCGGGAGAGAGAGAGTTAATGCGCGAGGCCGCTCGTTATATCCGGTCTATCTCGAATGGGTACAATGTTGGTCATATTTCCATGACGTCACACTCGTTAACCGCCATTACTAGCGAAAGTGATGTAATCATAAGTATAGGAAACTCTGCCGATGGGAAAGTCCTGGATTTGCCATTCCACCGGCTGAAATAAAATTTTAAAAAATGCTAAAAACCTCGGGAAATGGTCATAAATAGCGCGCGATATCGATAAGGCCGTGTCTCATTCTTATCATCGTTAAGTACATATATGGACCAATATTATGGCGTATTTCGCGATCAGCTGTGAACAGTGAAGCGTGGTAGGGGAGATCATATTATTCATATCTCATAGGTGGTCATCGGCATTTTTTGTAAAACAATATACATGAGTAAGGAAGAGTTGCCGATATCGTCCCACCGCTTAAATCGAAATGTTACAGATTTTTTATAAATCAACGACAGTAGAGCGCTCTCGTGGCGAGGGATTAAACTATCAGGGGTGTTGAGCACTCCGTTGAAACAATTAGCTAGGGTAAACATGCGTTAAATTTTTATTACAATTCGTTTATCACAGGGTCTGTTGGTCATTTTTTGATTCCATATCTAAGATTATACTGCCTTCCAAGCCAAGTATTGTCTTTTATTTATGTATTAATTATTGCAGTACAACTAACGTCGAACGTACCAGGCAGTCATTTTGTAGCGGGGCACCGGTTTTAAGTTAGAAATAACGTAATGATTGAAATTATGAACAGTTGCCTAAATCCTACCATACGTTCCTAATTCATACCGGTACGAATTGGGAGCCATATAATTATAAGTTCCACATCCGGTACTATGTTTTAATTAATTTAATTACTATAAAAACGCGTATACGTATTGGATGCTACAGAATAGGGAAGAGAAGTTATGGTATTAATACATTTACCAAGTTTATCGTGAAGAGCTACTACGATCAATTATAGAAACGGGACCGCAAAAATGGTTACAATGGACCTCGGTCCCTGTACCTACATTTCCGAACGTATAATCATAAGGAGATTTCGATGGCTCTTCTCCTTTTGTAACGATAACTCCCGAAGTGCACCATATCTACCATTTAACATTCATCAAATTGGACAGAGGCCGCAAAAAACGTCCCGCCCAAAACCCTGCCCAACGAGGGAAGATAGATGACCTGTATTCGAAAATATTATCTTTACGAGGTCCTGACCGTTTTCGACGTTCGGCGGGAAAAAAATGACCGGCGGTCGGGAAATCTCGCGGAAAGCTCGCAAATAATGAATGATATTCGGTCTCGGTGCGCGGGAAAAAGGGCTCTCCATTCCCGCTCGTTAGGTATAGGTGGGGGCCATTTTGGCGGTGGAGTTTCACGAGCGGCTGAGGAAAACGAAGTGTCGAGGTCCGTCCAGACGAGAGCGGGTCGAACGTATGGAAATCAACAAGCGCTTTTTGCGGCCACCCGTCAACCCTCGATTTGCATAGGGCGCCATCCGGAAGTTACCCCCGGAATTTCCGCGGTGCATTCGAGACCTCGTGCACGCGGCAGATGTTCGGGATGGAAGTGGCCCAGAAAGCCCACCCGATAAATGCCCTTTCGCGTTGCACCGGGTATTCCGCGTTTCCTCTGGGGATTAATTAAATAATTAATTAATGAATTAATTAATTCTTAATTAGCGAGTCGAGGAGCGAAACGGCTTCTTTTTGCTCGTTATCTTGCTCCGGCATTATCGGTGCTACCGTAGAGGGTTCATCGGCGGGCCGTTTCCGCCGGTACTTCTGTGATCACCTTTTTTATTAGTCTACGCGATTGCAGTAAGCTACTACTCGAAAGAGCGCAATGCAAATCTCACCCTAGTAGCATAGAATCATTTCTAAATATTTGTTTCTGATCTTCGCCAAATATCTCAAGCGACAGATTTTTTTTTACATTTCTTGTAGATTTCACTCGAAGATATCTGAAGTATTTGTTGAAAATCTCAATGACATATTTTGTTTCAATAAATTATGAACGTATATAGAAATTATATTTTTTAATGTAGGAACATATAAGGAGATACATTTCTTACTTTACGATTATTATCGGACATTTCATTTTGTCCCGCTATTTCATTATGGTGGCATAACGTGTGATTTTGATTTTAAATATTTTTAAAACGTTTATAACGTATTCGGTAGATAATATTAAAAACAATACTTACATTAAAATGAAACGAAACGTTTTGTATGTCCGTTAGAAAAATATCACAAAAACACATGTAGCTAACATTACACAACTATTATAGAGATAATATTCTAAAGTAAACGTCTTGCAAATATTTAAGATATCTGCTAAATATTTACAAAGTGTACGATATTCGTTAAATATATTGAAAATATGGGACAAATATTTTGTGCTACTAGGGCAGACTCCCGCAAATTCGTTTACTGGATTCCCGAAGCTCTCGTGATCTCCGTCTTTTTCGATCTTCGGCATTCAAATTTCTCCAGATCCCGGATTCGAGATCGCAATGCTAGTCTTGAGCTCCTTCCGTAATTAAAAATTCATGTAATGGGAAGCGTGGGAACCGTTTAAACTTGAAGCAACTTCCGCAGTACAGTGCCTGGAGCTATGGGCATGGAAAACCTTAACTCCGTCAGAGTTTAATGCCGGATGCGAAGGTTCGAGCGCGGCTTGTACTTCCACTTTTGCCATTAAACCGTCGGAGAGTCGTGGTTTTTCTCATTACGGTGACGGCATTTGTTGCTCGGCGCATACGTGCCGGGATGCCGCTAATGATCATCGCTCGTTACCGGAGGGACATGGTGTATCCTCGATTTTCAAACTATCCAAAACCCACTCGGAATTATGTAAACCTGGATGCAAACACCGTCACTTCCCTGATCCTTGCACGAGGTAAAAATGTCCTTAAAGGGGGCTCATACGTATTGACAGGGTGAAAGTCCTCAATTGTCTGCTAGGTGCAACAGAAAAAAAATAAATCACATTTTCGGTATACATTATCATTTTACATAAAAACCACCACTGAAGTTTCAAAGCCATGTCCGAAACAATGCCATTCTTATCTATGCCATCGAGAAAATAATTCCAACTCTGGTTTTGTTAATAATCCGCTTAAACTGTACTTAAATATTGCGTTTCATTTCTTTTCGGGGGTATCCAAAAATGGGTTCCTTTAAGATCGTCAGTAGGTATGAGCCCCTCTACAAATAGAGCAACTAAAAAAGTATCATGCAAATTCATAGGGTCGATCCAACTCTATGGCAAGAACTTCGGCTGTTAAGCCTATCGCATCGCAATCGCGTCAATTAAGATCCCCATTTTCTCCGGGTAACGACCAGGTCCCTTCCCGACAATCGTTCTCATAATGAAATTTCCCTTCACGCAAAACAGGGGCTGGAAATAAAGCCGGGGTAATTAAGTCCGCCCTTTCTGGGGCTCAGCCGGGCCATTTCGGTCTTATCTCCTAACGCTTTCGAAATCTGTGGGTAACATGCCATTTCCGCCGATTCCCTTCAGCCTTTTCGCCTCGGCACCTCCTCGGGACGAATCCCTCTTCCGCTTCGAGACACTTTCGCGGGTATCCATTTTACTCCCCGCGTGCCCCGCGCCTCCCAGGCACGACGCCGTCCTTGTCTTTTGCTAAATCAGGGGCATGTTTCTGCCCGCCCGGCGATTCCCTCGTTTGACTTGCAAATGTAATCACTAAGAGCGGCGCCCGTGATCGCGGCTCGACCACGACCAAGGTTTTCTCTTCTTCGACCTGGGGAACACCTCATCGCGGGACCGGGATTGGTTCCCGAGATCGAACGGACTCCTGGACCTGCTTCCGATCGCCGAAAAGAAGTATCAGCTTCTGCAGATCCCCTGATTTCGATACCACCCCATGTCGAGATCGGCCGACTACTGACCTTACCCATAGACGTGCACTGTTAAAAAAATGCATACAATTCATACAGTGTTAGTCATATGGTTGCAGTAAAAATATAAATTTCATGTCTTAATAGTGTATCAGTATACATTTATTATAAAATTCTAAGTAAATTTACCATTTTATAACATGGCGTTGTAATTTTGTGAAATTCCGGAGAAAAGTTATTAATTTCATATTAGGAAGTCATTTAGTACGCATTGTTTGCAAATTTTTTCGATGAGTTTTTAATTATGTAAGTTTTAAGTAACGATATTTATGTCGGTAATACATCTTTTATCAGTCAACTATTACTTTACCTCTGTGATCTCGAGCACAGACGTGGCAAATGAAACATACACCGTCATACTTATTCACAATATTGATACATTTTTAGGCCATAAGGTTATCGTAAAATTATAAATAAATTTCATGTCTTTAAGATGAACGTATATATTTATTAGAAAATTCTAAATTTTATAATTCTATAACGTTGTTATATTTTCAAAAAATTGTCTAGGGAAAATGATACTACGTACTAAATTTATAACATATTAAAAATATATGTCATATAATGTTATAAATTTATATTGTAACGAATATATGTTATATAAGTCGAGATCGGTCTAATACTGGTCTTGGTCATAAACGATGGAAAAAAATTGAACGTCCATATACTCTATGAAACACAAAAAAATTATTAGTCTCTGCAAATCCTCCGATTTCGATGCTGCCTGTAGTACACAATGAACGTAGCAAATAGAACGTCGATATACCAGATAAAATTTACATATCGCAGAACGGGCTCGCGCTTCTTCCGGAAACGGCTCGGTTCCATGGACATTTCGATAGATCGCTAGCCTGTAGTCCTTTCGATCTATTTCCTTTCATCGATCGTAACTAACTTCAATCTACGCTGTTAAAAAAAATATTATAATTTCTTCTTCGCTTCTCCGCCAGTACCACCGAAACATGTCATCTTTCGATTAAATTTGTTTACAAAATAAACTTATGGAAACGATGATAAAATTAAAAACTCGTCTAAAACATTTGCAAACGATGCATACTAAATGACTTTCGAATATCAAATTTATAATTTTTCTCCGGAATTTCCCAAAATCACAACGCGGTGCTATAAAATGGTAAATTTACTTAGAATTGTATAATAAATGTATACTAATTCACTATTAAGACATCAAATTTATAATTCTACTGCAACCTTATGTACTAAAAGTGTATGAATTTTATGAATTTTTTAATAATTCAGCCGTCGCGTTTATACCCCCTGCATGGATTATCTACATCGCGGTCTTCCCGGTAGAATCGAGGCGAAAAAACGTATAATAAAAAATTTATAATTTTTCTCCGGAATTTGACAAAATCACAACGCGGTGCTATAAAATGGTTAATCTACTTAGAATTGCATAATAAATGTATACTAATTCACTATTAAGACATCAAATTTATAATTCTACTGCAACCATATGTACTAAAAGTGTATGAATTTTATGAATTTTTTTAATAATTCAGCCGTCGCGTTTATACCCCCTGCATGGATTATCTACATTGCGGTCTTCCCGGTAGAATCGAGGCGAAAAAACGTTCGGCTTATCACCTTGCAGTGCATGATTCAAGCGGTTAGGCCGTTAACGGTGACAGCTGCAATTTTTTTTTTCCGCACGTAACTCAAGGCCGTACTCATCGCAAGGCCTTGCCGAACGCGCTATGCAATTGCAACCGCAGTTGCAGTGGGCGAGTGGAGAGATTTATTCCTATATGATATACGCACAGTACTCGCACTAGAGTTGTTTCTAATTTCCTCCTAGTGACCAATGTAATAAATTTCCGAGCTGTGGAAAATACTTTATGTAACTTTCGAAGCTATTCTCTCGTTACTTCGGTACTGCGGGTTCCATTGGAAACTCGAGGGCTCTCTTTACCCGATAACTGTGCGAACGCGGACGTATCGATTTTCGAAATGTCCGCAGAATAGTGGACGGATTGTGTTTGGAGGCGCACAGCAGAAAAGTACTCGCGGGAATGCGCATTGCTAGGAAAACATACCTACGGTATGAAATGCGAGGCTTATACCTCGATACGTAGAAAGTAGAGCGACGAGGGCACAAATCCAAATCCAAATCCTGAAATCCTGAAAAGTAGTCGATGCGGCATTTCTTTAGGTCGTGGCCCAGAAAATGGGCATGGGGTAGTACGATGGCGAAACGTATAAAGTGCAATTTCAAGTGAATTAAAAAAAAAACTTAAGTAGCGAAGAAGAAGCGCAAACACGTGAAGTGATTCGTTGAATCATTCTCTCCCGATCGGAGCTCGTAAGTTATCATCGATAGATTACGTCACCGTTTGAAGTAGTTTTATTAGTTTGCATTATGCAAGCCGTATAAAAGGCGGCGTTATAAAACTGCTTTGACTTGGTTCTTTCAGGCGTCAAAGTTAGAGAATCCTCCGAAGTTTAACGTCCGAAGTTTTCTCAGGCGGTTGCAGCCATTGTGTCGTGTCGCATTTACAAGTTTTAAGTCATACGTCTCAAGTCTTACGTCCGCTCGCTGTGTATAAAAGGTATTCCCGACTCTTAACTTGGAAATGCCGTTACCAACTTGAAAGCAAAGATATGATTTCAAACGCTGCGAGAAGTTGATTCATTCCTTATCGGTAGCATTCCGCTGATGACAATGTTCTATCGTTACGTGTATCGCGGGTGTCGTCTTCCCCTTCGACGGTGTTATCGCTAAATTACGAATTTCGAAGTAAATGGAAATGCAATCCATGCTCAAGATTCAAGTTGAGGTCTTAAGAGGATATGAAAGGCGCCAAGAAATTTAATCGACGTGAATAAAGTAAAACTCTATACCCTTATTGATGATAATGCTGTTTTGAATACTCAAGTAGTAACATAAGCTGGCGTGTCCCATTACCGAGATTTATATTTATGTTGAAGTCTTTACAGTCTACGTTGAGAATTATACGAACTGAAGGTTTCTATATGTCATTTCGGTTCTGACTTTCCGCTGATGACAATGTTCTATCGTTATGTGTATCGCGGGTGTCGTCTTCCCCTTCGACGGCGTTATCGCTAAATTACGAATTTCGAAGTAAATGGAAATGCAATCCATGCTCAAGATTCAAGTGGAGGTCTTAAGACGATATGAAAGGCGCCAAGAAATTTAATCGACGTGAATAAAGTAAAATTCATCAATACCCTTTTTGGTGGTAATGCCGTTTTGAATACTCAAGTAGTAACATAAGCTGGCGCGTCCCATTATCGAGATTTATATTTATGTTGAAGTCCTTACAGTCTACGTTGAGAATTATACGAACTGAAGGTTTCTATATGTAATTTCGGTAAAGTTATGGTGAAAAGATCGATGTAAAACATCGAAACCGTGCTCGGTCCCCGCCACGTTGGTCCTGGTCCATGATAAGTAAATAAATTTTGGATGAAAAATGAAATTTCATGAGTTTCAGGACCTACTTTAGAACCTCCATATTCCCGTGGTAAAATTTGAAACGAATCGGTACCCCCAATTTCGGGGAATACTTTCTGCAACGATTTGACTTCTCAGAAATGTATAGGTTGACTCTTTCATATCTTCTTAATTCCGTGGTAGGAAAAATCGTCCCAATAACTGCTTACATTTGCCATACAGATTCTTAGATTAAAAAAATGGTCATGCCAATTTCGCTGAGCGAGGAGTTTCGGTCCATCAATTTCCGGAAAGGATGGATCCGAGACCCGCGCAAAGAAAAAGAAGCACCCACGGAAGCGTAAAGGACTCGTCGAGTTGTCGCGAGTATCCTCGAGCACCGGGGAAATTGTGTCACGTAGGAATCCCCTTAAAAACGAAACCGAGTGGCAGAAAAAGTCGGCACTACTCGAGCAAAAGTGAGCACTCGTCGTTGAATGACCGAGTGTCGCTGTCGCAACGGCGAAACGGTAGCGCTCGCAAAGTCGGTGACGGATCGCCGAGATGTGTCTTGGATGCTGACCGATGCCAAAACCCCATTAAGCTTTCAAAGACGCTCGCAAGCCGTCTTGCCGTTTCATTTTCGGGAAATTCTGACCCAACTACCAGATTTATTGCTCGCTAAAGAGGCCGGACCTCCGCGAGCGGCGTTAATAACCCGTGAATTCGAGCAGATAAAATTGCAATCCAAAATATACAAATCTGATGCCAAAAGGATTCGTGGAGTCTCGACACGAGGGATCAGGAGAAATATTATTGCACGAAGGACGCTTCGTTATTCCATTAAGGGGGATTTTCTTTTTTTTTTTTTTGCTAAATTAATAAGAGCGGCGCTAATAACCCGTGAATCCGAGCAGATAAAATTGCAATCCAAAATATACAAATCTGATGCCAAAAGGATTCGTGGAGTCTCGACACGAGGGATCAGTGAGAAATATTATTGCATGAAGGACGCTTGATTATTCCATTAAGGGGGATTTTCTTTTTTTTTTGCTAAATTAATAAGAACGGCGCTAAAAACCCGCGAATCCGATCAGATAAAATTGCATGTTACATATGCAAAAAAAATTTCGTGCATGGTTCGAGTCTTCTCTTTAATCCTGCAACAAAAACCCAAGAACATTTTACTTTATGCACATGTAGCGAAAAAAAAAGAAAACAATTGAAGATCCGGCGATGTTTCTGAAACTATCGATTGATCCAAAAAAATTGACCGATTTTGTTGCTAGAAAGAACAAAATACTCAACTACTTTTTCGCTTCGTCAAACGATAGATACACGTGTGTTCTTGGGTTTTTGTTGCAGGATTAATGAGAAGACTCGTACCACGCACATTTTTTTGTGCATATGTAACATATCAATAAATCTACATGCCAAATTTCACATTGATCCGTTGTATAGTTTCTCTACCAGAAAGTTAGAAAAAAATCGGTAAATTTTGCGAAAAAAAGAAGAAAATCCCCCCTTAAAATGGGAAAATAATTGCTTTGAATTTTCCAACGGCGGTTTTCCTGTGATGGACGCGAAGAGCTTACCATCGAATCCTTATTTTCGAGAGGAATGGTAATCCTTCTTAATCTTATTTTCGGAGGTCATTTAGAGTATGCCTCAATGAAGGCTCTCGACCTGCCATTTACCGATCAATGTACGTGGATTGCGAGCGAAGAGGAGCTTCGTCCGAGGCCGATATCCTGATATCCCGATATTCGGTCCTAAGATGCACAGCTTTGGAGCCATTTCGATCGATTCCGAATGACTTTGTGCCACTCCGCGAGCAATCGCAAGACGTATGGACCCGTTTACGATTACCCCTTCGATTCCGAGTAGAAAGGGTGTTAGTTCGCGATCGGCACCTCTGGAAATACCTTCCGCTCGTCCATCGTCCCGCCCTCGTTCTCGCCTGGTACGAGAGGGGAAAATTAGGGGAAACTTTTCCTTTTCCCGGGGACCGAAGTAAAGAGGACGAATGCCGTTTCGCGAAAATTTTCCTAAATGCAAGAAAGGCGGAACGCGCCCCGGAGCGACTGAAGAAATGCGATTCAGCCGCGAGGCGCTCATTTACATCGCCATTGTCGGGCACTATTAGTTGCGCCCTCTCCATTATTCATCATAATTAGTTTTCGCGGACGGCTATCGGTATTCCTTTGATAGTGCCGGAATAGAGGCTCCTTGCTAATGCGGAACGAAAAAGGACCGATCACCAAGATTGGCCGACCCGAAGCCCAGATACATCCCGATGGCGGGGCTGACAACGTCGTCTAATTTCGTTAACTCTAGGCAAATTCGGAATAAATAAATAAAACATCGACGGACTTTTCTCTCCTGCGAAAACACGGGGGACGAGGTGCGCGAGTATCGACGAGACTTTTTTGTCAAGTTGTGAAGGTGTGAAACATGTTATCACACCTTGATACCGCAAAATCTCGCTGACTCGAGTTTTCGCGGTAGGGGGAACATTCATCAAGGAAATTTACGGCCGGACAAGTTTCACTATCCAAGTTTTTCGACGGATACCATATTTCGCTATAAGCCTTTTCGCATCGTTGACGTCACCTTGATTAATTTACCAAAGGTAAGCAGGGCTGTTTCCGAGGCACAAATGGTTTGTCCATTACGTTTACGTTGCATCATTGGAAAGTATTCAATTGCCCAATCTTGTGAACCGTGCCGTTATATCGCACGAAATTACTTTCATAACTCGTTGCATCGTATCGTACATCCAGGAGGACACTCTTGTACCTGCGAAATGCATTTTTACATAATAACGAAAACACTCGTCGAACCGTTCGTCCCGATATAATAATTTTCACCGCATAAGGCGTACCACACATTGCGAAATATTTCCGGTTGTTAAGATGATATGAAAGCCGCTGAGAAATTTAATCGACGTCGATAAAATGAAATTCATCTATACCCATTTTGGTGGTAATGCCGTTTCGAATGCTCAAGTGGTAATATTAACTGGCGCGTCCCGTTACCGTCAATTATATTTATGTTGAGGTTTTTTACCGTCTACGTTGAGAATTATACGAACTAAAGCGTTCTATACGTAATTTCGGTAAAGTAGTGATAAAAAGATCGATGTAAAGCTGTCGAAACCCCGTGAATTCATTATTCTAACGACTGTTTATGACCAACGTCGCCATCTCTGACGTTTAGCTAAAACTAAATTTTCGCTCTAAACACACGTGTTGACTACGAGACTCGGTAATGTTCCATTTCTACGGTATTCTAAATTGTTCGAGCTAGGTCCTGAAACTCATCATTTTCGATTCCAAGCCTCCAAGAAGCGTAAAACATCGAAAACGCGCACGGACCACGTTACGTTGGTTTTAGTCCATGAAAAATAAATAAATTCTTGATGACAAATTAAATTTCGTGAGTTTTAAGACCTATTTTAGGGCCTCCACATTCACGTGGTAAAATTTGAAACGAATCGGTACATCTAATTCAGAAAATACCTTCCCCAACGATTTGACTTCTCAGATGTATGTAGGTAGACTTTTTCACATTACCTTAAGGTGATATGAAATTGTCATCGTATATATAAAGCGTCAAAATATTTATAAAACTTTTCTCCAAACTAGGTGCACTGAATTAAAACTTTAACATGTGATTATGAACGCTCTAAGGAAGAACGCAATGCTCGTGAAATTTCATTTTTCGAAAAAAAATGTGTGTTCTTGGTTCTAGTCTGGGATACATACAAATTTTTCTTCGAAAAATGAAGTTTCATGAGCGTTGCGTTCTTCCTTAGGGCCTCCATAATCACGAATTATTCGGTGCACCCTGTTTGGAGAAAAGTTTTACAAACATTTTGACGTTTTGGTATATATACACGACACTTTCATATCACCTTAATGTAGCAATTAATCGGCCGTCTTTGCGAATTTCGCTCAGGACGAAATGCTGCAAGGACGAAGTTAGATTGGGACCTTTTAACGACTGCTCCATTGCAGAGCAGGGCAAGACCGAGTCTCTCTTAATAAGTCATTCATGAACACACCGTTTCTAAATACGCATTCAGGGACTGTTAACGATTTCCATCGCCAACACTGGGGAGCGACGCCATCAGCAAGGACGGCCATAGGTCCTGGAAGAAATCACCAGAGGGAAGAAAAAGGTTGAAAATTATCACGTGGGTTGCTTCCTCTGCATACCCGCTTATTATTTTTTTTTTTCCTTGCATAAAACTGGTGCAAGCCAAGTATCGATCCAACGTGTCGTTTCATACCTGTCCTGTGGGCAACCTAAAGAGAAACGGCTTTCCACCATGGTAACGCGCGGCAACGTATCATTATTCTATTGCCCCTTATTATATGGAGTGAAGAAGGCGAATATACGCCAAGGACGCATTATCACGGAGTACCAATAGGTACTCCGAGCTGGAGGGTGTCATAACCGTCTGGGAATACCATTTCTGCGATATCAATGCGATCCAATCGATACAGACCGATGCATTTCGTATGCTCAGAGCCGCGTTCCCATTTAATTTTCCTCTCCTTTCTGGAAATTCAGTTGCACATCGTTTCGCGTACTTCTTCCAATCATACATTTCTTCCCCTGTGTTATTATACCGAGCTGTATCGGTCCTACGAGGACGTACAGGGTGCTCCGGAATTGACGGAACGGAAGTATGTCACGTGATATTTCGTAAAGAATTAAACGCTAAATATCTAACTGATATTTCTTAAGGTGATGTGTAAGTGACGTCAAAGAGATCTCGTTTATGAAACTTTTCTCCGAGCTGGGTGTACCGAATCGATTCAAACTTTAAAATATAAATATGGAGAGTACAAGGGAGGTCCTGAAATCCAAGAAATTTCATTTTTCTCATAACTTGTTCGTAGATATTTATAAAATTTGTTAGAAAAAATGAAAATTCACGAGTGTCAGGATCTTCCTTATAGCCTCTATATTCACGTTGATAAGTTTCATAAACGATTGACCCCTCGGATGCCACTTTCATATTCTCTTAACAATGAACAGATTTCATGGGTGATCAAGAAAGTCGCTGTACGATTTTGTTACCGTGATACGGAAAAGTACTCTTAAAGATGGACCTATAATTTGTTAACAAAAAAATTGGGCTAAACTTTAGTACACATTCGTTGACTTATCTGAAAAGATATACGAAAGAAAATTTACGAAGCCGGGTTCTTCGATCTTCAGTTACCCTGTATAAACTTTTTGCCCGGGATTTCGTTTTTCTGCGCTTTTACCGTAGGTCGCTGATTTTGTCTCTTTTCGACCGAAGGACGACACGACGCGAGGTACCGTTTAAATATTAATCGAGTAAACTATATCCGTATGTCTGGAATATTTATGGTCGAAGGCCGTGCATCCGTTGAAACGACTTTAAATTCCTATCGCGGCGCTTATCACTGTAGATGTGCCGTATACGTGGCGACCGAAAGAAAGAAAGAAACGACATCAATGTAAACTCCGGATCTCAAGGTACAACCAAGAAGAAGGATCATCGCTCGGATAAACGCGAGATGGCGGCAAAAGAAGGAATAATGTATTTCTTCGGATCGTCGCATTCAGAGCGGCTTTAAATAATGACGAATTCCGTCGTCGAAATTATCTGTGTACATGACCTTACGCCGTCTTTCGGAGGAATGTCGCCGACTCGAAATTGCTCGTGCGCAATCTTATCGGCCTCAAACAGGAGAGAAATTTCGGGATTACTCGGTGCAGCTCGGCGATACCAAGAAGACGCGAAATTGTTATATCGGTCTGACATGGTGCGCACGAACACTGCAAATTCGGATCTCTACGCGCATGCGGTTGAAATTAATGGTTCGCGCGAAGGCTCCTCGTCCAAATAAGGTTCGGTAAAATCGCAGGCCTCTATTTTCCCGGCAACCTGTTATGTTCGAATCATTGCGATCAGACACGAGGAACAGAATTTTGGGCGAGTCCGCCAACTCGCCAATAGGAGAGATCGGGGCTAGCTGATACATTTCGAGGATTTGTTGAATTTTTTTTATAAATCTACTAAGCCTGGTAAACTTGAGCTTTTCTTCATCGACCGAGTACATTAGGTACACACTGACATTTTGGAATATTTTCATTTTTATGTCTATCCGTTAACATGCTTAAATTTAAACTTTTTGATGCACTCGGTAAAGTGTATTGCCCCACAATGCAGGAAATTGTAACGCGTACAAGATTGTGTTAAAAGAAACATGCATAAATGTGACAGAAAGCAACGGAAGAGGAGAAAGGGTAATAAAAACGCATGATTTATTTGGATTTACGGATGAGACAAGTAACGTTCATACGCATAAAATGGATCATCCTCCCCGCCGGTTTCACGAGCCTATTTTTTGTATTTTATGCATTAAATCTACTCTGCCGTTTTCGCTCGCCGTTTCGTCTGTCAGTTTTTACTGTCCAAGTTCATTGTAACGACTCGCCCCGGGTACATTTAATTTATTTAAATAAGCCCCCTTCTAAAGATAGCGTAATTTAATAAATCAAGGTAGTATACAATTTTTGTCGCAAATAACGAGAATATATGGACAAGTTGGTTAGAATATTTTATGAACCCTTTTGGTGGGTATCCCTTCCCATCCTCACCTTGAAAAATGTACCTTTTCCATATCGAAAGACAAAAAGTGGCGTAATGTGACTCTATCAAAGCTTTCTTAATCAAATGACATGCATTTAGCGGAAGCTTTCGAAAATTTCCCATAATGTTTTAGTTCTTGTAACATATGTGCCCATAATTATGAAAGTGGTTTAAGTCAAAATTGAAAAAAAAAAAATGAGTTTATCAGTTATTTCACGCCACATTATTTCAAACTAAATTAATTCAATGTAATTTCGAAACAAAAAATATATGACTTAGACCACTTTCATAATTATGGGCACATATAGTCTCGGTCTGCTCTACATTTCGGGTGTCGGAAACCTATGGGCAAGTTGATTAGAATATTTTATGAACTCTTTTGGTCGGTACCCCTTCTCATCCTCATCTTGAAAGTGTACTTTTTTCATATCGAAATACAAAAAGCGGCGTAACGTGACTCTATCAAAGCTCTCTTAATCAAATGACATGCATTTAGCGGAAGCTTTCCAAAATTTCCCGCAATGTTTTAGTTCTTGTAACATCTAGTCTCGGTCTGCTCTACGTTTCGGGTGTCGAAAACCTACCGAGGGTCCATTTAGGAACCTATCGAGGGCCCATTCGGGACCCGAGATTGAGAGGTTCCCTCAAGCTAGAGAACCAGTTTGCGAGGCCCCCTCGTTCGCGCCTCCACTCGCCGCGCGCCGATTCCAGATTGCCCAGGCGGTCGGGCTTTTTATCGGGCAGAGATTGCAAGTCGATTGTGATTTTTCGCGGTGCGCAATGTCACTCGGTACCGAGAGCGCGTTTCAACGGCGCCGATATTATCGGCAAAGCGCGCGTCGCGACGGCCGCGATTGCCGACGTCGGTCGGCACGCATTAGCGCTAATTGCACCGATAAGCGGTGGACGCGCGAAAGGCTTGTACACGGTTTTACTGCTTCCCGAGTGTACAGCTTCAGTTTTTACCGCGAGGCCGGAAGTAAAGGCCTCGGTCCATGCTCGATTTAACGCTCGCCCGACTTAACGTCCGACTTCGCCTTTATTCCTTGCTCACTTTATCACGGCTAGGCATATCCCGATTACTATGAAACGCAACAGAGAAAGATATTACAGTGGTAATACGTGTCCATTTATGTTAGTCGGATTTCTTAGTCTGGAGATAATCCGCGATAAAGGGAAGAAATTGATTTCGAGACTACGTGGAATACCTAATTTCACTTTGGATAATCCGAACGGTAGGGTGGTTTATAAAAATTCTGATATGGATTAATGGATTCGTGCAATACTTCATTGGAATTAAAATCTCGTATAGAAACTTCAAACTCAACACTAGAACAACCAAATCCGTCAAAATGACAAATTTTAGATGGCTCGCCAAAGACAGAACAAATCTCTCGGTAGATCTGGCATTAATATAATAAGAAATTTAATCGTTAACTTAGCTCGTAAGTAGCTAGATTGAAGAAATAGTACTTAAAGATAATCAATGAATTATTACAAGTAATCAAGTGATGCTCCCGTAACTAAACCTCTCGTTTTCTTCCTCGTTAAATTGAAATGATAAAAAATAACATATTAAACGGTCGTGGCAAGTGAATTTAATTCAGGAATATTGAAACGAGTAATTCTTAATTAAAAGAAAACGAGTTCTTCCGTTATAAGCAAACGACTAGGGTGCAATAAGTTTTAACCAAACTAGATAAATAAATTACATTTTTCCCTATGAAATAGAGTAATCCCCTCAGCAATGCGTTTTCGTCCATTGGCTCGGGACAATTTTCTATAATTGATTAGACCACGGATCGAAATTGATCGATGAATAAGTATCGGATATCGAGCAAATATTTGCTCAGGGTGGTTTAATATTAATATCGCGATTATAATACTCCCAATAGGGAGCTAATCGCGACGCATCGGGTTATCGTTAATCTCCTCGCGGTTAGATGCGTACTTAGCTAACGGAGAAACGAGTCTTTCTAGTTTCGAAGCTCGGCAAAGCAAGGTCGCAAGAATATCCCAGAACGGAGCTTTAGCTTTTCTCGTGAAATAGTTTCTTCGTAACTCACGAGTCACAAATCCTACCGAGTGTCCAGGAGGATGAATCGACCGTCCACGAGCGGCTCGAGAAACAGTGCCTCGTTACTGTTCTTCTCTGGTGCATTTCTTTTTTTTTCTTTTACGCTTGCATGTTAAGTACTCAATATGCCGCTCATCATCTTTAACCGCCATACACGCAAGTATCGGCCGTACGTTATTCGTTGTTCCGCGCAAGGAGACCTCTAACGCGGCGCTTGGCAAAGTTGAACTTATTGTTAGCTATTGCGTGCTTCTGTCTAAGCACTTAGTGTATGTATGCTCTGGGACGTTGCCTAATAGATTTATGCCCGTTTTCCATCGGCCCGACTCTCGTTATTTTCTTTGGAAATGTTTATCGGCTAATAGAATGGAGCTACAGGGACGTTCGGCGTTCCTTTACGTGCTACGTGAATCAGAAGTGACATTTTTATCATTTCCGTTTCTCCGACGGTTTCATTTCCCAATAAGTATAGTTTCCTGGATTAATATGAAAAGGTGGCTAAACTTTTTTTTTTAAATATGGCTCGATTTCGCGAACGTGTATTCTTTAAATAGTTTTTTTTTTCGTAATAATACGATGAGTAAACTCATTTATAAGGAAGGAATGATAGTGGTAACACTGAGAAGCTAATTATTATAAATCATATGTCACCTGAAGATTAACTCCGCCATTGTTAATATTGATATCGTCATCTTCAAATTTGACTTTAGGAACACCAAAATTAATTCAATATTCACGATTTCAGGATTTTATGGCTATCTCTACTTGCTAACCAATGGAATCAATATATTTGATGAACATGAAGCTTTACAACTGTTTAAATATATGATAAGTATCAGATTGCAGCTTAACTTCTTACTTGCAATGCAGTATGCGAAAGAGTTATTTATTTTGGTACGACCGTGCCTGCGTCATATCGCGTTAAAAAATGAAATGCCATGAAATGCCAATTTAGGTACGGTATACCGCCCGAAGGAGACCTTCAACGTTGAATTGCAAACAATTGCAAAGTATAGGATTGTCTTGCCTTTGAGAGTAGTAATCTTACCAGCGACGTGAATCTTCTCTTCGCCATAAAGTATAGGCAGGGTACGAGAAATAATGCGGTATTATGCCTTATCACGTCACGTTAGGATTCAACGCCTAATACCCACGATATCGTGATACGTTGTAGGTATGTATACGCGAAAGCAATTTTCCGCAAGTAAATGCGAAAATCTCTGCAAAACGGACTCGAATCTCGGAAAGATTTACGAGAGCTCGTTGCGCACTTAATTTGACCGTCAGAATCTTATCATGCCATCAACTTTGTTGCATCACGGTTGAATTTGCGATCGCGTCGTCTAATCCTTGCATTACACATCAAATTTGCATTGTGTTCGCATTACAGCACGTCACTGCCGATGGAATTCCTTTCCTCGGTTTGGAAATTCCAGTCTCCGTATGCAGATTTTTATCGGAAGATTTATGACGGCGGTAATCAAAAGGACATTTCTAAAGTTGCTCGAGGTACATAGCTGTTTTCAATTTTCTACTCCTCAGGAAATATTACACCGCTTATTATCTCCGTCGTGGCCGACTATGCTCGCATACTCGCATGCATGGTACTATGCACTTCGAAATGGAATCAATTGCACCCAGATTATAGCGGCATTAAGATAATGACAAAGAGAATAATATTGGTCATTGTATACAAAGTCGATACCAATTACTCTCGCCAGAGCAAACGGGCTCTACTTCCTTCCGTTTTTTATCCGGTGTACATTGATTACGCTATTTACAGCGCGGTTTTTCCTCCAATTAACCCGCTCGAGAGAAAAGAAGCGTGAAATGATCCGCCAAGTACTTATCCCGAGAATTGCAAGGGTTCAATTGAATTAAGTTTTTCCTGCAATCAGATACTCGGCCCTCACGAAGAGTCGTAAAACCTCCGATTTAAGTATAATTAAATTCACTCACCTTACATTGTCCTCGGGACATTTGATCCCCGAATGGCCACTTAAACGTCCATTTCCCTGCGCGTACTTCATCAACGCGTTCCTTGCGACGTACCGCGACGATGGTCCATTTAAACTCCCCTCACCTCGTGAAATTCTTTCCGAGATAAAGAACATCTTTCTTATCTTCCTTGCCGCCCAGAGAACGCAGTAACCTTTAAATAACAAAGCGAGTTGCAAGAAACAGTCATCGTCATACCGGGATTTACACATCCCCTTTAACAAAAGAATTACAACCTCCACGGTAATAAATCAGTGATCGATAAAAATTACACCAGGTAATCGCAGGTTTAAGTTCGCGAGAAAATATAAGGTACCATTAAGGACGTCATTAATTACCTTAAGATCCCCGATAAATACAGCGAAAGATTACAAATTAAGTCAATTTGTTCCCCGCTCAACGAATTACTTTAAGCAATTACCAGGGAGAGGTTTCGCGCCTCCACGAGAGGATATACAATCTCGGTTAAAATATACTCTAAACTCGGATTAAATCTGATTTCGTTAGTTTCTTCCTGTATCGGTTATCGCGAGTCCAACAAATCCACCGGATTTTATGAATTACATTAAGCAATAATCAGGGTGAGGTTAGCGCCTCCACGAGAGGATATATAATCTCGGTTAAAATATACTTTAAACTCGGATTAAATCTGATTTCGTTAGTTTCTTCCTGTATCGGTTATCGCGAGTCCAACAAATCCACCGGAATTTACGAATTACATTAATCAATAACCAAGGTGAGGTTAGCGCCTCCACGAGATGATATATAATCTCAGTTAAAATCCTCCCTAAACTCGGATTAAATCTGATTTCGTTAATTTCTTCCTGTATCGGTTATCGTGAGTCCACCAAATCCACCGGATTTTACGAATTACATTAAGCAATAACCAGGGTGAGGTTTAGCGCCTCCACAAGATGATATATAATCTCGGTTAAAATCCTCCCTAAACTCGGATTAAATCTGATTTCGTTAGTTTTTTCCTGTATCGGTTATCGCGAGTCCACCAAATCCACCGGATATCCCTTCTCCGTCTCGCTCTCGAGCCGTGCCAAACTCCACCGCCGATAGGTGGACAATTATCGCCGCCCTCGGCCCAACACACCGACAACCGACACCGGGAGTCGATTGTCACTTGTCGGGGTCGGGAAACAATTCCGGGGTAGCGTTCCGGGATGAGCGGGCAGCCGTGCGCGAAGCCATTAGTATTCGTTGCCCTTCGAATTTGGCTTAGCGAGGTAAGGTTAGGTAGGTGCTCGCAGGACCGTTAAGTGCGTATACACGTACACGCGCGTAACGGACACGTATACGTATACGAACTTACGAATACCGGGGGGACCAGTTCGCTCTCGACTATAAAGCCGCTGGCGAGTCGCGCGTCGAGTCAGTCCGACTCGCTTGCGGCTCGCGAGAGTGTCGTGAGCGCGATCGTCGCGGCCGGTGCCCGATAGCCGATTGACGCCGGTGCGTCGAAACTCCGAGACGCGTCACGTGATCGCCGCGGCGCGCGCATGCCCCGGTTCAAGTGTGCCCGCGCGAATCTAACCTGTACGCCCATCTAAGCGGCCCGGGATAAATCGCGCGACTGGTGGAAAACGTAATTTGCGGACGTGGAAGACTCGTGTTCGGAGATCCGCGCACCAGCAGCGGAGCGAGCTGCGCAGTTAAGGTAAATACCGAAAGTTCTCCCTTCGTCGCGACGGGAATGATCTTCTCCGATCCCTAGCGAGATAAATATATGGATTGAAAGAGAGAGATATATATATATGCAGGAATACAACCACCGAATTTTTTTTTACTCCCCGTTTGTTATTAAGTACCTTGGGTATACGTTCCTGTGGGAGAGGTTAAGACGGAAAAGGCAGAGGAAATGCATTCACGGGTAGAGAGACGTAGAGGCGAAAGTAAGTTGAAAAGCGCATCTCGCTAAGTTACCTCTGACCCCGCTGTCGGCGCGACGCCATGTTCTGGAAAGTGCGGAGTAACGACGGTGCCGTGAGAATACGGCTACGGTGATTCGCGTCAAGCTAGGGCGCTCGCGGGATGCGTCAACGGACTGCGCGCTCCCGCGACCGTGGCGCCACCGCGGATAGGCGCGCGAGCTTACGAGCTGCAAATCACTTACTAGGGTCAGGGATCTAGGGATTTTCGGGAGTGCAACCAACGACGGCGCCGAATCGAAGAACTTTTCTACGTGATTTTAAGCAGACTTAGGTACGATTGATCACTTATTAACGTGATATAAAAGGGTCATCCTAAATATATAAAACCTCAAAATATTTATAAAACTTTCTTTCAAACTGGGTGCACCGAATCATTCGAAACTTCGGCACGTTATTACGAAGGCCCTATGGAAAAATCTGGTGCTAATGAAATGTCATTAAAAAAATATATACTCTTATACTATATATACTTTTAAAAATATGTACTCTTGGTTTTAGTCTGGGTTAAGTAAAGAAAATTTTTTATTAAAAATGAAATTCTTCCTTAGGGCCTCCATGATCACACTCTGACGTTTCTAACGCCTCGGTGCATCCAGTTTAGAGAAAAGTTTTATAAATATTTTCATGTTTTATATATATAATGACCGTTTTATATCGTCTAAATTCTCGGATTTATCGATTACTTTTTTGTATCGACTTTTTGCATATTGTCGCGAGAAAGAAAAATGAGGCAAGGAATTGCACCGTCCTCGGATAGTTGCACAAACAATGATGTTGTCGATTTAATTGATCCACGAGGGAGCATCATGTATCTTTTCCACCGAATTCCGAAAGATAATTTTGTTTTCAATTATTTGAATCAGGGATCTAGTTTATTGTATCCTTTAATTACTGGGTTAACGCGTTGGCGTTCCGCGGGAAGCAGAGGTCGATTGCGGTAATTGCGACGCTATCGGAGATAGACGCACAAAGCGTTGGGCGATTAATAGAACCAACGGAGCCGGGAATCGGTTCCCGGTGACCCGCTAGGGAATTTCTGGGAATCCGGGACGGGGACTTTTTAAGAATCGCGAATGCGGCGGACCGACGTACCCGCTAATTTCGCCGCTGCATTATTTAGGGCATTCCGACGTGCGGCTCCGATTGCGGCAGCCGCGTTGCCGATTTCGGTAACTGTCGATATCGATGCTCGGGCTTGTAATTTATGACCGAGGTCACGGTTGATAATTACGTTTGATTAAACGAACTTTCGGTGAATTTCGGGCATATCGCGAAAAAGCGCATTAACGTTAAAATCGTAAGAAATTGTCACTGCGCTCGAGTGAAATGTATTTCGAATTAAAAGTTTTTAATAAAAAAGTGAGACTTTTTGCTTGGAAAATTTGAAATCGGCGGAAAAAAGAAGCGAGGGGTATCGACGACTTCAATTTTATATTCCGTTAATTTTAGGTGCGTAAAGCTGGCACCCCCACCTTTACAAAATTAAAATTTCTTTGTCTTAATATTTTGTGTTCTTTATGTGAGAAGTTTGAATTTTGTAAAGGTAGGGGTGCCAGCTTTACGCACCTGTTAATTTTTGTTCCTTTTTTTCTTCTTTCGCCGGGTTCAAACTTTCCAAGTAAAGAAATACTTAGGAATCTACAGTAGCTAGTAGATGAGTAGTTTGTAAATAAATCTTTACTTTTTAGTGTCTTTCTTCAAGTAATTTAATTTTTTTCTAGGTATTTTATCACTACGCGAAAAATGATTTTTTTCAATTAGTGGGCCGTTTTAGTGGAATTTATATTACCGGGTGTCGGTTTCTGTTATTTGTCAGGGAATTACTGGGAATTCCGGGCTGTATTTTCAAGAACTATGAGTGCGGGCAGCCGGCATTCCGGTTGATGTTGTTACATTCTTCAGGACATTCCGGAGCGTCATGATTGCGATAGCTCGGATTTCGGTAATTATCGAGATTAATGTGGGCGAGGTTTCGTGGCGAGGGCAATTTGAGCATTTAATCTGTATGTTTTTAGAACTTATGTATGCGACGTGTAACGCGTATTTGTGTATATACTACCGATTTCAAGGGCGTTACGCCGAGACTCCAGAAGCTATGTAAATTATTGCGGAAGGTCAAGTGCCGAGGCGTCTATTCTCGGAGCAAGTTGAGATTCTAAACGAGTCCAAAATATGTACATTCTTAGCATTTATTTATCATACCTTGATATGTATAATATTCTACGATAATCGGTTGATCGGTCAATGTTGAATTTGGTAGTTTTTTGGAATAAATTGCCTCATGCAGGGTGGCCACGTATACCGAGCAAAAAAACTCGTTTCCTAAAAAGAAGAAATTCTTCTGACAAAAGTATTATCAACAAAATAAGTTATAGATTTCATCGAATGAAATTAATACAAATTTTTACCGATATTGAATTTTCTTCGGCTTAGGTTCACCAATATTTTACCATTTATCATTAATTTTTTGCGTGTTGTTTCAGTTAAATACATTTTATTAAAAAAAAATGATACAACCAACTAAAATTATTATTATTTGAAGTAATTTTTATATATGAAATTCTTTTTAGCAAAATCGTTTCCATTTTATACAAAATCTTTATCATTCGACTTATAACGCCGATGATCCGTACAAAATCAATTTCGTCGGAGCAAAGAAATTCCATTAGTAAAAAATATTTAGTTTGCGGCAAGTAATTAATTTCGTTTAGAAAAAAAACTTTTCACAGTCCTCTTTATGGAGGCATTTACATATATGTGTTATATATCGAGAGGGTTAAAACTTGATTAGTTTTGGCTGGAATAAATTCAGTACCTTGTTCGGGGAAAAATACAAGGAATAACGAGTGATCTTAATGACAATGATTTTAATCCCGTAGTAATTGATTTCCGAAACCCATAACTCACGAACTACACCTTGACGGTGTCGCTGTCCCGACGAAACGATATCGTTTCTTACGCGAGCATGATTAGCATTTCCTTCTCGGTGGGTCGACCAAGCGTGAAACTGAACTTAGCAGGATCTCCCGTGAATATCTAGCGTGTCAGTGACAGTTTTTGCGAGACGAGATAACGTTATTAACGTGGGTTGCCCACACCGCTCGACTCGTTCCTGGTCCATGACAAAGAAGGCGGGTAAATTCTGACTGACAAGCGTCGCGGGACATTTTCTTGCCAAACGAATTTCTCAAAGAACGAGGCTGAAAGTTCTCTCCCGATTAAAAAATTCACCTGGCGTTAAATCCCCGGGAAAAGAACGGGGACGGGAAATGGAAGATCGTTTTCATTACGCAGGTCTAGTCCTTCCAGAGGAACCTTTACGCGTCACTTGCCTCTGTAAAAGTCGTGGAAAATAATTCAACCGAACATTCGTACGATGTCCGACGAAGCCATTCGCAATTCCGGGTTAAACGGTGGCCTAGAATATTTTACCGTAATTAACGGTAAAATCAACAATTGCACGTTACAACTTAATGGCTGACTCGTCATCGTCCAGCCCAAACCGCTGGGCATATTAACTCGAAATATGGGGAAATATGGGATCCTTTGGTAACATAGATGCTCACTAAGAAAGCGAAAAGGGGTAAAATTGGTTTTATCCCATTTTTACAAATTTCTTAATATCTGTTAAGCCCACTGAGATATCGACTTGGTTTTTACCTAAAAAAGTTACACGTAGAAATGCCTGAAATCCAATTTCAGGATTTCACCCTAACTATTTAGGGGGTGAAAAGGGGTTAAAATCTGGTTTTACAAATTTCCAGTCGCACACATCGCGTGAGAGAAGCCGTGACGGGGCAATTAGTACCTAATAATTCTCTTTAACTCACGGTAAAATCAACAATTGCACGTTAAACAACTTAATGGCTGACTCGTCATCGTCCAGGCCAAACCGCTGGGCATATTAACGCGAAATATGGGGTAATATGGGATCCTTTAGTAACATAAATGCTCACTAAGAAGGCGAAAAGGGGTAAAATTCTTTTTGTCCCATTTTTACAAATTTCTTAATATCTGTCAAGCCCACTGATATATCGACTTGGTTTTTACCTAAAAACGTTACACGTAGAAATGCCTGAAATCCAATTTCAGGATTTCACCCTAACTATTTAGGGGGTGAAAAGGGGATAAAATGTGTTTTTACAAATTTCCAGCCGCACATATCGCGAGAGAAGCCGTGACGGGGCAATTAGTACCTAATAATTCTCTTTAACTCAGGAGTTTCACTTCTAACGAGTGCTGCGGCCATGCACGTGGTTTTTCTTTTTATTTTTTTCTTGAGACTCGATCTTGACCTGCGGTGCAATCGCGGCACGGATGGTTTAAAGAATTACACGTCCTGGGTAACGACTTCCCCGGTAACTTTTCCAAGGTCAATCGTTTCCTGAACATATCGACTGCATCTCTTGGTGGATTTACCGAGCGTGAAACGAGATAACCTTATTAACGCGGTCGCCCACTCTGTGCCGGACTAGTTTAGTCCCGGCAGTGCCGATGAGTAAATTCCGCATGTCTTGCCGATAAGCAGATATCCGTTTAAAGGGCGCCGCAGAGTTTTCCGGAACGCCCTGTTGACACGGCTTCATATTCGCGGTATAGATGCGCAAGGTCCTTTTCCGAGAAAAGGTAGAGAATTTTTAAACGCTGCTCCGCATACGCGACCCTCCTTCCTCGAAGCCATCGACGATTCCTGGATATTGGGTTGGTCCATGAGTTCCCGGGCGAGTGTTTAAAGATTCAAACCTTGGTTTTTGGCAAGATAACGAACTATTTAATAGCGTAATTACCATGCAATTATCTTCGAAGATGATACCCTGCCAACCGAATTTGTCCGCGGGCTCGGGGAATGAAGCGAGACTAGTAATTAGATATCCATTCAGTCAACAATGAAAGTTTTTCGTTGAAATTAATAGCCCTAATTTCCCTCAGTTTTCTAGGTCAAATCGTTGGAAAAACACCGTACGAACTTATTCCTCAATCCAATACAAACCGATACATCTTTTCGTTTTCATTATAAATTTATCCTTCACCCGAGTTCAGAATTCACCGCGGTGGTGACGAGGTATGAATACTAAGAATTGTGCGACGCAATCTGTCAATTGCATCTCGGTACATCGAGCTAATTTCCACGATGATCCAGTTTCCACGGGGTTTACCGAGCTGGTGCTAAACTTAGTCGGGAATACGTCTATGCAGTGACAATGGGAACTTGTGCAAGTAGAAGAGATAACCTTACTATCGCGGTCGCAATGAACTATTTAATAGCGTAATAACCATGCAATTATCTTGAAAGAAAATTCCCTGTCAATCGAATTTGTCCGCAAACTCGTGGAATGAAGCGAAACCCTACTCATTAGATATCCATCAGGTCATCAATGAAAGTTTTTCGTTGAAATTAATAGCCCTAATTTCCCACACTTTTCTCGTTCAAATCGTTGGAAAAACACCGTACTAACTTATCCGTAAGTCCAATACAAACCGATCCATCTTATTGTTTCGAAATTTATCCTTCACCCGAGTTCAGAATTCCACCGCGATGGTGATGAGGCACGAATAGTAACGAATTATGCGACGCAATCTGTCAATTGCATCTCGAGCTAATTTCCACGATGATCCCGTTTCCACGGGGTTTACCGAGCCCGGAGCTAAACTTAGTCGGGAATACGTATATTCAGTGCCAATGGGAACTTTTGCAAGTAGAAGAGATAACCTTATTAACGCGGTCGCCCACGCTGCTCGACTGGCTGTCAGTCGTGGCAGTGTGCGTCGGTGAGTAAATTCCGATCGACAGGCGTCGCACGCCTCCCTGCCAAACGAATTCCTCCTCAAAGAACGTGACAGGCTTCCGGCGACTAAAAAATTGACACGGCGTCAAGTTCGCGGGGGGGGGGGGGGGACCAGGGAGGGCGAACTGGATGCGGAGGATCGCTCGCTTCTTGCTTTCCCGGGGCGTCGCGACGCCGTTGCTCGGCGTTGGACCATTCGAGCTGCGAGGACGCGAGCTAAGCTCGCAAAAAAGGGGCGACTGACATTGGAGGATCGCCTATCCGGTCGTTTTCGGAATTCGCACGTCCGGGGGAATTCCGAGTCGCGCTGACTCGGGACTCACCAATATGGCGACACACTCGCGACACTGTCGACTTTAACACCGGCGACTGGCAGATTTTTTTTTCTGTTGGATGAGTCATGTGAAAAGAGTCATTTTGATCTGTTTGGTAGTTCTAGGGTTAACCCCCGTGGTGCTTTTGCATCGGTAAGCCCTTAGCTGCAACGAGACGGATCACGGTACTACCAGGTGCGTAAAGCTGGCACCCCCACCTTTACAAAATTCAAATTTCTTTGTCTTAATATTTTGTGCTCCCTGGTACTACCGCGAGTGGAATCCGACCTACGCGCTATTCTCTGTATTTTTTTTTCTAATGAGCGTCTTTTCTTAGATTTTCCACACTTTTTTATTCACATTTTTCTACGCATTAGTCTCCATTTACCTTCGACAATTGTCATACGAATTATTGTTTTCTTCAATCTTTTCGGTAATTCACCGCTTAATTATATCGCGATTTCGTTTTAAGGCTATGCCACTGTGAACGTCGAAGAGATTACACATTTTTCGCAATTTTTTATCCTCTCAAAAAATACTGCATTTAACGGCGCAAACTTTTTACCACTCTACGTTTGTAATAATAAATAAATAAATACGTATTTCTTGCTAAGAAGAAAAATTCTCCTGTATTCTTCTACATTAGACTTTTCATGGAAAAAAAAAAAGTTTGTGCCATTATATGCAGTACTCTTTAAGAATAAAAAAATTGTCAGAGATGTGTAATTTTTTCGACGCTCACAGTGGTATGGCCCCTTAAGGTGATGCGAAAGTGGTGTCAAAGAGGACTCGGTAATGGAACTTATCCCCAAACAGGGTGTTTAATTTTCTAAAATTTGTTCATCTTCAAAGTTTATGATAAAAAATGAAATTTCAAGAGTGTTAGGATTTTTTCTTACAGCCTCCACGTCCACGTTGTAGTTTGAACCGATTCAAGGCATTCAGTTTTCGGAGAAATGTTTCATAAACGATTGATCTTTCAGATGCCACTTTGACATCCCCTTAAATAAACAAATTATAGCGCCTCGTTCGGCGTCAATCCGAATGCGAGCATAGGCGACATAATGAGGTGGACTCTAGGCGACGAATGTTATTTCCTATCTTTTATCACGGAGACACCATGCACGGTGGAATAAAATAAAGGAAGATTCAGGAAGCATTAAGCATGAACACTCTGAATGGGATAATGGCTCACTCTCCGTCGCACAATGAGGATTTCAATTCGCCCCCAAATGAGGTCGGCTCGAAATGCAATTAAGATTCCTTCCTGGGTCTTTTCTTCATTTCTACTTGTTTACGCAGAATAATGGCGGAATTTCGGGTCCCCGAACAATAAGGGATTCTCCTGGCTACTTGTATCTACATTCGCGAACATCCACCGGTAATATAAGTTAGAAACTATTTGGATCATAGTTAGCGCCGTCATCTATAGTACACCTCATTATATCTCCCATATGCACATTCGGCAATTACCGCCCTAACGAGGAATAACAACCAAACCGAATTCCAATGGCGAGTCGGGATTTATTTTCGAAAACTCGGGGAAGTCAATCATCGAGATAGAGTTAAACAGAAACAGAGAAAAAAAAAGCATTAGCCCCCAGGCTCACTTAATTGAATCAATTAAACTTGGCCGAGACAATTAAATGTTTATAATCCGCCCGGAATTCACTCCGACCTATTCGTACACCCTCGATTCTATTTTACTGGAAGTTAGGGAATCGATTGAATGACAAGGTAACAATTAAACTATTTAATTGAGACGGGGAAAAGGTTGATTTAAATAAAAAGCTGCGCTTCGGCGAGCGGATAAAATATCCTATCGGTCAGTCGGCGGAAATTTAATAATTAATTCTCCCCCTCGCCTCGGGGAAGGAGAATATTTCGCACGCTTCGCTAACCCGCGTATGAATGTTAATAAACGCGTGTCAATCAACGAGTCGGAAAAAAACGACCTGTCGCTTTTAATTATTAATTTATTGTCTTTTTTATATCCTTCCTGTATAGAAATTTGGAGCGATAGGGCCAATTATAAAGCTACAGCCGTCCCTGAGTTTACGTTTCACGCGGATAAAAATCCCTTGGAATTAAAATTAAACAGCTTGGCGACAACAAAAAGTCAATAATGACGTTTCGAGACCGCGTAAATCGAGGGGCGCGATCAGCGTTCTCCAGGAGGAAGGGAACTGGTCCCGGGTGGTCCCTGACTTTTGAGGTTTTGCCACATAATCCCAAATGGTCCCGACTGGTCCCTGGTAAGAAATATCGCACATGGTACCAGGGACCGTCTAGGACCACCCCAAAATCTGCAAAATTTCCACGTGTCCTCCTATAATCGGTCGAAGTCTGAAGATGTTCCTTGTCCCGTATTCATGCCTAATGTCTCTCCATAATGCAGGAAAAAAAATCGATATCGGGGTCACGAGTCGCGATCTGGACAATGCATAATACCTCCTCCTCCCCAGTGCCCTTGCGGCACTAACTTTTTAACGAGTTCGACTTAAAGACGGAAACGCTAACCCATCGCGAGCCATGGCCAGGAAGTTGTCCCCAAGTTCCGAACAATACGCGAGGGGGGACCGCAAACCGAGGGCAGGTTTTGCATTCCCACAGCTAATTCCGCCCCTTAGAATAAATGAACAATGACGAGCGTTCTATGTAAAAATAGAAAGAACCACCAGCCACGTTAAGGGCGGCTTTAGTGTCGATAAATCGCGTCCCGTTGGAAAATCCTGCGGAAGCGGCCTGAAACTTGACCTATCCCAAGTCGATCGAAGTTGCCTACTCAAGGGGCTCTCTCGATATGAGCATCGAACGTCCGATAACTCGCTACGGTATCACGAAAATCTTGGCAATTCCGAGAGAACGAAATACCCAAGGCCCTTAAAGGCCGATTCGAACATACCGTCCCGCGTACAGAAAATAAACGGTAAAAATGTTCATCCCCACAAAAAGGGTTAATTTCGAGAAATTTTCAATCTACTTTCCGAGCGATCGCATTAAACAACTGCATAAAAATCCCGCCCTAGCTGTGGAGTCGCTTTAAAAGGCAGATGCATTCAATCAATTACGTATTCTACATAAATTTTGCGGTTTAGTCGATTAAGATTCCACCTTGCGGACTTTTCTAATTCCCCATAAGTAGAAAGATTGTTGATAGTCAACAATCCCCAGTTAAAATTCAGCATCGATTCCCAAGTTTACTCGAATTTTCTATTTCTTTTTTTGTGGCTCTTCGACTTTAGGGGAATTTTATTAAGGAGCTCGCGATGAGAAGAATCATTCGAGAGTTGTACAGAGGTACACCTTAAGGCAGGCTGGTATCGGAAGGGTTGAAAAGGACTCGAGGGTCTGTGAGAGGGCTAGAATCCATAAGATCCAACCTGATTTGGTGGCGAACGGATCCTTGGGGTGCCCGGTCTTGACGGCGTTCATCCTCCTCCCCTGTGGGGCCGGTCCGCATCCGCCCCCGGAGCCTGCGCCCGGGGGCAGATAGGGTCCCTGATGGGCGCATCCCTGGGGGACGCCACCAGGGGGCCCAGCCCCGGGGGCCCCGGGCGGGGGTGGGGCCCCAGGGGCCCGAACTCGGGGTTGCTCCACCGGAAGGACCCTTCGCCTCTTCTTGGGCAGCTTCGCTCGCGCCTGCGTGTGACTGTAATACATCGCAAAGTTGCTGACGATCACGGGCACCGGCAGGGCGATCGTTAGGACACCAGCAAGGGCGCAGAGGGCGCCGACGAACATGCCGATGTAGGTCTTGGGGACCATGTCCCCGTAGCCGACCGTGGTCATGGTGACCAGGGCCCACCAGAGGCCCAGCGGTATGCTCTTGAAGTCGTTCTTCGGGTTGTACTGGATCCGCTCCGCGTAGTAGACCAGGCTGGCGAAGATGACGATCCCGAGGACCAGGAAGAAGACCAGGAGGGTCAGCTCCTTGGCGGAGGCACGGAAGGTCTGGATCAGGATCTTCAGCCCGGACGAGTGCCTGGTCAGCTTGAACAGCCTCATTATGCGGATGATGCTGAAGAACTCGAGGATGTCCGCGTTCTCCAGGTGGCTGGCGAACTTCTGCAGCGCCAGGTCGATGTAGAAGCTCATTGTCGCGATCATGTCGATCAGGTTCACCGAGCTCTTGATGAAGTCGCACCGGTTCGGGCTCGCTGTTATCCGGATCAGGAACTCCAGGGTGAACCACGCGTTGCACAAACACTCGATGTAGAAGAACGCGTCGTGGGCGTTCGTGTGCGTCTTGTCGAGCGCCCAGGAGGTCGTGCTGTTGATCTTCACCGTCTTGTTCACGATCACCGGGACTCGCATGTCCGGGTGCGTCTTCAGACAGAACGACAGGATCGACACGCAGATGAAGAACACCGAGATCACCCCGATTATCTGCAAACATTACTTCGGTTATCGACCTGTATGTGTACTCTAAGACCCTTAACTTCTTCCAGGAATTTCAAAAAATCAAGAAAATCTTTGTTAACATAGAAATGGAATTCCTTCGGGATCGCGACCTTCCTTAGCCTTTTTATATTCACGTGGAAAAGTTTCAAATGATTAGGCAGCTCCAGTTTGGAGAAAAGTGTCGTTGACGGTCGACCCCTTGGATCACGCTTTCGTGTCCCCTTAATCCCCGACCCGACCGCACGAGCCAACCTATGCCGAACCTCCGGTCATCCGAACCTGCGTTTTGGCATTCAAGACCCACTAACGATCTCCCGAATTCGCAATTAACGCCGCCTGTTGTTCAAATTGACCTTGCCAAACCAGATGGTGCGGCCTACCCGGAATTATCGATGATCGCCGCCAAACTACGCGTTAGGGTTAAGCCAGGCTCAAATCTCGCGGGAAGCGTTATTTCGACCATTTTCTACGAACAGGCCGTAGAATTATTCCGGAAACTCGAACCTAGCTCTAGCAAGACTGACTTTCCAGCGACAGCTGCGCCTACAGCTCTAAACGCGATATATTACCTATAGGATGAGAAAACAGCTGAAATTTAGCATTTAGTTTAGAGGAGTCTAATCGTCATTTTCCCGAAAATCCTCGAGAACGCAAATATTTATATATTAACACATTCGGGACCGCTGACGTGAATTCACGTCATTTTAAATTCTATTCCTGATTGCCGCTGACGTGAATCACGTCCATGACGATACACGATACAAGTTCGCGTCAACCAGTTTCAGAGTTTCATTATTTTCGCCGGTACTCAGTATTTGAATCGGAATTAATTTGCCGGTCGGGAATGTGTTAAGGAAAATAAAATTATCTTGAAATATTATATACGATTATATCAATCGACACTACTCTGCCTTCTCGAGTTTCACGAGAAATCGAGGAGAAAAGCTCCAGGAGAACTCCAGGTATTTCTGGTAACTTGACGATTCAATGGAAAGAATATTTAGTATTTAAACTTTCGTGGCAAATGTTGATTGTGGGTCTTCTCATAAATTCTCGATTGATTTTGGAATTATCCGGACGATAAGATTGTGCCAATTGTTACGTGTGGTATTTCATTTCGCCGGGTGTTTTCGAACTTTGGGGTGCGAACGTATCCAAAATTATTGATAAGAGAGCTTTATCGAGGATCAGGAGGGTCGAAGGAACCCTTGAAGAGGGTCAGGAAGAAAGGGCTCCTTTCTTTCCCTCTCACCAAACTCGGGTCCCATACTTTCCTTCCCTTCGAAAAGGAAAAAAAAGAAAAAGCCTTCCCGCGATCGCCCATTCCTGACACTTTCCGAGGGGCGACAACACTTTCGAGGACTTTCCCGCTCCCACGTGGACATTCCTTCGACCGGGAAACTATTAACGAAGTCAACCTAGCTTGACAACAATGGCGCCGCCGTGAAACGTCTTTCTTTCCCATTAAGCTTTGTCGACGCCCCTTTTATCCGGCGTCGGGAAATCGGACGTTTTGTCTTTAGGCTAAGCTACTCCGAGAGAAGAAATCACCCTCTAGGAAAAAGGAACTGCTCGAAAAATGAAAAAAAAAAAAAGAGAAAAGAAGAATTGGTCAACAAACTAAAATTGCAGAGTTGCTTAAACAAAATTAACAGAATTTCAAGCGATATTCAATTTTCTCTTAAGCTTAACTCCACCATTTACTGTCCGTCATCGTTGAACTTTCTCGGAATGAACGTCTCGCTATCGAGTAAATTGCTCGAGGTAAATATATATATATTATATCCAAATGACTTTACTACCGTTAATATTTTTAATGACTGAAGTGAATTTTTCGTAATCGGTTTAATTTTGCATTTCCATTTGACGCGACTTATAGTTTGACTTGCGATGCTGACGTTTCCTATAAGATCAGTGTGTCTGAAATTTTCTTCACTTATTTATTTATTGGTCTTTTTTTTTCAGCAATAGGCATTTAACGTCGCCGTATGAATTTCGCTCGGAAAATAAATGTTTCACTCAACATAGGGAAGAGGAAGTTCAACCTTGGCTGCGTTCGAGGAATAGGGCTCGTCGAAGAGGGACCACATTTTGGGCTTGAGCTTTTGCCACCAGTTCAGGGTCCCCTCGTAATAGGCTTCCTCGAACCCGAACTTCCTGGCCAGCTCCTCGTCGCTCGGCTTCTCCGTGTCCAGGTCCAACCTGTCCAGGACAGTTAGGGTCTCCTGCGTGTCCCGGTGCTGGAAATCGAATATTCAAAGAGGGCTTAGTCACCTAAACTGAAATCCCGACCTTAAGTCTAACTCCACCACGTTCAAGCTTTTATCATATCCCCTGAGAAAAGAAAAGAAAAAGAAAAAAGTAATTCATTGAACCAAAGAAATATTTTCTTCATTCCAAGAACAATTATTTGACTGAAATGAATAGTCATAATTCCGAGTAAACTTTGCATCCATGTCATTCGAGTTTATTTGAGTCAAATAATTACTCTTTGAATTAACGAAATATCTCTTAGGTTCGATGAATTTTCATTTTCTTTCTTTTTTTTTCTTTTCGACACCGGTAACCAATAAAATTGCAGCACCGAGAAATAATTATGGAAATTCCCTAGAATTTGCGGAAAGGGAATTATTACGCCAAAGAAAAGAAAAATGGTAAAAAACAGGAAATAAAATCAATCTCCGGGAGCTGGATGATAAATTATCAATTGTTAATTTCTTGCTTTCAATTCTTGGTGGTAAGGTAACGCGGCCACCGGTGATTCTGTTATCAAGTGCAAACATTCATATCATTGGTGAATGAACTTTTTTTTTTTTCTTCGGAAAGGTTCTGGTGTTCCTCAAGTTTTTCCTATCGAATCGCCCTCTGGAAACTCGAGTTATCGGGGCCTCGAGTTCCTCGGAGGCGATCGGGTTCCCGGAAGTTATCCTCGAATTCCCGATAACTTGGAACCCCAGGGTTAGATATCGGGTTTTCGAGCGGCCTGGGGAAAAAAAGAAGAAAAAAAATGGAGGAATGCCGAACTTGACTCAATCCGAGCACACGAGCTGGTGCAACTTTGTAAGAATGGAGGAAGCAGTGACGTAAAAAGGTATTCCCCTGAAAGGGGGAGTTCCATTCGACATCTTTCCCGAAAGTGGGTCGTGGGGCGTTCTGGGCTTCCGTAGAATCCCGCCCATTCCGAATCAAATCCTGTTCAACAGTTTTCAAAGTTTCATGCGAAATCTACCTTTTTCTTTCCCCCCTCCCACCCTCTTTTTTCCCTTGTTCCGGTTTCATCGGGATCCTCGAGCCCTGCCAGAAAATCCGGGAGATTTTCCGCCATTGACAGGCGACGCAGAAACCGGCACCCAACAAGGTGAAAAGACTTTCGTATTAATTAGAAAATAAAACGAAACCCACCGGGACCTAAAACCCCGATAACCCCGAGAGTACCTCGCCATGCAGCCATTAGAAAGTCCTTAAACATTTAATATACCCCACGTCGCCTAAAAACTTGCTCAACCTAAAAATCAAAATCTTAAATCCGATAATTACGGATACAATAATTTATTAACAAACCCGATATCACTTTACCCTATCCTAAAGGACATACTTCAGCCTCCAATTTACCCGATGGCATTTTCAGATGTTGCCACTTATTAATTTTTATTTTTTTCGTTTTGTTTCTCTTCTTAGGTATCATTTTTCTGGAGCGGCTCCGAAATTTTGGTTAACTTGTACTCGAGGATCGACGTTCTAATAGAAATAAAAATTCCTAGGAATAACTCGTGTCAACATTTCTTGCTTCGTATTAATATTGATTTTTGCGTTTTATTCTCCTTCCTAGGTATCGCCATTTTCCTGGCGCGGCTCCGAAATTTTAGTTAACTTGTACTCGAGGAGCGACGTTCTAATTGAAGTAAAAATTCCTAGGAATAACTCGTGGAAGTCAAAATTATGTTTAAGAGTAGTTGCGGGGAAGTTCCTGGCTCGTTTCGGAGCGAAAACCCGGGGGAGTCCCGGGGAACTCCCGAGGGAACTGGTGGCGTTTACCCTGCGGTTTCTCGTGAAACTCTTACGAGGGCCTCGCGAAATCGACCGGTGCCGATCTAAATGATGCAGCCTCGCCTCGGCATCGATTTTCCGCCCTGAAAGGGCCCTTTCAACCCTTAAGGCGGTGGGGAAACGTTAAACGTCCTCGCCCGGGCAAACGAGGACACATCGGCGATTTCGAAAGACAGCCGGCGCTTCCGCGCTTTTCCGCGGGGTCGATCTATTTTATTTCTAGAGCGGCCGGTCGATAGACGCGACACTTTTCGCCCTCTCTCTCTCCCCCATTTTTTTCCCTTTCTCGCCCCTCGTCGATGCGCCCTCACGTGCGCCCGCGACATAGAAACGAGGAAATAAATTTCGCATTACAGGGGGGGGGGACCGAGAAGGGGGCACACCTCCACGCCATACGATTCCATACACATAAGCAGCTTTACGTGCACTCGCTCCAGTGACTACGAATCCCATGAAGGGTTTTACGATGTCGGACTCCGGACGGATCTCTTTTACGGACCCTCCTCTTTTCCATGTCTACCCCTGTAGACGCACTTCCAGCTTCCCGCCATTGTCGCTTCTCACGGTGATTAGTTTGCGGGCTCCTAATTTTTTTTAGGGGGGCGCAAAGTGTTAAAAAAGTGATAAGGACCTTTCCAGATATACACATGGGGGAGGATGAAAGCAGTGACGAGCTGGTTTTCATTTTGGACGGACATGAATTCGAGGAAACGTCGAATCAGCTGATCGTGACGCGTCCACCATCGGCGCTTCTCACGGTGATTAAGCTGCGTGGACCTAATTCCTTTTTATTTTTTTTTTATTTTTTGGGGGGATGCAAAATGCGAGAACTCTTCGAGATATACACATGGAGGAGGATGAATGTACTGATCACCTAATTTTCATTTCGCATCATTTTGGATGGACATCAATTCGAGGTAATTTCGAATCAGCTGATCGTAACGTGATAGCTCTTGCGTTACAACATTTCGGGGTGAGAAAAGTAATGCGAGGAGTCCATTGTCACCTGAGGTGAATGCCAGGTACGGCGGGACAAAAGGAAGTTCCTACCAGCTCCTGGCCATTGTCTCCGGGGTAATTCTTTTAAGGGCCTCCGCGAAGTTTAGGAAAACTCGAGCCGGTTGGCCCTGCCACTTCGGGGGCACAAAAGCACCTCCTAGAATAAAGATGCTGGAGGACTTAATTCCTTTCCTATCTGATACAACAAATCGATGGGGCGTCGCTGTACGAGCACACGTGTGTACTTGGCGCGAGACTCATGCGGCCGTCTGATCTCGCGAGCCACTTGTCTCGTGTGTACTTCCCACCTGTCTGAACCGAAGAGAATAGACTTCGAGTTGACAAATAGGATCTCAAGAGATAAAGGGGGCATTCCCGGCCGACCTGCGACTTAAAAAGTCATTAATTTACCCAAAATCTCGAGAAAATTGATAAAGCCGCGGGAACAATCTCTGGGGCAAATTGTGACAAATGGTAACGAATTAAAGTAAAACCAATACATAGCATTAAAACGAGGACGATTTTACTATCTGCCAGTTAAGAAAACTTGCCACTAATATTTTCTATTATTCCGGATTTTTTTTTCTTTGTTCTCCTTTCTCATTGTCGATTAGGTCGAAGCGCCTCTAAGTCCGTCTTCCGAGAGATGTCGTTGGAATTGAAAAACGGGAATTCGAGGAGCTAATTTTTCGCATTCAAAGAGCCTCTTCCGGGATGCAAGAAAGTCTTTGTCAGGGGAAATTGACAAAGTCAAAGCGAAGTGGAATACCACGTAATCCAAGGTGGTTAGGCAGTCTGTTTTGTAGCTGTAACAAGGAACGGAAAATTCTGCAATGCAGTTCAGATAACACAATAGGAGGTTTGGGGCACTCAAAGAGGGCCTTGATGAATTTTCTACGTGTGCCGGGGAAATAAATAATGAAATAACTGAGGATCTCGGAAAGCCGACATTCCGAGGACTCGCCGTTCAAGGATTCCTTTTCGGGGCATTTAATTTGAATAAACAGCGAGAGCATTTGCGACGCACACTTGGCTGTGAAATGTGGAAAAGCCTCCCTCAACGTAATGGAAAACGGGAATACCCGTTCATAAACCGCAGCTCGAGGAGGCGAAATTGCAAGAATAAGATTTGCCGCGTGCAAAATGGCGCGAAGAAAAGTCGGCGCTTCAAACGCCTTCCTTTCCGCCTCGAGAAATTCCCCTAAATCCTCGGGATCGCGCGAGTGTCGTCCGACAAAGTCGAGAGGCATCCACGCGATCTAAGGTTTTCGAGGTGCCTCTTTGTGAGCGAACCAAATCTTGTCGCAGCTTTCGTGAAAAAGCGCTTCAAGAGGCGGCGGCTCTAGCGAGCGTGATCCATTTTCTTTCTGGGCCCGTGGAGCCGCTGCACGGCCGGAAAACTTCCTCTAGCATGCGAATGTCTTGGCCCACCTCCGTCGAGTAGGTGGGAAAAGCCCGTACTAATTACCGGAAAGGAGGAAGAATAATAATATGAGGCTAACTAAAGCAGAGAAAATGCCAAAAGAGAGACCAAAGACGTGGAGATCGGTGAAAGAAATACCGAAGCAGGGAATCTCTAAGTCAAAGCTGGAACAAAG
This sequence comes from Orussus abietinus, assembly GCF_000612105.2. Classification (NCBI taxonomy): domain Eukaryota; kingdom Metazoa; phylum Arthropoda; class Insecta; order Hymenoptera; family Orussidae; genus Orussus; species Orussus abietinus. The sequence goes on from NW_019396002.1 coordinate 464,972, forward strand.
ACGTTTAAAGGGAACCTAAAGCTAGGGAAATGTTGAAAGGAAAACTGAAGAATGCTGAGAGAAGATGCCGAAAGGAAATTGAAACAAGGAAAATTGAGGCTCATGCCCAAGCAGTGAAAATCGTGACGTCAAAGGTAAAAGAAAGACGTAGAAAGGGGAGCTAAAGAATGCTAAAGGGAAAACTTAAACTAAGATGATAGAGAAAGAACTGAAACAAGGAAAATCAGGGTTAATGCCCAAATGGGGAGAATGCGGGAAAGGGGAGCTTTATACTTAACCTAAAAAAGGGGGAAAAACCGTAATCCAGCTAAATGGAACAGAGGAAGGAAAATCGACGCTGGCATAGAAGAGGAAAGGGGGAGCTCGCTGGCAAGGATACTCGAAAAATCGGGGGGAAAGGGAAAAAAGAAAATGAAATTTCGCGCAGGGGGGAACGTGAACTTCCGGTGAAGCGCCCGATCGGAGAAATTGGCAGAATGAGATGGCGAAGTGGTTCGCCGGGATGCAAAACTATGCCCGATGAGCGAGGGAAGAGGAGACATCGAACGAGGGCTTTTCCACCGTCTTTAGAATTTAATCCCACGGGCCTCGAGATTTTCCGCGATTCCGGCCCAATCGATAACTGCTCGGGAGTGAAATGCAAAGTGCAGGACTCCTCGAGTCCGCGAAAAATCCCGCTGGCTCGGCTCCGAGATCCCGATAACATTTCCGGAGGCCGATAGTTTGTGGGAATCCGATAAGCCCAGCCAAGGCTCGGGAATAAGATCGGAAGGGTCGATAATTATCGAGCCCTCTTCCCAAAATTACCGGTAATCGTGATTAATTTCGGCGCCAGCCGTTCGGCAAATCTGCAGGCTTAATTGGGCATCCTGGCGAAAGAAAATAAAAATAAAAATAAAAAATGGGGGAATAAAATCACGGAATTAAGGAACGGGATTTATCCGCCTTCCGAAGTGGTCGATCTTCACCGAGGATCCATAGAAAATCGGTTAAGTATAATGTTACGCGATCTAAATATTTAATATAATTCTCGCGTTGGATGTTTTAATTCGACCGGCCGAGGAGCGTAAAAAGCGAGGACCTTAAAAATTGCACGATCGTGACAAGAGACCAGGAACTTTTTTGTTTAATCCGTCCGCTTCCCGCCGCCTATTTGTTTACCACGAGGCAGAAGGCGTCTCGTTAGAACTAATTATCCAGTTTCTAGAACATATTCCTCCTAGTGTATGTGGACATAGACGGCTCGTAATTAGGAGACCCTCCATGGTGATTACGGAGCGGCAAATGAAGGTTGTTCCACCGTTCTGCAGACTTCGGGCCGAAGCGTGAAAGTAATTTCCTTCGATTAGAGCACTTCCAAAATGAGGTCTCATTTATGCCTCTTATATGCTCTAGGAATAAAGCACCAAAGCGACGACTTCCTAGAGGCCCGTTTCTCTCCTCCAAGGCGCCTCTTCGTCGGCCGACATAATCCTCGCGGAAATTAATTACAAAACTAACGACAAAATATGTCCACGATTAATTTCCCGAGTCCAGGTTTGCCTGTATGGAAAAATGTAACAACTTCAACGATTTCCTGGGAAGGAGTTTCTTAGATTCGCGACCGAGGGGTTATTTACCCCGGAAACCATGGATTTTAATGTCCGAGATCACGCGAAAGTCAACTAAAAATCACCGAGACATGTCACGATTTTAAGGGAATTTGTTCTCAAAGAAATATCCATCGCTACAAACCTGCGATCAGATACGAGCAAAGTAATGTCAGGAAGAGTAAACAAAATTCGTTTAATCCAGCGATATAATTTTTCCCCTCAACGGAATGACTGTCTCTTGCAATTGTATGTGATTCGAGCAACAATATATATATATTTGTTTCGGTCAACTAATTTCTTTTTCCTCAGTGCAGCCCTTCGCCGCGCCGAATTTCAAACCGAACTGCGCGGGAGATTCAAAATCACTTCCTCGCCGTGTCTCGAAAATCCGAAACGTCTAGGAATAATTTATCAGAACTAAGGATTGATTTCCGGGACTAATTGATCTACTTTGAGCGCGCGTTTGAGTCAGAAGAGCACCCACGATGATCACGGAGCAGCAAATGAAGTTTCCAACGGAGATTCCCCGCAGACTTCGAGCCGCGAAGCGTGGAAGTAATTCCGTGCGATCGGCGGAGCGGCCAAGTGGAAACGAACCTTTAAAGGTCCGGCTTAAGGCTTCCGCGAGTGGATTAAGCGACAAAGAGGCGAGCGACTTCCGGGCTCGTCGGAGGGATAATTGCGCGAGTCGCCATTTTGGAACTCGACGGCGATTTGGGGCATTCGATTCGCCGATTGCCCGATTCATTAATTATTGCCCGGATCGATCGTCCCCGAAATTCCGGCCGGCATTTCTCCCGAGTCTCCTCTCTCTCTCTTATTTTTTTTCCCCCCTTCCGTTGGAAAACTATCCAATCAATGACCCGTTTTACGCCCATTCCCAGCCTCTATATCTGTCCGTGGATTAACAAACATTCCGCCGCATTTATCACGCTGCGCGTCCGAGACCGACCGAAATGCAGGTTACCGAGGACGCGTGAAATAATGGCTCGTAATAAGAGTTATTAAAAACGCCTCGGTAATTTACGGTCGGAAAGAGAATTGCGAATATGCCAGTAACGACATTTGTGTCCAATTGATGGATAGACGAAGTGGGGGGTGTCCCTCTGCTCGCAGCGCCGCGTAGTGGCGCGGCGAAGCTCCAGTCGTTCGCTCGCATCTCCGCATCCGCACGGAAAACACAGAGAAAAATGCACCCTGACACCTTAGTTAAGAACGTTTTAACGTTTAATACCTGAATAATGGGTTCGCGCAGTGCACTACGTATAAACTTGCGGTAAAACCGGTGGAATAATCCACGGTAGGTGGAATTTCTTCCGAATTGATGGATAGACGGAATGGGGGCGGCCCTTCGTTCGCAGCGCCGCGTGGTAGCGTGGCGAAGCTCCAGTTCGCTCGCATCTCCGCATCCGCACGGAAAATAGAGAAAAATGCATCCTGACACCCTGGTTAACAAGGTTTTAACGTTTAAAATGCTGGATAATGGGTTCGCGCAGTTCACTACGTATAAACTTGCGGTAGAACTGGTAGAATAATCCACGGTAGGTGGAATTTCTCTCACAGTGGATCTCGAAACCGCGCGCACAAAGCTCCGGCCATTCCTTTCGACTAGTTGAGCGAGAAGCGGCGCAAATAAACCGCGAAACTGCGTTAACGTCGTCAAAGGACTGTGAAATGAATTAAACGGAGCTTCCTGAGAGCCGTTACCTGTGTGTAGGTCATCCAACAGCAGGGTTCGACCTGGTTGGAGTCGAGGCCCCAGAAGTCGAGCTCTTCCTCGAAGAGGGGCCCGCAAACGTCGGTGGGATAGTGAAGCTTCCCGGTGCGATAGTAGTTCAGGACCTGGGCGAAGACTCCAGGGTGCCTGTCGAAGAAGTACTCGTTGAGGATGGGGTCGTAGTTCGCGAGGGCCTCCGTCAGGCGTGACAACCTCGTCGCCGGTATCTTCTTCAGGGTCGCCTTATACGTCTCGTGACGAATCCCACCGACGTTCAGGACGACGCGGTTCTCCGCGTCCATGTTGATTAGGTTCATGTTGACCACGGCGCTGCTACCGTCGGCCAGAACTGCAAATAGATATTTAAAAAAAACAAAAAAAGGTCAATTTCAATTACATTATTTTTCGAGTGCCTAAAAATAGCCCCACTGGGATAAGGGTCGAAGGAGAAGCGGATAAAATGGGGAAAAAGAAGCAAAAACAAAATGGCCGAATGCCGTTCCTCTACACACGAAGTGATTTAGACGGTGCAGTATGCCTGTCTCTTTCGCGCCCCTCTTTCGGGTATTTATATAATGTATAGAAATATTTGCGGAAGAGGAATCGATTCAGCTAAATAGAAGATCAAGTGAACAGAGCGTAAAAGATGTCGAACGAGACCAATATGGCTGCCCTCGGCCCGGTTTCCGCCGCCCTCTATTTTTACAACGTGCAATAATATTTAGAAAGATACGCGGGCGAAGTGGGCTAGCACGAGGTGTAATTTCATTTCTCGAAAACACACTCCTCTTTATGAATATTTAGATTTGAGAACGGCGTTACGCTTTTCAGTCTCCGGACACGAACTATGAGGGAATAACCGAATGCCTGTTTAAGAAAAACGAGGAGAACCCGAGAACTGGAGTTCGTGCGGTAGGGAAACGTAATTTTCAGCCGTTTACAGTAACAAACAGTTCCACTTTAAGCACACGTTTCCAGCCGTACAAAATTAAGCACGCCCAGGCCTTTATAGTTCCTGGAAACCTCCCTAGGCATTTTAGAAATTAATTTAACATGCCGGGCGTTTAACGGACGTTAGAAAATGGCGGCCATCCTTGCGGGAGCAACTAAGCTTATTTTTTAAAAACTTTTCATATACACAGGACGTTTCGTCGATGTTCTAGAAAAATCGCAGTTAAAGGAAATTATACGTGCAACCGAACCTTGCTTTGAGGTCCTCGACCCTCTTAATGAATTTTTTCCGATGAAAAAATGGCGCCCAATACATGCGCAAGGTATACATATCAACCTCGTTTAATTTCTAGGAATTAATTATTAACATTAACTCGCCTGGAAATTTTTTGCAAAATTTCGAGTCGGTGAAAATCGACTTTGGGGACTTTGAAGAACATCATCTCGAGGTTAGAGAGGCAAGTGACGGAAAATCGAAACTTTGATATTTTTTAGGAGGGTTCAGGATCGCGCGGAAGTCCTTAAAGTCCTTAAGGTCCATTATAGACACTGGAAATGTTTAATGCAGTACGGGAAGTGGTTAAAAGCCATTGGCAGCGACTATCCAGATACTACAACCGATCCATAAAAGATTTCCCTGAAGTTTCCCCCGAGTTTCCCCGAAGCCGGGAAACCTCGGCGAAAGGGAGCTCGTAAAAAGCGACGAAGAAGGAAGTCCAACGGAAACTGTGGTTCCGAAAGAGCCATAAAAGGCCTTTTCCTCGTCGACATACCTTGGACGTCAATTTCATGCTATCTGAACCTAGACTCGAGTTTAAGTGCCCTTCCAGGTCGAATTTGAGCGCGCCTTGCCAATAATCATCGCAGCTCCGTATTTCACATCTGAAGCGAATTTCTCATAAAGACCGAAACGTCAAAACGAAGTAAAAATTTCGTTCGATCGCTCATAAAAAAAAAATTAAGAAAAATTACATTCGATACGGCGCAGTTACCCGAATTTATTCACGGTTCCAGGGATATTGTGGTGGCTGAATAATTATAAATTAATGTTTCTTAAGTCTGAAATATCTGTCCTAAGGTCCAAATGTATTTCTAATCGAGGGGTGCGAGGTACACGTTCGAGTAGCGAAATCCACGGTACATAAAATCTCTCCTTACCGGGAGTAGCAAGTTTTAGTACATATATACTATAGGCGTTGAGGGCGGTTTTGTACGGGGTGGGAAGTAGTTCAAACACATTAGCAGTAACCACACACCCCGCTTTAAGCGCACTTTCCCTCCGCATATACGGTTTCCAGAAAGCCTTCTTTCATATCCGAGAGAAAGACAAAAGTGCGAGACGTTACGTATATCGGCACGATACGCATTTTCCGGGAAACCCGAGGGGAACTTTTTCCCTAGACACGCAAGGAGAACGCCAATTACACTCTCTAGTTCCTCGAGCTTAATGATTTACGGACGATTTTCCCGGTTAAAATCAAGGCCCACTCGTTTCCCACAAGAGCGGGCCTTCCGGGGCGAACTTCCGATAACTTTTCAGCCGTAAATCTGCAATCTATTACACCGCCCTCCGAGGGGCTTCAAACGAAGATTTGCATCGCAAAGTGAAATCCACACTTTTCCCGAGGCACCTCGAGGCCGCCCGAGCCTCGCATTAATCGCCTAATTCTTGATTCCACGAAATTTATGCGCGTCCACGCGTTTACGGTTCCTGGAAAGCTCCCCAGCGCCGCCAGCGCCGCCAGCGGCGCGCGGCGGAGTCTCGACTGTGTGACTGGGTGGCTGCAGCGCCTCCGCCAAGCCGCAGCTCCACCGCTGCTGAATAATTAAGGCCGATCCCCAGGTTGACTCTTACAAGAAGGCTCTCTAACCTGAAGGTATGGATTACACCGAAACTGCATATCTAAGCTTCATCTTTTTGCCGCACTCTCCGGATTTACGTTAAACCGGCTATATATTTGCGAAATACCCATGTAAACGGAACAGACCTGTCTCTGAGAAAATGAGAAAAAAACAAAATAGACAAGAAACCTCGCCAATACTTTTGTACATTAATGCTGATTTTACCACCTGCTGCATTATTAACCTCTACGTAGTAGTCTGGCTAGAATTTGAAGGTTAGAAATGGCCGATGTACGGGAGTTAACTTAATTCCATAACCGGGTCACTTTTGTCGCCGACGTGTGGGCGCTATTGAAGGGGTCGGTATAATTCCATAGTTTTGAGATTCCCTCGAGTTACTTAGAGAAAGTGTCTCTCTTTAAAGGAATGTCTTCCTCGGTTCTGCCGTTGTCGCGTAAATGTAGATATCAATCTCGAGAAATGGGATATATATATTTACCATTGCAAAGTGGAAAAGTCGGGGACTGTTGCCTTTACATCCCCCGTTCCATGGATTGGTTCGTAATGCGGGCATTAGTGCGCCCTAACCTCAAAGTCAACCAGATCTGATAAGCTCGCTTGCTGTGCAAACTTATGGCCGCCATATTGGCGTAACCAGCGCACTGCCGAGTCGACGGAGTCGCGAAGTTTCGGGGTTCCATATCCCGGAGGTCCCCTAGGGGAAACTATGAATCTCCTTCCGCCCCCTCCACCCTGTTAACACCTACGGGTGGTCGCAGCTTCGATCGAAAGCGCCTGACCGCCGATAGTGACGTCACGATTTAAAGGAACCAGAGATAAAGATTATTCGATCCCTCCGACCCATATTACTGGTAACCCGCAAATGGCAAAACTTACAGCCCCAATTTTCTCAAAATAATAGAAGCCTCTCGAGATTTCCGATATTCAACACTCGTAGTAAGACATAAGGTGTGAGGTTATGTCTCCGCCAGAAATCGAAAGCAATCTCCCCCAGCTGTGCCTTGGTCCTTATTCCCAGCCCTTCCCACAGTTTCCTTATATAACCTAGGATACATCCCTTGTCCTATTGCGAGGTGTAACCGACATTGCCCGATTCTAACCTCAAAGTCGGTTTACCACTGCCACCTGGCGGCCGCCATGTTGGGGAACCGCCATCGTAATGACATCACGATCTGAAGAAACAAGGAGAAAATAAGAAACACTCGATAACACCACCCAATCTTCCTCCCCTACCGACAAAAATATTAATGGCAGACCCAACGTTCTCAAAATATCAAGATTAAAGAATCTTGAGATTTTTAATATTCAAAACTGGCAGGACAATGCAAGATGTGAGGTTATGTGCCCCCCGGCTGTTCCTTGATTCCGATTACCGTTCCCCATAACCATAGGACACATCCCTTGTCCTAGTGCGAGGTGTAACGGGCATTGCTCCGTCCTAACCTCAAAGTCAACCGCGAGCGCCGCGCCATCTGGCGGCCGCCATATTGGGGAAACCGGTCGTCGACGAACCTCCGGGGTTTTCATATCCCGGAAGAATCCCAGGGGAGAGACCAGGAACCGCCGACCATTCTCGGTCCTCTCGGTTGGTACCGCCGCAGAGGCCGTCGCGGCGTCGATCGAAAGCGTCTGCCCGCGGGTAGTGACGTCACGGAGGTAACGTGCGGGCCGGCCTTAAGAATCGATAGCCGCTGCGTGCACGCACGCCAAGTACGCCGATAAGGACGGCACGCCGTGTGACGCCTCGTGACGGTGGGAATTGATCGGCCCGGTAAATAAAATGGCGCCGTCGCCAATTCTCGACGCCACCGTTCTACTTCCTCCCCCCCCTCTTCCCCATTATTTATTATCACTTTTTCCCTTTCATGGCGATTCTGATAATAAACACTCGCGGACGTTCACCGGGAGGAACGCGGCCACGCGACGGCCCCGATCGCGCGGAATACTCCCCGGGTTAAGGTGAAGTTAAACTCGTCGAGGAACTTGATCGACGTCGATAATAAAGATTTTTCTAAATACCTACGTTGCCGACGTTCGTTTTTATATCGACAGCTGTGTCGAATTATATTGGGTATTGTACCAAATGGCATACTCCACCTGTCGTTTTTGTACAATGATTATAAAGAAATCGAACTAAAACTCCAGAAATCCTCTGGATTCATGCTCTCTGGGGCCCTAGTTGACTGCAGAGGGCCCCCCTGCGCCATCTGTGATTTCCAGGTAAATTAAATTTTCTCTCCGAGACCTCGTATTCCCATCGTTTTGGCATAGAAGCGCATAAGACACTTTTTTTGCCTTTACCCCGTTCAAATGCGAATTTATCGATTACCAGAGTGTTCTAAATTGTCGTAAAATTGTCCTGACCCTTTCGATTCTCATATCGGAGCCTTCAATAATTGTATACTGATCGAAATATCAGAGCTCGCCGCCATTTTGGTTCTGGCCTGGGCTGGGGTAAAAACTTATTGCGAAAAATCCCAACTTGGAAATGCGTCAGAAGAATTCTTAGATGATCACGAGTCATGTGTCAAAGTTTCGGACGGTTTGATTGAGTAGCCTTATAAAAAAGGTGTATTCGAATCGACTGATTTGAGGGGAGTTCACTTCACCTTAACGCGCCGACGCGGTTCCGGATTTATTCCAAAATGGCGGCCGTGGCTGAAAAATGCAACACGCGGAATTTCCGAAAATTCCCCCGACAGAGGGAAATGCGTTGCGTCGGGTGGTTAGGTTGACATGCATGCATAAGCGCGCGTCAATGCCAATTGGAACGGAGATGCATGCTTCCGCTCTGGTTTTGAAGCCGCGAAATTTCCGAGGTTTTGAATAAAACAACGCTGGGGCTTCATTTGTTTGGAGGGACGACGTTTCGGGGAATCCGTTCGGTGGCCGCGATGACGCTAATGCCCGCCGCTGTTTATTTGCGAATGGGATGCGCTTCGATCATTTACGGCTGTTCGGTGTAAACGGGATGAGAGGTTAGGTCGCCTCGCATTTGGCAGCGTCGTGCGAGCGACTACTCGAGTCGGGTGCTCGAGCTTTCACGGACTCGCGGAGACTCGCGCTCGAGGGAAAAAAAAAAAAAGAACCCAACTGCGACTTCGGGTACTCGACAAGCACCGAGACTAGCAAGGAAGGTATCCCAGGTCGATCTCTCCGATTTCATTTCTTTTATAATATGTTATAGTGGACTAAAATCTAAGCGACACGTATTTTTTATTATCTGCCGTTAAACACTTTAAGGGGGTGAAACCACCATCCAAAGTAAGGCATGTCAAGGGGCGATTTGGCAGTTTCACCCACGAGAACATAATATTTTTTTAACCAATCCACCTGGAAAAGCTTTCTCATAACGAGAAATGAAAAATATAATTTGCTCAATTGAAAGAAAAATGAATTAACTCGGATCGTTCAGGAACTCGGGTAGAGATTCGCGCCAAATACGTTAATAAACACGGGGGAATAGTTCGGTACTTCGACTTGATAAATATCTATTTCTCGATTCAGAGACATATATGGATCCATATCTGACATAATAAAAATACCTTTTCGCAGTGCCTGTAATTTATTTCAGATTTTCCCACGCCACCCGCTATATATGAGAATGTACACTTGATCGACTGAATAATCCAGTGACGCCCTATATTTTAATTTTTAAACTTTCACGAGAATTTCCAAAGAAGAGAAGTAGACATGGAGAGTATATAAGTGAGATTGCAGGTCGATAGGTATGCAATTCTCTCGTTAGCGTGGCAAGACTTTTTAGACGGCGAAAGGTATTGCGAGCTATTGTCATTCCCAGATGAGCTAGAATGCCGCCTCGACGTCCGTTCCAACGCACGTCGGCTTCAACGGTCGCGTTAGCTCCGTCTAAAATGTCGGCCTCGGGAAATCGGGAGGATCCGACTTGCGGAACTTCGGGTAAAACTCGGGCACCCGACGAACTCGAGTAATTGGCAAAACACGAGCCAACTGCCGTCCAACCGGGAAACTGTCGGGTGCTCGCGCGGCCCTCTAAACTTCCGGCAACCCGTTTAGAATTTTACAGACTGACATACCGAGCTTTCGAGCCCGAGCGGACTCGAGTACTCGACAAAAAGTCCGCTACTCGATGGAACTTCGAGAACCCGGCGGAAATTCAAGTGCCCCAACTCGAGTGATTAATAAAACCCGCCCCAACGGTCGATAACTCTCGCGCGCCTTTGTTATTATAAATTTGACGTACCGAGAGTCGAGCTAAATTCCCCCCCACGGAATGCGCCGAGTACTCGACAAAGAAAAAACACCCTCGCTCGGAGCACTTCGAGCAAACTTCGGGGGAAACTCGAGTAATTAGCGCGACCTGCTGCGCCATCTGGAGTAAGAAAAGTGCACCTCGACCGATCGGTCCGAATCTCGAACTTCTCTTAGAACCGTCCGAACCGACTCGCGACAACTTCCCGAGTCTCGGGAGACTTCGTTACTCGGCGACCGCAGCCCCGAGCGGAACTCTTGCGCGCGGGAAATTCGAATGACCGTCGAAGAATTTATAGAAAATTTCGCAACACCAGCTGCGCCGAATCCTTTGACATTTTCACCTTGTGAACCCCGGGAGCTCTAAGGAAGGTCCCTGTACTCTAAATTTCACTTTCTAAATCACTTAATGAAAATTTGATCGACATTTATTTTCAAAAAATCGAAATTTCCCGCGTGTCGGGACGTCCCCCAGCGCCACCACATTGGCCGTGGCAAAATCTCGCACCATCTCGTCCCCTCGATCCAAAGAAAATTAAGCCTTAAGATGTCCCTTTTTATATATCCTTAAAGTTTCGCCAGAAAATCGGAAAGAGTTTCTCGTCGTTTAGTGATACTCTAAATTTCACTTTCTAAATCACTTAATGAAAATTTGATCGACATTTATTTTCAAAAAATCGAAATTTCCCGCGTGTCGGGACGTTCCCCAGCGCCTCCACATTGACCGTGGCAAAATCTCGAACGATTTCGTCCCCTCGATCCAAAGAAAATTAAGCCTTAAGATGTCCCTTTTGTATATAGCCTTAAAGTTTCGCCAGAAAATCGGAAGGAGTTTCTCGTCGCTTAGTGATACTCTAAATTTCACTTTCTAAATCACTTAATGAAAATTCGACATTTATTTTCAAAAAATCGAAATTTCCCGCGTGTCGGGACGACCCCCAGCGCCTCCACATTGGCCGTGGTAAAATCGCGAACGATCTCGTCCCCTCGATCCGAAGAAAAGTGTCATAAAGGAGGTACCCTTATGATGCCACTTTTTCACACAGCCTTAAAGTTTCGCCAGAAAAAAAAAGATCTGAAAAAGTTTCTCGTGACTTAGTGACACTCTGCCCAATATTTCCAGGGAATTTCGATGCTGCCGGGAGTTATCGAACATGCGACGTCTAACGGGCACTTTACGCACCCACGTGACACAGACGATGTGCGTGTGAGACACGAGTGAATGCGTCGCCAACCCCGAGTTACATAAGCAGTTGTTGAGCAGACTCCGGGTAGGTGCGTAAACACATGACACAGAATGTGTGCGCATCATTGCGTTATCATCCCCCTAGCCCGGCCACGTGTGTGTCTGTGCGCGTTCCCACACTCGTATACGAGAACACACAATGCCACACGGACGCGCCACAAAGGCGTGCGTGTTAAGCGCACATCGCTGCATTATTAACGCCCGACGTACACATACACGCGCTCGTCAATGCTCCCTCTACCACAGGTACACTGTTTGTTCGTTTTGCGTACACTTTCAATACTTTAACGAAAAGTGCACACTTTGGCGTTCGTTTTTACGTAGGTGGCGGAGATGTCGCTGTCGTCTCGCGAGTGCACCTGCACCGAGTGTACACATTTTCAACACTTTCGACCCTCGATCCCTAGCTAGTGCAAGATGTTCCAAAATGCTTGGACCGTGAAATTCGGCGGCAAATTTGAAAATTTTAAAAGACCAACAAACAGGATAATACGAAGTTCGTCCCAAGATCTCAACGTAATATAAATACAAACAACGATTAAAACACTGAGCGTTTCAATTTCGTACCTAACCTTTAAGAAATCTTACAATCATCATTAATTGCAAATTATGTATCGATCTGCAATTATATTTATTTACAATTGTTATGTATTGCCGCGTAACTGCGGTTGGGGTAAGATAAATTATGAATTTTCGAATGGCTCCAAAATCGCATACTGTCCCGCTAAATCGGCCATCTTGTACTTTCTTCAGCTTTCTGGCCTTCGGGACGTCGATGGAAGTGTATCTACCCTTCTGCACCTTTCAAGGAAAATCTACCACCCTCGTTACCCTCGAGGGTAGAAAGTGCATACTACGCGAACGAACCTATGGAAACGTGCGTGCAAAGTGCGCATTAGTGCATAATTCAGCGCGTTTGTGTTCCGCGATGCGCTTCCGTGGAAACGTAAGTATGATTGATAACGCGTCGATCGGGCCAGATAGAGGACTGTGCGTGACTAGCCATCAAAACGATGGGATTTGCGAAGACACGAGATGCAAAAGTTGTGCGCGTCGCGTGCCGGGCCGTCCCTAACCTCACTTTCGGTTCCGGCTGTGTTCGTTCTCGCTGGGGAGATTACGCGTCATAGAGTTTTTTTTTCTCCAATATCCACGCCATAGAAAGTAAACTATAGGTAGTAGACCGTTCATTTTTATGGAAAGACGTGACCCAAAAAGGGGTTCCCCTCCCCGGGGACCGGTGGAGTCCGTACGTACCCCGGAAAAGAGATTTGCATACAGAAAAAGAGTGTTTCTCCGAATACCCCATAAATATGTATAACCCGAGGGTGTTCGCGCCAAGTGTACTCCTACACGTACGGAGGGAGTAATTATACGTGGTGAAATTGATTCCGTCATTATTCCCATCGACATCGGCGGGAAAGAATAAAATTCTCCGGAGTATGCGAGGTCTCGTATAAATATGGGACCAGGGCCAGTGGTTCTCAGTCTCGTCTTCTATATCCGAAGAAGTCCTACCGTTCGATACCAATCGTTCGTACACCCACCAAGAGCCCGATGACAACCACAAAGCGCAGCATCGGACATTAGTAATAATAATCCACAAAATGTAGAAAATAAAGATTAAAGGTTGGAGAATGAAACGACCGGGAAATAATCTTAAAATATTCACAGGATATCCGTACACTCGGAGGCGACACGGTAAGCCGAGACATGTGGCCCAAGACAGAGGTTCTCAGGGAAGTACGCACCGTGGGTTCGTTCATGTCCGAGGAAGCCCCCGCACAATCTCAAGGGTCCTTCGCCACCTCCATGAGGACGGTGGTGGTCGACGGCGGCGGAGGCTCCGCCTCCGGGGCCCCCTTCCACGGGGCGCTCGGCCGCGGACCAATGGGCCTTAGGGGGCGTGGCCTACGGGGCCCGGCCCCCGCCCGGTGGCCAATCCGGGGCCCGGCATCCCCTCCCGGCGCGCACTGGCTGACCCAGGGTGCACACGAGCCGCGGCGTTTCGGGTCCACTTGCCTCGGCGACGATCTGGGCCGCGCCCGGGCGCACCTGGGCGCTCCTCGGCCTCACGGGCTCGACCAATGGGAGGCGCCCTCTCGGACTCGCCCGAAGAGATGCGACGCAGTCTCCGGACGAGCGCAGACTGAAGTGACCCCGACTGGAAGTGGCGTCCGAGAGCCACGGGCGGGGGCTGGGGGCGCGCGAGCCACTGCGCCGACGCCGACGTCGCCGGAGGTTCTCCACGTCGCCCGCCACCCCGCCGGCCGGTCGAAGCGCCATCTGCCGCGCGGCGGTGAAATTTTTCGCCCTCCCTTTCGATATTTTCAAATTCTGCCAGGTGTAAAATTTCCAATTTTTATTCCCCCCCCCCCCCGTATAATACGACATATTCCCCCCTTTCTAGAAGTAGGGCCCTCTCTCACGATCTTATGTATAAATATTAAAAATGATCTATATCGTTCGGGTGACAGACGACCGCCTCCACTTTCCCCTGTAGCCGCGGCGAAATTGGCCAACGACCCTCTCTCGGCAATTCTCAAATAAAAATGTTCACCCTTACCGTTAACCAATAAAGGGTTTATATCTCATTTTTAGCTATAAACGACTTTCGTGTAATTTGTAATTGGCTAAGGACGCCTTTTGACATCAAAGATGAGGAACAAGGGTGGATCGATATTTTCTTGTAGAGTTCATATTGGTCATGTTGAGGATATCTTGAAATGATATCTTTCGCTTAAAAAGGGGCTGGGGGGGAGACTCGGCTTTGCCTCCAGTGGTTTACATGTAACTGCTCGTATCTATGGAAATTGCACGTGGATAAACCCGCTTCCGCATGGATGCACGTGACAGGTAGTTTACATGTCACCGACAGTCCCCGCTTGTTCTTGATGGTCCCAGTGGCATCGCTTTCCCCTGGAGCCGGCCTCCCGATTGGCTGAAACAATATCACCTGCATTAGGGAACAATTAGACCACCAACATTCTCGCTTAAAGAATTGCGATGGAATTTCTCACACGAAAGGCGTTTTTCCTCGTTACTTCCTTAATCGTTGCAATTTTTATCCGCACGAAATATTAATATTTCCCCTGTTAACGGTTACGTTTTAATTACGCGTTTTGCATCGGAGAGTGATGGATGAAAATGAAGCACGTTGGGAAGAAAAAAGAAAATAAAAAGAAAACTCGGTGGAGGCAGATTCACGCAAAGTTAGGCCTCGGCGATGTCTCCGATGGTTTACGTGTAATTGATCGTATCTATGGAAATTGTACGTCAATAAACGTGGCCGAAGGTGGGCGTACAGAAGACACCCCAGGTAATATAGGACGACCCGGTGAATAAACTATGCGTCATTTTATCGAGGGGATTACCATGAAGATGCACTACCCTCGGATTTTCGGCTACGATATATCATCCCCAAACCGCCTTATATGCGGTTGGATGACCATCCTTCTTTCTGATCCTCTGGAATTATTAAGAAGGATGACAATGACGGCGCCTACAAATATTTCCGGATTTGTTATATTATATCGTGATCTCCTTAGATCTTAAATAACTTTCGAACGATTAGAGCCGAGTTCTACGGATCGTCAAGGTATTTCATTAAGTCGGATTTACGGATTCATTAAATCATTCCGTGGGTGGCGGCTCGTCAACCCCATCGATTAAGGGATGCCAATCGAGCTCGCTTTGTTGTCCCTTGTTACTCGGGGAGAGTCCGAATAATTCTAGTGTAATAAAAATTCTAGAACAATGGGAGCCTACCCCATAGCGAGAGCAAAGTAATCTCATTAAAACGGAATTTGATCCGGGGGTTCATAAAGAAGTCATTCCCTTCCCTGAAGTAGGGTTCATCATCCCTTCAAGCGATTTAAGGATCCTTCCCGAGTTCTCCTTAATTAACTCTTCTTATCACGGCCTCAAAAAAGGTAATCGCTGAAGCGACGCTGAAAAAGTTATTAGACATTCCCCTGTTTCCAGATGGAACGCGTCTTTGAGGTTTACAGAGAAACAAAGGGCAGAAATAATACGATTGCGTAGGAAATTCTAACAAATTAGGGGGGTTACATTTTGACGGGTAATTAATAGTCCCTTAAGAGGTGATTTGAATGACTGCTCCGGAAGAATTTCCAATGATATATTGCTAAATGTAGATGAATCTTATTCATGAAGTAGTTATCCCACCCCCGGGGATCTATTCATCCCCTTCGGAGATTTAACGAACTTCCGCAAGTTGCCTCATCGATCACAGCCCCGATCGTGGAGGTACTATTTTCTCAAATAATCGATCCTGATCGGACAACATTTTAGAAATTTCCTATGGGGAAAAATGCCCCGACGGAATCGCTCGCGATCAATCTTGTTCGAGCGCAGGGATGAGAAAAGTAAAGGAGAAGTTTCTCAAGGAACCATTTTCCCGAGTCGTGTCGTCTCGCTTATTGGCCTTATAAAATAAGAACTCCTTTCCGTACTTATGAATTTCTTTTAATTCCCGATTACAGGAAATATTGACAGTCGATTACCCTAAAAAATATGCATACCCGATACCTCTAAATAAACATGTCAAACTAGAAGTGTATGGCTTTCAGAGGGGAGGATTTGGCCTCTCCGGGTCGCAGGAAATCCGGAAAGTTTCAGGATACAAATCTCCCACTTGACATACTTATCCCAGCGAAGCCCGGAAGAATCCTCCTCATTTCCTGCCAAATCGCTTGAAGCGTAGCCGGTCCTTTTCCGGGTGGTCCTTTTAAATAAAACAATCTTCCCCCGTAGCTAGAAAATGATTTTCAACTTCAGCTCCGACATCAGGGCTAAAAGGGAAAGAAAAAAAAAATGGACGTCGACCCGCGACCCCAGCCCCACCTCGGACATAATTCTCGACATCCCCGCTCCCGAAGGATGACTGCGGGCGGGAACGTTTCCTTCATGTTTAATAAATTCCGAAGGCCGAAAAACTTGCCCGCGATCAATCTGCCCCGAGGGACATATTCAGCGCCCCGGGAAGCCCGTCCTCCCGCGGCAATCTCTCCTTGCGAGAGCGGAATGCGCCGGTGCCGAGGAAGCGGCGTCACCCCCCGGCAGGACCGACTACATAATCAATCTCGACGAGTTGACATACGCTCAAGAGCGGAGGGAACCAGACTCCTGGAAGCCGCACGCGACGCACACGAGGAGGCGTACTCTCTCGGGGCGTCACGTGCGGCATGGCTCAAAGCCAGCGGAGGAGGAAGACCAGGGGCGGCGGGACGGACGCACGCTCCTGAGCTTCTGACGGTCGATGCGCCGCGCCTGCGCTTTTATACCCGCGGCTGCCCCCCACTCCTGCCGCCAGGCGGCCCCCCACTCCAGCCGCCGCCGCCGCCTGACGGAGCCCCCTCCAAGCGACGGGTCTCTTCGATAGCCTAACGAAGCCTTGTCGCGCCAAGGAGTGCTCCAACTGACGGAAGTCCTGTTGCTCAATGACGTCACGATTCCACTCGACGAGACGTTTTTGCTCCCGAGACTTAATCTCCATCCGACGGAGCCCCTGCTTATGCCGAAACGCGTCTATCGTCCGACGTAGCCAATTGCGAGGCGCGACCCTCGCAGCTTCTCGTAACCCCCACCACCGGGCCTTCCCCCACCACAACCCCATCTACCCCCACCATCAAAACCTCTTCTCAATGGTACGCTACGACGTCCTGCCAAACAATATTTTTTTTTTCTCCCTTTACAACCCATCGATAAACCCAGCTAATCCATTTTTATCCCCCCCAGGAATCCCTTCACAAAGGAAACTCAAGAGTCCTGGGAGTCATGTTGCTCATGCGAATTTCTCATCACTGTTCATCTTACGCGTTATCATTCGCTTTCCATAAATCCCAGGAGTGATCGTAAGATAAATCCGTGGGGTAGATAGCGAAGCGTCGTCGCCCCCCGTCCATTTTTCAGTCCCCGGTCTGAAATAAAACTCAAACTGGCGTTATTTCTCCTTTTCAAGAAATCGTCGGGCGTTCTTACTTGTCCAAACATATGGGGCGAGAGATTTCGTTGACAAATCGTTTCGGGCGTTCCTCGGGATGAGTTTTCGGGGGCAAACGGGAAAAGGGGTGGGGACATTTCCCGCGCCTTTTGACGGAATCTGACTGTCGGCGACTCGATATCACCCCTGACAGCAATCTCAGCATTAAACCCCCTTGACACCTGCCCCTAGATCCAACCTACTCCCTCAAAAAAAAATCTTCAAACCATCCCCATCACATTGCGCGCTTAATCCTTTCTAAAAAGAACGCTCCATTTATTAATTAAAATTACCAACGGCATTTTCATCTCGCCAGGATAAGCTCTCTCTCTGTGGGCAGGACTTTCCGTTGACTCCCCGTTTTTGTGTCTTTTTCTTTTCCTCTTTTTTCAATCATTTCATTATAATTACGAGTCCTCGGAAACGTGATTAAGAGCGCTCTTTGCGAGACTCTTTCCATGAAAAACGAAGCGGCCGAATTTTTCTTTCGGGCGGAAAAACAACGCGACAAAATGCGGCCCGCTCGGGGCGGGATTTCTGGGGCGAGCGACAGGGGTGACTTTTTTTTCTTTTCCTCCCTTTTTTTTTTCGCGAGCCCTTTGACGCGAAATCCGACTGTCTTCCGCGTCGTATCGCCCGGACACTAAAGTTTCCTGTCCCCTCGTCGAAGTTATACGAGCGGGAACGGGCAGCCGAGTTAGGAAGAGTTCGGAACGCGTTTTCACGGGGGTGCCATCGTTTATGGAGACGTTAAAGGGTTAATGCTCGGACTTTACGAGCGGCCACGTTGTATCGCGGTTTAATGCCGGCTACCGCGGGGTCGGAGAGTACCGGGTAGTTTCTACGTTAAAATGAGGGGAAAAATGAGGAAAACCTCAGAGGGGGGTCCAGAGATCCCAGAGAAGTTATCTTCGGCCTGGGAAACATGAATCTCGACTGACTAGACGTGGCGAAATGAGGTTTAATTTTTTTTCCTCTTTAATAAAAAAAATGCTACAGTCAAATTAATTTGTAATTTCTAAATGAACCCCTTGTTTATAAAAGAGAAATAATACAAATTCCGGATGTGTGCAGATGTGGATATCAGACTTTGAGGTTATGTGCACTGTTAAAAAAATTCATAAAACTCATACACTTTTAGTAGATAGGGTTGGTACACGATTATAAATTCGACGTCTTAAAAATGAACTGGTATACAGTTGTTGGGAACTTCTGAATAAATTTACAATGTTATAACATTATGGTATAATTTTGTAAATGTATCTGTTAAAATTATTACTTGTTTTTTTTTTAGAATTTTATTATATACGTGTGGAGTAAATTTACAACACATATTAAGGGTATTATTTGAACCTATGTTATAAAATTAGTATACCATGTCGGAATAAAACTTCCGTCAGAAATGTTATAAAATTCACACGATTTTTTTAACGGTGTAGGGTTGTAGAGGGTTGCTTCGATTTCATGGCTTTATGTGTTCCAGGTAATAATTGTTCATATTTTAAGGTTATCTCGGGGAGACGCTCGAATGGTTTTCAGAGAATCTGCGAATGTCAGAAGACACTTTAATAATAGTTCCACGCAAGTCGGATGAGAGGCTAATAATAGGCTGATTTGCATCCCTCAGAGAGGGATCCTCGGGCCCGAGACATAAAGGAAGCACCGACCGCTCTCCCTCTATTTTCCCAAGTTGAAAGGACTCGCGGGGGGCAATTTATTTTCCCGGTAAAATAAAAAGATGTATATATATAAATTTAAATAAAGCAGAAGTGCCGCGGAGACTCACCCCCTCTCTGTCTAGGACGAGGGGGAAGAAGGGGTGCATCGGTTCGTGCAGTCGAGCGGAATAAATCCACCTCGGATAGAGAAAAGTCCGGGAAGAAAGGAAATGGGAAAATCGAGGAGCTGACAGCCGAGTCTGAAACACTGGTCGGAATGTAAAATTCATCTCGGGGAGTACGAAGCAACGTCGAGAAGATCCCGAGGAAAGATTCTGCAAATTACGAGCCACTTTTCCATTCTTCCCCCCTGGATACCGTTTCTGGCCCGATACTTTAACATTTTTTTACCCTCTCCGTGAATGGTTTAAGCGCCGCGAGGTGGGAAAATCCAGTCGCAGAGTGCGGAAAACTCGCTCGAGATCGCAGCCATAAGACCGCCCTCTTCCATACCCATAAATTCGCGAATTCAAAAACTACCCCCGGAGAACTCTCGCCGACGAAAAGATCCCCGACATCCAAAAAGAAGCTCACCTACGACGGCGTTATGAATCCAGGTTGCACCCTTAAAACGTGACGGCAAAAGCTAGCCAATTAAATTTCAGGGAATTTAACGTGACACCGACATTCGGCAATTTAATTGGCCAATTCTTACTTTTATACCCACGCTCATGCGAGGTACTCGTCAAAGCCTTAAGGGGACACGAAAATAGCATCCGAGGGGTAAATCGTTAATGAAGATTTTCTCCGAACCGGGCGCACCGAATTTTCAAATTTACACCGCGAATCCTGATACCGATATACTCAATTTTTCTAAAGAGATATCAAGGACATGAAAAAATCATTGAAAAATTGAAAATCCAAGGGTGTCGCGATCTTTCTTACAGTCTCCATATTCACGTTCTAAATTTCGAAAGGATTCGGTACACCCGGTTCGGAGAAAAGTTTTACAAATGAGACCACCTCGACGGCACTATCGCGTCACCTTAAAGTGGGAACCAAGAGCCCACGTGAGTCGATTTAAACCTCCACCAGAGATCTGTGTGATTAAAATAATAATTATACAGGAAACGGTGCGTCCGGAGGTGCACCGCGTCACGTGGGCCCGTACCTCTCGCGAGATGATGGGACCATGGTTCGGGCATCCGGGACGCGAACCCTCGGGCACCGACCGAGGTCGGCCCGAAAGAGACATCCCTCGGCAGCCGGCCTCACCCAGTCGGCGGCGGGTCGCCATGGCGACGCGGTCGACTGGTCCATGGACGCAGGCGCGGCGTCGTTCCGGCGAGCCTGCGTCTCGGCGCGCGGCCGCCGTCGGTCGGTCGGGGCGATCTCTCTCCGGAGGTTGGCGGCGTCGCGAGGTGTGGACGACGCCCGTCGGCGCGAGACCGCGCGAGACCGCGCGCGCGAATCCGGAGTCGCGTTCGGAGGTGTTCGGGAGGACTCGGGCCCGTCCGCGGGGCCCGAGCGCGGTGGTGGGGGCGCGCGGCGGGACCGGAGTGGGGGGGACGGGCCGCGCCGCGAGCGGGCCCGTCCCGGGCCAGTGAGGCAGGTCAGGCCCGCGCGGCGGCGCCGCGGCCCTGGGCCCGCCCAGGGACGCACCTGCCGAATCGATAGGCCGGACCGCCGGGGCGCGGCCCGGCATGGCCGGAGCCTCTGTCACCGGGCCCCTCTCGGGGACCCACGCGATCGGGACGCCCTCCGAGATCGCCATCGACCCCAGGACCCTCGCCAGCCTCTCGGTCGCCGTCCAGAGGCCGGCCGACTACGGCGTCCATCATCTCCCGCAGGTTCGTCTCCCCGACCATCCCTCGAGTTCCCTTCGCCTCTCCGGAAACCTTTCCTCCGTTCCTCCCTCGGGATGCTGGGAAAGGGCGAATGCTCGATTTGGATACCAGCGGTCGCCTCGCCTTGGAGCTTGGGCAGGGCGAGCTTTCCGAGATCTCCCTTCGAAGGCGGACGGGATCGCTCCTGGCGGATGTTTCTTCTCGGGTTTCTCTCGATGGGGGTTGAAACGGGCTTTGGGGTGGGAATTGCTGGGGGGATGTCTTCGACCTCGTTTCGGTGCCTCGTCTTGTGGTGTTTCGAGATACGTTTTGGACTTTTCCTTTCGCCTTGGGGTGGAGGGCTTTAGAAGGGGCTTTTTCCGGGTCCATTGTGCCAGGGAAGTTCGGACTTCGGCTTCCAGCTCGAGTGAAATGTTCACTAAGACTTAACGTTATTCATTATAACCTAACTTAATAATGTTCATTAATTGATGCTTTTTCTGGAAAATCTTAAATCGATGCACCCGTTGGGATGTTGTTATTTTTCCAAGGCTCGCTGTTTAATTGTTACTCTTATAGTGCGTTCTTGTAGGCGCTATTTTCACTTTTTTCGTCGACCTTGGCGTATCTTTTCTTCCGGTCTCGACTTCGTTCCTCGATACAAAGTCGCCGTAAATGAAAAGGCGAATTCGAGGGAGCTTTTCCGGTATTCGCCCCTACTTATCAATGAGTAACTTAACCTACTTAGGGGTCACTCCGCACGAAGGAGGTTACAGCTTTCTTGCATTTGTGCCTCTGCATTTGTTATCGATCCGGCTCCTATTTTTTTTTTCTTTCTTTTTCCCGAAAACCGAGACGGAAACTTTTCACTCCGCGAGAACAAAAGCGGTCTCGCTTTGCCGGGAAGGTCAATCCAACTTTCCTCGTTAAATCGTCGCATATTAAATCCTATCACGTACCCGAAGTGTGCGCGAGTCATCGTCATGAAAACCTGAAGAAGTGGACGAAGAAGTTCCTCCCTCTTCCCATCCGAATGTAAAATTTACTCCCTAGACGAGACTAATTACTTGCGGCAATATTAACCTTCTTGTTAAAGAAATTTCTTGGCCCCAGTGACATTAATTTTATTATTATATATTAAATTATTTAAAAGAATTATGAGTGTAGCAACCCGAACGATGGCGAATTATCATCAAGTGGAGATATCTTTGCCGAATGTATTTTATCCACTAATTTGGAATTTTGAAAATAGTAATGAAAGTTATACTTGTACTTTTTCTCAGAATGCGATTTTCTCTCTAGGATATTAAATATCACAGGCGTACCTCAACTCTAAAAACAATAGACACGTATATTTTTCATCCGTGCTAATTTTCGAGTTCAAATAGCGAACTCTCACCGAAAGGATTTTTTTACCCTTCCCCGTAAACAAGGAATAATAATTTCCACCCAGACCACCGCTAATTGGTACAATTTCAACCAGCGAATCCAACGATATATCATAATCAATATCCAAGGAATTACCAAAAAATTATTATGTGGTTGTGTAAGGTCCCTTCGATGTGCAACATTTACCAGAACCACGAAAATCTGTGAGATACCCCCAAAGTATTTTCCTCGTCGAAACAAGTGCGTTGAAAGGTTAAAAAATACGTTTTCTTTTTTTTTTTTTTTAATTATTTTTCGTCTCCCTACAACATATACCAGAAGCACCAAAATCTATGAGGTACACCCGGAGTATTTTCCTCCCCGGTGCACGTGCGTCATAAAAGAAGTAAAAAAAAGACATTCTCTCATTTCCCAACTTCCTTCAACATATGCCAGAAGTAAAAAAACCTGAGCTACACCCTGCAAGTATTATCCTCGTCGGTGCAAGTGCGCCGCAGTCGGTGCACTTCAGTCGGTGCGCGTCGAAAAAAAAAAAAAAAAGAAGAATCCCTCCAATTTGAAGGGAGTCTGGGAGCGAGAGCGTTCCTCCACCCCTCCCGGTGGGGGATGTTCACCCCCGATCTCGGCATCCGAGTGGGCGCGGAGTAACGGCATTGTCTCTTTCCGAAAGGTGGACGTCTCGACGCAAGTGGACCTCCATGGGAGCCTGCACGCGGACAGGGACCGGCGGGCGACGCCATTGTACTCTCGAGAGGACATCAAGGAGCAGTACTGCATCACGTCGAGGCAGCTCGACGCCGTCGAGAGGTCCGGCGGGGGGATCTTCGGGTGTCTCTCGAACCGGGGCCCGTCGCCCTGCAGCGCGACCAAGGCGTCGATTCTGTCCGTCTGCGTCCGCGGGGCCCCTAGCGAGGAGAACCTCTCCGAGGCCCCCTATCCCCGGCGACCCCTGCCCATCATGCACCACCAGCCCTGCCCGACCTACCCCAGGGTCCCGGGGGGCGTCCTCAGGTACGACCTCGAGGACGAGGACTGGGTCGAGAGTTCCTACTTCCGGCGCAGGCCCAAGTCGCTCTGCACCGTTCCTGACCCCAAAAGGTGGGTCCACGAGACATCTAAAATGATAAGGAACAACCAAGATTTCTTTTTTATACAATTCTGTGCTTGCCTGTTTTTTCTTTTTTTTTTTTATCAGGTTAGATGGGCCCACGAGGCTTGGCTGAAAAATGGAAAAGAACGATTAAGACTGTTTTATTTCACGATTCCCTAGTTACCGTTATCGAAGGAAATGAGATCTACTTAAAAAATTGACAATCTCTCGAAATGAGAATCTATGTAGGTACGGATATATTACGTGCAAGAGTCATTATGAATATGTCCGAGACGTCTTCCGTCTCTTCATGAATGAATGAATTAAATCGCCCCTTTATATGATTCGTTCAAATCCACAGGTTAGATAAGAAAATGAATAGCGATGACGTACGGATTTCAGGGAAAGGGTTGCGTACCCTGGCAGGAGGGGTCAAGGTTGACACGGTTTTGTACGGGACAAAGTTGGAACCGAGGGTGGGAACTTGGCCAGGGGTTGTCACGCGGTGCCCCGGGGGAAGTCGACCGGACGTCCGCCCCCCACGGTGGTCGCGCGTCGACTGACGGCCTCGCGATTCGCGGGTGCCCTTTGTCCTCTTCGCGGCCGCTGCCGGCCACGCGGCCAGACGCGTGCGGGAAAGTATCGGCGAAGCTACCTTTCACATTTCCCGCAGATAATGCCAGTCACACGCGGACTTCATGGAGGACCCGCTGTATAATGGAGCACCCCTGTCGAGTACATGAAGCGCGTAATAAAAAGCACGCTAAGCGCGAGAGGATCGAAGGGCACGGGCGCGAGAGAGAGATGCGCTTTTCTGTCTCTCTCTCGGCCTCGGGGTTATTCCACACACACATTCTCACACGTGACACATTAACGGGGTCGTAACAGTTATTAATGCTTATCGAGCGTGAAAGCTCGAGAGTTGGATCCGCGATTTAGCGCTGCCTTCCCATACACGGTGGAGCACATCCGAGTTTCCCGTAATGCGCGCCCCAGTTTGTGCGGTTCATACATCCGTGATATCAGAGATTGGCGTGAGAAGGAAGAAAAACGAAAGAAATTGGCGTGGGAAGGAAAAAAAAATAGGATTCGAGAGCTTGACCGGTGACTTCTTTCAAGGTACACGTGGGTGCCCGAGGACGAGGAGGCGAAGTTGGAGGGCCCCAGGCCCGTCCTGCCGGCCCTGACCTCCCAGCAGACTCTTCAGCATCCTCTTCAGCATCCTCCCCAGCAACCTGGCCAACCGACCAAGACGAAGCACGTCAGCTTCGCTCGGTCCCACACCCTGACCTCCTTCGACGTCCCTCGCAGCAGGAGTCCACCGAGGCCGCACAATCAGGAACGCCTCATCGACTCTCAGCCGACTCTTCAGGGTGGAATGGCCTCGACCTTGCCGATGGCTCATCCCTATCAGAACGCCGAGCCTCGTGTCCTCGTTCTGGGTTAGCGAGGGGATTTTTTCCAATATTAGTTGAAACCGTTTTTAACATACATTAGTTATGCGCGATAGACGCCTCCCCATAGGGGTCAGTTTCCTGGAGCTATGTCCCGGGAATTTCGACCTTAACGGGGAACGAGTTATTCTTGAGAGGAAATTTACTTTCCTTTTTAAAGTATGTACGCGTAGATGGTATGGCATGCACGTGTCGGGTCCTTGCTAATAACCAACCCCTCTGGGTAGGGGTGCTGTCGCTCGTTCTGACGTCAACTTGGATCGAAGGACCTTTCGGCTCATTTGCCGAGCAGTCTTTCATGCAATTCCTTCCGCTGGAAAGGAGACGATGAAGAGTCAACCGAGTGTGCCGGGTGAAACGATCCTCGCCAGTTTTTCAAGCCCTTCCTTACTCAGTTGAATCTCTTCGTGCTCTTCTTCGACGATTCTGCGAGTTTTCTTGTATAGTTATTCGATTTTCATTGAAATATCATTATTTGTTTTTCATTGCAGAAAAACCACCCAAAAGGGGCGCCATGAAGACGCAGGCGACGCAAACCGAGCTTCCTCAGGTCTTCCGGGGAAGGGTTCCTCCAGTGACCTTGAGCCCTAGGACCATCCACAGGGTGAAGATGGTCTCGCAGGGTGCTCAGACCAACGGGTTCCTAAACGGTCGGAAGCTGACGAAGAGTTATTCCGAAGCTGGCCAACTGGGGACGCCTCTAGGAGGGGCGTCTTCAGGGACCACTAGTGGTCACCAGGAGGGCGAACACGAACCTCTTCAGAGAACGCAATCCGAGGAGCCTCCGAGGTCGCCGTTCATAGTGAACACCCCTCCTCGTTCCCCAGCTGGAAAAGTCAAATTGAGCTTCGAGGACCATCCCCAACAGATCAACGGGGACATTGACCACGACTTCAAGGTAGATCACTCCTCGACGTCTCCTTTTACCTCCGTTCATAAGACGCGTTGAACACACACATTGAGAAGAAAACCTAATTGCACCAGAAATATATTCCTGTGAACGGTACCAAAGAAATATTTTGTTAATTCGAAGAATAATTATTTCACTGAAATTTTTCAAACTTATCTCGAAGTTTCTAAGTAGCTGACCGAATTAATCCCCAGGACGGAAGGAGGGAGCTCGACGTGGAGGACGAAGAGATCCTGATCGACTTCAAGCCAGCTCCGGTGTCGCCGGATGCGAGAGCCATGCTCAGCCAGATGCCTCGACCTCCTCGAAGGGTAGTACCCCTGCAGAAGACCTTGTCCGATGGAGAAATCCAGGTGGAGAGGAGGGAACTGATAGGCGAAAACGGAGAACCCAGTTATCCCCACTCCTGCAGGAGAAACCACCAGGACCCCTGGAGCAGGACCTCAAGGACTTCCATCCAGTTCTCTTCGACTCCCGATGACCTCTCCCTGCTTCGAATCGGAGCATCCGCTGAAGACCACCACGAAGAGGTGCACCGTCCATAAATTGCTCCGCAAACGAACATTTTTAGAGTGTTTCGAAGGGCTAATCAAGATTTCTTTCCAGGAGTTCCACGAAAACCTGATCCGTAGAGGGCTGTTCAGGAAAAGGAGTGTCTCCCTTGAGGATGGCGTTCAAGGACTGGGCACCAGTGAATTTCTCTTGCCAAGGTCGCTTCCAACCTCGCCTACGGTTCAGTCTTCAGTCCCAGGTGAGGTCTAGGCCTTCTTTAGGTCTACTGGTTAAGGGAACCGTTGGTACCGATTGTTCTCGTTCCAGGGGCCCAGGGAATTGCTCAGAGTCCAAAGGAAGACGCCACCAGCAGGCAACTCCTGCGTGCTGGGACCTCGACTGGGACCACGATCTCGCCTTTTGCTTCTAGCGATTCCCTGGCGAACGATGCGACCCGGGACCATAGCGATGGGATCTGGAACGAGTCCCAGGCTACGGTTCTCCAGGTCGAGTCCCTAGCTCTGTTGACGCCGTCCTCCAAGAGACGACACCTCCTCTTGCTCCAGCACCAGCAGAGATCGTCTATGGACACCGAGGCTCTGGACGTCGAGGACGAGATGGAGTTCTCTCCTCCGAGTCCCAGGATCAGGATGGACTCGGCCCCTCCGGTTGTCCTGACTCCCAGGTACCATCTCCATGGTCCACCTTCTGATACGTTGTCCTCTATCAAACCTCTCTAGGTCTTTGGAATATTTTTTCCTGTCATCGGTTCACCTTCCAGCGTGGAGTCCTCGGTGTCGGCGAGCAATGGCAGACCTAGAAGTGGCCTCCGAAGGAGGAGCCCGGGTCCATCCTTGTCGCAGCCCCACTCGCAATCGTCGAGCGAGTTTGGGCTCAGCCTTACCAGAACTGATTCCGGTGGTCGGACCAACACGGACATGTCCGAGACCTCCACCACCGAGGACTACGTCACTGCCAACACATCGACCGGTACAGGGACCACCACCGGCAACTCGGCCACGACGAGTTCCTGGTCGAGGGCCGCACACTTGCCTTCCAGCACGGCTCCGTCAGCTTCCGCATCCGCGACTGCAACTGCTGCTGAGGGCAGCTCCTTCGAGAGTGCCAGCTCCATCTACAGCCTCGCCAGGAGCGAGGTACTCCCTTATCGCAACTGATATCGAGGATCTTCTTAGCAGGATCATTTTAGGGATGTAAATGTCTAACGCGGCGTTCTTTCCGTTTCAGGCCGTCGTGGAGGATCCTTGCAGCCCTCCCGCCATCCTGGAGGAGGCGGAGGTTCCCTTCATCCCGGAACCACCGGCTTCCCCTGCGAGATCGACCACCAGCAGTAGTTCCGGCAGCTACGACCTCGAAGACGCGATGCCTGATCCCGTTCCTGAAATGTTCCAGACCGCTCCTCTCAGCGGACACGCATCGGAAGCCGAGCTCGACCATGATGTCAGATTCCCCAGACTCTGCATGTTCAGCTGTCGTCTAGTTCAGAAATCCCGCAGGACCTCCAGTGTGGACGAAACGCTTCCAAAAACCTAAAATTCCATAATAAACGTTAAGGGGACCTGAAAGTGGCATCTGAGAGATCAGTCGTTTATAAAACTGTTTTTCAAACAAGGATACCGAATCGCTTTAAACTTTACAACGTGAACATCGAGACTACGAGGAAAGTCTTGACACTCAGAAAATATTTCTTACACATAATTCTTTAAATTGTATAACAATTTTTCTAAATTAAAATTACATGGGCATCAGGACCTTCTTCATACTTCATCAAAAATTCATAAAGGAAATCTCTTTTGAGGTCACTTTCTCATCACCTTAAAACATGTTAACTTTTGACGAAAGGAAATATCTTAAATTTGTTCACTGACCACTGGAGGTTCGTGTCATAAAGTCGCTCAATTTGTCGATTAATCGGGCCGACGAGAAATTTAATCCGCATCCCATAATCACCTGGGGATCTGCATGAACCTCTTCGGCGTTTGTAATGCGTCCATTGGTTTCGGTCAAATTCAGTCGTCCTAATTTCTTCGATTCCAGGAGGGCCATCACTCATCTTCCGGTGGCTACGCCGAGTCTCCGCCGGATCCGCAAATCTGGACCGAAGAGGAGAGGAGGAGGAAGAAGAAGACCTTCACCTTGGACTTCCCTGCTGGTGGAGAGCCCGAAATCGAAAGACCCAGCGAGGTCGCCCTAGACAACATGGACGTGAGTCCGACCCCGAGTCATCGTCATAGGTCCAGGGTGAAGCCAATGACGACCAGGAGTCCGCACAGGAACAACAAGAGGCGGGATTCCCTTCAGCAACAGCTGATCAGGAGTCCTCAGAAAGAGGAGTGGAGGGAGCAGGTCGAAGATGGCACCCACGTGCCCACGTCGGATGATTCCAGCTGCAGCCATCACTATCATCTCCATCACCATCACCATCACGTGCACAGAGACCCTGGAGAGACCTCCAGGCACAGGAGAACCAGAGAGAGTCCTAGAAGGAAAACCGGGAGCTACGTGTCAGCCAGAAGAAGAAGCAACGAGGTAACTTTTAAGCCCGTTGGAAATCCTGGGTGATCAGGGACCTCTTCGGCACCCGACTCTGAAGACGTTGATGTCTCCCCCTAAGATACACAAAATGAAAAAAAGAAAAAACCCTCAGACATCTTTACAAGGCCCAAGAGCCGGATGCGTGGAAATCCCTACACCTTAAGGCGATACGAAAGCGGCATCCGAGTGGTCAATTATATTAAGTAACTTTTCTCCGAACCGAGTGTACCTAATTATCTGAAATTTTTTACACGTCAAAATGGAGGCCCTGAGGAAGGTCGCGACACCAATTAAATTTTATATTTATTTCTTTTTTTTTTACAGAATGTTAAGAACGTGTTTATAAAGAATTTTGAAAGATTAATTACATGGGTAGGATTTTGTAATCATGATTCGGCACAACCGGAGGAAAGTTTTGGAATGGAAACTCTTTTGGATGTCGCTTTTAGGTCGCCTTAATTCTCGTCGTAAGTTCCTGTCGCGGACGGAAGGAATCGGCGCCGAGTCAACAAAGTCCTTGATTTTCTGTAGGATAAGAATGCGGCATTGACAGGTAGCCTGCCAAGAAGAAGGTCTCGAGCAGCCGACGACGCCTCCACGAGCAGGCTGAGTCCCGGTGGTCGGTATCAGAGAAGTCCTGGTCACAATGGCCACACAACAATCATAGTCAAGTCGCCGAGTCCTGAGGCGAGACTCAAGGCACTGTCAGCCGAGTCCTTGAGATCCGTCAGTCCAGGAAGCGACAGTGTCTTCTACAGCGAAGGAGCAGATCATGGCTTCATCGGGACCAGCCTGGAGCCTCTGGACGCGCCACATTGTCGCCATTGTGGAAGAGAGGTGAAAATCTGCAAAACAATAAATCCCTTGGAAAATACCAATCCAGATTTTTTACTTACAAAATGCAAAGGGACATACATTTTTTTAGCCTAGGTGGTAAAAATCGACGCATATCCAGCAAGCACATTAAGCGTAAAATTTTTCTGAACAAAAAAGAATTATTATTACTAATTATTCATTATTTCTATACTACGGTTATTCCGGGGACAATGACACTAACGTACAAATATGAATACAAATAGGTAATTAATTGTACAAAATGTGTTGAATTTTTTTTTCTTGTTCCTTTTTTCGTGGACTCGTGTTCCTTAACTGGCATAAGAAGGCTCGCTTTGGGAATGATGAAGTCATCAGGATGGCGGGATTTTTTGAAAAACTTGAACTTGCTTCCAGGTCCCGGAGGACATAGTGCAGCCTCCGGCAGGATTCGCGGATTCCCCTGAAAGTCACCGATCTTCGGCCACGAAGCACGCGAGTCACAGACTGTACAAGAAGTTCGACAAGCGGTATCGATCGGAAGATCGAGGAGATCGTCGCCATCACAGGAGTCTCGGAGGTCGATCCGACGTCCGGGCGAAGTCCGAGGAAAGGGGAGGAAGGCCCAGCAGCCGCGGGTCCATCGAGGATGGGATCAGAAGGAGACTCCAGGCCAGGAGCACCGACGTCAGCATGGAGATCCTGACGGGTGAGTCCTGGACCGAGGAGGAGCGGACTCGAAATTTGGAGCCGATCCCGAGGGACCAACTCGATCACCCATGATCTAGCTCCTTCCTGGTGTCCCCAGCTCGAGAAGACGAGGACAGCTACGTGGAACCCTACACGAACAACGACTGGATCTACATCGGAGACCTCGAAGAGAGCCACGTCTGGAAGAGGCCCGACAGCAAGGAGGACGAGGAACTCGAGGGAAAGGACCGAAGGGACTCTCAGGAGTCGACGGAGAGCGAGAAGGTCTTCCGAAAGAAGTACCAGGCTGCCACTCACAGAATGGTCCACAGGAAGAGCAGCGGAGAGATGTACAAAAGGATCCAGACCAAGTGTTTTGGTACGTCCGAGAGCGATTTCCGAAATTTCAGGGAATTGCACTTTACTCAACCTAAAGGATCCATTTTTTCCCCTGATCTCAGGATGCAAGCAAAATCGGTCTTGGTCTTGAGAATAGCTCGAAGAATCTAAAAAGTGCGAACGGTATAAATTTAAACGATCAAGACCAAGAGTACGAGACCAGGTTCGATTTTTCTCACCACTGATCTCGAAGGGGTGTTCAAGAGTCGACCTTAATTTTTCGATTTTTTTTTTTCCAGTTCGTATGATCAACTTTCGCATGATGTTGCCAATATGATTTTCGAAAACGACCTCGCAACAATTTTTCATGAGGACCATTTAGCGATAATGCGAAACTTTTCGTGCGGATCTACTTGTGTGGGGAAGAAAAAAATTCGTATTAACTCCGGATTAGGGTCCCTGGACCTAGGGCAGTTATAGAAGAGCCAACTTCACGTGCATACCATTCCCCTAACCTGCCCCTCTAATTTCCAGTTTATTTTCGTGCATGTCTGACGGCATTCGGGGTCCATCCACTGACCACCAGCCGGCCTGCTCGATCGAGGAGTCCAGATCGAGAGTCTCTCCATCTCGATTTATCCCTCCACTCCGAAGCCACCTCGGACGAATCTCGTTCCACTTTTTCCACGTCCTCGCAACCTTCGACTTCGCCGACGTCCTAAGCCCCGAAATAATGGACCGCCATTTGCATCCGCCAGTTTCTGAATGGCTTAGGAATTACGTAAGCCTATAAATACAGCCTTACGTTTTATCCCAGAGGGAGAGAGTATAACGTAACGAATGTGCCCGAAAAACCAAGGCAAAGGGAAGAAATCGTCCGAAATACACGGAATCGCTGGCCGGCTACGTGTTCTTCCCGAATCCCGAATTAGCCTTCGCGTAATATCTGCCTCTAAGAATAATCCGGCGTCGCGACGCCGGTGAGGTCGAGAGTAGGGATGCTCCCTGCTCGAGAGAAGGAGAACCAGAGGAGGTCGAAGGGAGAGAACGAGGAGGGAGGACATCGGAGGGACCCCGAAGAGGAGCTTTTGGCTACAGTCAGTGGGTCAGGGCGTCGGGGCGCATTCCTCGAGGCCATTGCCTGAAAGCTCCCGACCAAGAAGAAGCTCCCCCCAGCTGGGTTTCTTCCTTTTTCGCGCGTCTCTTGGCCGGCTCTTCGTTGCCCTCTTCGGGCTCCTTTTGCGGGCTGCCGGTCTTCCGGGTGTCTGGGAACGGTTCCCCGAAAACATCGCGAGTGCTCATGAGCTTCCTTTTACCCAGGAGGAGGTGCAGGCTGTTCTCCACGTGTTCCCCAAGTCCTCCGCAAACGTTCGCCGGGAAGTCTTCAAGGCAGAAAGCTTTGGAGAGACGAGGCTGCGGTTTTTGAACCCGCGAGTGTTCTTCGGTTGCCTTTTCGCGGCTCAATCCGCTAGTTTCCATTGTGGTTTTCGATCCGCGGCGACGGATAGGGCACTCTTCGAGGCAAACGTTCTCCAAGAAGTGGCTTCAGGGCTTGCGAAAGCTTCGAAGCGACGAGGCAACGCCCTTGGAGTCCCAGAGTGTTCTTCGGCGATCTCTTCGAGTACTTCTCCACCGGTTTCCAAAGTGGTCCGTTGATCTTCGGCAACGGTTGCCGATCGATCTCCAAGAAACTTCCTGAAGAGGTTATCCAGTGTTCCCCGGAAATCATTTGCACTTCGTGCAAGTTCACCAGAGGTTCCTGAAGTCGCAAACGCTCGTCAGCGATTTTCAAAGATAGCTTATCGGAAAGCGTTCGCCAGGCACTCACCAAGCATTTACGAGGATTCCTGGTCCAGGATGGTCTGCAATTCGGGAAGATGTCCAGAGGGCCCTGGAAAGGACGCGTCCTTGAAGTTGGCCCTGGAAGATCTGATGAAGAGCATGTTAAGGGTCTGGTGCAGGGAAGGCCAGGCCCTTAACAGACTAGGAGTACCCGGTAGTTCTCTTCTCCACCTCCTCCAATAACCAAAACGATACTTCTATTATTACCTTACTCACCCCTTCGACTTGACCCATTAGACTTGAACATTTATCACCGGTAAATCGGACTTTATCACCGCGGATCTCAATCCGCGCCGGAGAAAATCCGGGTCAAAAATACATCGGGAGATGTCTCGCGAGAATAGGACACTGGCCAAAAGTCATTGGCATAACTAGACGAAGCACGTGGTTGGAAACGTGCAATCTACGTAAAACGTGGGAACATCCATCCATTCACTTCAGTTAAAGCCGGGGCCACAATGGCCGTCAGAAACCCGCCGCCATTTTCCAATCTGTTCTCCTTTCGCGAGTTATTTCATCAGTTTTTCAATTTTTTTTTCACTTTTTAACTATTCCAGCCACGTGCTGCGGCGATGAAATGATTTCTTTTGAGTAATCCTGAATGATCTATTTTACAGAAAGCGACAAGAGGGTGGTGGTGAGGAGGGAGGTCGGCGGGGAGTTCGGTTTCCGGATCCATGGATCCAAACCGGTGGTGGTTTCCGCTATTGAACCGGACACCCCGGCAGAGAGTTCCGGATTAGAAGTTGGAGACATCATCATGTCGGTCAATGGAAGAGGCGTCATGGACGCGACTCACTCCGAAGTGGTGCGACTGGCCCATTCTGGTACCGACATTTTGGAGCTGGAGGTCGCCAGGACCTGCAACGTCCTGGCTCCCAGGCTCTCCAGACCTGGTCCCAGGGAGGACATCGCGGATGCTCCTCTCTTCTCCGGGTATTTGTGGAGGAAAGCCGCCGTCTCCTCCACTTCTGACAAATGGGTCAGAAGGTGGTTCGCCCTTCGGCGGGACAACTGCCTTTACTACTACAAGACTGACGCAGTACGTTCCTGACAACTGATTTGGTGGCTGGAAATTAATTAACCATTTTTTACTATATAATTTCACATTAGGAACGATATTTGGATACATGTTCTAATGTTCAACGATTGAATTTCGTGGTATACTCACAAGAATACCGATGCAGTATGTTCCTGATGTCTGAATTGAAACCATGGAATTTACTTAACATTTAATATTTAATATTGGAAGTGATAGGAAATTTTTTTTAATTTACCGGGGTATTTTAAATCTTGCGGTGGTAAAATCAGTAATCGCTTGCAGGACTCCCAACCAGTGGGCGCGGTGATGCTCCTGAAGTACGTCGTGGACCCCACACCGGAAGTGAGACCTCACAGCTTCACCATATCCAAAACTGGAGCACCGACCCACCACCTGGCAGCAGATTCGGAAGAGGCAGCTGCCAGATGGAGCGCCGTCATCAGGGAGGCTGTGGAAAGGAACGATCAGGTGAGCTCCTCGGCGGCCATTTTGGTACCGCTCGCGTTTCTCTCGGAATAGCGAGTTCCCCTCGAAAAGGGAAGGATGAGCGATTAATAAGTTTAAGCAGACACTTTTTCTTGCCTTTTCGGTGGTTGATTATAATTTTCCTGGGGTTTTCAGTCCGACACTTGGCTGGACTCCACCCTGAGGACCCAACTGATGCCACCCTCGGCAGTCCAGCGACCCGACTGTTTCGGGTACCTCAGCAAGCAACAGGATCACCACGCCAGGAAATCCTCCTCCATGGGCTGGTCCAGGAGATATTGCGTCCTGAAGGACGCGGCCCTTTACTTCTACGACGACGTTAACGCGGAACGTGCCTTCGGCGTAGCCTGTCTTCATGGTTACAGGGTTCATGGGAGTGCCCCAGGAGCTGGGGGCAGGAAACATGCCTTCGAGCTGCAGCCTCAGGATCCTACCCAGAGGGCGTACACCTTCGCCACCGAGTCGGAGATGGAGAAGAAGAGGTCTCTTCTGGCCATTTTAATATTTCATAGTTTCGTTCAATTTTATATCCTCCACCTTTCTGGCTTTCTACTCATCGGGCTGTTACCTACATCGCGGGTCGTTCCATTTAAAGGGAAGCGAAGCCATTGACCATTTCTGGCTCGCCTCCAATTTTCGCCATCCTTGTACATTTTGCTCTAGTTACCACCTACACCTAGGAACTCCTCTACGAATCTGTTAAACGGAATCAGAAATGAATATTTTTATTATTATTAGGATTTATGAGATCCGAGGAACGTCTTCAGATGTTCAATCTCAAGATGGGTTTAATTCTGCAGAAGCGTCTCGGAGGACGCCATATTGGATTTCCTGAGAATCTCTTTTCGCTCCCTTTTTAGGCTTTAATTAGGTGAGGTAGGGATTCTAATAATTTGAAATTGATTTTAGGTGGTTGGCAGCACTGGAATACTCGATCGATCGATGGATCAAGATAGGCTGACAAATGCAAAGTTAACTTTAACTATGTGAAGTGCGACGCAAGTCATCGAGCTGCGCCCTTGGAAGGAAAACCTGGAAAACGAAAAAACGAATCCTCCGCCGATTTCCCGATACTTCGGCGGCACTTTATCCCGAATCGTAAGCTAATTAACGTTACTTGGAGTTTCTTGTATCAGTGTACCATTGTTATCGGGCATTATTATCAATTATCGTCGTTTACGGTCGACCTGCCTCGCCCTTTCGCAGGGGCGAGATTAATTCGTAATTATTTCCCCTTAAGTCCTCTCTCTTCTCGTGTCTTGCGTACCTTGGATTTAAGCCCTTCGTTTAAGTATCGTCGTAAGCTAGTCTTAAGCTCGCGACGTAAGTTCCAAGTCGAGATCTCTTAATTCCGAAGGTCCAACTTTCGAATCCGCCAGAAGGAACTTAAGTTCCTAAGTTACACTTAGCTACATTTCGTTACGACTTAATAATCGCTTAACTCTTTCGTGAGAGTAAATTAATTTTTAAAGAATATTACGACTTGGGAAAAAAAAGAAATCGAGGATTTAAGGGATCTCGACGTCACTTTAGTCGAGTACTCGTTAAGCACCTAAGTTGCGTTTGGAAATCGCTTAAAATGATATTTAAGGCCCCTTATTTTAAAACAAACTCGCGAGTGACCTTAATTATAAATTTCGCAGCCCGTGGATTAATTTCACGATTTATCTGACGGCTCTCGAGTTTCTTTTTTTTATCTCTGTCTTATCTCGAGGTTACATTAAGTCGGTCGGTTTGTACATTTGAGTGTGCTTGTTAAGCACTTAAGTTAGGCTTGGGTCACTCGAGGAACTATGATTTACGAGAAAAAGCATGTAAACATAAATACGAGAACAAGGGCCGCTCGAGCCGCTCCCACTGGCGGGAAAATTTGAAAAATTTGACCGAAGCGAAATTCCCCCGCACACCAGGCGAGTCCAAAACCGATCTCTATTGATCCCGTTCAACTTTTAATATTTTAAATGGGCTCGGCTTAATTTTAATACCCTGCAAAGTGGAAACGGCCCGAGATCGGCCGACGTGTAAAGTAAAGATAACGTGTTAAAAGTGCGTCTATAAAGTTATTGTTATCGAACGAGTCCAGGAGACGGCAAGCGGGGATTAATCGTTAGGTAACACACTACTCCCATTGCAACTACTACTAATTACGGTTATTAATTAGGCGTGTCGAGAGTGTTTCTGCATGAGGCCGTGTGTGCGTGAGAAAATGGCGTGCGTGGGGACTTTTTTCCGGGGTGGCCGTATAATTGTTGGGGGAATTTAGAATTTCGAATTTCTATGCCCCGCGTTTCGCCGGGGCGGCGACGTTTATAAAAACCGACAGATAAAAGAGAATATTATAATCACGAGTTATAAAATCGGATTGCGAGCCGAAAGTCGGAGCGATCTCTCTCGTCTCGTGTCTTCTTCTTTTCCTTCCCTCCCCGTGTTCCCCTAAAAACCTCCCTTCCTGGTGGTTCTCCCTCGGTGGCCCAAATCGCCGAAAGCTCACACGAAATCGAAGGAGACAGAGACAGAGAGAGAGATGAGATAAGAAGATACCAAGTCATCCGCTCAAAAATCTGAGATAATAATAAAGACTTTAATACCAGTTATTTAATGGCGATTGCCGCAATCAATCATCCCCCCAGTCACATTCGAAAAGGCCGCCGACGTTGCGAGATTTCCCCTTTCGCGCCTCCGCGTCCTGACGCGCCGCCATCTTGGATTTCCTGGGGTCCTCCAAGAACAAGGAATTATTATATTCCCAGACGTATGCTTCTTTCAGATAGGCGGGGCATATTATACGGGAAATAAATCTCGCAGCTCGACGGCGCCGAGCACACCTAGATTTCGATTGAGATGCTGAGAATCGATCGGCCGAGGTCCTCGTCAGTTCTAACGAAACTAGGGATTTTCCACTTTTCCAAACGTCGACCGCGCACAAAGAGTCCACGGGGACACGCCTGGGCCTCGATTTAGGAAGTAAGCAGCATGGGACCTGCGACGAGAATCAAAAGAGAGAAAAGAAAAAAGATAAAACTAATAAGTCGCGCTCCGTTTACACGAGCGACAGGCCGTTCCGAGGTCTCAGGGGCTTTTTCGAAATTCCTGGGCCGAGCTTCCCGAACCTGTCCTCACCTCGACGTATTTCTAAGATTTCGGCTTTCTACGTTGTTACGTTTAGCTGTAATGTTGTCCACGTTGGAATTGCGCATGACGAAGCGAGACGTCTTAACGAATTTTTGAAAAGAAGAGATTAACGCGTCCTTAACGAAGAAAAAAGGAAAAAGGAAAAAGAAATCGAATACCTAATCGGAAGAGCTGGGTCTCCCCGAAGAGTCGCTTTTTGGAAAAGGAAACCTCGAGGGGAAGAAGCTTTCCAAAAGGTGTAGAATTAGGGTGGTCCACCTCCACCTGTCGCAAGAAAATTCCGCGTTTCCTTGCGAATTCAGCTCAAATTTTGAAGAAAAAAAAAAATAAATTAAAGAAAGAAAAACCTCTCCGTTTCACCCTCCATTCTTCCTCGCAGTTTTTTCGAGTGCCATTCTCGGATGGCGTGGAACTCTTGGAAGTGGAAGGAGCGAGAGAGGGTTTAAAGGAATTTTAAAGAGAAACGGATAAAATGGTGAAATCCAAAATCGAATAATGTCCGGAATCATGCGGAATCGATGTAATCGATGTATGTGCTGAAGTCACTATAATCATGTATCGTAGCGGAAAAGTCACTAGGAAACAACTAGCTGCCTGTTTTGAGGCTTTTAGGGGCGTGAACTTGTGTGAGAGCGATTTTGCGGGTCTTAGGTGGATCTGTAAAAGTGAAACTGGTACAAAGTCGTTCCGTAATAGGTACCAAAATGGCTACTAGAGATCCCCAAATGGAGTAACACCGAAGCCCAAGTAACCATTAAAGAGCAAACCCCAACGTCTGAAAATTGCACTTTCGATTGACATCTCGCGTTATAACTCCCCAGGGGAACTATATTTTATTCAGCTGGAGGTGAAACTTCATCTGGGGACTTTTAACAGTTCTGAGGACTGTTAGACGATCGGGGAAGCCAGTAAGAAGACTCTGTGTTTAGAATAAAATTATCAAGTCACATGCTCACGAGAAGTCACTTCGCATCCATGACAGTCAAAAGTAGATGCTTAGAGATCTAGGATAGACTAGGATTTATCTAGAGCCGAAGTCATTCGAACTTACAAAAAAGCTCCCCCATACTTCTCTCCATTCCTGCAAAAAGAAATTCGATCTTTCCTCTACTCCGCAAGTTACACATACCAACACAGGGCGTACCAAAATCCCCGCTATCCTAATTAAAAATGGAGTGAAAAAGTCCCATACAATTCTTTTTTTTCCCACGTTGCATAATATCCCTCTGATTATTTAAAAGAAAAAAGGCAAACCAGGCGCTTCGATTCCAGGAATGACTTTAAATTCCTGGAATACGGGGATCATTTCCCGCTAAGTTGTCCAGTGGTTTCCAATTATTGGAGACCATGCGGAATTATTCTAGAGGTTTTGCGACTCCATTTTAACATGGATAACGAGCGTCGTGGGCACGAATTCTGTTACACCCTGTATACACCTCGCCCGATATATTGCATTCCGCCCGAAAGCTCTAGAATCTCTGCAAGAGAGGATGCGTAAAATGTAACCGAGGCAGAATCCGGCCGACAGTAGACGGTGGTTCAGGCCGCGTCGGTACGTTCTCATTACGCGTCGTGTAGGTATGCGTTCTCCAAGTTCTCCAGGTTCCCCGGGTTCTCCGGGGCCGCTCGTGGCCCGAGGTGGGGGCGGTGGAGGTGGTGGGGCCCAGAGTAGGGCCCCGGTGTTGGGCCCGTTCGTGACGTCGGTGCCCAAAGGCGCTCTTCGTGCCGACCAGGAGAACGGCCTCGCGACGCGAGACGGGAGGGAACTAGTTCAGTGAACAAAACGAACGTCCACGCCGGTTGCACACCGCACGAGAACCCGTGCCCCTAAGCCGGCCGATCGTTTTCCCTTATCCCCGGGTAGACTTCGTTTTTTGGCCGATTCTTTTGACCCCCGCGTCCCGAAACATCTAAAAAAAAAGAACTCAAACGAAGCCCTTTTGAATTACAAGCTTCACACTTTTCGCGAATAAACTCATGATAAAGATATTTCTTTGAGGAATTTAACCATTACCGAGGGATGATTCATTGATGCTTAATCGTTTGAACTTCATTTATCAGGTTGAGGAATAAATTCCCGTAGATTTAATTACGTCAAGTTACGATGAAAACCGAGGGAATTTATTCTTCGGTCTAATAAGACTTCTGCAATTTGTATGATGTTCGGTGTGGTTTATTTCTTTGAGTGGAGGAACATTTAGGTAGGAGGTACGGAGTCCAGTTTGCAGTAGTTTGAAGGGAATCGGAATGTCGTCTCTCTTGTTCGAGTTCCTTTCGAGGATTTAATCCGGCTGGGCGGCAGGTAGAGATCTCCTCGCATTAGGGGAAAAGAGTCTTCCTGTCTTGGCGAGGCGTCGGGTTTATTTAGGAGGGTCCCTTATCACGGCCGTGGAGATAATAGGGCCCCTCGGAGCATCGCCGTGTCCTCGGCACGAGGAGGAGAATCCCCACGAGAATCCTCCGAGAATTTCTCCGTCTCTTACCGTGATTTTGCCGGAATTCTTCCTCGGGCTGTTCCTGTTAATGTCCCGAGGCGAAAAGAGGAATTCGGCAACCAGCAGGAATGCGGAGCCCTCTTCTTGGCGTCTCCCGATTCTTATGCGATTCACAATTCGTCCGAAACTGCCCCATCGGGATGAATTTTCCTTTCAAGAGTTTCTGATTTCCTGGATTTTCATGGTATCCAGAAACTAAGAATATCACCCGTAATTTTGTTGAAAGCAAAATCCACGGAGAGAAATTTATGGAGTTCTTTTGTTTTCTTCGAAGCTTCGTAACTTGAGGATTTTTAAAAGATACTTTTCATATTTTCCATTGTTCTTCCTGTTTTACAGCTCTTCAGCG
This sequence comes from Orussus abietinus, assembly GCF_000612105.2. Lineage (NCBI taxonomy): Eukaryota > Metazoa > Arthropoda > Insecta > Hymenoptera > Orussidae > Orussus > Orussus abietinus. Next base: position 505,141 of record NW_019396002.1, read on the forward strand.
TTTTGCTCGGAGTTGCGTCTCGGTAGAAAAGAAGTATTTCAGGTCCCGAACGTTGCGCTGGAATGCAGAGTCCTTCCTGTTCATGGTCCTCTTCAAATTTCGCGTGCCCCCCTCCATTCTCCAAATTGCCATACCTGGGCGAAAAAACTAATCGTGGGGAAGAAAATAAACCACCGAGAGGAAGAAAAATATTTACTCTCGTACTCAAGAGCGATTTCATCCACCGCGAAATTAAACTTGGGTAAAAATTGATTTTCAAAAGCAATTTCTTGCAAAAAAACCCGTCCCTCTCTCCTGTGCCTTCCGTGCGCGTATGCGAATATCTTTTTCATTTATTTGAAAGATCTTGTCTTTGGTATCGCGTGAACGCGTGGCCCCCGACGCAGGAATGCACGGTTCCTCCTCCTCGTGGTCCTCTTCGAGTTTCGCGTGCCCCTCAAATTGCCGTACCTGGTCGGAATAACGAATCGGAAGGAAAGGAGAACGAAGGGGACTCCATTAATCCGAAGTCCCCGGAGTCACGGCGAAAAGGATCCGCTACATTCTTGCTCCTCCGAGCTTTTCGGTTTCTCACCCGAGCTTGTATGTACCGCAGTACCACACATCAATTACATCCCTCATAAACGGTCTCTACCAAAATATCCTAATTAATAAACTAATCCCTGGTTGATCCATCCAGTAATCATTTTTCCTTCACATCGGGATAATCAAAAACACACAAGAACTCAATCTTTTTATTAAACGATCGCATGACAATGTACGTGGTCTACCCATTCCTAACCTCGAATCGAGCGGCAACCTGAAAGTTTCGCGATCTTCGTTCGGCATCTCTTCACAAGACTTCCTATTTCCCTCGCGTCGTTGTGCCGAAGATGGACCAGGAGCTCCGAATGTTTTCCCAGCGTGAAGTCGGCTGGGCGTCGGCGGCTGCCGCCGAGAGAGCGAGACTCGATCTCTCGAAGTGCCCCCGGCCTGTGGCGGGGTGCACCGACCGCACGTCCCTGCCCCCCGCTAGTTCCGAGTCCTCCCCTCGCCGCGCGGCCACTGTGCCCTCTCTCTCCGCCGGCCCCTCGCCCGCCGGGGACTCCCCCGCCGCCCGAACCCCCTCCGATGTAAGATCGTCGTCAGTGCCGTCGCAAAGGCGGCACCCTACAGGTGCACTCGCAACCTGTCCTCGTATTTTTCCCGGCATCCATCCTCGCCCTCTCGCTCGTCTCCTGTCCCTGTCTTCCTCTTTCTCCCTCGCTCTCGGTCGCTCCGATGGCGACACAGCGGCCGGCTACCGCGACTTCCGGCCTGCCGTGTCACTTCGCTTCACTGGCCGTTGCCGGTGGAGGGAGGAGAAGGTTTAGCGGCGTTTCCGTAACTCTCTTTTCAGGGGTTATCAGCTATGCTAGGAAGTTCCTTTAACTCCTAAATCTAGATCTCGATTGTTAGTAATCAGTATATGGAGTACTGTTTGTACTTGATCAAGGAAATTATCCATTCGTGGTTGCTCGTGATGCATTTGCGTCTTCATCGCGATGCGACGATCGGCTGCCATTGTTTTGGTTGGACTTCCCTTCGCTCTCGATGATCCTCCGTGGCAAAATCCGTGAAACGAGGGGACCTGGAAGATCAAAGGCGGAAAGTCTAATATTCTTTTCCACGATGGATGTTTATTTCTTACCCGAGGACGTCGGTACATAAGGATACCCCTGTTTACCGTCGATTTTCTCCTCTTCCGCGCTGTTACCTCAACTTTGTCTGCTGCGCCGCCCTACGGACTTATTATTTACATTCTTGCGTACCCTTACTGACCCGGTGATGAAATCTCAGGTTTCAGCGTTGGCCCTACAGAGTGAACGGTTCCCCAGCGGGTTCAACGATAGACCCGAAACGGGGCTCGTCGCACCATGGTACTGCCCTGCATCTCCTGGCATTCCTCCAGCAGTAAACATTGTTCCACTCCATTTTCTAAAAAAACAAAAATTAAAAAATTAAACGAGTAATTACCCTCCCACAACGAAATCCCAATTGACTACAATCCCCAGATTATCCTCAACTCCAACCAATACTCCCAAGAAGAGACTATCTAACCGAATCTAAACCTCCTCAATTTCGAAAAGCCTTAAAAAAATAAAAACACCCCACTAATCGTGCCAACTATTACCTAGTAATAAACCAGACCATAATATCCAACCTCATTACTTCCTTCGTGATTTTTTCGCTTTTTTTTTCTTGGTAAGCGAAAACAGGTAGAAAAGCATGTAATATATTTCTAACCTAGAAAACTATTGGACAAGACATCTCGATACAAATCCTCCTAGGTTGGAGTTCGAGTTGCAGGCAAGAGGGGGGGCCCCGTGGCGCAGAGGCCAGTCCTGCGTCTCCTGGCATTCCCCACCAGGTCTAGAACCTCCAGCGTTCAACCTGCTCCGCTCGTAGGTGTAGGTAGGTTGGTAGGAGCCTACCTACCTGAAGATCAGCCCCCCGCCCGCGCGGCCTCGCCGGGGCCCTCCCTCTCTCTCGGACCACCGGGGCCGAGGGGGCTCGAGGGCCCGCGCGAGCAAGAGGGAGGAACGCCGCGCAGCATCCAGCAGCAGCGCTACTAGCGGCCGCCGAAAGGAAAGACTCCCGCGGCGCCATCTTTGTGTGGCGTCGGTGCGTCCGTGCGTGAGGCGGCCTGCGCGTGGGAGTGCAGAGGAAGCCTACCTGACGGCGTCGGACACGCAGTAAACCTTCGGGCCTCTCGCGGAACGACCGGACCAGTCGCGCCGCGTCCAGGACCCGTCCGTCGCGCCCTGAGCCCGCGAAAACGCGCGCGTGACCCCGCGACCGCGCGCCAGCCAATCGGAGGGCGGCCAGGGTGACCCGGGCGCGGCCGAGAGGTCGCCCGGAGTGGGCCCCGCGCACCGCGCCCTGATTGGTCCTTTCCGCAGGACCGGGCGTGCGCATTAGCCGCGGCCCACTGCGAAACCGCCGCTCCGAAATCGCCGACCTGGAGGTCCTAGCGCAATGCCTGCACCAATTGACTAAGCCGTGCCCAGGGAAGGACACTTCTTAGGTGAGTCCCGAGGGACCTCCACGCGACCCATGCCTCGAGAGCAGCTCCCGAGGAGAGGCTCTCGACTTCAGGAAACCCTGGGACCTTCTCGGCAAGGTCCTCGAGGCGCTCCTCGGAGAGGTGTGTGCGCGGTCCCCGCGGAGGTCGCGATCCAAGATGGCCGCCGCGCCGCCATGACGGTCCGCGGTAGCCATGTTGGCAGGTGTGCTCCGCGCCGCGCCAGGAGGCCCATGCCCGGTTTAGAAACGCAGATCCCGGCGAGGAGGTCGAGAACTCCCTCGCTGAAGACCTCGGGCACCAGGGACACGTCTTTCCCCGGGTTCCGGGGGACCGTGGGCGCCGCCATCTTGACTCCGAGGCGAATTCTCCGTGCTCGATGGACCGAGACCGAGTGCTTTCACGTATCGGACTCGATCGGAGGTTCTTTCTTTGCTTCGAGACGGGAAAGGCTGACGCGCCACGAAGCGGGCTTCTGCGGGTTTTTGGTTTGGTGCTCAATTTTTCTTCTTGCCTCGATCCTCCTGTCCTCTTCGTCGCTTCCTGGAGATTTAATTCAATTTACTGTAAATATCCCTGGGAAAGACTGTGGGCGGTGGGTATCTAAAGGAGGTGCAGAATGTACTTTTTCTTTACTTACGGGTTGTTTTAGAGATTACGGGGTTTAGGTGATAACGGAGTCGAGATACGAAGTGTGCTCCACTTCTCGCGAGATGGAGATCCCACACAGGCGCCATTGAGGTCTCTCGCTGGATCACACAATGACGCTCTTTGTGGTCCCCCAACGTGTCGATTCTATTTAGAACTCAATCTCTTCCTCTATCCTCGCGCTAACGCCAAGTTTTGCATCCGAAGGACCGAGAATGCCGACGGACCTGGTGGTGACGTCGGCGTCGAGTTCGGAGGACACGAGTCGCGTCAGAGACCTGCTGGGACCGTCTTCAAGACCAGGGCCCTCTTCAAGCGGAGGCTCCGGGAACGGCGGGCCCTCTTCTTCGAGGAGTTTCGACCCCAGCGCCCTGAACGCGTACCACCATCACCACCATGGCCTGGTGGCGGGGCTGGGCCATCCGCACCACCGGGAATCCTCTGCCTTCGTCCCGGTGGTTCCATCCAGGCTCCACCTGGCCCCGTACCCTGGGGACATGCACCCTCACCTGCCTGGGGGTCCATCCTCCTCATCCAGCTCGAGCAACGAGCACGATGGCCCAGAGAACCCCTCCAGGAAGTCATCCACCAGCTATGAGATCATGGCGATGATGGCCGATAAAAGGAAGGAGCTGGCCGCCAGGGCTATCCTGCTTCCGCCACCTCCTCTTCTGGAACCTCCTCCAGGATATCCGGTCTTCGCTGGCCCTTTTCCTGGAAGCTCCGGCCTCTATCCTCCTGGTGGACCCCTCGCCCACCAGCACCTCGACAGACGTCTCCTCAGGGCGCCCGGCCGCGCCTCCAGACCCAAGAAACAGTTCATCTGTAAGTTCTGCAACCGGCAGTTCACCAAGTCCTACAACCTCCTCATCCACGAGAGGACCCACACCGACGAGAGGCCGTATTCCTGCGACATCTGCGGGAAGGCCTTCAGGAGGCAAGATCATCTAAGAGATCATCGGTAAGGAGTCTGATTTCCGGGACTTCGTGGTCTTGCCGAGGTGGCTTCAAACGGAGTTGGACAAAATGAACGCATCTCTTATGCGGTCATTCAAGTCACTAGCCCTAAGAGATTTTTTCAAAGGGGTCGTAATGATGCCCAAGTAGTCATATGTCCCATTTAACGTCAAATTACGTCTTTTAGCCGTTTAAGGACTACGGATAAGATGTCTTGGTGCTAAATATAAGATCTGAGGATGGACGTTGATTAAAAGTCTGGTCGATATAAGGACGAAGGATTTATCGAACCCCTTGATTCCAGGTACATCCATAGCAAGGAAAAGCCCTTCAAGTGCGGGGAATGTGGAAAGGGCTTCTGCCAGAGCAGGACCCTGGCGGTGCACAAGATCCTGCACATGGAGGAGTCGCCCCACAAGTGCCCGGTCTGCGCCAGGAGCTTCAACCAGAGGAGCAACCTGAAGACTCACCTGCTCACCCACACCGACCACAAGCCTTACGAGTGCACGTCCTGCGGCAAGGTCTTCCGCAGGAACTGCGACCTCCGGAGGCACGCCCTTACGCACGCGGTTGGAGACGTTCCTCCAGAAGCCTTGGAAGAGGCTCTTCGAGACGACGACAGTCCGGAAGAGGACTGCCCGGAGCCTGGACCCTCTTCCTCCTGCTCGTCGTCGGCGCCGTCGACCTCGACGCCATCTTCTTCCTCGAGCGGGTCTTCCGGTTACCCGCCGTCCGCACCTCCGCCGAGCATTCCGCCACCTAGACCGCAATTACAGATTAGGAGGGACCTTCTTCAGGTAAACATATAAAGATCACTCACAATGAGATATCCCGATTTTTCAAATTATCAACATTTAATATTTCCTAGTTATCTGAACGAATATCATACATAATATAATTTTATGTATATACGCCTTTTGCCGGGATCTCGGGAATATATTAAGGATTCTTTTTGGGGCTTTTTAGACGAAGTATCATTTGTATGGATTTGCCTAATCTAATGGGGACGTCGGAATTTATTTGCAGGCGAAGCCTTCGACGATGACCTGCAGCGGAGGAGTCCCCTCCACGCAGAACCCGCCGGCTCAGCTTCCCCCACCACCGCCGCTGATACTGACCTCCTATCGGCGAAGATTGGGCTCCCCAGGACCCTCCAGAGTGCTCTTGGAGCTTCAGGAACGCGAGAGAGAGCGAGAGCGAGAGATGGACAGGCAAAGGGAAAGAGAAAGAGAACGGGAGCGGGAAAGAGAAGGGGAATCCAGATCAACCAGGGCCCCCACCCCGCAGCCTCCACCCCCACCCCCACCACCGAGACCTGCCCCTGCTAGGCAGGGGTTCACAATCGCCGACATTATGCGCCGGTAGGACAGCTTTCTTGAGGAGAAGTCAGAATTTAAACGAATCTACGAGAGCCAATCGAAAAAAAAAAAACGAAAAAAATGGAAAATTTGCCATGAAAGTCCTCTAAGCGATTCTCATCCGCACGTTACCAAGAGATACCCTTGGTACAATTTGCCTTGTACGGCAAGAATTAGGAGGGAAAAAGCTTTCTACCTAACAAGTGCACTTGGAGGAACTTGGAAATTTGTCAATTTTCGTGAAGTGCTATTATATTCGTTGTGCAAATCTTCGTCGGATCGCGTCGATGTGTTCGGTGGCCGTTGGGCCCGGTTTAAGCGATCCGATGGGAACCACTGTGTGTTCCGCTAAAGAGACTTTTTAAACCTTCTATTGACTTAATTATGCGTGTCCGATGGAGCTTTCGCGAGGGGAGCCCTGTACCGAAACTTGGCAAGCTTCAGGGCAAGATACAGCGGTTCGCAGTCGCCGGTTAAATGGGTTCTAAATACTACTAGTACCTAAGAAAGCAAAATGGCGCCCGAAGCGGGGGGAAGATACGAAGTCCAAAGGGGAACGAAGCCGTCCAAACGCTTTAACGATACATTAAGACCTCATTATAAAGAGCCAAGGAAAGTGAGAAACGTTTGTGAATGTTAATCAAGCCGATCGAGTGCACGGAGGATTGCCAAATTCACAGTACAGGGTCACCTAGAAGTCAGCGAACGTGCGAGCATCGAACGGTGCAATGTTCACTCCTAAAGAGTCTAAAATGCCGAAAACAGGACATTGAGAATGCAGGATGCGTATTTTTATCGTAGATCCCTTAGATAACCTTACGTTTAGGTCCGTCCTCGTGTAAATAGTAACGCACGCAGCCGTGCAGGTGATTCGTTCAACGAAGACCCGGAATACCTGAAGGATAACAAAATGGCGGCACGAGAAGAGGCGAGGAAAAAGACGCGATCGCAACATACGGGAACTGCTCGTTTTGTTTTTGGTCCCCTTTCACGGCAGAGGCATTGACAGACGCGGAAGGAGATAAACGTAAAAGAGGCCGAGATCCGCGGTATCCATGTAGCTTGTATTCCTTAGGTAGCTCTAAACTTAGGCTAATTCCCATGTAAATAGTAGCACATGTCCCGCGCAGGTGATCCGCGTTCGAGGTTCCGAAATACCTGACGGGCAGGAAATAAGAAGATGGCGGAGCGGGGCGAAAATAAGGCGAGCAAGAAGGGAACGGCGCTGTAAAGATCGCCGAGTTATGGCGGAGAGGAGCGTAATGGTTTCGAGAGCAAAAAAGGGAACGGAAGCCGCCAGGGCCGAGGCCCCCGTAAAAGGTCCTTTGTCCTGGGCCACCGCTGGACCCGGATTTTCTGCCCAGGGGAATGCAAATCCCACCTTGACCTGCAACCTGCGCCACCGAAACGGTGGCAGGTGCTTGTCTTGGCTATCCTGCTTTTCGAGTCGCGGGAAGCCGCCTCGCTTCCAAGAACGCGTCCTTCCAAGATGGCGTCTCTTTCGCACGGCGTAGCGACTTCTTTGTGCCTAGATTATAACGCACGACTTCTCTTCGGCAGGGCCCCGTAATCGTGGAAAATGTCGTTTATCACCGCCACCTTGCAGTCCATAGGGCGAGAGGACCTAGACACTACTTTTTACGTATTTATTAGCGATCCTAGGGCGATCGCTCGGAAGAGGGGGGCCATTACTCGCGCTTCTAAAAATACGCTCTCGCCCGACGCGAGGCCGAATTAATAAGTAGGGAACGACTGTTGCGAACCAAAAAAAAAAAAGAAAAGAAAAAAGATGTGGGTCCCACAACCTGCGCCACCGAAACGGTGGCAGGTACACCGAAGGTGTCCTTCCTCCTTTTTGAGACGCTGAAAACGCGCTACCTGCCGCCCGGACAGCTTCTAAAAATATGTCGACCCTCTTCCAAGATGGCGGCCCTCGCTTTGCCTCGAATGGGCACATTATGGTCCCCTTTGTATCCGAAACGCGCAACCGTGCCTCGTCATCTGGGGTATTATAAAAGCCGGGAAGTACCTCGCTCTTTGTCGCCGGGGAAATGCTAATTTATTACACGCCGAAGAGGGAAGAGAAAATGCAAAGGAACATTCCCCTGGGCAGAAAGCCGCGCAACCGATGAGCTTTGAAATCCAAGGGCCCTAGGAAATGCTTCTCGGGGTCGAAGGTGCTATTACTCGTTACATACATTTTTCTCGGGGGCTACCATGAAAATTGAATTTGCGACGCGAAATGGGAAAGAGGGAGAAGAGTCCCATGTGATAAATTCTAAATCGACTAATCGAAGTCTTCCGTGAGAGAATAGGAAATCTTTTGGAGCCGATTTAACGGTTGTTGCAAAGTGCTCTTGAATATTGTTTATACGCCGCGGTGCCAATGTGTTTCTCAAGATGGATGCGTGAGAGTATGAAAAAGTGAGAGAGAGAGAATACGCGCGTGCACGAGATTTCTGTATTAATATAAACGGAGAGAAGACCTGTTATCGAGTTGAGACTTTAAGATAATTATATATGTACACATATAGATATATATGTATATTTAGTGATATTTTTTATGTACAATGTACAACGAGGCTGGCGCATGATAGATTGCAAAGATGCGCCGGGGCTCCGACTTTTCCTGTTAATTTTTACGGTACGCGTAAGGACCCAGAACTACGATACATAAGTACCTATACTTAATTAGGAACGATAAGGGCACAACCTGTAAATTATATACTAAGATGAACGAAATAAACAGGAAATAAAATTGTTCAATATCTCCCCGGAGTTATTTCGCACTTTTCCGCTCGCAGATGTAGGAGATATATTAGGTCGATGCATAAGTAATGGCGTTTTTTCACATGTTAAGTTACGCGTTAAAGACGCCATTACTTATGCATCAACCCAATATAACACGGGTAATACGACATATTGCCACATTTCTCATTATTTCGGCCAATTCACAAACCTGAGGAGATTATAAATACTTACAGAATGTAGTCAGTACTCCGCTATCGATCACTGCACGTCCTGTACATTCAGTAATAACGAGGGTTCATGTCTACAGGTATAAAACGACCGACAATAACGCGCAGGCCCGGTTTAACATTGTTCCTTTTGCCGGCCTGTAGCTGTAGTCCACATCGACTTTTCGTGGCCGCAACCCCGGCCTCCTTTTGCAGAAGATATTTTTTATAAATTCGTGAAACATGTCCCACGCGACGCCATTGCTTTACTTGAATCTGGGAGGCGAGATGTTGTACGTTCTGCAACAGAGATTGAAGGCTCAACACATAGAACGTTACAAGACAGTACGAGGCTAGTAGAAAGAGAAAAGAATAATAAACGAGTCTTTTCTTACATTTCTATCATAACATGAAGAAAGAATTACCCGGCCCTGTGAATTTTATTGAGAATTTTAAGACTTGCTTGTTAAGATATATTATAGTCTTTTTAAAATGAATATTTATTATTTTAGTTTTGGATGATGTGATCGCTGCCCTGTTAAATCCAAAGGTGATAACCAGTGTGTTGGAGACGACTGAGATCCCCAGCATCCCTTGTCTTCGATCCACCCTGGAGTGCGTAGCTCTTTCTTCGATAATGAGGCTCGATTCACAGAGTATGGGGAAGTTGTTCGATCTGATGATTACAATTGTTAAGTATCAATTTACTGTAGTCACTGGACCTAGAGAACTGATTTTAATTACGCTCAACCACCTTGACTCGCTTCGAGAACTTGTCTGCGAAAAGAATGCTGAAGCCTGCATCGGAGTAGTTCATGGACTGATAACCGATGTATGTGATTGCAATATTACCTAAAATTAATATTAATTCCGTGATAAGAAAGTAGAAAAAGAATTATATTGATTATAGTAATGGAAAAGTAATTGACAGTTAATTTCGTAGCTCTATGGCAATATGACACATGAGAAAATCTGGCAAATAAGAAATGAGTGCCTTAGAGTACTGGAGCCACATAAAATTAGAGTTTCCGTACTCTTGAGGCTCGGTCTGCAGAACAATGACACGACATTCAACGTCACACCGCAGAGATACAATGAAAAGTATTTGGAACAGCGGGAGAAGATAAAGGATTTGAAAATAAAAGATGTTCCCAAGAAACTTTGTGTAGGCTCCCTCGATCCCTTCGGTGATCGAGTAACTGTATTGGGTAGAAATATGTACGAATCTTCATTATCTATATAAGGTAAGAAATAATTAAACATAATTAAATGTAAAACTACTTTGCAGATATTCCTCATCGTATGGTTCTTCAGAGAAACCTATAGAAAACGCTATGAGAACTCAGGATTACGGAGTACAGGCAGAGCTAGGGATGCTTGCGATGCAGTTAGGAACCGAGGAGCCCAAATTGCAAAGGCCCTTTAGCTTGAATCTATTTTCACAAGAGGAACGAGATAATAAAAACAGTAAAACAGAAAATAAAGAAATCACCAAGTGTCCACAAGAGGAAACAGAGTCCTTGAAAGACGAAAAGATGAAACTGAACGAAGAGTACAAGTCGAAGCTTAATAATGCCTATGGAGAATTCCTCGAGGAAGAACGAGTTAATTTGAATCGTAGTATGGATTTACTAGAACTCCTCGATGAGGTTGAGTAGACTAGATTGAGCGTTTCGATATTACGAAAAGTTCAAAGAGACACCGTCCGAAGAATTCTATTTTTGCTGAATAATATTAGTTAGCAAAAAACTCACCATTATTCACGGAATAATATAATATTTTCTCACTATAGGTAGAAACTTTTTTTATACTATACAATCACGGAGTATTTAAAATGCAGCGCTCAGCACAAGTATTAATAAATGTATTTTAAATTCGTAATATCATTTTCCCCTTCCAAAATGCAGCTTGCAAAGATGATCAAATCTTAAACGTTCGTCATGTCTAAGATGTATTTTAAGCCAGTCTTCCCGCCAGCATTCAGAGTGTTTACAATAGCCTCTCGATAGTTGTTTAAGGGTACGAGCTTATGTGGCGGAACCACCAGTTTCTTCTCCTTGAAGAGCTGAGCTATTTCATTGATCATATCGATCTGTTCTTTAGAACCATAATGCTTTTTATACCAGGCTGACATCCAAAATCCTTTGAACGTCAAGTCCTATAATACAAGAAATCTAATTCATATCTGGATGCAATTATTCCTCAAACACAACCCAAGACAATTGATACCTTGAAAATCAAAGACGCTGTTGGCACAGTTACTGGCTCCCTGGACATGCCTCCATACGTCACCATGACGCCACCATTGGCAAGCTGTCTAGATACTTCAAGGGCATTCTGACCACTAACACAATTTAGAGCCAATTTTGGAACAGCTAATTTTTTACTTTTAAATAAATCAGTCTTGCGAGCTTCATCTTCTGTCAGAACTTCATTTGCTCCCAACTCTTTCAGTTGCTCCTATAAAATGCTCTCATACACACAAAAAATCTACTAATAGTGTTGTAATCGTGACAAACACCGACAAACCTTTAACTTTAATATATCTGGCCGATCCCTGACCACACTAACGGTTTTATAATCCCAGATTCTACAGAGCTGTATGACTATTTGGCCAACAGCAGAATTTCCCCCATTCTGAATAACCGTATCACCTGGCTTCAGCTGCACAAAATCCCGTAACATTCGGTACGCAGTGCATGGATTCACCTTCAGCACGCTCGCAGCCAATGGGTCTATATCGCTTGGCACCTACGATCAACTCGTCAGGGTATCGGTAAAGATCAAGCCTCGAGGACCTCCGTAACAAAACCAAAGATACCTTTAGAAGATCTTCGGCCTTGTAATTACCCTTTGTCCTCCACGTTCCCAGATTATTTCCATTGGGAAGAACTCGATCTCCAATGCTAAAGTTTTGCACATTTGTTCCAACTGCAACGACCTCTCCGACTCCTTCGTTACCCGGCACGGCTGGTAGCGGCGGCTTGCTCGGATACTTCCCTTGGATCGTATTAATGTCAGCTGGATTGACAGGTGACAACAACCACTTCACCAGCACCTGTCACAGTGTGTCATATTTATAATTCTACAAAACACTGATGACAAATTTAAAGAAATTCAAAGCACAAGATTAATTACCAGTAACTAATGAACTAACCTGATTTCCTTCCAGCTTTCCCAAAGCCGAATCTCCGAATTGAAGTACTTCCACAGGCTCACCATATTCCTTGTATAAAAGACTTCTCACAGAACTGTCACTAGACAATGAACTCATAAACCGCATAAGAGGGAAACTTTTCGTGACGTGCAAGCGTGACAAAGGAAACATAACCTTAACAATTTGTACAACCATTTTATCAGTCAGGAACAAGCGTTATAGATTACACAAAATTATACGCGTTGTCAAATCCCCCAAAGAGAGGTTAGAATACGGACTTTGGAGGTTAACAAGAGGAGAACAATAAGAACCGGCAAGAATATCCAGAGAGAAGAAAACAAGAGTCAAGGCTCCTAAATGTGCGATTGTCATTATCTGACAACGCGAACGGACACTTGCTGAATCTCGTATATTATCGCAAAACATGTGGAAAGTGCGTTAATTGATTACATCTTCCACAAGGGGGCAGCACAGAACTCGATCACGCGTCCTGCCCGTGAACAATCTCCCAAATCATCTCTGCGGATATCAGCAACGACCGTGCACCAACGGAGATGATTTGGGAGATTGCTTACGGGCAGGATGGTGCGATCGCATCCTGTGCTGTCCTTTGGTTTCATACGTTAGCTTTCACCGTTTTTTGCCCCCAAGGGCGGCGCAACGAATTTCTGATAGGAGCTCGAGCACTCACGATGGCGGTATCATCTACCAGTCGCCGTTGGCGGCTCACATACTTGTGATGGTAATACCATGCGGCATTTGACGGTGGTGGCTTACCTACGCTTACCGATACTACTCGCTTTTGATGGTAAGGGAAGAACACTCGTGACGCTCCATTTGACTTTATCTACTTATCTACTACGATTAAGTACAAATTATGTACGAAACTAGAGGGCAGTATGAGATCGTGTGGCGTGCCCGGGACGAAGTCCGCCCTTCGACCACCAGGGGCGTAGCGCGCGACGGGCGCGAGGCGTTCAGAACGAGGCGAACTGCGTTACCCCGCGCACATTACTGTACTTACCTTAAACGAAAAGACGAGTACGTCGTAAAATGTTTTAAAAACGGTTGAAAATTGGAGAGAAGACTGTTTGACCAATTCTAGAGCGCACGTGGAAACTCGCTGCTTTTTCTGTGATAATAAAGCAATAACTATAGATAAAGTGGTGAAATATATTCGACAATCCCCATAATCGCACGATCCTGCCCGTAAGCAATCTCCCAACACATCTCAGGTTTCGAAATTGCATTGGATATAAAAAAAAAATAGAAAATCGCGTTTTCAAATTATTTTACATCGACGAACATCCGAGCAACATTTGGCGCGAAATTCGATTTCTAACGTTCCTAACGTACCGTTCAAATAATTACGAGCACTGAATTATTTCGTTTCAACGAAAATGACCGAAATCTTAGTGAATATCTCTCAATTCCAATTGGCAAAATACACAAGGAGGGGGATACATTGAAGCCTTTTTCGTGAATGTTTCCGTTTTTATTGCGTCGCGAATAATCCGCTCCATAACTTAAAGGAAACCTCTGATACGAAGCATTGAGATCGATGAAGAAATCGCAACGATAGATTAGGGTATAGTTTTATAAAATCAAATCCCCTTCGAGGAGATCAGTCACGCTTGCATTACATGACATCGCGAAGCTGCAAACGAAACAGACTTATGGTTACGTAGTTCCCAAGCTAGATAAACGAACGCAAAGCCTTGTATAACACTTTGACTTCTGTGTAAAAAAAAAGGAGGAAAAAAAGAAAGAAAAAAAAATACTTGGACTAGAGTACAATTAAATCAGCTCTCAAGATAGGCCAAAGCGGTGCGACAAAAAGGATTCGTCTACGTATCGTTTTTAAAATCTTGCCAAGATCGTTAAGGGATATCGTTGTACAAGCAAATGGCAATGATGAATATACAGCTTTTTTAAATCCTTCTCTGGTAATACAGTCTCAAGGGCAAGTCAATTCGCCGTTAAGCCTCTACCTTGTCGTACCACCTTGATTGTTACCGAGTAGAAAAGGACATTTGAATATATTTTCATAACATTCCTCGGTCGCGTCTACATTAACCGGGTCTAAATAAAAAAAGTGCGACCCACTGGCGGAAAAAATCCGTCCTTTAATAGATATCGAAAGCGTCACCGAAACTGCAATTGCAATCTCAAGTCGTCGACTTCAGCGCCGGGGCTGAATTAAAATTAGACTTAGAGGATCATTCTCTACAAGAAAAAGAAAGAAAGAAAAAAGAAAGGGAAGAATAACGTCTAACAGGCGACTCGATTGATTTCCTAAATAGACTTATCGATCGTTACACAGACAATCTCAGCTGGCGAAGACCAGATAAAGAAGAGTAATCGACTCTCGGTAGGATTGGCTTGGTTAAAAACTATCCGGCAAATTAAACAATAACCCGTTTCCGGAAATGAAAATCAGTTGTCTCCGGTCGACTTGTATATTCGAGTAACGTTATAAAATATGCGCAATCTTCACCGGGGGATTTTTACCAGATATATATGTAAAAAATAATATCAGTAACATACAGCGCGTCGACCAGACAACACCGAATCGATCAAACGGCGATTTACTGCCTCGAGGTCAAGGAGCTTTTCTTTCCATGATTCCCGATACATTCGATGAAGGAAAACAGAGCCTCGGAGATCCCGCCAAGAGTCGTCGATTTGTCACAACTGCGGCACAACGCCAATACATTCTTACAAGAAAGAACATTGCCCAAAATGGACATTCGTCCCGCTCCCTTTGACGCAGATCAGGTTTCCCTTCGGCTTGCCCTTCCACGTAATACATGCTATTTATACATATACATAAGTATGTATATACGTACGCTAGTTAATAATCTAGTTGAGCTATTATTGCTCGCGCGTAATAATTGTATGATATGTCGGGTAAAGTAGTACCTACAGGCAATTAATTTTTAGATACAGGGCCAACAAGCTTACATTTAACCGAGGCGATCCGTGCCGAGGAAGACGACCAGGAGCAGCGACAATAAATCGCAGGGCGTGATTCCTCGTTAAATCGGTAAACCAATCGGAAGCTGCTCGACAATGGGATCGGCCAGGGGTTGAAGGAACCCCCGAGCTCGACAAGGATCGCCTCTTCGATCACGTCTTCGGAAAGTGCTCGACGATAGACCACGGCACCTCCTCGAAGGCATTCGGGGATCCGACGTCGCGGTCGCCCAGCGCAAACCCTTGAAATCTCTTCGGGACCCGACTAGAAAATTCATTGTCACGTGATGCATTATAGAAAAATAATTTCACTCTATCGTTACTGAACGCCAACTAGGAAACGAGTATAGGAAAGCGTTTTAGTTATGCTCGGCGGTGCGCCCGGCGCGAGGCAAAAAACTGGATCTCACGAGGAGCGGTCACTCGCGCCGTTTTCCGAAAGATTTCGACTTTTGTCAGCCCCGTCAGACCTCGAGGATTCGAGAGATAGAGGACAAAGGTCCTACGAGAGCCTCTTCGATTTAGACTAAAGTCAGCGACAAGGAAGGTTCGCATCAGCTCCCGTCTCGTCGCGGAGAGAGACCGACTCCAATAGGAGGGAACCAGACATTCGGCATTTGAGCGTATCGGATAACGACGGCGATCGAGAGCCACGTCGTCAGCCTCCAAGGAGTAACGCGACCGTTTTCCCCGTGCCTCCGACTAAAGATCTCGTCGAGAATTGACCGTGGCTCGTGGCCGATTTAATAACAAAATAGTCCCCTAAATATATCTCTGGAAAACTGGAAAGAGGGTTGTCCCGGTCGCGTCCTGCCACCGAATCGAGCCGCTCGCCGAGACTGCTCGCAGAGGTTTAGAGACGAACTAGTCTCCCAATCCTCTTTGTGCTCCGGTTTGTCGATCCATCCTCGGATAAACATCCGTCCGACAATGTTCCACGGACGCCACCTCGCTCGAACGTCTCGAGGGAGTCGTCGTCAGGGCGCCAAAATTGTCCTCCCTCGAGGGAACGTTCTCAATGTTTTTCACAGTAAACACTTGGGGACACACTGAATCCCGATTCTCATGGATCTGAGGAATCGAAGACGACGTCGTTACGAGTCCTAGGATTCTGGAATTAATTGACCGTGAGAAACGGTTAAAAAAAAAAAAGGACCACAGTCAAGGCACTCGCGCATACTCACGGTAGTGGATTCTCCCTCGGGTGGTCCTCCGAACGACTCGACGGCGTTCCCCTAGTCCCCGGGGGAGGCCAAAAGACTTCTCCCCGATGTGCGATTTCCGGATGGCGATTGCTTGACGTCCATTCGTCGTGGGTCTCTTCGGGGAGAGCTCGCGGACAGCTCGGCGGAGACCTCGAGGACGGCTTATAAGAAGACCGTGTGGGTGTGCGGCAACTTTAGCACGCTCACGCTGGCGATGAGCAACGCTATCCCGGTAAGAAGTGCCGGGGCGACCAGCGGGGCGCTGACCAGCGTCCTGTAGGAGGCGGTGCCAATCAGGCCAGATATCCTCACGGCGGCTGCCAGTACTCCGAATCCGGTGCACCTGTGTGGAAAAAGAAAATTAAAACTCAAGAATCTCACGCGTTAATCCTTTAGTCATGAAGTGCCACTATAGTGGCTTCTGCTTGACCAACGTTTTCCGAATCATCGCTAAAGTGGCTTCCGCCCTACGAACGTTTTTTGCGAAGCGCCACTATAGTGGCTTCCTTCGTTCTCATAAATTCGAAACGATAAATTAAGTAAATATGAAATATTTGAATTCTACAACCGACTCCGTCGTATTTAAAGGGTTAAGGGGACACGCCAGTCAAAATTGACATGCTTGTAACAACCTTCAAACCTCACGTTTAGTTTTTGTTATTAATTCATAAAAACTACTTATTTTTTAACCGTTTTGACGGGAGGGTCCCCTTAATCACGATTACCTAAAGAGGATACTAGGAACTAAACAGGTACCTCAGGTGGGTAGGGAAGCTTTCGATGGTGGCCAGAGTCATCGAAGTCCAGGCAACGGCAAACACCGCGATGAATCCCCCTTCGAAACCGAGGACTGCGGAGCTGTTCGAATTGACTAAGGTCAGGCACAACGCGGCGACGGAGGAGAAGAACAACGATATCCCTGAGGAAGTTTAATCGCGTTAATGATAACGTAAATATCGAGGGATGGTTAGCTGTAGTAGGGAATTTTACGAACCGATCATCTTTGGTCGCTGAACAACCGAAAGAGCCAGACCGGCGAGAAATGCCGCAGGAACGAAAGCCAACTGGGCAGCGAGGTGGCCGTGTAAAGCCTCCTCGATGTAGATGTTGTAGTCCAGGTCAAGGGTCGGGCATGGACCGCTGAGGCTCAGCTCGGTGTTATTCTCCAGTCGGCATCTTATAAACACCTGGGCGGAGAGATCGGTGTCCACAAATCTAATTGCAACGAAAAAAAGTCAGTGAAAGAATCGTGGTATCTCGTCGACGTCTCACGGCAAACGTTTTGGCATCGTTACCGACATCTTTCGACCTTAACTACGATTTATTCCTAATCTTACTTCGAGTCCACAATGACGCTGTCCGTGAAGTGAGTCTTACTGGATTTTATACTGCCAAACTCTACCGATTGGAAGGTACAGTTGTCAAAGTCAACGTGGCTAAATATCATCTTCGTAAATCTACATGAATGTAGAAATCTTGTTAGAGGATGCTAAGTGACGACATACAAATAATACACATGAAATCCATCGAAATGACATACTTGCAATTAAAAAACTTCGAATTCTTGTACTGCCGGTTTTCTAAGGAACCATTGAACGTTTTGCCACTGTGCTCCTCTCCGATCAAAATCTTTTTTTGTGCCTCGTACTCGGTGGCTCGAAGTAATTTCAGATATTCTGGGCACCATACCATCAAACCGTAAAGACTGTATACAACAATGGTCAATAAGTTTTTTAGAAATCAATTCCTACCAACGAGTTTGCCCATCATATCAGACAGAGAAACTGACCCAAACGCCGTTGTCGACCAAATGATTAAAAGTACAACCGTCACTCGTAGATGTAAAGTTGAAAACAGTTCCAAAAAGGAATTCCAAAACTAGAAAATATCGAACATAGTGAAGGGATGATTATTAAAATCAGATGAAGATTTATGAAAACATGAGACAACCTATTCTATCGATGATGGTACTCACCATTTCAATAGAGTACATAATGTCTGCTAACACACTGACGTGAGACACCGGAGACGATGGTGCTAAGCCACGTGGCCTCTTGCTAGGTAATTCCAATTCGGACAGTTGGTATTGGGCACCTGCTGCACCCTTTCGAGTATTATTCCTTTTGTATATTCTCTGTAGTACGAATTAATTTTTTAGATCTATCGTTAAAATATTGCCTTCTACAAATTTAGATTACTTTGTTGGAAGTAAATCTGACCTGATAGACCATCATCGCCTCCACGTCACGTCCAGCCTCAATGAGATACCTAGGACTCTCTGGTAGAAAAACGAGCCCAATGGTAGCACAGAGTGCTGGAAGGCAACACAAAAGAAGGAACCTATGCCATGCACTGAAATGTTCCTTATTCTCGAGGACAACCATTTCACCAGTAGTCGGAACAATTGCCCATGCGAGAAGAGCTGCATATACGCCACCAAGAGCACCAGCTGCTACCAGTGCTCCAATCCAGCGGCTCCTACTCGATCTTGGACAGCACTCGGCCAAATAAGCAAAAGTCAAGGGCACTGATCCTCCTACTCTGTATAATTATTACACAATAAGTTATAATTTTCTGCAGGGATCATAGCATTCCTTATACAAAACAGTATTTCCTTCTAGCACGGCAAGAAATATGCTTCTGGGTCAATTACAATTTACAAGACAATGGTTTTGAAACTACATCAAATTTTTAGTTACTATCTTAACACCATTAATATGACTCCAAAAAACTTACCCGAGTGCTGAACACAATCTAGCTGTCATGAAGGTACCGTAAGTTGGCATGAACGCAGCAACACTGCTGAAAAGTGTATGAACGGCCATGGCAGAAAGTAAAGCTCGCCGTCTGCCGAGTCTGTCTCCAAGACCACCCCATCCCAAGGCGCCAATAGCAAGACCGACAAGGGTAATATTTCCTGTAAAAACATTTTTGTTCACATAATTGTTTAAGAGAATCATAATTACGGCACTCAAAACTTCATAGATACTACTAACCGAGCCATCCTTTCTCGTTATCTTCGATACACAATTCGACCTCTGCGCTAGGCAATATGTACGGCACAACAAAGAACTCGACCGTATCAGCAGCAAGGCTGAGACCGGTACAAAGAGCAGCAAGCAGTTGAAAGTAACCGACGCCTGCCTGAAGGAACAAAAACACCAACACTATATTCATGAAATTACAAACGAATTAATCTGATAAAAGAAAAAAAAAGAAACACCACCATTTTGATTTCAATAAATTAAACACAAGATAGTAAGAAGCTCGCACACACCCAACCGGAATTTATCCACTTAATACATAACCTTTAAAAGCAACACCGAATATATAAAAGATATTTACAGGGGCATCATCGAGGAAGTTCGGCGATTCCCGGCGCACATATTTCAATTTATCAGGAGACTCATCGAGGACTTCTTCCATCCTGAGCGACACGGAAATTTAACGTACAAAAAATATTAGAAAGATCATTGACCGATACCCGAACTCGGAAGAGATCAGTCGGTGCTCATCAGCGTCGCCCACACGACTCTCTGATTGGCTACGGACATCGAGCACGCGGCTCTCTGATTGGTCGACGACGTTGACCAATGGGACGAGCTCACGAAAGTGAACGACCGATCATAGATGTCGCGCACTCAAGACCGTCAACCTGGCGCCAGATTCGAAATCCAGGTTGACTCGCGAGTCATGAATGGTCAAATTAGGGCGAATTAATCAATCGGCGAGTTTATTTACTTGACTAATGGCATCCTCGTGGAACTGGGCGAGCAGCGTAGCGTCAGTAGACGAATCGATGAGGTCGCGCTCGGCCGAGTCAGGCGGGGCACTGACGCCAGCCGCGGCGGGAGACGCACTTGCCGGTTGGGACGTCATCTCCTCGGTGTAAAGGCCGCCTCTAGTTGTCATAGATCGTTCCCCGATCCCTCCGGCTGCCGTAGCGTTCGCAATTGCGGTGCTCGATCCCCTTAATCCCGTCGATCCCATGCCACCGCCGCTGCTCCCGACAAGCCACTGGCTTTCCTCCTCCGACGAGGGCATCACTGCCAGCAATCATCTGGAACAAAATTCCAAATTCATCTTACCTTAAGGTCTGCGATCAAACTTTGTCAAAATATATTGCATATTCATCGAGAAACTCATTGGTTGCAAAGCTTCGATGAAACAATTTTTTCCACATCTTTCTATCAAACATACGTCAAATTTACAGACTTTGGAGCGTTTACCTACAGGAGAGTAATCATCGTAAAAGGTAAAACAGACAGGAATTAAGCTACTGCAGATAAATAATTGGACAATTAAGAAATATACATTTACGTAACATAAAATTGTTTCCTCGTAATGACACAAGGTATACGAGAAACTACAAAATTTCTTCACTTCCGCAGTGACACTCTACCATAGCTAATGGATGCAGGATGGAAATAATTGGCAAAGTTATTTGGTCGTGGACTCAGGACTTTATCGAGTCAGGCTCGATCGACCGAGAAGTCCGACTCACCTGGTAAGGATTTATTTCCGGGGGATGAAGCGGTCCGAATTCTCCTGCGCTCCTGTCTCTCTCTCGCCGGCAGACACCTCCCGGAGTCCTCTCGGTCCCCCAGGTCGTTTTGAACGATGGAATGAGCACCTTGATAGAAAACACAAGAGAATATCGTAGTAATCGAGGAGTACCATAGATCGCGCGGCCAATAGACTGGTCCACCTCTTGGAGGAGCGCCAATCGGAGACGCGCCGAGATGTCGTCCGCTGGGACGGATCGATCATGAAATCGGCTGTAAAAATTTACCTTTCTCGTTAAGATGTATTAAGATCGAATAGACACTCACAGTGAACGGTGCTCAGACAGCATCCACAACGTTGATGTTCTCGTTCAACTAGATGGTATTCCCTCGATGACCTCGTCGACCGTTAACGGGTCCCGTTCCGAACGAACGAAGAAACGTCGACACGCACCAAACCCGCGATACGCGACGAGTCGTTTTTGCGCATTTTTCACTGGAATTTCGGCACGGATACTGTCCTCGACGATGTCGAAGGGGCTTCCGCGAGCCCGAGAGGATTAGTCGCGTACTCTGATGACATTTTCATCGGTTGCAGGAAACATCGTGTATCGATTGGCGCGTGTACTAACCTCGCCACGTTCCGAGCCCGCGATGGCGGCGCCGTCCGCGGAGCGCTCCGCAACTAACCTTTTGAAATGGGCAGCCATGATTATAGGATTGTATTTCGAAGTCGATAAGGAAGTTCACTGATATCGATTACGTTACCGGTGACGGTTATCATCGGGGAATTGATTTGTTCAGGAATGGCTGGGAAATGGCTCTGGAATGTCGAGGAGCTCTGAAAAAGAACGATTTGGGTCACCACATTTAGCACGGTCAATTTATTTTATAAACACTTTCGGTGTAAAAATATATACTTACAATAGCGCTCTGTGTATAACGTGTAACGAATGCACACTCAAAAATTACGGAAGTATCACGCCCTGCAGAGTTAACAGTGATTCTATGAAAGTAATGCAGTTATTAAGCAACGTGTAGATTGCACTGATTTCTACGTAAGAGGCAATGGGTCATTCCACCGCCAGTGACCGTAGTTGAGAAAGTCTCGGGTTTCGTAACATCGCAGAGACCCCTGAATTTAATATAGAGTCTAATATCTTTACTGAGGATGGAACTTCTTGTTGGAATCGGAGGCCATGTCGCGGAGCAGTTGGCACGGCTTGAACGATTCCCCGTAGTGGGCCTGGAATTCTTCCATCTTGTTCACCAGTCTTCGAGCACCGAAGGTGTCGACCCAACGGAATGGTCCGCCAGAGAATGGTGGGAAGCCTAGACCGAAAACTGCTCCAATATCTCCTTCGAGCTGCGGGGAAATATTTAACGGTTTTATTTAATAACGTTGCATCGGGATAGAAATGATTTAGTAATTTTTACCGGGTTCGCGAGGATGTTCTCTTCCAGACACATGACCGCTTCGTTGACAAATCGAGAGACCATTCTCATCTGGCGATCTTCGTCGGACGTGCTGCCTTTAGGCTCCAATTTGTACTTCTTGAGGATATCTATCGCCTGCATGTTCACCTGCTTATGCTTAGAGCCTTTTTCATAGACGAAAATACCCTTACCCGATTTACGACCTAAAGGAGAGATGAGTGATTAAAAGGTCCTCTCGTTCGGTAACAATTGTATTTACTGATTTCCTTGATCGTCTTGTACCTAAGAATCCAGCCTTCACCATCGCGACGAGGACGTTGTCGTCACCAACTTGGAATCTGGCCCCTAATGCCTTACTAAGGTCTACACTGATGTGTGCCCCTACATCGATGCCGACTTCGTCGGATAATGTGGCTAATCCCACAGGGAAACCGAATGATTTCGTCAAGTTATCTAGATCTACAGGATCTACGCCTTCCTGCATGCAAAAGTAATAGCAGCATGAAGCGTACGCTTTAATGAAGAAATTGTTCTTGTGGAAAATAAACAAAAAACAAAATATAACATACCTGTAAGAGCTTGACTCCTTCTGCTATCATAGCACTAAGTATCCTTGTGGTATAGAACCCAGGTCCATCGCCAACAGTAATGACTACTTTGCCTTGTTTTAAACCAACGTCAACGGCAGTTCTGATGGTCTCGTCAGCGGTTCCCTTGTGAGTGATAATTTCTAGGAGTTGCATCTTGTCCACTGGAGAGAAATAATGCATACCGATGACCTGAAATTGATTATTGTTATCGATAACGTTTCATTCAGAGAGAAGTGCACATATTAAATAATTTAGTTCTGATTTTTACTTTGTCAGGTCTGCTACTGCCAGCAGCAATCTTGGTAATAGGGATGGCAGATGTATTTGTTGCTATTATACAGTGCGATGGAGTAACAGATTCGATCTCTTTAATGACCTTATGCTTAATTGAAAGGTCTTCAAATACAGCTTCTATAACGATGTCAGCCTTCTTAAACGAGTCGTACGATAACGTCGGCAAGAGATTCGCCAAATATCGGTCTTTTTCCAGACTAAAAGAGACAAAAAATTAAGTTGCTTGCAGTTCTATTTTTGGGGACCTATGTAAATGTTGCACTTTATCAGCACGTGAACCTTGTTAAGCGTTTCCTCTTAACTGCCTGTAGCAAGTTAGTCTGAATTTGGCCGAGACCTCTACCAAGACCAGCCTCATTTGTATCCTTTAAAATTACATTATATCCTTTATCGATGCTGACTTGTGCGATGCCAGCACCCATTAGGCCTGCACCAACAACAGCTACTGTCCTGTTAGAAATGAAAACACATTTTTCATTAACTCATGAAATTTTTATGGGAAAATATTCAAAATTCATTTTGGTTACTTGATTTTTATTACTAACTTGGTAGCACTTTTGGGCGGTCCAAATCGATTTCTCTTGCAAGCAGTCTGGCCAAAGAAGAGACTTATTAGACCTTTACACTGTGGGGTGACTGCTAATTGTCCAAAAGCTCGAGCTTCTGCCTCGAATCCGGCATCAATACCTTTATCGAGACCAGTGCGAACCACTTCTAATATTTTAAGCGGAGCTGGATAAAGACCCCTTGAAGCCTTCATGACTTGCGCTTTCGCTTTCTTGAATATTTGATCTCTAACAAAATTTAAGCCGAAAGCAAAGCTCATTACTTTTTGCGTAACATTCTTTGGTTTACGATCGATGCTTAGTTTCCCGTTTGCAATATCCTTGGCAGCCAATATTGCAGTTTCCTCCAGGTACCTTAATGTGCTACTCGCAACAAAAGAAAATTTATTGCCTATAATTAATGTACTGTCTTAGGATTTAATAATATGGCACAATGCCGTTTGTTTATTAGCGTTAGAAAATACTTACTTTTCCTTTGGTGTAGCAAGTCCTGGACCAAGAGGACTGACCACTACATCGACGAATCCAAGCTTCTTCGCTTTATCAGGCCTAATATTCTTGCCTGTTAAAATCATGTCTAAGGCATCTGGGAGAGAAACTAATTTGGGTAAACGTTGTGTACCCCCTGCACCAGGAAGAAGACCCAACATCACTTCGGGAAGACCTAGTTTAGTTTTTGGATCATTTACCGCTACCCGGTAATGACATGCCAATGCCACCTAGAATAAAAATGAATGATATATTTTTGTGTTAAAGATCCTTTGGTCAGTTATTAACAAACTTTTGTCGGTAACATTTTTCATAAGCAAATGGGAAAGTAAACCAACAGTAAACTTAATGAATGCACTTTATCATGACAGGGTTACTGGAAAAAATATAACATATACATTAATTAATCACTATCGAATTTAACTGGCGCATAGAAATACAAAATAATCAAATAAAAGTCTACCTCAAGACCACCGCCCAGGCAACTGCCTTGAATTGCTGCAACTATCGGTTTCTTACTTTCCGCTATTGAGTTGAGAATTCGTTGGCCCCCTTTGCATAACTCGTATCCATCGTTCTCGTCTTTGAACTTTTGAACCATTGTAATATCTGCACCAGCAATGAAACAATCAGGTTTTCCACTGGTGAAGACGACTGATCTGACTGAAGAGTTTGAATCAATTTCTCTTAAAACCGATGCTATTTCCTCCATAACTTCTTGATTCAATGAATTCACCTATATATTTTTAAACCATTAATCGTTTTACCATATTCATACATTAATTAATCTTCTTACTAAAATAACAAATACTTTAATAAAAAAGCCTAAAAAAAGGTAAATACACCTATCATCAAATACCTTTGCCCCTGGAGAATCCAGGGAAATTACCGCAACATCATCGACAATCTTTGACTTAAAGTGTTTCTTATCAGAAGCACTTGCTATAGTCCTCAGTGGTTGATACAAAGCTAGAAAAGGAAAAAAAATACTTATATCAATATGCAACATAGTAAATATTAATTTTCAAAGTACACAATACATTATCGATTATCTACCACATATGTGCATTATCGATAACGTTAGCTTCTTAAGATATAATATTTAATGTCAACAGGAGGAAGAATTCAAGAAAAGTAAATACTAGATACTAAAGGTATACTTGATAATAAAACTTATGATTTCTTATGAACACTCAATACATTCCAAAGTCAATAGATAAGTTACAATGCTTCACGATGATTGACGATACCTGCGATAAGCATAAACACTCTTTAACCAAGCATAATTACATAATTTATGAAGCAGTAGCAATTCATTTAGCATTCTCTGGTACTCTTTCGAGTTACATTTTCTACATGGTGTAACGAGTTTAAACTCTGACCATGAGTACGAAATCCAGCTACAAAGTTCATTGACATTTTTTCTAGGCTTATCTAGGGTTGTCCATAGAACAGTAAGTGATCATGCAACTCATCCAAGCCCAAATGGTTATGTATTTTTATTCCAAAATTAGTCTTTGCAGAGGGATCAAAGGTTACATCGACATAATCGTCGAGGGTCCGCCTGCCTAAAAGAAGTGACCCGACATTCTCGCCTTGATTAATCACCTGCTCTCGTGATATAGTTGATGTTTGTCCTCGAGAATTTGGTGAGGGCCCCAAAGATTCTGCAACTCGCCATGGTGCAGGTTAATCTCGCAATCCCCGGTCCGTTCGAAAAGGTCGTCGATGAGCGCCGGGTGCTCTATCGTGATCCTCGCCTGGCTCTCACTACCACAGACACTGATCGACATAGATAAGCTTCTTACTACATGTAACGTGCACCGAGTCGCTAATGCGAAGCCGGTTATAACCTCTTTTACGTGTGTGCATATCTGCATGCATACATACATAAGGGACAGCGCACGCAACGCAAGCGCAATGAATTCATGGGCGCGATCGGCGAGTTAAATGACATCGTCCTCCAGTTGGGCTCTTTTTAGGACTTTGACCCGGTTTAACGTAACTCCTCGCATATACGATTCGCTACATAACTGGGCTTTTCTTAATATTTGCGCGTTTGTGTGCCGTGGCCTCGCTGAGTGACGTCTTTAAATGCAAGCATAATGTGTGTCGCCAGAAATGAGTTGAGAAATTGCTCATGGGCAGGATCGCGAGATCGAGTCCTGTGCTGCCCCCTGATGGAAAATGCAAATAGCTAACGCACTTGCCACCTGGGGGGGGGGCTATTACGTAATGCAATTGAGCGAAAATGTGAAAAATGAGTAGCCCACGTTATTAAGGAACGTTTTTAGTGGTGAAAATGCGAGATCATTCATATGAACTGGCTCGATACAAATTTTTAAGCGAAAAATATTACTAGACTGGAAGTGCTAGTGATCTCGTTCTTTCATATAGCGAATATGTAATTCGGCGCATAAACCCACGTGAGATGAAAGTGCGAGAAGTGAGCGCTCTCGTCAAAAATACGTAATAAACGTCCTGATATCCTAGAAACTCGAGAGTGGACACACTTTGCGTCTCTATGCTGTAAATCTTCTCTACTTTTATTTGAAGTCGCCTAGCGGCCATCTTGGAATTCTAACGGCGGCCATCTTAGAACAATATGGCGTCCAGTTCTGATTGCGCGTTCGATCATTTCGGAGTGCTCCGTAGCAGCTTATTGCTGAAATTTCGGAATTGCAATCGAGCGCCGATTGCGTGAACTACGTAGCTACGTCGATTTCGAGGTCGTCATCGCAGGATTCTTCCTGGGAACGTCGAATTTACGGTAATAACTGGTGATTGGGTTAATGCCAGCTCCCAGTGTCTCCCACAACGTCGACACGATTTCCTCCTTCGTCGGCCTTTTCCCCTCCACCCGGCGGTCGATCCTAGATATTTCCTCGCCTTTTCCGATATCTCCGAGCACGCGTCGCTTTCGCTCCATCAGGGACATAAATTACCGGTGATAGTGCTACATGGGCGGAATTAGTAATCAATATCTCATACGCCGTGTCAATGGTCAGTTTTGACACTTTATTTAGACCCTAGCCTTCGGTTTTCCAATGGACTGCATTTTTCTAAATTTATCTTACGCGGTTCTTAATGTATCTTTCAGGCAGATGTTTGTCATCAAGCAAATGAATCGATGCTAGATAGGCGTTGAGTCAAAGGAATTTCTTGTATCAACCTGTCCCCACGGTAGAGCATTCCATTCATTCGAGCAGAGATGGCTGAAGCGTTACGCCTGCAAAGCGAAGAGCATCGTTAAAACGGACATCGTTGGACGGTTCGATGAAGAGAGTTGAGATATATGGTAATTACTAGGAATTAATACTGTTCAATGTTGCCACTTTTATTCTGTGTAAAGTAGTTATTACACATTTGTAATGTTAATTTAACATGATTTTTATAGAAATCTACAGCGATCGGTTGGGTCTTCTCAAAGCACACTTTGGAACACGTTTTCCCAGTGAATCCCTCAGTATTGGTCAGATGCTAAGTTGGGACGAATTCAATCAGCAAGAAGATCGAAGATCCACTGAATCATTGCTTGCATGAAGCAACTGGCCGTATCAGTCCTGACATCGCTGGATAGTTGCTCAGAAGAGCTATTCGCATGAAGCAAACATCCCCTTCATCACCAACATCAGCATTCTTCTTCAAGAAAAATCATAATACACGGTAATTAATAAAATTCAATGTTCCGATGAATTATCTTTTTTTGACATTATTTTTCTGTCGCATCATTCTTTATATCGTACATTTAAACTGTAGTCATTTATTGAATTTTTTACAGGGGCCGACGCCAGTCGGTGGGGTCTTTCAGTCAAATGTGTTACACCAAGTGGACAGATCGAACTTAAGTAAAGACTTCGATTAAACGCAGAACTTCGCAGCAGAGCTTCGGAGTAAGCGTAGTAAAGGGAGCGAAGTATGGCAGAGGAGAGCGGCGAGGTCAAGTCGGCGGGGCCGGCCTCGCCAAGGAGTCCACAGAGTGGAGGCACAGCCACTGCCAAGGCCAGCAGCCCCAGATCTCCCCGTCAGCCTCGTCGAGTGAAGTTGACGGAGCAACAATTGGACAGCTTGACCAGGGACGAGTTGGCAGCCAAGTGGCGTGAGCAAGACTTGTATGTGGAGTGTCTAGAGGCGCAGGCGGCAGCCCAGGAAGGTACTCAGATCACACGAGTGAGGCCACACTCACTCGCCCACATTTCTTACGCGAACCGAATATGTCAAACCAGCGAGACTCTCGTAGGGATAATAAGTGTTTGACTTTGTGGCACCGTCTCTCCTCGGTGCGGTCTAGTCTGTGATCTAGTCTAGTCATAAGGCTTCAAATGGTGGGACCATTGATTAGTGGAAAAAAATATGGTTCTTCCCAGAAAACGAAACAAATTCAATCCCAAAAAAAGATTCAGTTACCTTGTCCAAGAAATATCGATAGTCATTAGTTTATTTGAAACTTCTTTAAGATACGAGAATGAATGCCAATTTTTCTGAATGAAATTGCTACTCAATAGCATTCGCTTAATTATTATTCCTTGCAATGTGTAATGACGTTATATCGATAATTCATTGCCTTAACGAAGATTTGAATTTGTCTTTGAAAGATATCGATATTTCTTGGAGGTTTAATTGTTCACAAAATGTACAGTTTGGGATTGTAACAAAGGTTGCACAATTCGTTTCCTGGGAATTAATTTCATACATAGAATCAATTAAGGCTTGAAAGATCTCAATCTGATTCCACCGTTACCTATGATTAAGTAAGGGTCTGGATGTTAAACTAATTATAAGGTGTAGGAAGTAGGATTGCGTAAAGGTTCCCGCTGCCCTAACAGGGCTCCAGGCTACCAAAGCTCGGTGGGTCCTGGATAGTGGTGCTCGCATTTTATTTTCCAAGGTTACCGTGAGATGCAAACAAATTGTGCCAGTCCTCTGCCTAATTGTGCACGTGGTACAAGGGATCCGATTCTGGATCTAGAAAAAAGTTGCATGGCGAGGTCTCCTCAGAATTTGCATCGTGTCGCTCGGAAGGAAGCTTGGTGCGATGTGTGTCGCGAGTTAATTAGCAAAAATTCTGGTGAATCGTTTAAAATGAGTAGCATCAAGTATTCTAGTCGACAGTGTCAGTGCAGTGCTCACAGTTCCATGGGTAAGACCAGGAGTAAAAGTGTCGAGATTACCCTTTTGCGTGTTCGGGGAGGTCTTTCCAATCGAGTGATTTTGCTTCGACCGTCCACTCAGTCGCTCGATGGGAAATGGTCTATCGAGTCAACGGTCCGTCAAGGAATCACCATCCTATGTGTGATCAGCTCCTCGGTGAACGTAGCAACAAGTGTGCTCTCGTTGCAGACGTGACGTGGAAAACAAACGAAATTCTTGCACTTCTCAGAAGTTGCAGAGAGAAACGTGTTAGTGAGATTTCCCTACCACTGATGCGACGAAACCCCTCACTCGGAGTTCTGTCCTTGGAGAGCCCTCGTCGTGGACGACGTTGACAGTTCCTTCGTCCTTCGCAGCTCTGCTGTTAGGAACGAAGGAAAGGCCATGCAACCGGTTGGTGCCACAGAACCAAATTCGAGATAGGAGAGCTCGCAACTACACATCACAATGTCAAAGTATGCGTCAAGTTAAGGATCTCAGTTATCGGACCTCACCGGTCCAGGTCACTATCACGAACCTCACCGAGGACATACGGTTTTAAACTTAATTCGGCATTAAGACCACTCGATCTCCGCCATCAAGTAGGACGGGCTGCATCTGTCGAGACACGTCTCAGCAAATCACAGCTCGCGGTGTCCTTTGTGTTTCCCTTCGATTCTCAATGCCTACATGTCATCGGATGATCTGCCATCCGTTTCCAGTATTCACTTTACCGCAGGAGTTACTATCCAAGTGATTCCTCCATGAAGCATTGCTAATCCCTTAAGGCGAAGAACTGTGTAGTGCAAAACCTGTCAATCTATTTATAACACTTTGATGTACTTTTTAAATCTGACAATACCTATCGGCTGAAACGGTTGCCTGTATTTTTTTTTTCCACATTTCAGTGTATTAATTGTATCGTGCGAAGGAAATTGGCTTGAATATTTCCACTACACAGAAGAAATCATAGAATCTAGAGAGTAGATTAAATTGAAATTCATCATGACTCCTCTTTGTAGGTGAAGTAGGCTCATTGCGAGAGTCGGAGGAGAAATACAGGCAGCAGTATGCGGAGGCTTCGCATCGAGAGAAAATCCTTGTCAGGAGACTGGCGTCGAAGGAACAGGAACTTCAAGAATATGTAGTACGTATGACTCGGACCATTGTAATTTCCATTACTTTCTTCAATGTCTTTATCACCAAGAACGACACAATTGTTTCGCAGAATCAGATAGCGGAGATGAAGGCAGCCAATGCTCCAGCTGCGGCAGCACTGCGATCAGCCCTCCTGGATCCAGCAGTGAACATTTTAATCCAGAAACTCCGTCAAGAGCTCGTCACTACCAAAGCTAAACTCGAGGACACCCAAAATGAACTCAGCGCTTGGAAATTCACACCAGACAGGTACACTCTATTGGTTATATCTCTCCAACATCTACTATAGTCTCAAAAGTCTAACCTCAATGTTTGTTTTCCTTTAGTAATACGGGGAAAAGATTAATGGCGAAGTGCAGGTTACTTTATCAAGAGAACGAGGAGCTCGGCCGAATGATCGCGAGTGGTCGCATCGCGAAGCTAGAGGGCGAGTTGGCATTGCAGAAAAGCTTCAGCGAAGAAGTGAAGAAGTCTCAGTCTGGTGAGATACGAATAATAATAATATAATACCGATGAAGACTAATTAGAATAAATTTAATAGTTGAGTCAGTTATTTCATATCACCTTAAGTATCTCATTGATGTGAGCGTTAATCATTCGATTTTTTTTTTTTTTTTTTTTTAGAGTTGGACGAGTTCCTGCAAGACTTGGATGAAGACGTGGAGGGCATGCAGAGTACCATCTACTTTCTACAACAAGAACTGCGCAAGGCCAGGGAATCGGTGACCTTGTTGCAACAGGAGAATGCAACCCTGAAGACGACCTCCGGCGAGTCGAACCTGACGAATGGACTGTCGCCTCGAACCCCACCGATCAAGAAGGAGGACGTCGAGGAGGCTGCGGCGACGACGACCGAGACAACGGAGGGGAAGGCTCTGAAGAACGAAGACAGTGAGGTGTGCAAAGGTGCAAGGACTCCTCCGCTTCCGACCATCCTGTCTCCTAGGAGTCAGGTTGTCGAAGGGACTGACCGGGTCGAAAGAGGTGAAAGGACAGACCGGAGACCTAATCTACCGGAGCACCTGGACGACAGCTCTGGTGATTCCCCTGCTCTGATCATCAAAGTTGAGAACGAGGAGCTCAGCGACAGGGAAGAGGAGGACCAAGAACACGAGGAAGAGGCTTCGGAAGGTCGCGGCAAGAGGAGGACTCTCAGGACTAAAACTAATAGTAGGAACAGTGGTAAGAGTAACGGTGAGGAGGTGGTGACGAGGACGACCCGCGGTCGGGATAGGACAAAACGGGAGAAAAGTGCTCCGGGTAGTGACGAGGAGAGGATCCGCAAGAAGAAACGGCGAGAGAGCGTGCTTTCCCTCGACTACAATGAAGCAGATGACGATGCCCTGGTCCTGACCAACGGAGAGACCCTACAGAGTGACCCGGAGTGAGGAACTCTCTGGCTCAGAGGTACCGTAAGGATAGTGACACATACCGAAGGGCACAACGAAGGATTCTGTAATATATCGATAGGTACCAAAGGCACTGTTCACTCCGATGGAGGACTCCGAAACGTTTGACTATGTCGGAACATCTTATAGCCGGGACAAACTGTGTGAGAGATGGGCAAAATATAGTGCAGGATGAGTTTCTCGAGGGGTGATCCTAACAGTGACTTGATCGTACTAACGTATCCATACACTAATGTGCAATCATCCTGCCCATCTCTGCTTCGAGCACATTAATAACACCATCGATGGTAATTATCCAATGATCTCGATAATCAATGGTGATATTAAATTTTAACATTGTGCCTCAGTGCAAATGGTTTATACAACAGTTTGTCATGGATGACAGCTTTGGCTTGAATCTACAAATGACTCGGACTCGATGCAAAATCATTTGGCATTGAACCTCATTAATTGTGGTTGCTCCGTCACCGTGCCATCTTGTGATTTATTTATATTATCTGAAGCAAACTATTGTGTTTTGTGGTTTTTCTCAATTAAATTTTCTTTGCAGTAGAAATTTATTTAAGCATATTTGAGTTCGGTCCGAGTCGAGTCATTTGGAGAGGCAAGCTTGAGACTTAGACATATCGAATCATCTAGGCAACGGCACAGAGATTCGTGATTCGAGTCTTCGGAGACGTTTGCGGAGTCTACTCAAAAGCCTTTTCGGATCGCAAGCTCGTCAAAGGCTCATTGATCTGTCTTGAGAATTTATCGACACATGGATGGGATCAATCGGAAGGTACTGGGTAGTGAAGCATTTCGACCACCAGGGCACACGGTACACGTTAAAGAAATAACTGAAGTGGATACTCGTGTATAATATATTTTTTGTATTCGCAGCGTCCGCAATTTATTTCCTCGCAGTCGGCTGTTCAATAGCTGACTTCCAGAACTAGGACATTTCTGTTCAATAACCTCTTTTGCATCAGGTGCAATATCTTACAGTATCTACTACAACTGTCCATTTGGGACATTGCTTTAGTCATTAAGGGAAAACATTCGTTTTTAATCTGGTGACGATGAGTTCACAACAAATTCGATTCGACAGTCAAAACCAAGACCAGTGAGTTTTTCTTTTACTTGACACTGACCTTTTCTTTTGTTCTTCTTTTTCTTCTTTTTTTTTAGCAAAGTGAACTTGATTTGGACTTCCATGAGCCGTTTCAGTTTGAAAAGAGCAAGCATTTTTAAGATTTAATTTAACAAAAATGTTATTTCAAGCCAATGACTTTACCAAGCTGTCAGTTGTGCACCAAATGCCGTAATATATTTTTCTCGTAGGAGCGGTGATTGTTCAGAAACGTTCTTGTTCCGTCAGTATGCCTGTTAGAAGGTAGGCTTCCAGGCACTAATCGATCCTATATCCCATCGCTCGTGTATAATATCTATGTATAAATAATATAATTGTATGTAAGAGGAATTTATATGTATACATACGAAAACGATTAAGGAATCATTGCGTAAAACCTGTACTCTCGGTGGTGTCCACGCGAGTTGAAACTGGAAATTGTATAATAACATGCGGGACGTTACATCGTCGTAAGTCCCAGGTAAAGTTAAGACTTCTAGAGGAGCCGACGGAGAGGGAACACGTTAGTCGACTTAAGAGCCGACGCGAACGAGGCGTGCAACGTGTCACTATAGATTTACCTAGCGTTAAACACATCACAAGGCAGTAACTCGACAGGACTCTTGCAATTTGTTAAACCGTCTTTCTTTACCCCATGCAACCCATCGGAAGCAGCACCCCTAACTTACCTCCCGGAAAACCGAACCCGTAACTCGACTGTACAAAGTGTTTACATTGCTATTTTATATCTCACCCGCATATATTAATATACGTTTGTTTTATATCGTCCCTTTCGGAAACGTTTACTTTTATGGTAATAGTTTTGCCTATTGTGAAAAATATATTTTCAAACATTGACGAGTGTTCGTGGTTCGCAAGTTATCCTTTCTTTTATTTCCTGAGTCACCAAATAGACGCGCTGAAGAGGTTAGGTTGGACAGCACGTGCGTCGAAGATAGGTTAAGCGGCACGTGCGTTGGAGAGGTCAGGAACAGCACACGTATCACGTAATCAACTAATCTGGTTTGCTATTGTCACTAATATTTATTAGAATTCTCGTTACATTCGGGCTTAAATATAAATGTGATGAATCGTCGTACGTAACTATTAAAAACTATATGTACAGGTAATGAGGCGGCGCGTAAGTCCTGGGTGCGCGGCCCCGCCATTTAATCCAACTCGAAAGAAGTGCGAGCGAATGATCGTGCCTTTTGGTGGGACACGGCCAGGAGGGGAAATTAATACCTCGAATATGCGAACGATCACGCGTGGGTGGTGTGGTTGCGAATAAATATTAAAGCAAGAGCGCGGCGGAGTCGGGACTCCGCCGACGTGCCACGTCGCGGCCTGAAGAAGCGGCGACCTCGGAAGTATTATTTAATCCTCGCTGACCGTGCTCTTCTTCGGGGAAGTCCCTCCCGCGAATCTTAAAAATCGACTCGTACCATCCGACACGAGTCGGCACGTATCGGTGTCCAAGACAAATTTGATAACGCTTTTCAACGGCACGGTTAAATTCCGTTGAAGGATAGTGCGCGCAGAAAAGCGAAGATCGGTTAATCGAAGATAAAAAAAAATCCATTGGCTGTATTTAATTGTGAAAAATCGTTTCGATCGAGTGAACCTAATTTCTAGCAGTTTCAGTCTCCTCGTCGATTTTAGAAAACACTTTCAAAGATCAGCCAGATTTTTATGTTATAAACGTATCAGAATGAATGTTTCGCGCGATCCACCATACTCGTTTACGTGATAACCGCGATTCAATTGTTTGAAGAGAATAGTTACATTGGAAGAAAGTTGAAAGGGTTTGTCGGAACGGATACGCGTCGGCCTGGGTCGGATCGCTCGAGTCGGCCTCGAATTGTCTCGTTTTCTCCTCTCTTCTCTACGGAGGTCGCACTTACGCCTAAGTAACGCGGGCTAGGTGTATTATCTCGTAATAGTTAATGTTTAGAGGCTAACGCTGTCCGCGTGGGTACTCAGAGTCGAGGACATTCGGAGACGCTCCGCCAGCCGAACACGCCGGACAGCGGGGAATATTTCCTATAATGATTGCTTATGGTTAAGTTAGCACTTAATCGCGCTTCGTCCAAACGATCGGGCGTTGAAGGCTGGATCGATCTCTGGAGGGCTAAATGGCTCTGATGGGTTCGGCCGATCGATCCGATCGACCGATCGCTGTTGGGAGATCGCTTGGTGGGCGCACTCGCCCCTGAAGATCAGGCGTTGGTCCGAGCCCTATCCGGCTGGTCTCGTGATTTCGAGAACCAATGTCCCTCCTTTCCAGGCGGTGCCAATGACTGCTGGGGAACTCCTGAAGAATTAAGAGATATGAAAGATGGACGCCACCCGGTGCGGCCTCGGTCGAGACGCTGGGACCAACGCCGGATCTTCGGCGGCGCGCAGAAGACGAAGACGTTCTTTCTTGAATCTGCTCCGAGGCGTCCCCTTCCAAACACCTCCTCGATCTTCCTGGATCTTCCAGGGATCGATGGGAGGTGGTAGGGGCTCGCTAGAAGCGATTCCTCTTCTGGGCGGCTCCTAGTTGATCCGGCCTTTGTGCGTCATGTAGCTGATGCTGTCCGATAGCAGCTTGTCGCGAGCTGCTCGTCGCATCCTTGAGCACATGGCCAGCAGGGTGCCCGCCATTATGCACAAAAGTCCGCAGCCTAACCCCACCACGGTGCTGACTATCGTGGATCTCAGGCACACCCTGTCCCCGGTGTTCTCGGTTGTACCTAGAAGAAGAACGAGAGTTTTCGGATAATGTTTCACAGGGATGAGACATGTCGGATGTTTCAACTCGAGCAAGAGTAGAGGGTGTATTAGGGTTGACCTGAGGCCAGACTTTAGTCGATAAAGTGTTCCACCCGGCCTGTAACTCGTATTTCCTCTGTGGTATTGTTTTAGAGGTGCAAGGTTGTCGTAAAGATCCTCGGGCGCCTCGGCGCTGCGAATGCGCTTGGCGCGAGACTCAGGCGGGCTCCTAGAGTAGATTTTTAGTGACAGTCTTCGGGCACTTACTGCGACGAGCCGAGGAATTCTGGAAGAGAGCAGGCTCGGTGTCGGCCTCTCCTTCCTGGAGGACTCGCAAAGACTGGAAGAGGTTGACATTTTCCGAGAGATTTGTCGCCGGGGTCGACGGTCCTCCAAGCTGGCCGTCCGCCGATCTCTTCGACACCGTTTTTGCGTTTCGCCAGTGACAAGGTTGGCTCTGAAAAGCGAATCATCCGGTGAGTTATTATCCTCACGTAAGGAATTCTCAAAGAGAAT
Source organism: Orussus abietinus (assembly GCF_000612105.2). Lineage (NCBI taxonomy): Eukaryota > Metazoa > Arthropoda > Insecta > Hymenoptera > Orussidae > Orussus > Orussus abietinus. The sequence continues at coordinate 541,404 of NW_019396002.1, forward strand.
TAACAATGAATTCACCTTTCGTCTGATTATACTTACAGGACATCTTCCGTGACACATGCGCACGTCGCACTCGATGTAAAGAGCCGGGGAACCGGTGAACCTGAACGTCTTCATGTACGCGAAGACCTGGGTCTCGAAGAGCCCACTTTCGGACCAGGATCCCCGGAATCTGCTTATCAACTTATCGTCCACCGGACAGCCGTATTGGTCGATCAGCTGGATCCTTTTGTTCCCGCCATTATGGGCGTAGCAGTCGTTTACAACGATGTCGAAACCGTCTATCGACGGTAATTAAAGGTATTAACAATTTAACTATTGTATTAATAATTTTATTAATTTATTAATTTTAGAGGTTCAGTAATAAATAATATAATCAAGTTGTTTGGCCTGGCCATCAAGCATCGTCCATCGTCGTTGACCGATCAGCTGATCGGGTCTGAATTGGTTTTCCCGATGCGCTAGATCTCTTTACGCGTGTTTTATTTATAGGAAGCGTTTAGTTACCGTATTTACTGCGCATGTAGATTATCAGTGTCAATGGGTCGCCCACTCGAACTGGTCCGGCTACTCTGGTCCCCGTTGTCCCATATCCATATCTGATCTCCATGTAACACTCCGGCGGTTGCAGGGTGAACACTACGGGATTCCCCGTCGCGACCCTGAAAATGTGTTAATTCAATTAAATCGTGGTAGCTGCATTAATATAATGAAATAGTGCCTATTAAAAATATATTAATTCGACGGAATCGTGCCTAATAATAAATGTATCAATTTAATGGTGTCGCTCCACTTTCTAGTAGAACGCCGCGAGAAAAAAAACGCTACTCTCGACTTACTCAACGTCGAGAAACGGAAAGGTGACCGTCTTCCAGAAGTCGTAGCCGTACTCGCAGGTGACTTTGAAGTGCTCGTCAAACTCCTCCTCGATCAGAGGATTGTACTGCACGGTAACGGTGTTCCACATGAGGTTTTTCTGCAACGTGGGAATCAACCATAATGTACCATCGTAGAACACGCGCGAGGGCGGATCGCGGATCCGTCGGTTCCCCTTCGTTTCCATTTCTTCGACTTACCGTAGGGTTCTTCCTGCTGTCCTGGTGATGAGTGTTTTCCCCTAGCGTGCCGCATCGGTTCAGCTGGATGTAAAATTCGTAATAATCGCGCCCGGTACCGTTAACGTACATGCAGTCGGGGTCATATGAGTATCCTGTAACCAAACACAGGAATCGATACAGGACAAGCAATGAAATTTCCAAAAAATCCCGCATAAAATTGACCTTAAACAAACATTAGAAAACGAACTCTCTCCACCCACCCAAAAAAAAAAAGGGAAATCGGTTCAAGCAAATTCATTTGTGATTATTTCATCGATATCAGAAAACGCTTTTATTGAGCTGCCCAAATTTCAATTCACTTGGTTAAATCGATTTCTTATTTTTTTATTTTTATTTTTTAATATCAGAAAACATATTTCAGTCAATTAATCGAATATTCCGGTTAAAAGTAGCAAATTGCTTCGACATTCGACTTGATCTACCATGATGTCAACCAAAGGATTTCGCCATATCGACCAGATATTGTCCGTATAATAAGCATATTTATAGTCGAATCAATGAAAAGTTGATTAATTCTATTAAATTTATTCTTTTACGGGCGATGTTCTCAGGAATGGGGGAGGGAAACACCTTTGGAGCGCTTGTTACAGTTCTTCGGCAAGTACTCGAAGAACCGCCCCAGTGAACGCGCGTTGAAGCCTTTCCTCCTTTTTCAAGGTATGCGTCGAGAATTTCTGTTCCGAGGATCATATCCAGTCTTAAATCGAGTGTCGACGCCGGCATTTCTTGCACCAGAGGGCGGTCGTCCAATGATTCTTAACGAGGCCGATCGCGCGAGAGGTCTTCTCATCTCTGGCCGAGTCGTAAACCATTGGACGTGGAATACAAATAACGGAAGGCGGTATTCAGGAAAAAGAGGGACTCCTGGTTACAGAGGACGGCGACGACGCGATGGATTTACGATAATTAGCTCTCAGCCATTTGTAAGGTCGTTAGTCGATCGTACAAGCTGGGAGACATCAATGCCCTCCCGTCCTGCACAGGCGATGCCGTATGTGCAGGGGAGGCATTCATGTCCGCCATTGTACGAACTGGAACGTGGTGCACGCATCACGATGTGATAGAAAAAAATACGAGGAAGGGGAATACACGAATCCCTTCCCCGAATCCTGGAGGACCCGAGTCCTGGCGACTCACCAGCTGAGTACAAGAGTCCCGCGAAGGAGCCGTTAAAGCCGATCCTGATCTTCATGTAGTCGTCCTGACATTCGGCCTCGATGTCTGCAAGGAGAAATAAGTATTAATTGATACTACTCTCCTAATACAACGTCATAATTCCAAAAATATTTTTTAAAAGCATCCCTAACGATGGATACATGGATTTCAGGAAATTCAGTGATCATGAAAGAGGGTGATACCAGGGGTGCGATAAAATTAATCTCGTAATTTTCGTAATTCAACAAAAGTCTGGTATACGAATGGAAATGGCGAATATTCCATTGATTAAAGTTATGACTTAATAAAATGAATTTCGTGATATAAATTAATCTCCTAACTTATTATATTAAATCGGGATTTTAATCGATGATTGGATGTATGCTGTATTTATACTTGTGATTATTGAAAATGTCAGGGAGCTTATCGGTGGCTCTCTTTTGTCAAATTTTAGGAATTAAGATTTAGCGTGTCGCAGGTCGTTTTAGTCAAGCTTATGGAGTGGCGAAGGGCGCGCGAAGAGGAAAATGTCGAAACCGAGACCGGTGTCCGGTGAAAGCGAAAGCAGCCGAGAAGTGCCCTCGGTGGCGTGTGCGTACACCCGTTGCTTCGACGTAACGACGTAACAGAGATAGAGACGATAGTTACACTCGAGGGGGGTCCGGTAGGACGAAGAGGGGCACCTCGAGGAGAGGCTCGCGAGGTCTTCGAGTAGTGCGTTCCTTCTCGGGGAAGGATGCACCCGCGGCCACGAAGACGTGGAATTAGAATCCAGAGGAACGGCGCGGCACGTAGCCGTGCTTTGTGTTCATCGGCCGGTAAAACGTCCGTGCGTTTAACAATGGCCGGCCCGAACGCACGGTCCGCCGACCATGAAGGATCGAGATCGATGCGACCGATGCGATGAACGACCGAGAACAGGACTCTAGGCTGCCCGAATACAGGAAGAACTCCTGGAATGGCTGGCTCGAAAATATGATTACCACTTTAGCGATTTAAATTCGAGTGGCGCCAGGGGCGAGGGATCGATCCTTTGGAGGGCAATTTTTTTTTACACTTTTGGTGTTCGATGAATTTTTAGACGATGAACGCGATGAACGCGATGAACGAACGGCTTTGGAAACATGTTTGACGCGAAAATTCGATTTCTACTTTTTCACTTGAAATCCGAGAGTGGGTGCGTGGATGAAACTCAAAGGCGAGGGATCGATCCTCGGAAGGATAACTTTCTTTCATTTTTTTTTTCCTAAGACCTTTAATTTTTATACGTTACTTCGATTATTAAGTGCGTGCCCTACAGACTTGTAATCCAGGATCAAGCAGAGCCGCACTTTGAATTACCGGCTCGCCATAAAGAACGGCGGATGAAGTCGCGGGACGGTAAAACGACCCACGGCTCATCCTAGTATGCAGAAGCCGTAAGGCACGCAGTTCCCAACAGCTGTTTAAACGGGCTGCGTCAATCATTAGGATTATTACTTTTTAATGCACACCGCGAAGGAAGATGGCCGATGTCATGGATCCCCGTTGCCGGCGCGTCTGCGCGCGTAATTGCGTTTACGGGTATTAAGGGATAACTCGATTGGGATTCGGATTTTATAAAATCTCGCAGACTTGAAAAATAACATAGTAAACTTCATCGAAAATCTTGCAGCCATATATGAAATATTGATGAATATAATCATTTCGAAGAAAAAGTCCCAGGACGAGTCTTCGCCCTTTTGTAAATCACACCGTGCATGGGAATGTTTCCTCCGTCCTGTGCATACATATGTATACATATTATGTTTGTATACAAGGGGAAGGGGGGAATTCACATGCAAGATTTTATTTTAGACCGAATCTTTAATATGTCATTTTTGCAGAATTCTCGGCCCGAACGTGGGATGCGACTTGCCCGAACCTAATCGCACTTGCGGTAGGTCAGTCACTCGGATGATCGGGGAAGTGATTCCGTGCTCGACGTCTTGGCCTCGCTACTCTCGTAATGTGCATACAACAACTGTTGAATGAATTTTACTCTGGCCCTTTTTTCCAGACGCCGCGTTTCCTGATCGCCGACAGTTAACCGTATGTCGACGCCTACGCGATCGTTACAATCTGCGAGTAACGGAGTATTTGCACAGGCCTTGATATGAGCGCCTAAATGAAAACGTGTTACACGATGTTTGACGTTTCATCAGGACGGCATGGAATCGCAAGCACGAAGATCAATTACGCTCCGAGGTAAGACCGTGAATCGCCCCGTGTAATCTCTCGGACGGCGCTAATCAATTTCTGGATCCTACGTATTTCCTAGCCTCCCGATTTCTTTCTAACTGACCACTTCCACGAAGAAACAATAGGGTGAAAAATAATATAAACAAAAAAAAAGTAACCTTGAATTTGAAAACTTTTTAATGCGACGTATCGTATACCGATATTCATTAAGTCTTATTTATGAGTCTTTCAGCGAACTTTATTATTATGCCAATCTTCACGGGCTGTAGATTCGTAAACGCATATATTTACATTAATTTACATAAATTGTTAACGCACGAGGAAATAATTAATATCCGACGATGAATACCTGAAAATATTTAGTTATATCGTGTTTTCCTGGGCTTGAAACAAAAATTGGGTTACAGGGGGTTTATGTTCATAGTTTTATCGATGTTCCTTATTTTTTATTTATCATTTCCGGAACGCTACACCGATCTGCCTCACTTCGGTTTGGTTGCGGTAGGTCGGGCATCCGCTTACACCGGCAGGCCATTTCCCGGCCGCCCTTCCGCTGGATGCACAACAAATTGTGTATGCATTCTCGTTGCGTAGAGGCCGGAGCCACCTCGTGCATACCTTTGGATAATCTTCCGGCCGTAGGAGAGTTAAGGGAAACTTAACTGACCGGCTCGAAGTCAATCGGGGATGCGCGGCCTCGGCTCGGCCGGCGAACCGAGAAGCGTCAGGCATGGAATACTTATTTGCATGTGTTCGGGTCAAAGTGGAGTAACGAGCGACACGTGCTGCAGACTCACAGCTGATCCTCCGAAAGACGTTACGACATCCTTTTAAGCGAATATTACAACTTCGAATAGCGTTACGCTCTATACGCGGACACTAATGATAGTAGCGACTCAGCCTCGAGGATTCGGACGCAGCGCGCGGAGTCGCTGCTGGGAGCTTATTCTCGAGTGAGTACGAATTTTTTTTTCACATAGGAATACATTCGCATGAAAAATTTCGCATTGTTTCAAGGTCGCGTCATTGGTCGTACACGAAACTGTCAATTTTGTATGCGAAAGTTGATTGCATGAACTCGTGGCGCAGCGCGCAGAGTCGCTGCTGGGAGCTTATTCTCGAGTGAGTACGAATTTTTTTTTCACATAGGAATACATTCGCATGAAAAATTTCGCATTGTTGCAAGGTCGCATCATTGGTCATACACGAAAGTGTCAATTTTTCATGCGAAAGTTGATTGCATGAACTCGTGGCGCAGCGCGCGGAGTCGTTGCTGGGAGCTTATTCTCGAGTGAGTACGAATTTTTTTTCACACAGGAATACATTCGCATGAAAAATTTCGCATTGTTGCGAAGTCGCATCATTGGTCGTACACGAAACTGTCAATTTTGCATGCGAAAGTTGATTGCATAAACTCGTGGCGCAGAGCGCGAAGTCGCTGCTGGGAGTCGATTCTCGAGTTCGTACGAATTTTTTTCGCGTACGAATAGATTCGCATGCAAAATTTCGCATTGTTGCAAAGTCTCTTCATTGGTTAATATTTGTAAGTCGTAAAGGAAATCGTCAATTTCGCATGCAAATGTTAATCGTATGAACTAAAGGATCGGGTCCCTGGACGTGCGCGCACTTGGAATGGTTCATGAAGAAATGCAGAAATGTCAATGGACATCTTCCTGAACCATGGAGATGGTACTTTGGGGACATTGAACCGACTTCTGGGCGTTTTCCAGCCCTGAGATGTTATCCTGGATTGGGTGGAAGTATCTCTTGCGCGGCTGCGTACAAATTGAGAGGGGTACCAGAAGCGTTCCTGGAGAACTCAGAATGTGGTCTTTAGTTTGCAAGAGTTGTTTTTGAGAGTCTGCAAGAGATGACCGGGGCTTGTGCTTATGACAAAACGTGCACACCCTGGGAACGGTGCATCAACAGTACTCGAAGAGGAGATCCTTCGGGGGACGTTGAACCGACTTGGCCTTGTCGTGATTAACTCTTCCTCTTGGAATTTAATCCAAGGGACGTGCAAAGAGTGCTCGTGAGTCTTAACACGACAATTAATGTATTCTGGGCTGGTATGGAATTTTGTTAGAACGAAACGACGCTCTTCAGGAAGGCTGAGCCTCCGCCATTCCGCGGGAACGATGCGAAAGCCGCGGGTAATTTGCATGCGCCGGTAACAATGGGGCCTTATTACGCGAGTGGCTTAAGGGTAAGGACGCGGTTTCCTCGGTCCCGAGGAAATTCGTCCAGGAGACCCGACGACTCGGAAGAGGAGGCTGCTTCGTCGAGATGGAGCGCGGTTATACGGCGTCGCGTTGAACTCTCTCATCTCGGTTAAGCACCGACCTGAAAGACTTATGGGAATCGGCAGTCCGCGGAGGATACATTAAACTTAATAGTTCTCCGTATAATTGACGATCGAGGGAGCGCAAAACTTCCCGCGGCTCGGCTTTACGGCTTCATTGAACCGGACCCTGAGGAAGAAGGCTACGAGTGCTCACCCCGAAGCTCTTCGGCACTCCTCGAGTTTTACCTCCAGCTGGGACCAAAATGGCGGCCATCCCTTTTGCAAAGCACTGAAAATCGAAGGAATCGAAAAAAAATTGGAATTCTGAACCGAGGAACCCTGAAAAAGAGGGTTGTAAATGTTCACCCCGGCTCTTCGGCGCTCATCGAGGTCTACCTCCGACTGGGACCAAAATGGCCGCCACCCCTGTTGTAACGTTTTGCTAAGAATCAAGGGGAGCGAGAAAATTCGCATTTCTAATTCAAGAACCAAATCTTTGATGAAGTTTTCGCGTCTCTACCAAATCGCCCCTCAACGACGACACTCGTAGGATGCCCACCGACGGCGATCGTGTATACACGCGGCGGCGTCGTTTTCTCCCGGCGCCGGTGCCGTACGACTTCCGACACCGTTTTAATTGCCGGTCTAACGGTAGCGATCTATCCCTCTCTCTCGATCCTCGATCCTCGATCCCGAATCGTCCGAGAGTTCCTCGACCTTGCGACGTGCGCGATATCGGGTCGACGCGCTCGTCGACGCGTTCTCTGGGAGACAGAAATGGAGGACCTCTTCGTGGTCCTCTTCGAGGGCGCGCCGGCCCCGAGAAACCGTTCGCGATTTCGCCGATTTATCCCCGCCTAACGGCTCGGCCGTTGGAGCGTTAAATTCCCGGTAACCGGGGAAAATACGTAATCCTCAGTGGTTGTCGAAGAGGACCTCGAGGATGGCCGGCGATCGTCCTCGAAGAGCTCGAAGAGCGTCGCCGGTCCTCCAATGGCGGCTTTTTCAGCCGGCTCGTAAAAGACGGCCCCAGGTGATCGGGGCCTCCTTCTGACGATGTAAATCGACCGAGGGGACGGGACGTACGCGGAAAGAAGAACCGTTTACGTGTAATGACACCTGGAGATATTGGGCGCGCCGGTGCGGTTTTACGATTCTTCTTCGAGCAGCAAGAAGCTTTATCGCTGGTGATGACGATGACGACGGGGAACCTTCGGTTCACGAGGGATAAAATGGGTCCTCGAGTAGCCGACTTCTTTGGCGGGAATTTTAAAAGTTGCTTGGAAGAGGTACAAATAAGATCAAATAGAATGATCCAGGGAGAAAATGGGTCCTCGAGTAGCTTCTTCGGCGGGAGTTTTAAATTTCCTTGGAAAAGGTATATATAAAATTAAATTGAATAATCCTTACGTTGCACTCGCGTGGTGTTGGGTCTGTATCTTCTGTGTTCCCTGTCCCAGGTTTCCGGATGCCGCCTCCAGTCATCTTCCGTGGTCCCCGTTCCTCCTCCACCGGCTAAACTTTGAAGACCCTGAAGAGTCTGCAGAGCTTGCAGATTCGGGTTCAAAGGACTGTTTCTCAACGAAGGGACAGGGACATAAGCAGCACCCTCTCCTACGTACACCACCTGGAAGCCACGAGATAAAAGTTACGAAAACTCAAGTAAGCCTGATTTTATCTAAACGTCTAAAGTAACGTAATTTCATAAATAAAATGAAACTCCGGCGACCAAAATCTGAATTTCTCTGAATGATTTTTATGTAAGGTCACTTTTTGCGATAAATACGGCTTTTAAACCGTAATGAAAAATGTCTGAAAGACGCCACGTAACACAAAATTTTAGCCTTAACGACGTAATGTTGTAATTCCATTGATGAACCCCGAAATCCAAATCTCTGCACGTAACATATAATCTTGCCTAAATAATTTTATTCAAATGTCTTCATTAACGGCGCGCCAGTTTTCGGGGGGAAGGAGAGAACGAGAGATTTCGGAGATCCCGAGGAGCGTGACGGCACTCTACCCTGACCTCTCCCACGTTAACCAGTCAGGGGCAAACGTGGAATGGTCAGGGACTGCGGCTCGGAGAAAAAGGCCCGGCAGTCCCGAAGAACCTCGAGAAGAAGCAACCGCACGACTCGCGCGTGACTAACTCCTTTACGAGTTCATTCCCTGGCCCCACCAGGAAGGTACACGCAGGAAGACGCAGGTACACGCAGGTACTTCCCCCGGTGGCCGTGCGCCGTTCTCCGGGAATTCACCTGGCAGCTTAATGCCTTCCTTTCCCTTCCTGCATTTTCTGGCCGGCGCGCGTTAGCGCGCCCTGAAGAAGTCTCCCCGGATGGGCTTTCGCCGTTGGCATCGGTCACACTTACCCTCTTCCGAGGTCGTCACGAATTGCCTACAAAACTGCGGATCATTCCTCTTCCGGACAATACATGGACTTTTATTTCACCGTGAGAATTCCGACGAGAGTAAATTTTCCCGAATTTTGGAGCCAAAACGTACTTGGCGAGGAACTGTATCGAGCCCCGTGCCAAAACGTACTTGGCGTGGAACTGTATCGAGCCTCGTGCCAAAACGTACTTGGCGAGGAACCCTACTAAATTTTCTGCCAAACTGTATAAGGAGTGAAATTGTAATTGGCACGAAACTATAGGGTGTCTTCATAAAGTGTTTCCGGTATAATGATGTATTTGGGGTAAAGCACTCTTTCTCGTCGATATGTCTATGGGGCGAAGTTGTACTTGGCGCGAGACTCTGTCGAGTTCCTCGATCCCCTTCACTCGGAGTATCTCGGTGACTTCTCTTCGGTCGGGGAGGCTGTCGTTGCGCAACAATACGTTGGCTAACTCTCGGCGATATATATCGGTATCGAGGCTCCGGATCGACCGGTCGATCCTACGAGGGGATTAGCGGTCGTGCGGTCTGGGTGTCGAAAGTCATTACGTCTGCCGCCTTTGCTCCAGGGAGGTCGGGTGAACGCACCGAAATGCGGACGAGGATGCGAAACCGGCTTCGAGATCGGGATCTGGAAACCGTCCTGGGAAGGATGCGCGCGAGGACGAGGCGTAGGTGTCGGAGGATGCGTCGGATGCCCCAGGATGCACCTATCGACACCCGATACCGATAGGCGTATCCTGCGGTCACCTGAGAATCTCTCGTGCGAAAGAGTCCATATTAAAAGATCTTTCGAATGGATGAATTAAAAAAAATCTATCCTTCAAAGAAATCCATTAAAAAAAAAATCTTTCGAACAAGACATCCCGTTAAACAAAAACCTACATTAAAAAAAAACATTCGTGCCAACGAGTCCGTTTTAAAAAAATGTTCCGCGCGGAACAGTCCCTTTAAAAAAAATCCTTCAGGGGAACGAGTCCTTCTGGAAGAATCTTTCGTGCGAAGAGATCCAATTGAAGACAATCTTGCGTGCAAAGGAGTCGGTTTTAAACATTGACGGGGAACCTCCTCTTCGTCCTTGATTAAAAAAAAAAAATCACTTTTTTCTTTTTTCAGGCGCCACGGTGCAGTAGGAGGCAGTGATTCTTCAGGATGCGGCGATTAAGTGCGATTATCCGGTCCGGAGCAGAAATCCTGCCCGAGGGCGGAATCGCGAATCCTGTCCTGGGGTAACGACGGGTTGTCCAGGATACGTCGCGACCCGTAACGAGTATATACGTTGGAAAATCTGCGTGGAGAGGAGGAATCGCGCATTCTCTCCATCTTGAACCTCTTTTCTCCTCTTGTTGCTCCCAGGAGCCTCGCAGGAATGGGATCTGGTTTCGGAGAGACCGCGGCTAGAAAAGCGGACCTCTTTCCTATCCTTCTTTTATCGTGTCTCGGTTTTTATGCCCCTGCTTTATCTTCTCCTCCGCGTCGTCCGCTCTCCTGTGCGCGAAGGATGCACTCTCTCTATCCCTCTTTTCGAATTCTTATCTTCTGCGCTTCCTCCGCTGGCTCCATTCCGCTTGCGGATGCACCGTTCCTCGATGGCCGATACAGCTAGCTGGAAAAGCCGCATCCTCCTTTTCTTCCTCTCGTCGAGGTGGTCCCATTCTTCCTTTTCGACCTTGAAACCGGCGAGATCGCACTTCCGGTGCATCTCAGGCATTCCTCGTCGACGATTATCGCGCATGAGGCTTAATTTCATTTCCTCTTTATTATCCCTCGCTCCTGAGGCAGAATAAAATTCTTACGAGGTCTTCCAAGAATCTTGAAGCCTCTAATATTTATTTTTAATTTGCAGGAGACCCTAAGTCGGTGGTAAAAAATTCTTCACGCAAGTATCAATTATTTGTTGTGAAGAAAAATTGACGTTGTCAGTTTAATCGAATTTTCTTACTCGATCCGACATTCCTTTGGACGCGTTTGATCGCAGGATTGTTATGTCAGAATTTCTTAGAGTTAACTAACATTTCTTTTCAGTGCATCGCAATTCTTCACTTCGAGTGGCAGACCTCCTTTCATTTGTTGTCCTTCGGGTAGACTAAAATTCTTCCGATGTTCTTTCATAGGTACATTAATACATCATTTGTTATTAACTTACAAATTAAAAAAAAAAATTTATCCACGCACTCACCGCATCGTGATCACTCGCTTCGTGGGCCAGGGCCTCCTTGGTGTCGTTCTTGGTCGAGTCCTCTTCTTCAGGGCCCGATCCACTTCCGGCCCAATAGTCCTCGGTGGCGTCCTCGGAGGTGCTCTCTTCGGCGGCGTTCTCCAGCTCGGGACTTTCCTCGGAGGCCTGAAACGGATCAGTCCATCGAATCCAAGCCGGTTCCCAGGACGAGGGGACCACTTACCCAGCACCTGGAGGTCCCGACGACCAGCATCCACACGACGACGTACCTAGAAGAAGAGAAGCGATCGATATTAACTTCATCCTGGCCTGACAACGATAAATCGGAGACGAGTCCTGGAGATTAATTCCTACAAGTCGTGCGCCCTCGGACGGCGATAAATCGGGGGCGGGTCCTCGAAATTGCGGGGCCTAGGGGCCTTGCGAATTATGCGCGGGAATTTTTGAAAACTCTGGAAGGAACCCGAAGAGGGTATTGGAAATCACGATGACCCTCCAGACATGTAATCAGGCGATAACAGCGCACCCAGGGCCAATGGGCGTTACACAATCTCGGCGCAATCACGGGGAAACCGAGAGAAAGGCTTTCCGAGGGGACTCGATTATCGATCTCGCGATTCGAGAGCGATTCGCGATAGAAGAGAGGAAGCGTCCAGCGGGGAGAAAATGCTCGCTTCCGAGCGACTGGTCCTCGATAAGTAAGCGAGATTACCGGAGAAGGCGCCGACTTCGGCCCCTATCGATCCTGGGATCGATCGATAGATCGATCGCGTTCATTGTGCGTCGCCGTTCCCATCGGGTGGGTTAGGTTCGCGCACAATGCGTAACGCGTAACGATCCGTGTCAGTCCGTTTCTCATAGAAGGGATCCCCCCTGCCGATCGGAGAGGACTTCCTTCTCCCTCCAGGAGTCAGGTGGAGGATTCCCCCTCCTCGGCAGGACGACCTCGCTCGTCCTTGTCGCTGGTACCGGGACCGTTAAAGCGCAAGAAGAGGCCTGCGAGCCGTTTTACCGCTCCCGACCGCAAACCGAGGTGATTGAGAGCATTGTTACACAACCCGGCATTGTCCTACATGCGTCGGACGCGCGTAAGGAGCCCTCTTCCTACGCGTGCCCCTAGGCCGGCCATTACCGCGGACGCAGTAAAAAGTAACAGGGCTCTCATTTATACGAGCCGAGTCTCCCCCCTCTCTCTCTTTCTCTCTGTCCACAGAAGGAGCAAATGAAAGTCGATTGCAGTACCGGAATTATGCACCGTTCGTTGGCCGGCGCCTCTAAGAATCGGCCAACAATGCCAGGCTGCTGCTCCTGGGGGCGGCCATCTTGGAATCGAGCCGGGGAGCGTCTCGAGGTCTTGGAAGAGGAATCGAGAACAATTCGTTCGTTCCCGATCCCTCTTCGAAGTAGCGGACGATTCGCCGAGGACTATTCTTGCCGTGAGTCGGTTCCTATTTCTAGAAGGATCGTATCAAATGCGATGTGCATTTGACGCGATCGAGGGACGCGACCTTAGCGTGGGCGCCGCCATCTTGGATGGACCCTACGGGTAGTAGGTCGAATAATCGTTTACGGGGAGGTTTAGCTGATTGATTATGGAGCAGAACGAAGTCGACGGCTGTTTTGGAGGTTTTATTGGGAAGATCGAAGAGACAACCTGACCCACTGCGCGTCAAGACATGCGGAATCGCTCCCGCGTTCTCGGGATTGCTTGGGGATACCTCGAGGTGTATGTAAATGCGCTCCGCAAGAAGAATAATGGGAACAACTGAACGAGGAAGGCGCGTGCCGCCCGGAGCTACGCGGCCCGTTCATTCGACCTATCTTAAGCGAGATGAGCTATTAATTAGATTAACATTGCCTCCGCGAGCGGCCGGCTCCGTCATTACGCCATTATTGTGCCATTTCCGCGCGGCGCATCTCTCGCGCATCGGCCAGCCGATGCGCGCTTATGCGGCAAACGGACGCGTCCGTCTTGCCGCGGGATTTTTACGCCCCTAACCCGCGAGGCTGCGTGCCCAAGAACCGTGAAGCATCGCGTGAACCATCGCGAGAGGAGCTCGATTTAACCCAAGACAGACGGCGAGGAAGCGAGCTCGAAAACTTTTGAGCGCCCGGGATGCAGGAGAATGCACCGAGCCTAAAAGATCGACGCGGAACCCCCGCGACGATTCACGGATATAGCCCCGGTTTATTAATTCCCGTTAAGTTTCCGTTTCGACGGGGAGAAATTTATCTCTCCAACTTTTACAGTCCGTAAAGCCCTGAGATTGAAGCTAACCCCAAGAGCGGAGGTTTCAAAACATGGACCTAAAAGCAAGATGGCGGGTCAGAGGGAAGATACGAACAGTGATCTTGCTGACATCCTTACGAATTTCAAACTCATATAAATCCAATCTCAAGTACACGAGTGTCATTTCGAATTTCTATGTCCCAGGTCTATAAAAACAATGTACAACGTAGCTTTTCAATTTTTACGCCGTTTAGTGTTTTATCATATTTCAAAAATGGCGCCGTATAGACACTTTGACTACCATTGTTCATGAATTCAAGATTGCATTTTTGGGTGCAACATGCACAGTGCATACAGACGGCCATTTTGGATGCGCGTGAGCATGCGCGGCGCTCTGACGCGGCCCGCATCATGCGGGTCCCTTCAGAGGGCGGTGTCAAGGGTGGCTGCGCGCGCATCGTGACATAGGGGTGAGTCATTCGTTCGCCGACGCGCGACGGGGACGCATCGGAGGAGGCGGAGGTGGAGCTCCCGCCATCTTGCCACGAGAGGGTGCGTAGGAATTCCAGCAAAGAAGAGGGAAAAAGTGTTTCGCACGTTCCCAAGTGTTTATGACGTCCCGGGTACCTCGTTAATCGAATCGTCCTCTTCAGGGACCAGGACGAGGGGACTTCGTGGACCAGTTGGGAACCCATGGACGGTACGCGTGGCAGCGTCCTGGTCGACATGGACTAACGAGTGACGCGTGCTGGGACTACTGTTAGCCGGAATCGCCATCACCGCCAGGCCTCGTATAGAGCCCTAAACCCGGCAATAACGGAGAATCGCTCGCTCCCGTAAAATCCAGCAGCAATTTCCGCGACCGCAGCGTAATCGATAGAATTGTGCAGCGACTCCGCCCACTTCATGCCCATGGTCCATCAGCATTCGCCGGGCCCTCGCAACTGATGGGGCCTTCGACTCATGAGGTGTATGATTACCCGTTAGAGCCTCATATATTGGACACTTCGGTCGACTCTATGTAACCGTCGAGTTTACACGTGCCGGAAAATTGACAGCGTCTTCCGCAGCGTCTCGTAGCGTAATCGGCAAAATCGAGTCAATCTTATCGCGCCGCTCCTTCGACATAACCGACATTAATCGACGTTTAGAGATGCTCATTTCCCGGCATTTAGGCGGGCCGATATCCGCATCCGGGTTATTATTATTTATTTTCCTCCCTACTATGTATCTCTATCGGGAAGATGCTTCTTCTATTTTTAGCGGCTGAAGAAAGAGCTCGATATGCAAGGCCGATAGGCGGATTCTCCAGACACTACGAGGAAAAGAATCCCCAACGCGGCGATAAGAGAATCCTATAACACGTGGGACGTTGTCAGTTGGGACATGCAGAGGAGGCGAGGCAGGAACGACCATGTATCTCGAAAGGAGGACGAAAGAATAGCGAAGATTGCAAGAGATAGGAAGCCCGTTCCAGAAGATCTCCAGGAAGACCACCAAAACTCTGGAACGTCCTCGCCATTAGATGCGCCTTAATGTAACACGAAAGAAGTACAGCAGTTCATGAAACGTTCCGTCAAATACCCCAGATCGTTCGAAATTCTACCACGTGAATTCCATGAAATTTCACTTTGTATGGAAAATTAAAAAATCTATTGTAATCAAATTTCACGGATGTCGGGACCTTCTCTAGGGTCTCCATATTGGCGAGGTGAAATTTCAAACGATTCGGCACACCCGGTTAAATAGTGAAACACGAGCTCTGGGCTTGGCGCAGGAAGAGAACCTCTATAAAAACGAAAGGAATGATCGACATATCCGACAAGATTTGATAAGATTTCGCGTCCAGGAATGGCGGATGGGGCGCACGCGCACCGCTCGATGTGGATTAACGAGCGACGCGTGCTGCCGGATGGTCAAGGCGCGTCCATAAGCGGATATTATAATTTCGAGTAGCGGCCCGTGGCCCGAGATACGCCTCGGAGTAGCCGTTAGTAGCCCGTCGGCGGCTGCCGCGCGGCTACTCCGCGGCTGCTCGGCCGCGCCGCAGCGGGGGACCGGAGCCACCACCACCGGCTTCTTACTTGGGCCCGGGTAAGAAGCGATCATAAGTCGGCCGTAATTGCCGGCCGCCTCGCGTTTACTCGCTTTACTCGGTTACTCGCTCGCTCCCTCGCGTAAACCCCGCCTCGGCGTCGTGTTACGCGGTGATTAACGTTGCCGAGCGGCCTCTCCGCGGATCGCGAGCGGATTTCGCTCCACTTACGCAACGGGGGGCCCCGAGTGGCGCCGAGCCGGCCTGCGGCCTCGAAACTGGCCAAGGTGATCCTAACCTCCCCGGAGGACGCGCAACGTGGCCCCGATTAGTGACTCGACGGCACCTAGATAGATATGGTGATTACCACGGTCGTCGTTTTAAATATTCTCGTAATCATCTCTTTTGAGCGACTGGGTATTCGGAGTCAATATATCTTACGGCCATGTTTGAATTCCCGCGGAAATAAACAAGATGGAGGATGGAAGGCCCTGCCATAGACCATAAATATCTAGACCTCGCATAGCAGTGGAAGGGAGAAACGAATGTACCACGTGTCCGACGACTCACAATTAACGCCATTCTACTTACTGAAAATCTGGGACTGGAAGGTCCCATGCGAAGTCTAGATGTACATGGTCTAAGGCCCCTGCGAGTTCTTGTCTGCGGCGATTCATTGTCTCGATCGTTTTCGTCGCTTCCATCGTCAGCTTCAGGCTCGACCGACGTCATTACACGCAATAATCACGCGTGCCGGGCGCGTTCGCAGGGGCGCATTGTAAAAGCGCAGTTACGCCGCGAGCCGGTGCATTCGCACGGGCGAATTTGCATGTAACTGCAATTAAGATCCTGGGCTGCGTTAACAGCCGAGCACCGCGGCGTGCATCTCCCTCTCTGTCTCTCTCTGTTTCTAGGCCTCTCCTCCGGGGGGCTCTGTTGTTCGCTGCTCGTTCATCGGTTGTTCGCCGGTTGTTCGCGTTCGATGCCGACAGGTGGCAGCGCCGCGCGGGAGGGAACCGCGAGTTACCGTTGCGCTTAAGTGCAGCCGATATAAAACCGAGATTAGGATAACGCGCCGCTCGTAATTACGGCTGCGGGGAAGAAAAATCAAGAAACCAGGAGAACAACGGCCAGGAGACCCAGGAATTCGTAACGCGGCCGACTTTCGGAGGGAGAAGAAACGAAGATGGAGGAGCGCTCCAGTCCCTCGGGCTCTTCCTCGACGAACGGACGCGTCGATTGGGATCCCGAAGAGATCGATTAAGAGATCCCGAAGGCGCTGTCCGATCCTTATCCCTGCTGGAGAATCAACCGCGAATCGGTTGGACGAATCCTCTGCACGGATTTCGAAGAAAGAAGAGATTACCAAAGTCCCGCAGCCCGATTACAACCTAACCTAACCTCACTTAATCTGGAGACGAAACATCCTGGACGAGAGTTGCCATTGCATTTACGCGTATAAACAATGTTTATACGTGAACTTAACTTAAGTCCATCGTTAAAGAGTATAATTAGGATATGAAGCGGATAACGCGAGTCAGATGCAGCCTAATTTTGGCGCGATGACTCGCGACCTTATTTCTAAGTGAAAGATCGTCCCAAAGGACGTGCTTTGGCACTCCATTGCGAACAGGGACCGGTCGGATAAAATCGTTTCCACCAGTGCGACTCCTTATCGGCGACGCGTATCTCGACAATGTCGGCGAAGCACTCGATAAGAGGACTCGGGGTTCCTCGAGAACAAGGTGCGGACAGTCCCTGATAAATGATACGACAAGTCCCGATAAAGAGACCTGGTGGTCGATTTTCCATCGGTGCCAGACCCCTAAGTAGGACCCATTTGAAACCGCTCCATGCAGATTAGCGTCGGGAAGGAGCTCGCAATCTATTTCCCCGCGATGATTGGCAAATGGGTATCAGACGGATGATGTATGGGCTCGAGTGATTACGAATGCTGATCGATGAAAAAGGCCCCCCGAGAAGAAGCGTCGGTATTGTTACGGTAAAAGCGGGTAACTGTATATCCCGGGGATGTAAAATGTTAATTTAATATCTTCGACCGGGCCGGTGGAATTGCGGGATAAAAACGATCGGCGCGGTTGGCGATACTTTAGTGCGGCAGACTAAATGCCGCGTAGTGGAGTATGAAACGCGCGTACTGCTACATAATGATTTTTATCCATGTCAAAACGGGGTGTTCGGCCGACCGATTATTCCCCGGGTGTATAATCTTTGGCCACGACTCTAAGAGCGTTAACTCCATTCAGAGTGCATCGGGTTTACGTCTTTCTTCCAGCCGTACCTCCGTTTATGCTCTCCCCAACAAATAGTACCGGGCACGTTCCGGCTTATTTATATACTATACTTCGTAAACGGGGACTTAGGTTCTAACCCGTACAGCGTAAAACGTCGTCCCGGACGGCATAACGCTGCCATAACGTGAAATAATGTGCAGAGACTCGCGTATTTTGCGTCGTGAAAACGCAATGCCGTCCGCGCGGACGGGCCGACGTTCGGCGTAATATATCGCGATACAGGCACCAGCTCCGCGCCAAATACGTCGGAATATCGGACATCCTTAACGCCGAGGTCTCCTTAACCGGGTGTAGTTGTCGCGAGGTGGTTAACGCATGAAAGTGGTACCTAGAAGAAAGAAAACCGAGCCGGACGCCCCGAAGAGGACGCTCTTCGGTCGAGGCTTAACGAGGCGGACCGTTGGAACGAGGTGACCCATGGAAAGCAGCGTTTGCACGAGGCAACCATCGGCCGATCTGGACAACCGATTTTCCCGATAGCCGCCATTCTTGCTACGCGAAGTACCCCAACGAGCCAGAGGAACTGACCGGAAGAGAATGTTTTGGTCACGGCTGGGCAACGCGGGCGTTTGGAACGGTAGCCCGTGGAAAATGGCTTCCTACGGGATCGGCCCGCTGTTTGATTTACACACTTTGATTCCGTTACCGGCGTTAACGCCGCTCCTCTTGGTCTTTCTCTGTATAGACTTCCCCGGGTACAGAGACGATCCGATCGCTCCAACGGGGAGTCGTTAAGGTGGCGACGAACAAGCCGTCCAGCGCCGGGTCGAGCGATGTTAATCCCGACTTTATAATCCCGGCCAATTAACATCTCGAGGAACGTGTTAATTCCACGAGGGAGGCCCGATGTATCGGCGAGCCCTCGGGGCACGCTACCAGTGTTGGCCGTATCGTAAATTAAACGGGGATGCGTAGGATGCGGCGACGCGTCCAGGGGCTCCGCGAAATGGGGCGACGCCCCATTGATGGGACTTTAATGGGGCGGGCGTAATCCTGGCCCGTCAGGAATCCCGGATTTTTTACTTCCGAGGCATGACCGAGGAAACATAGTTCAGCTAGATGGCGACAACGGTAAAATCCAGATGAGAGAAACGAGAGGAAACGAGGCAGGAGGAAGACGGGAGGTGGAGCTCGTAGACTTCGCTCTTCAGGGTGCGAACCGGAGGAGCGTAACGTGCATCATCCATTGCCATACAGGAAGACCATGACGGTTCACCTGATTGGCGGTGGAAAACTGAAATTCAGGAGGGAAGAAACGCGGATTTTAGGTTAGGTTTGCTCTTCAGGGTGCGAACCGGAGGAGCGTAACGTGCATCATCCATTGCCATACAGGAAGGCCATGACGATGTACCTGATTGGCGGAGGGAAACTGAAATTCAGGAGCGAAGAAACGCGGATTTTAATCCGAGGATTTTAGGTTAGGTTGAGGGCGGTTAAACCGAGGGAATAGTCGAACGATTGGGAAAATGGTGGGAAGAGATATTCTTAATGCCGAGGGAAGGGTTTATAGGAAGTCGTGAATTGGGGCAACGCCCTGACGACGAGCTTCGAGATGCTCTTGCTCGGGATGGATCGATTGTAATTCCTCGGCCTCGGTAGAGCGGACCGTGGAGAATCCTCGGTTTTTTTCCCGGCCCCTCGTCGCGCTTCATCCTCGCGATTCGACTGTGAAAAACGCGGCCTCGTCGGCCCCCTCCATAGGAAACCGCGGGAATATTCCCAAGTCGGCCCCCTCCCTCGGGAATAATTGAGGCTGAAATTATTCCTGGGATGGCGGCGGCAAAAACTGAATCATCCGCGACCGAGGCGCCCCCTGGATCACGATCCGAGATGCGGGTCCGCTCATCAGATTCCGCGCGGAGGGAATTATGCGGCATCTATTGCGGGAATCCTCTCCGCCTTTTTTCTACGAGCCACCGATGAGAAATTCTCGATTTTTTAACCGTCGTCGAGGGGCAGAAAATTGACTCGTGCCTTGTTTAAAGGTTTACACATCGACGAGAAGGACATGCAGATATTTAGGAAGAGCTTACTCGATTGACAGAGAAAAACCCATTTTAACTAGGAACATGCATATACGTATTTGGCGCGAAACTCAGGCGATGCGTTTTTTCACCTTTGAGAGGAAAAATTATTTCTGGAGTGAATGTTAACGTGCAATTGGTGCGAAACTCATGCGTTGGGATTTTTTCAGTCACAGAGAAAAATTATTATTACGAAGAGTGTATTTGGCGTGACACTCAGGCGATGCGTTTCTTCACCTTTGAGGGGAAAAATTATTTCTGGAGTGAATGTTAATGTGCAGTTGGCACGAAACTCAGGCCATGCGTTTCTTCATCTTTGAGAGGAAAAATTATTTCTAGAGTGAATGTTAACGTGCAATTGGTGCGAAACTCAGGCGTTGGGATTTTTTCAGTCACAGAGAAAAATTATTATTACGAAGAATGTGGACGTGTATTTGGCGTGACACTCAGGCGATGCGTTTCTTCACCTTTGAGGGGAAAAATTATTTCTGGAGTGAATGTTAACATGCAGTTGGTGCGAAACTCAGGCGTTGGGATTTTTTCAGTCACAGAGAAAAATTATTATTACGAAGAGTGTCGACGCGTATTTGGCGTGACACTCAGGCGATGCGTTTCTTCACCTTTGAGGGGAAAAATTATTTCTGGAGTGAATGTTAATGTGCAGTTGGCACGAAACTCAGGCCATGCGTTTCTTCATCTTTGAGAGGAAAAATTATTTCTAGAGTGAATGTTAACGTGCAGTTGGTGCGAAACTCAGGCGTTAGGATTTTTTCAGTCACAGAGAAAAATTATTATTACGAAAAGTGTGGACGCGTATTTGGCGTGACACTCAGGCGTTTCTTCACCTTTGACGGGAAAAATTATTTCTGGAGTGAATGTCGATGTGCAGTTGGTGCGAAACTCAGGCGAGGCACTCGACCCAGGTCCAGCGCTCCGTAGAGTACTCGAAGGCTTCTCGATGCAGCGCAATGTGTGTCACGCATGAAGACCCCAGGGCGGAAGTGATATTCCCGCGATATTGCCTGTATCGTTACGTATATACACCGTGGGACGAAGAAAAGATCGGCGGACGGCCGACAAATCGACGAAGTATCCTGCTACCGTTAGCCAACGTTTCAGCACACCTGTCCGTGCGCCGTTAAATACGAAATCATGTACATATCTCGTGCGCTCTCGTCCGCCTATGGCGAGGCCTGGACGGCGCGAATCTCCGTCGACTAATTCATACGGTGGTTCGGGCCATAACTCGGGAGAATCGGTCTGTTAAACGCCCGTTCATCCTTCTTTCCGTATCTTCGCGAGGAATCGGGTTTACGGCAGATTGCGTCCGTCGATTTATGCCACCCAACACTCTCTCGACTCGGCGTCCACTGGACCGATAAATCACGCGCAATCGTTATTTTCCCGATTGCCCGGCAATGTATTAAGAAACGATTAACCGAATGAGAAAAAGCTGAAAAAGGAAGAAGGAGCGAAATGGGTGGCCATCGCGTCTCAAGAATCGAGAGGGAGTGAGGTTAGGTTGCCGATTTTTCTTCTTTTTTTTCGCGAATTTCAGACGGTAATTCCTTACTCGATCCCGGTTTTTTTTTAGGTTAGCTCGGGAGGTTCTCGAAGACGAGAGCAATCTCGCGAGGAATCGGAATTACGTGAGGTTATGTTCGGGATTTTTCAGGAATTTTACACGGTAAGGGCGACTTGAATCCTCTGTTCTTTTAGGTTATCTTGAGAGTTTCTCAGGGACAGGAGCGATCGAGAGGGGGGTCTGTACAATGTGAGGTTATGTCGGCGAGTTTTCATGAATTTTAGACCGTTAGGGCGACTTGGATCGGGTTTCTTTTAGGGTAGGAGGAGTTTCTCGGGGACGAGAGCAACTTCTCGCGGAGGAACCGGACCGGCTTCCGGCAGGGCTCGTCGCTTCCGGAATCGGCGTCGTCGAGGCGCCTCGCGACACCAGGAAGCGCGAGGCGACTCCGAGGCGACGAGACGCGACGAGACGCGCCGCGACGGAAGGGATCCGCCACGACCCGTCTCCCGATTAATCGCGCTCGGCAGAGCCGACTCCTCGGTCCATGGGAAGCTGGATGCCGGCCAGGATAAACCGACAAAGCCTGATCTGCCGTGAAACCGATTCTTCGGCCCGATGGAGGAAGAAAGGCGGCACGGTGGACGGTTTTTCGGATCGGTTACCGAAGCTACGGCTCGCACGCGGGGCCGTGGAAACGCGGTCGCGTTCCGCGCCAAATGCGTTTTCCACGAGACCGGGTCTCTTTACGTAACATATACAAAATTTACCTCTAGACATGAAACTTCAAGATCTTCCTCCGCGTGCAAACCCCTCGATCTCCTGAACCCCAAAGTCCCCTTAAAAAAAAAATAAAGAAAAAACAACCGGCAGAGTGTCGCACCAAGTACATATTTTTTTTTTTTAATTACAATTCCCTACCATTTCAACTTGCTACGTTCGATCGAACATCGATATCGTTAACGATGAGAAGGGACCTAAATGAAAAATCCCAAAGCGTCATACGGGTTACTTGATTTCCCGCGCTATTAAGGGGTGGCAATAAATCGTCGCGTTAATCGCCGAGGGCCCTTGCCATTAGTTGGCACACTCGACTTGGGCCCGAGGCCGGCACGTTCCCTGATCATTAGCCCGTTAGCCGACTTAAGGCCCTGTGCTTCGTCTCGCTTCGGCCCTAATCAATTTTATTGACCATATCGCCGGTATCGCGACACGCGAGGGACCTTTACCCCCTTTCCTTACCCTTCGAGGCGTTTCGCGCCTCCACGTTAACGACGATTAACGTCTGTCGCACCTTGTAAATGCGACCTAAGTGCGATGGCGAGCCCGATTGCGAGGGATCCACCATGACGACAGGTGCATGTTGCGGCTTACTTTGTGTCCTTGTCGCCGCGGGACGAAAAAGTCCCCAAGCACCCGCGGTTCTTTACGGAGTCTTTCTTTCCTCGGCCACGGGGTCTCTTTACGTGCAATTTACGCGCTGGAGGTACTGCGGGGGGAGAAATTCATGGCGATTTAATGAGGCCGTTCCGTTTGCATCGGATTGGCGGAATCCGCGCCACGGGACCATTGGCCCGTGTCCGGTGCTCGTTTTGTTGTTATCAGACGGCGGCCGCGTTATCGACTATCAACGTCCGTCGTCTTTCGCGAGGCCATGCGATCGGGACCTGTTCGCGAAGTGCAATCTTAATGGCACAGTCGGGCAGCAGGTGCCTATTTTCCCGTCCCCCGTCTTCCATATATCTCAATAAGTGGTCTCTTACCTCACTTGGCACGAGCCGCAAGAAATTTGGAAATTCCGCATTAGTTAAGAATAAATTTAGTCTTGGTCTTACAGTCGTCACCTCAGTCTTGCGAATTGCAAATATGGTCCCGCGTATATGGCCTTACACAAAAAAGAAAAAAAAAAAACATATTAGTTCACTGAAATAAATGTTGACATATATACCGTTACCTAAGCCACGTGTGATTGCAAGAAACAATTATTCCGTTGAGGAGAAAAATTGATGTCGCTCATTTAAACAAATTACTTTTACTCGATCCGGTATCTCTATTTGATAGCAAGATTTTGTCATCGCAGTGCATATTTCTTAAAGTCAAGCAACATTTTCTCCTAATGTGCAAATATGGCCTTATGGTCCTATGAAAAAAAAAAAAAAAAAACAAACAGAAAAACCACAACCAATTTTTCTTATCACTATTTCGGATTTCTTAATTCTGGCACCAGGAGCTATTTTCTGGAACCCACGCCATCCCTTCCGGAAACGCGGTTCCCGTCACCAGGAACGTCATCGCGGGGGGTCCCCTTGAAAGATTCCCCACGTCCTGTTACTCCCACTTCAGCGGCCTTAACCTTAAGCCTTAAACCTCTCCTGCGGGGCGAAGGCGGTGCGGTCGAGGTATCGATGACGTTGCGGAAACCGCAACGCGTTAACGCTGTCCGTGCACCCACCGGTTACCGTTACCTGGGTGCATCGAGCCCGAGGACGCCTTTGGACGCGTCTCGACGCCGAGATGACATCGGGAGACCTTCCGGAATCCTCGCCTACGCGTGTCCAAGAAGTCCGCGTAAATTGCGGATAATCCGCGGCAGGGCGTCGCGAGCGGACGTTCCGCTCCCCTGGGCCAGGCTTTTATCAATTACCGGCATTGCGACTCTCCCCTAGTCGCTTATTTTTCTCCATTTCCTTCCATTTGTTCCTATTAATCGGTCGCTGCCTCGATTTTGCAGATGGCTGTCGGCCGATAGCGCTGCTTTACGACGCGAGAGAGAGGCTCGCCGCGTGCGGAATTAAATCGGCGGGAGTGATTAAAGACGGTTTTCGGGGAGATTCTTCGGTAAATATTGAGATAACACGGGTTTCCAGCGAGATCTTTGCAGAAGATTGACATTTCCGTGGGAGTCGAGTCTACGCGTTTTTCAAAATGGCGGCCGGTCGACAGCGCCGCTTTACGACGCGTTAGAATCGATCGCTCCTCTGCGCGGAATTGCATGAACAAAAGTGATCGAACTCGGTTTTTAAGGAGATTCATTGATAAATATTGAAATAATACTGACTTTAAACGAGTTTTACCTGGAGGAAAAGAAAAAAAACTAATATTGGCGTGGGTTTTTGCGCGGTAGTCGCGTCCGCGAGTTCTCCAAGATGGCGGCGGCGGCCCAAGAGCGCTCTTCGAGAATCGCCCGTTTTTCCTCGGTCGAGCGAGTACGTGGAGGCCGCGTATATCGAGCTAGGCAAAAAGTAATCAATCCAGGGAGGAATTTAACGACGCGAGCGATGGACCGCGGGTCCCTCCCGTAAAAAAGCGGCCCGGTCGTTACGTTCGTGGGCGTTTCTTCGGTGCTCTCCGGGCGCTCCGTAAGAAAGGAGAAAGAAGAAGAAAGAGAGTGGGTAACGGACGCGTGCCTGCGGTTCTTCTTCCCCGCTTTACATACACATTATACGACCGTACCGATGTACCGATGGTGCCGATATATGTATATATATGCATCTGCATCTATAGGTATGTATCCATTTCTATAGCCGAAGAGGAGGGAACGTAAAGGGGGCGATCAAGCCGGAGGCCTATAGGTGGCCGAGAATCGACGCCGCCACCGCGGCGTCGGTCTTCCTCTTCTCCTGGTAATCGGATCCACCGGGTGTCGATAAATCACGAGGTCTGGATGCGAGCTATTCGCTATTCGCCGCTCCGGTTCCTGAAAATCCGACCCTAAACGCGCTCGTCCGGGAATTTGTACGGCCTGTGCGCAGAAGCCGCAGATGAGGGGATTGCGCAGGTCCGTCACATCTTGATCCCAGGCCGAAGGGGTGAGATTTCTTTCCGTGTATCCTGCCTCCCGAGTTATCGGGGACATCGTGGGAACCCGCGGAGTTGAGATTCGCTCCCAGCGGGATGTTGGTCCAGGCTGAGGTCTCAGCATCTCAACGCTGACCACGCCGTGTCCATAAATCAGCGCGTCCAAGGCGTGAACCCTTCCGCGCCGATCTTCCCCGTAAAATTGCCGGCCCAAACGCGCGTGCGCGTAAATAAAGCCTGCGCATTGCCCCATGCTGTATGTACAGCCGCGATACACGGCCGATAGAGCCGCTATGCGGCGAAGATGCGCCGGAGATCCTCCGGAGATCCTGCGGAGATGCGCCGCGCGTCGCGACCTCGCCTCGGATCAGCGCAGATGGCGAGAACGAGCCGCGAAATTGCAAGGCGGAGTTAAGGCCCGATAGAGGAGAACCGCGTCCGAGAACGGCGACGGGTGGTTGTTAAATACTTTTCGGATGCGAGGAGTATCTTCCTTCCAGGAAGGACCAACTCAGGAAGCGCGTACGAGTTACCGGGCGCCGCCATCTTGGTCCATAAATCCAAGTTCGCCCGAGGACTCGATTATAGTCGCCTAACCAAATGAACTTGTCTTAAAAATCCTTGAGAAATAATTTTAATGTTTATAACTGGAAGCAGTCGCGTTGAACACGGTCGCGACATTTCCAGGAACCCCTGGAAGAAGTGGAGAAGAAGTCAAGGGCGGCGGTCACCCTCCGAGTCTGGACGTTGGTGGTCGCCGCTTAACTTGGAGAACGCAGGTTACCCCGACACGTAATCTCGAGTTAAGTAATCGGTGTTTCAGTAATTGCCGCATCTAAGGTTACTGATTCTATCTCCATTTCTCACGGTTCTCTGTCGTTTCCTGTACAGTGCAGATCTCTGCGGTCCTAAACGTCGACATCCTGGTAAGGAAGGTAAAAATTAAAAAAAATCTCCATTAACAAATGTTTAAATAATAGAAGTCTCATGAGGGTTAAGACCTTCCTTACAGCTTCCATATTCACGTGGAAAAGTTTGAAACGATTCGGTGTACCCAGAGAAAAGTATCACGAAGGGGACCTCTTTGACGTCACGAGTCAAGTAATCAGGAGACCTCCAATTACCGTATCTAAGGTTAGAGAGTCCATTTTTCTTTCTCACGGCTCCCTATTTTTTTTCCCCCTCGAAATGCAGATATCCTTGTCGAGAACCTCTCGCTCCTGCTCACCCATCCGAGGGTCGCGCTTCTTATCTCGAGTCGCGGAACCGGAGCGGGTGCAGCAAACCGCCTCTAATTCCCGAAGATTTAATTCCTTCCTCGTGTTTTAACGACGTTCCACGTCGTCGGCGACGCCAGCTCGACAGATCCTCGGGACAGATGCGTCGGGACGCCTCCGAGAGCGTCCGGACACCTCGCGAGCATTACGGAGTGCAAGTACTCGGCATAATGAGGATGCGGAGGACGTTTACTCTGGGCGCCACATGGAACGGACCGTTACTTACGGACTCGGCCGTAAAACGGAGTCCCCTCGTGTCGCCGGTAAACCCGGCAAGTCCTGCGGCTCGTCTTTTTGGCCGGGTCGATAAGCGTCCCGAAAAGCTCCGGGAAAGGAAACCCCTCGAGGGACGCGCTAAATCGGGCCCCGATAAACCGCGTCCTCCATAAACTCCATAAACTCTCCCTCGTTACGCGGAAGAACTCCCGCGTTATGGCGGGAACCCAAGGCCGAGGATGGACGCCCGCTAAATCGAGTGAAACGGCCAATGAATCACGGCACTCTATTACCTTTATTATTTACGTTGTTCCCCATTGTCAGGCCGACGGGGAATCTCGCTGGTCGTCTTTATAAAAGGACTCGGCCATGAGAAACCGTCTCTTTCCGTTTTTTATCTGCGCCCTCAATAGACCCGGTAGACCCCCCGAGGGTCTGCGGTACAAAGTGACGGACTTTTTTCTCCTTAAACTCGGTAAATCGTCCTTATAAAAGGATCTACATCGTTTAGGAACAATGCGGTAAATAGAGAAACTAGGCTCAGGGAGGGCGGATACTAATGATTATCGAAAAGGATGGAATAATTTATGTCATCCCTGTCGAATTTAAAAATCCATCTTTTTATAAGGACGGATTTGAAATGACCTGAAATCTTGGCGGATTGATGGTGGGAGGGAAAATTCAAATTAGCAATGTTAAATGCAGAATTTTTTGCCTTCCTGGTAATACCCTTCACGTCATTAATGGTAAATCGTCCTTGTACTGATAATTATACTGATACTAATAATTATCGAAAAGGTTGGAATAATTTATGTCATCTGTGTCAAATTTAAAAATCCATCTTTTTATAAAGACGGATTAAAAATGACCTGAAATCTTGGCGGATTGATGGTGGGAGAAAAAATTCAAGTTGGCAATGTTAAATGCAGAATTTTTTGCCTTCCTGGTAATACCCTTAACGTTATCAATGGGTAATCGTACTTGTAAAAGGATATATAGTGAAGACGGATAGCAGCTAGCTGTTATCAGAAGGAAAGAAGTAACGTAATCCTTCGATGAAAATAAAGGAGCAGACGTTCTTTTTATAAGGACATAAAATTTCGACCGTTAGGCTGTGGGACGAAACGTTGAAATCAGCAATATGTTTGATACAGCATTCGTTGCCATCCCGCGAATACTCCTCTCGTTATTACGAAGAACTCGTTAGGTCGTTCTTATGGCGCGGCCCCGTAATGCCCCATAAAGGGGGAAGAGCACAGTCGCTAAACAGAGTGAAGTACCCGGTAAATGAAGACACCATACATCATGTCTGTTATTAAGGCTAAGGAGAGTCCAGGTGTTCTCCTCGAGGACGCTACGAAATTCTATATGCAAATCATTTTCGGGAGTGACGTGTATTAAAGTGCAAGGACATTTTGAAAATCCGTTCGGGTCGCACGAGGATTAATTGCCGCAATATCAATTTAATGTCTGACGTTTATACGACGCTAATCCTTTGGAGCATGGGAACGCGTGGCGGGTGTACACGCCATGTTCAAGGTGTTCGACATGTTCGCAACGACGTGCGATTACGGGCGGTCGATTTTCTCCATTTAAACGTCCCGCCATTACGCGGTTTCGCGAAACTTTGCCTGCGTGCGGCTAGACAACGAGACTTTGCTTTATCGAGGTCCTTTTCGTCCTTCGGGGAACGACCGAGGACGAGTTTTCTTTTTTTGCCCGGTTTTTAAGGAAGAGTCTGTACCCAGCGACCGGAAACTGTGGCCGCCATCTTGTCGGTCATAAACCCAGGGAATATCTCCCGGGCATAATGAGGACGTGCCGGTAAATCGAGGAACGCTCTTAATACTCTTAATACTCCGACAATCAGTTCTTCCCGTCGTTTAAGTTGAAAACGCAAGCGGGAATTTCGACTACAGGGTGCGGGGAGAATCCTCGCATTTTTATACACATTTTAGCAGAACGCAACTTAACGACGGTTGTCAACATTCATTAGTCAACAAGATTTTACATATTTTAGACCAGTTGCACCTGCATTTGAGTTAAACTGCTTAATCAAGGATCACTTAACGCGTGATTAGAATTAATCGCCGGATTTCGGTGGTTCCCTTAGCAGTGGACTTTAACTTTCGGTTAACCTGATTTTTGTCGGTGCACCGGGAATTTTTCTAAGAGATTCACCGATCATGATCATCTTCATAACGCGATTTAGGAACTTCAAGCCATGATTAGTTAATCTCGTAAAATTTCTTAACTAAGATTAGTTAATCTCGGATTAATGAAATTCCTGTTGCACCGACGAAAATTGCACAGAAACGTTGCGCCAAATATTTTCGAGTTCATCCGAGTGAAATGATTTTACCCTTGAAATTGTCAAGATATTTTCTGGCACTATTCGGAGAAGAATTCTTAGAAAGCTTTTTCTTCTTTTATTTTTTTCTCTCACGGCACGAACGTGGAACACGACTCTTAGGAGTTCCCGCGATTAGCCCTTCCCATTTGGTCCTTCGGGAAGAAGCGTCGGAGGGCGTCCTCCAGGGCCGAGTTCCCACGGAACCGGAAGGACTCTCCCGAGAAGGGACAGAGGTTGCGTCCTTCGACCGAGCTCGGCTGTGCTCCCGCAATTATCCCGCGGGCACGTCGACCGATCCTTATCAGGCCGCCTCTCCTTCCGCCAGTCTCCCTGTCGATCGGGATCGCGAACGAAAGAGAACGAAACGGCCTTCTCTCCGTTCGGCCGGTAATTCCGGGCACCGGATACCCGAGGCTCTCCAGAGAACTCGCGGGAATGCAGTTCCTCTAATTGTTCGGGCCCGTTAGAGCAAACCGGACCCGCGATCGACAAGTACGCCAGGTGTTAACTTCTTTTCCGTCTCTCTCTCTCTCTCTCTTCTGCCTAGGAGTTTCTGGTCCATGAGGCCCCGATCTCCCTCGGGGGCTCCTAACAGTTAATGCCCGTTTGCGTAACGAGGCCTGTCCCACTGACGAGTTCCCGAGGGCGAAATCTACGGACGACCTTGATTTTGGGCCCATTGTCAAGATCGGGCCCAAAACAGGCCCTGATATTACATCCAAAAGCCGGCGATTACGGGAAAATCGTCGAAGTTAAGCGACACAAGGTGCGGCCAGTATTTGGATGGGTGACCGTTTAAGGACTGAGTCATTTTGACGGTATAGAAAAAATTGTGGTTTTGGGCCTAGAGTGGGGGAAAAAAGGCCCAAGATAAAGTGGCTTGTTTGGGTTTTTTTAGTGCCTGGCTTCTTCGGGGGTTTAATGGTGGAGGAAGTTTGCGCGTTTGGGGGGTTCGATAGGATGGGCCCTATCGGGCCTTGCGGCCCCGTTCTGGCGAACCGCGATTCCGCGTTCCCGGTACAGTCCTCTTGGGCGGGATGATTGTCGGGTGCATGGACAACAAATTGCTCGGTTTGTAGGTCTCTTCGGTTGCCGGTAGGAAAAATGAAGAGAGTCGGCGCGCCACCGCGGATCCCTGGGTTTCTGGAGCACGCGCGGAAACGGGCCCGCAGGGGCCCGGGCCCGTTTCGTCGCCGTCGCGGATCGTTGAGTCCGCTTGACGGTCTTCTCACCCGGGATATCGGATCGATCTGGATTCGTCGCCGTTAACGGGCCTTAACGGAGGATTCGCGCTTCCTTTGTGTGCGTCGGTTGGGCCCGAACAGGCCCCGATAGAGGTGTGGACGGCCTTACGACCAGCGCTTCCCCGGGACTCGTTACGTCTCGCACCGTCATTAATCATTATTAATAATTACCCGCAACGGTCCCTAACGGCGCCCGACGAAGTTGCGGTGCTCCCGGGGCCCGGGCCCGCGATCATAAAACGGGCCCCGCGGAACTTCGAAAAGGGGGCCGCGGATTAATTAGGTTCGAGACTGGATGGGCCCGAGATTAGCCGACTTTGGGTTCATCTTCTCACGAATGGGCCCAAAAAATAACGACGGCCCCAAATACTGGGACCTAAACATTTATAAAATTATTTCTTGCAACGATATTGCCCCTCGAATCGGAAATCGGGGATTAATAGGGCCCACGATCGAATGGGCCCCATGTTTGTCGACTTTGGGTCCAGCTTCTCGCGGATGGGTCCCGAGAGTTACGACAAAGTATGGACTACATCTTAAAAATGTCAAGATTTCCGTGAATCCAGGATATTAACGGGCCCTAAAGGTGGGACTTAATTAGGTATCTTCGATTTTCCTCTATCATTTGGGCCCGTTCAGCGATATTATAGGCTATCGAGCCATCCTCGGAAATCCGCGGAATTCCAGCTCGGATATCTCAACTCAGCCGCGACCAATCCCAGCCAATCGCTCTTGGGACTGATTGGGTCCTGCAGGAATGCGGCCCCAAGGGGCCCGATCGCGACGATAGTGCCCCTGACCCTCCCGCCCGAGCAATTGTCTCCGAGATCGTCGAAATGCCGACATGTCCTGGGCCCGCTGGCAGACCGGGAGCTCCTTCGGTCCCGTTAGGTCCAGTGAACGTCCTGGGCCTTATCACTGGCCCACATAGAAAACCCCACCTAGGACTCGTTTCCGCCGATGGAACACTTCGAGGAATTCGTTATTATCTCTCTTTATTTTCGCGTTACCACTTCCTCGTCGTCATTTACAAAATCTTTTTTATCACGATCTTATCACGACTTACGTCGAGAGGGTGCTCGGGAGATAATGGATTTTAACGCTGGAAATTAAGTGGAAATCAGCTGAAAATCACCAAAATACTGTCGCCATTTTTAAGCCGAACGTCACTTGTTATCGAATTGCATTCTTATCTACGATATGAAACGAAAGGTAATCGGTTATCAAAGAAGGAAATCGTTTTCACTGATTTCTGTGTGAAATCTCAACATATGGTCTACTTCTGGTCCGTGTGGCCTCCAAATTTTCGACCTCGCGTTATCACTCGGGTGCACGTGTGTGCGCAAGAGAGAGGGAAAACGGTGCATTATGCAGATAGGAAAGCGAGAGGAACGATCGGTGATGAGCGAAAAGGCGAGAGTGTTTTCGCCGCATCGTCGTGGTAGTCGATGGGTGGCGAAGCCTGTCTCGCACCGTTAAGGTCAACGTACAAACGTCCATTAACGTGTGTGTACACTATCCGAGCAGAGACGCCGCTTTTCCCCGTTTAACGGGCGCATCTCAAAGAACTCTCCCTAGTCCCCAATGGCCGCCATCTTGGAAATCCTGGAATCTACTTTCATCGCCACATTGACTCTGCAATCCTTTACCCCTGGCCCAGATTTGAACGTTAAGAGATAAAACAAAAAAAATGTCGTAAATGATATTTATAAAAATGTACAAATACCAAGACATTATTCCTGTACTTAGAGGTTAGAAAATTCTCAAGTCCGCCGCATTCACCCTGGAACGTTTTTCACTGCGCGAACCCTCGCTCGGAGGATAAAGGGAAGAGTTAAACAATTCCGAGGAATCGATCTTGAAAATTATAGAAAAAATCTTAGGAAGTTCCAGAAATTTTGCGGCGTTTCGGGGGTATTTTCTTTTTTTTTTTTAATATAGAGTGGAGCTAGAGGTTAGGGAGGTGTTCCCGGTTCCTCGTTCACCCTGGCACGGTAGCGTGGAATTAATTCACGGAACGAAGGGCAGCTTGTTGAGGAAGAGCGAAGAAGCGAGGAAGCGAGATGGCGAAAATAGAGGAGCTCGAGAAAAATGGCGGAAAGGGCGCGTGCAAGCTCGCGATCACGCGAGTGGGCAGGCCGAGCCTTCTGGTACGTGTTTAGGAGAAGGCCTAGAGATTCCTCCTGGGAGCCAGGGAGGCTTACGATGTCGCAGAAGATTATCCTCTCGGCACTCCGGCGTAATGGGCCGAGCCCGGGATACGGCGCACTCTACCCTGATTATTTTACGAGGCCATTAAACGCCGCCAGCCACCCGCAAAAGAATTCCCGTAAAGTTAATTGCGCCCTGAGAACCCATTTCACCGTGGAATCGCACCGTGAACACCGATCTGCATTCAATTAACCGACATCACCGATATCGACCAATTGTCTGTCCATTTTTCGTATTTCCTCCCCTGTAAAAACCGCCCAACACGGCCGAGCGTTCTCCAGGCGCCGCCATATTGGAATCAGCGAAAGCGTCCCTGCGAGTCACTAATTATTCTATTTTTTCGTTGCTTTTCGATGCTAAAGTGGATATCATTGTATTTAATAGATAAAATAAATTCCAGGTTACATATTAGTGAATAGATATATACCTCGTGGGCATCTCAAGCTTCAGTAATTTTGAATTCCTTTCGGAAGCGTCTCTGCGGGTCTCGGGTTAGTTGTTTATTAGTTTACTATTTAGTTGTTTTTTGATGCTGAGATGGATAATATTACTGTTTCTAATAAATAGGATGGATTTTAAGGTAGATAGCGAGTGGATTCCTCGGGGAATCTTGAAGATGGCTTCGGCAATTTGCCAGGGAATCCCTCATGACGTTTATGGGTGCATCCGTGCATCCGTGCATCAGGTTCATCCCCGAAGATTGAAGCCATCGAGGCGGGCGACCGGAAGCGGAAGCCAGAGATGCTGCCTCGACTGCCGGGGCCAAGGACCAGTTTACCCCCCCAGGAGTTTACGCTTTTACGTTTTATGCGTCGGCGAGCGAGCAATCGGACGAGACCCCTCCGCGCCATTATCCGCCCTCCGGATTCCCCGTAATCCCTCTCGGCACCTCCGGTGTATCCGCAAAGGGTACCGAAGAAGAGCAAGGAAGCTCTCCGTGTCTCCCTGAGAGGCCATTTTGATATCACGGTAAGTACCGCGATTAGGCACCTCCGTTTTCCTGCCATCCCGTCATCCTGGATCGTTTTCCATTTTTTATGAATTCTTTCCAACGTCCCTTCTAGGACGCCGCCATCATTCCTCGCGTGACCACCGCTCGGTAGGAATCGCCGTTTCCGGGCGAAAGACACCTGTCAGAGGAAAATATCCTTAACAGAAATTCTGCATAACAGTCTTCCAGAAAAATTTCTCAGGGAATGTTCTTCCGTATCTAGGATTTTTAAGCCAGAACTTCGGGATTCGGCGACGTACCCCGTTCTGACGTTCAAGTCTGCGTTTGACAGAGAAGAACCGTCATTTCCGGGCGAAGGACACCTCTCAGAGGAAAATATCCTTAACAAAACTACTTCGAATGAGTTTCCCGGTGAACTTTCTCGGGAAGCATTTTTTTATATCGAGAATGGTTGAGTCAGTAGGTCGCGATTTCGCGACGTGCCCCCGTCTTGGATTGATACCCAGGCCCGCGCCCGTCTCTTCAAGCTCGACCCGTGGAAAACCGATCGTGGGATCTCGTAACGAGGTAATCGGTCGTTCCCGGTAAAACCGTGATATTTCGGAGAATCGTGACGAGCGGAGCTAACGACGTTTGCGTAGTCTCGCCGCGGCGTGACTCGAGTCCGATGAGTCGCGCGAATCGCCGCCTAGTCGTGACTTTCGTTAGTCAGCCAGGTGTGGAGATGCCCCGAGAGCTTTTTTCATCCCGGCCTTGAAAGAGACGCTGGAAAAAGATCTTCCCTTTAAAATAAGCTCCGATTAACAAATTTCATCACCACGAGAAAATTCCACAATTTTTTTTCCACCCAACGTAACCACGTGGGAAGTCTTACTTCCGCCTCGACACTCCCGGTACCGTCAAAAGGATCCCCATTTTCGCCGCTAAATCCCGTGCTCGAATCCCGTGCTAACGTTCTCCGGGAACCACGCTAATTGCGGCTAAAGTCACGGTCAGCTGATGCAGGTAATTCCCCGCCGAGTAATTTCGTTACTCTGAGGACACACCTGTTGAGTACGAGGGAATTTTCGGAACCGGGGATTGTTATGGAGCTACGGTGACGAAAGACGTTGCATATGATTTCGGAATGTTGGGAGGTAATGTTTTGTGGGTTGGGAATATGTCGGGTGGGATGCAGGGAGCGTGCATCGAGGTGCATCGCTCTATGCACCAGTGGAGCAAATGTATCGGCGAGTGCTCGACAAAGGTCGGCAGGGTTCCCGGTCGCAGTCCGGCTCGCTTACGGCCTAATTGCATCATATTCTCCCGTGACAAGTGAAAAAACGCAGGGCACCGAGCCCTCGTGCATCCCGCTGGTTTATATCGCAGCGCATAAAGGCATCGAGCACAATGGCGGACGTTCGGGCAGTCGAGTCACGTCCCATAATCCGTTTGCCGTTATGCATATCAATTTACACCACGGTTGGTTCCGCGAGCTCCTTCTCGTTCTCAAGCTGCGTCTCTCACTCCGCATCTTTCTGCCCACCCAGTCGAATGCATTATATGTCAGGGAGTCATCGAGCGATCGGGATCGCGTGTGCATCTAAGTGCATACGCGAGACTCACCCGGGAGCCCGGGCCGGCCGAAGAGGTCCTGACCGCAGCGCGACACTCGATCGGGATTTCTGGTCGAACGGCGCGTCCCACAAAGAAACGTTTCCCACAAAATGTGTTGACAAATACGCGAAGAAGAACTTTTGTCTGAAGCGTTTTCCGATAAGGAATGCCCTTTGGACGAGAGATAGACTCCAAGTCGGTATATTCCGAGGTTCACCTCGCCTGGGAGAGGAGGGTCTGTCGTCTCGGGTGGCATTGTTCTGATCTTTTTCCTTTCCGCTTAATTGAGTACAACAATTAATCCGGTCGCGTCCGAGTCATCGAGAATGTGCAAGCACGCGAGTGCACATTCGAGATTCGCTCTGAACTTGATGGGATGAACCTGGAAGTCGATTCGGATTCCAAGCTGCCGAGTTAAGCAAGGGGGTCCTGACCCTAGGGCGACGTACAATCGGGATTTCTGGTCGCACGCCGCGTCTCATGAAAAAATGTTTCCTATAAAATATGTTAAGAAGTGGGCAAGGAGGAACTTTTGTCCGAAGGGTTTTTTGATAGGATGCGCCGTTTAGACGAGAGGTAGCTTCGAAGGGGGTACATTTCAAGGTATGCCGCGCATGGGAGAGAAGGCTCTGTCGTCCCGGATGGCATTATTCTGTATTTTTCTCCTTTCCGCTTAATTGAGTAGAGAGTGCGTCCGGTCGTCTCTGAGTAATCGAGAAAGAGCAAGCATGTGAGTGCACATTCGAGATTCGCTCTGGACTTAATGGGATGCACCCGGGAGCCAGTTCAGATCCCGAGCTGCCGGGTTAAGCGAGGAGGTCCCGACCGCGGCTCGCGCGGCTTGATATATGATCGCAATTTTCAGACTTAACGACGCACTCTACAAGGAAACGTTTCCTACGAAAGATCCCAGGAAGCACACGCGCAATAACTTTCGTTCGAAGGATTTTTCGATATCGCGCGTCGTTCGAACGGAAAATTGCCCTCATCCGCGAACAAAGGGACATGCAAATGACGCCCTCTCCCCGAGCCATATCCAGCCTGGAATAAACGCCCTTCGATGCCCCCACCGAACGAAACTGCACTTCCTCGTCCACCACGTTCTCGTATCTCGACAAAAGTGCGCAATACGGCTCCTGAAAAAACGAATAAAGGAAAGGAAAACCGGCCACAAAGCGCGCTCCGCGAAGAGGCCGAGTCCCTTCGCGGCCGCGCAAAAGGTGCACTCAAGAGTTCTCCTCGGTCCCGTCGCACTTCCACGGATCGACCACCGTCGGGATCGCGATGCTTTTCACGATGTGGTAAAACGCCCATCCCGGGAGATTTACGTCCCTCCCGGTCGAAATTATAAGGCTCCGCCGACCCCTAAATGCACGGCCGCACTCGCCACTTAAAGGATTCCTTCGCGAGCTGCACTTGGCGTGCGCGCTCTGCCCGCTCTGGCCGGATATCTGGAAAAGAGGGAAAATGAGCGAAAAAAGGGGAAAAGGGGGATGGAGCCGGAAAAAATTAACCGGCCATGGGGAGGGGGCGAATAGACATTGCTTTACATCTGTCTTCCCGGAGCGATGATAAGTGCATCCCTCCACTCGGGCGCGAGGCCATTCGCGGCGCTATGTACTAATTTGACGTAAATCGCTCCTAGGTGCGCTGCCGAGCTCGAGTCGATCCTTCAGTCCAGCTCCAACTCGAACTCGTACCCGACTCGGCCATAACGCTTCCTTGGGGAAGGGTGCGCTCCTCTCGACTCCGCTTTTTGCCGCCAGGAAACGCGAGTGCCTACGCCCTGGCCGACTTTAATCGCCCGGAACGCTCCGACGTTCCGGACGTTCGATCACTGGCGTTTCGATTTCCATTGGCCGAGTCGCCTCGCCGAAAGGGTGCATCCTAGAGTAGAATGCATCCTTAAGGTGATACTAAAGGGTCATTCTATATGTATATGTTACCGTGAATGACCGATATAAACCGTGAAAATATTTATAGAAATTTTTTTTTTCTCCAAACTGAGGGCACCGAATCGTTGGAAACTTTAACACGTGATTACGGAGGCTCTAACGCGATGATCATGAAATTTCATTTTTTCAAACAAAAAT
Source organism: Orussus abietinus (assembly GCF_000612105.2). Taxonomy (NCBI): domain Eukaryota; kingdom Metazoa; phylum Arthropoda; class Insecta; order Hymenoptera; family Orussidae; genus Orussus; species Orussus abietinus. The sequence continues at coordinate 578,626 of NW_019396002.1, forward strand.
ATGTGTCCTTGGTTCTAGTCTGGGATACGTAAAAAAATGTTTGCTTCGAAAAATGAAATTTCATGACCGCCGCGTTCTTCCTTAGGGCCTTTATAATCACATGCTGAGGTTTCAAATTATTCGGCGCATCCTGATTGGAGAAAAGTTTTATCAAAATTTTGACGTTTTAGTGTATATGTTTATATCATACTTCCATATCACCTTAAGGACTCAGACATGAGACCCTCCGAAAGGACCCTCTTATAAATCAAGTCCCTCTGATTTAAGCCCATTTTCAACGGGAAATTTTTGTAACATTAAGGGGACGTCAAAGTGACATCTGAGGGGTCAATTGTTCATAACACTTTTCTCCGAACTGGGTGTATCGAATAGTTTCAAAATTGAAAATGTGAACATGGAGGCCATAAGGAAGGTCCTGACGTCCATAAAATTTCAATTTTTTAAAAATTTGTTTATAGATACTTTCGAAATCTTGAATAAAAAGGGCCTTTCTTATGGCACACGTGTTCACGATGTAAAGTTTGAAACGATTCGTTATACCCAGTCCGTAGAAAAGTTTCATTCACCCTTCAGATGCCACTTTGACGTCCCCTTAATTTTGGAAATAATTTCTTTGGCCTGCTCGAACATTCTGAATGCAGTTTTGGCGCGAGCGGTGCATAAATGCCGGAAGTTGGAAACCTTTTGCAATGGTTCTCGGCAACCAGTACGAGATTCCTCCTCTCGTCCCATATCCTCGGATACGCTCGGGCGTGGTCCGAGCTCGGGCTCGGCATAACAGTATCCTTAGCCTTAGTAATTCTCTTTGCATTAGTAATTGCCCTCTCCAATAATTCCCTCTACTTGGAAGGCAATCACTTGCGAGAAAACTGGATACCTTTGCGGGGGGAGATGCGCGCGTTCGGGCCCTCGAGAACGGTCCGCTTCCGCGATCGCCATTTTGCAGGCAAACGAGGAAACACTTTGCTTTAAACACCCCCGCGGAGACTTCACGCGGAATACGTAATTCGGTACTGAGAGAGAGGAAAAGGGTACGCTCAGTTTAATACGTAATTCCCACCTGAAAGACAAGAAAAGGGTACGCTTAACCTAAACGCGTTTCCGCCCCTTCGAGTGGACCAGCTTTGGAACTCCCTTAAGAAAAAAAAAAAAAAAATACAGCGGGTCTCTTTTCGTTTCGAACCTCATGGAGGGTTTTTTATATAAATCTTTTGTAACGTTTTATATAAATTTTATATAAATAACATTTTATATAAATTTTAGGAATTTCGACAGAGTGAAGGAAAGGGAACGGCTCGGCTTCGAACTTATGTTTCCTTTCCGGTTAATTTATTCATAAGCTTTCCTTTGCAGATAGACCTCACGAAAATTCGTTTTGCAACTGACGGGTCGATTTAACTCTGCGGAAAGTGCAAGAATCCTTCGGAGTGCAAATAAATGAACAGTTGCGAACCGACGTTGAAAGGTGTTCACCCTTTCACGCCCTCGCACCTGTGCGTACAAGTGCTCGGGTGTGGCTCGGGCTCGAGCTCGGATATAACAGTTATTTGCAACCCTGAGAATTCACTTTGCCTTCGCAATTTTCCCCTCCGATAATTTCGGCGAGTTCTGAGGTAATCGCACGTCTAGAAAAGCCGTATAGCGCTTTGGCCGATGCGGCGCGCTTCCAGGATTCCCTGATGAAAGATATCCCAACTTTCATCCACTATTCCCCGATAAATAAATATCCCCCTCCTCAATCTTACCCCAACCCAACGTCCCAATAAAATTATTTAGCCCTCAATAACCGAACGATTTTATATTCTAAGCAAAGAAAAATAATTCACGGATTATATTGGAATTGTACGGTCCTAGAGCACTGTACAATGATACAGAGATTATAGTAAAGCGGTATATAATATTCAGGGGAAAAAAAAAACGAGAAGAAAGTCCTTTACAGCGAGTTTCAGTACCCTCGGGATGAATGTAGAAAATCGATATTCATGAATAATGTCCCCAACCCATTTCATGAATTACTGTATTAGTACCTTCGGCGGGTTCATAAAAAATCCTCCAAAGCCATTAAATTAATTGCTATATCGCTTGGGAGGTTCGGGAGAGTCGCAAAAAGCAGGAAAGTCACAAGAAGACGGGAAAAACAGGAAGAGGGCAATTCCTTGAGGTTTGATTTAGAGGCACCCTGGACCGTGACAATCGGCCGCGCTCCTTTTTTTCCCTGGATTCCCTTTTCCCTTCTGGACTCGAGACTCCCTCGGGAGGAGATCCGCGCTTTCGGTGGCCGACAACGAGCCACTTCCGGGATCTCTAGTTCGAAGGAGTCGCCTCGGCGACTTGGCTAGCTGTAAACTAACCACACACCGGGTTGACACGGTGCTCGAGCTCGGCTCGCTCCTGTGCTCGTACGTGCGTGCGAGCCGCGACATCGGACACACGCATTCCCGGGAGAGATCGACGGGATCGGCGGGATCGACGGCATCCGAGTGATCCGAGGATCGACCGGATAGCCGAGAAATGGACGAGCTATGCGAGCCACAGCCCGCGATTCTTGTATCGGCCCTGTGGTCACTGTCCCGTTCGACCAGGAGGATCGTCCTCGAGACCTCGTCCGGACATACGAGAGGACGCCACCCTGCCTTTGACTTGCACTTGTCAAATGACGAACACGGAATCGCAATTTTTCATTTAAAAGCAAAATTCCGGATTTTTTATTTAAGGGTGGCTTTGCATTAGTTGAGCTAATTTCATTGAAAAAATGAAAATGGCTTCGGGATTTTTTTATTCAGGACACGAGAGGACGCCACCTCGCATTTGACTTGCACTTGTCAAAGGACGAAGACGGACTTGCAATTTTTTATTTAAAAGCAGAATTACACTACTCGACGTTGGAGCAAAATTCCGGATTTTTTATTTAAGGGTGGCTTTGCGTTACGCGAGGTTGGAGCTAATTTCATTGAAAGAATAAAAATGGCTTCGGGATTTTTTATTCAGGACACGAGAGGACGCCACCTCGCCTTTGACTTGCACTTGTCAAATGACGAACATGGAATCGCAATTTTTCATTTAAAAGCAGAATTACACCGCTCGACGTTGGAGCAAAATTCCGGAATTTTTATTTAAGGGTGGCTTTGCATTACTCGAGGTTAGAGGAATGGATTGAAAAAACTGAAGACACGGTCTCGCGATCGATTTGAATTTGAAGGTGATCCTTCGCCGCGAGGATTGATTTGAAAGGGGGAAGGTGATTTCGCACCTCCGAATTTACAGACAACTTTTTGCACGCATGAGGTGAATTATTGAAATACTTCATTGGTCCTCGAAGAACTATTTCTATAGTTAAATATTTTTTTTCTCAGGGTGGGTGCTTCCAGTGCCGGTGGTTCAAGAGCGAGGGATCAAAGGGTTGCACTCAGCAATCTCCGGGCAGATGCGCCCGCAGCCTCCGAGGGCTTACCACCGCATCCCTATCTCTCATCTCGGTGGTTATCGGCTCGCGAGGCGCGAGTGGGCGCGTTATTACCCGCTAAGGAATACATCTAGAGAATAACTTACGATCTGAACAATCGATCCCTTCGTCCGGCAGTCATGATCTCCGGGGCGATACTCGTGCCCTCGAGCGAGAGTCTCAATCGATCACCAATTACTCTCTTGAGATCACAGCACACTGTCCTGGCGTGGCTCGAAAGCTCGATTTCCTCTTGAGTCGAGCCTGGCTCGAGGTCGAGTCGGGCTCGGGTCGGGTTCGAGTTCGAGTCGCGCTACTCGCGGGCGGGCGTCTTCGGGTGTTTCCGGCTCCTCTCGGGTATCCTCGGCCGCGAGATGCGGGCTCGCGCGTAGGTGGAACACCGCTCGAATTCGGGACCGGCGATGCGGGCGCTTAGTGCGAGGGAGAAGGAGCGACGGGGCGGGCGGGAGCGCGACGGAGACGGAGCGACGGAGGGGAAGACACGGAGGCGCTCCGGCCGGCTCGCGGAGCGGCAGAGATCGACGGCTTCCTCCGCGCGAGGGAGAAGGGGCAACGCCGTGAGAGAGGATGCTCGCCGAGTGGAGCACTGCGCCGTAATGACATGGTCTAGGAGATGCCAGTCAGTTTTGTAATAACGCCGGTAAAAAGTGAATTTCCCGAGGTGGGGAAACGCCGGCAGGGCCAATCCGCGAGCGGGGATGCGCCAGCCCCGGCCAATCGGACCGCGACATTCCGGAGCGCATCTTCGCCAGATGTTCCTGGATCCTCCGACCACCGCCGCGACGCGCCCCACCACCCCGTGACGTCACACTTCCGGATTCTACGAAGCGCCGCGGCGGATCTGGGAATCGCGAGCGATTTCGAGAGATCTCGAGGAACTTAATCCCCCTGATTGGACCGTCTCGCGGTATGAGAACCTTCCCTGGATTCTGTCATATCCGAAGATAAAAATGGAAATGAAGAATCATTTCCGTCGTGCCTTTATCTATACATCGTTAATGAATACGCCACGAGACGCCATTTGCCGCGAGATATTATTTTATCCTCGGTTTACAGGTCCGCATTCATTGGGGAGGATCGGGAAAAACAAGATGGCGGACGAGAGCCGCGCAATGGAAAGCGCCCCTTCGGGATTCTTCCTCGATTTTGGGAAACATGGAGACGGTGGAGTTTCTTCTTCTCCGTGGAAGATTTCCCCACGTTTCTAACGGGGTTTTGGCGAGAAATCGGCAACGGGGAACCAGAAAATACGAGGCAGTTTCGCCGTTGGAGGTGGGCAGACCGACGCGGTGGTTCCGGGTTCGATTCCCAGGCCGCTGCGGAATATTTCCAGGCATCCTGGATCTAGATGAGAATGGCGTATACGTGCCCGGCGAACACGAAGTAGTAGCAATAAATTATTATTGTTGTCCGGATCATTTCTCGAGCAAGGGTCAATCCAGGATCGCACCCGATGCATCGTCGAGGCGCACCCTCGGACCGGGTGCAACCCGTTGCAGCCCACTGCATCCCGCTGCAGTCGGCTGCATCCTGCTGCATCCTGCTGCTCCTGCTGCATCCTGCTGCATCCTGCTACTCCTTCTGCATGCCGCACGACTTGGAAATCCGCCCGGAAATGCATCTCCATCCACGCGACTCATCGATGATGATGTCGAAGGATCTTCGATAACCCGATAAAAGTACACTGACAACGATAACTCAATGCCAACTCAAGAGGATCGTTTTTGCATTTAAATATAATCTCAGGAGTTACATTTATTAACTTAACTCGATAGCAATTCCTAAGTGGAGCTTGAAATTAATTTGAAATTAATTACGTGATTTTGGGATTCAGGATTTATAAAATAGTACTGCGTCGTTCTTAATCTCGAGGGATCGTTTTTCACTTTGACAATTGTTCCAGGATTTATATTTACTACAATAATCAATGCTATTGTTCAAGGAGGATCGTTTCGGACTTAGATGTAATTTCAGGATTTCTTGGAGCGTATCCATCACGGAGGGTTCCAAGACTGGGCTAACGAGTGAACTCGTTTAAGGATAAGCACGATTCTCTGATATTGTTGCGTTTCGGTGGTATCGGCAGGTCGGGGGTTCGTGCCTCGTCCGATGACGTCCGATGAAACGGAAACTGCAAGTTAAACTGCGAGTTAAACGATCCCCACTTATAGATGCTCGACCGAAGCGAATGCCACCCACGAGTTCCTTCCCAGGAACGGAGATTGCGCCTCCTTTCTGGGAATCCTGATTGGCTAGATCGTCGACGAAATTAAAGGACGCCTTTTATCATCGGCGCACCCTTCGGATGCACGGGGACTTGCATAGGGGATCCCTAAGGACCCCCGCGAAGGGATGGCGAGCTTTCCTCGAGACTTCGAAGATTTTCTCACGAGCTTCCACCCACGTGTTCCTTCCCAGGAAGGGAAATTGCGCCTCCTTTCCGGGAATCTTGATTAGCTTGATCGCTGGGGGAATTAAAGGGTGCCCCGTATCATCTACGCACCCTTTAACTGCACCAGGACTCGCAGGGGGTCCTTAAGGCGATATGAAAGTGGCATCTGAGAAATCAATCGTTTATGAAACCTTTTTCCGAACTGATTGTATCGAATCGTTTCAAATTTCACCACGTGATCAGGGAGGCCTTAAGGAAGATCCTGACACCCGTGAAATTTTATTCCATGTAAAAAATTTAAATAATTCATATAAACAAAGTTTAAAAAATGATCTTTTACGGGCCGGGACCTTCTTTAGGGCTTCCATATTCATGTAGTAAAGTTGCAAACGATTGGTATATGTGGTTTGGAAAAAATTTCATAAACTGGGCTTGTTGGGGGACACTTTTACATCGCCTTAAGGACCTCCGCCCAGGGGTGGCGAGTTTTCCTCGAGACCCCTGGGCCGACTTCGGAGATTTTCTCACGAGTTTCCTGCAAGGACTCGATGCATCTCGTGCACCGCTCGAGTTTACCTCGATAATGGTCGCCTTAACGGCGTTTAAACGGGACTGTAATTCATCAAGGAAACCCCCTTAGGAGCCCCGAGGTATCAGCGGACCCGATCGTACCCACGATAGTTCTCGCGCCACGCGATCCTCGGCTTATCCACTCGGCAGCCTCTAATGCTACATTGTCCGAATTACACGTGCGAACCCCCCCGAACCCTTATCATCTCCGAATTAAATCCCCGAGATAAGAAATTAAATTCAGTACTTAATACATCTCGTAATTCAATCTCATGGAATCGAACGGTACCTTTTGACGTCCACTCGACATCAGCTAGACTATAAATATTCATAAAATTCCTGTCATAAGGTTGCAATAACAGGAATTTGAGGTCTTATAACTGAAGGGAATTCAAACATAAATTTATAATGTCGTGACATCGCGTTACAGTTCCTTAAAATTGTTTAGAAAAATTCATACACTTGTGGTATGAATTTACAAGTTTTAAGTTGGTTTGAAAGATAGTACCCGGTGGAGGCGTTACAGAATTATGGATCCCCTTTTTTATTTAAGCCGCAGGAAGCCCGGGGGTGAGATGATGACGTTTTTCGTCGAGGGGAGCGAAAAATTGAGGTACAAAATTCATTGAGGAAATTGTACACCTAATCGCCGTATTGTTCGCCTAGCCCGAGGGCTCCGACATTATCCTATGCGCTGCATTAACATTTTTAACAGTAATCGCGGAACCATGGCGAACCGTTTTTGCCGTAAAATAGTACACGTTCACTGAGGCGGTGAACAATTGCGCGTTGCAACAGTTATTATTGCACGAGAGCCGTGCCATTTAACTCGGGCTCAGTGCACGCTGTACACGTGAGAATTTTGCACTTAGCCCGACACTCTTGTTGTCGTTACTGATGCGGCAAGTTCAACCGGTACGCTGAGAAAAAATACTCTTGGATGCGCCATATTTTAGTCCCTCTGTTAGGCCACGCTTTGCGACCGTGAAACTACTTCTTTCTCGGGAGAAAATTAAAAAAAAAAAAAAAGAGAGAAAGAAATTATTTCCTCCCACAACAATTACCCACCAATTATGTGAAACTGGTTAAACACGTGAAAACAACCCGGTATTAATTATAATACGATTTGTTTAATCGTCTAAGAGCTCAACCAAAATGGCGGACGCCGAAGAAGGCTCTTCAAGACGGGTTTAACTTTTTAACCAATTTTCTTACTTCGAGAAGCACCACCGAGATATAATTTTATTTAGATCCAGGGGATGATGCAGGAACCACTTATATTTGTTTTTCGACAATTGTAGAATTGCGTGCGTCGACGGGGATTTTATCTCGAAGGGATAACTCGATTCCCATCTAGGAGATGGCGAGCACTCTTTTTGCGCGCGAAAGGTGTAAGTAACCTCTTCCGCGATGGCAAAGACCTTTCTTACCTCCAAGGTGGCACTTAAGGATGCAAGTCACCTAACTAACCACGTATTGAACCTATTTAGCATCGTCTTCAGCACTTATTGTCCCTTGTCTCGTGATATTACCTCGGCAGCCTCCGGTTGTTGTCTTATTGTCCGAGTCCTGTGTTACGCGCGAACTTTTGTGCGGTCATCCAGGCGGCTAATATTCGGCAAGGTGGCGGAACAAATCGGCGGAAAATAAGGGACAATACTCTTACGCGTGCGATCATATTTATGCGGAATTTCCGGACGTGACGAGCGCTCCGAAAATGTCCAGACAATGATAAGCCGCGACAAAAGGTGGAGGGATAGAACCCGGCCGCTTCTTTCAGCGGCCATTGACCGTCATTAATATTTTTTTTTTCTAACTAATAAAATTACCCGATTAATATCTCGCGATAATTTATTGTCTATATTTAGTCCGGGATTGACAGTAAAAATTCTGTTGCCACATATTCGCGTTACCGTATTCGGCCCCTTGCACCGCCACTGTGCTCTTATTATGTTAAGAGGTTTGTTCCGGTTACTGCAATACACCATGGGGCTCTCTTGTTCCATATATAAAATTACAACCCTGACTACAGCTCTCTCAATTGTTCAGTTTATGCTTTAACATAGGAATTACGTGGATACAAAGCAACACCTGCGAGTCACGCGGATGCAACCGGCAATTTCGCGAGAATAGGCGAGGATAGGTTATATTTATTAAGAAATCCTCGACCTTAAAGCGCATCCTTAATGCGCGGGAGGCTCTTCGGTGGCGCCTTCGAGGTGTCTCGAAATAGAAAATTGATAATAGAGGCGCAAAAAGAAATGCGCAGAAAAAAATCAAGGAGAACGTTTTTACCGCGATTTATCTTTGGAGTTTTCGATATCTTCGGGAGACTCCTTCGGGATAAGGAGGCCATTTTGGGAATGGAATTTCTGAACCTTGCGATTCATTTCTTTGCCCTTTCCTATGAGAAAGACCCTTAGAACGCGTTCTGCCCCTCTCGGTACTCCGACCTCGGTTTTCAGGGGTTTCTTCCTCGGCCTTGGCCGCAGAAAGTTGGATAAATAGGAGCTATTTCACGGTCCGGGGTTTTTACTCCTAAACATCTCATTCTCATTCACCTAACTTGCGCTTCTTGTACGGATACCCCTAAGGGACGCGCCGCTAACAACGAGTCTCAAGATGTTACATAAAAATCCGTTTTTCACGCCGCGGAAATGAAGAATCTAAGGAAGGGAGTTCCTAGGAGTCCCATGACTCCGGGTACCCAATTGGATCATTTTATTTTTCATACTTCCGTCCTCATTTCTTACAGAAACCCCCTTAAGGGCTACGTATCCAAGACTTCACTTACTTTCGTCCTTGCGGATTAAACCAGGGATAATTAAAAAAAATCTAGAAATTAAAATTTACTCCTGAGGCAAGATCCGATTAAAAAATTCATGCGATAGACATTTACCTTAATTACTTCTGAAATTTTTGTCGAGGTTCGATGAAGATGTTGATTTTAGAGAAAATGGCGGAAAGAATTTCGGTCTTTAGGGATGAGGCCAATTGGAGCTGAAAGAGACCTTATCGTGGTTGCGCTCGAAATTCTCCTCGATAAGTCAAGGACGTACTTAAAAGCCCGATCTTAAGTATCCCCTTTTTGTTGGCAGGAGCAAAAATAAAAAATTCATCAGATAGACATTGACCTTAATTACATCTGAAATTTTTGTCGAGGTTCGATGAAGATGTTGATTTTAGAGAAAATCGCGGAAAGAATTTCGGTCTTTAGGGATGAGGCCAATTGGAGCTGAAAGAGACCTTATCGTGGCTGCGCTCAAACTCTCCTCGGCAAATCAAGGACGTACTTAAGCTCGATCTTAAGCATCCCCTTTTTGTTAGCGGGAGCACGCCAAAAGGACGAGCTGCCCGACAGATTCTATACCGCTTGACGAGGCCGGCACGATACCGAGACTCTAATGTGCGGTTACTCGAGAGTACGAGTGCTCGCGGCCCGAGCACGGATAATCATCATCGTAGGGAGACCCTCTCGGCATTAAAGCCTGAAAGGATCTCCGCAGGATCTCTCCTGGTCCCGGTGTTGCGGCCTGAGTTATCTGCTGCTATTCCAGGGGGAATACTGCCCCGGCCTTCGGCCTCCTCCATCTCACCTCCTGACTTTCCTCCTCCGACGACTCATTAAGCGCGGATCCGCGAGCCGGAGCGCCGCCATCTTGGAGAACCCAACACCCACGAAAACCGACGCCATCTCGTCAGAAGATGCGTCAACTTCGAAATAACGATTTCCCGATTTTCCGGGCTATTAAATATGCATGGAATCTTAAATTCTCATGAATATTCACGAGCGGGCCCAGCGGGGGAAACTCGACCCCGCCGCCATCTTGGATAACCCGAGATTCAAGACGGTCCGAGTCGGTTTCGAAAGAATCACTTCTGAGCAAGGTCTTCGACCGATTCTGCAAGCTTAATGAATATTTATGGACGTCTTTCGAAAGAGTCGAACGATATTCAAGGCATTCAGGACATTGCTGAGATGTATTTGAGGTCATTTCTCTAAATATCTTAGAAGAGCGTCGTGGAGCGATGACGCCATCTTGCTTCGGTTACGTTTAAAAGTAATCATCCTTTTTTCTGCTTTTTCTCCTGGAAATATGTTTCCAATGTCGAGGAGGATGTGTAATAGATGCGGACACGTTTTCTTTTCTTCTTCCGTCGAACATTTTTTTCTGGCTCGAGGACTTCTTGCTTTTTATAGGGATAACGAAGAGATGAAGGTCCTTCGGGATGTCGTCTCGCCGAAGTCGGAAGTGGCCCCAGGCGCCGCCGGTGGTACCTGTGAAGGGGAGGAAAGGGCGAGGAGGAAAGGGGAGAAAAATAGAGCGGAGGAGGAAGAGAAGAACGCGATTCTCGGAGAGGAGGTCGACGGTGGTCCGCGCGGAAACGCAATCGCTCACGCGAACTCTCGGCGCGAGGTCAGCAAAGAGAGCGCCCCTAGATCGCTCCTAGATCGCTCCTCGATCTCTTTTCGGTTCCGATCTTCGAGTCCGTCTTCGTGACTCCGCGATCGGCTATAAATAGTCGAGCCATCGAAATCGGTCGTACAGTTCCCTCTCGATATCGCCGACCGTCGCGAAGGTCGATCCTCGATCACGCACCCGAACTTCGATTTTCATATTCCCGACCAAAAAAAAAAAAAAACATCCCTACTTAAGAAAACATTATTTATCAATACCTCCTGCAATTTTAGGGACTAGTCCACGTCGCACCACTTCCGGTTAAACAATTCCCTCTCGACATCCTCGACCATCTCAAAAATCGATCTCTAATCACGCATCTAGATTTCGATTTCGTCTCCCCGATAAAAAAAAAAATATGTTTCATGTACATTTTGCATAACGTTATCTTCTACATTTTTTGCCACCAAACACATCGAAGAACCTCTGATATTAAGACGCCTTATTTTCAAGAAAGCAAGAAATTGTTGATGCACTTCCGCCGTGGGAGAAGAGCGAGATCGATCATGGATCGGTCGATTAGTCTCTATTATTAGTTCGTCGACGTGAGGCGATTTCGGAGTCGATCGCGGTCGATTACCCGACCTCGGCGACGGTCGCCGTTCAACGATCGATCGATCTTCGATCTCCGTTCTCTTTGTTCCTCCGGTGGGGCCGTTAATTGCTGGTAGCGACAATCTTGACACCTCGGATCGAGGGAATCGAGCGACTCCGATCGAGCTACTCGTTCGATCGGAACGACCGCCGTTCCGATCTGAGGAGTTCCATTATTCGCACGGATAGAGACGAGGACTTCATTGTCCTCTCCGTGCGAAGATGGGACGCACTCGATCTGCCATTTTTTTTTAATCTCATGTTTAATTAAGCGCGCGTATGTTGGACGCGATCGTTTTTCAGCCTCGTATCGAACGCTAAGGATTTTTATCACTCGCTTGGCTGAATGCAAAGGCCTGATAATGAGGATTCCCATTACCCAGCGCAATCTACTGTACGTAAAAGAACATCTAGTTCAATCAATAAAATTATTGTTGCTCGAGTCATAAAATATGGTTATTACGAGGGCCGCGAAATATTTGGTTAACGTGTAAAGACTCTTTTGTTGATAATTTTTCCTCGACTATATAAAATATTGGGGGAGACCGCACAAATTGAAATGATTTCGTACATTTAACCAGTACTTGGGTTTTCCAGAAAGACACCTCCTGAAATTTAGAAATCGATTTAATCGCAACCAGTTTCGCCAAGTGAACTAAAATTGGGTTCACTCGACCGAGACGTCTTCTGAGATCAACCCGAATGCAGTCGATCGAACGATTTTGTTCAATGGGCCAAATTTTTTATCCGTGTGGCAGGATGAAGGGGATTGAGCCTTATCGTCTCGCATTGAGAGTCTTCGATTCGGGGCTTTTTCGGATATTTAATTAGGCCCCTTTTTTGGTCAGGGGAAAAAGCAAGGCCCCACGTGGCGGCAATGGCCATGTCCAATAAAGAGGCAATCAAAAACAGGGCGAACGACCGTTCGATTCAATCCCTAATCGTTCTAAATATCGAAAAGAATAAAATGGCTCGAAGGACTTAAGAAACTTGGCCCATGAAATTGACACGCATATACAAAGTTTAAACAACGCCGATAAACAAAAATTTAAAAAATAGAGATTTGACGGAGTGTCGGGAGCTTCCTCGAGCCCTTCACATCCACTTGGTGAGACTTCAAATTATTCAGCGCAGTCAGTTGTGAGAAAAGTTTCATAAACGAGACTTCTTAGTCCTTTCGCATCGCCTTAAAGTTGGGAGGAGAAAGTTGGTCCGAGTTGATGGACGAGGAGACTCCCTTGAGAGGAAAAGGGACGGATGTGGGGAGAAGAAAAAAAAGAAAAGGTCGGAAACGCAGGGAGTCCGTTCGTCGAACCTTCGAAACGTCAAGCGCCTCGAAATCGCTGTTGACGCGGCCATTTCTCGAATTCCTCGGATTTCACCGGAGTGTACAATTTACACCCGACCACCTCGCTTCGTGGTCCATTGTCCCTGGCCTGACACCTCCTCGGTGGCCGGTGTCATCTCACGGTCCGACACTTTGCGGTTGGTCACTCGCCGGTCACTCTCCACCGGTGGACCGATGGACCATGGGCCAGCATCCGCAGCCTCATCTCGGGGTGCTCGAATTAAACGCTTCTTCCTGCCCGTAAAGGGGTCCGATTTGCGGGCATCGTTTGTGGGAATCCTCCAGTCCGGCTCGAGTTCGATTCCGTTCTGCCTCTGTGATTCCAAAGCGCCTTCGCGGCCTCGACTCGGCCTCTGAAACAAAGGAGAGAAGGATTCCCTCGATACCCTTCCCGACCAGCGTCCGGGGATGCAAGATCCTTGAAACGATCCCCGAAGTGCCCTACATGAAGACGTAAGCCTGCCTTATCACCAAGATATCCGAAGAGCTGCCGGAAACCAAGATGGCGTCGCTCCTCGAGTCCCCAGGAAGAAAATGTCCTGCGTGGGTTTCCATTTCGTTTCTCTTCCACGCCTAACCTTCTTCATCACCCTCTACTCTAATAAAACAGAATTCACGGAACCAAAGAAATATTTTCATAATTCAATGAACCTCTAAAGTAAACTGGGATAAATTGGATATAACGTTTCCTCGGAATTACGACAATTTGATCTCGCGTTAAATCATTATTCTTTGAGTGAATGAAATATTTCTTTGGTGCATTGAGTTCTTTTTTTTTTAATTAAATATTTTTTAATTCAGACTTTTTACACGTGTTTAGAGTGTTATCTGCATCGAGACTCGTCACCGGGATTGTTATCGGGTTTTAATGCTATCGATTGGCGTTTCAGATGTTGCCCTTTCAACTGCCGGACGTGTCCACCACCTTCGACGGTTCCAATGCCGGCATCGATGTCTCCGGGTAGGGAAGTCCACGCAGCAGGTGAAACAGGCTACGACTCGGGTCCATCGTCGGGCTGTGGCTCAGCCTGCTGCGGCGCCGGGGCCGTCAAGGAAACGGCAGGAAAAGGGTCCGTATAATTAAGCTCGTTTAAATTTCCTCGGCTCGTCCGAGCCGGCGCATTGCCCGTTCTTTTCCGCGGGCCTTTACGGCGGTTCGGAATGCAGGAAGTTCGAACTTTCAGGCCGCCAAGGCAAATTGGCTTCTGGACGGGAGGGACCATTGACTCCGCGCTGCATCGTAAGTACCCCTTGTAGTTTTCGCGTTTTAACTAGGATCTACGATTCCAAACCGGGATACTAGCACCGAGCTAGGGCACTCGAGTACCGGATGCTTTATGGATACACCACGTAACCCTTTCGGCCCTCGAGACGAGAAAAAACGTCCACAGGCGAGGAAAAAAGGAATGCCGTAACCTTATAAAACAGTCATTGAAAATTAATATTTTCAGTCATGGGATGTTAATTTTATAGGATATTCTCATAGTATCTTGTAATTGTTTTTATTTACTTGGACTGGTCTATTGGGATTATAGTCTGATATTATATGCTCGGAAATGGGTTAATGATTAACGCAGGGAATTAAATTGATACATTCTTGAAGCTGCTTTTAATACTCTGGAGGGATGTCGAAACCGTCTGAGGTTTGGGTTTATTTTTTAGATCTTGATGAGGTGTAACTACGTTTCAACATATTCTAGCTCTAGGGTCGCAGCCTCAGGGCGTGGTGGAGATGATGAAGATTTATGCTGCTCTCTTCGTGGACTGGTACCAACGGGCCAGCTTCGAGACCCGTGCCGCCATCATCGACATCCGGAACCTCTGGATGACCACGAGTTAACAAAGCATTTACCTTTCTCGGATCTTGAGCAACCGAGCATCCGCCTTAAGGTAATGCTTTTTCACTTTCAAGGCAGTCGGTAGTCCTTGCCAGAAAGCGAAGGTGGTGCACCGGCTCGTGGCCTTCTATCTCGTCGGGTTGGCCATCTACATCATCGAGGCTTCCTTCTGGTTCGACGCGAAGGTGCTGGAGACCCTCTGCACGGTCGTCTTCAAGTCGAAGAGGTAGGACATTGACTTGCCTTTCAGAGAGTCTAGTTTAAAAAGCTCGGGAAATGATTATTCCAGCAACTCGGAGATGCTGAAGGGCGTGGGTATCGTCCTCGTCTTCGTCGGGGTACTCTACCTCCTGGGAATCGTCTCGTCCAGTTGCAGAAATTAATCCAGCCACTCCACCTGAAGAAATTTACGGATAACTCGACGACCTCTGTTGATCCAGAGAGAGAGAGAGAGAGATTAAGAGGAGAGGCTAAATTAACCTTATTTGATATTAATTAATGCACGTTGCCTGTACTTATTTCAGAAGCTGGAAGACTCGTACTTAATTACTCTCGCCGTAATCCATTGACCCTGAGTAGGGGTCTTCGCCGTCGTTTTCATAATCCCGTAATCCCGGTACTACTAGAATAAATTTGCTCCCTCGTTGCGCATCGGGTCGTTCGATGGAAAAATCGAGTAAATGGCCGGAGAAATGGACCGAGAGATGAGTAAATTAGGTTTCTTTACACCGGAGTCCTGTTAGAGTATCAATTTGCGTCCGCGGATAGAACGGCGCGCAAAATGGCATTGCAATGAAACTGGAGCAGCCGGGCTTTTCAGCGGTTTAATTAATTGATCCGCCAGGTTGGCGGAATAAAGTGGAATTAATGCAAAGTGGAAATGGAAAGGAGGCGGGAATCTCGACTCGAGGTGCACGCGAGGGAAAAGCAACCTGCTAGGTGACTGCAGGTGCAACGGTGCCTGGTGACCTTGAACCAATTAATTCATTACACACAAATCATCTCGCTCGAGGGGCATTAAAGCAGCGACTCCGCATCGCGAAAACGCAAGGCGCGGCATTCGAGACCCTGAAAAAAAGCTCCGCTCGTCAAAGACGCAACATCCGCCACGGCATTCTGAGAAATTTCCATCCCTTCTATTAGGTTGTTTCATAAATTCGAGGACGATTTCTTTTGCAGTGAATTTCATCCGGAGATAATAGCACATTAAATAAAAATTGCTGACCAAGAGTGCCGAAGAATACATTATTAATTATTGCGTCGCAAATTTGTCCGGGCATTTATAAAAGAACTGAAAAATATGGCATTGAAATCTCCACATCCAGAATGGATGTCCATGTCTTATGCAGGCGGCGGCGTTGAAGTCTCCGCGCAAGACTCTGCATGAGAAGGAATAAACGCCTTTTTTTTCTAATATGGCCTTGAAATCTCCAAATCCAGAGTGGAGTTTAATGTCTTGTGCAGTCGGCGGCGTTGAAGTCTCCAACAAAACTCTGCATAAGAATTAATAAATTCTCTTTTTTCAATGCGGCATTGAAATCTCCAAATCCAGATTTGAGTTTCGCGTCTGTTCAGTCAGTCTCCACCTGAATCCCTCACAAGAATGCATAAACGCTCGAATCATCGACCAAGGATTGAAGAACTGCACGCAGTGGGTCGACGATGATACTTAACGAGCGGTACCTCAGATTAACGGTGTTCCTCGCAATTAAGTAAACCGCGCAACGCAATGCATCCCAGAAAAGCCTGCAGCAGATGCGTCTTCGCACGCGTTTCCATCCGAGGTACTACAGACACAGTATCCTCTCGCGAAGAAGCTTCCTCCTGAAAAGAAGAAAAGGAAGGCGGTAATTTATTCCAGAGATTATCACGAGATTACTATTCAAGAGAACTGGATTTAACATGTGCGTCCAGCGTTGAAGTCTCCACTGCTAAGCCGCGAACCTCAGGCGTTCTCCAAAATGGCGGCGCCCAGACGCCTCGGGGCCGCGTCGCGTCTTCTCTATTATGTCTCGAGACCCTGAAAATAGCCAATAGAGTTAATTCAGTGATTATAATAAGAGGTCCCGAAGAAGAAGCAACCCATCTCCAAGGCTCAAAGAAACTTCCCGGGGCCATTTCTGAGCTCGCACCGACTAACGGTAGCGGATCGTAGCCGGTGTTTTCGCAGTTGCGTAAATCCCGATTTCCAAGGGCGACGACTGGAGGAGGGCCTGGATGTACCGTAGGATGCGGAAAGATGGCTTCCACGGGGCACAGAGCGGAGGCGGCGAAGGAACGTAGCAGTTTCCCACGAAGAATCGGATTGAACACGCTCTCGGCCCTCTGGGCTCCGTGAAACGTAAACAGCGATACTCGCCTCGGCGTGGCCTACCTTCCTTCTTTCCGCGAGAATCTCCCGTGGAAAGAAGAAAGAAGAAAGAGCTGACCTCCCGGCTCCTCCGCACCGGGATCAGCCTCTGGAAAGAACCGTTCCGTTCCTCCGGATACTTACTTTCGACTGTTCCGAGACCTCCGATCGGGGGTCGCCATATTGGTGGTCGCCATTTTGTTTCTTAAAAGAACTTGTGTAGTATCTTATTAAAACGTATAAAGATGGAGAAGCAAGGGTAAAGTACAGATCAAATAATCGACTCCGTCGTGACAATGTACTGGCCAAAAAAAACAAAATGGCCGAACTTCGTGAGAGCGCCTTGGCTGGGTTTCTGATAAAAAGAAGAAAAATCCGAATCGACGTCCGCCGTGAAAATCTCGCGTGCCGGGACTTTCTGTCGAATAGTATAAGGAGGTAAGTGTACCTGGTTGATCATAATGATCCCGGTAATTCTCGGATTAGTGCACGGTAATATGAGTTACGCGATGATCCAGATCCCAAGTTGCGCCGCGAGTGCCGCCCGAATGCGAGGGTACATGCAGCTAATAACCCTATCCTCGCAATTATCCCGATGGGCTGGGAAATCCGTACTTTCATCGGGATCCTGTAAATGGCGGGAAAATTGCCGCGGAACTATAGGAAACAATTTGTAACAGATTATACACGCGGGAAGTAGGCGCGCTCGACCCGCTTTATCGTTCGCGCAGGGATTGCAGGGCCCGCTTCTAATTCCATTAAAGCAAAACATTTATATTTATTGCCGCTACCTTTATCACTGTAAATCATTACAAAACCCTTCCAAAGTTTGTCTGAAATTAACTTGAAAATTTACTATTAATCCCTACCGTCTTATCAATTATCAGCGGAATAGACGAATCTCGAACTCCTCGTCTCACCGGTGAGAAAGTTTCCGGTGCGGAGTCTCGATGAAAGGACGGAAGTATAAATTAGGATAATCCTAGTCATTTCGAAATTAGTGGCAGCATGGATTACGGGGCGATCTAGATTCATGGCAGTAGTACTTTCCCTGTAATGTGGTACCACTTCAAGATCGCAACCCTGAGGGGGCAGACTCGAATGAGTCTTAATCTCTAATTTTACCACTGGGAGTGTTCATATTAATTCAACGTCAATAAGGGATGATCTAGATTTCCAGAGAAATTATTTTCCCCTTAATCCGGTACCAATTCTAGATCCCGACCCTGAAGAGGTGTACTCTGAGGAGTTTTAATTTTTATTCTCTGTCCCTGAGAATTTTGTCAGA
This sequence comes from Orussus abietinus, assembly GCF_000612105.2. NCBI lineage: Eukaryota > Metazoa > Arthropoda > Insecta > Hymenoptera > Orussidae > Orussus > Orussus abietinus. The sequence goes on from NW_019396002.1 coordinate 596,929, forward strand.
TCAATTCAACGTCTGCGGGGGATGATCCAGATTCCCGGGAAGATAACTTTCGCCGCGGCGCGTTGCCACTTAAGGATCTTCCCGGCCCCGGAGAGGCGGACTCTGATGGGTCTGAATTTCGAATTCGCTATCAAGGGAGAAAGTCGGAGAGCTCGGCCTCGGAGCTCGCAGCTCCTCGTCTTGGGTATTACGCGGGGAATTGCACAACTCTCGCATTACGCTCTCGGTGAAGAGCTCTGCTATCTGCCGGGGCCATTACCATCGCGGCTTGCCCACCTCGCTCAGCCATCGACCATGAACTTGAAGGTTGGCAAGAGTTTCATGAATAATGGTAGCAAGGCCGAGGGAGAGTGGCTGGAGAGCCGCAGGCAACGCAGATGCAGCTACACTTGGTCCAAGTCACCCTCGATTGCATCCGCGAGCACCTCCAGGTCCGGAAGGGGTGCGTTCGAGTAAGAATAGGTACAAAAAACGGAACCTCCAGTTTTCCCCAACCCTCAATCCTGAAAGGATCTACTTCATCTTCCCCTACAAAATGGAGTCCATGAAACCCACCGTAAAAATTAAAGGAAAATTCGCAATCGACCCCTTCGATTCTTTTTATGTAGAATTCACTTCCTGCGGAAGTTCTCGTCCCTGACCTGGGGCACGATCGGCATCTCGACAAGAGAGTTCCTTCTGAAAGACACCTTCTTGGGCCTCCTCCCAGCATCTTCCTCATCCGTGTCGAGATCAGTATTCGTCCCAGAATTCGCGGTCTTTCGTCTCCTGGGGCACCCTCGTTTATCACTAACGTCTGATTGGGCAGAATCCGAGTCCAGGTGGTCTATCACCTGGTTTCGTTGAAATCTCCAGGCGACCTGGTAACTCCTCTCGACGGCGAGGTTCTGCTTCAACTCGTCGAAAGCTACCCAGAGCTCCTCGACCTTATCGTCGATCCTCTTCGTCAACTCCTCTCGATCGTCCTGAATCTCCGTCTTCAAGGTTCGTTCGACTTGTCTCAGTTCCTTCGAACTGCTGTCGAAAAGTCTCTTCAGGAGATCGTCTTCGTCTGTCGAGGGTCGGTCGAAGGATCGCGACCTGGAGGTCTGCTTAGGAGTCCTTTGGGCCTCGGCTTGCCACTCTCCCTTTCCTGGAGATGCCAGAGAGATCGTGCTGTACCAACTGGTACCATGGTCCTTGTACCTGAAGAAAAGTGTCATCAGGATGGTCCCAGTCTCCTTACTACGTTTTTTTTTTTTTCGTTTAGAAAGGAAGGATAATTTTCGAAACCAACCATAATTTCAACTGACGCCTGATCTTCTTCAGGTCGTTCTGGTGCAACTTCACTACCTCATCCCGAAGTCGCTCCTCCCAGACGTCGATTTGCTTCCTGAAGTTGTCGTAGGATTTTTTATTCCGCTTATCGAGGTTTCCCAAGTGCCTTTGGATCTTCTCGTAGAGTATCCTGGTGTCTTCGGCATCGACCTCTCGCTTGGTCCTCTCCTTTTTCGTCAGGTCGGATGTCCTTCGCTTCACCTCCCGCTGCCACTCCTTAGCGTCCTTCTCCAGACTGCTCCTGATGTCCTTGTTCGGTTAAAAGTAAACACCTAAGCCGCTTAAAATCATTCCTCTACGTATTCTCAAGGCTATTTAGCCGTTTGGTAATTTCCTTTTCAATTAATATTCCCACCTCGACGATTTTTTCGAGCTCCTCGTTGATCCTTTTCCTTTCGTCCATCTGCCACCTGACGACCTGCGACTGCAGCCTGCCGTTCGTTTCGTCCTTCCAGGTCTGCAAGCTCGTCTTCAGCATCTCGCTCTCTTTTGAACACTCCTCGCGATACCGAAGGACCTGCAGGACCTGCTGACGATTTCTGGATTTTTCAAGGCTCAGCTCCTTCTTCAAGGCGACGATTTCTCGAGCTGAGTCCTCCACCTTCCCCTTCAGCCACTCCAAAGTAGTCTTCAGAGTCTTCTCGTCGTTATCACCGGATGCGTCTGTCCTTGCCAGGAAAAAAAATGCGAAAGTTGAAAAGACACATCAAATACTCTCAAACTTTTAATTCCTAAGAAAAAAAAAACGCCGATGAATTACACCTGATTTCAGATGGCCGCGAGGAGGTCCGATCGTGAAGCTGAAGCTCTGCAAGGTCTCTCCCTCGGAACTGCTCTCTTCCCCCGAGGAGTTTTTCAAATCTACAGCCCGATCCTTAGATCCTTGTTCGATATCCTTCCTCTTGGAGTCCTCTTCCCCGGAATCCTCGACATCGCTGCAGGTGTCTCTGGACGATCCTGCGGATTCGGACTCCTCTTCGATCGGCGACAGACCCCTTTCATCCTCTGGTTCCTCGTCCTTCGGGCCCTCCAGCTTAGTCCTGGAATCTCTGCCCTCTTCAGCAATTAAGGATGAATCATTCCAAGGAACTTATCCTCACATCTTTTCGCTTTTTTCAGGATCAGACCCCTTTAGTAGGTTCAACACCTTGGGTCCCATATTTGTGAAGGATCTGACGTTTACCCATGGCTTGCGGTCCTCTTCAAGGTTTCCAGAGTCCTGGTCCTGGCGAGAGTCCTCCCAGAGTTGAAAGCATCACTCGCGAGGAAGAGCCAGGAGCGGCCAGGACGTGAAGGCCCTGTCTCTCCGGTGGAATCGAAAGGAAGAACCCTGAGAAAAAGCCTAATGCCGCCTCGGTAAGGTGCGAAGAATTTTCAATTTCCCCGAGGAGCGCGGAAGTCCTCCCGCGGGATCAGGACGTCGCTCCTCGCGAGCCCGCGACGCGACGACATCGGATTCGACATGGTCAGCTGGCGGATTGGACGGCGTCGGCGCTAACGCGATCGCCGGCTCGACGTGACTCCACTCGATTATTCACACATTTCCAATTTCAGGGCGTTGCCCGAGTCCCGATTCTCGAATTCATACGAATTTTTTCTTTTTTTTTTTCCACTACGAATTTCACCTCATGAAAAACTTTGCATCGCTGCGAAGTCCCGTCATTGACCAACAATTAACCTCTAATTTCACATGCGAAAGTGAGAATGGAAATTAATGGAAAATTCTAGCGTCGATACCACACAAAGTTGGTACCACTATGTGCTTTAAAAGTGTTCACCAAGTACCCCGACGGACCCAAACGCTTTTATTGACCGAAAGAAATATTAATTTCTTTCCACCAGTTTCATATTTCCTATATTGTCCAATCTGTATACTTTCCTCATTTATAATATAATACGTGTAATTAATTATACGAGGTTAATTTCTCTTCGTCGTCCGGGTATGACGTATCGATTAGTACCAAGTATGCAAAGTAGAGTGCACTTAGTGCAGTTCGGTGCAGCGCTCGCTGCTGCGAGTACACCCCCGTTATTTCCGCTATGCATAGCGTACCGTGTGAATCCTCGCGCCGTTCTTTCCGCTCTTTCCTCGTTCGCCGGTTCTTCCTGTTCTTGCCGCCTGGTCGCCTCTCCCCGTCCCTCGTCGGCGGTTCTTCCTCGGCGAGGAAGGAAGGGCCCGCGGCGCTCCTTCCTTCCTCTTTTCTTCCTCGGCTCTCGGATCGGGAGGATCGCGTGTCACGCAGCCTTACCCACGCGAAAGTACTGTAAAGGCAGGATCGGCTTCCCGGTAGGCGATCCGACGGCATCTCCTCGCGATAGTCGCTCGAAATCGATGGATTCAAATTACATGCTCGCGTATATACGCTCCATTGACCTTGCCTAGGTCGATGGGGCCAGCGCGCGCAAGAAGAGGCGCCGGCCGCCATCTTGGAACTTTTACGACTCGCCTTGAAACTCACGCGTTACCTGCAAAATTTTTATGTTAATTTATATACGATCTGACTGAAAATCTGGTTGATATTGCATAGATTACATTGATTTACTTTGATTTACCTTATTTAGGTAATCGCGCAAGAAGAAGCGCCGACCGCCATTTTGGAACTTTTACGGCTTGCCTTGAAATTGACGCGTTATTTAAAAAATTCAAGTATTTTGTATATTAAAATCTGAAAACATGATAAATTACTGAAGAAAAAAAAAGCAAACAAGAAATATGTAAAATATTGATAACTATTCTTAACTAAAGTTATTTCGATTTATCACAGGCCACCGAAATCAGGGCGTGCAAGGAGCAACCCTGTTCGCCATGTCGGACTTCCTGCATTTCCCTGAATTTTGTAGACAACATCCAGTATCTTAAAATTCCATCGGCCATTTCATTAAATCGAAGATTATTGAAATTCTAATCGGGGTGTCAAAAACAGCGCCTTGTTTACGGGTACCAAAATGGCGGCCGCCGTTCGCCAGCAGGGTCGCGTGTTTCGGCGCGGCCTTCGAGGTCTGGAGACCTTCCAAGGTCTCCTGGCAACCCGGAAGAGCCTCCGATAAAATGTAAAACGCAAGAGGCGAAAGGAGGATTATTGCACCGCCGACCGGCCGAGTAAGAACGCTAAATGCCGGCGAACGGTCCTCTCTCTCTCCCTCTCTCGGGATGAGATTTACAAGAAGTGCGGCGATCATAAGTAGAACGTCCTGCGGTTTGCTCGTCCGGGGGGGCGAAGGGAGGGTCCCGCGACTCGGAGAGAGATCCTGAAATCATCGAGTCATTCTTAATAACTGTTCTTCGAGTGGTGCACTTTAGAGGAGAGGAGGGTCCCCGACTCGACTTACGACTACATGCCAAGTTTCTTAGGATTCTATTTGAAATTCACGTCCCAAGAGGCTTGGGATATCGATAACGGCGGATCGTCACTTTTATTGATATCCCCTCTGGGGAGGTGCTCGTTCGGCGGTGCAAATTGCGTAATTACCGGCCGCAAATCGAGCGGATCTGGAGGAAAGTAATTACCGCGATCCCTGGGATCGATCCCGAGGAAAGGAAAAATGGCGGCGCACGAGACACGGTTTAATCGGCGTTTATCGTCCGGAAAACTGAAGCCTCCTCCGCTCGTGCTTTTTTCAAATTTTCCCACATAAGCGGGAAAAGAATCTCTTGCACTTTTGCCTTGAGTTTTCAACGTGCCGGAAGACGCCTTGAGCATAAATTCAGGGGTGAGAAAAATCGGACAAATTACCCGGAATAACCTGTACGAGGAAACCCGGAGGGATGAGAAAACCGGAGGAATTATTACACCGCTTGCTACGGACCGTTCGATCGCGATCGCCATTTTCTTTTCCCTTTTCTTTGCGTTCCTACACGCGAAAAATGTGAGGTATTATTTCAGGGGTAACGAGCCATGTTACGAGTTAATTAGCCGAGCGCGTTTCTACGTGGAAAAAAAGCCCAGGCGAACGAATGAAAATACCACGCGGGGTGCATCGTACACCCTGATTTGCATACACGCACATGTCTGCATTTGCATACTGCGCCTCGACGGACCAATGCCAGGATAGGTGTACTATGTGTGGTAATAACATGCATTACCTAATAACGCGCCCATGGCGTGCTCGCCGAGGGTAAGGCGAACCAGGGTGTCACCTGGGACAATTATATACGTGTACGTACGTTTACAATAATTATCCACTCTCGGTGCAAGCATTTCCGAAGGGTCGCAAGAAGAGCCCCATTTTGCTGGAATTAATAATCCCTCGGAAAGCCGCGCACTTCCGGGAAGGTTCGATTGCACTTTCAGCACCTTCTTGCTGTCGGGGAGCACTCCAATGAAACTTCCCCAAGGTGTGTCATTACCTCTAAGTAAAATCATTAAAATTAATGCAATTAATCCGATAAGGAGAGGTACCTCCGAGCAGGGTCGCGCTCCCTTTTGGTATCTCGGGACGCAACGCGGAAAGTACCGATTTGCTTGATACCCGATCCCGTGGTAAAGAAAGTACCGCAAGGGACTCATCCGCCAACTATAGCGATCCCGAATGATAGTGCACAGACATTGTTCCAGGCCCGGTTAAAAGCTGAAAATTGAGGCCGTGAGACTCCTCCGAACGGACTCCTCCAGGAAGAGGAAGACCGCGGAAACCGAAAAACAGGAAGTCCACCGAGTGGACTGCAGTCGTATTTTCGTGATTAATTGATAACACGCCATGTTACCCTCTCAAGGAAATGCCTGTTATTAATGAATTACTCTATTTGTAAGTAGCCAATTTATTGGATTCATTCCCTTCTAAGGTGACTTTACAAGTAACGACAAAATCTGCTAAAATCTCTGCAATCTGTAAAAATTTCATTCTCGTGTATATGACGCATGGATGCTGTAAATCAACTAGATTTAATTGTATGGATTAAAGATCGTTACCAGTTTAGTCACATTTAGGGATTCTCGTTTCGTCGTTATACGGATTCGGTAGTTTAATTCCTAATCGCTCTTTTATTTTCCCTTTTTCGATTCCCGCGCATCGGAACGGTCGGCATTCGATTAATGGACTGTCCAGGAGGCGAGACGATCGTTGAACCAGAGACGGAGTGACTTGCCGATCTATCATCTTTTCCATGTGATCACCCTCGAGATCGAGCGATCGCCGATCGGCTCGATCGCTACAAGTCGCTCGCACGATTCGTCGAACTCGCCTCGGCGACGCGAAACATCGTGTCGCAGACTTAGCTCGTCTGGAAAAATCTCCATTTTTTTTTTCGGGATAAATCCTCGTGTGAAGCGAGTTTAAAGGGACCTTAAAGAAATCCCCTTCCTAGATTAGGAATTAAAATTCCCATCCTTTTAAATATCATCAGTTGCGCTAAAAAATTCATCTTCGTTTACTCTTTTGGTGGAGGCGCCATTTTAGTAACAAAAAAAAATAATTCCTTTCCAACGTTTCAAATCAGTGCGACTAGAAATTCCCAATTGAGCAGTACTGCTATTTTGGGTCTTGAAAATAAATCATCCTCTTTTAACTGTTACATTAAGCTGAGGAATAAATTTCCGCCGTTTTTAGCTTAACGTAACGCAATTAAAGCGGCGAGAACTTATTTTTCAGCCTAATAATTATAGAGAGTCGACTCGTAGTAAAGTATATTTTTAGGTGTCATAAAAAAAAAAGTATTTCTGTTTTATTCCTCTAATTGAAAGGGACTCGTTAAACAGGGGTGCAAGATATCTTTATAGGTGTCATAAAGAGAAAATAATTTCTGTTTAATCCTTCTAATTAAATCGGACTCGTTAAACAGGGGCGCCTCCTCGGAGTCGGCGGGAATCGAACGATCGCAATTCCGTGGATTCCAATCCGAATCTCCACGGGATCCGGAAGTGGTCGAAGGGTACCGTAACTTTGAGCTGCCAACCCGGAGATTGCCCCGAAGGTATCAATTTGCCAGGGTTCGACCTCCCGTCCGACTCGCGGCGTTTTGTACCGGGAAATCTAGCTAAAATTCCAGCAAATCGCGCGCGGTTAAAGTTATGCCCAATCTTAGGGCTCCGGTAACGGTCGATAAGTGCCGTAACAGAGAATCCCGAGTTCAGTTCCAGGGAAATAAAAGCCGAATTTCTTCGCACCCCAGATCCCACAAGAAACGGACAATCCGAGAAACGGAAGCCGAACAACAGCAGATAGATTTTTATAAAATCCGAAAAACACGCCTTAGAACCCTAAAATCCATAGACACCGCTTTTAAACATTTACTATTTCAATTTTCCGATTTTCTCGCAAATATGCGTCAAGGGTTTTCCCTCGGCTGGATCATTAATCGATATCTTATTAACAGATTTCCTGGACCCGCCTCAGTTAACGCATCAGATCCTTGCAAGAAATTAATTGCGTCGCTTGATAAGACTAAAGAAAAGATCGATTCGATCTCATCAGGGGTACAAAGCCCCGAATGGGTCGATTTTCCCGATCATCCTCCGATCGATCCTTCGATCTTTGCTCGCCGATCCGTAAATCGCTCTCGAGAGGTTCTACGGATCCCTAGGGTTCGATTCCTTTTCCCGGACTGAATCCTACAAACGCGAAAAGGATATTTCCTTTCCGTAAACGGCGGACGAACAAGTGCATAATGGGCCCATTCGCGCAGCTCGTACTTCTCCGAAAGAGCCATTGTCGCTGCAACAAGCCCCTTATCACTGCATCGTTCGCTCCGAACGCATTTTCCGCAAAGATAGGAGGAACGTCTGTCCCTTCCTGAATTCCAGATCTCAAATTTGCCCTCTAAACGGCGAGAACTAATTTTTTTTCCCTCGGTTACTCTATCACTCCCGACATTATTTAACTGTTTCTGGATCCTTATCATTTACGGATACACGAGATGCGACATCGCATTACGTCTATGTAATCGACTTGCACTCCGGCAGTACTCGCGCGGTATGCCGGTGATTTCCGCGTGCTAGCAGGTGCATTAATTTTCTTATTATTAATAATCCCACGGACGGGGATGCCTGGTATCGCGATTTCACGGTTTCCGTATCAGGAAGAAGAGGCGAGCCCGTGGGTAGAGGATCGACGATCGGGTCGCATCGTCTCTGCTTCAGGCCAGGCCTGATACTGTTAACTCGGGAGGTGCATGCTATCTTGGGTGCATTCTTCGGCCCGGGATTTCGCATCGAAGAACGGCATGACGTCGCTCCCGGATCATTTGACTCCGTTATGTCCGAGCGATCATCGAGGCGAAGGCTTTTCGCCACGTCTCAACGGGCTCCAAGGACGTTGACGTTCTCAGCATCGCCTTCGGGGTCCTGCGACCTCGGACCTGAAATTGATCCAAATTTTAGTAACGAAGCCGAAGAATCCGGAATCTCTAAATTTCACTTTTAATTATTCAATTCGAAGAATCTTGCAGCCTTCGGTCTGAGATTTTTCGAAATCCTAGTGACAGGGCTGAAAGATTTCTGGAGAAGCCCGGAACTCTAAATTTGATTAAAATTGTCCTGAGGCATCGAATCTGAATTTTCTTGACATTTTTGTGGCCGGTATCTCTAGATTTAATTAACTTTTAATGGTTCAATTCGAGGGGTCCGCGTATCGGAATGAAATTTCAGCTGAGGGCAAAGTCGTGGATTTCGCAATCGGCGCAATTAATCTCGAGGCTAATAAGGGATAAGGCGAACGATAAGGAGGAAGACGCGGAGCAAGGTTTCCGTTCCTCTGCGGGGCGAAGAACTCGAGGATTCGCGCAGGATGTACGATGGAGGAAGCAGCCGTGCTTCCTTTATTAATCGCGAGATCGACGGGTGCGTACGGGGAGTTTCAAGATCAATGGACTTGATAAAAGGTGTCGGGGAAGACGAGCATCTGGGTGAAGGCTGCAGGGCTCTCCAGGATGTGTCGAAAGTGAAACTCAAGGCCCGACTCGAGTGCGCGGCTCGCACCTCCTCGGCCTCGCTGAAAATTAAAGAACCATGTCTATAGATACCATTTACCGCCGTATTACACATTTACAAGTGCATGTCTACAAGGTGCATCATACACCTCGTGGTCGGTTATCTGTAAGAAGGCTCAGTACTTGGCTTGAAGTGATTCCCTTGAAAATTCGCTCGGCCGAACCTTATCAATTTTTTTCTAGAATCCCGGGCACACCCCTAAAATGGCGACGAGGTGTTTTGACATGCCCCAGGTGTGCGTGAACATTTACCATTTTTTTTTTTCTTCTTAACACCTCTGCAAGTACATGTCAACAAGTGGCATTTAAAACCACGTGGTCATGTCTCTAGGAGAGATTTGAGGATTTAGCTTGAAATAATTCCCTTAAAAATTCCCTCATTTTTCTTGAGGGTCCTGGAGTCATCCTTGAATTTGCGATCAGGTGTTTTGACATGTCAGAGGTGTGTGGAAATTCTTACCAATTTTTCATTCGGGTCTTCAGGTCCTGCAGGAGGAGCAGGGGGCATTCCTGTCTCCCGCGTCTCCGCGTCGCGCCCCGTGACTGGCTCTCGTGTTTTTTCTAAACCGGAAGGCCAGTCGAGTAGGAAGAAAGCTGGAAAAAATCATCGTCGAGAGTGGTCTTGATGATGACAGTGTCCTGGTAGGCCCTGCTGTTGCGGAGGGTCGACAAAAACGAGAAGATGCGACAACTCGACTTCCTTCGTAAGTCCTTCGGCGCTCCGAAGACTCGACTCCGATGGCTCTAACGAAAAAGTCAAATTAATTTCCTCTAATCTTAAACAACTGTCCAGATCTTTATTATTAATCCAAATAACCAATCTTACCTGAGAATCGATTTTCATACAACTTTTCCCTCGTCAAGACGCCCGCTGCTGATTTTACCAATTTTTGTCTCAATTAGCACATTATCCTGGGAATTAGGTTACGAGATAAAATCGAGAATGAACATTCTCTCGCGATGGTTCGACCTTTCGAAATTAATCCTGAGAGCTCTCCGTGTGTTTTGCATCCTCCAGGACCGTTTTATCCTGATTCATGAGTTTTACTCTGTACTCCGTGACTGCTTCTTGGGTCTTGCGATATTCGATGGATTGCGTGTACACTGTTAGCTGAGATTAAATTAATATTATTAGATACAATTTTAAGAAATTGCAATCCGCTATTTCAATTTTCTATATTATCTAATAGGCATAATTTCTCCCAGGATAGGTATTCGCGATGATCGGTGCGTGTAATTACAATAAATCGACACCTTAAAGCGCTGACAGAATTCGTCATTTTTAGAGGAAGGCACGCCTTAATTGTCACAACCGTGACATAACAAAAGTTGCGCTCGCAGCGGGTGTAATTACCTCGTTGTAGAAATCGCGGTAGCTGTCGACAATTCTAAAGGAGATTAAACCGATAATTCCCATGAGAAAAGCTCCCTGGATGCGTAACTTTAATTTCGTGAACGATCGTTTAAGGTCAACCATACCGATCTGGCAATAAACAGAAAATCATATTAACAATTCCCCGAAGTAGAAGAACTACGTGCATCACAAAATTCAAATATACTTGTTAATCCGGAAGGTCCCGAAGTTCACCATTTTTTAACCAAGTTTATGTCATTTCCACTGAATTTAGACGGAAGGATATGAAGGTGTCCTGCATGCCCGCTGCGATCGACTCTACAAATGTAATAGTTACTGCAATTTGTACTATTTTACTAAACATTCCGTATCAGCAGTTACAGTATTAAAAATATCAGTTCGAAATTTCCTACTTTTGCATATGAAAATTTTTGAAATATCGATAAATTCTTATTAATAGGGTATATACCAGCTCTCGCCATTGCCGACCTTCTATTTTACCGACTCGCGGAGGCTGCGCGCGCAGTTGCAGGCGCGGCCGCGAGGCGGCAGTGGGATCGCGCCAAGATGGCGGCCGGTCAATAGGCGAGAGAGAGCTCTTGTCGGTGCTTGACATCGGGTTGACATCGTGGCCCGTGGAAGCCCGTCAGTTTTCGGGCCGTGGCCGTGCTCGGGGGTGAGGATCGGCGTGGGAGCGGTCGCCAGTGGGTTCCTCGTGTTCGAGCATGTGCGGCCTGCGGCGGCCGCGCCCGGGCGGGCCGCGCTGAGAGCGGATTCCGCGGGCGCGTCTACCATGCGCGATTGTCCCAGGCGGCGGCCGCGCTGCGCCTGACGCGCCTTGATCGGACCGGGACGACGCGGCGACGAGTCACCGTCTAGCTGGGACCCCTGGAAATGGCTTCGGGGGACAACGTGGACGTCATCGAGGTCGTCGAAACGAGCCTCGCGGGCCCGGCGAGGCACGCCGAGGACGCGCCCGACGACGATGGTCAGTAAAACTCTCTCTCCATCTCCCTCGCTCTCACGCACGCGCCGTCGCTCCGTCCCTCTCGGTCTTCTCGCTTTGACAAGGAGAGTGCAGACTTAACGGGAAGAGAGGGATCGTGCAGACGGAGCTAATTTCACCAAGTTTCTACCTCCAGACTGGCGGCGACTTTAGTCAGGTTCAAGGCCCACTTGGAGATCGGTCCCTGTCAGGCCCAGACTCGACACACCCCTTCGCACCCCTGAAAAGCTCGACTTGCCACTTCGGGTGGCGAGTCTTTTCACCATTTTTTTCATATCTCTCGTGGGAATGTATGTACTACGATGTTTTATGCCCATCTACGAGGTTGTTCATTGACTGACGTACTATTAACAGTAGACGGTTTTACTGCCCAGCGAATGTGCTCAAATTGTTTGTATTTGCACCCGTCGTTACGGGGCGTATAGAATGGAGAATATTCAGTTTCACGGTAATAGCTTTGTGAACGTTAACAAGAAGTATACTCTAACTTCTATTTTTAATGCTAAATTAGTCAGAGGTTTAATTCTTGGAACTATGACTGCCTATTGGCAGAGAGGAGGTATTATGCTAATCGCTGCTTTTATTTATCTCGCGTTTTACACCGCAAATAATAAGTTATGACTCACTATCGGTGATGAAGAAAAGAGAAGTTGCCAGGACTTGTGTTTATTGAACCTAGAAAGGGCTTAGGGGAAGGGTGAGGTATTTACCTCTAACGAGGCCGTGGTCACCTGAGCCTGACAGGTCCGGAGGGTGACTCACCCTTAGGGGATTTGCAGAACTCGTGGGGGTAGAGCTACAGACTAGTATCCCTGCCTTTCCTGAAAACGAATCTATTGTGCATTATTGATCAGGCACTTCTTAAAGAATCCATTCTGAAGATAGACTTGCAAATAATTATATTAGCATTGACATTAATTTCTCCGAACAATAGCTTCCCACGCAAGCATCGCTGCGGATGGCACCGAAGAATTTCAAATATTCAACATCAACATCGAGGATCACACACTGATTAATTAAATAGCCTTGCACTCCGTTACAAACATCTTGGAGCAAACGTTACAACCACATTGCCATGTCTGATATCAGCAGAGTCAAAAGCCTTCCACTTGCTTCTGCGATAACATGCTACCAGGCAGTGATTTCCTAGTCATTCACCAGTCGATCCATCCGCATCGATATCGGATTCTCTTTTTCAACCGGGAATCGATTCGACGTAATCGCCCGAGCGAGGCAATTCGTCACGATTAACCGCCCTTGAATCTGCAGCCTTTCGGACTGCAAAGTAGCAGCGTCAGATTCAGCTTGGAACTCGCTTAGAAATATCAATAGAATGTATATTAACAAACTGAGTAAAAATCAATAGTGCCATGAATTAATGATCAAAAAATGTCCATAGTCTTCTCATAGAAGTTATTCTTGTTCATAAGAAATTAAATGTCCATCCATGCTATGCGTGGCGTAAAGAGACGCAGCGCTCAGTCGAGGCTTGTGATCTTGTCAGAGACGCTGCCGCCTCCTTGACAAAGTGTCGAAATTAATTCGTCTCCTCTATTTTGCAGATAAGTCCACGGGGGAAAAGGTCACGGCCTTCGACGTAAGTAAAGAGAGGAGAGGGAAGAAAACGGAGTGCCCGATCCTCGGGGATCTCGGATCCCGTCGAGGGTCTCGGGAGACTCGAACTCGGCGGAACCGACCGTGAACTTTCCGAGGAAGTACAGGAGGAAAGAGGGGTAATACCGTTATTGACCGATGGGCTCCTTCGGGAACGCCCGGGGTGCGTTCCCCGGCCATTGTCGCTCTCCTAAGACCTCTTGTTCTACTTTCTAATGCCGAGTCCCGGTGACAGTGCATTCTCTTTCACTGATTCCAGGTGTGTGCGTGTTCCCGGTGTCTAGAAACTCCCCGAGAGCCCTTTAGCCGAGTAAACGCGGAAATCCGAATCGCCTGGCGGATTTCTGGATCCTCGAGGTTGCCCTTAGGAAAACTGTACAAGAGTTTCGAGGATTCGAGCCACACCTTTCCAAGAACACTGATTCAGATTCGGATAATTTGGATGATTCTCATAATATTTCGCATCGTGGATTTTTCACATTTTTCAAAGTCGGTTTTGTCGCAGCCCTTGGGTATAAACGCGCGTTACATAGAGGCAAGTCAATTGACTCCTCGCACCTGTTTTCCGGTTCCTCGAAATATCTCCATTTTTTTATTCTGCCATTTTTCGCCGATTAACGGAAGAATTATGTCGAGGACCCTTACGTGCGATTATTCTCTCGTGTTTTTATGCTGCCATTGGGTATTATTGTTAAATTTATCTGGATCGTCCGGTAGATTCCTGGAAAGTTTTGTGGAAAATGCCTGACTATTTGTTGCCGTTTGGAAACTCGATTGTGAGGACAAATGTGCACTTGAAAAATAATAAGAAAATAGAAACGACACGGCGCTTCGCTTTTCCACGTAACGCTCTCTGGCGTTGCGCGCGTCCTCTTTAATAAAAGGCAACGCGCTCGCTTCCACTCGAGGTGCTCGGGGAATTTCTCTGTAGAGTTGTTGATGTACCCTGCTCTCAGCGGGAATTCAAATGCGGATGAAATCACTCCTATTATAAGACAATGATTGTACGAGCCGCGATTAAACACTGGGACGCGTCCGCGGTGACGCGTAAGTGCCGGCTGCGTACTCGGGTAATTAATGCGCTCTTTATTGATAAAACGATGCCCGTTATCAGCGGTCGAGAACGCCGAAAGTGCTCTAGGATGCCCGAACTCTATCAAAGTTACGTTAGGAAGAGTTTGGACCACCTGAGAGATACCTGAGAAATTAAAGAACCAAGCGGAGAATGTATTTTCACGTTTCAATGAATGGCACTCGGAAATTTTTGATACCAAGGGAGATAACAAGGATTCTTAAAGGGTCGTTTGAAGATCTTTCTTCCTGAAAAGATGAGGAAATGTCTGTGAGGGGTTTTCCTGCAATCGCTGAAGAGAGGCGCCAGGGGTACGTAGGGCCCACCTACCCCAGGGTGGTTTTTATGGCGTGTAGCCCTAAGCACGGCTCGACGGAAGTTGACAGCCGTGGAAGTGGCTCGTCCAATTGCATCTACGTAATTATCCCATTCAGGCGAGGAACGGTAAACGCTTGTTGAATTTTATTTCCCCGTCCGGCGCGTGATGAATCGCCTTGCGGCCACCAACGTGGAAAACGGCCGGCTCCCGGTACTTCCTCAGAGGGTTCTAGGCACTCCTGGCGGTCGGGATTCACCGAGGCTCCTGTAATTAACGCCCCTCCGTCCTGCTTTTCAGAGCTCGGCCCTTCAACATGGCGGCGGAGGACCGAAGACCCCGGTCGGGGTGTCCAGGAACAAGTCGGAGCGCGAGCGCAAGATCGGTCATCGCAGGGTCGGTGTCGGCGGCGAGATCACCTACAAAAAGGTATACCACAGTAGGTCGTTTAATCGCCGAAAAAGTAGAGGGTACAGTTAGCCACCTGTACGAGGATTCGTTATCTTCTTGCCGTGGCTTTTCACCGTATGGTGATGAGCAAAGTCTGCCTTGGCGTAGTCTTGGTATTCGCAAGATCAGCGGTACCAAGACCACCATGGAATTGATGTTGGTCCTTCATTTGCTCGTCACTGACCCTAGGCAGGGTGTCCTGGCAACTGATTTGCATGTCCTTGTCCCGGGACCCTGTCTCGGTGCCTTTTGGCATCGAGCTAAGGTACAATTTCACCGGGTAAAGCGTTGAGCCGTTCTTAATAGCCTTCTGCTTTTTAGTAAATAGGTGGTCTCAATACTCCTGGCTCATGGCGACCCTGCCCCATCGATCGAGGGCCTCTGCAGGTCGATTCATGGAGTGGCTCTACTTTCAGATACAAACTACACAAATCATGGGATCCATTCAGCTGGGGATACAACACGCGGTCGGCGGTCTCGCGAGCAAACCCGAAAGGGACCTACTCATGCAGGACTTCATGACCGTCGAGACAACGAACTTCCCCAGCGAAGGGTCCAATCACACCCCCGCCCATCACTTCTCCGAGTTTAAGTTCAAGAATTACGCTCCGATCGCATTTCGCTACTTTCGGGACCTCTTCGGCATCCAGCCTGATGACTTTTTGGTAGGCACCCTGGAAGTTTCTGTATAGAATGGAAGGATTTAGTCGTGTCGCCCTCCAGTGACGGGAGTACCAATTAATGGAAATCGAGACTTTAGACGCTTGAACTCCGTTTCAGATGTCGATGTGCAGCGCCCCTCTGCGAGAACTGTCGAATCCCGGGGCAAGTGGCAGTATTTTTTACCTGACCGAGGACGACGAGTTCATCATTAAGACTGTCCAGCATAAAGAGGGCGAATTCTTGCAGACTCTTCTGCCCGGATATTACATGGTACTGATAAGTCATCAAAACCGTATCTCTAGACCGTGACCTTATTTTGATCCGATCACTCCGGTGGTCCAGAATGGTGGAATTAATTGGATTAATCTTCTCTTTGCAGAATCTTAATCAAAATCCGCGAACGCTGCTGCCGAAGTTCTTCGGCTTGTACTGCTACCGCTGCAACAGCAAAAACGTGAGGCTGGTCGCCATGAACAATTTGTTGCCGTCGTCGGTGAAGCTGCATCAAAAGTACGATTTAAAGGGATCAACGTATAAAAGAAAAGTAAGGGGTCACGAGTGTGAGAAAGAATATAAGTTAAGAGAGACAATGTTTTAATCTCGATCGTCTCGCCAGGCGTCAAGAAGCGAGAGGTCCAAGTCTTCGCCGACGTACAAGGACCTGGACTTCATGGAACATCATCCCGAGGGCATCTTCCTCGAGGCAGACACGTACGGTGCTCTTGTAAAGACTATTCAACGAGACTGCAGGGTGCTGGAGAGTTTCAAGATCATGGACTACTCTCTTCTGGTCGGCATCCACAACCTCGACCAGGCGTCGAGGGAGAAGACAGTATGTATTCCCATCTCTTGAACATCAGATATTACATGTTTTGAGGGTATTATAAACATATGAGTGGAACTGGATGCTGGGAATAAACGGGATTCGCCATCTGAAGCAGGAACAAAGGCTCTCCGCGAGCGCCGACGAGGAGGCCGGAGAGTTGGGCTACGAGAGCGGATTCATCCAGGCCGAGAGGGATCGAGAAAGAGAGGACCGAATAGGAGCCACCGCTTTGAACAGGTCTCGTAGCATAAATCGGCAAAGACTGGTCGCTCATAGCACGGCCATGGAGAGCATTCAGGCCGAGAGCGAGCCGATCGACGAGGAAGACGACGTACCGTGAGTAGCCATCTAGGAACGGTCCCTGCTCCACCCAGGGTCGGTCTTATTAAGCATGCTGGACCTGCTCTAATTCACGAACATCTTGGACACGTGTGTTCCCAGCAGTCCGGGCGGGATCCCTGCGAGAAACGCGCGCGGCGAACGCCTCCTCCTCTTCCTGGGGATCATCGACATCCTCCAGAGCTACAGGCTTAAGAAGAAGCTCGAGCACACGTGGAAGTCCATGATCCACGATGGAGTGAGTATGACACTGATATGACGAACGCGTTGCCGTCAGACTCGAGATTCCCGTTGTCTTGGTTGATTCAATCCCCCTAGAAATTTGTACTAATCAACCATCGCCCTAGGGGCCCTAGAACGTTTTCTTTAAGCATTCCCACTTCTTGAATCTGAAGAATACGCGACCTGGAGAATGTGTCGGTAATTCGGTGAGCATTCCTGGATCTGGTTAACTGTGTTCCAGGACACCGTATCGGTGCACAGACCAGGCTTTTATGCCCAGCGATTCCAGGACTTCATGGCGAAGACCGTCTTCAAGAAGATACCGTCACGTAAGTACCACCCGAATCAACCTCTTCTTGCCAATCTGACATCCATGCTAGCTCTCAACAAGGCGCACTCGTAATAATCCGCGGTGCGACCTCTCCGCACTCGGAGGGGGTTCCTGCCGACCCCAGGATATGGGGTTGCCGATTCCTATTACCTATTTATAGACGGATGCGAGACTAAACGTCGGTCTTGTACGTTCTTTTCTATTGGACATTTTTTTTTTTTTTTCTTTTGAGAAGATCCACGCCGCGACTCAAGGGCGATTTTTTTCCGCTCACTCTTGCGGGCGGAAGAAAATCGCCCTCGACGATTCGACCCCCTTTAACGGTGGTAACCGTTTCGAAAGTAGCTCGGCAATTACCGGGGTCCTGTACCACCGATTTGTCGGGAACTCGTCACCCAGGGTGGGTGACAATTGTCCGGAGAGACCAGACCGTCCGTTGTCTCGATTGTCCGACCTTCCTCGCTAGTTAAGGCGTTACGTTTAATGACACTGTTGAGCAGTAAGCCGTAAGCTAGAGTCAATTTTTTTACTAGAGTGTCTCTTCGCGCTACGGTCTGTACATACGATTCACCTACGGGAAAGTAGCGGCGCGTCCTTCATACGCCAATCGGTATGCCAATATAAGTCATTGTTATTTTTCTAATGAGCAACGCGTCGTACGACAATTGTCCTTGGGGCATTTAAGCGGACAATCGAGCGAGGACTCGACTGTCGGCTCACTTTATACAGGTATATATGTATATACATATTTACAGCCACATATATGTACACATTTTAACCCCTTCTGTCCTGGACTCGTCCCCTCAACTGAGACTTAATTAACGCGAAATAAGTGTTAACGGTTATTTAAACGATTAACATTATTAACGTCTTTCGCATATAGTGTCTCGACATGTTCCTACGTTTATAACGCACATTTAATAGATTTAAACTCTACAATGTGATGCTCGTGATTAATTGAACCTAGTAACTTTAACGCTGGGACAGCAGAGCAGAACGGGTTAACGGGTTCCTACTTTCTTGACGACTCTTCGATCAGAGGATAGCTCCTTTTCCTGATATCGCATTTTTCTATATACATATATATATATATTTTTTATTCTCTTTTATCTACTTCAGTCGTACGTAACGCGAATAATCGGTCTCCGCCGGTTTGCCGTAGCCTGGTTGAGAGTGCCAAAATACGTTCCAAAACAGAGAAACGTCCGATTTTATTTTTTTTTTTAGCGCGTATTGCAAGTACAAAGATCGATGGTCCAGTTATCTCATCAAGCTTGTCGTCAGTTAAATCGTTTTATGTAAAATCATATATATATGTGTGTGCGTATTTATCGTCGCCGGAACATTATCTGGATCCTTACTAAATTAATTAACACTGTACACGAACATTCTCATTAATGGATCAATTGTGTTTCCGTTGGCATATTAATTTTTCATCCATCTCCCACATTTTCTTTTGTTAAGCCGGCCGATCATTTGTCCCTGCATCGGGATGTCGAGATCAGCTGATCGGGTCCGACCGATCAGCTGATCGCGACTCGTCCACGCGGTTCGCACTTTACTCGGAATGTCGATCTCCTCGGTGTCCACATTTATACACAGCTGGGTGTTTCCTATTCCGAGTATCTTCTTCCACGATATATGATTAATTTGCCGACAATGCGGATCGCGTAATGTGATGTAGCGTAGATTCCGATCATGGAGGTACGAGAGCCAACGTAGATAAAACGTGGATTTTTATCACGCGAGTGCTTCGGAGCAGTTTGATATATACATATATGAGATAGATAATATACGTACGCCGAGAGAGATAGATTTAAGTAGTTTTTACCCGAGTAAAAAAAAAAGATGAGCAATAGTTTTTAAGGACCTTTTGAGAACTCAGGATGGCGGAATTATCTTGGGATGATCTTCAATTTAATTAGGACTGCGTGTGCAGGATTACGTAGTGATTAGCGAATCGGGGACGTTAGAGGTGGGCCCACGGGTAGAAGTAGAGTACTTCTTTTTTATTTTTTATTTTTTTTCCCTCCCTATTACAAAATATTCAGCTAGTATCCGATGTGGACACCGATGTACATACATTTATATATATATATATTACAATAAACATTTTCGCTGTTTACAGCCTCGATTCATTTACGAGCCCACGTCCGAATATACACTCGCTTTTGACACTCCCACGTTCTGACGTCACTTCTTGTTTGGCCTCAACTTCGTATATACTCGATTTGTCAGTTAATAGTTACCAGCTAAAGTGCGAACTCGTAGCCTTTAATTAACGCTTATTACTCTCAGCTTGGTTTTATTAATCCCACCGTTCCTGATCCTTCGAGAATTTATAAAGCCAGCATTTCTTGTGTCACACGGGGAAAGGGTTGAAACGAATTTGTTGTTATATCTCGTTAATAATAGCGAGGAGTCAGGAGAAGTACTCGTATACTGACAGACCCCTTAACACACTTGGTACTCGATATAAGTAGACTAATCGACATTTACCTTTGACGTGAGAGCTGAGACCGAGATCAGGGTCAGAGAATGCAATATAATAAACTTGTACCGCAGTTCGTTACGTCCTTTGGAAATTTTTTCTTTTTTTTTTAATTCTTTTTTCCTCCTTTATTTCGCTTAACCCGATTCTCGCTATCTATTCCATGTTTTATTTTCCCCGTTCGGTGAAACGTTAGATTTTCCGGAAGTTCATTACCAAGTCGGATTTCTTTTGATCGGCAAATTTTGTCACGATTTAATCAATCTCTCGGTTTGATCTCCGATATTCGAGCCAAGGGTCATTTCCTTTGCACCCTTCGCTTTTGATTGCGTTATCGATTTCCAAGTCGTTCCTTGATTTGCTCCATTGAGACGTGTAATTGGAACTTGTTGACCGAGCGATTGGAATCGGTGTAACGATGTTGAGTATATTGAGGTAGCTAAATGTGACTGTTTCTGTGTCCGTGCACCCTTTCCGTGTCAACCCCCGAACCTGCTACCGAACGAAAACTCGAAAACCGAAAACGAAAAGTGGACCTGCCTGAGATTAAGGGGAACCATCGCAAATTCCGTAACCTCGTCACCAGCTACATAGGTAACTCTGTCTGTTTGCTGTCTATTTCCGTCTCTCGTTAGCTATTTCTCACGTGATCTTTCATTCTCACTGCCTGTGTGTCGTCCTCTCCTCTAACACGAAAAACCCCTCCCGTTTGAAAATCATGTCTTTCTTCTTTTTTTATTTATTTTTTTAACATTCTTTCTCGCCCCAAATTTCATTTTACCTCCTCACTGTCACCGCGAAAAAAGGAGCAACCTTTTATAACTCTACGAAATTTTTCTTTTCCTGTATCTATCCGAGAGCGAACTTTTTTCAGAGTTGGGTGTGGTTTTTCGTTTCGTTCACTTTACCACGGTATAAACGTGTTGTCTTGTGTGTATGTGTGTAATTGTGTGCTGCACTTTGATGTCACCCCCGTAAATGAATTGTCCTAGACCGTAAGTCGGGACATATTTTTCTTTTGTCCCTTATGCGCACTGATTAGTCGGTAGAAGGAAGAATAATCCTTTACCAATCTTTGTGCCTGTGTAAAAAAAAAAAAAAACCTGCGAGTATTATAGCCCACAGAACCGCCCCTGAAACCCCGTAGAGAAATACCCCTTTGAGGCATGACTATTTTGCATCGTGATTTTGTAAGAACCGTTCCAAGCATTTGAACGACATCCTGTTGTTTCCAAATTTGTTTATCTATTTGTTTTTTTTATAAGAGGATTTACCGTATTTCGATAAACATCCTCCGTATTAATTCGGGGCGTTTATGGAAATCAGCTGTTCTCTAATTTCCTCCGTTTACCCTGTTCTTCCGTAACTCGTTAATTTATATTTTTTTATTATCTTTATTTGTTTAATATATACTATCCCAAGAGTATAGAGATTAGAGAAACGTACTATAGACACAGATAGAAGCACGCCAGGTACACATTTTCGAGAGATTGTAGCCGTCTGGAATTGATAATTAATAATTAACGCGTAGAGCGAAGACGGAATTTTCAGGTGCGTTACATAGAGAGTAGATTTCTCTCGTTATTTTTTTTTTTTCCTTATGTGGATGCTGTACAGAGCACCTTAGAATCTATTTCGCGGCTTACATGGAACGTGAAAGTGAGAAAAACTCGACGATAAATATGGAAAAACGAGGTCTTGAATTATTAGCACTCAAATAGCTTCGAGAGATAGGACTTAAAAGCTTTCTATGTTGTCAGCCTGGCCATTATTAATACATATATGTGCTCCATTAAATGTCCGAGCCGTGAGGTATGTGCAACCCCGTAATCGAATTACGACACACACCCCCAATAGATAGAAAAGTACAAATCTAGAGCAACCCAGGAAGGGTTAAAGACACGTCGAGCGTACTGCCGACCCACTTCCCCCTCGATATCTCCCCCGACTTCGATTTTGACTTACAATCAGTTCCCCGATAACTGCGAATGAAGTCGAGCTCGAAATTACGGTGCCTCCTCGTTTGTGTTGCAGCCCTGAAACATTCCCCATCGAAGAGAAAAAGCATAACAAGGCCTCTGAGACCGCTAGAAGGTGACTTCGACTCCACGGGTAAGTTGTTCATCTTGCTACACTTTTAAACGGTCCACTAAAAGAAAAAAAAGGAAAAAAAAATACCTATCTCCACCGGAACGAATTTTTTCAAGCGAGATACGAAATTACCTTATAATTTATCCTTTTGACTGCGGAGCGCTCCGACGTACGGGCGAAATTCCCCAGCACGGCCAGGCGATAATGGACCAAACGGGCGTAGTCGCCTTTCGTGATCGAAGGGTTAAGTATGAGTTTCTAGGGAGTATTTTGATGTGTACATTATTTTTGTTAAGGATGTTTAGAAGATATATTTCATGGAGAGGTTGAAAAGGTTCGTTCCGAGTTCTTTTTTTGGGAGTCCCTTTAAAAATTAAAGGGACCAGATACGCGAGCCGGGCTTTAGAGAACACGCTTGGCGCTTATTTCCCGGGTTTTAATTCCCCATCCCAGCAATCCCCAGGGATAATCCGCCCAGCAGAGATCCCTGCACCATCGGGAAGATCCCCACCTCGAACACGTTCACCAAACTCCCCACTTCCGGGACCCTGGAGCAGCCTGTCGTGTGAACCCGACCCTGAAAACACCTCCTCCACCCTCCTCGGTACATCCATACATACGCTTCTCGGTTTTACGCAATTATTCTTACCATGGCTCGTCCTGGATATATACGATTTAACATTGCACTTCGATAGTCATCATCATTCCGAGCACGAGATAGAGGAAAATTGGCTCGACCTGAGATTTATTTAGGGATTATATCAATTTTTATCAATTTTTATCAATTTATATCGATTTTCGGCGGATCCTTGGCGATTGGTTCCTCTATCTCACGCCGGGATTCCTTCTTCCGGTAAATCGGTAATGGTGTATGGTGTTGTACGGTGGTCTAGCGGTGACGGCAACCGGAAGTTCGGCAATGCATGCTGCATCACCCACAAAACCCGGTGAGTCTCCTGCTATCATCATTTTCTCCCGGGTACGATGTCGAGTCGCCGACCTGTAACCGTTCCCCCGTTGCGATGCCGTTATTACGTGGTGTGGCCACGTCGCCCCATAATGGATGGATTTAGGAAGTAATAAAGTCTCGGTACATATATATGTACGAGGAACGCCCATGGATCGCGCCCTATGAAGAATATCGCGATTAAATCGCGCGCGGTAATTGGCTCCGTATTTACGCCTAAATCCACTCCGTTCATTCTGTCATTTTTTTTCCCCCCTCGATTTCCTAGTTTTCATTCGATTTGTATATCCGGTCCCTGATCGAAGCCGCGGTCGCGGAAATTGAAGACGTCGAGTGATATCCGTATAATAAGTACGAGGTGATAAGCGGCGCGACTTTGGCACATAAAATCAAAAATAATGGACACGTCCAAGTGAAACATTCGCACATTTTCGATGGATTAAAATAATCGCAATTTTACATCTTATTCGTATATACGAACCCGCATAAAAAATGTAGCGCATAAGGGTATTAACTTTCCTCTACAATTTTATAAATCTGATTAATGCAGTGCCGCTCACTGACTCGAGATCAAATACATCATTTCATTGTGAACTTTAATACCATGAATGTATGGATTTTACGGATACTTTTAACGTTATATATCGGTCAAGGAACAATGGCCAAAGTTTGCGCCGTTTATCACAGTCGCCCCCCGAGGGGCGCCACTGCTCGACCTACCCCAACGCGGAAGTTTTACGAGCGGAAGGGTCACTTTGTATCACCATAAAAGTGTTGGAAAAGGTTATGAATTGTGACGTAAAGAAATTGTTAAAAATGGGGAGGGAGGCCGGTAGCAGTGAGACGCCCCCCGGGGGTATTCCGGACCCCGAATGACCCCTGACCGAAGGCTGTGTCTCTCTTTCTCTGTCGCTTGACCATCGACCACTAACAGCGAGTCCGCCCTCACCATCGGGCCTGCCAGCGGCCCCGGGTCCGGGGGGCCCCTCGCCCCCCTCGGTCCCGATCGCCACCTCGACCCCCGTGAACCAGCCCACGGGGGGGCCGACGAGTCCGCCCGGGGTGGCGGGGGCGACCGCCCCCGTGGCCGAGCCGGGGTCGAACCTCCCCCGGGTCTATCCGGCCGTCCTGAAGGGTCGCAGCGCCGCGAGCCCCCCGAACCCGAACCTGGTCCCTTCGGGGAAGGTCCCACCCCCTGTGCCCCCAAGGGGGTCCATATCAGCCCGGGGGAAGCCCGAGGAGCACCGAGTCGCCGCTTCCGGCCGAGGTGACGCATACTCACTGCATGCCACCCTGCCGCATGCCGACCTTGACCCTGGTCTTGACCGAGGCCTTGACCGCGGTTTTAACCGCGGTTTTGACCCCGGCCTTGACCCCGACCCCCGACTGCATGATACCCGCCTCGGACCCCTCTATGCGAACCTGTGCCCGCCCCCGGGCCCCTTTTACTACGCCGACGAGTTCGAGGACGAGGAGGAGGAGTTCGTCAGCGTGGAACGGGTGGACAACTCCTACGTCATCAGGACGAGCCCCTGTCCGTTCAGGCCGGAGCGTAGAAGAAATCCTGGGAGGAAGGTAGAGCGACCCAGGACCCCCGTTGTACACCCCGAAGAGAGGGGGCACTTGGATCTTGGAGGAAATTCAGGAACTTTCAAGACTGAGCCAGGGTGGTCGCCGAAAAATCCTCAGGGGGAGGTGCAGGGGGGAATTTTGCTCCAAGAGGAGCCGGATGCTACCAGGAGGTCGCTGATGAGTCCTCGCGGCATCAGCCCTGAGAGGTCCCCGCCGGCTGCTGGGAACAGCGAGGAGACCATGAAGTTCACCTATTTCTTGAAGCCGAACCTCTTCTTGGAGAGGGCTGGAGGGAAGATGTCGAGGAAGGACAAGAAACACTCGGAGACCTATAACGAGAGGATGCGAAGGGTGAGGGATAATGCTGCTGGGTATTCCTCTACTATCTCTTTACTCGTCAGTTGTAGGCAGGCGGTTACTATGGCTGATCTCACGGATTTCAATGGGCAGGACTCCGTTCCCATCGTCGAGACCGCCGTGTGCGAGGACACCATCTTCCTCAGGAAGGTCACCCAACAGGAGGGGGGGAACGTCTGCACCAAGAGGTCCGAGTTCCTCAGGGAAGAGGGAGGTCTCGTCACCTCGATTTACGCATCCGAGAGGGAGATCAGGAGACACTGTCGCAGGACCAGGAGAATGGCCTTCAAGAATAAAAGAGTCGTCCCTGTGCCCGCGATGATGAGGAGCGCCTCGGATGTCAGAGTCCTTGACTTCTCATCCGGAATGGTCGACCTTAGGACGCATCTTGACACGAGGTCCTTGGACCGGTTGACGCTGGTCAGGATGGACCAATTCGAGAGGGTCGAGGACTTCGACCATGAAGAGAACGACGAGCCGCAAAATGACGTCCTCGAGACTCCGATCAATTTTCAGGACCTTCGGGCGGGAATTTGATGGCTCTTGGAAATGATTTACTAAGGAGTAATGAGAATTCTTCGTCGTCGACGGTCCTTTTCGCCGAGGGACCGGAGATGATTCTATTACCCCCAGGATTATCCAGTGGGACTATTCAATCTATGAAATATGGATACTGCGGAGGAAAGTTGAAAGGATATGCCGAGAAGAGATTTGAGAAAGGGAAATTAACGGCTGAGAATATCTCCCCTCCCCCCCGAATTGCGATACCAAGAAATAATGTCCCGAAATTGTCGGTGTAGTTGCGAGGATGCGGAAGCGAACACTGCCTTGATTGTTCCTTGTTGCATGGCTACGAACACTCGGAGGGTGTCAAATCAAGTATTCTTGAACTTGATTGACAATGATTCCGTAATACCTAGCTCTGGATTCTAATTTTGGGATTAAATTACAGAAATCGTGTAATCTTTAATTAGTTCGAAGAGTGCCTTTTTTGACACGCCCCGGATTCGAACACTCGTATGTAATAGTGATACATGTTGCATCTCATCATGCGGTATCATGCCACTCTCTCTCTCTCTCTCTCTGCTTGACATTCCTAAAACCGAAAAGCTGGTGAAGAAATTCGCCAAAAATCTGCTTCTCGCTGTTCTCGTTTCCCGAGTTCCTCCTGCATGATCTGACGAGCAATCCCAAGATTAATGAGAATCTCGGGAAAAAAAAAAAGAAGAATCCCTATCATGCATGCGTGCAATTTACTTGTCCCCACTAGCGACGATATGAAAGTGACGATATATTGTCTAGGACGTTTTCAAGGTCTGTTTCAATAAAGTGCCTATCACGGAGAAATTTCCGTCGAGGTCGTTAGCCAACTGTCTGGTAGAACAATTCCTGCACTCGTAACGTAGATCATTATTTAATTATATGCCTTTCGACTGTAAATTAACGCCTTTGGACCTGACAAGAGATTTAAGAAAAGAAAACCGGTGGCAAGATGCACCAGGTCTGTGCACCGTCCCTGACCTACCCTGGGCCTCGAATCCCGGGGGTGGAAATTAGATTGCATTTCAAGTGCGGTGCCGTCTTTCTTTTTCTTTTTTCGTTTGTTTCCCCGGCTTTTAAGGAATTCTATTCGCTACTTCCGGCCGGCGACCTCCGCCAGAACTTCGAGTCCCGCTTATGTCCCTCGTAGAGCGTCGCGACTTTGTTTTTTTTTTTACCGAGAGTAATTAGAGCTAATTGTAGTGCGCTTTTTGTAGGTGGCACCCTTCCCTCCGCCTGCTCCACCCCGCCCCCGCCCTTTGACGATGCAGTCCGCTCGAACGACCAGACCCTGGCTTCCGGTGTTCATCTTCAACAAGGAACCACCACGATCCTGACCAGCGGTTCCATCCACACCAAGCAGAACAGGATCGTCCATCACGTCACCCTGACCAAGACCTACCACGATACCGTGAGGTGAGTAAAAACGGTTCCTTAAAATTAGAATAAATTCCTAGAAGCACCAGTACGTTGTAAAGACATGTACTTTAATTATTATACAAACGACAGGATAATAACATCCTTGATATCAACTACTCGGCACCTATAGTTTTCAATGTATTAGGTGCGCAAATAATTTCGATGCCTTTTAATTCAATTTTTAATTTTCCTTCATATTAAGAATTTCTCCTACCCCATTGAATTTTTGAGGCGCTGCAAAAAGGCGGCATGTATTTTTTTTTCTTTTCCCTAAATAAATGTTAGGTTGACGTAGAAAGAAAAAAATTGGCATGTAAATGAGCGCCGAATTAATTAGGTCAATTAATCTGAAAAAATCTATCTAATCTGAAAAAAATATATCAGCATGGGCGGTGATAAGAATGCGTAATATAATTATTTCAATACTTTCCCAGCATATCGGACGTGCATTTGGAGAGCAGCGGGAGCGGAAGCGGAAGCGGAGGTAGAGAAACGAAGTCTTCGTTGAGCGTAGAGAGTGGAGGGAGCAGCAGGGGTGGAGGTGGCCTCACCTGGACACCCCCCACGGGAAGCGTAGAAGGCTCGACGCCGACCTGGACCGAGGGAACCCCCTCCTTCACGGAGAGCTCCAGCAGCGGGGACATCGGTAAGTTCCTGCAGGCGCTCCACATTTACTACAAAACGTAAAGGAGTCTCTAGACCGACTCCCGAGAACCTCCCCTGGAACGGTGGTGCCCACTTTGTAATACTTTTCTACATAAAAATTGAGATATCCAGAATTAGACAGATAAACGTAGTCTCGAGGTAGCACACTTAGAGGGACCCAGAAGTCGCGTGCCAATCGACTGAATTTCCGCTAGCTGCCTTTCATCGCCACCTCGTCGTCCGTTTCCTAGATGTAGTCTCTAGGACGAGGCCCTCCTCGATTTTAGAAAACCGTCCGGGGGCCTCGAGACATGGTGGAACCAGTGCCTGGACCTAACGCCATTGTCTATGTTGTAGATCGTAATGTTGAACGGGGTCCCATGAGTGTCGAAACGTGGAGGACGGTCCGTTCCTCGGGTACGAAGGAGGCCTGCCGTTAATACCAGGGTAACGAATCATCTAACCAGGACTCGACCGTCTCCCCCAGTCTGGTGGACCACGCAAAAAAGCTCAGAAGGGCAGACGGTCGGATAAAATGTAGAATTTCTAATTACTAATCCCGTTGACCCTCTCTTGGCGGCAGAGCCTCCTTCGTTATCAGTCTTGGCTCCTTGTTGTTTTTTTTTCTTTTTTTATTTTAAATTCTCGTAGAAGGAAAAAGAAAATAGAAATGAGAGAAAGAGAGATTTTCCTCCTAGTCCTGTCTAGCTCGACGATGGAAGCTATGTCAACCGTGATTTATATACTTACGATATACACTTATATATGTGCGCTCGCGCGACAATAAATCATTAATGCGAAGACACGGAGGTATTCTTTAACACCTCGATTGGACCCTCTGCAAGCTCCTCGGAGCTCTCTTCGGCATCTCAGAACCTCTCTCGCCTTCGAAG
This sequence comes from Orussus abietinus, assembly GCF_000612105.2. Taxonomy (NCBI): domain Eukaryota; kingdom Metazoa; phylum Arthropoda; class Insecta; order Hymenoptera; family Orussidae; genus Orussus; species Orussus abietinus. Next base: position 625,338 of record NW_019396002.1, read on the forward strand.
GTAGCTCGTATGGCACACCTCTGGCACTCTAATCACGCTTATCACGAGACTCGCGGTAAACTCTCACCCTGTAATTATCTAATATTATGTAGATAGACCATTTTCTCGTCGGCTTTTGTTATCGTTGTGGAGGAGCGATCTCGCGTACGGAATCAATTGTCATCGATTACCGGTGGTTATTTCTAGGTTGCCCGACGACGCCCATCAGGAGCGGCCAACGCGAGGACGAGGGCAGTCGGATTGCAGCCACCGTCGAAGAGGCCCTGGCCAGCCTGACTACCGAAATGGTAAGTCCCGTATAATGGCGAATCCGAGGAATGGAGAAACAGAGAAATCGGAGGAAGTAAGAAAACCGGAAGGGACGAGACTGGAACGGGTCTCTCTCTCTTTCTCTCTCTTTCTCCTGTCGGGCCCCTCAAGCCGAAGAGGCGACTGTCGCCCTGGGGGTGAACCGATATCTTTAGTCATCACCTGCGTCAATTGAACAAGTACACAATTAAGCATCTGAAAAATCAATTCAACGCCAATCATTAAAGTATACAACGCGCGACTACGGAAAAGAAGCAGGAATAATTTCACAATTAATCATGCAAGTTAGAGTACTGTTTCTTTTTTCTTTTCTTCTCGGTGTACAATGTTAAGACATATGCATAGACACGTAAAATACTTACGGTAAGAATTTCTTTGCCAATCAAAGTACATCCTAATAAGGAAATCCTTATTATTACTCACTCCATACTTTGCATCGATACCAAGCGAGGGACGGGGTGGAAAAGTACTCGGTATGGAGGTAAATGTATCGAGTGGATGCTAGTAGATACTTGTATCGGTTCATCCCTGTCTCGCCCCCTCAGCAGGCCCATCTATTCCTGTGTATGTTCTCGTTGAACCAGGAATCGCTGCGGCGCGAGTGAACGAGGGGGCAGAGGAACGAAAAGGTAGAACCTCGAGGTCCGAAATGGTCGACACCATGAAGAGCGACCTCGCCGGTCTTTAGCATGACCTTACACGGAGAGGACTCGTCTCACCTAATCGCTGGGAAGATGGCCTTGATTTTGTTTTAACTCCTCTCTTCTTCTTTTTTTTTTTATTCTATTCCCCAGCACCGATCCGTGCGTGTCAGTGATCTATGATCAGTGGTGCAGGACTCCGTATCAAAATGGGGAATGGGGCGTTCGACCCTTATCAGTCCTCGCGTTGTTCCTTATCGATACTTAACGATCGTACTTAGCGCTCGATCGGCGATCGCCGCTGCATATCCGCGAATACATCGAGTTATCGTGTTATATATACATATATCCTTATATCGTAATAATCTTCCATGTATATACCGATTGTGTGCGTGAGAGAGAGAGGGAGAGAGAGACTGCGAAGTAAGAGCGAGGAAGAGAGAAACACAGGTTAAATCGGAAATCCTTCACCGAGCGATCGTTTCCCTGGGAACGGACAAATCTTTTTTAGAATTTGGCCTAATCACCTTATCATTCGAGGCCTGAAAAATCCTTAAAAAATTGTTCAATGCAAAATTCAAATCGTGTCATTGATCGAATTCGCGGGAATTCAGGACCCTACCTTTTGGGACTTATTTGAGGGTCGATTTTGATTACGAAAGAAATGTAGAGAAAATAAAAGAAAAAAATATATATATATAAATTGTTCCTAGGGGATGATCTCTTGGATTTTGTGGATTTCGAGGGTCAGGTGGAGCTGTCGAGGTGACAGTCGATCGGCAGGGAATTTCTCTAGGTCGATGTTTATTATTACGAGGAGCGATATTTAGAGGTGCGGCTAGTTTAGCGAGTTTAGCGAGAACGTGCGTTTCGGTGTCGTTGCTTAATGCTGTAACTATAAACTAGGAGCACGAGGAGGCGTGTAAATAGTGGTTGAAAAGGACGGTGAGGAGGAAAATGGAGAAAAAAAAAAGAAAAAGAAGAGATAAAGGTCCGACGAAAGGAACCTTCCTCGTCGAGGCCGAGCACCGTTCGCGTTGTACCTATGTGTCTTACCTTCTGTCTGTCTCTGTCCTCTGTAAACTGTATACATATTACGCAATACTTCTCCGTGTGTATCGTAACGAGGAGCTGTGTACCATATAGGCTCGGATCGGGAGGAATTACGAAGTTAAATTATACGAAGTTGATATGGCGCGTCCTAGGCGAATCTTAGGAGATAGCTCGATAATTGGACGCGCTGATTAGGCGTCGTCGTAGTTGTGCCGATGATAAGTCGGGAGATAGAGGTAACGAGGGAACGAGGGACTAGCGTGGACGTTTTGACATGCCAAAATGTTGTTCATTCGTGTTACTCGAGATTTAGGTACGGCGAGTCCTGGGCGTTTGCCATTTAATTGCGCCGGAGGACTGTGCGATTTTATATTTCAATAATTTTACGCCGCATCCCGGTAATCGGAACTCGTTATGATTTACAGAAAACTGACGATAGATTGGTCTGTACGAATTAAATCGGGATTTTCGAATTTATACATCCGACGTCGGAATTATTAAGTGGTACTGGACAAGTGTCGTTGAATTTTTTATCGCCTCGAATGACAATTGACGATTTGTCGTCCGCGATTTAATGGCAGATGCAAGGAGACTTCGTCCGAATTAGGATCGTTAAATACGACGAGCAATTCCGCGCCGAAAGGAGATATTCATTTAAAAGAATAATAATTAAACTAGGCCGAGAGGCCGCTTCTGGGGACCCTTTGTCGGCACGTCGTTCGCCGATCTATCGATGCCAATAGTGATCGATTGATCCGGCATCGCGAGATCCCCGAGGCGCTACATATATATATCGCTGGTTATCGTAAACGACAGATTTTCTACTCGAGCGAGGAATTGATAGCACTAATCAGGGCTCGACGATCGCATTTTTCTGTCAATTCTTCGGGGATTCATTTTCGTTGATAATTTTTTTTCCCCCCTTTTTTTATTACTCTAGGAACTTATCAAGTGATCGACTTCGTCTCGAAAATCCCTAGATGGCCCGGAATATCGTTTGCATGGCCACTCGTTTAATCTATAGATTTTTTACTCGAAGAAGGAATTGACGTCAGCTGCGTGACATTCCTTCCGCATTTCTTAATTGCATTAATTATTTTTTTTTCACCGATTTTCGCGCTCGATTAAATAACACTCGCTCGCCATTCGGCATCTCGATCTTCTTCGCGTTGCACGATTTTTTTGGGAGCATGGACGGAATTTGAATTTCGTTAAAAGAATAACTATTTGTATATAAAGACATGCCGGGGTTCACTTTAATTTCCCTCCACCGAACTTGCCAAGTTTTGCACCGCTTTTAATAGCGCACGTCGTGGATGTTTATTTTTTTTCTTTCTTCTCTTTTCTTTTTTTTTTATTCTTTTTTAATATTTCTATTTCTTTCCCATTCGTCTCTTCCTTTCTCGGGTTCTTCTTCGAGGTGCGCGCCGGGGCGAGCGAAGCGAGGGTCAAGAAAATGTGCTTTAATTAGACTTTAAGAGCATTGCGACATTGTTGCGTTCAATCCGCGTTTAACGACGTAAGTCCAATGCGGCTTCGAGTCTGGCTGCGCAGTATTAATTAATTAATTAACGAGGACTCAGGATTGTTTCCGTGCGATTCCTCGAGATGACCTCGCGAGGACGAGTTTCGCCACCTCCCCGAAATCTATATATATATACACACACACACACATACATTGCTATTATTTAAATAAAGTATCATTAATTATTGTAATCGCAAAGTCTCGGCGTCACTAAAGTAGCTTCCCGAGGCACTTATCTTTCACTAACCGAGCTTCCGCTAATTCCTAACTATTCTTTATCTTTCTCTCTGTCTCTCTCTCTTTTCTTTCTACCACTTCCGAGGGGCACGCTGCGAATTTGTTTAATAACTATCTCGGTGTAAATATTCCGGGGGAATGAATTTCAGAACGGGCCGACGAAACGAGGGAATCGAGAAAAGGCTCGGTCGGTCGCGTGAATCTTAATCTTATGTTTATTATTTTATTTTATTTTATTAAGATTCCAAGGTCGTGGGGAGTTTGGTTGACGGAAGATGTGCCACTTGTTATCTTTACTTTGGCAATCCGGAATCAGGACTGTTATCTCGGTGGTGTTGTTGATAATTCTAGCGACTTGTCGGTCCACTTATTTTTTCTTTTTTCGGGGCGATTTAATTTCCGACTTCTTTGATAAGGTATCATCCTATTTATTTCATTTCCACCCTTTCAGACCCATCTGTAGCGAGCGGAAGACGTGTTAGGGTAAAGCGAAAAATGACAACGGGACGAGAGATCACGGTCGGTGCGCAAGTGGAGCAATTAGGCCCCCGATACGCGGTCGATATGTAAGTTCTCTCACGGTGTAAGTACATTTTCTCGAAGAGGGGACTCCCACAGAAATGGGGGAAGCCCGCGGTCCATTCTAAGAAGGGAATCACCGGAAAAGATCTCAGTAGTCTCTACCATTACTTTCGGAGAAGAAATCCGTCTGCCGGGCCGAGTGCACCCTTAACTTAATTGCCTCGATTTTACCCTGCAATTATTTATAATCCCACTTCCGACGCGTTTCGGCGGTAGAAAAAAGAAACCACGGGAAACGTGTCGGGAATGTGCGGAGGAGGAAGACGTCGAGAGGGAGAGGTCGGCTATTTTTTATAACAAATCAAAACTTAAAAATACATCCAATCGTGAAGTATTCCTGTACGTCCTTAATGTTAAAACCTAGCTGTAGGATCAATTAATTAATTTTATTAAGCCGTAATAAATTGGTCCCGTAAAAAATGAGTGGCCTCTCCCTTAGACAAGACTTCGGCGAAGACTGCTCGTTCGGTCCTCAAGCTCGTTTTAGTCGGACAAACTCGCGTTATCTTTTCTTTTTCTTTTTCTTTTTTCCTGGAGAACCGAACAGGGAGACAGAACACGCGACCGCAATTGTCGAGGGAAAAGAATCGATCCAAGTTTCTCAATTGTTTAGGAATATTTTTCTACAACGAAATGTCGTTAGACGGGTAGCTAAGTACACGGGTAGTTAGCGATTGGCACCTATTAGCGAAATCTTTTCGAGTAATTAATGAAATTGTCGTATCGATTTCTTGTTTTCTTTTTTTTTTTTTCATATACATATATTTTTCTCACGCAATTGCGGTTCAATTAATTTTCACATCGCACGGTTCCGAGCATTTAGCGGGTTACGTAGTTATTTATTTTATTAAGAGTCGAGGATTCGAACTGACGCGAGATTATCCGCATTTAAGGAGTGTACATGAACTCGTAAGATATATGTATGATAAGGTTTAAATTAGGAAGGCGATGAGAGAGGTTGAGACGCGCATTTTGGGAAGTAGTTACTGCCTTTGATCTGACTTTTAGTTCTGTACGTATTTAGCTGGAATTTTCCCGGGGAAAGGTCTCGAGATTTTAGGACATGTCACTCCATGATAGGCCAATTTATCACTTCGCTGTATATACTTATACATTACGCGTTTAAATGGCCGATAAGAATGCAAGGATTTAAAAAGTAAAAACGAGGAGATTTGAAAGAAAGAAAAAATCGCGCAGAGCCCCGAGAGAGAGTTTCGAGACGCCTCGGCAGTCCGTTGTGTTTGTCACTTTGTACATATTAGGTGAAATTTAATTCGCATAATTACGCTATGTAGGCAATCGTAAACGTGCATTCTCGGCGCCCCGTTTCGCGGCCGAGGGAAATCTTGTAACATTGTCGATCAATAAATTATTGTTATAACATACTCGTTGAGGCGATCAGCTGATTTGCGCTACCCAAGTAGACGTTAAGAACGGCTGGTAAATCCTTTAACACGGAAAATTAGAAATATAAATCTAGAAGGAAAAAGAATAGGCATATATTCGACGGCGTACAAAGTTGCCTCCAGCGTTCTCCAAATGTTTACAATAATCGCTGATTAACCATCGATCGTCTTGATATAATGTATAAAGCTAGCGACCGCTACGGTACAAAATTGAGGGAATTCGCTTTCTCATGACTTTACTCGAAAGTATCTATGTATCGGTAGAATTATCGGAATAATCGAGTGGAGTCGAAAGGAGTTCGGGTTTTCTTCGGGTAGAATCCCTGGGGAGCTTTTCACTCCGGCAGAATGATGCTTCTGAGGGCGTCTTCAGGGTCACTCTCTAGGATAGCTAATGAACCGTTGTTGAAGGGAATTCCTGTGCAGCCATCGAGCACCAGATCGGTGTCATTTGACTGCGACCGAAGGGTCAAAGTGCGACAAAATCCACGACGCTGAAGAAAACCCATCTTCGGAGCATTCTTCGGGATGATCATGTCCCTGACGGAATAAGACAGTCTGGAGTCTTCTGTAAAGGATGCTTTGTAATCGGATGTGTTTAACAATTTTCAGGAGAGTTTTGGATTTTTCTTTTTTTTTTTTTTCAAACCAACATACCGGGGGAAAAGCGCAAGCTTTCGTTGAAAGCCTCGCAGACTCTCCGGGCCTCTTCATCGGTGAACACTCCACCCGGGTCGGCCAATGTCAAGATCTCTTTGACGACTTGAGGAGTCAAGCGATTGATCGCTGTATGCCATGATGTCGACCCAGTCCCGGTGGACAGACAAATTCCGGAACTCTTCACCTTGAGGAACTTGTCGTCGTCTTCGTCCACCTTCACCAGGAGAGTACTTGCCCTTGCGGGTAGTGACTCACCAATGAACACCTTGAAAGGAATGCAAAATGAAGGACTGTCTCGAAAATCTTAGTGCATAATTAATGTTACATGGTGTACACTTTGTTATTTATTATTTACCTTCCAGTGTAACATTAATTATACACCAACCTGATTTAATCAAAGCGTTTCAGCACCTCATTTAGAGCCAGCCAAGGTAATCGTCTCTCATTTGGCAGTTTTGCGTCTTTAGTCGGTTTGACTTCTCCGCTGTCAACTTCGATCCTGAAATAAAACTCGACTACGGTTATAAATATACTATTAAATTTACTTTGCATGGATAATTAAATATGTTAATGAACTGAATATCTTTTCAGTGCCTTTCGGGACCAGCAACTCGACTCTGCTTGTGGACATGGAACGCTTCGCCCCAGATGTTGTCACCCTGGAGCTTTATTCTTATCCTATTCCGCAGGAGGTATTTAAATTGCCCATTCCGCAGCCTATAGAATATCTCTGGCACATTCTGACTGTACTTTGGATGGAGCATTAAAAATCCTTCCGAAGAGCCTGGGTCCGGATTGATACCCACTATTGGCTTCTTGCTGTTGAAGATCAAGTTCGATGCCAAGAGGAACGTGCCATCCCCTCCGATGGGGAAAATTAAATCAGCCCAGTCGAACTGAGACTGTTTAACCTGTGTTCTAAATGATTAACCCAATTTATTATGTTAAAGCTCCCTTTCGAAGAGAGTTATATATTATCTTACCTGTTGGAAACATTATACTCCACATTAAGCTCCTTCAGGGCTTTTGTAGTATATTGCACAGCAAGCTGAATGGCATTGTAACTTGCAAGCATCGCATCGTAATCACTGCCTCGCTCTAAAATCTTCATTTTTAACGTACACTCGTCCAGATGGGGGGCTCGCATTTTCTCGAATTCGTATCTGGACATTTTAGCGAGAACCAGGACACGCTTTGGAGCAAAGCTTGATTCGCTTCGCAAAACCACTCGCAGCTGATTGCACACGCTCCATGGGGGCTGCAGTAACTGCAACGTACCTAGGAAAAGGTTATCTCCATTCATCTACATCCTCACAAGATTATCCTTCACCTTTCCTCTACACCAGAGGACGAAGTATCGCAAAGAAATCTCCACACCGGTAGGCAGGAAAAATCAGGGAAGTCATGGACTCGGAGACTGTTTTTATTACCAATTCATTCCAAGGCTAATATCGCGAGCATTTCCAGAAATCATTTTAATGACGTTACACGTCGAATAAAAAATGAGTAAAGCTTCAATTTAATTAATTCTACGTAAAATCTATACAGAGACGAGTGGATCGTAGGCAGCTGCGGAGAACATAATTACACAAGTGTCTACATTCGTATTTTCAGTTACATCGTTATAGACTTAATTACAATTATCGTCAATGGGTACAAAGTGCGCTCGAGTTGCAATTGTTTGATAACCGGTGAATTTTTACAGATCAATATGTAAAATTGTACGTCCACAAATCTAGGCGTAATGCCTTACATTACCGTCGGAGTTTTAGTTTCTCGAAATTGGGACAGCTGGCAGCGCTGTCCCTAGCCATATCTAGCAACACAATCTGTACGCAGAAGTGCGTCTCATCTAGTCTACATACAGAGCAGTGTCGGTAAGCGTAGGTAAGCCACCACCGTCAACTGCCGCATGGTATNTCTCTCTCTCTCTCTCTCTCTCTCTCTCTCTCTCTCTCTCTCTCTCTCTCTCTCTCTCTCTCTCTCTCCCTCTCTCTCTCTCTCTCCCTCTCACCCTCTCACCCTCTCACCCTCTCACCCTCTCACACTCTCTCTCGTTCTCTCTTTCTCTCTCGGCTATGCTCTCCCCCTTTCGTTACCTTTAATCAATACCGTTATCGGATATCGTTAATCGTTTATTGTTATTTATCCTATTATCATCGTCGTGTTACGCTATATAATATATATGTTCATACCGTAAGATCGACGTTTAAAAACTAAAATCCGTATAAAAAGCGTCGTTATCCGTACTAACAATGTAACTGTGTGTATGTGTGTGTGTCCGTGTTAACGTGTACTATTTAAATAAAAATTGGGTATCTTAAAAAATTATTCGTTTCCTCTCTCGCCGCTATGTGTGTGAGTGTGTGTGAGTGTGTGTGTGTGTGTGTAGGGTGTGCACGATATCTCGCCGTCCTCTTATCGGACGCGTCGCAGTGTCCGATAACGGAGAAAAGTGGGTCGCGCTATTCGTGAATCGCACTCTACGCAACGCCATTGCTCGTTGAACCGCAGTTGCATAGCTCGATAATGGACAGGTCGTCTAATTTCGGGCCGATCCGTTATCATTCGACCGGACGCGCCGCGAAGATGCACGCACCCGTTCGCAACTCTAAAGCTGTCCCGAAGCTGCGCGGCGATTTCGTTAAAGCGATCCTTATCGAGAATAATTGTACGCGAAATCTCGATCCGTCTACCTTCGCGACGTTTAACCGAAAACCATCGTAAAAGTCCGCCAAACGTCGTAAAAGTAGCCATCGAGTACCGCTAATCATTCTCCGACAGGCTCTTGCTCCGGTATCTATCGCTTATAAACCCTTATCATCACTTATCATCGCTACGACTACTGTGGACTCGAGGCTCGCCGTCACCGAGAATAATTTACATCGATTACATATAAAAGAAGGGCCTCGCTTTGCACCACTCGGGGTGCAATTCTCGGAATTTGCAGGTTCAACGCACAAGGGGGACGCGGCGGCCATCTTGGTTTCGAAGGAAGAACGCCGGGAGACTCTGGAGACGTTCCGAGGACTCAAGGGAAATTGGGAAAAGAAAGCCCCTTAGCTAGATTCTTCCGAGGCCTTTCGAAGTCTCTCGCGTCAGTTCTGCCATACACACATACACACATACACGCAAGAATTCCTGGGAACAAGGAACGCGACGGCGTCCTTCGCGTCGGCTCTCCCGCTGAAATAAGGAGAAAATGAATCGCTTTGCCCTTAAACTGGAATTTCTCCGTCCTCACCCGTGGAAGTCCTACACGGCAGTGGATTGGAGAGGAGCGACCGAGAACCGGAAGTGATATTTTTAATTAAAGGAGCGATCCCTCCAGGTCGGTCACTCCTCGGGTCACGTCAATGGAGGTCGAAGGGAATACCCGTCGAAAGTCAAAGGAATAGACGCGAACGCGACACGGAGCAGTCTCGTGACATCGGGATCTACGGGCGGTCCTTACTTTTTAACATTTACTCGATTCGTCCATTACCCTAGAAGACGGGAATTCTCGCCTCCGGCACTGTACAGCCTATCCGCTAAAAAAGGGGCGTGTACTTGGCGCGCCCGCTCTACACTCGGCCCGTTCCCCTTTCTCCCCATTTTTCCTCACTCTCTACGCGCTTAATTTAACGGCTGATTAAATTAGTGACATTAAAATACTGACAAGCGAATACAAGGTCGAGATGTCCTCCCTCCGCCACTCGGCCCACTCCACGTACGCGAACGTTAAAATCAACGATAAGACCTGATTAAAAAACAGGAGATAACGTAAAAGTGAGAATGTTAAAAAGTGACAGCCAAATGACTTCCACATCGTCGACCCGCACTCTCGCACTCTACTACACAACAACGTTATTACCCTTACGGTGCTTGGCGTGTACGTGGGCGTGTGTGTATGTCTGTGTGAGTGTGTGTGCACATACATGAGCATGTAATGTCTATATANCTCGTTTCACGCGCGACGTATCTCATCACTTTGCAAAATATTTCCTCTGCCGGGACAACTCGCGTCCCGGCACTTTTTAAGCCTATTAATATGTATATAATACAACTGCGAATATAATCACGACTCTACTCGCTTTAGGCAGAAGTTATTTCGATTCTTCTTCCTCTCCGTAAGTACAACGACCGTCTCTCTTTCTCTCTTTCTGTCCCTCCCTCTCGCTTCCTCGCGGAATACTCTGTACAACGTAAGGGCCCTCGATTTCGCGCCCGGTCGGATTCGGGACTCGCCGCTTGAGAATGATCTCGCCGGGATATGCAAACAATGCATCGGCGCGACACGGAGAATACAAAGAGACCTCACGATAACGAATCGTCGCTCGCCAATGGACGCCGCAAGTTTCTTTATACACCTCGGAAAAGTATCGAACGTTCGCGGGACTGCCCACAAGTCGTTAGAAAAAAGTTAGCTCCAAGGAGCGCCGCAAGATGGCGCGACGGTGGCCCGCGGGTTCCACGTAGCTCTCACTGTATTTCAAGTAACAGCGACCTCCAATTTTGCGACGCTCGGTACGAAATTACTGCCGAAATTTACGTTATGCAGATTACTTTACGGTTACTCCGCAGCGGCGCTGCGGACGTTGCATCGGCAGTGCTCCAAGGTCAATGCCGCACAGCGACCGCTGGAGGCCCCTGCACGAGGTACCGGAATTGCAAAGTATTTTAGGGAAACGTTAGCGCTATTGTTTCTTCTTCTTTTTTTCTTTTTCTTCTTTTTTCTAGCAACGCCCAGGACGAGTGTATGCGAAATTAGTCCTTGTTCCGTGTCGCGCAGGTACCAGAGGGGGAAGAGAGAAAAGGGAAGAGCGGCGAGGGATCGCTGGCGGCCAAAGGGTGTCCTTAAGTGAGAATGCTGCTTAAGACGCGGACGCGCCGGTCGGCCGCTAAAACGCGACCGACCCGACCGCGCTATATCGGATGCGGACCGCGTTGGCCGCGCGGTCGCGCCTTAAAGCCCCGGCTAATAGTAAAAGTGTGCGAAACTGGCACAACTGCTGCGAGACCTCGCTGAGCCTCAGCTGTGCGTCTGGGGGTGTGGGTGCGGGGGCAACGGCGGGGGCGGCGCCCCTGTGATCTCGGTCCAGCGCATCTCGAAGAAGCTGCGCATCCCGTGGCCGGCCTTGCCGACCGGGCTGTCGTCCTCGTTAAAGACCTCGCAGTTGATGAACATCTGACGCACGTCCGCGCAGAACTCGTCCCGCGACTTGTACCTACACAACGACATCCTTGATAAGTATGGTTAAACAAGTGAAAAGGAAAAGTACAGAAAAAAAAAATGAAACCAAGCCAAGAAACACTCGGTGAGTCTCCATTATTAAAACTTTGTTACAGTCATAATTGCGATCACGCGTAACGCATTATTTTCCTTAGTAAAAAAAGGTTCACTTCCGAGGGTAAATATTAAACCTAAGGGGGATAAATTTCAAACCGAATTTAATTTCAAGGAAGAAATATTAGGAATTCAATTGGAAATATATTGTTCCTAGCTACGAGATGAAGACAAAAAGGAAGGTAAGAATGAATCTTCTTAACTTCTGAATCGTGGAGGAGCTTGTAGGGTAATTAATTATTAATTCATAGCGAGGTGTTTATCGTAGGTACCATACGTACGCCGTGTCTTGGAGCTTCTTCTTGATGGTGCTGAGATCCATGGGAGTCTTGATGATCTTCTTGTAAGTAGGAAACTGCTTAGTATTGACCGGCAAGAGAAACGGCCAAGCCTCGTCCTGTTGTTCGAGCTGTTCCAGCAGGAGCTTGCAGGGTGCCAGTTCGCGTTGCTGTTTCTTCGTCAGGTTCCTGCCCCCGGTATTGGTCTCCTTTCGCGGTGAGGCCGTCGGCGTCGGAGGTTCCGAGGAGCTGGCATCCTCTACGTGCACATTCGATGCCATTGACGGGGTTGGACTGCGGCCCAAAAGAACATCATTGCATCGTTGCAGAGAAGATGCTGCCCAGGGGTTCCTTTGCCGACTCTCGACGCGCTAGCGGTTCTCATTGTCAGTTCGAAGAGGTGATCGGCCTTGGAACAAAGTCCAGGACTCTGGGTATTCCACCGAGCTAAATTCTCTCCAAATCTACGAGAGGTCGCTTCCCTCGTTTTCGATGGACCCATTTGGTCGGTACATCGGTAACGAGTCAAGCGAGAGAAAATTATGTGTCACGTAGCATCGGTTAAATTACCCAAACCTGGTCCCGTTCAAGACCGATCCGCGATGCGAGCTCTTCCGTCCTCGACAGGACCTCGAAACCGAAATCCTGCCAACGAGAACGGAGAGAACCTCTGTCGCGCGCCGAGTGAGAACCTCTATCACGCCAGGACAATGTACAGGGTGTCCCGCGATGGCCAATACGAATAAAACTCTTTTTAGATATTCAGAGGGCACCCAATCGAACCGTACCGCTCCCGCACGGGGCTAGTTCCTTGGCGCCATTAACGTAGGAGTAAACTGCCTCGGGCCTCCCGTGGAACACCCTGTATCAAACAAAAAAATTAAATTCCCCATTGAGACCAGGAGACTTCTCTTGCGGCGAATTCTACGACACTGGCCCTGGGCAAATTCTTAAAAGCCATTCTTTTTTTTTTTATCTACCGTACCAGGGCAGTGAATCGCGCTTGGTTTCCTACCAATATCATATATGTATATAACTAAGCTACATAATTTCAAATATTGAGTTACCACAAAATCTTACTTAAAATTCCTTTACATTGATATACAAAATCGACCGTGCAATCTGCAATTCATGTAACCGAGTTGCCGAATCTCGTTAAACGATTACAGCGGACTGATTACAATCGTTGCGATTACGGTTTTTCTTATCGTCGCCCTGGTCAAAATGTTCCATAGAATTCTACGCGGTGAAGAAAAAAAAAGAAAAGAAAAACATCGTTCAGACTGGACGCAAATGAAATCGCATGCATTTTTCGCATGATCGATATACTTGTCTTTTTTTCCTTCTATGAACAATTGTAAGCAGGGTCTTTTCACTCTCATTTCTGAATCATTAATCACCTAGTTGGTGGATGATCGGAGCTTTCACTGTCTCTGGTGACTCCACCACTGCCCCCACCACCTCCTCCGCCACCACTGCCTCCCCCTCCTCCGCTGGCTCCGCCTCCTCCGCCCCCACCACCGCTACCACCGCCACTTCCCCCTCCACTGCCTCCTCCGCTGCTGCTATTGGCTGTGCTGGCAGCATTGCCGCCAGTGTTGCCACTGCCACTGCCGCTGCCTTTCGCGTGACTTCTCCGACTGCTGTTTCTCTTCTTTGGTTGCTTACTATGACAGTTCGAACAATACCACTTTCCCCTTGGCATCTGAGATGACAGGAAAAAGCAATTGTTAAGGTTCCATGTTGTATTTCAGTGTATTATAATGCACTTTAATATACTTCATCCTATTTTATCGTTGTAGGGACAAGTTACCTTTGGCATGACGGGATTATGGCAGTCGGTGTGGTACGCCCTCGGGCACAGTTCGCAGAGAACTAAATTCTTGCCGACCCTCTTGCCACACACCAAGCAATTTCTTTCACCCGTTGCCTTGTTCATGCACTCGTGACAATACCTGAAAGGTGTTTAGTTATTAATTTGGATTCTTTTCCTTGCATGCCTTGTCATTTTGCCCTACGCCTCGCAGGCACGTACCAGTCGCCATCGGGAATGTTTTCCATTTTTGGACGGAAGCAATAAGTATGATAGCCGCGGTCACAGCCGTCGCACAGCAACAATTTGTCTTCGTTGTCTCCGCTATGACAAAACTGGCAGTTCTGCAACAGGAAGATACTCGGAGATCAGTGGAAGAGTAAAGTGACAGTAGAAGTGTAACTGGAATTCGGTGCATTTAGAGATTTGACGTGGATCTTTTTATCGAGTTGCAGTTAGTTTTAGCCAGTTAATTGCAGAACTTAGCGAAATACAGTTTTAGTGTCACTTGTATATACTCGAGGATCGCAGTTAACTGGTTAATAAGGCTCGAGGTGAATCTCGTCGTAAGGAGACCTTCCAACACATTGAAGTATAGTCTATACACCAAAACATGGGTTAAAGAATATGTAATACATATCAAGAGAGGATGTAATCTTAGGATCTTAGGGCAGGGGAGGATTAAATACGGAGAGTGCGCATAACGTTAATATCTGATGGCTATTAAATGTACAGGCGAAGCGGAATGGCAAGCACGTTGACCGAAAATAAAAGCGACATTAAGTAAGCGATGTCTTGAAAGCGTAATGAAAACGAAGGGTCCATTCAAAAACGAGGGAACTGCTGCTTAATTTCGCATGCTATCGTTAACGGATGTGTTCGACTACCGTCAGCTCTCTTTTCTTGTCTCCGTCTCTCTCTCTTTCTCTCTCATCATCACGTTCATAATTCAACGGATGAAGAGACGTTCGCACATGAGTCTCTGCACTCTAAGTCGCACTCAATCGCAATAAAGAAACGAAACGTGACGTTAAACGACTGTTACATTAATAATAATCTGTATTAATCAGTGATGAAATTCTAAGGACACTTTCGGGTAAAAAAGTGATTGTCAAAAACTGTATGAGAAAGATGTGTGAACTCGTGCTCCGCTGGAATTGCAGGCACCCTTGCCTTCGCGTCGCAATCAGCTGATTTTCACGGTGCGTCTAAAAAATCCTTAACAGTGGAAATTGCGACTGATAGAGCCGATTGCGACCGCCAAGGAATGCCGATGTGTGAGGAAGCGGGTTAAGAGGGTGGAAATGAATTTTCATCAGCCCCGAAGAGCAAGCTAGTTCTTCGGGGTTGATCGGATCGGCTTGGAGTGGACTGAGAATGAGGTGGACGACCAAGGGACTGGTTAGTAAAGTTAGTGCGAATACCCACAGAGGCCTGAGTAGTAGTCAATAGCTGATTGTACTGAGTGGTAGCTTTGAGTGAGACGCAGCGGTTTCGTAGCTTGACGCAGACTGAGTTTCTAGCTGGTGTTAGACTCACAGCCTTCATGATGCTCTTGTCCCAGGCGATGCTGGCCTCGAGCATGTAAAGGGCCATCGCGAGCTGGGCGGAAGTGTGAGCCCTGGCTGTGGCCTCGCGCCAGTTGTTCAGTCCTCTTGGAGTCGTTTCCTCCTGCGGGGGAAGCGATTGCCCACCCTGATCCGAGGTGCTCGAGCTAGCATTCGCTGCGGCCGCCTGCTCTGCCTTCAGGGCTGCGAGATTGGGATCCCCCGTGCTGAGGAAAATTGGATATCATGGCGCGGTCGAATTTAAAAGCCTAGATCTAAGGTGACGGCAATAGCACTTCTGAAGTTTCACAGGATTCGGTGTATTCCATTATGAAAAAAACGTTGTATAAATGATTTAATATCTTGGAGCCACCTTAAGTCTGGTATCGGAGGTTAGAGATAAAGCCATGAGTCCTCACCAAACGCCTAATGGTGGCTTCAGGTATCTCCTCTCGATGGCAGCTTCCAAGGAAAGTAGCCTCTGCCTCGCCTGCTCCACCGCGCTGACCTTCTCCATCTCGTTCAGCTTTTCTATCTCCTCGGCCTCCTCGGTACCAGCCCGTGGAGGCAGCTTCCAGCCCTTGACTTGCATGCTCGCGTTGGCCACCTTGTCCTCTAGGGCCTCGACCTGCTCCAGGAGCTGCGCGTCCACCCTCAGGGCGACCTGCTCGCTCCAAGAATCAGGATGATCCGGCTGCGGGATGGGAAGGTCCACGTCCTCGCTCTCGCACAGCAGCTCGGTCGCAGCTGCGTTCCCAGGGTCCACGTGGATCCTCCCGGTCACGGCCAGGAAGGACTCCATGGTGGCCCAGGTTGTGCGCTTCAATTCTTTCTCGCGAACCCCGCGGGAGTGAAGATGCTCCAGCAGCTCCTGGAAGGTGTCCACGTCCGCTATCCTCCACCAGCCGTACCTCAGATCTGAAACGGATCGTTCAGGGTTAAAGGGTGCATTCGTATGACACTCGTATAATCTGGACAATGACCAGGCATTACCCTTTGGCACTGGTTTGGCTTCACCCGGTGGTGGTAGTCCGTGTACTTTTAAGTACTCTAATTGTACTGCCTCATCCTGAGTCAGGATTAAAGGTGCAGGGCTGTCGCACCTGTCGTAGCTGGGACTAGCTGGGGGAGGAAAGACCGGTATCCTCAGCTCCGTTGGCTCGACGATACCGAAGATTTGTTTGGTACAGGGTCCAGGAGTGTCGCATGACTCTCGAGGGATTATCGAGAACCAACTCGACTCGCTACCGCCGCCGGAAATGAAGGTGCCGTTCAGCTCCTTGCCGTTGTGCAGGTTGTTCACGTGGTTGAACTTGTCGCCGTTCGGCATGGTCTCGACGATCTTGTCCTCCATCAGTTTGGCGACAGGCTTGTTGCAGGACTCGTCCTCGGTGTCGTCGGTCTCCTTCTTGATCTCCTCGATTTTAACGTCCACCTCCATCTTCATGACCTCCGTCTCCTGCTTGATCTCCTCCGACGTCACGTTGGTCTTCGCGTCGGTCATCATGCCGTCGACGTCGTTTCTAATTTTCTCATCCTTCGGGAATTCTGAATTCTCCGCCACGAAATTCCGCGGGTTCTCCTTCTTGCAGTTGACGTCCTCCTCGAATTTCGTCACCCCGCAGTCGTACTTCGCCTCCTCCTTCGGCTCCTCCGCGTTGACCTTCTCCTCCGAGTTCTCCTTAACGTCGCCTGGTTTCTCGTTTTCCACGCTCTCCATGGCGTCGACCTTGTTAGGCTTGACCTCCTCCTTCACTTCCGGCATCTCTTCCGGGGGCATGTCCTTGTACTTCTCGTCCAACTCCGCCTGGAGGTCCAAGATCTCGGGTTCGGCACTTTCCATGGCCTCCACGAAAATTCCACCTGCACAGGGAAGCTCCCAATACCGCCTCCAGTATCTATCCTGACCTAGGACGTGAGCTCGCAGCTGCTTCGAGGAGCTGTTCAACTTCTGCAGCTGTTCCTCCGACTGCTTCAACAACTTGTCCAGCTTCTTCCCCAGCTCCTCGCCCGACAGGTTCTTATCCTCCTCCTGTTAAGGAAAATCAAAGGAATTACCGTACACTCTACCACTTTACCCTAAACACTGGATGGACGAAACCAACCTCTTCAGGCTGCGTGCCTTCGCTCTCGTTCTCGGACATGTCTTCGACCTCGTCTTCGTGGTGGATCTCCTCCGGCGTGGGAGTCGTTCCGACCGCCGTGGACGTCGTGTTGCACTCTTCGTCGACCTCCTTCTTCTCGATGGTTATCGTGTCACCAGACTTGTTCACGATCACCCCAACTGCCTCCATCCTGACTTTTCGACTGTGCAGTTGTCTCAGTCTGAAAGGAAAACCACGCGTTAGTACACTGGGGTATCAGACGGCGAGAAATTATCAGGAGCCTCTTTTTTAATCCTGAACCTACTTCCTGATCTTAGTGTCTAACACGAATCTCTCCTTCTTCAGCTGCGCCACCGTCTCGAGGCTCCCCTCGATCTGCCTTATCACAGCCTTGTTCTGCAGCAACTCGTTGCAGAGGAACCCCAGCATCTGCGCCTTGTGCGTCGGGTTCAGGGCGAGGAAGGGCTTGTCTCTCAGTCTCTCGGACATCCTCCAGGTCTCGTTGTTGTGGAGGTGCTCGTAAAACTGCGCATTCTTCCCGGAGCAGGTAGAGGCGAAGTCGGCTCCGTTTTGGTGATGGTCGGCGAACTTCTTGTCGCGTTCGCGTTCTAGACAGACTCCGGTCAACGCCTTAACCTCGCCGGTCGCGTTCGCGTACAAATAGATCCTGAGGACCTCGCTGATATTGGCATGCGTGATGTCAGCTTGTCTCAGGCTCTGGCCAAGGCCTGTCGTGTGACGGGCTGGCTGGGGGATCCCTGGATCTTCTATGGCACACACCAGGAGGTGCGTCATCACCGAGAGCATCTCTTCTTCGGCCTCCTCGTCGTTCAGCAACGCCAGTTGCAGACTCTTCAGGCTCGGCAACGAGTCCATGTCTGGAGAAATAAATAAAAAAAAAAAAAGAATACAATGAACGTGTACAGTAGATCCCAACGCGAAAATCAGCCGGTAAAAAAATTCACAAAAAATTCCAAATCATTATAGAATCGATGTTCTCCAATTCTAGGAGGCGATGTTCCTTACCAAAGCCCAGGGTCTCCCCGAAGTTGTGCAGAAACTCGAATACCATAACGATGTCCGAGAACGCCTGGCCCGACAGCTTCAGACCTGGTACCCTCTTCAGTTCTGGCAGTGGTCTGTGGTCTGGAAAAAAAAAAAAATCAGGATTAATTATAATGACCCCTGAATTTTTTTGTAACTATTTAATTGGACACTTACCCGTGAGCTCCATGTCTTCGATGGGCTTCCTGATCTGCTCGATCAGCTCCATTTCTACTTTCCTCTGCTCGGCGCGCTTCTCTTTCGTGGCTATCCTCTCAGCCCTCGCTTCGAGCCTCCTTTTCTCCCTCTCCTCCATTCTTCGTCGGTTCTCCAGAGCCCGAACTAACGCCATGTGCTGCCTCCTCCTTTCTCTCTCCTAGGATGCCGAAAAATCTCGTTAATTCCCGATAAGTTAACCCTGGCAGTGTTCGCCGACGTTTCAGCAGGTCGAGGAGAATTTTGAATGAGATACAGTGACAAGTCTACTATATACCGCCCCAAAATAGAGGAAACGCAAGAGACGTGTACGAGGAACACCGTGCAGAGAGTATAAACATAAAGTATGATCAAATATGTCTAAGGGGGGAAAAAAAAAATCATGGAAAACCATAGCTATAGTGCCGAGCTACGGATGCGTGCTCCCCTGCACCGGCGCGGGAGAGAATGAAAGACTTCTATTAATTATTGTTTGCCGAAAGTTGCATGACCATGTGTGTACCATGTCTATCGGGCCGACTATAGTGAGTTTCAGAATTATCGGATCTGACCTTTGGGTGATCGTAGGGATGGGCACAAATCGACCCTCTTCGACCCAGATATACATTTGTAATCCCGAATTTTTATAAACAATTCAATAATTTTCACAACATTTTCCGATGTACTGTCTCCCGACTAATGCCGATGTACTATACAGGTGCGACAAAATTGCTGTCCATGGCTTTTTCAGTGCCATCCTTATTGAAAATTGTACCAATGCTGCTAATTAGACACCTCTGATTTTCTATCTCTCCATTGATTATTATAAATAAATTATATAACGTAGAGAAAAATGGTATAGGACTTTCCGGCTTCTTTTTTTAATAAGGATAACGCCGTGTAAACCGCGGTCGCCAATTTTGATACGCCCTGTAGAGTGCGGGGGCCGATCAGCTGATTTTGACAGCTCGAGCCACGTGGCGGGTGCGTTAAGGCCGGCCCATCCCTGCGCAGAAAGGTGCATAAAGACGGAACGTCTGAAGGCTTTCAGACGGTTTTCGGGACTTTTATGGTTAGGTCATGGTTTTGGGTACGAGACATACCAGCTCGACGGTGTAGAGCATCTCGCGCTGCTTGCTGAGCTCCTGCATGTACATCTGCGGCACAAAACACATCCACAGTCCACCAGTGCTCAAACCCACCGCAGAAAGTTCTCTCAAACTAACGAACTCCGTGTCTCTCCCGGCCTAAAATCGCCCTCGAAAAAGAATCCCCGCGAGTTATCGCCGGCGATCGGCCAGCAGTGCACTCCCAGAAAACGAAAGAGAATCTCGGTGAGAAAATGAAAATCAAAATCAAAATCAAAGTCGAGGAACGTGTGTGTGGCGATGTCGGCCCGGCTCTTTCTCTCTCCCCGTAGACTTGAGACAGAGGCCATTCACAAAAGATGATAGAGTACACGCATCAACACACGTGGCACACGCGAGATACCAAGGCTCGCAAACGACGTGTACAATGCCGGGCATGAATGCCTTCTCGGTGAACTCAATGCTGCCGATATACCCTGGGGAAGGCATTCATGACCATTACTGTACGTCACCGTAAGAGATCTTACAGTCGAGGGCAACCAGACAACATTTAAGTCAACGTTTCTACGCACAACTTTTTCCGCGTGGTATGCAGCAAGAAGGAACGGTGCAAGACGTTGCTTCACAAAGAAAAACAAATATATACATGCCCACGTTTGCATTTTAATTGCAAGTGACAATTTTTTAGACATCTTCATCTCGCGCCATTCCTTCCGTACGTGAACTTTAGAGGTAACAAAAGCAGCGGGAATCATGACATCGAGACCAATGCTACCGCACACACTCTATGACTACCAATAACGACCGTATCACTCACGATAATGTGATATGTCTTTTTTTTTTTTTCCTTCCCCAGGACTCACCTGTTCCTTCAACATTACTGCTTGTTGCCTCTTTAGTTCCCGCTCCTGGAAGTACAAGAGTAGCACCTGTTAATACTCTATTACATTGTTCTGGGTGGAATTCATGAATTTATTAAGCAAGCGAAAAATGATCGGATACGGAAATAACTCATGATATGTAAAAGTGAAGCCCTTATGTAGGACGGATAAAGACGTGCGATGTTTATTTCTTTTCACCGTAGAGATGCAAATTCTTATGTTCATTGTACTTTTCCCTTCTTTCGGCAATTCTACCGCACATTATGCGACGTATAGTGTTAATCAATGTTACGTTACCTGTTGCTTCCGTTGCTGCTCTTCCATTCGGATCTTCTCCACCTCTTCCTGCCGTTTTTTCCGCGCCTGCGTAACATGCCACACACACGTCACTCGCATCCATAATCGTACGAGAAAAAAAATAGAGTACAGAGAGAATAAAGCGGACGATATATCGCGATATATTGTGATACCGCGGATAAATCGCCGCGCAATTCGCGGGAGCCACAAGTGTGAAACGAACATTTCTTATTTTTTTTTTTCTTTTTTGTATATATCCTTCGTCAATCTACTCTTACTATCCGAATTGACAACTGCAAGGTAACATTGATAATGATAATCTGACGCAGAAGGAAAGATAATATCGATCATCAAGGATCTCTTCGTTTCAAACTTGACTGCTACTCTCTGGTATACTTGCTGGGTGCTCAAACAATGATTTAAAAAAAGGACAATAATTTATTCTCATTAATTTCAGCAACGCTGCTAAATGTCCCTGCACTCAGCACTGTATACAAAAGAGTGAATTTATTTTAATATTAATTTAATTAATATTAATTTCCTTTCGCTTGAAGCGGCACCCTAAAAAAATCTAATAGAACAAAATTTAATTATCTAACAATTTTTAACCAGTGTAATGCACTGTATACCGAGAAATTCGAGGGTGCATCTTCAAGAGCCATTAGAGTCTAAGAGTTCTCAGCAAAGTAACATTAACAGTCCACGATAATCTATCAGCAACAACAATATCAGCAATATCGAATTAATCTGAAAAGAGTCCGGAGTGATATCCGAACGGAGCCTGGTAATCGCATGAAGAACAAGAACTAACCAACGTACAAATGTCGAGTCAAAGATCCCAAGATGAAGACTTCTCGGTAGTATACCTTGATCTATCTGAACGTTTAAAGCATGCGGTGTAAAAGAAACCAGAGAGAAAGAGAGCAGCTGAGAGATAAATAACGATAATGTAACAGAGTAGTGATATAAAAAACGTAGAGAAATTCGAAGGATGAGTCAAGCTTCTAGCACAGCGAGTGAAGACCCCGGAAAAAATGTGAATCTTGAATAAAGCCGGAGGGGATGAAGAAGGAGGAGAAAAAGATAACTAGAAAGAGAGAAAGAGAGAGAGAGAGAACCTTAATATCGACTAAACTACGAGAGGGAAACACGAGGAGGAGTCTCCACGTGGTGACCAGCAACGAGAGTAATCAGTAATCAATAATCAGTAATCAGTAATCAACACCCAGAACACGAAAGAGCCTTAAATGTAATAAGACTAGGTCGAATGTAAACGAGGAATAGAAGAAAAAAAAATAAAATAAATAAACGAAGCGTGTCGCGCATGCAGGGTCCAAGCAAATTGCCCATAATAATGACATGTAAATGTGCACACGCGAGTCTCCTCGCAAGCTTGTACACTGTAAAAAATCCGGCCTTTACGTGTAGTATATATTATATATATATACATATATAATATATAATATATATATCGGAAGTACAGTGCATTTACAACATGTGCAGTCATGTATTATTCTGCGAATTAGACGTGCGCTCTATACTTGGACACGCGCGTTTAATCCTCGGCAATCGGCGCAAATATAAATATCTATAAAAATAGGGCTGGTATATATCAATATACGTATACATTATAATGAAGGATCGAGGTGGTGTACGCATATATATATCGATATATAGATACTCGAAAAGAGATGACATGCTGGATGATACGGCTAGCTGTTATATATAGTGACAGGAGAAGCTAGGCACAGGATAGTGTTGCGGCTGTTGGTATATAAATATATATATATATAGTTTATATATATAGTAAACCTACTACATATACGACATGTACCTACGTCCCGCCGACCACTGCGAGTGCGAGCGAGACCCTCTCTTTCTTCTTCTCTTTCTTTCGGGTATTCTTATTTATTTCCTGACGTACGTATATATTCTTTTGCCGGAAAATCGGTTCGCCGTATCTCTCTTATCCCCCAGGAGAAGCGTGTCCTGTTTTTCCCCGGTGTCTTTCCCTCCGGGACCTACGGGGAGAGGGACGAGGACTATTCGAAAAACAGGACACCCTATTCAGCGAGAAGACGACACTTTTCTCGATTTTGACCGCGTTGGATCTGACATCGTCATAGGAGATGTATGATCGATCGTCTCGATAACGCCTATCGACTCGTCACGCTCACTATACACACTACAGAGAGTACACTACCGCTGTCATCGGTGACAACGAGCGGATGACAGCTGGCCGGGATTGGCAGACACCGCGCACCACCTTTTGTCAACCGCGGTTGGACCGGGAGAAAGAAGAGAAAAAAAAAGAAAATTAATATACGCACTTTTCCGACAAAAAATCCCGCCTCCCCGAATTTTTGCCGGAGGTCGGACGTCAGCCTAACGTACACAATTAATTGTAATTGGAAATTAACTGTGTGAAGGGGGTTCGGAGGGGGAAAATGTAATTCAGCTACGCGCATACGTAAGTAAAGGTACACACATCCACGAGCTTGCACACGTAACTACGGGGTACTTACGTACGCGGGTAATGACCCGGAGGGAAAGTATAAATTTAACGGCGCTTTATTAACCGGGGACAAATTCTAACGTCAGGAAGAACCTCGGCGGTGAGCTTCGCTTCCAATAATTTTCTTTCTCTTTTTCTTCTCCACGTGGTGCCAAATTAAACATTCAATCAACATCGGTACTGTCATTGCTCGAGTTTTCTGAATGAGTTAAGGAAGCGTAGTCGACCCTTCCAGTGAAAAACTATGCACCTAAGAAGAAACTGATGGAACGTAAAGTATAATTCTTGACCAGGGGACTGAAGCTCAAGACGCAAGAATAAATGATAGGCGGCCATCTTTGCTGCGCAGGTATAGAGTACCGCGGCTTTCTTTAGATATGATAAAAAGAAAAAAAATCACGAAATCGTCCTGTACATTGCATTCAATTATCAGAATTGAATGTCCCTCTCCATTAAATTAAGAAATATCAAGCTAAACGAGGACATCCATAACCGCGCGCGTTTACCTTCAAATGAAAGCCATCACCGTCGTCAGAGTCAACATTATCGCACAATAAGTTAACACTAACGTTCGGGATGTTCACCGCGAAAGAATAAAAATCCAAACAGTGATTAAAACGCTTTCACACTTAAAATCTTATTCATAGTTTTTTTTTTTTTTTCATTTCTTTCCCCCGCAAGAGCAAAGATGGCCGCCGCGCGTTTCTTCCTCCCATCTCGAGGTTCGTCGAAAACTTCCACCTGTCTCTTATCAGGTCCACGGTTCCTCCGGTCGCGAGGTGGTGCAGGTGTCTTATCTGCCTGTCGGGGGTGTCTCGATGGTGTCGCGGGTGACTCCGTAAGCGGAAAAGCGACTCGCCGGGTTTCCTGGGAAGCTTGGGGAGGTTGGATGGGGCTGGACGCCAGGAGGTAACGACATCTTACCTCCAGGAGTTCCTGATTTTGCGTTTGAGTCTGGGCCTGGTGGGTGTTGTCCGTCGGTTGTTGGGTCGGGGCAGAGGGCGCGGCGATCGGCGACGACTTCTTGGCGGCGCTGGTCGTCGTCGTCGCCGGCGCCGTCGTCCCCTCCGAGGTCTCTGCCTCGGACTGCATCATGTCGCGGTTTCTCCAGCTCTCGGCAATGCTCTCGCGGTTTTTCCAGATGGTGGCGACCGTGCTGCTGGCCAGGCCGAGCTCCCTGGCGACGTCGCTCTTGCTCTTGCCGCGCTCGATCTCTTGGATGATCTTCATTTTCTGTTTGATCGTGAACGCGAGCCGCTTCCGACCCTGCATGCGTGCGGTAGCCAGTGGCTACTGTCAGTCCACTTGGCTACTAACTCTGCTCTGACTGCGTTCTCTGCGTTGGTTTTTTTTGTTTTTTTTGTTTTGTGTGTGACCGTGTGAGAGAGCGTGCACGTGTGTGGTCGTGTTGGCGGACGTGTGCTGGGGGAGGCGCAGGGGATCGCTGGGATTCGCAGGGTACCTCTCGCCGGGGCTCCGGGATTTGCGGGGCGGGAAAGCCATCGCAGCTAGCGGACTCGTATTTGTATATAGACATGTACGGTTTAACACAGGGAGACCGAGAGACGAAGAGAACGAGAGAAACTAGAAGAAAGGCCGCAACGTGTAAGCTGCATCCCTCGCGCTACCCTCTCAGAGGGACAACGACGCACCTCGGTTCAAATTACCGCCACTCGACGTGGTACTCTTTACATACAAATCATTAACATGGAAGCCAATGAAGCTGGATAATTAACTCGAGCGTTAATTTTGGATTTTAGGGCCCTTCCAGCTGGAAGAGCTGGAAATTAAATCGAATTAAAGTGGTATGACACGTCGGTTCCCGAGGATCGTGAGTTCTCGAGGATAGGCGCCGTTGTCCACTTTGCTCTGGTCGTTCTTACTGTCTCATTTTCTCCGTTCCTCTCTCTTGTCTCCGTCTTTCGATCGCAGCTTTTCAGGCCACCCGGTCTGCAGGGAACCAGTATGCGGTGACAGTTCGCCCTCGACCCGGTTGACTGGAGTCGAGGGCAACCGAAGCGATGCAGCGGACGGCTCCCTTAACGTCGTTATCTCTCTGTCAAGTGATAGCGGTCAAACGGAATATCGATAAGACCAAAAGGAAAGAAAAAATCTCTAAGAATAGGACATGCTGGGCTCTCCTGTCACTATGACTAGCGTTTGGTGTTGGCGAGTGTCTTTATCAGTGTCCCTCGGGAACTGCGGGCCGATTAACGAGGCTTCGGGGCGAGGTGAGGGGGGAATTTTGCGAGTAGAGAGTTTCTATGACGACTATCGGGGTTCAGAGGAGTATATATATAGAGTATATATATATAATATATGTATATACGGCACACAGAGAGCATGCGACACGCACGGCAGGTGGACAAAATACAAAATGTATCCCAAAGAAGAGAATAGTCTTTATGAATGGAAAACAACGATCGAGACAATCAAGAGACTCTGACGAGTTGGACTTACCTCGAGAAGCTGCTGGTTCCTGATCTCCCTCTCGCGCTTCACAGCCTCCTGTCGCTCGGTCTTCTCCTGCTCCTTGATGAGCCTGGGGAAAACGACCAATAAATAATCCTACACCCTAAAATAAACAATGCTAATCGCTTAATTTCTGGAGTTAAACGCGAGTACTTGGTTTTTAAATGTTGATCGCGTTAATTTAAATCAGTAGGTCACTTGCGAGACGGAGCGTCTCACCTTGCCTGTTCCTTGTGCCGTTGAGCCTCTTCCTTCGCGAGCTTCTTAGCATAAGCTAATTTATCTCGCTCGTATTGGTTGTTTGTCCTGACATCGCGAAACCCACCGGCTGCTCTGAGCTCCTCGAGTCTCCTGGCGACTTCCTGGGCACCCAGCCTGACGAATTCGGCTTCCGCTAGGCCCATCGTCGGCTGCAGAAACTCACCGACCAGGGGCCTCGACGAGAACGAAAAGTTCGCCGTCGTCAACTCGGCTGGGTTCTGCAGCTCGAGAAACTGCATAAAAGAAAGGACAATGAGAACTACCGAAAGGAAAAGAGATCGCAAAGGAGAGTCCATATCTCCTTACACTCGTAAACCGAGAGAGTGATACCGGTAAGTGCAAATTCGAGGAGTTCTCTACCTTCAGCAAATCGCCGCTGGTCCTAAAGGTCTTTCCGCAGGGACTATAGTAGCTGACGTCGCCCTTAATGATCCCCGTCTTGCCGAGGCCCTTAATGACGGTTTCTCTCTTCCAGCCTCGCTCCAGAGGTACTTGAAGGTCCTTGTCGCTAGGGTTTAACTTTCTCCTCTTAGCACTAGGAGTGCCCTCGGCGTTATCCTCGTCGGTATCGGTGACGACGTCCGTATTGCTACCGCTCTCGCTGGTGACGTCCATGTTGCTCTCCTCCCCGGACACCTCCAGCAGTTTGTTCTTCATTTTCTCCTGCAAAGAGCGCTATATAGGGAGCATGATTTAGTGGAAAATCAAAAGTCTCGGAAAAACGACCCTAACTCGTGCGACCCCGAAGTCCGCAGTAGAACCAACTCCATCGACCCCGCGAAAAAATCAAATGAAAAATCTACCAGGTGGAAGGAACACTTCACTCACTTGATTCTTCTCTTCCCCCTGGCCCGTCGTTGAGGCGTGCAGTTGAGCCGCCAATATATTCGACCTGAGCAACGAGACTTGGTGCGACAACGGCACACTGGGGTCCAATGTCGGGGTAGGCTTGATGCCCAGCGCTCTACTTTGCGCCAACAGAGACGCCACGGTGTTCTTCTTCGGCTTCGACACCCCTCTACCAAGGTTTCTCGGCCGACCATCCTTATGATGGGTGGCCGTGCTCTCGCTCTCCTCGCTGCCGCTACTCGGCCGCTGCGGGGAGTCCGCAGCGGCGAATAACTGCGCCAGAGACGGACTCGGCGAGGCCGGAACCGGCACGGAGTTCTGCGGCACTCTTCTCGGTTTCGGGCCAGGTTTTCGCCGAGCTGGGTGGAGGAAAATAAAAATGGTTCATCACTTAATATCCATAGAACATTGACAAAATGATCAGGATGCCCGTATATAGCCGTCCAGGATGATCCTGAAGACGCGATCCGACACTCACATGTCCTGTCCGAGGCCAGCAACGACTGACTCAGATTACTGAGTTGACTCAAAGGCTGGCTCCCCGTGATCGGCGAGCTACTGCTAGTGGATGCCGGCTTCAAGGAGAGATTTAAAGGTGCATCCACGTCGTTGGAATTGCTGGCATTGCTGGTCGTGTACGCGGTGGGTGCCGGCAATACGGATCCGTTCGTCGAGTGCGCGGGTAACTTGATCACCTCCACTCGATCCACCGAGTCCCTGTAGTCGCTCGCGTCGTTCTGAAAGGAGTCCCAGGGAGGTCAACCCGCTGCAACCTAATCCGCACTACTTATTTTAATTAGCCGGATTAATCGCGAGCCACTTACCGCGGTTCGATTGTACTTTCGCGGCTCCATCATCAAACTAGTCGTCGTGTTGGTCTGATGAGCCGACAGGGCGGGAACGGGCGGTGGATGGACGCTGACACTCGGCGTGTCCAACGATATGGTCTTCTTCCTTCCCCGATTCGTGGTCCCGGGCACTTTCGGGCCGACGATGCTCGAGGTGTACTTTATAATCTCCGTGTCAGGGGGTAATCGAACGCCACCCAATATACTGCTAGGATCGCTGGAAATCAAAGGAGAAATTAAATCCACCGCGGCGTATCAACCCCACCTCGAGAAGGATGCACATCCGGTACAAAAGCGAGAACTCAGGTGCCAGTAACATATATTCGACATTCAATGCTAATCATTCACCCCACTGCATGAACTACTGTATTCACCTTCCTTCCTTGGCAGTACTGCAGCGTGGGGAGGAAAAGATAATTCATTTATCACCTATTAATCCACTATCTTCTTCGGTCTAACGAGGTTCTTACCTGACGACGTTCGTCTGAGAGTTTGGCGTGGCATTAGCCGAAGAGGTACTATGATGCGAGGATAGAGGGGCCTGACTGACTGCCAAACTGCTGGTCAGACTGGACGTCGTCGAGCTGCTACTCGCCGGTGTCTTGTGACTCTTGCTTGACTTAGCTGCAAAAGAAATCCCTAGCGTTAGGAACGGGTACACGTTCGCCACTTGCTGCATCCTGGAGCCAGAGTACTGTTAGAGGGGGTTTGCCAAACTTACACTTATTCGACTTGTGGGACGACGACAGGGACGGGGGATTAAGTAGAGAGGCTGGATAAGGTGGCAGCAGGCTCTCGGCACCGGGCGGAAATCCTGGCAGTCCGGCCGCCCCCTGCAACCTGGCCAGGTAGTCTTGCGCAGCGAGGTGCGAGGCCATCGTCCACCAAGCTGCGCTCGCAGGATTGATACCTAGAAATCGACAGTAACAATTAGATACAACAATCAATTTATACCAGTATACCGGTCTTCGTATCTCCGTACATACATAATACACAGCAGACCTAAAATTACTTCACCAACCATTAAAAAAAAAAAAATTACCGAAAATCTCATTTCTAATATGAACTGTTCTTTTTTCATTAACCAACCAGAAAATCACAGTTTTCAACAAACTCACCCAGTGGGATTCGTTTATACTTCAGATTTGCGCAGAGTGGACCGTGCTGTTTCAAAATCGACTTCCAAACTCACATTTCAAGCGATGCTAACAATGATTTGTTTACTTGAGACACTTTATATCCGCTAATCCGGGCATAATGAAAAAGTTGCACATCCATACCGTGTCGAATTCAAATAAAAATATTCTCTTTTTTTTTTCTCTTCTTTGCTGTTAACTCTTTTTTATTCAATTTTACCTTTTTTCGCCCGAGGTCCTGTATGACGCGTCCTGAATATGCACGAGTTATTTACCTTCTCATACACGTGTTTACATATATATGTCGCATATGCATATGCCTCTATACGCGGTGTACCGGTATACATGTACAAGTGACAAGGATTACGGTGATATGACAATGTGATATATACATACCAAAGGGTGAAAAATATTTATAAAACACTTTTCTCCACACTCGGTGCACCAAATTGTCTAAACCTATATCACATGATTATGGAAGCTCTAAGAAGAACGCGCTGCCCGTGAGAATTCATTTCTTTTTCGAAAAAAAAATACATCTTTTCTTTTTCTTGTGGAAAAAAAAATTTTTTCCGAAAAAAGAAATTTCACCAGCACCGCGTTATTCCTTAGGGCCTCCATAATTACGTGTCACGAGAAAAGTATTATAATTATTTTCAATTTTTGTTATGCATATATTACACTTTTACATTACCTTGACACGTTGACTGCCACGCGCATTTTATTTGACTACTATGTCACCCGAATATGGGTGACGTCAACGTGTTAAGTGGTTCAACGTCCACGGAAAGGTTACCTAGGCTCGCAGCTTGGCTGGCCGCTACGCTGAGGGTGCCCAGACTGCTGTGGGTGTACGGCGGAGGTGGAGGCGCCGAGGCCGGAGTGTGGCCCCCGAAGCCGGGAGCGGTGCCCCCACGGCCCAAAATGGCGTAGGCCGAGGGCAAGTGGTGCGCGCCCAAACCGTAACCGCCAGGCATTCCGCCGAAGAGGGAAGACGCTGCGCTGTCTCCTCGCGGCCAGTAAGCTGCAACAACCGAAACCACTTGTAATAAACCTAAGGACAAGAAGCACCGTCGGTGTGAAAAAAAAAAAAAAAACTTGCCGCCAACACACATCCACTTGGAAAGGTATATTTTGCAGTCATATTGACACGGTGGCGATTGATCGCACAAAAACAATGAAATCAGTTACTTTTGCCAAATACGTGGCATTGGATGTTACATGCAAAATAAAATTGTATGATAGACCTAGGAAAATAAAATATAAACGGATGAGCCTGTCTTCTCGTTGAATTAAGTACGCAGGGGCTACTCACTCGGGAATAAGTGAAAACGATTACCTTCTTTGAGAACCGATTGCATTTACCTTCATACGGTAAACGGTAACGTAATTCGGCAATAAGTGATGATCGGCGATGAAATTATGGCAATGTGCCGGTAATTTCGAAGAATGAATAACTTCTCGTAAGTACATAAGCATAAAGTAAGTGAGTATAGTGTAATACTGTAATATCGTAATGCATCGAACAGTTTGTACGCAGCTTCTTCCAGTAGGGACTAAGTCATCGCAAGAGACCATCGGAAACATCTTCGTTTTGACATAACCTTAAAAATGGGAAATTAATTTCCGGGAGATAAGATGATTCATTTGGGGATTCAGAAGAGATCTCCTCGCACTCGTCGGGAGATCGACCATTCCTGGTGACGTCGCCTCGCGAGAAATAGGGAGAGTCGCAACTCCAAAACCACGCAAACAGGAAGTACACCTTAACGAGTGCCCGGAAAGGCGAAACGGAGCGTATATACCGGGAAGGTAGGTAAACTCTCGAGGCTAACGAGTAGGGAAGACATCCGGTGGAATCTCAAAGAACGGATCGAGTGTGGGCTCCTGGTAAGGCCTGCGCATCCGTCCGCAAAGCGGATCAAACGCTGGCGAGAGAATTGCACCGATCAATGCCTCGACCGAGAAGCCACCAGTACCCATCTACGATTATCCCTGTAAACACCTAAATAAAACACACCACCCTGCTGAAGTAAACATTTAGTAAATAAAAGAAATCCCCTATCATCGATCTTCCCGAAGTAGCAATGGGAATGCCTCGACCGCGAAGCCACCAGTACCCATCTACGATTATCCCTGTAAACACCTAAATAAAACCCACCACCCTGCGGAAGTAAATAATTAGTAAATAAAAGAAATCCCCTATCATCGATTTTCCCCAAGTAGCAATGGAAATGGATCATACAAAAACGCGCATTCCTGCATGAATTAAGGTGAAGTGAAACCCCACTCAAATCAGCTGATTCGAATAAAACACTATTTTTTTTTTTTTTTTAAGGGTACTCAAACAAACTGCCCGAAACTTTGACACATGACTTATTGATCATCTAAGAATTGTCCTGACACGTTGAAAATTTGGATTTTTGAAAAAAAAATTTTTAGCTTACCCCAGAGCAGCACCTAAACGGCGTCGAGCTCTCATATTTCGATCAATATGCAATTATTGAAGGCTCTTATATGAGACGCGAAAGGGTCGGGACAATTTTACGACAATTTAGAACACTCTGGTAATCGATGAACTCGCATTTTAACGAGATGAAGGCGAGAAAAAGTGTCTTACACGGTTCTGTGCTAAAACAATGGGAATACGAGGTCTCGTAGTGAAAATTTAATTGATGTATGATGATACCCATATAATTCGACGCAGCTGTCGATATAAAAACGAAATTCGGGAACGTAGGTATTTCGAAGAATCTTCTTTACCGACGTCGATCAAGTTCCTCGACGCGTTTCACTTCACCTTAAGTATTTCACGTGAGGGTGTTAGACCCCAAAAAAAGAAGAAAAAAGAAAAAAAAAATGAAACGAAGAAGACAGAAGAGTGAAATTCGACACACTTCCCGCCAGTCATGACTTAATCGAATCGCCGGCCAAAGTCAAGGCCAAGGCGCCTCGATATTGCACTACTCTATTATTAATTCAGCAATATTTCGCCGAGAACAACAGCGACCGTTCGACTTCCAAGGTGTGTCGGAAATATTCAGGACTTGCAGTTCAAGTACAGGGTCCCCGTTCACCTGGGTAATTGCATAATCGGACGGCGGGCGAAGTCATGGGCGGGGTCCTCGAACTTATCGCCGACATGCGATTGATACGACATTGCGAACAGGATCGAAAATCATTAGTTTTAGAAGATTCAATTAAAGCATTACGCACGCGAGAATACACCTTAAGATGCCCCCACACCAAACGATAAATCACAGGGATTTCTAATCCGTGCCGTTAATTATCGGATTTTCCTACGTCACTCGACTAGTCCATATTTGTTGCATCGTTTAATCGTCACGTGCGTAATCACCTGTAAGCTAAAAGAACTGCAAGGCGGATGCGCATGGAACATGGAACAGCTGACTGTCAATATGACGACGCAAGATCGAGGTCGGGCTTAAACGACGATTCGCCATCTCCTTCGGAGGAGTCCTCCGAGAAATAAGGAATACGAAATAATGGCCGATCTCTTTCGGACCCTATTCCAGGGTAGATCGATACGAGAGGTCCTCGGGGACAATAAGTTCGGGAAAACGGTAAGCGAAAGGAAAGGCAGGGGTGCATAAAATCACGCGAAGGGGCCGAGGCCGACCTCGTGGATGCGTACATACACGTGTGTACAAACACCCGCGTACATCCTTGCCCACTCGTGCATTAAGTACACAGCTATGCACAGTTACTTTGTCACGCAGAGAAACGAACGGCAGAAATTCCGGGGCAATTCGCAAACTCACGTAAGCAACCGCTGCACCGGTGCACCAGGGGGGGGTTAATGCAACAACCAGGACGCGGCATGCACTCCGAAATAATTCCGAAATAATTCCCGCGGCCGCAGCGAGTGGACAAAGGGACCTGGCGATCTCTGATTTTGAAAATGTCGAATTTCGCGAGCGAAGATAAATCCCCGGTACGTGGATGATCCTTCATTATCCTCATTTTCGAAATGCAACGCGTCCAGCTCCTGTTTCCCGGGAACGCTCGAGCTTCGGCGTGACCTCGTTACATTAATTGCGTAAAAAGGCATTCCGGAAGTGATTACGAGTCCCTGGGATTAATCTGACGATGGAGTGGGTACGATAGGGTGATAAGGGACCTCGCGGGTTGGCGATTCCGCGCGATCGGTCGGGGCCGCGAATTTCGGAGCACGGCAACACCCGGGAGGATATAGAGGGAGAGACGGAGAGCGTTCGGTCCGTAGCTGGGAAAATGGCCGTGTTATTAAATCGATCGGCACTCTGGCCGGCAGACCGAGGGGGTCGAAGCAGCGCCGAGGTAGCGGCAGAAACGCGCCGCGGAATGGCTGCGGAAGGGGGTGCGGAAGAGGGTGCTCGGTGGAAAAGGGGCTGAGAGTTACGAGGATCGCGAGCTATACAAGCTGCGCCCCGGGTACGCCGGGGATCCTTCGTTTAACTGAGGAGCACCAGGAGGGCCAGAAATGCGACATAATCCACGAGGAGGCGTCTCTAATTCCGCGGAACTCCGAGTTCCGCGCACGCGGGGTTCGGTCGACGTTTTACCGAGGACCCTCGAGGAAGAGTGCCCCCCCTAAAAAAAAATAAAAAAAATAAAAAATCAATCAACTTAAACAAATATATATCATCGACACATGCATCGTAACGTAAATCATACATAATTGCAAAAAAAG
This sequence comes from Orussus abietinus, assembly GCF_000612105.2. Lineage (NCBI taxonomy): Eukaryota > Metazoa > Arthropoda > Insecta > Hymenoptera > Orussidae > Orussus > Orussus abietinus. Next base: position 659,099 of record NW_019396002.1, read on the forward strand.
AAACAATTATTTCATCGAGAAGACAAAATAGATCGATTCAAACTAATTTCCTCCCCTCGATCTGACATCTCTTAGTACACGTGCTATCTCAGGATTTCCACATGCGCAATGGACACTTCTTCGAGGCGACCAACTTTTTTTTATTTGAACTTGGGGAATCATTAATTACGAATTATCCTCCAATCCTGAAGAAGTCAACCGTGCGTGAGAATATGCCTTACATCTGACCCGGTGGCGGAATTAAATTCGGCAATTCATCGAGGCACCCATAAGTACCCGACACGAGGGTGCTTGATAAGAAATAAAATAATCCGATGCTTTTGCGAGTTAATTAATTAATTAATCGCGGTTCTGCAAATCCCTCGCGACGAGGGCATCGATTGTCCAGGGTTCATGGATTGCAAAACGAGTCGTGGAGGTCGGTGGGAATTTCCAAGCGAGTACTTGTACATCGTTCCTGGCCGTTCCCAGGCCAAACGCTCGACTACGCAGGCGAGAGAGAAAATAGCCGAGCGAATTGCGACTCTAGGCCAGAATTCCCGCCCAGAAGGGAGACTTCTACGCGGATCGCGACGTCCCTCGCGAGATAGCGGCGTCGTCGGCACGGCCGACTCGTTTCCGACCGAGAGAAAAAGACTTTGGCAAATCGATAATTCCCGGCTGCGGTGACTTGGAAGGTGCGCCGATTAGTCCCAGCCATTCTTCCCGATCCTCGCGACTCACCCGATACGGTGTTAAATTCCATTTAACAGTCGCGATAACAATTGTCTCCTTCTCCAGAGTGCCGGGACAATAATAAAGCAGGACGCGACCGGCTGACCAGTGCGATCTGACAATTACCTGGATATTCTAATCACCCGAACATACCAGAGTAACGATCAGCTGATCAGGAATATAGAAGCAAAGAAGATAAATATCAAGTATCAATGGTTATCTATGACATTTTCGCCTGACAGGAAAATCAGAGCATGACGGATCGAAGTCGATTCGTCTGAATGAAGAGAGAGTATCAGAAATGTAAAATCATGTTCCGATCAGCTGATCACAGCTACCCGAATGAATCTCGATTGAAGTCTAGGGAAATTATTATAACACCTTGACTTATATGAATTAGGAGTTATTAAAAATGAAATTGAATGAAATGAAATCTTTTTTGTTTTCTGCGGGGTTAAGACGTTTTTGGGTCTCGATGCGCGTCAGAAAGTCAATTCGCTATTTGCTAGTGGTATTAAAATCAAAGGGTGCCGCCAGTTGCAGCATCGAAGGCCTTTGCGAGGCGACTTAGAGATCGGCGCGGAATGTCGCGGGGAAGGAAGCAGGATTCGGTTTCTCCGAGTGTGGGAAACTCGTAGGAGAGGAGGTCAGGCGGTAGGGGGGCGTTTTGGCCATTTTCCAAATCGGTTTAATTTGGTTTACGTGTCGAGGAGAAGCGGCCTCCTGGTCATCGCCGCGGCCCCCGAGCCACGCCGGTCGATCGGGGGTGCGTATTGTGCCCGGAAATGCTCGATTCGAGGCAGATATTAATAATTCATGAGGAGGCATTGGCATGGCCGAGTCTAGAACGAACGGAAGACAGACCGAGAGACCTGAATGGAGGCCAAGAATGAATAGCGCGAATCCGTCACCTTGAAAAGGGAAAAGCAGGGCCCATCGATATCAAAAGATGGCGTCCACTTGGTTGCACAATTCCCGCATTAAAGAAGGAAATAGGAAACAACGATTCTCCCTCTGTTCCCGAAAAGGGAGACTCCCCGATGCACCTCGAGTTTTCAATAAACGCGACGTGACGAAAGGAGCGTATAAACAGGAATTGCGCGTGCCAAGAATCGGTTCCATTGATTCATTAACCAAGAGGCAGGCGCTCGATTCCTGGAAACGCCTGAATCCTCCCCCTGATCTCTTTCTCTCTCTCTATCTTATTCGTAGCACCTGACACGGCGGGAATACCTACATGCGATATCAAGGTTGCTAAAGAATCGTTCTATCGATTGATTCCAAGAGGTGCCCTGAGAGAGAGAAAAATGAAGGCTAGGTACACGTGGCTAGGTTAAGTTGGACACGACATTCTCCTACACGTGGTTATGTAAAATTAGATTAGGATTAACAGCCTCTTGTACGAATATGAGGCATAATGTACACGATTAGGTTAAGTTATGGTTAACCGGGCAACTCTTGTCCGCATAGGTACACGTGGTTAATTTTAGTGAGGTTAGGTTCGACCGGTCGGCTCCTTATCCTCGGCTCCAACACGCGGTTGGGTTAAATAAGGTTACGTTCGACAGTCTCTTACTCGTGTAAGCATACACGATTAGATTTATCCAGGTTAGGTCGGCAGTCTCTTGCCCACGTAAGTACACGTGATTAGGTTCGGTTTGGTTAGGTTTGGCCGGACAGTCTCTTGCCCACGGAGGTAGACGAGACGGGTTAGGTTAGGTCGACCGAGCACGGTTCTCCGGCTCGGAACGGATCGCCCGTAGGCCGGTGGCGACGTTAACGCGCACGCAACGTTTCCACGAATAAGCGCGCTCCGCGACTCTCCGCTATAAATGGACGAGGAGCATGCGAGAGCGAGTCGTTCCCAGAGGCGAGAGAAACGATCGGCCAGTCCCGGAGAATCACGATCGGTCGCCATTAGTCCGGACTATGAAGTAGTATAAGGATACATAACGTGAATGGTCGGTTCCACAGAAAATGGCCCCAGAATCGTGACCCCTGATCTCAGATTATCGCTGATCTAACGACGCGAGCGCTCCTCGCGGAAAATGAGGGAACTCCAGTCCCACGTGACCAAAACATTTCCTACCGACTTAAAGTCCCCCAAGATGCATTTAATATTACAATTAAGATACGCAACGATAATCCGCGCACGATATACAGAATGTGATGTCATTAACGCGATAAAGACTAGCAGCAGTGGGGGGATAATTTTTAATTGGAAAAATTTCATCGAGGAGTTCTCATTCGATTAAATATATCCCGAGTTTTTGGAAATCTCTGGAAGCCGTTATCCCACCCCCGGCAGGGGCGGCTAATTTTGTTATAAAACATTCTTCCCGCACTTTTCCCGGCCGAAGGGAGGGGAAAGAGAGAACAAAGTGCTCCGGTTAATTATCCCGGAATTTCTACGTGTTCCCATCTATCCTCCGAGCAACAGGTTAACCAGGTTAAGGGACGAGATGTATAATTTGTCGCGATATCAAAACTCGATGCTAGGCGTTAACAATGGCGCAGTGCCTAATTAATTAAACGCAGCCCAGAGTCCGGGGGTCGGGAAAAAGGTCGACCTCACTTGCCCCCTTTAAGGGGGGCTACTTCCACTCGTCATAAATCGCTTCCGGTTCTTAAGCCTTTTTCCGGCAACCTCTCTTCCGCTACTTCTGCACACATCTCAAGAGGTTCCTTAACCAAGTCTACCAAAAACCGACATCAAACGTTTCCTCTGGCCGAAGAAAACCCTCCACCAAAGATGGCGGCTCTCCCCACTTCCATTCGCTAACTCTTTCCACGGTATCCCAATTTTCAATGATTTTAATAACTCGCCTACAGACGATTTTCTAAACGTCACACATACAACCTACGATATCAAAAGACCTACGGAACAAAATTCAGCCCTTATCGCGTACTTCCCCATGTTAACCCTTTAACTACGGCGGAGTCGGCCGTGGAGTGTTAATATTTTATATATGAATACGATATTCATTTGTCACTTTAAATACAAGGGAATACAAGAGGGTCACTATAGTGGCGTTTCATAATTAAAGAATTAAGGTGATATGAAAGGGTCATTCTATATATATAAAACGTCAAAACAATCATAAAACTTTTCTTCCAACTGGGTGCACCGAATCATTTGACACTTCAACACGTGAATATGGAGGCCCTAAGGAAGAACGCGATGCTCGTGAGATTTCATTTTTCACAAAAAAAAAAAAAAAAAACGTGATTTTCGTTCTAGTATAAGCTGAACAAAAGAAAAATTTCTTTGTGAAAAATGAAATTTCACGAGCATCGCGTTCTTCCTTAGTGCCTCCACAATCCCATGTTGAAGTTTCAAATGACTCGGTGCACCCAGTTCGTAGAAAAGTTTTATAAACATTTTGACGTTTTATATATATATATAATGACCCTTTCATATCGCCTTAATTCCCGGGCCAGAAAAAAAATTCTCCGATACTTCAACCTTCTGACATCTCTTTCTCTCATCTCGAGACAGTTCCCGACAACCTCGCACCCTAACCCAGCCGTCAGATCGGCGAGAGAGTCGCATCCATAGCAGGTTAAACTTAAGGCTTTGTTTGTTTATTCTTTATTGTTTGTCTGTATTTCATCCCTTTTACGACGTTGCCAAGTGCCATTGTTTTTTTGTTTTTTCGCCAACGCTACGCGATATGTCGTCTCTCGTTGACGGTCACCCATCCGAGCAGCGACCGCGCCCGACGTCGCTTAACTTCGGTGATCTTACGAGCACCGGTGTATCGACGCGGCTCGAGCGTTGACTAAACGAAAGGCTTTCGTCGCGAGGGGGGAGCTTCCCCCCGGACGAGTCGCACACGATGGCGCGAGATGGCGCGCAGGAGGGAAGGATGACGAGAGGGCCCAGGGTGGCGCGCGGGAGATGAGGCACGAAGGACCGGGGCCGCGGCTGGGGGAGGGGGGGGGCGACTGCCGCAGACCGGAGAGAGAGAGAGACAGACAGAGAGACAGTCGAGGCAGGAGAGCGCGAGAGAGAGAGCCGAGGTGGCAATCAATAAATATACAGAACCAGCCCCGGAGCGGGAGGGAGCGAGAGAGGAGAGACGCTCGTCGCGTCCGTCCGTCGGTCCGTTCTTGCGTCTCCAAAGCCCCGCGACCTAACGGCGACCTCTCGAGGTGGAAAGCCCGCTCGGAGGGTTTGGCTAGAGGGGTGGGTGGTAGGGGAGAGGAGAGAGAGGAAATAAAAAGAAACCTTCAAGTACTACGGGAACGGCGAGAGGGGTGGAAGGGTGGGGGCTGATGGGGGGGAAGGGGAGGGGGCGCAGCCACGGACGAGAGCATCTCCACTCCGTGACCGGAGCAGACTCGGCGAGAGCTGGAACGCGGGCGGGCATTGGACGTATCCGCTCCCGGGTTACCACGTCGGGCGCGCGCGCGCCTCCGTCCGGGAATTGCCGATACGTGATTTCCCGACGCATCAAGGGAATGGCGCCCGCCAGGTGGCGCGGGACTCCCGAAAATCGTCCCGGGGACGGCGGAAGGAGAGACGCGGAAGAGACCCCGTGAGTAATGGCGACGGTAACCTCATCTTTTTAGCGGCGGGACGCGGGACGAGGAGGGAAGGATGGACAAGATGGCGAAGGCGGAGCTTCGGGGTAGCGGATAAGTGGAATGTCTATGGAGGATGTTTAAGTAAGAGCAATAAAGGTCGATGCGTATGATTTGAGGTATCTCATTGTCCCTAACCTTGTGCTTCGATGGGGTTTCGAGGGCACCTTAAATCCGATATGTTGTTGTTTATGACACGTAATCGAGTTTGTCTCCGCGGGGAGATATAAAGAACGCGACTGAGGATCCGACACGTGAGCTGCGGAAGAACAAACGCCCGGCAGAGGTATTAACCCGATAATTAATTGAGCCGGCGACCGCGTGATCGTATCTCGAAGAGTTAACGCCTAAAAGGGGGCTAACTCGCGCCGATAATTAATAAAGCCGAGATCTGCCGAGGAATCGGGAAAGAGTCCGCCACCTTCGTTACGAGGCGGACAGTTAAAAGGGTGGCGGGTCCCCGGGGGCTAATTAACAAACGAGCGGTGGTAACGCGCCACCTTCCCGCGCTAATCGCGCCGGTAACATGCGGATGTTATCACACCACATGCCGAGTTATCGCGGGCGCCGCTTATCACCGGCAAACCGGGCTTCCTTCGACCGAGTCCTTTCATTGCGTTTCTAATTACTGGCCGATTACCCGGTTAAACTCTTAAACTCTTATAAACTCCCCCCTCTTCCCGCCGGTTATAGTAAGAGCTCCGTCCTAGGATTGGCGCGAAACTAAAGGAGGCTGCACAACCGTCCCTATAAAACAAACCGGTCCCTCCCGAGGACGTCGCGGAAGAACTCGATTTACGACCCTCTCCTGTTATCGTAACCCCTACGGTGGATTTCCATTTTCTTATTGAACCTCATCGCTTAACTCTATCGGGCAGCAAACGTAATACCACCTTAAGGGGATGTGAAAGCTGAATCGTTAATAAAACTTTTCTACAAACTGGGCGTCTCAAGTCGTTTCATACTTCAAAACGGGAATATGGAGACCCTAAGGTAGGTCCTGAAACTCGGGAAATTTCATTGTTTACAAACTATCTTTAAAATACCTATAATGAAATTTGAAAACAATTGAAATTTCACGAGTTTCAGGACCTTCCTTACAGTCTCCCTATTCACGTAGTAGAGTTTCAAACTATTCGGTAAACCGAATCGGGAGATAAGTTTTATAAACAAAACCTCTTCGACGCCACTTTCACATCACCTTAAGGTGGGGCCTTATTCTTACGACCACCGCGTTTCATTAGAACAAAGGCAAAATTTCAAACGACTAGGCACCCAGATTTTCACCGCCACCTTTTACCTCCACCTTAAGGGCGTCCTCTGTTTATCATATATCTGGGTATTTCCCCCGATTAAAAATCATCGGCGGGCGTCATATCATATCATATATCTGGTATCCCCCGATGAAAAATCATCGGCGGGCATCTTTCGACGAATAACCGGGTTAAATAGTATACGTCGAGAGTCCTGGGACTCTCTGGAGCGAGACTCACCACCGAAAAGGGCGGTGGGGTCGAGGAGCGGGTTAGCCTGGTCCGCCTGGAGTTTCTCGGAGGCGGGGGTGGCGCCCCCTGCCCCCGTCCCCGTGGCCGTAACTTCACCTCCGCCGCCGCCTCCGCCGCCTCCGCCGCCGCCGCCGCCGCCCGACGCGGAGTTCTCCTTCTCCATGCCAGTCCCCTGAAACGTACCAGCGATTTCGTTAACGTGTCCCGCGTTTACGTGTGCTCGAACGCTCGGCCCCTCCTCTCTCTCTCTCTCTTTCCTCCCGGCCGCGGAGACCGGACGAGCGAGAGAGAACGGGAGAGGCCGTGATTGGAGCCAAACGAGTTTACGGTGTAGAGGCTCCTTAATGGGATTGTTAGTAAGAGCGCGACCGAACCGAGTTATATGCCGGATGAATCGTCGAAACCCGGGATGGGCCTCGGTAGATCTGGGCACAGGTTAATCCGGAGGCGCATAGACAGGTAGACGTACCACCAGGGTGCGGCGAAACTCCCCGGGATTCTCAAAAACGAGAAACTAATGACGACACTACTCGCTGGGCTAACCTCTTCACTTAGAATATCGCGTGAGAGACGTGGTATGTGTATCGGGCCAAATGTAAACAAAACGTATGAGAGACGCGTGAGACTTTAAACGTTCAGCCAAACCGTGAAATGTATGACCAACATTTTTGTCGTTCATGGCACGCACTATTGGAATTTAAATCATAAGGCAAGGGGTTAATAAAGCAATTTTGAGCTAATTTTGGGCTAAGTTAACCTCTTCACTTAGAATATCGCGTGAGAGACGTGGTATATCAATCGGGCCAAATGTAAACAAAACGTATGAGAGACGCGTGAGACTTTAAACGTTCAGCCAAACCGTGAAATATATGACCAACATTTTTGTCGTTCAGGGCACGCACCATTGGAATTTAAATCATAAGGCAAGGGGTTAATAAAGCAATTTTGAGTGACTGCTCTGAGAAAGGGGGTGGTAAAAAAAAAGAGGAAATTCCCGAGAAAATATCTCTTTTAATTTCACCGAAGAAATGAACTCGTCGATTCGAAGAATTTGACTTAACTGACATTGTCACAATTCCGAGGTAACGTCGCATACAATTTGTTTCGGCTTGGGTCAATTATTCCTTGAATTGATAAGATATTTCAATGGCACTGCTAAAAGAGATATCTCCTCTGGTTGAAGGTGGATTTTATTCTTTCTTTTTTTTTCCCTTCTTCCTCCGAGTGGTTATCCACCACAAATGGATTTTTCTGTCCACCTGAGATTAGAGCACTCTAATTATCGGCTATCTCGTTAAATTGTTGCAGCTGGTAATTTAATTAGATTGGGCCGCATCGAAGGGGTGGATGTTGGGAGGGCAACTCTCTTCGGAAGTGGGTGAATCGGGGGGTGGGAAGTGCATAAATAGCGGAAGGGTGGCGCATCCTCGCAATGGGACGCCGAGATTCTTCCGTTTCCAACATTTTTAGAGCCCCCGGTGGGAATAGAATAAATCAGGGCCTCCGGGCTGAATGACGCGTCTGCTACAATGAAACGATTACGCGATGCTTTAAGCTTCCCCGCGACGCGGTAGAGTACTTAAACGGAAAACTGATCGTGGAGAGTCGAAGGGAAAAAAAAAAAGAAGAAGTTCAGATAATCCTTGATGAACGTACCGAAATTCCGGCCGGTCATTAGGAGGTGCTCAACGAGTCCCTAATTTGCAAGGACGGCCGAACCACCGACGGGGGAATAATTATTCTACCCTATTAAAAGCGGCAATTCGAACGAGCGGTTAAGTCGTCCCACCGGCGGCGAGACCGCCGCGGGTATCGCGGAATCGTTCCGCAGCGGACCAAACCGCCGCGGGATCGTAATTCGCGTTATTATGTGGCCGCTCTTGTCTGTCGATGGTTTTAAACGAGGGAATCGGTGATACCCGATGCTCGATATTCTATCACCGATACGTCGAACATAGAGAGATCCCGCACAATTGTGATATCGGTTAGAAAGAAATTAAAAAAAAAAGAAAAATCTGGCCACACCGAAAGATCCTTCAAAAGACGTCCAATCAATTCCAGGTTGAATATTGGTTTACTTGGGTTGCGCGAAAAAAAAAATGCCAATTATTTTCGGTATTTTAGTCCTTTATCCGTAAATTCAGACTTGAATCATGTATGTGTATATATTTTTGTTTGGTATCTTCCAATAAAGGTAACAACAGTTACTAAGTCGTATTGATAACATTACAACCATAGGGCGATATTTCCCTCCGTTTGGAATATTTTTGGACGAAGTGTCAAAGCGAGAGATCCAGTACTACAAATTCTTACAATTACCCCCGATCTCCCCTGTCATGGATACAGTGGGCGCTGACATTGATATAGAGTGCTATCAGGGGTACAGTGGACACCGACACCGACAGAAGGGGTACTGACACCGACACGTGTGACTATCACCGACACTGGGGCCGATCCTTTGTGCCCGAGCCAATCGATCGGCCAGCGACGTTACGAGCCGCCATGAGTTAAGTTCCCCGTTTCGCCAGCCTAACCCTCGACGGAAACTCGAGTACGCGTCAACGCGTCGCGTTGAAATCCAGGAAGGTCCTTTAAACAGTTCCTCCAAGCTAAACCAAACTCCCGAAAGGGTACCGCCGCGTCCCCCCTAACGTTTAACCCGTCCAACGAAAGTTTCGCGAGATTCCTTGAACCACTCGCAAAGAATGGAGAGAGAGACTCTAATGTCGGTAACGTCACTCCCTATCCTTCTCAGTCATCTTTTCGTAATAACCGAAGAGGAGGAATCGCCTTTGTCGAGCGAGAAAGGCTTCCGAGTAGCTCGCTTCTCCCCACCACTCCTCCCCTCCAGCGCTTCAATCAGCTGACTGCCCCCCTCCGGTGCCGCAAACAGCTGTTGTATAAATATACATTGTTACAACGTTAGGTGAGGTTAGGTCAGACCGACTCTCGGTACAGCTGTGGATGTTATTACGAGGAATTGAGCCAGAGAGAGGGAGGGAGGGAGGGAGGGGGTGGTAGTTTCGCCTCCACCAACACGTCACGATCGATCGGAAATATCAACCCTTCCGAATTTTGCGACTCATGTATTCTCGATTCCTTGACTGATGACAATTCCCGAGATTGAAATTAAAAGTGTCCTTAAAAAAATATATATATATAAAATAAAAATATGAACTTGCTGTTCGTTATTTTGGAAAAGGTCTTTTTCCGTTCGAAGCGACGTTCGGAGGAGTGGTATATTTTGAAAAATAATGGGATTTTAATGGTGAAGAGAAAAGTGTGGAAATCCGTATTTCGGCCCCCTGTAGCTACTCCACAAGTCCCGCCATTCCCCTCCAGCGGTGCGATCAGCTGACTGCCCCTCTCCTCCCGCGGCGCGAACAGCTGTTGTGTAAATATACACATTGTTGTTGCGTTAGGCTAGGTTAGGCCGTGGACCGGCTTTCCGTAAAGCTGCTCCGTTATTACGGGGAATCGAGAGAGGGGGGTGGGTGGTCCATCCCACCCCAGGAACATTCCGATCGATCGGAAATGTAAACCCGTCCGAATCTATATCCACTTCCGGTTGGCTGGCTAACGCCAAATCCAGCCTGGAAATTCGAAGTTGACGCTAACGCACCCCCGAAAAAAAAATGAGAGAGAAAAAAAAACAAGAAAAAGTGAATGGCAAATATCGGCCAATATTTTTTAAGGGGGGGCAAAAACGAATCCGGGAGTAAAAATAAAAGGGACGTCAAGACTGCCGCAGTTAGCGCGGCTATCTGGCACGGTATGGGCCTTCCCCTCCCGCGCTTCAATCAGCTGACTGCCACCTCTCCACCTCCACCACCAGCTGTTGTATAAATATACATCGTAACTACGTTAGGTTAGCACGGCTCTCCCTACAGCCGCGCCGTTATTAACGGCGAATCGAGTCGGGGAGAAAGTGGGTGGTCGCCACCCCTTCGACCCGCCGCGATCGATTACAATAGCCGAATCTCCGAAATTTGCATCCGCATTAACCCCCCCCCCACTGATCAACCGACCTTTCCTGGAGGATTTACAAACGTCGATTCGTAATTTCGGCCCGCCGACCAAAGAAACGCGGTGTAACGCGTAATCTATACACAGTGCAAAAATTTACGACGGCGAGGGAGAAACATTAAACGCGAAACGCGCTTCACGGACATAACAAAAAAGCGCAAATTTCGCGGAGTAACCGGTCGCACCCCTCCCGTGCCGGATCAGCTGATTACCACCCTCCCACCTCCCCCAACAGCTGTAGTGTAAACGTATGAGTGTCGTTACAAAGTTAGGTTAAGCTAAGCCGCCCCGAGTGGCGCGTCGATTCAAGATGGCGGGCGCAACGATTCGAAATGAAATATCACGTCTCTTCCGGTGAAAGATCACCCTTAATTCCTGGATCTCCCGACTTTTCGCCCACAACCGAGTACCTCCACCTCCAGTGAACATTTACCAAGCAATCTGAACCGTCCAATCAGGCCGCGGAGGTTAAAAATTCGAAATTTACCTCGAGCGTCCCCGGGAGACGCGAACGTCGGTCCGGCAGATTCAAGATGGCGGACCTCGGCCTGACTCGACTTAGGTCCGCGGTACGGTTCGAAGGACTGAAATACCTTAATTATCGGCGTCTAATCGCGGAAAATCGTGGAAAGGAATCCCCGGGCGAGGGTTTTCTGGATATCTCGGGTCGCCGGGTACGACGGAGCGCGAGATAGCGGGGATAGAGCGAGAAACCACGAGGCCGAGGGATCACTCGTTCGGGGAGCTGCGACGTTTCGGTTCGCGTTGGTGTGGCGGCCAGGACGGTCGGAGGAGGAGGCAGAGGAGGCGAAGCAGCACCAGGAGGAGGAGCGGCAATCAATACAGAGCCAGCAGAGCAAAACCATCCCTCGACTCTCTAACCGGCACGAATAGAGCGGATACATATATATACGTTTATATACACGTATCCATATATACGGCATATATACATATCTACACACGGACACGTAGGTGTACGCAGACTAGACGTTAACGGCGCGGACAATATACACTAATACTGAGAAGCATTCCGAGGGGTTGTGCGCGCAGGGCGAGGCGCGCGCTTACTCGCGCAGTGCGCGCGGTGCCGCTGTCCGGTCACAACCTAACCTAACCTAACCTAACCTAACTCCGTCACGTGGCGCGTGTAATGCGCGTGACGCACTCGCCTGGACACGTTGCCGGTGACGTCACAGGGTCACCGGGTCGAGGTAGTTTGCGAGAAATCGGAGGAAAAATCGGTAAATGCACTTTCCGAGGCAGGAGGGTGGAGGGGGCCACTTATCGGGCGCACGTGGAGGTACTCGTTTATCACCGACACGTACTAAGGCGCACTTGGCACGGGTCGCGGGCTGTATCTAGGATATTAGTTTATAAATGTTTCGTAGACTACGGGGCTAAACTGCGGGAAACGCGGAGGAGAGCGGCAGGGTCGGTAAACCCGCGCTAAGAAGCGAGACTCTCCGGGAGACAAACGATAACTCATACCGTCACCGAGGGAGAAAAAAGTAGGCTCGGAGTGGTCCATAAATAACCGATTCAATCGAGCCTCGAGGAGAGGTCTTCGCGCCGCCTAAAGGTGCTCGCACTTTGTATGCATTACATTTATCGCGCACTCGGGCCGCCGGTGAAAAAGCACGGATATGACGTCACCGGGTCAGGCGAAGAAAGTTTTACGCACGGGTTTAATGACGGCCCCGAGACGGCGCGGAAACGATGCGTAAGGTCGGCAATGGCATAAACTCATTTTACAGGGGCCTTTAAGGCGCGAACCGCGATTAACGGCCCGGAGGACGCTGTGCCGACGTTGCCTCACTCCAGGTGTGCGATACACGATACGTAACGCGTGACTTTACGCAGGTAACCTATGAGACAACGAAAAAAGAGGAAAAGGGAATGCGGAAGCGGGTGCGACAAAGCACCGACTAATTACGCCCTTCCGAAGAGGTCTCTGGGGTGAACGGCGCGCAGAATGTACGGAATGAAAAATCGAGGGTAATCGCCCCCGTTGATAAACATAAGTGAAAAAAGAGGGGAAACTATTCCCGATGTACAACACTCGGGAGAATTAATTCCGAAATGGTAATAATTAGGAAGTTAAATAAAATTGAATCTAGACGCCGGAGGCGGTTCGAAACGCAGTGTTCGCCATGAAACGACAAAGGTATAAACATGGGATAGATAATAAAAAAAGAAAATGAAAAAACGGGGAGAGCATCGATTCCATAAAAACCATCGAGACGCTTTACATCCGGGAGTGGATTTCCTACGATGCACAACCGTCCAGGAAAGTATATTCAAAAGTGACGTCGCGAGGTCAGAAAGTGAAATAAAGTTCGGCAAACGGCGCCGGGGACCTTCAAAATGGCGGGTCGATGTATGTGCCCGGCGAACTCTCGCAAGAGCGACCTAACCTAGAATTTCCGGGTCCCCTTGCCCCCGAAATTGCGAGGATGATGGGAATACCTGGCCGCGATACGGAACGGTGATTATCTACCAACGCGATGTGTTATTAAATTAAAGGGAGGAAAAAAAATAATGAAAGGGGGGCGATGAGTCGTACTTACGATTAATGACGAGGCCTCAGCTCATAGTCGGTGTCCTCGCCACGGCGGCGCGTCACACCTGGAACACAGAGAAGAACGAGGAGCTAATTAACGACACGCACTGCGCACCATCGGAGGCTCGATCGAGCCTGGAGCCTCGAGATAGGAAGAAGGGGGACAGGTAGACGCGATAAGGGACGGAGAAGGACGAAGAGACGGAGAGGCTCTCCGGGCGGAATCATACTACTTTCCATCTCTTTGTCCCCTTTCTATCGCGGCCCCCCTTTCCCCGGCCGCCGCACGCCCGGGCTTAAGGGCTCGTCCGGGATCGATAATCGTAGACCGACTCTGCCAGAGAGGAACTCTCGACTGTCCCCGGGAGCGTGTGTCAAAGCGACGCTACAGTCCTGCCCTGAGAAGCCCTCGCCGCGGCGAGTTTCCCGGATTTCGGGAAATCGAGCGCCTCCACGTGGGAACGACCGATGACGTCAGAGAAGTCGATACCCTTACTCAATACTCGCGTGGGAAAGGAACATGGATATATCCCGGGTATAGAAAAAAAGAAAAAAAAAAAGAAATACAGGGCGATAAAATAAATGATAAAATAAGAGATGAGGTACCTCGTATCGAATTGAAACATAAAAATTGGCACATAGGTGGGGGTAAGTTGTAGCGGTTTGCAATCTGTCCAGGTAAATCGGGTCCTTGTGTGTGTCCATCGCCCGCCAGTTGGCACACTTTTGTCGCAGCGATTTATCGTTTCGTCTGTGGCCACCATAGGGGAGTTCACAAAGAGGGGCGCACCTGTGGGACCGGGAATTTTTACGGGGGGGCCGTGTACATATTATGCGCACGAAGTTGGGAAAGTCAATCGAAAAGTTACGCCACGGGGTCAGGGGGTCGGGGAAAGTTCCGGGTTTTCCGCGGATGCGGAGCGCACCCGCGTGTAGGTTGTGCTCGTGAAAAGGGTGAAAGTAATGCGAGGGGAAATTGATATGTGCAGTTTTCGGGAATGAAGGTTAGGGCGACGTAGGCAATTTCGGAGCGTCCTAGGGAAAAGCCATGGAAAAGGGATCCCTATGGCAGGCCTCGGGTCGAACTAATGGCCATAGAGGGCGATGCCGTAATTCCTATTGAAAAACAGTACTCGCGCGATACATTATGCAGGTTACCTCATTGCGCATACGCGTAATACATAATGCGTGACGTGCTGCCGGGCCGGCGAAACCGTGTAAATCGACGCACCGCGTAATACGTGCTTACGCTAGTTGGCGAGGGTATAAATAAATAAATAAATAAACACGTGTACACACGTATGTGTACATACGTATACAGATTTCGCATATACGTGAGATGTACGCGCGTAATACGTATATAATACGTACACGTCGGCGCGGAAAAGGACGCCGACACCCATGACCACGAATAACTGAAATCACGGATGGAATTTGTAATCAGTCATTCCAATGAATAATATGCCCTCAACCGGCGTCGCGGCGCGCAATTAGCTCGCTCGCGGATGCAAATTTATGGAATCATAATAACGGAGTCGCCGTCGAACGGCGTCGGTACGCGCGAGGGCGTCTTCGGGTCTCCCGCGGGAGGCGATAACGGCAGTCATTTTATTAATTATCGGCGCGTATCGTTTATTACGCCGAGTCGCGACTCGATAACGGGCCGGCCGCGACCTAGGCCAACATACGGAATCGGCGAAGCTAATAACGCGAACGCGCTCGCGAACCTATCCATAATTCATAAATACGAAGGCGCGGCCGGCATGCAGAACAATCGATTCAAATCCGACCTCGAGATGACAGCAAATCCCTGATATCTTCCTCCCTCGTCCTATACCCTAACCGCAACCACTTCGATTCTAAATCCCGCCTGACCGGAGAGAGTTACAAAAAAACGTTTCATACAAAATATGTAGAGTAAATCAGGGCGAGCAATGTTTGTGGGAAGAGTTTTCCTGTACTGAGTACCGCTCGGCGAGAAATCCAGGGTTTAAAGGCGACCCCTGGGAACCGCGAATGGGTATTCTTGGGGGCGGACTATTTCTGACAATTATTTGTTTAAATCGGAGGTGAGGGTGAATCACGTCGATTTTATTATCTCCCTTTCCTCGGGGTGTCTTTCTCCGTCTATCTTCCTCTCCTCCTCCTCGTCGAGCGAAAATACATAGCGCATAAATCAACGAACGGGCATAAACGGGAAGAGGGTCTACGCTGAGTCATCGATACCTTTACGTGCGTACAGTTGCATACGTACGTTCATTCATAAGCGTGAGGCGAGGCCGCACACGTGTCCGCAGGCGCGTGTGCGTGCGCACGCACGCGGACGCGCGACAAAACGCAGGCCGCGAGTGCGTGTGAGCACATGCACGCACTCGCGGGGCGTATAGGCGGGCGTGGGTCACATGTGCACGCACACACGTGGGTCACATGTGCACGGACACACGTGGGTGTTCGCACCGCACGCACGTGCGTTTCTGTGGAGGCGGGCTCGCAGCCTCAAGAAAATACAAGCTCGTCCATTTTATTTCCTACGCTTGTATTCCGCTCGCACGGGCGGCGTTACTTGCGTGCGAGTGCGTGAGTGCGTACGCGTGTGCGATATGGGTCAGCGACTCCCTCCGAGGGTGGTTAGGACGAAACTCGGGAGGGTTAGACCGTAACTTTTAATCGGCCATTTTTGCCGAACCTTGTAAATAAAATCCCGGAAACCGGGAGTCACCACCGCGTCGAAAATCTCCGCGACAAGACCCGACTACTATTTTTTGTTTTTTTTTTTTCTCGCCGTTCCAAAAAATGTGAGGATAAGCCCCATAATCGGAAGGCTGCAATTCCTCGTCGAGGAACGTCGAGCGAGCACTCGGTCCTCTTTGTGCGATTCCGACGTTAACGAAACGAGGAATAAACGAGCGGTGGCCGATCGATCCGGCACGGGCCACACGCACTTCCCACACAGCGGAGGGGCCGAAACCTGACGCCGACGCCTCCACCCGAGAGCAATATCTATGAGGGTCGCCATCCGGCGGAGGAGGGGGGAACCGGGGGAACCGGAGGAACCAGAGGAACCGGCGGAACGGCGGCGGGAGGAAAGGGCGGAGGGCGGACGGGGAGGATGCAGCGAGCCGCGACAGGAGAGCGAATTCGCCCAGGACGAACCTATAGACCCGCCAGGATCCGCAGAGGAGGGATTCGTTCCGGCTCTACGTGGCGCTCTCGCTATAGGGCGATGACCAATGGCGAGGATGACGCCGCAGCCCGAGACGGAGAGTACTGCTTCACGGAGGATCCTCTCCCGAGGGAAGAATCCCGAGGAAGGACGCAAACCGGGAAAGGATCGCGGTCCTCCTTTGACTTGCTCCTCGAGTCTCCAAATAACCGAATATAGTACAGAAATTATGTCGATAAGTTCTGTCGTTAGTCCATGCACCCTTACAACGTGGTAGGAAGGGCGGACACGTGGGGAAACGCGACGAAATGCTGTAGAAAAAGGGAAAAAATCCTGAGAAAGAAAAGAAAGGTTAAAAAAAAGGTGGCAAGATGTCGCGAGACGGTGCAAGGCGTCGCCGCACCTGCACGCGTCCCAGTTCTCAGACCGAGTCGGCCCACATTTTGCGCCATTACCGATCTCCATTACGCAGAGACCATTCTCCGCAATGGCCGCGGTGGGTTTTTGTCCTCGCGATCGAGGATTCGACGCGTTTAAGGATCAGGCCTTGATCTGGGAAGGCGAACGGCGAATGGTTCTCGACCCGCCATGGGAACAAAGGTGGTTCCTTCGGTCGTCCACCGGAAACATCGAAAAATAAAACCCGAAGTAACCTCTGAAATTCATCGATCGAGGGACCCGGAAAAAGAGGAAAAATTCATACTTTCCACGGCGAGAGAAGGAGCGAGTCGTTAAATTTCTAGCATCGAAACGAGGGGACAACGAGACTCGCGAAACGGCCAGAAGGCCCGATAATCGTTCGGATCGTCGTGGTTCTTTTTTTCTCTTTTTTCTTCTTTTGTTTTTTCTCTCAGTCTCGCCGTTAATGCCGGCAAAACGGGGCTGGCCGAAGTCGTTTCGCCCTTCTTCCCGGCATAACTGGCCCTGCACCATACCGCTCCTTCTCAATTACGCGGAAAAGAAGTCCCTCGTAAAGGTTGCGACCGCTTCTTCTGCACCCTGGTTCCCGCGGGGCTAATAATTCAGCGCGCGAGGACGCAGTCACGAAGTAGAGGGCCTTCGATCGTTAATTTTTCCTAACGCCCCCCTTTCGCGCTTTAACTTCTAATTCACGAATTTCTGGGCCCCCAGGTAACCGCGGTCGGTGTCAAGCCTCGCCATCTGCAGGAAGACCGTAACGGCCTCGCGAGCGGAGGGAAGTGGGCCGAAACGACGCCATTGAATTTTCGGGCTGATAAGGAGAAACCGCGAGGATAAGGAGAAACCGTCGCGGCGACGGAAGCCGGAGTTTTCTCCGGGGAAGGAAGAAAGACGGAACGAAATTGCCGGAAGTTACGCGGCGAAAACGCCGCCTTCGGCCCGCGCGCCCCTGCCCCGAAGGGGCGTCCATTCCAGAGGGCGCTCGTAAATCAGACGTCCCTCTCCTTCTCTCTTTCTCTCTCCTAGAAGCGACGCCGCGACGCCCTACTCTCCGAAATCGATTCCCCGGAGCATGCGAGCATAGGACGAGCATAGCGTGAGCAAACCACCAGCAAAGCCATCGACTTCATAGCCATATCGCAAACCATACTTACAAATGGTCCCCCTTGAAATCCCCCTATCACTAACCAGAAAATTTTTTAAAACCGCCAAAATTCCCAATTAACCATTTACACAAATTATATATCTTAGAAGACGAGAGAAAAAAAAAAGAACTGTCCTCGAGGACCCATCAGCGAGTCTCGAACCCTCGTCCTCAGCTCGCTGGTATTACGTATGTCGCGCGTTATGACGCTCGGCGCTAATGCCGCTAATTGCTCGTAACATGTACAGCTCAGGAGCGTATATCGCCAATTCGGATATCGGCTCGGCAAGCCTTGCCGTCGCGACGCCACGGAAACTTCCTGACTCGAGCGTCGCGACGCTGAACGTGAAGAAAGAGCGCTTAAACGACGCTCCGGTGACACGATTCGCGCGAGTTGGCAGGCCCGCGAGCGAGACGTGCGTCACGCACGCGATACGCGCTGCACGCGTGTGTCATCGAGAAAAGGAAGAAGAAAAAAAAATGAAAAAAGAAATCAACGCCGCTGATTAATCGGCGAAACTACGTGGCACCGTAGTCTGACGGTGACGCAACGCGTAGATACGGCGGCAGTGCTTTCCGATTGGAGGACGCACATTTCCCTCGCTAGGGCGTCGCAGGACGAGGCGGGGTGTCTCTCCCTTTGTCGGGAGAGAGACCCAATGCGTGCTCGCACGCACGAGGGGAAATGGAAGGGAAAAGTCGCCGAAGGTGGCTCGATAGCTGGAGACGCGATACTCGGGTGCACGCATGGACTGCACCGGGTGCAGTTTGCACGCACTCGACTCCACCTGCGCGACCGGTGTCGAAAATTCGAGCAATAGTAGTACAAAATCTAAATAAAGGTTTCGGGTTAGGTTGGTTTCTCCTGAAGAGGGGGGACCAAGTCGCAAGGTCCTCGGCTCGATCACGGTTCACGAGGAAAGGAGAGAAATCGGAATGATTTAATTCCCTCGCATCTTACTTTCCAAATGGAAGGTCGCGGAGTCTCCTCGAGGGGAGGGGACGTCGTACGTGCACGCGTGTATACGCACTCGGTGTACAGTGACAGCTGTCGGTAGCGCAGTGTGGCCCAATGGCGGATCGCGTTTCAATGGTTCCGGCGCTTTCAATGGTTTTGATGGCGCGGCGTCGGAGAGGCCCAACACAATGGCACCGACGCGTAATCACGCGTTACACGAAATTCGGCGACGCGTTACCCCGCGAGATCGTCGATGACCAGCGGCCGAGTCGCCATCGACCTCTCTGGGGGTAATCCATTCGCCGGATACCGTGTACAATGACGAGGTGCACATACAGGTGCATCTTGCAAGGGAGAAAGTACTCCCGGGCGCCATAAGGCAGCCGCGCATTAATCAAGAACGAAAGTTTCTGGTTCTGGATCCTCTAGGTCCATTGGTGGTAGGGGCAGACACGGAGGTATCCCGAGGGCTCCCAGTCGTACATAATCCTATCCTGCGGGAGCCGCCAACGCTGGTTGTTCTCGCGCGGCCGATGGCGCGTCGCCGGGATTTCTTTCTCGTTGATATCGCGGGCCTCGGTCTCCCTTTTATGTAAGCGCGCGCGCTGGCGAGCGAGGCCGAGTCCCACTACCACCGGGAAGCCCCAGCCCCGGTCACCGGTACCGGGAACCGTCGCTACCACGCGTTCCTCCGCCTCCCCGTCTCCCCCAGTCGCTCCCTCTCTCTCTCTTACCCTCCGCGCAGAGCGCGCTCCTCTTCGCGTCCGTCTCCCGCGGCGGTCGGGGCGCGAGTGTGTGCGTGGCGCGACTCGGGCCGCGCGTCCACCTCGGTTCTTTCTCTCGCTGGCGCCCCGCTCCCCGCGGCCTCGCGCCGTCTCTCTCGCGCCCGCGGGCGGGCATCGCTCGCCCTCTCCGTCTCGCGCCGCCGGGCCGCCGGGCCGCCGTCCACTCAGAGAGCTCGATGAGCTCCGCGAGAGCGCGGCCAGCCAAGCCCAGAGAGCCCGAGGTGCGTCACGCTCGGAAATATGCGCGTGCCCTCCGCGCGCGCCGCCTCTGCGCCGCCGAGACGCGCACGCATCGAGAGGACACCTTTCCCCCCGGCCGTCAGGTTTCGTCCCTAGACCTTTTTCCGGCCAGGAAGGGACCCTAAAGGGAACGCGGAGGCAGTTTGCCGAGACGTGAACCGCCACATTGGCCACGAAGACCCAAGATTTAGGATTCGAGCACGCACTAAAATACATACCGTATCAAGAAACGAGGTTGCGTCCCAATCAAGATCACGACCCCCACCTTTACGTAGCGTCTTTTTTTCTCTAATCATTCCTTCATGGGCATTTATTACTTTATTATATATTTTTAGATAGTCGCATCGGTTTACTGGTATCTTTTTAAGGTTCGAACGAAGCATAAAATGTTACTCATTGAATGCGAGGAGTATTTATTTAAATTTCCCCTCGCATGTATGCAGTCGAGGGTGAGGGGGCACTCCGTGGAAGAGGCAGGAAGGAGGGCCCGCCTCTAGCACCAGGTGCGAGGCAGCCTTAAAATAATTCATTTTACCGGGGACCGTAATTTAGCCTTATCGGCCCGGCCGTTACGTGTTCGGCGCCGGGAGTAATTACTTTTCTCCGCCGACGAGAGGCCCGCGCTACGTGCTCGTCAAAGAGGACGCTCGAAACGTTCCTCGGTACGTCGCGCGCCTCCGTACCTCGGCGGAAAGAGAGAGGAGGAGGGAGAAAGGGAGAAAGGAGAACACGGCCAAGGGAGATTTTCTTTAACGGGCCCAGAGGAAACTTGGGATTCGCGGCAGCTGCGAGCGACCGTTCCCTTCCCGGTAACCTCTCGTGACGCCGAGCTAACCTCTTCCCCGAAGAGAGCCGAGAGAACGCGACTTTACGTCCCGATTACGTATTCGAGCGTGGATTCGCCCGTTCCGACATCGCGGACCGTAACGTCGACCCGGCAACTCGAATCCAACATGGCGGCGACCACATCCGACAGGCCCAACAATCATCCAACCCAATCCTTTCGATCACTGCATCGCGTCCGCGCAGGAAAAAAAAAAGGAAAAAAAAAGAAACAAAATCATCTCATTCCCCAAAAAATCGCTTAATCGAATTCAACATCACCCGAGCGAACTCATTTGCGTCGATCGCCCGAAGTGTTTCTAACCCAAATAAAACGTTTTAACCCCAAAAAGTCCTTCATCCAATAAACCGAACACTCCAGCGAGGGGTGCCAAATGCTTTAAATACCCCCCAAGCTCGACCTACCGCAAAGTATCACATAACCCACCTAAAGTAATTGAGTAAATTCCAGTTCTTAGATTACAATAGTCTCATGACACATTCCCTGGGTGGAGGTCCTCGAAACGTCGTCCTTTCGGGGCCCGTCGCGACGCGCGACGTCGGCCGCTCTAAATAAATCAGACGTATCGAGGCACCTTCGTGCCCCTGTAAACCGCCCTTAAATAAGTCAAACGGGTCGACTCGATCGATGTATCGCGCGGGTCCGGGGGCCAGGGAGGGGGTGAGAGAGGCCGAGTCGGAGCGAGCGAGCGCGGTGGCGGTTGTACGTCGAGAGACCATCGTGATCGTTACTCACTGCGCGACTATCTCCGTCTCCGTCTCGCAGCGCGGAGCTGAGAGAACGCTATCCAATTTCCCCACGAAGACTGTATATCTGTATGGAGCATTGCCTCCCCCGGGCCACCCTTCCCCCCTGCCTCGTCGACCGCCCCACGGTCCGCCGTAGGCTCGCACTCCGTTAGCGCATCTCTCGGTCTCCGTCGCTCCCCGCGGCCGGCGGCCGACTGCGTCACGCTCGGTCTCCGTCGCGCTCGGCCGGCCGCGTGCCCGCATCCGCCCCTCTCGCTCCCTCCCCCACCCCGCGCCGCCCCTCGCCCTCCCATCGCTCCCCCCACCCCTCGCTCATTCCAAATAGAACCGGGAGAACTCGGGTCACCTTTGGCGTCACCGGAACGCCCGGGCCTTCGCTCCGAGCCGGGGGTCCTGGTCCTGCCAACCCCCCGGGTCTCTCTCCTCTCCCTCGGACCCGGACGAGGAAGAGGATCCCTGGAAGGCGGAAAGAAAGACCGGGAGGAGGGAACACCCCTCGGGAGGGATGGAAAGGTTGCCGAAAGAGGCTCCGCTTCTTATTCTTACGGGAGGATCAAGGACGTCGCCCGAGCGACTCGTGGAGGACGGTTGTCCGGAGTGCAGTAGCGAGGTAATACTATCGTCCAGACGGGGAGGTATCGATCCTGGGTTACTAATCGTTTGCGGGGAATTTAAGGGTACCTCCGAGGCGCCGGTTAATTCCGGAGCGGGGATTCATATATAAGCGTGTTGTAGCGCGTCGAGGAAGGAAAGTGTCATCGAACGAAATAGATATTTCACTGAATAGCTGCAATTCGTTCGCTCAGATTCAGATGAATAATTGTTGTTTTAATTGACAGGACATTTCTTCCGTCCGATGGACCTTTATCTCTCGGTGCGCGGAAATTCCTATGTACTGATTGTACTACTGGTATGTGTATCAGAATACGATGCGATTCATCGCAAATGTTTATACTATAAAAAAGGTTTATACTAAAAAAAAAAATAAAATACTATAAAAAATAACGTACTATTGTGTTCTATGTCACGGGGTATGCGTAGAGGGGTCGACATCCTCTTCGCCATCCCGCAGCGACCGGGCCTCACCTTTCGCGTAGACGTCGCTCCGAGTCCCAGGTACAACGTCTCCCCGCGTTATTTACCCCCCGGAAAGGTCGTTCGCTCCTCCGGTGGGAGTAAAGGACGCGGCCGGCCTCGTTGGGCGAGCGGTATCGATTCCGAAAACGCGCAAGGGACGGACGGGACGCGGAGAGACGCGGCCAGAGGGGAGATCGCGATCGGCCCCCGGTGCGGGGAAACCGCCGGGTCGAGATTTCACCGGACTCGCTGAACCGTTCGCGGTCTCTTCCGGCTTCGGCGGGGACCGCCGCGGCAGTTCCGTCGGAGCGGCGCGAGGAGCGTGACGTCGCGCGGGGCGAGGCGGAGAGAGAGAGAGAGGGAGGCGGCGGAGCGGATCGTCTCGAGTCGTCGGCAAAGGATTTCTCGCTTCCGGCCTCGCCGCCAAAGAAGACGGACAAAGGTGAGGCGTTTCCTAGCCTCCCTTAAGGGCCGACCCGACTAAGGCCAATCAATCCCGATTGGAAATTGATCTTCCAGCTGGTCACGTGACTCGTCGCGCAACCACGCGCTATGCAGTACAAGGACGGTTTAGCTGAGGAAAAAATAATAATTCGTTGAACCAAAGGGATATATCGGCAATTCCAAGAATGATTTAAGTCAAGCTTGTCACTCAGGAAATCCCGGATTTTCATTTCAATCGCGAAGGAAGTGAGCGAAAGCATTGCCAGAATTCTAAGGCCGTCACTGTCACCGGATCTCGCATCGTTTATCATACGAGATCAAATGCAATCTCTAACGAAGGAAATCGCCTTCACCGATATCTCCGAGTTAATAGCCCAACACCAACCAAAAATGTCCCGTCCGATCTATATCCTAGTTTGAGTTGAAATAATTAAAATTCCTTGAATAAATAGTACTTCCTTGGGGCCACTCAGAGGAACGTTTCCCAGGTTCGATGGCGTTTTTCACCTCTCCGCGGGCCCCTCATCGACAGGAAGAGGAGTCATCGCGAATGTGGGACATATATGGAGCCCTTGATATTCTCGCCGAGGCAGCGAAATGGAGAGAGAGAGCCAACTAAGGGACCCTCTCTCTTGCAGTTCGATATGGCCCTCCACGTTGCGCCGCGCGCTACCCGTAAATAGAGGGAGAGAGAGGGAAAACAGCCCCCTACCTTCTCCCTCCCTCTCGTTTCTGTCGTTTTCATAGGTCTTCTGGTTCGTATGCCTTGCGCCCATGGAAGGCATCTTGGAAGGCAACTTCGCCGCGGAAAGCGCTAGCTAGCCTCGATTCGTGGTCCGGCGTCGATTCCCCCCGCCCCCCGTCGTTGTCGACCGAGCCGAGCCGAGCCGAGCCGGGAGGATCGGTCGGCTCGGGCCGCGATAAAACCGGGCCGGCGGCGCTCGTAAAGGCCCCGAGACGCGGCCGGGGAGGCGGAGGGAATTTCCGTCCGCGAGCGGGAACCGATCCCGGGGGCGAGCGCGACCGGCCCGACGAGTTCGGGAATGTCGGGGGACGCGGCCCGAGGGGGCCCGGTGCGCGTTACGTTCGCGTAATGCGGGGCCGTGCGCCGCTGAAAAAGGAGCCTCTCCGAGGGTCCCGGCCCTCTTCCAGAAGCGGATCCTTGGGGACCCGGTCGAGCCGCTCGAGGCCTCGGAACGCAAACGGTCGGTGGAGTCGCCGGGATCTCGACGCGTTTCGGTGCCCGAAGGATCCTCCCACTAAGAAAGTCACGGGTTTCAAACGTTGGGGTTTAAGGGGAGGTAGACGGGAGATGATTGGAAATCATCGAAACCCTGCCAAGATTGTTCAGGACGTCTGTCACTCGCAGAATTGTCATTTGAAATCGAAGGCTACCGGACCTAAAGAAGGGAATCGTTTCCAATGATTTCCGAGCGAATGGCCCCTCGTCGGGAGCTCTTAATTTCGTGGGAATTTTATGCTAACTCTAGGGTAATTTAATGCCGATTTTATGGTAATCTTGGGAGGAACCGTCAATGTCTTAATTACTAAGAGGACCTTTTGATTCTTTCCCGCGTGACATTCGTTTATGATTTTAAGAGGAGGTCCCGGAGGCTCGGCTCCCTCTCGCCGGATGGTGGTGTCCGTTAATTGAGACAATAGCTCGATTAGCTCGCGCCTCCGTGGAATGTGAATTTCCATCTTGCGAACGCCGCGGGATTTTCGATTCGAGGGGCGATATTTACTCGCTAATTACGCGGGAGCGTTCCTCTCCCGCGTATGAAATCACGCAACCCGTCGGAGGCGCGTAACGCGTTAAAAATGACGTGGAGCACATTACGGACTAATCGGTAGGCACCGGCAATTTTTCCGCAGGCGTTGGCCCGACCACGTTGCCGTACGCCACGTAGTACTCGGCCGTGTACGCGGGTACACGCGTGCAAGGCTCGCCCGTGTGCACACCTACGAGGAACCGGCGAGCGGCCGACGGCACGAGGATTCATACAATACGCGAATACACGCAAAGAAGGGAGGGGGGGAGAGCGAGAGGGAAGGGGGCGAAAGAGAGCGAGAGTGAGAGAGGTACATACATATGTATGTATGCATATACGCGCCGCTCTCTCTCCCTCTCGCGCGCGCGCGCACTCTGGGTGACAGCCGCGCACCACGTGCTCCGACCACGTGGTCGAGCGTTTGACGTTTGGCAGGCGAACTCATCGGCATGCAGCGCCACCGCGACACATCGCGATATCTCGAATCCCTCCCCGCCAGCCTTCCTAATCACGAAAACGAGGCCTGAGAAATCCCCGTTACGATTTATCGCGACACCGGGAATCCTCGACGGCGTCCTTTCTCCGTTCCTTTTGCGCCGACAATGACCGCGTCCGGGGGCATTCTCGCCGCTTTCTCGCCGAGTCACGGGACAAAAGACGCATCCTTCTTTTCCCTCGAAACTTTTCCCCCGATCATCTACGGGACGCCGAGAGCGCGTCTTCCCCGGCGGCGCCTCGGCGCCCGCAAGATGGCCGCCGTCGACGTGGTCCCTTCTCGCCGGCGAGCTAACTGACCGGACAGGCAGGGGTTCTCCCTCTAATTGGATTCCACCCTCCGCCTCCCAAACTATACCGAGTGCGAGGACGTAACGCGTGCCGAGCCACGTGACCGTCTATTTTCCATCAAGCTTCCTCCCCGAATACCTCCTCGCAGGAAATTTACTCTCCTCTCCTCTACATCGAAAGACCGGAAGAGAGCACCAAAACATTAAAAAAAGATCCAACTGACCGTCAACCACAAGACGGAGGCCGAGAAGTCCGTTAACGAGCGAGGCCCCACTTCCGGTCCACCTTCCGACCCACGTGACCAGTGACCACGTGGTCGCTGGTCGCCCCCTCCGCCCCTTCCTTCCCTTCTCCCCGATCTTCGCGTATCGGCACACGCAAGATGGTCGTCGCGAACCTAACCTCCCCTCCCCTCCCCTCCCCTTCCGCGCCCGATGTGGGCTCGTTGCTCTCTCGTTGCCCTCTCCCGCGGCCGCCTTACGCGGACAGAGGTTCTCCGCCGGTCGTCCCCCCTTTCCCCCTATACCCCCCCTCCTCCTCCACCCCCTGCCCGGAGCATCGACGACCGTAGCCCCGGCCGAGACTCGCGGAGACTCGGCCGACGCTTTCTTGCCCCCTCCCGCTGCCACCCCTCGTCTCCCGACGACGCGGCCACCGCCCCCCCTGCCCCCCCGATTCCGCCTCCGCGCACCGCCGCAATGACTCGCACGCGGTTAGAGAGGACTTCTGTCGAGATGGCCCGGCCGTGAATTTTCGAAAATTTGAACGCAAACGCCGCGATGGGGGATGACAGTCTGGCTTGGGGAAAATTCTCGGGAGGGGATTTAAGGACTCGGGGGCGCGGGGAGGGAATTGTAAGGGGTTCCCCGACGATTTTTAGCGAATCGAATCTATCGGTACGGAGGAGTATCATCGACTCGCATTGCGATTTGGCAAACAGGCGGTATCGCCCTGGTCGGATTTGCTGCAATTAGAGGGTCAAGGGTCGCGGCGAGGTTATGAGAAAAAAAATAATAATAATAATCATCCGCCCAATCCAGAGGGACCTTGACATTGAGCCGAGTGCTCGCTTAGGCGCGTGCTCCTCCTCGCCGTTGAAATAAGTCTGCCCCGTTTAGGCACGTAGTCAGAGAAGCGGCGAGGCTCGTAGCGCGGCCGATTCGGCGGATGCGGTTTTCCGTTGCGTCGACCGAGGGGAAGGACGTCGCGGCCGGCAGGGCGCGGCGAGCAGGGGCCGGGAGGCCGAGGGGAGGGGCGGAGGGGCAGATGTTAGGTGCGGATCCGTCGGCAGGTTTTTAAGGCCTCGTTCCGCTCGTTCCGCTCGTACGACTCCCACGGACAAGTAAGTGCGTTAACGCGGGCGTTGCGCAAACCGGGACCGGGAGCGGAGCCGAGAGGGGACCGCGAGGGAGAGAGAGAGAGAGAGAGGGCGCGAACGGCCGAGACGGCCGAGCGACGGAGACACGCGCTCGCGGGAGATTACGGACAGCGATCCGCGGATACGGATTTCGGGAGTATCGGTTTAAGAATTAATTAACACGAGTTGCGCCGACCTCCGGGCGAGAAGGTCGCTCTCTCTCGATATGGAGCACCCCTCGGGGTGACGGTAAACCCGCGAATGAAATTCAAATAACATTCGGGGGTCCCCTTCGTTCGAACCATCCTCGATATATGACGAGACGTTCCTTGGTCGGTCGCTAATTCGCGGCCCTTAGGTTTCATCCGATTCCGTGGCTATCTCCGTCAAGAGGGAAACAAAGGAAGGTAAACAACCGCTCCCCATTATGGGATCGACCTCCCTCGAGATTTCCCCGCCACCTCGACGCCCCCTCTTACATACATAACTCGCGACACCCGATTACCAGAAACCGCGGAGCTCCATCCAACCGCCCACCGCCTCCGTCCTCATTGCCGTGGACACGATGTAACCCGCGGTTATCAGCCGTGTGCGACCTTGACGATCTAAGTTGCAGTCCGTCGAGCGGCGCCAATCGTTGTCGTAAGCGGCGCGAACCTCCGCGACGTCACACTCTGCCCGCGTGACCTCACGTCCCGGCTAGCCCGCGTCACGTCAGTCGGAGAGATAGAGGGAGGGGAAAGAGGAGAGAGAACGAGAGAGAGAGAGAGAAAGAACGAGAGCGACCCACCGAAAGACTCTCGGGGGGCTCCGCCCCTGGACGGGTCTCCCAAGACCGATCGAACGTTCGACGGAGGTGGTTTCGGTCGGTCGCGGCGACCTCCGGATGCGGGGCGGCCGAGCGCTAGCGCGTTTTCAATTTTCACCGCAGCGCCGCTTTTTCCCGAATCGCGGTGGTCCGCTTCTCTCCTTCCCCCCGCTCCGACCCGCCCCTCCGGCCGCTCCCTTACCAAGCGAGAGAAGCGCCCCCTCCCTCCGCCCCCTCCGGTCTTTCGGCCGCGCGGCAATCGCGGGTGTAGAGCGCGCACCTCCTCCCCTTCCCCCTCCCCTCGCTCTTTTACCTAGTTCGTTCTTCCCCTCTCCCGCCCCCCTCCCCTGCCGCGCCACCCCGGGCGCCCGCATAGCGCCGAGTCCTCCCAGAAACCATCGCTCCGTCTCTCTCCCCCTCCCGCGCCGGTCCTTCTGGACCTCTCTCTCTCTCTCCCCCCTCGCCCCCGGCTCCCGGCCCCGAGCTGACGCTACTCCGCCAGCGTATCGCGTAACGTAGAGCCTCCGAGAGAGACATGCCGGCAGGGGGGGCGAGGACGGAGGGGGGAAGGGGGGCCCGATCCCGAAAGGAACGGACGTCGGCCGACCGACCCGCGCGGTCCCTCCGCAATGGCGGAACGATCGCGCGCATCTCCTCGCTTGCATCCCCGGGACCCGGCGGGGCCGCTGCGGCTCCTAACCTGCGTTTCGTTTCCTTTTTTTTTTTCCTTGTTTTTTTCTTTCTCTTTTTTACCCAGCGGTACGCGGGTATTATTTCCCCAGGATCCTCCGGCCTAACCGCGAGGCGTTCCTTCGTCGAAGTCGTACCACTCGTAAGGCTCGCACGTATGAGGAAGATCGCCCACGATTAGAGATACCTGACCGACCGACTTCCCGTGTCGCGGTCACTCGGGAGGGCTAGACTCGCGGAAAGAAGGAGAGAAGAGGAGGAGGAGGACAAAAGAAGTCGCGCCGTCCGCGGAAGAGACGACGTTACGCGGTTAATTCGGTCAATACCGTCCCACGGAGACTTAATCGGGCGGAGGCGCCCCCCCCTTCCTCCTCCTCCTACTCCTCCTCCTCCTCTCTCCGCGGGTTGCGGACCGCCTAATAAATAAAGGAGAGACGAGGAGGCGAGGGAACAGGTACGGAATGAACGAGCTAACGAATAAAAGTCCACGAGGAGCGATCTCCAATCCCAGAAGGCGAGCGTCCCCCTCCCCCTCCTCCTCCTCCTCCCCCTTCCTCCTCGGGAACCGCGGATCGATTAATAAGCGCGGTCGCGGGCGCAGGAAGTGCCATTCCGTTGCGTGACGTCGCCGGAAACGGAGCGTCTCGCTAGCGTCGCGACGCAGCGAACGTGTAACGAGCGACCCCGGAGAACGCGATTCGTTAGGCGTACGCGGGTATATACGCCTGTGTACGTATACTTACGCACACGTACTACGATAGAGATATGTACACCGAAGGCCCCGCCAAGGAGCGCGAGAGCTCGTTATACGAATGCGCTGGAAAGAAAGGTAAAAGAAAAAAAAAAAAGGAGGACTGACGACGTCCCCCACCCCCCCACCCTCGAGGGCCGATTCACCGAGAGGGGCAGGCAGAGGTGGAGGAGCCGTAACCCGAATTAGGGATGCGACGAGTCGAATGTCTCGACTCGAAATCGAGTGGCAACCGTGCATTCGAGTTAATATACTAGTCTTGCACGTATTCGAGTCAAGTTGAGTTAGGCATCAGGCGCGTCGACTCGAGTCATTTTTATTGTAACTTGAGTCTTCGGGATGAACGAATGTCGGTTAAGAGGGTGGGAGCGAGACCGAGTTGCCTACTCGTACGGAAATGCCTATCGAAGGCTTTACGCGAGTCATTTAAGGCGATGACTCGTTACCGATCCTCGCGACTTGAGTAATGAAAAAATCGAATAACTCGAGTCGATTCGTATACACTCGGTGGAGCCGTTTGACTGCTGGCAGTCATACAGAGCGCGGCGCGTCGACGCGTCGAGGACGACCGATCGGGACTGCGTTTAAAATCGCAACTCCCATTTTCTGATCGACTTTGAAATCAGTCGATTCGAATACAACACTTTTTTTGTAAGGGTATTAGACCAAACTGTCCGAAACTTTGACACATCACTCCTGATCATCTAAGAATTGTCCTGACACATTCAAAATTTGGATTTTTCAAAAAAATTCTTTAACTCCACCCAGACCAGACGCTAAAATGGCGTCCAGCCCTCATATTTCGATCGATATACAATTATCGAAGGCTCTGATATGGGAATCGAAAGCGTCGGGACAATTTTACGACAATTTAGAACACTCTGGTAATCGATAAACTCACATTTGAACGGGATAAAGGCAAAAAAAGTGTTGTATGCGCTTCTATGCCAAAACGATGGTAATACGAGGTCTCGGAGTGAAAATTTAATTGGCCTGGAAATCACAGATGGCGCAGAGGGTCCCTCTGCAATCAATTAGGGCCCCAGAAAGCACGAATCCAGAGGATTTCTGGAGTTCCACTTCGATTTCTTTATAATTACTGTACGAAAACGACAGATGGAGTATGCCATTTGGTACAATACCCAATATAATTCGACACGGCTGTCAATATAAAAACGGACGTCGGCAACGTAGGCATTTCGAAAAATCTTCATTATCGACGTCGATCAAGTACCTCGACGTGTTTCACTTCACCTTAAG
Organism: Orussus abietinus; assembly: GCF_000612105.2. Taxonomy (NCBI): domain Eukaryota; kingdom Metazoa; phylum Arthropoda; class Insecta; order Hymenoptera; family Orussidae; genus Orussus; species Orussus abietinus. The sequence continues at coordinate 689,739 of NW_019396002.1, forward strand.
CGCATCCCAGGGCGAGTTTCCTCCGCTGGTCTCGGTGTCGCGTGGCTTTTAGGAGCCTCGGGGACGGCGGGGGGGGAACCCATCGGTCGAAAGGGACCGATCGATTAGAGAGCAGGAGACGTTACCGAGGAAAGCGGCGACGAGAGTTTGCGTCCGAGTCGGGGGAGCCTCCCGATTCCTGCGAGCTTCGGTGCCCGAGGGGGACGGCGGGGGCCTCGAAAAATCGAATCTCCCGGTCCAGGCCGCTAAAAATAGCGGAACCGAGTATTCGCCACGGACAGCCCCGTCTACCTGGCCGGGAGCTGCGAGAGAAAGAGAGAGAGAGAGGGCGAAAGAGACATTCCAAGCCGGTTGCGAGCGAGAGGGGCTTCGGGCTTTCGAGGCCCCCACGAGCACTCCGGTCTCCTCGGAAACGACGGAAACGTACGTAACAAATAGACAAGGTCTGCGCCCATATTACCGAAAAACGACGCCCGCGTCGCGGCGGACGCTGATTTTTTAAAAACGCGCGTCGCTCGAGTATCTACCCATAATACGTTGTGATATGCGTCCACGACGGTCGTTGTAACGACGGACGTTGAGCGACGCACGTTGAGCGACGCACGTTGAACGACGCACGTTGAGCGACGCACGTTGAACGACGCTCGTATGAAACCTTACGAAACCTTACGACTGGGACCAAAAAGTAACCTCCAGGTTAAAAAGGACAGAATTCCGGTCATTTTGGCTAAATTAGGTTGTTAGTATTTTTCAGGTTAAAAGTAATAGATATTTCTACCAAGACACGTCCGGTCGCGATAATTCCTCCTCTGATGACGCCAAAGTGAATCTTCAAGCGGAGGAATGAGGACTTTCTACCGGAAATTTGTCAATTTAGGAGCCTGATTGGAATGACCATAAAACTCAAGCAGTCTTCTGTCGGAATATATTAGTATCAAGGTGATGTGAAAGTGGCGTTAAAGGGATCTCGTGTATGAAACTTCTCTCCGAACTGGGTGTACCGAATCGTCTCAAACTTGGCCACGTGAATATGGGGGCTATAAGGAAGGTCCTGACACCCATGAAATTTCAATTTTTTTTTAATTTATTTATAGATCTTTTTTTAATTCCTTATGAAAAATTAAGTTCCATGGGTGTCAGGACCTTCCTTACAGTCTCCCTATTCACGTTGTAACGTTTCAAGCTGTTCGGTAAACCGAGTTGGGAGAAAAGTTTAATAAAGAAAACCACTTTCGCATCACCTTAACGATAAAATCTACCCAGGCGCAATCTAGTGACAGGACAGACCTGGTAATCGGAACTTCTTCTTTTCACGGCCGGAGGAAAGACAAGGTAAAAGTCGCTCGTGTATGGACCGCGATAAGTCGTAATGCATTTCTCCCATTAAGGGTCGCCCTTTAACGGCCGGTTAAGGGCCGGTTAAGGAGCGGCGGATTCGGCGAAGTCCTCCGCTGATTTACGAGCGGGCCGCGGTAGGTAATTCGCGAGGAATCCGCCGCGTCTTCCCCGGGCCTGATTCGCGACTCGCATGCCGCTCGCGTCGCGGCACGAGGTGCGAATTTTAAGCCGTCGTCCGAAACGAGCCCGAGAGGAGAGAGAGAGAGAGAGGTCCTCCCTTTCCCGATCTCGAAGGGAAACCGAAGATAGAAAATCCGCGGCCCGCGGTGCCGCAAGACGCTCGAAGAACCCGTAGAAGAGGACGGAGGGGAGAGGAAAAAAAAACGGAACGGAAAGAAAGGAAAGAAAAGAAAAGGGGGCGAAAGAACTCGGGAGAGCCGGTGGGGGCCAGCCAACCGTTCGATCGGCCGCAAAGAATACGGAGCGGCTCTCCGTCGAGAGAGCAAGGACGCTTCCGCGTTTTTCCGCGTTATTGCCGCAAGTCGATACCGCGAGCAAAAACGTGATGTTCGCCGCGCGTGACTTCCCTATCCGGGGAGGTAACTTCGACAACGGCGGTAACGCCGGCGATACCCGGTGAGAAATAAAGAAAAAAAAAAGAGAGAGAGAGGGAGAGAGGAGATGAATAAAAAGGCCGCGTTCCGCGTTGAAATTTCGAGCCTACTTCGAGAACCAACTCGCGGGATTTAAATGGGTGGGTGAAGGGAGAAAATATTAAAAAAAAAAAGAAAGAAACGCAAGTTCCACGTAAACGGCATTGGACCTTTGAAGTGGCTGACATTTTCATTTATTTTGCTTGTAGGGTCTAAAGTGTGACTTTAAGAGTGAGATGGAACTCGGAGTGATTTCATGGATTACGCGGATTTAGATGTAAGGCTGAAATATCGACTTGGATTTGGCTGGGGTCGTTGAACACTGGAAAGAGGCCGGGAAAATTAAAGGGGAAAGAATTAGGAATTAAGACAGTCCAAGAGGGGGTGGAGAATAGAGACAATTGGACTTGGCGGAAAATCGATTACGATTATCGGTGAAAGACGTTTGGGGTGTCATAGAGGCGAGTTAAGTGAAATTAATTCCTCCCCATCGGGCCGGGCCTTGAGCAGGCCGCCGATCGAAGCCGGAAAAGGCCATGCATTACGCGGAGGGTGTTACATATGGTTACATACCGTTACATACTGTTACATGCTGGTAGATACGGCGCCAAGGCCTCGTATGGGAACCCCACTAACCCGTATTAACGGCAGGAAACGCGATCAGGACCCGGCCATCCTTTAATAAAGAACTTTAGTAAAGGCAGGTTAAGAGGGCAAGAAATGTGGCGCTCGATTAGACCGCGCACAGGGAGTATAAATATTTGGCGCCAACAATCGGGCTTAAAATTCGCTTTTACCTTGTTTCTACGGTTTAAGGTACATAAGGTACATCCGAGCACGTAGAGGAACAACTACGGCGGGGGTAAACGTTTTTAGTCTAGTCAAAAGACTCCAGGGCTTCCGGCTAAAGTCGAGCCTCTTTCTCGCGGGAAACCGTTTTCCCTCGAGTTAATCCGCGGAGAGGATTTTCAGCATAAAGGCGCGTTTAAAGTAGTTCAGAAGGAAGGTGTATAAAGGAGCGCTCGAGGATTTGCCGATGAAATCGATTAGACGCGTATGCCGCCGAGACGTTCCAGCGAGTCGTCCGCCCGGCGTTCTCCTTAAACCAGTTCCCGGCACGAACCTCACGCGCAAAGCGAGCGGGGCGAGACGACGCCCGGCGTCGAGTCGCGATGTCGCTGCGAGGCTGCATCCGCGAGTCGCGGTGTCGCCCTGAAACCGCATCTGCAAATCGAGGTGCCGCGACGTCGCTGCGAGACTGCACGGGCAAGTCGCATCGGGGGCGAATCGGCAGGTTACGAGGTCGATGTATCGATGAATTTGCGAATTTGTGAATATGCGAATTTGTGAATCTGCGAAATTCCGAAATTGCGAATCTATGAATATGCGAATTTGTGAATCTGCGAAACTGCGAATTTTCGAAATTGCGAAATTGCGAATTTGTGAATATGCGAATTTGTGAATCTGCGAAATTGCGAATTTTCGAAAATGCGAATTTGCGAATTTGTGAATCTCCGAATTTTCGAAATTTCGAATTTGTGAAATTGTGAATTTTCGAATTTGCGAAATTGCGAATTTGCGAATCTGCGAAATTACGAATTTTCGAAATTGCGAATCGGCGAATTTGTGAATCTGCGAAATTGCGAAATTGCGAATTTGCGAATCTGCGAAATTGCGAATCTACGAATCGATGAATCGGCGAATCTGCGAATCGGCCATGCCGCGACACGTCCGCCGCGGCGAGTCGGATCTCGATATCGCGGCCGGCCCTGACGTCACACCGTCCCTCGTTCTCCTCCGGCGATTCCGCCTCCTCCGGCGCGGTCGTCGATCGACCGCGGATTCGCGAGGGGACAGGTGCGTAAGCACTGCCGACCCGGGCCCGGCGCCTCCATGCGTCCATGGAACAGGGCGCCGATAATTGCAAATGTACAAGTACACGCCAGTATCCGCTAGCGATCACCATATCCATTGTCAGCCGCAATGTACGCGTACAAGCGTGATCTACCGCAGTAACGGATTGTGAACATTCGACAAAACAAGAAAAAAGAAAAATATTTCCATAAGAGGCTCTGAAAATCTCCTAAATAAGAGCTATCCTCCAATGATTCCCCCCGCCCCCGAGTCGATTAGATCCGAGTATAACCATCCTCGCCCCGCGTTCCGGATAACCGAATCCTCGATAATCTCCCTTCCGGCACGGAATCGCCGTCAAAAAGGGCGGACAAAAGAGGTGCATACGAGCGCCGAGCAGGAACGCGTGCGTTCCGGGCGCGTACCGCACGCGCTCCGCAGAGGTTAGGTGTCCGGGAGGGGAGCCGCGATATACGCGGTTGGGTTCGTCGCAGCGCCGGGTACGATCGGACAAAAGATAATCGCGGAGCTGTCGTGTCGCTCGCTAGGCGCGCACCGCTCCTCCGGGCGCGAGGGGGGCCGGGGCGAGGGGGCGAGGGGTCGGGGACCGGGCGGGGAGGATTGGCAGAGGACTCGGCACGAAGGGGAGTTCGCCGAGGGCCGGCGGGGAGACGGGCGCGGGAGCGGGAGGGGAGGTGGCCGGGTAACGGGGAACGGGGCATCGCAGGGGCGGGGGCGAGGAGAAGACCGGCGGGACCAGAGGACGAGAGCGACGGAGAGGACGCGCTCGGATGCCAGGCGGGCGAGAGGGAGAGAGAGAAGAGGACGCGAAGGTGGCTCCGAGTTTGCGAGCACGCGCTACTACTCTTCGGCACGCTGTGCCTTGGCTCTCGCCGTCTCTCTCGGCCCCCGCGGCGCCGGTTCGGTATCCCGTCTCTCTCCCTCGCGGTCCACGCGCGCCCGTCCCTCTCGCTATCGCGCTCCGATGCCCTCCCGCGTGTAACCGTGACGCGTGACATCCTCTCGCGTTCTCTTACGCGAGAGCCTTCTAGATGAGCGGTCGTCTCTCTCTCTGGACGTCTCGCTCGCGCCGCTACCTACGCGCCGTCCCCGGGCCTCCGTGAGCGCGCCCGTCCCCGACGGCGGCACCGGCGGATCTGCGAACGCGCTCGGCGATCGGGCCCGCATCGCGCGCACCGGTCCCCGGTGGGCTGCGCGCGCATCCTGCCCGCATCCTCGCCTTCCCATTGGCTGAGGCTCCGCCAATCGAGTGCCTCCTCGGCCTCCTTGCTCGAGAGTAACCAAAAATTAATCCCTGATACCGATCTCGCGTCTTAACCCGTTGAACGGGCCGCGGCGGGCTCGGGAATCCTTCGAGCGCGAGTGCACGTCGACAAATCGCCCCCTCGTATGCCTCGGTCGATTGAAAAAGACGTTCTCCTTATATCTCGCTCCTTCTCCTTCCGAGGCGCGCTGTCGCGCTCGCTCCGTCCTCGTGTACCCGCCCTCCGGCCGCGTTAGGTACTCTCGCACGGTGCGGTCCGCTCTCGCGGTGTCTCGCTCCCTCGCGCGTGACCACGGGTCGCGCCCTCTCTCTCTGGCTCCCTACCTACGCGCGGACACAGCGCCGGCCTGCGCCAGATAGTTCCAGCTCGGGTTCGCTGCGTTCCGTCTTCCACGGGAATTACCGTCAGGGGGCGCGGCGAGCGGTCAGCGCTGCCAACTTTGACCCTTCGCCGCTCTACCCGGCCGCATACTTCGCGGCGTTGCGACGACTAACCGCCGCGGAACGTAACGAGCGAGATGGAAAGAGCCAGTCGGAATTTCGGGACGACTCGATCGCATATGAAATTCCAGCTACCTCGCTTATCGATATTATTATAAAAATAATTATTATCGATAGATAATAGAAAGCGACGAGGAATTAAACGTTCTAAATTCGACGGTCTACGTTGGGACCGGAGACACTGCTAACGAGTGGGCGTAATACCTCTAGTGTAAATAATTTAACTATTAAAGACAGCCGATAGCCGAAGATAATCACAGGTGTGCTTCGTCGGGCTCTCCGTCTCTCTCCAGCCGAGGCGCTCGCGCCTCGCTCTCTCCTCATCGCTCCCACGTTATTCTTGACCACCGTACCTCCCGACCGTATACCCGGCGTTTCTTTCGTTCCCCCCTCGGCCTATTCTTTCTCATTCATACTCATTAGCGCATTAACGGGGAGCACGTCTGCCATTACGCGGTCGTTACAACGGCAAAATCCAACAACGCGAGACCAGGTAACTCCACGAGGGAATTCACGTTTAAGGATGCCGTTATCACCGCGCAGAAGTGTCTCACTTATCCCCGCTAATACCGAACCTGTAGATGTAGACGTTTACCGCGTACTCCCGCCTTGGTCGCGCGACGAAAACATAACCAGATTCCACGATACTCCCTAACCTAACCCAAGGGGAAAAAAAAAAGAGGAATATAACACTCCTGAAGATAAAATAAAATACGTTAATACGATAACCCATTAAACGAAGAACTCGCGTTTCCACGGCGCGCCGAGTTAACGCGTTCGAAAGCGTCCCGGGCGACGAAATGGCACATCGAATCGGTATCCGGTGAAGAGATTGTAATAAACGAAGTCGGGATAACGACGCCTAATGGGACCGCTCGTCGCTCTCCACGACTAAGTTATCTCCGTCTCCGTCCAACTCGCGTTCCCCCGGTGTTCCCCTCTCCCTCTCTCGCCCGCCGACCGCCCTCTATCTCCGTCCCACTCGCACTCGTAGTAACCGCGTCGCCCCCTCGTTTCCGTGCCGACGAGCGCGAGTCCTTTCGAGAGAGAGAGCCGGCTCGCCTCCGCGAGGGGTGATTCGGTATATATTAAGGGGCCGACACACGTAGAAATCGTTCCCGCGACGAGACGAGGAGGGAACCCACCGAGCCCTGACGGAAGATTCCGAGAAATTCGGTCCGCGTGCAAGACGACTGCGAGAAAGATCTCCTCCCGGGGACGAAATTCGCGGCGGCCATCTTGGGCCCGCCGGCCACGTGGCCGTGTCACGTGACGCCCGAAAATCGGCGCGCGTCGACGTCACCCGTTGGGGGTGTCTCGGCGTTAAGCGGGAGTTCCGCCTTTTAATTACGGCTTACACGCCGCATGCATATTCATACGCGGCCGATAAAGTGCATCGAGCGTATAAACCCTATAAACCGTGTATATAAACCGGCGACTAGCGGCCGTCTAACTGCGCTCCAAGATGGCGGCCGTGCGCGCGCTTCGAGGGCACCGGTCTCGACGCGGATCCGCGCGAGGCACCGCTAGGACTCTCTGTACCGCTTATATACGCCGGTAAAACTGACTTATCAGACGAGACGTACGCGGATAACTGGAGATAGGTTACGGGGAGCGGTCGCAACGGCAGAAATTCCCGGCTGGGTGAACCTGGAATCCACTTTGAGGCGCGAACAAAATCAACAGGCTTATTGGAACGTTTCCGTGATGTAGACGTTTGCGTAGCGTGTGAGTTTTGTTTCCGGCAGATTTTATACAAAAACCAGAGCCGCTCAAAAAGATAGAGAAATTCCAAAATCGTGGAAATTTGGATTTTCCGAATCTAATGGGTTAGGAAAATCCAGAGCCTCCCAGAACCTTGAAAGCGTAAAAATGGTAATTTTCGGAATTTCTTTATTATCTTCTTTTTTTTTTTAAACTGGTTTTGTAAAAAAAAAAAGAAAAAAGACATGGCACAAATGTCGACGTCACAGAAACGTTCCAATAAGCGTGTTAATTTTGTTCGTGCCTCGAATTGGGTATCCCAGGTTCACACCGCCGAAATTCGCCGATGAGACCGGCAAGTGGAGGGGCCGCCTCTGGGAGAGGAAATCCATTAGCCGCGACCCGAGGTAGGCTCTTCGGAGGCACACTAAGTACTCCCGCGCGTAGGCAGGCCCAAGGCCAAGGTGATCGGCGATAAACGGATTACCGGGAGGCCGCGAATCCGGCCCTGGCACGGCGGTGCGCAACCCGGGTGTCTTTGACCCCCCGGCGACGACGCCGACGAGCCGGTGTCGCTAATTGTCGTCCCGCGGGTACCGGTCGGCGCATCCCCGGGCCCCGATTCCGCGAGCCGCATTCCTCGACGAGCCGCCAGGGAGAGAGGGCCGCGCTCCGTTCCCACCGAGCGACGGTCGGGCGGAAAAATCACCTGGAGATCTAGGAAAAACCGAGGAGAATGGCTACAGGGGAAACGCCGGTGAAATCTCCAGGAGTGCGTATTCCACGAGTCAGCTCGACGAGTCCCGAGCTACGCTGTTACGCGGATCGCCATCGTCTTATCGGGAGATAATCCGCCGCTAACTAGAACGTTACCTCGGTACATCTACCTAACTTGCCTCCACGAGTTAATCCGGCGACCGTTTCTTTAATCTAAAAGATTCTTAACACTAGGTTTACGGGACCCGTCAATTTGGCGGAATTCAAACTTCGAAAAGAAATACCGAAAAAACCATAGCATTAATTTTAACCATTTTTGTATCGTAAATTAATCATTTCATCCAAAGAGTTTGTACACTCAATTATTTTTTCCTAAGCCTTCTAATTATTAAAATCTGTATGTAGTATACCTATCTCTACGAAACCCGTCAAATTGACGGACTAGCTAATTTCATAAACAATCCATATATGTTTGCTTCGTTGCAGTGAGTGTAAGGCGAAGATGAGAGTGAAAGTTTCCATCGAAAGTGGAGAAATAGAAGGATCTTCGGATAGTGAAGAGGAAAACTTCTTAAAAAGGTGCCGTAACAAGAAAAGGATGCGTATTCTTTCTAGTTCTGACTCCGAGGATGAGAGGACGAGCATTCCAATCATTTCCGTGATAATTTTTAAAAAAGCACTTTTTACTTATTAATCATTTATTTAAACGTAAAGCCTAGCGTTGTTTAATTCAGACTTAATTTGAATAAATCGATTTTTTAAAGAAAATGCGTGTTTTCGTTTACCCGTCAATTTGACGGGTGCTCGTAGAAGCAGGTATATAAAAAAACGCCCGTAAACCTAGTGTTAAGATCGGCCAACGGTAGAATTCCCGAAAAATCTCGTCCTTCGAGTAATGGATATTAAACATTAACACTTAGCCGACCGTCCCAGCACTGGAACATATTTACACAAGTTTTCCCAATGCCAAGACATAGATATGAATATGTATACCCTGAGAAAAAAGATTAATTTACTGAAACATTTATATATACCTATTGCCTAAATCACGTATAATTGCAAGAAACAATTATTTCGTCGAGAAGAAAAATGATATCGTTGATTTAAACGAATCTCCTTAACTCTTGACATTTCTTTCTACATATTTGATTTTGTTGCAGCAGTGCATATTTAATTGAGTCAATAATTTCTTTCCCTTAGTACTTAAAATGTATCATTTCGATCAACGGCCCGATTCTGCCGAGCCGCGAACTCGCGCTACGGTCTCGCGAGTTTCACTTGAGAATCTGTCAAGTTGAGGCCGAACGAGCGTGCAAAACTCTCTGGAGGGAACGCCAGGTGCGCTTTCGGCGATTTCGGATAAGGCTCGAGTGACGCACGTGGTGGCTCATCGATTGCCAGCGAGCTAATCTCGACCATCCTTGGCCGGCGATTCGCGCTATCAGGCCGGGGCCCTCGCGGCGTCGCTTCGAAAGGAGAGGAGACATAAAAAGAGCGAGGAAATAAGGAAAAAAAAAAAGAAGCCGATTCCTAGTCGGTCCGCTCGGCGGAACGGATCGCGAGAACCGTCTCGGTTCCGCCTTGACGCTTCTCAGCGCGATCTGTCGGGGGAGAGAGAGAGCGCGCGTGCATGGACCGGGAGAGAGCGAGAGAGACGGAGAGAGGGGGGACAGGAGGAACGAGGATATACGCGAGTGGAGCCCGAACCCCTTCTTTACATCCAGAGAGCCTACCGTTATAGACGCGGCTATATCGGTATCCTAGTGCGCGTTCAAACTGAGATCAATAAAGCACTCCTTTATAGACTTCACTACACACGCGGTACAAGCTTGGCCAACCCCCCCTCTCTCTCTCTCCGTTTCACCCTCCGCGCCGTTTCGCCCCGCACTTAGCCCACGGGGTGGCTCGCGGCCCCGAGTGCGGCCCATAAATAACCGAATGACCCACCGGGAGGAAACCCGAGTTACGCCGAACCGGAGGAACCCAAGAGAGGAAGGGAGAAAGAGAGAGGGAGATACGTTACGCGCACTTAACCTCGACGCGCAACTGCAACGCGCGTTGCAGTTGCTCTTCCTCTTCTCTATATCCGAATTTCGCCCCTTCTGACCGTTCGGAAAGTCGAGATTGAAATTGACCTCACCGTTAAATCCATATACACACGTTTATAAGGCACAGAATTAAAATATCCTAAAATGGTCACAAGGTGTCCAAAATTGACGGTGCCAAGTAGGCGTGGGAACGAATGTTATTGAGAAGCTAATGAAAATGGAACGAAGGAGAAACATGACATTGGGAAAAGAAATTTCATCGAACCCAAGAGATATATTTTGTTGAATTAATTCGAGTTGATTTGAGGGAAATATCATTATTCCTTGAATCGACGAGATATTTCTTAGGTTAGATGAGATTTTTCCTCAGATGAAATGTCGGAGCCGGAAAGAGGGGATCGGCGTAAATCGATCGGATCGAGCCAGTTCTCGATATCCTCGCGGTCGTCGACCCCGGAGGCGAAATCGCGAGATCGCGAAATTGCGAGATTTCGCGGCCACCCATCCGAGCGGCGGCCGGAAGGAGCGACGCTTAACCCGAGGCTCGGCAGATCGTAGAAACGATCGGGAAAGACGGAGGGCTATATCGGCCTTACCGGCGTTATATCGGTTTGCTCGGCGTTATCGGTCGTCAGGGAGGAGTTGTCCGAGGGTCCCTTCCGGCGGACGGCGCGGTGCACCCCGGGAGCGTCGCGGCGCCCATGGCTGCGCCGGGCTCGGCGGATTCGCGGCCCTTTCGCCGTTGGCGACGAAATCGATCCGCGAACGGGCGGACCTCCCTTCCCTCGGCGCAACCTCGGGGGGACGAAGTTGGCGGTGCTCCGAATAAATTGGAAGACGGTCCCGGAGCCCGGCGTCGGGCGGCGTCGCCGGACGCATCGCGCCCGACGCTCAGAAACGGCGCCCAGAGACCCGAGGGTACCCTATGAAATTATCCCGGATTATCCATCGGGTTTGCGTGCGAGACACGCACGAGGTCGCGGAGGAACTAAAGGGAGGAGAAAATAAAGGGAAGCGATAACCGGAGAAAAATGAAAATAAGAGGAAGAAGAAGAGGAGAAGGAGCCGAGGAACGCCGCCCTCCGGGCTCTCTAAACAGCGAGACGAACAACTCGCCCGAGAGGGGCCCTCCTTCTTCCACAAATTCCCGGACAGATTTCCTTCGCATCGAGCTTCCCTCGGAGATATAATTGCGCCCATAAACGCGACCGCAAAGAAGGCGGCGAGAAACAATTAACAGTCCCCGGGAATGCCCGGCTAAAGTTAACACGCGGTTGTTGCTTCCGTAGCAAAAAGCGAATCTCCAGATCTTCCCTAACTTGTCCACGGGCGAACTTAGGAAACAAACCGAGTAATGTATACGAAGGCAGAGAAGGAAAGAACGACTCGAAATGCACTATCAGCAGGGGAGAGAGAGAGAGCGGGAGCTCAGTCGTGGCGCGACCTCCGCGGCGTCGACATCGCTCGCAGCTAACCTCGAAATTCGACCGATAGTCGACTTTTGGGAGTCGGACATGACGACAACGCGTCGAAAGACGGCCGTGAATCACGCGCGATTACGAGCTACGTCATCCCCTCGCAACGTGGAGGGGAAGGGAGCGTGCACGCGTGAATCGTGCACGCGCGAGAAGGGGAGGGGGGGGGCGATAAAACGGGCCCGAGGGAAAAGAGGGGGGACACGCAGGTGAAGGCAAGGGAAGCCCCTCGCCCCATGGCCGACCATTAAGCCCCGTGACGGCTTAACCCAGGGTCCCGGGTTTGGCACAAAGGAGGACACGGGAGGAAAACGCGGATACGATGCTTATCAGCGCGCCGTATCATCCCCGGTTACGAGCGGCCGCGCGTACGCTCGCTCGCTCTCTCTCTCTCTCTCTCTCCCGCTCTTCTCTCTCCTTCGTCTCCTCGCTCTCCCTTGCCCTCCGCGCGGCCCATAATTCAGGGATAGGTCGCTCGCTCGCGCGCGTGGATATCGATTCACGCGCGGAACCGCCGCCGTGTCGCGTCCATGTTGGTTCTCGGCTCTCCTTTTCCCTTTTTCCCTCCATCCCATTTCCCTTCGCGAAGGAAGGACGGTCGCCCTTGTAGAAAAAGAGGGGTCCGCCCTCCTAAATCTCCCATATACCCGTGTACACCCTTAAACGATGTACCAACTCCTGTTAAGATTCAGAGGCAATGTAAACGCGATTAATAATTTATCTGAAATTAACAAGACGCGCACATTCCACCCTGGATTTACTTTTTCATTATTTTTCTTCTTTTTTTTTTTTCCCCGGTTTTATCTCCTCGTTAAGTATATACCCCTAACGAGTGTACCGACTGACGTTAAGGCTATGCGAAAGCGGGCGTCAAAGAAGCGTTCTCCTTCGTGAAACTTTCCTCCGAACTGGGCGAAACGAATCGTTTCAAACTTTACAGCCTGAATGCGAGGGATAGAGGGAACGTGCCCCCGCCCATGAAATTTCAAGCTTTTTACAAATCCGTTCGCAGACATTTCCAAATATTCTTCGGAGAAATGAAATTTCTAGAGTGTCGGGACTTTCCCCATAGCTTATTCACGTCGTAAAGTTCGAATCGATTCGGTATACCCAGTTTAGGGAGAAGTTTCATGAACGGTGGGCTTCCCAGATGCTTTTCACATCCCCTTAAGATTGTGTCGCCGCCATTGACGTTTCCTTTTTAACCCTTTGGGTGCTAAGTACTTTCGGCGTATGGGCGAATTTCGTCAGGGCGTGCTAGCGATGTTCGACCAAACGTCGGACGCATATGTGCGCCCATAGCACTCAAAGGGTTAAATCGTCGGGATGTGCATCCTTTCCGTTACGTGTTAAGGACACTTTGGGTGATTTTTCGGCGTTTCCGAGGTTCCCTTCTAGGCTGGTTCGAAGGTCTCTGCGGTTACTTTCCAGGTCTCCCTTCAGAGGCTCGAAGCGGCGCACGCGCGCCCCCGGCTATTCGAAAGTGTCTCGGGGAGTCCGCGCTGCTCCGTGAGACCGGAGAGATCTCACGGTCCCTCTCTTCCCCGTCCCGTTCGCCGCGTAGGCCGGACGACCGGACGAGATATTACACCGAGGCGATGCGCATCGGGGAGAGAGAGAGAGAGAGAGAGAGAGAGAGAGAGAAAGATGACTTTCTAGGTGGCGAGGCCGCCTCCGTCCGAGCACGCCTACGCGTCGCACGGGTGCACGGCCGTGCGTGTGTCACCTCCACAAGATCGCTCCCACCGTGTCAGCGAAACGGCGAAAGAAACGCGATCCAGGAAAGTCCGATCGAAGAACCCCCCTCCGGCGCCCCGTAAAATTCCACCATTACGTATTACACATCGGAGTCCGTCGGTACTCACGGCTCACTTTTATCCGTATCCGCAAAATGGCGACACTTATCTGTACCCTCGAAATGGCGACACGGTTGAAAAACGTCCTCGCCGAAAAGAAAAAAAAAGTAAGACACTTGTGAAGCTCTGGATACCGACTTAAAAATCTCGAGGCACGGAATTATTAAGCATACCTCATTTTTCAAATTTATTTCCAATTATGTATTCTCCATGCCTACCCAGAGAGGGAAAAAAAAAGACAACGTCATCTAACCAGAGAATTATTTTAATTCGAGGAATAATTATTTACCACAAATAAATTGTCATAATTCCGAGGTAACGTTGCATCCAGTTAACCCGAGTGTATTTCACTAAAATAATTATCCTTTGAATTTACAAACATATTCCTTCGTTACCGTTCAACGAGAGGCCTCTTTAGCCGGATGACATTTATTTTTTACTCAGGGTATATCAGGCAGGTTCGTTCAGTCTCTTGATAAGCTATTGTCAGACTTTGTAAATGGAGATTCAGGTGACAGTACTCATCCGAGAAACACGTGCGCGTTGGGATCTTGATAAGTGATTTTTCCCGTATCAGCCTCCGGGAAATGTAATGATATCGTTTCTTCCTGTTTCTTTCGCGAGGAGGAGAGGCAGAGAAAAGAAAGACACTTCCAGGACGAAGTTAAGCCAAAGTTTCTGGGGTTCCGAGGGGTTCCGAGGGGTTCCCTGGGGGCTCTATCCCGGTTCCCGAGGGAGGAACCGGCGCGGCTTGTCATTAGACGGCGAGTCCCGGCAAAGGGCCTCGAGGAACCGGGGGCCGATTTGGCGAATGCTCGGCCAGGTAAATCTTGCCCAGGTAGCCAGAGACCTCGGCCTTTTCCAGCAGCTGCTTCGAGACTCCCGATGACGTCAGCCCTCGCAAAATCCGCTCCCCGTCGAAATGGACGCAAAGTGCGCGCGGAAATACGCGCGGTTTAAAATTAAACGCATCAACCCCCTTGACCGTGCGTTTACGCGCCCACACATACGCGTACATACTCCATGTGCAAGTATATCTACGCAGGGAAAAAAAAAATAAAAATAAAAATAAATTTTCCCTCATATCGAACGTAGATGTAACGAGTGAAGTGGAAGAAATAACCGATGGACGTTGTTGCCGGAAATGAACGTTGCAACCGGGAGTGTAATTCCCGTTGTCTCGGTAAAGCGATCGTTCTTTTTTTTTTCTCTCTCGTCTTTCCTTCTTTCTTTCTTAACGATACAATTTTCCTGGTCCATTTTGCACGCGTTCGCGGGCATTCGGGCAAATGCCTTTTCGTCTCGCGTGTATACGAGTAAACGGTTTCGCGCGTTTGTATGTAAATACAGGAAGGCCGATAACTTCCGGAATGGAACGACCTTCGGTCGGCAGGCCGAGTCTCGCGGGGTTATAATGCGCTCCGAATTGCCGAGGCGTTTATCGCGATATGAAAGATGAGACGGAACGATAAAGTGCAAGCCCGGTGTGCGAATGCGGAATTGAAACGTATCGCAGTACCTGAGCGAGTGTAGGGCCCCGTACCTGTGCCCGAGCAGCGGTACCCGCGTACCTGTGCAAACAGACCGTAGGAAAAAGACAGGTAAACGGAGAGACTCGGCCTGCCAGCTTTTCGGCGATTCTGAGCCCCCCTACGAGACAATTTTTATTTTTATTTTTAAACTACAGATTTCCTTGCATAATTAAAGTCACGAGAGATTCATCAAACGCGTACACTAAGGGGGAAAAAAAAAATAAAGTCATGAAACCAAAGAAACATTTTGTTAACTCAAAGGAATATCACTCGAATGAACCCGAAAGATAGTATGCACCGTTTCCTCGGAATTGTGACGATCTCATTCTGTCTATTTAAGTCAAATAATTATCCTTGGGATTAAGGCGGTATGAAAGGGTCATTCTATATATATAAATCATCAAAATATATATACAAATGGGTGCTCCGAATCATTTGACGTTTCAACCCACGATTATAGAAGTCCAAAAGAAGAACCTGAAGCTCGTGAAATTATATTTCTTAAAAAAAAAAAATTTCTGGTCGACGATGAAATCTCATGAGCATCGTGTCAGCAAAGTATTTCTTTTTTTTTCTGCTACCGTTCAAAGAATACTTCTTTGGCTTGATGGATTTCTTTTTTTTTTCCAAGTATCGAAAGGGGGTGGAAGGGAAAAAAATTTATAAAAATCGATCGGTCGTCGATCTCTATCGTTCTCGACGTGACGAAACGCCCTCGTTACGATTGTTATAAATTTTGTTCCTTAGGACCTCCATGATCATATGATGTGCTTTCACATCATCTTAGCAAATTTTTTTTTTTTTCTGGTATCGTTCAAAGAATATTTTTTCGGCTCGATGGATTTTTTTTTTTTTTAGTGTCGAAAGGGGGTAGAAGGAAATAAAATTGATAAAAGTCAATCGGCCGCCGATCTCCGTCGTCCTCGACGTGGCGAAACGCTCTCGTTACGAGACGCGCGCTTACGCAATTCCGCGAGAACGCGCCGCGACGAATACCCTGAAGAGCGACCGAGCGGATCCCGAGCGTCCCCTCGCATGCTTCGAGCCAGAACGCGGACGTCGGGCAAAGGACGGTAGAGTTGGATTTCCTCGTCTTCGCGGAGATTCCGTAATCTACGTTGCTCGTTCACTTGCAAAGAGCGCCCACTCGACGTACTGGAGGTACATCCGGTACGCGCACACACTCGGGCGAGTCGACACCTCCAAATAATGGGATAATCCCGCGGAAAGGGTTACATAACCTCAACGCGCGAAGTCGTAGGTCACGTTGGATGAGAACACGTTACATGCATAGTAATGACGAGCAAAAGTTGGTGTCCTGGTCTCGAGTCCGACCTCGCGCGACACTTTTAATCGGCGATCCTTAAGGTGTTAGGAAATCTCTAGATATATATATCGAAACGTCAAAATATTAATAAAACGTACCTCCAGACCGAAGGCACCGAATAATTAGAAACCTGACCCCGTGATCATGGAGGAGCTAAAAAAGAACGCGATGAATATTAAATAACATATTCAGCTTTTACATTAATTTAGAATATATTAACCATTTTTTTTTTTACGAATTTCACGAGTACCAACGTTCCTTCTTATGGCCCTCCGTAACCACGTTGCCGAAATGTCAAATGACAACGGTGCGCCCAGTATGGAGGAAAATGTTGCAAATATTTTGACGTTTCTATATATAGCATGACCCTTTCATAACACCTTAAGAAAAGCCGTCCTATGGCACTAAAAGTGAGATACGTCAACACCTTGATCTTCGTCCAGAAAACGTGGTCGCACTTTTTCCAAGAGCAAGACCGACCTATCTCATCGCGGCGTCATTGCACCGAGAGAGAGAGAGAGAGAAAAAAAAAACGAAATATACAGTCGGCTGACTAAAAGAAACATGCACCGCGACGGCAAAATCCAGCGATCGAATACGTCGAAGGTAACGTCATACCGAGTAAATAAAATTGATTAAGATCACCAAACGCGAATCGATCTTATCGACGAAATAATTGTCACCTACAAAATACCCTATACATGATTCCGGCAATGACACATATTCGCATAAAAGACTAATTGAATGAGATAAATATGTACCGTTGACATATATATATATATATACTTATATATTCAATCGACAAGTATTTTTTCCCCGCGTAGAGATAGAACCGAAAGGAGGGTAGAATCTTCCCCCTTATCACGTCGAGGGCCTGCCATCGCGGGGCACGGCGGTGGCCGCGATTCGGGGAGCGAGGCGGATGCGCGTCGCGATGCCTCGCGGCGTCCTTAGGTGGGTTCGCGTTCGGCCGAGTCGGGTGTCTCGGGTGGCTCTCGCAGGCCGGCCGTGGGTCCCCGCGCCCCTCTCTCTCTCGCGCTCGCTCGCTCCCCCGGAGTATTGAACGAACGAGCGAGGAGAGAACCAGAGGAGAGACCGGAGGCAGCAGCGCCGACCGAGAGAGAGTGAGAGAGAGAGAGAGAGAGAAAGAGGGAGACGCGGCCAGCCGGGCGGCGCGCGAGCGCGACGAGGACGGGGGGGACGGGAGAGGGGCACGCGAAGCAGGGTAGCCCCGCCGGCACACAGCGCGGCCGGAGAGACGCGTCGGCTATATATCCCCTCGGCCCCCCTCCCTCCACCGCGCGCCCCGCGGCCGCCGTCCCTCGCCTCCGTCTCGCTCCGACCCGCATGCCCTCCCCTCCGCCGCTCTCCGTCTCGCCGGCCCGCCGGGCCTGGCCTACCTCCATCCACCGCTAAAGTCCTCTCTGAAACGCGACGGTAACACTCCCCTCCCCCCCGTCACTCCCCCCGGAGCCGTCCCGCGCGGTCCAATCGCGAACCGTCCTGCCGCGTACAGATTACAGAAGGAGCGCGACCGCGCGGGAGGAGGGGGGGGTGGGGAGGGGGCCCGGCCGGGCTGCATCTTCGCCCGACGTCGATGGGCGCTCTCGCTCCTTCTCTCTCTCTCTCGCGGGAAGGCGGCCGCCTGCGAAATGCCGTCCTTTTTATACATACATATATTTATACATATATATATATATGTATACACGTATATACATGCACGCGGAGTCGCAGCGGCGGGTGCCGCGAGACGCGCGACCGTCCGCCGACTTCGGAAAAGCCCCGAAAGGCGCGACCGTCCCGCGCGGTCCGACACGTACCCTAGCGACCGGCATGAATCGAGAAGTTGCGGACGTTCGCTATGACGAATCGCCGCAAAAGTCTTCGTCGGATACATTGCGGAGGGACTGTTTAACGCCCCCCTCCCTCTTGGCCGTCCGTCGTCAAAACGGCCGATTTTGAGAACCCTTAAAGGAAACCTCCCCTCCGTTCGGTCCTTCTCCTTTTCCGTCGCTGTCCCGGTTTCCGGGATAGGGACCGTCTCCGAGACCCTTTCGACGCCTCCCGGAAGGATTCGAGGGACGTCCTCAGGGGCGTCCCGACGCGCCGAGGCAGCTGCGGTCCGGATCGCCTCCGTGTGCGCCCCTGCCGGCGCGGAACGTCCGCGAGGACGTGCCCGTGTGCCGTCACGCGTGCGGATGTGTGAACCCCGGGATGAGGGGAGGGGAAGGAGGGGACCAGGGGAGGGGAAAAGAGCGCGAGTCGAATTTCAAGGCGGGTTTCGTATATATACCGGGGGTCCTCGAGAGGAAGAGCGGCGCTCCCTTAAGAGCGAGCGTCGCGCGCTCGGAATGCGGTTAGGGGATTTAAACCGTATGTGCGATCGGCCGTCCCGCTAATAAGAATCCTCGCCGACGCTCGGCCATAAAAATTCCGCCTCCCCGTGGGCCGAAAAGAAAGGACAAAAAAAAAAAAAAGAAAAACCATTCAACCACCCTTTACACCTATAACCACTAAAGCGCGATCGCGCCGGTATTACCTGGGGTCATTTTTCCACTCATGGAGCGGGGGGGTGTTTTATTTAATTTCAAACGCGTTTCCCCACATTTTTTCGACGTATATCAGGAGATGGTAACCGCCTCCTCGTAATCCAGATCACTTATAAATCGTAACTCATTTTGCAGTACATATTGGATGATTAATGGTTGCCGATTTTACGGTGAGTCGTGTTTGTAATGGGGGAAAAAAAAAACAAAAAAAAAACAAACGAGATATAGGGGATTAATGTGTCAAATTGTATGTTTTTTTGCATCTCTTTTTTCCTTTTCCTTCGTTAATCTTTAGGAGAACGTTGTTCTTTAAGGTTCTGGGGAATTTTTCTGAAGCGAGTAGGGAATTTCTTAGGGCGAATTTCCCAGGGACCGTCGAGGAAGTCCGAGGAGAGGCCCGGAGATAATCGCCGGGGAGCTCCCAGGTGAAATCGGCCCAGCGGAGCGGCCCGAGGATAACGGCGATAAACGACGGCGGACGCGCGTGCTCCGAGCGATAACGATTACTGCGCCCCGGCGCGACCGTGGAAACGAAACATCTCGTCGGATAACTGTCGTTGCGTATCGCCCGCGCATCGTCCCCCGCACGAAAATACACACCGGTGCCGGTGGGCACGACCTCGGGGATAAAAGGAAACGCGCGCCGGCCGCGTTAACGGGGCGCCGACTTTCTAAAGAGAGCTCGATAAAAAATGCACGCGTACCCGCGCCCCGATAAAAGTATCGGGGAATCGGCAAAAAGGAGAAGGTAACCTCCGAGCGGCAAATGTAATGATTGCTCCGCCAGGAACGAAAAAAAAAAAAAAATAAAAAAAAATAATCAACGTAGCGAAGCAAAGTGAAAACGGAAGCGGAAACGAAAACGAGAAAAAAAAAAATATATATATCCATGTAGAACGGCATTCGGAGGACTCGCCATAAAAACGACTTCAAAAAGAGGAGAGCTCAAAAGACGGGTACTGTCCAGTTCGCGATCCGTCACGTCGACTGATAAGACCGATTAGCCGCTAGAGTAGAGCGACGAACGGAACAAATAAGCGAACCGTCGTCTATTCCTTATCGCCATTTAAATAAGCAATTAGCGGCCGGTTAAACTGAATTAAACGGCCATCGCGGGTACATGCCCCCCTTGCTACGCTCGCCGTAATAGAACCCCGATGTCGAGGTGAAAGAGATCGCGATTAACGGGATTACCTCTTAAATCGGTGCTGAAACCGAAGGAGGAGACCGTAGCCTTTTAGGTTAGATCGCGGAGGGCGGGAGGAAATGTGGAACCGCAGTTGCCGAAAGTGGAACTCGGGGCTCGAGCGGGGCCGGCCCAGGGACGCCGCGTTAGCGCTCTCCCCTCGGATGGTCCGCTCCGTCTCCCTCTCTCCCCACGCGGACCCACTCGCTCCGTCTCCCTCGCACCTCCGAGCTCCCTTCCGAGACCGTCGAACGAGTAACTCATGGTTACGCGAGCTTCCTCGTTCCTACCGATCGGTTCTCCAGATCTTCGGAATTCCTGATATACCGTTTTCCCTCATCTTCGACATCTACCGATCGATTCCCTTCCTTGTTCCCCTCCCCCCCCATTTCCCGATTTTCCAGTTTCCCGTCGCATCACGCATTAACTCTCCAAATTTTCCTCACCCATTGCACATCGATCCCAACCTCTCTCCTCGCCCTTCCCAGGGGGGTGGTGTCGATAATTGGAGCGATCGCTTAGAGATAAGGAAAAATCTGAAAAAGCGGCCGCTTGCGGCGGACCGCAAGCGCGTCGAGGCTCTCCTCTCTTCTCCTCTCCTCTCCGCTCGGAGAGACAAGGCTTGCGCCGATTTCGCTGGGTCTCTCGCACGGCGCGAGGGAGAAACGTACGCGGGCACTTACTTTCTACGCGAGCGATCGATACCCGACGAGCAGGCGAAAGAGAGAGAGAGAGAGAGCCGTTCTCGGTCGGAGCTCGTCCCGGCCCGAGCCCGACTCGCCTTCGAGCGCGTTGTGCTCGAGGATACCTCGAAAGGCCCGGCCCCGGTCGCAACACGCTCTTCCGGAAAGCCGCACCGCAGGGTCGCCCGGGAGAGCGAGCGAGAGAGGACGAGGCGGCGACACGGCGGAGCGAGCGAGAGGTCCGAGGGGGCCGAAGGGAGAAGGGTCGGCCGGGAAGACGCGACCGCCCGGACGGTGACGGAAAAACCCGCCACGGGACGGGGAGGGAGATTAGCGGTCTCTCTCTGTCTCTCTTTCTCTCTTTCTCTCTTTCTCTCCTCGCAGAGCAGGAGCGAAAATCGGCCCTCCTCCCCTCCTCCTCGTGAAGCGCCGTTAACCTAACGAGAGCTCGAAATGCAACCCCCGACTGACCCCCGGGAAATGAGAACCTCTGCTCCGGCCCCGGAAATATATCCCGACGTGTGAAATAAATAAATAAATANATATATATTCCGCTAATTGGAGACTAAAACGGAATATATTATTCTGACTGACGTGAGACGGCCATCCTATTTTTGGTTAAAAATGCGGGCCATTAAGGATTCATTGGGTAAACATTAATTGACAGCTCGTATATCGAGATATTCGTGAAAGAGAGGAATCTATAACGGACACCCTCGTACAGGGAGGATTGGCTTTAGTTGCGTGCCCGAGATGTGATCTCCTGTCGTCGGGTTAAATGATGTGTGGAGTTATCGGATATGCGTAACCTTGATTTTTAGGTGTTGCGGAATTTTCTTCTTTTTTCTCTCTTTTGAAAAATGGAGAATCTCGTCACTTGGGTGGGGACTTCGCACCCTTAGAAGGTGTAAGTCTGGAAATGACCGACAGGTATACCTTCGTTTATGGAATTATGGAATACGGAATCACTCACGAACCCCTGTGTAACGGAAATCGATGAGATGACGTCAAGGAAAATCGAGATGTCACCTCGTCGAAAATTGGACGTCGTTATCTTATTTATTGGCTTATTACCTTTCGTCGATTACGATTGTCGGTTTCGAGGTAATATCTGGATCGTCGCTTCCGCGGTTTTCTTCAGACGTTGTAAGCGAACTAAACCATCGATAAACTTACGTAGAAAGACAGAGAGAGAGAGAGGGTAAGGGAGAGTTGGTTTCGCACTCTCCTCGCGTGCACGGAGGCCTTTCTTCCTTTTCTCTCCCCCTCCCTCGCTCTTCCACCCCCCGATCGATCCCCGCGGGCACCCTTTCGCGGAGACCCAATCGTCTTCTGTCCGTTTCACCCCTTCGTTGCTTCCATGGCCTCTCGCGGCACTTCGACTTTCCGTCCCTTATGTCGAACGAGCATCGAGTCGACTTTTGAGAAACCGAGTTTTCGACCAAAATTATTGCCGCTTTGCTTTCTTCGAAATAACCCTCCCCCTTATGATCGTCTTAATCCGTTTCACCTTTTCGTTTCACCCCCCTTTCGAGTCAACTCCCAAAAAACCGATGTCTCCGAAAAGAAAGATTCCCGACCTTTCACACCCTCCGAAAATATATCCCTCTAAACTTCGACTTTCCGTCCCTTACGTCGAACGAGCATCGAGTCGACTTTTGAAAAACCAAGTTTTTCACCAAAATTATTGCCGCCTAACTTTCTCTCTAACAACCCTCTCCTCTACGAGAAGGGGTTCTAATATTCTGTCCGTTTCACCTTTTCGTTTCTCCCATGGCCTCTCGCGGCACTTAGACATTCCGTCCCTTACGTCGAACGAGCATCGAGTCGACTTTTGAAAAACCGAGTTTTTGACCAAAATTATTGCCGCTTTGCTTTCTTCGAAATAACCCTTCCCCTTACGATCGTCTTAATCCGTTTCACCTTTTCGTTTCACCCCCCTTTCGAGTCAACTCCCAGGAAACCGATGTCTCCGAAAAGAAAGATTCCCGACCTTTCATACCCTCCGAAAATATATCCCTCTAAAGAGGGTACACGACCATCTTCGTCTCGGCCGGTCTGCGAGGGGCGATTTACGTAAATCATTAAAGGCGCTCCCCCTCCCCTCTTTCACCTGTCTGCCAATTAGGCCCTTTACCTGACTCTCGACGCGAATTTCCTCCGCCCCCTTCGAAATCAACCGAGCGTGCCGGGAATAAAGCTGACGTAAATAAAGCGATCGATAATGCGAATTCCCCTTTCGTTGTAATGCCCCAAAAAGAGGAAATAAATAAAAAGTACTCATAGAAATAATATGGAAAAAAATCCCCAAAGTCGGCCCCTCCCTCTTAACCCCACTGCCCCTCGACATATCCCGGGAAGATCAATCTCTCTAAAAAATTGCATCCACGTAAACGTCGCATTTATCCAAAATTCTATCCGCTTCTCCCTCGCCGCAGGATTCTCACGCGGGGCATACTCCTACGCAGAATCGGTCCGAATTGCGGTTCAAGCCTAAATTACGGGCCGATTGCAGAACCGGCGGTCACTTCAGAGAACACCCCGCGCCCTCGTTGCGCAATCCGCGCGGTAAGCGTTTTTCTTCCCCGCGGGCTCTCCTCCTGCGTGCGTCGTCGCGCGTCACGCGTGCGGCCGAGCGCGATTCGATCCGTCATTACCACGGCAATTTCAATCTCTGCCCACGAAGAGGGCCTAATGACGGTCCAAACCTCACAGATACACCTCTACCATTAAAAGAAAAAAAAAAAAAAAAGAAGGAAAAAATACTAAAAAAATCAAGTAAGCCCGACACTCGATCAGCGTCTCGCATAAGTCCTAAAAACGCGGCCGGATTTCGTTAATATCCATTTCTCGGGATTAAGATCGGCTCTCTCGACTGGGTTTCCCACGGGCCGGCGGAGTGCGGCTCTCAGAGCGTGCGAAAAGCGGGAAAGAGAAAGAAAAAAGGAAAGAATAGAGGACGAGCCCCGTGGAAGGAACGTGCCAAACGGCGAGCCCGTTGTCACTCGCGTATGACGCATCGAGCGCACTCGAAGAGCGGGCCGAAAATCGTCCGAACGGCTTCGAAATCGCCGAAAGAGAGGGACCTATCTCCCTCTCTCTGAGAGGGAGAGAGAGAGAGAGAATTCCGCGATTAAGGCCGTCCAAAACGAGCGGCGCTCACTTCCCAAAAACCCGGCCTTCCAAGGTGAGTCATCCCGAGGATGCCGGTGCGAGGAGTACGGCTAAAAAAAGGAACAAGCCGCGTCCCCGAATGCCACGATCGGCCCGATAAGCCTCCTTTCGCTCGAAAACAAGGGAAATCGAGAGTCGGATGGGAGCGCACCGCCGAGTAATAACTCGGCCGATAAGGAACTCGAGCCGCTCGTTCCGCGGATATGTCGGCAGAGTTTCCGCGCCAAATCTTAGCCTCGCTCGAGGCGAAGAAGACGGTAAAAGTCCGGAACTTCCCATCGAACGACCTGATAGGTACATAGGTATACGCGTGTACAGGTATACAGGTGTGCGCGTATGTACGTATAAGCGGGCACAAGTGCGAAGTCTTACGAGGGAGGCGCGAAGTGTGCACCCACACTTTATCCGCGAGATTTAGCCTGGCGCGTCAGATCGGGCAGAAAATATTTCTTTTGATTTTCTTTTCTTTTCTTTTTTTTCTCTTCTTTTCTCTTTCCTCAATTGTCGAGACGCTCCACAATTTCTAACCTAACCTCTCGCGGAAGCTTCGCGAGAATCTGACGATGCGTGGGTTTCGCGGAAGGCTCATAGATAACTAGAAAGTAACCGTAAGCTCAGCAGGAAGTCGATCGATTTTCCAAAACAGACGGTATCAATGTTATCATTAATTTGATCATTAATGACCCTAGTCAGTCAGAGTCGGGGGCTAATAAATCAATTTGTCGTATCAATCGACGATTTTACCACTTTACTCTTCTTTCTTTCTCCCCACGGGATGCCGTACCGTACGAATCGGGAATTTACGAATAACTCGCGCAATCCTCTTTTTACTCGCCACGATAGGAACGAAATATGTCCGAGGATTCAAGTTAGGGTTACATAAAAAATCGAGAGTGGTCTGACCGACCGCATGATAACGGGTATGTCAAAAAAAAAAAAAAGGAGGGGAAGAAATAGTAACCGGCTAGGGTTAAATTCTCAACGGAATGGCTATCCAATTCTTACCTTCGCGTATAGGAAAGAACCTCGGTAGAGTTTCGCGCCAAATACATTTAAGAGCAAGTGCGAACGACGCCGAATACTTAACGGCAAATTCGATAGATATTTATTTCTCAATTAAGAGAGCTCATTACTGTCACGCGAGGTATATGGGCAGGCCCTTAAGATTCGGTCAACTCCATCCTCCATCATCCCGGAGTAGTAATTCCCTCACATTCGATCATACACTTTGCCATCCTAAGTCTGGTATAAATTCCCGTAAGTTAATAACATCCTAGTCCACCGTTGACATTGAAACAATTCCAAGCCAGCATCCCCGGCAAAGCGTCGAAACTCACTGACAATCGATTCTTACTCCAAAGGAATCAAAAGCAGTGTCGGAAAGGACCAGAGGCCGATTCCGAAGTCCACCCTATCGAAATGATCAATATCGCCCACGACTTTTAAATATCGACCAATGACAGGACTTCGCGGCAATGCAAAATTCATCAGGCAAATCCAAAGGCGTGCGAAAAAAAATCCACGCGAACTCGAGATGATTACTAGCAACTCGAAACCTGGGGAATTGTCACACAATCGCATAATCACTGCAGAAAGTAGCAATGCCGATTCCGGAGTCCACCCTGTCAATATTAACGGGCGAAATGATCAATATCGCCCACGACTTTTAAATATCGACCAATGACAGGACTTCGCGGCAATGCAAAATTCATCAGGCCAATCCAAACTCGTGCGAAAAAAAACCACGTGAACTCGAGATGATTACTAGCAACTCGAAACCTCGGGAATTGTCGCATAATCGCATAATCACTGCAGAAAGTAGCAATACCGACCGGGGTGGTCCCTTCCTCCCAATCAGCATTGTTTATCGCGCGAGACAAACGGCGGTGCGTTCTCAAAGGATGTCTCCGTGATTTCGAGGCGAGTGCCCCCTCGCCGGGACTTTAGACGTTGCGAGACGTGGCCGTAGCTACCTGGCCCTCTCTCGACCGACGATATCTCCGCGGCGGGCCTCGCCTCGTCTCGGAGGCGCAACAAAGAGCGCCGCGGCGGCAGAGACGCCTCCTGGCCTCTCAGCCGCGGTGGAAGGCAGAAACGTTAAGTCAAGGTCTCGCGCTGGAAGCCCGGCGTCCCCTAACCTCTCTCTTTCCCCCGGCGGACGGCTTAGCGTTTTTCGGAGGGCGAGCGCGACTCGATCGCGCCGAGGGAGAGAATTCGCTCGACGGCGATATTCGGGTCGTTAACGGTATACACGAGGAGGCGGCTCGGTAAAGGCGGACTCTGCTCTGCCGGCCTCTCTCGAGTGTCCCGTTACCTCGGCGAGCGGAGGCCCGGGCCTCGCCCGGTGCATCCTAGGGCGTCCTTTGTACCGATTCGGGCCGTCGAGAGGAACGCGCCGGTTGGCCGGTCGCGATTCCCCTCGGAAGACGGTAGGCACCTTCCTTTGTCGGCACGGCTCGCGACGCGAAGGGCTCGACCGGCTCGGGCCGAGAGGGGGAAGAGGTCTCTCCAAGAGGGAGAGAGAGAGATAGATAGATCGTTATGAGATCTCATCGAGACAAGTTTCGTTACGGCGACGGCAGAAATAGTTTACTGCGCCTCGCGCCTCCCTTTCGAGGAACGCGCTCGAGTTAACGGTCGTTCCGCGACTCGAAGGTTCGGCCCGTTTTTAGGTTACCCGCCGATTTAAAATAGGTTTATATGGGTTCATCAAAGCTCGTATAGGTTTACGATGTTAATGGGAGTTTAATACGCGTGGGTGGGCTGTCTTTCGTTTCTACGGTCCCCGCTACGACTAAGTCATCGATTGTGCCGCGCGGCAGTTTAGGTTAGGTCGGTCGGTAGGACGCACGTCGCGGTTTTGAGGTTACCTCGGACCCAGGGGGCGCCCCGAGCCCTTCGAGACTCCATGGCGACGGGAAGCCGGGAGGTCGTCCTCTGTCTCGGTCTTACCTGGAGCGGCGTCCGAGGGCATTGCGTGGGGCCTCGGCCGGTGAGAGTCCCCGGGGGTGCCAGAAGCGGAGGAGCCCTTTCTCGTCCACGGGCGTCGCGGCGACAAATCGCAGCGAATCTCTCGCCTCCTCCTCGGCGTCGGCTCGCTTCCCTCGCGAGATCTCGGCCGATCCTTGCACAAGACACTGGAGCACTCGCGCCACTACTCCCGCGGCCGGCCTCGACTCGACTGGGCTCCGAAATTCCGCGAAATCGCGGCCTCTCAGCGACTTTCCCCGAGAGCGAGGCGTCGAACGTCCGCGCGCCGCGAGCTCCCACTGGGGAATGAACCGGTGGCGCCACCGCCGGGCCGAGAGGTGGCGCCCTCGCGAACTAACCGCCGCCCGTGAGCCGCGAGAGCCGCCGAGCGGCCCCTCCGCTCCCCCCTGCCGACCGCTACCCCCACCACTGCCCGAGCCGCGCCACGAACCAAATGTATTATAGATATTTACACCGATAGACCACCTGCCTCCTACCTTAACCACCTAACGGGTGACTCCTAATTTCACTTTCCTCCCCGCTAGCGAGACTCTTTCCCCGAATCGTCGAACTTCCGATTATCTATCGCTCCAATTATCTCGATCGCTTTAATTCGCCGAGACGATTGTTATTTAACCACGACGCGGCCGTATCGGCGAATCGAAGGTTCGCTCGTGTCCGAAAGCGGATGAAAGAGGCTTCGGCGCACATAGATTTAGAGAAACGTCCTCGCCGGGCGACTCGATCCGAGCGGCCTTCAAGATGGCGTAAAAACGAGCGCGATCGGGTATACTCATCGGCTGCCGCGATTCGCGATGGAGGTCGTGCTACAATGCGATCTCGTGGAAATGGGAAAAAAACAGAAACAAAAAAAAAAGGGAGACGTGGAATACCGAGGCGACGTTTCTGGAGGCCTCCCGGGAGTTAACTCTTAAGGGGTTAGGGTTACTCGGGATGAGGTGTCCGAACGTCCCGTACCTCTCCCCGCTCCTAACCTCAAAATCTGTAGCAGTGAGTCATGCAGGGGAATGTCGGTACTTTCCTAACTTGAGAATGAAGACGGAAGATTTGAGAGGCATCTGCCGTGTTAATAAAATATTCAGACGGTCAAGGTGCATCTTCTCCGAACCGAATCCATCGAATAATTGAAAACTCTAACCCGTGACAATGAAAGTCATAATCAAGGTCTTGGAACTCGGAAAAATTTCCTTCCTCGAGAAAACGTTTTTCGTACAATACGGCGCGGCAAGTCCTGTGGGCAAAATGCCGAAATGGGACGCCATTTTGGATTTTCTTAATACGATCGACCAGTTCTTCCTGTTACGCTAATCGTTACGCTTAAGCGGGTATCCATGCAGGTCTTAACTGTCATACTTATGGTTACTTTACGCGAGGTATGCGCGAAGGATGCTTAAAGGCCTTTACTTCAGCCCCGTGGAGATCGCTCGGCGCTCCCGGAAGGGCGAGCGCGCGTCGCGGCGCTTCCGGTGCGTCGCGGCGCGAGATAGACGAAAGTCTTCGCCGCTCGCGAGAAGGAGAAGGGACGCGCTCGCCCGAAATAGCCTTTAGCCTCGTCTTGCGTTACGTGTGTACGGGGCTTTAAAATATATCGGCGAGCGCTTCCCTCCTTAACGAGACGAGGTTGCCCGTACGTGCAAAGAAAGAACGAAAGGCGCGCAGAGAGAGAGAGGGAGAGAGACGGAGAAAGGTCCGCGCCCGGCGGAGAGAGAGAGAGAGAGACGGGGCGAGCGGGA
This sequence comes from Orussus abietinus, assembly GCF_000612105.2. NCBI lineage: Eukaryota > Metazoa > Arthropoda > Insecta > Hymenoptera > Orussidae > Orussus > Orussus abietinus. Next base: position 718,345 of record NW_019396002.1, read on the forward strand.
GGGAGAGAGAGAGAGAGCGAGTCCCGAGAAAAAAGATACGTCGTCGCTCGAGGATGCGATATACGCCGGGAACGGCGAGTGGAGGGAAGGGCCGAGGTGCTCGCACCTAACCTAACCGGAGAAATCCGTCTCTGGCTGCCGAGAGCGAGGCGAGCCAAACCGAGGCGACTTCTTCCGGACCCTGGAGGTCCTCAGGACCTGCTTCGACTGAGGACGAGTCCTCATAGGGTCCCACGGTCTCACTCGCCCTCCGGGCCCTTTGCGAGTCGCGGCGCGACCGCAGCGCCGCCGACCGCTGACGGCCACTGGTGGAAGCGATCCGAAGCTGGACCGATCGAGATAGTCTGGATAGATCGAGATAGTCTGGGTAGATCGATATAGTCTGGATAGATCGAGATAGTTTGGATAGATCGATATAATCAGGATAGATCGATATAATCTGAATACATCGAGACCATCGAGACGATTAGTCGACCGAGTTAGGTTAAAGGCCGATTCGAACATAACCGCAAAGGTAGGACCCCTTTACCGATAGAAATAACGGCTCAAGATTCACCCCGACATATTCGTGCATTTCCGCGTCGGTACAAACCTAGGGACGCGTTGTTCCCATCAGTGCACGGATGCGTCACGGACGATGTACGGGTATGTCCGAATCGATCTTGACTCGGAATCCACGCCTTGCGAACTGATATAATTAGGATAAACAGCTCGTTAAGGAGAGTAAGAACTAGGGTTAAGTCTAAGTTTAAGGTGGATCGATGGTGGCAATCATCTTGTAAGCACGTAGACCTGGGAACCGTGGAGTAGGGTGGATATTTATGGGCGAGGTTAGGAATTCGGCGTGGACTCGGAAGAGGAACCTTGCGGTGTGATTGGGCCTTTAGCGGCGAGGCTTTGTAGGGGCCGGGTTCGGGTCTTCCTTTTCTCGGCGACCCGACGCCCGGCGTCCCTCGGCGCGTCTCTTGGCCGGAGTTCTCTCGCCGCGGCGGAAATTTTACTCGCAGTGGCGCATCTCCGCGCACCGCCCGAGCGAGGGAGAGGGAGGCACTCGGCCGGTCCTGCGTGCGACGAGGACAGAGGGAGGTGGAGTCGCGGCGGGACTGGAGGGTACGCGCGTACACACGCGAAAATGGCGTGTAAGACGTGCCTACACCGAGTCGCTCGGCCGAGGGCAAGCACGCGAGCCTCGCTCGAATCGAAGACGCCCGTGGAATCGCGCGAATCGAAAAACTCGAGCGGCGTCGCGACGCCGACGGGCCTGGGGGTGGCCGCGACCAATCATTACGGCCGAGCACCGAGATGCGTCGCTTTTCGCAATTACATTTATTAGGCACGTTGGCGTTCTTCGTCCTGACAAATGTTCCTCTTCAATGTACGTACCTGTAAACATAATGTGTACGTTTACAAGTATATACTTGTATCGCAACGAGGGCATGGTATATAGGTGACGGATACGCACTTTTGCATGCGCATATGCAGGTATGCAGATTCCTGTAATGCGCGTACTGCACTGTGATAAAATTCACCCGGGATAAAGGAGAAGATGGGAATGTCTTCCCTTTTGTACTTCACCTTTTCATGGAGCGGAGTCGCTCCTTTAGAACCCGAGCGACCTTGTCGGCGCTTAGATTTGGTGCATTGAAAACGCATCACCTGAGTCGTGCGCATATCTGTGACAGAGTCCCAAGGTCGCGGCATATCGTCCCGAGATATTGCGAAATCGCTCCAAATAGGTATATCAATTCTTTCTATTATTCTTTTTTTTTATATATATATATAACTACTTTTACCGATACGCGTCCGGTGCAATGAAGCAGGGTTCGCTGCGAGGCTAGAATCTATGAAAGAAACGCGTATGTATTAGATTCGAAGTATTTCTTTTCATTAATGAATGGTTAACTTTTACCGGAACAATCGACTTCCAGGTGTTTTCGTTAAATAGGGAATTTAATTTTAAGTGCACTGTAGCGGTGCAATTCCGATATCGACACTTATAGGTTCCATCTGCTTAACGAATCGAACGGTGGCGCCATCTACCAGCGAATTCGATGACTTGGAACTGCAGAGAACTTCTCATGAGTCAATTAGACTTACCGACAGCTTGGACTACGACCGTAGGAGTCGGTAACTTTCGGAAGGAATCGTAAGTAACAATGCGGCAAGGTCTGTATAAAACTGATGTTATGCAGTCATTAATTACAAAAATTGCGCTGGTCTTTGTGTAAAATGATAAAACACCGTTACATCTTCCAATTTCCTGGGAGAGATTAAAATTTCCTCGACGAAGCGACGTCGCGTTCGGGGAGATAAAAAGAAATTAGTGAAAACACGTACGCCGTACCCTCTGATAAAGGTACCAAAGTACATATCGGAATCCTTGGAATGGATTTACTTCAATTTTGGGTGGACGTTAATGTGCACGTTCTGTTTCCCAAATCTTAGCCATGCTATTAACTGCCACCTCTCCTGAAGCCAATAATTGAAGGCCAGGTAATAGTTGTAGTAGACTCTAAGGACAACACCGATGTATGGGAGACCTTGAAGAAGAGTCGAAGAGTTATGGAATGACGAAGACAGCGACACACAGGACGAATTAACACTCACCAAGGATGGTGAACAACGTTGACCTGAACATGAAATTCAGCGTACTGTAGAGTCCCAGTGGCCTCTGATCTGTAAGTCAATAAACATGAAAAACGGAATGATTACGTTCACTCGGCTATCTGGAACTTTAAAGTCGATAATCAAGGAACGATTTTTACATTTCAGATCTGTCATCTCGTACGTAAAAGCCAGAAATGCGTCCGCATCGAGCAAAACGTCGACGCATCGCAGACCGTCCAACATGATGCTCGTCATCTCTCTGAAGTTCGGGGGATCCTCTTTCATGTGCTTTGCGAAGACCTCCTTCATCAGCCTCTCGCATAGCTTGGTCGTTTCGGCCTCGTTTTTCCGGCACAAATTCAGTCTAAGGTCAAGAGAAGTCCATTGTAGCGTCAACAATGCACCGCGGTGCACTTTGATTGCGAGGCATTGTTTCTTACTGATAAAAGCTCACCGATCCGGAATTCCGATCATATGACCGACCACGCGCCAAAGATGATTAAGGCCCTCTCGCTCCTCGGGCTCGTTTGTCAAGCTCAGTTCCTTCGGTCTGAGCAGAGCATAGCCCAAAAACCCGAATTGCGTGAGCACCATGTTCTTCTGAGTGATGGCACCCGCCCCGCCGTTCACCGATCTTCTGGAGTTGATGCAGTGCTTATACCGGATCACGTTCAAACTTTTGTACAATCTGAAAAATGACCCCTGAGTATCAAAGAACCATCCTAGAGCGAGGAATTAACCCACAGTAATTATTACTTAAAATAATCCTGGGGAAAAAAAGATCATCAGAAAAGAATTTCATCCACGCTCCAAGACGCGTTTCGAGGTGCATATAGAGGTATTTAGGCGGCTGGATCTTATCTCATAGTTTCAATGTTTCTAGCATTTTTCTATGAAATGATGATCCTTTTTATGCCGACCTTACTTTGAATTTGGATCTTTGAAGTCACAGGTGTACAGGTAATTAGTGTGTAGCACGGTTTCCAGGTATCTCTTGAAGGCGGTACAAGGCGTGGAGCTGGACTTTGTGTACGTCAAGACCTATAAACGTCGAAGTAATTCACGGGTCAAGGTCGGCGTTGCAATTAGAGTCATTCGTGGAGTGGTATTGAACTTTTGCAATTACTTTCAGGATGGTTGGGATCACGAGAACCGCGACCAGCCCCAGAGTACTCGCACCCCCCATGGCGAGCTTGTTCCTGCGGTAATATTGCTGGCCTCTGGAATCATGATAAGGATTGATAAAGTCATAAGACAGCCAGTTTGGATCTTTATCTCCCACCTTCTGAAAAGTTCCTCGTTGAACCACTCCGGCATGTCGTCGGGTGTGATCTCGGACGGGTTTGGGTCTATGTCCTCCTTCTCGGCCATAATGGCATCGAAATGATCATCCACCGTCGCCGGCTGGACTGCGGGGCAAACAGTGATTTATAACACGAGGCACGAGTTAAGACCACGTAAAAGATAAATCACCGTCCCTACTTCCTAGATAATAAATCCCGCAAATCGACGCCGAGACTAGACTAGCACTTTTCCACTTGTCGGGCGTCCCGCCATAAAAAACAATGAGTTTAAAGCATAATCCCAAGTTTTCAGGGAATTTATTACTAAGTAGACCATTCAATTTTTAGCGAATAGTTCCCGGATAAACAAGTGGACCGATATGCCCGTGATAAGGCCATTATCATATCGCCTTTCGTACCGCTCTCGAAATGCTGAGAAAAATTGTTATTCGGTTGTGTAATACTTATTTCTGTTTATTCCTCTTCATAACTTGGCGATAGGATCGTATCGTGACGGTAATAACGGTGACCGATATATGCCTCGCATAATTTTTAAGCCACATCTATTATGGAGGTATCGCGAATTGAAGAATTGATTCGATCGATCATTTCAATAAAGGGAGTAACTAAGACGCCTCTCTTGGTTCTTGCCAGCGCGTGTATAATTCTTCCCCACACATTTCTCACCTCGATCGAATTCCCACGGATTAAGCCTGGCGTTAGCTTATCAAAACCGCAAGAATATCCCATTTCATCGCTCCATTTTTCCCTTTCAAACCATCCACAAGATATTCACGGTAAACCCCTTCTCTCCATCACTGACTAGTATAGACATCTCCTCCATTTTCTGCGTGGAAACAAATCGAGAGAGGAACCCAAGAATAGATCACCCAGCTGAGTATAGATCAGCTGTCCTAGACTGAAAATCGCCCTCGAAATTCACAAAAACGATCAATACCTCTTTCCAATCATTTCGAAACAGACTATCAGATCGGCCGATAAGTTCGTACCGTTTAGAAATTTAAAATCGTATCCCCTTTCGAAGACGAAGAAGAATGGATTCGAGTAATGTTATCGAATGTTCTTCTCGAGATCCATTTCTTTTTACCCAATATCAATTGCAATTCCACTTTTATTCTATTTTAAAAATTAGGCACTTCTCCGAATTCGTTGTCAGTTATTATCAGCTTATCCGGCACTCTCATGTGAGTGATGTTATCGAATTTTCTTCTTGAACTCCAATTTTTTTTTTTACATAGAAAAACGGGGCAAATTTTTATGAGAACCCAATATTTGTGGCAATTCTACTTTTATTCTATTTTTAAAATTACGCATTTCTTATCGGTTATTATCAGCTTCTCCGGCGCGACGAGTACGTACCATCGTCGATGTGCACCTTCCTCATTTTCCAGCGGAGGAAACGAAAGAGACGGAGGACCGAGAGAGAGGTCTAAGGAGGGATCTCCACTCGATCGATGTGGGAGGTGCGGACTCGGATTCGCCCGGTTCAGCGAACGGACGCGAACTGACAGCAGCTCTGGCGAACCTTGCCGCTCGGAGGGAAGACTTTCTACTTCGCGTGTATGCCCCTCCGTACGTACACGCGGCCTCGCGCACATACTCGACTTGTCCTTGCGGATGCATGCGTCCGCCTCCAGTTGAACTCGATCCTCGTGGATCGTAACGGGGACTGAACTTCGCGAGTCGTTATATCGCACAAATCAGGTCGTCGCGACGCCCTAATCAAATTTCCCGACCTGGGTCGCCGGCGTCGACACGGTGTAACACCTTGCCAGAACAAGAAAATTTCACTTGTCGAGATTTCCCGATGGGTATTAAAACCTTTTTTTAAAGATTGATGATGATTGAAATCCCATGTCTTTACATCGCACAAATCGGGTCGTCGCGACGCCCTAATCAAATTTCCCGACCTGGGTCGCCGGCGTCGACACGGTGTAACACCTCGCCAGAACAGGAAAATTTCACTTGTCGAGATTTCCCGATGAAACCTTTTTTTAAAGGTTGATAATGATTGAAATGATTGATAGGTTGAAAATGATTGTCTTTACATCGCACAAATCGGGTTGTCAGGACGCCCTAATAAAATTTCCCGTCCTGGGTCGCCGGCGTCGACACGGTGTAACACCTCGCCAGAACAGGAAAATTTCACTTGTCGAGATTTCCCGATGGGTACTAAAACCTTTTTTTAAAGGTTGATGATTGAAATCGCAAGTCTTTACATCGCACAAATCGGGTCATTGCGACGCCATAATTAAATTTCCCGCCTTTGATAGCTGGCATCGAAATAGCGCGTCGATACAGTGCGAGACCTCGCTAGAATAGGAAAATCTGAGGGAGAATTTTCTTGAGATTTCACGATGGGTGCTAAGGCGGGTTTTTGAGGCTTTAGAGCCTCCAATGAATCATGTGCAAGCTTATCACATAAGATCGTATCAAGTCAAACGAAGTTTCCGAGCAAACGCGATACCAATTTACAGCAACTCATGTGACGAGCATTAAACCATCCCGGTGACGCAAGGACAATAAAAATGTGCGAAGAGTTGAATAATTCATCCCAATGTATAAGTAGCGACGCATAGATGGGTTCCCTCGGGAAAACGATTCTATTCTGTAATTGCTACGCCGACTCGCGTCTCTATTGACATCCTCGAAACTACGTTGCACCTTCGATTTCCTCTCTTAACGAGGTGCACTGAAAATTCATGAGAGAAAACGCGCAAAAAGGAGCTGCCGCGCCCGTCTGGTGAATGAGTCTCTTTTTTACGATTTATGTTATTGCTAGAGACGATCAGGTCGTGGCGGGGTAAAGTTTCCTGCCCAGGAAGATCTCTTCTGCATAAAGTTTAGCCGGAACGGTAGACGCCCTGTTCGGGGGGTCCTGGACCCCGAGTTTTTCTTTCGACATCCTTGGATTAGAACGAGACTTTCTTCCGGATCGTAGTTCGAGGTAGAAGACCACCGTGGACACGAAGAGGCCGAAGATCAGAAAAGAAAATCCTGCTCCGAGAGGTGTCAGGGCCAGGACCCTCGCAACTCCATCGCTTTTGTCCTGTTCCTTCAGGACCTCTCTGAGACTCAGCTTGACCCGACGACGTATGACGTCCTTTTGGTGGAAAATGGTGATGCCGCCTTCCCGCAGCCACAGCATCAACTACGAACAAGATTCTTCGTTAGATCTTACAAAATAAGAAGTGTACCAATAATGCATTAAATTAATAAATTAAATACTACAAGGATCGACTGGAACATTGCACGATTTCGGAGTCTTCGACACGGGTCGTCCTTTACTTCCTAGAAAGTCCGTGGGGAAATAAAGGAAATTTTAGCATTATCGCTGCATACGATTAAGAATTTCCTGAGGTGTTCCCTGAGGGACTCAGCCTCTTATCTTTCTTGAGGAAACTTCCCTCGTGTTGAAATCTATTTTCACGGACTTGTCACAGATCGGTATCGGGCTTTCCGCGAAGCTTTCTCTATTCGGCGATAAATTGCCGTGTTTACGGTATGTAATGTCAATTTGTACCGTGCTGATGGGTTCCAACAACCATGGTTGGACGGCGAAGCACGCGTAGTACGTCCCGACCTTCTGCCTCATCAATCTGTAATTCTTAAGGCGTAAGATAGACTGGTGAGCAAAGTAGAGAACGAACTGGTAGGCGTTAAGTACAATAATGAAACCAGATCGTGATCTGCATGCGGTCGATGGACGAACCTTGAGTTCCTCGTTGGTGATGTTCACATCGGGGAAGAAAAGCTTGCCGACGAGTTTTCCAAAGATGGCCTGGTTACCCCTTTTCACGGCCGCTTGTCGCTCCTCGTCAGAATTGTGATAAACGAACTTCGAGGGCATCTGAGACTCAAAGGGGTCCTGGAAAAAATATTATCGATCTCTAAAGTTATTCCCGAATTTTCCAGGAATTTATTTTCCTCGTCTGTCATTATCTCGGTTTACCTTGAAGTCGAAATAATCGCCGAAACGTGGAGTCGCGCCAGACATGCTCCAGGTGAGATTCGCCTTCAGGAACTGGCGAACGTTATCGATCCTGTAAAAAAAATAAATAAAATCCCGAACACACATTAATTTATGCATTTTGTTAAACGAATATCTAAATATTTATGTAGTTCACCTTTCCTCGTACTCGGAGCTGGCTAAGCTTGCAGCAAGACTGCTGCAATAGGCGGTGACAACCAGGAGGCCTGCAATCTGCCACAGGTGCAGTTGCATCCGGACACTCTCTGTATCCGTTGGTGTCCAGGTCCCCACCAATCGTCCCATTAATTCGGTCATCGTGACGACACAATTCCGGTAGCCTGTGTATTTTTTTGTCTATTTTAATTTCCGGGCAAATTAAAGTAGAAAAATCTCTCCAATTCATTTTATGGGACGACTTACGTCTCGGCATTTTTGGGTTAATCCAAGCCCGAGTGTATAAATAGCTACTTTTCAGTATTAACATAGCAACGATTCCCAGCCACACTTCGACAGTAAATGGTCTAGTTAGTGCCCAAAAGCTCGTGCGTAGCTTCGGACGTGGGACCAGGAACCCTATGTACAATTGATACCAAGCTTCCGAAAGATTGGCGAACTTGTAGTGGTCCGTTTTTAGCCAAATACTGCTAAACGCGATGTCGACCTATGTAACGTAAATTACCTCCATGCAACACCATCGGATAATTAAATTCCTATAAATAAATCGATCTAGAACAGAAAATGATCACCTCCTTCTCGATGATCATGCCGATCATGCCATCCGTGAAGAAGGTATCGTTAACCTCCCTGCCGTACCTGAAAATGTTATAAAAAGAGAAATTTAACTCTTGCCATCGTGATGGCGTTTATCATACCTGTGTCGACCTAGGGGTCTTCTAATCATCCACGTGAAGTTCAGTTTTTCCGCCATGAGCATGAATATTTGCATCTCGATCCCGTCCCTCTCCGTATCTGCAACGCGGTCGTAATCAAGTATTAAGATTAATTAAATTTTCTTGCAAATTTTCAATCTCAGCTCACCGTCGTCCGCGAGGAAGAACGATACCTCGGCACCGTTGTAGGTCTTGTTCACCGTTTTACTCATGTAAGTAAACGGTGGGTTGTAAAAGCTGGAAGCTTGCAGGAGCCTTCCGTTAAAGTTGACAATTCTCTTGTCGTAAATCAGCTCCTTGTACCTTAAAGCCGATTGTCGTCGATGGAACGAACGTCCCTCAACAAGTAGATCGAGATACCGTACCGCTTCATTTTTTTAAACATTCTCGGCCTTAAATAATTCGCCGAGAGGCTCCATATGCCACTTGGTGAAGCGAGGTTTGCATCTGCATTGTTGTACAGATCAACGTCGAAGAGCATCGAGTCTTCCTCGAGGGTCGAGTCCACGATGATGAGCAATTCGGTGGTGGAGATCTTTGAAGGGACGCTGCAACCGGAATACAAATAAGCATGTAAGAAAGATAACGTATCATTTATTTAGAATTATCTCTTAAACTCTCATTACTATGTCAAAGCGTCCACGAGCTGTTCCTCGGTGGAAGCCAGGAGGAAATAGCCTTGGCAGTCGTAAGTGTGTCTTTCAACGAGATACTCATATGGATAAATATTGATAAACCTCCTGAATAGCGCGTTAATACCCGAGGTCGAACCTAAAAAAAAAAGGGAGCTCGCAAATCAACAGTAAAAAATCAATTTCAATTAACGATCCCCTCTTAGGAAAGTTTACATACCGTTTAAGTAGACATTGCAGCACCTGGAGAACCTGAAGGAGTGCTTGACCATAGTCGTGAAGTTTTCCTCGGATATCCAGGAATCCGACCAGGCTTCGACTGCCATTTCCTGTTTTCCGCCAGTGACAAAATAAAAAACGGAACACAACATGGCGCTCCAAATTGCCCAGTGAAAAAACGAAACGGTGACCATCTCTCGTCAGCCTCGATATCAAGTACACCTTTTTATCAATTAAAACCTTCTCCGAGTGTGAAGTTTCATTTAGATTCGAGGTTGTGCAAGATGCATGGCCATTGACACTGCGCCAGTGATAAGCAGCGTCTGATAAGGAGCACTTAAACCGACGCACACATTAGGCCAATTGCGAGATGGAAAGCGAAATTGTTAGTAATTTCACATTTTCGGGGAAGCTAAATTATATTTCTATTTTTTTTTTCTTTTTCCGTAAAACCGCGTCTTTATCGACGTGTACGAGAAGTCTGAGAAATTCGAGGTAAGAGGAGACCCATTTCACTCGGACAGGTGAGAAAGGTAAAGTGCGCCCTCGTGGGTGTCCCTCCCTTATATATCGCCTCATGTACACGTACATTGACACACGGGCGTACATTTACAAACAATCCGGCAGACAAGGAGTATCTTACGAGTCGTACAAACGGTGATACATCCGTTTGGCAGATATTCAATTACGGCTCTCGAGGCAACATAACGACTCCGTGTCAACACCAGGAGCCACCAATTACGCATACGTTTGGTGATAATTGACAGCGTGTTTGATTACCGTCAAACGGTACCGGAAGGGAAGGACTATTTATCCAAGAACGATCCTCAATGACTGTATTCGGCCGTTTCGTGAAAAGAATCGCACCCAAGAAATCGAGGGAGAAATTGTAGCACCTTTCGCGAGGGAGAATCATCCCACCACCCTCGCCATTACAATTTATAATTTAATGAGGACTCATTTTCGAATTTCGAGCGATTGATATCAACGAGTAACTCGGTAGTAATTACTTCAGAGGGGTCAGAAGGGGTCCTCCCGGATGTGGGTCACGAGGACTCGTTAACCCTCGATAAGAATGAGTAAACTCGGCGTAGCCGATATGATCGTAATAACTAAAGTCGAAATAGTAATAGATTTTCGATTATGCCGAAAGAGCAAGAAAGTACCCACCCCTATTGATCACTCAATTGACATCGTTAACTAACATCGGAAGGCAATTGGAGATAAACCTTCTTATCAGTGGAGCAGGGCCAATACTTTCCGAGACCCTCTGCGCATCCCCGCAAATCATTATCTAATCAGCGCTGATGATGTTTTCGTATACTCCGGAAGGAGATACGATCCCTGGTTGATCATGCCAGTAGCTTGTTTGCCATGATGCATCAGTCGAGATGCGGCTTTAAGAGTGACTAGTACTTGCCGTTGTCTCTTTCGACGTGACCGTTTCGACGACTTCATGTTATCGACGCCACTAGTGGCACTGAGACCATTAACCACATTTAACTCGACCGGTGTATTTATTAGCATTTTAATCGCCGGGTCGTGGATACCGCGCAAAGTCGACTGTGGTCCCAAGAAAAAGTGCAGCCAATTGTTTAGGGAGCTTCGAGCCGACCAGTGCAGGCTCGAGAGACAAAATTAGCTTTGCGATGATGCTGCGAAGATGCGCTGCCACGATGACAAAGGGTAAGTGAGCCGGGAACAGTCAAGAGTCGTTTGGTCCAGTTAACTGAAGCGAGTGCTTCATCATTTTCGCAGAGAGGAGGTTCTCCAAGGTCGGCTTCGTCGGCCTCGGAAACATGGGCGCAAAAATGGCAAGGAATCTCCTGAAAAAGGTAAATCCATTAATATTCATTTTGACGACACATGCACCCGTAGTGTCAATAAAATCAATTTTCATAAGTACTCAATTATATAAGCGGCTGTTTTTCATTAATTATTCGTTATAAGAATAGCGCAACCAATCTATCTTTTTATTATGCAGTGATTATGTCATGATTTAAATAAATTAATCCATTCGATTTATTAAAAAAAATTCCGTTTTAAGGTAACTTATTCGAGTTCGAGGGGGATAATTGGTTAACGATTTTGATCAGTGGTCCCTTCCCAACGCGCGTTGTGTAAATGAAGTAATAACACTTGTTTGACATCGATTCAGGGTTACGGACTGACCGTGTTTGATATTAATAAAGGGGCAGTCGCAAAATTGGCCGAAGTCGGGGCCAAAGGTGCCGAAAGTCTCTCGGAGATATCGGAAGACTCTGAAGTGATCGTTTCCATGTTGCCATCTAATCAGCACGTTTTGGATTGTTATCTGGGAGAAAATGGAATCCTAAAGTAGGTCTTGAGATTAGGTAAAAGATTGACGTGGTATTAAAATAAGGAATCTTCTAATTCGAGGAAATTAATTGTATTAATTTTCAGGTCAGCGAAAAGAGATGCTCTTCTGATCGATAGCAGTACGATCGATCCCTCGATCTCCGAGACGATCGAGAAGGAAGCTCGAAATCGCAACGTCCGATTTATGGACGGCCCCGTATCTGGCGGTAATTAATTCCATTAACTAATCTGATCATGACTTGATAAAAATGAATGAGTAAATGCTTTTTTTATAGGTGTTAAAGGCGCCGAGGATGCAACTTTAACATTTATGGTGGGAGGCTCGGAGTCCGATGTTAAAGACGCCAAACCCATTTTGGAAGCCATGGGCTCGAACGTTGTGCATTGTGGAAAAATTGGCACGGGCCAAGTTGCTAAATTATGCAACAACATGTTGCTAGGAATTAACATGATTGGAGTAGTTGAGGCTTTTAATCTGGGAGAGAAGTGAGTGAACTTTTGATAGTTTGCATATGGAAGCAAGTCTTTTTAATTTAAACTAAGGATGATCATTTTTAAGTTGATAACGTAACACGTGGCACTCCGTGGCGAGTCCAAATGCCGGAGATATTTTCGATTCTAAGGCTTTGTGAAAGGATCTTGAAACGGCCAGTGATCCACTCGTGTAACGCGTCACGATGCTTCGGCAGCCTTGTAGGAAGGTCTTACCACGTGCAGGTCATAAAGGCAAGACATTGACCGTCTCAAGAACGTCTCACGCACTTTTCTTATTCTTTTCATTCCTCTGATAACGTCAAAACGTGGAACAACCATAACGCTACTCCTTCGTTCAAAGTATCGCCGGAAGAATGATCCAGGAGCAAAAACCAAGATGGCGGCGATTCCTTAAGAGATCGAATAATTAACCGTTGCATAATGTAAATTAACAAGATAATTCGGCGGCTTCGTAGTGAAAATTAGCGTGTAAGATTTTTCTTCATCAAAATACATGCATAATAGCTATGTTGCACTTTTAGGCTGGGCTTAGACGCTAAATTACTGGCCGACATCGTCAACTCCAGCTCGGGACGCAGTTGGGTCACCGAAGTGTACCATCCCGTTCCTAATGTGCTACCCGGTGCACCGAGTTCCAACGACTTCCGGGTGAGCTGGACAGTTGTCTGTCATTTATTTCGAGCCGTAATTTCTCGTGAGGACTCGTCAAACCAACTTACAGGTTTAGCCGGGCTTCGGGATTACGTTAATGGCGAAAGACATGGGACTCGTCCAGGATATCGCAACTAGAACTGGCGCGCCGGTTCCACTTTGCGCGTTAGCTCATCAGGTGTACAGAGCCGCCATTGTGAACGGCCTCTTCGAGAAAGACTTCAGCGTCGTTTATAAATTCCTACGGGGCGAAAGAAAATAGTAAAGATAAACCTGGCTTTTGCATAGTTGGTCGAAAATACACTGACGTCGTTACAACCGCCGTTCGTGGAAACAACGTGTCGCTATCTGCCGTGTTCTTCAAGCAATGGAGGTTACGCCTTCTCGAATCTGCAGATGAACAAGCCTAAATAAGTGAAGTAATTTTAATCTTAGGTGTAATTGCTTTTACATCGTATTATGCATAATTACAACCCGACGATGTATTCTGCAGAATGTTCCTAGAGAAGCTGGCCCAGAAAAGAATGCATTGTATATCTTACACCTTACGAATGTAATGTCTACTGTAAAAGAGAATAAATTGTATTTATTACCGCGGCTGTTTTTATTGTTTCCAACCTATGCCAGAGAAATAAGTATACACGATATTTATCAGTGTTACTGACACATTGATAACCAATCGGCCGATAACCGCTAATGCACATTAATGACAGAGATGAGTTGGGAGATGGCTGGTTGGGACCCGCGAAGTTTCTAGGAGCGATCGCACTCACACAGATTCGCTGCACGAGAGTTCCGTACGAGACACCGACGCGTGCCCCAAAGCTCCGCATCACGTCGCTTCAAGGCAACAATGTACTTAATAGCAGTAGATAAGTAGATAAAGTCAAATGGAGCGTCACGAGTATTCTTCCCTTACCATCAAAAGCGAGCAGTGTTGGTAAGCGTAGGTAGGCCACCACCGTCAACTGCCACATGGTATTACCATCACGAGTACGTGAGCCGCCAACGGCGACTGGTAGATGGTACCGCCATCGCGAGTGCGCGAGCTCCTATCAGAAATTCGGTACGCCGCCCTTGGGGGCAAAAAACTGTGAAACTAACGTACAAAACCAGAGGGCAGCACAGGATGCGATCGCACGATCCTGCCCGTGAGCAATCTCCCGACTCATCTCTGTTAATGACAGCTCACTTTATCGACAGATGCGATCTGGCTGCTTTCTCGAATGTCAGCCACGGAAAAAAGGAGGTAAACGTGCAACCGGTAAAGCAGGTTTCGTAGAGAGATAAGAAAAGGCGACAGATATTGACACTTACGGTTTTTAACCCCGTTTTTAATATAAAATATGATGCGAATCATTATTACACTGGTCCAGTTTCACATGATTCTTCAAGCTTTACATTTGGACGATGACTCTTTCCCCCTCCACGGCGAAATTTCCACAGGCGATTTATCCTACAAGGACGTAGATTAGACGAAAACTGCTGAACGACGCGGGTTAAAATATCTAGTCATTGTGACATAAACATAATTAAGCAGCAACCTTCGACGTTTCCGAGTTAATTTCTTTTGAATGTGCCACGGTGAGTCGCCGATCCTTGTTTCCTTTGCCGGTCATTTTCCCTATGCTCGTCTCAACGACGCATATACCGATGACGCCCTTTAGATCATGTATTCGGAAAATCTTAAGAATTCATTTCATCCTTACACACATATACTTACATCATTTGCGAGTTCGCTTGCGATATTCTTCATACATGTACTCAAACGGTCGATTTCTTCCGCAAGTTCGCGCCTAACTTCCTCGTAACATGGATCACGTAATGGGATCGCTTCTTCGCAATCGCCGGGCAAAAATGGCGGTTCTTTAAACTTCTCCCCCCAAAGAATCGATTTAAACTCGTCCTCGCAGGTCTTCTCCATGGATTTACTCGGTGTCACATTTTTCGCCGTGAAGTTTTTCGGTTGAGGAGGTACTACCGAAATTTATGGAGAAGCATTTAAATTTTCAATTTCCTAAAGGAAAATGAAGCTTTATATTCCAGCAGACTTACTCAGAACTTCTCGGGCCTGGTTCAACTTAAAATTCAGGAATAGGAGGACGAGAAGAGCTGGCACGAGCTTGACGGTTCCTTTAGACATGGTTTACGGATTGTGTGGAAATTAATAGACTGCACGGTTAATTTGGATAATTTAAGCCGATATGGACGTTGGAGAGGTTCGCTTGAAGTTCCGCCTGTTTTGTTTAGAGGATACTTTCCGTCACCATGACAATGACATCAAAACATTCCCCGAATTTCTCGGCGGTGATCAACTTTGGGCTCAATAAATGTGGATTGTAGTAATTATACGATATATTTCCTAATAATATCACTTAAACAATAGAGCAACAATAATAAGGCATAATTTCATATGTACACAATTGTTGTCTCCTCGCGTTAAACGTTTTAGTGGTGTAACATCGCGTTTCTCGGTGTACTAATTATCTAAGGCATATTAATAACGCATTATGTTTCCAAGGTCGACCTACGCGGTCCAGAAGTTCCGTTTCTGCCGGTTTTCTCCACGATTGAACTCTTTTCTTTTTTTTTTCCTTCTTTTTAAGCGATGCATGCCACTTGCACTTCTTCGGCCGACTTCGAGGATTCAAAATGGCCGCCATCGGCGCTACAAACTCGCGAACCGATAGTAGCGCCAATTTTGAATCTTCCTCTGTAAAGAGAACGTTTCGAAGCGGTCTGCCGAAAATTAGAGAACAGAAAGGGACAGCAAGTTCATCGTGGCCACATGGATAAAGGTATTTCATTCGAAGAGATTCTAAGGCACGAGATTCTAAGTTCGCGCTAATTAAGGCCCCGATCGCCCATCATCATTTAACCGCACCCAAGAATCCTAAAACTCGCGGCCGCGAATGTATTATTAGGAAGAGCTCCACAATACGAGTGACAAATCTCCTACTTCCCAGACGCGCCTAGAAAAAGACTTCTTCATTGAAAGAAGTCCCCTTTCCAGAAAGAGAAGCCAACGGCGCAGATCGACCAATGTAGTGGAATTCTGGATGAAACTAGATGGAACTAGGCGTCGCGAAATCTGGCATTTTTCTTCTTTTTCTTTTTTTTCTTTATAGAAACTCCAAAGGTCTCTCCCGTAGTATTCGGGCAAGGATATAACTCACGATCCCGCAGACTTCGGTTAAAATAAGAGAATTGACTTTATGGGGGGGCGTTAGTAGAAGGGGTAGAATTTAAAAGTAACCGGGCTGGGCCGACCGAGAGCGGCGGACGCAGAAACGACGGATCGAATGCTTTCCTTCGCGGGGGAATCAAGATACGCGTTTAAAAGTCGGGAGAGGTTGGGATGCTTTAAAAGATACGTGTATATAAATATCGAACATCACCATAAATAGAATTGCGTAGGGGGGTTAGGAATAATTGACTGATTTTGGTTTCGCAACGCGTGCCCTTTGCCAAATTCTGGTCGCGGTTTCCCGCCCGGCTCGCGGCCTCCACGCTGATTGGCGGTCCTGCCGTGCTCGGCGCTCATTGGCTGGAATCGAGTCCTGGATTTCTGCGCATCAGATGGCGCGCAATTCAATTCCGTAAGGGGTCCAGGCTCTCCAGGGAGAAGTCATCCGTACCGATGGAGAGCCCTCTGCTAAAACCGTCCTGGAATGAGAGAACGCAACATGTACACGTGACAAATACGGCTAGACATTTCCTACATAAATTGTCCCTCTACTAAGAGATGTTTTCGACTTGAACCAACTTTCATTTCCAAAAGTCGCTTGTCTAGAAGGCCGATGGCGTTTTCTAGTTCCTGCTGGCTAGGACTCGACGCCGCCGTCGTGGCGTCGAATTCTCCCATCTCGAAGGGATCGCTCGGCTCGCTCTTCAAGTTTGAAGGTGGTGCCGGGTTAAAGGGCACGCTTCCGAAGAGGTCCTCCTTCGCTCCGTTCTGCCTTCGCGAGTCCTTTGCCTTGGGCGGCGGCGCCACTGTGATTGAAATTAACAAGAAAATTAATCGGCACGACGCGCAGCACCATTAATTAACAAGGCAGATGATCCGGTATATTAGAAATAATTAAACAAAAAATCGTGAGAGGATCATGAATACGCCTTTTATTCGGAAACCCGATACCGGGGTATTTCCTTACACAACGGCGGAGAACTGACGGAGCCGTTGACCTGTGGGAAGAAGTTTCCAGAAGACGAGAGCTGGCCGTTGATCAGAGAGCCATTGTTCGTCGGATGACTGTTGGCGACGCCATTTGCTGTGCTTTCGTAAGCTCTAGGATTGAAGTCCTCCTCGAATTCATCCATCAGGAGGCCCTCGAGCTTCGTCCCTACCGAAGGCACTGGTGCAGGCTCCGTCCTGAAAAGAGCGATAAAGTCACTCCAAGACCCATTAGAGCATCCATATTTTTTTAACACAGATTGCAGAACAAACCCCATGAAGTCATCGTCGAAGGACTTCTCGAAACTCCTCGGTGGGACCGGAGGTGGTTGCTGAGGGCCGTTCTGCGTGTTTCCGTTGCTATCGCTGGAAGTGTTCATTAGTAGCTTGCTCCCGCCACCGTTTAGACAAGAGGGATCCGTCGACGATGACGTGGGCGACGACGGAGCTTCCGGCACGTGCAAAATGTGAGGGAGATTGTGCTTCGCCAGATACGCCTGCACGTCGGCCTGAAATGCATCGATCGAATCCTAGATTACACTTTCCACTAAGTCCACGCTACGTCGGTACCGCGTCTCCATACAGATTCCTACAGTTACCGCCTGGCAAAAGTAGCATGGCGACCGAAAGTAGTGGCGAGCAAATGTACAACCAAGACCAAGTCACTATTTGCACACTCGTGTCTTGGTCTTGCTCATTAAACCGATTTTTCTGATCATTTATCATCGAGCAGAAACTGACCTTGCCCTTGATGGCGGCGATGTCGTGCAATCGCTGCCTATAAAAGTTATTCTCGTATTCAAGCCGCTTGATTTTCTGTTGTAGGACCATGCACCGCCTTTGGGCCTCCAGGTCCTTCCCGGAGGTTTCTAGGAACCTTCGGTACGCCAGGTCGAAGGCCTGGCCGATCGTCAGGGTGATCTCCTCGGCGAGCTTGTCGCTGACGAAGACGAAGCACGTGTGCCTCTCGGCGTCTTCCTCTTTCGCTATGAAGCTGAAGAACTTCTTCTCGCCCTTGTCGTCGGCGCAGTACGAGATTCGGTGCAAAGGGTACTGGTGCATGATTCGCTGCGGAAGGAAAGATCCTGCGTTAACCTTGTCGTACCGAGTATGGGAACTTATGGGATATCGAAGCTATTCCTACAATGTCTTGCATTGTAGTAATCCAAATTTTTGCCATCATCGGTGTGCTTCAGATAATTAACTAAGCCACGACAACCATGGGTGGTTTAAATAATGTCTGAGGGGGCTACGCTCGTCTCTCCCATCCTGCGTCACGACGCGGTCCGCCGTCAACATCCCGGTTATTATAACAGAATTCAATCTCACCCGGCCGCCCTTTCGCTATATTCTATTCTACGATATTCCATACGCTCTATTAACGGAGGTACGACGTCGGCCACCACCGCGATTATTATAATTGAGGCCACGGATGGAATAACAGCCTCGGCTCCGTTCAAAATGCGCTGAATGGAGGCTATTATTCCATCCGTGGCCCCAATTAGGCTCGCCATTGCATACCAGGCGCCTCTTTAAGATAATCGCGGCTAAAAATGAAACCGATCAGCCCTTGGCTAGGGTGCCGAGAAGGTGATCAACCTTTGGGGAGGTCTTGGTCTTCGGCTCCTGGATGGCCACGCCGTCTATGCTGATGGTGAGCTCGACTTTTGGCGTCTTGGTGCCCTCGCTCTTCCTCAGCTGCTGGTTGAACTTGAGCTTGCATATCGCTTCTTTCACGACCTCGATGCCCTTCGGCTGGTCCACCTCCGTGCTGCCGAGGTACTGAAAAAGAAAGTGGAACCATGAGGAACCATTTATTACCCAAAGCGAAGAGCCCTTGACTATCCGTTTGATTCCCCGGTTTAGACTTCATATAGAAAAATCAGGAAAAAGGCAGCTTGGCTCTCTTCGCCCTCAAGTTAAGCACTACCGTGCCGTTCGGCATCTTCCGATAATGTTCTTTCAATGACCCCTGGGATTCAAATAGCTAGGGAAACCTTCACGGCGGAGGAAAAAGGAATACCAGGAGGACGATTCGCATTAACCACGGGAGAGAAATCCTCAGCGAGGAAATGTGAAATTCTCGGCTCACTAATTATTGGCCTTCCATTTGCGGGATGGGCTGACGTTCGCGATAGAGGGACATTTACCGGGACAAGATAAATACTCGGAAAATAATGAGATAGGCCGCATCCGTGAGCGAAATCTGAGCGGAGCCGTGGGGCGGCCATTTGTCGTCAGATCGGAGAGGGACGACCGGAACGTGGACGTCCTCGTGACAACGGTGACCGATGGTCAAGGCTTTATTCGGAGGAAAAGCCGGGAAAGGATCGACTGTTTACCACGGAACAGAATCGCCGATTACCGGCCAATCAGGAATACCGGACAATCGACTAGAGATGCATTTAGTCGCTCCTCTGGGGACTAATTAAATTCAACTGATTCTTCCTCGTCAATTCCTCCAATTAAAGATTTTCCAGGAAATAAAAAAGAAGAAAAAAAAAACATGAAACTCCTTCGCTTTTCCTTCGCTAAACCAAATTTATGAAAGCTATCAATCTCTACCTTGACTAGGTAGGCGATGTGGCCCTTTTGGAGTGTGTCCGGCGAGTGGATCCAGTTTCTGTTGGAACCTGCGAAAAATAAAAAGTCATACATTAACGTCTATTCTCGTCCCTGGATTGTTCCATAAGTTCACGGAAGAAAAAAAAAAAAAGAAATCCAATGCAGCGAATTTTCTTCGGACATAATTACACGTTTAAATCCAAGGTAAGCCGCAAGAAGTGATCACCGGTGCCGAAGGATACATTGTTAATTAATCCAAGGCTTGGTCCGTTGGAATAAAAGTATTACCTTTTCGAACGTTTACCAGACCCGACCGCGAACTTACGAAACGACTCAATGAAATATTGCGCTATAAATGGTGCGGAATGATTTTTTTTTTTCGACGCAAGGAAAATGGTACTCTCTATGCCAAAGTGATATATCGACTCGCCTCCATTCTTGCTCGGCTGGTTCTTATTGTTCGTCGAGTTTTGCGCCCACTTAAGCAGCGTCGAGTTCCTCATCTTGTCAGCTTGGTGTCACGCGGCTGCCAGATTCCTGAAACCAAATCGAAACGAGATTAAGTACGTCAGAGAACCTTCGGAAATCGCGTAAGGAGGAGCCGTTGCAACGACCTCGCCGAGATCTATCCCTGACACGTAAATATATTTATCTGGATGGATTTGTTCATTTATACGACTTTCTGAAGTCGCATTGAGGGATCGAGAGAATCTCCCACACGTTTTCACGAAGGAATTCCATCCGGTGAGATAAGGGTCGCGCGGAATTTCCACGTCCTGGTGTGGGTGGAACGCAGATAAGGATAATACTCATGGCGGAATAGAATTCGTTTAATCGAGCTGATACTCTATGCAGCGATTCCGCACCGAAACGATAAAGTCCTTCTGTTCAAGATGTATAAAAGATAAGTGCCGTCCCTTTAGAGGAATAACCCATCTAGGGGATTCACGTGGTTCGTAAGTATCCCAATATGGGATTTTCATACGTAAAGCAGCGCCACGGACAGGAAGCGGACGCCGCGTGTACAATGTACAGAAAAACTTTCGCATAGAATTCCCGCCTCATGGTATGGACGAAATAATACTTTATGCAACGATTCCGCACTGAAACGATAAAGTCCTTCCGTTCTAGATGTATAAAAGGTAAGTGGTGTTCCTTTAGAAGACGGACACGTCTAGAGGATTCACACGGTTTGCACTCTTCCCAGGTATCAGCGCTATGGACGGGAAGCGGACGTTGCGTGAACTATGTAGAGAGAGAAAAAAACCTCGCGCTCTTTCGACTATTTCTCTTTCCCAAGGGAAGCTTTCTACTGGAGTTTTCTCGAACGGCGATCGAAACCGCAAGGTTAGATCTATCGAAAGGCAGACGAGTTTACGGCCGTCGACGTTTTTTTATCCCCTTTGTTTGCTTCTATTTTAGCGGGCGTTACTTTCACTGATCCATATACTAACTGGATAGCAGATACCAAAATGGCGTGACGTTCTCAAGCGACGACAGCGCCTCCGTTTATGGGCACATAAACTAATGTTCTAACATTTGCGCATGCGTCTAAACGCGTTTTTAACTACAGATAGGATAATAGATGTCAAGAGAGGTGCCTTGAATTCGTCGAAGCCCTCTATATATAGAACAAATAACTATCCAGTTAGTATATAGATCAGTAGTTACTTTCTACGCCGCCGATACCCAGAAGCGGCGAATAGGTGCAAATTGTTGCACGGCGTGTCGGTTTCTATGTGTGATGTATAATTCATGGTGGGCTCGCCTGTGTGTGCGTGCGCGTGAAGACGCACGCAAGGCGGCACACGTGCGAGCCCCATGGCTGCGGGCACGAAGTACGCATCACGTGAGAACGACTCACTCCCGAGTTGGCGTGTGCTAGGGCGCACTCGAGACGACGCCGCCATCTCGCGGCCGAAAACGGAAGTAATTAACCGTCCTCGGCAGAAAATCCCTGAATTCCCCAAGAATTCCATACATATTTGTCGAATAAGCACCCAATGAAATGATACATCAACTCGTAGAGTAATTTAGAACACGAGGAAGGCATTTCTTAATTAAAATTGCAGGGAAGCCAACGGTGCAGTTCGATGGAGGCAAACGGCTGCAGCCTTCTTCGAGGAAGGAAACGACGCCAGTTAACGTTCGCACGTGTCGAGGCTCGTCGCAATTGGTACCAGGTACCTCCGGATTAGCGGTCGCTCGGTTGTAAAACCAGCTTAAAGCGAGCGAGTCGGATCGCTGCGGTGTGAGCCGGTGCTTGCCCGGTCAGCCTTGGACCCGAAGGCCAAATCCTTTCGCGTTTCATCATTCCCCCGATGACATTACTCATACTTCGGAGCGCCCTCTAGGGAAATCAGAATATCCGAGCAGATGGCGCTGCGAGCACTTGCGGAATGCACCGCGACTTCCATAACCTCTCAAGGTGTTGCAGAGGCTCCGCGCGTCGAGTTCTTTCATTTCCCAACAAAGGGAAGGAACGGTTCACGTGCGAACTTAAACGCTTACGTTCTCCTCGCCAAAGGAAGAAGCCGGAAGAAAAACAATTCCCGGGATTAGGAAAAGAAGAAGACGCGCAGAAGACGGGGCAAGAGGTCGGCCGGCAATCCCTCTCGAACCATTACGCGACTTTCTCATTTACAATTCATTTCTACGACGTATTAACGGCCGCGTTAAGCGGAATGTCGACTCTTGTCATCTCGAGGCCTCGCGGATCTCTTGAATAATCGTCGCGCTCATCTCGAGGTCTAAAATAGAGGATGTGTCGCTGTCGCTCGTAAACCTCGGAAGAACTGGTCGCATATGCCCGACGAATCGCGTAATTAGCGATCGATCGCGACTAGAAATCGAGAAATAATGCTACTGTCTGTTTTAGATGGAAATTACGTGCCCAAGGATCTTCCCTAGTATCGTCCTCGACGACGGATGCGTCGGATCCGAGCGGATTGTCCAGACGCATCAGGAGTGGGCCGATCAGGGCCGATTACGCAGGGCTCGACTCTATACGCGAGTCGATAGCGCAAATTGCGAGACAATCGCCGGACAATCGATTTTCGACCCTCCAATGCGACAGCCATGCATAGGTAATCTCCTTTTTTCCCTGTGCCACGGTCCTTAAAAAAAAAAAATGGTAATGGAAAAACCGACTCCCTCCATTACTTCTTTCTGGCGGCAAATCCGTAACAATGGTCTCGTTTTCCCCCCGGGGCGTTTAAAGCCCTCCGTTGATCCCATTAAAGGTATCGAACCGTGCGAAACGGCCTCAGAGCGTCCAGAAATAAAAAATAAAAGGCCGAGATCAATCGAGCCGAGGTGCGGGAAGTTCCCCCGAAAACTAGAACAGGTGGAGTCGACCTGGAGGAAAGAAGGAAAACTCGACAGAAAAAAAAAAAAACACCCACGTGGAGAATTCCGCCGTTCTTTTGACCGGCCGCCATTACGCCTCCCACTGGGGGACATTCGTGACTGATCAATTGCTATGCACAGCGGCAAGGAAGAGTCACGTGCCGAATATTCAACTCTTCCGAGGTCGACATCTAACGCGCGCATTTTTCTTCCTCTCCTGACAGCCATCAATAACTTTCTCCGCCGCGATTAGGAGTCGCACGTACGACAGGATACGATCGGGGCCCCCAGGTGAACCGACGTAACACCGATATCTTTCCGACCTCAGGTCGTCGATCGAGGTTGAAGGACTCGAGCGACGGAAAAAAAAAAAAATAAAATCCAGAAAAAAGGAGACTGGAATAGATAAACGGGAATTAATGGCCGCGGACTTCGGGACGTTGCGCGAATGTTGCCTCTTGGTTGGACCTGGAGGAGGTCATCGGGTTATCGGATCCGCGTCAAAGATCGGCGATTAGCGATCGGACGGCGCCGAAGCGAGACGCAATTGTGTCTTTACCCGAGGCGCCACATTTCGACTTGACACGGATTTAGACGAGATCCTTGGAGAAAGTCTGGCATCTCGTAATCTACAAACATCTACGCCAATTCGAGGGGAAAGAAAAAAGGGTTAAAAGGTAGAAATAAACAAAAGATCTCGGTACGATTTTCCTTTTCACGGTCGGAGTACAGGCTGACGCAAAATCGTCAATGAAATGCGAAAACAGAAATGGAGAACATTCTCTTCTTTGGTTAACAAGAAAAAAAAAAATTTGGATTTAAAGGATCTCGGTGTCAGATTCGAGTTTCCCCTGTGATTACGGCGCTCCAGTATCGGGAGTACAGGGTGACGCAGGATCGGCAATAAAATGCAAAAAAATCGAGGACACTCTCTTAGTTCGTTAAAAAGAAAAATAATTACTAATCTAAAAGATCTCGATATCAGGTCCGAGTTTTCAGCTTTGATAACGGAGCACCGGTATCGGGAGTACAGGGTGACGCAGGATCGTGAATGGAGGGCGAAAAAAAATGGAGGACACTCATATTTATGCGAGTTATGCCGTGGAGGCTGCGGCCCGGTCGAGCCTAGATCAACCGAGAGTGCCGATGAGCGTCGCGATTGGATTAACGGTGATACTAATTGTCCGATACCGCCAATGGAGCTTGTAAACGAAGGACGGAGGGGTGAGAGGGGGGCTTCACCTTGAGAGTTACGCAACGTGGCATTAACATACGCGGCGTTACATCTCCACGCACGCACATAGTCAGGGCTCGGTAACGAGAGCGTAATGTACCCTACTGTACGAGCGTACCGAGACCGTGTAATGGCGGTCACTTGCGCCGAGTCTCGACCGCACACCTAACCCGGGGCTATTTCTTAACCCTTCTTAGGTGTACCTGTTCTATATACAGGGCGAAGCCGTTGCAAGCGGTACAGGTACTTCTCGTCATAATCGAGGATTTATTTACGCCAGGTTAATCTTTATGTAACGCCGTTTTAACGCGCGACAAGAGTGACTCGGAAGTCGAAGAATGTCCCGTTTGAGGTTAGAAACTGCGCGGCGCCACGGTAAGCGATATTCAGGAGAGACGGAGGAAGCGCGTGTAAAGTGTGAGAGAGAGGGAGAGGAGGGGAGGCGGCTCGTACGCGTAACGGGAAGCCTGAGAAAAAAAACGACGACGTTACTTTCAGTAACGGCGGACTCGGTCGTCTCGGCGTTCATGAGAATCAATGGAATCATTGCGAGACGCCGAGCGGAATATAAATCGGAGGCTTGTGCGCGTCCAAGGGTGCAAAGCGTCCCGCCGCCTCCTGAAAGCCCACCGGGCATTGAATTCCTGATATTAAGATTTCTTCACCTTTTTCTAAGTGACGTTCGTTAATTAAGAACCCTTATTTCGATCGTTAACGGCCTGAAATCGAGCGTGGAAACGTCGATGTGGGGCCGGTCGAGGATACCGCCGCCGCCATATTGGAAGCGCGAGCGAGAGGGCGGGTTAACGTCTATTCCGAATAAATACGACTTTCTCGTCGATGCGCCGGCGGTGCATAAATGTTTACGTCTGAAAACGCCAGGACATTCCGCCGACAGGAGTCATAGACTAGAGAATTCGCGTCGCCGGTCTCCAGGGAGGAAAAACTCGGCCGGCGAATAGCCTCAAAGAAGCCGGTAAGAGGGTCGACTGCCGTCTCATCGGCGACCGGCGAAAAAAAGTTACAGTTACATCCGGTTACACGGTACTTCGTGCCCAGACTCTCTGCCTTTACCAACCGCAATTCCTCCGCGGGTATTACAAACCGAATCTCACCGCGGATTAACGGCAGCAATCGCTTCTGGATTTCTCCGGGAGAAAATCGCGCGTCCCCGCCATTCCCCTCGTGGTGTGTACACAGCCGAGGAGAAATATTTATTTGTGCGATTTCCATCGCCTTAACGTTCCTAACGATCCCTACCACGGGATTCTTATCGCGTGAATAAACCTCTTAAAAGTAAATGCACAATTACCAAGGACATCGGACGGCTTCATTCGTAATAATAAAATAATGTATTCCCTCGCAAGGCGTCGCGGCCAACCCGCGGATAAACTCACCCTTAACCTCGTTACTTAAGGAGCTCCCGGTATCACTCGGGTTAACCATAAGCCTCTCTCGAGGTAACGTGCAATCTTCAATCCCAACACGCGTCCCCGGCGCTCCGAGTCGAGAAAGTGTGGGGCTTTCTCTATCTCTCTCTTTCTCCTTCTCTCGGCGGAGTTTCTTAGATTTCCCCGGTCGGTAATATGGTTTCTGTCCGGGCTCTGAATTCGCCTAGTTGCCAGCAGGCGCGTGGCGGCGCCGCGTTCGCCCACGAGCGAGAGGGTCGCCGAGTGCAGCCGAGCGCACCCGAGTGCAGCCGAGTGGACACTGAACCAACCGCGGCGACTCTCGAGAACTGACAATGCCGTTCGCGGAGGAGAGTGCGGCGGACTCGCCGCGCAGGTGGAGGCGGAGGGGGGGAAGGATGGCGGTGCCAGCCACGGCCGAGACCGAGCACGAGCGAGACGAGGCGCGACTGTCCGGCCGCTCCCGTCTGGATGCGCCCGGGGGTCTGTGTCGACTCCAGACTCGTGGTCGACTCGCCAACCGAGGTGCTAAGTCGCGGTGGACGGATTCTCTATCTCTGTTTATTAACCCGTCGATCATCGAAATTTATAGTACGCAGATAAGCACCGCTTCTCGAGTGACCGCCGAAGAGATCACCGAAGTTAAGCAACGTTGGGCGGGGTCAGTACTTGGATGGGTGACCGATCCACACACCTGCAGAGGTGTTGGTTTTTTTTATGTTCTGCCGTCAATTCCGTTTTTCAGGGGGAGCTTAGTTCGAGCGACGTCTAAAATGCACAGAGGGCTCAGCAAAGGGATATTAAGTACTATTACATGTAACTACAGAGTATAAGACCTGTAAAAGACAAATAAAGGGTATTACCTAAGCAGGAAGAACCATTTCTCTATTTGTCCTCCGAACGCATTTCGACCGGGACCCCGAGGTTACCGAAGAAAAGGAAACCAGGAATTGCTGCAATAGATGGTCTTGGGAAGAGATAGGTGAAATCGCTCTTACGCATGTAAACCGCGCGGTCGGTAAAGCGGTTCCGCGTAGAAACGCAGCTCTGGAGGCCCTCGACTTCGGGTTCCCATGGAATGGAAACAATGACGATCCTCAGGTGATTTCATGAAAACCGGGAGAAACTCGGGGCGAGGCCTCGCGACAGGATGCCCATACGTAGAGTTTAAACGCTTTGCCGTGTACACGGAGTCAGAAATTCACTCCACAAGTGCGAGCCATAATATATATATACAGCCGTGTGTATATATATATATCCGCGTGCTATGACGCAAGCGCATCTCGTGAAATGCACGCGCGTTGGTCCGCACAGAAGTGTATGCAAAGAGATCCACTCCGGAGGAATATTCCTGAATTTCGTGACGAAGAACGAAAACACGCCGGAGGCGATTATATCGCACGTGGACGCGCACTGTGGGAATACTTTCGTAATTCGAACGTCAAATCACGGGAAATGATCGCGGGCGTACCACAAGATGGCCGCGACATCTTGCGAAATCGGCGCATCGGTGCTGCCGGGCCCTAATTGTCGGATAATAAGCGGACATGCCCCTGAAACACGCGGTACCATTAACTCGGCCCACACTCCGGACAAAGCACCACCTCGTACCATAGAGTAAATGCGAGCACCTCGGCGCGAGTGCATTAGAAAACACTTACACATTACGTACTTGCGCACACACCAGCGGACCTAGTGTGGAACTTCAGAGTGACCGCCGCGTTCCCGAGGAATCTTCTCGTTTATCCGGCGCGCATCTTATCTCTACCCTGCTATCTGCGGGAGGAAGTCGGGAGAAATTGTGCAAGCACTGCGAGTCAACGGGGACGGAGAGTTTAAACAATTAAATTAGCATAAGTGCGCGCCGCAGCCGGCATACTTAACAATCAACGCGTCCGAGCCGAGCGATCGCCCGGATCGGCGGTATCTTTTTACAAACACTCTTTTATCTCAACAAAACGAAGTCAGCCTCGTCTCCCAGATCATGAAACTGACCATTCCATGTTTAAGACCACCAAACGTACCGATAACGCGTATCGACAATCCAAGGCTCGATCGTCTCAGTATAGTAACTCCGCGAAGAAGAGGGGAGAGGGACTATAAAAGATGCACGGACTACAATAGGGGCACTTATGCCGGAGCTCTCGCAGGTGAAACACCTGTCCCCTTAACTGTGCTCTAAGGTGATCCCACCAAGACCGTATATACGTCCTAGAGCTCCGTCAATACGGGCATTTAGGCTCGAAATATATTCCCGGGTTCTTTTTTTTTTTCCGGTATTCTTCCAGATTTTATTTTCTGAAGTATTTTCGGCACGCCTCACGATTCCAAATCCGACCGGGGAGCAGGAAAAGTTAAACCTACCGGGTTTATACGTCCCCGGACTTTCCGCATGGGCGAGACCGTTCTAGCTGACGTCACGCCGATTAGATTTGTAATATTAAAAAACGGCGAGGGGAAGGAAAAAGGAGAAAAACGATACCGCCGACAAGCTCGGTCGAATTCCCGTATTTTTACGTGTTTCTACATGTGACTGCGGCCGAGTGTGCGTTTCTTGCGACTGGTTTTAAAATGCGATTCAGGGTCGACGTCTCGACCGGTTTTTTTCCCCCGGACGCGTCACCGATTGAGTCAAATGTCGAGGGCCTTGCCCAAGTTTTGTTTTGGCTACACCAGGCGTCGTCTAGGAAGCGAAAACGTCGACTTCCGTCGCGTTCTTCGGAAGTATCGACTCGAGGGACCTGAACTTGGGACTTTTTGTCCTCCACCCTGCACCTGCCGACCCTGAGCTCCAAATTTCTCATCGGTCACTGCGGTTCCCATCGGCGGTCCCGTCCGGTCAAGTTGCCCTGAGACCAGCTGTTCTCTTACGCCACGACCGTGCATCGCGCCCATGGCCACTGCGCGTTACTCTCGCTGAACGGCAGAAAAAAAAGGAGGGAAAAAGGAAAAAAAAAAAAAAGAACCGCCTCTAGAAAACGTCCCGGCAATCATGGCCTCGTTCCCCGTACGAGCTGATCGGGGGGATAAGCGGTGGAATAGTTTTTCACCTCACGTCTCTTCTCTCGGTGCTCCTTTTACTTGGCTCTTCCGTAGGTGTGCACCCCCGGAGATCCCAAATTTTCGGTGGTGGGGGACGACTCCACTACCCAGGCTACACTTTCTCCGGTGCAGAGTCCGGTCGCCTAGATCGCCGCAATCTAGAGACACGAAACTTGCACCCGTAACCTAGATTGCGATAAAGTAACTCCGCGTTTCTAAACCCGGCGCGCGGTTCTACGAGGCATCGAAACCCGCGAGATAAGATCCCTGGATCGTATTAGTTGGAACTTTATACGTGAATTTATCGTACAGCGTGTCGATACGTAGTCTCGGATGTTTAGGGGGGTTTCCCATGAAAGCGGAGAGCAACGGATTCGCAGCGACATCGGAATCCAGTCCGGAGTATCGGGCGCGCGCCGGTGGCGTCGCCACCGTCGCGCGGCCGGATCGGCTCGTCGTTTCCCTTCTCTTTCCTTCGATCCCCTTTTACCTCGTCTCTCGGGGCTTTCCTCTTTTTCTCCCGGTCTTTCTTCGTTCCGGTTTTTCTAGGGGCCGTCGGTGCGTCCCTCGGTAGGCCTAGCCCCGACCACTCTCGGCCGGGCGGATCGGTTATGCGCGAAAGCAGGGAAAGTACCTCTCGACTCTCCGAGAGGTGCGCGCGCCTACCGTGTGAACCCGCCTTTACCGGCCGGCAATCTTGAACAACGAACGCACGAGAGTCACCGACTCCGTAAGTTTTTCGGCCCTTCGCCGTCGCCCACCTTCCCGGAAATCCGCAATCGGGTGGATTTTCGAGATCTTTCCTCGACATAATCAGTCCCTTTGAGTATGTCGGTAATTCCGCCGTCATGAAACGATCATCACGATCGAGTGTATTAAATCTTCCTCCGAACTGGGTGCACCGAATCGCCTGAAATTAATTTCTTCTTTTTTTTTTCTTTCTTATTACGTGGGAAAGTTTTAAACGAGTGAAAGATTTTGCTGCACTCTGCCGGTACTTATACACTTTTTTGTTGGGCATTGCTAGAACGTAAATGCGCCGTTGCGATCGCAAAGGCTTCTCGCTTTGACCCTAGACTTTTTCTCCCCGTCCCAGACCCTGCGCTCCGAGGAATTTCAATATTCCTCGTTGCAAAATCTTCTCTCTTCTGCGATTCTGCAACTTTTCATTATGGTCGATGTATATGGCGCCGCCTCCAGCCGAGGAATTTCTAAGGAGAACGGTGTAAGCGGATACGCGGCTCGACGTCTAAGGTAATTCCAAAAGTTTCCACTGGGGGGGTTCGACCTGCTCCGGTTCTGAAATCTGGAGGAACGCGGTTGGGCCGTTTCCGTCAATTGGTCCGACTCTTAAACGGCCATTTTCACTAGATGCGTCCATACGGAACCATGACCCGCTCGTTCCACTTCTCGTGCCCTCTTCGACCCCTAAGACGCACCATAGAGGAAGCATCAATTCCTTTTTCTATCACCAGCATCATTTGGCATCTGGCGTTCGAAAATTCACGCAAGAAGTCATTTTGATAGAAAACAGGTTCATTACTAAAAATTGTACATTTTTTATTCATTCATAAAGTATAGAGCATAAGGTCATGTATGGAATATCATATCGGGTAAACGGCCTCCACGTCTTTGCTGGCACATAGGCACTCTTTTGTTGAAATTCTCCAGGACCTGATCACCAAAACTGGGAATTGCACGACCAGGAAATGACTCATGCAGTAATTTAATTGTTTCTCGGGCTGTACGCGTTGTTCTTTCGTGTAGCGCTCCATTTTTAATAACCCTGAACTGTCAGCTGTCACGCTGTCTTTTTTTTTTTTTTTTCGTTGGCAACACTTTACCGCACAAATGGCAGGAAATTCACAATCTTGCGTGAATTTTGTTACACCCTTTATCTTCTATCTTTCCTCTTGGTAACGTCAACTGGCGTCGACGATTAATCTCTCCTCGTCACGTGCACAGATATTTCACGCAGATACGCAAATTGCGATACACGCGCACGCGATGATGTCTGCATTCCGAGGTTTGCATTCGATACCATTGATACCCCACGGGGCGGGTATGAAAGTCAGATGGGAAACGTACGCCCCCTCGCCAGACGCCCAAAGAGGACGATTAGTGACTTTCCCCTAGGCGAGGATAAAGATGGCGGCCCGATAGCGGGGCGATGTGCCGAACTGCGCACTTCTTGTCCAGCTCTTATTTCTCTCTCCCCGGGCCGAATAATCGCTAAATCGCCTCAACGTCATTCGGCAGGGGAATAAGAAACGACACTTCGACGTCCCGTCGGCGGCGTTACGTAATGTCACTAGACATTCGTCGTGGAAATCCGCGTCGAGCCCGCGGGGACGCGAAATGAAACGGTTACGCCGGTTTAATTCCACGTTTCGAGAGGCCGGCTATCCATTTCACGTGATTAATAAGGACGATATTCGTCAACGGGACAAGGGATACATACGCGCCCGCCATTCTCCGAATTATATTCCATAATTCCCGCGGGCGAAAAAAAAAAAGAACACCGTCTCGAGTGCGGACTTTTTCCGCCATTTTGAAACCAAGATGGCGGACTGCCAGGTCCTTAAATTTACCGCTGAGCTTTTTCCACGTTTTGGGGATCACCGTCCTCGAAGATGTACGCGTACGGACCACCGGAACAATTATTTTCCAGTGCGGACTTTTTCCGCCATTTTGAAACCAAGATGGCGGACTGCCAGGTCCTTAAATTTGTCGCTGAGCTTTTTCCACGTTTTGGAGGTCACCGTCCTCGAAGATGTACGCGTACGAACCACCGGAACAATTATTTCTCATCCGGGGGGTTATTTTCAAGCTGTCGCGAGGATATCGCGAGTAAATCGCGAGTTATCACGCGCAGGTCACTTCCTTACGAGACCATTGAGTACTTTCTTTTCCTTTTTCTCTATCGCGCGGCTATCGGTGCCGTCGTTGTGAGGTCCCGGCGACAAAGAGAGGTTAGGCCTCGACCGGGTATGGCTGTTTACATGTACAGGGTGACCTTTAGAATACGGAACTCGTCGCACCACGGAACGGGCACCGTTACTTAGAGAGAGAGTACCGGCTGTACCGAGCGAGCGTAATGCCCGCTCGTCTCGAGTTATCGCCATAGAAGTTGGACAAAGTATGAAATTAATCGGGGATTTTCGATAGCTTCACCCACAATTTCGGTGCAACTGTATTTCCCGGCTGTGCGAACCTGGAACCTCCCGCTTAAGACATAAACAAAATTAACAGGCTTTTATTGGAATGTTTCGGTGTTGTAGGAAAATCCAGATCCTCTCAGAACCTTGAAAACGTTAAAACAACCATTTTCAAGATTTTTTTTTTCCCATGGTTTAGGCTCCTCGCACTGGCCTGCATTAATTTGCGCAAGTAAATCGCGGGGAGTACTTATGCTGAGGATTTTTTTTAAACCGATAGGGTTTGGTCCGGACAGCTAGGAAAATTCAGAGCCTCCTAGAACCTCGAAAACGTTAAAATGGTCACTTTCGGAATTCGTCAATTTTTTTTTAACAGCTCTGGTTAAAAAAAGAAAAACGAAGGATAGATAAAATACCACAAACAAAACTCATGGCGCAAACGTCTACGTCACGGAAACATTCCAATAAGCCTGTTAACTTTGTTTGTGCCTCAAACTGGATTCCAGGTTCGCACAGCCGTATTTCCCCAGAGGCTCTCGCGCGCCGATGTCTAAACAATAGAAGTCCGTAGGGAAAAAGGGAAATAGAACGAAAGGAAGAAAGGAGCGGGTAAAAACGAACGGACATCAGGCACGAAATGTGTGACGGACCTGGAGTGAGGTCGACAAGAAAGGGAAGTGAAAACGAGTCGCCTCGCAGGGGAGAGAGAGTGGGCGTGCCAGTGATACGAAAAGAGTTATCTAGAACAGAACACCGCGATGTACATCCACCATTAACCCTAGAACAATCGGCAGATATTTCTCTTTGTATAGGATGAGCCATTTGAAACAAGTCATTCCGACCCGCCTTGGTAGTTCTGGTGTTAAATGGCTTTCCACGCGACGGGATCGCCGCCGCCATTTTCCCCGGTTCGTCGCGTCGTCTTCCCGTTTCGCATCTCTCCGATATTTTTCCCCTCTCAGTAACGGTACGTGACAATATTTCAAAACAGCTTCCCCCCATTCGATCCCTCGTCCAAGGCCTCGCATTCGTTTACACGGTGTCATCCCCGATCGCGATCGCTACGTAACGATTCCGCCGCGGTTCCGCATTACCGGGATATCCCCGGAATTGCAGGGATCCTCCGACTAGTAATAAGAAAGGCGTCCTCGAAAACTGCGTAATCGCTAATCGGCCGTTTCTGCAATATTGTCAAATCGACGCGCCTCGTTCGGAGCGTAATTGCGCAACGACCTCCGATAAATCATTCCGGATGCGCTTAAACGCGGCTCCTCGCCTCGCACGCAATTAATGTCCCATATCTCGTTAACCAATTTATTAATAATACCCTTGGGTTCGGCTGTCGACGAGCGCTTCTGCGAAGCTATGTTTCCATTTTTCCTTTTTTTTTTCCTTTTTTTCTTCAATGGGCGGGTTATCGGCAGGGATTATGCAACGACCCTGATACATCCGAGTGCAATCCGCAGATTCCCTCTCGAGCGCCCCCTACCGATTAAAGGCCGATTCAGAGACGCGTCCGTATCACGTCCGTGACGTATCCACGCACTGATGAAAAATGGCCTTATAGGTTATATAATAGATTTATGTTAGTTTCAAAATACTCCTTTGATAACAAAAGAACACGTACCAACCTCACCTCCGTGCGTAACAAACGGAGTAGTCATTAATGGATAGTCGTGATGTGAAAGTGTAAATTTTTAAAAATAAACATTAAATTAAATTCGGTGCGTACCATTTCTAACGATATAATGGTCTGGAAAATGGATTGTGTGTTATTTCCATCTATGTGACTTTATGGATACGTCTGATACGCGACGTTTGAACCGGCCTTAAAGGCTCGAGTCAGCTTCGCGGGAGAAAGAGAGAGAGAGAGAAACAAGAAAATGATCTAAATCTCTTTAAAAGTGAAATGCGGTAAAAGTTCTCGCTCGGAGTTAAATGAGATCCCTCGCTCTCGTTTCGAGTGATCTCCGAGGTAACGGACCGGGCCTCGGCCCCGAAAGCGAAGGCGAAGGTCTCAAAAGTTGATGGAACCTTGCCGGCCACCTCGACTTTTCGAGTCGCTTTCTTCCGCGTCGGCGTCGAAGGTCGACCGAGGGAACGCGTTCGTTGCGCTCTCCCGGCCGGATATATTTACGATCTCGCCGTTGGACGAAGTCCTTGCGTGGTTTATTGCCGTAATCCCGATCCTCCTTGCCGAGTGACGCCCGGACTTTCCGAGCGCCGTCCGCCATGTTTACTCGGCGACGTGGAAACCTTCGCAACCCCGTTTAGTCACCAACCGGCTAATTTACGATCCTTTGTACTTCGGCGTGGCGCGAACAAAGGCGGAGACATCATTTTCGGTGAAATAAAGTGAATTATAGTGGAATAAACCGCGAGGAGTTGAATCACCGCGGCCGCCATATTGTTTTAGGGGCGGCAAGTCACGTGACCACCGAGATCAAATTATTTCAGCTTAAAATGGGATGGTAAGGAAATGCAAATGTTGCCTTAACCTTGAAATAACGAGTCGCACCGCGTAAACTCGGAATCGTTCGGTGCACCCGGAGGAAAGATGACTTCTGGGCAGACACCGGTTGCACGTCGCGGTTCCGACCAAAGGCACGGGTGACTCATCGGTGCAAGAGGGGCGCAACGTGTCTCGTTCCGGCCCTCCTCGCGCCGGCGAGGTTAGGCGAAGCGATTGACTTAAAGACGGCGACGCGAGGAATTTCTCCGAAGGTTAAGGTGGTCCGGTTCGGACAAATTAAGCAGAGCCGAGTCATTGGGACGTAAATATACAGTTCCGTCGGTAGGAAATAAGCCCTTTCCTTAAGGCATGAATCTTGACTCGAGAAGAAGAGGGACGCCATATGCAATCCAGTGGATCGACAGGTTTGACGACAAAAGTCAAACCTTGGCCTAGCCAGGGGTTACAGCAACTCTTAGAAGGGCTAACTCGTTAACCGTTGCACAGGCCTAAGGTATAAATCGGAGCACATTTTTGAGCCCCAGATTTGGTGAGATTACTCGATGAAGAGGAGCAATTCTCGATAAATGAAAGACCAGGATATAGATACCGGAGTAGATCCGACGCTTCGATCTTCTGGAGGAGAGTGGGGTGTTTCGGTCGGCGAGACTCGTTCTGGAAAAAGAGATCCGCGACCGCCGCCAGTCGCTGAGGCACGGGTCACGCGGGGAGCGAGAGGGGCGCCGACTGCACTTTTCGGCCCGGCGCGGGAGACAATGAAAAGAAAGTAGATAAAAGAAAGGACAGGAAACTCAGCCAACAGTCGAGGCTTCGACGTGTGAGGGTACACGTATAGACTTGTCCGCCGGGCGGAGATTTTTACATGCACGAGTCGCGAAACTCGACCGACGCCTTCCGAAAAACGAGATCCGCGCCGCCGCCGCGGGTGACACGCGGGACGAGAGGGGCGCCGGCTGCACTTTTCGCGAGGCTACCCGGCAGGGAGAACAATAAAAAGCTCACGAGTGAAAATTCCTCCGATCCGGCGGCGCGACCTTTGCGTCTCGCCGCCACTCGCTCGGCGATGTAGGTGCAGCCGGGGCTCGGATTGACTCGGCGCGGTCGCGGTTCGTAAAAATGCCGAAATAGAAAGTCCTGGATTGAAAATCCTCAGGGTAGGCGGAACGCCGTGCGCGAGCCGTCCTCCCCTCGCGGGTACACGCACCTGGGCCAGGCAACGGGATCTATTGAGACTCACCGGGCGGAGCGATCTGTCGATGGCGACTCGCCGATCTCGGGCGAATTCAGGCTTGACGTTTCCACGCGAGAGCGGCCACCGCTTTCCCTCCGAATAACCCACCTGTCCGACCACCGAGGCACACACTGACCGGCGGAGGCCGAGGGACTCGGAGGGAAGCCCGCCGCTCACGCGCGTCGACTGCCGAGTGGGGGTGCGCACGGGGACTGGCCGGGGTCTGCGCAGCGCCCGCATCGACCTATCAAGTGCCGCGGCCGCCATCTTGCCGCGGGGAAATTCAAACCTATCGAAACGTTTAACCTTAGTACATCACTTTTTGGAATTTTTCAATGATTCTCGCGTATTCTTTAGAACTGTACTCGGTATTGAAAATTAAATCGGTATGTAGATTCTTTCAATGTGGGTTTTCTTGCCATGTTACGTTTCTCGGTACCATCTTTGCAGATCTCGCGAGACCTCTGTGGCCGCTTTTGACGGCTTCGTATCCAACATGGCCACCTGATATGTAGCAGACGATACAGGTGGCATGAAAGATTGTAAATAAAATTCATCGACTAGACTTAATTATGAGTGGGAGGCTGCAGCAGGAAACGCTCGTCGAGAATGACCGTTTGGACGACGCAGTGGATCCCAGAGTTCAGGTTTGAGGCGTCGGAAAAGGGTTAGAAGAGCGTGTCACCACCCTGCAACGAGCACCTGCTACACTCATCTTGATCTGTACCTTTCCGTTCGTTTATGTACATTTTGTGCCATTTCATTCTGTTTGACATTTATTATACTTGATTGTTAACTCATCCTTTAGTCATTGTCTCTTGCTAAGGCTTTTCAATCTTCCGGGAAAGGGTGTTAGGAAGGTCACTGCTTGAAGTTTTTATGCATTTTTTATACTACATGGTGCTCTGTTATGTAGTAACAATATTTCTGTGTTGGACATTAAAGTTGAATTTTTTGAAAGTGTATTTTTAAAAGATCAAGTAGATTTGGTGTTGCAAGAGTTTCGGTGAGATTAGTCGCTAGTCGACGTGATCCTAAAGTGGGGTAATAATTGTGTTTCAGATTGAACTCGAACGACTGAATACAGCAACCGACGACATCAATAAGCTTGAAGTGGATCTAGACGTAAGTGCATCTTTGGAAAAGACCTGAACGTTTAAGCCCAAACTCGTGTCCAGTCTCAGCGACGCATCGCCACCGTAGTCGCGACACGAGTTTCAAAACTGGTTACGATTAGATTTCATTGAGGAGATTGCTTCTCGGCGTGGCCCGACAAATGGATAATGGGTCGAGTGGATCGTATTCTTAGTCTCGTTTACCATAGAGCTACACGTTATGACCTGTGACATCTTCCTGAAGCATTTTACTGCCGATACTTTTGTCGTGTGTCCTTGCAAGACTCGTAGATGCTAATGGCTTTTAACAAACAAAATGTAACTTGAAAATTCTAATATGCATTGCTCTTAGTTTAAATGCATACGGAATTGCAAGAGGAGTGAAATAGGTCGTCATAATTTTAATTGTTATATAAATTTATTAGGAGGCGAGAGCAACATTTCGAGAATTACTTTGCGAGTCCACATTGAAGATCGACAGTTTAGCAAAGAAGCTTGGTGCTTGCATAGAAAAATCCAGGCCCTATTACGACGCAA
This sequence comes from Orussus abietinus, assembly GCF_000612105.2. NCBI lineage: Eukaryota > Metazoa > Arthropoda > Insecta > Hymenoptera > Orussidae > Orussus > Orussus abietinus. Next base: position 755,742 of record NW_019396002.1, read on the forward strand.
GGTTCAAAGCAATGGAGGTACTTTTTATACGAATTTTTTAATATCCTCCAGTTTTAATTAAAGGAGTAATAAATAAAAGAAATTTATTTTCAGGCTTTACAAGAAACCCAGAGAGCAGCCATTAGATTTGAACGTGCCAATAGTCAACACGCTGCTGCGAAGGAAATGGTGTATTTGGCTGAAGAAGGACTGAGAACGGAAGGCAGATGTTTCGACCATGCATGGCAGGTGCGATCTTCAAGAGCATCTTTTGCATCTACCATAAGTCTGCACCATGACTAGTTGTAAGTTGTAAACACACACTAATTGAGAGATATTTTAGGAGATGCTGAATCATGCTACATCTAGAGTTAACGAGTCGGAGCATGAAAGGGCTATCTCCGAAGCTGAGCACAGACACACTACAGCTCTCTATCATAGAGCAGAGCACCATGTGCAAAGACTGCAACGAGATTTGAAACGTTCAATTGCTAAATCCAGGTACACTAGCAGGGATTAGCTAGCGTCAAGTTAGCTGAGGTTTTCTTTAGCCCCTAATGCACGAATTCAAACCTATTTAACTAATCGATACCAGGATCTACAGATTTCAGGACTCTTTCAAAGGAAACAATAACTTTCAATGGAGAATTTTTCTGTAGATCCTGCTCGATCAAAAGTATTTATCTCTCCATTTTTCTCGTTTTCCCTTTATTTGAGATCATCGAGTTCTCCCGTTTTGGAACGCAACTACCACCTTTTTAATTTCTTTTTTCCAATTCCCCTTGCGTAGAACTAGGAAATTTATTGTCTTTTTGGTTGTCTTCATGTTGGCAGTATGGGTGCACGTCGCAGCTTGCTTCTGATAAACAGTATCGCCTACAGACACAACTTGCTCATGTTGTAAGTAGGATAGATATTACTTTATTTTACTGCTAACATTCTTGAGTTTCGGTTTTCTCTGCATTGCCTACAGTTTATTCCCCTTTTTTGTCATAGTTTTTTTTTCCTCTCTTTTATTTATCGCACGAAACCGTGCTCTTTGTGCAAATTCCCCTACAACGGACCAAGCATGCTCTGCTATGGACCATTGAAGAGGCGATACTTTTCAGGAGCTCCGAGGCAAGTTCGAAGGCCATAAAGAAATGTTGCAGAGTCTATTGTATAATTTATATATTCACTGCAATATCTGACTGCACAAAGGAAAATTGTCTTTGTAGAAAAAAAATCACATTTCTGGGTACAGTTTGTGAACTTTTTTTTCACTGCAGGAGAAAGTTCTTTGCAAGTTTTAGAAAAATATTAACGGGAGAAATTAAATTATTCTGGTATTAATTTAATACAGGCCTTATTACGAGATGAAGGCCCACTTCAATCAAATGCTTGACGAGCAGAAGATGAGGGTTAGCGCTTTGGAACGTTCCGTCAGCGAAGCCAAAATGACTTATGCCGAGGCGTTGCGAAACCTGGAAAGAATAAGTGATGAAATTCATAGGGTAAGTAACTATTCAATATATTTTCTTTAGCTTGTTTTGTTAGTATTTATTTAAAACAAATGATAATGACATATTTTCTGTAATAGACAAGGAAATATGACGGTCCTGATGGCTTCGACAAACATTCCACAGAATTGGGGGATCGCTCTTTGGGGCAGACGAATACTGCGACGCCTACAGACTCCAGTGTGACCGGCTCACCAGACAGTACGGATTACACTAGCGATGAGTACCTGAGACTTCCTGAGAAGTTGAGCCCTAACCCACCGTGTCCTTTGCCTAAGAGAGTAAGAATTATGTTCATCAACCACTTTACAAATATTATTTTTAAGTAAGTACATTGTATGACAGTGTATTTTTGTTTTGTGAAGATTGACAGAGATCCTTCTTCGGAGTATCTTGGCTTAAGCACTCTGAATCTTTCTTCCACGGAGCCTCGGAAGTATATTAAACGAGAGCGACCCAGAAGCATAGGTACCACTGATATGAAGCAATTGGTACTGATGCAGAACCATATAAGTTCATCCTCTCCAAGACTGTCTGATTTAACGAAGGTGACTTCAGCAGTGGAAAAGAGAGTTACCATAGAGTCACCGAAACAGGGGAAGAGTGAAGCCACTGTTCAAAATGGTGAAGAGTGGACAGAGATTAGCCTGAATAATTCCCCTGAGGAAGTTTACTATAACAACGACATATATTCTGACGAGGATGATCAGATCCCATACAAGCCCCTACCTGCAGATCTTAGTCCCGAAGGATGCAATACCACACCTTCTGGCTCAGATGCTCAACCACTGAATGAACAAACTGTTAGGAGAAAATTAGTGACGCAGAAGTCCTTACCAGCAATGCCAAGGACGAATGAAGTTAGCCTTGGTGAAGAGAGGAAAGCTGAAGTCACGAGAAGTCCGTCAGTAAAGAGCAAAGCCAAGTTAGACAGCAGTTTAGCTAACTGGATTTCCAGGAGTGCGGTCAACGAAGAAATCACTTGTGATGGCTCTGGTTAGGATTCCATATTTAGTTTCCAAAATATCATATTTATACTTCGCGGAATTAATTATTAAAGGATTTCTTAATTTTCTAGCAAGTTCCAGTAGAAGGCAGAGTCTAGACATGTTGTGGAACACTGGGACAGGTGAACGAGTAAAAGAATTATTGAACCATGGAATGATGATGCTTAACATATCTAATCTCACAGAGAGACGTGGTAGCGAATCAAAGTGCGTAGAGAAGGATAAAGGGAAGTCGGAGAAGGTAGAAGTGAAAGGAAAGAAAGTGCCGAGTCCTCTGGAGAAAACTTTGACTTACTTGAATCCAGACGAAGAGACATCCGATAGCGAAAGCTTAGCCAGGTAACAATTCATCGATTTTACTGTCAGTATAATTTTTAATCTTTTATTACTCATTAATCAATTTGTCATTTATTACGAGTTTTGTAATACGAAAAGCAATAGCTTATGACGTTTTAATCGTTCCTTAATTACATTGTAGCGTGGAGATGCTGACAGAGGATCAGATTACCTCACTCATGATGGAACAAGACATGAATCAAGTATGTCAAGAGATCCTGGGTACTCCTTTGGTCGAAGTCTGTCCACTGCTGCAGCAGCTGCAGCAACGACAGTAGTGCTCGTCCCTCCAGGACTCGTCAAGTTGGCGAGACAAAAGTGTTCAAAGTCGCGAGTCTAGGCTAGAGTAATCACAGTTTAGTCTCCCGTTACCTCCAGGAGTCTCGTTGACGATAATTTTATTCTCCCTGTTGCTGCAGATCTCTTGATCCCGTCTCGTCTTCGTTCCGATCCATTTGAATCGGTACCTGGTGCCAAGGGCAAAATCGACCTGATAAGAATCAAATATCTTCTATATCGTGGTGGTGAATTTAGTCCATTTCATTGTTTACTGTTGTTATTAATTTTGTTATAGATTATTTTGTCAGTAGCTGTTTACAGGGTAGAATAGTACATTTATTGCAATTGCTCTTTCATTACGCTTATTTATCGTTTTAAAAGAAGATGCAGTCGTAGCTTTTAATTTATGCAATGTTTTTATAAGGTGTTAGGTTTATTTACAGAAGCCTAATCAATGATTAATAGCATAAAAGTACTATTACTTCTAAGTGAAAGAATTATTCATTATATAGGAGCTTAGGGTCATGTTCTTTATTCTTGTTTAAATTCATTTAGAGAAAAAATTAAATTTTTGCATAGAATATTCTTACTGGATAGACAAAAGTCTCCCAGGTTTAGTCATTTGGATAAATTCTCAAGTAAGTAGTCAAAGAATTAGGAGCATAATTTCTTTGTCAAAGCAATATGTAGTCAATCATAGGGAACCGAGCATCCAGATTGCATCTGCCACGAAATCTTTTTTCAATGAAAGTTGTAGGTAATTACACTATTGAATGAAAAGGTTGTTGTTGCAGATATTTGGGCGTGAAGATCTACCCAGCCTTAGGGACACAGGTCAAGGGAATAACTCGGTATTCCTTTGAAGCAAGTTAAATGCTTGCAGATGCGTACCTTAATTTTTAGCTTACACAAATCACAAGGGTTACAAGGTAACCTTATGCTAATGTACATTACCTCTTATGCTAGTCTTAACGCCGAAACAAAATTCTTGATCTATGAATGTAATTTCCTCGTTTACGAGGAATATTGCCTGTGAGACATTCAATATTCTATTAAAATGAAGATGAGCCAGAAATGTAGTTCCTAATGCACAGCGTCGAGTTTTCACCATGCAGTGTAACGACTCTCATCTCTGGTTTACATCTTACAGAGGAACCATCATGTGTCGCGCCTTTAATTAGTTTCTCTTCCAAAGACTAATATACTTCATAAGTTTAACGAAAAGAATTTATGACACTTCGATTAATTTAATCCCTTGGTGACTTTGTTTAGATTTAAAACATAAATAGCAATATAAATTAACTCACAAATAACTTTACCACTACGATGAGTGGAACATTAATTAAGGATTTATGACAGATATTCCGAGTAAATATTGGAATTACTGAACAGTTAAAAATTGGTTCTTTTGAAATTTTCAATTAAACATTTTGCCGCCATCATTTTATCCTGCCGTCCTGGGCCTTCCCTTTAAATCGATCCCAAAATTTCTAAAATATCGCATTGGCAGTCTTCTGACTCTGTCATTGCGATTGCGTGAGCCCTAACCAGAAATGTGTTGCGCCGCCACTGAGGGGTAACAGGTGGCAAATGCGTTAGCCGTCCGTATCCTCCACCGGGTAACAGCACAGGACGCGATCGCGCGACCCTGCCCGTGAGAGATCTCCCAACTCATCTCTGTTTTTGAACGCACCCTTATCTCCAGCCGGATCGATGGCAGCGCCACCGGTCGAAAGCGGCGCTCTCGGGAAACTCACTTGCGCGCCTCTCGCACCCCACTTGCGCTCCTCCGCAGGCCGTGGAATCAAAATGGCCGAAGCGTATATGGCGCTCGTCGCGCTCGCATTAATTGTCCGCTGATATCTCGGCGTTTATTACGTAATTTCGAGTGTCCAGTCGCAAGGAACGCGTCGTCGGCGTCGTGGCCGACGCTCGGAGTGTGCGGAAAGTGCGGCGTTCACGAAGTGGCGGACGACCGGGGTGACCGCTCGACGACGGCCCCGCCGAATTTGGCGATTCGGTTCCCCCCGCGCGGTGACTCCCTATTTTGGAGGTTGTTTTCCTCCCGCCCGTCGCTTGCACCTCCTCGCCCCTGGCGTAGCAAGGAAAAGTGTTCCCGGTAGCGCGAGGCGTGCCTTGACGCTCGAACTCGGCACCGGCTGTCGTGAGGCTCGCTTCATGTGCCACCGACGGCGGCCGTGACCTTTTAACCTCATTCTCGAGGATGTTCACCAGCACCTGACCAGCGCGGTGTCGGCGGGACCTTTCGGATGCCACCGGTGAGTTTTGAATTGTTTCCACGTCTTGAGGACCCCTATAATATCGTCAAGAAGTCTTGTCGTTTTATAACCTCTCGAAGGTTTCACTATGTTGCCCTGAATATTTGCTTTGCTTGATCGGGTTGATGCTAATGAGTTAGGGAACAAATTGGTGATATGGTGCACCGTTCAGCCTTGGTTTGTGCTAATTTTATCAATTTTTCTTCTTCGATTACAGATTCGAGAATGGAACACCCCTCGTGAAGCCAGTGCGAGTAATGTGCCTTGAAGGCTAGAGCGTCTGCCAGGGTTTTCGTGTCATCGCACCTTTAGGTGCAAGTGTCCACCATGGCGGCGGCACCGAGGGACATGGACAGCTTTATGCCGCTTCTGTCGACATCGGACATCAAAATGAAACTACAGGTCGGGGAGCAACTGTTGAAATATCTTGCCGATCCTTCGGAGAGCATCGAGTGCCAAAACATCGGCCTCTTTGTCGACAATATCATATCCTGGCTCAGCAATGGTAATCCAAGGGTAAGCTTATCGAGTCAGTTTTTTCAAAACGTTTTGCTCCAAGTGTTAATTCATCTATATGAGCACTTCAGTCAGACCGTGGAATGTTGTTTTATCGGTGGCTGCTACTTTAGGGAAGCAAACTAGCCTCCAAGCAAGAGGATCAAATAAGGGGAAAAAACTTTCACACCATTTATGTAGCAGCATTGCAGAGCGCAGCAGTACAAGTTCTACCAGACGATTACATTCAGTCTTCCCTGTGAAGTCGTTAAATTACCACTAGTTATTAAAAGTCGTTCCATTTCGTAAGCTGAAGACATAAAATCTTTGGGAAAAAAAAAAAATGACGGATAATACCAAAGCCAGTCGTTTACAAGAATTTCGAGTTCGTTTTGAGAACCAGAGAAAAGCTGAATTGGAGGTAGGCCTCGGGGCAGACTTGTACATCATTAATTAATCCTCTGAATTAGTTGATAACGCAAAAAGTTACAAAAAAGTAATATCGCCTTTAACGTGTTTTTGTTTTTCTTCGACTTCAGACCGTCGCAGGGACCCTCGTCTCGACAATGACTCTTCTTTCAAAGGCTTAAGTGCACTGATGGCTTCGCTAAAGTTTCAGCGTAGTTGTTCAGAGACAAATGGCTTCGATTGCTCCTTGGGTGGACATTTAGGTGTCTTTTTGGCCTTAATTCAACCTCTCCACTGTTGAATTAATCATTCTTCAAACGATCCCAATTCTTCTCAATTACTCCCCGACGTGACATCACCCAGAATATAAGTACTGTCTACTCTGACTTTGGCTGAAAATCTTTCCTGTTCGGTATTTGGTTCCCTGTAGTAGGAAGGAGGCTCTTGTCAAGGATCGTATCAATGTCACCCGTCAGAACGTGTAATAACATTCTTTCGCGCATCGATGAAAATGCCCGATCTGAGAATGATCCATAGGCTATCAAAAGTGCCCTTGTAACTCGATCGGCGTTACCGAGGTGGTTATCGAAGTTAGCGTTCCGCGTCGTGGCACGGTGTTATTTAAACGTAGCTCTCTCGTACCATTAAAAATGTCTCGACATCCCAAACACTCTTGGAATGAAAATGTATACTACACGTAAAAGAACATAATTTCTTCGCGAGAATTTCTACCGAGGCATTAGAAATTTTGGATATAATGGTAAAGTCAAATTCCTCGATATTGGATCTTGAGAATCATCGAGTACGTGTATGCTATATTTTTAACAGCGCGACCTCGAGTGATGCAATTTCGATAACCTTCTCGAGGACTCTTCTCTTTAATATCTTTTTTTTTTTGTACAATCATTTTTATGGAAATTATCTTCCTATGTAGAAAAGAGGGGTGTAACGATCCAGTTGGCCAGCATTTATTGGGGTTCGACGGTACCCTCGGCAGAGCCTCGCACCAAATACGAGTCCCAAACAATGCGGGCGATTTAAATCCCGTTTACGGTTTTCGGTAGAAAGTGGCCCGATGAACCGGCCCGCGAGGATATCCCGAGGACGCTACGTCACTCCGAAGGACAGGCTCCGTTCGGATGTTTGGAGATTCGAAAAGGGACATGCATTATTCAGGAGTGACGAAGTCGCGGAGCACCGAGTCGCGCACTCGCTTAGGCGCGCTCGCACGCGCACGCACCCGCTCACTCCTATATTTAGACCGGATTTTTTTTTATTTTCCCTTTCTACCTTTTTTCTCTCTCACGATTATCGTCAGCGTCACCTCCTGCATTTGGTTTCTGCATTTCCTCGGTCACTTCCAGCTCCGAGAGCCGGTCCCTCTTCCATATACGCGTAACAGATTATATTCACGTATCTCGGTGCGTGGAATTTTGTCGACGTCGAAATTCCCTTTCTTCCCCTTTTTTCTTTTCTTTTTTCATTCCTTTTTTCCGGAAAATTAATTCCCACCGACCCCGCCGAGGTTTTCTTACACGGCGTCTTTTTCTAGGATTAAATTTATACACCTCGGTGAATATCATTTATTTGAGGAATTTCTTTTATTTTCAAAAAGGGAATTCGCAAAGGCCTTTTCGAGGTTCTCTCACACGGAAGGGTTTTTGCAGGGGATTATTATTTATGCATCTCGGTGGATATAATTTCGACGAGAATTGCAGGCTCCCCCGGATATCCCCGTACCCTGGCGCTTAATCGTTAAGTAATCCTTGTTATTGTTCCCCTTTTAGACGGTTCAATCGGCGTGGCGAGTAAGATTCCGGGGATTCCTTTTTTGGTATCGGGTTTTCGAGTCCCCAAGTGCAGGTACACCATCGGCTTCCCTTGTAAGGCCGTCGGGGCGATTTCAAATTGAAATTTAAATTGCACCGATAAGAATACAATGAGGTCCTGAGATGTCCTCTTGTGTCACTCCTCGCGGCCGGAATATAATTGACCCAGAAACACCGACTTATGCCGATTTTAACATTCGATTGTTATCGGCTCTCCAGGTCGCCCAGGGTACCAGATCTTGCCGCCTAGTTTGTACGTAGGTAAGCCGATGTACGGAGAGACCTATACACGTCGTGGGAACACTGGAAGACCTCCGAAGAAAAGGATGATCCGAGAGATAAGGCGAAGGAGAGGATTTTCTAATCAGCCCGGCAGAGTGGAGTGGATGTCTCTTGGGTGGATCTTGCTGGTAACCCTGATTGCAGCGTGCCCTTAATTTCGCCGAGGAGCTGCCATTGTCATTGCCCGATTTGGCAGGGAGCCCACTGGATTTGGCCGGAGCCCGCCGACATTGCTCGATCGAACGAACTCTTCTTCGGTCGGACCTTCGTCGCTGGCCGATAACAAGCCCTTGGCCTTGAACCTATTAAGCTGAACGAGGACGCCAAGCGCATCAGATCCTGGCCATGTACCACCCGGCGAGAAGCCAAGCGATTATCGAGACACGCTCGCCTCCGACGGATTAAATTCACTTATCATGTCCCTTTTATCTCGTACCTGGGTATCTGTGATCCCGTTGCCGAGGACGTCGCATATCGCCTCTCTGGACCCATCCGCGTCATCGGCAAGGCCACGTGGATTTCCCTGATACCGAGGACGTCGCATCTTGCCTTTGGACCCACTCGCTTCATCGGTGCGCCAGGAAGGAGGCGTACCGAGATTCGCCGACCAGTGGAGAGAACGTTTACCCCGCATCGCTAAAATAGACCTCGACACCTCAACGGCCTAAGGTCGCGTTAAAGTCTGCCGGCACTGCAAAGCGTTCTCTCGAGGCACCAACCAGCTGCGTGAACCTGGAATCCAGTTTGAGGCACAAAGTTAACAGGCTTATTGGAATGTTTCGGTGGCGTAGGGAAATTCAGAGCCTACCAGAACCTCGAAAACGTTAAAATGGTGATTTTCGGAATTCCTTTATTTCTTTTTTAACAGCTCTGATTTTTGTAAAAAAGAAAAAAGTGCCAGAAAAAAAAATTCAACGTGGCACAAACGTCGTCATGGCGGAAACGTTCCAATAAGCCTGTTAATTTGGTTTGGGCCTCAAACTGGATTCCAGGTTCACACAGCCGCACCGACCCCAGGTTCCGGCCGGTCGTTTCTTCGGCGAGGAACTTCCCTCGAGATGAAGATAGGGAAAGAGAGAGAGTTGGAATAACGAGCGAGACTTGCCGTTTCCGGTGACTTCGAGCTCACTCGCGATGCATCTTAAAACCTCCGCCGTTATCAAGGCTAAAACTGTCCCAGGAAGCCTAGGAAAGTCTGCGACATGTGCAGCTTCATCCGGACCCTTAATCTCTGGACGACATCCTCGGTGCACCCCTCGTCGGCAGTCTACGAAGGCTCGCAGACGAAGTGCAATTGCCGCCTCGGGGGACCGCGAGGAAAGCTGGAATAACCGGGAGCGAGAAAAAAAGAAAAAAAAAAAAAGAAGGAGTATACCCGAACCTTAAGGGAACCCGACAATTAGGGCTCACCGTTTCCTGGATCAATATATGGCGCACCTTTACGGGAGGATTGAAACGATGGGCGAGCGCGAACAAGCGAGCTGTCCAGCGGTAGATTATACTTTAGGTCGATTCCATTTTCAGGCTCGTTTTTCATGTATGTCGCGGCTGAAATGATGCGCTTAGACTGGCTCCCTGGAGTAATGTGCCGGAGAAATTGTTTCTTTAATTGTTAATCTTTCATTTCCGCGTTGTTTCAGGTCGTCCAGAACGGCTTGGACATCCTCACCCACCTCGCCGATCGGATGGGCCACGACTTCAAGCCCTACGTCTCCTCGGTCATCCAACCCACGATAGACAGGTTGGGTAAGTATCGGATAGTACGAGTCGACCGCACAATTATTCCAGCCCGAGGGACTCGTACACTCGCAGAGGCATTAAAGTGTTATGAAAGGGTCATTATACATATATGTACACATACATACACGCGGTGCTCGTGAAATTTAATTTTTCCAAAAAGATGTGTCTGGGATAAATAGAAGAATTTTTTTAATTTTTTTTATGTATAATTTCACGAGTGTCACGTCCTTCCTTAGGGCCCCCATAATCACGCGTTGAAGTTTCACATCACTCGGTGGACCTAGAGTGGAGATTAGTTTTGTAAATATTTTGACGGTGCTTGATATGTGTACAATGAGTCTTTTATATCACCTTAAGGTCGGGATTCGGTGTTCGTGCGTGCTGTTACTTCCCTAGGGGTATTAGCAGTCGTGCCAAGAATCGAGCGAGCCATGATGTATTTATTCACTGTTTTGCCCTCCAGGTGACAGTAAAAATGCGATACGCGCCAAGGCGGCGGTGGTGCTGCTGAAGATCATGGAGAAAGGCGGCATGTCGCCGCAGCAACTCCTCGACCGTCTCCACCCGGCTTTCGGCCACAAGAATGCGAAGCTGCGAGAGGAGGCGCTCATCCTCCTCACGACCACTCTTAACGAGTACGTAAGGAAGCCGAGAGGGGCCTAGACCGACCCCCGGCGAGGAGGGAGACATTTTAATCTCTCTTTGATCGACAGACACGGCGCGGACGAGATGGCCCTCTCGGGGGTGACGCCGAGCATCGTTAAGCTCCTCTCCGACCCCACCGTGACGGTCAGAGAGACGGCGCTCAACACCCTGGCGGACATGTACCGACACGTCGGCGAGAGACTGAGGGTGGACCTCCAGAGGAAGCACAACGTCCCCCAGGCCAAGTGAGTGGCCCCCTGCGAGTCTGTTCTCTCCCTTTCCTAGATATCAAGGACGATCGACTCCAGTATTAATCTCTGGATTTTCTATTTCTAAGGTGGCAGCTCCTCGTTGAGAAGTTCGACCAGCTGAGAGCTGCCGGAGACCTCCTGCCCCTCGCCATGTCCTCGGACGGTGAGTGATGGCGTTTTACATTTAATTGCCGGGCATTTAGCGTTGCTTTAACGATCGCCAGCAACGGAACCGGCATATCTTTGCTTGGATTAGATAACGGATAATGCGTGGTACAGGATGTGGTGGAGGAAGTCCGGGTTTATCGGCGGAGCTGGCGACTGCCAAATTCCAGGGCCTTCGGACAGATGGCGCCATCGTTGCGGCGCGTTGGTGCGCTCCTTTAACCTCGTTCGTTACGAGGGACGTTCTCACGGGGACCCTCGCGTTGCTGGCGTGCGTCTTGAATATTTACCGGATAACGTCGACGGCACTGATGCGATAAGAATACCTGAATTAGCTCGGCTTAGGACGAGGGAACGCGCGTTTCACTTCGAATCGGGAATGCTTTAGTATCTCGTTCTCTTTGGCTACCTGCCTCTCGTGCCGCTTCTCAGGTAGTCAAAGTGAATCATTGTTTATAAATACCCACGGAAAAGACACGCGGAAGGGTTAAACGAACTCCTCCCCTGTGCATGACGAGAGCTCCGCTCTCTTGTCGAGAACTCGCTGTTACATAAGGGAATAGGGTTTATACGGCGGCGGCACGCAATATCGGGTCGGTGTAACGTTTCAAACACCGAATGTAATCCACACTGGAGTAATGCCGTCTTGCTAAATCCAGGCCGGCCTTGTAACGGTCCACGACTCCGATCGGCGATCCTTGCGAATTTTAAAAGGAAAAAGGAAAAAAAGAAGGAAATTGACAGATGCAAAGCGCTTTCCTCGCTCTAGATACGGCGGATTAATTCGGCGTTATTCTGGGGAGGACGGTTTTATCTCTGTGATCCTTGTAAACGGCGGATTAATTATCGCCGGCCCTGAACATCGAGTTCCGTATTTCGTAGATTTTTTCTCGCGTCATCTTTGATCGCGAATAATCTAGCGGATTTATGAGAAAGTCGTTTTCTTTTTTTTTTATTCTTAACGAGACTTGTCCTAAAGTCAGGTTAGGCACAAGCGAGTGCTCGGTGCAGGACAGAGATGGCGTTGCGTGTGTCGTTGCATTTCTGAAACGACGCGTCGAGTACCGTAGATGTCCGCAGTCAGCGCTCGCGTCGCATTAAAATTCACAACCGCGCTTTTTTACGAGGCTTTGATTATTCCAAACTTTTCTTTCCTTTTTTTTTTTTTCTACCCAACGCAGACGTCCCGACACGTGAGGGGTCGCGACGCCATCTTGGTCTTTTTCTTTCACAACGAGGAAATCGTGCCTCGATCGAACCTCCTTTGAATTCCGTGAAACCTGGCGTTGCATGTTGTACAGCTGAAATCAAGGATTGGTTAGCATTGGCATTCTGTTTATCGGAGTAGCGTGAGGTGTTTGGATCTCAGATTTAAAGGAAAAAAGCGACGACCTTCTCGCGTCCGCGTAATTCCCCGGAGTCGGGCTCTCGCGACGCGACGATACTTATTGCAAAAAGTTATTCCCGGTAATCCGTTGCGTCAGAAGTTACGATACGGCGCGTTAACCGAGACTTTCACGGGTCGGCGGTTCCCTTAATAAGTCACCTTTACGGTAAAGGCGACTTCCCGTGACCGTTGAACCCGATACCGTCCTTAACGCACAGGGGTAACCTCGATTTCGAGGCGCGTCTCGACTTTCAAGAGACGCCGATCCTCCGAGACATTTTTTTTTTTTTGCATAAAACGAGAACTTATGGGAGGAGACGCACAACGCGAGACCCCGTCGGAAACGTCCTTTCGAGCGATTAATAATTCGAAGGTGTCATCGATGTGCGTACGGAGGATCGAGGCGGGCGAGGAGGGCGGGAGGCATCTGGTGGGATCGGCTTCCACTTAATATACGTGGCCGGAGACTTAAAGAGGTTAAGATGGGCTCGCACGAATCCCTCTCTGTCTTCCGCGTTTGATCAACGCCCGTGATCGCGCCAATCGACCTCTTCCGGATCGCTCCAGATCGTGGCCAAGATGGCCGCCCTAGAACTCCGGGAATGGCTCTCCCTATTTCCCTCTTTACTTCTAAATGGCAATCCGCGGAGGAATTATTCTCGTTCACGAAAGAGCTTCCGATTGCGCCCTTTTCGAGATTTATAGTCCTCAAATTAAGCGATCTGTGGGCTCTCAAACTTGCGAGGTGGCGATCGTCCTAGAAGCGTTGGGTGCAAATGAACGGCGGGAAGCGAGACGCTCTCCTCGGCTCGTGGAGAACTTGATCCTTATCGATTTCTTCCTTTTGGGAGATTCCTCGGCGAGAAATCGACACTTTTATGCCGTCGCTTGGAAACTCGGAATTAATTCGTAACGTCGCTTAGGCGGTCGCAAAAGCGGCGAGCCGATAACGAGCTCCTCGCGCCAACCCTTAGAGATCCCCGGAGCGGCGTGGATGAATGGAGGATTCTTAATTGTTCCGCGAGGCAGGTTATGTCACAACTTAGCGAGTCGCGCGAAACTGAAAGGCCATCGCGCGGGGAATGCGGCGAACGAAGCGGTCGTCGTCAAATGTAAATTGCCGCCTTTGAATTGTAAACGATCCGCCCCTCCCTCCCCGCCGCGGCCCTCCGCGAAACTAACCTCGAGGAGAGACTCCTCGGAAGGAAAAAAAAAAGAAAGAAAAGACAGACCGGCGGAAGGTCGAGTCACGTCCCTGCCGTGAAATTTCGTAATTGGCTCGAGACCCGACTCGTTGATGCGACGAAACGGTAGCCGTTCGGCTCTTGTTTTCACTCGCGTCCCGGCGCCGGGGTAAGACGGACGATTTTGTTCAATTCTCTTTGGCCTTTGAGGCGGCGCCGATTTCTCTCCTCCGGTTCGCCGGGTTTATCGAGGCTGCGGGATGAACGTCGCGATTAGGTCATAGACGGGCTTGGCAGGATAGGTGTACCGGCGACTTCGACTCGGTTGATTTCCCAGATATTAATAGAGCTGAAAATAGCCGTGAAGTACTAATGGGTGACTTCCACGAAGCGACGTACCGGCCGGTATACTCGCGGACGCCTCTTCGGACTTTCGTGCGAACTGCTCGAGTCAATAAACCGCGGCTTTATGCTCCCCCCCTCCTCGAGCTACCCTCGGCGTTACTGTTGCTCCTCATGGCTTTACGTCGGCTAATTAATCGGGTGAAATCGTGATTAACATGCGACTGGTTGAAAGACCCCCGTCAGTAGGGTAATCTGGAGTGGACGCGATCGCGAGACCACGTGATCGCGTGACCACGTGATCGCCGCGCGCGCCTCCCATTGGCTGTCCCTAATGCGTGCCGGCACCTGATTGGTCGATCCATCAGAAGGCCCTCGCGAGAGCCGCGCTCCAACGTCGGGCTCGCAAAAAGCGATTCGCTAATAACGGCCATAAATACGCGGCGTGTTTACGCGATAAGAGGGGCCAGGGTTACGTAAGAACGAGGGGCCCATTATCGCCGGCGGTCCCGGCCAATGGAAGAGGCGCGTCTTCGAGAGTGAGCGGCCCGGTGTTTTCTGCTCGCCTGTGACGTCACGCGGAGGGTTCTCGCGCGCGACGTCGTAATTGCACCTGGGCGAGTCGAGGTTTCCCCTCTGGTCTTCGCCCAGCGTGTCTCGGATTCTCTTCCCCGGATCGCAAGGTCGAGTCCGTCTCTGACTGGGTCAACGCTTTTTGCGAAGACCTTCCGCCATCTCGCGCCCGAGGACGGGCGCCGTTCCTCGATCCTTCGACCGCCATCTTGAAAACCCTTGAAAAAAAAAAAAAAAGAAATATCGAATTGGGAGATATACACATCCTATTTAATTCACTCCCCTTTTGGATACAATATCGAAGGTAGTTTAGTTGACTTTGAGGTGAATTCCCGCTTGCTTCCGGTTAATCTATCCGAATCGCCCGGATTTACCGGGTGATCGAAGTCGCCATTTCCGGTGCTCCGGTTTCTTCTGGGTCGGCCGAGAGGAACCGGCCAATCAGCGGCGACCTCCCGGCGCGTCGCTCCCGACCGTCCTTCTCCCCTCTCTAGGCCGTGATTGTCGTTTATTAAAGTTAAACATTGTAATTGCACGCTGATCCAGTTATGCCCTGCCCGGTCCGGCTCCGCCGGTGCGTCGCGGCTCGCGCTAATCGCCCGGCGAAACGCCGTTAAACCATACTCCCGGCCATTTTATTTCCGGGTGGTCGCTGTTAAGCCCGCGCAAAGAGAGGACCCCTTGTCGTTTAAGGACCGTTTTTTAGCCCCCGCGGTTTCCCCGCGCTTTTCCACCGCTAAGAAGCCGGAGGATCTGCACACTCCACAAATCTCTTGATGTTCAGTCAAACGCAGCGAAAAGAAAATCGAACGAACGGGCGGCCATCTTAGATGTTCAGAGTTCACCTCGAAAATAAAAAATGGCGGAACATTTGCAGGGACCTAATGGGTAGACTATCGTAAGAAGGTCATTCATTCAAGAGATGCGTTTTAATGCTGGAAATTATTAGGAGCATTGTCGAGAACTGGCCCGTTTTTTTTCCACTTTTAGTTCTAAAGAATACGGCCTTGTTTACACCGACAATTTGGTATGCGTATTAAAGCTGTGGTTTTATCAAACTATCGGCATAAACGATCGTGTATCGCCTTGATACGGTTCCCTCGATAAGTGCGAATCGTACCGTCTTACTGTTCCATTGTTTATACCGAGAGTTTGATAAAACTGCAACTTTGGTATTAACTAAGCCTATTTGCCCTACGTCCATGAATCGCTCTCGGCGGAAGGGATTCCGTGAGTTTCGAAAGTCAGCGGCCGCTTAGCGCCGCGACGACCTCGGTTGCATTGTTCCGAAGGAGCGACCTCTCGTTGCGTCGTCGCGTTTCTCGACTTGTATTTTTCTTCTTCTTTTTTTTTTCTCACTGCAACCGTCATCGGGAACGCGGCGCGGCGCGGATGAAAGTCGCGGCTCTCGCATTTATCGCCGCGTTCCCGCGCCGTTACATTTCGGTCGGGCGACACACGTGACCTGGATCTCCTGCGTATTCCCACGCTTGACTCTGCGAGTCGGCGTTCTCGTTAAGCGCCACTTTTCGGTGGTACCGACATTAGTCACGTGACTTTTCTCACTTCTTCGCGTGAAACTTCGAAAATCGCCGAGGAAGGTGAAAGCGTACCCTCTGATGTCGGAGCGCGCTCTCCCATTGGTCGAGCCCGAGGGCGAAATGCAAATGGCGGCCCGGCCAGGCGCGCGTGCACGCGACTCGGCGCTCCCGTAAAAGGATCTCGATTAATCTCCCTAATCTCTCTCTCTCTCCCTCTCTCCGGTTTACCGCGTCGCGAGCGTTCCTTTGGGTGTTCCCCCCCTTTCCTCCAATTGGCTCGGAAAGGAGGCATTGTCTCGGAAAGGAGATACGAGTTCTGCTTTCTTCTGTATATCTCCGGTTCGTGCTCCTTTTACTTCCGATATCCGTTATCCGCGCGGGAAACGGATCGTTACGGGATTCCGGGGTCGATATCGGATTATTTGGGATTGTTGGGGGAAAATAGAGGGGCGGAAGGGGGACCCGCCGTTTGTCGGGATACCGCGAGGTCGCAGGGACTCCGATAGGGGGCGGCCCCCTGCCTCGGCGTTCGGTGGTACCAGAGGGGGCACCGCGCTCTCCCTTCTTGCGTTCGGCTCACGTTCCGCGGCTTAAACGCCTCTCGGGTGCTCGCGGGGCCCGGTTGGATCGCCGAGTCCCCGAGCGCTCTCGCTAAGCCACGGTCGTTGGAAAAACGCGGTGCGCGCGTGCCGGCTTAAGCGGGGAGGAAAACGAGGCTCGCGTGACCCTGGTTTTCCTGCGGCGCGACCCCGCGCTCTAAGTACTTTGCATGTTCCGCGGCTCCACGGGTGAACCGGGCTCTCACCGCGGGATCGTATAAAGTCTTTTCGATATTCGATCCTACAAAGTCTTTTCGATCCATCTATCGGGGGATTTCTTCGTGGGCTAGCCTCATTGACCCTGCACCAGTGACTTTCTGACGATCCAGTGGCGGGCGATTTCAAAAACACCTAGGGGGAACGCGTCCCGGAAGTGGTTCCACTCTCTGCGTCGTGATTACTCCTTGGGATTTCACCGAACCTTCGGCAATTCCTGGGGAATCGTGAAAGTTTTAGGGGGGGGGAAAGTCACGAAGGTGGAAACTTTGAGTGGCATTTGGCCGACGCGCAGTTTTGAAGTTTGCCGTTGACGCGCAGTTCTGAAGTTCGCCGTCGGCGCGGTTGTCGCTGCTTCACCCGAAGCGTCGCCGTTCGCGCGTCTTCGCGGGGAATTTATGGAATCGAAGAGGCACGTGGGACTATCGTTCACTGTTGTGAGAGGTTCGCGAGGAGAAGGAGAGGTTTGAATCCGTGCCGCCGGAGAGCGTTACGTGAGGTTTTTATTGTTCCTACTTTCGCGCCTTTTAACGGCGTAAATTGTTTGGGTAGATTAGGAGACGCCGATAAGAATTGTGATCGAGTGTTTTTCTTTAGGCGGCACGTTTTACACATCGGGTAGCAGCTGGAGAAGGGATCGAGACCAGGTTTTTTTCTGTGAACCTCGATTAATTCGGTCTGATCAAGAGGGCCCAATTAAGAGATCTCGAGCGATCGATTAAACCTCCGGGCGAATCTCGAGAGACAATGGAAATTACTTTCACCGAGCGTGCTCGCCGAGCGTGCCGCTTGTCTGTGGAAACATTAGTGACTTCCGAGAGCTTCGAGGCTCTTACACCATCTTCAACCTGGGCTTCGACGTGTTTATTGTTCGCAGAGTTTTTCCTAACTCTAAGTGACATTGAGTAGCCTTCGGTTGGGAAGAACCGAAGTATCGTAAGAATTTAGGAGCGTTAGGCTTCTACTTGGATTTTATCTACGAGAATCATAGAGGCTCGAATTGGGCTTCATGGTTATTTTAAAGACTCATTTGCATGAGTATGAAGTACGAGTGACTTTGGCAGGTACAAAGCGTATGGTATTTAGGTATTCGATATTGGAAAACATTTACACAGTGCTCCGAGGAGGGTAGTGTAAATTGGTTAAATGTTTGATCGTGTGACGACAAACGAGCGTATTGAAATGGCACTTCCGACTCGACATTGCTGTTCACATCGTGGACTGATAAAGTATCCCAGTATTGACAAGAAACTCTGGGATCCCGGTGCCACTTGGATACTTCAATGGGATAATATTGTAAAGCATCCTGGTGCAAGAGCCAGAGGATGCCACTGCGACGTTCATAAGCCACCTTGGCTGTATCCGAATTTAGGTATTAAATTCATCATGAGATATGAGACCGTTGACTTTTAAATTATTTGATATGTTATAGGAAGAAAAAACAATCTTTTAGATATGATAAGGCTAGATATGCGCTCTGTTTTATAAACCAATGATAGATTAAGTAGAACTGGCAGATATCTTCAAGAATTAAATTGAATTCTTATTTTTCAGTTGGCAGGGATGTGGACGAATTGGATAGAGCGGTGAGTAAACTATAAATTATTAAATTCTAGGTCAGTAAATCTTGGGAAATTAATTTTTTTTACCGATCTGTTGCAATAAAAGTTATGCTAGGTCGACTTCTTTTTGTTAATAATTGAGCATACATATGTTGATGTAGGTCAAGTCTGCTCCGGTGAAGAGATCAACGAGTTTGCAGCAGAAAAGAGGCCAATTCGGACCTGCAAAGACGATGCTTTCGATACCAGGTACAAAACTTGTCCTCTAGTTTCTATGAATACGTTTAATTAAAACTTGAAGTATACTTAAATAATTGACTACAATAAGTAAAGTTTGAAAAAAGCGAAAAGGATCTTAAGACGTCAAAATTAAGAGCCTCTCGATTCCTTACGTAAATCGGAACCAATTAACCTCTGTTTCTCGCTCGTTGCTTCGCAGTTATCGCTAATTGCTTGTGTCGAATGTGAATTAAGTGTCTGTAAAATTGCAATGAGCTTGTCACGTTAGGCCACATTGGTTCCGTTTTACATACAAGGAAACATTCAGTGTCTGCATTATTACATTAGAAGTTTATATTGCATGTATATATTGTTTACATTCCCTTCAGGTCAAGCCGGAGCGGTAGACGAGGAAACATTCCAAACAGCCTTCGAGGACGTTCCACCTGTGAAACTCTTCTCCGCGAAGGACCTCGAGGAGCAAATGAAAATAATTCGGGATACCATAGGAGACGACAAGAAAGACTGGAAACAAAGGACGGACAGCGTAAGTGGACTGCAATCATCTACCGTAATTGTCCTTCCTTGCGATGCGTATTGCTCGATCGAAGCCATCCGTCTCGACAGATGAAGAAGCTGCGAAGCATCATCATCGCGGACGGGACCAGTTACGAGAACTTCACCGAGCTGTTGAAGAGCATACAGAGACCCTTCGAGGTGGCCTGCGCGGACCTGAGGTCGCAGGTCGTTCGCGAGGCCTGCATCACGTTGGCCTTCCTGAGTCAGCAGCTAAAGCACAAGTTTGCCAGTTTCGGCGAGGCTGTCTTACTCACGTTAATGAACCTCATACAGAACAGTGCCAAGGTGAGCATTAGCCGCTCGTAGACCAGGCTCGTTACATCGTCGAATCGTGCGTGCGGTGTTTGATAACAACGTCTTTTCCAAGTTCGCGGAATCCCCCTTGGAGAGGGAAAATGGGCCCTCGGCTGGCGATCCTCGTCATTGCTCGCCGATTATTCTCCTCGGTCGGAATCAGTTCGACCTGAAAATGTCGCGAATTAAACGAATGTTTAAAATAGAATCTTGGAAAGGGAAAACAAGAGTGCCCGACTAGTTAATGTCCGCTGCCAGGAGTGCCAGATTCCATCTCTAGATTTCCATTTTCCACCTTCGATCCTCTACGAGGTCTCGCGATTCTAGGTCGTGGCGACCGCTGGCGCGGTGGCGGTGCACTTCATCCTCCGGAACACCCACAGCAGTCGCTTCGTGCCCATCATCACCTCGACCCTGAACAGCAAGAGCAAAGACATCAGGCGCGCCGCCTGCGAGTACCTGAAACTCATCCTGAACTGCTGGCCCACGCAGATCCTGCAGAAACACGTGGCGAACCTGCAGGAGGCCATCAAAAAAGGCATAGCGGATTCCGACTCCGACGCGAGGGCTCACGCTAGACAGTGAGGATCTCTTCAAGCATTCCTTCCGTTTCGGAATATCTCCTCTCTTCGTGAGGTCTCTATCGCCGATCTTTAACGACGAGCGTTACTTCCATAGATCGTACTGGGCTTTCAAAGACCACTTCCCGGAACAAGCGGAAATCCTGCTGAACAGCCTCGACGCGACGTACAAGAGGTCCTTGATGTCCCTGAGCAACAGCGGCAGCATCAACAGCTTGAATGCTACCTCGAAGAACGTCAACATAAGCCCCAGGACGCCGAGGCCTGCGATGAGCGCTGCAGGTCAGTGGACGTCGAGTTCTTCCTAACCCTCCTGAGTTCACTAATAATGTCTAAGATCTTGCCGGAAAACATATTCATCATTAACGCATTAACGAGAAACGCGTTATCCCTTCTGTTTTCCATGCTGCTTAACTCTTGCGGACGCGTATCGACGTCATTCGCACTCGAAGGTAGCACGGAAAACTTGCACCACCCTCCGGGCCAGCCTCAAGGTCCTCTCAGACGAACTCCGTCGTTGCCCAGGTCTTATCGCCAGTCCGGTATCCCGATACTACAAAGACCTACCGACAATCACTGTAAATTTCACCTAGCCTTTGCTCTTACTTCTCGTTATCTTAAACAAATCAAGCTGATGCGAAACTTCCGAGCGTTGTTTTCTTATGGGAAAGGCGAGATCCGAAGTACAAGAAGGACGATTCAAGGGGAATTCGCGTCCTCGTAATTTGGACCTCGTCGTTCCTTGAAGACAATGCTTCAGTGGTTTCGCATTGTCTCGTGATTGTTGGATCAGTTCTGTTCTGTAATACTATCGTAAAGGGGATTGATGGTTTTTCGTTTCTCGTGAGATTTGTGTTATGTCGGGAGTGGAATCAGCGGAGCTTGTTCAATTGCTTGATCACTCGTCACGGTGTATACTTTTTACATCTCCGTTGTATTGTTTTCTCGTCGTTTTGAATGTTAGATGGACGTAAATAAGAGATTGAATTCCAGATGGATATTGATTCGCTGCCTTTTTTTATTTAAAGGTCGAGTTACTCCGGGTGTGAGGTCCACCAGCGCCATTGATCTTCAGGCCGCGCAGAGGGCGACTGCTAGGATAATGTACGCGAACATGAATCGCAACAAGGCAACCCTACGTACGTATTTCCACGCTCTGTTTTTCCATCGTTTCGTTTTTATTCTACGATCGTAGGCCGTGTATCTCCGCCGGGCTTGTTTAATGAGACCCGGCGATACTGTTTTTAATCGATTCGAAAGATACTCACCCGAGCAATTACCGCGCTCACGAATCCTAGCATTAATTCGTAGCTGTTCGATTGAGTGATAATGTGTCTTCTTTAATTCCTGCTGACGAAAGATAACGGCCACGGTATGCACCATGCCAAGCAAGGTACCAAATTGATAATGGACAATCGCTAACGCAGTTGCGACAGCCTTTTTGCACACTCTTCATGCACCGCTTTTACCTTTGGCTGAACACGCAACGTTCGTTTGATCTTATTTTACCTTTCCCTTTACCCGGTCGCCGATTTTCTTCTCTTTTCCAGCTCGACCGAATAAATCCCCGGAGTCCAGCATGGTAGCGAGCCCGGAGAGATCGGCCAGGACCAGGACGAGAGTCGCCGGTGTCTCGCAGTCGCAACGTAAGCGCGATACGATCTTCCCCGAGATATCCGGTCCCCCTTTTCACTCTCGGCTTATCTCGAAAGTCGAGTTATTAATCAAAGGGGAATTTTAACAGCGAGCAGCAGATCGGGTTCGCCGTCGTCTCGACTAAATTATGCCACTTACAATCGAGAGGGGGACTCCTCCCTCGTCCTCCGACCTAGAAGACTCTCGGGATCTGGGATCCGCAGCTCTGGGAACAGCCGGGAACCCAGCCCCCAGCGCTTCGGGGTGGATCGAAATTACAGCTCCAAGATCAGGTGAATACCGGGAATTGCAATCTGCGGCGAGCTGACACCTGTTGAACACCTGTAGGAGATTTTAGAGGGGCTCCCTCGACTATTCGAGGTCGTTAAATGGCTCCTCGTTTCTGATGAGTTTTACGAGATATATTCCTTATTCAGGGGCAGGAACTTGCACATGTCACCGACCGATAGACCTCCTTCGAGGCCTGTCATGGCTCAGAAGATGCTACAGCAATCGCGGGAAGCCGAGTCTGCGCTCGCCGATGCTCTGACCTTCGACAACATCGACAGCTACACCAGGACGCCTAGAGGCAAGGGTGATCATAGCGATGACAGCGAGACCAGCAGCATCTGCTCCGAGAGGAGTATGGACTGTTTCCGACGACCGAGCGACGTGAGTACGCCTAGTGTTAGTAATTTATCCAGTGCCGGAGATTAGCCGCTAACGAGAAAATTGATAAAATTAGGACCGAATAGATGGACTTAAGTAGGGTTGCGGTTTTTGAGGAAAGTCTTTGGATCTTTGGTAATTGCAGGTTTCAGACTATTTTTTCTTTTTTTTTTTTTTTGTATCAAGAAGTACAGATTCTAGAGACTCGCAGATGGTGTTTTTAATTCGAGGAATGTATTTGAAACAGGAGGCACGGAGTATCTTTAAGCTGCTGGAGATCTGGAATCTTTACGTTCGAGTTTTCGATTTTTTCTGATTTCTGCCATCAGGTTGATTGGGCTGATCTTTGCTATCTTTGGCAACGCGTTTCTCGTGCAGCGCCTCTTGGCTTGGTCGAGGTTTCTGAGAATTTCGATCCCTCATGGCTGCCTGCTTCACGGCGCAGTTGGACCACTTTTGAGTGGGCGTTGAGTTAATCCTCACTCGTCGATCCTTTTTGGATCCGGCTCTCGATTCGAACGATCCTTCGGAATCGGAATCCAAATGTCGGGATCTGTTCCCTTGCGTGGTCTTCCCTGATGTCACGGTTTCCTCCGAAACCGAACAGCTGGACTTCCCCTCGGACTTGGTCTCGTCCTGTAATCCTTTGATGACTCGGAATTTCCTCTCCTCGCGAAGCCTCATTTCTCGCTCCTTCTCCTTTTTCCTTCTCCTAAGCATGTTCTTCAGGAAAGCGAGGACCCCCTTTTTTCGACCCGAGTCTCGGTATCGAGAGGCCTCGCGATTCATCACCTCCACCTCCGAGGCGGTTCTGGATTTCTGAAATCTATCGTTACTCTGTACTCTCATCATGAGTGAGTTGATTCTCCACCTGGAACTCGAGAGGGCTTCGAAGACTTGCACCGATGTGTTTTTCAAGCTTCTTCGATGCTTCTGCGCAGCCTTAGGCCTTCGAAGGAATGGACTGTTCTTGCTCTTCGAACAAGTTTGCAAGTATTCGATGGCTTTGTTCGCAGACCCTGGAAGTAGAGCGAAGCTTGTGAAATCTTACGTTGCAATCTTCATGAGAAATTTGTCAGACTCATCGGAGGAATTAAAACCTTCTTTCCGTTGGTCAATTCCAGTTGTGCTCTCCCAAAAACTTGTCAGTAAAGGAGGAGTCATATGATTTAAGACTTCTTTGGGAAGACTTCGTTGACATCTCTTATCGGTGAGCTTGGACACATGTTCGGTCGGTTTCAGAAAGTCTACAGAATTAATAACCATATGATTGATTGCGTTGATATCTTTCGACATTTATCTGCACTTACCGCAAGTCCTTTTATTTAGCCAGAATAAGATTCCCACAATGACACCGACTAGAAGGGCATTAAAGTCATTCAAGAAATTTATTAACAAACCGAACGACGAGTGAAATTTCTCTACGATGTAATTTGGTTCTGTAGGGACAATCGAGTTCATGTTTCCCGGTCTCTCGAGTCAGGAATTATTTCGGGTATTTAAGGAGGATCGATTTTCCATCGTTATCTCCGTGCTCGTAGAATCCGTACAGTTTTTTTTTTTCAATTTTTAACCCTTTAAAGTACCGGAAACGATGTCCCCTGGAACCTCCATTTTCCTGACACCTGTAGGAACTGAACGTAGCGCCGAGACTTAGCTCTAAAAAAAAAAAAAAAACGGGAAATAAGAGCAAATGCCTAGCGTAGCATGTGTCCCGTGGATAATTAATTTGTATCGATTGTATGACGCGTCAGTAACTTATCCCGTTGTGTCTTAATATCATTTTTGTTCATCAAACTAACGAAAGTCAAGGGGAGAGAAATTAGTTCCCCGAGTATGAGAATTAAATCTGCGAATTATTGCTCATCCGAGGTCGTTCCCGAATCCGATCCGGAAACAAGTCAAGTATTTAAAGCGATTGTTTGTAGTAACTTTAGATATGCCAGGCATTTTGTTTCCGGATCCTACTTGAACTACCCCGGATATCGTTTCGCACCTCGGAGAAGAACCTCGAGCAAAGCTTCGAGAAAGATGCCGCGAAAACCCATCTAGGAGCTTTAAAGCCTCCCCACCGATTAGTGTCGAAGTTAGCTAACGCATGTCTGGTTTTCCTTATGATTTTTGTTGCGGACCCGTTTCGTTTGGTTTGGACTAAAACGCCCACGTGTAAACATCTGTACTCCGTCCGTTCCGAATCCGTAAAGTCATTTTCTTGGAGCGGCTCGCAACAGAGGCTGTACCGAGACCTGTGGGATCAGTCCATCCCGAAGGTTTGTTACCATTCATTTTGCAAAAGCATCTTTTTCTCTGTCTATCTCTCAATCTAACTATCTCTCTATCTCTATCTCTCTATCTTACCATTTTTTCAGCATCCCTCCTCTAATTAATGGCTATCACTTCCTGAAGCGAGAAGATCGAAGAGCGCGCTTAATCTTTGCCGGAAAGGTAGGAAGAAGAAAAGAGTACGGGCTCCGGGGAAGGCTTTATTTTCCTGATGACGTGCCTTCTCTTCAGGGTCACTCCCTGGGGAGAGAGATCGTCCGACCTTCTCGCTTCGTGCTCGTTGGTTTCTGATTGTCGGGAACGCTCTTCCATAAGTGTCCAGTCTCCGTGTAGTGAGTCCGAGTGGTCTGTCCACCTGCTCGCAGTGTCCCTGTGTCCAGAGGAATGTTTTTGCTTCATCCAATAACCCTCCTTTAAATTTTGGATACTCTTAAGGTGTCGTGAAACCGCTCGGTTGGAACCAGTCCTTTTTTTTCTAAGGACCTCCCATCGAACTGGCTGAAATTTTAGAACGCGATTCGTGAACACCCTAGAATCACCTTACACTTTCAACATTTTTATCATCACCAAGACCCAAATGCTTTGACTTGGATTACGTTTTTTTTTTCCTCTTTTTGATGATACTCAACATTTTGAAAGTGATAGTTCTTAGGTGCTCGCAACTCATGTGGTAAAGTTTTAAGCAGCTCGGTGGAATATCCTTAAGAAAAAATGTCTTATCCGAATCGACTGGTCTGAGGGTTTCATGCCGTTTTTAAATTTCACTGGTCTTTACGATATGTCTTCTGACACGTGCAACTACCTTTAGTCATACGTCCTCGTCTTAATCTTCGTGTTTACCATGCACCATTAACAGAAGCTTGAACCTTTCTCGTTGCTTTAGCGAGGAGTCAGTTTCGAGCTCCTTCCTAGGACCCTTTCGTCCCCTTTTTCTGGCATTACTAACGCTACGTTAATATTCCGTTTCACCATTTGCACAATAATTGAATAAGCCTGTTTCAAAGATCCACCTTTACCCTCCCCGAGAGAACGACCCTTCTTCATGGTAGCCCCTGAAGCAAGTCCACCGGCCTCGACGAAGCTGCCGATATTCACTTCGTTTTCCCGATTTATCTCCGCGAGTCCTCTCGATGTCGGCTCGTGCAGCTCGTCCTTCCGTCTCCCCTTGGAAAGAATTTTTTAATCCTCGGAAAGCGTCGAATAAGTCCCTTATCCGTGACTTACGTCTCCACCTTTTCGCAGGACATCAAGGACATCATCGAGAACTGCGGCAAGAAGCACTGGTCGGACCGGAAGGAAGGCCTGGTCGGTCTGCAACATTTCCTGGCGAACGGGAATACCCTTTCTTCTGCCGAGCTGAGGAAGATCACCGAAATCTTTGCCAAGATGTTCATGGACTCTCACACGAAGGTCTTCAGTCTTTTCCTGGACACCTTGAACGAGCTCGTGATGACGCATAGCGAGGACCTGGGGGATTGGATTTATGTGCTCTGTACAAGGCTCCTCGTCAAGCTGGGCACCGACGTCCTGGGCTCGATCCAGGCCAAGATTCACAAGAGCCTTGACGTTGTTCGGTTGGTCCTTCGTCTTCTTATTTAACTCTCATCAATATTAGCAATTTAATTAACGCCTGTAGGCGTCTTGAAAAATTGCTGTGTGCGACTTTTTATTGTCAACGGCGTAGAAATTAAATAGCAAAGCATAGGGTAGCTTACCGTTGAACGTTTAGAGTATGTCACCCGTGCTGTGTATTGAAATGTACCGTAGCGAATGGGTTGATACTCCACATTGCGCTTTACCTTTTTTAAAGCACAGTGTTATGTTTCAGGGAATGCTTCCCCGGGGAGAAACTTTTGCCAACGGTCCTGCGGTTTATCTGCGACACGGCCCAGACGCCGAATTCGCGAGTCAAGGTGGCCGTGTTGAATTTTATCACGCAAATCGCCGAGACCGCCGAGCCTTCGGCGCTGAGCGGCCAGCCGATGGTCGCCGTGGCGAAAATCCTCGACTGGGTGAACGACGTCAAGAGCCAGGATGTCCGGAGACATGCCCAGAACGCGATGATAGCGCTGTACAATTTAAACACTCCCCAGATCACGATGGCCTTGTCCGACCTGCCCAAGTGTTACCAGGTTCGTTCCGACGCGGTATGGAGTTCCTAAGGAACTTGGACATTGGTAGCGTATGACCTTGATTGTATTCCTTTTTCCTTTTTTTTTCCTTTAGGACACGGCGTTGCCTCTGGTGCAGAGTCACCTGAGGAGGTCTTCCGGAACGAGCAATCCTGCGTCTCCTGGGACACCTCCTCCGAGGGTTCCGCACTCTCCTGCAAGAATGAGGCTGAAAACCGAACTCGACGTCGTCGACGACCACCTCAATCCCGAGGAAGTTTACAAGTAAACTAATGCTTATCTCATATTTCATTTGATTCTTTTATTAACCGAGATTTTTGGTTCAATTTCATATGTGGTGTTACAGATCCTTGCGTCGTACCACGGCGGAAATACAGAATTACGGATTCGAGAGATTGGAGAGAGCCACCACCAGCAAGGACAGCGGGATCAGCAACATGGCTGATGTCGAGGAGAAGATGGAAGGGCTGACTTTATCGAACTCGGTTGGTTCTTTATTAGGGAGATAATTGGTCATTTATTTTGGTGAGAGGTGGGACTAATCAGTCGGTCTTTTCTGTAGGGTCGTTCCTCGTCGGTTTCTTCGCCAACGCAACGGAGAATCGTTACCAGCACGACAGTGAACGGTTCCGGGGACACCATCGCAGGAGACCTGATCTTACCTCAGGAGAACAACGGCTACAAGACACACGGTAGTGCATCCTGTAACATCTCTGCTTCTCGTGTCGATCTTAAGTCTTCGGCATTACTTAAACGTCGTGTACATATATTATCTTCAAATGTATTATCAGGTTCTTCCCCAGATTCCCTGAGAGGAGCCGACGTCCTGATCGAAGTGCTGCAGTCGGGGTCGTTGACCAACGCGGAAAGAATCGCCGCACTCCAGGAGTTTCAAGCATACATGCGCGACTGCGATGCGATATACGTTAAGCAGAATTTCAAGTACGCAATTACTGGATCATTACTTCAATGAGTATTATCCAGGAGAGGACCGGCAGAGTTGTAGGGGTACCATTGTTTTTTTCGCTTCAGGAAATTGTTGAAGACTCTCTTGGAGAGCTTGATGAGCGACGACAAGGACATCCAGATCGAGGTTCTTCAGGTCCTCATCGAGATGCTCAAGTGCCAGGAGCTTGCTTCGTCGTTCTCGAATTATGCCGAGCTGATCGTCCTGAAGGTCCTCAACGCCCACAAGCTGGACGATCCGAAATCCTCGAAGCCGGACGTTGGAGGCGGAGGCAACACGAAATCTATGGTAAAGAATTTAGAGGTATTAGTGTTGTTCTGTTTGTTGTATATGTGCTGCATATTGTACTTTCCTGAACCGACGCCCTTCTCTGAATTGCTACCGTAGAATCATTAAAGCATGAGTCGTCTACAATAATTGATTCTAAAATTTAAAGTACGCTGTCCAGGTATGAGCTCGCTTTTCGCATGTAGCATTTCGGAATGAGATTTCCTCTGGTCGCGCGCCAGCGAAATGTTTTCCACGTATTTTCAACGGAGAAACTTCCCCTTGCAGGTACTCCGCATGGCGGAGAAGTGTGCAGCAACGATCGTCACGGTGTTGCCACCGGATCAGATAATCGACCTGGTGTCATCCATCATCACCACGGAGCCTTTTCCCAAAAATATGGGAGCGATCAAAATGCTGCACAAGGTCGTGGAGCACTGGGGCCGCGAGGCCATCGAGCCTCACCTCTCCAAGGTCATGCCGAATCTCATCAAGGTACCTGCAGTAGACCCATATACGTCACGATGAAAAGGTACACAGTAATTTAACCGTTTCATATTTCCCTCAGTCTTACGACGACAAGGAGAGCACGGTGCGCAAGAGCGCGGTCTTCTGCATGGTGGCTATCCACGCGGCGGTCGGCGAGGAGGTATTGAAGCCTCACTTGACCCAGCTCGTGGGCAGCAAGTTGAAGTTGCTCAACATCTACGTGCAGCGCGCCCAGCAGACAAACAGCGAGCCGGCGAATCCGCGTGACAACAACAACAAGAATTAACTAACGACGAGCGGCGCGACCCTCAGAGTCGCCATCTTGAAGCGGTTCGCCCGGCTCGGGGCAAGGCACGAGAGGATGCTGCTCAGCTTCCTGAGCAAGTCAGGGCCCTGACGTCGGCTGCAAGAGACCCGAGGTCGAAGAGGCCCCAAGGACGCGGAATTCATGCCTGAGGTCCGGCTCGACGTGGTCTCGAGAGTCCTTTCCCGAGGATACCATATCTCGCCCTCCAGCCGCCGTGGTCGCCATCTTGGCGATTGACGGCTGACTCCGCAGACAAAGAGGACGGCTACGTTGCACATCGAATTGGCCAGGTTACAAAGCTGAGAATGTGGCGAGCAGAGCCCGTGCTCTGTATTTTCATTGCTTGTAAAATAAGCGAGGGGTTCTGGGTTTCGGTAGGGAACGACTGCGAAATCGTTCCTCCCCGCGCCGCCAGGCGGCGGTGACTCTGGTTTCCGTACCTCGTGATAGCTGATCATCGAAATTTTAAGTTATTGTGAATCGTGATCGACGAGTTTCTTAGCTTGCAGGTGGAAGTTGGAGGGTATTGTGGAGATCGGGAGAAGTGGCGGTTGGTCGTCTGGAATTTACGTTTCCGGGAAGGAAGTAACAAAATGAAGAGGCCAAACCGTGTCAACGTTAACTGTCGCCTTCGATATACCTGCGGGGTGATTATTCGTGATTTCCGAACGTTTGCAACCAGATTTCTTATAATTAGATTCTTTCTACGAGGGGCAAACAGTCGAACTACTCTGATATTTAAATTATGGACGTTCGACGTGCAGCCGATTCGTCCTCCCGTCTCTTTTACGAAGTTCAGGCAATAATGCGAGGGAGAACCCGCGCTATGCCTTTCAAAGGAGAGGACAAAAATAAGGAAGTGGCATGTATTCCACCCAACCGCAATAACAATGAGAATCGCAAGTAGATTAGACTAGCATCGTGGAATTTCCTCCGAGGAACAAAAGAGAAGAAAAGAAAATATAAACCAAAAAGAGAGGGAGAAACCGGAGGAACCACCGACAGTCGGAACTGTGATGAACCTCGTGCACGAACATTCGACGAGGGAGATACCGAGAGATCTTGACGATAAGAGAGACGGACAGAGTTACGCGAAAAGAATGTACTAATTTAATATACAGCCCTACTTCGCTATTTCTAGCTTCTAAACCGAGCTATCCACAGACAGACCCGCGGAGAGTTAGCGTGCCGCAAGCTCGTTATTGACTTTTTAAGGATGCCAGGCAATGTAATAATTTATTGATACATATACCCCGTACGTGCTAGTCAAAAAGTTATTTCTCCGAAGGACGCACAATACGCAAGAGACACTAAGAGGAGTCAACGTGGGCTGTTTAGGAACCGCCGCCCATTTTCCGGGTCGATGGGACTTTTGCGGCCAGTGAGTGGGACGGAGAGAGAACGAGTGCGAGATGCGTGCATGCGAGAGAGACAGCGAGACCGAGAGATTGAGGGACGCGAGAGGAAGAGAGGAATCTCGCGAGTGAATACTGGTTTCTTTTTTTTCTTTTCCCCTCCATAATGTTACTATAATCTTAGGGAGTTATTATTAACGATGCTAAGGTCGAATCAGCGCATGTCCTCCACGCGTTGCCAATAACGAACTCTAAATCAAAGCTAAAGTAATGTGTTAGTAATTATGTGCCATTAACGGACAGGCCTACCACCTGCTTGGAATAGTTGCGCGCAAGATTTGCCGTTAAACGAGGTTTGCGTTTTGATTTCGTTCGGACTAGTGAGCTTGCTTTTGTGGGACATAACAATCGCGAGTATTTGTAATATTGATTCAACGAAGACAAAACGCAAAACTCGGTTCACGCCGGGTTTTGCATATGACGCTTTCAAACCAGGCATCGGGTCTGTTAACGAATATATTCCTTTTGTCTCCGTTTGTCTATGCCCCGCGAGAACGTGCGAAAGAATATATATATATATACATATACACACAGTGTACCTATGTGCTTATATATACGTAGCGTAAAAGTCCGTAGACTCCCGTTACTTAACGTTTAATTCGGGCCGAGGGAAGTGACATTACGTTAAAGGACATTCGGGGGAGATCCCAAAGTGCGTCTGCGATAGATTGGACTTGGGAGAAATCGCGTTATTACGTTTAACTTGATTATTCCCGTATGAGGGGGGAAGATATGAGTTTTAATTTCTGCGACTTTTCGGGCATGACTAGGGCGACTCGATGGTTCGCGGAGGCTCGTTCTGTTATGTTTTCTTTATCCCGATCGCTACTCTCGTAATTACTTTGTATTATTAATTACTATTCATTGATATTATCGGTATTAGTAGGGTTAGCATGTTACGCGCGAGCCGCGTCCTCGAGGACGCGTCTCGCTGCGGCCGAAGAAGATGGCCGCCGCCATTTTGTATTGAGTTGCGTTTGAAAAGTAGTCACCGCCGTACAGTAACTAGTGATTAGCTCGACTAGTGGAGTTTTTCGTTGGGATTTATTGTTTAGAACTCGCAGGGACATCTCGCTTTCCGGCCTACAAGGCTCGAGAAGGTTATTATCGGGGGGAGAACGCGCCTTTCTTGGCTGCTAAGCAAAACGATCTCTGCGACGCGCTCTTGATTTCCGTCCTTCTTTTTCTACAGAATCGAATATCCGACTCGTCTCTATGAATCTCACAATTCCCGTGACCCGCGCGACGCTCAAAATGTCCATTTATACTGTCCAATCAGACATGTAGTGTTAACGTTCCGACAGTAACAGATATATTTATACCGTCAGTTTAGTTCAGACGCTAAATCTTAAATCCGACACTGATATCACAAGTCATAATGCTTGAAGTTTGACGCGCAATGCGCCGAAACTAATCCGATTCGTTGAATATAAATACTTCTTTTAGAGATGTATGTGCGAATTTTTGTATTGCCGGATACGCTACGTTTACGCGTCGGATCGGATTGTAATTGGTGACGTAAACTCGGCCGGGGAGGAACGGCAGTGCCATTCGAATTTTCCTTCCCTCTTCTCGACTTTCCCCGGATTTCTCGAAGATCGGCGTGATGTACCCGTCGATTCTTTGATTTTTCGCTTTGCCGAGTATCTAATGGCGACTCGTTTGACGAGACTGGCGACGCTTATCATCGGCCGCCATTTTGACGGCGAAATCAGGCCCGGTGGAAAGCGTCGGCATATCGATACATTGTCGCCTTGATTGGGTTCTTCTTTAACGACGGGGTTCCGTTATAAACATTCGCCATCTTGTCAACTCGTTCTCGCGCTGTCGTTCTCTCTTTCTCGCCCTCGCTTATTCTAGACGTAATCACCTCTCTCCCGTTCTCATCGTAACGTTCCTTCCTCGCGACGATTCCCTGTTTCGTGATACGAGATCCAGTAACCGATAAAACAGCGGTGAAAAGTACCATGCATAATACGATTATCCAGAGATTTTTTTTTTTTTTCACGCTAATAATTTAATATATCGATACCGATTACCGTAATGATAATATTACCGCATTGTTATTGTAATTGCCAACTTGAAGTAATAAATTAAAGTATTGCAATAGTTGGAGGACTTAACTTTTCAACTCCTCAACCATCCTTGCCGGTTTATCAGTAGTGTCGGATGGTTCACCGTTTCGCCACTCTTAGCCGGTGGGGGTGCAGACACCGTTAATCGAACTCTCGGCTAATGGTATGTTATCGACAACCGAGATGGTTAAACGTTTACAGTCGTCGATATTATATATTAATGTGTAACAGCGATGAGTTGGGAGATTGCTCACGGGTAGGATCGTGCGATCGCATCCTGTGCTGCCCTCTGGTTTCGTACGTTAGCTTCCACCGTTTTTTGCCCCCAAGGGCGGCGCAACGACTTCGAGGCATCAATGTACTTAATAGTAGTAGATAGGTAGATAAAGTCAAATGGAGCGTCACGAGTGTTCTTCCCTTACCATCAAAAGCGAGCAGTATCGGTAAGCGTAGGTAAGCCACCACCGTCAACTGCCGCATGGTATTACCATCACGAGTATGTGAGCCGCCAACGGCGACTGGTAGATGGTACCGCCATCGCGAGTTCGCGAGCTCCTATCAGAAATTCGTTGCGCCGCCCTTGGGGGCAAAAATCGGTGAAAGCTAACGTACGAAACCAGAGGGCAGCACAGGGTGAGATTGCACGATCCTGCCCGTGAGCAATCTCCCAACTCATCTCTGTGTGTAATAACAGTCACGGATGTCTAATGGTATATTATCGGGGACCGAGGTGGAGAAACATTGACAGCTGTCGGTAAGACCTAACCTTTTGTCGATATTATATATTAATGCGTAATCCCTGATTCCTGTAACTAAATGCGATTTCTTTTGGGAAAAAGGAGACAGATACCGGGACTTGTCCATTCTACATGTTCGGTGTACGCGGTTACATCGGAAAAATCTTTAAGGCGGTGTTTCTAATCATTAGCGATGCTCCCTGGGATTATGCCGCATCACGCGATCCTGGATTCGAGTGATCGACGAGCGATCTCGAGGATCGCGATACGCCGGCCCGTTTAAACGGGGACTTAAGACTTCGCACGTCGCGCGTCGACCGACACGAACCGAATGAATTATGCAAAACAGCCCCGTGTAAACGCGTCGCTAGCTCCGCGTTAAGCCTTAAGCCCCTTATACGTGGTCCCGCGTGGGGCCCCCGGGACTCGCGGGCCCAAAAAGGCCCCGGACCCTACGCCCGACCGACCATGAAACAACGCGCAACAAGACCGGCGATATCATTCCGACGTGGCGATAAATCGACGGCGATTTTGCGAGCGGCCCCGAAACGGGAAAAATCGAGCTGCTTGAACGGTCTCGTTTTAAGATAGCATTTCATTGACATAAAACGAACGCTCGAACCTAGTGATCTTCTAGTGATATTTTCTAAACAGACTTTCTTCGGTCGAAAGTTCAGAATTCGGTTTTACGAACATAAAGTGTCGGATAGCGGACTACTGGGGTTTTCAGTAAACTTTTTGTTTCAGAATTACAGATAGTTATATTAATTCCTATTATTGCAAATGCTATTAAGATTCTTTTCGCCTATGCGGCGAGAACGCATCGTATGACATGGAGCTATGTAGCGCTAGGTAGAATTAACGTTCCTAGATAGAATTTAAGGTTAAATTGGAGCTATTTCCGGTCTCGGGGCATTATCGATGAATTCCGATGGCAGTTCCGACGCAAAACCACTTTCTATCCACGTAAACCTCGCCGTGTAGACACCATTCTTCCTCACGAGGTGACGAGATGCGAATGCGCGATTGCATCACCTCGATGTGCATCGACGGACATTTTGAATGATTCCCATTGTGAAGTTACAGCGACCTTAACCTAGGCGAGAAAAGTACGAGGAGGTACGATTAAAGTCCTACATGCATAATTCTCTTATAATATGTATACGCATTCCGGCTATTCTCCAATATTTACGAGTACGCCTACTCCCCGAGGGAGCGCTGCGCGTCGACAAAGAGGTGCAACGACCTTAACTACCTTAACCTAGGATAGATCCGCTCGTGGAAAGGGAAGCCTAATGAAATACAGGACGACAAAGAGGGAGAGGCGAAATAACGACTGGAAGAGGGAAGTAAATCTGCCCCGCTCTCGTTCCCTCTGCCCGGCCGCGTTTACAGCCTTAAGGCCGCGGTTTAACGGCCTTAAGGCGACTCGAAATCCCGGCGGAATTTATCGGAGGCGGCTCGCGTCGGTCTTGCCGGCGATAAGCCGACGCCGACTGACGCTCTAAGTCGCCTAAGACCGGCCTCGCGGAAATTTCGGTATAACTCAAAAGCCAAGTCAAACATGGGCGTGTTAAGAGACGTCGGCGAATCCGTTAAAGGAAGGCAGCGCCGCGCTTAGGCCGCTGCGGGTCCCTCCACCCGCGGACATACATCGCACATAATACCGGTCTTTACGGCCGCCTATCCTCGAGCGAAATGATTAGTGGCGTGTTATTAGGACCGGGTATTATTAGCAGCGGATCGGCGCACGTAACGAGCGTTACACGCGTTCCCCGCGACTTATTTCTCGCCGGAGAAAACTCACGTCTTTATTATCGGTTACGTGGCTAGGCGACAGGCGCGCCCTCTTCCGAGTATCGAGCGAACCGCGTGCAGGCCCTAGGAAGGGGCTAGGGCATGGATCTAAGCATTAGAAGAAAGGAATGGAGGGTATTAGACGACTAACAGAGCGCGGGTGAAGATCGGGCCGGAAGGGGAGGGAACGAGTGGCGGCCATCTTTCTTTGCTAACATTCTC
This sequence comes from Orussus abietinus, assembly GCF_000612105.2. Lineage (NCBI taxonomy): Eukaryota > Metazoa > Arthropoda > Insecta > Hymenoptera > Orussidae > Orussus > Orussus abietinus. The sequence continues at coordinate 791,008 of NW_019396002.1, forward strand.
CAGTTATTTTAAACGATGCGGTATAATATATACACGCCTTCGTCCCTAGATAAGTCGGCCTTTATCCCTAGATACATGGATAGGGACTTTCCACGGAACTCGCAGGAAATAAAGTCCTGGACAGTTCTGGACAGTCATGGACCGAGATTGGAAAATGAGCGGGGTAGGTGGACGCGATTCTGCGACTTTTTTTTCTCTATTCGCCTTAACACCTCGACTACTATATTTCCAGCGGACACTTTTAGCCCCGGCGACATTTCGGGGAAGTTCGGGGATGGATCGGCGTATAGGCATGTTTGCCCACAGCCGTGACTTCGGCGGCCGAGATTCGAGTATGCAAATTTCTCCGGGGATTTAGAAAGGCGATAAGGTCCTGGCGCAACTCGCCTTTTATTTGCCGATCCCTGGAAGGAGGGGGCGCGCGCGTCGCTCGCGTGTATATTTCCCCCGGCGGCGGGGAAAAAAAGGCGCCCGGGACAAAGGATGCACCCATCCCGGGTGGAAGTGTCTCGAGGACGCGTTCCTTTTTGCATCGGAGGCCGCGCGTCTTCGCCGCCATTCCTCACCGGCCGGGCCGGCGCGAGCATCGAGAGGACGCGCTCGTGATTAAGGGGAAAGAGTAGAAATGTCCCGGGATAAGATCGCGAGGATCGGAGGAAATTTAAGCCCGGTCCTGCTTAATCGGCCGAGCCTGAGGATTCGTGGGGAAAGATCTCCGAGGGAATACGCCAAAAGGGTAAACCTTCGCGGGACAATTGCACCTATTCTTTTAAAGAGGCAAGCAACCGAACGCTTCGGTCGCAACCTAACCTAACCTTGCATTATTAAGAAATGCGGTAGCGTCTCAGACAAGTTCATGGACCCGATTTACGTATCTGCCCCAATTTTTCTAGCTTTCTGTAAAGAACACCTCGTGTCGCGCCGACTAAGCGCTCCGGTTATAACCTAACCTAACTAAATCCTCCAATTTGCCGACAATCGTCCGGAATTTCGGTGAGTATGCGTTTCTTGTCTAAATGGTAAGGTCGCCGGAATCGACGATCCGGAGCGGCGGATAAGGGCACGTATGCGTATTTATATCGCCGCGGATATGGATGCGGATATGGATAGGAGCGGATGGATGGATAGGCGGTGTGTCGTGTAGGAGAACCGGGCCTCGCGTTGCGGTGGTCGCAATAAACTTTGCGTCGCTTGTGTTGCGGGCGGAGCATAACGTGCCGCATACGGCCAAGGTGCGGCTTCATCCACAATCTCGACTTCATCCTATAGCCATTATGCGAGCAAACCCCCCGCCTGCCCCCTGCCCTCGGATAAAGCTACGTCCACAACCGGCGCGATTTAATTAAATCTTCCCCCACGTGTTCAGAAAAAAAAAAGGGGAATTATTTTCAGAATTTCTTACGTCTTCCCTATAACTGGCTAGGACTCGAAATATCGTTCGCGCTGAACATCCATAGTGGATATTTTGGAGATATAGAGCGAAGTCGCGAAGATTCTGGATAAATGAAAATGGGGGAAATGAAAATTTCTGAAATTTCTACAATTTGTTTAAGGAGGAGTGTCAAAGAGTGTCTCTTGGATCGCTGTCTTGTGAACGATCCATTAGGTATCGGTCGGCGGTGTGTACACACACGTTCGCTGGGCGCGTCCGCATATCTGCGACGGGCGACTTCACGCCGAGAGAAACGTACGTCTTTGATGTAGCCGCCGCGTGCGGGGGACAGATATTATCGTCGTCTTAGAAACTCCCCGTGCGCGAAGGCGCGCTCGTTTTCTTCCTTTTCGAGGTCCCCGGGAATATCGACGTCCCGATGACGAATGTACTCCCCCGGGACCGTCGACTCAAGGCCCAGTAAATTGAAGACGAGGCTTAAGGATCCCGGCCATTGCGACAGATCCTATGGTCGCGGCCATTTTATTATGGGCACGAGCCTTTCTTCTTTACGGCTTTTTATACGCGACCCCTCGCCTCGTCCGTTTGAATTGGACGTCGACCATTGGACGCGTACGACGGTCCGCCATCTTGCGTTGAGTTGTCCGATGCCTTTAATCGGTAAATCGCGGCTGAACGTTTGATCGAATCTTTTCTTTAACTTTTGCAGGACTGTTTCCCTCGTTGAGCACACTTTAAATAAGGACGAAGAGAACATCTACTAGACCGAGAGGAAATCGCGGATACCGATGTCGGTCGAGCTACTTCGTAAGTAGTTTCTTGTTAAAGGATCAGCTAATGATCGATGGAGTTGGTTGCAGGCCGCGCAATTAAGTTACTTGCAGCGGATTGAGCAGAAGCTGTGAGGAGTCGCGCACCGCTTAATAGGAAGATCCTATCTGGGGATCATCTATCATTCCGGTCCAGTCCAGTCCAGTCGCAGCTTATACCACTCAGACTCGGATACTCGAGGATTGCTATTTGCACGCGACAAAATCCATTACTCATGCCTCGTCAAGAGTCCCTCGTCGTGAGAGCTCGACCGGAAGCGAAACCACGGAAGAGGAAGGCTTCCTCAGGAATTCTTGGAAATCCTGGAGACACTCCCGCCGCTTCTGGAACTCACCTTTCGCCGAGGACGGAAGGAAAAGGAAAAGAAGACGTTTGGCGTGGAATGAAATTTTTTAACCGAAGAAGAACCAAGATGGCGCCATCTTCTGAACGCATGGACACCCTTCATCTTGCGGATTGCCAGTTCATTTTATATTAAGCAATTGGTTAATTGTGAAGGCCCAAGATCGAAAGAATCGACTTGGCTGTTTGCTAACCCTTTAGGGGGGTCCGTGGTGAATGTCGATTCGCGATCTGTCAGGAAACCATGAAAGGGCCTGATCGATCCGCTGACATTGGTGGCTACGGGCCCCCTTCAGCCTAGATCGCTCAAAAACCAAAAATGTCAAATGTGCTTTAGGACACGGCCGCATTCCGAGCTCCGAATGCGCGGTGCTCGGATCACAGAGGTGCCGCAATGTTTGACCTGGGCCGCCGATAGTGCAGGAAACGGAAATTGGTGCCGCGGAAACAAAGCCTGAGCAAATAGACTTTGGTACCCCGAAGGATATTACTAAGAGCAAATAGAGTCCGGGCTATCGGGACCCGAGAGCCGGCAAGCCGCAAGCGACAAATATTGTCACATCCGAGGGCCCGTTCCGGGGGCCCCGGACCAACCCCGAGCGAGATAACGAGGCGCGCGATTGCGGACCCCCGAATTAGCAGTGGGGCCCTAAGGCCTAACTCGAGGCCTCGGCGGCACGAGGGGTCCCTAGAGACCCTCCGATCCCGAGATAGGAGAAAGCCCCCGAAGAAAGCTGCCCCAATCTGAGCTCTGTTCCAGGGACCCTTTTGGGTCCTTTGGGTCCCACTGGGCCCTTTGGTTCAGCACGAGCCGCGGAACGCCACCCCGAAGAATTCCGCGGTCTTTCGGGGCCCGGCCCTAGGCAGGTACTAATTGAAATGTCAGAAATCATCCCCCGGAAAGGGTCCATTGGGACCGATGAAGCTGCCTCTTGAGTGAAGGGTGTCACTAATAACACCCGATGCCAAATAACGATGACGTGAAATTGATAGAATGGTCCTTCGTTTTTTCTTACGGGGCCACTTTTCCGTGACAATTCGATTATCGTCATTGGGTCTTATTGGAACTTAACGGGTAAGCCGGGGATTAACTGCCGCCCGAGATCGATGCGAGTTAAACGAACCGTAACAATTAGAGGCCTCATTTAGTCTAAGCGGTTCGATTAGGGCCTTCGAACTCCGCGGCTCACTCTTGCACAGCTTTCGCCATTTTGCGGGGGGTCCGTTTAAATAACCTCAAATTAACAAGGCTTTAAAGATCCAAGGAAACGATCGCCGCGATTATGAGGGCAATAACTCCTCGAAATGGCAGTCAGGCCCGATTTATCCGTCATACTGCAGTTCGATATTAGCTGAATCCTTCTCGTGGGCTTCATTGGGCATAAGGCCCTTAAAAGGCCGCCCTTGAAGTTAAAAGTAGCGCGGCATCTCATAGACTCAGTAGAAGAAGCACCCCGAAATCCTAGATCTCCTCTCGGAGGGTTGCGGGTCGCAGGAGCATCCCTTTCCTCGCCCTTCCAAGCGCGTCAGGCCCCAGCGGGCCCCAAACGCGGGCCCGCTGGGGGCGGTGGAGGAGTCGAGATGCTCCCTCGGAGGTCGTCCAATGAAGCGCTCCCGCGCGTCTCTCCGGGCGTGGCCAAACTCCTGGCGATGGCTCGCGGAGGCTGTGGAGGGGTCGCGGTCCAGCGTCTAAGTGGGGGGCCCGAAGCGACTACTGTGCATTTCCCACGTGCCCTGGGAACCCTTGCGGCGGTGCGGCGGCCCCCGCGCGCCCCTCCACGTCGGGCCCCGTCCACGTCCCGGGCCCCTCGCGTCGTCTCTCTTTCTCCGTCCGCGTGCGATCGACGGACGGCGGCGCTCTCCAAGAGAGACTCGTGAGAAGGGAGAATCATCCCGCGGGGAAGGGGGGGTCGATCGGACCCCTCTGGGAGTCGGAAGGACGAGGCAGCGCGTCCGCACGCCGATATCGGGCCAGGGGTCGTCCGTGACAGTGACCCAGGTCGGGCCCGGTCGGGTCCGGTCGGGCCCGGGTCATGGAGGTCGGCCGGGAGTCGCGGGGGCCCGTGACCCCATGAGATCCCCCGGCGACCCGAATCCCAGAAGATCCGGGCCCGACGTCGGCGGCGGCCGGGAGTTGAGCCCGGTCCCCTGGGTCCCCGGATCCCCCGGTCCCGCGAGTGCCCTTTGCCGCCGGTGCTACCTCCGCAGCCGCTTTGACTCCGGGATGTGGTAGTGGTGGCTACCGCCCCCGCGGGGGGCAGGAGTACCCCTGACGGGGCCCGCGCTTGCGGCGCGCGTGGGTAGGGCCCGCGCGGGCCCCGTCGCAGGGGCGGGCCTTGGCCGGGGTGGGGATGGGCCCGGGGCCCGGGGCCCCGCGCCTAGCGGGAGCTCAAGAAGCCGTCTCTCGAAGGATTTGTGAGTAACCGCGCTGCTATTCGGCGACCGCCGAGACAAGGACGGAGCCCCCTCGACGGGTAAAAAGCGCTACTACTTCCTTCACCACCGCCACCACCCACACCGACGCGCCGCCGCCCCCCTCGGGACGGGCCCCGTACACGTCCGCGCGTCTCGCGACTACTTCCCATCGGTCCCCACCGAACCGCCACGGGCCCGACTGTGAAAAGGGGCTCGAGATTGTGTGCGCATCCGACTACTTCCTTGGCAGCTCTCTCTGCCTCCTCCGCGAGGGGCCTAGGTGTGTGCGAGCGCCGCCGAGGAAGAGGTGTTACACGGGGCCGGGGCCCGTACACCAGCGTCCCGCCGACGGGGCCCGGACCCCGGTAGGGAGGGTCCTCCAACCAGAAGAAGCGGACCCCTTGGCCACGTTACTACGACCTACCAGTCTTCTGGGCTCTACTATTCGGGGCTACCAAGTACCAACCGAACGCCGTGGGACCCACCACCACTCCACGCCCGCCAGTCGACGCCAAGCACCCAAACGGTCCAGACCCGTCCTTCCTACGGCTTCCTTACTGCTTACCGCTCCCTGCCGGCTCCCTGGCCCATTACACGCCGCACACGACTGGCACCCTGCACCCTGCCGGCTCCCAGCCAGTAAGGCCCAAACCGCTCTCCTCGGCGATCCCCTCGGCGAGCCCCTCGCCCGGTCGCTGCGAGCGGACCGCGACGCTCCTTCGCGCTCGCGCCCGGTTTTCGACGCCCCTGTTACCATTGGGCCCACTGGGACCGCTGCTGGGACCGCTGCCTGGAAACACTTCGGATCTGCCGACCGGTAAGTCACACTTTTGCCCTCCTTCGTGTCTGCTGCGTCTCTTCGACTTCTTTCCGTGCCGCGATGCTCTCGGGCCCATTGGGCCTTGTTCCGTACCAACGATGAATTTCAAAGCAACATCGTGCAAATTAATTTTCTACAGTCGAGTGGATGTTTCGATTTATCGGGCTTTTTCTAATTTCCATGTCCCTTAGACAGGTTTTGAGCCTTGACTATTCTGGGTCCGTTGGGACTTATTTCGCGACAACGATGTGTTTCGATGTCAATTTTGAGAATTACTGCGGAATTTAATGCGGGAAATGGGGATTTGTTTTCGTTGAGGTTTATTTTGGGGCGAGGGAGGGGGGTACTTTTGGGACTTGAACGTGGTGGGGCTAAAATTCGGATTTTTGGAGATATTGAAATTTGAGAATGTCGTATACCAATCTTGGGGAGATTCTCCGGTGGGCTCGGCGCTCCTTAAATTCTCGGAGGTGCCCAGCTTGATCGATCGTTATCGATTTGCGTCATTATCGCGACAAGTCGTAATCTCGACGTCGGCGATTCCGCGACAACTCCGAGGTTGACACTTCCGCCAACCGGATAACCAGCCGGTCTTGATAATGCTCCGCAAATCCCGGTATTGACTCACCCGAGTCAACAGCGTGCTCCGCACCCACTCTCGAAGAGTGTCTTCCTCCGGTTACCGAAATGACGCAACTCGCCGATAGTAAGGCCCAAAAGAAATCGACGAGGACGGAAGTCCCTTTTTCGGGCCCATTAAAAAGAAAAGAAAAAAAAATACCGCCTCGCGAACGGCACAATGTGACAGATAAAAAAAACTCGCGACACTTTCGAATAACAATTCCTGACTGGTGATTTCCAAAATTTCAAGAAATCATTTAGGAAAATGAATTTTCACTTTTAATTTCACATGATTTAGGCGTCCGTCGGGCGAGAGCAATTATATCTGGATATCGAAAACATGACAGGAATTAAATAAAAAATTGTTCGGTAGTTAATTAATAATGCGCCGAGGGTGAAACATTATTTAACATTCCGTGTAAATCAGCAGTAAGATATTGAAATTAATGATTCTCGAAGGAAGTACCGAGCGTCCGTCCGACGGCCTCGGTGAGATTTCGCTTCTTCCTTAGAAATTGGGCCCGTTGGCCAAAGTATGTCCCAATACTAATATCAGTTCATTGAATTGTATAAAGTTGTGAGATTTATTCCTGGTTTCATGACTTTGCGGTATCAATGTTAATGATTTTCGACACCATTCGCCCGATGAACCGAGCTTGTCGGCGATAATAAGGCCCAATTATTGGTGGGGAATAATTCCAAGTGAAACTCCTATGTCTGAATACATTAGAAACAGGTTAGGCGTGGGTTGGCTGCCACCATTTCATTCGCGGTATCAAATGGGCCCGCGCGGCATTGGGCCCTTCCGAGGCGACATCGGGCCCATAGAAAGGGAGGGTGTGGTCCCAGCGCGTGTTCTCGGTAGCGAGTGGCCTAAAACCGGTAGCTCGGTTTTGGCGTAGGGCGGTGCACGGTAGCTCCTGATTGGTCCAAGAGGAACCGCCAAAGAACGGGCCCCCTCTCGTCCATCGGGCCCTGCGACCCAGCACACGCACGGTAGCCGCTCTTTGGTTGGCTGCTACCTTCTTATCCGTTTTATTCGGCCACTCCGGGGGGAAAGCGGTCTGGGACCTATCAGGGATCGGTCCCACTTGGGCGAATTTCCCCAAGGGGAGCGATTGGGCCCACTTTCTATTGGTCCCCAGAGAACCTTCTTCGTTGTATCTCTCGGTTCCTTGCATCTCCCTCGAATGGTAGCATGCACGGTAGCCGTAATTTTTGGGCCTTATTCTCGCCAACCTCTACGTCCCCCCATTCCGCTTTTTCAATGTAAATGTAACGCTTCTTGAATTCTCCTCATATTCCTCAATTCAGAAGACGTGAGATTTGTAACAGTAAAAAATTACATAATTTGACATCGGGGCCCTATTGGGCCCAAATTTTTCTTTCATTCTCATTCTTTTTACATTTCTTTAATATCGGAGCCACTCTCGTGTAGGGATCGCGTTCCGAAGGAGTGACGTTGGTCCCGTTTTGGTCTAGGCTTTGTTACGGCCACATAGGGCCCAAAATCGGGGGATTTCTCGATATCGGGAGTGCTCTCGGATGAAGGTTGAGGAGCGAAGGAGCAAGATCAAAGGAGTGAGGCCAACGGGCCCCGAAGAAGGAGAAAAGGCAGGGAGGGGACCCGGGCCGTGGTGGGGGAAGAGCGGGGATCCAGGGGGGAGGGCAGGAGCGTGCGTAACTCGGGGGCCCAATTAGGCCCCTCCGCCGGCGTTAGGCTCGCTAACCAACCGGGCTACGCCCCGGCACGCTTATTACTCATTCGGACACGCCACTTTATTCGAGCGTGCCGCACCAACCGGTAGCCGAGGATCCACAATGGCCGCGATCTCGCAGGCGAAACTCCCTCTGGGTATTGCGGATCCAAAGAGGTTAGGGGGACGGGGCCTCAAATGGGACTCAAATGTGACTCGGTTCTCCAGAGACCGCCGATCATAGACTCCTCACCGCTAAATTCCCTTGGTAGCAAGGACAATTAAGATGATATTCAATAACTCGCTTAAAATTGAGTCATTTCCCATCGGGCCCAATTTTACTAACCTCTTTCAGTAGGACGTGGACGCTAAATATATTTTTAGGATGGGGAGATAGATTGGGAATAGTTCGGTCTCTAATGCTCCGACTGAGTTTGGCCATGGTCACTTTGGAATTTTATTTTAATTAATTTTGAACGTGTAGAGGAAATATATTTTTAGGATGAGCAGATGGATTGGGAATAGTCCTGTCTCTAATGATCCGGCTAAGTTTGGACGTGGTCATGTTGGAATTCACCCCCCGCGCAGTCCCGAAACCTCATGCGAGTGATCCTCGATACCCCTGGATCGGGAACGGACCGATCTCTGAAGTTCCTAACGATTCTGTCCACAGGTAGCCAACCCGGCGCTATCCATCCACCTCCGAGAAGGCCCGTGATCTCATCCAAGGAGGCGAGACCAGGCGGGAGGAGACCCACCGGCCACCAAGACAGACAAAGAGAGAGCCCCTCTACAAAAGAGTGGGGAGGATCCCAGAGAGACAGAGAAAGAGAGAGCAGAGATAGAGAGTTCTCGTCTGGCAGAAGAGGGAGCGGTGGGAATTTATAAGGATGTTCGCGATAATGCCGATGGAGACAGAGGGGCACGGCAGGGAGTTCGGCCGGCGGCAGAAGATGCGCGCCAAGTGCACCGTCGAGTTCGTCTGCAAGTACTGCCAGCGACGCTTCACCAAGCCCTACAACCTCATGATCCACGAACGCAGCCACAAGGACGACGTCACCTTCACCTGCGAGGTCTGCGGCAAGTCCTTCAAGCGGCAGGACAACCTCAAGCAGCACAGGTACCGCTCTCAGCGACCTCCACTCGACTCGGTCCCTCTTGGTCCCAGCTGGCACCAACTGCTACCAGCTGGTCCCAGCTGGTACCGACCTCCTGTCGGCTGATCCTTGCACCAAGGAACCGTCTCCTTTTCCTCCAGCCAAGGTACCAAGTCGAAGTTCTCCCTTCTGGCGACGTGCGCCCGCTCGTCTGCATCCTTGCCTCTTGTCTCTTAGTAAGGATTAATTTTTTTCCCTCATTTTCCTGCGAATCTAGGCAGGATTTGGCATGACTCGACTTGGTATCCCATGGTATTGTGTCCCATGTCACCTGGATTTCGTTTTAAAGGGATATTTCTAGGAGAGTTTGATGTATTTCGCATTTTTTTCTAATATCAACCTCGCCTTCGCGGAAATCCAAGATGGCGGACGGACGCCGCTGAGAACTAGAGATTTGGCGGCGAAATGCCGAGTTTGCGGGAGGATTCCGGTATTATTGCTGGAGATGTGCTATCCTGCGAGTGATTTAATACGAAAACTGTGAAACTAGAGATTTTATGCACGGTGAAATTGCGTTTGAAGGTGTGGCGGCGTGCCCGTCGGGTCGTTGCTTTCCTGCGGTCTCGGTAAGGTGTGAAATACGTGTCTAGTACGTTTCGATGTAACGTTAATTGCAGTCAACTTTTTCACGAACCGGTTCGTTACGGTGGTAAATTAAGGGGCGAGGCAAATATTCTTTGAACATAATTCAGTGGTGACATGTAGGTTAAGGAGACTAATCCCTGGTGCGAGGAGACTCGAAATCCGTTTTCCCTTCGAAGGAGATTAACGTTCCCTCGAATTTCTTTTCAATCCTTCTTCGAGCAAAGTGCGTATATTATTTTCGCACGCGTTCATTTAACCCCCGGTGACATTTATTAGTCTCATCGTCCATAATTCATCCTGGAAGTAAGAATGAATTTCTGGCACGAATCTCATCAAGGAAAAACGGAATTTCAAGTATGCCGACCTGTCCTCCCAAGTTTGTAAATAAATTTTAAGGAAGGAAAAAAGAGAGAGAGAGAGACGAGCGTACGATCCTGCTCGGCCAGTTCTGCAGAAAGGATAAAATCCAAGGAAGGAGTTAAAAAGCGTTTTCATCGGAAAGTCAGGATCGTGGGCTCGTCGAGACTTGCACCTGCACGAACAATTGCACATTACTGATATGGTTCTCGTTTGTTTATAACGTACGATACAGTGGTTTCTTCTGGAATGACGAGCATGGGGATAAAATAACCCGAATACGTAGAAGTTTTAACGAGAGTCGATGGAAAATCCACCGGGTCGGAGAATAAATGCGCGATGGACTTGCCGGAACTTCTGGGAAAGAGATTTCGAATTGTTCGTCGAGCATGGTCCATATATAACCTAGAAATTAATGGTACAAACGTAGTTACGGGGAGAATTTCCAATAACCGATTTTAGTCGAGTTGTCTACTTACTCTCTACTATGAAAGAATGTTCAAAATTGCAAATAAAGCGCGAAAAAATTTAAAAAAGGGGAGAAAAAAAATTGTCCGGTGGCGGGATTCGAACCCTGTCACCCTCTCGGCATCCGTCGAGCACGCGACGCGCCTCTCCGGGTCCACATAACCTATAAATCAGAGCAAAACGGGCTCGGTCGCGCGGAAATAACGCGAGCAGGGCCGATAAAATAAATCTCTGACGGTGGATATACTAATGGATACTTTGTATGTAACGGCGGTGGTCTTGTTCTGTTCTGTTGTAGATGTGGGTGGCGGTGAGCGGGAGCTCTGAACCTCCTGCCTTCGAAAAAAAAAAAATGACAAAAAAGCGAAAAAAAAAACAATACGTACAGTCAGAACGCCCTCTTCTCTCATCCCCAGACCCTCTGACAATTTCCCTGGGGCCGGTAAAGAACTGGAGAGGAGAAATGGGGAGTTTGTCGGAGAGAGCGAGAGAGCCCGTCGGGAGATAATCGGATGACCGCCACCTCTAGACCCGGCATGCCTTAAAAGCTACATACATGTCTTAGACACTACACTCGGACCACCTTCTTAGTCACTTGGACGCCTTGGTCTGTGTCTCTCGCCTGCACACTAACCCGTATTCTCTAACACAATGTCCGACTCTTGGAGTTCTACCAGGCTGAGAAACCCTGACCCTCCGATTCGCGATCTCTCTGTTCCAGGAGCATACACTCCGTTCCCTACAAGGGCTCCAACGGCTACTCGAATGGCTATTCGAATGGCTATTCAAACGGCTACTCTAGGTACTAGAAGGCCGTTCCTGCCAAGAGACCCCGACCCCGCAGAACCCCATCCCCTAGGGACCTCATGTAGCGCTCTAATGTACCCCATCGCCGTCCTAACCCCACCCTGGGCCATCCTAACCCGCCCCCCAGTCCCGGATCGACGCGAAACGCGACTTCGATTTCGCCTGAAAATTAGAGGGAACGAGGGAAAGAATGAAAGAGGGAGGAAAGAGGAGAATGGGAGTGAGCACCGCTGCGCAACTGGCCCGGATCGGAGCAAGAATGGGCCCCTGGTTTGGGCTAGGGGCTGACTGGTTCGTTGGGCCGATGTCAGCCGCGGATTGGATCTGAATTCGGCATAAATGGAATTGGAAGTCCACGAACAACCGGGAGGAAGAAATTGGATCTTTTTCATCGGAAGGAATCGAGGAGGGCAACAATTGGGCCCTATTCGTGGGCCTCTGGTCTTTGGCGGTGGTAACCGAGTTTATGAACCAAGCCGATCTTCGCCTGGCTGATGTCCTAAATTGGAATACATAATAACCGACCATCCGTTCCTCGGGGATGCTACCGAAGTATACTAAGCCGTGGCTACCGTGAACCACGCCCAGGCCCGGGGCGACATCGGAAGATGGGCCTTACCACCTGGGACCCTCTGAGTCGGTCCGCTCAACTGAGTCCATCCTTCCTTCCGAGCTTCCTGCCGAAGAACGCTCGTCACTTAACGAACAGAGGCGACCCCCAGCAACGACCATCTTCCCCGAGATTGGGACCGACGTAAGTCCCATTCTCACGTCGGCAGAAATTGAGATCGAATCCTGAAATGACCCTCACCGACGTTTATTCTTCGCTTCAAAGACAAGGGATCAAGACCAACGAACGCGTTAACTTCGTCAGTGGACCTCCGGCCCAATATTTGGGCCCGCTCGATTGGGACCAACATCAAGAAGCACCGAGTCGGAGCATCTCAGCTGGCCCCCCGATTTCCCGAGAATCGAAGGCATCTTCAAAATCTCTGAAAAGAAGACTCCTCGGGATTTCAACATCAGGCCCAATATGGTCATCGGTTCCAGTTCGTCCGGGATTACTTTTGGGGATGCCGTCGCGAGTTCGCGATTTCGGAGCTACCGTGGGCCCCGCCCAGGCCTGAAGCGAACCTGGGAATCGGGCCCTGCCATTTGGGACTGTCTCGACGGGCCCTATCGGAAACGGGGCCAGTTTCCGTCACGAGGGACGACCTTACCGCCAAGGATGAAGCACTCGACCCCTGGGACACTCATCTCTGACGACGTTCGCTTCTTTTCCACCAGGTAAACATCGGGCCCAACTTGTCGGTTCCACTTTGTCCAGGCGCCGGGCCCGATCGAGCGGACCGATCGGACTCGGAATCGGGCCCGATTGGCCGTGACGTTCGGGACCGATCGTGATCGATCGCGACCGACTTGGTCACGCCGATCTCCCTCCAACATTTCCCCTCGTTTCTCTAGGCGCCATCTTTCTTTCGCGCCGCGATCGCGCCTCGTTCTGCAGCGTCCGAAAAGTGGTCGGAAAAATTCGGAAAAAAAAATCGGAATAAATTCGAAAAAATTGCCAGACGTCGAGCCGAATCTTGTCGTAGAATGCATTAGGCTTCTTGTTCAGGAAGTAAAATAAGACATTAGCGACAGAGAACCGCAATCGGCAGGGAAAAGTCTTCAACGCTGCGGCTTCTCGAGTCCTCGAGAGCGTCCCTGCAGCACCCTTTTCGCACTAACCAGTCGATTCGTAAAAAAGGGCAGAAAAGCTCCGTTAATAGCTGACTTAGTCACGTAACATTTAACACTTAACACGTCGCAAGCGATCCGCCCCTTCCCCGTTTCCCCGTTTTCCAAAAATGAGACTGCAGTCGCGCTTTGTACATAGCTTGACGGACAAAGACACCGTGTTTTTAATATTATTATTAATAATATTATTATTATATTATAAATATTGCGAGTATTATGAGCAGCTATTATTATTATTAATTATTATTAATTATTTTATGAATTTAATATCAGCGGATAGGCCTTTGAGCACGGTAGGCGTCGAGAGATATCGTAGTGCTGTACCCATGTTGTACCTAGTACTAGGCGTGATAATAATTTTATTAATTATTACTGTATATCTATTTTATGTCTACCGCTAGCATTACACGAGCCGAGGACCCGGGGACGTGGGGGATTTAAATCCTTTCTCAAAGAAGGTCCCCGCTTTCCTGGGCCTCCTCGGCGGGATGCAATTGTACTGTGGGACGTCCCACCACCAGCCTACGAAATAAATTTGCCAAGTCGAAAATTGTTACAACTTTTGGATTCTAGCACCCTTCCTTGCAGACTCGACGAACCACCTAGGCGACCCAGGAGGTGCTGATGCTCGGGGAAGATGCCGATACGAATTTTTTCTCTCTTAATCTCTATTTTATTCACCCGTGGGAGGTAAGTGTGGTTAATTTAATTGCATGTAAATTAAGTGCGAGACGCAGCGATGATGGCTATGGATTAACAGCGATGCACCGCATTGCCGGATGCATCGGAGTCGAAAAAGTGCTAATCGCGGGTAGGCATCTTCTATCTTCTTTCCGATGCGTGTGTTGCAAGCGCTGATCGCGGGGATTACGATCACGGGGCGAAGGGGTGCCGAGAGCCTTACTGCGCAACACCGTTGTCCTCGTTAAGTTACACGGAGGTGCATGTACTTTGTCAGAGGAGAACAGCCTCGGCGGATGCACCCGCTCGCGAGTGCACACATGCAGAGGAGGTGCGTGCTTCGCCGATCAGAGAAGTCTCAATATCGTGCGACGTCTTGTCAAGCCCCGCGTCGATGGCCGCCATTTTTGTTTCCGCGCGGGTGGCCGAGTCCTACTTTTAATAAATTGTTTATAAAAAGTTACGATCAAGAGAGGCATGCACGGTCCATTAAATGGAATTATTTGAATATTTCTAAAGGATTTTTGTGAATAACACAAACAAAAAAATGCACACGGAACGCGTATTTATTTAGTCAGAGAAATCGAAATATCGCGCGTGGTCGCCATTTTGATTTTCGCTAGGACGAACGAGAATTTGATTTTAAGGGAAGTATTAACAGAAAATTATAAGAAAGGGAGGTATGTATTACGTGGTTAACGACGTGGAATTAATTCGTCGATTGGTTGAGGATTTTCGAGAATAAAGAATACGACGATTTTGTATGCAAGTCTCGTGCACAATTGACACCTTTCCTTCCCATCATTCCATGGCATCGCACTCCTCGTCCTGGTATACGGAAAGTCGACTCTCACCACCCGGGGCAAAAGTCGTGACCCCCTCGCTACCGTAGCTCGTAAAGCTAAGGTTATCCCGGAGACTCCAATTTCCAGGTTTTCACCGTCGACCCAGAAGACGGTAGCCTTGACCCCCGATGAAATCGACAGGACGTCCCGGAAGAGGGAGTCGAAGAAGGAGCCCAAGTCGGAGTGGAAATTCGAGGCAAGAGGGAGAGGTCCTGGTAGCGAGCAGGAGCTTCCCATGGACTCTCACCCCCGCAGGGTTCTAGTGAACTTCAGGATGCACGCCGTAGCTGGGTGCGATCCTTTTCGGGTGAAAGGTCGAGAAAAATCCGAGGCGATTGGCGTTAATGACTCCAATGCCACTGACTGCTTTCACCTGGAAGAGAGAGAAGCCGAAGAGGACCTCCTGGACCAGGAGAGCTCAAAGGACGAGGTGGATCCTCCAACGACCCGATGAACTATGATCCTCGGCCACTCTCAAAGACAAATCGACCCCTTGCATCCGTTATCCTTTATTCCGATCCGTGTCTTGCTAACAGCGGTCCATGTCCTGCTAACGCATCAGGGCATGGCACCATGAAGAGTTAATCAATTAACCATGAGTCCTTTTTCCCTAGTCGAACCTTTGCTCCTACCACGCCTTAATGATCCTTGGATCGGCAGGACATGGTATGTACCCTTTGGTCCTGGAAGGGCAGCTACCATCTTGAAGGAGTCGTTTTGGATCCTTTTTTTCTTTCGAGAGGCTCCTTGGTAATCCTACGACGCGCCTCGATCCCACCTCGAAAGAAGGACATCCTAAAGGGTAGCCTCTCGATAAGGCGAGTCCTTTCGGAGACCCGGCGGATATCGTAAAGGTTAGCACCGCGTCGAGGCTGCGCGAGAGAGAGGGCGCGATGGCTCCGGCCGGGTGTCAGAGGGAGACGGAGCGAGAAGACGGAGGGGAAGACGGTCCCCTTGGGCGAACACGAGGTGTGTTTTGCTCGAGTGGTCTCACCCACGGTTCACGAGATGTAGTAACTGGTACATAGCTACGTAGCTAAGCGGTATATTAAACGATCCAGTCCCCGGTCGGCTGGTAGGATATCTCGGAGGCAGTCTAGGATCTGTGGGAGCGCCTTTCACCTAATTGTTGGCACAATATGTGAAGACGGAGGCCCCACGGTTCCCAGCAACTTCTGGAGGATCCCCAGGGCTACCACTACCGAGAAGCTACCAGGGCCCGACCGGTCTCGGCGTCAACCTGCCCCCGGAATCGTCTAAGATGACCCCAACAGAGACCGGACTTCTGGGTTTGTGTCCCTCTGCCCTGCTTCCCACGTCACCTCATTCATGATTTCTCTCCATCTCCTAGACATCATTCTCCCTAAAAAAATTAAAAAAATTGACTTTCTAGACATTTTCAAAGGATTCGTCCGAAGGTCCTGACTTTAGGGAGGACCTGGTCTCCCTTCGCACGGGAGGCGGGAGAGCTCTTCAAGGTACATGCTGATCTTTGATGGATATTCAAATAATTCTGGATGGCTACAGTTCTCATTCATGATTCTTTCTCATTCGTTCATAGTAAAAAGTTTGACTATCTAGAAATTGGATTTGTAGGATTTGTGGAAAGTGCAGGTTTTGGGCTTGGGAAGGACTTGTAGTCTCTCTTCGTCGGAGGCTGAAGACTTCTTCGAGGCACTTGCTGACGTTGGTTGGTGCCGATTGAAACATTTCCATATTACGATCTGGGAACCGCGTGTTATGACAGATCCCGGTTCCCGAGGGTTTTACGGGTTTTACGTCTTTATGGAAAAGGACCACCCGGGCTCGTCCTTTTCTTCTGGTCGTGGAACCACGAGGACTCCCGGCGATGATTTCTCGGGTGATGACTGGAGACGGCACCGCGGTCGGTAGATTTCTCCGTCTATCGGGATCCGGTGGTGACTGGAGGATTTACATATTACAATCTACGAAAATAGCTGCCGCATCGGGAGAGCGGCCAGTAGGCGAGAGCAGCCTACAAAAACCCATTCCGGATCCTTCCTGGCGGGCGATTCGCCTCGATCTATAAATTACAAGGCGAGACCGCCTCCGCGGACCCGGACGAGCTCGAGGTCTGACCTACTCGGTGGTTGCTGTCTTTAATAATAATTGTTTATGCCGCCGGATCATCGGGGATGGCGTTTAAGGCCGGAGGTGGACCCGCCGGAGGGACCCTAGGAGCCAGGAATTCCTCAAACGTCGACCTTAATGGAGCGACCCTAACGTCGCTACCGAACTTCAAGGTCCGATTTACTTACTCGTCTTCAATAAACGAAGGCATATTCACTCATATGTGTTGGCATTTGGTGCGAAACTCCACCACTTAAGGAGCCCTTACTATCAAATGATGAGATGTAATTAAGTTTTTTCCTGACTCCGATATGAAGTTTTCGGAGGTCCTTGTGATTTAACGAATTGTATGAAAATTCAAGCTTCGTCGCTAGGACCTGGACATCCAAAATGGGGAGTGGAAGAAATTTAGAGTCCTGGAAGCCAGGAATTACTGAAACGTCGACCTTAATGGAGCGACCCTGACGTCGGTACCGAACTTCAACGTTCGAGTTGCGCGACAAATTGTTCGGAAATTTAAAGTTGCAGCTCAATCCCCAGAACCTGGATAACCAAAAATGGAGGACCGGGGCGAATTTTCAACGACAGTCCTTGGTCTTGGTCCCCAAGGTGCAGGCACCTCCATGATGGTCCGCCCACGCCCATCTGACTTGGACCCCCACAAGACGGTAACCAAATCCCCTATGGTACCGGTAACCCTAACCTATGGGTAACCAATGGGTAAGCAATGGGTAATCTATGCCTAAGTAAGGGGTTACCAGCGGGTTTCCTGAGAATAGCCTCTGGTTTTAGGTTCCTGGACCCCGGGCTTCCGGTTTGAGGAAATCCGGAGGATCGCGTGCTCGCGTGTGCCTAATGAGCCCTGGCGGCGCCCTAATCGACTAGCGTCGATGAAATATTAGTTCGGAAGCTTCGAATCCGCCATTTTGGCCCCCCAAGTCAGTCCACTCCCCCGGGTGCCGAACTTCCTGACCGGGTCCTTCCAGGCTGTCCCACTGAGCGCGTCGCGTCAGTCGCAGCACATCAAAAACCCACCCAAATTAACATTTCCTTGCGGAAGTAACGTTAGTGGATAATTGTAGGTACAGTTCTGATTAATTTTTTATTATTCTTCAGTTCTACATGTCCTGGGGGACCCTCGACGCGCTCAATGGGACAGTCTCATTGTGGACCCTTTGAAGATCTTCAGGCACCCCGAAAAGGTCCTTTAGGATGGTCAGGCCATTTCAGGAGCGCATATTTCGACAGGGCAGTATTTCATCGACAAGTTAAGCCGATCTTACATCCATTTTCTTCCGTGGCTCGATCCCAGATAGCCGATGAAATGTCACAGCTTGCAGATGCGGCTCCTCTGGGTGTTGCGGTCCAGAGGTGCAACTGCGGCAGAAATCCCGGCGTGCCGCGGCCGGTTTATCGAAGAGCATGATCTAGGCTCGTCATCGGGGAATGTGGGAGTGTTGTTCCTCGGAGTGTCGTCGATCCCTCGACGAGTCGGGCTCTCGTGTCGGATAGGTGTTAGGAGGAAGATCTCCCGGTCGTCAGGTGTCCCAAAAGGTGTCTCGAAGTAAAGTCAGCCTTCGATCGACCTTCCTCGAGGACCCTCCCACGTGGCCATTCTCTACGTCCACATTTTCACAGAATTTCTTTATTTCGCCCATTTTAGAGGACGGATTCACGAATTCATTCCCCACGATTTCTCCATAAATTAGGAGTAGAGTGCCAGCGAAAGCATTTCCCCCGTGGGAACGTCCAGCCATCCTAGCAGGAGTAACTTTCTTCCGGCAATGAACTTGCTCGGGAAAACGACTCTTTCTTCTGAAGAAGGCATTCACTTCTTGCCGTCTCGCTGGACATTACGACTTTCGAGTAGAAACGGCTCCTCGAGTCATAGGTCCTCGCTCCATTTACATCCCAACGCTATTAAGCCTCTACAACCAACCGAGCAATTTCAACGCTTTCTTTCTAGAAGCCATCCACGCCATTTTCACCCCCTAATTAATTCTATTAACGAAATCCCACGTAAAAGGAATATCGATCAAGCACCCCCTGCGATCTCGAAAATTGGACTTTTGAGTTCCCCTTGCATCCTGGAGTCCGCGAGGAAAATGAGGGATCGTCCTAACCTCAACACCCCCATAGGTGTCCTAACCCCATGATCGGCATATGCATGCACCTGTACCTGCGTTTCATGTATTTGCATGTATACATGTATATGACTAAGAGGTATTTGGACTTGGTTGTTCAGAGGGAATTTCTGGGGGCATGGTGCCCCCATGCACCGGGCCCCGTAAGGCCCCGTAAGGCCCCGTAGGGCCCCTGGAGGGGCCCCAGGGGTACAAACCGCGTCCCATTATCCCATGCTAATTCCCGGCTATGGCTGTCATTGCCTCGAGCTCGGGACTGACAAGTAACACCTCTCGTCTCGTGTTGCCTACTCGGAGGAGTGTCTTTTCTCCTCTGCACCCGAGCCAAAATCAACTCGTCATGCTCGCTTCATTTTCTCCCGACATAAAACAGCCATTTGTTAGCTCTGTGTCAAACCCCGAGCGCGTCGCGGGGTGTCCCGCTCCGAATGGCACCGATTGGCGATTCATCGGAGGAATCCCGATGATACGCGTCCCGGACCAGTCCGGGCCCGACCATCGGGGACTGGTTTGGGCCCGAAGGGCCCCGTGCCCCGGATCTCCCTCTCGGGATAATCCTGCTTGGCAGCTCCGCATTATGCTCGCGACTACCGTCTTGCGATACGTAAAGTGCCTCTTATTGTGTTACGGTTACCATTTTTTTGTTTCATTTTTTATTGGAAACGAACGAGCGGTGATGCGTGCGATTTTTGGGGCCCCAAAATATAAGGCCCACCGGCACGCAAGAATTCCAGTTTCACGTTATCGGATTCATATGGTCCCAGGGGAGCTCGATGATCCCTAACAGTGCATACATTTATATGGGATAAAATTCATCCGGCAGTATTTCCAGGGTTTTTTGAGGGCGAAGAGTATCCTCTCTTTTTTTCATATTCTCTGTATTGAGGGAAAAAAATGGTATACGGGAATTTCTTTGCACGAAACAGTCTCCCATGATTGTAGCTCCGAATTGTCCGAGAGAGGTTTCATGACCCCTGGCAGGGTATAAATCGTTACCGGCAATCCGTCAGGCAGTATTTCAGGCATTTTCTGAAGGTGAGGACGGGATTCGTGCCCGGACTGCGAATCTGCTCTAGCAGGCCATAATTCTCGACGGGCCGACGAATCATACGAAGAATCTCGAATTTTTCAGGAGTCTTTGGTTCAGCACCGGTCGGTGATTCAGTCGGGCCCAGTTTCATCGTTGAGTCGACAGAAAAATGGGGATCTTCGGTGGGGCCGGCGAGAAACCGCGGATTTTGAGGTTTCCCTCGAGAAGAGTCGCTGTCCAGGATATCCGGGATAGCCGGGATATCCGGGATCGCGGCTCTCCCGCGGGGGGCCGACCACGAGCGATTCCCCGGATCCGATTCCAGACGACCCGATCGGAACTCCGGATAAGGCTCTCAGAATTTCGTCATCCTCGCAGCCTCGACCTCTGGACCTCCGAGGGGCCCACTGGCGCCTATTACGAGAGGCCCCGTGCAGCCAACCCGTAATATCTGACAAGTCCCCGCCATTTTGCGTCCCACTTTAAATCACGAGGAACTGCGTGAAAACGTTCAGAGAAGCGATCCCGAGGCGATCCGTGAGTTGGGACTCACGGGCCCGGAGGTCGGAGAGAAATAAAAGAGACGGGGGCCCCGAACGGGGCCTGACCCCGTCCCGGGGGTGAGGGGTCAACGTTAACCGAGGGGTGAAAATCTCAAGGGTGGCCGTGTAAAGTACCTTTTTACCCGACAACCTGCTCCGGTCTCGCTAACAGCGTTCCGGGCCCGGTAAGGTCCAGCCAGGTGTAGGGCCCCGTGAGGCCCAAAGACGGCATCGGGCTTATCCGCGTCCGACTGTCCGACAGACCGGTGTCAAGCCGACTGTCTGGCAGGCTGACAGTCCTTTTTGGCAGGACCGAGCGTTCATCTTCTTCTCGGTCCCCGTCTCGAAGTAATCGAACGTCGGGCCCACAAAGACCTCGCACGGAATAGCCTGCGGGATGGAGGCGCGAGATGCACCTCCTCGCAATGGGCATTCAAGGGCCCAAGGATCGTAAACGGATGCATCCTCCATCCTGGATTCGAGTGCACACCCTCGGCTCCTGGTGCCACATAAATTTGGTTCGGTTCCCGCGAGAAGTAAGGCCCCGCATACTAAAACCTGGCTTTTCGCGATGTCCACTGACCGGGTCCTCTTTCCCACCCTATCGAAATTTAGGGCCCGACATCAAGATTTTGGCCGATCGGTCCCTCAAATCCTAAATTCCTGTCATACTTTTTTATACACACTCAACATTCCATGTCAAAATTCTGGACATAACCCCCTACCTTGAACGATATGGGCCCTGCAGGAGCAGGCTCCGATTTCCCGAGCCTTTTCGCAGACCATCGGGCCCAAAAGGGCCCGCCGGTCCGGTCAGTATGTCACTCGTGTGGCCACACGTGGCAGCCGCTAAACCGCGTGGCTGCGACACGGGATAGAAAATGCAGGCCGTATTTCAATCAGTTTATCTACTTGTCGACGCGTGTGGTCGGCCGGCTCGGTGTCGCCGAGGAGCGCGAGGAGGGGATCAGGCGCCGACGAGGGGCCCAGTGCGGGGTTCAGGCCCGGGCGCGGGCCCGTAAGGCCCCTTCGCGGGCCCCTCGCGGGACTCGCGCCCGCGGGGGGGGGGGGCCTTAGGCTTAGGCGGAGGACGCACGTCCCTCCTTAGGCGCGACTCTCTTGACTCGTAAAACTATTCGCGGCTCACGGCTCGCTCGCCGCCGACTCGTCGATGGCGATAACTCACCGGCCATTGCGTTTCTCAATTAGGTAACGCGCGGCCGAGGAAGATGGCCAACGTAATTTCGAATAAATCAGGCTCCTTTCCGCGACCCATCGGGGCCTTGGGCTTGACCTTGGGGACAAGGCCCCTCGGGCCCTACGCCGCGCCTTCATTCAGTCCGAAACCCAAGAATTGCCTTTTTCGAATGGATTCGATGACTCATACACATTTGTTTTAAACATCTTATAGCATGTAAGATCGTTATGACCTTTCAGTTATCGAGAAAAGGGAGTGAAACGAAATTTGAAACATTCTGTGCAGTTAAGGTGATGCGAAAGTGGCGTCGAAGAGGACTCGTTAGGCTTATCCGAACTGGGTTTATCGAATCGTTTTAAACCTTGCAATGTGAATACCGAGACTATAAGGAAGGTCCTGACGCTCGTGAAATTTCAATTTTAAGATAATTTGTTTATAACTATTTTGCATAAAAAATGAAATTTCGCGAGTTTCCTTATTCATGTGGTAAAATTTGAAATAAATTGGGTACGCCCAGTTCGGAGAATACTTTCACGAACGATTGACCCTTCCGATGCCACTTTCTCACATCCCCTTAATTGTTTAATTGCATTCGTCATGATGTGGTGGTATCGTCACGACCAGAGTTACCAGTGACGAACGCAAGAGGGCATTTTCTGGGAAATTGATTAGAAATCATTAATGATCATGCTGTTTCACTTTGACGTTTCACTCCCGTGGCGGCCGAGTATGGGTTTTTTTTTCTAAGTTTTGTTGTAGGCTGCTAGGACGATGTGGGAGTTTTTGGGCTGGCTTGGAGTCGCTCGATCGGCAGGAGTCGCGTATCGAGAGCGGAAGGCGTAAGTTCCGAAACGGTCCCCGAAACGGGCCCCGGTCGGGACGTTACGAGGTCCCCGCAACGCTCCGCGTCAGCGATCCATAATTTACCGGTCATGAGGCTCGGTCGGCCGTTTGCCTCTAATTTATGTGTTTTTAAAGACGAGTCTCGCTCGTGGCTCCTACGGGATTCAATTTTCGAGCGATTCCTTCTCGCAGTCGGACGCGGTTGCGTCTCGACGCTCTTTACTGCCCTATTGGAGCGATTCACTCCTGCCTCTTCGCGGATGCGAAAACGGAGGCAAAATTTTCATTCTCCTTATAACCCCTAGAAGGATAACTTCAAAATTGATGCTCTGCTTTAAACCTTAAAAATGACAGAATTTCCATTTTTCCGCTAATAGATCCGAAGCAAGACTTAATTAATGAAGTACGGCCGAAAGGCCATCATGAACACTGAAATAGAACCAAAAGTGGTCTCACTTGGGTTAGGAAGGTTCTAAATTTTCGAAAACCATTTTTTACTCCTTTCGCCTTCAAACAGGATCAGCACAAAATTATTTAATAATCAAGGAATGTTTTTCTCGAGTGTTTCCTAGGGTGTGAGTTAAGTATCAGTTGTTTACGTTGTCGTAGGTTAGGAATGCAAGTGTTTACAAGCCGGAGGTCGCCATTTATCTTCATCTTCGGCCGTGTCGTCATGTAATCGACATATTTTCATAACGGATTATTTCTGGGACTCAAAGTAATCCTGTGTTTATATTACTACTTCAGTGAGTACCGTCAATATGGCCGGTGAAATTGTCATTCTGTGTTTTTAATATAATTTTGATGTCAGCTACCAATACCGACAGAGAGAACTGAAAATCTCTCGCATTTCTTGGCGAAGACAATTCCGCGCTCGTTTTGGGACCGTAAGGCCCATAATGCCTGTAATGGAGTTTCGGCTCCATTAATGCCGAGGATTAAGGCGCTTAAATGGCGGATTAAATCGCGGAAACGGGGCCCTACTTGAGAAAAGTGGACTTTACCGGCAACTTCGTTTGGTTTATTGCCCTCGGTTTTATGTTTGCGGGAAACCGCTTAATTAACACTAAGGTCCTTGATATATATCCCGCGAAGTGTATTTTTTAGTGTTTCGGAGAGACGAGGCGACTGGATTTATCAGATCCATCTGGTTGTTCGGGATCCTGGAAGGTCGTCGTGGGCATAAAACGTGAAAATATCATTGGGCCCGGCCGATGACACTTCGAAAAGTGCAGGTTTCACGCAGGCCGCCTTAAATTTAAATAAATTACGCGACGGCTATTGCCACGCCGAGAGGTGTCGTATTTACCGCCGGGACGGTAACTACTTTGGCGTTTCCTCAATCGCTACCAAAATGGCAAATTTCACGTCGCAAGAGTCCCTGTGTCTCAGGTGGGGCCCAAAGAGGCCCAAAGAGGCAACTCCATTTTTGGGCCGCTTCAGATTGGGTCGTTAAATATGATCGATCCGTGACACCGTTGGGTACCTTTTTATCACGCAAAAATGGGCCCGAGGGCTCAAAAGTAAAGCCTGGAAAACGTTGTGACCTCAGGCGATTCCTTTGACAAATTTGGCTCGATTAAAAGTTCATTTCCTCCGAAATCAAGTCTATATTTAAAGACTACGCCCAATCGACACGTTAATAGAGTCAAAATGTTGGGACTCCGGGCCCGGGATTATAGGGCCCCGAAATTATCGGTTCCTGGGATCGCGCAAGGACTCCTTCCCAGGAGTCCTTGACACTTATGCTTCTATTAAGGCTTCAGCTTCCCAAAGAGTCGGATGTTTAGGCGTAGATCATCTTGATGGATTAAAAGTTTATCATTTAAATGAAACCACCGGTTATCCGGCAGCACGCTGTAAATTAGCCTCTAGGGCCCAAAATTATCGGGTCCGAAATGAAAAGCCAGGAAAACTAAGGAAATCTCTTGTAGGTTCCTTAGCAGAAGTCCCTGACAGTTGTGGTTCGATTAAAAGTTCATTTTCCCCCAGGGCCAACCTACTATTTGTAGGCTACGCGGTTAGGCCCTAATTAAGGGGAGGCCCGAAACAGTGGGCCCAAGCCGCGGGCCCTTTGCCACTAGGAATTTCCTCGGGTTTCGCTCTCATGGCAGGAGAGACTTAAGCGCTATTTAATAACGTAACAATTATATGGTAGGCCCTCTCGCTCCCCAAAAGGCCCCGAGATTTGGGCCAGTCGCCCACGGTCGGTGGTGAGGCAATCGGGAAAACTCCCCGAAAAAGAGTGGGCCCCGAGGCTCAATTTCGGGAATCGTCGGCCCCTCTTGACGCGTATAATTGGCAGTGGGCCCTATCCCCCTCCCCCCCCTGCACTCGTCGTAAACGGGGTTATACGCGGGGTAGATGCCCACTGGTTCACGGGGCCCAAATTCGGTCCAACTTCCAGTAAACCTTTTACAACGCAACACAATATAACTCCTAACAACCGGGGCCCGACTTTCGAGTAGCCAATTAAAAGTGGGAACGTCCAATTACCCGGTGAGGTTATGACTCCTCAGAAACCCCTCCCCCTTTCTCTCCTTTAACCCTTCTTCCCCGGCGATGTGCCTCCCGAAAAGTTCCCATGATTCCGGGGGATGATTCGGGCCTTGATTAGTCCGAATTGGGCCCAAAAACGTGACAGATTAAGATGTGATCGATTTTTCTTTACCAACGAGGAGAAGTTTGCTGATTTATTTTCCTGGGGGACCGTAAACTTTACTAGGAAAGGGGTGCATCAGGTCAGCGATTTCTGGGCCTTAGGGCCCAGATAGCTGGTTACGAATGTTATTGGTCTAGTCGAAAAAGGAGGAGCCAGAAAACGCGCAGGGGTGCCAGGAAACTATAGTTAGCCCGATCGTTCCCCGTCCCCGGTTTTTAGTGACGAGCTCCCGTCGGGCCCTAAACACAGGGCCCTAGTTACGAGCGGGTAGGTCATTTTCGGAATCGGTCCAGCACCGCAGAAGCTGCGAACCTGTCGGAGAGATTCCCGAGAGAATCTCAGGAGATCGCCCGTCTCGCCCCTTTTCGAGGTCCAGTTGGGCCCGAACCGATAGTCGATGAGGCCCACTTCCTTTGACCGGATAAACAGTCGGCAATTTTATTTTCCATCGAAGTCTGGGCCTATTCTAGCATTATTACCGTTTTATATAACCCACGTGACAAAATAATTACTGGATCAATCCCTTCACGGGCCCATTATGGGCCTGATCCATATCAGAGTAGTCCCGGAAACAGTCTCAAATCTGGCCTCATTATTCCCCGCCCCAAATCACCGGGGCCCGTTCCCTGATACTCGTGCTTCTCCCGAGTTCTCGAATTTCCCCTCTTCCTCCACGAAGACGGGTCCATTTCGCCGCCATGACACGTCTATAAATCCCACATAATCCCTCGACGGATAACGTCGAATTCCGTAGCTGTTCGAAATTGCCTTCAATTTAGCAATTAAAAAGAGAAGAGGGCTAATAGAAGGGTAGCTAGACATCTCCCGGTTGAGTGACAGCTCTAACCTCTCCCACAAGAGGCAGCGGGCCCAGATATCTGGGCCCGGGATAAGTGCGCAAAGATTCCGAGAGGCTGCCCCCAAGTGTAGCGATTTCGGCAATGGGCCCGGGGGTTGGGACCTTCGGTGGGGCCTGATACTCCGTGAAATCGATACTCTCGAGGGAATAATGCCCCTTAACCGCAATAAAGAAGGGATATCCGAGGGCGACAAAGGGATACGCTTCAGGGACAATTTCGGATCGGCTCTTGAACATTGAGAGAGATCCTCGAATGGGAAGCGAAAGCTTTAGGTAGCCGATCGGCGATTCGGCCGACAATGGGTCTCATGTCTCCTCGAGCAGCCCCCGCTCGAGCGTGACAATGGGCCCAGAGGATAACACCAGTAGGTGCGTACACCGTGAAGGATAATCGAGGGGGCTCGGCATTTTTTCCTCGTCGAAAAGGGATAAATCTCGAGAAGTGTCACGGTGGTCCCAAGGCGGGGACACTTCTGGAAGGCTACCGTGCGGTTATCCACAGGGGGCCGAAACCCTGGGCCTTATGCCCGCCAGTTTGCAGACGCGAGACAGAGGAAGACCCACGCCACAAAGGACTCGTAAAGAGTCCTGGAACGCTTAAACAAAGGACACCCGGCTGACCCGTGTCGAATTTCCAGAAGCCAGGAGTCAAGCTTTAAGTGGCCCGGCATTTTTTGGGCCTTATGAATATCGCCTCCTTTTCCTAGTCCGGGGAAGAAAGGACCCCGTCGGCGGACCCGCCTAGGGATCTCGGGGTCCTCTCGAGATAATTCATTCTTTCACTGAAATTGGGACCGTTGAAGTCCGTTTATTCTTCCTCCGGTCTCTAGGGCATATGGGCCCTGTAGGGAAGATGGGCCCGTCATCGAGCGCTCGTTGTCACTCGTGCAGGCGAGTCCAACAAAATCCCCTCTGCGCCCGACGTGGGGTCAGACCCAGCCGAAGGAAGCGATTGGGCCCATTTCCGTCCTCTCGTCATTGGCGAGAGAAACCCGTCTGGGTCTTAGGGGCCTGATCGAGGAGGCCATAATAGGCGGCGTCTTTATGATTAGCATTGCGAGTCCCCCGATGAATGTGATCGTTGTCCGTGGTGGTGTCCACGGCCGGGGCCCGGACCCACGTCCCGGCGGGCCTCGTGCTGGGCCCGCGATGCATCGAGCTATGCCAAGCACGCGTCTCTTGTGTCGGCTGCGTGCGTGCTCGCTTGCGTGCCTATATTTATAATGCATTATTAACAACTATAAGGATCCCTCCGGAGAGTCCCGGGGATGTCGGCGTCCCATTGTAACCGGGCCCGACGGGCACACGTGCCCGATTTGGCATGGCCCGGCGCCATCTTACCCCCTAAAATATCTTCTCTCCGGGCCCCGTCTCTGGGACTTATCTTCAATTAGAACCGCCGCCGAGTGCTGTTTATAACGCGTAAGCGTTTCCCATTTACTACGCGGTATTAATAATCGGTGCCATTAATGGTCCCCCTCCATAATAATAGAAATCCCTCCTTCCAATATGGCCCATTCTTAAATCTGGCATACGTTTCAAGGGGCCCGAAACTCTCTTTGCCTCTCTCTGCCTTCCAGACCTGGTGTTGTAAAGAAGTCTAAGCATTATTGCCGTCTATTCAACTCAACACGCGACATAGCGAAAACTTATTTGGGCCCAATAGGACCCACAAAGGCCCACCAAGAGGCCAAGCTGGCGTGCTGAGATTACCGGCATTGTACCCATCCGGCACACGTGCTCAATTTGGCACGCCTGGGCGCCATCTTACGCCTGAGAAACTCCTGCGCCCTTTTGCGTCCTATCCCCGAAACTTGGCCTACCTCGATGATGGATCTCTTCCCGGAGAACTCTATCTCAGGGAAACATCGCACCTTCACGAACTCCCCTAAATTCTTTCGCACTTCCCAAATTCCCAGGGGATACGTATCTCGGCGAGGGCCGTGTTCATCTGGATTGTATCTTCTCGCAAACCCCTGGAATGTGAGGTTTCATTCTCCCATCCGGAATTTCATTCTCTCGCCCACGAGTCGGGCCCAATTTACACGATCTCACAGCTTCGGCGCCCAGTGCATATGTAATATCCCTGGTTAATTTATTTGTTTAAATGATTACCCTTTACTATTTTTTAAAATAAATTTAAAGTTCATCTTTCGGGACTCTCTTCACTTTCGAGGCATAAAGTGAAGACTGGTGTTAGTCGCCTAAACTGGAGCTATTAATCAGGCTTTCTCAGTCCTTTGTAGGCCCTGTGCAGTGTACCTGTAAAAGTGGGATAAAAAGTGGGCCCTTCTGGGTTAATTGTCGTGATGTAGGTTGCAAAGGGAGATTTCGGTGTCCGCGGAATGGGTGGGCTCCGGTTCAGATCTTAATCTGATGGCACAAGGAGTCCCATCCTTCCTGGTGCGGAACTTACAGAATGGGCCTGAAGACCCCAAATTTTGTGGTCTGAAGTTTCCAAACTCCCCTTTCTACCTGCAGAATTCAGTATTCATGGGATTCCATTTTCCTCCCATTACCTAAAAAATGGGAATACTCAATTTCGTACTGTCCATCTTTGCAGGCCCCGTGATAAATTGGGCCCAAAAGATATTTTCCTGAAATCGGGGTTCCCTCCAACATTCGCCACTTAAAGATCTGACTTTTCCCTTATTGTCCCTTATTAAAAAATCAGGGATACTGAATTTCATCCTGCCCAATTTTTCAGGTTGGACCCAGGAGACGTTCTCCAAAATCGGGATGAAATGCGTCTTCTGGGCCAATTGTCGCACACGTCGGGAAGGTAGGTCCCAAAGTTCGTCGAGTGGGTGGGCCAGAGTTCAGATCCTAATCTGAGGTGCAGGCGGTCTGGTCCTTCCTGGTGTAGGGCCTTAAGGTTGGGCCTTAACATCCCGGGACCCGGAGGACCAACCCCCTAGTGGACTTCCAAACGCTTTCTCTCGTTCGCTCCCTCCCTCCCTCCCCCTCTCGCCCTTTCTCTCTCCCAGCGAGAGAGATCGTTACGTGCGCCGAGTGGTAAAAGAGAGCAAAAAGCGGAACAACCTTCGGGGATATTTGCGCCGAAAGCGGCATGAGCACCAGATTGACGTGGGACCACCCGTGGCAACGGGTCTCGCGTGGTCCATTGGCGACATTTTCCTTTTTCTCCTTTATTGCTGTCCTCGCGATTTTCGAGGACCCCCGCCAAGAGACGGCAGCTTCCCAGGAAATGGACCACAGAATCCCGGTCCGAGGACCGATCACCTAGGGAGGAAATTTCGCCTGGGCCTGAATTTGGGCCCGAAGGCCCCAAGGCAGGGATGATCAGCAATCGGGACATTTAAAGCATTTCCATAAAACTCTTCTAAATTCGGGATATCCTAAAATCATTCTTAAAATCTAACTCGATAACACGAGAATTAAAAGCCACAAAGATGGGGCATTGCTCAAAAGACTTGATTAAGGCCCAGAATTTTCCATGATTAATATTTCCGAACTAGAAACACGGGAAAATATCTGCAAATGCATCCCCAGGGTATTTTTGATCAGCTGGACATGAATTAAAAGAGAAATGTTTGAAAATTAATATAGAGGCATTAAGGCCCGGAATTTTTCGTGGTTTTTATTTCGGCGATCAAAAAGTGGGTAAAAATCTGCGAAAGCATTCTCAAGGAAGGGGTGGGGGAGGATCAGCGACATTCCCGGGATATTCCCGGCTAGGATCACCTCTGGACCTCTTTCCAGGACCCACTGGCGAGGACCTGGAGAGACGGAAGAACCAGTTCGTCAAATTTCCGAGCCGATCGACCGGATAAGAATAAAACACTAATGACGCCGCGCGGCTCATCAAGGTGGTCGCCGCGTGTCCGGCCCGGGAATATACAGGGATATTCTGTAAGAAGGTTGCGACGGGCGAGTACCCTCCGGATCCACCTCCGGATCGGTCCACCCCTTGGCCCGATCCCGAGATTCCCTCGGTTCCTCCTTACGCCTGGCTGCAGGATATCGGCTGAGGACCTCCGACTTCCCACCGAAGTCGCTGTGTGGTCCTCGAGGAGATATCCCAGGATATCCAACCTCTCTATCAGCCCGTGAATTGGCCGAGGATAAGCCCAAACTCGTGGGAAAATCCTCAGGTGACGCTCCATTGGTCATGACCGTACCTCACACAAGGAGATTTTTCCGATCCCCCAAGATTCTCTCTAAGCGAGGTTAATTTTAAGAGATGAAGGATTTATAGGATTTATGGGATTTATAATGGACACGTCCATTGGGCATCGATATTTGGGCCTGGCCGGGGACTCCTGGGCCCACGTCCAGCGAAATCCCCAGGATATCCCAGGATATCCCGTCCGGCGCGATCGCTATCGCGATCCCGATCGGGTCACCCTCTGGATCGCAGCACCTTCGGATCCAGGATCCCGATATCGGGTTCCACGTAGGAAAAAAGGAGCAGCGACGTCCAAGCGGAGGTGGGACGAGTGTGACACGGTGGGAACGTTCGCGGGCCCTATCGACTGGCCCAAAGTGGTCATCCGGCCGGGGCGGAGGGGGCTGGGGAAGGGGCCCATTCTCGGGTCCACGATGTGGAAGAGGATCCTGCCTTGGGATCGACTGCCTCGTAGGAGGATTACAGGTTTGCGGAGAGATCGAGATCTCTCCGAGCCTCTGGTGCCGATCGGACGTCGGGACGTCGGACGTCGGACGTCGGACGGCCGACGGACGGCAAGAGGGTTCCCACACGCCGCTAATTGATCGATTCGAAAATCTTGGTGATCGCCCTTGGGGATCTGCTCGAGCATTCACCATCTCGGCTGCTCGCCGTCCGGCTTTGGGGCTCCAAGGGATCCATAATCGGCTCTCGTCTCCAGGGGAACGGGCATCCCGAGATCCGCCACGATCCGGCGAGAACTTCATCCGAGTGACCGATATCTCTAGCAATTGTCGTCCAATGACTATCGACGTCGCCACTACACACACTAACCCTCCACTCTACAAGTCCCCACGTCTCCGCCCAACGGAGGCGGTTTCTAACGTTAAGTAGCATAGTGGGAGCAAAACGCTTTAGACAAAACTCGTAGAGGATGAGATTCTCTACAACTTTTGTCTGAACCGTTTTCCTTCGGCTATTGCTGTTACCCGGGAAAATCGTGCCGAGTGGCGCGTCGACTGTGCTGGTCGTTGTTGCCCAATAAAACGGCGTGCGGCAAAGGGAGCCGAGTTATGCCCATTATCTCTGGTCTATTATCTCGGGAAGGGCCGTTCCTTCGGGAACATTTGACAAGTCGTAAGACGCGCTCGCGAGGCTTGAAAGGGCCCGAAAAGTTCATTCATTGGCGCCGCAAAGGGAATGGGCCCGTGTCGGGGCAGACACGGGTTTCCTGGCAGTGACGTAGTAAGATCCACAACCGGGTGCCAAATGAGGGCCCTCGAAATAAAGAGAGACATCTCCGGCTTAATATACTCGAGTGTGTCCCATTGTGTGTAGTGACAATAGATGCGCCGAGGTGTCAGGGACGAGGCCTGGTCGGAGTCTGCACTCGCGCCGGTGATTCGCTGTTAGGCATTCAAAAAAGGAGGTCCCAGAACAGAGAGGGCAGGCCCGGGGAGCATTACGAGGGATTACACCGGTAAGCCGGAGCTAACTGGCAGCCTGACGTCATAATCTTGAGAAATATTCGGCCGACTGTCTCTTTCTTGCGTCTGACACTCTCTTCCGCCGCGCTAATCGCGCGAGTGGGAAATTTCGTAAATGGAATGAGTCCACTACTGAATACTGTAATATATTACAATCAACGTATACAACGATCACGTTCCTCCTCAGAATGTCCAATTATAGTCTTCTAACAATGACCAAGAACACCTAATCACTGTCACGAATATGTATAGAATCGTTGACTACCTGACGTTCTTCATACACCGAGAAATAAAATGTCATTGAACCAAAAAAGGAACTTTGTTAACTCGAAGAATAATTATTTGACTTAAATGAACTTGAATATATTGGACGCACCGATTCTTCGGAATGATGACAATGACTGTGAGTTAATTTCTTGAATTAACAAAATGTTTTATTGGCACTATTCAAAGAAATATTTCCTCAGTTCGATGAGTTTTTTTTTCTCGGTGCAATAATGCATGTTATTTTTCTAGTAATCACGTCTATTTTGTGCATTTATCGGTGATGTCTATATATGAAATTAGAATTTGTTTTTTTAGGGGCAGAATGAGTGCATGTGATTTTCTTTGGAAGGTGGAGGGGTCGATTGTTGCGTCCGAAAGACAAGGTCCGCGAGCCAGGAGACAAGAGACGGGGATAAAAGAAGGAGCGGCTGAGGAGCGTCGGCGGCGATCTTTAGAATTTTCAGTAATCTGATCCCGGAGCCCGAGCCCGGGGTCACGCTACTCATAAACCTAAGGCAATTCGCTCGTAACTGGAGTCTACGACGTCTCCCCGGGTCCGCCGGGACGCTGGCCGGCCCGGCGGGATCGGAAGCTGGAAGGTGAGAACCTTGGACCACGGGAGGCTGGACCTTTGCGCCGACGATTAACGCCGACGTCTCCGCAGCCTTGGCCTAGGCTTATTCCCATCGAAAATTGACCTCTCCCCGGGTACCGATCGCTCTAATTGGATCTTTAGCAGAGACGCGGAGGATCCAAGATGGCGGCGGTCTCTGCGGAAGAGGGAAGCCTCTCTATAAGAATACATACTTTCTCAGTTTTTCTTTCAATTTTTAGCGATAGTTCTTTTGCAAAGAAGAACTCAGAGGAAGATCAAGATTGACCGCTATAATTACGTCTATAGCAAAAAGGGGTAGATTCAAGATTCGCGAAGAGACGCGGTGGATCCAAGATGGCGGCGGTCCTTGCAGAAGAGGGTAGCTTCCGCGAAAGAAGAGGGCATTTTATGAGTTTCCTTTTCCTTTTGAGCAGAGGTTCTTTTTTAAAGAAGGATTTAGAGGAGGTACCAGTCGCTCTAATTAGGTCCACGGCAAAGACGCGGCGGATCCAAGATGGCGGTGTGCTCTGCAGAAGAAGAGGGCACTTCACGAGGCTTCCAGTCGAGTTTCAGCGGAGGTTCTTTTAAGAAGAAGGACTTAGGGGAGGGTCTCGAGTCCAGGAGGAAGAGGTCGAAGGCTTGTCGCTCGAATTGGCGACTTAGCGCGCTTCGGTGCGCTCAAAGGTGCGCGCAGAGAGCGCAAGAAGAAGAGGAGAGGATTTTCGCGTGGGTGTCGCTCGGTGGGCGTCGCGTCTGCCTCGTCGAGTGCGGCTGACCTCTGACCTCCTCCACCGGCACCACCTCTTCCTCCTCTTCCTCCCCGTCTCTCTCTTGGTCCCTCTTTTTTCCCTCTCGCTCGCACCTCCGGCACCTCTCTTCCTCCTCGCATGCAGATGCGAGAGACGAACCGAGGAATCGCACGTGCAATTATCCTCGGCCTGCGTGGGCGACCCCTTTCCACCTCCGCCACCTCCCGGCCTTCCAGCCTCGTCCTTCCTCCTCCAACCTCCTCGAGCACCTTGCAACCTTACAACCTCCACCGATCGGGGACCTCGATCCCGCGGACCGGTTGCGTCACACTACGATTTCCCTCGACCTCCGAGACAGAGGCCGACCCCGCCATTTTGGATGCACCCTTGAAGGTCCGATCGAGGTCTCCAAGAAGAGGACCTTAACTTTTCCAATCTATACTTCCCCAAGCAAGAAGGGGAGTTTTCAGAGGGATAGAGATCCCCCTATTAGTGACGATAGAAATAAATCTTACGATCTCGGTCTTGGTTTTGCAAAAACATACAAGTGCGAGACCAAGGCCGATTTCGGTGATCACGAACGGCGATTATAGTCGAGGTCCTCGGAGCGGGCCCCGATTTCGGGCCCAGAAATGATTGCGGGGCCCCAGCGGGGACAATATTGTCCAAGAGTGTACGTAATGAGGGGGGTCGAAGTTTGGCCGTCGCGACAGAACGACAAGTCTTACCTTAAGAAGAGGCGGTACCGGGCCCCCCTGCCCCCACCTCCGGAGGGGCCGCGACAGTCTGGTCCCCCTCTAATTAATAGTCTCTCTTCGGCGTTCCTCCGTCTGTCCGTCAGTCCATTGCGTCTGTCTTTCCGCAAGTTTGTGGGACCGGCTCTACCCCCCTCTCCCCCGGCGAATTATCCGAAAACCCACGTGAGAGGGGCACATTTGTCATTTGCATACTGCCTACATGCGACTTTGACTCTGTCTGCGCCTAATCTGCATGTAAACGTCGAATGTATGTAACCTTCGGACGAAAATACGACGTGTCTCTTGTGCATCCATTTTTGTCCACAAAATGGCGGATAACTTCTTTGTGTGCAAATTAAATTCCGCATGGGTCGTTTTACGCGTGTACCCGTTATCAGCTCGTCGCACATATGTAAGGGAGACGTACGGGTTTTTCTATTACCGGGGCCTCTCGGGGCCCGTCCGGGTCACGTGACTCCCGTCTGAGGTGACCCCGACGTCGGGCCCCGAAGAGGCCTCCGGTCGGTACACGGTATCTCCATTCGGTCCCCGGGTCAATTAACCGAACCTGGAGATATATTGGCCCCGAGATAGTCACGAACCCGGTACTCCTAGGGTCACTTATTTACGAGCGGTTGTCAGTCCTGAAGACACTTGACGCCTACCCGGCGATCTGCCTGAAATATCTCCCGAGTTTCCGGAAGCTGTCCGTCTCGGGGCCCGTAAGGCCCGTAAGGCCCATGAGGTCCGCGAGGCGCGGGGCTGGGAATCGTCGCCAGAGGTCCGAGAAGGGTGCGGGAGAGATCGCCCCGAGTGGATAACTTCTGCCTCCCGGGGATTCCGGTTGGACCACTTTTCGAAAAAATCCCCTCTTTTGGGCCCGGGGACTTCCCCGGATTCGGGACTTCCGTCGGGCCCCGAACTCCCAGGGCGAGGACGGACTCTTGCTGGGCCGGCCGAGGATAACCCAGCACGAGAAGGCCTCTTTAGGAGGGTGAGAAGTGTCACCGGGTTTTACGCTCGTACATGACTCGCGTGGACGCGCATCCGGAGATGGAAGGGGGGACGGGCCCAAAAGGCGACCGGAGGGGAGACAGAGAGGAACGAGAGGTATCGGAGGCCAAGGGAAGCTGGGAGTCAGGTGAAGAGGGAGAGAAAAGACGGGACTGCGCGGAGAGATCTCTCAATGGAGATAGCAGGACTTCGGGCCCCACGGGACTTTGGATCGGGCCCCGGGGTTTGGGGAGTAATTTGTCGTGCGACCACC
Organism: Orussus abietinus; assembly: GCF_000612105.2. Classification (NCBI taxonomy): domain Eukaryota; kingdom Metazoa; phylum Arthropoda; class Insecta; order Hymenoptera; family Orussidae; genus Orussus; species Orussus abietinus. The sequence goes on from NW_019396002.1 coordinate 826,367, forward strand.
TCGGGGAATGTTTAAATGAATTGCTCTCGCGCACGGGGCGAAGAGGGACGGGCCGCGGAGGAGAGGGCTCGAGAACGGGGCCTTTTATCGGCGCGACATCTTGTACGGGAATGCGGGCCCAACAGAAATAAGACCCAAACGGAGAGCCGATCTCCCGAGAAGACCCGGGAGAGGGAGAATTACCTCCCAGTTGGTTTATTGCTCAATCCAACCTCTCGGCTAATGGATTCGTCTCCGGCGCATACACCATCGACCAGTTCGGGGGGGTCCCCCTGTCGGAGGGGCCCTAAGGCCCGCCGTTTTTCTGGGTTTCCCGCTTCCGCGGATGGGCTCGATGACGGGGTATCGGCGGAAACCCTCGGAAAAAATACCATAAACCAATTTTCGACCGACGGAAGTTGGGGCTGAGCCCCTCGAGAGTTCGCCGGGGCCTGATAGGTTTGACACCTTCCTCGAGATTTTGGGCCGGATGCGGAGGGTCCTTGAAGGTGTCGCACTCTCTGGTTCGGGGTCCTTTTAGGGGAGTTTGTTTAAGTGTCACAGATTATCGAAGCGATAGAGGGGCACCCTTAGCGAGAAGGTGGCACTAAACTTCATCCCAAGGGGCCTGGTCGCTCCCAAGTGGGCCCGTTCCCGCAGGGGACCCGTAGGTTTACTCGTTGCTCGGTGTGCGTGCGTGTGTTTACGTACCTAACACCTAACGGACCACACCTTCCGACCGGCTGGACCGCCGTGGTAAAGCCTAAGTAAATGTCCAATGATTTACCTAATTTTATGGGGAGGCCCGCCGATTTTCCTCTCGATACTGCGGAAGGAAGACGGGCGCCGGGGCCTGATGGGCCTGACGGGCAGAATCGCGAGATTTATAGTAATTGAATTTTTTTCCCAGCCGCCGTATGTCGCCAGACCATAACCTGGGGACCCCCGTTGAACCCCGTCGCCTTACCGGGCCCACGATTTTTTCGCGGCGGAAAAATCCTCGGAAACGACCCGCGGAGGATGGGGCCCAAAGGCCCCGAACGAGCGACGCCGCGGTGCGGCCGCGGCGATTGGGTCAGAGGGAGCCGAAATATGCGATGACTGGGCAGACGAGATGTTAGCATCCCCCTGACAGGGTCGGCAGTCATAGGGCCCTTCCGATGGGCCCTAAGTCCCTCGGGAATCTCGCGAGCCGCGGCGCTTGCCGAGTGGCACGGGGGTGTGCCGCGTGCCGGGCCCCGGGCCCGGGTCTCGGGACTCGGGGCCCACTTCACAGGGGGCCCGATGGGCCTCACCATAAGATAGGCCCTCCCGGTGGGAGCCGACGACGCGCGACCGACAACCATGTCACATTATTACCATATAGGTACGCCTCGCGTCGTCACAACACGAACAACGAACTTACCGAGCGGCCCAGTCGCTAAAAATTCACCTCCTACGCACCCCGGCTACCTTGCTCGAGTTGGGCCCAATGAGGCGAAGGGGGGGCAGATGGAATTTTTATTATAATCGTAAATCTGTCTCCAAGTCTAATTGAGAAGTCATGCTGAGGTCGAAGTAGGCCGCAAACTCGAGTTGGGCCAGTCCCACCCCGATGCCTCGCCAGTGGGCCCGATGTTACCGCCCAGACTCTCCGAGGGAGACTCGGGGACCCATGTCGGGTCCGAAATCGACCGATAAGGAGAAACAGCTCCGTTTAATTTCGGCTCGCCACGTAAAGAATACGTCGGGGCGCAGACGGACAAGCGGAATGGGCCCGATGCGACGGAGACGCGTTGTCGGGGTCCGACCCTGACGGGGAGTCTCGCGTAGCGCAGAGGATGCCGTGGTGGGAGAATTTATTCAACAGGTTTACGAAGTGATGACGCGGTGAAACATCTATAATGTGGCTCGTGGCTGGGTCCACGTCCGCTCTCGGCACCAGGGGCCCGTCGTAAGGCCCCGGCCTCCTCTCGCCGGCTCGAGGGGCCGATTACAATATAAATAGGAATTTACCTGCCCCTCGGGGGCGTTAGGTTAAAAGGTTTACGTTTATTAATTTCGCTAATCCTCCTCAAAGTGCGCGTAAAAATTCGACGCGAGGACGGGCCCCGCAAGTGGGCCGCCTCCGGACAACTTCTTCTTCTTTCCCAACCACTGACGCGGTTATGGGGTATTAATGCCGTTCGAGGGTCGCTCTCGAAGGGAAAAAGAAACGCCAAAAATAGAAGAGGAGCCCACAGGATACCGTTGGCACCCGACGGCGCGGGGCCTGAAAAATATTCGTAGACAGATGCCGAAGGGAGTCCTTCCTACTTTTGATGAGGCCCCGGCTAGTACCTAATGCCCGGTCGGTCTCTAAATCTCCGGGATACTAAACGGATCGTTATGACAATCCTTTCCAGTATTCTCGGGGACAGTCGGTGAGTTCCAAAAAAATAGGGAATTCAATTCCCCGCCGTCACATGAGGCCCAATATAGTCCCGATCAAAATTCAAGGTCCCTATCGGTCCCAAAGCGTCTGGAATATTAAGAGATTATTCCAAGATTTCTGCCAAGATTTCTTTTTTCAAGTCGAACCAGTTTTCGAGTAAATCGAGCGCTAGGAGTCCCGATCGGGTCTTGAGCCCCCGATCGGTCCCAACGCTTGAGGCGTCGATGAGAGTGTAGGGTTCGAGCCGTTGAAAAAATTGTTCGAAGCGGAAGGGGACATCCTTGGTCAGTCTAGGAACAAGCGGAAGCAAACCGATCGGGCCCCGAGTCTGGGCCCGGTGTCGCCGGACTGGTCCCGCCGTGATAAGAGTCACCTTTCCCCCATATGGTTAGTGGCCGTTTACGGGTGACTTATGGCAACCGCAACTATTCTTTTCGCCGGTACGGAGGTTAGGTCGGTAACATCTCGCAGCGACCGGTACGAGAATAGCAGCGGCCGTGAATGGGAGAAAATAAAATGGCACAGCACCCTGCCCCCCTCGGGCCCCGAAGATGGGTCGAAGGAGGGAAGTTCGCGCGTTGCCCGGCATTCCCTCGCATTAATATAGTTGTTCCCTGACCCCTCGCCCCCCGAGGCACGCTTTACCGTCATTGAGACCCGAGGTCATGAAACCGCGGTTACGATTAGAAGAAAATCACCGAGAGGCCTCTAAGTGGCGCCAGCCTTCGGGCTCCTTTCTTACTTTCGCAATGCTCCCTGTTCCCTGCCCCGGGAAAAGAGAAGAACGAGCAAAGAGCGAGTCGACGAAACAAGTCGGCCAAGTTCACTCGCGGGAATTCCTCGCGCACCTTGGCTCGGGTTTAATTGCGCCCCCCGTGAGCGCCGGTGACGCCGAGGACTGAGGGCACCCAGGGCCTCAAGTACAAAATGGAGGGGACGGTATAGAAAACGACCAACGACTTCCAAACTTTATTTCCCTTACGGTACATATATAATCTACAAAAGCACCTTCTCCTTAAAGAAAAAGAAATGACGAACTTGTCTGAGATGCTACCGCGTCACTTGATGTACCAAAGAAAATGGCGTCTTCGAGAACATTTCAGCTCAGCTGCTTCTCTTGTGCAATCAAGACCTAGGATTTAGAGAAACTAGGTAGAATTTATCAAATTTATTCGTATTACCCTCTCTTGATCCGCCGTGTTTGAGGATACTTCATAAAAATGGCCGCTCGTCCTCTTGCTCTCGCGGCGCGCGACCGAGGAGTCGACCGAAAGTCCTCGCGGGGCTCTCGGGGGTCCGGCACGGAGCGGGAGAGCGTGCCCACGAAATACGAACGGGCGGACAGAATGACGGACGGCGGGACGCCCCGGGCAGCCCGAGTGGTGACTCGCGCGACACGGACTCACACTCGCGCCCACGCGAGTCCTAAGTTAACCTCCGCTCCGCCGCGCGGCGCTGCGACCTAACCTCAACGCGGCCGATCTGGCTAGGGCCGTCTTCCTCGAGGCACGGCGGCGACCCGCTAAAATATCGGTGGGCTCCTCCGCGAGAGACCTGGACGTTTTATTTATAGGGCTTTCCTCTCCTCCGAGACTCGCTCGCCTTTTTCCCTCCGTTCTCTCTCTCTTCCTTTCTCTCCCCGTGTCCGCAGAGGAGCCGCAGACAGGGACGTGCCCGCGAACATCGCCGAAGTCCCGGGGACGAGGGGATCGTGCCCGGCCATAAACGGTCCCCTTGATACCTTACGAGCTGCGGTCGAGACGCTCTTCCTCCTCCGAGAGGCAACCTCCGTGTCAAATCGCGCGCACCGCTCGGGGAATCGAGAATAGGCGGGATCGATTTCGGCGGCTTTGAGCCTGGACATGGCGACGGTAAGTGTATTGTGGAGACCTCCGAGTGACGCTTTGTCTTTCAGCTCCTCGCTGCGGAGTCGCCGGGCTCTTTGTTCGGGGAAGTCTGCCGACTTTCTTCTCTCCTCGCCAGCAATGGCGGACGGCGGCGCTTCGAGAAGAAGAGATACCCCGGGCATCTTTTATAGGTTAGACATTCTGATGGGTTTGTCATTATCTAACGGTTCTTTTCCATCTTAGGATCGTATCTCCAGCGACCAAGAGTTTCGTTCCAAGCTACCTCAACTGGAAATCGAGCGCGACTTCGTTCTAACCTCGAAACTATTTCGTCCCGACCTCGAGTCGCGACATCTTGGTGCAGAAGTCTCGGCAGTCGAAAAATGCGGAGCTGCTCGCCAGGACGCGCCTGGAATTACATAAAGAAGCCTCGTCTACGATCAATGAATGTCTAATTTAGTCGTAAACCCGTAAGCAGCCTCGCGTTATCAGCGGTGGGAGCTTAAACGAGCCACGAAAAGTTTCGATCGCTCGTAAATTCCGATGGCAGTCGTTAAGCGGTACCACGCTCGCGGATATTGCGGGTGGGCCCCTTCCGCGTGCACATCGACGATCGTATATCGGCAAGCACAGCTTCGTTTAACCGTATGGAGACGTTATTCGATGGGTTTGCGAACGCAGTCCCGCGACGCCAGCGCGCCAAGCGGCGGCCCGCCGTAACGCGGCGTGAACTGCGCCTCCACCTCGAAGTCTTCGATAAAGCGACGCTATAGAGGATCGACCCCTCTCACCATGGAATGTTTATCGCTAGGCGCACCCTCGATGTAATTTTGCCCGCAAAATTGCATGCAGCAAAACGTTGAAGATAGGCGACGGCCACTGAAAAAATGGTGTCCAATCGTATCGCAGCATTTAATTTTGACGCGTCAATGAGAAAGTACCTTCAGAGGGGTTGATAATAGCGAGGAGTATACTTAACTAACTGTGAAATAGTTTTATAGTCCAAGTTAAATTTGAGAATTATTAGCCGCTCCAATGTATTATGGTTTGAATGGAGAAAACACGCTGGATAGTTGTTAGGTCCATAATTTTTAAGGATTGTATTCCGTACATTCTTTTGTATGGATATTCCACGCGAATGTAGAGTACGTTTAAGTCGGTATAATTCTGTATTACTTCGAGCGGCTTCATTTGAAGGTATGAAGACGTTATTCGATGGGTTTGCGAACGCAGTTGGCATGAATGAGCGCCGCCAAGCGGCGGGCGTCTTTAACCCGACAGAAAGTCGTGGATAAAATCCGTGTATAGACGGCCGAAGCTTTCTCCCCACACTAGTGGGGAATGTTTATCGTTTGGCAATAACGATAAATTAAGTCGGACTAATAATGGCGTCGAGTGCGCATACGTGGCTCATATACATATCCACTTCGGAGCTTGCGGTAGAATTCACCGGAAAATCATTTACTTCGGGCTGTAAATGCTTGGTCGTTTATGAACTTCTAGTAATTCGCTCTTTTCTAGTGGAGCGCTAGGTTATGTTCCCATCAGACTCGTTACGGTTCCATTAGCCCGGGCAAGTCGGTAACTTGGAAGACGAATGGTACGGAAGTAAGGTCCCGGACAAGAATCGAACGGCGAAACGTGCACTTCTCCTCGGAGCCATTTGCCATAATCTAATAATGGAGCATTAACCGTAGAAAATTAGAACGTAGAAAATTATTGCGGTGGAGGGCGTAGTTGTTAACCCCGAATACGGCCAGGGTCGAGATCCCGATAAGAGTCGCCGAGTGCCGAAACAAATTAAGTCAAGAGTGGTTAAAGAGCGCGTCCGATTAAAAGGCGTAAGGTGCGAGGTGTCGTATCAGCGGGCAAAATTATCGGGGGACGGTCGTGGCTATCGGGTCGGCAATATCGGCGCGAGCGATCCCCTTAAATCAGAGAGAGTTATCCGAGGGGGGGAAAAGGTCCTAAGGCCTTTTTTTAGTGATGAAAGAGGACATGCGCATGCAGATCACGTCGGTTGTATCCAGTGATAGCGTATCTGTGGGCGGCGCGTGCGTGTGGTCTTCTATGTCCCCGTCGTCCCTTCCCCCTCCTCCGGAGCAGTGGGCCCAATCCCCTCCAGGCCCGTTGGGCCCAGCGTCTCCATAACGCGACCTCCACCTCCTCTGCCGCGGACCTCCCCGTCGTCCGCAACCTTATTCCCGCGCGACTTTACCGACCACCTTTTACCACCGGCCCGAGTGGGCCCGTTCGCGTGTACGGGCCCATCGGCGTGTGCGTCGCCCGGGCCCAAGAATGTCCGTTTTAACGCGAGCGTGTCCACACCTCGCTGTCGGGACATCTCCGCAAGCGAACACCCACGGGGTTTTCCTGACGGCGAGATGGACCCTCTCGCCCCCTCCTCCGCGCGGGGTCCGTCGCCGTATCACGGGCCCCGTGGATCCCCGGTGGTCCCACTGCTGGTGAAAGCCTTGAATCCGAGCGCGGACCACCGGACGATTTACATCTTTATGCCCGCTATCGTCAGCCACTCGATTCCCGACTCTCGATTTAGTTAAGGGAACCTGGGGCCCTATGTTTTCCTGGGTTCGCCGGACTGGGCCCTACGAGACATTCATAAGTACCATACCCGTAATATAATACAACTCCCGATTGATATCGAACATAAGGTTGGGGTCGTATTGGGGATCTCGATGCGTTTTGCCTTCCCTCGATTGGGCCCGATGTTCTCGCCAAGAAATCGGGCCCCGCTTTCTCCAGGGTCGTGACTTGGCACTGCTCAGGCAGAGGGTTCACGTGGAGGAACTGAGAGAAGGCTCCCGAGATTCCGGGCCCTGGGTCGCGGAGTTCGCTCGAGCGGGCCCGAAATTTTGGGCCCCGAAGAGGAGGAGGAGGGGGGAGTGTAACCCTAGACGTATCGCGGTGTCATGTCTTGCGCACCTGGCGGCTCTGTCTTTTGTAAGAGGATCCCGAGGCCTTTTTGCTCCTCGCCAGCGTGCTCGGGGACGAATAGGAAAGTGCCTAATTAATTAGCCGGCCGGCCGGGCCTTAAGGCCCCGGCCCGGGGAGCCGGGCCCGCCTCGTCTTCCGGTCTCGCCGTCGACCTCGTATTACGGTCGGACGAGCCAGCACGCGGGAAATAAGAAGACAATGCGGTGAGCTGATTAAAAAATAATAATAAAAATTTATTTTACACGTGCGCCAGGCCCACTGGCGCATACACAGCCGCTTAATCGGCGACTTAATCGGGCCCTTTTGCGATTATCGACATAATTACAGATATCTAATGAGCACGAGTCTAACTTAACGAGGATGATTACGCGTGAGTGTTGGTCCCCCTTTTCTTTATGGTGGTGGTGGGCCCTATGGGCCCCATGGGTTCATCCCTAGGAGGTCTCCTGGAGAACGGCGGTGCTCGTTCCAGGTACGGGGATCCCTGGCGACGGCGGTGAGGATGCCATCCCCAGGTTGTGGGTGAGCGAGTGCCTCCTCAGGTCGCAGTTCCTGCGGAACACCTTCCCACAGGAGGCGCAGTGGTACGGCTTGATGTCCGTGTGGGTCAACAGGTGGGTCTTCAGGTTGCTCCTCTGGTTGAAGCTCCTCGCGCAGACAGGACACTTGTGGGGGGATTCCTCCATGTGGAGGATCTTGTGCACCGCCAGGGTCCGACTCTGGCAGAACCCTTTGCCGCACTCGGCACATTTGAACGGTTTCTCCTTGCTGTGGATGTACCTGCGGGATAATTCGCACATGAGTCTTCAAGAAATGATAAACCACAATAAATTTGACGCCGATCCCAAAAGCAAAAATGCGGATACGATGGCGAGGATATAAAATGAGGTGGATTCCGATAAAATAAACCCGCTGCCATTCGAAAACTAAATTTATTAAAGCAATGAACTATGGAATTATTTTTCCAGAAAGCGAGGAAAATCGTTGCCGAATTTTGAGACAGGTAGTTTAGCCAGGAGCATGATATTAAAGCAATGTTAATATTTTTAAACGTCTTTTAAGAGAAATTCGGGTGGCAACGATGATCGTCTCCAGTCACGATGGATAAGTCTGGAACGCCCGAACGGGCCCAAAAGTCGCAACGAATGGATTCACTGAAGAGTTTTTATTTACGTTCCGAAGGCGATGGAAATTTGGAGCAGGCGAATTTGGGAGACAGGATGATCCAGAAGAAGATCATTACCTGTGATCTCTGAGATGGTCCTGCCTCCTGAAGGCCTTCCCGCAGATGTCGCAGGAGTAGGGCCTCTCGTCGGTGTGGGTCCTCTCGTGGATGAGGAGGTTGTAGCTCTTGGTGAACTGTCGGTTGCAAAATTTACAAATGAACTGTTTCTTAGGCCTAGAAGCCCTGCAGGACCTGGCGGATTCGGCGACGGGACCGGCGGGCCGCAGGTTGTTGGTCAGGGCGGTTTGGGCCTGACCGGCCGCCGCGACGGGGCCCGACGGGGCCTGCGGCGCGCTCTCCGCTATCCGCTGCAGAAGAGCGTCCTGGTCAGCCAGGTTGGCCGAGGTCGAGGTAGCGGAAGCAGAGGCGTCCCTGAGGAGGGCCTCCTCCTCCTCGAGGAGGGCCAGGTCCTCCTCGGGGTTGGCCACGCCAAAGTCAAGATGGGACCCATCGTCGTCGTCCAAGGGAGACGGGAAGACCTCGGCGGGGAGGTGGTCGACCTTCGGGGCCGTCGCGGGCGAGGTGGAGGCGAAGGTGACAGAGGCGAGCCTGGGGCCCGAGGATGAGGTCCCGGCACTGCTGGCGTGCAGCCGGTGGAGAGTGAGATAAGTCTCCAGGGCCTGAAGGTTGAGGGCCGCGGCGGCGGCGTGGCCAGGGGGCAGGAGGGCAGCCCTCTGGAGAGCCGCCAATAGGGCCCCTTGCAGGCCCAAAGCCACGCTCTGGAGGGTCAGATTCGGCAGGCCGGTCGAAGGGTCCGCGGGTCCGTCGGCCTCGGTCGAGGAGTCCACCATCGTCGGGGACAGGCCCGCCACCTCCCTGGAGCGTTGCTCCTGAGTCTGGGCTTGATTTTGGGCCTGAGGCTGGGCATGGAGATGCTCCTCCTGCTCCTGCTGCATCCTGCCGGTCTCCTCCGTGGTCGGTCCTCTTCCCTGGGGGACACCCCCCCGCTCGCATGGGGAGCGCACCCGGCGCGGCGTATCACGGGGGCACACTCTGGGCCTCGTCGACGGGGAGCATCGGATCGGGCCCCGGCCGGGCCCGAGGAATGCAAACAAACGCGCGGTGCTCGCGGTGCGAAGGCGCCTCGACGACTGCTCGAGCATCGCGCTGCCGGGCACTGCTGGTGGAGCCACCTGGCGGCAGGTATCCGCACGAGGGCCAGCATCGGGCCCCCTACGACCGACAGCTGGGCCCCGTCCGGGCCCGGCCGTGCCCCCTCCCCTCGACGCCGCGCCGGGCCCGCTCCACGGCTTGGCAACACACACGCGTGCGGCCCGCGCGGGGGAGGATCGATCGCGCGAATGCGCTTACCGTCCTTACCGTACTTCTTAGGTTAGAATGCGGAGAAGGCCCCGCGTCCCCGGGGCCCGGAGGCCCCCTCGCGGGAAACTCCCCCCGCGCGCCTTTTGGGACCCGCGGAGCGGGGCTTCATCCGTGGGGAGGGGGGCCTTGGGCCCCGCGGGAAGCGCGCAGCACTTAGAGGCTAGGATCGGAAAAAAGGAAGAGGGTACGAGCATCCAGCCACGATAGCCGTCCTTTCCGTACAGCGGCGTACCGTGCCGTACCGTTTCGCCTCGACTTGACTGCAAAGCCGCAACAATTTACGACGGCAATTAATGCGCGAGAGTAAACCGTGTATAGCGCCTATAGTTAGCTCTCTCGGACCCCGGCCAGGCCGGAGGGGGGCAGCGAACGAGAGGGGGCCCGCAGGGAGAGGGGAGGCCGAGCCGAGCACCGGCAGACTAAATAATATTATAGTTGGTGTTCTCACGGTCCCGGAGAGGCCCGCGGGCCAACTCGCACCCCTCCCGCGACTCGCCCACGCCGGCCGGGCCCCGGCTCGGAAAGCGGGTGCGACCGGGCCCAATCTCGCCGAGGGAGGGAGAGGGCCCGAGAGAGAAGCGGAGTGACCACCGAGTCGGAAAGAGAGGGGTCAGGGGTCGACCTGCGCGAGCTCGCCGTCACTCGGACGGTTCCTCGGCTCGCGATCGCGGTTCCACCGCGTTCCTTTCGTTCCTCGCTTTGGGCGCGTGCTCGATTGGGCCCACTCGTCGGGCCCCGCCATTGGGACCGGTTCGCACCGGCTGGGACCTTCCCCCTCCACTTTCTAGGATCGCCGAGCGGAAGTTTCCCGCGACCCCGATTTAGACTGTCGTACCTCGAAAAATTCTTTGCAAATAATTCAAATAATTTTTTATCAGCCAGGCATGGAAAAAATGGCGTCTCCTGGGACCTATCCCCTCCGCTATCTACCATTATTTCGGACAATTAAAATAATTAGACGCTCCAGAATTTCTCCCATTTTAGTTAGTATTTAGGGAGGGTAGAGGAAATGGCGTCTTTTGGGCCTTATCTCAGAGAAGCGTCGCCATCGATACGAGATCGCTCCCGGAACGAGGGGTCTCCGATCGTTTTGACGACTGTGAAATATGGCGGCGTCGCCGCCGCGGGAGATGCTCGCTTCGGCGGGGCCCGATGCGGCAAAGGGGGCCCGAGAACTCGAGATATCCCGGGCAATGTTCCGGGTGCTCTTGTTTCCGATATGGCGCAGGGGGAGGCCGCGACTTCCCGCCGCGTAGATAATTAGATCGCTACTAACCTCCATTCTGACGCATCTTCACCTGGCGCGCGTGCGCGGCCCCCCTATCTCTTTACCTCGTTCCCTCCACCCCCCCTCCCCCCGCCGGTCGCCCCGCGTTTTATTTCACCGCGTTTATTTTTCCCCGAGGTGCTTTTTAGCGCACCAAGAAAGATCTACGGCCTCGCGAAGACCGGCCAAAAGGAGAAGGTGCCGGGGATACGGGGGGCCCCCGCCTGGGGGGGAGATTGATTTGTCCAATTACGCTAAACAATCTCCGGGGTAATTCGATCGCGGACCCCCGGTGGACTCTGGGCTCGAATCCCTCTGACCTGGGCCCCCGTTTTTTCGGACACAGGGGGTACGCACCCCCGAAATCGTCAAGCTCTTAAATAAGGCCCCTCCTTATTTTTTCAGTTTTTATATCATGAGAAGCCGTGATCGGATCCCAGTCCCCTTAATTTGGGCCCCCGGTTTTTCCTGCACGCCCCCGGATTCTTTGAACCCTTGATCAGGCCCCCCTTTCTTCAATGAAAAATTGTAAATGAAACATGAACAATGAAGAATTCATTGTCGCTGTATTTATTGCAAGTGTCTTTTCTTTCTTAGGGGAGGGGGGGCCACCTGATATGAAAAACGCTTATTGGAGGGGCCCAGAAACCAGAGGGACCTCGCGCCTCCCCGCGGATTGGGCATCGCCCTCGCATCTGATCGGACAATCCTTTTCAAGAGTGATGCACGACGGTCCCCTCGATTTATAATCGAAGAGCGGGCCCCTCGCTCCGAAGGGGACCAACTGCCCCGAGAGGTCGGGCCCGATGGCCGTGACTTCGATCGGACCTTCCAAACGATCGGGCCCTTTATTCGTAAACCACCCGAAGAGTACCCCGGAATGTTTCAGACTTTTTATAGATTGATATTTTCCGATCAATTGAGGACATTATCGTCGATAGATGTTGATCGAAGCAATCCTTCAGCTCCTTATAGACTCGAGGCAAAATGGCGCCCTTAGCGTTCCACCTGATCAGGTAGAGGTTCTGGGTTCCCTATTTTCGAGTTCATAGGGATTTTTCGCCTACGAATAGATTCCCGTGAGAAATTTCGCATTTTTGGGAAATCCCGTCATTGGTCGACATTTGACAGTCTTATATGAAACTGTTGATTTCACATGCGAAAGTCGATCGCATGAACTCGAGTATCGAATGTTGAACCGCCGCCATCTTGGGCTGAGCATAGAAATTTGAAACAGAGCCCAGATTAGCTGTTATCGTCCAACAGTTGGATCCTCTCGACGACGATCTGCAAAATGGATGTGATACTTTCAGCACTACCGACTCGTTTCGTTCGCCGGTGTCCGTGGACATGAATAACGCGAGGCCTCGAGGATGACGAAGGTGGGTCCCGGGTAAACCGATGGCTAGCTATTCCTCTAGCTACTCAGGCCAGAAGTCGTACAGGATGGGTCGGAAGGCCACACCACCAGGAGGCAAACGCACCGCCATTACTCAAGGCCTCACCGCAATTCGGAGCCCGATAGAAGGGCCTTAAAAATGATGTATCCGAAATGACGTGGTGGGGACTACCGCCAGGAGACAATCCGTTCCCAGTGATGGGTCCGGACCTCGTCGCCGACCATCGTGGTCTAAGATAGGAAAAAAACTGGAATCGGCCAGCTAGAACTCGGTAGCCAGTCGACTCGGAACGGTCACGAACCGCAGCCTGGAACGGCTTACCATGAATCGCGGAAAGTTCTCCAGAGACCACCGTGAGATCCCTCGCCATTGAGCGACTCCGTTAACTGGACCACCGGTTTCCTTTGCCCCCGCGAAAACGGTTCTTCGGAGGAGCCGAGGATCCCGTCCTTGCCTGGGAATCCAATCGGCGCGAGGACGAGACTAGGACCATTGACCAGGATCATCGGACCCACTTTCCTAAGTGAAGAGGATTGCTCTTAGACAGAAGACTGGAGGTGTTACATGACGATGATAACGCTGATCTTCCTAACCCACGTGTTAGGGGTCCTTTGGTTCCCTCGGAAGAGGAACCCGGCATCCTCCTGGACACGGGGCTAGAGCCTCTCCTGGGCAACGCTGCTCCAGAAGGTCCTGGCGGGGGGTCCCACCGGGCCCTTCCTCTTTTTAGGCCCAAGGATGCCCGTCGCCGATAGTGATTTGTTGAATGTATTTGCATTTTAGATTTAGGCTGCCGCGCCTGGCGGCATCTCCCCCGTTGGTGCCGGCTGGTCCCGGCTGGGCCCAACTGGCCCCGGTTCGGATCTAGTTGGTCCTGGTCAGCCGGGAAGAGCCCTCGGGGGCGGGAGCGGTTGGTTCAGGAATGACATTAGTCATATACCATCCCCGGAGCCGGCGGAGGGGACTTGTTTATGCACGTTTAAAGAATGATTAGGCGGCGGCGTCGCGACGGGGGGCATCTTTCCCAGTTCGGTTGTGGTCCGCTTGGCGGCGCTGCCCCCTTTCCGTGGGCCCGAGCGCCTTCTCGCATCGGACGACTCCGTGCCCCCGGGAGGCTCCAGTTAGCAGCGCCTTTTACTTCCTAACGTTGTTATTATTATTAATTTTAGGCTTTTTGCGGGCGCCGGTAGTTACTCGCTCCGGTTTACTGCTGTGAGAAAGCTCCGGCGCGCCCGGCCAGAGCCGTATGGTCGACGGGGCCCGGGCCCCTACTTCCCCGGCTTCCTGGGCCCGTCGGTCCCAAGGAATTTCTATCTCCCTTTTTCTCTTCTTCATCGGCACACGGTAAGAAAAGTCTACCGTGAAAATGGAATCCAGCGGTCTCGTAATACTCGAGGCGACGGAGGTGCAAAAAACGGGGGGCCCGTGTCGAGAGCAAGGGCTTAAGAAAGGGGCCCGGTCGAGGAAACGAGGTGACCGCGACCTGGCTGGGACCGAAGGGGGCTCGTCATCTCGGGGACTCTGAGTTTATGTATGATTTGATAAGATGCCTCGGATAAGGGAGGGGGACGGGTCCCGTAAAATGAGGGCCCGACTCCTGGCCGATTCGTCCTGCATTCCGCCGAGTTGAATGACAGATCGATAATTGATCGTTATTATCGTATGACTGGGGTCCATTGTCGAGGGGGCCTTACTCGTCCGCCTGCACCCCCTCCCGAGAGGACGGGCCCTGGGACCTACAGGGCCGCACCCTGTCGCGGGAGTACTCGGGTCAGGGGTCAGTTTGCTACGTGAACACCCGCTGCGAGTGTCGCGCGGAGCATTCCGATCCCAAACCGTTCATGTCGGATCCGGGCCCCTCGTTCCTCTTGCTCTTAAGGCCCTGTTCGAGGAGCGTCGGGCCCCTCGACGCGTCCCGTCAGCGCGGCCTCTTTGCCTCCGGGAGGAGACTCCTGGAGGCCGCTCGGCCCACCGGGCCTCGATCTGGGGCCCAGACTCCCGCGGAGGAGCTTCCTCCGGGTTTGGGCCTTACTTCCAGGAATGTAGGATTCGTGTAGAGCGGACTTTACCGTTCGATCCTGGAGCGGTCTCCCTCTCGGAACATCGGGCCCCAGGACGTATTGCTCTGTCACCCGGGGCCCGCCGATCTATTAGTTATGAATATGTTGCCCACGGCGGTACATGCTCGTCGGTCCCCGAAAATATGTGTGCTACGGCATCGTACGGCTATATTCATTCCGGCGTGTCACGTAAAGCACGCGGCGCCCTGGCGAAACGGGCCCCGTCGGGCCCAGTCGAGTTTGCACCTCGACGGCGCCCGCGCGGGACTTCGGGCCCAGACCCGTAGGACCCGGAATCCTCTTCCAGAGGATCACCGCTCTCGGGACGCCCGAGACAGGAAGGTCGTACTCAGGGTCAGAAGAGGTCACCCGGACCAGCCAGCCGTAATTTAAGCGGCTGTTAAGGCGCTCGTAAAGGGGAGTCAGTCGCGTCCATCCTCGAGGACCCGGCCCGGTCTTCGGGGCCCGACGAATTCGATTTTAGGGACTCGCCGATCAACTCCATCATCGGGCAAACCAGTGTGACGACGTGGGAGGACCTCTTCCGGATGCTGCGCCGCGAGAAAATTACCGGGGCCCGAGTCTCGTTGGGCCCCTTCTCGGACACGGTATGACGTCGTCCCGGGGCCTGCGATTAGCGGAATTAAAAAATTAATGGGGCCCAAATTTATTCCGCACCGCCTAAGAAACGACCGGGTCTCCTTCGGGGCCCGGTAATAATGCCCAAAATCGGGCGTCGGGCCCAGAGCGCGACTACCGGTCGCCCTCTCGTCCCGGTATGCCGAAAATTTGTAATAGGGCCCAAAATTTCTTTCGCACCGGGCCCCGGATAACGAACGACTGGGCCAGGTACATCCATCGAAAGACAGAATGCCGCGGTGGCGGCGTCGGCGGCGGCGTCGGAGGACCCCGAAGAAGAAGAAGAAGAAGGCGAAGAAGAAGAAGAAGAAGACGGAGAAGAAGAGGAGCGGTGGGCGCGGGTCGCCATTAAGCGGACCCCCTGCCGCGTGGCCCGCGGCAACCCTTCACAAAAAACTGTAATTGGAAATACTTTTCCTCCTTTTTTCCTAAAATAATTTATGAATCTCCACTGGTACGCGGCTCCTACGCGAGGTAAGCAGCGAAGTCCTTCGAGGCCGAGGTCGTATCGGTCGCAAATGGACGCGAAATGGACCGGCTTCAGCCGTGGCTAAGAGGGCCCAAAGCTCCTCCAGAAGGGGTACCGAAAGGGGTCCGAGGTGGGACTAAAAGTCCCCCGTGAGTTCCATCCGAGCGACGTCCCGGGCCCAAGACGCGGAGCCCTGCCACAATTTCGCTAACTTTATAGTTTATAGCTGCGCATAAGGTGGATGATCTACAATTACGCATCCTTGAAGAAGGATCGCGAACCCTTTTGCTTAAAAAATATGTTCCTGCGAAGAGAGGGGAGGGGTACCGGTGGGCCCCCACGGTAATAAAGACACTTCGACTACACGCAGGAGATAGAGGGGTCCTTGTATCGGCAAAGGAGCCATCCTTAACCCCAGGGGACACTTCTTATTTCCTGATGCGACCCCCGCGGGGCCCGGGGTCGGAGGTCGGGCCCCTTATGGGCCCCGGTGCCGGGTTCCAGGAAGGGGCCAAGCGGCAGCCCGGATGCCGTTAACAATTTGCGTGATTCTCAGGATTTATAATGAAGACGCAATGAGTGGCTCCTCCATCCTCGCCGGATGGCCCGGCTGCCGGGGGACCGAACTTCCATCATCGGCGACCGGGCAGCCTATCATCGGCGGGCTTGTAGTAATTATAACTCCGCCACCCAGGACGCGCCTCCGGCCGATAGCCGGCGATCGGCCGATCGGGGCCCGATACCGCCTTGTACGTATCAATCGACGGGCCCTCGTCCTGCCAGGATCGATGATCACCCCCCGAGCTGGGCCCGCGATCCGACTTCTCTCGGCTACTTGTCCGTCGAGTCCACTCGGCGTTCCGACGGGCCCTGTAACCGATCGTGGCCGCCATCTTGATCCACCGGTAGCCATGGTCGTCCTTGAACGAAATGCCTCGAAGTGTCCTCTTCTGGATACCAGGACTTGCAAACAGAAGTCCCACCCCCGGGATTAGATATAGCCCAGGTTGGGTCAGTTAAGTCGCAAGGAGTCCTAGAAACAAATGCCCAACACTGGATTTGGTAATCGGGTTAGGTGATTCTTCACTTGAGAAGTGGACCCACGTCCTCTAGAGTGGACATCACGTACCACCAGAAGCGCCGATGAAAAGTAACGTGGTTAATGGCGAATCCTGGAGATCTTCGGCGGGGTGGAGGTCCTGTAATGGGCAGAGGCCAATATCGGCTCCTCTTTGGTGGACGTGACAGGTCCTGCGACCTCCTGCACGACCTCTATGCATCTAAATTGGGTGCATCGGTTGGTCCCGACTCCCATGATCTCTCCTCGGCACTTCGTGGGAAGCGATTCGTTCGACTTGTCACGTCGTGCAGTCATATTTTGCCAATACCCCTTGGCGATGGTCGTTACCGTGCCGATCCACTCTCCGATCCTGTCTGGACGTTCTCCGATCCAGACCAGCCTGGATCGAGATCCTGGAGGATCCAGACCAGCCTCCCCACAACTTGCAGCCCAGACTGCCACGTCCAAGTCCCCTTTTCCCATTTCCCAGTTTCCGGCCTACCTTGGGATCTCCGGGGTTACCAAACGCCAGGTTTAAACATTAGGTTTCTTTATGGACCAGGAAGATCGGGCCCAGGAAGACCCTCCCGAGAACCGGCGTCTCCTCGCTTCACCTGCACCCTACAATTTCGCCTTAAAAACCGAGCGAGCAGAAGGAATCCCCATTTTGGGGCCCGCCGAGGCGGCCGAGATTGCCGAACGCGGCGAAAAATTCAAAACTTTTTACCGAAGGATTTTGGGTCAGTCGGGCCCCCTCCACCCACGCTAAAGGGCCCAGAAATTGTATCCCGTGCAAGGTTCCCACCTTTGTGGAAAGCCGGTCGAGGAACATTCATGGATTCCACGTTTCGGAGGATTTTCGTTGAATGCTTCTGAATCGATTTAATAATTCATAAATACATAACGCAGGGTGTTGCATGTCATTGGGATAAGGCCCATTCGGTGTTTACCTTGACTTATACATATCAAAGGGAAGCGACTAATTCCCATTCGGCTGGGTAAATTTCTCCTTTATTCGGGGGCTCTCGATCGGACCGGGAGCCCTATCCTCGCCTTCATCGGGCGGTAAGTCCCAAAAACGGCCGATCGGGCCCAGGGACAATGGGCCCGAGAGCCCGGCGTCATCGGAGCTCGTGCCAAAAGGAAAGCCGCCAACAAAGGTTATAACTCGCCGCGGAGCGTAAAACCTTTTCAAGATGTCACTTATTAATTCCCCCATTCTCTCCTGGTAGGGAGGATAGGAAAATGAATAGCGGCCGGGCCGCCCTCGCGCGACGGAATTCCGTGAGACAGAAGGCAGAACGGATGGACGGGCCCCGTCTAGGGCCCCGCCGGTCGAGATCATGGGCCAGGCGGGGAAAGGTCAAAAGAACAGTCGCTACCTGAGGAGTTGCAGCACTCCGGAGGCTGGCCCCGGTTCTCAGCCCTTTCCCTCGAACTGGACAATTAATAATTTTTGGGCCCGGTGCAAGGCCCAGGGAGCGCTCGTCAAATTCGACGGGGAATGTACTCGAAACGCGGGCCGAGGACTCGTTCCTCTAGGACCCCCGCTGGCCCGGTCGAACTGCCGAAGGCGGAGCACTCTGGTTTCCCAGTGACCAAGTCCTCCTCCTGGGCCTGATGGGCCTTGTACAAAGGACGGTGACCATCTTGCATATGGAAGCACCGACACGACTCTCTAATAGGGGAAAACGTGGATCCGTATCGGAGGAACGATGATCTCGAATCATGGGCCCAAAATTCGTTCCTTCCAGGATCGGGCCCAATTATTCCATCCATTTGAACCTTCTCGAGTACGTGAATAGGTGCGCGAAAACTGGGAACTGCGGAGGATCGAAATTGCGACAGAAAGCTACCTCCGTTTTATAGGCAGGGGAATCGGGGCCAGCGGGCCTGAGGCCCAAATTTGATGATTCCGTCTAAGCCGCCAATTATGTGTCCCATTTCCATAAGGGCCCCCGTTAGGTGGTTCGTCTAATGGTCGACGATGACCGGTTGACGGATGTCGGGTCGCTGTCAATTTCGAAAGAGTCGGAAAAAATGAAGAAGCGGCTCCGAGGGGCGGAGGGGATAGGGCCCAGGGGATACCCCGCTGTGTAAAATTGTCTTTTGCCTCCGCTGACCGCAACGCCAGTCCTGGGACCGTGTAATTATTCGGTCGGCCATAACTTATCCGAAGTCTAGACCAAGGGAATCGCCGATCGGACATGCTTTATCGGTCTCTTGACCATAAATTGGCAAACTACCGAAATTACTTCGCGCCCTCACGGTTGCCTATCTCTCGCGGGCCCTATGTGAGCCCCGTGGGCCCGATGAGCTCTGCAGGATCACCGCGATGGAAATAATTGCGAGGATGATCGCGCTACCCTGGAGACAAGGACCGGCGAGATTGCCCAGAGGGCCGAAACACAAACGCAGACCTGCGTGTGAGGGGGATTATTGGGCCTGTCCGACTAAAAAGCTAATTACCGCCGGATTCCCGAAAGGTCTAGGCTAGATGAGACCATCAAGGCACAGCGGGGAATCGCGACACCCTCGTCTCTCCCGTTTGGGCCTCATACGCTGCCGGACCCACGGTGGACCCACGGAACCCATATTACTCATCTACATTTCACTCTCGGGGCCCGTTCTTCCTCTACGGCGCTTCTTCGTCCTGGTTTATGCCCCGTGGGCCCAGTGGGCCCATCGGGCCCCGACGTACCAAAGTCCTAATTCTTATGCCGTCACGCGCTTTTATGGTACCGACATAAAATTTGGATTCCATCGCGGAGACGCCGCGGCTGGGTTTAATTGAGGACAGTCCCTTCGGAACTCCGTCCATTTTGCGATAAAGCTCGGTTTCCAACAATTTTACTTCAATATTTTGGGCCTCATGTGCCCTGAGTGCATGAAACGCGTTCGAAGCAACTCTTAATCGACCTATGACGTTACCAACATTGAGAAAGAAGAACTATTGTTTCCCTTGCTAGTGGCTGAACGAGGAACTGGGCATTGCTTCATTCGTTCCACCGGTAAGGCCCATTTTCCTCGAGCCCAAGGAGCTCCAGACTCATTGTGAAGCCGTACACCGCGTAAAGCGATTTTCAACGGGCCCTCTTCGGCGATCCTTGTCAGCGGAGTCGCTGATTCGTAACAAGGCCCAATTAGTCGCTAGTCGCCGCGAAAGTCAATAGACAAGAGGTCGTATAGTTTTTCTCGACGTGACGCCAATTTTCCCTGGCTCATCCGCGGATTTGCGGTCGCCAGTAAAAAGAGAGGGTCTCGGAGGGGCCTTATGGGGCCTCGTTGGAAGGGGGGAGGCGCTGCGACAGATTCTTGCCGAGTCGTTTCCTTCGGAGAAAGGGGGAGAGAGGAAAGATTGGCGAAAGGTGACTCGAGAGGGGACGCAAGGGGCCCGGGGGGCATCGAGCCCCGGGTTTGTTGTACCGCGGGGGTCATCGGGCCTCAAAGAGACAATTAATGTGCCGCGGACACAATGGCGGACCAATGGTCCATTGTCAGTGGGTACAAGCCCGAGTGTCCCTGCAGTGTCTCTCTATAGCGCCGTGCATAAAGCGTATAGAAGGACCGAAGGGTCCGAAGAGGGCCCAAGCGGGCCCTATCTATTCGAGAGACACCATTGGTCGCGCGCAGCCCGTGGCGGGCGGAGTGGAATGCATATCGTTAACTTTTGGGCCTCACACCGCCAAGACACCGCTGGGCCCTTCCCCCCTCCCGAAGACAATGCGGAAGCGCCGCTACCATAACGCGACGCTTTTCGTTTCCGCCTCCACGAAGATTCGATCAGGCCCCGCCCACTGCTCGCCGTAAATGCCGATCCCAAATAACCTTCAAACGAATCGAAATTTACATGAAAAGTCCCAATTGACTTTCATGACGGGCCCCGAGTGGGCCCTATCGGCGGCACTTTTGGGCCCGATCTTTTGGGCCTCGCGTCTAATTTCGTTGACTTTAAGGCCAATTAGAAAGGTGATTTCGGGGGTATTGGATAATTCTCTGCCCCAAATGAATACTCGACCATGGGAAAAAAAATCGACCACGTGACTCGGTAAAGGGGTAATTCGTCTCGTTCCCGTTCCGAAGGCAGGGCTCGTCTCCATGATGCGGTTTAATGTCCCAGGAAGAATGGTGTTTCGTAATGGGCCCTTGCAGTTCTATTTTTCGCGATGTCCTTTGTGTGCCTGGCACATCCAGGGCCCTAGGACCCGGGGCCTTCTTTCGCCACGACTTCGGGGTCGCGTCTAATAATCGGCTTCGTTGAAAACCGCATGCCGAGACGAATCCTCCCCCGCTGCCCCTGCGTTTTCTCTTTTTCCTTCCTTTCTCGCCCTTTTCCTCTTGCTCTTTCTCAGCGCCTTTCCTCTCATCTCATGATTCAGCTCTTCCAAATTTTTCCGTCCTTTTCATTTGCTTTCCTCCTTTCTTCTCATGATCTCTTGCACGAATTTCCGCTCTCCCCTTCACTCCCCCGATGGTTCCTGTCTGTTTTGTGTTTCCCTTGCCGCCGTCCTCTCTTATCCCTTTTTATCCTATTTTATCCGCACTTTCTTAGACATTCGTCCACGAAACTCGCCGTCGAGGATCCCGATTTGATTCTGCCTCCCCGAGGCCCGATTCTTGACGACTCTTGCGCATTTTCTCTCTCTCTTTTGCCCTCTTCTTCTCCATTGAGTTTGCCACGTGGGAACTCGAGGGTATTTTTACGTTTGGCCATTCACGTGGCACTATAACAGATTGTTTCTCGGAAGGAGCGCGACTGAACCGCGGGCCTTCGTTCTTGTAGGTGAACAGGGAGACTGCGTGGAGAATCGCCATGAAAGTTCTATAAGTGGTTCGTTTTGTCTCCCCGTTGTCGCCCTTGATTGGTCGGGGAGAATCGCGGCCAATGGGGTCTAAAACGCGCCTTAAATCCAAGTCGGCTTAAATACAGCCAGTAAAAGCCCTCTCAAGTCCCAACAGTAACCGTAAAAATAACGATAACTGACTTCGACATCAAGCGTAAAATTAAGCGCCCATTGCCCCAACCGTGATCACTGCGAAATTTCTAAACTACGATTAATAAGTCTTGAATCAGTCCAATGATACACTGACAAAGATTAAGCTAATCGGGGATTAAAATCCATTTCGTAGCCACCTGAAATCGAGCGATTAATTTTAACCGCGCGTTAAGTAATCCACAAGATTAAGGATTTTAACTCGAATGTTGCCCTAACGTAAGCATCAATTAAATTGCAGATGATTTAATATGAAGACTTTTTGGAATTTATTTGCAGGTTCTTACGGTTATGTTTATGGAGTTACTCGAGGGATTTATGAAGTTCTTAAGGGTTTAACGGTGTTTCTTAAGGTTGGTCTTGATTCGTAAATAGGTCGTGGGAGGGTAAAATGGCGGTCGGTAAAACAGAGCGAAGTTTATAGCTGGAGGAGCCGGCGGGTTACGAGGGAGCACGCGAGAGGGCCTATCGCGGCTGACGAAAATAATGATTGATCGAGCAATTAAATCCTGTTGTCATGCGCCGGCCTCGCCGGCAGACCGGTGTAGCCCACCGCGGGGAGTCGGTCGCCACAATTGCCGGTAATGAGCCGACTTCAGCCTTCTGACAGAGCCCTTACGCCCCCTAGGCTCCGAATTTGCATGCTCACGCTCTCCTCCCACCGGTCTCAGTGACAACCGGCACGCCCTCTCGACGAAAGTAAAAATCTCCCCCGGCGAAAGCGAGAACGCCGCGACAGGGACCCGAGGGTGAGGTTAGACGCCTTTGCGGGCCTGCCGTGGAGAAGCGGAGGCCGAAATCGTCGAAACCCCCGTGGTTTCGCGATGCCTCCTCGGCGAGGATCAGATTTATGCACTCCGGATGATTCTAACCGCGGTGCCGAATAAATGGCGGTCGATCAAACTTTCGAGGTGGCGCGTACCCCGGTACCGCCGCCACCTGCCGGAGGATCGGGAAAGCGGTCTCGGAGACCGCGACAGAAGCGCGCTTCTCCCCGTTCCCACGAGGTGGATTTCCGAGGTCCATCCCGGGGGCACGAAGGAGCCAAGGTCGGGTAACGCAAGATTAAGGGAGACCCCCGCGGTTCTCGAGAGACTCCTCGCCGAGGAGCGGATTTATGCCGGGCAATTCGTCCCGAGTGCGATCCCCGAAAAACGGCGGTCGATCAAAGTCGCGAGGTGGCAGCTCCGGCGACGACGGCGCCATGCCGTCGGGGGCGCCTCCTACCGGGCGTCCGGAAAAGCTACCCGGGGATTTTCATCACGTGGTCCCCTACCTGGCGGGCCCTAGGCCCAGCACGACACTTTATTCTGATATATCGACTCGCGCAGCGTGCGGCGAATATATCGGCAAGATTAATCGAGTCAAAAGCCGCGTTGTTACAAAGTGCGCCGCCCGCCGCGACGCAAACCCATGTATTACCGGGCAGAGGCCGACCGTGTTCTAACGTGGCTTGTCCCCGGGATACACCCACGCCAGGTATCCGCCGGGAGATTGCTTTATTGCGCTCCTCCTCGCAGAAACCCGGCGAAATCCTCCTCGGGAGGATCGACCAATCTTTCGGCGATAAACCGGGCCCATGGGGAAGATTTAGAGTCGGCACCGCGGTTATGTTTCGGCCCGCGGACCGGGTAACGAACCCATCTGGAATCTCGCCAGATATCCGAACCGATACGGAACCGATCCGATCCTTCCCCGTAGGATTCGTCCTTCTCGGATTCACGGAAACGAGCCGAGATGATTTCTGCCCGCTCCCTCGCTTCCTTATTAATGCCCGCCTCTTACGGTAATCTAATATTCCCTGATATATGGGGTAAACCGATGGGGAGCCGATGGTGAACCAATGGCCCGGCCGTGGCGCGCAAAGGTCGTAACACCGGGGGTCGCGGCGGATATTTACAATTTTAATCATCGTCTCTGCGTGGGACTCATCGGGTCCGGAGGTATTCCTGCCGCGTCCTTTCCTCCGCTCCTTGGGCCCGAGGGGAAGCTTAGCTTCTTTATCCCGGCGCGATCTCGCCCGCTGTTCGATGAGCCGAACGATATTTAAGAGCGCTCCTCTCCACTCGACTCCGTTCCTCTCGGTGCGGTGCAAGGAACGATCCGTACCGCGGTTGCACATGATAAGGAGGTAGGTACCATCTTCGACGGTTGAACAACAGGTTGCTGGTCGTCCTGACATTACCACGCCGCAGGAAAAGCGGAAAAATTTGATAAGCATGCTTGATATCGATCGGGTTGAAAATTGTGGTCCAGAAGGGGCCCAAGATGGACGATATGTTGGGCCTTGGGCTGCGATCTTCGGGTCCTTTTCCTCTTGTTGATGGGAATTAACGAAGCGAGTCAGCGTCGCAGGACCAGAACATATTTAAAAGTGTATGCTCTAACCTCGCCACCGTGTTCGACTTCGGTTCGATGATTCGGCCATGTTGAAAATCGCGGTCCAGAAGGGATGCTGGGCCTTGGGCGGCCATCTTCGGGGCCTTTTCCTCCCGTCCGTGGAAGTTGACGAAGCGAGTCAGCGACGAGAAGTCCTGGCTTTTGAAATATCGAAGGCTTATCCCCCCCGCCGGGGCCATTTTCTTTCGGGCCCTCCAGGCCCTTCTTATTGTCCCTTTATAAGGGCCCTATTCCCAAAAGGACGCGACGACGCCCGCCTTCGTTATTCGGTGACAAAAGGCGCGGTAGCCTTTGACCACCTGTCGCTACTCCGGGTTTTCGGAGCCCCGACACCCGAGGGTGTGACTCGGGTAATGGCCAGAACAGAAGTGGGCCATTGTCGGGCCCCGAGATGTTTGGGGGAAAGGGGCCCGCGGCCTTTGTCTTCCTCTGGACTCTGCTCCCCTTCGCTTTGCGCGCCATTAAAATCCGCGTCGATCTACAAATGGGGCGAGTGTCCGTTGTCCTGGACGTTCCTCGACATTCCTGCCATCCACGGGATGGATCCTTGCAAGGTGAGCGGCTCCCTAGGCGTGGCATCACCTGTCCTTCAAGAACGGATGAACAGGAGCGGACCATTGTCGGAAACCGAGATACTCGGCTGGAAGGTAAATCGTTGCGTCGTCTTTTCACGTTCCCTCCCTCGTTTTAGGTTAGGGATGACCAGTCAAGTTTGTGCCGGACCGAGGGCCCAGGGAAGTCCATTCATTAGCGCTAATACCGCGAACAAAAAGTCGGCATCAGTTTCGCATCCCGGTTAGTATAAATCGAGTACCTTTCACAACATTCCTGGGATTTCTTTTTTTGTTTTTCTTCTTATCATTCCACCGAAGGCGATGATTCAAGCGGCTGTCCCGACGGTGGCGCCACCCGTTACTCAGCCCCGTACTACAGGTGGTCTTTGCGTACGTTTCCGCCTGGTAGTAAATTTCTCTCCTTGCTATTATCACGAGCCACTGAATAACGCATCCTCGTGGGAAGTCGATAATTACACCATCGTACATCATCCCATAGCGGTAAAGTGTCGACTCGTCGCATACATAATTAAGCAGACGAGAACGCGTCACCGTTTTATTTCCTGCCAGGCGTGAAAGTCATCGTCTAATCCGATCGGAGGTCTCAATTTCCCTAAGTTCAATGAAACGGGCAAATCCGCTTCCCGAGTAAATCGATGAACAGGCCTCCACTCGGTAATTTACCGTACCCTTTCCCCCGTGATCATAGAACCTATCGAGGAAAGGTGCGAAGTGCCGCGGCACGCAACAACCCGGGGTAATTCAGGCGGCCGCCGCGTGGCGGCGCCACCTGTTATTCGGACCGGTAGCCGGGTAGACGCTCTTTTCTGTTTTTGCCCGGTGGCGCTTTCGGCTTTGGCGGCGCCACGCGCCCGGTACCGAATATCTCCCCTCCCAGGAACTAAAAACGCTTATAGTCGAATAACCTGACCTAGGAAATCCATCAACGGCATTCAGCCCAGTAGTCGCGGAGACAAACCGCACCTGCGTTCGGTAGCGATCATTTTCCCGTCTCGATTGTCCCGCGACTGAATGGCGCCGGGCAACGGGTCCCTGTAGGATGTAGGTAATTGCGCCATAGCACGTTACACATATCCCAGCGGTGAGGTAGCGACTCGCCGTATACATAATTAAGCGGATAAGACCGCATCACCGGAGGCGGCCGATCGGCGAGTGTCCCGATGTTGGGTTTCGATGTTTTCCCCCGTCTAGAGTCACGCGTTACGTGTAACGCAGCGCGCTAACCCGCCGCCGGGAGAAAAAGGAACCCCACAGATGAAGAGGTGCAGATAGCGCCCCTTGCGGTGCACTCGAGCCAAGAAACGATCCCGCCGCGTTTCCGGATCGTCGTTTCTTTGTACAAGCCAGGTCCGGTACGTATCGAGACCGGGATCGACGATTTCGCCCCGGTCCAGGACCGGGGCAAGTCGGCTGCATCGGACTCAGCGCGCTGCACGTCTCAATCGTAACGCGTCCGCCAAGGCGTGCACGCAACGTCAGGGCGCTGCCGAGCGACGTTACTCTGACTAATGACTCGGGATGCTCCTCCTCGACGCAACACGTACGCTGGCTCTTCGTAACACGTAAACGCGGCCGTAACGAGCGCGTACGCGAGGAGGCCCGAGCGATGGGCGCGCGAGTACTTGGCGCGCCGCAAAACCCCTTTCTTGAATGAACTACGGTCGTTCCTTCGTTTTATGGGGTACCATTTTCTCCCGGCTCCTCGGCGGACCGAGGCGTCCTTTTTTCCTTTTCTCAGCAGCGTGGGTACGTGCCCAGGGGGGCATTTTCGACGTAATCGAGCCTCGCTATGTGGCTTAATTAGTCGACGCTGGTCGGGGACTTGGACGGAACCGATCGGGCCCAGTACCCAGAGAAGCGGTGGGACCGAGTCATGGCTGGTTGGTCAGAGTACCGCGGTTGCAGGGTGTCCTTTTGCTTCCATGGAATCTGCAATGGATCCGGTGGGGCAACCCAGCGCCCCTGTTCACCTGTTTGCTTCTCGAACCAACGAGTTCCTGCGTTAAATAAGAAGTCCACCGTCAAGGCAGGATGAAGTCGAAGTAACGTAATCGTGGCTAGACCCAAAGTCACTGAACTTCGTGTCCTTGCATATTGTAACTGGTCTATGATTTTTCAAGGATAACTAAGGGAACGTTGACGAACTCCAGTGATCTTGGCCACTGGGTACCTCGTGTACTTGCATATTGTAACTGGTCTATGATTTTTCAAGGATAACTAAGGAATGTTGACGAACTCCAGTGATCTTGGCCACTGGGTACAGGTCCTTCCCGAAACAGGTCTTCGGTTTCTCAGACGGCCTTAATGGCATCGTTATCATTAACGTCATCCAAGGATGGCATCCGAGGACCACAAACATTAGTTCCCGAGACGGCGGATCCTGAACTACCAGGATCGCTCGATCGTTCCTTGAAGATGATCACTTCCTTCCAGGAGTCGCTCTTTTTCTGCGTCCTACTTCGCCAAAAGTGCCTTCCTCGTAAGCCAAGGAGGTTCCACGGAGTCTCCGCAGGAGACGCCTTTGGGCCTACGATAAGAGTCCCAGTCTAATTGTTACACAGGGACGACCGAGCGGGGCCCTCAGTCCCCGACCTCGATTTCGCCTTGGGCCGGCCCTGAGTCCCTGCGTACCAATACCTTCATAAAATCTCGTTTTTAGCTCGAGAGGAGGTAGCGGCGCCTACGGGCCCTCCCATGAGGAGTTACCTTAGCTTTACTTTTGAGAATGAGCGCCTCGTCGCGAATTCTCGCGACGTGGGTGCGTAGGATCCGTGGCGTCCGAAAGGACCCTCTAGGGTCCCATGGAGGGCGGACCCAGTTTCGAAGACAGGGGACCGAGTTCTCTCAGCGAATTACCCCCAGAGAGGGACTCTCGTCCCCTTTCTTCGAGTTCGATGCTTGCAAGAAACCATCCACCATTTTAAGACGTCAGGTCTGGAATCGACACTCCGGTTAGCGACGTCAGCGTCAGCGTCAGCTCTCGGGGACACTTGTAAAATGTATCAGTTCCTCTTCTCTCCTGTTCTTCCTTCCTCTTCTTAGTTTCTCAGTCTGTTCTTTCTTCTTTCTTCTTTCTTCCTTCCATCGTCTGCCTTTCTTCTCTCTTCCTTCCTCGCTCTTTCCTACGTCGGAACGCGTCGTTACGGGTAATCTTTCGACGCCGCCATCTTCGGCTTTAACGACCACGTACCCCGAGGGCGCCGGGAAGAATCACCGCCGAACTTGACCCGGCACCGATTCCGGGCCCGGACTCCCAGCGGAGGAGCATAACGCGAACCGTCGACCGAGTCCACTCTCCACCGCGCGTGCGCGGACGCGATCCTCTTGCCCGCGACGCCAGGAATTAATTGGCTGTCAACGGTTTCCCGAGTGAGTCATGGGTGCCGTCCGCTCGGACGAGTCGCACGCCGTCCGTCCGTCCGTCCGATCTCGGCGCGCCAAGGCTGGTGGACGCGGCGGGGTTGGACCTCCAGCGGGCGATCCTCCGACGGGCCAACCTGCGGATCCTCGCGGGACGTGCCGTGGCGAAGGCGCCCGAGGGCGCGAAACGAGGCGCGTCTTCCCGCAGCCCCATCTCGACGAACGCCCCTCTCCTTCACCCACGGGCTCGTTTTTACCCACGCTCCTCGACTCCCGGAGAGGTAACATAACCTATACACCAGCGACAAACAATAACACCGCGACCACACCTTTCCAAAAAGAATCTTCAAAATGGATAAACGTCTCCAGAAAAGAAACCGCAGGTCAAAATAAATACTCGTGGCATATAACGCCAAATATAACACTACATAATTCAACACTAAATAATAAAAAAAATGCATCGCACCAATGAAATGCCTCTTTGCGCGGTACGAAATCTTTTGTTAATTCAAAGGATAATTATTTCAGTCAAGTCGTCGTAATTCCGAAGAAACGTTGCGTCCAAATCGAGTTCGAGTTGAATTCTTTGAATTTAACAAATGATTTCTTTGGTTCACTTGTTCTTAGTACAGTAATTGATGTAATCGGTGTAGGAAATTCTACCTTGGAAAAAATCGTCGATTTGATTATCCGCCATGTAAGCGCCTCGTCGTTGAGCGACAAGACCGGACGAGGATCTGGTCCGGGGGTGTACGCCCCCGGAGGTCTCTACGTTCCTCCTACGTAAGTACGTAGGTACGTAGGTAGGTACGCAGTCAGGAGTGCACTCGTGTATCTATACATCTTTAGGAGTGAGCGTAGCGTCAGTCGAGTCCCGGTACCGGGTAATGGGGGGTCAGAGGTCACCGCGCCGCCAACGCTAGAGAGGAAGGAATATATGCCTTTATATTGGGGAGGCGAAGCCGGGGGAGGTGGAAGCCCTGGATGCGAAATGGAGGGGCAGCGCGATATACCTTGAAACCGTGGGAACGCGCGTGGCCCCACGCGCCTAACTAACCCCTTCCTTCCGACACTCGGTGCTCGTCCTGATCCTCCGCCTCCGCTCTGCAACCCTCCTCCCGCATTGTTGCAGTTGCAACCCTTTCATTACCGGCGTTTCGCGGCTCCGCTACGTGCCCAGGGCTCGGACCGCCGAAATGCCGAACGCCGACGTCCCCCGCAAAGCGCGCCGGAGGTGGAAGAGGCTGCTCCTCTTCTTCTTCGGGGAAGCGCTTTTGGGAGGGGCGACCGAGATTTAGGGAGCCGGACCCTCGACTTTTCTTGCGCGATATCGAAGCCTGTGAGAAGCTCCTCTTGGTACCGCAAGAACCGTCTTCGGCAATAATAATAACTTATCGACCACTCCTCCGAGAGTGAAGTCCCTCGAGAAAGAGAATTTCCCACTGCGGAAAAGTAAAAATATTTAACGACCCTACTTTGTTATTAACAATATTAGTGAAGTATCATAAAGTACAAGTTGTTCCTAGGAGTTATGTAGACAATACCTACCTGGTTTCACCTTGATCGAAGCTCTGGTTTCAAATGTGAATCTAATTTCTCGGCTCTTATGAAAGGCGATCCTAAGCGCCGCCATTAGCCTCCCTGGTCACATGGTGGATGACGGTTTCTCGTGTTTTTCAATAAAGTCGATTTTATTCCCTATAAAAGCGAAAGATGTAGAATGCTCGACGGTGAAGTATGTTAATAGGATATAGTGGGATGATAAAAGATTAGCTGCATCTCGGAGTTTTTTGCTCAGGGGGGTATACACTATCTGGGGTTGAGATCGCTCGAGAGGACAGTGCTCTCTCGGGAGTAGGAAAATTAAATTTCCTTCCGCCGAGGGAAATTCCACCATGGCATGACCGATCACGAGGAAAGCTCACTTCCTCGCCGGCGTAAAAGGTCCAGGTGAAATATGGCGTATGACTGCAACATTTTAACGCGCATGCCTCTACTACGGGAGAGAAAAAAGATCCACTCGAAGATGAACGGATCCCCCGCAGGTAGCGAGCGCGTGCCTTCGGGCCATCGGGATTTCGGCGGTGGGGATGAGCCTTAAGGCGAGCTCACGTCGAGAAGCCGTCCTCCCTTTTTCCCGCAAAAATTTCCTGCAAAAAATGGGCGCAATAGTCGATATCACATCCCCCGGTGTCGCTGGTAAACCTACTTGTGGTACATTTCGCGTTATTCGGCGCAGTAACTCGCAACAATGTCCGGAAGTGGAGGTGCGTTCGGCGCCATCTTGGATTTCCCGTCGTACCTCGGACTGTTCGGGGACGAGATCGAGACGACCAACCTTCGCCTCGCGCCGCTCGAAATTGATTATTACTCGCCGGTAATGATCCATTACGACTTTGAGCTTGGCCACAGATAACGGCAGGCAACTGACAATCACTGTCTCGGCCCCGGTGAATTATGAGCCGGTAATCCGCGGGTACACCCGAGCGGAATAGGACACATTTATCCTCCGATAATGGCCGCCGACGAATCGCCGGAGATCCACGACCGGCGGAAATCTAACCTCGATCGCCCCCGTCGTCTCCCTTTCGCAGAAAAATCGAAAACTGCTTTTCTACGAACCTCTTAGGGCCGAAACTTTGCGAAGTGGGAACACTGGCTGTTTCTTTAACCTACATGACTCACCACCGCGCGAATAGAGACGAACGAAAGCAAAGACGTTAGGAATTATTTTCAGATTTCACTTTGTGGAGTGAAAAACGCTTCCGAATTTCAATACCGTGCAGTCAATTGTGGGAAGTGTCGGCATGCAAATGTCGACCCAGCCGGGGGTTCGTAGCTTGGAGCGGTCGCCGGCAGATGGCGACACTTGTTGGCTCTCGCTTCACTTTACCCGAATATTGGGCAGAGACGAGAAGAACCCGAAGAAGATGTCTTACGCGACCAAGGAGTGAATTTACTTCTTTAACCATCGCGACAAGTTCAACCTAGTCAATCGAACAATTATCAGCGTTCCAACAAAGGTACTAAATAAATTAATAAGATACTTTTTTTCAGATCGGAACGTTATGTAGAAAACGACGCGTGGCGGATCTCGAGTTAAGTATAACTTAACAATTACCGACGCTGCTAGAAAAGGAGATATCTTTTAGGTTAACGTGAATAAAAGTCGACGAAAAAGTCCACCACCTTTGCCGATGAAAATTCTTCCCTTAAGGGCAGGAAAGTGAAGAATTAAGAGAACGGGTGCCGGATTCCGAGTAGAATCGGCGACATTCGAGGGAATTCGACGCGTCGACGCCGTGGCGCGTCTCGGTCGGCCTCTTCCGAATTTAACCCATACTACTAACTAATAGCAGCCCTAGAATGTGTCTACAATGTGAACTGAGCGAGCAGACGTTTACCTAATTGCTGGTCACAAAAAACCGCGCGCCGCCCTAACCACAGGCCATGGGCCTTGGGGCCTTACGCGCCTCCGCGCCGCTCTTCGTCTTCCACGACCGACCTCCTCCTCGCCGTCTCGACCTACTCCCAAAAGGTACAAAAACACGGCCCGGATCGATTTCCCCACCCCGGTCGCACGGCCGACCTAAGAATTGACGGGGGCGCCATCTCGAAAGGGCTTACCGACCAATTTCGCGGCCCTTACCGACCTTATCGCCGGGAGACTTTCCGGAACGTTGCGAAGCCTCGCCTCGCGAGGTCGCGCCTCTTCCGGCGGGACCGAACATTACTCAAGAAAAAAAAAAAATTCGTCCACGACTCAGGAATATTTATTGCGAATAAGAAAAACCAACAACAAAATCCTGCCATCGGATTCGTCCAAAGAAACGTCAGATCGAGTTGACAAAATTCGTTCAAATCAATATCTAATTTTCCTCTCAACGCTGCGACGAAATTTAATGTATCGTGTCGACTTTGATCCTATCAAAACCCGCGATGTATAAGTATCGACCGCGAATGCCGCCTTATTCACGTTCGATCAATATTTAATCCGGATATTGAATATCAAGGAGAACAAACTTCCTTCAGTGCAGTTGCTCCGAGAACAAGGTCGCTATGGAGATCTGAATGTTCTCTGTCAACGCGATATTAAGTTTTATCTGCCTAATATTCAACTAGAAATTGATGAGTCGGTTGCACCAATATGTGAGTTAAAATCCTTAATCAGGGATTACTTAACTCAGAATTAGAGTAAATTCGTTCCATTTCGGATGGTCACGAGACAGCGGATTTTAATCTTCGGTTAGCCTGACTTTTCTGGGTGCAACAAAAATTTCACTAATCCGGGATTGACTAACCATAGTTAAAAAAAATTTCAAGATAACCACAGTTGGTGCAACCTCACCTTGGTTAAATTATTTTAATCAAATATCTACAGTTAATCGCCCGAAGTCGGGCGATTAATTTTAATCCCAGATTAATCCTAGATTAACCGACCGTTAGTGTACACAACCTCGAGTCGACCTGCAACCTTTCTGACAACCTTGGATTAGAAGAATCTAGAAGCGACCCGTGGCGTCCTAACCTGGGCGTTTATTACGTATTTTTGACGAG
The DNA here is from genome assembly GCF_000612105.2 of Orussus abietinus. Classification (NCBI taxonomy): domain Eukaryota; kingdom Metazoa; phylum Arthropoda; class Insecta; order Hymenoptera; family Orussidae; genus Orussus; species Orussus abietinus. The sequence continues at coordinate 858,890 of NW_019396002.1, forward strand.
CTCGCTCACTTCTCGCACTTTCATCTCACATGAGTTTCTTCGCCGAATTACGTATTCACGGAACAGCTACTCATTTTTCACATTTTCGCTCAATTTGCTTTACGTAATAGACCCCCAGAGTCGAAGACCGCGACGTGAACTGAGCAGTCGCGGAAGAGCAACGGGGGCGGAAGGAACCACGGGTAAGAAGGACGTATCTTCGAAGGGTAAAAGCGAGGAAGAAGTTGGAAGGAGACCGCCAACTCCTGGAATTCGAGGTTAGGGCCCCTGTGGGACTCCCAGCCGAGGTCGCGTCGCTCCGGTGACCCTTAGATAAGGCACACGCCCTAATAAGAGGTTACACACACGCCCGCTTCTAACTCGGGCCTTACCTAACCTCGATCTAATCCACCCGGCCACCACGCTCTGTGTTTAAAGTTTTAAGACAGAGGTGGACCCGGGTGGTGGGGCGAGGCGGAGGCGCTTCACGACATTCCATCGAAAGCCGCAGCAGCTCCCACACCCGACCGGGCAATAAAACCCGCAAGCGAGAGGGAACGAGAGGGAGAGAGGGCGCGCGAGCGCGCAAATCGTCGAAATTTAATTCCTCCGGGAACGCCGGCGCTCACCGTAATAACCTTAAGGCATCGTTCGCAATACCCGCTCGGAGAACCCGAAAGTCGCGGGCTACTCGCCCTCGTCTATCATTACTGCCGCGGCTGTACGATTATACGGGACGGAACGTTTAGAGCTGAGGCCGCTACCAATCCCGAGTACCTCCAGGGTACCACGACCAAAGTCCTGAGACGACGACAAACACCGACCTTTATCTCGCTTTTCGCTTAGTCCGATCGTCTCCACTCTCATTTTCATCGAGTTTCCCTAAAATTTCGACGTTTTTCTTTCTTCCAACAGAAATTGAAATTCGATTCCTAGATTCCGCTGAGAAGGAAAGAATTGGAATTTTTGAGGCCCCTTGGTATGAGAATCGCTGTTCAAATTACATTATTCCCCATTTTCTGGCTGGTTTTCACGAACTCGTCCTGGAGCGACGGTTCACTTTTCCGTTTGCAAGGTCGTTCTGTACTCATTTCCTTAGGGTTTACTTCTCCCTAAGGATGGGATTATAGGTTTGATTCTTAATTGCCGGTGGAAGGGAAGGAGTGGAACTTCTGGAGTCTTTCTCTTGATGTGGGAGTCTCGTATCGCTCCTTGGGTTCCGTCCTTCCCCTTTTTGGGACTCATTAATCCATATTTCACACTCATCAGCCCCGAGGCGAGGTCCCGGCATCGCTCCTCGAGCTCTCTACGTCCTGCGAAATCGGAGTATCGCGCGAAACAATTATTCTTTATAGCAACCGCCATCGATCATGCGCCATCGGGCATGAAAAGGAGCCCGCCAAATTACAGGAAGGTGGTTAGGTTAATAGTCCTCCGAGGATACGGCGCAATCGAGTCGATGGTTTTACGCGAATCGCTGACGATGATTCCACTGGATAGGAAAGGATGGACCGAACCCCCCGAGATATAAATCAAACGCGTCATCCCTCCACGATACGGCTCTACACGTTTTGCAGCCCACGGCGGAACGATTGAAAATTTAACGGGAGGCACCTCTAACACCCACCGGGAAAAGCACCACAAAAAAACAAAAAAAAATCAACAAAACCAACAAGTGGAAACTTCATCATAAATCGAATGTACCAACGACAACCTCAAGAGGACCAAGCCAAGGACCGTAATCACGAAACTCGGTAGAGTTTTGCGCCAATTACAAATGATCACGTGTGTGCGTAAACGCTACCTAGTCTTTGCCGCAAGTTTCGTACTCCAATATCTATTAATATTTCAAGAACATTGTTACCTGTACCTCCTGTGATTTTTTAAGACTTTTTTCGTGTCACTTAAGATAAGGAGGACGGCTTCGAGAAGGAAAGCCGGGAAGAGGTATCGACGGACCAAAGACCCGGGGATCGTAGAAATGGACCCTTCTCGCTGTCCATTGTCCACTCTACGCATCGATTTAGGAAGCGATTACCTTTCCTCCCGAAACGAGACATCGGCTCGGTTCCAGGGAACCCTGCTGTTCCGATTATTGTAATTAACTCGTTCCTGGGGGCTCTTTCGTAAATGGGTGGTACCGGATCCCTCATGGCTACCTGGATCCCGATGTTGAATGGCGGATCTGCCTTTAAACGGAATATACTTTGGGAATAACATCCTGCCTATCAATTAAGCACGTATCGGCACATGGAAACCCGCCGCTTCCGCATCTGCCTCTAGATTATAGAGATATAGATAGAAACCCTGCTTCAATTCCATTGGAAACCCTGAGAATAGGTTACGTCGGGACCGAGACACCGTAAATGAATCAGGACGCTCCTGTAACGTGGATATGGCACTCCGATTATAAATAAGAAAATAAAATCTTACCAAAGTGGCGCATCGTAAAACCTGACTTCGAGCCCGCTCCCCTCTAATCGTCGGCGGGCGTTATCGCCGAATTTATTAGAAAGCTCGGGTAATTAATGAAAAGGAAATAAATCCGGACTACACGGGGAGATTTAAACGGCCAATTATGTCCTAAGGTGGAGATAGGAATAGGTTAGACGGTAAGAGAGGATATAACGACGCAACAATGCCAGGTTTACCCGACAATAAAAGAGTCCGGGAGGGATCATAGCCGCCGTCCCTTCGTGTTTGTTCGCTTTTTCATTATCTTTTATTGTCCCGGGCGGAGAATTAATTAAAGTTAAACAGCACTAACTGCCCTGCAAGCAAGTTAACACCCGCCATTGTTCGGGATTGTTTGCTCCGTTGGAATGGCCCGGTCCAATGACTCGACCCGAAGGAGGGGAAACTATTTCGAGGAAGAATCGAATCTCAGGAGAAACGTCGAGGGATAAGAACGGCACCAGCGAGGCGAGAAAAAGGAATTAATCTAAGGCGGATGAATGCAACTAACGTGACTTCTGAACGGAGCTGAATGAACGTGGGTTCAAACCATCTGTAATGAAATTTTTTCTTTTTTTTTTCTCTCAATCCTTTGAATTAATTAATGCTCCATAATTGAGGGAAGAAACCGACAGGTCGACATTCGATCAGCCAGTAAAATTGACGACGCCAGTTCGTACTGATAACTCGGGGCTCGATTTCCTCGACCGCGATCATCTCTATTTCCAGTAATGACAATAAATCTTTAATACAATCGACTAGGGTGACAGTTTCTCTCGCTTTTTGGTATATCTCTACGGGGCGACGCTCGAGGGTCCTCCAGGTCTTCCTCCTCTCCTCCGGACCCCACGAGTTGGGCCCTTAAGGCCCAAATCGGTCCGGCGAGTTATACCGAGTTCGGGTACTTAAAGGCCCCGGGGAAACCCCGAAGGTCCCCGATAAGGTAACGACACGACGACGATTACGACGACGACGACACGTAAAAGACGATTTACACCCAGATTTTTCGGACTACTCATGTATACGCTTATAAACTAGGCCTATATACTATGTACACTGATCTTACATTAGTGGTAACGTCGAAAAGGGCGACCCGGGCGCCCGGAAGAAAAGGGCCTTATGTAGAAATGGGACCTAGGTACTATGTACAAAACCGAGCCGTGGGTGGTCCACATCCAGCGGGATGTCCCGACCTAAACAGGGGTATCTTTTCGAAACAGGGAAGACCCTTTTAAGCCCCTCTCACTTTTTCCAGGAATGCTTTTGCAAAGAGAGAAAAAAGCCCGGAAGAAATTTTCGCGAAATCCCGAGGAAGGAAGTTCTCTGTCTCAAAGTCTTAATTATAGATAACCATTAACGGGGCAGTTTATATCCTGGCGGTTGAGCCCACCAATTATTATATCGAGCCCTCAAATATTATATTAAATCTTCCTCCTAATTCACCCCGCCACGTATCTACGTTTTGCACTGTTACTGGTAACTGTTGTCCCGGACATAAAGACAAGGGTCGATAAAAATCGTAATAATTTAGTTGCGCCGATAAGCTACTATATACAAAGCCTCACCGGTGAACCGGAAGCGTCACAGAGCCTGTATTACAAGTACAGTGCCTTAGATCGAGCAGAACTTTGGTCGCAGGAGAAACCACGGTCTCCGCCGCCATTTTGGAGAACAACGGAGGGCCAAAATTACGAATACCAAGATCGAGACGCTGCCGATAATAATTTAACGCGCCGAGCTTAATGGAACTATATACAGACACCAAGGATTATATTACATGGGGTCCCTAACACTGGGAATTACGCTAACGCCTAATGTCCTCTGCACTGACAACTCTCCGCCGCCATTTTGGATAGTAACGAAAAACAACAAGTATCAACGATCGACGCGTTATCGACGATAATTTAACGCGAAGAGTTGAATGGAACTATATGGCCGCCATTTTGGATAGTTACGGAGGACTACGAATATCAACGATCGACTCGCCTATATCGATAATAATTTAACGCGTCGAGTTGATTAGAATTATGTACAGACGAGGACTATGTTACAAGGGGTCCTTTTTAGGGAGTTTAACGCCTCATGATATCTTCTATACTGAATCCCAATTTCGGCGCGGTGCTGGTCCTCTGTACCGGAAGTAGGGTCCCAACCCTTTCGGCCATTTGCCGGACAGCGACGGACGCCGAGACGCTGGCCTCGGAAGGCACCTGAGAGTCAATCCTTAGGTCCTGAGGGACGTCCGCGTGCGTCAGGAGGTGGGTCTTCAGGTTGCTCCTCTGGTTGAAGCTCCTCGAGCAGACCGGACACTTATGCGGCGACTCCTCCATGTGCAGGATCTTGTGCACCGCCAGGGTCCTGCTCTGGCAGAATCCTTTTCCGCACTCGGCGCACTTGAAGGGCTTTTCCTTGCTGTGTATGTACCTGTTGAGCGAAGGATGCGTTCGTTAAAAAAAAAAATAAAAATCCAAAAATAAGACATCGCAAATAAACCTCCTGCCGTGAAAAGGACCTTGGGCATTTATTTATTACTTATTAATTATTATTCGTTATCTATCCATTAATCTCAGAATCGAGAAAGTCGTTGCACTTTATTCCGGTTTATCGTTAAAACTTTAAATAACAACATCACTCTAGAACTCTGGAATTTATTAATTGAAATTCGACCATGCACGGCGGGCTCTTTCCGACATTATTATAAATTCGAATGACAACTTGATAAGATTTGATAGTTATCAGGATATCCGCTCGCTATTTGTGCCTGGTTCCTTTTTAATCTAAGTAGGAGATAACGAAATTAAACATTTTCTACTGACCGATGGTCCCTCAGATGATCCTGCCTCCTGAAGGCCTTCCCGCAGATGTCGCAGGAGTAGGGCCTCTCGTCGGTGTGGGTCCTCTCGTGGATGAGGAGGTTGTAGCTCTTGGTGAACTGCCGGTTGCAGAACTTGCAGATAAACTGCTTCTTGGGCCGCTGTCCAGGGACCCTTCTGGCGAGGAAAGAGGCCGGCGGGGGTCCCGGGATTCCAGGATGCAGCACGTGTCCCTGATGAGCGTGGTGCGCGTGATGGGGGGCCCCCTGGGGGCAGCAGCCCCTGACGGCGAGCAGGGCAGCGCCCCTCAGCCAGTGGTCCAGGAACGCCGCGTGGTACCCGGAGGGCTGGGGCCCTTGAGGATGCTGCACCTGCATCTGCGACCTGATCCACCTGGGGGGCGAGCTCCTGGCAGGGTGCAAGGTGCGCTCTAATCCAGAAGGAGGGGTGTGCGGGGGCGTCAGTGGCTCCATCTTGGTCTCCATGGCCCTCATCGGTCCCAAAACGCGACCAAAAACTCGAAAACCTCCTTCAGCTTCCAGCCAGTCCTTGCACTTGCGACGAGGAGCCGAGGTTCCTTTTCCTTCCCGAATTTAAAAGTCAGGCCTCCAACGGGTACCCGATATGCCCGAACGACGAGCGACGAACTGCTTCGGATTCTGGACACTCGAATTTGAGGGCTTCCTTGGAGTTCCTGGGGGTAACCCTGGTTACTTTGGCCTCGTGGGAGTGGACGGAGGTCGGGTCGCCCTGCGGGGGTTCCCGGTCCGAGCTCTCAGGGGGACCTCGCGGCGCCTGCGCGCTTCCTGCCAAGCCTGGGATCCCCAGGGAAAAAAGAAATAAGAAGCTCTCCGCTCGAGGGTCGGAGCGATACTGGCTCGGTTGAAAAGTTCCTCGGGTTACCTGCCCAGGCTGGTGGCTCCTCCCGTTCGAGAAGTTGGACTCCCGGTTGGCGCTGACTTCCACAGGGGCGGGGCTTCCGGCCGGGGCCCCCGGGCGTCGCGACGCTACCCCTGCGGACCGGAGCCCGGGTTACGGACCGTTCCTAACCTAGGCCGAGGGTGGGGGCGGAGGCGCGGCGCTGGCGTCGCGACGCTACGGAACCTGTGTGCGCCGCTTATGACGTTAACCTTATCGAGTGTGTTGGTAATCGCTGCGATGGACGGTTATGGGGTGCGCGGAGGGACAACATGGCGGCTGATAGAGTAGCCGTCGTCAGGGTCCGCGAGACCCGACGGGATGTTTATATGGCCGCCATTCCCTCGTGGTTTGGTGTTTCAATTTCACGGCTATCGATCCTGCCTGGCGCCTCCGCGGCGCCGCTCGGTCCACCCTTTGTACTTCTTCTCCTCTTTTCGCCATTTTTAACCTTTTCTGCCAGTTTCAAGATACGTAATGGCAGATCTTCACCATCAAATGGTCGTCGAGTGCGCGCCTTATAAATCGAAAATGCTTCTTTTCTTCTATTTCGCCATTTTTAAGGTGTACCTAAAAGGTCATTCTATGTATCGAAACGTCAAAATTAAGCTATTCTCCAAACTGAAATTTCACGAGAATCACGTTCTTTCTTAGGATCTCCACGATCACTCGTTCAAGTTTCAAATGATTCGTTTCACCCGGTTGGAGTAAAAGTTGTAGAAATATTTTGACGTTTTTACGTATACATCATGTATTGAATAACTGAGTAAAGTATCGGTTAATTGGAGATAATGATAGGATTTTTTTCGTTCGTTTCTCGGAATGGTTGATTATCTAGAGTTAAATAGAAGTGTCATCCCTCGGACATTTCGAGTGGTCGTTCCTAACCTACATTTTTCTCACCGCTTTCACGACGCTCGAGTGGCTTCGACGCGTACTTTTCCAGTTTGTTTAGACTGCAAGTCTTTCCTCGACGAAGGACCAGGACTATTGACAACCTTCGTATATTCATAAATTACTCACGAGAGAAGATACGCCAAGGAGATGGGAAGGAACTCGGAAAAAGTTCGGGTCAACCGATCTTCTCAGAGATACTCGAGAGCATCCCATTCTTCCTCGGATAAGAGGCTTCGTTTTTCCAGTAACGAGGCAGGCTTAATTGCGCCTAAATGATTAAACGATATCCCTGGGAAGAATGAGCCGAGTCAGTTAGGTTATCTTCGATCACCGATCGCGCGATCGTCTTTGAAAGTCGAGCGAATTTCCGATCTGCTGATATTTCGGACTTATCGCGCGGCGTTATCGGAATTTATCGACGCGGAACCACATTATTTCCACGAATGGCTTCCCGAAGCGTAGTCACGCCGAAATGGCGTCTCTCTTGCTTTCCGAAAGTATTAAAAACCTGGAGTCGAAACTCGAGTTATATTCCGTCGACATCTCGTCGCGTCATCGAACGATCGTCGACCGTTCCGATCAAAATGGCCGGCCCGTCCTTCCCCAGGTGATTCGTCCCACCTCGAAAGTTTCACCATTCGTACCTCGCGTCCACGGGGACTTTTCGAGTCGAAACCGGTGCCAATCGATTCTCGGGGAGTGAATTTAAAGTCTCCTGGAAGCTCGATTCGCCTCGACAGCCGTATCGAGGTTAGCTCGAGGATATCCTCTCGTCTCGCCGGGCGCTCCGGGAACACAGATCGCTCGCTATGTCGGCCATTAATTGGAACGGCCTGTTCCCTTCCTCCTTTTTCCCTTCGTACCGGCGAGTTTTTGTCGACTCCCGCTGATACAGGTTCGGTAATCTCATTATGCGCTAACGATGTTGCCCAGCGTGATATTACCAGAGCTGCCAGCCGCGTTTTCACTACCAACTTCACGGCGGCTTTCACGCTTCGCTACCGTGTTTTCTTTCACGTCTACGGCCTAATTGAGAGCGGCTTCCGTTGGCCGATATTTCCGGCAAGAGCGGCTCCGCTCTCCTCGAGGATTATCGCCATAGCGGGGGAGGCGAGCCACCGCGACGTGTCGCTCCCCTTATCGATAAGCGCTCGGTGTAAAACGCCCTTATCAATTTATGGCACCGCGCAGACAGCGCGTCACCTCTTGATAAATGCCGCGCCGTTCCTTCGGGGAACCTGAACGGATCGTTTCACGGCGTTCCTCCTCTTTCCCCGAAACTCGGTTTTACAATCCGCGTGCAGGATTACGCCGGCCATTATCGCACCGGCTCGGAACGCGCAGTAAGCCTGCATTTCTTTACGAGGTGGACACACCCGGATCAGCCGTTTCCCTCGTAATCGAACTCCGCGTAGATTAGACCTCCGACTCGCAAAGGAACTTCCCGCCTAACCTAACCTCTTAGTTGACAAACATCCATTTTCACGAGGACCGAGAACTCCCGACTCGAGGCGGGAATTTTCAACTTATCCAGAGGTCACGTGGCGCTTCTCTTATTTTTTGTTTTTTTTTCGAAGCGACCGCCGAGAGGCGCCGCATAATTCCGGAAAATGTTTAGCATACAAAGATAAATATAATGGAGCTCGAGATGAGGCTGCGTCGAGGTTGCGGCCCCGGGCGGGGGTGGTTAATTCGGTTTCGAGCTCCATCAGCCAGACACACCCTGCGTCCTCCCCGGCCGTCTACAACCCCTTTGCGACCATCCCGATAGACGTCTTTGCCTCTACTTTGCATCTAGGAGGACAAATTCCGCGAGCAAGAAATTTTCAACGTCATTAAAGACAGAATTACTATCAATGGAAATTTACCTCACTCGGTAGAAATACCTCTCCACTGTTATTAGACAGAGTTATCAATAATAAAAATTCCTGAAATTTGAGGATAAACCTCAATAAAAGCGAACTTCGGGTGCTTCAAAGTGGATCGAAGAAAAATTCATTGTCGTACCCGATTATTCCTTGAATTAACAAAATATCTCCTTCGGCACTATTCAAGGGAATGTTTCTCTGGTTCGATGAACCTTGGTTTTTTTTTTCACCGTGAAAGGAATTTGTATCGCCATTATTGAACGGTGTTATTAATCATTGCAATTTACCTCACGTTGTACAAAAGAGCCTTCGTCGTTATTGGACCCAGTCGTCGAGATATAAATTTCTGAAATGGAGGGAAACAAAAACTTAAAAATGGGATCTTGGGTGCTCCAAAGTGGACCTTGGAATGGCAGACAGCTTGACTGCCGGCGGCTTTCGAAAGTGCGAGTGCTACCACTCCTCGGGATATACCTCGAAAAACTAATCACCATCCCGGCGAGAACGTGAAGAACTTATCGCTCGGCATCCGAGTAACCAGGGGAAGGCGTTCTCCACTCGAGAGGGCCATGACGAGGACTCTGCGAAGTGTCTTTTCCACGCCAGACCCGCTTTCGGGGCATCGCAGATGTTCCTCCATTAGGGCCGAGCTGGAACGAGAACAGCCCTTTCCCCTGTATCGTAATTCTTCTCCTTTTCGAGGAAACCCTCGAGATATCTGGGAAAAAAAGAATTACGACGTAGACCCCCGGAAAATTTCGGACCCGAAATGGCTCACTTGAGGACGTGTCTCGTGAAAACCCGTAGGTATTCCCGCACCACCTGAGAAGGGGACGCTCATCGACGTTCTGGATTAGAGCGCGTCCTGGACGCGCAGAAAAGGGTCCTCATCCGAGAATCCCCCGACTGCCGAGGGTCACGAAATGTTAACTTGCGCGTGTTTGCTAGTAAAATATTGAATATTGTCGCACGTCGTCCCAGAGCCGCGTGGCCGGGAGAGAAGTGGCGTAAAGTCAAATTTGCCTAGGTCGGCCAGGAAATCCGGACGGCCCGCCGCCATCTTGTTTTCCGGAGAAACCCGTAAAAAGTGACGAGCCCTGTTACTTCACGGGAAATCTCTTGAAAAATTAAATGTCATATGTACGAATATTAGCAGAATTCCATGTTAAAACTACGAGGAGGTCCTGGATATCCGGAATTTGCCGAAAATCGCCATGATGGAGGATGTAAACCCCATGATGAAGTGCACTCCTGGGTGCCACGAGGGCCTGACTTTTTCGGCGATTTTCTGCCGTTTTACGGCCTCGTTCAAAGGGTCAGGATTGCTTCTGGGTCTCTGGGTCTCTGGAAGAGTTTTTATTATTCAGGTAGTTACCGGTAGAGGTAGAAGGAAGGGAAGAAGTCGCGCGCCTCGTCCGAGAATTCCCGAAAAATTTCGCCATCCGAGTACCCTCGAATTCGGTCGTTATACCTACGGAATTCGGGAAACGCAGAGACGCACGAAAAGTCGACGGCCCTTTAAGCCATTTCGGACGTTAGAGTCGGTCGGGGGATAGTGCGACTTCCAGCTTTTCAAAACGGACTCGGACCGCTACTGCGCAGTCATAAAAATCATAAACATAAAAGCATAAACTATTGTCTACGGATTAGGGAGTAAAAACCCGTCCGACCTGGCACCCTGGTCCTCTGGTCGACGACCGTTGCCAATATTAAACTTGTCTGCGTTATTATGTCACCTCGGTAAAATGAGGATTGAGTCACATCGAAGTTCCGTATTACTGATAAAAATGCTTAACCAACTTAGAGGCGATGAATCTAAAATACGAAATATCACATTATTATATAATTAAGAATATATTAATTTCAGTTAACGAAGTTACTCAACGCCTGTTTCAGAATTCATTCGATGTTAAGCCGAAGTTAAAGCAAATGTCTGCATGTAAAAGAGGGCAACTTAAAGTCAGGCACGAACAGCCCCAATATTGCCACCTTTTGGGCTAATCCCTGGAATGAATTGTACGGCGAGAGGGGCCCTAAGGCCCAAGGGAAACTCCCCGGAAATCCGAAGGACTTTCCGTTAGCCGAGCTACTGGCACGATTTCCCGTTTTGGAAAAACAATTCAGCCCGACTTACCTGGCCGATAAATTGGGTCAACCGGTCAAGAGTTTCATTTATGGCATTATTAAAAGCGCCCCAGAAGAGGCGTTTCCGACAATAACGTTGACCCACTGTTACGGCTTCTGTCTGTGTGAACTTACCCTCGGTACCGATGCCTGTTCTCTGAAGTTATGCTCCATTCCCAGGATTGTCCCACTAACTGATCCTTTTTCCGTTTTTCTAAGTGCGCTGAAGGAATAAATTCGGACCGTGACCCATCTCGAGAAAGAGCTAACTCTCGAGTACTCGAAGAGTCCAACACGCGGAAGACATTTTCAGCGACCACCTACGAGCTCGGAGGGGAAAACAAGCCCCGAGAAAAGTCATAACTTTTCCTCCTGTCCTTCGGCCAGTGGGGCACGAATTGTGGGGCGCCCAGAAGGAATCTACATGGTAGATTCTACCAAACGTGTCTGTTTAGTCTCACCATCGGAACAGATGCCCATCGTGTCTGCCTTCTAGGTGTCGCATGTCCTCTTCGACTCTAACTTGTGTGGCCGCTCTAGGAAACCTCGTCGTCATTACGACTTACATACTTGGACCGCTCGCAAATGATCCCTAAAAATTGGACGATTTTTTTACAGTGCGTTCTTATATCATAAAAATGATAATTTCTTCATCTTCTAGATATCACGTGTCCTCTTCGCCTTTGACATAAGTGGTCGCTCTAGGAAACCTCGTCGCCTTTGCAGTCTCACGTACTCAATCCGCCTACAAATGATTCCTAAAAATTTGACGATCTTTTACAGTGCGTCCTTACAACATAAATATGATCATTTCATAACCTATGCGAGGGCGCCCGAATTGGTTCTCGACGACTCCGGCCGAAAGCTGTGCGTCTTCGCAGCTTCCACACCCTGAAGCCCTCGGAGATCCATATACGGACTTCCTCTCGGTGTCTGCACCCGGTGAATGAAGGCGATAAATAAAGACCCTCGAACACTTTGCGCACAACGTTTCACGCCGGGGCTCGGGCCCAATTAACGCCGCTCTCGCACCGACCAGTTTGTTTTTCTTACGAGGGCGCCTGTCCAAGAGGAATCATCGCCATCGGCCACTCGCCTCGTGTATACACGCAGACACGAGGAGGCGAACATATGACCATTTGTATCCTCACCATAGGCGCTGCTCGATCGCGCTATCGAAAGTTTACTCCCAGTCAGCGAGAGATTCGTTTCAGCCACCACTTTGGCCCTTGCCGCTCGCTTCGATGTAAACAATACTTCTTCGGCAGACTTCGGTTCCTCGAAACTTTTTCGATTACGTCCTGCGAGCCGAATATCATTTCCTCGTGATTTTCTCACGCCTTGGTAGCTCAAGATACCGTCGCGATATTTGATTCCCGTTCAAGGAACCGTAGACACCATTATACAAAATGGCCGCCGGGTCGCGTCTCAGCCGATATCTCAAGGTAATAGTAAAGAATCGTTATAAATATACAAAAACGCAAAAATATAATACCTTTCTCGAAATTAGGCGCACTAAGTAATTTAAAACTCAACACATGATTATGGAGATCCTAATGGTTTTGAGACTCACGAAATTTCATTTTTAGAAAGAAAAAAAATGAAATACGTCTCTTTTCGAAAAATGAAATTTCGCGAGTTTTAAGACCTGTATTAGGACCTCCAGAATCACGCGTTAATGTTTCAAATTATTCGGTGCATCCAGTTTGAAGAAAAGGTTAATATTTTGTCTCTTCGGCACATATATATACATATGACACTTTCGTAAGACTTAATAACCTAATTCACCCGATTGCTGATTTCATATATTAAGTGTATCGAAGGAGTACAATGTACGATACAATGTATAGAATGTCGGGTGACACGGCGCGTCGTGGAGCGTTCCGGCGGAGTGGGCGGCGCGCGCGCCAAGTACACACGGTCTCGCGCGCCAAGTACACACTCGCGTACATAAGAGGGCCGAGTCGGTTCGCCGATAGCGGCGCCTTTGAAGTCTGCCCCACCTTGCGGCGCGTCGCACGGCGACGACACCTCGGCGTGTGTCACGCCGCGTCCCACGGACCCTGGCCCGCGACCTCGCAGACGGTGCGTCCTCTCTTCGTCTCCGAGCCGATACTTTGTATTCGAGGAACTCCCTCGAGGACGCCTCCTTTCCTCCCACACCCTGCGAAAATAAATTACCGGGGGGTTAGGGCGATTGCGCCTCGATTTGCATACCTACGTGTCCGGGAGTTTCGCCGTGACTGATCCTGGCCGCAAGATGGCGCCTCGTCGCCAACCGTTCGGTTCCTGCAAACGAAATTGAATGAACCTTCCCACTGATACCTATTATCAATCGAAGGTCAAGATAAAAGTACCCTCCGGTCGGGTGGCGACGCCATGTTGGTTAGGTCACAAGTACCGGGAGATCTTCATTTTTCATGGCGGTGTAAATGGAACAGCAATTATGAAATGCAGATGCATGAATATTAAGAAATAATTTCACATTTCGAAATTTTCAGAGCGACGCCATGTTGCCTAGGCTGTAGGTTCCGCGAGGTCTTCTCATTTTTCTAAGATGGCGGCGTTCGCGGAAGAGCGATACCGAAACAGGACGCGGTGAGTCAGTTTTCCAGTCGATGTATGTACTTGTAATGTCGTCATTAGTGGCAGGAATTATTTTATCGAGAGCGCCGTCAGTCGCGTCTTTCTTCGCCGATACAAGATGGCCGCCGTGAGACGCCGCGAAGACCAGTTCCGGACAACGCGTCATCGAGTCTCGTCGCCATTTTCTGACATTGCACGACGGCGGAGCGTCCGGTTCGTGTTTCTCTCGCAGTTTATTATAAAGTCTGCGACGGGGACTTAGAGGGCCCGCTCACTGGCAGCCATTAACCCGAAACCGTATCTCGGATACACCGGTCGCGTTAAAAGGTTTACGCGCGGGCGTTTGCGGTCGCGTTTGCGGTCTGCTGCGCGTCACTCGACGGTTCTAACCGCAAGCCGGGACACATTCGGACACGTTTGGACGCAGCTACGGGGCACGTCGAGAGACCGCAGCCGAGTTGCGACCTCCGGCTTTAATCATTACTCCCCTTCGAACGGTCTCGCGCCGGGTCGCCTATTTATCTCCTCGAGATAAATAAGATAAATCTCTAAGCCCCGTTCCTAGCGGCGCAAAATCTGCCAATTACCTCTTACGCCGCCCTGGACACCAGGACACCTGCTGCACGGGGCCGAATGCGTCGGATAGCTTTCCATTTGATCTATAACCACCTGTGAAAATCATGTCTCAAGCAGGTGAGTACCTTTACTTATCTCCAGTAACAAAAATTCAATTATCTTGCAGAGTGGCCAGTTAACCTAACTCTAGTCACCTTGCTTCCTTTACTTCCATCGCGGTCACCATAGGGTCAATCAGCCCCCACACGATTTTAATTACAAAACCAGCTAGAATCGACCGAAATATATTCACACGGAATGAAAATGCAGAGTATGGGGTATTTAAGGAGTTATGAAATTTACGACGCACTGAAGAGTGGTTGAGAAAATCAAGTGGCAAGATGGCGGGTATTCCTGGATCTGGAGGCGATCGGCTAGGTCAGCTGGACTTTGCTGGAGTTTGGTGCAGATTTCGAAGGAGCCGAACGGGGCCCGATAGAGCGAGATCGGGTCCCAACGGGCGAGGGGGTCGCGTTGGGCCCTGTAATGGAATGCGGCTCGTGTGTAACACGGTCTTCGGTAACAGGACGTATGTAAGCTTTCATGTAGGCAGCAGGCAAGAAGACGAAGTGCCAGGTCGGCCTTGGGGCCACGCGCCTCCAGCGCCGGAGGTGTTTTATGGGGCCCCATAATGGGGCCCGCAATACCCATTCCGTTTCTTCGTGCTCTCCTGCGTCTGCCTCCGTCCCCCGTCGTTGCTACGCTTTGCGTTTACTGCGCGGAGGGGAGGCGAGAGACCACCTGAAGGTGATCTATAGGGCCCCGGAAACTTTCATATTTACGAGGGCATTGTGCCCCGCTTTACGACGCTACAATTCCTGTTTGCGAGATTACTCATTTTCATTAAAGCGACCGTCGCCTCGTGCCGACTCGCCCTCAGAGGCGATCCTCTTCGGGACCGGCCTTGGTAAGCGTGCCGCCGATTGCCCCAAAGGCCCTTCCCCCTCTCCCCGGGAAACTGCACCCAGGATAACGCAACCTTACTCGCAGCCTCGAGGCCTACACTTGTCCGGCAACTGGACTCCCTGCATCGAAGCGGAAATACCTGCCGAGAAGTAACCCCGAGGGCCCTGAATATGAATCCACGAAGAGATGGATGGTGGGAATCGCGCCACGGAGGAAGCTCACGACTCGAGGCGATGCAAAGATGGCGGCCATCTTGCCTTCCCGGCGATCACGAGTTTTAACGCGAAATCAAACAATTTGAACGACTTAAAGTACCCAATAACTGTCATTTGCAGTTTATATTCCCTTAAAAACAGAGTTCGACACAATATCACGATCTATACACCCTTTGGCACGAATTTTATGCTTAGAAAACGGCGTCACGTATACTTTGGCTGTCGTTGTTTAAGCATGACTACGCATGTGTGTGGATTTATAAAATGGCCGCTAGTTATATGTACGATCCTTTCTTTTAAAATCTCACTTAATGCTATACCCGGCTTTTCATAAATCCATCGCTGATTACTCCCACGATATGCGCAGGAATTCGTGCACGTGATCCTTTCCTTTGTACGGACATGATGCATGTTTGATTATCAGTCGATCATTTGTAACGATGATCGAATGATACGCATCTGACGATTAACGGATAAGTACCTCGATAACCGGCGACCAGGAAGCCCAAAACTTCCGAGGAGGACGTGGAAGAGTTTGTTAGCAGAAACGGAAAGATCGCCATATTCCCACATGCCGAGTCTCGGAGTCAGAAGAGAGCCCTATCTCGACTATTCCCGTGATTTATGGGAAATCGGCGGACCACTGTTCGCGACTCGGCGCGGGAGAGAAAAATGCGGATCGTTAAAAATCCGCGCGTAAAAAGAAAAGGAACGAGTAAACAGAGCCGAATGAAATTCACGAGGGATGCGTAGAAATAAAGGTCGTTAAGATTCATGGGTGAGGAGGGAAAAAAGAAGGCGAGGGTCGTTAAAATTCATGGGGGGGAAAATGGAGGTCGCCGGGGGACCGGCAAGCGGAGGCTCGAGGGATGGCATGATGTATGGAGTGGAAGGGAATTTGCACGGTAGTGGAAAGGAGCGGATTCCGATGGATCCTGAGATCGTAGATCCTCGGGAGGTAGATCCGCAGGGTAGCCATAGAGTAGCCATAGGGTAGCCGGGTATATTGGGCCCCGGCCCGGCACTAAACAGATTCGTCAACGCCACGCGACCGTGGCCCTGAGCCGAAGGTCTCCCTCGATGTCCTCCATTTTTGCCGAGGGTCGCGGAACCTTGAGGACCCTCTCCGAGACCAGCGCGTGCCACTCCACGACACTATTCAGGGAATTTGTCCAGTCGTTAAGGCGTAACTAGTCCCCTAATCCGTGCTGAAGATGCCCACGGAGGTCCCGGGAAAGCCGTAGAAAAATCCACGTTCCACCATTTGGTTATTAGATATAATTCAATATAATATAGTTTTTATATCCTAGACTTATTTTCATTTTCTCAGGTCTACCGACGTGCCCCACTAGGTCTGCCTGAATTGATGCCGTTGACATCGATCGACACGTCCAGAGACATAGGCACGCCGGCCCGGATAAGTATAAAATTACGTTACCATCTCGCTACTGTAGATTCCCTACTAACCTAATCCAAATTACATTTTTAACATAAACATTATAATATACTATAATACAATATGATATAACTTAATATAAGCGTCTTAATTCGGTCGCCGAAATTGTCCTTTGCAGACGCGTCGCGATCCAAGATGGCGGCTCGGAGGTATCTCCTTCTCTACCGCTCTCATTCTTGTTTGGCACCACTCAGGACGCACCGTCCATGGAACCGAGAAATCTGGAACGTCTGAAACATGGAAAAATGGAGAAAAACCATACGAAGGCGAAACAGCGGTGCCGAATTCTCTGATCTCGACTCTCTCGATCCCATCATCGGCGACTCCGCGTCGGGACGCGCCCCGGGACGGCGGATAAAAGCCAATTGAATTTAAATCATGAATACGAACGAAGCGAGCGAGGCAGCGCAAGCCCCGACGGCAATCTGGTGGCAGCTTTGTGCCGGTAATGGCTTCAACCCCCGGGCCACCATCGTCCCTCTACCCTCCATGAGAGATCCTTTTCGCCGAAGATTCGCAGCCTCCATCAACCCTGTTGAAGCCTTTCGGCTGTACCGACTGACTAATTTTTCCAACGTACATCCACGATCTTTCCTTCTCCTGATTCCTGGGAACACCCTTACGATTGTGAATCTGTAATTTAGAGGAAAACGTACGTTGCTTTTGCATTGGTATGTACATATTCATACGTGTATAGCGAGGCTTGTACGTCGCGGCCCGGGCAAAGGTACCCGCCCCCGAGGAGCGTCCCGACGACGCGCGCCTTCCGCTCCACCCCTATAGTCTATGGGCATGCGCAGTGGTTCCGAAGCTGCGTCGAAACGGTCGAGACATGTTCGGCAAACCTCGTAAATCCCCTGCTTCTTAATCAGCCCTTATCGGGGGAGGGGGAGGGGGGACGTTCCAACAAAAATGAACGCAGAGGCGGAGGTTTCCCGTTGGAAATCCTCTGTACATATATTAGCTGTTAGGCTCAGGTCTGTTTCGTATTTATTGTATACAAAATCTGAGGAGAGAACGGAATTCATTTATATTCTTGATAGAGCAGGTAAAGTAGTAAAGTAGACCTGATAGAGCAGTAAAACAATGTCTATGTCCCTTAAAATCACGGTCTTTCATTTTTATGTTATTGTAAGACGTGCATAACTTAGCCTCACTTATACGTACTTTATAGGGATGGTCATTGGAATAGGACATACTTTGTTGAGAATTAGTTTCTCAATTGAAAATACGTTTAGCTGAAGTCTGAATAGAATGATGCGGTACTCATAAAGCATTTTGCGAGGTTATGAATGTCGGAAGTACTCCGCGAATGCGGTGACGCTCCGAAGTTGCCGCTTTCGGCCACGACAATCGAGTTAGCGCTCTAATCGCGAATAAAATCCTCGCCGGAATCCTTCCATACGTCCTAATTCGTTGTTCGGGCCCCGGTCGCTGATCGTATCGCTTTTGTTTCCCTATCGATAGATCGATCTCCGCCCCCCGCCGAGAGACGAATTACAGGATCGCGAGACACCCCCGCGCGGTGGGCGTCGCCCGCGAACTATGCAAATCACCGAGACGGGATAACATCTCTCCGAAGATGTCCCGAGTGGCTTTGTGCGCCTCCAACCGGACGCGTCACCCACGTCCGAGCCGGTAACTCGGAAACCCGGCGAGCGAAAATTCGCAATTGCGATTGACTGCAACGAGATAATCTTAAATCTGAAAATGACCTAGCCTTCAAATCTCCTTCGGGTACGCATTTACTCCAACTCTCTTTTCTCTTCTTTCATGCTATCGCTATGTTTTTCATTACTTAAATACCAATTATATATACGAATTTGCGGTGGTAGTGTTATCTTCACGTTTTATTTCCAGGGATCTATTTGAACGAAATGCCGGTTAGGGATGTGAAAATCGAGAGGGGCAGAGAGGTCTGTATTGAATATTTATATTTTATTCAGGTGTTAGATCAAAGATTACACGATCGATGTTACAGGTCCCCTATTTCAGGAAGAGAGAGCGTTATCCTGGATTTTGGAAGTCATTTTTGTTCTCGAGGAGGGACGTCGGTAATAAGCGGCGTGTATAAGTTTCGCCTCGAAAGGAGACCAGGGGAACAATAGGGAGACGCAACCCTCGGCAAAGGCACGTAGGCGACAATAGTCAGGGCATGCCTTGAACCGTTTAGAGTGGACCGGGGTGAACTGCAGTTGCGAGGTTCGGGTCACCTTTTCGACAGGCCGTGATTTAAAGCATGTTTACCTGAAGCTAAGTACCTTGACGCGGCCGTCACGCCGAAAATGGGCAATTTGGCGCAAATAAGGCCGCGCCGAGGGGAGGCTACTTCAAACGAAACTCCTAACTGTTTCCGTAAACATACCCTGGAGGGGTGCTCTTCCGACCCTCTGCTCGAGAATTAACCGAGGGCAAAACTTTCAATTACCTCCTGGCTACGCAAGTTTTCACAAGTCCGGGAAATTGCTCTGATTCTCCGTTAAATCTATTAACAGAGGAAAATAAAATACCCACTACCGGGAGCCTTTTACCTCTGAATTCGATTAGTGACCCTGTTGAAAGGAAAAGCGTAAAAATGTGACCTCTCGTTTCTTATTAGTGTTATCGAATGACTGTACCTTCGCCTATCAAGATAGAAAAATTAAATACTCGTTTGATTCACACCCCTCAAATGTGGACAATGACTTCGTAACGATGGAGGTATTGTCCCTCTCTCGTTTGCAGGTAAATCTCTAACGATAGATCCTGGAAATTCAAGTATCACTCAAGTGATACATTTACTGGCTGAGGAAATCGCATGGTAAGAAATGCGAACGGATAGGAGCTTATGAATGGGTATGTAGTTCGCCCTGTAAGAATAAGATGGCGCCACGGGTCATTGCCACCAGCTACTACACCAGCTGTCAAGAAATTCTGTTAAATAGTTATAGGAATTTGATATCTTCAAATGATAAGATAAAGATGCTAGAAACGTGAAACATATAATTGTAACACGTTGCAATGATAAGTTAGAACGCGAAGTAGAATCGGCGAAGACTTAACCTCAACTCCGTTCCCACTGTTCATTGAATTTTGTACGTAAACTGTAAGGAGTAAATGTAATTTATGACATGCGTGAATTCCTGCTGAATTTTTAGGTAACAATTTGATAATAAAACAAAATCATGGAGGTCATGCGGGAGTCTTTGGTGGACAAGGTGCCGGATTTCCGATTATTTCTTTTCACAAAGGAGTGCCTTCAAGAGTATTTTAACGATTACAACTTTTTCCATGGTGAGGGAATTTAAAGTTATTTCTGTCCTTTGATGTTCTTTAAGTTATAACATATTTCATTAGAAATTATTCATCGATATTCTTATTAACTTTTTACAGTGGAATGTTTCAAGGCGACACTTAGCAAGGCGTTGGGAGTGGGAATCATATTTGGATCTTTACTAGGTAGGTATTATATTTTGACGTTAGTAATAAGAAAGTACTTTAATGATTAACATGTTTTCCCTCTTGTAGTCAAGGTGCCACAAATTATAAAAATTGCTAATAATAAAAGCGGAGAGGGTATTAGTTTATTTAGCGTGTTAATGGATTTATTTGCTATCACTTCTATGGTGTCATATAGCTTTGTGAGTGGATTTCCTTTCAGGTGAGCAGATGAAAGGCAATGTCAGTACTTATGTTCTTCATTTATCTATTTTTGAATAATAATTTTTCTAGTTCTTGGGGAGATGGAGTATTTTTGGGTCTGCAAACTGTAGCCATCGCCGTACTTGTACTTCATTATGCTGGGGAAACGTATAAAGCACTGGCATTCGTTGCCATGTACATAGCGGTTTCTTTTGCAACAACGAGTGGAGCTGTTTCGTTGAAGATTCTTTGGACATGTCAAACATTAAACATTCCTATTATTCTCATTAGCAAGGTATAAATGTCTGTAATTATGCAAAATTATCAGCTATTACCATATCTTTAAAAATCTACAAGTTTCATATTTTTTATTTCAGTTTGCCCAGGCCTACACAAATTATCGAAATGGTAGCACAGGTCAGCTTTCAGCTATTACAGGTTTCCTGTTATTTGGTGGTTCTCTGGCAAGAATTTTCACTTCGATTCAGGAAACTGGAGACACTTCTGTAATTATTATGTACATATGTGCTACTGCTGCAAATGCAGTGATCGCTGCTCAGATATTATATTATTGGAACGTGGATAAAAAGGATGAAAAGAAAAAGAAATGAGACGCAGCAGTACTGACATTCCAAATTTATTTATTGCTTATTAAGGTACGAAGGTCTTCTCCTAAACAGTTAAATAGAGGGGCGACGATATGTTGGTCATTGTTAATCTTTTCTTGACTGCGTACGTCAGTTCCTTAGGTTTTTAGATGTTTTTTTATTCAGCCAAAAATCTTGCTGAGGGAAAATAGGCATTTTAGAAGATATATAAACATTCTACTGTAGATATGGTTAAAATAGAATCTTTACGAATATTCAACCTCAAAGATTTTTAGAGTAATTTATACAAAATCGAATAAGTAATAAAATTTAGAAAAGGACAACGAAAGATCTATTATTAATGAATTACTCGACATTTTATTGAATCCGTATATATATACAGAAAAATATAAAATTGTAACAGTTCATAGAAAATAGTAAATACTGTTCAATCTTGGATCAGAAATTCATTATACACTTTGTGATAATAACCTAAAATAAATCAGAAATCATATTTAATAAGACAATAAAGCATTTGAGGAGTTCAAAGTTGAATTATTTCCAAAGTTAGTCATTTTATCGATCGCAACTGGATTTTCACAATGGACAATTTCGTAGCCATATATCCGCGTTGTTGCCAGGTGCAGCAGCCATATTGAATCCGGCAGATGTGCGCATTAAGATTTCCTTGCAATCTTGTCCGGCATCGGATGCCGTCTCTGATTGGCTCATAGCCCGGCGCCATAAGAAATGGACCAATGAGAAAGCGTCTCACGCCGCCGTTGTCTGCCTCGACCCTTTCCGACGCATGCGTCAACCATTCTCGAGTTCCGACATCCGGTGTCGCACCGACGTCGTCAATCGTCGTTCGACTGTGGCTTCGGGAACGTGAGTTCTTTCGCAGCTTCATTTCAGACGCAGCGATTCTTCGAGAAAATAATGGCCTTTCGGTCAGAGTGACTTTGTCGGAAGCGGCGCGTCGAGTAGTCGATAATTCGTAAAGAAACTATTGGATCAAGGTGAGTGGGAGCTAAATATTCGGTAAAGGCGGGCGGCTTCGCCGTGGCGGTTCCCGAGTCGGAAAATGGCGGAACGGCCTTCGTAAGCCGTGACCAAGCGGTAACTCGTGGACGCGTCGTACCTTTGTCGATTTAATGCGTGACTTACTTTTATCGCCCTACGAAATGGTCGTCGCGGGTCGATAGTAGTGTCCTGGTTAACTTTACACTGCTTTGGAGCGACTATAAGCAGAATTGCGTCAGAATTTATCACTGGCGTTGGAGGATCGTTAGCGACCGGTCGGCCTGCTTAGACTCGACATAAAGGTGCTACTCACAAGACCGTTTTTAGGCGTTAGTAGCCACACGTTAGCCTTCATTATGCACAAACACTAATTCATCCGATGTTATTAAGTGGTCCTTTATAGTTTCGAGGAAACAGGAAGCCACCCGGCAGTATTTTAAAAGCATTAGCACCAAATTGTATCAAAGAGGCATGTGCATTTAAAAATGGATCAAGATGACCAGGTTGAACTCGTTTTCCATGGTTAGATAAAAATGTGGCTAATGCAATAGGTATATTGTGTAGAGATACATTCGAGAAGGTACTTTCCGTTTCCTTGACCTTCAACCTTCAGTAAGCTCTGTGTCTTCTAACGAAACATCGACAAGTATGGGAGCAATTCATTTCAGACGCTGAATGCCTTCTAGCGAGGAATTGAACACTTTCACGTTTATTTGCATTATATTAGCATATATAAATTTCTGATGCTGATCGTTACAAGGTGGATTCATTTCCATGTTATTCAGTCATCATGGATTAATTAATAACAACTGGGCTAATCAAATGGGTAGTTGTGAATTAAATGACGATATTTGGCTATTAATTGTTATGTCCAACAATCGGCCCAACTGTTGTAAGAGGAATCTTTTGAACCAGATTTACCGATCGAGGCAAATTAACGAATTGGGTAGAATCTACCTGTTGAATGCTCGGGTATTGTGCCTTGGGTTATTTGGTACAATTTTTTGGTTAGTCCTGCTCTTAACTACATGTTCGTGATCGAGCAGGTCTGGATTCGGCTGATCAAGGGAAACATGTAGACAAGAAGCAGGATCACTGCTGGGCTGTAGCGAATCAACCAATTTCATAGTCTTACAGGGTAGACCGAGTTACTCGGTCGTCCAACATGGATACGATGGAGTCACGCCTCGTGGCGCAGGCTTTAAACTACCACGGCCAGCAATTGCAGAAGGTATGGGAAGGCGAGCGTAATGAGAACGAGCTGACAATGCTTAACCTCAAGGAACCTAACTTTGAAATCTATCAACAGCGTCAGAAAACACTCAGGTAATTTCTTATTAAAATACTAAAGTCCATACTTATAAATATTCACTTTTGGATATGTTAATTCAATGGTCTCTTTCTTATATCCTTATGAATTTTCTGATTGTGATTTTTAGTTTTGGCGATAGAGGGAAAAGACTTAAGCTTCAACAATTTCTCGCCAAAAAAGCTGATGCCCTTTATGACAAATCCAACCTGGAGAAGATCATGGAACCTGTCAACCAAGAATTGGGGGATGAAGGTACATCACTTTGCTCCACATAATTAAGAAATAAATCCCAGTGAATTTGTTCAATCGATAATCTTGCTTCTTTCTAGAATTTTATGCTACGATGCCTGGCCTTGATTCTTTCGTCACCATGGAGAAATCTCAGCGAATTCGTAATTTCTTAGAGGTATTTTTTGCATTTTCTTTCAAGCTCTGTATGTTCATAGTTTATCTAAATCAATCTTTCCCTTTTGCTTTTCAGAGCTTAGTTGTCGGAGATGTAATTTACTCTCAAGTAATGGGTAAGAGCGCTGCTGGATTGCTTCTAAAGGTCCTGTGCAACTGCAGTGATTGTCCCAGGGTTGTGACAGATCTGGGAGTTAAGGTAAATAAAGATCACTGTTTTCTCATCGACACATTTTTCAATCATAACTTGAATTTATTTCTTTTAATCAACTAAATTATTTTTCTTTTCCTGTAAATAGGCTTTGATTTTAAATACGGCCACAGTCCCAGCAGTGGACAAGAAAGGCGTGACGAGGGGCTACATGGCCAACGATCTGGTTTGCGTCGTAGTCAGTGAAGTTAACGTTGAGGCAGAGCGAGTCGTTGCTGTAATGAACGTACCCGCCCGTGAAGGCCAGGCTCCGCACCCGCCTATGGGTCTTATTCATTCTGACGATCTACCAGAGGCTTACAAGTGAGTTGTGACAATTTAAAACATTTATGATACATCTTCAATCCTTACTAGGAAGAATGTTCAGTTACAATTGTTTGGGGTAGTCCATCGTACTTTGCACAATTGTCAGTTAGTCATTGAAGATGTGAATTTTTATGAGTACTTTCTGTGTCGAGGGATTCAAATGATTCTCTGGGGTACAAAGGCTTTGCAGGATCGACCCAGGTTAATGCTAGAGTTGTATCCTATTGAGTTGACATTCTGGAATACACTGTGTAGTATCGAAGAGAATTTTTGTTCAATAAGTGCTTGGTTATTTTTGCTCAGCACTCAGTAGATCGACATAAAACAAAAAATTTTTTGTCATGGAAATCATTTAGCATCACAAGAGTATCTCTAATATTGACTCGTTATAGGAGCACTCATTACATGGGTATTGTAGGATTTCTCAGTTTCAGTGTACATTTATGAATAAAAAATCTTGTTCGCAGCGTTCAGGTAGTTGCAGCCTACGCTGCGAACGTGTTCACATTAACTTAAAAATGGTTCGATCCTATTTGCAATGGTAAAGTGCAGAAGTGGTCACTCTTAACGAGCGGTTTCGTGCCAAGCAAAGAGAGACGTAGTCGTGGTATTTTCTAGAAAAGACACCCCATTTGGCTTTCTTTGCTGTTAATTTTCTCCTTTCATCTATGAGTAAAGCACGACAACAGGTAAGGACTAAAGAGAGTAAGACGAACAAGAGGCATTTTAACTTTTCTAACGGTCGTACTCAGAATACTAACTATTCCAAAGTAAGTCAGGTTTGACTGTTCTCTCTGATACGTTTTTATGAATCTAGGTGCCAGATACTCTCTGTTATCTAAAAAGTCGATATGTTCGTATGACGATGAGTTTATAATGCGAGTACAAATGATTTGTGAAACCTTGAAAGCATCGATTGTGACGTGGCTCTGTTAACGCACACGTTATATCTACGTTTGTGATATCTTACTCTCGAATGCATCGGTCAAACTATGGCACCAATCACGGCACCAGTGTGTCTTTTGAGATTGAATTTCCAGTACGAGGTGTTGTCAATCTTGGCTGTTTACTGATGTGTAGACGGTAGGTATATCAACGATATTCCGTTGTTTGGTCTCTTATTAGACTTAAGACTACTCTTTACTCGGACTGCCTCTCGAAGGCAAGAATTATGTACATATGCATTTATGAGCCAAGTTTAGAAAGTCGATGAACCTGATTCTTTGTCCCTATGGCTCCTTCGTACCGGTCCACCAGATGAGATCTGAGAAATTCCCTTCGATGCACTAACCTAAATGGATTCTTTCTAGAAAATGGTAACGAAGCGCTGAACGTATGCAATTTTAATCACTTCAAGGATCAATTTTTTATTTAACCTGTTATATTATGTTTATACCATGAAGGCCAAGTGTTACTTTATCAAAACGTTCTGTAACGAGGTTTTGCCTGCCGTTTCATTGCCCTGATCATTTTCGATCCCTGTTTTAATTTCATCGTAGGAAAAATATCTACGATGAGATTGGATCGGTGGGTTAGCCTTGTTTGAGGTAAAGTTCGAATATGTAAATTGTATGAATGCGGAGACCAAGCAACCAAAACCTCAGGTGGCTAAATTACTAATTATAAGTACCTACCCGATGTGCATTTCCTATAGTTAATAATTAATTCCTCGTTTGAAATTACAGCTTACGTTGAAATAAAAAAAAAAAAGATGTTCAAATCCACTAGTAAAAGCACAAAACGGGCAGGCAGTAGTACCTGTACTACTACTACTATTAAACTAGTACTACTACTACAACCACTGCTACTACTACTACGTACTACTACTAGAAAACCCTTTTTTGGTCAACTTGGATAAAAACAAAACACTAAGACGAGGCTCCCAACTTATCCTAGGGCTGTGCAATTTATTTTATCGCACCAATCAAATACCTAAAAACAAATCTGCTATCGATCGATGATAGGTTGTGTGCTCTTGCGTTGAGAAACCTATGATTAAAAAGCGAACCGAAAAACAATAACACTAAAAACGTCTTTAACGGTTCAGAAAGGTGAGACTTGAGTTTACGTAATTCTGGGGTTCTATCACTTTGTATTACATTTTGATACATTGTAATCTATTGTTTTGTCTTTGGTAATGAAGGAATTCTGCTGACTTTCCGACAGCCTATGACACTTTTTGGACCTAAGTGCTTGTGTTAACGGTAAAAGTGTAGAACCCAACCTTTTGATGCAGGAGAGATATGAGTGAACAAACAGAAAGAGAGAAAGGTTTTTATTCACGTTAAAAAAAATCAGAAAAAAAAATACGACCAACCCATACGGATACTTTTATCATTTGTATGCAGTCCGAGCAAAGGATCGATGGAGTAGCGAAGGTACAGTGTCCAGCAAGAACTCTTTGAGTGTGGACACGCTTATAGGGAAAGCAAGGAGATCATATACGCTATCTATGGCATGTACTGACGAGGGGCATCAAGATATACCATATTGGAAGCAGTGCTGAGATCATACAACATTGTTGTCGATGCACCCGATGAGTGCTTATGGGTCGATGTGCTATTGGTACTCTCGTTTTGCCGTTAACTAAGCAACTGCGGTTCGTTTTCTTTTCCTATTTTCTTTTTTTTTCTCTCTTCGGACCCTTGTGAAATGCTCGACGTCAGAAGTCACGATCAGGAAATAGAAAAGTGAGGTCAGTACTAATGCGACTCCTCTACTTTGTTACACAGGAAAGCTATGGACAACAAAGGACAGTCCTATGAAACGATCTTGCAGAATAGTACAGGCTTCAACAATCCCAACAACATTAAATATCTTTCCGACTTGATGGGGCTTGGACAAGAAAATCACTCGAACATGGTTGGCTTGAGGTAAGTGACTGCCTCCAGGGCGAACCATCATCGATGGCTACCACAGATATTTTATTTGAATGTCTTTCCTCGTTTTCCACAGAGAGAGGTTCCCACCGAATGAGTATTCTTCCGAACTGAGGCAAGCCCAAGCCAGTAAGTGGGCCTTCCGGAATGTTGCTGAAGGGATCGATCACTTCAAAGCAGGACGACACTCCGAGGCCTTCCAGTGCCTGAACAAGGCACTCACTGTCGACCCTCGGAATGTCGAGGGGTTGGTTGCACGAGGTGCCCTGTAAGTTACTCGATCAATTTTGAATGCAGCCGTCCAGTCACTTCGTAGGTAAAACATAAGCAATATTCTTACCACCGGGGTATTTTTCAGATATGCAAATAGTGGCAGCTTCAAGAAGGCCATCGATGACTTCGAGACAGCCTTGAAGTTGAATCAGACTCACGCGAACGCTCGCAAGTACATGGCAGAGACGTTGGTAGCTTTGGGACGCAGTTACGAAGACGAGAAGAAATTCGAAGAAGCTCAGAAAGCTTACGAGAATTGCCTGGCGATTGCTCCATTTCATGAGGAGGCTCGCAACTCCATCGAGTACATCAAAACGAAAACTTTGACGGCGACTTTGAACCCTTTGGACACGTTCAAGACCTTCGAGACGGAGACCGACGTCGTGGAGAACAAAAAGGAGAAGAAAAAGCGCAAGAAGGAACGCAAGTCCAGGTCGAAGAAGAGACAGAGGTGGAGCTCGTCGTCGAGCTCGTCGTCGAGCGGGTCTTCGAGCTCGAGCAGCACCGAGTCGAGCAGCTCCTCTTCCTCGGGCAGCTCGAGGTCGGCTTCCAGGTCGCCGAGCAGGAAGCGAAAGCACAAGAAGGACCACCGGGGATCGCTTTCCCCACTCAGTAAACGCATGGCACAGTACAACAATCCACCAGCTGCTGCCTCGGCCGTTCATGAAACGGCCGTTCCAGTTCCCTATGCTCTGGGCTCGAGAGACAAAATGGACGACTACGAAATTAAAGTCAGGAAGTTCTTAGAGCAGACCAAGGACGACTCCGACTACGAGGATAAGGTACTTATATGTCCCTGATCCCAAGAAATCGTGATCGCGATCCTCCTCGCAGTCGGTACAGAATTCTTAATGGTTTTCTTAATTACAGGTCAGGAAGTTTCTGGAAGAAACCGCTAGATGGAAGAGGGAGCGCGAGAAGGAGAAGAAGCACTCCGAGAGCGAGAAGATGAAGAAGAAAAAGAAGAAGG
The DNA here is from genome assembly GCF_000612105.2 of Orussus abietinus. Lineage (NCBI taxonomy): Eukaryota > Metazoa > Arthropoda > Insecta > Hymenoptera > Orussidae > Orussus > Orussus abietinus. The sequence goes on from NW_019396002.1 coordinate 887,308, forward strand.
AGAAAAAGACAAAAGAGAAGGACAAAGAGGACAAGAAGAGTCGCAAGAAGAAAAAGAAGGAGGAGCGCAAGAAGCGAAAGAACAAGGACCGGCTCGAGCGGGATTTGGAAGCCCTAAAGAAGTCCTCGTTGCCCGATCTGGAGCAGCTCGAGTCGAAGCTGAGCGCTTATTACGCCAAGGTCGAAAAGGAAACGGCAGTGTTGAAAAGGTTTGTCATATGTTACAGTTGATTATGACTACCCACTGTAGAAAGAAAAAAAATGGATCCCTGCGAGCTTCTTTTTTTGACCCCAAAATCGATTCTGTTGCTTTTGTGTCCATAACGTGCCAGTGTCACGCGCGAAGTTATTCCCTGAATCGGGGTCAAAAATCGGTTTCTTCAAGGATCTATTGTTTGGAAGAGTGTGCTTAACCCTCTCGAGGGTGAGCCAACCCTCTACAGGGGCGGCATAATTGTACGACATTGCGACAAGCATCGGATGCTTTCGTTAACACAGCCCGTTATCACAAATTTCATGTACTTATGTTTTACATTTACTAGGTATGTAGCACAGTGTAATGACATGCCTTCCCCTCTTAGCAACGCTGAAAAGCTAGCTGAGAGTTCGCGCAGGGAAGAGGAGCTTCGTCGGGAAAGAGAAAGAGACGAGGCGTCGAAAGCGTATCACGAGCGGGAAGCGAGATTACCGATGACTGCTCAGCAACGAAAGGGTTAGTACTCTATCATATAAATAAGTGTATAAATTATTTTCCAATAAGTTCAGTATTTAATTTCTCTTGGCATTTCCAGAGATCCAGAGAAAGCCTCTAACGGACATATTCGAGCAGGAGTCCCAGTTAATACACCCTGAGCCAAAAGTCCCAACCTTGGACACTGCCGCACTCAATGCTAAATGGAAAGCTGCGCAAGCTGCCAGGTAATGCGATATTCAAAAATAAAAAAAAAATTAGGGCGAAGACCATTCTTCGGTAAATTGAGGTGGTACTTTTTAGCATTCATATCTAACGGAGGGTGTCCATTTTTTCCAGGCAAAAAGACGTACACCCGCAGAAATGGACCGAGAGCCAGATGCCCGAGAAGAAGATGCAGAACGTCCTGAGCGAGGAGGACGACGACAACGAGCTCGAGGAAAAAATCCAACGAGCAGCCCTGGAGAAGTCTCTGAACATCCGCAAGCAGATGCAGCGCGAGCTCGCGGAGAAACGCGCGGCGACGCAGCCGATGGCGACTCCAACGCCTCCGCCCCCGTTGCCGAAGGAATCCCCGATCTCCAAGCAAACCGTCCCAGTAAAGTACCCGACCCCGCAGCCGCAGAACAAGTTCCAGTCGTACAAGGAGCAGTCGGTGCCGCAGTCGTCGGGCAGCAGCGGAAAGTTCGCCTCGGGAGGGGGAGGGAGCAACCTGGGTGGGAAGTTCCAGCCGATCGGCCAGGGCAGCGGAGGTAGTGGAGGAGGTGGAGGCAGCGCGCACCATCATCCTCCCGAGCCGCCAGCTCTAAGACCACCGCCGACCAAGTCCCAGGCCAAGGGCCCCAGGACCGACTCCGACAGCGATACCGAGCGTATGCACAGGCACACCCCGAAAAAGCGAGTCGACCCGGGTCGGGGAGTAAATTCCAGTAAACGCGTGAGCAGAGACAGACCGGTCCGCCGGTCGCGCAGCAGATCTCGCAGCGTCTCGAGCTCGGGATCCTCGAGGTCGCGGTCCCCGAGGCGCAGCAAGTCCAGGTCCTACTCGAACCGACGATCCGGGAGCTACGAGAGAAAGTACAGCAGGTCCCCGTCCGGCACCTACAGCAGGTCGAGGTCCAGGTCGCGGTCCAGGTCCTACACGAGGAGTCGCAGCCGCAGCAGGTCCGGCGATCGCGGCTACTACCGGAAGAGGCAGTTCCGGCCGTACAACAACCGTGGGACGTACTACAAGCCCCGGTTCCAGGGCTTCAACAACCAGAACCACCGCGGCGGCGGCGGGGGCGGGATGAACTTCCAGAACCGCAACCGCTTCTACAACAACCAGCACAACAACCGCTTCGGGAACCGGCGGGGAGGCGGTGGCTTCAACAACCGGGGCGGAGGAAGGGGCCGCGGCGGTAACCGTGGAGGTAGATTTTTCCACGGTAAGCAGGGCTTCCGCGATTTTAGAGATAGAAGGGACTTTAGAGACCGGCGCGCGGTCTCGCGGGATCGCTATAGCGACCGCAGTTACTCGCCCGATCCCATGAGGAAGGTCGACGAGGCGAAGGAGAAGATCAACAAGATGCTTGAGAACGACCACGGGGACCACCACCGGCCCTCGACTGGGGGCGGTTCCAACGTGCCTCCGAGCAAGCGGCAGGATGGACCCCTCAGCGAGGGCGAGGAGAGGGACGACGACGACTACGAGAGGTGGGGAGAGGGCGAGGGGGGCGACTCCGCTAACAAGGTTGGTTAGGACTCTTCTGCCTAGGGGATTCGCTTTGGGCCGTCTCTCTCGGGGATGAGCCGAGTCTCCTGTCGCTCCCCTGTCGGTGCGCGAGCGGACTTCTGGCCTCTCGCGCGGCCTCTCGTCTGAGACACCCCCCGCTCGCAAAGGTGTCGATGATGATGACGGCGACGACGGTGACGACGACGACGACCATGATCCGCAATCACACGCCCACTACCCCGTCGCGGGCAGCGACCTCAGGAGCCAACTAAATCCTCCTTTGTTGCCAGAGCGAGGAGGTTGGGCCAACGACCGACGCTAACCTGGAGGGGAGGGAGCGCTTCATTGAACGTATGAAGCAGAGAAGCAAGAATGTTTTAATCCAGAGGGCCATTGCCGCCAAGATCTGGTGAAGAGACCCCACGTTGTTTCCGGGGACACCGCGGACCAGGAAGAGGAGAAGAGGACTCCATGTCCGAGACCGCCTTTTGTGTCCCCCCTTTTTGTCTCCCTCGAAGTTCGAACTTTCCGGAACGTTCGGGTCCTAAGGTCGCGGGCCCTTGTACGGGACTTTGGCGATGTTCGTAGTTAAGTTTAGCCTTGGTCAGGAACCTCTCGCGAGTTTCTACCTTTAAGACATCGGCTGTACCGTACTGAGAAGTCCCAAACGTTCTATTTGGTTTCTTATTGCGCGTGTCGGCATCGTCTTCGTCCTCGTTTGGGCGCCATTTTGTCGGCAGGGGGCGACACTCCTGCATGCCCTGTTGAATTTCACGGTTTACGATGACGGTGCTCGAGGTTTTAAAAGGGGACCCACGGGATCTGCGAGGCTGTTCGACGAGGTTTCATCTACTCGTTGAAAAGGGATGCATCTCTTAGATTTTTACCTAGAGGTGCGTTCTTCGGCAACGAGTTGTCTTGGATGTTGGATCTCGTCGAGTCGCAGATTCTCGATTATCCTTTGACGGGTTTTTTATCACCTTGAGACGCGTTTCGAGTGTTGCTTAATGCGTTGCTTATCAGTTTGTATCCTCGGCTCGCGAGGAACCCGGTAGCTTTATGAAAAATTATACCTAGGGGTTTATTTCTTAAAAAGAACATTGTCAGCCGATACCTACAACTTGCAACAGGGTTTGCTCATTCCCAGAAAATGAATGGCGGAGTTCATTTTTTTTTTCTCGTCATTTTGGTACGCCCTGGCGTTGGGTACTGATCTTCGACTCTTCAAGGTTCCGGACCTTCGAAGGGTTGATGGAATTAATTCGAAATTTAAAATCGGCAAGTTGAAGGCGCGGGCTTTTAAATACCATTTTGCATTGTTCTGGTCGATCATGGAATCTGTACTTTTAAGGATTCTAAGCCTTTTGTAAGCCGAACCGGAAACTACTTGGGCCATGCGAGGGGACGAAAGTCTCGGCGAATATTCCTAGAGATCGGTTAAAAGCGGATACGGAGCGACGTAGTTTGTACACAGTTTCGATCGGTCCTTCGTGATAATTACGGGAGAAAAGCGGAGGTTCTTGCGACCTCCGTATCTTATTGCGTTAGGGACAGAATATGTTAATACGACCCCGTACGAGCGACGCACCACATCACTTATATATGTTGTATGTAAACGAGTTGCTGTACGATTTCAAGTCGAGGAAATATACATTACGACCATCCATGCGAGTTTTTGTCATCGGATATGAGATTATGACCCAATTGGGGCACGTTGGAAGGAAAGAGACCCTGAGGAGTGAAAGGGGGACGAGCTTGTAAAAAATACTGTAAAAATTTTATTGACACAACAGCATTCGGAATGGCCGCTTAACGCTTTAAACCGCGTGGTTACATTAATTATATATCACCGAAAAGAAAATTAAGCTCAGTCTAAGTATTTACAAGTATCGAATTTTTAGTACGCGCAAACGAAATTGTAAATTCCCTCATCGAGGTGGACATCTTCCTGGGGAAGACGTTATCAGTCTGCATTCTCAGGGGCCTCCGATTGTTCGTGATACGTGCATACGAGGTTGTAGAAGAATTCCTTTTCCCGATGACTGACGTATCTGTGGACGCGAGTCGTGCCCTGAGTTCTGTAAACTAGACATAGATGATTGTCTTCGGCAGGAATTGTGATCAAGGCTCCGTCTTGCTGTTCGGGTTCCATGTAATCGATGGTCTCTGTTTCCCAAAGATGGCCTGTATGGAACTGTAGTATTACATCCAGGGTTCCAGGTTCCAGGGCATTCTGGCTAGACGACTCGTTAGACCCACTGTCCTCTAAGTGATCGTCTTGATCTGACAAGTAGTCACCGATGTCAGAAACGTCAGAATCGTCATAGTCACTAGATCTTGCACTTGAAGGTTGCGCTGCTCTTGGTGTAAGGGTAGAGTTACTTTTTTCTTCGGTGGTCTTTTTCGTAGTAGCACACACAGTGTCCGAGCCTCCGGCTTGCTTCGGAGAGTTTGTTGCACCTTTGCAGCCATCATCGTTGTACTTACTTCGACAAGAATTTTCAAATTCTTTAGGATCTTTGTTGAAGCGATCTCGTTTCATATTGTTTGTCCATGACATTGACATGTTTTGATCACTGGAAAGCTTGTCGGACATTAGCGTGTAATCTCCACAGGTCCATCTCTGAAGTTCCATACTTCCTTTAGGGCCACAGTCTTTGTCGATGTCTTCCGATGGTTCGAGATCTAACTCCGTATATCCCTTCAGCAGACGAAAGAACTCGATCGATCTGAATAAACTCAGAAACCTTTTTAACTCATCCGAGAAGGAGTCTTCACTGGCTGTCTCGTAATTCCTCAGATCAGCCGGTCCTACTTTGGTCCACTTAATGTTCTTTGAAGCTATTTCCTCGGAAATCTTTTGATAAAGATCCTTCTTGAAGAAGTTCGACAAAAATACATATGACTCCTGTTCGACGTTCTCTTGTATCTGTTCGATGGTAGAAGGCTTAAGGTACAACTCGTTTATCATCTCTTGAAGCTTAACTTTTACATTTTCTTCGGGATCAAACAGTGGAGGTTCTGGTATCTCCGATCTTTTGGAGTTCTTTGGCTTTCTTTCGTCAATTGGTCCGTGAAACCATCCATTAACGGATAAACGTGTCTTATCTGACGTCACTTCGGCTACCTGATGATAAGAGTTCTCGGTCACTTCGAAGAACACCAAAGAGTTATATTCAGGAAGAAGAGAATAAACCACATTTTTTGGGGATCCATCCTTATCCTTATTAAAGAGTTCTAGAGCTCCCCCATCCTTTGGTAACCAATTCTTAGTCAGATACAGCACGTAAGCAATCCTGCGATCACCCATATTGTCGTCATGGCAAAGCAAGTAGTCTCCATCGATGTACTTTGATGACGCCATAGATACTTTGCCATCAAGCTCGATTCCCGTATTCCTCTCCATCCAAGAAACGATGTCATTAGTAAAAGCATCCCTCAATGCTCTTACAGAAGTAGCATCGACATTAGCAAGATCCTCGGTGTGTTCAAACCTATAAAGATCGATGTCACTGCGACGGCTTGGCACTTTCTGCACATCTTCCTTCAGTTTCTCTAGCAGTTCATTATCCAGAAAATTTGATATCCTGCACACCCTGAATGGCTCCGTTATCATCTCTAGGTTGTCTTTCTTTATCGGAGTACCCTCTTGCCAGTGCTTCGAAACCTCTTCCTGGAATTCGAGCGCGTACACGTGCTCCGAGATCACAGTCTTTTTCTGCTTCTTGCAGCTGCTCTGCATGTTACCTACGTCAATTTAACCACGGTCCCTTTAAAATTCTACTTTCCTAGGAATTTAGTCCAAGAAACGATGTTCTGTTTTTACCATACCTGGTTTCAAATATCTGCATCTATCTACAGTTAATCATTAATTTCTGTGCCTTGTAGTTCTAGGTAGAGTCAAGGTGAGCACGTGCAACTGCTTTGTACCTGGCTAGGCAGAAGCGAATATTAACGAAACCAGAGATGAGCAGTGGATCTCAACTTTACAGATTCACGCCACGGACCGCTCATAATTCACCACGCATTGATTGCCTGAAAAGTGTGTCCAGCATAAACCACAATGCATTACGGTTTAACTCCCGTAACAGAGATGAGTTGGGAGATTGCTCACGGGCAGGACGTGCGATCGCCTCCTGTGCTGCCCTCTGGTTTCGTACGTTAGCTTTCACCGTTTTTTGCCCCCAAGGGCGGCGCAACGAATTTCTGACAGGAGCTCGCGCACTCGCGATGGCGGTACCATCTACCAGTCGCCGTTGGTGGCTCACGTACTCGTAATGGTAACACCATGCGGCAGTTGACGGTGGTGGCTTACCTACGCTTACCAACACTGCTAGCTTTTGATGGTAAGGGAAGAACACTCGTGACGCTCCATTTGAGTTTTTCTACTTACCTACTACTATTAAGTACATTGTTGCCTCGAAGTCGACATGATGCGGAGGTTTGGGGCACGCGTCGGTGTCGCGTACGGAACTCTCATGCAACGAATCTGCGTGAGTGCGTCGCTCCTAGAAATCTTCGCGCGTGCCAACTAGCCAAGCGCTAAGCTACGGGTCGAGACGTTGAGTATGGTGCGTTCAGCGCTGCACTCGACGAGTATGCGTGAGAGTCGAATACTGAGAATAATCCTCCCGAGCTGCGGATATAAGCCGAGTCATTTCGCCTATGATTTTTACATTTCCCTACTAGCGTTATCGAGCGTTGGTCAAGCGTTTTCGAACGTTATCGATCGTTTTACGAGTGTTTTTGAACGTTTTCGAGCGTTTTCGCGCGTTTTTCAAGTGTTTCCGAGCCTTATCGCAGGCCGTACAGTGCCGTTGAGTGTTGTTAAGTGCAGTAGAGTGCCGGAGAGTTGCCGGAGAGTGCCGGAGAGTGCCGGAGAGTTTCCGCAGAGTGCCGGAGAGTGCCGTATAGTGCCGGAGAGTTGCCGGAGAGTGCCGGAGAGTGCCGGAGAGTGCCGGAGAGTTTCCACGAGCGTTCTTCCCTTACCATCAAAAGCGAGCAGTATCGGTTAGCGTAGGTAAGCTACCACCGTCAACTGCCGCATGGTATTACCATCACGAGTACGTGAGCCGCCAACGGCGACTGGTAGATGGTACCGCCATGGTGAGTGCGCGAGCTCCTATCAGAAATTCGTTGCGCCGCCCTTGGGGGCAAAAAACGGTGAAAGCTAACGTACGAAACCAGAGGGCAGCACAAGATGCGATCGCACGATCCTGCCCGTGAGAAATCTCCCAACTCATCTCCGTAACTATTACGGTCCAACTAAAATGTTCACTGTAAATAATTCGTAGGAAACATTTATGCTAAAAGTTAGTTAAGATAAGGAAAGCACAGAGTTGGATGAGTAAAATACTCTGAGTAATTTTCATTAATTCTACTCCATAAGTGCACGAATCGCTCACATTCTTCACCGAGGGCAGCACAGACCTCGCGACCCTGCTCGTGAGTAATCTCCCAACTCATCTCTGTAGATAATTTCATTGGTTTAGGGTATACGATGGCGCTGAGATGCGAACAGAGCTGTGAAGTTGGTAGTTGGAACTATATATGTATATGATTAATGGCGATGGTCATTTCTATGCTCAACCAATGGGAGAACAGGGTCAGAAGTCCGCGCATGTGCACTGGTCGAACCTCGGCCACAGAAGAACGAGCAGGTTCCGGCGACTCGTCCACGGTCGTCTCTTCTCACTTGTCCGCCCATGATGTTGAGTGCCGTGTCGAAGGCAGCCGCTGGGGCCCTGCGGGTCGCCAAACCCGGTCTCCTGCAAAACGAACTCCCGAAAATCGCGAGCCTCGCCTCAATTAACCGTAAGTAAGAAAGATTTCTCGCGAAATCCAACTTGAAGCCGACCGCGAGCCCACCTACTGTGCGCGACTTCACCGTCCCATATCGAAATTCCGGTACATTCATTGTCGACCGATCTCGACAAGATCTGACAATATTCGCGGAATTGGTCGATTGACAGCCTATTTGTCATACATCAGGCTTTTTTGTCAAGAAAATCACCGTTTTGGTGATTATATAATCCGTAATATTCGACCCGGTCAGTGGTGGGTCTATCGAACCAAGATGGCGGCTCATGGCAGCCATTGAGGTCACTTCGAGATAAAACCCCGAATTTTGGCAGTTCCACACAAACTGACAGTTTAATCGGGACTCTAGATCCATTACCCGACTGTTGTTTCGTTTAATTTGGAAACTGTGAATCTCCCTGGTATTTAGTTGTCTCTTTTTGCGCACTTCTAAGCATGTCGGCTGTCGGCAGAAAAATCGATCGTGGACCCCGGTCGAGGGTTTCCTTCATTGAGAAAATGACTTTATTAGTAATTTAAAAGGTTTGGGAGGTCGAAGTTAGTTTCTGGTATCCTACTATTGCAGTTTTTATTCATAAATTGCATTTTATTGGGCGACACCATTCCTGCAGTTCTTATGTAATCTGCCAACCGCATTATTATCTAACAGGACAAAAAGCAGAAAATATGAGAAGGTGCTGTCAATGTTTTTGAAATATAGTCCTCTTTCATTTCTGAAACTCTTTTATGGTTTATTCATTGATGATCTTATGTGTTCATAGATCGTGAATATGCTAAGGCAGCAGCTGCTCCGAAGGCTGGCACGGCTCAGGGAAAAGTCGTGGCTGTCATTGGTGCCGTCGTCGACGTACAATTCGACAATGAATTGCCACCCATCCTTAATGCCTTGGAGGTCCAGAACAGAAGCCCCAGATTAGTTCTGGAGGTTGCACAGCATCTTGGAGAGAATACCGTGCGCACCATTGCCATGGATGGTACGAATAGGCATCGATTTAACATTTTCATCCTTTTGACGTTCGCTAATCATTTTTATTATCAAAAATAATTATTACAGGTACCGAGGGTCTAGTGAGAGGGCAGTCCGTCCTCGACTCTGGCTACCCGATCCGTATTCCAGTCGGAGCTGAGACTTTGGGAAGAATCATCAATGTCATCGGTGAACCCATTGACGAACGTGGTCCCATCCCTACCGACAAGTTGGCTCCTATCCACGCAGATGCTCCTGAGTTCGTTGAAATGTCTGTCGAGCAGGAGATTCTGGTGACTGGCATTAAGGTCGTCGATCTTCTGGCTCCTTATGCCAAGGGTGGAAAAATTGGTAAGACTTGATTGATTTTCGATATCGACATTGACCTTTGAGAAGATTCAATGTTTATATCATGGAGAAATTAATTTATATTGTTACGTTAGGTCTGTTTGGTGGTGCTGGTGTCGGCAAAACTGTACTGATTATGGAGCTGATCAACAACGTAGCCAAAGCTCATGGTGGTTACTCCGTGTTTGCCGGTGTTGGAGAGAGAACTCGAGAGGGTAACGATCTTTACCATGAGATGATCGAGTCCGGAGTCATCTCCTTGAAAGACAAGACTTCCAAGGTAGCGTTGGTATATGGACAAATGAACGAGCCTCCTGGTGCCCGTGCCCGAGTCGCTTTGACCGGTCTCACCGTCGCTGAGTACTTCCGTGACCAGGAAGGACAGGATGTGTTGCTTTTCATCGACAACATTTTCAGGTTCACTCAGGCTGGTTCTGAGGTGCGTCTTTGAGATGAAATGATGTGATTAATTATTGGCATTAAGCTTCAAGTTTCAAACGACATTGGAATTTATTTAGGTATCGGCTCTGCTGGGTCGTATTCCATCTGCTGTCGGTTACCAACCGACTTTGGCCACTGACATGGGTACCATGCAGGAAAGAATTACAACCACCAAGAAGGGTTCCATCACTTCGGTACAGGCCATCTACGTGCCTGCCGATGACTTGACAGATCCTGCTCCTGCTACCACTTTCGCTCACTTGGATGCCACCACTGTGTTGTCGAGAGCGATTGCTGAGCTGGGTAATTTTTATTCTTATTCTGCACCTTCCTAAGCTCATTATCGTCATGAAATTCAACTGACACATATTTTTCGGTTTGATGGCAGGTATTTACCCAGCTGTCGATCCTCTCGACTCGACGTCGCGTATTATGGACCCTAACATCATCGGGACAGAGCATTACAACATTGCTCGAGGTGTACAGAAAATCCTGCAGGACTACAAATCGCTCCAGGATATTATTGCCATCCTGGGTATGGACGAGTTGTCCGAGGAGGACAAGCTCACTGTAGCACGAGCACGTAAAATCCAGAGGTTCTTGTCTCAGCCATTCCAGGTGGGTCTAAAGTTTCAGAGAATCTGAAGTGTTCATCCTACTTCCTTAGTTCGTTAGAAAGAACTAATGATTCCATATCGTCCTTGTTACAGGTCGCTGAGGTCTTCACCGGTCATGCAGGCAAACTCGTACCACTGGCGGAGACCATCAAGGGATTCCAGAAAATCCTTGCAGGAGAGTACGACCATTTGCCCGAGGTGGCGTTCTACATGGTTGGACCCATCGAAGAGGTTGTGGCGAAGGCCGAGACGCTAGCGAAGCAATAAGTCCAAAGTGTCACAGTCATCGATAACGAAGATTAATTCACATCCAAGATGGGCCCACCGGAGCACTGTGTTCTCACAATGCGATCAGTTCGATCTCCGGTCGAGGATGATTATTATACAATGCCAAACGTCTTCCCTCGGAGTGTCGAAAGGGTCCTCTTGTCTCTTTTTGTTAAAAGAAAAAGCAAAGGCATCGTTGTTACCTTGCCAAAGCAAGGATCACTCGCATGTATGTATCATACGCATTAGCAAACTGATACACATTTAATCCACCATAGAAATCCGATGTCTCGAATGGGTCTTTGAAATCATTCTTCATTGACAAGGTCGCGATGGCTAATGCTGCCACGACAAAATATGCACGGCGCAGCCCTTATTGTATGTTAGTACAAAAAAATCGAATAAAAGCGTAAAAAAATGAGATTGGTGCATGAAATAAGGTGAACATTAAGGTTAGAAAAACGGTGGAAATGTATTTCTTAACAATCTGTTCGAAAATACTGCTTCAGATAGTAACACTAAATGTATACAAGGTTTCATGTGTTGTGGTTGAAGGCTATCATTGGCTCTTTTAATCTGTATGCATTCTTTATAGTCTGAAATGTAGATGTCAGGTTTAACGGTACATATTCAACTTCGGAAAATTACACTATCGATGAATTTCTACTTTGAGAATTTACCTTCCATTGGCTCATATTCATGGAAATTATGTTTTGAAAATTGGCCTGGTTCCCAGATTGTTTGACCTGTGCCACCATCTCTTTACTACATGGCTCTATCGTTGGTAAACCAGCACTGTCTGTAATGTCAATTCAGTTACCATGTGAATTCCTCAGCCTCGATGAGATGTAATTTGTTGCAGGCAATATTACCAAAGGATATCTTCAGGAGTCCATCTCGTACTAAAAATGATACATGCAGCAAGTTCTCTATAGTCTTTCCAAAGTCATCAGGATTTAAGATCAGTCGATAAAGATCCAGTGGTTTTTTATGCTGCTTGTGGTAAATAACGATGAGTTTCCTGATCTTCTCAACAGTGTGCTCGATGCTTTCTTCTTCCTTTTCAACCACTGCCACGATTTCAGGTCTTTTCGTGGCAGCCAAGGCATCCCGGTGTGTAATTCTTCGTCGAACTATTTCTTTCTCCTCTTCTGGTACCGGTACGTCTGCATTAAGGAATACTTTGAACGTAAATTGTGCTTAAATAAATTGATAGCAAAGGATTTAACAAAAGACAAACCTGCAAGACCAGTGAAGTACGGTGTTCGCGCAAAATATTTGGTAATTTCATGTTCTATGGCTGTCCAGTTGGGTTCGTCATTTATAGTGTCAGGCAATACCTTTACATGGTGTAACTGCAAAAAACTTGTTATAAGTCATTCCTTTTAGTTGGTTCAAGCACACGACTCCATTCTTGTTTTTACCAGTTTCTGTCCAAATTCTATGAGATCGTACATCCCTATATTTGTAGTTAGCGTAGTGGAGCAACGATTTATTACGACCGATGATAGAGACATCATTTCAGAATCTAAAAGTACTTCCCCTTGTGAGGTAGCTGTAAAAGAAATGAGTCGTCAACTTTTTCTTACGTTAATTTTACAGTGTACAACATACCCTTTTCATTGATTGTGACTTCATGATTAATGGTGTCAGCTTCGGACATTATATTCTCCAGATTGTCGATGGTATTATTTGACACATTGTCCTCTGTAAAGTAGAACAAGCATGTCTTTCAGCTATCGAAGGAAGGATTATTGAAAAGTTTAAAGTATTTAAAAACAAATACAGGTCGTTCCAAAGTATGAACTTACGGAGACCCTGTGCCCAAGACAGTGCATTTCTCAGGACTTCCTTTCGCATCTGTGGTGATCGGAGGGTCTCCGAAGTATGATTTACACTAACTTCTTCTGCTTCCATCATCTTGTCCTACGACAAATTAAATCACTTTATTTATAAAACGTCGAGTTAACTTCCCCTATGAAGTTAAACAATTTTTTCAACGAATATTCCTTTTCACACCACTAACAATATATTAAACATCTACTCACCTTAATTTAATTAAAACAATATGCGCAAAAATGCTTTATCCCTTTGCTAATACAATTTATGTTCGGTTATGTCCGACATTGCTTACGCGGGAAATACATAATTTATTAATTGCAATTAACTAGACTATTCTAAAAAATATAGAATATATACTAATCACGTTAACAGAATCTCTTTTCATATTAAAAGTTAACTATAAATTCTTAACGAAAACACTGATTGAGGTTAGTTTAGGGAAATTGTAAACAGCATCAACAAGAGATCTGACATGTGCGCCATCTTTGAGCGAACCTCTCAGACTTTTCGCTAAGAGTTTTACAAGTATGCTCTCAGATGGCGTCACGCTCGGCTTTAATCATTGTCCGTACGATTTAATTGTAATTCATGACCACTCTCTTAGCTTCTATCATGAGTTTCGTTAAGCCGAACTAAGCGGAGAATAAGATAGCAGGTATTTATATGTAGAGATACACGTTGTCGTAAGGGTTTAGAAGAACGATACGAAAAACCGTTGGCTTTATGTATCACATTGGGAAAGGGTGAGGAAATCGTTGCCGAGTAAATTCGGACGGGCTGTGGGACGAAATTTCATTGGGTCCGGATAGGTGGAATCGAAGGCTGGCAATTTCTTGGCACGATTGGGCAATAGAAAGTGAGTGGCCGGCTCGCCGATCGGCCGTCCACCGAGAGCGCTCGCCGCGTGAACGTTCCACGGTGAACTTTTCCACGTAGACCTTGCGTTATGCCAGAACCGTCCATACATCCCCAAGAAGTGGCTGAACATTCCCTAGGACGGCCTAGTTCCTTTCTTCCGTCCTCATTCTCGACCCTTCTCCGATGCGATTACCTCGGAAAACCCTTTCCCAGAGTTCACAATTCACCCTGTTAAAAAAGATATTATAATTTTTTAATACATTTGTTGGAAGTTTCATTCATACATGGTATATTAAGTATAAATGTATGCTAATTCACTTTTAGGACATTAAATGTATGATTCTACTACAACCTTAGGTACTGAAAGTGCATGAATTTTATGAATACTTTTAACGGTGCACAATCTCGCCCTTTTTTTCCAGTAACATTGCAATATAGAAACGCGTTTATTTAAAATTCGCTCCGTTAGGAATCGTATTTTTAATGCACCTGTCTGGAAACTCATGTTCTATACAGGGGAATTTCTAATGTTAGACAAAGTCAGGCTTTACCCTTCGAGTTAAAATAATGGCTCGATTTAGGTAACATACGAGAACGACGTCGAGGAATAACCGGGAGTGGCGTTTACGGCGTAACGTAGCGTTAGGTCGCTCGAAATTGCCGCTACCGGGGCAACAATAATCCCGGACGAGGCGGAATCGTTTCCCGAACTGTCCGGGCCCGTCGTTACGTTGCCTTCCGGGAAAATAAGGACGTTAAAAGCGTGCCGTCCGTCGCTCTAATATCCCTAGAAAGTTTTCTGCTCGATTTCCGTCCCCTCGATTTTACCCGGTGATCCGTTACGTCAACCCGGCGTAAACCTGGGACCCGGAATCAAAGTAACGCACCGAGGATCTCGTTTCCGCTCGGCGCCATCTTGGATCTTCCGGTGGCGTCCCTCGACGTTCCCCCGGCGATACAGTTGGCAATTTCCGCGAGGCGTTTCAATTATACGGTTATACGATGTTAAATAATCGAAAACAGTTTCCACCTACAAAAGAAACTTCAACTTTATTCTGAAATCTCGCTTACCACGCGTTGAAATCACTCGACTCACCTAGAAGACAGATCATGATGTGGTGTTTTTGAGGATGTTGCGGACATAATAACGTTTATCATAATTGAAAGAGTGGAATAAATGTGTGCCTTGACTTAATAATTACGGTTATGAGGATAAATTGTCGAAAACAGTTATGATCTTCGAAGGGAACTCAAACTTTAGACTGAAATCTGACTAACCACGCATTGAAGTCACTCGACTCGCCGAGAAGACAGATCATGGTGTCACGTTTTTGAGGATGTTGCGGACATAATAATGTTTATCAACATTGAAAGTGTAGAATAAATGTATGCCTTAACCTAACAATACGCGTACGAAGCATCGAGGGACGCGTCCTGGGAAAGTTTCGAGTCGGATACTATCAAAATGTGAAAAATAGCGTGCGATCATTTCGTAGGCCTTGGTCGTGGCGAAACCCGTGGAAAAAGGAAGGTCCCTCCACAAAGAGTCTACGGCCCCCAAGGTTTCAGGATGGGCTTTAATTCGAGGTAGAAGGGAAGACAGGGGAGCAGGATGCGCAGAAAAATCTCGAGGCCTTGGCCACGCGGGAGAGGAAAAAGGAAAAGGACCAGGCGTCCTTAGCGAAGGACGATGCTCCTGTCTCGGATTTATGCAGAAAAATCTCTGCATCCTCCTCGCCGATGGACCTCTCGATATTAACCGATAAAGGCGGCCACGTCGATCGGCTCTCCTTTTTCTCATTTTTCTTTCATCCCCTTTTCGCGTTCCTTTCTACGATTCTCAAGCCCCGGTAAACACGATCGCATACGTGACCGTGTCTTGCACGTATTCACTTTCACGGCGCACGGGCCTCCGTGTGGCTGTCTGGAAGACTATGGAGCAGCGGTGCTATAAATACACGCACGGGTGCAAACAAGCTCGTCTTCGGCGCCGCCATGGCCATTGTCCGCGTTGTTAGGGCCAGCGTTGTCCGGTGTTTTTCTGGGAGCCTCCTGGGGCCGGATTCTCCGAGGTCGGTGATAGTCGGTGTCTTCGCTTTTTTTCTTGTCACCGGTTGGCGCGTGCGTCCTTTGTCGAGAGGCTCCACGTTCTACTTTCACTTCGGTCTTCGATAGGGTTCTCGTTTAGGTTAGATTCTCATCAGGCGAGTCGTCGCGTGATTCGATCAGGGCTACCGGCGCCGCCATCTTGTTTTCCCAAACGATTTCCCAGGCCCCCCTGCGGCCGCCATATTGTTTCTCACAGTTGCGAAGAAAATCCTAGAAAATTGTAGAAAATCGTAGAAAATCATGGAAAAACTCTAGATGCAACTGACGCGACGCCTCTCTCTTCAGATGACATTTCCACGCAGTAGGCGTCGGGTTTAATGCGTTTCGCATTCTAAGGAACACCCTGGGGGTGTCGCGGTTCATTCGGTCGCGGACAATCGAGGCGCGTTGCTGTGGCGAGTCCAGGCTCGCGGCCTAACCTAACCTAACTTCCAGTCGTATTCCGCGCCCACACAAAGACCGGCGGACCTTAAAGATCGAGCGGGATACCGCCGTTCACTTCGGATCGATGGCAAAACGCAAGACACACCGGCAATGAGAGCTCGCACCTGTTCGCATTGTTTCCCGCCTCGGACGCGTTTTTCATTCCTCGAGAGGGATTCCTCTCGGATTTCGCGAGCGATTCCCCACGCCAATGGCGAAGACGAATCAAACGAGCTTTCGCAGCATCCGAGGGAACTATCTAACGAACAATCAAGCCAGAATGTGAATAAACAACGATAAGGCAGAGGGGAGGAAGGGTGCTGACGCTTTATTGTTTTAACGTATCGAAATTGTTAATACAGTTTATCAATTTACTTACATCTTGCATCTTTACATCTTAACAGTTTATCAATTTAAATTTATGTACCAGAATAAACCCTTGATCTAGTAAAATCCGAAGTATCGAGTTAGCCCGTTAGTTTGGACCGCACGAATATTACACAATTATTAT
The DNA here is from genome assembly GCF_000612105.2 of Orussus abietinus. Classification (NCBI taxonomy): domain Eukaryota; kingdom Metazoa; phylum Arthropoda; class Insecta; order Hymenoptera; family Orussidae; genus Orussus; species Orussus abietinus. The sequence goes on from NW_019396002.1 coordinate 903,915, forward strand.
TGTATTTTATTAAGAGAGCGATTGAAAAACTGTCCCAGGTTGCGAATAACGAAGGAACCACATTATTAATCGTTAGTGTTACTTTTTGCTTCTTGAAGTGAATCTTTTTTACCGATATACAATGTATGCAGGTGTATATTTAATGCGAGTTTCCTGATAATGGGGCACGTACCTTGTGGGATAACCTAATAGGAGACAACCGATCCCATGTCGCGGCTTCATTTGGAGCGAATTCCCTCGAGGTAAATAACGCCCTCAAGTTCTCCAGTTGTCCAGGCGGCGCCAATGCGTCCCCACCATGCGCCGCGGTGTAGAAAGCTCACCAGACGGCGACGTCTGTTACTACTCCCGGTGTCTTCCACTTCCACCTCACGGTCTCTCAGTCTGGGCCGAACGGCCGATATCGTGCGTGCGGTACCTCCGGCTATCGTCTCATCGTCGCGACTTTTCCTCACCTTCGACCGACCTCGCGGATTATATATAGATATATAAATATATATATATATAAATAGTATATATAGTATATATAGTATATATAGTATATATAATACCATACCGTACATTTTGGCCGTGGCTATCGGTGCCGAGTGCTCCCCAGTGCCAGAGGGTGGTGCTGCACGTGGCGCAAAGTGGAACCCCCGCGTCGGCCTCGAGTCGCGAGATTCTCGTCGAAAAAGGGCTTTCATGAGGACGAAGGCTTTCGGGAGGACCAAGAAGGAATAGGCGCAGCCTTGGGAAAGGTATGTTTCCTTCAATTTATCGAGCATCGATCATGGGACCTGGTTAAGAAGAGGGTGGAGGGATGGTAATTTGGTTTGGGACCCTGCGGCAAGATGGCGGCGGACCCCGGGGATTCCTTCGGGGAGTGGAATTTCGAGAAATTGTATTTCCACGAGGAAAAACCGCTGAAATACCCGTTTATATCCCATGCGCACATGGCATGTATTCCTTAGGGAGAGATTTAGATGTATTCTTTGTACGTTGGTAATTAGAAATGACTTTTTCTTTGGTTTCGAGTGGAAAGCAAGATGGCGGCTATGTGGAGAGCCTCGCGGTAGTCGAAATGGTGTTGCAACGAGTTATATGGCCTGTTATTAGTCTCGAGGACTAAAAAGCATGGATCGTATCGCGAGTGGACTCGCTATGGGTTTATAAGATATTCGTGGGGGAAGGAAAGAATGCGCGGAGCCGCTGATACCAAACGACGCGTGCAAAGAGAAATTCTTAGGCGGGACAGAATTCTCTACCGCTCGGGTATGATCCCAACTAATGTGTAATAGGTTCGTTAGTGGGCTGGTTTCTTTGGGGCGATTTCGAAAAACCGGCGCGCTCGGAGAGAGAGCAACTTAAATGGCCTATCTAGGGATTCCGTAATGAATTTCGGTGATTACTGCTATTATTTCGACCAGTGTCAAGAGGCGTGAGTTGCAAACCGGAGGCGTCGGAAAGTCCTCACTTGCGCCAGCGGGCCACGTGATCGGCAGGACTTACTTTTGCTCCGTGAAAGAGTGAAACCGCTTCGAGAATTTACGTTTGCCCGCTTGCCACGGGAGCACGGGTTCCTTTCCTTTCCGGGAAGAAAATTTCGACTCGGTCGACTCCGCCTCACACATGGAAATATCTGCTCGAGATATAGCTTGAGGAATAAGCTTCCGCCATTTTTAACGCAAAGTAACGTAATTAAAACCGCGGGGACTTATTCCTCAACCTAATAGTACACACGTGGAATTTTTCAGGAAACAATACTTAGAGATGGGTACAACCGTGTTAAGGGATCAGGAAACTCGGTAGAGCCTCGCATCATATACATACAAGTGTGGCGAACGTTTGCCCGGTTTATGATTTTAGTATCTAGAACTTCGATTCGTGTGTTCGAAATATTTATAATAATATTTTTAATAGTATGGAACGGGACGAGGTTTCAGGAATAGCGACGTTTTTAGCCTTGGCGCACAGTATGGAGACGTGGAACGTCTGGGGACTAGGATCTGGTGTTTTTTTGCGACGTTGTCATAAACGTTTGATTCGATTCTATTAACTTCTGCGATTTCAAAGCGAAAGAGCGAAATGCGAGGGTTTACGCTCGTATAAATGCAGGTTTATCGACGGCTTAACGACCTTGCATCGAGTTACGACTTATGGAGGGTGGAATGTTGCAACGGTGTTGCAGCATCTCGAGTACGACGCCATGTGAAATATCACGTGAGAAGTCCCTAGAGAAGCCGGCGTCACACATTTAAGGAGCGCGCTCGTTATTAGATCTCTCCGAACGTCGCCATTGCAAATGTGGGGCGGCGCATGATGGGAAACGGAATTAAATCAGAAGTTGACGAAGGTTCGCCGTGGTTCCGATATGTTCCTTCGGTTATTAAAATGCTCGGCGAGCCGGATGCTGCAATTGGTTGCAACTACTTTCCAAAGAAAGTGCGCCGCCTCCACCGGGCGCCCTGTTGGCCAATGTAGCCGTGACTTCCGGTGAACTTTAGCGGTCACAGGTGACCGTTAGTTGTGTCGTAACTCGGTGTAACGTGACGTAACTAACAGTTACGGTTCCCGGTGGTATTAAAACTTAAGAATCTCGGCTGGGGTACCTTAAAAAGGAAAGCCCAAGGCGCTTTTCGCATTGACCGTTCCTTTTTAACGGTACTTTCTATACGACACGATGTTTGGCTCTTCCTGTTGGACATTTTTTATATGCATCTTCTTATCTTCCCGTTTTCACGTGACACTACACTCGGGACGGGATAAATACATAACCTCCAAACATTTCTGCGATTTATTCGGAGAGTAATACAGAAGTAGTAAGTACATAACCAAGAAACACTTCCGCGATTTATTCGGGGAGTAATGCAAATGTAGAGAACGTATGGGGTGACATTTGTGCGAAACGCTTGCAGCCATCCGTCACGTGACCGGGGAAAAGATTCAAGGCCGATACTCGTTCCCGAGAGGTGTCGGCAGCAGGATTAACCGTCCGATTATCGTCACGCGTGGACTTCTTGCTCGTTGGGCGGAAGGACCCTTTCTCCTGGACCGACGCACTGTACTGGTTGCTCGTGAGGTTCCACTTCTGCGCCAATCCGCGCCGGCGGTCCAGGGGAAATGAATTAGCCCGGTCCCCGGCGGGTGGCGCTGATCGCGGGGCGCACCGACTGTTACGTGATCTTACATTTATATAACACCCACGTTATCCTTGCATTATGGCCGGCAATGGTGACAGCACGGAGAAAGTTCCCAACCGTTCCCATATGCTCAGCCACCGTGTAACATTGTGCTAGCCCAACTTGCGAAAATCCGAAGATCAAATAGTGACCGTCAATGTCGCCCTGGGTGGGGAGATTCACATGAAATTGATAAGATCGAAAAAAAATTCCTATGAGTTCTACCAACGGGATTTTACAGATGGCGCCGATTTTCTGCTCCGTCGAGAAAGGCAGAGAGGGGGGGTAAAAAGCTGCATGGAGTCTCGAGCCAAGTGCATTTCTGAGAAATCCGTGGTATCGAAATTTCTAGCTCGGAGGTATAAAATGATTTTGAAAAATATCTTCTAAGGGGAAAGAGGAGAGGAACAGGCTAGATAGGGTTTCATCGAGGATGGGGAGGTAAATACCTCCGTGAAAGGATAATAATTGGACATTGGGCTATTATCTCGAGCACTTATCCCTCCTCACAATGGAATCGAGAATCGCGCGGATCACTTCCCGATTAGTCCGCGAATTACTGGTCGGATGGAGCTCGGTAATCGCAAAGATCGCTCCTTCATATTTGGTAACCGGTCGTAGTTCTGAGACAGGGGAATTGAATCACGGCTCGTCCGTAACTGGTTATCTCCTTCGAGTCACCCTCGACCCATACGTATCGACGAGATGGGCGATCGGTAATTCAGAAATAAATGCCATCCGCGGTATTTAATGCTGACTGCAATGGTCTGTGCCAATAACTATAGTTAATAACGGCAATCGAGAAGGGAATAGAGGATTTTCCCGGTCTTCCTGTTGCGAAACCTGCTCGTTGGAATTCTTTTTCCGAGCTTCGAGTCGTATTAACGTTTCCATGGCGACGCGTGGCGTCCTCTGGCTGCGCACGCTCTAATTATCAGCTCTTTTCACCGGTCGGATTTAAAGATAGAGAATGTGCCAATCTCCTCCTACCTCCTTTAATTCAAATAATTCGTCGCAGAAATAGATTCGAGCTGGTTCGACGATTAATTTTCCGGCATTACAGGGAAATCGTGACTGCACGCTGTCGCGGGTTTGTAAATCCCCCCCCGAAGTCCAACCGTTTCCTAACCTCCCCGAGGCCAGTTTTCCCTGCATATCCTGCGTAATATCGAGACGCGCCAAAAAAGTGACGAGCTCGTCGTTACACGATTTTATTACGCCCATACAACAACGAGTGCACCGGTTCTCGGTCGTCCTGTTACAGGAGTTAAGCAACGGTGGGCGCGGTCGGCACAATATGGCAGCCGTTACTTTCGATTTTTCTTCCGACCTTTCCCTAACCGGCTCGAATTTTTCCCCATCGGACGTTATCCACTCTAAAATTAATTACAGGCTCCCCCACGCGACTCGGTTTAGGTGCGCGTTTACTCTGCCGATTTTTTGCCGTCTACCATTTGCCAGGAGTTATGCCGATTCGCGATAATATGCGCAAAACGTGCTCCGAGGAAAATTATCGGGACACCCTGTGGATAACGTGCGGATGGAAGTAAAGCAGGATAGATAACTCTATTGCCACCTTTAAGACTGCCCTAGAGGCGGCGTCACTTTGAACGGGACGCCGACGCCGGTTTAATTAGTTATAAATGTTTATAGCGTCGTTTGGCCGTCGAAAGTAAGTTCTCGTCGGATCACCAAAGTTAAGCAACGTTGGGTGCGGTTAGCACTGTGGTGGTGTGAATACTCAGGGAAAACTCCTAGACAACCACGTATGCAAGTGTGTGTATTTGGCGCGAAACTCTACCGAATTACCTGACGTAGCAACGATCATGCATGAGTTTGTACTAATAGGTTATGTTTCCCGAATTACCGCTCGCGGCGCTTCGTCGGTCGACCACTACGGGGCGCCACTGGTGTCGTCGCGTTATGCAAAGCGCGCGCGAATCGTTTTGAGGTGAAATCGGGGGCTTTTCTCTTACGTCGATTTTTTTGCCGGTGCGTCGGCGTGGCAGCTCCGAGTGTCTTTTTCTCTCGGAGAAATCGACAATTGCGATCGGGCTCCGATAATTAGGCGCAATCGCGATAGATCGGATCCCGATCGTTCACCTCTGGCTCGACGATTTACGCTTTTCTTACTTCTTTTGTTCCAGAGGCTTCATCATGAGAGAGACGAGATGGCATCTTCTCGCGCTCTATGGTGAGTGATCAAATTAAAGCGTAATATAAGAACGCCATTTAAATTAAATTTAAGTCCATTGCACCGGCCCTTCGATTCCTGGATTCTAGTAATCGGCATTCCAGCCGTGTGTCGATTCATGGCTTATAAATGTATATCGGCGCATTGTGCCGACAGTTAGGTCGGGAATAATAAGAAGCTTCTTCCTTTGTTAACGGCCGGTCGTTGGCTGAAGAAACGAAGGAAGTGGTTGGTAAATGGCGATCTCAGAGATTGGCTGACTTCTTCAGCCAGTTAAATTTCTTTTGTCCAGCTTTATATCGGCGACTTTTAGGACTGAAAGTATTTCTATCATTTCTATCTTGACATTTTTACGACACACTTTTACTAATTCATTTTTCTTTACGTACTTGTCGGTAAAAGGGTACGTGAAGGTTTCCCCACCCCTTAGGAAACAGAACAATCGAACAATGTGTTCTTTCTATGCTCGTGGTTTACAAGATTCGATCACGCCCTGACATTTAAAATCGTTTGACCGAGATTCCTTTTATTCCGGGCGTTCCTTCGCGATCTTAAGGTCTTCGAAGGGGCGTTCGTCAAGATGGCGTAGGCCGCGGTGTTCGCGCGCGCCTTTGAGAAAATGGCGTGGGCGATCGTCAGTTCTTTAACGGGCATACACGCGAATTTCGTAAGATTCCCCTCGTCGAGTGAACGAGAATGCCGCAAACCGCAAGTCCGTACTTACGATCGTTTAAGCGTTACGACTGAAACACTTATGAAAACCGCGAAAATGGCGGACATGACACCTCGCCTAGGTGGGTCGCTTCGAAACGTCTGAAACCTGGTTTATGGTTTCGTCCTAACCCAAACTTAATTCTTTACTGTAAGAAATTTATAGAGAGCGTTTATGCTTCTCTTAACTCTTACAGTATAAACGCTTCCCATGAATTTCTTGCACAATTAAGGTAGGGCTAAATTAGGGTAGGAAGCATGAACCAGGCTTAACGGCGAAGGAATAAAATGACGTTTTCGGGCGTAACAAATTAGTATTTAGTGTCTGTTCTTTATTTTTTAGGAATTCTTCTGGCCACGGCAGTGTCGGCGGCGTTAAAGAACACCCGGCCAAAATTCAAAATCGCGACTACGTCGACGACGACGACTCCAGCGCCGTCGACGGCGGCTTCGGGAAGCTCTGACGCCGAAGGACACGACGAGGGAGATGCGGCGGTTGGTAATTCGTTCTGTAGTCCCAGGATCCTTTCGACGTTAATATAGATCGTTTGAGAAAAGAATGAAAGAGAGAGGGATAAAATTGATAATGAGTAGCGCGAACATGGAGGCGTGATTTATCACGCGATAAAAATAAGTAGGACATGTCGCACTTGACCCGAATTAACGGAAGCTCTCTCGAGACGATCGCTAGGGACCAAGTGAGGAGATCCTGGAGACACGTACCAGAGTAAATAATGATCGTCTTTACCGATCTCCTTGATCCTTGACATTCCCGTGTCACTTGTACAAGGATCCTTGAAGAAAGCCTCTGATTTTTCAGTCTATAAATAAATACCCAGAATAAATTGTGCGTCCTTCCCTAGTGGATGCGTTTTAATGTATGGAAATGTAAACCAGAGATCGTACCGATCGGTAAATCTAGAGATGAAGTGCAATCCTGGTAATTTTATAGGAAAAATTAAATTGATGATCGGTGAGGAAATCGAATGGTTATGTGTCTTTAATTAACAACAGAGAAAAGTGAAGGGCTGTCAAAGGCTAGTGGAGAAGGATGTTATTGATAATTAACGGCGATAAATGGCGAGAAGAATTGCACGTGGATATACCGGTCGTTAGAGGGCAATCTGGTGGGGGGGAAAAACCTAAACGGATCCTCATTGAATGTGCATTTCTTGAAATGGCTGGCGAGTAAATGGACGCTGATGAAATGACTGCACAACGTTCAAGGCGATTTCGTTGTGTGGGAGGTTCGCACGTTAACGTAACAGTAATATCTACCGGTGCATCTTTATCTAAAGAACAGGTCCTCGGGGGTACTGTCAGTCACTCTTCGTGTAATGGAGGTTCGCCTTAATGCACAGATGATGCTCGTTGCGCCATTCTGTAGTTTCTAAACTTCTGTTCTGCGCGCTAACCCGTCACCGAAGGTGCTACCGTTGCATGCGTAAACTTTCTACGGTAGACCACATTTCCAATGCAATTAGTTTTACGGTTTAATGAAAAGCATCCCTCTTTCCAGGTGACGACGGTTTCCAGCGAGACGAACGCCACCACCGGGCACACCTTAACAGGGATTCCCCAGATAGACTACATTTGGGACCCGAATTTACCCCGTGAACTCAACGGGTATAATTTGAGCGACTATCCCTTCTATAACAGCATACCCGAAGACATAGACTTCAAATGCGACGGCCTTCACGATGGTTTCTATGCCAGCGTGCCTCACAAGTGTCAGGTTAGTTCCTCTACGTGTCCGCAGATGGCGCCATCGCGTGGTTTAAGCTCAAAGCGATTCCACCGCGAAGTTAACTTCCAGAATCGAATCATAAATCAGGCGAGAAGTGAAAGTCTTTGCGAAAATTGACTTAGAGACGCCTGGTCAATTGACACGACAGGTGTTAACGAATGATCTCCCGAGGGATTCTTCCGAAACCAGGATTAAACGATGACGGCTCGACGGGTTATGAAATGGAACCCCTCTTGCGAAATTTTGTCGGACGATGTCCATCGACTTGAAATCCCGAGTTTCCACATTTGTTTCCTCCTCTCTGTCGCGGATTCGCTCAGTAAATCGAATTTGGTTCCACTGGAATGTGTAAACGGAGGGAAAAGTTACGGAGAGTTGCGCAAGGTCGGTTTTCGAGCGAAGACACTCGCCGGGTGTTCCGTTCCAGCGTTCCGGGTCTAATCCGCGATGCGGAACGCTGGAATAGGATTCCCTTTCGTGGTGACAAAGAAACCGATGCAAATCGCTCGATTCTTGTCGTAGCCGGGCCGAAAGCGATCGTGCCGTTCTCACGGATCTCGCGGGTGCATAATTATGCGAAAGAGTTGGCGCAAAAACGGCCCAGCTTCTCGAAGAATCGCGAGGTGAAGAAACGTTCGGTGAAGCGGGCGGCCATTTTGGTGCTCACCGGGTTTCTAACGTTTACAGGAATCGAGGGCACTCAATCGTGCGAAACCACGATACAGTGAGCACTGAAAATATTTACTCATAAATACACTCATAAAATATCTTCTTCTGTTCATCAATGGAAATAATTCGGCAAAACTATTAACGACGTGGACAATTAATAGCCAAGACTGGGAGACTTTCAGTGGAAGAGCGGTCGGCTCTCGGAATTAGGATTTCTTGGGAGAAATTGCGCCACGGAACGGCCCTGACCGTTTCGTGGGCTAAATGAGAAATTGCAAGATCTTCAGCACGATTGCGATAAATCGTTCCCGCGGTATTATTGGTATCGCGGCCTAGGAGGAGCATCGGAACTTGACGGTCCATTGTCATGCAAATCCGAGGCCTCGGTGGCGATCACTTCCGGCTGCGTCCGGGACGATTCCGAAACCGGAAATCCCGGGGATAGTGCTTTCGTCTGTTGCTAGATTTCCTCTAACAATGCTCAAATAACGAGCGAATCCAGTGCTTGGTAGTACCAGCTACTGTTTCCACGGGGATAATTATCTGGCGCAACGCCACCAAACGAAATCGCCCTTTGGCTATTTCTTTTTTCTTCATGGCGAACGGGCCGTTGTCGTAATTCGGGTAATTCCAGTCGAGCAAAATGGCGATTGCAGCCAATGCATCGGCTACCGTAGATATCACGCATCTCGAAAATGTCGACCGCGCCTCTATAGCCCAGGGAAGAATTTGTTTGCGATCGCAGTGAAAGCCGGGGAATCCTGTCTGACAATTTGGACGGTCGATTTTTTCCTGGCGTGGAAATGGCGCCGCTCGCGGCGCGAAAGGACCGCGAGGACGTGCTCTGAATATCTCCAGATGATTCCTCGAGATAATTCCGAGGCCGGCGAATAGTCGGCGCAGTTGAAGTACTAGCTCGTGCAGCCCGAAGCAATTATTCCCGGCTTGTGCACTGCGACGGCGTGAAAGCCGACGAGGCATGCTCGGTGAAAAGAGTGTTGGTAACCCTGCTCGTTTCGCCGGGCGGAAACTCGATCGGACTTCTTCCGGGCTGGCGAACATCGCCGGAGATCCGTCGCCTCCGATTTTGCTCCCCGAGGGCCAGTCACTAGATCGCTGAGAATTATTGCTCGATTTCTAAAGGAGCTCATCCGCCTTCCGTGTCCTCAGGACAAGACGGACCATTATCGTCCATCTTCTCCGAGAACTACTTGGAAGAGAACGTTTTTCTACGCCTATTAACCTTATTATAAATTATATCCCTGGTTGATTCTGTCAGTAGTCACGAGACTCGATGTTCACTCTTCCACAGGTGTACCACCACTGCCTCTACGGGACCCGGTACGACTTCCTCTGCGCCAACTTCACGGCGTTCGACCAGAAGACGTTCATCTGCCACTTCGTCTCTGAGGTCGACTGCATCAACTCGAAGAAGTACTGGCACCGGAATGATGCTCTCTACAAGGCGGCGACTACAACCACAACGAGTACCACGACGTCCTCTACGAGTACCACGATAGCTCCAAGTGTGGCGCCACCGACGCGGTCTCCGCCTAGAGATAGAGACAGAGATTCCTCAAGAAGACGCAGGCCCTTCAGAAGGCGGCCAGCGTACGATTACTACGAGGAAGACTATTACGACGAGGAGTACGATAGAGACCGTCCAAGGGGTTACGACAGAAGAGAAGATTACGAATACGAGGACAGGAAATACAGGAGGGACCGAGATAGAGACAGAGATAGGGATTTCCGGGAGCGGGAACCACCTAGGCCTCTTAGGGAGAGAGAGGACAGGGACAGGGAGAGATTCTCTTCGAGGGCCAACAGAAGGGATCCCCTTCGGAGAGATCCTCCCGAGGACGAACCCAGGTCCAGAGGTAGAGATCAGGATCCTAAGTTCAGAGACCCCGAAGAGGACCTCGACGACCGCTGGCACTCGGAAACCAGACCTAGAAATTCGGATAAGAGGTTGGTCTCTTCAACTACTCAAGGATAACAGATAAAAAGTTAATCTAATGTCTCGGATCGGTGACGAACGCTTCCAGAAAAAAAAAATATATGGAGACCTCTTTTGCAGGTACAGGGAGGAGTATGAAGACAAGGAGCCACCGATTGCATCTGCAGGGGTTGAAGGTCTAGTTAAACCTGCTGCACCCAGTTCCTCGGTTTACTCCAGGCCTCGAGCTCCACCGAAGATTCGCAGACCTGTACCTCTCTCGGAGCAGGACAGATTCGCCTATAAAGCAACTTCCGCTCAGCCAGTACTTGGTAATGTCGGTAATGGACCTCAGGCAGGGGTTTTGTTAAAGACTCGACCAATGAGGGACTACAAACATTTTCCAGACGAACCTCGAAGAAGACCCGCCGAGGTTCCGGAGGACGACTACTACGAGGACGAGGTCGACGAGGTGAGGCCCAGAAGACCCATGAGAAGAAGACCTTCCTACAGGGAGAGGGATTTTTACGAGCGAGATCGGGACCGGGATCGGCCGTTTCGGTAATGAGTCTCGAAGTTCAATTTGTTCTCATTACATATGCGCATAAAATTAGGGGGAGGAAATTTTGCAACTATTTGATTTCAGACCTAGGTATAGAGAAGAGGACGAGGAAGCTAGGCCCAGGAAGTACCCTGAACGTCCAAGGGACCGGTACCACGATAGGGACAGAGGAAGGGATCGATCCCTAGATCGTGGAAAGGACAGATCTCCAGAGAGGAGCCTAGATCGCGAGAGAGACCATACCCTGGGCAGAGCTCAAAGCACCGAAAAACCGGAAAAATCCCCCAGGATCCAAGACAGGGAGAGAGAACCTGATCGTCTAAGGTCTTCTTCAAGGTCCAAGGAACCGACCGACGCAGCCGAACACCCTAAGAGACCGAGCATTTATGACAGAACCACTGAAAGGGCTCTCGAGAGTACAAGCGAAACTCAACCAGTTCCTGTCGAGCATCATGGAGCGGATACTGAAAGGACCGTCGAAAGGGTCGCTGAAAGACCTGTAGAGAGAGTAGTAGACCGCCCTGTAGAAAGGCCAGAGAAGCCGATAGAAAGACCCCAGGAACGCCCTGTAGATCGACCCGAAAGACCACTTCATTCCGATCGACCAGGTCGACCAGCTCAACGACCAGAGTCTCATTACCCAAATCGCCATACAGAGGAAAGAGAAGAGGAAGAGGAGCTTCCTCATCCCGCGAGGGACCACCAGGAAGAGAAAATCCCTAGACCGACTCAACACCCAGAATCCCAGGTGGGTAACAGAGAAGAGGAATACGCGCATCGGCAGACCCCATCAGGAGACGAGTACTCTTCGGAATATTACGACGACCTGGCCGAGGAGGATCCACCAGCGCCGCCTCCAAGGACTGCGGTCAGAGTGGTGAAGAGACCCTTCCTTCCTTCCCGAGGAGGAAATCCTCACCCTAGAGGTCTGTCCCCAGTAGGTACGAAGGCCCCAGGTCGAGGAACTGCCACATACAAGTCCGAAGAAGAGAAATCCCTAGGCAGAGTCCCGGCTCGCGAGCCTGCCAAGTCCGACTACCTCGAAGAGGACCCTGAAGAAGAGGTGGATCCCCCTCGGGACTCGAAGAACAGGCCACTGGACGGAAAGCAGCTCTACGACGCATACAAGGTGATCCAGACTGACATGCAGCAGAAGCACCGAGGGGAGGATGCGGAACAGAGTGGAAACAGACCTGCAGCTAGAAGGCCCCTAGACCTGCAGTCGGAAAGAGCCCAAGAAGAGGAGGAAGTGCAGCAATCAGAGACTCCAGGATCCGGACGAGGAGCCCCTGGTCAGCGCAGACCCGAAGAAGAGAAGCCCGCTGCAAAATGGCCGAGCTACATGGTGGAAGAGAGGCAGTCCGAGGAGGATGTGCAGAGGAGTCAGGGTCCTCGAAACTCAAGGCCCCAGGCCACGGAGCCCAGCCTCTACAGTGCTACGTTCAAGACCGAAGAGGGCCCTGAGCAGCCCAGCGGGCCAGGCAGTCTTAAAGTCAAGCAGAGAATCAACGAGGTCACGCATCCTCTTCAGGACATCCCCGAAAGCGAGTACGACGTAACTCTAAACGACGCTCTCACGCCTACCCTGAACCAGGAGACCAGTCTTCCCAGTGGGTTCGTTCTACCGCTGCATCGGCAGCTGGGCAGGGATCCGGTGTTGCAGTCATCTGAAAACAACTATCAAGTCTCCCAACCCCTGGGTCAGCAACAACAACAGCAGCACCAACAGGACAAGCCGTTCGTCCCCAGTCCGCAGTTCGTGCCCTCAGGCGTCGGCGGTGATCGCTCCAGGACGGTCTACTTCAGGACCCCGGAGACCATCCACATAGGGGGATCCCAGTACCGACAACAACGCGGTCCCTGGCATGACTACACCGGATATTGATCTTGGTACTTCCGACCCATCGTACCTCTCCAGGTAAAGACCGTTCACCGCGACAATGGTGTCGTTGTGTACGATGGAAAGGCATTCTTCACGCCCGCCACGGTACATTCGAATGGCGGCAGAGCAGCGATCGCTTTGGGATTCCCATTGTTGGGTCCTTCAGGTTCCACCTCGGTGGGAATTCCCAGCGACATTGTCAAACATTTGTCGAACATCCAGACTGGGTAGCGACACTCGCCATGTTGGGAACACGAGGTTCTATAAAATTCCACGAAGTGACGAGCAGAAAGTGCGAGACCAGGACCAAAACCTCACCATAATTGCAAGACAAAGACCAAGACTACGGTCTTGCACTTGCTCGTCACTAATCCCTAGAAAACCCTAAGTGTCGCTTTTTCCTCTATGGGATCTCCCTTCGCGAATGTTTAAGGGATTCCCCCAGCTCTCGAGTGTCCTCGTATATCTTTTCTCGAGCAGGGCTCATTTTTCTTAGGATGTTCGACGCAGGACGGAGGTTGCATCGCCATGCAGCATCTTCTGCCGAGTACAGTTGGGTAATCTGGATCTTCCGGTGTAAACTTCATCTAAGTTTAAGGTACCGATACTCCTCCCCCTGCTTTGGGGACTTTGTAAATACGCACCGAGCTTCGATCGACGATGCTATATCGAGAGAAAGAGATATATATATATATATAGATATACCATAACATACATATGTATACATACATACGTGTGGCATGTAACCATGTATCCCCTTCGTAATGAGATTACTTCTCGGCCCGTCTCTTCAACGTTGCCGAGATCCTGGCCCAGGTCGGGCACAGTTTGCATTGGAATCTTCTTCACCTACGACTTCGCGTGTCAATTTGCAAGACAGCCATTAGGGCACCTCGGGCGCCTGTAAATTATGTTGATAATAAATATTACAATTACGATAAGAAACATAGCGTTTGCGCGGATTAATGATCCTTCGGATAGACATCGACGTACGAAGATCACGTTCAAATCCGTCATTTATTTAACTGTACACAAACGCGTGCTTAAAATTAGAAACACAACGTTCCAGGGCCGGGAAATAACGGGACGAAATAAATATCTATCCTGCACCCTCTTTTCCGATAACTACCTAAGATGTCGCGCATCGGAGGAAGAAATGCAGCTCGCGGTGATGTAATTGATACGCTCAATTGGAAACGGCTCCGACATTAACTAGGCAACGTTAACATGTCCTTTGGGCGACTATCTTCGATATTAAATCCCATAGTTAACATGTCGAATTACAAGTTCGCCCCTCGAGATGAGTAAGATATATGTAAGATACTTAGAAGCATTAGTTAGAAATAATTCTGCATCGAGGCGAGTAGACCCTCGTTATGAAATGTCCGATCTCCATGAAATCGAGCCGAGACGACGTCGTGATGAAATGTCAAGTAAAATCTACAATTTAAATCGGCCTAGCCAGCGTATATACCTCTCAGAGATTTCACGAGAATCGGCCATTTAGTTGCAAATGTTGAGCCGAGTCGAGATGTTTACCTGACCCCGCCAAATTGAGGAACGTAAGAACAGTCACTCTTTACATAAACGAGGACCTAAAATACGTTCTGCATGCAAAGTCGGGACACGAGTTACCTTTTGATTTCGTACGGGAATACTTTATCGCTACAACGTACAGAGGTAATTCGGAGCCGCGTTTTCGGATTAACCAGTACATTCCTAAACGCACATCTCTTGGCACTCGATGGTGCACTTACTTCCGAGTAAAGAGTTTAATCGAGGCAGGATTTCCTTCTCAATATTTTTCAATCGTTCGAGGAGAGGTTTAGGAATGCACCGACACAAAAAGAATCGGCTGCTTCGGACCACTCCGCATGAAAAGAAAAAAAAATAAAGAGTACGGGTCAAACGCATTAGACACGTGTATACTTTTATCGCGCGGTTAGTGTTAAAAGCCGGCAAGACGACGCGCCTAGATTTAACGCAATAATGTAAATATTTGAATGAGGTGTAAGCGATATTGCGACGCCAGGCGAACCGGTCGGTCGTAAGACTTCTTTGATCCGATGTCGCAATCAGACTAGGTCGGATCTCGAAGCCCTTCAAATTACAGGTTCGCAATACATACGAAGGAACATGGTCGCATAAGTACTTAATCGTTACGGTCGCCCGCTCTCGTTAAGTCAAGGACGAGGCTTTAAACGAGAGCGAGAAAGAAAGCCGCAGGAATGTTTAACAAATGACAATCTTGGAGTTGCTGACGAATCAAAATTCTTTTCGGGGAAGGCAATCCGTGTCGTCAGACTCTAAATAAAGGCAAGACCGAGTTCTTCCGAGTGCGAGGTCACTCAGGGAATTAAACGTTACAAGAGCCAGAGTGGTAAACGGGCCGTATTGTCGTAATGCCTAATCAGATCATTTTTCCGCGCCTTTCTTTCATTGTAAACCCCTTTAGCTTCCGTACCGCAAAGCTGCGCATCCGGTAAAAAAAATATACAATGCTTAGTGCTACGGGATCTGCAACTGCGATCCAAAGCCCCGTCGGTCTCTCCGTGTTAATTGTCGCCGCAGATTGAATGTACAGGCTGAATATACAAGGTTCATCCATAAATAGGCCGCTCCCGGAAGCTAGACTTTGTATTCCGACGAGTCGCCGGAGTCTCCTTTTCGGCTACGAAGGACAATCGCAGCTGGTCGCCTCAAGATCAGCAAATGACGATTATGCGTTTATGAAACGTATATCAAATTCGCAGTGACTAGATTCCATGAAATTCATCCATTATTCCTGCTTTTGCCTGTTAGACTTGCCGTTGGCACTGTTCGCTTCTCCTTCCAGTTTTCTGTTCTTTGCCTGCTCTCGGAGCTGGGCTTTCTTCAAGCTGGTCATTAACTGGCTCGACTGATATAGCCAACTTGCCTGAGATAAGAAATGTATATTTGTAATAATCTTTATAACCATATGGAACAATAATGAAAGGGGACGAGTCGAGGAAAACACTTACCACCATAATCATGCAGTTGATTAAAATTGGCACCGAAAAGACGACCGATATGAATAGCCCCTTTGAATCGAAATACTGCTGCCTCGAGAAGACCCTAAAAATAAAATGCAAAGATAATAAAATATTATAGGAATGCTTTGTTACATGAAATATAAGGACCAGGATCTTACATCCAATTTGTGGCTGCAACTTCATTGATCGTCTCCGAGAAGTAGACCAAGAGTACTAGAATAATGAAACATTTAATTATAATCGTTAATTGAACACAGCGATTCCATAATTTAAAATAATGAAGTAATCCATACAGAGAGCAAGGAAAAGAATGATTTGAAAATTTGCATGATTCCTCGTCATAACGGCTGTCATGGTGACGGCAATGTGAAACGTTAACAGAATCGCAAGCCATGGGTCTCTCCACTCGATCTGAAACAAGGCAAGAATCAGCAACTTAACTTTCTCAAGCCGTTTGTTATTTCCAAATAATGTCCCGAGCACAAATGAGACATATAAGAACAAACTATTAGATTCCTTTCCTTTTCAAAATAACTCAAAAGCTATGCTCACTGGTAACACAATGTACATCTACGGTACATTTCTACACACTCCATCAATAAAGTGTTAATAATAACTATCCTTGACCATGAGAAGAGTTGGCAGTAATCATCACTGCTTCCAACGACCGAAACAACGAAGCGGTTCAAGTAATTTCTTTCCCAGTTGCAAGTGGTGGTGCATTAATTTCATCGCAAACTTTACTTTCTTGCATTGTTTCTTCAACCACTGCCGTTCCGAAACGTTACCTTGAGCGAAATTGACGTCACCACTACATTTGCATACGTGATGAATCGGTGGTACTCTCGTAGGAAGATGATTACGGAGCGTGGTGGTACACGCTCTGAATTGAACACATACCAGTAACATCGTTAATACATTGCATAATTTAGCCCTGCGCTCTATCATGCCACCGTTTAACCACATTGTGAAACCGGTGCAAATGCAGCGGCCGTCAGGAAAGTAGCGTCTCTTTTCCGTGAATTTCCTAATGATCTTGGAACCGGCCGGTGACAATCGCCGATAAATCCGTGGATTCTCCGCTTCGCCTCGCCACCGCTTTCCTAACCTCACCAGCAATATTAGCAAGTTATAAACGAGTAGCAACGTCGAAGGGAATTAGCCTCGAAACTTACGCTTTGCAGGAAGGGCCAGACGCCGTCGATCGCGTCGGTCGCGACGAATCCTGGCTCCGGCATTATTTCTTACTGACTTGCGTTCTCCCGGATTAAGCCAGACGAGGCGTGTCTCTCGACGACGATATCGCGTCGCGCTTTCCACACATATGGATGTGTGTACACACAACAAAAATGCGACTCGCAATCGCCTCTGTGTGCGATGCGTGTGCGCCGAAAAGCGAGAATGAAGACTCGCGTCCTCCGCCCGGCGTCTCACAAAGTCCCACAGAGCGCGTCGAGTATCGCCCAGATTTCGCCGAGTGTCATACCAGGTCATACCATTGTAGATAAAGTCAAATGGAGCGTCACGAGTGTTCTCCCCTTACCATCAAAAGGGAGCAGTGTCGGTAAGCGTAGGTAAGCCACCACCGTCAACTGCCGCATGGTATTAGCATCACGAGTACGTGAGCCGCCAACGGCGACTGGTAGATGGTACCGCCATCGCGAGTGCGCGAGCTCCTATCAGAAATTCGTTGCGCCGCCCTTGGGGGCAAAAAACGGTGAAAGCTAACGTACGAAACCAGAGGGCAGCACAGGATGCGATCGCACGATCCTGCCCGTGAGCAATGTCCCAACTCATCTCTGCTCATTTCTGTCTCTGATCGTATAACCCTGCCCGTGAGCAATCTCCCAACTCATCTCTGTTCCCAGGTGCCGAAACCGTGGACAGCGCCATCTCCCCGAGCACTGCGAAACCCCCTAGCAACTGCGTCGGCCATTGCTATAGGTTACTCGAGTAGGAAAACTGCATTCCATAAGTTAAAACAACAGAAATGTCATTCATACTTCTGAACTCAGGCTAAATGTCGATTCTAATATTGTCTTCCTTAGGTTTCATCATAACTGCGCGATGAAAACGGGAAACCACTTCACTACATCGTCGTATTTTCATCCGCAGCTGACTACGATGACCGCGCGAAGAGGGGAGGGAGGCAACTGTTCCCAGCGATAATTAAAAGTCCCAGTGGTGACAATTCGTGAGTTAGTGGTATCTAAATGTGTGGTATACCTTTCTTTAGCTTTTCTAGATATTTTCTAACTAGGTTTCATTCAAAGTGAGGGCTTTTTAGCCCCTGTTGCAACGGCCGGCGGTGGGTCGGAGGCCGCCATTTTGTTTGAGTTACCATGGGGTGGCGTCCATCTTCCATTTGGAAACTTTATATATTCTGGGAAGCGAATATCCACGCGGCTTCGACACGGTCAATGGTCCTCGATTGCGAGTCTCCGTCTCCAATTCTGACGCGTTTTCCGGCAATCTCGGAGTCCTCGAGAGGGGGCAGCGCTTTATCGTACCCCAAGACGGGGACGAATGACGTGGACCCCTGATGTGCTCGATGTCTCGATACGAGTGCTCGATTGGACTTTGAGCGGTCAAAGATTGAGCCAAGAGATGCCAGAGAAGAGGAGACCGTCGCGGCCGTCCCGCGATCCAGATATATCGCGGTCGTCCATCGACGAGGATCTACCCCTAAGACTCGATCAGGAACCTCCAGGCGAGACTTCCGAGGCATTTCTCGACTCTTCTTCGCGGGACCAAAATGGCGTTCCAACTGGAAGACGGTCCCATCACGCCGGAAGTTAAGGCTGTCGCCGAAAAGCAGCTGCGCGAAAACGAGGAAAACATGAAAAACGGAATCGTCGCCCTGAAGAAACTGCTCGAGGGTGGGTCTCCATCTTTACTCTCGCAATACTATAAATTAATATTTTCTACATCTTATAAATTTTCTTTACGCTCCCCTTGCCGTTATCACGTATCAAAGTCACAACATCAATACTGAAATTTTAAGTCCCATGTTTTTACTTTCTAAGCTTTCTATACCTCACGCATGCTATATTTCCCATGAAAATCTCCATCTTTGCATTTATAAAATTAATACCGGAAATTTGGGATTTTCATGTTTTTCTTTTTTATCTTGCACGTTTTCTGTACTTTGCGCCGGATATATATATATTTTTTTTTTGTTGCGTTCAAGTCTTCGTATCAGCAATGTTCCGCTTTTGAGGAAAGTACTCCACCGTTATCATTAATAGTGGATAGAAAAGGGTGATTAGAAGTGGACGAAGCAAGTGGCTTTCGTTTTGAGGAAAATTCTATGTCATCTTTTGGCTGGGATTGGTTCGGGATGTGTCAGGCTGAATTTTTTAAGAGAATCGGGGAATTTTGAGAGGATGTCTTCGTGGATAACGACGGTCTTATCCTATGTCTTATCCGCTGCATATGGAGCCGATTCTCAGGTCACGCTCGGTCTTCCCGATTACGTTATCACGGCGCACTGCTTTCGGTCGATCGTTTTACTTATTTTTTATCTTGAATAGGCTCCTCCGATCGAGCCTTGACTTGGCGATCTGAAAGTTACATATAGATTCATAATTAATTGTAAGATTCGAAGCGATTAATATTCAGGAGTATAATAATTTTTTTAAACATTTTCGAGGAATTCCAAGAGGTCCAAGTCAGTCGGAAAGATTCCTCTGGACCTGGGCACTCGAGTTTGGAAAGGGGATCGGGTGGAATATCGATAACACAATCGATCTATGACCGCGCATGATAAGAGAGGGGCCTTACTGAACCTTGACTTTCGGGGGGGGAAAGAAATCCGATAGAATTTTTTCCGGCAAGTTCCATTCGGCGATCTAAAGGCTGCACTGCGTTTATTATCGCAAGCTATTTCGGTGCTTCCGTTAATTTTTTATCGAGCCTTCAATTACAACCATTATCGTAGACCTTTTTATACGTGTGGAAAAACAAGTGCTACGGGGAAATTACCGCGGTAATTCTTGCAATCCCGAGGGAGGACGAAAATGGAACGAAATCTCCGTAATTACCTTTGAAACGGGAAAGGAAAAAAAAAAAAAGAAGAATGGAGAATAACGGGCAAAGTTCTCGGTGCGTGATCGGTGATCGGCGATTTCCTTGTTACGCAAGGTCGCAATTGTCGCTGATAACAAATTACGGACAATAATGAAATTCTCATGAGAAACAATGAAAAGTGCACGCGGACACGCATCGGCAAAAGCATTTTTCTGCATTTTAAATGCAAATCTTGACAATGAAACATATTAACTGCTATTAATGTCGTTAGGTTATAGGTGCGGGGTATGTGTGATTAGGTTTTACAGCTTTTTCCCTGTTTTCTCGTTTTCACATCGCATTTGAAAATTGTATGCAAATCCATACGAGTCAGTCGCGCCTTTCTCGTGACGTGAGACGTCCTATCAATCGATCAAAAGTACAATCGTCTTCAACGAAGTAAACGAGCAAAGTTCAGAAACGCATGGAATGAAGTCACCGCGTTTTAAGTTCTTCGTGAAAATAAATGTTGACGCTTTGTTAATTTTGCGAAGGCATACTGACGGTGGATTTTTTTTTCACATACATCAAGATCGTCTATTTCCGCGTGAAGGTCGATTTTCTTTTAATTTTTCATCTGAAAGAAATCGTCATAACTTCCTGTTAATTTTTTGATGGTAAATTAAATTTTTCACGAAGAGCGATTTCCTATTGATTTTCCTTCGTCAATGAATCCTGATAATTTTGTTAATTTTTCGACAACGTAATGATGATGATTTTTTTTTCTCGCGTATGTCAAGGTCATCTTTTTCCGCGCGTAAGTCGATTTTCTTTTCATTTTTCATCCGATAAAAATCGTGATAACTTCCTGTTCATTTTTCGATGGTGAAATAACGATTATTTAATTTTCGCAGACGATAAGACCCTCTATTTCCGCACGGATGACGACTTCCTGCTGATTTTTCTTCGACCCTGCAAGTTCTACCCTGAGAGTGCGTTCGCCTTGATGAAGAGAGTCGCTCAATTCAAGGTGAAGCACAGTGCCCTCCTGGACAACCTGCTGCCACAGGACGAGAAGTCGGCCTTCCTCGAGAACAACGTGGTGAACGTCCTGAAGGACCGAGACGACAAGAGACGAAGAGTCCTCCTGGTGAACTGCGGGAAGTCATGGGACCCCTCAAAAGTCAGCGCCGATCAGATGTTCCGACTGTTCTACCTAATCCACGAGGCCGCCATGTTGGAGCCAGAAACGCAGGTTCTTGTCCAAACTCAGCCCGAATTTCGAGGGAAATCATGGATTTTAACGCTTGAAATAACGTGGAAATCGCAAGCAGAAATCACTGTCACAATTTTAAGGCCGAAGGTCACTTATCACTGAATCGTTTATCATATGAAATCAAAGGCAATCAGCCCTTAGGGAAGGAAATCGTTTTCCCTGGTTTCCAAGTGACTTCTTCTCTTTTGTCTCCCGGACCAAAATACGAGTTTAATCCGACTAATCTCCTGTAATCTCCATGCGTACACTTGCCGATCGAACTTTGCTTCGTGACACATGCACGAGTCGATACAAGTGGCTGTATCGATAAGAGATAGCGGGAGGCCTTGATTGCAAGGTGTCAGGTTCAATTCTCTGTTTGGCCTCCCCTAATCGGTCAATATACACGGGGATAGAGATGTTAATATTTACCGATTGCAGGTCTTCGGGACGGTCGTTGTCATGGACTTTGACGGGTTGTCTAGGAAGCAAGTCATGGGACTGACGCCGTCCTTCAGCATGAGACTTCTCAACTTCATCCAGGACGCCATGCCGCTTCGCCTTAAGGAGGTAAAGTTAATAATTAAAATAATTAGAATGATTTGAATTATCTAAGTAATTAAAATATAGATTAAATCCGAGCTCCTACACGGTACTTTTTCCCACCGGGGTCGTGGCAAGACCTTCCTCAGAAACGACGATAACAGCAATCATCGACGTTCCTTGCAGGTGCACATAGTGAAGCAGTCTCTCCTCTTCAACGCGGTGTGGCAGCTCTTCAAGCCCTTCGTCAGGGAAAAGCTGAAGAAGCGAATGCACTTCCACGGCTCGCAAATGTCTTCTCTTCACGCCTTCATGGCACCGAGCCATCTTCCAGCTGATTACGGTGGCCAATTGCCGAAAATGGATTACACAGGTGCCGATTGGTACCCGGCACTTCTCAAAATCGAGGACAGAATCAAAGGTGCGTGAATGTATCTTCCATTAATAATGAAAAGTTCTGAGACAATGCGGCTGGAAAGTGGAGATCATGAATCGTGCTGCACTCGGCGATGCACTCGTATCATTGCGCCCAGGATGATTCATTACCCTATCACTCGGATGTTCCGCAACTGCTCTCCGTAAACATGATATGCCGTCCCAATTACTAATTTTGTGATGGAAAAGAGTCCAGGAGATATTTTTATCACCTCCTGAAATGAGACAACTAGAGTTATTAATTATCGAGGAAAAGCCGACGACCGATTTAATTCCCTCGCGATATTCATACAATCTTCGATTTTTATCGTTGCAGAATGGAACTCCTATGGATTCCGCAAGCAGGAATAGACTGAAGATCTTCTTTTCCCTCCACTTTCTCTATTTTTCTTAAGGTAACTCTTAACAAGTGTACATCACGGTCCGTGAGCGTCGACGTTAAGGATTTTATACGTGTATTTAAAATTAGCCGCCATTAGGCCAGGTTAAATAAATTGTTCACGACGGATTAATAAAATGTGATACTTCTCTTGAGAAGAAATAAAGTACAGGTGACTGCATATGTAAAGACAAATCGCGTACGGTTAAATCGAGTTCCATTACCTTGAGTCGATTTAATCTGCATAGATCGGTTCGCACAGATTTATAACCACTTATCATTACATGTGTAACCACTTCTACGTTTTCTTTATTTTTTATGGACGAGTTGCTGACTTTGCCTCGTGACATATCATGTGGCCTTGCCCTCGTGCTCATGAATGAATATGGAAAGTATTATTTGCGTTTTTTGAAAATGCGCAAAACCAGAATGTAAGGAAAATATCACAGAAAATCGATCCATTACACAATGTTCACTAACATTGACAAGATCTATTTTAAGTATGCCTAGGTAAAAAAGTCATTTGCAACGGATTAGTCAAATACGATTAAACGGATTAATAACCACGCGTTAATAAATGGGAAAATATGAATGATGTTTTCCGAAGACTATTAAAGACTAATTTCGACATTTTTAATAGTTTCTTTCCGATTTTGGAACTTCCTAGCCACGATAAGACGTTCAGCACCGGTTTGATTACAATGTTCATCAACATTGATAAGACTATCTTAAGTACGCCCAGGTAAAACAAATAGTTTCAAATAGATGAATAAAATGCGATTAAAGGAATTAATAACCACGCGTTCATTACCGAATTCCGAAAAATGTCAACATTTCTAGTGGTTTCTTTCCGATTTTGTAATTTCTTGGCCACGCTAAGGCGCTCATCGCCGGTTTGATTACAATGTTAATTATCACTCGCGGGACGTGGCCCTCATTTTAAATAACCAGGTATTCTCTTTGACATTAGACCCCTTTTAAAATTCGATCGCGTGAGACGGCGTACTGCTTCAGGATCCTCCACAGTTTCGAAGTGTCACGCCGTCCAAGTGGGGAAACCTGGCCGAGGTTGAAACCTTCTCCGGTATTTCACGAGCGGCCAGTTCACCACGAGACCTCGCGGTGGTCCGATCATTTCCTTTCTCGAAATACCGAGTTTAAAGTAGCATAAGTGATAGTTTGTATATTACCCCGGCAATTCGTCCCTCCTCGATCTCTAAGAGCGCTCTCGAAGCAGCCGCGAGATCCGCTGCGGAATTAAATTCCCATAGGAATTCCGCGCGGAATTCCTTCCCAGTGGGAGCAGGAAAGTGGCTCAGGCGAGGCTGGTCTCAAAGGAAATCCCGCACAGGTGAGTTCTTTCCTCCTCCTCCTCGACGTCACTATTTTATATTACTATCAATAAGTCATAACGAGTACCATCCATAATTATACAAATTTTTCCCAATCATTCCCTCGCAGGTTGCTAAAAATTCAGCCGCGTTCAAGACGCTCCCGAATCGGCGATTCCGATTACAATTAACGTAACAGCTTTGCGCAATGCCCACTGAATTGCAGATCGAACGATTTCATTAACGCTTCGTCGGAATTCCTTTATCAAAACCGGGGGTCGGCCTTGCAGTGAAATTTCCACAAGGTTAGTCGATATTATTTTTCATAATTTCGGTTAGGGGAGTAATCACTGACGGATCGCTTTTCAGATTTATCAGATTTTACTTATTCGCTGACTATTGATGACGAACGATAGCTTATCATATATCGAAATTCCAGGGTGTAAAATCAGATCGTCCCAATTTCCAGTTATCACTGGCCCTGGTTTATACCTAATCGCAATTTTAATCGATTTTGAGGAGAAGTCGGAGTGAAAGGAAGAGGAAGGAATACTCGCAATGGCTATTCCGGAAATCGCTGCAGCTGCAAGTGCAAATGCTTTAAAGGAACGACTGAAAACCTCCCCGAAACTTTACATCGGCGAGACAGAGTTCGTATTTCAACCCGTAGAGGAGATGGATGAGTTTTTTACGGAAAAAGCACTAAAGGAGCTGAGAGAGACGCCGGAAATCCGGGAGGAAGGCTATAAGGCTCTGAAGGAATTGCTGAAAGGTATTCATTGGTTGATTAAAAGTCCAATTTTGGAAAAAAATTCGGTCTTTGTTGTCTTCAACGGGGCTCGGGACGACTTGTCAAAACGTTTCAAGACCACTTTGAAACCTGTTTCTTCCCCGGTAATACTGCTGTGTAACCTTGGGCATTACTTTCTTTTTATGCTCCGATTCGAAGGACAATGTCCGGAGCTCTTGGACAAAAAGTCCGAAAATTCGTGGAATTTCGCGGAATTAAATCATGAATGCCGATTTTCGTAGGAGTATTAATTTATCGAGTACCGAGTAAGAATTTCTGCGGCTAAACGTCCCCCTGAAATTCCACTGAATAAAAGACGGTCGTTTAATTAATGAATTATTTTTAACAGTGGTGGTTTACTTCGAAACAGGTTTTGCAAATGTTCCCTTGAAATTCTATTGAATTAAATATAATTGTTTAGTCGGCGTGTTATTATTATTATTTTTTTAATACAGGTTAATTGCGAAACAGACTTCAAGTGGTCGATCATTGTCGCAGTTACCCTTCGACCTCTCGATGGAATCTTCAATCGAATGTCAAAGTTCTGAAACCCTAACCGAATTATCAGAGCGAAAAAAATCTGTGCGAAAAATACGACGTGCAAAATAACTCGAATTCGAGGTGCAATCAATTAATCAATTTAATTTGAAGAGAGATCGAACGCAAGGATCACATCTTCAGCATCGACGCACCCGTTCCACATTTTTCAGTTTCCCTTTCAGTCGGACAAATCTCCGGCAATCGAGACCGGATTTTCGAAAATAATTGAACGCCGATACCACATTCGAGGGGCGTAAAAATTCATATCACACGATAGCATCGCGGTGTGATTTTGAAATCGATCGACTCAGATTCCCTGCAATCGGGGGCGGACCGTGGAAATTTTCAATGCACCCAGCAGCTGAATTTTCGAATTCTAGGTCGACGATAAAATCCGAAATGCATAGAGAAAATGAAAGAACAATACAAGACAACAACGAGTAAACTGAAAACGATGAAAAACGGCATTCCTCGCGCAAGATTGCACCATAACGGGTCGTAAAATGTAGAAAGGAAAGACAAGCAGCGTCGCTTTCTCAGTTTTACTTTCGTTTCCCTCCTCGATGCAGTCGCGAAAATTGCAGGTGTACGTGCAGGTAAAAGTGTCAGAGTGCAGTGTCGAGGTTGCATTTAGAGTACCGGGGTCTCTGAAAGATGCATTCGAATTTACGCGCCACTTTCAAAAGGCTCTTCCGTTAATCCTCGAGTCATCGGGGTAATTTCTATTTTTAATTGTCCTGCCCTGCAAGGAAATATTTCCCGAGTTAACGGATCGCTCTGTCGAGCTATCCTGAGCTCCTCAGCGAATTTCCAAAGTCACGTCTAGCGAGTTGTGCAACTGCGATTTCCTGCCGTGCACTCGAGTGCATCCGATGCAGCGCAATATGCGTGCAAGTATACTTACTCGCTCTGAAAAGCAAACAGAGTTGAGAGCGAATTTTACCCCCGATTCCTCGGGGATATTTGCAAAAGAAACGTTATGGCAATTCAGGTTATTCGGCCGGATTCCGTCATGATTTCCCAGTGGCGATCAGCTGCACTTCTGATGCACTTTTGGTGCACTTCTATTCAACCATCCCGCGGGAATAAATCGTGCGACATTCACAAGCACAAGGGAAAGGAATTCTGATTAAAATTTCATTGCCACGGGCTAATCTTTAATAATTCTTTCCCACAGGTGAGCCCGACCTCTACCTGCCCACGGAAGAGGAATACCTGAAAAAGTTCCTAAGGCCTTGCAAATGGTACCCGAAAAGTGCGATGGAAATGGCAAGCATAAAGGAAGACCTTGAAGATATTCAAGAGTAAGGGAATAATTTACAATGAATCTTTTTTCCATTTACAGATAAAACGCTTTTATCGTTACCGGCTTTCGCATCCACGGATTTGCAATAACTTGGTGCCGAGCATGAATCGAGAAATTTTCGTTTCCGGTATTCTGACTCCAATGCCCCTGAGGTTAGAGGATGGGTGCAGACTATTGTTAATAGAGAGTGGAAGAAAGTGGAAACCGAAGGAAATTAGCCTGGAGCAGATATTAAGGGGAGTTATGATAATTCTCGAGGCCGCCATGGCGGAGCCGATAACGCAGGTATTATCTTAAATTGAATCCTTAAATTGTGATTCCCTGATCATTGCTAAATTATTTAAAATCGGTTTGCATTATATTCAATTGAATCCTTGAATTTTGATTGCTTGATCATTGCCGAATTATTTAAAATTCCTTTGTATTATATTAAATTGAATCTTTGAATTTTCATTCCTTTATCATTGGTGGCTAATTTTAAAATTTCTTTCACCTCCATCAAAGATATCCGGGGTCCACGTGATTTTGGACATGGACGGGCTCTCTTTGAGTCAAGTGACGTATTTCAGTCCGAGCTTTGCAAGTGCAGTTTTAGAGTGGGTCCAGAAATGCGTTCCATGTCGACTAAAGGGCGTACACGTAGTGAACCAGCCCTATATCTTCAACATGGTCTTCGCGATATTCAAGCCCTTCCTTCAGGTACCTAGTAGAACCTTCTCTCGGTTATTGTTTGCGATATTAATTTAACATGTTTGGCTCCCCCCAAGGAGAAGCTTCGCAATCGATTGCACTTTCACGGGACGAACAGGCAAACACTTCTGTCGCATATAGGTGTGACAGCTTTGCCGACCAAATTCGGAGGAAATCTGAAAATTCCCGAAGAGCCAGTCGGAGAGACGCTTTGGAACTACTTTTGCATTTTCGAGGAGGCCTTTCAAGGTAAACCAAATCTTTTTACAGCATTTAAGGTGATATAAAAGGATCCTTCTATATATATATTAAACGTTAAAATATTTATAAAACTTATCTCCAAACTGGGCGCGCCGAATTATATCAAACTTCAACATGTGATTATGAAAGTCCTAAGAAAGAACTCGGTGATCAAGAAATTTCATATTTTTTTATAAATATGTATTCTTGGTTCTGGTCAGAGATAAATAGAAAAAAATTGTTTATCAAAAAATGAAATTTCACGGAACTTCACAAGTTTTAAATGATTCGGTACACAAAGTTTGGAGAAAAGTTTTATCAATATTTTGACGTTTTATATGTATGGAATGGTTTTCATATCGCCTTACAATTTTTTATGCGATGCTTAATCATTCTTCCTGTTTCTTCAGCATCAAGTAAATGCGGTTATCCACCGAAGGAGCTGTGAAGAAAGAATCTCTAGGTTTCGAGGAATTGTCTTCGTTGGTGGTTTCGTATCTTCAGAAATACACACAGAAAAGAAAAAAAACTAGTACCGAGTGGTAGACTTTTTCATACTTGAAGAGTCACTCGAGGTGTCGATCTATTCCGATCGGCGAATCGCTTTTATACTCACGTGATAACGCTCACTCAACTCGGTATCAGCTAAAATCGGAGTCTTAGATAAGGATTTCTTTTCAATTTAAGGAAATAAAGCCCGGCAAGAGATTTGAGAAGACTTGATAGGTGAGACAGGCCACTTAACTATTTTCTTCTTCAACTTCGAGAGGCTTATCCTACCGCCGAGAAATTCCGACGACTCGCTTAAAACAACTTGACTTTATTAACAAATCGCCGAAAGTTATCCGAGAAAATTGAAGCACTGCTAATTGTAAAGGTCGAAGAGCAACAGGAGATAGTTAAATAATAATCCTACCAGAGGAACTTCAGGAAGCGTCTCCGCTTTTTCGAAAAAGGAAGTGCGGGAAGTTCCACCGTGACGATTGAAAATTTTAAATACAAAATCCTCCTAAAAATTAGGTCGAAAATTGATATTGCTAGTCCTCGCCGTCGTGCAAAATCTTGCGATATTCGCGTTAATTATGACATTCAACTTAAGTGGCGAACTTCACTTTCGCGGCACTTCGCGAGATTTCAACGGTATAAAAAAATATAGTAAACGTAATAAAAACTCGCAGCTAAAGCACCTTGTGTCGCTAGGGCGTGCAAGGCGATAAGGGAGAAATAAATTTAACATAAATAGAGCAAACCGAGCAAACTTATCACTCGCTCCGTCGATAAGGTGGACGAACATGAATCGTTATCGATTCTGTGAAGAATCTAAGAAAAAAAGGAAAGAGAGAGAGAGAGGCTTCCAAATTCGCAGCCGAAGCAATAGCGAATTAATTCCACTTATTTCTTCTTGTACCCGTAGGAGTTTATCGCTGAAAAAGAAACGATAATTATTAGTACCTCGAATCATAGACTGATGATAACTTATCGTAAATTCTAGGTATAAAGTGAAGCCTCTCCGAAAGAAGCGTACTTTTTATTAATTTCTAAGGAATCGATGGAAGATAGCACTGAGGAAAAAAGTGAATTGACTGAAAAAAAAAGATATGCATTGTTACAACAAAAGCTTGCGTTCAAATAGTAGGAGTAAACAAAATTCGTTTAATCGACAATATAATTTTCCCTCTCGACGGAATAATTATTTCTTGCGATTATGTATGACTCAGGCAACAGTCTATATATGTTTAAGTCAGTTAATCTTTTTTTCTCAGTGAAGAAATATTATTTTCAAGTAATTGGAAATTACCTTCGTACTCCTTATCGCATTTAAGCAAAAGTTCGAACCACTGAGGCCCGGTTACTCTAGGAATTTGCAAAGTGCCTCCATAACAATCCGGCAGGCACTTAGGGGAAATATACTGGTGCAAGGATTTACGATCCGTGCCGTGGAAGATGATCTAAAACAGATAATTAAGCCTGAGTTACCATCCAACAATTATTATCTTAAAACCCATCAACCGATATCGCGCAAGAACTAGTCCATGTTAAAATCTCTCGCTTAAGGTGATACGAAAGTGGCGTGAAAAATTCTCGTTGTAAAACCTTTCTGAGAACTGGACGAGTCTAATCGTTTCAAACTGAACAACGCGAATATGGAGGATATAAGGAAGGTCCTGCCCCTCCTGAAATTTCAATTTTTGCAAAGGTTCGTTCCTAGATATTTTGAAAATGATTGATAAAAATTGACATTACACGGGCGTCAGGACCTTCTTTAGGGTCTCCACGTACAGGTGCCACTATCCTATCATCTTAAAGGAAAGTGAACCCATTTATGAATAAATGCCCAGCCACGAGTTCTAAAGATAACCCCGGCGAATCATTAAGGGTGCATGTCCAGGAAATATTCGACCTCGGCCTCATCTTTGAGATATATTTACCCACCGGTGGATAAATAATGCGCAAACGGGGCCTCGCCCCCAAAATCGCCTTTAAATATTGTTCAACATTTATCAAAGACTTCCGCAAATAGCTCCATCCGACAAGCATGACCATAGACAGGTAATTCAATGGTCCTTGGATTCTTACTCTGCTCTTCAGCTTCTCCCTGAGGAAGGGCTTGAAGAGGGCGAAGACCATGTTGAAGACGTAAGGTTGATTGACAATGTGGATGTTCTTGATCCTGAGAGGAACGCTGTCCTGCAGCCAATCGACGATCCTTTTGGCGAACGGAGGAGTGAACTGCCAAGTCTGTTGCAATGACAACCCGTCCATATCGAAAATGACGATGGCCCCTGCGATCTGTGACGTGGGCTCCAACATGGCGGCTTCTAGATACAATACGCAGCCCTTGAAGACCTCGTCTAACGAGCATTTATTGTGCTTCCACTTTTTCCCCAGCTCGATGATGAGGATTCGTCGGCCATGTTGGTCCCGGTTCGGCAGCACCGTCAGGATATTCTGCTCGAAGATATTCTTCTCCCGACTCGGCTTCAACCCATCGTAGACATTTGCATGCTTCACCTTGAAGCTGTAATAATTCTTCACGAGCTTCAGGGCCGATTCTGGATAATACTTGGTCGGTCTCAAGAACCTGATGAGCCAGGCGTCGTTCTCCAGGGGACACAACAGGTCGGTCTCACCTGGAGGAAAAAGTTAAAAATTAATTCTTCATTCGCAGTACCTCCTGCTAGTCGATGTTTAACATAGAAAAATAGAACGCCATTTTTTTTTATCTTCACAAAAGTATTACTATTGACATTAATGTTTATATCGAGATAATGTCCGCGAACGTGTTCGCAGGTGTTAACGCGGATTTTTCTCATTTTCGGCGAAAACAGTTGAAAATAATTAATGACGTCTAATAATTCTCTTTAATTTTTAGGTTTTTTTTTTTAATTCATTTCCAGGAGTCCAGTTTTTAGAAGACGAAGGTTTCACCTTTTAGAAGCTCCCGGAACCTGTCCACGGCTTCCTTCTGGACTTCCGGGGTCTCTCGGAGTTCCTTCCTCGCCACTTCCTGAAGTTCCGCACTCGGAGGGCCCAACTCGAACTCCAAGGTGAAGTCGCCGAGCTTAATAGACGGTAACTCGTCCAGGTCGGTCAACATGGTCTCTGGAAAAACGACACATACATGTACTCCCCTTCGTTTAAATATTTACCTATGCAAAACGAAGAAAAACAAAAAGAAGAAGAAAATTAAAGACGAGATTCTCCTCGACCGTTAAGGCGTCATTGTATTTATTGGGTTATTCTATTGTACCATGTAATTTATTTATTATCAGTCCTTAGGACGTGAATTATTTTTCCACAACTGTCAAGAGCCATTCTTTTCCAGGATTCTTCCTCGCTCGGAACTTTCCGATCTTCAGGGCCGCCGAAGATCATGGGGCGATCGATCAGGGTCGAATGGGATTTGCGTCATCGGCTTGAGACTAATTTCTGAATATTTCATAAGCGGAGATCAATATCCGCCAGCCTCCATGAGCACACGAGCATGAAATGCTGATGGAAGAACGAAGAGGTTTATCTAATTAATTAATTCATCCATATTACCGCATTTCTATTGACCTCAGCATCGACTTTTGCGAATATTAATACCGATATTAATTTATAACATTTTATTCAGAGCGCCATTTTGCAGGTCTCCGGTATCAATCTTCATGGATTCGAGCTCGAGTCTTTTTCATCCGGAGACTGAGATTAACGCCGAAGAAGTATTTCGATGTCACAGGGTGATTGATCCTCTGCATAATTTCAAGATCATAGATCCTCGGATCAAGGTGCGTCATTTGCGTTACCTCATCCGAGTGGGTAATGAGAAAATGAAATACAAATTTTCCGTCAGTCCCGTTCCGCAGGAAATCCGTGGGATTTGTTCAGGAATTCTCCCCGATGTTTTCGCAAAGTCTCGCGTGTCAATTGACATTTCGTAATCCGCCGAATGTGGCTCTGCAGTGTCGACACCTCCGGCTATGTCTGCAGTTGTGGCGATTTAACGAGGTCGTTGTTGGCCCAAGTTATGTTAGCCGATCACGTAATAGTCGTCGAAGGTATACCTTGGACCTTGCCGGTCCTACAAATGAAGGAAATCGTCGCCTGACGTACCTTCGAATCTGTCGAAAGTTGAGTCCTCTCTTCACACCTCGAAGAGTTCACAAGCAAAGGTACCCAAGAAATAATTTCCTTCGACCTTTTGCAACTTACGAAAATTTTGAAAAAATTCTTACCGATAAAGAAAGCTCACCTAGATCAAGAAAAAAAAATATACGATACAAAAAGAAATGCGTACGAGCCCTGTGAAAAAGAATTCCTCCAAGCGCGAAACGGGTGAAGGCACGGAGAATTTCGAAATAAATTTTTTTTCGAGCCCTTCCCCCCTGTCGAAAATTCGGAAAAAATTTCTATAAACGGAGAAGGTCTTCCTGAAGGTAGAAAAAAAAAACTAAATATGAGGATAAAACATTTTATCTCTCAGGCGCCGAAGATGGCGTGCATGATTCAGCTCCAAAGATCAAGGCCCCGGCTGCCTGCTAATTCCAGTCCTCGAATCGCGGCGTTCGGGAAGAAGTGAACAGGGATTGGCAAGGTGCAATTTGTGTTCGAAGTCGTTGCGTAAAACGTGCACTTTGGATGTCTCTTTCAGGATGCGACATCATCGAGAGTCTTTTCCCTCCATGCGAGGAACTTACGTCACGAAAGAGCGGTCTGCGAAATTGAAGGAGAACTCGAAGGCCTCTTAGTCCTTCGTCCAGAACTTTTTTAGAATAAATCTCGATAATCGATCCCCGTGTTCGAGATTACGTCCGTAATTTCCCCCCCCCCCCCCCGAGAATATTCCCCGGGCTCTTTTTCCTGCACTTTATGCACCGGCATTTGCGTCACCGGGAAGAGTCTCCTCAGCACGTGGTCGGAATTTGGAGTCGGTGCAATTTCCATTTCGGCTTAGAAAGTGTACTTAAAAGTCCGCGTACATCTAAACCGCCGCAACATGCGAGGGAATTTATATTCCATAAAGTCGCCGACTGCCGCACGACCTATCAGGCGTTCCATTTTCTTTTTTCTCTCCCTTTATTCCCGCCACGCAACAACATGATAAGAAGGAAGAGACAAAGCCGCGACGTAGCTTCCGCAAAAACTGAAACTTCTTCCTCCACGTGTATATCTAACGAATTTCCAATTCCCTCTTGACCATCGTATCTTCTTTTCGTCTCTTTTTTCTCTCATTTATGACGTCTATCGTTCGCCATTACGTCCGCGTTTTTTTGGAGTACCTGTCAGGTTAAGGGAAGGACGTCACCGAAGACGAATTAAAGGTATCCACGATTTGCATAACTCGACATGTACATCAATACGTATTACACGTGCACATACAGGTTTACATGGGACCGTGGATAAAAAATAATACCTGTCGAGAACGCGTTTTTTTCTCATTATCAACTTTGATCCTCACGTTACAAAGATCAGATGGGATTTAATCTTTGATCCGGGGAAAAAACGCCATCGCGAAGGTTTCATTGTGAAATCGTCCAATTTCCTTCCTTACATAAATCTGCGATAACATGGGTCAGTACAACCTAACAATTCGCCGATAATTATTTAAAACGCGTATCCGATCAATATTCCGATTTTTTTCAGACAATGGGGAAAGAGGACAAGGAGAAGGCGAGATCGATCGTATTATTTTCCGGATTTCTTGCAGTTGCCGAGAGGTGAATTTGTAGCGAATCCAGGATCATGAAAGATGCATGCCATCGGATGCATTACTCGGTCCAGTAATTTGCGACCGAGAACCAGTCGGTTAATGCATCAGCAAATATCTCGTCTCGCCCCATTTATTGTCACCGAGCACTGCGAGTTCGGGATGCAGGACGACCAAGGATATCGTCCACATTTGGATCTCCCTCCAACAGCACCTCTAAATCGACTTAATTTGCATTTGACCCAGGATTATCAAGTCTTACAAGTCTATTTTCATCGTTAAAAATCGAACAATAGGCCGTGGCCATAACAAATACCAAGGATAATTCTCCTGAATGAATTTTCCTTTGCAATTTTTCGTTTGATCATGATGCCATGAATTTAGAGGGCATTACATGTTAAGTAAAATGTCGGTTTATTTTATTTTTTTTATTTTATTTAATTATTTTCATCGTTTCTAAAAATCGAACAATAGTACGTGGCCATAATAAATACCAAGGATAATTCTCCTGAATGAATTTTCCTTTGCAATTTCTCGTTTGACGATGACGCCATGAATTTAGAGGACATTACTTGCCGAGTGAAATTTCGGTGAAATTATTTCGAGTTTCTCAAGATTTCTCGAAACCGGGGAAAAAGTAGCCGTTAAAAGCCAATTATCGGGTTCGAGGAAGCGATTAGGCGTTTAGGAACTTTCGACAGATATCGATTTACAAATGGCTACTCTCCGAAGAGTCCCGGTCACGTATGCTCTGAAATTCACATTTCCGTGATTAGAATCGAGGAGTGTATTAAAAGTACGGAGCGTGGGAGTATCTCGACAATTTTTTAACCGTGGTTTTCAGAGGGATAGGATTCATTCGAGCCTACTCGGCCAAGGTGGGCAATTAATCGGAGAGGAATTGCGTCAGGAGTCTTCGTGAAATAAGAAAAGCTTAACTTCCTCGCTGAACCGGTCTGTGGAAAAAGTTCATTAACGCAACCCCGAGTATAATGAATGCTGGTTGGTGAAGGAGAGGCATAAAATAATATATACGTCAGATTTAAAGAAATAAGGAAAAAAATGTCAGCGGGTTTCTACGGGAGATGAGGAAAATGGTCGGATTTCACTCCTTGTCGCGAAACTAGACCATATTCCTTCCACAACATAAGTGCTGTTTTTCGAGACTGCTACTTCGCTGGTTGACAAAAGGATGGGCAATAAAAATTCAGGATAAAAAAGTGTGCCAAGCTTGAAACATTGTTCGTCAGCATTTGTGCCGTTTTCGCTGATTAGCAGAAGGATGGACAATACAAATTTACGTTGAAAATGTATGCCAAGCACAGAGGAAAAAGACTGAGGCGGTCCGCCCTTCGCACATGGTCCGAGCTGGAGGCGGCCATTTTTAAATGCCCCGTCCAAGAGACCTCGTGCGAAAACTCCTCCTTTTCATTCTCTTTAACGTTTTCGATAATATCCCAGTTTTGCAAGGATATTCCTGAATGAATTTTCCTCAAGGTAAAAAACCGCGAAATGACGCCCCCTGAAATGACAATTTTATTCTTCGGATTGACGGGCGCAAAAAAGAATGGTTTAGCTATTCGCGCGTTAAGCGACCGTTAAACGTTTTTCCCTCCATGGTTTTGAATATTTTAAGCGTTTATTCCTGACTTACAACTTCTCGACGGTATTCATTTGCGTTACCACCGGTTCTGCCGAGCACCTCGTTAAGGTATTCATTAATTAAGGTGACGTTAAGAAATTCGTCTCCGCGAAGTGACTCTATACTCGCCGCTTAGTCATAGCCAGTAGTTAACTTGTAACCGCAACATAATACGGCAGTACCCTCGGCGAGTCGCAAAACATTAAATCGCCAACATCAAAACAAGCAGACTAAGACATAATTGACTTTCCCTTTCAATGACACTGATTCGATGCGCCGTGAATACGCGGTCTGATTACGCATCAGAAAAATGGCCACGACCCCTTAACAAAAACCGCAACTATAAACCACTACATCCTTAACTACTACGGCCTTAAAAATTAAATTCACGAATTTAAAACCATTATTCCTCATTAATTTAATTTTCATTCTAACATCATACCACTAATTCACGGATACTAAAGATAAATCGTAAATTCAATTTTTACTTATTTTATCGCCCTTTGTTTTTCAGTATTGCAACTGAATCTTTTTAATTTCCGGATTAACTAATGTTAAAGCATTAATTGCTCTCGCCACTTACTCAGATTAAGCGCCATGGTTCCCTAATTGTTTCCACGAACGTCCTCTTTTTATCCTCTGTTGACGTGCGACGCCCACCGCAGGTCGACGTCAGATACCGACGCCCGTCGTCGGGAAGGTTTAACCGACGATGACACGAACGGGAAACGCGACGGGGCATCCGGGCCAA
Organism: Orussus abietinus; assembly: GCF_000612105.2. Classification (NCBI taxonomy): domain Eukaryota; kingdom Metazoa; phylum Arthropoda; class Insecta; order Hymenoptera; family Orussidae; genus Orussus; species Orussus abietinus. The sequence goes on from NW_019396002.1 coordinate 939,891, forward strand.
AATGCTGGAGCCCCTAATGGCGCGGAGGCTTATATACTCTGGGACCGCAGCGGCTGGGCCTCAGGGTCGCAGGGGCCGCTCTGATTGGTCGGGGCCTTGCCGACCGCTCCGGCGCGTCGGCACGTGCGCGCTGCCTTGCCGACTGACCGCCGGCGCGGCGCGCGCACCTTATCTCTATGACCGACTGACTGTCAGTCACGTGGTCGCCGCGCACGCGCAAAAGCGTCCCCATCAAGATTCAAATCGCGGCCGAAAATTTCCCGCCTCCATCACGAGCAAGAACGAAAAAAATGAACTCTATTTATTAAGGTGTGATATATACATACCGAAAAGTCCAAATATTTATAAAACTTTTCTCCAGCCTGGGTGCACCAAATTATCTAAAACTTTAACACGTGATTATGGAGGCTCTAAGGAAGAACGCGCTGCCCGTGAAAATTCATTTTTCAAAAAAAGGAATTTCATGAGCAGCGCGTTATTCCTTAGAGGCTCATAATCACGTGTTAAGGTTTCTGATAATTCGGTGCACCCAGTTTGTAGAAAAGTTTTATAAATATTTTGACTTTTTGTCATGTGTATATATCAGACTTCCATATCACCTTAAGGCAATACGAAAGTGGCGTCGAAGAACCTTCGTTCGTGCACCTTTTCTTCAAACCAAACATATCGAGTCGTTTGAAACTCTACAACGTGAATACGGAGATTATAAGGAAGAGATTAGATTTAAATGAAAAAATTTGTTCGGCGATGATCAGGCCAGGAAAGGAAAGGAGATTGATTCAATAAACGTCTTGCTCAATTTTTTCAGCGATGTCACGTGTCGGCCATTTTCGTGACTTTCAACGACCACTGAGAGGTGTAATCAACGGATCGCTCGAAGACGTGACGGTTTTGGACATGACAATCGCATCCTCGTGCGGATCGAAGGATGCAATGTCAATTTGTTGACGGTGCATTGTTCAAAGATCGCATCGGATAAATTAAGTTGACGATTAGGAAGCTGAAATGCAAATGTGCAAGGTGTTGCAGTAGGACGCACTCGGGACCTCATCGATTGCATTATTCTCAGTCGTGAGATCCAGTCTACGACCGAGGGTTAAGTGACACTCGCAATTCGATTAGCATGCTAAGAATACTTAGTGAACGGTGGACTGTCAATGTTAACTGCATTTCCTTCATTTGAAAGTCGAGCCAGATCGCCTCGAAGCTATAATCGACTCTAGCGAGGTGGACTTGCAAAATTCCGGCACAGGATCTTTAAAGATAGATAAGATTGCGTCGCATCTCTTATCACGGTGAAATAGTGCAAAACGAGGTGAAGTGCACCTCTATGATGTAAAAGAGGACGACTTCGAATGATCGATCTCGTTTATCACAACCGAGTGAAATTAGCGTGGAGTGACGTACACTCAGTGTGCACCTTTGTTCTTAAAAGACGTCAGAAAATTGTGTCCGATTAGGCTCATCGATTGTTATTTTAGGAATTATTAGCAAGAGTAGTGGCACCTGAGATGTGCGAAATTATCGGTCCCTTATTATTTGTCGTTTCAAAAGGTATTAGTAAAAGTAAGTCGTTTATTATTTAGTGTTTCAGGAATTATTAGAATGCCGAACTATTTGACTCGAGATATGCAGCCGTGTTGGAGCATGAAAGTGATTCCCTTATAGTCTCTGTTTTCTCATTATAATGTTCGAAATGATCCGAATTTGATGTTTTCACGTTTTCATATATGTAGAATGACTCTTTGATAACACTTTAAGGGTTGAGAATGAATGTATAAGAGGTTATGTATGCAAGGAAAAGGCAGACTTACCGGTCACACTTTTTCGGAGCTGATGCCCCGATCGAGTCTTGAGTTAGCGAAGATTTTAAGGCGGACTCGCGTGACGATTTTTAAGGCGAAATCGCGTAAAGACTTAAAGGCGAAATCGCGCAAAGATTTTAAGGACCGGCGGGAAAATTTGAAGGCAAACTCGCGCTGGCAACGATTTCGAGGAGCAGTCGCGCGATGGCGTGACTCTCGCGCGGCAGAGACGACGCGGACAACACGCACTCGCGGAAACGCGTGCGAGTTACGAGCGAAGTAGCCTATATAAACCCCGGTGGGCGAACTCCCGTCCTGACCTCGGACAGAACCACTTCGAGCAAGGTGGGGACCACTCCCTCCAGGTAAGTATCGATTAACAATCAATTGTTCCTCGATAATCGAAGCGTCAGCCGGTAAGGTAGGTTCCCGGTAAGGAGCAGGTTGAGCGAAGTCAGGGTCGGCTGGTTTTTTGATACGGCCTGGACCAAAGTTCGACGATGACGTCGATGATCGAGATGCTGACGTAGGAGATCTCAAGAGGCATCCCCAAGGTACGTACTGGGAATCCTGGAACGGATTAAAATGCGCATTTTTTTCCTTCCAGCTCTCTAAAGGAAGAAATCTCCGCAGGATCATTTAACGCCAATCGACCAGTGTTTCAAGACGACCTGCTATCGTTCCTAACCTAAATGTGACTAGTGTAATATTATATGTTGCACACAGTGTACATACTTTTCCCCCAGATTGTCTAGTTTAGACTTCTAGCAATGTCTGCATGTAAATGGTATTAAACAGCTTCCAAATCCAATCTAGTTGCGTATTACTCTCCAATGTTAATCGACTAAATTTCAAGTGGTGCTGATTAATCGTCGCTCGCTCCAGTATATAAATTATGTATCAATGGGGCATTTAACCGAGTACCGTTGGTTTAGAGCACTGCATATTTTGCCTTTAACGAGGTTATTATGTAAATACGTGATCCCGATAATTGCGACGCATCCGCCATGCTATTAAGGCGTGCAAAATAACTCTCGCGGCTAATTTCACGGGTTAATTGTTAACTGCGTCGCGACGGTGGCGCATTATGCTGTCATTGGCCGTCAAATGTCAAGTTCCTGAAGAGCCGAAAGTCTTTCTAGAGTCGTGGAAGTTGCAGACTTCTCTTTCTAGACGTGGTCGGCGACAAAGTGCAAAGTTAAGTCCGGAGAAAGTACGGGAGAGGCTTCGCCTCTCGCGCCAACTTCTCCCGACAAGTTAGGAAAGTTAACTACGACTTGTCCGCAGATTTGGGCGGCCTTAATTATGGTAGAATTTATCATTTACTCGGAAACCGGTCGCAGGAGGTTCTGACGAAATCGCGACCGTGACAAGAGGCTGAGAGGATCAAGGCGAAGGTCTGCTGGAAACGTGACTTTTTGCCTCGAAAAGTCTGCAGAGGGGGCCTCGAAAAAGCGGATAGGAAAAAAGTAAGGCGAAGGAAAACAGAAATTAAACGTTCAAACGCGACGGCATTCCTAATTAAGAGGATTATCTTACCCTCGCGATCTCGACAGACCTCCAGATATGTAGAAACATAAAATGGTCGTCGAAATCTTTCCATTTTCGTGTTATTTCTTAACCCACGAAATAGTCACGTATACACCCATTCCGTAAGCTTATCACGTCCGTGTACATGATTACAAGAGGTAGGATTTTCAAGACTTTGAGTTTTTTTTAAGAAACCACAAGGAAACGAGTTATTAGCAAATGGAGGAATCTCGCGGAAAGATCCGATGCTGGATTTGTTTAGCTCGAAGGTTGCAGGAGACGAGATCTGACTTGGAATTTCTGGCTGAGAGTTCCACCAAAAATTATTATGAATTAATCCTGCCGCATTTAATTGCGGGGAAAAAAAAACTGTGGATGTCATGATCGAAGGGAAATGACAATGGAAATGGCCGAAAAAATGGCGGGCGCTAATTCCGGAGAGTTTTCTCGAGTCGCAAGTCGAGGTGCGACGTCGAAAGTAATTCCTCCTTTCAGGTTGACTCTTTCGCTCCACTTTTCCCGTTTTTTTTCGCCCCTCTTTTTGGAAATAATGGAACGTTTGCAGAGCGGCGCACAATGCTGGGAAATGGAACGGCCCAGATAGGTCTCGAGTTCGCGCCCACCTCGCCGCTTCGAAAAAAAGACTTCTTCTCTTTTCCTTTTCTTTCCTATTCTTTTTTTCTTCTTTCATGCAAATCCGCTAAAAAAGCCGACGAAAATCGGAATGGAAAACGCATCGGCTCGCGATTGGAGCAACTTAACGCACGCTGATAGACGAAGTACCTTTCTGAAAGAATACATCCAATTAAATTGACGCAAATAATTCATCTCGCCTAGAAAGGAAATTTCTCGCCCAGGGCAAAATGGCGTCGCGCCTCCACCCGTAAAAGCTACACTCGAGTTGTTAATTTATTAATGTATTAATATATTCCACCTCGTTTTTCACGAGACGCTCCTCGAATGGATCCTTCGATTCGCCAGGACATTGCGAATGTTTTTCTTTTTTTTTTGTATTCCCATAAATCGCGCACAATTTCATTTAGTAAAATCGCACTTGAGTGCGTTAGTATTCCTAATCGCATTCGATTCGACTCGGAGAGGGGTATCGATCGGCTTCGATCGAGCAAAAAGGATCGGCCATTTAGACATTAATGCTCGCCGGCCCTGACTGCACGTTTGCGTGTATAAACGAACGTCAATCGATGCCAACCCTGCGCATAATTTATTATCCTTTCGCAAGGCTACCAGGAGAATCCTCAAAGTCCTTCGAAGACCTCCTTAAAAGGCTGTCCATCCCATTTCTCCACACTGTTAATTATTCCACCTTGCAACAATCGTTAAAAATCACCGTTTCCGAGCGATTAATGCGACCCTCATTAGAGTGCTCATAAATTCAAAGGTAAATAGGTAAATTAGCAAGTACCGTCCAGAGAGCAGGGAAAAGGATTTTCGATTTCCATAGCCTGTCTCTCCCTGGCCAGACCTCTTGTCTTTCCAGCAACATTCTACACTAACTATATACATATAAATTAACCGGTAATCTATATGAACAGGTACCCGCCTTCTGCACAAGGTTACCGACTTTTCGCGGACCGAAAGTGAACCGATTGACTTGGTTTCGCAACCGACCAAGAATGGCGACTTCGAGTGACCGAGAAGGTAACGATAGCGACGATAATTGCGAGAATTTCGAAAGATCGATAAGAAAAATCGGCTTTCCTTTCAGGGGAGGAATGGACTCTGATTCCCGAAGTTAAGCGACGTTGGGCCTGGCCGACACCGAGATGGGTGGCCTAGTGCATCGAGGACGTATAAGGACACAATTACAGACCTGTAAATTTATCCAAAAAATCTGAAAATTGCTCAGGTGTCCAGGAAGGATATGTTGCAGGTCGAAATAAGAGCAAGACATAAACAGTCCACTTAAGAAAATTCGATTCCCGGTCGTCCTGGTCTCTCCGGGTCTAATCGATACTCGATATTCGCGCATATCCTTTCTTCAGGTTATGTATATATTCCTCATTTTTTTTTTAAATTTTGTCTAGATCCTTTGTCAAAGTTGATGTTAGCGCTTGTTCATCTGAGTTCGTATCGAGGATCGAGGGAGATAGCCAATATGGAAAGGTGATTGCACCCCGTTCTGCAACTTTCTCGTGTATTACAAACGCGGAAGGGTACACTCCTGCACTCGGCCCGCTGCATCGTTAGTTCGATCGAGGACTCCAGTCGGCAAGGATCGAGCCTCCCAGGAGCGGCCGGTAAGGCAGCATCACGTGGCTATTAATTAATTTTTTTTTTTCTTCCTTCTTACGACTAATCCAAACCCCTAGTCTGCAATCATCCCCCGAACTTCTCCATCAATACACGATGGATCTCCATAACTCGAGGGATGCCGATTTACGCCTAAATAATTCTTTCGTATTCATTTCTCTTATCATCTCACTACTAACTTTCTCCAGTGCAAGGACCTCCTCGCTTTTCCAGCCACTCGAATTTTTCCACCGTTCGATACCATCGACCTCCTAAATTCCTAGGGATGGTTACCCTGAGAAAGAAATGTTCCTTCAACCAAAGAAATATTCAGTCAATTCGAAGGATAATTATTTCACTTAATTGAATATAAATAAATTTAATTCCGAAGATACGCCGCAGCCGGTTTATTGGAGTTTACTTGAGTTAAATAGTTATTCCCGGAATTAACAGAATATTTCATTGGTTCGATGAACATTTTTTTTTCTCAGTGCATACACGGGCTATATACGTCTAAGTAGAATATTAAAAAAAAATATGATATAAAATTAAATTGTAATATTGTGAAGTTAGTTTGGAAGTAAATAGAAATTACTTAGGTCTCTGTCATCCTTATCGGCATATATATTCGACGTTTGGATTTTTTTCCCATGTGTATCTTTTTTTTTCCCCCACGTGTATATTTTTTTTTTCTCCACGTGTATCCTGTAAGCGGTCCTTCGCGGCTTAATGGCCGTTTCTTGATTTTCTCGGAGAGCCATTGTGTCGGGCAAGGTCCGGTAGATCGTGAATACGAACGTAAGACCCGGACACAATGGAAGTAGATCGTCGTAAGAAACAAAAGGCAACTCGCAACATGCAACTTCCCTTCGGCTGCACATGCACGTAGAGGAGCCGTTGCGCGCGGTTGCTCGTCCCTCCGTACACGGGTCTCATTTAGTGAAAGTACTACCCAGCTGGATGCAACAGGATGACCCTGACCACGTTTCGCAATGCACCCGCTATGCACGTACTTCGGTATATTACGGAAAACTAGACGTCGACGTCGAAGAATTGCGTGTAAAGAAAAATGGAAAATTGAAAAAAGAAAAAAAAAAGAAGTGGAAATTCACGCCAGATCAAAAATACACCCAACAAGTCGTCTTTTTATGCAAGTAAAGTAATGTCAGGCTCTTAGGAGATACCAAAAAAAGGGGGGAAAAAATGAAAAAAAAATTACATTTGAGGAAGTGCGATTAGAGCAATTTTTCTTTTTTCTTTCAACTTATGATATCGTTTTAAAGCTTTCATGAGATCTCGAAGTCAAGGGCGCATTTTTATGGTGATTTCTTTACGACCCTCTAATAAGACCCTAACGAGGCCATGACGCGGCGACTCCACGTGGGCGCGATAAATCGCTGAATGAAGACGAGAGATGGAGTACAAACGATGCGGTAATGACTTTCCAACGCCCGGGGAGAATATTAACGGGCGTGCTGGAAAATCTTATATAATGGTATCCCATTGGTATTGAATGCGCGCCGATGGTATTTCGAGTGTGCCTTTAGAATGTCGCCGACATGTAGGATAATGAACTCGTAATTCCCTCCCATGGCGATACTCTTGCCAGCGAGTCGCAGGAAGTGACAACCCCGAGTGACTTCCTCGACAAGTAAATGACTGGAGTCATAAATCAGTCCTTTAAAGTGAAATCTAACCATATTCCCTATACCCCATACGCGCCGCCATTTTGCCCGAGTCCGGCGCGCCGTATCTCCGGAAGGGCGCGGAGAAACGCTAATGGGTAATGATAGAAGGCGCGTAAAGTGATCAAAAAGGAAAAGAAATATCCAATCGATTGGAATAGTCATCGTCCCAAGGCAATCATTTGCGGCGGGCAAAGTTCCCTCGAGTTGAAGTATGAAAGAAAATAGCGCGCTACGTAACTGCGACTTCCTGAAATAAATACCGGTTCTGCAAGAATCCTTGTAAGCCCTACGTCGCCTCGAAACTCGTAACGAGCTCCTCGGGGATGTATTAAAACTGCAAGGAAAGAAAGTGAAAAGGGTAGGTCCGATGATATAGGTACAGGGGAGGAACAGAAACTCCGAATTCGCCGGAAGAAAGTGTTTACTGACTCCCCGCAAATAGAGAAATGAGAGGCACTCTCCTTTACGGTGTCAATTACTGTCCGGTATTAGCTTCGCGGCGGACGTAACCTCACTTTCTCTTCCGCGGGCGGGAACTCGACGTAAACCGTAAATGCAACTGCACTCGGGCTCACCGCGAGTGTATAATTACATAAAAGCAAATAACACATCTATTTTGCATTTAATCGCGATTTACCGAGGATTTACGCACGTACGAGGTTACTTTCATTCCGCTGGATCGGCCCACCGGAAAGTCGACGGCTCCCTGTAGCTCCAATTGCGTTATCTCTTGACCTAATCCAACTTTTTGAATTTTATTCGGGAATTTGGTGCGTTTCCTTGGAAATGCCAAATTTTTTAGCTCGTTATTTTGCGATACTTCGTTACAGGAGGGAAGTTGGTACCAAACCATACGATTCATAAAGTCGGTATCTCCCTGTAGCTGTTATCTCGTTATCTCTTGACTTAACATAACTTTGATTTTTATTCGGGAATTTTGAGTGTTTTCTTGAAAATACCAATTTTTTTTTTAGTTCGTTATTTGGCGATACTTCGTTACAGGACAGAAATTGGTACCAAACCATGCGATTCACAAAGTCGCTATCTGCATATCCAACCTGGTTGTCTCTTGCCCTAATCAAACTCTTGGATTTTTATTCGGGAATTTCGAGTGTTTCCTTGAAAATACCAATTTTTTTTTTAATTCGTTATTGGGCGATACTTCGTTAAAGGACACTTCGTTGAAGGACAGAAATTGCAAAGTCGCTATCTGCAGATCCAACCTCGTTATCTTTTGCCCTAATCAAACTTTTCAATTTTTACTCGGGAATTTCGAGTGTTTCCTTGAAAATATGAATTTTTTTTAGCTCGTTACTGGGCGATACTTCGTTATAGGAGGGGGGTCGGTACCGAGGCTTACGTTTCACAAGGTCTTACGCGGTAAGAGGGACTTTGCCGGTGCAATTTCACATTGCCGGCACTTTGCGGTCCCTGGTGTACACCACGCGATTCCAGTTGCATCACTGCCTCTCAGTTGCAGCTGCTGGGCCAGCTCGGTAACGCGCGAACCGCGTGCGTTCCTCCTGATAACGCGATAACGCATCCATTTATAACGAGGTGACGGTCTCCAACCCAACGCGGTAATGTTATACTCGTGTCATTGTTTCGCGACATTTTCCATGCTCCCTCAAAACGCGTGAACATGTGTTTTTTACAACGCGGCGAAAATTTGGAGTAACCTATTATCAACGTTGTTTCGTATTTCCGTTTTTACCATAATCTTTCTATAACATTGTTACAACTTTTTTAAAAGACCCTTTCGCCTGTCTCTTGATAACACGACGACGTTTTACGTGTCGTCCCTTCGCGTTAATTCCTCATTAAAATGTGATAACGCCTCAGCAATATTTTTAAATACCGTCGCAACACTTGGAACGTCTTATCACAACGCGAAAAGAGCCGCCGAAAGGAGTGGAAAGTAAATGTCTAGAAGAACTTGGAAGTGAGACTTCGTCTTCCCCGGTGATAACGCTGCAACTCGTGGATCTATTTTTCCGACATTCGCGATAAGCCTCGATGATTCACGGAGTTCTGAATATTCAGAAGATTCCGTGCCCGCAGTCAGTACTGCGGTTTGCATCAGTGGCATCGTTTGAGCATTAAAAAAGCAATCTTATGCGGGATCCGGATAATAATCGCTATTTCTGTTCCCTCCAACTTATCATCTGGCGACTTTAATTAGAGCCTCGTTCTTTTTCTAACGCGGCTCGATCTTCCGATTTATTCTCCTATCGCGAGCATGCAGCAGCGATTGACCGCGTTATCATGAGCAGATATGAGCGGAGATACCTTCACCTCGATTTTTGATCGCCTTGATATTTCCACGTTTGCCCGAGAGTACGTCAAGCCCTCCCCAGCTGTTCGCAGTCGCCCGCCAGTTGCATTCTTATCGCGTCTTTGAGCCGAGGAAGAATAAATTCTTATCTCCCCCAAATTCAAGGAATGGTCCTTCAAGATAGTCTAAAATATTCAGCGCGCAACCTCGGACAGTCGGGAAATAAAAGTGCCGTGGAAGAAATCCGTCTCTTCTGGGCGATTTCATTTTGGAGTTACACTTTCCCGTGAGAAGTTCGGAGCGACCCCGGAAGATGGCGTCGTTGACCGGCTGCGCAGAAGTTAGTAAAAAAACTGGTAAAAGAAATAAATCATAAATCCCAGCAGTTTATTTTCGAGATTTGCAACTTGAGAGCATGAATCTGGATTTTCGAGTGATAACTGTAGGTCTGAAATTCAATGAAATATCAATAAAAAGTCCCTCATTGTCTTCCATTCAGGTCGATAAGGGATTGTCGAGGAAGGAGGCGCAGGGGTCCTCCAGGAACGGGTTCCACGAGGAGTTCCAGGACCCAGGACCTGAAATTGTCATCTCAGAGGCCGAAGAAGGGGAAAATCATCGATCTAGGAAAAACAGCTCATCGGAGGATCCTTTCCCGAAAGATCCTGGCCTGGCGAGCAGAAACGGTCTTATCATGCCGGAACCACGAGGAGCGGAGGTCCTTCCAAGGGACGACGAAGAGGTCAACCTGGACTTGAACGAGCCCTCGCCGGAAGTCATGGAGTTCTCTCGAAGAGAACTTGGGGAGACCGACGAGGTCAAGTGTCAGACTCTTCAGGAACTGCGCGACACGATATACGGTGGGGTCTGATGAATTTCACACCTGGGGAGGGAAGGGGCCATCTCTCCCCTTCCCCTTCAAGTGAAGCTATAATCTTTCCATTTTTTCCGAGAGAAAAGAAAAAAAAAGTTAATTTCCCATATCTCACTTCCGTAAAAAGCACCATTTTCACGTGGCTCTTAAATCGTCCTTTCTTTTAAGCGCACACAAATGAAATGAACACCAGTTTACTGTATCTTAAAATTTGGATCAATATCTCATAATTTCGTATATTCATAATTTCCTTCATTTACTTATAAAGGGAACATTTTATTCCAAGTAGAATATTAAGGTCGAGGAAATCTCGAGAGATAAATAATATTACATTAAACTGGATATGTATGTCATCTCTGGAAGAAAAGGACGATAAATGAGAAGTTATTAGTGGTATTAATTAAATTAAGAAAAAGTAAAAAAAGGGTTCTTTGCGACAGCGGGGTCGGAGCCATTTTGGTATTAAGATTTAAACGCCCGACGTTTATGCAAAGTGGGTCCCGAAAATAGTCCGAGGACTCTTTTCCGCTCTTTTTCTCCTCTCGTGGGTTTCGAGGAGCCAACTTTAATCCTTTTCTGTTCCCCAGAGAGAGGAGAATGTTTGCCACACCGGACCGACGACGCCTTTTTGATCCGATTCCTGCGCGCCAGGAGTTTCAATGTCAACCGAGCCCATCGATTGGTAAATAACTATCTATAGTAATCACCGATTGTTTGGTTAGGTACACTATTTATCTGCTTAAAGAATAAATCAGGAGGACCGCTCCTGGCGACAAACGTGTCATTAATTAAGTCGGAAGCAATGGGTACTTTTTATAAAAAGCACAATTGCCAATCAGCATATCTAACCGTTCATTCTCTTTTTATGTTGCTCTCTAATGATCGGCACGATGTTACAATGGCCAATCACTGTATAAACCGCTTCTCATCTTTTTACATCGATCTTTGATGCCGGGACAATGACTACGAACCGCAATCTTCTAGCACTAATTTTAAATAATCACCCAAACGAGCGGCAATGATTATTAATCATCGCCCCGAGTTTCGAGTTGCCCAATTATGCCAAGGCGAGGATTTTGATCATTAAATCAATCCCGCCGTAAAAAATGAGGAAATCGCTGAAACGTCTTCGAAAAAATCGCGGATTAATGTTATTCCTAGCGAAATTAAAAACCGGAGGATAATTATCCCGATGGGTAATAATCCGCGATGAGAATTCACATTACCAAAATAAAAGAGGCCTTACTCGTGTTACATAATTAAATTTATGCTCTTATTCCTCGATTGAAATGATTTCTTTTGCTATTGTGCGAGTGTGGAGAAAAACATGAAAAAATTCTATGAGGGGTTTAAGCAGCAATATTGAGACGGAAATTGTCAATATAAGAAATATAATTCCGCAAAGGTCATTCGGGGGGAAAAAAAAAATCAGAGATCATATTCCGATGACACCTTCGCAATATTTTCCCGTGGAATTTTTTAAAGGGCTTCCCTCGAAGTTCCTGGATCGCAAAGTAGGTCGTAAAGGAGGAGGGCGGATATAAAAGGGGTACAAGGGGGGGGGGGGGCGGCATTCATGAAAAATAATTGGGTATTTCTTCCACCCTCTGAGAGAAGAGCCGTTTATAGGTATATCTCATTGTAGGGATCGTTCGGGATCGATCGAGTCAATTAAAAGGACAGCTCAAGGGTCATATCGATGAGTCGAAAAAAGAAAATAAGGAAAAAAAAATCACTCTTCCAAAAACCAGGCACAAAAAGATTCTCGCTCGCCACATTCTCGAAATAAATTTGATTGTCATTGCTTGCGTGGACCATCTCCAGGAAATCAATTTCGCAGGATATTTTCTCAGGAAGAGAGATGTAAATTAAAAAAAAAAGAAGAAAAAAAGAAATGTAAATACTCCGCCTAAAAATTGGAATTTTCGCGTATCCTCGTGGGGAAATGTTTTTCTAAATTTAAAAGGGGAATTCTTTTCCTTACGAACCATCGTCCTCGCAGGGCTGGGAGTTCCAGTTGCAGTCCCTTTTGATGATCTCGGACATGTTGCTGTAGATTTATCTCCGGATCTTCCTATTGTCGAGGGTTGTCTCTGCCGGCTTATCACTAGGAAATTGGTACTTCAGTCTGCGACCCGGTAATCTCGAAATTCCGTGAAGGACTGAAGCTCTCGAGCCAGGGAGCCAGCTCGCGGTCACGACTCGTGTTTACCAATACACCGATTCCTGATTATTGAACTCGATATCGATATCGACTGGCTTCGAGAAATACGGCCGAGCAAAGGAAGTGGAACGCTCGAGCCAGTTTCCTGTCCCCCGGTTTGTTTTCTCATACTGCGTCCCCAGAAGTTTATCTTCCTTTTAGGTCGTGAACTATTACAACTTCAAAGGGGACCACCCGGAGATCCACCAGAATGTGAACCCTCTGGAGATGAAGTACATCGGGGAGGAGGACATCATGACCGTCCCGGCATATCGAACGCAATGTGGCCGAAGGATGATGATCTACAGGCTGGGCAACTGGGATCCTAAGAAGTACAAGCTGGAAGAGATCTTCAAGGCCACCGTGATCGTCCTAGAGCTTGGTATCCTGGAGCCCAGGGCGCAGGTCCTGGGTGGCGTCGTCATCTTCGACTTCCATGGTATCACGATGTCCCATGCTTGGACGATAACTCCTCAGGTCTGTGGCGAATTACAAAACTGCCATAAAAGTAAAACCCCTTTCCTTTAATTTTAATCCCCTTTAAATGAAAATATCCAACCTCGACGTAAAGATTCTCGGTAGGGTCGACGTCTTGTACTTGGCGCGAGACGCTACCAAGTATCTTGGTAATTAATTGAAGTATAAGAATTACGTAGAATTGATATCGTTTCGATGCTGAGACCTCGTTCACGTTGAAGAAATTGTTTCTATTTGTTATTCAATTTTATTCTCTTTTTTAGGTGGCCGGCATGGTCCTCGCCCTTATGGTGACGTCCTTCCCCATGAAGACGCACGCCATTCATATCCTCCACCAGTCGTGGGTCTTCGACGCCATCTTCGCGGTTTTCAAGCCCTTGCTGGACAGGCGAATGCAGGATAAGATATTTTTCCATGGGAGTGATATGGCGAGTCTCCATCGACATATCGCTCCGACGTCCTTGCCGAAGAAGTATGGCGGGACTCGAGAAGAACTTCCATATTACAAATGGATCGAATCCCTCAGCACGAGGCCACAGATCGTCCTGGAGATGAAGCAGCAGGGCTACGTCATCTCGGAGGAACTCCTCAAGATAATTCCCGAATAGTGGGACCAAGACGCAGGATAGTCGCCATTTGCTCTCCTTCCGGTTTAATAAATAGGTCGAGGATCCCGGAATATCCGTAATTTAAATAATTAAACAATCGTCGGATCGATCTACGTTTGCTCCGTTTCTCCCAGTTGAATTTTATACGATTTTTAATAACAATCCCTGGGAGAAGGGAGTACTTGCTGATGATGCCTCGACCCTTGATCATGATTCCGAGGTTACTGGTTAATAAATAGGACGATAATTCAGGAATGCCCGTAATTTAATTAATTAAACAGTCCAGGTCGATCGGCGCCATATTGCCGCTTGTTCCATTTTCTACCCGTTGAATTTTGTACAAGTTTTAATAACAATTGCTATAAAAATGTACAACTCGTTGATGATTGCTTCACCCTGGTTTACAACTCGGAGGTTACCATCCAGGTGTCAAGGATCAAGGCCTGTTCCCTCAGGACCTATGTCACCGGAGGACTCGATGCACTCCTTCGTCCTTCGGGACTCTCCAACAACAACTTCGCAAGTGTAACGGACTTCGCAAACTAATTTCCAGATAATCTCTCGAGCACCCGACACTTAGTCCTGTCTCGGGATCATCAGGATCAGGAAGTTCTGCCAACTACCAAAACGTCCCAGAATTCCAGCGAGTCTGCAGTTTCAATTCCCACATGCTCCAAGATTTCCATCCGGGAATACCCCATAGACGCGAAAGATTTAATTAAGAAAAAATAATTAAATGCGACAAACCTCGGAGCTGTAATCCGAAATAAGAGGGAAGAGTCCCCCTAGCATCGCCCTAGGGTGAAATGAGTCTTATCAAGGATAAAGAAGTCTTCAAACTGGGATTTGTGGGTCTATCGAGAGGAATCGGGGGAGTCCAGATTGGGTCCTGGTATTTAAGCTTAGGAGGATCTTGATCCGAGATCTGGCGAAGGGGTGATGGTCTTCTGTGTTTTCTTTATGGTATAGGGTCGTGTTATGGTTAGGGCGGGAGATCAGGTACTTTTTAGTGTGATCGTAAACTGATCAGGACAGAAAATCGAGCTCTCTTCAGAGTGGAAGATTGCACCCAATACACGATAAAAAATCATAGGTTGTTCAGGATCGTCTATCGCGGGCTCTTCAGGGTTAAAAATCGATGCAGGATCTAAAGGATGGATCGCATGGTGATTAGGAAAAAAAATCGAGCTTTCTTCAGAGTGGAAGAACCAACCTTTTACACGATTAAAAATCACGCGTTACACAGGATCGCAGGCTCTTCAGGGCTCAAAATCGGTGCAGAATCTGAAGGATCGAAAACTGATCAGGATGGAAGATCGATTTGTCTCGGATTCCACCCCCACACGATAAAAAAATCACGTGCCGTTCAGAATCGAGTATTGCGGGCTCTTCAGGGTTAAAAAATCGGTTCAGGATCGGAAGGATCGAGGGCAGAATCGGGTACCGCGAGGACTTCTGGTGGACTAGGGCGAGTCGAAGAGCGGGGTCGAGGGTGACGGAGGCGTTCGTGGGAGCCGGGGGTCGAAGTGGTCGGGATATCGACCCGTGGAGGTCGCGGCGCCATGGCGCAGGTCCGGAGAGCTCCGTTAGCCGGGAGGAAGACGAGGAGGAAGTGGAGGACTGGGTAGTATCCCGGCCAGTCCCCCGCGCGCGGGCGGTGTGCAACCTACCCACAGTGGACGGGAGTCTCGTCCTCGTCACCAAGGGTCAGGAGGTCCCCCGGGACCTCCCATAAATATTTGGGGGAAACTCGTCCCGTCTACCTCGCTCCAGAGGATCCAGCCTAACGGGGCGGTTTACCACCCTTGGCCCGACACCCCGAAGAGGTCACGACTAAAACCCACCTCCAGATATCAGCCTACGGCCAAGACTCCCTCGATAACGAAGAACCTCCCTTGATCACGGGTAGACCAACCGAGGACCCACTGGTATCGCGAGCAAAGAGTCGAGGGCGACTGAAGAGCGACGCAAGCCTGAAGAGCGACGCAAGCCTGAAGAGCGAACCCGAAGAGGGGGTGCAGAGCATGACCCCGGCTCCCAGCGACCCGGGGGTCAGGGGTCGAGGGGTCGAAGCAGTGAGGAGATAAGCCGAGGAACCACCTATCGGGGAAGATCCGCGAAGGTCTTTCCACCCTGAAGAGCGGCACCTTCGATGGTACCCTGTAGGAACCGATTCAAAGGAGATGGTGCGTCCCGATTTCTTGGGTGAGACCCCGGAAGAGGGAAGTCCCGTGCCCGATCTCTGAGATTTAGGATCTCCTAAATCGAAGATGACCCTCGCCAGCTGGGCGGGACACTGACATACCTCGAGGATGAGGCTACCCTGAAGAGAGAGCTGAAGACCTCGGCCTGGGGAGATGTCGCGCAGACCGGAGACCTCCAACGAGGAGAGCTACCTCAATGCTGGCAGGCCTTCCAACTTGCTAAAGACCAGCTTCTCCAGCGGGAAGTTGGAACGACTGTATCGGGCCTCCTCGCTGCAGCAGCGTCGCGGCGGACTGCAGTGCTTCCTCCTGTCGGCGATCCTCTTCGACGTCTACACCGTGGCCTCGCCCGAGCCCGAGTTGCCTGCCAGGAGCCTCACCGCCATCTTCCTGGGCCTCAACCTGGGTCTTCTGGCTTGGACCGAACGCGGGACCAGGGCCAGAGATGCCCTCTGGTCTCTCGTCCCCCACGTGGCCTGGCACATCTCCACCGCTCAACTCCTCGCCCAGTTGTTCCTCAAGTCCACCGAGGTCACTCCCAGAGATGGCCTCGGATGGCTTTTGCTGCTTCTGTACCTCCTCTTCGCCACTCTGCCCCTCAGGTACTCCTTGTGTGCCCTTCTCGTCCTTGGAACCGCCGCCGCTTACATCGTCACCGTCATTGGACTTTCCAAGGAACTCGCGCAGACGCCGCACGACGTTCTGGTAATCCTGGATGCTTGAACTTTTTTTGGAGATGTTACCGCAACCAGGGTTCAAAATACTTGACGGGATTTTTGGATAACCGATAGGAGGTTGTTTGGAAAAGTTGGACGGAAAATTTATGTACACGTGGAGATGATTCGGAGAGACTGGTCTCGCGACCTGAAAAGGACCTCGTATGAAAATCAGAAATTAAAATGAAAATTAAAATTAAGGCACTTGGGAAAATTGGTCACTTTTCCTTTGGCACCTCTCAGCATCTCGCAAGGATGCGATCGAATTCACGAAAGGACCTCCCTCCATCTTTCCAATGTTCTCCCTTGTTGCGGTAAAAAAGCAACCGATGTTCCGGTCGTTGCTCGTCCACCCATCGGGTCCCCATTGTGTCCCGTTTCCGTTGAGAGAATCAACCGCCTCGACACGTGCAGGTTATTACTGACGGTCGAGTGGAATCTGGTCAATGGTAGTTTAAAATAGAGCTCGTTCATCCTCTCGACCCTGGGCTAGGTCCGTATGACGGGTGATCGAGTTAGGTTAGGTCAGGATTCGATGACACCGCCACTCGTTCATAACGTGCTCCCATGCGCGTGAACAGCTGATCGCGTCCTTGCAGCTCCATGGGACCCCGAGAACTGCACCCGGCTTTGAGGAGGGTCAAGTCCCCTCCTTCCACCTGGTTATTAATAATTATTTCGCTAATTATAAGTTCCAATGACGTTGATCAGCTGATCGGGACCTTGCCAAATACCAGCTGATGATCCCTGCCTACCACATATGCATTTTATGAATATTTGCTATTTATTTATGTATGACACGAAAAACCAACATTTGCTGCATTAAGGCGGTGGGAAACCCATAAACAAATGCATTTGAATGAAACGTGTGTTTTAAAAGGTATTCCACTTTCCAAAGAAATATCGGGATAGCCTATCCTCGACTGAAAATCTGGATTTTGAAACCATCGGGACGTTTCTTTGGGGCTTATGAGCCATTCGCTAGAATTATAGACAGTTCCGTGGAAGGTCCTTTGGAAAGAGTGTTTTTTTTCTGATTTTAATTAATTGGTTTCGGGGTTTCGCGCCACCTTAAGTGCTTTATGTTGGTTTAGCGTCATTTTAAGGCTTGGATGTGTGTCTTTGGTGTGTGGGGTCGTTTATATCTAAAATCTGCAGGGTTTAAGGGAATCGAGGAGATTTCGGCTCTTCTGATGAGGATGTCTTTGGATGTGCAGATCCTGACGGTGACGTTGTCCTCGGGGGCCGCCATTTTGGGGGCCGCCAGTTATTGTCTGGCGGAATTTCAGCAGAGGAGGGCCTTCCTGGAGACTAGACAAAGTTTGAAGGTGCAGTTGGTCATCGAGGAGCAGAGTGCTGAACAAGAACGGCTTCTCTTGAGTGTCCTTCCCGAACACGTCGCCGTGAAGATGCGCCAGGACCTCGGCGCCTCCATGGACACTCAGTTTAAGAAAATCTATATGTCGAGGCACGAAAATGTGTCGATCCTTTACGCCGACATCGTCGGGTTCACCGCCATCTCCTCGACGTATAGTGCCAGCGACCTGGTGAAGATCCTCAACGAGCTCTTCGCCAGGTTCGACCAGCTGAGCGAGAGGTTGGTGATCGTCCTAGATCCTGATCCTTTCCTTGAACGATCCCAAAGTTTGGACAAAAGGAATACGACGAAGAACTGCACGCAACAATTTATAATACACACAATTAATCCACTTATTCCCCAACATCCACCCATCAGTTTGCCCAGATATTTAGCCACAAATCATCGTTGCCTGTCACCATCTTCAAAGCGCAGTTAAATCGAGTACATTTTTTCAAATTCATCGCCACATATTCAGCTATCTCTAAGGTGACATGAAAGGATCATTCTACATACATGAAACCTCAAAATATTTATAAAACTTTTCTCCAAACTAGGTGCACCGAATTATTTGCATCTTGAGCACGTGATTATTGAGGCCCTAATGAAGAACGCTCGTGAAATTTCATTAAAAAAAAAAAGAAATTGTCTCCTCGGTTCTACTCTTGGACAAATAAATTTATTCGTTTGAAAAATGAAATTTCATTCTACCTTAAGGCTTTTTTTTTTTTAATCACGTGCCGAGGTTTCAAATCCGCCGATAGTTGTAGTGCATAGAACTAAATAAATTCGGTATTAATTCAGGGAAATCAGTTTTCGGGAATTTATGGGGACGGTTTAGTCACCTCAGGGTGGGAGGACTTGTCGTATCACCTGTAGTCATCTTAAGCAACAAACTTGCATCGTTCCAGGTACGAGCAGCTTCGCATCAAGATTCTGGGCGACTGCTACTATTGCATAAGTGGTGCACCGGTGGAGAGGCCAGACCACGCGGTGCTCTGCGTCCACATGGGCCTATCTATGGTGGAGGCCATAAAATACGTCCAACAGAAGACGAACAGTCCCGTGGACATGAGAGTGGGCATCCACACAGGGGCGATCCTGGCAGGGGTCCTGGGGCAGAGGCAATGGCAGTTCGACGTCTACAGCAAGGACGTCGAGTTGGCCAACAAGATGGAGAGCAGCGGCATGGCGGGGTAGGTCCTTCCACTCCCACGAGAAAAGGGAAAAAAGATCACAGGTTTCAGGTAAATACCCAAAGACACCACGACGTTAATTTCGATCCACCTTGAAGGAGAGTGCACATCTCCAACGCGACGTTGGGCTTCCTCAACGGGGAGTTCGAGGTGGAACCGGCCTATGGAGAGGAGCGAGAAGAGGCTCTGCAAAGAGCCGGCATCGTCACTTACTTCATCGTAAGGGCTTTGAAACCCTTCAGGCCAGCCGTGACGAAGAGCCTGGCGTCCCTGGCCGACGCAGAGTCCTCGCAAAGGATCCTGGACGTCGACGACTCCAGGAACAAGGAGGACTCGGAGGAGTTCAGGCAGCGCCTGCGGGAAAAACTGGACAGCAAGGGTGAGGAAATCCCCGCTACTCCTATATCTTTCCCTATCTTTTTAGATTGTTTTGCGCTTGAATTTGTCTCTTCGTCGTCTGTTCGACAACCGCCCTCTTCAGGTGGAGCCACCGACCTGAAGGGCCACGCGTCCTGGCTAACGCTTCACTTCAAGGACCCCAACGTGGAATCCGCGTTCCACAGCGCCGAGGAGGCGTTTTCTCCCCTGTCTCTTCTGGGTGGTCCTCTGGTCCTGATCTGCGCATCCCCCGTCTGGAGGTTGCAGCCATGGGGCCCCTTCACCTGGGGCGGCGCGGTGGTGGTCACCCTCTTCGGCATCGTCCTGGCAGGCGCCACTTGCCTCGGCAGCGCCGTCAGGGCCAGATGGCTCAGGAGGACCCTGGGCCTCCTCATGATCTTCTCCCTCGTCATCTATCTCCTCCTCGACATGGTACGATCCTGAAGTGTCCTCAAAAAACTATACAAACTACCTCCACCCCGACTCAGGACCTTGTTAAGTAATTTCTCGTTGCGCAATACCTGGTTTTCGTCTCTGGACCAGTTTCATACCCTCTTACGTAATTCCCGAAGAGGGTCTTAGATAACCGGGATGCTAATTTAAAGAGAGGACAGAAACGAGGGTGAGCTCCTTACGATTGTTCGTATTGAAAGAGACCCCTCTTCAGGGTAACTGCGCCATCATCGAAGAGGTGGACCCTCCGACCAACGCGTCCATTGGGTGGTCCCCAAGGTGCCCATACCCATCGTACTACTCCTATATCGGCGTTTTGGCTCTGGTTGCCATTTCCATGCCAGCCTACATCAGCTACCTCGGCAAGGCGTTTCTGATGAGCCTTCTGGCAGGGGCTCAGTGCACCATCAACGTCCTCTTCATCGGCTCCAACTTGGACAGAGAAGACATCGCGTCGACTCCTCCGGGTCCTGTACCCTTCCCTTTAAAGTACTCCTTATCGGCCACCCTTATCACTATCGCAGCTGCCCTGGTCGTCGTGGCCAGATACGTAAGTGGAACCTCCATTATCCTATCTATACCTTGTACATTAATTTTAAACCGTATCACCAGCGGTGCGGATTAATATCCTACATCCATTATCTATATCTTTTAACCTTAGTATACTTGTTCTCCCGAACTTAGGGGAAAAGTCAATAGCTGCAAGACAATGGGTATATCGACCGCCGGTGATATACGACGCGAAAGTGGAACTCCCGAATTTCCGGGACCACTTATTGGAGTTCTTTAGCTTCTTCAAGATGGGACCGAGTCGAAGGGTCCTTTTTTTTCCCTGACTCTTTAGGGTGTATTTCCACATCTTGGCTGATTAAAGGCCTCCTTATGATTTCTAAGGAGATCGAGACAGAAACGGGGAGGTTCGCCATTCTCTGGGTGACCCAGAAACTAACTTACTCCAGGACATCATCGATCGATGGTGTCGGAGGATGGGGTGGAGAACGTCCGAGGAGATTAGCTCTCGATTAATTTAACTGGCAAATGAGCTTCGGGCACCCTGAAGAGCTCTACTTCGCTCCTTCCCTTGAGAGGAAAAAAGAAATGCTCCATAAATCGCGGATTTTAATTTACGGCCGGGAATTGCAAATCGGAGAATCTTTGGGACGGTTGAGGGACTTTTATCCGAGGATCTGAATTGTCTTTCTTTTTTGCCTTTTGGCAGACCGAGAAGGCCAGGAGGGTGCTGTATCTACGGGGTAGAGAAGTGGTCGCCCAGAGGGAACGAGCTGCTGATATGGAGAGGAGGAATGGGGCACTCATCTATAATATCCTGCCACCCCATGTCGCGGCATATTTCCTCTCGAAATCCAGACACCATGACGATCTCTATAGCCAAAGCTACGCCGAAGTTGGCGTCCTCTTCGCGAGTATTCCGAATTTCGCCGATTTCTACAGCGAGGAGAGCATCAACAATCAAGGTCTCGAATGCCTCAGGTTCCTCAACGAGGTCATCTCCGACTTCGATGCCGTGAGTTCCCCTCTAAATTCTCTTTTCTCTCCATCTTATAAAACAGCGAGCATCATTGACGATTTCACGTTAAGAAATGGGCGTGAAACGAAATTTGAAACGCTCGAGAAGCAGGAAGAAAAGCTAATCAATGCCGAAACAACAATTTGCGTAAATACTTTCGTCATATTTAGAGCGCTATTCCCTAATTTAATAATTAACCCTGACTATTCCACCGTATTTACTATTTTATTTCATTTTAAAAGCGAGACGCGGATTGCCCTGAAATTTTCATTTTTCCCTTGTTTCGCGATCGGGAGATGAATTTCCAGAGCGCGTGGTGGACACGCGGCGATTTTTTTTCCCCTGCCTTATGTTAGGCCGATATTCGTCAAATAATTCCATAAGGATGGGAAGGAGTGCAGAATCTGATGGTATTTTTTCCCGGCTCGCGGGGGTAGATCCTGGACCACGACAAATTCAAGAACATCATCAAGATCAAGACGATAGGCTCGACTTACATGGCGGCCTCGGGCATCACCGAGTCTCCGGAACCGGAAGACGGTCCCAGATGGGCACATCTCTCCACTCTGGTGGAATTCGCCCTGGAGCTGAAAAAAGCCCTATCGGGGATAAACGAGCAGAGCTTCAATCATTTCGTCCTGAAGATGGGGATCAATCATGGGCCGGTCACCGCGGGGGTGATTGGGGCTAGGAAGCCCCATTACGATATATGGGGCAACACCGTGAACGTGGCCTCCAGGATGGAAAGCACTGGAAAAGTTGGATGTATACAGGTAAATTGGGCTCAAAATACCTTGGCAAAAAAAAGGATATTAATACCAGTTATTAGAGTATACGATGACTGAGGTCAAACTCAACTTAACTGGAGGTCCTCTATAAGGAGAATTAATAAAGTTCGCCAGTGGGCCTTGAACTTTCAGCAACTTATTCGTGCAATTGCACAATTACTTCACAAATGACCGGGCACACGGGATGAGAAAGGAGTCCTCCTTTTTAAACCCTCCTTAAACCCTGTTAGGCTATAAATAATACATAAATGTTGTCGAATTTCTCATTCATCCTTCTCCTCTCCCAACTGATGGGCGCAATTTCCTGCACCGAGAAAAAGATCGGTCGCCTGAAACAAATAAATATATTCCTGCCTAAATCGTGTATAATAGCAAGAAATAATTATTTCGTCGAAGATTAATATCCTCAATTCAATAAGAATTCCCTTTACTCGACTTTTTGTTTGGAGGTATTGACCGCAGGATTTTTTCCTCGCGTCTTTGAGCAAACCAATTACCTTTTTCCTCAGGGTAACTACCTCATAAATTCGGCGACCCGCGACCTTATATAGATATTATCGAATTTT
Organism: Orussus abietinus; assembly: GCF_000612105.2. Classification (NCBI taxonomy): domain Eukaryota; kingdom Metazoa; phylum Arthropoda; class Insecta; order Hymenoptera; family Orussidae; genus Orussus; species Orussus abietinus. Next base: position 962,787 of record NW_019396002.1, read on the forward strand.
GTCATGAATCTTTCTTTTAGGTGACCGACGAGACGAGGAAAATTTTGGAGCCCTTCGGGTTCGGCTTCGAGCAGCGAGGAATGGTCTTCGTTAAAGGAAAAGGACAACTTCTGACCCATTATCTGGTCTCCAAGGATGGGGTATCCTTGAACCTGGACAGCGATCTTCCGGTGAAACCTGCTCACCCCATCATCTACCAATAAGAGGGAGGCTCATCATCGAAGAGGGATGATTATCGTAATAAGAGTAGCACTCCTCTAAGTAATTCTCTCGTCCGTTGACTATCATGGAAGGCCTGACGAACCCAAGGCCGCGGCATTGGGGGAAAAATCGAGTTTTATAGAAGATAAGAGAACAGACAAAGAAGAAGAGCTCTTCTAACCCCTTCGCCGAGTAAGACTGGCACCGAAAGATGTTTAGGGAGATATTCTCCTCCTCGATAATTCGAGATAGTCAAAGCTAGCCCGAGAGAGAAAGGAGCACCGCGATTGACGTCACTAATATCACTGTTTATAATTAAACCTTATCGCCACTTCTTGCCGATACCATCGATCGGCGTCACGGACGATGACGATTTCACGAACGAACCTAAAATCCACGACTTTCCCCGGGGAAAGCAGGGATTTATTTCTTTTTCTTTTTCCCTCTTCCTTCGTTTCCCTAAAACGACCGTCATTGAATTTTCTCCATCGGGTGCTTGCATTCAACAGGGTCTGAAGTTAGCTAAGTGTACTCCATTAGCAGAGTGGAAAGCGATTTCCGTGTTGTATAACAGTACGTAATAACAAAGAGAGAGAAAAACAAAAGAAAAGACGAAAAAAAGTAATAGGGTCGGTCATTAGCGATATCGCAGTTAGGTGTAAAGCTCGAACTTCTGTCTCAACTCTGTTGTCCTAGGACCTGAAATGTCGCACAACTTAGTCCTACTGCGAGTTCCTCTGCAAGTGCCGATTAATCAGGACTTTTCCTAAAATCGACGCTATCGGGTTAAAGTATATCAATTTTAAATAGCCTGTCTAATATTCGCTCCGAAATTGGATGAGAACATGGATTGCGAAATTGTAGAAAAAAAAAAAGAAGAAAAAAGACAAATTGACATCGGTACCACTTGCAGGCGGATAACCTCTAAAGAGACCCCCCAGTCGAAACTCTTCCGTAAGCTTTCCGAAAAGTGAAGGAGGCTTCGCGAACTGTCAACACTACATGCGCGATAACGCGTAAACCATTTCGCGTCTGTGATAACTTGGTCGCACGACAGAGTGATAGCAGTAGGGTGATATAGGACACCAAGTAGCGTCGCTGATAACGCATGGTGTCAGTAGAACGTACGTCAAACGTAGGGACGAGTCATCAGCCTCTATCGTCACGAAAGAGGCAACCCAGACCCACTCGAGTCGCACAATAATTCGACAAAGGGTGTTCGATACAATTTATTTTTTTACACGGGGAGCAAAGTTATCACAGACCCTTCTTCTCGCTAGCTGCGTGGGAAGGCACGAGTGCACGCGTATACGCGCGTTGCGTATTCGCTAAAGACGCGAGGCGAGATCCGATGGCGAGAAAATCCCGAAATTGCGAAGAGCCCAGGCCTCGAGTCGCGAGGGCCGTGAAAGTGGGAGCGAGAAAGAGAGAGAGTCAGGCCGCGGCGCGCGAGCGCGAGAAGGACGGAGCGAGCGCGCGAGGGCTTCTCCACGAGGCCTCATACTTCACGGCAACCGATTTTCTTGCCAGACGGACACGCACGGCCTAAAGCGCGGCTTCGAGCGCGATCTTGTTAGAAATCCCGGGATATTAACGAAAAAGACATTAATCAGCGCGAATGGGAGGAAATAATCACCCCATGCGTACACACATTTGCATACACGCCCTCACATCTAGACAATACAGTCACATTATCGACTTCATGCCACACGAAACGGAAATGGGAAACACGTACACGCGAGTATGCGAACGCGCGACTCCGCGCCAGCACGAATTCTTGTAAAGTAGCAATAAACGGACTTTCGTGTAAATAAGTAAATAAACAATTGAAGCGAGAGCGCGTAAATCGCGGGCCGGGATGAGACGATCAAAGACTCCTGATATCGAAACATTGAATTGTGCGTAAACCGATTAATCAAGTTGGACGTTGTGCCGGTTACCTAGAATCCCACCTCGTATTCGGAGAATTTATTCTGTGACAATGAAAAGGAATAAAAGAAAATATCGTTAAGGCATATTTCCACCCTCGTTAGATGAGAAACTATTCCTAAGGGATTACTCCGGTACGTCGGCTCGTTTCAGGGGAAAATTTCACCGCACATTTCATTGAACGTCTATTTCCGTGAGCGTAATAAAAATTCCATTAGGGCGTTACCAATATACAGTAACAAAGCAGCACTGATTTTATATTTTCTTATTGCGTTGGGCTTATCACAGAACACTTTCTCCGCGTGCAACACTTATTACATAGGAATTAAAAGAGCAACGATTATTTTTTTTTATCCCAAGTACCGATCGAGTACCGAATTTTTCCTAACTTCAAATTGGCATCGAACTGTTGAAAACAGTATTCGCTACTTTGAAACAGGGTATCGTATAACAAGAATTTGGTCTTATCGAAAGAAGATGGTTGTAACGTAAAAAGTTAATTTTTTCGCTTTTTCTTTGGTTAGTGATCCTTGGTCGCTTTGCGCATAACGCAATCGAACTTGCGCGAGGGATTAGAAAGGGAAATAACTAAAAATTCAACACACCCGGTGTTGTAAAGGAGCAAACGACAATGTAGATATATCTTAGTACTATTAGGGTCGAGGACTCGAAGACTCTAAGGATGAGCGATTATCGTAAGGATCAGAGCCGAAGGAGCAACCGAGAAACCCCATAACCGGCTCGTGCGAATCAGCGAATCCCGATTTATTTGTGATCCTTGAATCCTGAGGGATGCTGGGACCCCACGTGTCATTCCAGGATTCATTAAAAGAGATTAAATTAGAAGAAAAAAATTACAAAAAATAGTATCTGTCGAAATTCCTGTATCTTATGGAAATAAAAAATGGAGTAGAGGACGAAAATTCGTGGATCCTGGAATTCAAGGATCGGGGAGTCCCGTGGGATGCTGGGACCCCACGTGTCATTCCAAGATTAATTAAATGAGATTAAGTTTAAAAAAAAGAGTATAATGACTCTCGAAATTCCTATATCCTCTGGAAATAAAAAGTGGAGTAGAGGACGAAAATTAGTAGATCCTGGAACTCAAGGATCAGGGTGTCCCGCGTCCCGCAGGATATTGCGAAGAACTCGTTAATTAGGATCCTCTAAAACAGGGAGAGAAGCGAATTTCGCAGGACGAGAGGCGAACGCAGTTAGGTCGTTGTCCTGTCGTTAATCCTGTAGTTTTCTGTGTTCCTGTATCCCAGGGGAGCCCGAGGAATCCTCGGCCTCTCCGGGATGCATCCTGACGCGGGGACTGTCCGTGAGAGAAACTTATTCTTTATGATAAAACGGCAGATAAAAATGATTCGATGTCCTGTTATTTGTTCTACCGATTCATCCCCTGTTATCCCGAATTTTGCAATAACAGGAAATATCAAACTTCGACAAGGAAATGCGCCCACCACGTGAGTACACATCCACTATCTGTACAATCAAAAAAAAAAAAAAAAGAAAAAATCACAGATTTTTCTATAAGTTATTGACAATTAATTTAACGCTAAACTCGACTCGGAGAGAAAACGTAGAAAACGGAATCCCTTTATTACACTCAAATAATCCTCCGCAGTACAAGTAGGCGAGAGAGTGTTTTTCCTTATAAATAAAAATATCCTTAATATGCAACGTTAATTTATCGAGTAAGGAAGCGTAACAGGATAGTGTACAAAGTGGAATATTAATTCGTCCAAACGGAACGACGCTTAAGAATTCAATCGTTGAAAATATATGTTTCGTGGGAAATCATGCGTCCCTTAAAATCACTTCCCCGATGCAATCAGCGAGCACCATCGGAATTTCAATTTCCTCATTTAATAATTAGAACGAGCAAAGGTAATTACTATGTGAGCTCGTCGTGATTCCCTCGGGAAGATGATTTCTAATTCGAGGTCGGATCACCACAGTCGGATACCCTGTATAATATTTTTGTTAATGATCCTCGGGAAAACCTGCACAAGCGGCGGCTCAAACGTCCCAATTTCTCGACATCCGGTAATTTCCGGAATGATGATATAATGTGAGATAAAATGTTTGACATTTTATTTCATAGTAACGCCATCGATGAGATACTTTTAATAGAGGCGAGGGGATGCCGAGGATATGGACGTTTTCTTTTTTTCGAGTCGCCATCTCGGCGTCGGATTTTCCACAATTTTCATCTCCCAAGAGTCGGGCTCGTTAGATTAAAAATGTCCCTCTTAAAAGTTTACAAAGGCCCGCCGGACAATGCGAAGCTAACTCGAGAAGGGCATTCTCAGTCGGATGCAAAGGAAATCGCGATTACTTGTGTAGTAAAATGCGCAAGAGTCTCGATAATTATTATATATACATATATATATGCTTATAGCGCGATTGTCATCGAGAAGAATAAAGCACTTGGAGCTTTCCGAAGCTTTCCGAAGCTCTCCGCGAGGCCTCGGATTTCGAAACTTACATAGGCGACACTTATTTCCCCGCCAAATGATCATTGCACAATGCCGCATTTCGTAGGAATTATTCACTCGTGAAATCATGAATCTCAATGCGCGAAATCCCCCCAAAAATCATCTGGAAACTTGACAATAAATCGCAGGAAATCTTTTTTAAATCGCCGAAAAGAGCTTGCACAATTTTAGGGCCATCACTTATTACCAAATCACGTTGTCATTTGTCATGCGAAATCAAAGGCAACCGTTTCTCAAAGGAGGAAATCATTTTCAGGGATTTCCGAGTGAACATCCCCTAGATCTCAAAGGTATCCCCCAATTTCTCCATACCGAAATGCCATAAGAATCAAGCGCGGCAGATTTAAGCGAGGTCACCATCGCCAACCTTAACCTCTAACCTCGAGCAAGTCTCGTTGTACAGTATTTTGAAAAATACAGCGGCCCTAGATCGTCCTCACTTTTTGAAAAAGTCTCGACAAAAGTCCCTAGACCACTTCCACGGTTAGTTCCATATAATAATCGATATCACCCGGATAAGTCATTTGAATCATGTCAGACATCACTTTACGGGGATTGTCTCATTTTATCAGAAAACTCAGTTGGGTCTCTTTTCCTATGAGAGGTCCTTGAAGAACCCCTTCATCTCCAGATCCTTGAATTAGAAAAATGTCGGAATAATCTTAATAATCAATGGCTGGCACCCTGAGCTTGGTCGCGATGCAGGTCCTGTCCAGGACCCTGCTGCTCGGGCACCAGCAGCCATCCTCACGTCCTGACGAATTTATACACGACACCGAACACGAGGACGCTGACGAGCATGAGGACGAGGGCCGTGACGACTTTGGCGAAGGCGTTGAGGCCGCTCTCGGCGTGTTGCTCGGGCCTCCTGGTGGGCACGCCCTGCTTGGCAGCCAGACCCCTAGCCAGGGCAGGAAAAGCCAGACTCTGCGTGAACGTCAGCTTGTGCAAGGACTCCGACAGAGAGTAAGGACCAACCGAGCCCCTGGCAGCGGCTCGCAGCAGAGCGTACTCCAGATCCAGGGCATCGAAGACACTGTACCTGAAAATACCTCTCCTTACACTAAGAAAACGATTAATTGCCTGAAACAAATACCCTAATACCAATGTTACCGTTCAAACAAAACATTATCATTTTTCCAAGAATAACAATTTAACTCAAATAAATTGCCATAATCGCTAATCACCGTTGGATCTAATTTACTCGAGTCAAACAATTATTCTTGGAGTTAATAAAATATCTCATTGGTACTATTCTTAGGCTCGATGGAATTCCTTTCTCAGGGTAGGACAATGCCACGAAGGTTCCCATTTTCTACAGGATCTCGACATAAAAAGTAATTCCAACGAGACTGCATATCAATTCCTCTGTTATCTAGGAACCTGCTGCTCTGTCGACGGTCCTGGGAGTGCAGCGAGGCCATCGCCGAGCTGGGCATGGATCGCAGACTGCTGGTGGTCGAGCTGGAGGGACTGGGCGGCGCAGGAGGCAATTCCTCGTCGATGGATCCTTTATCGGGAGAGGGTGGACTTTTCGGCAGGCCATTGTGATGATGATACAGGTGGTGGAGGTGCAGCCTCGCGTGGTCAGGGTGCAGTAGGCTAGGCCTTCGCGACTGCTGCGGCGTCGCGACGGGGCTGCTGCAGGCTGCCCCGCAGGGAGACGGCGACGCCTTCGACGGGTGTTTTTTTTATTTATATATTAATCTCAGGTATATATAAATGCATACATAAGCATAATACGCTCAGTTATAAATGATTCTCCCCCAAGGAAAAATATTACCCACCTGGATCGACTCGATGCCACTGTCATTGACGTTTTCCTGGTTGTCCGGGAACAGGAAAGCCTGCGCCTGGCCATCGGCCTCGCCTCTCGGCGAGTCACTGGGCCACACCTACCAAGATTTACAGACGTTATTACCCATTGCCCATCGACATTTAATTCGGCCCATCACCTGAAGAAGTGGCAGAGCACCGCGACCCTCGGAACAGACGTCCGTCCCGACGCCCTGCTCGCTGGCACTCAGGCATAGCCGGCCCAACTCTCTCAGTGGTTTCTGAAATTCACAATCTTCCTATCAACATAGAAAATCTATCGAGGAAATATCTTCCAGGAATTTTAGTATTTTTATTTCATTATGATTGATCGTGGTTGGGAAACGCGGGATCGCGTGACGAGTGTGCTTAGAGAATACGATCTTGAGTGGATTCGCGTGCATCGATCGATTGTTTATTTTGATATTGGCTGATATCGGGTCTTAGGATCGATTGTCTCTCCGGGATATGACCAAATTAATAACCGCGGAACCAATTCGCGGAGGTCCGGGCGTACAGATAACCTAGATTATCGATTAAATCCAGTCTGGAAACTATCGCAGAGTCAGTGAACCCCGATGCAACAGATGCAGCGTGCGAAGTCCCTGCATCGATACTGTATGACGCTCTCGGACGAGTTCGAAAGTGAGCTTCAATAACGATATTACCCCTCCGGGGGTGCAACTGCATCATATGCGCGGACAAACAGAGAAGCGACCCCCCGCGGAGGGAGCAGAAAGTTCCACCCGAGGGCCGCTCTTTGCAAACAGAAGCTTCATACCGAGTCCCGGTTACGGCACCGAATTTCTAAGTGCCCCTAATGTATCGACCTCGCCATCTCGAAATCCCGTGATAAAGTGATAAAATCGATGCCCTAGTACCCAGAGAAAAAGAAGAGCAAAGAAATATCTTGTTAACTTGAAAAATAATTCTTTCACTCAACCTCAAATAAATTGTCAGAATTCCGAAGAAACGTTGTATCCAATTTATTCGAGCTCGAGTCCAAAAATATTTCCTTGCTTCAATGACTATTTCTCAGTGTACCAGTGGTAGATACAAATCTGCTGTAAATTCTTTAAGATGTAAGAATCGTCACTAAGTACATTCTTGTTACCCTTTTCAGTTACAGAATAGTTGAGATAATTTTTTTTTCTTCTTTACAAAAAATCGATGAAAGTTGGACGAAAGCACCTCTTAAATCTTGTCAGCTGATACTTGGCGTACAGGTGGCAAAATGTTGAATTACTACCTTAAGTTCCGAGTTAAATTACCCTGTCCATTTTTCGTATTTTATAGATGGATGTGATTAAATTGTATTTATAGGAATAACGATGTTGCTTCCAGGGAAATGACCCGTAAAGGAAGCTCACCGACGCACCTGCATGCTTCCGCCGCGGGACGCATGGCAGGCCCGGGCCGTGTGGGGCAGCTCGCTCTCGGGATGTCGCGGGAGTGCGCGGGACAGCGGCGAGTGTCGCGGAGCGCCCGCTCGGGGTGGCCTCCGGGGGCGGCTGCTCGCGGCGGACTGCGCGGTGCGTCGCTCGGCCGCCCGTTCGCACCGAGGGGGTCGCGCCTCCTCTCTCCCCGCGGGATGCGGGCGCGCGAGAAAGAGAGAGCGAGAGAGGCGACCGCCGCAACCGCGAGAGAGACGGAGCGCGACTCCCCCATGCGGGCGAGAGGCAGCGAGCTCGGCTTTTACCGCGAGAGCGAGAGAGAAGGAACGAGGCCATCCCCGCGAGGGCGAGAGGGACAGCGAGTGCGACCGAGCGAGAGCCAGGGAGAGGCAGCGAGGCTACCACCATGAGTACGAGAGAGACCGAGCGAGGCCCCTATCCCGAGTGCGAGGGAGAGGGCGCGTCGAAGGCAGCGGGCGAGGCCGCGACGCCGGCGCGAGGACTACCCCTAGGTCAAGGTCGCCGCCGCGCCCCTCGCCCCTTGCAGCCGGCGGTCCCCCGCGGCCGATCCAGGGGAATCGATCCCAAGTCGAAGGCGCGACAGGTGAGCAGCGAGCCGTCGCGTGCGAGTCCGAGAGGGGTGCCTACCTCTGGAGCCTACCCCGGAACCTACCCCTAAATTCCGACCGGCACTGTCGCCTCCCTTGTCGGGCACGCACGGGCCTTCGTATATGTCGTAAGGGAACCCTAATCAATGACGAATTATTTTAGACTCAACTCGAAATTACCCCTCTTATCCTACACCGAGAAAGAAAGTTTCATTGAAACAAATGTTATATTAATTAAAAATAAAGAATTATGATATCACTCGAATATACCCGAATAAAATCGATGCTGCATTTCAGAAATTAGGATAAATTATTTTTGTGGTCATTTCTGTGTAATAAATATCCTTTAAATTTACAGAGTATTTCTTTAGCTCAATGATGTTTTTTTTGGGGGTGGGGGACGTCGAAATTCAGAAATCGGGGCAAATTGGAAAATCGATCAGAATACGATTTGAAGAAAAGAATGGGCGAGTTAGGGGGAAGGTCGATCCTGCGCTCTGGGCGGGGGCTAAATAAAAAAAAAAAACGCTATTAATGGCGCTTTAATGCTGCAGCGCTGCCTCGCGAGGGAATAGACACGTGGCTGGTGGGTCGTGATACGTATCGGAAAGTCGTGCTACGGAAGTACCGATCGAGTACTCCAAGAGGAAAGGTCGAGTACTGCTCTTCGGCAACGCAATCTCATTTGCGAAAAAGCCGTGCGTAGCACACCTTGCGAACAAATCGAGGAAATCGTGTATTAGGTCGTTCCATAAGTTTCGCGAAATAAATTCCTCGCTGCAGATTTTCTTGATGGATAATTGCACGATTTTAAAATTTTGTTAAACAAGTCCGAATGTGTTTTATCGAGGCTATTTTTAATCTTTAATTAAACATCGTTTCGCTGCAAGAGAAAGTACTTTTGTACCTTTACGAATTTCTTCGCGTACTTATGCAGCAACTTATTCCAATGCTGCCCCAGATCCATACGCGATGGACAAAACTAATATTCATGACGTATTAATAGCATAACTGGTGTTCATAAAAATTAGAAAATTAATTTCGCGACCGAGGGGCGAAGTTTAATTATTTCCCCCGATTTCTATTTCACGGTAAATCAAGCCTGATCGATTCCAGGCCTCGCCGGATTCCTTCGGGAAGTTCGATTCGAATTAAACCCCCCTGGGAAGAAATTCCCTGCGGCTCACCCTCGAATGTATCGACCCACCCCATATCGTCGAATCTCAAGGGAAAGACGCGTTTCGCCTTTTAGGGCACCCCGGAATTTCAATATCAGTCCTTATCAGCGGAGACCGTGTAAAAGTACCGAGTTTTCATATGAAAGACTACGCTGAGAAAAAAAAGATTAGTTGACTGGAAGAAAGATATATTGTTGCCTGGATGATACATCATTGCAAAAAATAATTATTTTATTGAGAAGAAAAATGGATGATTCAAACGAATGTTGTTTACTCAACACTGACATTTCTTTGGAAATGCTGATTGTCGTCGCAATAAATATATCTTTGAATATTACCGAAGAAACATTTCGTTAATTCAAAGAGTAATGATTTGACTTGAATAAACTCAAATAAATCGTCATATTCCTAAGAAACGTTGCATTCAATTTATTCGAGTTTATTTCAGTGAAATAATTGTTCTATGGATTTATAGAATATTTCTTTGGTTTGATTAAACTTTTCTCCCAGGGTGGTTGTTCCTGAAATTTTAGGTTTCTTTCGTGTCCCACCGGGTGCGGAAACGTCGGAAAAGGTCGCGATAAGTGGATACGATAAAAATCGCGGGTCGCTATTTGCTCCCTCGATCGAATTAATCCGTCGGGGGGGTAAAAAGGGAGACTGGGGTGAGTTTCGATTGCCAAACTGAAATTCCGAGTGGAGGACTTTTAAGGACGGGAAATTAAAAGGGACAGGAAAATATTTCCATCTCCTTCTTATTTATCCCCCAGGAGGGGGAAAAGGGGTGAGATGAGAGAGAGGCCGGTGGAATACTAAAAGCAAACGCCTGACAGGGCTGTCGTAAAGAGGGTGCAATTTCCAGATGCACGAGCTTGCGCCCGACGCATTTTTAATGAGAAAGAGAGGCCGAAGGAGAGGACGGTGGAACAATATGGAAGGAGGTATGTAAGGATCGATGAAAAATGCATCCTCTCGTGGCGAACAACCCTCGGGATAAAATAAACTGACACCGAACGAGTGACCGTGACTCCATCCAGAAGGCTGCAGTGACGCAAGGGTGCGTCCGAACGCTCAGAGAAAGGTCAGTTGGGGGGTTGGGAAATATTTTATTCACCCTTTTCCCTTTTTCCTCCTTTACAATTTCGATACACCCTGAAATGAAGGTTTTAAGCTGGACTAAAAACTCGAGGCGGAATAACTAATCGAACAAGATGGCGGCCATTCTCCTTCATTCGTTGTGCAGTTCTCCGCTGGGCTGAGAAATGAAGCGATGCATTTCCCGACTGAGAAATATTCCCTTTGCAGATACTTTTCTTCGCCCTTCCGAAGCCCTTTTTCACCGTTTTCGATTCCTGTACAACTTGAAATTAGCGTTTTAAATCGGGCTGAAAATTCCAGTCGGAGCAGCGAGTCGGCCAAAATGGCGGCCGTTCTCATCGCCCGATTCTCCGGGTGAGAAATGGAACGATGCATTTTTCTGTGGCCGTTGAAAAATGTATCGGACGAGGCGAGCCTCGGGTGCATAAAGTAGACCAATGTCGGCCGCGAAGCGTGCTCGGAATATTTATAAAGCCCGAATGTGCAACAGTTTGTAGTTCAAGTTCAAACCGAGAAAAAACTGTGGGACGTAAAGAAATCAGCGCGAAGGGGGGTTTTCGGTCTTGACCTCTCGCGCACGAGAACTTCATCTACAACCAAACCTCCGGTTTATCGAACGAAGAGATGTCGCCATTTTCATGCGCGATATTTATCTTACGCGCTAATGGCCCCCGCAATTTAGATACATTTTTGCATTCAACTCGACTTTTCCGACTGGGCGGTTCTACTTTCAGACACTCTTCGCGAGTAACGCAATCCTTTAAGCCTAAGCTTAAGCCCACCGCGTTATCGGATACGAATAATCATTAGATTCCCAACGGCCATTACGCGACTCGCCCTTGTCCTCGTTGCCGGAAAGAAATACGAGGGAAAATGGAAAACCTTCACCGGGTCGAGATGGAAGAAATTGAAGTCGTAAAAAACTTAAACCATCGCTAAATAATTGCTTTCACTCTTCTATGTACACACATGATGCGCTAATTCTTACACATTAAGGCGTTGCCGATTAATTCGTAAAATTGAATATCGTCTTTAATTTAACAAAACTATTAATAACTACGGTGACATGTATATATATCAATGGATATCGTTTGAATTCTGTGAATTTTTTGATATGTAGTAATGATGACGCTATTAAGCGAGCGTCGCTTCCTTGAGCGGCCATCTTGGATTACCGATCCTCGCTGACCCTTTAACAAGATCAATTTAACAAAACTATTAATAAATGCAATTAAATTTATATGTTAATGGACGATATTGTTTGTATTCCGTGAATTTATCGAGATATGATTACGACCAACGGTCTTGTTCAGTGGCGCCTCTCTTGGACGAGCGTCGCTTTCTTGAACGGCCATTTTGGATTTCCGATCCTCGCCGGTCGGTACTCGGTATTTTTTCTTCGGATCGGCCGAACAGCGTTCTCTTTTATCGATCGAGTCGATCTTTTCGAATTAACCGAAGAGTCGCAAGATGTCGCGACAGTGGCGAGGAATCGGCGAGCCGTGATTGGCCGCGGGCAGGGAAAGCACCTCGACGGAGTCTTCGAATCGCAGTCGGGCAGCTTCTTCTTTCCTTTCACCGGCATGACATATGTCACGCAGGGCCGCACTATTCCCGCCGAGAAATCCGCATCCCGCTCCCCGAATATCAAGGAGACTCCTGTAAACAATTTCCTAACCTATTCGGTAATTCTCCACATTAAATCGTTGGCATCATTTTTCCAGGAATTTTTCCGGTATTATCAAATTGATACATTCTGCATATGATACGTGTGAATAAATCAAGTTACAATATTCTAAAATGACATAGGAAAATTAATACACATGTCCTAAATTTACAACGCACTTAACAAATTTGTTGTAAGTATTCTATAAAATCAATAACGAGTAACACTTCCAAGAAAAATATGATAAAATCCTGATGATTTTATTTTTAACGCCGTGGCGCAATTATTTCAGAGGTTTTTAAAGGAATCCCAGAGGTTGCATTACCGCCTTCGAGTATACACTTTGTAGAGGGTCGTCTCCATGGAATCCTGACCTTACACCTCTCTGAAATCGTTCCCCGTTATTAACGAACTCTCGCCGCATATGCCAGGCAATATGCAGAGATAGTACTTCCGCGATACCTCCATCTCCCCGTATGATCAGGAAATGACTCGATGACGACTCAGGTATCCTCAGGTCACGCCATTCCTCAATCGCGGAAGCCAATCCGCATTTGGCGGCTCCAATTCTACCGAATTTCTTTTTCACCAGGAACCAACCGGAGCGTGCCCGGCACCCTGACACCGGATCGGCGATTACGTAGAAGTGAAGAAAGGCGAGAAAGAAAAAAGACAAGCACCTAGTCCAGAGGTGGACAACCTCATCGAGGGGAAAGAGGGTTTAATTCGAGAGAAGCGTCACGGATCTCCGCCAAAATCCCGGACCCTCGTCTGACATTTACCCGCGATGCTGCAACGCCTCGACCTCGACGGGCACGTGTCTCGATTTTCGAGAGGCATCGCTTGGAGCAATCTCTGCCGAAATCGAGGAAAAATCTTAATTAATCCAGGTAGATCGATTAATTAAATTGCACGCCGATAGCGATTTAGCTTCGGAGGTGGAGGATAAGGAGAGGCCTCACGCGAACCCCGTTACAGCGGTAGGTGTAATTCTTTACGGTGATGTTTACGGGACATAATCGCCCGTGACTCTCCTCGTTTAAGTTGTCCTCGTTGAGTAACAACCGCTCAATCACGTGATTGCTCATTTTAAATACCGCGAGACATTCTCATCAGAGGCCTCTCTTTCTTGTGAAAACGGGAATTCTGAGATGACTATAAATACCGATGGGTCTTAGATACACGGTCTTGCCGGTGATATTTAAACCCTCTTATTAAAAAATCATTATAGAGGAGGAGTGTCATTTTTACTTTTTCATTTTCAAATGAAATTTATTGCCGCCTCCGAGGTGCCGCTCGCTGTCGATGCAGAACAGACGGTTGCTTACGACGGGATATTTTTTCGAAGTTATTTGGAACGGCTGTAGCTTAAGGTAATGTGAAAGTACTCTTTTACCGGCTGATTTTGACCAATTTCAGCCCCCCCTCCCCCCTGGAGATAATTGCCGCACTAAGTCGCACGAGATTGTAGAATACCAAAATCTGTTGAATCATGGACCCCTTAAGTACCTCTGCCACCCGTCAAGGAAAAATGTCTCCACCGCATAATTCCCTCCTCTAATTTAATCCTTTCCCCCGATATCAGAGCCCAGCTCGAACCGAATCGAACGAGCCGAAATAAGCGACATTTCGACTTCCCAGTCCGGAAATATCGAAGTTCAAAGTGGGGCACCCCAAAGGAGCTCCACTTTGAATCGCAATATCTCGCGAAGGGGTAATCGAAAAGTTATTTAATTAGGACCGTTGCCCTCGTCTCGTACTCCTCTACCGATGTTGTACCGTGGTAAAAGTGGATCGGACCACAAGGAGCGTTGATTTTCCCGAGTTTCCGTGTTTTCCGGAAATCTTCGAATGGCTTCGAGAAAGGTTGAGGCCCTGGAGTGGGACCGTGGAATGTCGGTAGAAATGATGTATGTCGTTTATGAATTCGCGGTATATCGCTCGTGTAGTAGGGTGAGGTATTAATATACCGAATGTGGCATTGCAGGACCGGGCCTAGTGTCGGAGGCGCCCCGATGGCATCCCGGAGGAGTCGCGACTCCACCTTAAGGTGTCGAGGTGGAGGCACGGCAAGAAGGGGCCTTCCCCATAAGAAGGGGCTTTATTGGGCGGTGGAGGTGGCAATATAAGGCCCAGTGAGTGGCGCGCCTTGCCAGTCCCAAAGCGGTGAGTAGGAGCCCGAGTAATCGCGACTTTTCAGTGAATTTTGAGAGGGAAGAGACCGGAAAGAGGGGCGCGCGCGCTTCCTCGTCGAGTCGGAAGTGCAGGTCGGGTAGGTCGGAAGGTTCATCCTCGAGGACGACCCAAAGTGATAACAGAGGTCCAAAGTGGGTCCCCTTCGAGGTCGACAGGATGAGGTCCTGCCTGCTGCTGCTACTGCTCACGGCCGTGGCACTAGCTGGTGAGTACCTGCCAATCTACTGATAAGTACCTTCATGAATACCCCGATAAGTGCGGTGGACAAGAAGATGGTAAAATTCACCATCAGTGATTAGATAACATGAATTGAAATACGTACATGGTACCGCCAAAGTGTCTTTCGAACTCCTCATCTCGCCTTACCCGATTCTAGAGTTCACGCGGGCTTTTCCCTTTAGCACGGAAAATTTTCCATTCTTGCGAAATCCCTGGTCAACATTTGAAACTCTTACACAATAGATGTTAATTTCACATGCGAAAGTTGACCGAGGGTGTTCATGCGGATTTTTTTAACGTGCGAACGGATTCGCATCGCAAAATTTTCCATTGTTGCGAAGTCGCTGGTCAGCATTCGAAAGTCTTGTATGAAGCATGCGAAAGTTGATCGTACGAACTCGAGAATCGGGTCCCTGAAGATGTATGACGAAGAGGGACTAGTTTGATTTTTTTTCCCTTTCTAATAGGACAAATCTTGATCCTTTAGTAATTTTCCTTGATTTCCTTATTTCTTTTTTCACCGATTATGGTGCGGTTTTCTCCAAGGTTTAGGCATTTTCTTTGTTCGGTGAAAGCCAGGAGTCAAGACGGATGTATAGGAGATAATGAATCAGCAGGATCAACAAAGACTGCAACAATGCGCGGAAAACAATGAGGAACATTTAAAATGTATAAATGTTTTCGAGACAATCGAGTCTTTTCGCTCGATGGCTCGATGTTGCGTGAAGCAAAAGTAATTAGGACAATAGAGGCGATCTCACAGAACTCCGTAATTTGGGATTAAGAGTTACGCGGTAACGTGATATCAATCTGATCCAGGAAATCGGGGCGAAGGGGGTCGATCCTTGAAACCTGATCGATCTCTCGAGCCAATCTCCACTCTCCACGTTCGAGATCATCGACAGGGAAAAAAAGGAATCACTCGATGACGCGGGGAAAAAATTCACCCCCCTTGGTGATCGATCTATCGATACGTTCTCGGGAAAGCCTTGACACGAAACTTTCCGTCAACGGAGAGAGGAATGCATTGTCGAGTTCAATGTGAGGTCGATGATTACGTTAAGTCTCATCTCCGGGGCTTCGTCATCGAGCAGGTTCAAATCACTTTGTCGCTTCTCTCGTTAAGAAATTACGGTAGAAAATTTCCAGTAACGTTAAAGCAGATGCAAATTGCACAACGGATCTCTCGTCGTCGTAAGGTCATTATCGTGTCACTTAATTTTTTCTCCAGAGTGCGAAAAATATGCATCAAAACCATTTTTAAACTTCTCATCAGTCCCAAATCTTGGGCCCTTAGAAAATGACGGTAGATCTCCAGGAACGTCAGAATATATGCGAATTACAACGGAAGTGTCCTTATCAAGTCACTTATTTTTTTTCCGGGGCATAGAAAGTATGCATCACAAGCGCCAAAATCCTTTTTAAGCTTCACATCAGTCCCAGATCTTGGGCCCTTTGGAAAATGACGGCAGATCTCCAGTAACGTCAAAGTATCTGCGAATTGAGCAAGGGGTGTCGTTATAGAGTCCCTTATTTTTTTTTCCTGGCACGGAGAATGAGCATCAAAAGCACCAAAATCCTTTTTAAACTTCACATCGGTCCCAAATTTTGGGCCCTTTGGAAAATGACGGCAGATCTCCAGTATCTCGCAAGGGGTGTCGTTATCGAGTCCCTTATTTTTATTTTTCCGGGCACGGAGAATGAGCATCAAAAGCACCAAAATCCTTTTTAAACTTCACATCGGTCCCAAATTTTGGGCCCTTTGGAAAATGACGGCAGATCTCCAGTATCTGCGAATTGCGCAAGGGGTGTCGTTATCGAGTCGGCTCCCCAGGGTCCCGGAAACCGGGCCCGACACCCAGCGGGCCCCTCTTGTCCACGGGATTCCTCTCGGGGCCCATTGGAGCTATCGGGCCCGGGGTCCGGTGACGACAGTTGCATAAGGCATTAGAACGTGAAAGCCTCGCGGGCCCGCCGGGGCCAGTCGGTCCCGGATGGCTGACGTCACTGTCGGGCCCCGGGCCCAACGACGGTGGGGACAACTTTCCCTGTCGATCGCGTGGGAAGGAGAGTCGGCAGGGAAGGGGGACGAAAAACAAAAATATTAATATCACCAGCGAGAGATCTCGTCCCTGACGATTCCGCAAACGGGATTTCGTCTCGGGGCCCGAAGTTCGTTTAAACGATTCGGCCTTACCGTCATTTAAATCACAGTCCTCTTTGAATAACGAATTTATTTTCCATTAAAACGACTTCTGGGCGGAATTTCTACATAAGGAGGTCCCATCGAAAGCCGCGGTTGCGTCTCAGACAAGTTCACGGGCCTCGTCGCCGAGTCTATTTACGACATGCATCGCCCTAACGGACGTTTAATTTCTTTTAACTGGATGGAAGTCGTACGATAAGACACCGGACATCTTTCATCCTTCATTTCTGGCACTACTGATTTTTATATGAGTTGCGAATGCTGTTTAATTTTTTTTTGCTTCTTCTGGTTCTCTTTAATTTATCCCATGCGAGAAATTTTACGACGTGCATCGCTGGAATGGATGTTTAATTTTTTATTAAGTCGGTGGAAGTCGTACAGAGACGCTGGACATCTTTCATCGTTCATTTCTGGCTCTACTGATTTTTATATGAGTTGGGGGTGCCGTTTAATTTTTTTTCTTGCTTCATCTGGTTCTCTTTAATTTACCCAATGCGAGAAATGACAGCCGCGTTAAAGGCTCACTCGGCATTCCAGGAATTCTCATGGCAGTCCGTTAACGTGGCACGCAGTCTCCGAGTTAAGTGACGCCTTAACCTGGTATTTTCTACTTACGCGCGGTCATTACTGAATTGCACAAATAGAATGTCATTGATAATCCTAGAGGTCCGTACGAGCTATCCATTAGGCATTGCGGAAACGGCGATCCGCGTTTTAGATATCTGGAAAAAGCAGACTCTAGGTGTTTTACGAGCGGCGCGTTACACAAAATGGCCGACGAGCCGGCGCGGCCGTTGACAATGTAATTATACAACCCTCGTGCGCAACGTTTGTACCTTGTACTTTCTCGGTTTCTAACGAGGTACAGCGGTCGCCGTAACTTTCTCTGCAGCCGAGCGAGTTCAATTGCCAAACGGGAAGAATCGCCGGAAAATTCTCCTCTATCTGAAACCTGGACGCCGGGCGCCGGGCGCCGCTCTTGGCGTCCTCGTCTAATCGTCGGGCTCTTTTTTTTTTACACTTTTTCTCGCTTTCATCCCTCTTTGATGTCGTGGAAACCTTCCACTTTGCGCACGCGTGTACGGTGACGGGGAAATATCAACGTTCAAGGATGCCGAGGCCGCGACGAAGGGTTTCACGTTTTCCAAGATGGCGGCGAAGAGCCTCGAATTTCTCGGCCAAGACGCGCGGACTCTCTTTGCAGAGTGTACTCGAGATACGTAAAGCAACGGCCAGAGAAAAAGGAGGAGAGTGCCGAGAGCGAGATCAGCAACTTTCGAAAACCTATATTCCACCGACAAACGATTTCGATTTGACACCAGCCAAGCGATTCCCGGAGATCGACTCGAGTCCTAAAACAATCCAAAAAATATTTCGCGACATGGCAGGAAATATTCGAATCGTCCAATCGTTACGTCCGACAATTTCATGAGTTTACGTGATATAGAAATGTCATTGTTACCAACCAAGAACGATTCAAATCTCCCGGGCGATTGTCGCCTCTTGGCGGCCATCTTGGTTTTCCGAGTGACAAGAATTATTTTTTTTCTATGAGAAAATCCTCTTTCCCGTGTACCTAAACATTTATCGATTAACCGATTTTAGCATGCGGCGAAATTCTGTCAATTTTTCAAAACGACTTAAAAATATGTATACGTGAATTTGGTTGCAATGTTCACTTTTGGATATTGTTGGTACTGCAGGGGTAGGTGGTGAAATATTTCCGAGGAGAGGAGAATTATTTCCAAAATTGCGATTCGCCTGTAATTAACGTCCAGATCGTTTGGTTGCAGAGAACTTGTCGAGAGTGAAGCGTCAGGAAGAGAAAAAGGAGGAGAGCTTCGAAAGCGAGATCTGCAAGGACAAGGACGCCGGCGAATGGTTTCGCCTGGTAGCCGGAGAGGGTGACAACTGTCGAGATGTCATACAATGCACCAGCTCGGGTCTGCAGGCCATCAGGTGCCCAGCAGGTCTGTACTTCGACATAGAGAAGCAAACCTGCGACTGGAAGGACGCGGTCGACAATTGCAAGCTGAAGAACAAGGAGAGGAAAGCTAAGCCTTTGCTCTACACCGATGAGCCACTTTGCCAAGATGGCTACCTGGCTTGCGGGGACGGAAGCTGCATCGAAAGGGGTCTCTTCTGCAACGGAGAAAAGGACTGCAGTGACGGATCCGACGAGAACACCTGTGGTGAGTCTACTTTTATCCTAAACAAAGGAAAACACCCATTAAACCTTCATACAAAAAGGTTAATTTCTAGTAATCTGGTAAGTCGAAGTTTTATGATAAGGTTATCTTTCCTTGCAGATATGGACAACGACCCTAACAGAGCTCCACCTTGCGACCCTGCAGTGTGTGTCCTTCCTGATTGCTTCTGCTCAGAGGATGGCACCACGGTCCCAGGAGACCTCCCACCTAAAGATGTGCCCCAGATGATCACCATCACCTTCGACGATGCCATTAACAACAACAATATCGGCCTCTACAAGGAGATGTTCAACGGCAAGAGGAAAAACCCGAACGGCTGCGACATCAAGGCGACCTTCTTTGTGTCCCACAAATATACTAACTATTCTGCGGTCCAGGAGATGCACAGGAAGGGCCACGAGATTGCGGTGCACTCTATCTCGTGAGTACAAAGATGTACCTGAAGTTAGGGATGAGTGAAATTGATTTTGCCGGCGCAAAAAGTGCAAGACCGAGGCCATTCATTTTGCTCGTCGTCGTGTGTGTGGTTCCGTTCTTCAAACAAAAAGATTGTCATGTAACGTGGAATTGTTTTGTGTCGCTTCTTCAGGCACAACGACGATGAGCGCTTCTGGTCGGACGCCACGGTCGACGACTGGGCGAAGGAAATGGCCGGCATGAGGATCATCGCCGAGAAGTACGCAAACCTGACAGATAATAGTGTGGTGGGAGTGCGAGCACCCTATCTGCGTGTGGGTGGAAACAACCAGTTCACCATGATGGAGGAGCAGGCCTTCCTGTACGACTCCACCATCACATCAGCCCTGAGCAACCCACCGCTCTGGCCATACACCATGTACTTCAGGATGCCCCACCGGTGTCACGGAAATCTGCAACACTGCCCGACAAGGTGAGATCCAGGGCTTAGAGATTGATGAGGGGATTCGAACTCGAAGGTTCTCCAAGACCCAGGTTATCGGAATAACCACCCAACTCGGTGCCTGGAATTCTTTTCCCCAGGTCCCACGCGGTTTGGGAGATGGTGATGAACGAGCTGGACCGCAGGGAGGACCCCCAGAACGACGAGTACCTACCGGGTTGTGCCATGGTGGACTCCTGCAGCAACATCCTGACCGGGGACCAGTTTTACAACTTCCTGACCCACAACTTCGAGCGCCACTACGACCAGAATCGGGCTCCTCTGGGTCTGTACTTCCACGCAGCCTGGTTGAAGAACAATCCCGAATTCCTGGACGCCTTCCTCTACTGGATCGACGAGGTCCTGGCGAACCACAATGACGTGTACTTCGTGACGATGACCCAGGTGATCCAATGGATCCAGAACCCCCGCACCGTGACGGAATCCAAGAACTTCGAGCCCTGGAGGGAGAAGTGTGTGGTCGATGGACCCCCCGCGTGTTGGGTGCCCCATACGTGCAAGCTCACCTCCAAGGAGGTCCCCGGGGAGACCATCAATCTGCAGACCTGCGTGCGCTGCCCCAACAACTATCCCTGGGTGAACGACCCCACGGGCGATGGATTCTTCTAAGGCCCCACGAAGTCCCGTCCTCTCGGTGGTTCCTCGTCTGAGTCGCTCTTTTCTCACCCAAGAAACGCCCGACGCAACACACGGAGTCCCCGGGCCGCGACGTCGTCCCCTGAGGTGCACTTCTTCGTCCCCCATCCTCGGTCAGGTCGTCCCAGTCGTTCCTAAAACCTACTTCGACGTCTTGTAGGACCTGGACGGGACATCCAGACTTTCGAGTGGACACCAAGGCTCGGTCCGAGTAGGCAAGGTACCCTCGCTCGAAATCGAAAAACCTATAAAAAAGAAAAAAAAACAGAAGGCAAAGCAACTACCTCCATCAAGGGGTCTCTAATGGCGGCCATTACGCGTCCCTCGTAAGGGGTGAATTTCTCGATTCTTTCCCCGCACATAAATTAGTCTCTCAAATGAACATTTTAACCAACACCGAGCTCTTTTTGAGTACAGAAACAGATCTTGCAAGGTTTCCCCTCAGAAAATCTCAAATTTACCCAAAAAGAAAGGGAAACCGCCTTGTATCCCCAAGTCCCCAATGGCGGCCATTACGCGTTCCCCGCTAGGATCGAATTTTTCGATTCCTCCTATCAATCATTCTTTCAAGTGGACATTATAACCGACATCGAGCTCTTTCCAAGCAGCGAAACAGATCTTGCAAGGTACTCCCTCCATAAATCGAGAATCATCCCAAAACTAAGGGAAAAGAAACCTACCATTACGAAACGTCTCTAACGGCGGCCATTACGAGTAGGCGAAGGCGTCCTCTAAAAAATCTAAAAAAAAAATAGAAAAAAACAGCTAGAGTCGTAGAGTATCCGCATTGCACATTCAGGAGGGAATTTCGCGAATATTCCATCGGGTATCGATCGGTCTCAAGGTCGCCTACGGGGAGATATCGACTGTCGTTCGAGTCAGGGTCGGATAGCACGAGGCTTAGCGTGATGATAATAATCCCCGAGTGTCATGGCGTCGGTGGGGTGATAAAAAAAAATAAGAGAGAAGAAACTCGAGGGTAAAACCGACGCGCATTTTAACGTATTCGGCGGGAAATCCTTATTCGAAGGGGAAGAGCGAGTGCCTTTTGGAATTACTCGCAGCCAATTAACGGCGGAGAGAACACAAGAGGTGCGTCGGTGCATCTCGAGCGTCGGTTTCCGCGAATAGAGAAGAGCGACGAGGGGAAGGGAGGATAAGGGGGGAGAGGATAAAAAAGCGAGGCCGCGAAAACGACGCGCAATCCGGACTGTAACGAGCCCGGATCGTTTTCACTCGGCGCGATCGGCATGCGACCTCCAGGGGACTGGAAGCGACCCGATCACTTTCGAAGCGACGACATCTTTGAAAGTGACTCTGACGTCACGCGCCCGCATGCGCGCGCAGCGACACGCGAGAAGAGCCGAGACGGAGAGAGAGAGACAGAGAAAGAGCGACATAGGGAGAAAGAGTGAGACAGCGGACTCCGGCGAAGTCCGCAAAAGTGAGACTCGATGTATTGTAATATAAATCTCCTCCTCCTCCCCCTCAACCCTTCCCGGCGTTCCCCCTGCCCGCCCGAGTCGCCCGACGAACCTAACCTAAAAAGTCCCGGGACTCCCAAGTCTTAGGCGCGGCTAAGCGACGCCTATTGTGTGTGTAACTAAAATATCTATAAATATATAAATAAATCTATATATTATATATATATGTATGTATTTTAATTAAGCGATACACCGTTCTCGAGATGAGTCTTTAAATAAAAGATCCTTGGAAAGTATAGCTTTCGGGGTTTGATTCCTTATTATCCCTTGTTGTCGTATAGTCGAGAGGGTTCCACTTTTGTAAAGTGGATTCGCAAATCCCTAAAGGTGGTGTCCTTCTTTTCTTCTCTTTAATGCACGTGGCTTTCAAGCACGCGTTTCTGCACTTTCACGCGGAATTAACGCGCGGAACCGACGGATGCGTGGTAATGGACTCGCCAATTAACCGGGATACTTTATCGAGAGAAAGTTAAAGAGATTTCGGAGATGGGACATGAGGGGACCGTGACTTGTCCTGTATAAGAAGTCGGTTGACGTTTTGGAAACGTTTTAGGAGGAGATTTGTACACGGAGAAGGAAAGATCCATCGAACCAAAAAAATATTTCTTTGGGTAGTATTGAAGAATGTTTTTAATTCCAAGAATAATTCTTTGACTCGAATGAATTGCCACCATTCCGAGTAAAAATGTTGCATTCAATTTACTCGAGTTCATTCGAGTGAAATAATTTATCCCCGAATTTAGAAAATATTTTTCTGGCACTATTCAAAGAATCATTTTTACGGTATGATGGAATCCTTTTTCACCGCGTATCTCTTGCGGGTTTTCCAGGCGGATTTTAAAGGGCCCTTGAAGCCGGTCGCTTTCGCCCCTGCAGAAACGGATATTCGGATTCAGATTCTAAAATTAAGATCAAGGTCACGGCCGGAGAGACGGTCGGGGGGCAAGAAACTTGAAGGCCGTCGAATAAATGGCCCCAGCGGCCGCCAATAATTGCCGTTTTCGCGCAAAAATGCAGATCCGCTTCCGGCCGCGGAGGCGGACCGGAAGCTCCACGAAGAAGCGGTGGAAACGCCGCGGAAAAAGGGTAGAAGGAGAAAACGCCGATGCGTGGGAAAAACGAGGACGTGCGGGATCTTCGCAATTTCCCGTGGAAAGTCACGAGGAAGGCGCCTACGAGCTCTCCCTCTCTTTTCTTCCCATTTTCTCTCTCTCTTTCTTGCAACGCTCTCTCCCTCTCTTTTCTTCCCATTTTCTCTCTATCTTTCTTGCAACGCTCTTTCCCTCTCCCTCCTTCGCTCCGAAACAATGGAGATTTTGTAACGCGCTGGAATCTCGGCCGAGGGTTCCTTTTCCTCGTGACACATGCTCACTCTTAACCATTCAAACTCGCTTCTACGCACTCTTCCGCTCTTTCTAAACTTGCAAAACACGCGCCTCTTGACAATACCCCCCCACAAGAGGTTTGTCAAGATTTAATCGGCGTAAAGCTCGTCGGAAAATCCGCACCGCCTCGAAAGAAAGATCCTGCAAATCAGAGGACAATTAATAAATTACTTAACGATAACGCGATATTAATTTGTAATCCGCGCAGTTAAATCAGATTCTTGCATTTTACTAGACTAAATCTATAAATATCGGTCTGTGCGGATTTATCGCCGATTTTTCGTTACGCCATTTTGAATAACATAGAGACGGTGATTCAGTTGTGGTTGAATAAATCCTTGTAATCATCCGCAAACGATTATATTTTCTCTTTGATATGTTAAACTATGTATCCGGTTGTCAGATATGCACAGCTTTGATGGCTAGATGTTGCAGTATTCAATTTATTATATTTTCTTCCGAAGGTCTTTTCACTCAATCCAAGATGGCATCTCGAGGCGGCGCAGCAGATAAATAAACGATGGAATTACTTAACGATAAATCGTACTGATTTGTGATCCGTGCAGTTTAATCGAATTCTTCCATTTTACTGGACAATTCATAAAGATCGGTACATACGGATTCATCGCCGATTTTTCGTTACGCCATTTTGTATAGCGTGGAGACGACTCAGTTTTGGTTTAATAAATACTTGAAATCACCCACCTAGGATTATATTTTCTCTTTGTTATTTCAAACGATGTATCTGATTGTCGAATATACACAACTTTATTCGTTAGATGCCGCAGTATTCAATTTATATATATATATTTTCTTTTCCGAAGGGGTTTCGAGTAAATCCAAGATGGCGTCTGAGGTGCAGAAGAGCGCAGAGAGATGCAGAATCGCTGTCGGGTATTTTTAACTGAGAAAAAGGAGAGGTGCACCGAAAGCCACGAAGGAATGCAGGCAACCGCTTGGCGCCGATAAATAGTCCGAGCAGCATCGACTACACCTGAAAATCTCGCGTAAGCGAAAGTAGAGAAAGCTGTGTATCTCAGACATCGCAGCGGGCAAGGCCGTTCGTATTCAACGCCGAAGCCGGAGCTGCGAGATTCGAGGGTCGACAGGCGCGAAGAAACTCGGCGAGATGGCGCCCCCTATCGAGAATCGATTACCATAAACCCCGTCGAATCGATATACTCCGCTAAAATTGATCGACCGTCACTTACGACCGGAGTTACGTCCTTACGCCTATGACGTCGGTGACTGAATTAACGATGAACTCCAATATGGACACTGTAGAGTGATAACTCAAATATTACACAGTAAATTTCTAGAAAACGAGACAAAATAAGAAAAGTCACTGAAATTCCCGTGGAATGATTTCCTTCCCCAAAGAGTCTACACCTGGAAATTCCATTTGCGATATTTTAGATTACAGATTCCGCCATGACGAATTTATAGGTTATATTCATAGTTAATATTTACCCTAGAAATTAGAGTTGCTATCATTCAATCATATGTATTCTCTATCTTACCTTCGTTACATTGTAAAGAATCTGTAAATTAAGGAAAAACTTTTTTATATTAAATTATATAATACACCCTTTCCACTCAGTATCAATTAGACCGTGACCCATTATAACCTCGGCAAATATAACAAATTTAGCTTTTAGAGCTTCATGAGTAATTGATTATTTATAATAAATAGATGACTCCCTATATTAATATGTATCCCCTCTCACTCTCTGCGTTTACCAACGATGACGAGACATAGCTCGAGAAAGTTCATTTCAAGGATTCCAGACAACTGTTTCTAAAGAATTTAAAATAGGGATAATCCTATTTATTATCTCTGAAATGATATTTCTTATTTCATTCTTCTGAATACTACTTTCCTTTCGTTCGGCGATAGGTTAGGTTAATGGCAATATGTTTAAGGGCTCCCCGCAAGGGCGTAAACTCAATTCGCGACAAAGCCGACATTCCCATGGACCGATCGATCCAATGCAGCTTCCACCGCAGAGTGGAGGTGCGCTCGCGACCGCAATGCTCGTTGTGTAATTATAAATGCCCAGGAACTCGGTCGAAAAGGCGTAATCGTGTCGCTGATAACGCCGTCCCCTTCTACGGTTTATACGCACGGCGTATACGGGAATTGCGCCGACGGGTTTGAAAGTAGAACGCGTCGTTGCAACAATTGGCGAAGATTTGGCGATTGGCCAATTGGGATCGGCGATTGCGATCGACCCGGTGAGATCTCGCCGTGACTCGAGTGGAAGCGAGTGAAATTTCGGCCCACTGGGTCAGTGGGTGACGGAAACCGAGTGCTCCTCGAATTGTCCAGATATTAACGAGCATTTCCATGCGGCCCGAAAAAGCGCGCTGATTGGCTGACGCGACTCCGCGAAGTGCCCCCATTGGTCGACGCTGGCGCCATCTGGCGGCGGGACCGCCAACGACGCCCCGAGATGCAGTCTCTCCGCGAAGCGGTCGCGACTCGCGCGATCACTTTGTGATAACTCGCGGGTCATCCAGGAGTCATTTATAAACAGACTCTTATCCAAGATTCTTCAAGATTTTCGAAGCGTAGAGGCATTTTCTCATTAATTGGGATGACGGGAAAAATAGGCGACGCGAGGTTAGGAATAATGGATCTGCCCTTTAAATTCGAGAAAGTCAAAAAATGAGATCCTTCGAGCCGGATTTGAACCAGCGACCTATGGATTTCTTCAAACTCCAACTACAGTCCACCGCTCTACCAACTGAGCTATCGAAGGCTTATTTTCTCCCGTTGCATCCGAGAATAACGCGAAATAAAAATGGATAACAATTTCAAGACTACCAATTAGAGAAGTCTCCTCAGAGATCAAAACTCTCACCTCGGGCAAAAGGTGACGTAGACCTAAATTTCAACCGTTACTTAAACATAAATGTAATAATAATAATTTAAGAAATAACGGCAAAAGGAATCCTTCGAGCCGGATTTGAACCAGCGACCTATGGATGTCTACAAATTCCAACTACAGTCCACCGCTCTACCAACTGAGCTATCGAAGGCTTATTTATTCTAACGATATAAAAACTAGCATAGTAAAATTTTACATTATAAAGCCAAACCTCCCGGGATTACGGTGGGCATTCCGCAAGGCACCGGTATCACGGTAGCGTTCCGCATCGGCGATCACGATCTCTAGATCACCGATCGATCGAAGGATATTAATGAACAGGAATTGAGTTTGCATCCGCGCCTGGAAAGGACAATCATGAATAACGACTCGATGAAAGGACACGAGAAGAGTACATTTATTAGTTCGGCGTCCTTATCAGATGCGACGAGACGATTCCTTATATCGACGCTGAATGCAAATCGCGATCAACGGCCGACTACACGAAACAGGTCGTAGGGTCGAAGGAAGAGTAGTGCCACTCTTTCCGTTCTTAATGTCAAGTCGCATTGATCTCTGCTCTTAGAATACGATCTTGCACAATGGAAAATCGATTGCGACAGATCGAAACGGGCGGTCGACGGTCGGTCCTGACGAGCCGAGCGGTCCTAACCTCAAATTCAAAGATTCATTGGTCCCACGTCTAATCTACACATTGGAAGGAGAATGGATTACTAGAAATCCCCACAGATTGAATGATATTGATTGAATATCGAAGGTTACGTAAGAACGCCCATTAGAAGGGGATATCTATGGTCACACCATGTCTATTTATATCAATTATATGATTTATGTTTATATACGATTCATGCGCTCGCGATTCGACTTTTTTTTACCATCACTGGCAATCGATAAAGGGCATCGACGAACCCATCGACCAATGCCGAGTGACGTGTGCCACGAAGGCATCTCGAGCCAAGTCGAGCAATGTTCTCCAATGGTCTGGAGAACGGTCTGCACGCGCGTTGTGAACCGCACCTAACGTTGCATCGCCCACACGACATTCCACCTATGCTCTTTCCTCGTCTTTCCCGGGAAAACCGCCACAAGGAGAGGGACGGAAGATCGCGATCTCGAGGGCAGCTCGAGGATACCATTCGCCGACTTCCTGAACGAAGAAGAAATCCTTCGCTGACAAGGACGAGTTTGACTCCCGAAAGGACTGTCGCCGACTTCAGGGACGCTGCGCTCATCTTTTTTGTTAATTACAAATAAACGCCACTCTTAGCGCCTTGGTCTTTTTAATATCCGCCGCCCTTCTAGAGAGAAATCCCGGAGTTGAAAAGCATCGACGTAACCTCGTCTCGAGAGTTTAACCTTAAATATCTAAAGATGACGGCGGGGTTTTGCGATAAATCCTAGGGAATTATAATCCGTGCAGTTGAATCACGTTTTTTTATACCTTTGGGCTAAATCCCTGCGATAAATCTGTGCAAATGTGTATATATTTAGTATAGTTGGGTGCGTTATATTGTTTCGTCCGCCATTTTGAAGTTATGAAGGGTTAATCGGAGACATTCTTTTGTACTTTTTATTCGGAAATTTGGTTGATTTAAGGCTAAGATTTGTATCCGGGGCCGATGAATCGATTGGCTCGTTTCGTAATGGAATACGCACGATCGAACAATATCGCCGGCAGAGAGCTCGCGGACTGTTACTTCGCGTCGGTAAAACCCGACAAAACATCGCGGGGCCAAGAAATCCGAGCGACATTACCCGCAATGGTTACTTACAGTAAGCCGGTTACCTAAGTCGCCGACTTTTTTGCCGGATCCCTAATGCAAATCGCTTATCCCGGCAACGATTGCCATTATTTGTGGGGTAACGTCGATTGGGGCAAAAAGTGTCCGCGCACTTTGCGAAACCCTCTACGAAAGTAAATTAACAAAAAGGACGATAAATCTGCGTCGTGCGGTGCGCCACGTGAGGCGGTTATTTTTTCGACGATGAAAAAGAAAAGGACGAAGAAGACGAGAAAGAGGACGACAAGATACTAAGCAGACGCCATTGTTCAAATCCGCTGATATATATTTGCAATTTTCATATAACAACGATATCAATCTTCGTCGAATTTCCAGGGATAAGGAGCGAAGAATAAGAAGAGGATACCATTGTTTAAAGCCGCTAATGTATCTGCAATTTTTATATGACAACGATATCTATCGACGCCGAATTTCCCGAGACAAAGAGCGAAGGCGCGAGGGGAAAAGTCACTCGGGGCCATTTCGTAAGCTCGAAGAGATTATAGCGATTGAGCAACGCAAAATAGGATAGGTTATGGCAGGTTACAAGACCCGGCGAGTCCCGTTGGCTCGTCCTCGACATTTCTCCGGTACAGAGCCTCTCGATAATCGGTTTCCTCCTAACCCACTGACGCCCTGGGCCGCCATCTTGGATCGGGCTAAGCAACCTTGAAGTCCCTGATTTCATGGAAAATACATAAAATCTATTACGAAACCAGGGTCGATTTGGGAGTCAAACGAGCCGGTTTTTGGTAGCGAGTCGAAATTTGAACTTTGGAAGCCGAAGGCGCCGTTTGAAAGCCGTTTGATTGGATTTCGAGTGGGAGTCCTGGAAGCTCTCGAGCCGGCCCTGCGAAAGGCGACTCTCGGTGAAAGTGATAAGGAACAAGGTCGGCGGGTTATACCATCGACGTGATTACAAAATCGGGATTCCTCAAAAGCCCTGATCGGCTGGATGAAGTATACCAAAAATTAGTATAATACGGCGGGAATATCGTAAATAAATTACACCTGAATTCGAGATACACCTCAGCATCTTCAAGGGCCTCTCCGGAGTTGGTTCGGATTTCTGCATCCTTTCTTCATGGCGGGGTCTGAAAAGAAAAATTAATCCACGAATGTCAAAAGTCTCAAAAGGAAAACCACCGTCTCGAGAGGCCTCGAGGGCGGTGAAAGTACGAAATGATTTTGACTTTCGAAATTCGGGAAAATCGAGAGGTCTTGCCTGGATTTCCAGGACGCCGAACGAGCGTCATGGCTGCTTTCCAATACCGGCAAGCATCACAATCAGGAGTCGGTACTCGCATCGGCACCGACAAAATCGAGTCGTCGATTTAGAAAGGTGGATTCTCAAATTCGGGTCGACGGATCAGGGCGGCGACTTTCTTCGACTCGATTTCTTCTGCGGCTTTTCTCTCCGAGTCTTTAGACCGGATTCTAACGTCCCGCCTCGTGGCAAGGTACGAGTCGGTTAAATTGAAATAAAAAATCTTGCTGTCAGAATAATTCATCGGTTAATGTACAAAATCCGTCAGTTAGGGCAAGAAATATGTAATCAAGAAATTGTATCGAAACACTGAATTGTTCGATCTAGTGGAGAACGCGATCCGCAATTTTGGTACCAGTGGCAGCAATAGGAAATCATTATAAAAATAAAATATATGTAATCAAGAAATTCTATCGAAACACTGAATTATTCGATCTAGTGGAGAACGCGAGCCGCCATTTTGGTACCCGTGGCGGCAGGAGAAAATGATTATAAAAATAAAAAATCTGTAATCAAGAAATTCGATCGAAACACTGAATTGTTCGATCTAGTGGAGAACGCGAGCCGACATTTTGGTACCAGCACGGCAACTCAGCCCCAGTGGAAAGTTCACTGTCGTCGGTCACGTGCACCAACTGGCCGTACAAGTAGCGTTTCGAAATACGAGATGCGCATGATTATGCCCGCCTACTTAACGTGCATCGAGAATGCACCGAGAATGCATCGGGTCGCATCTCGCTACCGGCAAGCCCCTCGAAGCGGCTCTTCTTTCCCGGACTTCGAGGTCGGCCTGGCGGTCTCTGCCTTTCCATTTTTTTTTGTACCCCATCTACAAAGGCCATTCTCGGCTTCGCGGAGATACTCACCAGGAATACCAGAAAAGGCCATTAAGTCGATTTGCTTCTTTCCTCGATTTCCCCCAATTCGGCAGTTATTTCAGGTTCTCTTCAAGAACGCGACCGATTTGAAGATCGCCGTTTCCCTCTCCGATTCGGCTCCAATTTGTAGCCTCTTTTTCAGGGCCTCACGAGTCCGCACCACTAGGTAGGGGACGTGAAATTGGGAGAACTCTTCAGGGTGATAATTAAGAAAGGAAGTAGCGATTTGGAGCAGAGGAGTGGAAATGCCGAGACAGAAGTCAAGAGAAGAAGAAGAAGAACTCAAGAGCATCCTGGCGGCGAACTAGAGGCTGGACATTGACCCAAGGCTCGGTCAAGGTGAAAACCACGTTCATCAAGGTGTCTCTTGTCATACTAATGGACTTCTTCGGCTACGTGGCTGGAATCGAGTCGAGTGCCTCCATTGGAGAACAATGGGCTGGAGACTGACCCATTTCGAGTGCGATCGCTCCGTGGGAAATATACTGGGCTCTGGTCGCAGTCAATGACTGCCTGACTTCCTCAGCATCTCCAAAAAAGGCTAACTTATGTAGCAGGCGAAATAAGACGAATCTACTATTAACGAGTCTATATTTTCCCTGGATTCACAGACAATTAATTGGCTTATTGTTTAAAATTATATCCATAGGCCTTAAGGAAACGTATTGAAATCTGTCCAACTGTTCGCATCTATGGTTCTCGGTGATCAAGTGCCGTTCCTGTTCACTATTCGTAGTCGTACCAGCTGCTTAGGCAATGATCACGTCTTCTCACCCGTGATCCCTGGATCAGGGCCGTCCATGGACCTCCGATCGTTTTGCCTTTGTCCCTTTCGGAATATTTCCTTCCCTTACAAAAATAATAATAAGCCGGGTAGTTCCACCTCTTCCATCTTTTGGAAGACTCCGGAGTCGCAGAGTTCTTCACTCGCCTCTTCAGCGAAGCTAGTTCCCGAGTAACGACTTCTGTTCTCCTCTTCAGGGTCGAGAGCTGCATCTGAAGTCAGAGAACGCCTTGTCCCGGTCACTCGAGATGGTCAGCTCTGCTCTTCGTGTAAATCTTCATGGTAGGTGTCATCCTCCACGCGGACCTCGAGACAAAGGAGGCGCCGAGCCGGAGAAGACGCAGAGGAGGCTGAAGAGGCAGAAGAGGTGTAGGTCAGTGTGCTGAAGATGGCGCCTGCCAGTCGAGGCATCTTAAAGGCCGGCTCGCAACTGACATTTATGGCGCGATCTTCTAGGCCCAGCTGCAGCCAACTGGTTTCGCCAACTCGTGTCTCCGGCAGGATGATTGCGTGTTGCAACTCTTCGGCGTCGCGCTAACTTCGTGTAACCACCTCTTCGCCAGACAATTCGGCTCTGCTCGCCTCTTCAACCAAGAATTGCCTCCCCTTTTTCTTTTTTTCACCCACTTTGTCGCATTTTAGCATATCTTGCATATCTCCGGAAAAAAATGCGACGAGTCATCGGAAAGCACGTCATTCTCGAGAAACCTGCAATGTTAATAATAAAAAAAAAGCCATAATTGTATCATACATTCATTCCAAATTTCACTCAGGTATAATATACTAATTTCAGGAAATCCTGTAAAATCATTTCAAATTTAATACACTAGTGTATTATTCATTCTGCTCGGTTTCACGAAATTATATGACGAAGATGACTATGAGATTATCAATTCGTTTTGAAATTTGGGATAAATGTACACCTTCATTTTCTTTTTTTTTTCAATGTCCTCGAATTTGTCGTTCTCCTGCAATCTTATGTACTGAAAGTGTATACATTTGGATTCTTTTGAAATGGTAATTTACGTCCCGGATGTACAGGGTTCGGGCACTCGCGATGCCGACGGCGTGCCTTCTGGGAACGTCCAGAAGGTCCAGAACGGGACGTGACTTCAGCGTTTCCTGGACTCAAGGCTCTTCTAGGACCTCTTCTAAGGTTCGTTCCTTCGACCAGCGTTGTGCCATCTCAGGGACGACGAATATCTCGGGGACGAGAACTGGTTTCTTCGGGTTCTCCAGGGTTCGGTGAAGGTGCGATGGCATCTCCCGGCTTCAAGGACTCGCCTGGATCCTGGCTTCGGAAATGCCATTTATACCATCCTTATAAATCCCGAGGCCGTGCCCCAAGACAGTTCTGCACTTTGCGAACCTCTTTTTCCAGTTTGGGAATTTATTCCACAATTTAAAACCCGCGGGTGAAGAACTTGCCAGCGCCCTTTTGAAAAAAAAAAAAAATAAAAGTAATCTACATCCTTCAAAGGCATCCGCCCTCGACGACATTAATATCAACAATTACTGTACGCTCATGAATTTCGCTCTTCAGCAACTATGAAGCCTTCGTGAATGCCTTTCAATTAATTGCCAAATAAACTGAACTTATGTACGGAATGGGGAATAATTCAATGTAAAATATCCCGCCGTGGACGTGGCTTTAGGTCGCCCTCTGCAGAATTGGAGGCGTTAAGGCGAAGTTGTAAATCACGTAGGAAACTCCGAAAGGACGTTCTCCCAGAGCTTGGAGCCATTTGCAAAGCGTAGTTCTCGGCTCCTAATTCAACCCGGCGGGGAGACTAGCCTCTTCTTTCTTTTCTTCTGTTTGGAGCTCCACCTTCAACCTTTCTCTTCTGGTGCCTCCTCGGCCTCTTCTGCCGGGCACGATGCGTCGTCTTTTTTTTTCAATCTCGTTGCGGACTGGTTGCGCCAGAACTCGCTTCTTCACGGTGTTTACGATCGTGAAACCCCTCACGAAATGGCGCCGCGAAAGAAGAAAAGACTCCGCGTAAAGCCCTGCAAAATGGCGGGAAGATTTCGGGAGATACCACTCCACAGCCCGATTTCTCTCGCGAGGAAATCTCCTATCTCCACGTTTCACGAGCGAGACTTCTAAGCGAGTAACCTTTCCCTGGCCCGAGATTGCCTGGAAACGTGAAATGGCGACAACAATCGGTAGCCCCGAAGAGGAAGCGCCCTCCGTGTCTGGCGAACGTATCATCAGGTTGCGTAACCTCTAGGAGTCGCCGAAGCGAGAGGCGAGGAGACGAAGAGGTGAATTTCGCGTATTTCAAAATTCTAAAGCCCCGGAGGAGTCACGAGGAAGGATCTATTCGCCCGAGGGATCGCTTCTTGAAACTCCTCCATGGAGGTAGAATTCTCCTTCTGGTCGAGGTAGTTCCCTAGGTGGCCCTCGAGAAGGTGGCAGCACCGTCCGGAAGGTGAAAGTCGTAAAGGCGAAAGAATGGGAAGGAGTGGTGGTGCACATATAGAGGGGCGAGAGGGCGCGGCTTGTCCAGACGCTTTCTGTCCTGCCGACGACGACGACCATGTCGCCGAAGTTGGTTTTCATCTTAGCGTCCTTTGCTCTCCTGCTAGGTAAGTACATATTAAATATCGCCTCGCAATTAGCGCCTCGATCCCCCGGAAAAAGAATAAGGAAAAGAAATGGAAAACAGCTCAAATAAACGCGGAGACTGCCGCGCGACATGTCTTGTGCAGCTCCGGGCGTTGAAGTCTCCGGAGTCTCCGCGCGAGCCCACGTGGGCTGTTCGCCCTTTGACGTCCCAATTTCGTTCCAAAAATGATCTACACAATTTTACCCTCATTTCCAATCCCTCCACCGTTTCCCTTTACTTACTAACGTGATTTGAAAGTCGCTGGAAATTAAATCCCACGAAAATCGAACCCGTGTCTCCGAAAGACCCGTATTTGACCTCTTGTTAATACCGAGTTTGATCGACACGTCTGCGTTTCGTTGGCTAGGAGAATATTAATGACTAAACGGTATATAGAAAATCAGGGTGTCAGTGAACCGCGTACATTTACGTCGACGCATGCCCGGTTATTAATAAATCTGCCGTTCTTTCTGGTGGCCATAAGCAGCAACCGGAAGCACGGCGGAAGTCGGCGCGCCAGTTGAGATCGATCGGCTCCGATCGATCGAGAGACGATCGAGTGACGTTGCACCCCGGAAGAACGAGTCCGGTACCGGTCACAGCCATATCGGGCGACACAAAAGGAGAACAAAGAACTTGCCGATTATCTTGCTACCGGTGCGCCGCGTCGCGACTACGGCCTAGAAATAAACGGCGTAAAAGAAACCCTGAAAAACCTAGCACAAACGAGCTAGAAAAGGAAACTCCGAACGAACAGTATCGATTCCCTCTCGCCAATTACAAGGGTCGTTTCCAAGCAATCCCTGAACTTGCAAACCCGCCCGGGACGTTCCGCCATTACCTCTCTTCCGTTTAAAAAGTAATCTCGAAAATAACCGCTACATTTACCACCTATAGTTACTCTGGGCACCTGCACGCGCCTTCCACATTTAAAATTACCCTTTGTAAGACTGAATAAAAGCGGCAACATTTTCCTGGAAAACGCACGAGTGAACGGGGAGGCCGCTTCGCGAAATTTCGATCGGCAATGTCCTTGCACGCACGCTCGGGCATGCGCAGAGGAAGAAATCGGAATGGAAAGGATCGAGGAGAACCTACTTTGGAGAACCACTGTCACTTTCCCCCCGTCGCCCTGACATTTCCAAGACTTTCTACTCTGACGAGAGTTCGGTGACCCTCGGCAGCCACCGCGCTCGGTGCCGCGATCGGTTCTCGCTTCGTAAAAAATCGCCCTTAAGTCCCCTTTCGAATTTTTCAATTTTTTGTTTTATTTTTCCCCTAGAACGAAATCCTATAAACTATTCCGCATCTATCTTCCAGGAGCGGTAACGGCGCAGGATGACGACGGCTCCGATGGGCTGGAAGCAAATGCCGAAGAGCTCTGCCAAGACCGGCCGGGTGACGAGTACTTCCGGTTGAACACGGAAGGTGACTGCCGCGACGTTGTGAGGTAACCTTAAGCTCTGCCGGATTTTCCCTGTGGAAGAAGAAAGAGAATCTTTATTTTGCCTCTTTTCGTTCTGCATTGATCAGCGACGTGCGTCATGGGTTAATTTTAACCCAGGTCGGCGCGACGAAGAGGTCGGCGTCGTCTCGATTCTGCAATGCAATCGCGATTAATCGGTAATGTCAGTGTCGTCACGGATAGTTTCCAAGGTCCTAGTGGCCGACGACCGACTTCGATCTCTAAGGATTAACGGTGAATCGCGTCGGGATTTCCTGCAGCGATCGCGGGTCGCTCTTTCCCGGAGTTCAAGGCGATCTGCTCTAAACAACGGGCCCGCCTCTATGGAAATGAGTCACGGATCGCGAGTTTCGATGGGCTCAAGGACTACGAGTTTCTCGAGACACGCGCGAGATCGGAGAGAAATACGGCTTGAAGCGTCTCGGCTGGTTAGGAATTTTTTCAAAGCCTCAGACGCGCAGACGGAGTAAAACATGGGTTACAGCTTTTTTACATTGTCTGGGGGCGTAAGAAAAATGTCTTGGCAAGAAACTCGAGGATGAGTCCCGCGCCAAGTGGACTCACTTGGGCGACCGAGTCTCTTTACCTGAATCGTGGGGGGAAATGCTCTCAGGGCGTTCGCGGGGTATTTTAGGGATTTTAGGGTTGCCTGGGAAGGCTATAATGTGGATTTAACCTGGCGCAAGCTAACGTAACCCAATCCATACAGGTGCGACAAAGCCACCGAGATCGGAGTGACGCGGCTCGCGACCGTAAGGTGTCCGACCGGTCTCGCCTTCGACATCGAACGGCAGACCTGCGACTGGAAGACCAACGTGAAGAACTGCGACCAGCTCGAGAGTAAGCCCTGCCCCAACCTCGCTAATTCTCACCTGCGCCTCCCTTCTCTTCCCCCAGGTGTACAAGGTCCGGCCTGAAGAAAATCACCTGTCCCAGCGGCTTGGCCTTTGATTTGGACAAACAGACCTGCGACTGGAAGGGCAAGGTCACCAACTGTGACAAGCTCGAGAGTAAGTCACGACCGGCAGGACTTCAGGGATGGTCCCGGGACCCCGGGACCTCGGGGGAGGTCTTCGGGGTCGCTGGACCTCCTAGGAGCCTGGCAAGGTCGAGGAGGACCCAAAGCCATCGTAGACTCGCGCCGTAGCACGCACCGCGACCACTAACCCTCCTCGTCGTCATCACTTCTCTAACCCTTTTCTCTAACCCGAGCCTCTCGGATACCTCCTCTAAATTCCAGTCTTCGAGAGTTCCAAAGTGTCACCGAACGACCAATCGAGCATCGTCGCTTCCGGGCGATGGATCTACCTAACAGAGTGAACGCAACCAACGAAGGTCCGCTTTCAAGCGGCGAAGATCATCCACCAGGTGGTCGCTCTTCGGGAGGTATTCGAGTCGTCCCTTGACCCCATCACCCGATAGATGAAAGTCCGAGTTTTAACGCGACTTCCCCTACATTCTCCCCACTTCTCACAGTAATTAATTATAACTTTTCCCCGCGCTTAACGCTAACACCCAAGTCGGTCATCAACGGTAACGCTTTGGTCCCCGATTGATTAGAGGTAGAAGTCTAACGATAGATTGCACGACCGCCTCGGGGCTGGGAACTAGATCTGCATGGGATCTGACGCAACTAGGGGTGCAGATGCAGCTGCAACATCTAGATTCGTAACTTCCTAATTCCTCCACGTGATATCTCTCGGTCCATCACTCTTCTGGCTCTCCGACGTCACTCGATGACAAGTACAGCCGACGCGATTCTCTGTTTCTTTCTTCACGCCGTGCGACCAATTTCACCGATGGCCTCTTGTCGCGCCGATTTCCCGTGCTTCATCTCGCTTAAATTACTCGTTATCACTTAATCAACGTCGCCGGTGAAATCGGTCGTCGATCCGCTCGAGCGGCGCTCTTTTTCCGAGCGTCTCGCTCTCGTTCCCACATTTGTTCGGTGAAATTCAAAGCCGGCGTACTCTTGCAGGTCCTCTCCGTGTTTCTTCACTCGTTCTCTACTCTCTCTCCTACTAATATTCGCTCTACTCGCTCGACCACAGTCAATGGACCATATGAGACTTCCACGACAATTAGCATCAGGGCGCACTAAAGCGCCCGCATTAATCCGTGGTTAATTCTTCAGTTTCGGCTTCGGAGTTAATCCCCGATTAAGGGGACGTGAAAGTGGCATCCGAGGAGTCAATCTTTCGTGAAACTTTTCTCCTTAAGGGGTGTACCGAGTGGTTTCAAACTTTACAACGCGAATACGAAGGATATAAGGAAGGTCCTGACACTAATGAAAATACAATTTTTCTTTTTAATTTGTTTATAGATATTTTAAATATTTCGTATAATAACTAAAATTGCATGGGTGTAGGAACCATCCTTATAGCCTTTGCATTCACTTTGTATATTCGGTAAATTCAATTCGAAGAAAAGTTTCATAAATGACTGACTCCTCGGATGCCGCTTTCAGGTCCCCTTAACGGCGGAATATCTCAGTTCCTCGTGACATACCTGGAAGAAATTTGGAACTTTCAGTGAGCAGCCTAGAGATAATAAAGGTTAAAAAAAGGAGGAAAAATCGGGTATAAGAAACGGAACAATTCACGCTATTTCCAAGTTCTCTGCCATCGGTGTCCAGAACTCCGCCCCCCAAAAAAAAGAAATAAAAAAAAATATATAAGTAAACGAGCTCGTCCTCGGGCGAGAGAGTGGGCCCTTCATTCAACTTCTGTACTCTTTCTCTTCACTTTCCGTCTCTCGCTGATGTTACTCATTCGCGACGTCGAGGTACGTCAAAACCGACGATCGGCGACCCTGACGAGCAGGTGATCGTACCTCGAGGTCCGCGTAAATTTAACAACAACGGGCGCGTGCGTCGTCGTGAGCCCACGAAGTACCCACGACAGAAAAAGAAAAAGAAAAAGGAAAAAAAAAAAGAGAACCCCCGATAAACCTCGACGAGGACGCCGACGAAGACCTTGAAATTTCCCCTCCGGCGACACGTAGTATCCTGATTGTCAATGAGAAAGAGCTACGTGTCCCACCTCGATTGACGATGACGGACTTTCGGTGCAGCTCCCCAACCCAAGAGCCGAGTCGCTAACAGTGTACAGTATATTCGCATCCCTGAATCGAAGGTGTAAATAGACTAGAAGTAAATGCCGGGCAGAGGCTATTTGTAATTCGGGCCTTGGACACACCTGGGTGGTCTCCGCTTTTGAGGGAAGATCCCGTTTACGAAGGCACCGGTGAACAATTTTCAGAGCCCCGCAAGGTCCTCCCGATCCTGAAGACCGACGAGCCGGTGTGCCCGGAGGGCAAGCTCTCCTGCGGTAACGGGGAGTGCGTAGACAAGGAGCTCTTCTGCAACGGCAAGCCCGACTGCAAGGACGAGTCCGACGAGAATGCCTGCAGTGAGTAGCGCCACCGAGTCCCAACCTGGGGGACAAATTAAGGAGATCACTAACCACCATGAGTCTCACTCCTAGAGCATGGCTTAACCAGAAATGTTATACCTTATTAGCTGTAGAGACCGACCCCAACCGGGCACCGGATTGCGACCCGACCCAGTGCGTGTTGCCTGATTGCTACTGCTCAGCGGACGGCACCAGGATCCCTGGAAACATCGAGCCTAGTCAGGTTCCCCAGATGATAACGATTACCTTCAATGGCGCCGTAAACGTGGACAACATCGACCTGTACGAGGAGGTCTTCAACGGTCAGCGGCAGAACCCGAACGGCTGCCAAATCAGAGGCACGTTCTTCGTGTCCCACAAGTACACCAACTACTCGGCGGTCCAGGACCTGCACCGCAAGGGCCACGAGATCTCGGTCTTCTCCCTGACTCACAAGGACGACCCTCAGTACTGGACCCAGGGAACGTACGACGACTGGCTGGCAGAGATGGCAGGAGCTAGGCTGATCATCGAGCGGTTCGCCAACATCACCGATGGGTCCATCATCGGGATGCGAGCTCCGTACCTCAGGGTGGGCGGCAACAAGCAGTTCGAGATGATGGCCGACCAGTTCTTCGTCTACGACGCCTCCATCACGGCATCCCTGGGACGAGTTCCGATCTGGCCTTACACCCTGTATTTCAGAATGCCTCATAAGTGCAACGGAAACGGCGGCAACTGCCCATCCAGGTCTCACCCGGTCTGGGAGATGGTGATGAACGAGTTGGACCGGAGAGACGATCCCACGTTTGATGAGTCCTTACCTGGCTGCCACATGGTGGACTCCTGCTCCAACGTCCAGACCGGAGAACAATTCGCCAGGCTCCTCAGGCACAATTTCAATAGGCACTACACCAGCAACAGGGCGCCCCTGGGTCTTCATTTCCACGCCTCTTGGCTGAAGAGCAAGAAGGAGTACAAGGAGGAGCTCATTAAGTTCATCGAGGAGATGCTGGCCAGGAGCGACGTCTACTTCGTCACGATGGTCCAGGTGAGTTGGATCTCCATCTCGCTTATCGAAAATCCTCTCTTCTCTTTCCGCACTCTCTAGAGAACACGCAACGCGCTACATCAGCTGTTACACAAAATCGAATCGCATGAAAGGGTTCTAACTCGAAGAACTATAAAACTGAATTTATCCCAATTACGAGGTATCCATATAAATGGCAATTGATTACAATAACACGGTTTTATAAAAAAGAAACATAGAAAAATGACCCAGGCCACTTTCGCAATCACCAGGGCGTTTTAAAATATAATAGGATATACTAAATCAGGTAAAATTATACGTATACATGTATGATACATTAAATCGGATCGCAGGTCATAAAATGGATGCAGACGCCGACGGAGTTGTCCGCGCTGAGGGATTTCCAGGACTGGAAGGAGACTTGCGACGAGAAGGGACAGCCCTACTGTTCTCTGCCGAATGCGTGTCCTTTGACTACCCGAGAGCTTCCTGGAGAGACTCTGCGCCTCTTCACGTGTATGGAGTGCCCCAACAATTACCCCTGGCTGTTGGACCCCACCGGGGATGGGTTCTCTGTCAGGAAGTAGAGTCAAAATGACTCTATCGAGGGCGTCCCTCTTCGTTTCTCCTCTTGCCAACCGAGTCTGACGTCCCTTGGTACAAGAAATGATCCCGGGTGCCACCCGACGCGAGATACCCTGGGAAGATCACCCTCGGGTATCCAGCTCTCCGGGACTAAGTACGGGGGAGAAGAGTATGCCGAAGACTTCACTTGTACATAAACACTTCCCTCCTCTTTGAAACGACCCCCCTTCGTCTCCTGCTTTCCCCCGGCGGTCTCGGTGACGCCTTTTCGACGCAGACTTAAATTCTACATGTCGAAAACAAATTCCCGCGACATTCTCTACTAGCGGTTAAGACGCGCGTCTGCTTAATGTTAAATTTGTCTTAAGACATTTTTCAATAAAACGATCACTTTTGACGACTACCCTGAGTTGCCTTCGATCAC
The DNA here is from genome assembly GCF_000612105.2 of Orussus abietinus. Classification (NCBI taxonomy): domain Eukaryota; kingdom Metazoa; phylum Arthropoda; class Insecta; order Hymenoptera; family Orussidae; genus Orussus; species Orussus abietinus. The sequence continues at coordinate 1,003,541 of NW_019396002.1, forward strand.
CCTTCATCAAAGAAAGTAAAGTGATTACAAGAGTCCTCCAGTGTCGGTACTTGGCTAACTAATTATATTTAACAATTCGAGTTCGATACAAAAAAACAAAAGTTCGGTTTTAGGTCCATTCATCGTCGAGTTCTGATAACGGTTGGAACAACCTTGTGTTGAGATAATCTATCTAAAATGTACACGGTCAGCGACTTCGCGATAGGTACACCTGTGCCTCCATTAAATATTCCTTGAAATTGTGTCACTCTAATGGTAATTGTTAGCCCTGATTTTGCATTTCGCTGTGCCTTCCTGGAACACGTTCCAAGTGGCTTTCGACTGTTACTGCGTCGCGCTACAAATGTCAGGAATTTAAAAAGTCGATGGAGAGATCGACTCCACATAAATGCGAATCGCGAGCTCATCAATGTCGTTCCCTTTGTTAAGATAAGCGCCGATCGCGTGAATGCGTCGAGCTTTCTATCAAGTCCTTCGAAGATGAATCTTCTAAGAGTAAGAATAAAGAAGGGGAAGATAAATCTTCAATCTTATTTCGACTCCATAGGACTGGAATCATCTTCACTGCATCTTTAATGAGACGCTAAGCGAGGTAAATGCTAAGAGACGCCAGAGTCTTTAAGTCGACACCAGGTTGCTGGGGTCATATACCGAGGTAACTGCAGAGGATGAAGGCGATGCAGATACTCAGAACAATCAGGATAACCACCAGCCAGAAAGGTAATGTGTCTGAATCGAAAAGAAAATGTATTTTAGGTGGATCGTTGAAAGTCTTTGCACATAGTTGGAACAAGAAATAGAAAGTACTCTGAGAAAGACTCGTGTCACTTACGTCTAAAAGGTATACTGTGTATACAGATTCGGTTGTCAACAGAGATGCTGACAACGGCAGCTTCCGAATTACTGGTGATGGCTGGTCCATCCAGTTTTGTAGGAAGGAACTCCAAACCCGTTACAAACATACTGTGCGCACCAGATACATGGAATGCTTTCTGCAAGCTGAATGCCACAAAGATGTCGACACTTCCTGAGAACATGGTTCCAACGGCCACAAACTTGCCATTGTCCGAAACTGCTAAGGCAGACAAAGTTTCTTTGAACGGCGCAGATTTGACAATGCTTCCCGTGTCTGTGCTCCATAACTGCAGGAAACTGGGATTCTTCGCAACCGTAGCATTTGATAATATAAATAGTTGTGTCTTCGACTTATCCTCGGAGTGTTGGAAGCGACACCTTTTGTACATATATTTTGCACCATTCGGAGGGCTCCACGTGAGCTCTTTGTCTTTCTTGCCTGAAGCTATGCCCCATAAAAAGGCTTTACCATCTTTGGCAATACTCACAAGAAGATTCTTTTGTGGACTGAAATCCATATCGTCGATCTCTTTTGAATGTGCCTGAATATCGTGAACTTTCGTGAGTTGTGGAAATTTCCACAATCTTATATGACCGTCCGTACCTCCGGTTGCCATAAACGAACCGTTCGAACTCACTCGAACAATCCTTTGTAAAGACTCTCCTTCTCTGTAAGTAAATAATCCTTTATGTCTAGCTTACCATCTTTAACAGTAATCAGAAAAATAGTATATCTCACCCAAAGTCAGTTTGTATGCTGTCAGCTGGCTTGACAATTAACTGCAATCTTTTGCATTTGACATTGGAATTATTATCCTTCACGTCTTCCGTCCTCTCACGGTTCACGATATTCTCTTTAGTCTCTGAACTTTCTTCCTTCCTCCTTTGTCTAACCCCATCTCTATTTGAAGTCGTCCCTCTTAGTAATTCCCCGTTTTCCACAGAAACAACCTTAGTATTAACGCTGTACAGTTGACAGTGATTCTCCTGTCCCGCGGCAATCCAAGTCCTTTTGCCGTCGCTGTGTGACGCACAATTCATAACCACACTGGGTCCAGTTTCATGCCTCGTAACTTCTTCGGCAACAAACTGACTTCCGTCGTGTGACAATTCGAATATCTCCTGCGAACAGATTAAAAAGACCATATTAGCATCTGATCTCTAAACTCAACTTTCCGCAGCGATTTTGTTTAAGCCATGTCCGAGCCACATGGAGTTCGGACATTCTTGGAATCGGAATCAATATTGCACTATCATGAACCCGAAGCTATTTAAAGACCAAACTGAGCTACAAACGACGAGGTTAGGTTCCAGGAGCCTTACAAATCCATTGGCGACTCCCGTTTTGGAGGATCCCCCGCCACCTCCGACGACGACGTGCCTGCTGGTCAACATCTGGATGGTGTAAAGGGGAAAATTGACCCTGGCCAGCAGGCCACCCTTACTCCTCCTCGAGGGCATCGTCAACGGGACCTAAAATATTCAAACTGTAATTAATTTATCTCTAAACGGACCTCTGACCCGCTAACCTATTCTCACGTGACGGATGGCATACCTGGGGAACGTGGAAATCACTGTGCCCTTCACTTGGGGAAATTTACCGAGTTCCCTCCATAGAAAGAATATATTCGACTGAGCCGGTCGCAGGACTGCGGGACAGAGAGAGAGAAAATAGGCAATCGCAGAAGTGACATACACGGCAGCTCCTTTCATCTTGAGGCCACCGTTCGCAGGCCGAGGAGAAGCGACGATTGGCTGGGAATATTTGACAGCTGATCGCAGCGCTATCTAGTTCGATTAAACACGTGGCAAGGTTACTAGAATTTCTGACAATTACATTTTGCTACATTTTCACCCTTTTTCATCACCCTGCTGTGCATTCTGTGCACCACATCCTCAATTCACGTCGATTTTAAAATCGTCGAGAAGCAGATTCCTCGCATAACCTCAAATCTCTGTGATAACGTCTTGACACGTCGAGCACTAGTTTGAAATCGCTGTATCAATTCGCGGGCACTAGGAAGTGTGGGTAATGTTCGCACTATTGCAACTTGATTCGCTGCACGAAAGGCACAAGCGGTAAAACAAAGTAGTGATTGGTTTCCAAAGAATTGGAGAACTTCAATTGGTTTAAAAAATCGGAACATCCGGCTGCGACAATATGGCCAGCCGAGTCGACCACATGAGTTCTTTACATTTGTGTCTTTGCTGATGAAATATTTAAACGTTTTTCATTGTATCGTAGATGGTCAGCATGAGTCAGGTGCATTGACAATTTTAATCTCAATTAATAGGACAACGAGCGTTAATTAAGATATGGGTACGGGTTTATAAGAAAAAATATTGTTATATCACCAAGGATAGAGTGCCATGTGAAGGTTCTTTTGGATTCGAAATTGCAGTATGAAATAATTCCTTGGATCGGCACACCATAGAAAGTCATTTCACATGATCCAATGGCTGCTATAGAACTGGCAAGTGAAATTCTAAATGAAATTAATACAGATTTATGAACGTTCTTTGAATAATTTAAGTTTCATGTAAATGTGTTTCGCAGAATGACGAACATGGTCTTGGAACCGACGGGACTCATGATGGAAAAGAATTCTTTAAGTGCGTGCCTCACAATACGATATTTACCGATATCAAGGAGTGTTACACGATTCCTGTAAGTATATAAGTACATGTGTATGATGTGTTTCTTTAAAATCATTGAGAAGTTATTTCTTATTAAAGGTTAACGAACAAGAGAAAGAAACCACCGATAACTATGGAAATATAGAGAGCTCGGTTATCGTCGGTACCGTAGGGCCTATGTGTATAAAAGGAAGCCTTGAGTCCATATGCGGGAAATACCGGGGAATTCAAGGCCACCATAATTCATGTTATCTTGATGCAACGTTATTTAGTATGTTTGCATTTACCAGCGTGTTTGATAATTTATTGTTCAGGTAATCTATTATTTTGATAGTAGGAATGACTGGCGATAGATACTTTGATTCGATTAATTTATACGTTAACGTATAGGCCATCGAACGAGAATGATTGTCCTGAATACGAAGAGGTTCAAAAAGTACTCCGTGAGGAGATAGTCAATCCGCTACGAAAGAACAGATTTGTGAGTGCAGACAGAGTTATGAAGCTGAGAACGCTTCTGGAAAATCTGTCATCTATTTCCGGCTTGACTAGCGAAGAAAAAGGTGAGTTTGTGAAATATGAAACACGAAATTTGAACAGGGATATTACAAGATTGCATTTTAGATCCCGAAGAATTCCTAACATCCCTGGTGGCTCAGATATTAAAAGCCGAGCCATTCTTGAAATTAAGTTCTGGTCTGGACGCGTATCATTATCAACTTTTTGTGGAAAAGGATAATCACTTAAATCTACCTACTGTTCAGCAGCTACTGGAACAAAGTTTCTTCACTAGCAACATTCTACTAAAAGAGGTCCCCTCGTGTCTCATAATTCTAATGCCACGTTTTGGAAAATCCTTTAAAATGTACTCCAAGATACAACCCACATTGCTACTCGATGTAACAGATATCATCGAAGACTGTTGAGTACTATTACAAATTTGACTCAAATTTAACGCAGTGAATTTGCTTGTAACTTGAAATTAACATATGTCTGTTTCAGCACCGAGACAATGTACGAAATGTGGAAGGCTAGCGAATCTGGAATGCAAAGAGTGTTACGGTCAGTGCGGTATAGGACTGGAGAGCATCGCCTTTTGTTCACCATGCCTGGAACAAGTAAACTTCATATTTAAAAATAAATATTTATATACTTATCCATAAAAATTAAATGATTTAAAAAATTTTAGATGCATCGTAACGATCGAAGAACCAGTCATCAACCAAAGAAGCTTACAGTACCACTGGAGTTTTCAATCCTTCAAGAACACTGTCCAGTTCCTCGGTTGTATTTAGAACTGACAGCTGTGGTCTGCATCGAGACATCTCATTACGTCTCTTTCGTAAAATGTGGGTCCGGTTCCGAAGCACCTTGGTGTTTCTTTGACTCCATGGCGGATAGGAAAGGTATTCCTTTTATTTCAGCTATCAATTTATACTTTTTGAAATTGTTAATAATATTTAAGCTGATATAATTATACGAGATCCACTCATGACAGTAACCAGGCATTGGCGAATAAAAATCTATTTTATTTAATTGGAAGAGAAAATTTACTGATACATTACGCTAGCTTGAAACAGTTGAATTAATTGTAAGTTGGAAACACTTATGACTTTTATTGTGTTTAGGAGAACAAAATGGTTATAACATTCCGGAAATGGTTCCTTGTCCAGACTTTCCATATTGGCTTAGTGAAGAAGGTGCAAGCTACCTTACGAATCTAACCGATGATCGTCATCTACCAGAACATGCCAAACGACTGCTTTGCGACGCTTACATGTGCATGTATCAATCTCCGGATGTAATGATGTACAAATAATTTTAACTAGTTAGGTAAGTTTGTGTTAATACGCTTGCATCTGATTAACTCCTGTACATACTTTAAAGATGAATTTGCAAGACGATAAGATGGGAAAAGTGCTAAACTTTATAAGCATTCGTGTTCTGGCACCCTGTGCATAATCAGCTTTTTTTAGGAACTCCTTCCTAATCTAAAGCAATTATAAAGTTTATTCACTTTTAAACGAATCTTTTCATTAATCGAAAAATCGCTTTTGTGCGTTCACGCGGCCACTCCTTTAAAAAAGCGACCTCAATCGATTCATCGGTTCAGAAATATGTTCGCAATGCTTGTAGATCCGAGTCACTGTAAATTACAATACCGATAAATACTCTCACTACTTTGATCAAATTCCTTTTGTTATATATCTGAATAACAATATGTTCATTTTCTATGGTTGCTGTCTAAATGTTTAATGACTATGTATGTTACTTAGCAAAACAAATCGTACTCATCTCTGGGTACATATTTAAATCTCCTGAATAACATCGTACATAGCTCAAACATTACTCAAAAGTCCATTATAACTATTTATTCTCCTAGGATTGAAACATAGACAGTCAGGTTGCCCTATAATTAAACTCTCTCCGCTTTCATTCCGTTATTAATTATCGAAGAACTTTTATTAAGTGACGTGACTTTTATTAAGTTCAAATAAGTATAATAATTTCTCTTCGACGGAATCTTTTGAGGGAAATGTTGAAATTTCGAAGGAACAGCGAAGGATAGATCACTCTTACACAATGTGTCGCGAAATTCGACGAAAGCTTACAATTTTACATTATTGAGATCAATTAATAGAATTATTGAATCTTGACAAGATCACAAATCGTAAAGCTTAGATTCCATTTAGACCTACTACGCAAACCATTAATACGGTCAACTAAAAGGAGACACTTTGAATGTCACGATAGAATCATCATACACAATACGATAATTAATATTTAGTAAAATCGAAAGGAATCTATATCACTAATATATCTGCTCACTCAGTAGACTAACCGAAACGTAGACTTTGCCTTTACGGACATAGTCTGTATATACATCTACATAGCTGTATATGAGCACTTTAATTTTTAGTTATTGACAGAGTGAATTCCTAGTTAATGTTAAGTAAAAAAAAAATTACTTTCCGCGTACTGGAGCCTTCCACTCTTAACACTGTTGTATAGCTCTGTGTCCAATGATGCAGGAATAACTAAATGTAAATACTCAACGAGATTTAAAGCTATCCGTTAACTTAAATGTCGTTAATTAGACTTTTCTTACGTACAATAGAAACTAGATATATTCTCATGGTCAGTCATATAGGATTTCACGTGTTTTGATTTTAATTAACGTATCATTAATTCTAAAACAGAAGCAGGCTTCGAAAGAGCTTTCATGATATCGTCATCTACTCTTAACAGTAATACTATTTCTTCTATATGCTTGGTCGTATATTAAATGAAATCGTTTGAGGATCATGTAACCACATGACTTAATTTGATACACTTGAACGGGAAAGAAAAGAATTTTTTGTACATCCTTTCGAAATTTGCACCTTTACCCGAATCTGCTATGCCTTTTGATTTTACCCCATCGGGTTGTGTACAATTATCTAATTTAGTTCTTGAAGTCGTCCCTGAAGAAATACTCTTAACGGAAAATAGTGTTTATGTGCATAAATCGGGAGGAGTTAATAATACATAAACGAAAAGTTGAGCTTTGAGCTATTTAACGGGGCAGAAGGGAATTCTTGACACTTCAGTATTGATCTTCGTCGTCTTCATCCATTGTAAAGTCGCTACCGACGCCTGAATCTAAGATATACAGGGGGCTGCGACAAAATGAAACAATTATCCTTTCTAAATAATTAAGACATTATCTCAGACAGATATTCCATGCTCTAACAGCTTCGATAACCTTTGTTTTTGACGTCAGGACTTACTTTATTGCTCTGCATGTAAAAAATACGATTCTCTTGAGCTTCTTGTTGTAAAAGAAGTAATTGAACGACCATAAGCACCCATCTTCTCCGAAAGGATCTGAAGCCAGGTCGGGATTGTAACTAGAGGATTAAATATTGAAATCTTAGTGAAACTCAGGTGTATGTAATGTTACGAATCATCGATGTACATGGATTTCGGGAGGTCTTGCCTGTAAATGTCACATTCGTTCAATTGTATCTCATCCTCGACTGCAGCCCAGAGTGCAGAGCGTAGAGTACGATAATGATCTCCTGCCGTAGCACTGAGATTACTATCCACCGAGTTCATTACCCATTGTAGACTGGGCTCTTTACTGAATTCATGGCTCTTAGCATCGGAGAAATCATAGTCAGGATGAAACGCTGAGTTCAAGGTAGCAATCAGATAGAATAGGGTCTTACGACTTATTGTGTCGCACAAGGGCCCATCCTCGTCACCAGACGTGCTGCGACTGAAATGTCGTCAACATTGCATGTTTGATTAAAATGTTTATCAGTGGTCAAACTGTGACTGTGTCGAGACAACCAGGATGTGCATTTTATTATATCTGTTCATATTAAGAGCCAGTGAATATGTTAAGACATATCATTATACCTAAAATAGCTCTGTGCCGGTGATGCTCCAAGACATGTCTGTGGAGGTGATAAGGCTTGCAGATCATGTGGAGTGACTCCCTGTTCTGCGTTAAAGCGCTTGTAAAGTTGCTTGTCGCCACCAGCCATCTTGCAGGAGTAGCTCTCGATTCTAAAACGTTTAATTCCAATTCAAACGACCATTTTTTCTCCGCATACCGGCGAACTCCTTACCTTCCTATTATCTTACTGTCCCCGGTCTCTATAGACAAGGCACTGTTAATGGCCTCAAAGCGTGTACTTTCGAGCAGCTTCATGGTGTCCCTTGAATCGTTACTTCTTCTCCTTTTTCCCCTGATATTCTCTTTCAATGCCGAACGGCCTTTCACTTAGTGTAGACCTGAGTGTTCAACACCGGTTAACTGAGCGCTTCCATACTTCAGGATTTCCCAAAGACTGCCCGACTGCTCTAAACCTTCTACCCGTACCAAGTGTACGAGTACCCGCAGTTAGCCGTTCAACAGCAACGAAATATCAAAAAGTTTCTACCCCTTGGACTGTTCGATTCTTTATACATGCTTTTCGAGTATATAAAGATTCCTTTCCTCTTCGAGTGGACGAAATTAATCGCGGACGTTGTAGAGTTTTCCTCGGTACCACACTTGCAGTACATTACAGATCACTAATAAACTGTGTTTAAGAGATAAACACCTAGGCAGGCTCTGCGAAGATAACTCTGAAACTGCTTCTTTTCTGCCTGATATTAATTAGTATTCGACTGCGTTAATATTGACGATACACCGACGCTCTATCGGTAATCCTAACGAGATAGTTTGACGGTTCTTTGAAAAGTCACTACAGGGTTGGGACTACAGTCAACGCAACAGTGCACCCTGTAGCAAAACTGCTGCAACCACTTCCAGCTTCTCGAAATAAACTAGCTTTACAGAAGGGAAGAGAGAAAGAAACGGACAGGAAGACACAGGGATTCAGGCTCCTTCGGAGACGAATCAGTTTCGTCCACTGCTACAGAGAACAATCCATAATCGCGAACATTGTTACTGGTTAGTGTAATTAATAATTTTTACAAAACACTCGAGGAGGGTGCGGGCCAGCACCGACGCAACACCTTCCTCCAAGGACGAAGAAATCTTGACCTCTATGTCTCAATTCTTCACTGTTCAATTCACTGGTTGGGTCACTCACAACGCAACATGAATCGCATTGGGCGGCTGTGCGCAGTTCGGCAATATCGCTCGTGATATTGCACCCAAAAAAAAAACAAACACCCGTCCTAACTCCAGTGGCGAGTGCGGACTTTTGAGTTCTTTCTTCACTCCGTTATGTTTTGTCCGTGTCAAGAGTGGAGGGAACTGTAATGACGCTGCAGCTGATTACAAGATGGCGTTATCCTCCGTCAAGCCAGAGAAAGTCAGAGTATCTAGAGCGCAAATTATGCTTATAAAATGTACGACACGAGCGCCGCTTGTATCGAGGATGTTTTTGACAGAGATGAATTGGAAGATTGCTCACGGGCAGGATCGTGCGAACACATCCTGTGCTGCCCTCTGGTTTCGTACGTTAGCTTTCACCGTTTTTTGCCCCCAAGGGCGGCGCAACGAATTTCTGATAGGAGCTCGCGCACTCGCGATGGCGGTACCATCTACCAGTCGCCGTTGGCGGCTCACGTACTCGTTATGGTAATACCATGCGGCAGTTGACGGTGGTGGCTTACCTACGCTTACCGACACTGCTCGCTTTTGATGGTAAGGGAAGAACACTCGTGACGCTCCATTTGACTTTATCTACTTATCTACTACTATTAAGTACATTGTAGCCTCGAAGTCGACGTGATGCGGCGCTTTGGGGCACGCGTCGGTGTAGCGTACGAAATTCTCAAGCAGCGAATCTGCGTGAGTGCGATCGCTCCTAGAAATATTCGCACGTCCCAACCAGCCAAGCGCCAAGCTACGGGTCGAGACGTTGAGTATGTGTGCGTTCGGCCCTACACTCGACGAGTATGCGCGAGAGCCGAAACTGCGAAAAATCCTCCCGAGGCTTAACTAACTGCGGATATAAGCCGAGTCATTTCGCGTATGATTTTTATATTTCCCTACAGAGTGCCGGAGAGTTGCCGGAGAGTGCTGGAGAGTGCCGGAGAGTTGCCTCAGAGTACTGGAGAGTGCCGGAAAGTGCCGCAGAGTGCTGGAGAGTGCCGGCACAATGTACTTAATAGTAGTAGATAAGTAGATAAAGTCATATGGAGCGTAACGAGTGTTCTTCCCTTACCATCAAAAGCGAGCAGTGTCGGTAAGCGTAGGTAAGCCACCACCGTCAACTGTCGCATGGTATTACCACCACGAGTACGTGAGCCGCCAACGGCGACTGGTAGATGGTACCGCCATCGCGAGTACGCGAGCTCCTATCAGAAATTCGTTGCGCCGCCCTTGGGGGCAAAAAACGGTGAAAGCTAACGTACGAAACCAGAGGACAACACAGGATGCGATCACACGATCCTGCCCGTGAGCAATCTCCCAACTCATCTCTGCTCATCTCTGGTTTTTGATGTCTTGTGCGTCGTTTTAGGACCGGGACGAAGAATACTGCGCCATCTTGCGTTAGATGAGAATTCAACTTCGAGTTCTCTTTCATGTGGGGCCGTCATTTGGCCGCCATCTTGGATGACCCTGAACGCTCAGCGAGGAGGCAGACTGGGCTGATGCGGTGTCCTCCCGCAATTTTCATCCATCCAACATCATCTTTACATCCCGTCGGTGCACCGCAGTAAGCCGAGTTCACTCCCTGGTCCATTTCCTAGTAAATTCCTGCGTCCTTTGTGAAATCAACGTCTCGTCTCGTAATTAACCATGAAGATTTGGACCTCAGATCACATCTTCAAGTAAGTGCTTAGCTCCACATTCTTAGAGTTTCGAATCAATTAGCGGATAGCCCGGCTTTTGAAGGTCAAGATTACTTATTTTATTGCTTGCAGCCATCCATGGGAAACTGTAACTCAGGCTGCTTGGAGGAAGTATCCTAACCCCATAAATACTGCAGTCATCGGAATGGACGTCATCGATAGGAAAGTCGTCGATGGCGTGTTACACACTCACAGACTCGTTGCCACCCAGTGGGGCATTCCTAAATGGGTGCAAGCAGTGAGTTACTCTTCTTATTCTCAGGCTATGTCACTTTGCTGAACTCGATCGTAACCTTAATCGTTCAACTCTAATTGAACGAATACTTATAGAAGTTCTAAGTTCACGTAGCTTGTACACATGTTCGGTAAATTGTATCCAATGCTGTATTCCGATACTATTTAATTAATAGGTGCACGGCACGTTTTATTGTCCGCTGTACGGAATGTATGCAAGTTAAATGGACTTACTTGAACGTCGTTACTTATAGTGCAATTATTTTATCGAATCTTAAGGTCGATGTTCGACTAGCGCATGCTCAATTATATGGTCTTATGTATTGATGAGAGATGGTCTTATCACTTCGAAAGACTAGGTTGATTTACATTTAGGTTAGGTTATTTAGTGTTTCATAAAAGTCAGTGTAAGAAATTGGTACGGCGTTTTCCTTGGAGTAATTCAATTTTGTTCGGTAATTATCTCGATGATAGTGACCTTCAGACTCAAGTTGCAGCGATATTGTTCAGATTACAGGAACTTCCATTGTTCGAGCTCTTCATTATCAGAGTATGACAAAGGAATGTCATGTCTAAAGGTTGATTAGGTTAGGTAAGGAATTTATACCGAAAGATAAACTTTCCTGAATGTTTAACAGTCACGTGTGAATCATGTGGTCTCTAGCCTCGTATTAGGCACATTCTCTGATGTATTGCAATACTTCATTGCACAATCTCGTTGGTCAATGTCCGGATTCATTTCTGTAGGTAGCCTCTGCTCTTTCGCAATCCCAAAAGCCTCTACATCGGAGAAAAAAAATTCCACCTCCAATCTGGCGACCTTGGTGCACTACTATTAATTAATTTCGCAATGCTAATTACATAATAACTCCTTCTTGCTCGTGTTATAATTAATCTACTGTAAAGGCAATTCTCTTTTAACAAAATACCATGTATACATTATAGTCTAGAAATATAATTTTATAGTTAAAAGAATTTAATACTTTTCAATCTGCAGGTTGAATTTTAGGATAGTGACAATGAAATGCTCCTTGATTATTTCTGGATTTCAGTCCTAAGGTCTTCGCTTGAACGAGCAGAGTTTCTGTGAAATCGCAAATTAGTGGGCCAGTGCAGTTTCTTGTTGGCCGAGGCAAAAAGGTGCCTCCGGACGAAGTAATTTCCCAACAGCGTGTGCGCGAGTTTCTTCCTTCGGTAAATTCTAAACTTTCGGCGGAGCGTCGCAAAGAGATGCAAGAGAGGCCGGTGCCGAATTACAAAACATGGCCGTCCCACGTAACGAGGTTGCTCGGCTTCGAACGTCACTTGGCAGGTCTCCAGTTGGACGGTCCTCTCCTTCACCTTGGTTAAACAGTTCTTTCCTTCACCCTGGTCGCTGACGTCTCTTCAGAAAATAGTTAACTCGAAGAAATTCCTATTCCTGCCTTTACCCTGTAAAGAACAACAACTCGATCGACCGATCAGCTTCATCGATGAAACTTCTCTCCTCTCCAGAGGTGATCGGTCCATGGAGTTCGGAGAGCAATTCTTCATCTCTTTAATTTTTCTATACTCTCCAGGTTAAATTAGAAGAAGGATCACCAAGAAAAGAGGAAGATTCGAAAACCAGGCCAACTTCGGATTATTGTCTCCGATTTATTGTCGATTCCCTTCCGGAGGACCTCCAACATCGATGGACCTCTTCGCCCCTCCGAGCTGATCCCCTCTCCCGCGTTTACGCCTCCCAATTATTTACGGCCGGTAATTTGTTTTAATTATTGTCCGGAATTAATTCCTACGGCAGTGCTCCGACGTGTCGTTGTCGACCGGTCGGGCGACAACGCTCACGGCTACGGGAATTACTGTCAATTAAAAGGGAAATTTCCACGGGCGAGAGCATTCAGCCCGGCACACCGGACTGCGGAATTAACTCGAGCGAGGAGTTGATCGCCGATTCGACTTTTTTCATTTTATTTCCCTCGGCTTTTTTTTCCTCCCACCTCCCCCCTCTTTTTCGGCTCCCCTCTTTTCTCCCTTCGGCCCCACTCGCCGGCCTTTGTTTCGGTTGATTTTGCTCCCTTCTCTTTTCATTTTTTTTTTGCCCCCGTCGAGTGGTAATTGTCCTGCCGTTCGTTAGCGCAGCGCCGACTGGGAGAGTTCTCTCATGGAAATGGCCGGACTCGAGCTTTCCTGGGACGAGTTCGCACGACTTAGGTCGATTAGGAGGTCGGCGAAGTCGTTTAATGATTTTATTCCCCCAGCAGAATTCTGTCCTCCGTGCTGATCGACCGTCCGCGGCGGTATTAATCGCCGTTCCGACTTCCGTTTGATCTCGCCGCAGCCCATTCGGGGTATTTCATCGGACGAGGCCGCTGCTTCGGGCATTATCCATTCTCGATTTCCATCGATCCTGAAAATGCATAATTCTCATTGTTCCCGTGATCTCCGAGTTCTTACCTTAAAGTAGACATTCATTACCGCCTTAGAACCAGAGCTCGTACCTTGAATCGAGGTCGGACATCGATTTTTCGGAAGTCTAGGAGGGACTTTCCGTTGTAACCGCGTTCACCCTAGAGGTCCTTATCTTGAATCAGGATACTCGATACGAATATTCAGATGAGTGAGTGAGATCTTTTTCCGTTGCAGCTGATCGGATATGAAAGCGTCTGCTACGCCAGCGAGAGGAGCGAGGTCGACCCTGAGAAGCGAGAGATGACCCTGAAGACAAGAAACGTGAGTGCCTGATTTCGAGTGAATTTATCCTTTTATATATATATTTTTTTTCTTCCGTCTGCGAGAATGGAGCTCACCTTCGGGACTCCCCCTGATAAGGCTAGGGGTCCTGATCCGGGCTGATTACCTGGGACGTCGGTCATGGTTACGACGCTCTCCGATCACAGATGCATCCTAGGCTTAATTGTGCCATGCGTTTCTCGAGGGCTTCCTCATCAAGCTGTCACGGCGGCATTAGTGCTGATACCCTCTCCGAGCATGTCGTAATAAGATTAAGATCGGGAGGATTAATATGATTTTCGATCTGGTTATCGCTGTCGGGGGGCGCGCGGGGCTGCGGCTCCTGGGAATAGATATCTGAGTCGCGATAAGATCCCAGCCTGGAACGGGTTAAGCCAAACCCACCCCTTTCGCGCGAGGCCCTCCCGCCATGCTCCATTAGCGAGGTGCGCCCCCGGCAGGTGCAAGAGGGGCGCTTACCCCCCCCTGCAATTCGGCCCTGGAGCACCCAGGGGAGCCGCGATGGATACGATATGGGTTATCGATGCTCGCATTAACCGAGGGAGGAGGATCCGGAAGGAGTGCTCTCTCTCTCGAGGTCGACCCCAGAGACGGACTCCGCCTAAAAAGTACCGCCCGGTTCAGGGAGATGCATTACCAGGATGATGAACGATCCCTAGATAAGCGAGGAGGCTGAGAAGAGTCCGCGTGGGAACGCTTCGTCTAATGTCTACGCATTGGGATGTTGTCTACTGCGATTAGCTTCTGGCGGATCCTCGAGGACGTTTAGGACCAGAAATGAAACCTCAGGAGGGACCACGGATGCAGAGAAAACTCGAGAGGGTGGAGGCTCTTCGAGCACTTCTTCGACGTCTGTACCGTAAAACTCATCGCCCTTGGGGATCATCATCGGAAAGGAAGAAACTATTCGCGGAGATCCACTATAGAGGTTCAACTCACCCTGGTTAAGCCTCGACATTGTCATCAGACCCAGAGAGGAGGTCTACCAGGTCCACGAAGCTGTTTTCAAAGGACAGGGTCCGAAATCGAACGGTTCCCCGGTGGTCCCGGTATTTATACCCTGGTCAGGAGTGGTGCCGGGCGTGCCCCGGGTTGGGGGATGCACCTCGCGTTCCCGGTGCCCGACCGGGTTATAACCCATATCCCGGTCGAATCCCAGGAGGGAAATATCTTTTAGCAATTTACCCCTGTCCCCCGGCCCATCCCCGCGCCCCGGGACATGCAGGCCGAGCATGTACACCGGTTACAAGCCGGCCGGCGCACATACCGTCGCATACGTTATACGACCCTTACGCAGACGTAACGACGTAACACGTATACAACCTCCGGGGAGAGCCCGGGACGTTACGGATGATAACCCCGGGCTTGATATCGCCGCGAAATGGAGATTCGTTGTGTCGGAACGTTCCGTCGTCGGAAAATCATCCCTCCGGCTCCTGGGACTCGGGGGATGTTTTGCGGGAGCTAGGAAATTCGCCGGATGTCAGACACTTGGCCGCCTCCACCTCTTCGGGTTGATAACAAGTCGCTTGGCATTCTCAAACCTTTTTAATCTGTAGAGAATCCACAATATCAGGGGTCGCGACGACGGGCTCTTCTTTGAGGGCGCGATTTTGCATAGTTAATCCATGAATATCGACCTCGGCCTTGCACGACGTGCCAAAAGTGGAGATTAAGGTGATGCGAAAGTGCCGTCAAAGAGGTCTCCAGGAAGCTTCTCCGAATCGGGTGTACCAAGTCGCTTCAAACTTTACAGTGTCAATGTGGAGGCTATAAGGAAGGTTTCTAATCCCGTGGAATTTCAATTTTTTTTTTTCCAAGATTTGCTTGCAGACACTTTTAAAATTTCTCATAAAAATTGAAATTTCACGGTGAACAATTTGAAACGACTCGGGTGCACCCAGAGAAAAGTTTCATGTGCCACTTTCACTTGCCCTTAAGATCGAGACTACGTTAAGATCTATTTTGCTCGTTGCCATTCAGAGATCGAAACTGATATCGCATTGATGGTCCTGTCTCCCGTGGGATCTTAGGGATATATATGTGTATCCGGGCCGTGCTAAGGCGTAGCGGTGGGTTGCACCCACGTTGAACAGGAATTAGGACAGCTAAAACGAGCTGGATCCGCAAATCGCTCCCCTTGGGTCCTCCGGGTCCCGTAATGTGAGTGGGACGGAGAGAGAGCGAACCTGGGTTACGGCTGCGAGAGAGAGAGATCAACAGGGTGCCGGGTGGCTGTGAAACGAGGAAGCCAAGGGAAACGGACCTACTTGCCGTCGAGTCGTCTCAATTATGTCGCGGGGCTAATTACCCGTGACTGGCTTCATCCTCTTCTCTCTCTCTCTCCCTTTACCTCGTATGTTCGTCTCTCGTTGAAAATTGTCCGTGCACTCTGCAATTGATGGCCTGAAATCAGAAACACGTTTGGGATGCGTTTTCGCGTGTTCTTATAAACTTTTGTATATTATTACACGTTATTACCTGTTTTTACACTCGTATACACGTTTATACACGTCTCGTCACCAGTATACCAGCGGACGTAAAGGCCTTCGCTTCCAATATGGCGGCGCAAGTGGAGGAAGGAAAGGCGTCCGCGTCCGCCATTTTATTTTACCTATGCTCGAGGGCGCGAAGACGTGTCGCTCGGATCCTATCTAATCGGCCATGCCGGGTGTGAGAACTCTCGATTCGAGTCCGGAATAACGATCGACCGGGCTGGTTCGGGTCGGCGTTTAACGCCGCTTGCAATGCGTCCCTCGCGCGTAAAAGCGCACCTCGCCCGGCCAAATGAAAAGCAAACGCGCGCGCCGAGGGATTGGCAAACAGCGGTTTCGACGCGGCGGCGGTGGCGGCGGCGGGAAAAAAAAATTTCAATTAACCGGTCCGCGCCTACCCCAGCGCCGCGCGCCGGAGGAATTAATTACTACCGGCCGACGCGGTGGTGTTTGCGCTGAGCGCGGGACGCTATTGTGATCTAGGGCGAGAACCCTCTTACTTTAAGATTATGTAAAATTGTTAGTTTCTACACGACCGATGTGATTATTATTAACTTTGAGATTTTATCTACGGCAGTTATATCTTTCTTGGCGATTTTTCGCTTCCGATGCGCCGCGCGTCCAGTGGGACACCGGGCTGCGCGGCGCGGCAATTACGAAACACCGCCGGCTACTCGTCGCACTCGTAACTCCGCGTCGTGGCCGTAATTCCGCACGTCAGCCGGCGTTACCGGGCGGAAGGGGGTGGTAATTAGCCGATGACGATTGCTCGATTGGCGGCAGGACGCGGGATATACGGCGACCGCTGGATCGAGAAGAGCCGTTTCCGGGAGGACGCGCCAGCGCGCCTGCCATCTGACGGCGAGTAGGGGAAACCAGTGGCTGCGCGGTTCTACCGATTTCCGCCAGATGGCATGGCGATTTTATTTTTTCGACCGATTTCAGGGGACCGCTTCGCGCATCGCGGCGTTCTCGCCACTGATTCCGGGGGGGTGATAGGGGGTGGCTCGGTGACAGGCACAAAGCGCGGATCTTGCAGGGCGCGTACCCGCGCTCGTGTAATACAGTCGGCTTCACTGATTGGCAATATGGCGGCCGCGCACCGCCCCACCGAGCGCCGCGGGCGTTAATTTCTCCGCGAAACGTATTGCACCCGCAAGGATTCAATTGTTCCACTCTCGCGGCCGCCATTGCCCCGCAATTGTCCCCCCTCCTCTTCGCGGCCGCGACCCGGTCACCGTTTTCCCAGCGGATCGCGAGCTCCCCCCGCCGCCATCTTGTTCTTCGGCGGTCCTCGAGGGAGTCTTCTTTCCTGCCTTTCTTCACTCATCCCGACCACGTCTAAACCATTCATGTCCTAAAGTCAATAACTTTCAGAGGTCCTTATCGATTTCTAGCCGAATGACATCTATCCCCAGCGTTTTTTCTACATAACGACTCTTTCTAGATGCCAGGCGGTGGTCCTTGGCGGCCGCCATCTTGCTTTTCCCTGTGCGTCGGGCTTGGACCGCCGCTACGAACTGAACTTTTCCCCCCGAATTTCTTGGAGTTTCAACTCTTTCTGTAGTTTCTACCGATGTCTCGGATCCTCGTTTTTGTCTCTTGACGGCGATCCTTGTCTTATCGGGGGAGATAAACGGCCGGCCGACAGATAAATGCACAATCCTCGCGTGACTTTATAATCGTACGGGTCGTCGACCTTTTTCGGATCGATCGGAGTCGGAGAATCGCGATCGGGGCCGCGCGGCCTACCAGGAAAAGCCGGCCCGCGTTCGCGGGGCGGCCTTTGAATAATCGATGCCATGAAATAAACTGCAAACGCAGTCCTCTCTCTGTAAACGTTTCTCGTCACGAAAAAAGCCCGGCGAGGAGCGGCGCGCCGGGGGCGGCCCCCGACCGCCCCGGGGAGCTTTTTACGGTGCACTTTTCCGCCGTGATTGTCCGCTTCGGGGAAACCCTGCAATGGGGGTAATTTACCCTGGGAAAAAAAAAAGAAAAAAGAAAAAATAGCGGAAGGAACGAGAGAAAGGGGGAAAAAAGAGCCGGCAACCCTAGTGATTTGCGTGCCGACGCATTCGCGATCGCGCGGATTCCCGTAAACGCCGACTCGATCCTCCGTCCCTAACCTCTAACCCCGTTAATCCTTTAAGCGTTAAACGAACGCGTCAGGACGCCCGGAAGTCAGCCCCGACTCGGCAACTCGTTAATCGGACTCTTGATCTGCAATTTCGTTCGTGGGAATGCATTCCAAGATGGGGGGAAAATTACAACAGAAATTAATTTCTGTATCTAGGGGGCGGCATCGCTTTTTCTTTGTCTTCAGTTATCGACGTCTTTTGTTTCAGTTGACCTTCTGCAATTACATCGCCGTAGACGAGACCCTGAGGTACCAACCTCATCCCCAAGACACGGGGAAGACGTTGCTCATACAGGAAGCCGTTGTCACGGTCCAGGGTGTCCCGCTGACGAACTACATGGAGGACATGTTGACCTCGAAGATCTCCTTCAATGCCAGAAAAGTGGGTTTCGAGTTGCTGATTACTTTCCCTAGTTGTTCCATGATCGCCGCGATAAGAAGATACATCAGTTAGAATTTTTATTCAATTTTATATCGGATAAAAAAATTGTGCGGCCTTAGAAAAATCGACATTTTTTTCAGGGAATTTTTTGTTAATCTTATATCGTATACAATAATTGAGGAGTATTAGGGAAATAGACATTTTGCGGGGAATGTATTGTTAATCTTATGTCGTATACAATAATCGAGGAGTATTAGAATAATAGCCATTTTGCGGGGAATTTTGTTGTTAACGGTGTTTATGGCGGTTTAGTCAATCTAGAATGTGCCTTGTATCGTTTCAGGGGAGGCAGGCCATGGAATGGGTGATTAGCAAGCTCGAGTTGGAAGTGAAGGACCTCGCGAGCAGTGCCGTCAAGTCGACGGACGAGTTGCTGACGCAAACCCGACGTCAGATCGACGACCTGACCTCGAAGACGCGGCGGAGCATGGACGACCTTCAGAACGCCGCGAACAAGTCCTTCGACGACTTTCGTCACCGCACGACGCCCCCCACGTCCCAGTCCATTCCCAAGTTATAGCTAAGGTTTCACTCTAGCTTCAATCTTTTCAATTAATGGCGACGTACCTCTGCCGGATGGTCGGTATTTTTGGGAGAAGAGGGGCCGCGGTGATGAGGAAATCTTGATACTTCACCTACCGGAAGCGTATTAATAGTAGAGATGTGCAAATGCAAGGTCAACGAGATGACTACCGGGTTTTGGTCTTGATCTTGCCATTGTGGTGGCTTATCACGTCCTGCAAGATAGGATACAATTTAACGATTATCTCTATTTAATAATTATCCAATTAATTCGCAAGCGGCAGGTGAAGCGTCAACGAACGTCCGAGCGACATTCCATCGCACCCTGAAGAGGGTCCCAATGTCAAGGGACTGCTTCGTGGTACCGATCGCCCAGCAGAGGGTTCTTCGTAGTTGTCGACCGGTCGTGACCTAGGCCAACGGTGCCTACGTTGACCCAGGTCGCGGGCGGCCGCAGGACGGAGGTGGAAGAGGAGGTAAAAAAGTAAAAATCGCAAAACCATTTCCAAAGAAGGTCCTTCGGGTCCTCGCGACCCCCAGGGCGGAGCGAAACGAGATCGGTAATTGAAGGGTAAGAAAGTGGCGCTTTTACAAAGCGCCGGGACCCATGTCAAAGACACGCAAGTTTAAGGACGACATATTGTCGCATAGTTAACCCTCCCCTCGCGTATAATTCCTGTACTCGTCCCTTCCTACCCTGAAGTCATGAGAACGACCAGGTACTGCCCGAAAGGACGACTTATAAATCCAAGTTCTCTTTTGCGAGACCAATAATGTTAATCGCACGATCCTTCCATTTTGAGACAATCGGCTAGGCCGATTTTTCAAAAAAAAAATGAAAAAAATGAAAAAAAAATGAAAAAAGGAAACTTAAGGGTTTGCTATCGTTCCTTCGGCTCGGCACTAAGGTATTATATTTATTTCTCGATCCGTTAGATACCATAAGCCAGCTCTTCGGGAACAAGAATTGCGCAGGTCCTCCGATTTCCAGGTGAAATCAAAAGGGCTGGATATATTGTTAAGAGCGCAAGCGAAGATCCACGAACACTCGTCTAGTGGCGTATACGCTTTTTCTCACGTTTTCTCTCTCATCCTGTAACCTGTAAATAATTACCTAGCGAACATAAATCGATGTAACTCGTGTCCAGGCAAATCGCAGTTGACTTATTTACCCGAGTAGTTTTTATTCGGCAGTGTTAAGGCGACGTGAAAGTGCCGTCAAAGAGGTCTCGTTTATGAAGTTTCACCGAACTCCGTGTGGAGACTGTAAGGAAGGTCTTGATACCCGTGACATTTTGATTTTTATTTTCAAAATTTGTTTATATTAATAAGAAAAAAAAAACTTATAAAACATGAAATTTCATGGGATTCGGGACCTTCCTTACAGCCTTCATATTCACGTGGTAAGGTTCGAAAAGGATTCGGTACACCCATCTCGACGAAGGTTTATGAATCGACCCTTCGGATGCAATTTTGACGTCCCCTTGACGACACGTGCTCGATTAGGAAAGTTCATTTTCAGGTGATGAAAAGCGTGGTAGATGTGAATTTTCGAGGCAGCTTCTCTATAGATTCTAGGCTAGAATTCGGCCCTCTACTTCTACTACTCTGCTACTACTACCACTATACTACTATAAGGTCAGCTCTACTGCTAAGTGGATTATCTGCCTCGGTAAGGTCTAATCGATCTCGAAATTCCGCACGATTGCGATTTCCGCAAGGGACCATCTCCTCGTCATCGATATCCCACTCGAGTGGGATAACTCCGGAGTTCCTGGATCCTGGATGATGCCGAGCCTCCCTAGGGTATGCGCCGCGATCCCTGCGGGCATGTAAGCGTAATTGATGACATTCTGGCTCATCGGCCGACAAAGTTCGGCTTTGTGAGCCCGCCGCTGTCAAATATTGACATCGTTGCCCGATGATCGCGAGCCCTTTGTCCACATTCCGCTCGTGGCTCGGCCAAAGTAAATCAAAGTCCGCCGTTCCTCTCTTCGGGGGCGATGAATCGCACCCCGGGGACCTTCCTCGTAGGTTTTACTTACCCCTTTCTTCCACTTTCCCGCTTCCCGAAATAGGAAACGCTTTCACTGAAATGGACAATCTACCATTTCCGCAATATTTTCATTTCATACATTTTTTTTTTTTTCCACGCGATTTTCGATGGCACTTTTGAGAGGTACTCACCGATCCATCGTCAATTAAAATCATTTCACTGGGAGCCTCGTTAAATTGACAATCGCGAATATCTGGAATTTTCAAGATTCTTGGAAACTGTACCCCGGATCTTTAGGGATATCTTTGGAGATATTTTTTCATAACTTTATTTACGCTGCATCTTAGTTTTTTTTTTTTTTCCATTGCCACTTTGGAAACATACCTACCTATAACAGATAGTGCTATCGGTGAGATTGAAGTTTCGTATTTGAATCTGAATTTGTTCAACAGTGTATTCTGAATGGCGTTACCACCTAAAAGGGTGCAGATGAATATTTAATTTGTCGATCTCCATCGACTCTCTCGGCGCCTTTCATATCATCTTTAGGGGAATCCTGGGGGACTTTCCTGGCATTCTGCATTCTTGATTGGTCCACCGCAGAGAGCCCGAACTGTCGGAGATCTCTAGTCGAGGTTCCAACGTTGCATCCCGCAACGAATCCGGCGAAGTAGAGGTCAATTCGAGTCTCAAGATCCCTTGTGGTCCGATAGGGTAGTCGGTCCCTTCGATACCGAGTTTCGCTATCTGACGACGACTTCGCCTAATCAGTAGTCCGTAGCTGCCAGTTGCCAAGGAATGCTACTACCGGGAAGTTCCCTCAAAGGAACCGCCGCGCAATGCAAGTCGGCTCGCGGCAAGTTGGCCAAAATTCAATTAACCACCCGCGGGCCGAGTCGACAGTAGTCAAAGGGCTTTGGAAGATCAGACCTAAGGGTGGGATCAATCCTATTGGGTGGAGGTGCGCCCTGAGCTCGACGGGCACCAATAATCCTCGCGTCATTTGCCGGATATGCGTCTTCATATTTTACGTACCTAAGAAATTAATCTTGATGCAGGAATTCCAAGATAACTCCCTCTAAATAACTTTCTCTTCCAAATTGCAATAAAAGTGGAATTCTGGAATTTTTCTTGCGTCCGAAATCAGACGTTTATGGAGTAACCCCCTAATAAAAAATTGTCATGGTCTTCATCGTTAACGTAGCCTATTAATTTAATGAGGACGCACCTAAGAAATTAATCTTGATGCAGGAATTCCAAGATAACTCCCTCTAAATAACTTTCTCTTCCAAATTGCAATAAAAGTGGAATTCTGGAATTTTTCTTGCGTCCGAAATCAGACGTTTATGGAGTAACCCCCTAATAAAAAATTGTCATGGTCTTCATCGTTAACGTAGCCTATTAATTTAACGTGAATACAGGGAATTTCAGGATAACAACTCGTAATGGTTGTCTTTGAAATAAAAATAAAAGTGGAAATGTTGAGCATTTCAGGCTGAAATTGAAGGTCTAAAAAATGGCTTCGGCCGGAGGAGCCGAATTAAACGTAAAAGTGGGATTGTGAAATTTTCCCCGTCGTAAAGAATGGCCAATTCTTCGAGGAGTCGCCGACTCGGACCCGGAGGACGACGAAGGACCCTCGATCGTAAAAGAGGATTCGATTCTCATCCCTCAGGTGGGTTTCTCCTCTGGTGAAGGGCTCGGAAGGGTCTCTTGGTTTACTCACGGTGACGGCTCGTCACATCGTGAAAGCTTCCTCCTCTTTTCGGCGAGCTTCCGGATCGGAGCCTGGTCAAGATCCATCTTCGGGGCTCGTCCTGGACTGGAGATTCTGTTAGCCGGTGAATCCCGAGAAGGCTTTCCAACTTCTGGAAAAGAACACTCCATAGTTACCTGTTTTTATCTGTTTTTTTAACAGAGATCCAGGACATTCCCTTTTGGAGATTTCTAGGTAATCATGCATTACGCACCCTTGAAGAATACCATGAAAAATGATTAAAAATCATTTAAGAAACCGTAAGAGTAATTCACGCTATCATCCACTATCTTCTAGGTCGAGATAACTGTCCCGGAGGAAAGACCTTCCCCTAGGATGCACTTGCAGGTGCAGGGGTGCACTCGACCCCGATACCCAGGTCCCCATTGGACGGGATTCGATCCCCCCGAATATTGTATACGGTCCAGAAGGAGGTTTTCGCGAGAAGGGGTGCCCTCGAAACTTTTCAACCCCCGGACGAAATTACCCGTCCTTGCCACTCATCCGGGGGCGAGTCACCCCCGCGAGGGTGGAGGCTGAATTTATTTCCCGCGAAATCGCTTAGCTCCCACTCGGGCCGGCTTTATTCCACCCCGGGGACTCTTCCCCACCTGTGGGGGTGCCGAAGGGTGGCTTCCTTGACCACGACAGGCAGAAAGGATTTCCATCGACCCCTCTTTATGTCCGAAAATCGGGAACGCCTCTCCTCGCGGGGGGTCCTCATATTTCGCTCTTCCCCGCAACGTGACTTCAGCCCCGAAAAATGTATTCATAAACTATTCACTGGAAATTCCGGAAAATCAATATAAATCCTTAATATATACCCAGTAACTCGAAATATCACGATGCGTCAATTTTCTCTCAGCTCGACAAAAGAAAAAAATATGAATTCGGGTACAGAGTTAGTTCCGGAAGTAGACGCAGTTTACATAACCAGGGCCGGAATGTCTGATAAAAAAAGTCTTAGGAAACAATCAGACTCGTCGTTTCTTATTAGGGTAGGCTTCTTGAATATGGTAATTTTATGTGCTAACGAATTAAATTGATAAGCAGATGATAATGTCGATTTTTTTTGGGAGGGTTTCCGCGGATGGTCCGGAGAGACGCGACTCTTGGGGGGATTTGGTTATTTTATGTGCTAACGAATTAAATTGATAAGCGGATGATAATGTCGATTTTTTTGGGAGGGTTTCCACGGATGGGCCGGAGAGACGCGACTCTCGGGGGGATTTGGTAATGGAATTAAATTGATAAGCGGATGATAATGTCGATTTTTCTGGGGAGGGTTTCCGCGGATGGGCCGGAGAGACGCGACTCTCGGGGAGATTTGGTAATTTTATGTGCTAAGGAATTAAATTGATAAGCGGATGATAATGTCGATTTTTTTGGGGGAGGGTTTCCGCGGATGGGCCGGAGAGACGCGACTCTCGGGGGTGGGGGCAAAAATCGGGCGCGGAATTCGTCATCCCCCTTCGGGCCTGCAAGGGGCGACTCGCGTGACGTCTGCCACGAAAAGGGCCGCAGGGGGTGAGGACTGAATAATAAAATCTAATAACCGGGCGAAGCTCGCTCGCGGGGACGGCGGTGGTTACGGTGCCAGGCTGTGCGCCCGAATGGCCCACCATTGCCACCCCACTATGGCTGACCATTAATTTAATTAATGCATCGCCCCCGGCACGCAAACGGCCCGTTTCCGGCCTTTATTTCGCGCCATTTGGATTTTACTCCGAGCCAGGCTCCGGGAGCCCTTTTCCCGAGAGGATTTCACCCGGGCCCATGGGGCTCCATGAGGCCCTCGAAAGATTGTCAGGTCCTGAGGCCTTCTATGTCCATGACCTTTCCATCTCTGCTGATGAACCTCATTTTATTATCCACCACCTGCCCTTAGCTCTCGTCAATTGAAACTTTCATTAAGGGGATGTAAAAGTGGCATCTCAAGAGCCAATCGTTCGTGGCACTTTTTTCCTTACCGTGTACATCGAATCGTTTCCAACTTTAGATTCTTAAATGTAGAGGCTGTAAGGAAGGTCCGGGACACCCATAAAATGTCATGTTTTATAGCAAATTTTTAAAACGTCTATGAAATTAAAAAAAAAATATTAAAATTTCTTGGGCGTCAAGACCTTCTTTATATATTCCTATTTTTATATTGTAAAGTTTGAATCGATTCGGTGCACCCAGGTTGGAGAAGAGTTTCATCGACGAGAACTGTTTGGCACCTTTCACGTCACTTTAATGTCGAGAATGGTAAATCTTTTAGGCACATGATTTTATTCCCCGGGAAATATTCCGATTTATCTCGCCAATCCCGGGCATCAGGAATGTAAAATTCAGGCCGGCCAAAAACGGCGTCGCGAATTGAAATGTCTCTAGGTATATGCCGTCGTTAAACGTCAATCGGCCACGAAACCCACCCCTAGAGTCGCGTGAGCAACCCCCGGGTTACGTGTCGATTTTCACGCCATCCTCCTGGAGCGATGCAGATAACGAGCCGAGGGAAATTTTTCTCCCATTTCCTATTTTCTCACTGTTTTTTTTTTTACTGGATCGCTTTGCCGTGTACCACTGTCAGAAATAATACGAAATCACGGATACTCGTGATCTCATTCTAAATGATGTATGGATATGCAAAAGACGAAATTTTATTTTTTATCCCAAAGTGCATTAAAACCGAATCCACCTTTCTGCAGGATCGATAAATAGGAAAAAGTGTCCAACATTTGATGGATTTTGTTTTTTTTTTTTCGGGCGAAACTTCTTATCGCTCCGTAAGGTGTGGGTAGGAGTGGGAGGGAAACGAAAAGTGAAACGCTCGTTTCTGGAGGTAGTTTCATTTTGAGGGTGACAGGTGGATCGCGAGGGGTTGTGCTCTGGAATCCTTTGGGACTTTTGTCATTTTCGGGGTTGAAAAGCAGTTGGGCCAAGTATACCCTATCGGGGGTGTAAATTCTTGGCTGGTCGTTAAACGGGCCCGAGTTTGATTTTAGCGGGCTTAGGGCACAAGGGGGTTGCTGCCACCCTCGCTAACGGCTAATAACGAACGTGCCTTGACTACTAATCGGGACCCGAGGGGACTTTGCCGTTAAGAGAAATCCGCTGAACGGTGCGAATCGCTCCGGAAGTCAAGTCGGCGGAAATCCCCCGGTTTAGTACCGTTTAATCTGGTTATCTGAAAATTCCATCGTCCGTTTAGGCTGTTTAACTGGGGGCCACTATAATACGCTATCAAGATGCTATCCTATACGCCAGAGTTTGGAACTTCCGAGGATCGATCGCTTCTTCGGGCAGTGATAAGGGAACTTTGAAATTCGCCTTGAAATGCAACGTCGACACTTTTCGGAAAATACTTTACCCCCGGGTTTATAAATAAACTAACATGCCAGGTGATAACGCCTGGTGCCTAATCGAACGCACTTTGAAATTCACTATCATATCGATTTTTGCATCTCGAAGAGGGGGGACATCCTCCCGATTACGCGATGATAAGACAGTTCTAATCGACGATCTTTGGATCGCTTCTCTCTTAATTTCATTTTTTACGTACAGGCGTACCTGGACGAATTGCCGAAATCTTTCATAAATTCACGTGCGGGGAATTCTTTTCTTTTTCTGCTGGGAATTCTTTTTCGGATAAACTAAAAACATTGTTAATTATTACCTGGTTTATTGTCATTGCAAGAGAAAAAATGAATTGTGATCCCTGAATGTAAAATAAGGAGTGCAAGCGTGATCGTTAGAATTATTGCCGTATTTGTTTATTTACGGGGAATGTCTCGTAGGGGATGCATTTTATCCCTTTGGAGGAGAGGTGATCGATAGGATTAGGGGCTCGCGATCGAGATGCGGCTCATTAAATAATTAATCCACTATAAGGAGCCCCGCAAATAGAGCAGCCGAAGCTGATACCCCTGTGGGATTCCCCGAACAAGGAACAAGGGGGTAGGGAACAGCAAGGGTGGCGTTGGTCTTAGATACTGTGTCTCGGCTCTCGGAGCTAACTAATAGCCTCTTAGCCCAGGCTTATGGGGATCATGGTGCAGCTCGCTTTTGCTTTCAGAAACAGCCATTGCTACCCCTAGTGCCGTGTCTGAGCAGTTCCCGGTCTCCCAACATCCCCTTCCCGTGGATTAAGCTCCAGGGATCGAATAGGTGCCGCGCGAGCTTCCGCGATTCCGATTCCTGGACCCATTCGAGACGACGATAAAATATGAGAAAAAGTATAATCAATAAATCCGGAAAAAGACCCAACAGAGAAGCGCCTGAATAATTTCGATTAAAAACTGGCGAAGGATATATCTCGAGGGGTTATTTTTGATTTCCTGAATTTTTATTTACATATATCTGTCCTAGTGGCGTCGACTTTTTCTCGATTTATAGCACCACTCTGGGGATAATCCCTTGGCATATATAAATCGGACGAGCCGTGAATACAGGGTTTTTACATAAAAAATTTAGGAGGAAATCTCGAGGGGGTTATTTTGCATCCCTTGTGTTTTTATTTTTATATATTATTTTCTGCCGGCTCCCGACTTTTGCTCGATTTAAAGGAACACTCCGAGGGGTGGTTCTCAGGGGATGGTTCCTTTGTATATAAATCGGACGAGTCGTAAATACTCTCGCTGGCCGAAGGGGTTGAAAGAGGTATCGGCGCTTCGCAAGGGGTTGCTCGCGAAACCGCCCGACTGGATTTCGATCGGGCGGGGCTTGTTAATTTATTTAGCCACCCAAGAAGAGACAGCACCGTCCCGGTGCCGGGGTACATCGACGGGTTTTCACCCCTTTGATATATCGGCTCACACCGCGGTTTATCGTCCACCGAGCCACCCCGATCGGCGAGAAAGAGAGGGAATCTACTTCGAATTAATTTACCCCATAACCCGGCCCGCGGAGGAATCGGCTCCAGAATCCTCCAGAAATTCCCCAGGGGATTTGTCTTCTTTAATACCCCAGTGATTTCCGTGCTCCACTTTTTCCTCCCCTTTCATCCCCGAAAAAGAGTCTTCCTCCCTCGACTTCCTCGGATAAGTCGAGAATCAAAGAATCTCTGAAGAGCGAGCGGATTTTATTTATAAAAAAAAGGGGAAAAAAAGTCACCTGAAAATTGAGCATGGCCTTTTCTTTGGCTTAGGGTGGTTGTCATTTCAGAGACTATCCGGGATCGCCAAACAAGGGGGTGAATTTTTTCCCTCTTTCGTTTCTTCGCTTTCTTCGAGTTCTCGGGGCGCGGCGTTCCGAAGGCGAAACTTCCGCGCGGTCTTCGCCGCTCGAGAAACTTTCGCAATATTGGTCCGACCTTCTCGATTATTGCCGACATTCGGTCGACCTTCCTTTCCGCATTTTCCGCACGCGGAATACGCTAATATTCGGCACGGAAGACCAACTGCAAAGTGCCCGAAGTCCTCACCTGAAGAGCTGATTGCGAAAATAAATCGCACATCTCGCTTGACTTTTTTCTTCGTTTTTTTCCTTTTTTCAAATAATATTTATTCAAGTGAAACTTCATGCGACACGGTCGTATTAAATTCCCAGGTTACAAAAAAGAAGGTCGAACGCATTTTTTCTCAATTAATCATTATGAAGAAATCACGCGAAGAGAGTACCTTCCATCCTATTTTGAAGTCGGCAGAGGAGATGTTTAGAAAAATGTATGTAACGCCTTAATTGATACTCTCCTCGGTTTCGTTATTAAATTAATTGACACCGCGAAGGTGTCTTCCGGTGTGTGAAGTACGGTAGAGGTACGAGTTCGGGTAAATTGACCCCGGTAAGAGCATTTTGCATTTAGCAACACGACCGGCCGCCATCTTGTGGGGACGGGAATTATAAAAAATAATGCGACCTGGGAGAGAGGTCTTTCGCGCATTTGCGGGATGCGGTGCTTTTCCCTTCGCGGGAACGCAAAGGGGGGGGGGGGGGGTCTCTGCGGAGGTAATGCGGTTCCTTTTCCGCACTTTGCGGAGCGCGAGACGCTCCTGCAAATCAGACTCTTCCTTCCCCCCTTTAAAGTCTGAAGTCTGAAGTCGTGGAGTCTTTTCGCGAGCACTTGCGTTCGAAGGGTCGCTGAAAGACGGCTGAGTTGTAGATAATAACGTCGGGCCGATGCCAAAGGTAGACGAGGCATCATTTCCGGGCAAAACGGAAGCAGATTCGTCGTTATTAACCGTAGGAGAAAGAGAGAGGGAGATTCCATAACAACTTCGTATTTCGCGCCTCCTCTCGCCTTTGGACCCTCTAAAATTCAATAAAATTATTCCTGAGGTATATTAATTTTTTCTACATCTCATTTTGGAGATTTAACGGTTTTTTAATGAACTGTCAAAGTGGAACGTCATTAATGGGTTGTGGGCTTTTCTAATCATGGAGAAGAAATGGGCTTCCTTTTGCCTCTTGCTTTGGGATTTCTCTATTTTGGACCCTCTAAAATCCAGTAAAATTAATTCTGAGATGTGTTTATTTTTCTACATCTCATTTTGGACATATAACGGTCTTTTATCAACTGTCAAAGTGGAACGTCATTAATGGGTTGTGGGCTTTTCTAATCATGGAGAAGAAATGGGCTTCCTTTTGCCTCTTCCTCTGGGATTCCCCTATTCCGAACCCTCTAAAATCGAGTAACATTATTTCTGAGGTATATTAATTTTTTTACATCTCATTTTGAAAATTCAATGATCTTTTATGAATTATGTATAGAACATCATTGATGGGTCGTCGATTTTTTTAACCATGGTAAAGAAATTCCCTTCGCTATATCTTCTCAGATAGAGTGAAAATATTGTCTGATATATCATTCTTGGTTACTTTAATTTTTCTACGTTTAATTTCGGAGATTTAGTGATCCCTCGTAAATAGTGCGTAGAACATTACCGATGCATTTCGGATGTTTCATTCTCAAGTTCACGCCGGTAGGTAATGCGTCCTTTCCCCTCGTTTTGTATAATTTATAAAGCTTTCGATAAATCGAGGGGAGACGAGATACCCTCGCAGAATGGCTCGATACCGGAGTGCACGTAATAAGAGCATTTCGTAAGGACTTTATGCAGCCGCTTTTTACGATGCGCGGGCGTGACGCAGCATGCTCGTAAAATATGCACTTTTCATGTTCCGCCAGGAGGAAGAAAAAAGATGTGCAACATCATCCGCATCAATCTACTTTACATTCGGCCTTTCTTACCGCGGAGTTCTATTAATTACCAGGCATTTTTGCCGTCACTTTATGGGAAAAAGCGCAGCGTCGCGATGTAACGGATGCACAATATGCAGGCGTCGCTGCATAATGGCGAAAGTAATTCCCTGGCTTAAGAAAAATTGTTTACATCGCCTGACGACTACGGAGTTCGCGTTAAGAAATCAGAATTTAAATTATACATCGATGGGAGATCAGGGAATCGTTGCGCTTTCTTGCATTGTGCAGGAATTTTCATTGTTTATCGGCAATTCTGGTGCACAATGAATACTCCCTATGGAAGCACCTTTTTCCGGAGCGACAATACTCGCTTGTTTGTTTTTATCAAAATCTGAGGCAGAGTCTGAAGTGCAAATATTTCCTCTCCGGGGAAGAAATCCCTGCGCCGAGTTTAATGTAAACGCAAAAAACAATCGAGGGAAGGAGGGCATTTTTTTTTACCGAGACCCAATTTCATTATTTCGTAGTAAGAGCGAGGTCCGGGTTTGTTTGAGTCCTCTCTCGCGTCCGAGTTTTCGAAAATTCCTTTTGTATCAACGTTGAAAGGTCAACAGGTTTCCACTCGCTATGTCGCGGCTGGAGGATTTTTGCGAACATTGCACCCTTTTTGAACAGTTCAAAGAGTCTTCCAGGCCCGTTGTCATCTCCATTCGGAGGTACTTCCCGCTCTTTTGCGTCTTTCGAAAGCCTTTCCATGGCGCGCGTATTCGTTATAAAAGCGAGGAAAAAGGAGGGGCGCTCTTTTGGGAAATACATTGCCAATGAAAAGAGTAATCCCTCACCGTGGTTTCGGTTTTTTCCAGTTCGTAAGAACTCGGAAGACTGTCTTGCAATTGAAGTGCACTCCGTTACTTTCCCTTACACTCAGACGAGATCAGTAATTAATTATATTCAAGTTTTTTGCAAAATCCTCTTCGATGCATGTCAATCGTTTACCTCTGTGTAATCATTGTAAGCTAAAAGGAATAGGACAAAAGATGTACAGTTAGAGAACGCTCTTATCCATACATTGCTTACACATTTATTTTGATGTACTTTGCCAACACCCATAAATTTCTAAATAAATACTTAACATCGTAAGATCAATACATGCAAATCTCACGTTATATCAGTTTCTATTGGATTGAAAAAGAACTAAGAGGGTTAACCTTAAGCCTAGCCAACCATTTCTTAGAGCTAATCATATGGTCGAGTATTCGTCGTAGCCAAGTTCCTCGACAGCCTTCATACGCACTCGGCTCGAGCTGCGTTGAGTACTCGTCCTCCACTGAGACACCGAGTAGAGCCTGAAAATGCCTCGAACAATATTATTCTTTAAGAGAATCATCTAAAATTGATATTAAAAGTGTACTTAACGTTTGTAAATTAGATAAATCGTAGAAAATTCCAGGCTAACGGAGTGGTTGCTCCAGTGGCCACACAGGCGGAAAGTCTCACAGGGCCGGCCTCGTTATCGAAATCGGGCTCATCAACGCAGATACCGTCCTTATCGGCGCCGGGGGAACGGCGGGGCGTGGAAACGAGAGAAACTCATTCTTTAGGCCTAGGTGTGTCGTGACGGCGTCGGCCGGACGGCGACGAGTCGTCGCGGCGCTGCCGATCGGTCGGGTCTGCACGAGGAGCGATACGCGTCCCCGTCGGCTCGTGAAAAAACGCACGCGAATCGCATCACTGGTCAACACTCATTTCCGTCCACTACCGGCTTACCGCGCGGAATTGCCGCGAGTCAAAGTCCGACCGTTTCCGGCGAGCCGAGATCGCCGCCAAGATGGCGGACCACGAGCACGAGGGTCGAGTGCGTAACCGGCGCGCCAAGAGCGTCACCAGGGCGGAGGAGATCCAGATGGCCGAGCAGAGGGCCAGGAGGTCGCAGCCCGACAAACCGTGAGTACTTCCGGCGGTTGTGGCGCGCGCCGATCAGCTGATCGGCCACCACGTGGCCGCGACGGAAACGAGAGAATTCGCGGCGCGCGCCGCCCTTGACCGGCTTCGGCCGTCCTCGGCTACCTTCGGCTCCGCTCGGGAACCTCTGGCGCCGCGCCGAACGGAGACCGAATCGAAAATCGTCGATAGAGACGTAACTTTAAACTTAACTTTTCGTCGATGATGTGCGATAACTCGGTAACATGCCGGCGTTTCGTTATCAAGATTGCGTCAGTGGCCCGCGGTGAAATTGTTCAAAGGCTGTCGGACCACGCACGCGCGTGAGCCGCTTTCATCGATCATGTCACGTGACCACGGCGCGAGATTTGAATTAGAGGAGTGCATGTTGGGACACGTCGGTTGGAGAGACGCTTGCGGAGTTTGAAGAGAAATATTGGCGAATTAACCAGGAAATTGAGGAGGAAGGAGTGGAAAATGGTGTCTACTGCGGTGGGGAACAATCTGGAGGTTAGATTTATCGAGAATTCAGAGTTCTTTACGAGGAATGTTTGAATGAGTCGGTCAGTTGGGTCCGGAGCGTTCGCCGCCATCTTGGAATCGGGAAATTCGACTTTCGGTGGGAAAGCAACTCGTCCCGTAACCCGATACCCGATACTAAAGCGCATGTAAACGCGGAAAATTCGGAACCATCCAGTTTGCCTGTTTTAATATCGCTTTCAGGTATTAGTTGGTAATTCGGTTTCTCTCCGGAAACGGGACAAATCCGCTCGTCGCGGGAAACAGGATAAAACTTTGGGCAGCGTGAAGGTACATTTGATTGTGAATCACCGGGCAAACGAGTCGGCGTATGAATATTGCATGAGCTCGGTCACGAAAAACGCA
Organism: Orussus abietinus; assembly: GCF_000612105.2. NCBI lineage: Eukaryota > Metazoa > Arthropoda > Insecta > Hymenoptera > Orussidae > Orussus > Orussus abietinus. Next base: position 1,036,599 of record NW_019396002.1, read on the forward strand.
AATTACGACTCGGTGATTACCGCACGCGGTAGAAAGTTGTCGGCGCGGAGTGACGGCGGAAAAATCCACGGGAATTCCGGCCGACGATTAGGAACTCCGCGGAGCACGCGAAGGTATTTAAAGGCTTTCCTAATATCTCCGGGAAAATTCCCCTCGGTAGAAACTTGCTTTAGCCGCTGGCCAGCTCGTAATCTCCTATCTCATCGAATGGCTCGGCCAAGGTGACTCGATAACGCCCCTGGAATTAATAGATCATTAAAGCCGACTCGATCCATGCAATCGGCGAACGCATACTTTCAGAGAAAACTTCAATCTACAATTAACTCAAACAGAAGGAACAAAAAACGGAAGAAAAACCAGACAACTCATCTCAGACTCGGCAGAGTTTCGCACCAAATGCATATTTAAGCACGGTGTAAACGCGAGACGCTCACCTAGTCATCATCTGCGAGGTTTGTCCTGCACAGGATGGACAGGAAATATATTTTTACGGAATGTAAATGATTTGTCCGTTGAAATAATTCAGGTGTTTTGTTTTTCAAGGTTTCCCTCGAGGAGGGAAAAATTAGTCCACGGGAAGGGATGGATTTTCCGAGGAGTCAGGTGAACAGGACATGGATGGTGGTTTGTCGTAAATGAATCTTGAGTAATTATTTGATTTATTAGTGCATTTGGTTTCTAGATTTGTTACTTATGGGGAGAAGGACAGGAAGCTTTGCACAAGTGTAACCTATGTTGAGGCAGGTTGGGGTTTGTAGGTCCCTTTAAAGGCCAGTTCCCTCAGGGACGACTCGAATGCATCTCGGCTTCGTGTCTTTGGACCCCGAGGCGTAAACTACGTTCGTAAACAAGGTTTCTTGTCTCCGGGAACTTGTACTCTTGTCAGAGACCGGTCCACAATCCTGTAGCTACTAATCAGACGACTAAACAACGGTTAAACTCAACTCGGCGACCCTCGGAGACGAACTAGCCTCCTGCAAACGCCGACCCCAGGATTACCTTTGATTAATTGATCACTGATCAGGAAATGCACTATTCTCAGATACTTCAGAGAAGTCTGAACGGCGAAAGATTTGTATTTCTCTCAGAGGAACGGAAATTGAAGGCCTGGATATGCCGGGAGCTCGTCATCGATCCGTCAATTTCAATTGATAAGACCTGGGGAAATTAGACTACTCCGTCAAGATTATGAACTAGAAATTAAAGATCCTGACTAAAGTCTCGAGTTCATAGGTCGAGGTTGAATTCTGCTCAGATTGCATGTCCAATAATAAAAGTCGACAGAAATTGGCGGAAAAGAACTAGAAATTTACTATAATTTTGCGCGGGAAATTCGAAACTCGCCAATTTAACGGGAAATCTAGGGCCACTGCGTGAAAATAATGATAATTTGTACGTATAATTTGTATTAACGAAGTGTAAAAGAAAGGAGCACACTAAGTCCATCCGAAGGGGGTACATAGTTAACGTTAAGGGAAATTACATTGAGTCTTCAACGCGATCGATCGATCCTTCAACTTCCGTATAGTAAGCCAGGGAGTGATAAAAGGGTCGCAGGAAAGTAAAAAAGAAGGAAAACCGCCGCTCCGAAGGACTCTGAGGGGCTGTTCGCGTGATGTTTATTAAAATGTTAATTCTCGCGACACGGTGGATGTGCGTCGTCGAGAGACCTGCGACGTGTCACCTGTAAATCCACCTTAGGGTGTCGTTGAACCTGCAGGGTAATCCGCGGCTCGCCCGGAGCCCCTGGGAATTTATTCGAATGAATTTCGCGGGGGGGAAAAAAATTCCCGCTCAAGGGGAGCTCCGCTAATCTGCGAACGCTCATTTGAATATTTCACGCGCACTCCGAATTAATTCCTAGCTAGAAGTTAAGCTACTTTCTCGGAAGGGGAGTAGCAGAAGAGGTTCGGTCTTCCTCGATTTCGGGAGAGGAAAATGAGCGAGCTCAAAATTAATAGGAGACGAAGGGGGAGGAGGATCTCGGAGAAGGCTTTAGGGTGCTTTTCTTTTATTAACGAGGGAGGAAAAACAGCAAAATCTTGCTTTCCGACACGGCATAATGTCCTGCAAACAAGAGATCCTCCTTGCGCCCGTAGCGACGCGCTCCCTCGCTCCGTCTCTCTCCCACTCCCACGTCCGCCCATGGCGCGGTCTCTCTCGCTCTCCCACGTTTTTCCAACCTCCTCCGCCGAGAATCCCCGAGCTTTCTCCGGGCTTTCTCCGGGATTCCTCCCTTCTTTCCCATTCCGCCCCTTTCTTCGTCTCCCGGGCGAACGGACGTTATATTTACTCGGGCCGCCTGTTTGCCGAGCACTCCTTGTTTTCACCAACTTTGCAATTAGACGTGTGATAGGTTGCTCCCGTCCGGAATCGAGCTCCGGCGGAGATAAAGCCGCGGCCCCCTTTTCCAATTTCGGCGCCCGATTTTCCCTCCCCTCTCCCTCACCCCGGAGGGGGCCCCAGGAGGACCCCCGAGTAAACCCTCCTTCCTCCTGCCCGGTGCATCCTCGACTATCAGTTTTTTATTTTTTTTTTTCGGCGAAATTACCGACGTCCTTTGATTTTCGAAATTCTGAAAAATCCACCCCAACCCCCAAACTATTACCAAAGGACGTCCGCGGATATCCTAGGAAAACGATATTTAACATTCAGGATCCTTCCACTCGTACGAATTTACATTTCTTTATATGCAAAATCAGGGGATGAATGTTGCTACGTTAAAAATCGTTGTAAACCTTGCTAACAATTTTTTGAATCGGGAATTACAAATATCAAATGCGGATTTTCGGAACATTGGGAGTATTAATTGAAGGACATCAGGGAGCCGACGACTTCGAAAGTTAATATTCAGGACCTTCCCTGGACATTTGGGGGTGGGAGGGGGCGGCTCTCAGCGAGGAATCGCGCCGATACTTAACTTTATTAATAAATATCGGGAGATTAAAAATCTCGAGGGTAAATTTGTTTGGGAGGATATTGTAGGTCTGATTTAAGGGGCGGGTGCCTCTGACCACCCCCTGGGACCCGTCCCTCTTCCTCGAACTCGACAAAAACTTTTAATCCGCCCGCTTTGCGGGGGGGCGCCCCCGCCCAGTGGAGGATCTCGACGGGGGTGATTAGCCCCCGCGTTGCACGGAGGCAACTTTTTCGCGTCTTGGTCCAGCCCCACTTTCCCGCACCTCGAGCCGATCCAAAGGGGCGGATTAAAAGTGTCGACGCGGCGAGGGGGTGGCGAAAAATGGCGAAAATCAGGGAAATCCCGGAACCCTCCGACTAGGGGGAGAATTCCACCCGGGCGGGATCGCCGGAATCATCTGCCAGACGTTATGCCCGATTATTGCGATTCTGCCCCTCTTGGACAGTGAAACAATAGACCGACCCCCTAGCCAACCCATGGCGGGAATCGCTGAGTAAAATTGTTAAAAAAAAAAAAAAAAGAAAAATTACGACAGGAAGAATCGACGTTTAATGGGGATTTTCCTTCTGGGAAATTGTGATGGAGTATTGAGAACCCGCAATGGGACAATTTAGCGGCTCTTTTATTTCTTTTTCCTTTCGCGTTTTCTGGGGCCTTTTTTCTTCCAGGCAATTTTCCATAACGATACGTCGCGCCGCCCGGGCGGAAATCATTTCGAGGGAATAAGTTCACCTTCGGCAGGGGAGGTGAGCAGCGGAAACGACAGAAATGCCTACGAGGTTCTGGCCAAGTTTAAATTAGCTTCTTTAATGCCCCTGGCGAACCAGGAAACGACCTCCACCCCCTTGCACCCTACACCCACCCTAAAGCTCCTCGAACCTAACGGGCACCGAGTACTTTGCCTATCCTTTTAACCAACTTTCCCGCTGCACGAACTAATTATCGCGACCTGAATCGAGGGCCTCTGATTTAGGCACTCCAGGTGTACATCGCGCCCTGAAACGATACCTTATCGGGAGCACCCTCGATTCCGGAGCATCTGCCTTCCACCCTTAAATCATCCCTCCGATCTCGAATAAATCCCCGAACTCTTCGAAAAAGCGCGGAATTTTAAGAAGAATTTATGTTTTCCAGGCGCAACCCCCTCACATCACGATAACGCCCCTTCGCGTGGGAAGAAATGGCGTGAAACGAAAAGTGAAACACTTATTTTACGTTTTCTTTTTTTTTTTTTTCTTTCAACTGATCTCCATTTACATCCGTCCTACGTTAATATCGGGAGAATATTGGCATTGACAGTGAGATAGAAATAGAAAATGATGTTGCGCCAATTTTTTTTTTTGTTGCGGTTATGGGGAGGCACGTGGTAACCCCCTCCATGGGGTGGAGGGGTTTCCCTTGGTTCGATGTATTTTCCCCATTTTTCGGACCGCGCCAGGGTAAGGGTGGGAAGGAGCTCCCTTGAAAGCGCCGTTTAATTTCCCTTCATGAATCATTTAGGGGATGTTCCCGTCTTCCCCCGATCCAGGGTCGGGGCTCGCTCATTACACGGCTAATATATGTATATCCGTCCACTCGTTAAATATTCAAGGAGGGTTTCCGCTTCCCGGTGTCGGCGAGATCGCGAGATGGATACGCGTCCCCGCCCTTCCTTCCTTCGTTTCATCCCCCGACACTCGAGCCACCCTTGACTCCGACAACACCCCCTGCCCCCACCCCCGGACGGACGAGTGGTGCCTTTTGTGAGCCGCCCCCGTCGAGACAATCCGGAAACAAAAGATTTGCCACTTTTATCTCCGGCCTGAGGGGGTTACCCCTGGTATTCACCTGGCCACCCCTAACACACGAAGGGGTGCCTGCGGAATTTTCTTTCTCCGCGATCCGGAACCCCTTGCGTGCTCATCTCTTCCCCATAATCATTAACTGTCCAAGATAATTCCTGAGGGAAGAAGATGATCCCAAGCTTCGAGATAAATTTATCGAGAATTATTTGGACGATTGCCAAGGGGGTAGAAAAGACCCTTCAGTGCTGGAAATTGGCGGAAGAAATTTCAAGTGCATCTCGAGTTTTTATTCTTACTCCAGTTTTAATCCAGATAATCAGCCGAGAGTAATATACTAATTACGGAGAAGGCGTTTATGCAGTATCTTAATGACACGTAAGGGTGGATATAAATTGGGGGTAGGGGGAGAAAAGTAAATGGTTTTGTTTTTTGGTAGGTTTTGATTTTTTAACCCGCGAATTTATGGGGTTGGGGTATAAGAAGCTTCAAAGCGAGAGTGGCTGAGAAGATTTCCGGTTTTAGGGGTGCTGGTCTCGATTTTTTGGAACTCACCCCCGGAAGGGGTGAAGCCCATGTCGGGGAAATTCAACCAGAACTGAATTATATTACGGCCTCTGATAATTACACCGAAACATTGTTCGGCGTCACGGCAGGACGGGTTAACAAAACGTTTGTCCTTTATTTCATCCCTCTCTTCCACCCCCCGACTGGTCGACGGTACATTATTTCGCGTTTTCCAGGGACGAGGGGTGAGTTTTGACGACGGAACTTTCGGGCTCTGCTCGATTACACGTGAAAATTCCGACGGCTTTGCCGACCGGGCAGGGAGCTTTCAACCCCTTTCAACCCCCTCGCCCGGCAGCCCTACGTTTTTCCAATAATTTCGCTCTTTGTCGCCGATCGGTGCTCGAGGCTCGGCAGCCCTGGGACCGCTCCGAATGTTTCCCGCCCTTCGTGGGCGGGGAGAATTTTCGAAAAAGCGACCGATGTCGCGGGGGTTGGTTTTGCAGCCTCGGCTCCCGCGAATTTCCGTCCCTGGAGGAATTATACCGCCCTGGCGGGGGTGATCTCCGGCCGGAATGGAAAAAATCGCCAGCCGCGTCCGAAACCCCCCCTCGAAAAAAAAAGGGTGGGCTAAAAAGTCTCATTAAACGATTTTTATATTGTATAATATACTGCGCCCTAAACAATTAATTTCTACTATTACAAATTTGACGATGCTTAGGAGACTGTCGATTTATCTCGTATAAAACGTGTTCTTGTAAATTTGCCGTGAAAGCAGTGCTCGAGAATTTTCCATAATTTCTCATAACCACCCCCTAACAGGAGTTAAAAGGCATTACACTAAAATTGCCATGTACATAACGCATTTTCTCGCTGCAGAATTTTTTTTTCCCGTGATTTTTCATCGTTTTCAGGGAATCTATGCGAGAGCAGACCAAGGGGTGGTTTTTGCACTTGTAAATTATTATGTTGTAAGAATAGTGCTCGGGGTGAGAAAGTATCTCGTTAAGATCGTCACGTATGTTATATATTATCCTGGGGAAAATCCAGTCCCGGGATTTTTCATAATTCTTCCAGGAAGGTTTTGCAAGAATTGACGAGGGGGTGGTCTTCGCACTTGAGGCGGGGGTGGAAGGAGTACCAGTCCGTTCTTCTAATGGAATTCCATCGCGTCCAAAGGGAGCCCCGATGAATCAATTCCTCTCAATCCCTGTCGATTCGGGTCTCGGTGTCAAAAGGAGCTTCGTTAGGGGGAGAAAACCCTGGAAGAATTCTCCAGGAAGGGATTATTTCAAAGTTAAAGCTACGTCTCCGTCCACCCCCCCGGGGGTATTCTCGAATTTCCCGAATGTCTCGGATTTCGCGAATTTCGCGAATTCTCTAGTCGGAGCCGCTTAAAGGGGACTTGGGCTGCTCCCGAGGGATGGCGGGACAAAGTGTGTAACCAGCCCTCGTGGACACCCCCTGCGCATTTCCGGTGCTCATGAATATGGAGCCTCTTCTCTATGACATGTCTGCAACCCCCGGCGCCGATATCAGACACGGGAATTTGCGACGCACCTTCCCTTTTGCCACCCCCTTGTGTTCACCCCCCCTCACCCCATCGTGACAGCCATCCCGCTGTTCCGAACTGCCTTCTATTAATTACCCCGATCTGCCATAAATTCGGAATAATAGTTACTGCGAGGCTAGACGTCGCCGGCGCTTCTGTGGGGGCGGTTCGCACCCCGCGATTAAGGGGTGCAATTCACCCCTAACGACACCCCCATGAACGAGGTGCAGATTAGGCCGAAATGACTCGCCGAGATAGATACCTAGATAATAAGTATGAAAATCTCCACTTAAAGTGAAACATCTTTAACGATGATAAGGTAAATTCGATTCACTCGATGTGGTTTCCTTTTTTAATTTTTTTTTCATACGGGATATCACATGAAAATGCCTACTCCCGTAAGGAGAAACACTAATGATAAAAAGTAACTCGTAAATTCAATGAAACGTCGATAATAAAGGAGAGAGTTCCGGAAATTCTTTTTTTCATATTTTATAGGAAATTACATTAATTATGGGGTTTAAACATCGGGGGTAGTTTCCGGGCAGAAATGAGAATGTGAAAGTATTTGAAGCTCGAGAGATATTTTCGACACCCGGGTTCGGAGGTTTCGGGTTAGAGCCTGAGGAAGTATTGCATTAACAATGACTCTTTCAGCCACCCCCCAAAGGGGGTGGTTCTGCACCTGGTCTTGCAGCCCGATCTCTCGAAGGTAGCTCGAGACGTTTCCTGGTCCAGACTCGGAAAGGTTTACAACTGAATTGTTAACTAAGGGGTTCCACCCCCTGGGGAATCCCGGGGGTGGCTTAGAAGCCCCTTGATTCTGCGAAGAAGAGGATCGATCGAGTCTAATAGGTCGAGAAAGGAAGCGGGTGAGAATCTACCCCTGACTGAATTATTTTCCTGTTTTATCAACGTTAAGGGTCGACTTTGAATTTCTTTACATTCCGGATTTAGGGGAGGTACTACCCCTTATCAGTCTGACGGTGTCTCCTCTCACTTCAGGGTTATCATCGACTTCGTCTGTTCCCGAGACAGGGGTGCACCGAGTTAGGGGTGGAGTGCTTGGACTCCATTGTACCATAGGACATAAGGGGTGGCTTTTCAGAATTCAGACATCAAGCGGGGCATTGTTAGCGCCTCACTTCACTTGTACGATTCCGATCCCTGAGATTCCCCTCGTCAACACTTCGCACCTCCTAGGAACATCCCCTAGGTCCAAAAATCGAAAACCCTCCCCTCTTTAAGTAGAGAAAAAATTCCAAATACTTTCCAAAATTTCTCGATGAATTCTTTGCAACTCAAGGAATACTTGGGTAAATATTTTTCGAGGGAAATCGTGGGATAGAAAAAAAAATGGAGGGAAACCGAGGACAGGGAGAAGACTCGCCCTTGTTTCCTCGGAAGATCGGGAATATAATGGGGTTGGACGATAAGCCCGATACCGCATTGTCGTCGGCTGTCTTTGTAAGTCCTTGGTTTTTATTTTCCATCCGTTTCCAGAGTTCTGTGTCTGGAATTTTGCTTTACCCCTGGTCTGGTGAACTACAACCCCTTGCCCCCGTGCCTCCACCTGAGGGGGTGCATCGCAATCTCAGATCGAACTTAGCCGCAGATGAAACCTGATATTTTGAGATAATAAACAGGGGAGGGGGATAATAAATCCACTGATTAATCTGCAGGGAAAAATCTCTCGTTACCGGCAGATATTAATTAAGAATAATTTATTAATTCGGGATAAATTTTGCATTCTCTTTCATGGAAATTCCTCTCGTTACAGATGCCACCGTCCGAGGGACAGCCTCTTCTCCTGGAGCTCCGGATTCGACAATTTCACTGGATTTGTCAACTGGGGATTCCTCCTCCTAGGAATTGGCGGAATTCGGCTCCTCCTCGAGAATTTTATCAAGTACGTTATCAGCGAAATTTCCGCCCACAATTTTTCCCAGGGAAGTTCTCGACGACTGTAAATCTCCCTTACCTTTCTAATCTAATCATACATCGTGGGAAAATTATTATTTTCGCATATGTGCCATTGCGCGGAATTATTAATGCGCGGCAATTGTTTAGGGAACTGCCCAGGCTTTTCATTTAATTTCTCTCCCTTCCCAGCGAATCCTTTTTTAATGAAATACCCGTTAAACGAAAGTACCCGGGATAATAACTAACCTGGCCGAAATCCATCGTTTATCTCGTAGGGGCGGCCACAACCAGGGCGCAACGAGGCGACGGAAACGGGGATTAAAAATTTTCTTCGGGTAACGAGTCGACCTTTGTGGCCTCGTAACGTCGGCCCGGGAAAATGGCCCGGCTGTATTTTTTCCCGATGCCGAGCTGGAGGAAAAAAGACGCACGCGGGGACTAATGGCCGTCACGAAGGCGGAAATTTTGATCGACGCGATATCGCCTCGTCTTATCGCTCGATAAAAAAATCAATCATCCCCCGCGAGACCTTCGAATTTCGCCTCCTGCGATTCCTTCCAGAAGGGAGATTCTTATCGAGGAGAAAAAAAGAAAAAAATTTGACGTTTCCTGGAGAGGCTTCTAATCGGTGCCTTCCGTGGGAAGGATTCTGGGGCTGATAACGAAAACAGAGATTTTTATGGACGCGATATCGCCTGGATAAAAAATCAATCACCCCCTGCGAGTCTTCGGAATTTCGCCCCGTGGGATTCTGTCCAGAAGGGAAATTCTTATCGAGCGGGAACAAATTCGACGTTTCCTGGAGAGGCTTCTTATCAGTGCTTTTCGCGGGAGGATTTCTGGCGCTGATAATGAGTTCCTCGGGGTTTCAAGGTAGACAAAAAAAAGCGTAGAAATTAGACACGACCACGAAGTTTGCCCTGGCAGACCACGCTTGGTCGGTCAAAGGCTCGTCCTTATAATCAGTCCCCGAAAACGCATCGTGGGGCGCGATTACTCGGCCGTAATGGCTTGCTCGGCTTAACCGGGCGGACGGGGTGGCGGATAAAAGGGCCGGCAATTACGGGCGGAAAAAAGGCTCCTTCGGAAGTTTTTCCCTCGCTACTTAACGGGCGCGATAAATTACCCGGCTGCTGTTCAGACCCGCTGCCCGTCGTGCGTCGCGACTCGGGTTTACAGCCCCAATAAAAAAATCGAGAAATTATTCACCCCCCCGACTGGGGTCCTACAAGACTGCGACATTTTCATTGCGACATGTTTGACCGGATTCGATAATTATTCCGAGTCCTTTTAGCATCCAGAGCCCAGAACAAAATCTACCCTTTGCTCTAACAAAATCATGCGTCTTAACTGCGCAAGTCAATTGACAATTATTAAGATCATTTTTGTAGAAGAGAACACGTTGACATTGCTGGAAATTAGTGATTAGGAACTAGTAACACTCGCTGGGAATTGTCGACGAGTGCGAAAACACCAGGTTAAAAATCATTGGGAAATCTTGATAAATCGACGTTGTTGGAGGAAGTGTATCGCTTAATGTCTCTATTGAGTTGCGGTGATTTCTTATCATTTTATGGTCTCAAGGAGGGCAAAAGCTTTCCCTGATTTCCGGGTAAAATGCTCCTCGCCTTCCGTAGGCTGTGTCGGCGCTTTAGGGCTGCGGCTGCGGGGGATCGTCTTAAAAATACTTTAATTACCGAAACAATAAGCCGTCGTTTATCATCGTTAAGCCGGTCGTTTGAGCTTTCCGGCCGCCTCGGAATCGCACCCCTGGCGCTCTTTCCGCCCACCGCGGAAGCTGGGCGGGCGGTTCCACCCCCGCTTCTCCTTTCGCGTGTCCGAGGCCTCCCTTTATATTTCAGACCGGTGCTCTGGCTTGCGCGGTTTATTATTTACCCCCTGTCGGCCGGAGACAAAGCCAGAAAGTAGCTTCGGAGCTTTTTTACGAGCTACAACCCCGAACGTCCACTTCGCTTGGGGATGATGTCGGCCGTTGACGTTAATGGCGCCCCCTGACCGCCCGTCCACCTTCTTACTCCTCGAATCGTCCACCAAACTCACCCTTAGAGATCCTTGAAATCACGTTTCCTCCTAATTCCACTAATTGAAAAGAAAAGAAATTCAATCCGATAGATAGGAGTTGACTCAGAATTAATTTCGGAATTTCTATCTTATTATCCTACATCTTGATCGACCTCATTATCGCTTTGCAACCCCTGTGAAAGTTTTGCAAAAGAGCATAAAAAAAATATAATCGCTCCGAAAATTATCCCCTTTTGTAGGGCCGATTTGCGTCCTGCCCTCCAAGCAAACTTCCCAAGGAACTGTGACAATTAATTTGGCCATCCTATTTAGGAGATTCTGTTTTATTATTCTCCATTTCAATCGGATTCGTTATCACTTTGCAGGTACGGAATCAGAGTGGATCCCTGGCAGTGGTTCCGGTTCCTCAGCGGCAAGGACGACGGGGGTGAGGAGCACCCATCGCTCATTTTAATTCTCTGTAAGTAGAGCTGAACGTTCCTCGACTTTTCATTTATGAAAATTGAAGTCAGGGGAAAATCGGGGTGCGTGGATCGGCGCTTCCGCGGCGAGATGGCTAAGGAGTCGAATTATTCCCCCGTAAGGGTAGGTTATGGTCGCGGGGGTAACAGCCCCCGTAACTCAGGGTCCGGCCCTTCTGCCCTTCCTTTTTTACGCTTTGCCCCTTCCCGCCACGGGGGATGTTCGCGTAATTCTCATAGCTCGGGGCCGAGATTGCTTTTTAAGCGAACTTCCCGGAACAGCCCTCGGGAGTGCCGGCCTTCTGTATCGGGATTAGGGGATTAATTATTCGCGGGAGGGACGTCGGATTAAATACTTACGTGCCCGGATATTATTTTCTTGGCGTGCGCCCCTCTACAAGAGAATTGGAAAAATCGCCCCCTGGAGGAGAAGCCGCATTACCATCGCCCACAAAACTTAGGGGACGATTACATCCCAGGTTAAAAAATCCTCCTGTATCCCCGCTCCACCATAAAACCAGATAATTGAAAATATTAAACGTGCAATTTCGGAGCCACCCTTCGATTGCACTTCGAAGATGCGCTTCTACCAGGGTATCGAAAAATCCACGTCGCCGATGCAATTTTTCCCGCTCTCGATTCCTTTCCTCCGCCCTTCGGCAAGCTTTTCCGATGCGGGAAATACCACAGGGCGGAAAATCAATTTCTTTTTTTTTTTCGTCCTCCGGGCGGGGCGCGTTAATTCTGCCCTTTACGAGGAGCGATGGGCAATCGGCGATATTCGGGGGGGGGTGGATTGCAACCTCGATGCGGCTTTCGAACCGTGAGATCTATATCTATACACAGAGGGAATCGTTACTTTATGGCGGCAAAGGGTGTGCGGTCGTTTTCATTGGGGCGCAGCCCTCGTAAAACGCGGGGCAACGTCAAAAAGGGACGTACGGGCCGAGTGGCCCTCTTCGAAAAGTCCGACCAGGGAAGAAAAAAGGGGTGAAATTCCCCACCCACCCCCATACGCGCCTCAAAAATTCAAACTTCCCCGTTAAAATTCCCTCCGCGAACAAATTTCGGATGTGGGGGTAAACTTGCGGCCTCCGCGGTGTGTGTGTGTGTGAGAGGGGGGCATTTTATTTATCGCCGGAAAATTGATTCTCCCAAGAGTAATAAAGAACATCCCCGGAATTTATTACGGACGGCTTACAATCAATAGCCCGTGATATGGGGCCGGTGTCTTGATAACGGCACGCGAGTGCAGCGAGCGGACATGCACCTGAAACTCAGAGGGGAGTCCTCGAATTATTTCCCCCAGGTTTCCCCTAGATGAGCGAAACCACCCCCGGTGTACTTAGTCTTTTCCAGGCCCTCTTCTTCCAGCCCCACCTCAAACCGAAATTAACGGGCCGTTCGTAAATCCGCACTCGCTGAATTTCCGCGGCCCGTTTTTTACGGCCAGGACGGCCGTAACGTTTCGTTACTTGCATTTATACGCACGGCAGTAAAGATCGTCATTGTCATGGGGCGCTTTTTACGAGCCGACATTATTTCTACCCCCGCCAGGCGAGCGAGGAAACACACCCCTCCAGACGGGGAGGAATTCATCGAAGGGGACCGTCGATTAACCCCGGGTCGCTCAGAGCGAATGGAATTACGGGTTGTCCGTGATAACGCTGATAACAGGTGATGACCGGTGATAACCGGGAGACCGGAGAGAGGAAACTCGATTGCAAAGACACGAGGGGGGTGAATACATTTTTTAATGGCAGGAAATATTTTTGGGCAATTTTTTAAACGGTGATAAGGGTTCCAAGGGAGACTCGATTGCAGAGATGCGGAATGAACTGATTTTTTGTTAATTAACTATTCAATTTAGGAGCATTGTTTCAACGGTACAACGCGGTACAAATACAAAAAATGCAACTTGATACGGGAGAAAAGTTTTGATTTACGAAAAAAAAAAATTCACACACACGCACACTTGCGATAGGAATAAAATTCGGCCGTGCGTAAACGCGTGCCAGGGTGCGGAATAAACCAGTGCTGCGTTAATTTAGGAAAATCCGGTGCGGAATGCGGAATCCCGCGTGGAAGCGACTTCGCCCCGGGAGTTACTTAATCCGAGTTAGGGAAAACTCGAAAAATCCTGGAAAAATGTAAATAACATGGTAAATAAAAAATTCAAGATGACGCATACCGTCGATAGAATGATTTTTTTCTCTTTTATGATCAATCTGGATTTTTTAAATGGGTATAAATTCAAGATTTCGGATTTATTTCGGTAGGTTTTCGAGAGCAGGATACATTTATGAGAGATTAATTGGATTGGAGCTGGAGAAATGGAGCACTGTCTTGCTAGGGGTGCTGCGAGGGGTGGGGCGGCACTTTCCGGGGGATTTATCCCCCCGATGCAGCGGCGCGTAAGGGAAGGTGAGGGGGCTGTTTTAATCGTAAAACACCGCCTTAATTGGCCCTCGTAATTATTCATAATTAGCACGCGACACCGGGCTCATGTTTTCGCGTGACTTTCCGACGTCGCGTAGGGAAAAACGAAGGGACGACTTCGAGGAACCTTCTCTTCCCTTCTCGGATGGCGAACAGCTACTTTACCTTACGAGAGGGAAACGGCAAACTCCAAGTGAGATGTGCCGGGACTTAGCCTCGGAAAAAGGAAGGCTCTTAATTAGCCAACCCCGAGCGGAGCTTTGACAAACTCGACTACCCCGCAGAAGGCAAATAATCGGCAGAAAGGCCCGATTAGCTACCCTGGAATTTTCCGAGAAGTCCTCGGGTACTCCGTGTCACCCCTGGTGAACTCCTCGATTTATATATATATTTTTTTCCTGCAAACATAAAAACCAGAAAAAAAAAAGACTCGCAATTGCTCACGTCGAAACGAACAACGCTCTTGGGAAATGCTAGAAAAAATTCGATAATGATCTTCAGAAATTCTTAATAAATACTCTCCGCTCGAAAGTGAATGATTTATCCCTCTTGTCGAGTTTCCTATCCGGTCATAAGGGTGCGGTTGATTTTGCGGAACTTTGGTTAGATTGTTTCGAGTGGAAGGTTTTCCTGAAATTTCATCCCTTGCTGATCAGCTGACCCGAAGACGTCGCCTCGAACTTTCTCTGCTTTGGTTAATTATTACTCGATGCACCCGGTGCATTCCCGATAAATACCGGCGGGGCTCGTAAAAGCGGAAGTTCCGCGGAAAATCTACGTCCCTTAATTAATTAACTCCTTGACAAATTGCCGGGGCGAGTTCGATCTCGCGATTTTCCCTGGGATAAGTAATTGCCGATGATAAGAGCCGGGGGTCGTCGCCTCGATTCTTCCCTGTGAGTTTTCTCGGGAGAACTTTTCTTTCTTGATAATTTGACTTCCTCATTTCCCCTGAGGAAATGCTCGGTCAATTTCCCGAGCGGGGCGGGAAATTAGTCAGAAATTTAGCGCCTCATCGATTACCATTATCGGCCACCCCTGCGAATTCGGGAGGGCACGACTTAATCACCCACCCCCTTGGGCATTAATTCTCATCATCGTTGCGAGGTGCATCCGGCGAATTCGGCGACTCCTTTAAAAGTGCTCCTCGTTCTCTGAAATAGACGCGTCCATTCGTTTTCATTAATCAAGGAGACCGATGGATAGCAATGCAGAAACGTGACCGGTTTTACCAATCTCTGGGTAATTTTCACGCCGCGCGCGATTTTCCAGCGGTTTCCCTTTTCATTTTTCAACATCCCTAACCTTCACGATTATTGCGGTTGTAATTCTTATTAAAAATGTACGCTCCCCTATTTTTCCCATTTATCAATAGATTTTTTACAATGAATATTAATTTTCCACCTTGATCTTCGCGATTAGCCGGTGAATGTTTGTTTATTAATTTAATTTTCCGTAGTTTCCTTCCTAACCTCTTCGATTAGCAGGTGAGTTTTTTTTTTTGTGAAGTCGAAACTCAACTTTTCTCTATTTTCCTGCTTGGCTTTTTCTATCAGGGGATGCGTTTTTGGTGGAAATGAACTTTTTCTCGCGGGGGGTGAAATTTTAAGAATTTCGGGGTTGACATCAGGGATGAATTCCTCGATTAGCAAGTGAATTAATTTTTTTTCCTGTGAAATCGAAAATCAACTTTTCTTTATTTTCCTGCTTGGCTTCTTCTATCAGGGGATGCGTTTTTGGTGAAAATGAACTTTTTCTCGCGGGGGGTGAAATTTCAAGAATTTCGGGGTTGACGTCAGGAATGAATTTCGAGCACTCGGGAGACTGGACATACGGTTGGATTCGGGATTTCTGGAGATCTCGAGGAGCTGGGCATACCCCTAAGTACACAAAGCACATCCTCTTGGTCGCTTTTGGTGCACCGTGGAACGAGCTTGCAGAGCATCCGACCACCCTGGGCTGCATACCGGGTGCATGCACCTATGCACCCTTGGGCAGGCCCGACTGTCTCGGCTGCATCTCGATGTCGCCTCGAGTGCATCCCTGGACTCTCTTCGAGATTTCGGAATTCCGACTGGCGAGGTCCTAATTGTCCCTAATTGGATTCCGATAACGCATTATTTCCGCGTAAACGCAGGCGCGGAATTCCGCATTTCGCCCCGAGATCACGGATTCGAGTGGATTTATTTTTCCGATCAATTTGGCAGGTCAAAGCTAATCGGCGATAACTCGATCCTCTGATACGGATCCGATGCCGTTATCACGATCCGCACGGTTATCGGCGGCTCGCCCTTGTTCCCAACTCTCCGACTGGTTAATTCGGACCCAACTTTCGGGAAATTGCTCGAATCGCGGCCGGATTAACGCCGGAATTTTCCCTAATTGTTTAGAGAACTTTCAACCCCTGGGCCGGGTCCTGCGGGACGTCCCGCGCGGCCAGAATTTCCGGAATTCCCGGGGGAACGCTTCGATTCGCTGGAAAAGAAAAAACAGCCCCCTCTATTTCTATACAAATGTTTAAATCATTTCTCGCGGGGGTGAAATTAATTCCCTGAAATGATTTTCCATAAAATATCGATTAATTGAGGTTTTTCAATTTTTCTGAGGTCATTTTGCGAGGCGCCGAAGAGGATTAGGCATTTTCGGGAATCATTGGCCGAGGTCAGGGGTTTGCTATCGAGAAGTTAATCCGAGAATTCGGGATCGCGTCCGAATTTTGAGAAGGAGATCCGCGTAAATCCGCGTCTTCCTCGGTATGTCACGAACATCACTCGAAAGAATTATCGGCCCTTCCGAGCCGGCCCGAAAAGCTTCAACTCGGTCCCGAGCTATCGCTCGGCATCTCTTAAACTTATTTAACTTTCGCGATATCTCATCCCGTAACCTGTCCCGGACTCGTCCGCGGCGGCGCGATGTTTTGTCGGCTTCCGGGAGCGGCGATACCGCAGCTGATATCCCGCGGATTTCGAACTGGGACGGAACTTCCCCCGCGAGATAGTCGCTCCGAGTTCGTCGCATTTTCCAAAATTAATCCTCGCGGATTATCCATTTCCCGATTGCTAGGTTCTAAACCTCTGTGATAAATAAAAGGCCCTTCTTTGATATTCGAATAATCCGATAGTGCGGAACGTGCGGGAATTTTGGCAAGCCAGGGATTAATCTTTTTCGATTTTCTTTCCAGACTCCACGGTCCCGGTGGTTCTGTGTCTGCTCATCGAGAAGGGGTTGGCTGCGGTGAGTGTCATCGAAATCATTTTTCTAACTCTTGTTATGGGGTTAGAATTGAGATCCAAGATATTAGTAACGTTTCCTCTTCCGTGATAGTTATTTCAATATTTTTGTTTAAACTCAACTCTTGTGAAATTTACATTTTTCGAAGACTACAAAGTGGTAAAGAATCGTGATAAGAGAGAAACTCATGGCCATCCTCCACACTTGGCATTTAATACCGTTTTCAATTCAATTATTATTTAAATAATTTTAAAAAATATCATAATTACGGGACCACGCGAGTCAAGGGGTAGGGAAATTCCAGGAGGTGCAGGGAAATTATGGAAAAGTGGACCTGCCTCTCGATATCTCGATATCCCCTCGCGATCATCTTTCACCCCAGTCTCTTAATACCATCTTAAACTAAATTATTATGACTAATTCCTAAACATCAGAATTGCGGGACCACGCGAGTCAAGGGGTAGGGAAATTCCAGGAGGTGCAGGGAAATTATGGAAAAGTGGACCCGGCCCCTGGTATCGGTAGGCACAGGGCTGAGCCCCGTTAAACCTCGTCCGGCCGAAGCGATCCGCGCGGTCCTCGCCGTTTTATTTCCACCCCTCGGCGGTACATCCCCTTGGCCGTAAACCTCCCTCTTCCGGAAGCGACCTCGTAAACGCGGCGACTCACGGCCCAATGAAACTTTCCGCGGCATTTGACGAGCGTCGCAGCGCGAAACTGTTGCAAAGTGCGCCCAGCGCGTTAGCATGAATTAACGATGCAATCGTCGCCCCCGCCGCGGTAAAGCGTAAATTCTGCCGCGGAAACGCGAAGCGTCCCCGGTGCGTTACGCACCCCTGTCGACGGCCGATCCGCGTCCTGCCCCGATCGCGGAACGACGCATCCCTGAAAATGCCCTGAAACGTCCGCGGATGCGTTTCGATCGATGCCCGTACGCGGCCTTCCCGCCGCGGAACGCCCGGAAAATAATAGCCGAGGAAAAGGGCACGCGAAACCTCTGGCTGAAATTTCTGGAATTTTCGGAATTTCGCTGATTTTAACCTTTTCAGAGATTTCAAGAATTTCCTTCCTTGCTTTTAGCCCGTCATTTTATCATTTACCGTGATAACTCGCGTTTACCCTTTCATGGTTCAGTAGTATGGGGTGAAATTTCGGGAATTTTAGGGATCTTATGGATTTCAGGGATTTTACGGATTTCAAGAATTTTCTTCCCTCTTCTAACATTGTTTTTTTTTTCCTCGCAATTTTATCATTTTTCTTGATAATTCGGACTCCTCCCCGATTCGGTCGTTTATAGGGAGAGTGATTGCACCGCTCCTGGAAATCGTTTGATCCAAACGAGCGAAGAACCTCGAAGAGGACCCTGAGGAGTTCGGCGGGGTTGCGAGATTATATTGGCAAGTTTCACAGGGGGTGCGAATTTACGCCGAATTTAAAGTAAGTGCCGCAAGTCCTCCGAGCAATTGGCTTCTGAGGAACATCTCGGACTGGCCGGAGCACATCTTCTGGGCGGTCCTTTGAGATTGCATAGGATGCACCGGATGCACTCGCTGGTATTTCCGAACGCCCAATATTTCGGACTGATTTCAAAGAACCTTAACAATTAATATCGACGAGTAAAATCGAATTCGTTCTTAGGCTTCCACTTTTTACAAGATAATTTTTTCCTACCATTAACCAAACAGTAGAAAATAAATAAAAGTAACTGAAGGAACCGAATGAAATTATGGGAATCACAAAGTCAAGTTCTTAAGTAAGAGACTAATAATCCTAGATTTAATATACACATTCTTAAATGCAGTACGAAATGTTATTCGCTTTCATACATTTCATTCGCTTTTAATTCTAGTTTCTCACGTTTTGCGGGGTTTTGCATTTAAAAAATGTCGTTTCCAGCTGAAGGTAGTCGTGAAGTCGGAGTGCATCTGTCGCAGCCTGACTTTTCGAAAATGCTCTCTCTTCATATGCTCAATAATCTTTCGTGCCGCCTCTAGTCGTTGAACAAACGGTTGTACAAAGCGCATCGCGAAGTCAAATCCAATAAACGGGGAGCGTCTCTTTGATTTAATCGGATTCCACTGGGCGCCGACGACTCGCAGGCTCCGGGTAACAGGTGCAGCTGCAACTATCGATCCCGGGAAAAAGGGGACCTGAACTCCTCTCGATCCTTGTTCCATTCTTGCTGAGCCGGACTTTTAAATAATCCCTGGTTAATTTTCATCCCCTCCCGCCCCGTTTATGGGATCCGCGACTGTTCAATTGCACCCCTTCACCATTCACCCTCCTCCATCATCTTCACTTTCCTAACCTCAAACTTACCTCCCTCCCAAATTTACATCTCCTTGTTCAAGATAGAAAATTACTGAATTATTTATATTAATGAAAAAATTATGAAAATCGAATATCAAAGTACGGAGCCTTTTTGACGTATGGGCGAAACTCCCCGAGGCGTGCAGGCGATATTGGACTAGACGTCGGACGCGTTTGTCATAGTTGTCAAAAATGATAAAAATTGCAAATCGTCGGTCTTGGCGTGACGTTTAGTCGTGGTGACATCGAAGGCGCGACTGAGCTACTAAATCTCGCAATTCCGTCCGCCTCTCTGGGAGATATTAAGCATCCATGCCAAGAGTCTTAAATTTCAACACAAAAGCGGCCGCTTCCGAAACGCCGAGGAGCCCTCGTCGTAAAGCTGCGACTTCCTCGCGGATTTCGCGAGCACCCCTTGGCGATGCCCTGCAAACCTCCCCCGACCTAGACGGGGACTTCCGGTCTAACGTGCCTCTTTATTTTCCGCCGCAGGATATCATAGCTCACGGCCCGGGAATGGTGTTCCACGTCGTAAACCTCATCGTGATGGTGCTGGTGCCGATGGTCGTCATTCACATTAAGGATTCCGGATTCAGTCTTAGTAAGTACTCTCGCTAAAATATCGAAAAATTGGGGACGAGTCTAAGAATCCCAGGGAATTGAAATCCTAGTCTTCTGAATCGTCATGAAAGACGATACTGGGTCGTCGGAGAATTTTTATGCGTCATGGAAGCTTACGGTGATCCGAGAGTGAAATCGTTTATGACACTTTTTTTCAGCCTCCGTAAGTACTCTCGCCAAAATTTCGAAAAATTGGGGTTGAGTCTAAGAATCCCAGGGAATTGAAATCCTAGTCTTCTGAATCGTCATGAAAGACGATACTGAGTCGGAGGAGGATTTTTAGGCGACTGGAAGCTTAAGGTGATCCGAGGGTGTAATCGTTTATGACCCTTTTCTTCAACCTCAGTAAATACTCTTGCCAAAATTTCGAAAAATTGGGGACGAGTTTAAAATTACCAGGGAATTGAAATCCTAGTCTTCTCAATTGTCATAAAAGACGAAACTGGGTCGTCGGAGGATTTTTAGGTGACATGGAAGCTTCAGGTGATCCGAGGGTGCAATCGTTTATGACACTTGTTTTTAATTTCAAACTGGACGTACCGAATCATTTAAAATTTCACCACGTGTACATGGAGGCCCTACAAAAGGTCTCAACACTCATAAAGTTCCATTTTTACAAGCGAATGAAATTTTGCTTTCTTACAGACTCCACATCCAGGTGGTAAAATTTCAAACGATTGCCCTCGGCTCGCTCTGAAGATTATCATAACATTATTATCTGAATTCCAATACATATTTCTTTTTTTATCCGATTTCATCCGCTAATGCGATTCTCTTAAATCGCCGCGAGTTGTGGCCTGAAAAACGGGACGATTTGCTGAGTACCCTTCAATTCTTAAGTCCGTTTTAAAGGGGGCGAATTGCCAGTCGACTCTTTCCTTCGTTCCATCTTTTACGTGGCTCGGGGCCGAGGGGAATTGGATCGACAGGGCTGGGGGGGCGTAAAAAGTACAATTTAGCAAACGGGAATCCCGTCGTCGGGCCGAAAGAACGACGTCGGCGGAATTCGGCAAGCCGCGGCCGATCGGAGAGGATTCCGCGGCCGTAATTGAAATATTCCAGTCTGTTTGCAGCGCGCGGTGTCGAGCCGACATTTGCCACCGGGCGCCGTTTGCTCCCGGGGGATTTGATTGGAGTATCTTCCTGATTGCTTCGGGCTTTAACGCGAAACGCCATTGCGAGGGGCGAGCGTGTCGAAGTGACGAGTACTCGAGAGAGACGAGGCACTTCGCTCCCTCCGGTCGGGGTGCCCTCGTAATGCCAGCTCGCCGTTTATCAATTCGATATCATTTGGCTGGCCTCGAGTGCATCTTTAAACTGCAAGCCCTCTTTCGAGCCGATATCCACATGCGAAAAAAAAAACAAACAAAATACAAACCTACCTGGCGTTGCGATACCCGGTGATGAATTCGTTTCAGTATTTTCGCATCTATCGTGAGAAAATGAATGCAAGTTCGCCATTTGTCAATTCGATGTCATTTGGCTAGCCTCAAGTGCATCTTTAAACTGCATCCCCTTTTTTGAGTCGGACGCATGTGCGAAAAAAAAAAAAGTTCCACCTATCATCTGGCCGTCAAAAAATTCGCACCGATTATTTCATGCATTTATTGTCCACATAAAAATCGATGCAATTACTCTAAACATTGAGACCTACTTTTCCTAAAGTGTCAAAATTCCCTCAGAGAGGCGAAATTAATTAATTTTTTTTACTTTTCCTTTTTAATATTAAAACGTGTATCCTGTACATATGAACTTTCTCTTTCTAATAAAGCTGTGAACTGTGGTAGGAAGGAGGATTGAAACGAGAGGATTGACATAAGTCTAAATAAAAAAGAGAAATTTGTCGAATTTTCGAAAGGGGCCGACCGGAAGCAGGCGGCGGATAAGCGACTTTTCGTCATGCGGCGGAAAGTTGGAGGGCGCGTTTCCGCCGGCGGATTTCGCGAAGAGGCTAGCCCTGTTCGTCACAACCTGACTCTTCGTGGGTAACTTAAACTCGGGACACGCGAAACGACTTTTCCGTCTTCCTCTCGAAGAAGCCTACTGCCGGGGCAAACGGACTTCCGCCGACTTTGGTCGGAGATAAAACATCCCCCGGATAAAACGTCGAGGAGGAGTCTGCGTATATATCTACATCTATACTTTCCTATATACATATACACGTATACATATATATACATATATATATCGAGGAACTTTCCGAGCGCCGGTAAGAAAAGGTGAGGAGAAAACCCGCCGAAGAAGATTCCTGGACGCGAAGTTCCGGTGAAAAAAAATTCGACGTCGAGAATTCCCTGAACTTCCGGCGGGCGATTTTGGAAAAAAAGGCTGGGGAATAAAAAATCCCCTAGGCGCCACTCGGTAATAACTTTAATTAACCGTTTTTATTAATTAGTAGCGAGAGGAGCGGAGCATCTCAGCGAGGAAATTGCAGTGAAAGAATCTAGGAGGAAATCTAGGGACGCCGAGGAAAGGTAACGAGGTTTCCACCCTCAAGTGAAGGCGTCGCGACGTCTTGTCCGTGAATTTCATTTCCCGGGGCCCCTTTCAGAGGCAACGGCGCCCTTTCTGGCCGCACTTCGACGCCTCCGTCATTTGTAAGTCTGAAAAATTCATCGGGCCACGTCGGCGGGGCCAAATATTGTTTGTTCCCCTGCGGGGGTTTACCCGGAATTAACGAGGCCCTTCATCCGGGAAAATCTTTGCCACTCAATTTCCCAGGAAAAGCCCCTTTCTCTCCTCGAGAAGGACCCCTGAGGAACTCGCGGTACTTGGCAATCCAGGTATTCAATCGAGCTCGTCGAGAATAAGGCTTATCAAATAAAAACTTCGACGTTTCTCCCTAAATAAAACTAACTCGAAGGAAAAAGATTATTAAATAATTCCCGCAAATGAAAATTTCATTTCCACGAATGAGAGAATAATTCCCGATCGGTGCTAGAGATTCTAAAGTTCGTATAAAAAAGTACCTGCAACGAGAGAATGGCACGTTTAGGAAATCCTTTCCAAGTGTGTCTTCAATTTCCATGCACCTATGCATTTTGGATGCATTTGGCAGGTCGAATGTTCGCCAGCCGATGCGACTCGCCGGTTTTAAGGCGGCCGATAAGGAAGAAGTCTAATTTCTCCGGATAATCCGGTGCAAACGAGCCGTTGTGCATTTCCCTCGCTAGTTAACCTAACGGGCTGGCTG
The DNA here is from genome assembly GCF_000612105.2 of Orussus abietinus. Lineage (NCBI taxonomy): Eukaryota > Metazoa > Arthropoda > Insecta > Hymenoptera > Orussidae > Orussus > Orussus abietinus. The sequence continues at coordinate 1,059,580 of NW_019396002.1, forward strand.
CACTCCAGCGTCGTTGCATATGTAAATACATTCTTATTGCGCGAGGCAATGGGGTCCAGGTGCGACAGGTGCACACGCAGGTGCAGCCCCGTCGGTGCAGGGCCACGCAGGGGTGGTTCCGGTGTGCGTGCAACCCCTGCACTTCCTGCACCCCCATCTACGCCGCCTTTTGGCCCGCGACATTTCACGGTACGCCGGGCTCGTCCTCGTTTGATGTCGTGGAATTGGCTTCTCTCTCTCTTTCTCTCTCCCTGGCCTTACCCTTTCCCCTGCCACTTTCTTCGCTTTCTTTCGGAATTACAAATTACGGAGAGAGCCGAGTAGGGGGACTTCTTACAGGGAACCAGGCTAACGAATGCTCGCACCCCTGCATTCTTGCCGTTCCGTTTCCAGCATCCGAGGAAGGATGGAGATTTCCTCGCAAACAGTGATAAGGCCCGAGATACAGCGGGGATGTAAAATCGAGGTGATGAGGGCGAGAGGAATTTTAATATCGCTGATATTGTCATTTCTTCATGGAATGGGTAGAACATGGTTACAAAGTGTGGACAGAGCTGCTTATGGGAATTTCTTATCGAAGGCCATAACGAATTCTTGCATTTGTGATTTCTCGATATTTTATTTTTAGCGTCCTCTCATTGGTGGATTTACTCCCAAATAGTGATAACGAACGAGATGGAATGTTTACGAAATTGTTACAATTTTTTGATTTCTCCCTGAAGGCTTTAACCCACACTTCATGTGTTTATCATTTCTCCAAAATTCCGTTTTCAGTGAAGTCGCTCTAAAGGTGATTGATAAGGATCGAGATATAGCGTAAGATGGAGTGGAAGCTTAATAACGAAATAAGTTTAATGATTTATTTTTGGAAAAATGTATAAAATCTACTTTTAAGACGCGTAACCCGACGTCTCTTTATAGAGGCACGTCGGACGGTCTAAATTGAACTAAATTCCACCCCCAGAAATTAACCCCTTCCCAAGCTGAGCCTTTGAGACCGAAAGAGCTAATGATAAACAGGGAACGTCTCCAGAGGTGCACTGGGAGAAATTGCGCTTACTGAGGGAACAACACGCATTCCCTGCCCCGGAGATTTTCCTTTGAACTTGTTTCGAGACCCGAGTCGAGCCCCGTGCATAAAAGTGGCCGTTTAGAGACGCGGTTCTCCCTCTCCTCCCCATAAGAAGGGACAAAGGGCCCCATAGTGCAGCTAAGTTTGGTCGCTGCAACAAATTGCGACAAATTCCCCGGAAATCCCGGCTGAGCTTGCAGGACACACGAAAGAAGAGGAACGTCCAAATATTTCTGGTATTTATCCCATCTCTAGAAATACCCCAGACTTTTGAGATAACTCGGCCTCAAGATAAGCCAATGAAGATGAGGGATTATTATCATCGAAGGATGATTTTTATATCTTCATTGTGAATAATTTTTATATACATTTTTTTTAACAATGATGCCGTTTATATCAATTTATATCAAGAAATCCATTCCATTTGCACTAACGAGACTTATGTTCCACTTAGGCTCCAGAATGTTGACATTTGGCAAGTACTTCCCGAGGTACCGAGCATGCCTCGGTACGAGAGGCTCCTTGCAGGGACACCGACACGCTAGTTACGTCCTTACGATCCCTTCCGTCGTTCCACAGGACCTCCTCGTCCTGGCACAGGATCCTCTTGGCACGACGGCATAATCGGCAAGGGGTTACCGTGCGAGAGGGCGACTCTTGGCAGAGGAGACGCATTCGTTTCCGCAGTAGCATGTTCACGCGTGAACATGCAACTGCGAAATTCCGAAAGAATTACGGAAGATAGTCCTGAAAACACGCACCCCAGGAGCCGTAAAAATCATTTCGTCCAGCCAGGAGCAGATCCTTAAGAACGGGACGACGCGTGCTCCGAAACGCCAGAAATGCATTTAATTTTTTCCCCTCATTTTGCAACCTCGTAAAAAAAAATATATATATATAAACATCAAGAAACCACCTGGATATCACAGAAACGGATTCCCATAAAGAAATCCAGATGCCAAGGAAAATGACAATGGGATTTTAATGTTTCTTTTTTGTCACGATCTTTCGATATTTCTATACGCTAGAAAAATATAAAAAATATGAAAGAATCTGGATATCCCAGGGACAGATTTTTAGAGAGGTCGAGATTTCTTCAAACTTTGCCCGGAACTCTTGGAAAGTGATTTTACAATTTAGACTTTGCTTGTGTAAAAAAAAAAAATGAGATCGTAAAATTGGATCTTCAGAGATCCTTGTAGGGGGTTTCATTTTTCTTGCGCATTTTTCATCCGCGCAAAAAATTTTAGTATATTCAAAATAGCATTCCGGTATTTGAGAAGCCAGGAAACGGTGTTCGATTGATCGATACCGAAACACGTTCCGGGAGGCCGCGGATGCAAGGAGCTGCATACGTCGAGGGCCCCGGAAGTGCAGTGCAGGATTAACTCCTATCCCGTGGCCAAGCCCGGAGGGGCAACTCCTGTTCGGAGCAGCTCGAACGGCATTCTTGGCTGTCGAATCAGTTTGGAAATCCAGAGAATTTCCACGAACGTCAGGGGCTCGTGACGACGCACTAATTGTATGCAACGCGGGCGAATCAAACGTCCCCGAGCAAGGCTCGGACCATTTCTAGTGGTGAACGAAAAATGACCCCCAATTTGCATCCTCGATTTAACCTCCCCTCTGTACACGCGAAAGAATATATATTCCCTGCCGGACAAATCCGACCGGCCTGGCGCATTAGGATTAATCACTTGCGCGCTCATTTATTAAAATCCCAATCGGCCGGGCAGGATTTTCGGGAAGATTAATGTCGCGATTTGCGGCCCCGCCGAGATTGGTAATGACTGCTAAATGTTGCCCCGTAGGATGGAAGTCTCGCCAAAAACAGATATTAAATCTAAAGGTCGATTATACTTGATTTATATTTTATTTATATTTTATTTCCATTTCATTTCCATTTTATCGTCGATATTTCGCGGCGCCCTCTGCAGAGCTCGTCCAGTAAATGGATGAACTCGAGGATTCCCATTTCGTCTTGAGCCCACTCCACGGAAGAGTGGCGCCGATCTACAATTCCCAGTTTCCGATGTTCCCCATTGAGCGCGGCTCTATGCAAGTCCCTGTTTAATAAAGAAACGCATTTGGTGGCGCGGCTAAGGGGTGGAGGCGAGGACTTGAAAAAAGCAGCGACACTCCCCTTCGATGCGAACCGGTCGCTGGTCGGCGGCGCACTGAGCCCCACACGGCTGCACCGAGTCAAAGGTCAGTGCCCCCAGGCGCCGCGTCGAAGTCACCGGCGCAAGCGGCGCCCTTGCGGTAGGTCAGTTAAGGCGGCCGCCCACTCGACCCGCACGACGCAATTAGCGGAATTTCCGCTAACGGAAAATTAATTTAATAATGCCGGAATTACAAGGAACGAGTGCGTCGGTGAACGAAATGCGAACCGGCCGATGATACGCGATAAATACCGAAAAACCGCAGGAATAATTAACAATGTCCGGAATTTACGTTAACTGGAAATCAATTCAAGAGAGAAGTTGCATAAATAATAACAGATAAATATCCCGAGGCACGGTGCATAAATGTAATTTGACCAAAGCCGTGAAATTCGAATTTTCAAAATACTCATTATTTTTGTAATCCGCTTAACCCCGAGTATTTATTTTAATTTAGGTTATTTGTAGACTGTTTGAATTATTTTACATGTTATAAAAGTTGTTAGGCGCTACTTGGGGGTGTTGTTGAATTTTTTGGAGGGTTGCCACCCCCTTGTGGAATATTTGGTGCCCCGATTTTCCGCGAGGTGGAGGGTCGTAAAAGCCCGAGGGGACCTCGAGGTAGACAGAGGCATCACTTTTCCCCGTTATTAAGCCTCTCCTGAATCGCCAGTCGGGGGCGAGGGGTTGCCAATCGGTCGGGGGGAGGGCTGCAATTGCCGAGTGTAATTTCGAGCGGCAAATATTGACGTAATCCACCAGCTGATTGGCGGCCACTCGAGCGAGTGCGCGGCTCGAGACCGACCTGGAATCTGTAATAAAGAAATCACGGGGGGATGTTCCCATCGACCGGCGTAATCTGCCAGGAAATCCGTTTCGCGTTGTCGCGAGGTGTCGTGTCTGCAATTACTAAACCCTCGGCCCGCGATTATCACCTTATCGGCAGACAGGAGTAGCATCGGGAGATACGCCGAGGATTAACGAGGCCAGACGGGACAGACCGGGAAAACTTTGCCCAGGTAATCCCTCGAAGGAAACACCCCTTTTTCCGGACACGCGAGAAAAGTTTTAATTAATAAGCCCGGAGCCGAGGGAAAAACACCGCGATTTCCCTCTGGGGGAAATCGGAGGAGGGCTTAAGGGCGCGGAAGTAATCAGTCGGCGGGCTTGTCGAGGGAATTTTCGGAATGGGGGGCGCACGATTCCTGGAAAAATTTTTCGACGGTGATGGATGTCATTCGGGGTTCTTGGGAAGGGAATTTTAGGAAAGGCGAGGCGCAAAATCCCTGGAAAAATATCCCGGAAGTACTGGATGTCCATTCGATTCATGTGAGGAGGCGTCAAATTCCTGGAAAAAGTATGCGGAAGTGGAAGTAAGTGGACGTTTATTTCATGCCGAAATCGATCCTGTGCTCTCTAACTCGATTAAGGAGGTGCCCAAGGAATTTTCAGAAATGCACCGGGCGTCAGTTTTTTTATTTTTTTTAGTAAAAAAATATTTAGGAGATCTTGGATATCATCCAACACGTCGAATAACTGGCAATCCCTGGAAAATCGAAAATTGCGTCTCCTGACTTGTTCGAGGGGATGTTCAAGGGGGGCAAAATAATCAGTCGGCGTTCTTATCGAGAAAACTTCCAGGAAGGCGTCGAGGCGCCAACTTTCTCTTGATAAAAAAAAATATATATATTCGAAGGTCCTGGATATCACCCAACTCTGATGGGAAGCGAGACGCGTCGTATTTCAAATAGTCGCATCCTTAGATCGAAAATGGATCGCGGGGGGCGAAGAGGGTTCGTCTCTCCCCCGTTCGTCGCTTTTCCCAGGAAGGCGACAATAGTTCGAGGCGAACTAGCAATCCCTCCGAGGGTGAAAATTGCGAAACTATTTCACGCTGAAACCGACCCCGCGTCCCCTACTCGCGATACAATGCGCGGACTCCATAAAGCGCGAGAGCCATCGATAAAACATGGCCGAGGGGAAGTTCTTTCATAGTTTTCGATCAGGAAGGAGGAAAGGGTGGCCTCCCCCAGGAGGATCGGACATTCGGAGGGTGGGTCGAGAAGACGCGGGTTTCTTCTCGGGGTTCTTCCGCCCCCGGAAACTCGCCGGACCGGCGGATGCACCGGATGCACCGGGTGCACCGGATCCCGAGATCGGCGAAACCGAAAGATGGTTTACGGCCAGCCGAGGATAAAGCTTCGATATCATGACGGACGGTTCGAGTCCCCGAATTTCCCTGCAGATTTTCCGCCAAGGAAGGAATTGCCGAATCTCGACCCCCCTCGACGTCCTCTGTCCTTTTTATCGAACCTCGCAAATCTCCCTGTCCCAAATTCGAGTTCAAACTCGAGCTCTATCGACACCTATAGAATTGCGGAAAATATCTTGGGACACGGCTCTTTTCTAATAATTTTTTCTCGATTTTCCTCCCCGTTTCCATATTTACGGCACTCTGTACCCCGAGACGAAGATTTCATTCAACCTGTGAATTATTTCTTTGAATGGCCCCGAAGTAATATATTTTTAATTCAAGGAATTTTAAGTCAAATCATTGTTATTCGTGTTAACAAAATAATTCTCCCGTTCGTTTTGTTCCTTTTTTCAGGATATATCTACGTTTTTCTTATCGAGCTTGACTGAAATGATTTTCGAATTTTCCATTTCGTCTCGCCGATCTGCCTGAATTTTTTATCGCACCCTAAATTAATCTCTTTTATGATTTTCATCGGGCTCTTTTTTTTCATTCGGGCTGCAACTGTCGATCGAAAAAATATCGCACTTCCGAAACGGATCGATTTTTAAATCGGATCGAATTTTCCCGCCGGTTTCTCTCGCGATCCGCTGCGGAATCGCGATGAATGGTCCCACCGGGGGTCTTCGTTTACACGTTAAGCTCTGCGATACAATGGGAAAATGAGGCCCTCCTTCCGCTTGCGGAAGTGAGGGCCGATTGTTCCGTCCGGTGCGTATTTTCGCGGCACAATGGGGAAATAAAAGGGGCAACGGAAGGGAGGAATTATGCAGCTGCAGGTGCACCACGTCTTGGAATTTCGGGACGTTCTCCCCTCTCTAGAGAAAATCGAGGGCCGCGATTTAATTAAGATACGAAGAATTCCGCAACGCCACCGCGGTTAACACGGTACCATTTCCTTGTGTTGGAAGAAACGCGGCATTGTCACTGTACAAAGCGTGGCCGGAATCGCATCGGCGATGCGTTTCTCCGAAATAATGGAATCGCCCGAGGAATCGCCTCGAATGGCGATGCAACGATCGCAACGGAAAGTCCGATAATAGGCGAAAAAAAAATGACACATGCACTTTAAACAAAGGAAATCACCGCTGATAAAATTTCCTTCTCACTGCGGGAATAATTCCACCAACAGCAAAAATATTTATAGCCGATCGACTGGTCGATACATAATTTAAATCACCAGTCAAAAATATTACGACCACCAATAGAATTTCTATTACCCCAGGGAAGGAATTTATTTGTTGTTAATACAATGAAAAAATGTTGCTGGTCTACTTACCATCATTTCTCGAGGCGAGTAAAATTTCTTGTTACGGTTGGAAATAAATTTTCCGCGCATACTGGGAGAGAAATATCGCAGAAATCGGGAATAAATTTGAAGGGAAAGAAAAAAGAAGAAATGGGGAAAAAAATCCAGCAAGGCCCACAGAGAGGTTTGTCAATTTTTTGCCGGCAATGGGAGACGTCTTTGTGCATCGGGAAAATCGAGAGAAGTCGGAAGTCTTTCCGGGAAGATTGCCACGAGGGGTTTCGATCTCGGTTAAGCGATACCACGTATCAGAAGGTGCGGCAAGCTCGTTAAAATAAATTGTCAGAAGCGAGACGAAGCAAGAGAGGTCGGCCCTAGGAGTGCACCTTTATTCGGGAATAATTATTCCCCCGGAAAGTGCATTTCGCGAGCATGTCGATATGCATCGACGTCCCCGGGATTATTTTTTACAAAGCCGCGAGCCGAAATAATGATTCGCGAGGACGGACCCCGCGGAATCGCGATCGCGCGTTCCGCAATTATTTCCCGAATTGATTCCCTGGCCACCCTACGCGACCCTGCCGTAAAAAAGAAATGTTTAGAACGTCCCCGTCAAGATACCTGGGAAAATATTTCATCCAATAATCAGGCCGGAAGTGCGTTCTGCGAAATTCCCGCAAATTGCAGCGGCCTAGGTTTTAGGGCGTAATTATTCTCGCCGATTGCAAATGGCATCCGAGGATCCCCGGAATTGTTTCGGGAAAAAGGGAAGGGAAAAATAGGGAAAAAGGGCCGAAATCCGAGATAATAATGGCCCTTCGTCAATGATTACACCTCCGCAATCATTTTCGAGACTTGTCGCGAGTGGCAATTTAAACTCGATCCCGGCCCCGGGAATTTCAATGCTGGTATTATTGCTATTTTAATTAAAAAATTCCTCGCCCTGCCCAATTTGTACTAGCACTGGTAAATACCGCATTTATAAAAGCAATTGGCCGATGTTTAAACTATCGAAGGGGGTTGTATATATTTAATTTCGCAATAATCCTTTGACGTATGCCGCCCATCCAGCGCCATGAATGCCTAATTAACCCGACGTTATCATATAAAGGAGATATTTAATTTCGGGGGAAACGCGAAAGGGGTGGCGAACTTTTTCGAAAACGAATTACCTCGAAGCATTTCTGCGCGCTTCGAGGGCCGACGAAGGAGGGGGACATTTTTCTCAGCGTATTCCGAGCCGAGGAAAATGGAGCGAGCTGGGAAAAGGGTTCGAAATGAAATTCCCGGAAAACGAGCGGTATAATTCAGAGTTTAATAAGAGTCTAATAATTCGACGGTGTTGCAGTTGGAGCGATGTACGTCTGCATGCTGTACGCCATGTTGTTCCTGAAGCTCTGGTCTTACGTCCAGGTGAACATGTGGTGCAGGCTGAGCACCAGGACCAAGTGCGAGAACCAGGGGAGGATGCGGAGGCAGTCCCTCTCCTGTAATTCCCTGCAGGGTGGGTACCTAAAAAAGAACAATTCCCTAACAAGGAGCAAAAAATTTGCAATATTCCCCATCCTTTTATTAAAATTTTATTCAACACTAAAGCCGTTCCCGCGACTTGCTGCCTTGACCTCTTCCCAGGATTGTCATCCCAGGCCTTTCTCGATGATAGACCATATCAACAATCTCGTCGATAACAAGGAAGAATAATAAAAGAAATTCATCAGTTAATCTATCCTTAAGTGGACATTTCAGAGCGTATCCATGATTTTTCTCACCATCTTGGAGAGACTGATTTTTCTTCCAGCACCGACTTACTCGATAATAAGGGAAGAATATACCGAAGAATTGATAAAAATCCTCATCGTTTTCATTACTTTATTTATTTTTGGTAAGCAGAAGTTTCAAGGTGTTCCCGGGATTTTTGAGGAGACTTCTTTTCAGATGAATTCTCTCCCAGGGTTTTGTTGGGTGGTCTCAGGTTATGGGAATAATTCCCAGGCAATTTGGCGTCGCAGTCGGGCCTCTTTTCGTCAATTTCCGAAAGCAGCCCCCCAGGAGGGACCCGATCGATTATTCAGACCGGTCGGCCAAAGTCAAATTACGATCGGCCTTCCCAATAAACTCGCCGTTCTGAATATTAACCCTCGACAAGCGCGCCGTCCGGCCTCGTATATTTCCGCGCGATACATGCCGCTCTCCGCGTATCTACATATTCTACATATTCTGTATGTCGTACATATCGTACATGCGGTACACGCATGAGAGGGGCTTTCGCGCGAAATCGCTCGGTCGCCCCTCGAATAAGTCCCGGCTCCTTTCCCCGTGAAATATTCCCCCAGGAATAAGAATCCTTGGTAGTGAATTATTTTTCCCCAATCCCCACGTATTTCCGGTGGTGGAAAAATTCCCCCGAAATTCCTCAAAATTTTTCCCATTTTTTTTATTGTGCATTCTCTGGATTCCCGCGAAAAGACGACGTTAAGGCCTATTTTCGGTCAGAGATAACGCTAGTGAATTTTCTTTCTTTCTTTTGACAAAATCTCATACTTTTCACACGGCGGAAGAATCCCCCCGAAAATCCTGAACTTTTCTTCCAATTCTTTTTTGTGCGTTCTCCCGTATTTCGGAGGTTGAAAAATTCCTCTTAAAATCCTGAGTCATTTTCAATTTTTTTTTATAGTGCTTCCCTGTATCCTTTTCTTGGAGAGGCGGTATTAAGGTCAATTTCGAGGCTGAAATGAGGCAAGTCAGAAGTAAGGTCGAGTCCTGAGGCAGGAAGAGCCGGTCGCGTGTCTAGTCGCCATTCGCGGGCGCGATGGGTTTTCTGAAAACGTCCCTGGGCTCTTAGCCGTGTCAAATCATGGAAACTCGCCCTCAGCCTTTCCTCGGCACGCCGGCTTAACGACTGCCAGTCGATTCCGTCAAATTGCCCGGACACGTGAGAACCCTCCCCGCGATTACCGACACCCCATTTCTCCCTCCGCGGCGAGAATTGCATCCTATCACGAGTCGCGCCCCTCGCGTGCTCCCCCTGGCCATAAATAACGCCGAAATTTGCCTAGGAAATATATTTGCCGAATTTATCTCGCCTTGAGACCTTTTCGTAACCAAGAGTGGTGTACTTGATTTAATTGAATTCCGGGAAAAATATAAATGACGTGGAGGGATGCTGGGAGGGGCGATAGGGATGCCGGGAAGATGATAGGGTGGGGTCCCGGTGACACCCCCTGAGGAGGGATGCTGCGAGGTGAGGAATCACCGGGAAAATCCCAGGAGAGGATCCGATCTCCCAGGGTGACCCGGAAGAAAGGACGCGGACTCCTCTCCTCGGTGTAACGATTAGACTTCCTTTTTTCAATCACGCCCGGCCAGGTAATTCCGCCTTTGTGCCAGGAGATACCTCGGCACTTAGGCTCCTCGGGGTCATATATCTCGGAGCAAGCTCCAAGAAGGGCCGGCTAGGAACAAGCCGGCGACAAAGGAAGTGCGAAGAAGAGGGACCGACCTCTATGCAAAAGGGGAGAGGAGGGCTAGCAAATTAAGCCCCTGTTCTTTCCCTCGGCGGTTCGCGCAATTTCTTTCCTTCCCTTCTAAACGCCATAAAAATTCCTCTGGACTTTGCAATTTTTTTTTTCTCTGACCCTCCGGAAAAATTCGGAAAGTTCCTTGGGTGGTTCGAAACTAGCCAGTTTTCTTTCTTTTTCGAACACCTTAAGAATTTCTCTGGACTGCACACTTTTCTATGACCCTCCGGAAAAATTCGAAATTTCCTTGGGTGGTTCGGAACTCGCCATTTCTTATTGTTGAACGCCTTAAGAATTTCTCCGGACTTTGCACATTTTTTTTTTTCTTTTCTGATTCTCCGTAAAAATTATGAAGATTCCTTGGGCGGTTGTTTCTTTAGCCTCCATCGAAGTTTTAAAAATTCCCTCGGTGGTATGGACTTTTTTGTATCTTGTCTTTATTTATTGATTTTGTTTTTTTTGCTGAGGAGATCTTTTTTTTTTTTCGATTCAGGGAAGTCTCTTCTGATCGAGCCTCTCGAATTTCGGGATCCTGCCCTCGTCGTATTTTTCCGGTGTAACGCAAGCTCTTCTCCGGCTTTCCCTGTGCCGTAACTTTTGAATCAGTCGCGCTAAGACCTTCGGTTTTCCTTCGATCTCTCTCGTCCAGCCGAACTTGGACCATTCAAGCCGGGTTTCTAAAGAATCGGCGAAGCTTAAGCTGGTCCCCTTCCTCTCCCCAGTTCTTGAGGTAACTCAAACTCGTTTTACCGCCGAGTCGATCCAAGTTTCCCTCAAAGCATCGAAAGCAATGAATTTCGGCCTTCCCAGCAATGGAACTTGGCTATCCCAATATTTTCCCTGATTTTTCACTTCGAAAGAAACATACGCCATTCTCCGATTCGCCTTAAACCAGCTAAATCCTCGTGATTAATTATTATTAATATATTTACCCAATGGATTAATTCAAGAATAATTTTTGGTTATGCGAGGTAACTTTGATGGCTTCTTCCCAAGATGTTTCTTTTTTCTTTTTCTTTTAATTTTCGACCCTGATGAAGCACACCTTGTCTCCAATTCCTGGCAATAAAGTCCAGCCGGGCTCATCTCGCACTTCCGGTGCTTCGAGTCAGGTGCCTTAACGCGTCATTTCCTAGGGGCTGGAAAATTCTCCGGGAATTTCATTTGGAGAGATTCTTCGGCCTTATTACACCATCGAGTCGAGGAATCGGAGAATCGAAGAGGTGGGACGACCCTGGAGTTGATCGTTAGAGTCGGCGAGGGGTTCGATTCGAGAAATCGACGTCAATGGCGGAGTGTCGACTCGCGACGATGAGCTTATTTCGAGTCCAGATTGGATTTCCTATTTTCCCGTATTTTTTTTTCATCCTTTTTATTATTCCCGAGAAATATCGCACAATTCGGAACCCTTCGTTTCCCGCCTTCGACACATTTTCCCGGAGATCCTTTCGTCCTGGGATTTATTTAACGGTTAAGCCGTGCATCGGCGAAATATTGCGTTAAATTAAATTCCAAACAAATAGGGTGAATTAAATCGAAACGCGGGGACGAATTAAATCTGTCAAATACCGCGGCGGATTAAATTCGATAAATAGCGAGCTCGGCTCGGGGAATGTTCTCATGGTTTGACAGATTTAATAATAAATTGAATTTTCAGCCGCGGCCGCGAAGAAGCAGAACGAGCGCCAGGTCGAGAAGGACGAGAGCGATGGCAGGACGAACCTTGTCCAGTACCCGAACAACCTAAACCTTCGAGACCTTTACTACTTCATCCTGGCTCCGACCCTCTGTTACGAGCTGAATTTCCCCAGGACGCAGAGGATCCGAAAAAGGTACAGCATCTCGTCCTGGACCACTCCATGTCTCCTCTCGATCTCCCTCGAGAGGAGAGAAAGCGTCCACAAAAATCGAGGCAGAATCGCAAGTCGAAGAAGTGTCCAAAAAAAAAAAAAAGAAAAAAGAGAAAATTGCACAAAACTCAAAACAGGACCCCAATCCTGGAAACGCGAAGAGAGATGAAATAACAGGGAAACAAAAGAATTTCTCCTGGAGATGAAATTAGAGAAATAGAAGGAAAAAAATAAAAACACCGTCCAACCCCTTCAGGGGGTTTCGTCGTCGAGTCGGGCCGTCACTTTCCGCGATTACAATCGCGATGACACTTAGTCCGATCTCTCGGCTCGCCGATTAGGGGTAGTTCCCACCCCCAGGGGTGGTAAGTAATTCCCGGCGCGACGCGACAGCGCGACCGAGTTTTCGGCTCCCTTTTTCCGGCGATAACGAGCGGCGCGCTCTCGCCGGAAGACGTCTCTTTTTTTACATTTTCGCACCCCCCGGGAAGGGGGGGATAAAAAAGAGCCCCTAAGGGGAATCCGGGCGCGATAATCCGAATCCTTGCATTTCGGGCTATCGCGCGGAATCGTTGTCGCGGAAGTTGCACGGGTAAGCCGGTTTTTCGCTTCCGGCTCGCCGAGCTTCCGGAATACCCGAATTATTTTCCCGATCCTTGGGAAGAGCAGCTGGTGCGGCTCTTATCATTATTGTAATCACTCCAATCTGTTTCAGGTTCCTGATAAAGCGAATTTTGGAAGTCGTGGTCGGGTGTCAAGTGGTCATGTCTCTCTTCCAACAATGGATGATCCCCTCCGTGAAGAACTCCTTGATACCATTCAGCGTGAGTTCCTTATCGCCGACTTGTCATAAACGATTACGGAGTTGAATGAAAAATGTGCCGTGTAGGATTTTAATTCATTGTCAGTCTTCCTTTCAGTTTCGTTCCTTTGGCGGACTAATGACCGAGCTTTGAAATTCTGGTCGGAGAGCGATTGCGGAGTCAATGGAATTTTCACCTTTGACTCCGTTCACGTTTTGGGGGCGAAAAGTGTCGCGCCGGGATTCAAAGGCATTCGGCGTGGCTTTATCCCCAAAGAAGGGAAAAGTGGAGCGACAAGGAAAGTCCTCCGACAGTTTGGCTTCCCATTTGATATCCCTGTAAAAAACGCTCCCAATTTGAGGATTTCCCGACGAGGCCGCCCGCGAGCCGGCCAATTATCGAATCCAATTAATCGGCCAAGGGAGTCCATTAATTAACCAGCTCACGCCCTGGGCCAATTATTTTTCCGATCGGCAATATGTCGATTCCGGACAATCGATCCGTGAAGAGCCCTCGGCGGCGATCGACGTCCGGGGAATTCGCAAAAATTATTGTCGCCCCGACGCCGGCCAATTATCATAACTCTTTCCATGTCCGGCTCCCTTTGGCTTGATTTAATCCTCCTCGATTGTCCCTTTTCGCCCTGGAAAGGAAAAATCGAAATCCCGGGAATAATCGGCCGCCATCCAATTATAACAACCCGTTTACATTTTTTTTTTCCGTCAATTTATATTTTCAACGTCACTTACCGAGTTTCCAAAAATTGCTTACCGCTCTGTTGATATATTCCTATCGGATCGCTCATATATTCTGGGACAGTGTTTTTAATACAACGAAATAACCATAAAAATGGCACTTTCTTCATTAATTTAGTGAGCCTTTCTTTTATGACAATAATCTCTTAATAATCTCTTTCTTGAGTCTAATATTCATATCATTTAGGCATTTCACGAACTGTCCCAAATATTGAATGTGTATTAAATATATAAAATATATAAAACACAAATATGTGTAATATACGTATCGTAGATGTATGTACATTTCATATACACCGTAAGAGCGATTTGCAGAGCAATTTGTCCGTGAGTTAGAATCAAGCGGAGGAACTGGGGGGTGCCAACCACCCCCATAGATGGTTTACACCCCCTGACGATCCCATCTCGACCCTCGAGTCGATCCAATACGGATTCACCAGGGTGGAAGCGCTTAATAATCTGGGTCGAGCTGCCTAATCGCGAGTTCGCCACGAAAGTTCCACAACCCCCAACCCTTCGATTATCAAGGGGGTTGCGAAGGACCTCGTCTTTACTCCGAGGTTCCATTCGATTCCCTTGGAGTATGGAGGGTAACTCGCTGCGGAACTTCCGCAACAGCGTTTCCCGGGATGCGGCAAAAGGGGTTGGTTCCAAGAAGACGATTTTCCTTTGAGGAGAAAAACGATGGAATTTTTTAACCGCGACTTTCGGAGAATTTCCTCGCCTTTTTCCTTTTTCCACCCCACCGTTTCTAGGGGTTGTTCTTTGAGCAGAGGAGGCGAACACTCGGGGAGGAAAATCTATATTGGTTCCGGTCGTCTTGACGATCCCGAAGGAGTATCCGAGGGGCGGAACAATTCTAGAAGTTCCGAGACCCCAGGGGGTGGCACCACCCCCCGCAATTTTTTTTTCATCATTTTCTATCCGAGCGAGACTAATGAAACAACCCCTGCGAACGGTTCGAGGGGAGTCGCAGAAGTTTCAAGTTCATAAAAGTAACGACGAGAGAGTTCCGCGTTATAAACGCGAGGGGGTGGGACATCTCCTAGGGGTTGAATAAGAGAGCAACCCCCTCGTTATTACCCTCGTAGGTGGTGGCCGCCCTCGGTTTTCAGGTTTTCATTCCTCCTCTGGCGCGACCCGAAGCTTTCCCGCCGTTGGCGAAACTGAATAAAAACTACCCCTGGTTTTCAACCCCCGGAACGAAACGCTTAAAGCCCCGCTGAGTGCCCTTTAATTTTATTTACCTTGTCGCACCCTGCAACCCTTTCGCGCAAGCTGCGATTCGGCAGCCTTCCTTCGAGCCCTCCTTGGACGAAACTACCCCTACTTGAAATAAAATCCTGGAAATCCTCAAACCTGCAAATATGTCGACTTCCCATCTCCAAAGGGGTGGTTATCGACGTTGGATCATTCGTTACGATTTTAGAAATTTCTAGGAATTTTTTGAGATTTTTACTTTTGCCGAAGCGTCGAGGCTTGAAAAATCGCCACCCCTCTTTAGAACCCTCGACCGTCAAAGGTCGATTTTTCTTCTCACGGATTGCCATCCGAGGGTCTCCTCGATCGATCGAATTACGGAAGCCTCCCTTCCTTTCATCGTCGACTTATTATAACCCTTTGTGCTCCGTAAGGCTTCCGACCCCCTTTGAGGGGGTGGCGGCCAGCCGGCCCTCTCTCAACTCTTTTCAGCCCTCCGGTCTCTTTCCGGAATTAATTATTAAAAAACAAAGGGGAACCCGAGTTCGTTCACACGTTTCCCGGCGCCGGGGGAGGAATCCACCCCCTGTGATTCTCGATTTTCTGGGGTCTTCCAGGTGGGGTTGCGAAATTTCTTACCTCCAGAGGGGTGAGGGGTCAGAGAAGCAAAAGAGCTGCTACCCTTTGAATGCGATGATGGAAGACCTTAAGGAGCTACGCAAGCACTGGGGTGGATACCAACCCCTGCGATCTTCCAGGGAATATAGACGTGTATAATACACACGAGAGGCAACCCCTCGTCCAAGAAACCTCGTAATCTCGACATGTCAACGCTCAGAGTGCAGAGGTTGCATCCCTCGACAAGCGAGCAGGTCATCTTCGGGGTGGTTTCCACCCCTAATCAGTCTCTCCTTACAGGAAGCTAAAGACACCCTACACGCCTTACACAATTTCCCTCTAGAAATTCCAGAAAAATTCATAAAGCACCAACTAACTCATCCTCCGCTTAAAAATCACCCCCAGAATTATTTCAGAGAAGGCATGTTTTTTACATAATTTCTTACGAGTTACTCGATTCCCCCATTAAACATTTTCTACAAAAAGGCACTTTTTAAAATAATTTTACTTGAACTTCAAATCGAAATATTTTTTAAAATTATTAATGGAGAGTTGTTTTAGTTGATTTAATGGAACGTAGACTTAAGGGGGTGGTTCTTGTCAGTGAATCGTAAATAGCTCGACAAGACACGCGGTCCAGGTATTTACAAGCCGTCTTATTTTACCTCTCGAAGACTCCCACCCCCAAGAGGGGGCGAATCTCTTCTGCCAATTGAAGGATGACTCGCTCGGAAATGTCAATTCCCTCGGGAGCACCCCTCGAGTGGTCCAAGTGCATCGGGGAATGAAGGGGCTCGGTCAAGTTGCACCCCCTGATTTCGTAAGGCGATTTCCTTGCGAGGTATCTGGGTCGACTTTGACACAGGAGCTTATCTTCCATCGTACCTCTCGTTTAGAATATTCATTCGAGAGTTTTTTCCCCGGGGGGTGCATCCGCCCCCGACCTCCTTGGGAAAATTATATCTCGATGCATTTCCCAGAAGATCGTTCCGGAGAAAATCGGACACAGTCCCTAGGGTCCCTGAGAGTCGGGGGTGAAAATGTATATAATATATATATACGTATATATTTTACATACATATGTTATACGTATGAAATACACGACATTGATTTTTTTTTTTCCAGCAACTCGATGGATTGGAAGGGCACTTTCCTCCCTTAAGAATTACTAGGAAATACTAACAATAAGGGGTGCTTGCAAAAATTTCCTACCCCTTGTTCCCGATTATTAAAACCCCTCGCTAGAGATCGTCGTCTCTTTTTCCATCCCTCCACCCCCTCGGCGTATTTACCCCCAGTATTAATAATTTCTCGTTCTCGTTTGCGTTGCAGAACATGGACGTCGCCAAGGCCTCGGAGCGTCTCCTGAAGCTGGCGGTGAGTTTTCTCCTTTTCCCGAGCTTACCTTAACCCCTGAACCACCCGCCTTTGTTCCGGTCGCCATCTTTGGTCCAGGAGAAACAATATTTGCCATCTCGAGCTCATAAACTTCGATGAACTTGCCTCGACGAATTTCGCCCCGCGAGCGGTTTTCCACTCCGCCATTTTTACAGGGTTGATCGAATTCGGATCACTTCTAGAAAAAAGAAAAGAAAAAAGAGGAAAAATATTTTCCTTCGGGAGGGAAAATCCCGCGGCGAAGTTTCAGTCACGAAATTTCCCTCGCCAGAGGCTGATCCAGGTCGCCTGTGATTTGGGAATTTTTTACAGGGACACGGACGAAATTAAACGCGAAATTGGAGGTGGAGGCGCCACCGGGGCGGACTTTTCCCCAGAAGCCCTCGCCTTAATTGTCAAAGGGCCGACCGGTTTCGAATCGAACTCCAAACTCCCATCCCTGGGGGGCTGCCGATAACGAGCCACCCTTCGACATGTCCTGATCATTTATGTATCAAAAGACAGAGGCATCGCCCCGTGACCGAGCATCAATTCGCGCCGTTCCACCTGTCCGGGATCGCGCTAATTAACACGGGGCAGTTATTAGAATCGACATCCCGTCGACGATGAAACCGAACCGAAATCGATGCTCCGACCTTTCCGAGAACTCCGAAAAATTTAATGTCCAATATCCGACCCGGCATCAATTTTCACCCCCCTCTCACTTTTTTTTTATTCCCTGTTTGGACCACGCGAAATGGTGAAAAGAAAATCTGCTAGAAAATTCTTCTTCTGGGATACTTCTTTATACTAATACGGAACACATAAAATAAGTAGCGACATTTAGAAATGGAATTTAACGCCAATTAATCCAGGGCATTATTATCGACTGTTTGTTCGCCTTGAATTTTTTGACTCACTATTTGGACAGTTTTGAGGCATCCGCGAAATGATAATTGATTAGGAAATGGTTTCCCTGATTTTTTGACAGATATTTTGGAAAATGCTGTAAAAGGGCGGTATGGAGAATATGATGTAGAGGATATAAAATAAATGATGAGATTTGGAGTGGGATTTAATTGCAAATTGCTAGAGGCGAACGGAGTGAAATCAATTCCGGGAAGTGATTTCTGCATAGAGGGTGGTCGAATGTTTTTAACGATGCAGGTTCACTGGAACCGATGAATAGTACATTAACGGCGACTAGTACCACGGCCATAGTCGTAGTCGTGGACGCGTGTCGATACTAAGTGGAACTTCCGGGCGCCCGACGTAAATACGTTTCCGAGAAAAGCGGACACAATCGATAGGCACCCTTTCTTCGAGCCTCCGCGATTTCTGGAGCTTTTACGTACGTCCAGGGGTAGCAATCCGAAATTTTCCCTGATTTTCCCCTTTCAGCGAAAGAAAAAAAGAAAACGTGAAAAGAGACCTCAGGGGCCGTCATTGGTCGAACCCCATCACGAGCTGATAAAAAAATCAGGAAAATGAGATAACAGTTCCGGAGTCATTTTGGGATGAAAAGAAAAGTACAATAATAAGGGTTGGAAGGGAAGAAAAGGATAAAATGAAAAGATGAACAGAGAGGCGGAATTAAGACTACGAAAAAAATTGAGCGAGAAAAGTTAGAGTTATCTAGGATTCAAGAATGTACAAAGATAAGGGTTGAAAGGGGAGAAAAGGATAAAAGAGAGTCCTAAGGAGGTCGGCGACAGTCGTAAGTAGAGAGGCAGAAACCGGAGACATGGTGTGGGGGTTGCTACCCCTTCGGGGGATGTTCGACAGGGGTGTCTCCTGTTGGTCGTCCCGGAAGTCTCTCCGGAGGACTCAAAGGACAGTTCGTCCTTTGGGGAGCGTTCCTCGCGTTCCGTTTGCAGTCCTCGTAGCGAGATTGGGGGATGAAAACAGAATTAAAAGATCGAGCCAAGTTTGCGGGGGTGGAAAAGTTTGGCCGAGGCTTTGACCGCGGCTTTGTGTCGAGCTGCGTTATTAAGTCTTTTGCAGGGGTTAGGGGATGATCTAGGGGAGGTCAACGGGGGTAAGCCGAGTTTAGATGGGGGTTAAACGGGGGTTGCATCCCCGATTCCTGAACGGAATTGAAATAACTCCCGAATTCCGGCGAGTGGGGGAAAATTAAAGGGTGGCGGGCCCCAGGGGGTGGTCGCCCTCATCCCGTAAAAGGGCCCAACTCGCGAAATTGTCGCGAACGACCCGTCGAGGGACATTTACATGCTCGTTAACGAAACCCCCGGAAAGTTCAACCCTCTCGCGCCCGCCCGAAAAACCACCCCCCGCAGGGCGCGGATTTTCCTCCACCAGTTGCGTTCGAGCCGTAAAGTTAACCTAATACTCGCTTAAACTCCCCCATAAAAGGCCATTAGTACTCGCGTACTTAATAGTCGGGCTTATTTAACTGCTTGTAACAACATTTGTACATTTAACACCTCGCTGGATAAAACCGGCGAAAAATCCGCACCTCACCCTGCGACAACCCTTATTTTTCCTGAAACCCATAAATTTAGACACCTTTGATATCTCCTCTTTCCCGAAAGTTATCGACACTTTACTCCATATAAAAATAACTGCAAAAAAACTTAGGACACTTGGCGCTTATTAATTTCTAGGAAACATTATTTTAACCTGAGATTTTCCCTCTGATTTTAATAATCCAATTTATGAATAAGATATTTTCAGAGACTTCTGAAAGAATTCTGTCGCTTAAGTCGAGGGAAAGGTTACTTCTTTTCTTTTTTTTTTAATTTCACTTTTTATCGTTTATCAAGATACCTAATCACCTGGTCTGGCTGTGCTTCTTCTACCTGTCCTTCCACTCTTACCTGAACCTGATGGGAGAGCTTTTGCACTTTGCCGACCGGAACTTCTACAGCGACTGGTGGAACGCGAACAACATCGACATTTTCTGGAGAAGCTGGAATATGCCGGTGCACAGATGGGCTCTCAGGTAAGTTTTGAAAAAAAAATTCAGGTCTAATTGAATGTGAAAATTTCCGAGGGACGAGGGAAACCCTCGTTTATGACCCTCTTATCGAGGATCGGTGCAATTTCTCACCCCCGAGATTCGAGGACCAATCCTGGCGCCAATTTTCCCTGAATCTCCAGGTGATTTTCCAGGTGCTTTACCTGGAAAATCTCGATCTGCCGGGAAGACACGCTGACGAATTTTCAAAAAAGAGGAGAAAGAACCTCCGAAACCCTTGATCGGGGCTTATTGATCCTTCGATTCCACCTCCACTGTCGGAAACGAAGTGGCTCGAGGATCTTCGCTCGGATTTTCCTCTCGAAATCCAGAAAAGGGAGGTGGACTTTTTCCCACCCCTACGTCCGGCAAAAACCTCCCTTTGATCGGCCGTCTCCAGCCCCGGTCCCCCGAAACTTCGTTAACGAGGTCCTCGGTTTAAGGAAATTTAATTACATTTTTCGCCAAAGCTCATCGCTCCTCCCTCCCCCTGTTTCCACCCCCCGGGGGAAAAGGAGGGAAGGAGACTTCCCTCGCAAAACGCGTCCGCCTGGCTCGTAATTGTTTTAACTCGCGGAACTTAACCGAGTACTGGAGGCCTTATTTCTAGAGATTATGGTCCGAGCGTCCATTTCAACCCCCTCTAGAGGGATGCTTTTTTCAAGAATCTAAAAAAATCCAACAACCTCCATGACCCGTGAAATAATATAAATTTGAATTCCTGCTCACGAATGCAGCTGCACTTTCCCCCAAAATCCCTCCCCCTAAATTCATCGCTCTCTCTTTTAGGGGTTGTAGCTCGAAATCCAGTTAGAAAAATCCCCAGTAATTTTCTAGTCCCGAAAAATTGCAAGAATTTGAGTTCGTTCGCGGGGGTGCGAGGGCAGAATCGAGAATCGTCGCGTTTCAAATGTCTCACCCTTAGGAGAGCCTCCCTTTGGCCTCCACCCCTTACCTTCAGGAGTCTCCCCTGCAGCCGCGATTGCAGCTGCATGGCTGCGTGCCAGTTGCAGAGCCACCCCCGCGGGAGGCGCGAAACGCGAAAATGGAAAAATCCGGGAAGGGGTGGCTCCACTGGGGGTGGGATCGACGGGGGAGGGTGGAACCGGGGACGACGTCTTTTCAGGTTTGTAATGGGAAAAGCCGATACGCGTCGCGGTACCGCACTTAAGGCTGTTTATTCCCCGAGGCTCTTATAATGCCGCCATAATGGGAAAGGGACTACTCCCGGGGGTGGCTCGATTGCATTGCCTCCTTTGAATCCGCCACCCTCGCCCCCAAGGCGCTCGTCCTTCGTCTCTGAGCCATCTCGTCCTCCCGTCTGCGGCCTGACCTATCCTCCACCCTTTGCACCCCTTTATCATCGCGTTCCCCATTCAACTCCTTCAAATTAACAAGAATTACGCAGAAAATTGATGGTTCTCTATTTCTTTTTTTTTTAAATCATAGCATTTTTATACATTGTTTTTGTGCACCTGTAGACACCTCTATATACCCATTGTGGAAATGGGCTATGGGAGGAACGTCGCTAGCATCACCGTCTTCTTTATCAGCGCCTTCTTCCACGAGTACCTCGTCAGCGTCCCCCTGAAGACGTTCAAGATCTGGGCGTTCATGGGGATGATGGGGCAGGTTTGTGTCTTCATTTCGATAAATAAAATTAGACGTAAATGATAGGGGATTTTTAATTCATCCGGAGAACGTTTTTCTTCAAGATCCCTCTATCGATAATCAGCAGGATGGCGGAAAAGCACCTTGGCCCAAGATTTGGCAATCTCGTGGTGTGGTCTAGCCTGATCATCGGCCAGCCTCTCTGCATCATGATGTACTACCATGACTATGTCGTCACGCACTTCGGGGAGACTCTGATCGAAAACTACTCGGTTGTCTAGAAGATCTTTCAAGACTCCCTGAATTTATTGTCCGTTTCCACCCTTCCGAAAAATTCCCATTTGATTTCTCCATCTCGCGAATTAGTCACACGAACCAACGAATTCTTGAAACTTGGGAGAAAATCGAAGATGCAATTTTTAGCACCCTTGGAGATACTCGCCATTAGTGCATACTTACCTTGTTTAAGGATAAGATCAAACTCGGCTTAGTGCCGGATTTTTTATATTGTTTATATTCTATAGAGGGGTCGTAGAAAAGTGCCAAGGTGCTAAGGGGTAGTTGTAAGGAAATCATTCCGACGGCTACTTATGAGTCCTCGGATTCGAGGTCGGTGATAGAAAGTCGAAAATGTTGCAATATTTTACCAGTCAAAGAGAACGTCTCGTGCTTCCGGTCGAGGGAAACGCGATCGCCTTCTGGAGTTTACATTTTATTGTATGAAAATAATATATATATATATAAATATATCAAAGACGAGGCTGCGATCTTGCACTGAGAGAAAAAAAAAATTCGTTGAATCAAAGAAATGATTATTTGAATCAGACTCAAATAAATGTTCATAATTTCGAAATAACGTTGCAGGAAATTTATTCGAGTCGGGTAATTATTTTTCTAATTAACAATATATTTCTCTGGTTCAATGACATATTGTTTCTCAGGGTGCTTAAAGGCGAGGGAGCTCCCTTCAGAGGAAATAATTCATAAAATTTAATAACGTTACTTTCTCTCATATTCTATGTAAAAAATACCTAATATATTGTTAGGGTAATTTTTATAAATTCCCCTATGGTTCAGGATTCATTTCCTCGTAGCGTCTCTCGATAGCAGCCAACTTCCGCGGTGTATATTGTCCTCCGAAAAGTACCAACACGCGCTCGAATAGGAAAATGTATTTTTTAATAGCACGTCTCGATTCTGTTGTAAAGGTTTCTACTTTAATACAAGCATTGCGACGACCTTTTAAATTCTGCGCAATTCCCTTCCGCCCTTATTTTCCATCGAGTGTCGCCGCAATTGGATCACTCGTTCCTCCCTTCCTCCTAGTCGAAGTAGACAAAAAAGGATGCTTAACAAATTTCCCCCAAATTAACAAGATTAACAAAAGACATTCCACCTCCCAATTTTTTTTTTTTAACACTACCTGAATATTGAAACTTTTGGAATTCCTAGCAACTTTACAGAAATGTTTCAAAGGTGAATACCATTTTTTATATCCATAATTAAATTAAAATATCCTTTCTGTAAATTCTTCCAGTATGACGCAGGACATCTGGAGAAGGAATTTACTGCCAGGCTTATTAGATCCCCAGGATAATTTTATCTCGCCATTTATAAGGCCTATGACTTCTAACGCCGTTACTCAGGAAGGAAATTGATCCGAGGTCTCCAGGAAGTCCTTGTTCTTTGTCAGGATTTAATCGAAGACAACTTTGCCTGGTACTCGAGCTCGTTTCAGGAAGGATAAACGCGAGTCCTCCGGGAATCGAGTAAGTACCAGGAAAGTTCGATTCCTGGACCGGAAGTCACGTGGTAGTCCTGGATCCCGCGGGACTCGAAGTTCCAGGGGATGAAACCGCCCCAACGTGCATCTCTCGGTTTCGACCATTTCCAGGGTCCTTCCAGGAATGTTCTAAGGGTATTTCCCAAAAGATCCTCTCTAATTAAGCCTGCAACATTTAAAATCAATTTTTCGAGTGATTTAAGGAAGTTCTGGGAATAATGAGAGGTGTGCACTGAATTAAAACAATTATTCCTTCCAGCATTTGAGTCCTGGAGAGATTTTTCTCAGGGACTCTGGAAATAATTCCCGGAAATAATTCCGAGGAAATTGCGGGAACGGCGAAGGTCGATGCGGAAGTAAAAACGGGGCGGATCCGGAAGGTCGAGAGGGAAATTTAATTCGGGAATTCGGGAGGTCAAGGACTCGCATGGAAATGCAGGAATTAGGCGGCTCCCGGTTCCCGGGAAAGCTCGTTCGACAGCTGGGGTGAATTATCAATTAGGGGAAGATCCACCCCCTGCCAGTCGTGGCCAGACTCTCCCTGGGGGGCTGAAGACCTCTCACGTTGATCCAGGCGATTAAACTAGAGATTTCTCTCACCCACGTTTCCAAAATATAAAAAAAGGACATCCAAAATTCCACGCAAAACCCTTTACCGAGATTGTGTGACTTCTATTCTGCAGCCCAAAATTTTCGTCGGAATGTTAAAAAATGTCCAAATTTCAATTATGAAATCGAGTTTAGGGGTTTACTTAATATTTATCGGTGGAGGTGAATTTTCCGGTAATTTTACAAGTGCCCGGGTCAGGTGAGTCAGGTAAGCTCGAGGCGACTAAGCGCTCCGGAGGACCGGCAGGGAAGTCGGAGGTCCACTTCGCTGCGCAAGCGTACTGCCGAGTCTAGGGTGGGGGTAGGGCCTATATAAGCGGGCGCACCGCAGCATCTCCCGAGTGAGCGCCGCGCCGCGACACGACGCGGATCGGTTCGGTCCAGGTTAGTCCTGTGACACCTGTCGAGCTGACACGAGGAGGCCCGTGACCAATCTTCCCCTGGAGGTGCATCTGTGCTTCATCGGAGTGAACCTACAGCATCGCGGAGAGGAACCTCCGACTTCGAGAAGAACGAGGAAAAAGGTGAGGAGGAAAAGCCGCGCCCGGGAGACCTACCCCTCCATACCTGGAATGATAAAAAAAACGAGGTGATAAAATCCCTCGGACAAAAATCACAGGGATTGAAGGGCGGGGAGGGGAAAATCGGTTTGAAACCCCCCAGCAAGTGTTTTTGGAAAGGGCTTTTTATCGGATTTTCCCGGATGGAGGAGGATTTATGTTGCGGGGGAATTTTGGGGGGTGGAACACAGTGCGGAAGGGCAAACAAAAAAAAGTGAGGGAAATTGCATAGCGGCGTGAATTGTTTTCCACCCTTTTTTTAGGAATCCCGATGAACGGTGATAAAGGAGATGCGTTATCAGCCATACAAAAATCACCATGGATTGGGGGAGAACACGATTTTAAGTGCCTTTCAAAAACCTCTCTCCCTCTCCCTTTGATAAAAGAAGACAAAAGTATGTATCCTACGATTGTAAGCCAAAAACACGGCAGAGTTCCACGTCAAGTGCATTTTGGCGCCGAGACTCTATACGTCAGTGATGTACAATGTGGACAAAAGCGACAATTTATTAGGAATTATCGGCCAGGTATCTCGCTCCTATTCCTGGATTTGCAAGTGTCGCAATTAATTCCGGTGTACTCGTTCCGTGCAGGTGGTCGCGACCGTTTAAACGCGTCAAAAAAAGATTCCTTTTTTTTCCCGCGGACTGAAATCGAGCCATACGCCCGAGTGGGGTTGATTTCGCTGCTGGTTTCACCTCAATTTTCGCCGGCAATTTCGCACCCTGCGGGATGGGGGTTTTCCAAAAGGAAAAATTTCATCTCGCGGCTCGTATGGCGGAATAACAATGACGTCACCATTACTCATGGTCAGTGCTCTCGAATTCTGAAACGAACGAACGAACGTCCGAGGATTCCACGACGAGGGATTCGAAGCTTCACGGTAGACGGGCCGATATTCAGTCCGACATTTCCGCGGAGTAGGTAATGACTACTCGTATTCCGGTGCTCGCGACTCGGTGCATCCACGCCAGTTATTATCCATTGTTCGATTACGTTCGATCTTCGGCCAATAACAATGACAGATAGGGTAAAAAGATCCGGGGTACTGATTTTAACTACGAAGAAATTAATTGGCGCAGTTAACGTTAATTTACTCCCCAGGTACTCCCCAATAAACCTCCCCCGTAAAAGATGACGTTTCGATCGGAAAGTATAAAAAATCGAAGAAAAAAAAATTAGTGATAAGCACTCCTTCGGAATTATCCCTAAAATCATGTAATCAACAAATCAACCCCTAGGTAAAGTAAAATCCCTCCTTCAATAGAAATACGCATCGATTCGGAAAACGAAGAAAGGAAAATTGAAAATGGTCATACGGAAAGGATATCCATCGATATCAGATGACTCCTGATGTTTCGTTACCCATAAAATCAGCCCCGATAATTCCCAGGGGGATGAAAAGATCTGGAAAATCCCATGGGAACATCTTAAGGAATGAAATCCCAATCAGCTGATCAAGGCGATGTCACTTCCCTTACTGTCATCGTCGCGAAGAAAGGGTCAATTATGTCACCCTCGCCCTCCCCCTGCAGTCCACCCCCTGGAGGGGGTCGACAGGAAATTAATGCACCCGATGTAAAGAGTCGTAGGACTCGCCCTAAAACGGGGAAAAAGAAGGAAACGGGTGAAAGGAGACCCCGCTACTTCCCCCCCCATTCCCCCAGACCCCTCCTCGCACTTGTCGCATCGTTTCCACCCTCGCGATTATCTCCCGGGGGGAGATCGATACGATCGACCGGAAATCACCGAGTCATCGGAGCGCCCTTTAAAGAGCTCCGGAGGATCGGTGAGGAAATTGCGAATGCGAAGTGTCGTTCTTTAAATTCCACCACCCCCCTCCCCGGGAGGGGAGGGATGAAAAGATGGGGGGAGGCGCCATCCTCGGGGAAATCTCGTCGGAATTATCCGATCGTTCGATTGATCGGTTAATCACTATAGAGGATCTGTCGAGATAAGGGGTCCTAGAAGTCGTGTCGCGTTTCTTGGGGGGGGCATTCAGGGGGGAACCTCCCCATTTTCGATCATCGACCATCGGTTTATTTGCAACGTGGCGCGGCATTCGTTCATTGTAAACCACGATATGTCTCGAATCTCTCGAAAACCCACCGGAGCTTCCCTGATTTATATCGTTCCTCGATAATTCTCCTTTATTTTCCCCGCTTCGTGCCCCCTTCCCCAAGCCCCCCCTCCCCCTGATTTATTGACCCTCCACCCTGTCACGACGACTGCTTTTTATTTATCGATACGTACGCTCGCTCGCAACACCGTGATTTACGGTACCGGGGTTTCCTGTAAATCGACATTTTTACAGGCGGCGGGGAACCTGGATTCCTTCCCCTCTGTGGATCCACTTCAGGAAGTCCACCCTGGAGATATGGAGGATGCGACTTTACATTCGAGTTCGAGGTGGAGATTCGATTTGGGGAGGGGACCTTATTTTCATGCGTGAGAGAGAAGCCATTATTTTTGTGGCGCGAATGCCCGAGAGAAATAATTCTTCGAAACTGCGGATAGTTGAGTACGTGAATTTGAGGAGTTTTAATATATTTTTTTTTTACTAATCGTAGCGTGTTTTATGCAGTATTTAATTTCGGGAGATTTTTATATATCCTACCCGCCGATGTGCATTTTATGGAGCGCTTAAATTTGGGGGATGTAATATTTTTTTTTTTATTTGTTACTTATCGGGGTGCATTTGATGGAGTACTTAAATTTGGGGGATTTTTTTATATTGTTTCCCCGTCGGTGTGTATGTCACGGGGCGCTGAAATTTTGGGAATTTCAATATCCTTCACCTGCCGTTGGGTGTTTGACATAAAGTGGGTGGATTATTATTATTCTTTTTTTTTTTCGCGTCCCAGGTGGAGGGGCGAGCCCGGAAAAATGTCGAGCAGTCCCCGTCGGCCCGGGAAATTAACGAGAATCTGCAATGTCGATAAGCCGGGGTATAAGGTCACCCCGGATCTGACTGCGAGAGAGGGAGAGGGTGGACTCGTTAAATCGAGATTCCCTGCGGAGGGAGAGAGGGGGAGGGAGAGAGGGTGGTAAAAAGTCAGGCGGAGCGAAGGGAAGCCCGGCAATCCTGGATGAACGTCGGAACGAGCCGAAAGGAAAATCCTGGGGGTTGAAGGGGGGCTAAAAGAGAGATAGAGAAAGGGGATGAACGAGGGGAGGAGATAAAGGGAGAGGGAAAAGGCGCGAAAGCGAGGCGACGAAACTCACGGGTGGACGCGCCGACGAGCAATCCGCTTAAGAGAGACTTTCAATTTTCGATCCGAAATCTCTCTCCCCTCCCCAAGGGAGAGAGAGAAAGCCCAGGGTGAAAGCCTCGACATATATCGGAGGGGGTGCCGGATGTCGGTGACGTTTCCGGGGGGAGGTTTGGCGGGGTAAAAAGTGTCCCCGACTTCCTAATAAAATCCACGCCCACCCTTCGCGGCCGACGAATTAACCGAAAATTGACCGGCGGCCTGCGTATCGACTTTCCCCACAAAGTGAAGGGGGGATTTCACCCCCTAGCCCCCCAGTTTTCTTGTTTTTTTTTTTTTTCGGGAAATCGAGTCCTTTCTTCCGGCCAACTCGAGAGCCGCCCTTATATGGGTGAATGCCGCCCTCGTTAAGAAAGTTTTACGCAACGCGGGCTTTCTTCGGCAGGTTATTTACGCGGGGCCTCCTCGTTAGCGGGAAAAATGCGGTTTTCGGAGGGGGGGAGGTAGGGATAATCGAACTTTTATTCCCGCTTTCCGGCGATTTGATGGGAACCCCCCCTTCGCGGTTCTCGCTCAGACCGCGCTCGCGGCTTTTCCGGTAACTATGGTTCTTTAACGGTGTATGGGGGTTGAATATTCCAATGGTGTGTTTTAGGGAGAAGCTAAATACACCTAGGAAGAATATCCTGAAAATTGTAGGAATCCTGAAAACTCTGGGATTTCGTAAATTCTCACGTTTTTATTGGAACCCTGACCTAGGTCAACTTGGCTTGCTCCGGGAAAGGTCTCGGCTCGGAGCGAGCCGAATCGCATCGGGGGATTTAAAATCCGAGGAAAGAGGCGACTTGGGGGTTCCGGGGGGAGGGTGACATAAAGCGCCCGTCGGGGGTTGACGGCCTCGACCGATCTCGACGTCGATCGGATCCGTCGGAGGCCTCGTCATCGAGAGCCACCGATCGATCCCGGAGACGACCGGGAGGGCCGCGAAGGTGGAGCTCCACTAGACGTCACGTCTACTCGAGTGTCGGCTCCCTGTCTCGCATCCGACGCCACGTGTCGCCGCGCGACGCCATGCGTCGTCACGCAACGGAGCGGTTCGAGAGCGGCCTCGACGCCTGACGACTGACCTAGGCGAACCTCGTCGATATACGTCACGACCATTCCCTACCTCTTCTCTCATGTTCGTTTCCTCCACTTGACTCGTCATGGATTTCCTATTATTTCAACGTCTTTGCGCTCTTTATTATTTATACTTTATATATTTTATATATATTTATTTATTTATTTTCATTATTTTCTGTACTACCCTCTCGTCGCTCGTTCATTTTCTTCCGCTTCACTCGTCGATTCTCTAGTATTTCTCTACATCGTTGTGTTCTTTATTTTGTAAATTTTTATTCAACCCCCGTATTTTCTGCATCACATCTGTCATTACGTCAAGATAGGGTTGAAAATAATTCTTTAATTTATAAGGGAGTTATTTAGAGCCCGAGGCCGGCCCATCCCCGTTTCCGAATTCCATAATTTTCCCCGACTTAAAAGCGACTTCCTCCCCCCATGACGGCACGCGAAGACCCGAAATAATTCACCCCTTTTCCAGAAGCGATCCCCTCAATTCCGGGAGGAAATTATCCCCCGCCAGGGTGGTCCATGCACTCTCTGCAATTCCCTCCCCCGGTGCCCCCGCCCCTAATGACTCGACAATTGGAAAAGTTCGCGCAAAAAGATGGAAAAGGGAGAGCCCGCGGATTTTTAAACTTCCTCCCCATCCCCTAATCAATTTTTATTCTCTGTTTCAGAGCGCCCGGATTAGGGGCGGCTCTTATAAGTGGGGGTGGCGAGAAGATTGCAGGAAAATGAAGAGATCGGACGTCGAGGGATGAACCCTTCCCCAGGGTCGAGGATTTTCCTGAGAGCTGAACAGACGACTATCGTGGAAAATGAAGACGGAAACGGGGATGGAAAAGTCAAAGCAACCCCTGTAAATGTCTGCCGACAGGGTGGCATTTAATGGCGCAAAACAACCCCTTGAGGAAGAGGTGGGATTGCGATTGCCCGCCTAGAAGAAGAGGTCGAAGACGGTCCTACTGTATGGAAGTCGAAATTGCGTAATCGACGATTTTCCTGAGAAAGAAGAAATAATAATAAAAACCACCCCCTGCCGTTCACTGGCTTGTTGGTGCGTCTAACAGGGGTGTATGGAAGTCGAAATTGCGTAATCGACGATTTTCCTGAGAAAGAAGAAATAATAATAAAAACCACCCCCTGCCGTTCACTGGCTTGTTGGTGCGTCTAACAGGGGTGTGTGTCAAAATTGCGTGAGGGGAACTGCCCCATGTATCATTTTTTTTTCCGGTCCCTTTGAAAGTCGATCGACTAGGGTCGGCTTCAGGGGTGGTCACCCCATTGCGGCGAAATTTCCGCGTTGCGGAAACAATTGAATTATCCTCGTAGGACGTGGGTGCACCTGCTTGCAGGTGAGGCGCGTTTAGGGGAGGGTCGAATCCAAACAAAGGGGCTGGTTGACCCCCCTTGGAGCATCTCCGACCTGTGACCTCCTTCGGGGGGTGCTGGCGGGGGAGGGACATAAAAGTATAACGACCTCGATTCGACGAGGGATATCGGGGTGCGGCCGGATTCCCATAAAAGTTGGAAAAGGCTTCATCTCCCGAGGACCGAGAAGGGTAGGAAAGCGGAAATAGATAGAGCCTCCCAGGAGGGGGCGGGGGCGGCCTCGCATCTCGCAAAAAGTACCCCGCGAAGTCGGGGAGCATCTCCGGGGACCCGTCCCTCCACCCCCGGAAATGAGGGTGGAATTAAAATCGAAATATCGAGGTGAACCCGAGGCCTGCATGACTACGGGAGACGGGTCGGAGAGAGTCACGGAGCGAAATGTTTTTGAGGAACTGATAAGGCGTTCCTGAAGAATACCTGAATTTGTAGAAGAAGACCTGAAGACCAGCCGAGGAACTTTGAAAAATACCGGAAGAACCTTTAAGACCCCTGAAGAATCCTGGACACCTGACGAACCTTGATGAAATCCTGCAGGAACACCTAAACCACACAAAAAATGGCCCTCCTGACCTCGACAGTCGCATGGAACTGAAATCCAGGAATCGGGGCACCCTCAAATCCACCCTCTTCGAGAAGCCACCCAGAAGAAGGCTGCGCAGCGAGTCCCGTAGTTCTTCTTCCTCCTCTTCAGGGCTCGGGAGGGGCCCTGAAGAGTCCCTGAACGCCTCCCAGGGATGGCTCTCCCGCTCGCCAGAGACTCGAGGAGGTCCTGAGGGAAGTCCTCGAGATTTGTCCAGGACTCTGGGTCGGTCTCCGATGGACCATGTACACGTGAAGGCGAGGTCCACCTCGAGGAGCAACCCCTCGAAGATGGCCTGCGAGAAGGCCTCGCGCCGCCTCCGAACCGTCCTCTTCAAGGCCTCCCGACTTGGCGTCAATGGCGCCGAGGTCGCAAATTTGACATCTGCCAAGAGACTTCTGCCAAGAAGAGACCACGGCTGGAAGCTCGCCGTGTTCCTCGTCCTGATGCTCGCGGGGGGTGTCATCGTCGCCCTTGTTTGCACAGCCAGGGAGGGCTGCTCCAGGATAGAGGACATCGTGAGTAGATTTTATAACCCTCTTAAAAAATTATTCCTAAAAAGTTATACGAACGCTTTCACCCCGATTATTATTCTCCGGGATTTAATTCTCATTGCGAAGAAAATTTCCATGAACGGTTCTAAATTTGAAAACCACCCCCGTGGAGGTGCCCCGAGGGGTGCAGCTGACTCGACCCCTGGATCGGAATGTAGCTCGAGTTTGAACAATTTGAAAACATCGGGAGCTCTCCTTTCTACACGAGTACGTGCTCTGCGGTTTTGTTAGAAAAAGGAAAAAGAAGAAGAGGGAGGAAAATCGCTCCCTCCCCCGGCGAGTACACGTGCCACCCTGAAAGGTCGAGAGAAGAATTGTTCACGAATTATTAATTTTTTTTTCTCATTACAAGCAGGAATTAATGTTTGAAAATCTCTGGTAAACAGGAAATTACGCGATCGAGGTGGGGGGAGTAATTTCTTAGCGGCGAAGATTTCTTTTTATTACAATTATGAATTATTATTTGGAAATCCCCGGTAAATAGGAAATTGCGGGGCGAAAGGAAACGCGGGGATTTCGAGTCGGGATGAAGGGACCGAGATAAAAATCTTGCCGTGAAATTGATTTATTGGTTTCCGATAATGCGAGAGCGTGTCGCCCGTCGAGGGCACCGACGTGGTAAAGGGTGAAATGACCGCAGGTGAGGATACGTCGTTTCCGTTCGACCCTTGAAAATGACGGACGAAGGGTGGAGGTGCAATTACGCTTTCGGCCAGACTCGAGTTTAGGGATTTCTCGGTGCACCTAGGGGTGGTTTCGAAGGGTCGTGTTGCGGGATGCGGCCCGTTAAGGGGATCAAGCCAACCGAGGGTGGTTCCGTCGATTCCGGGAGATTCTCGTCGAGACCACCCCAGAACTGCGAGTCCTCGCTTCCCAATTTCTACCAACAACCCTTGTCGACTTTGAAAAATTAAAAATACCGGAAACACCCTTCCCACAATTTTACAGTTATTCGAAAAATTATTACTAAACATTTTTTTTTTCGAGGTTATTGGGGGGGAATTTAATGATCAGCGGGATGAGGGTTGTTTCTGGGACTTTTTGAGATTAATCCGAGGTGAGATGTGAATAATCCTGTGGAATCTCTTTCAGGAGAAAGAGATTGCACAGGTGCAGGTGCAATTTCAGTGACTGCGCAGGCGCAAAAGAGGGTGGGTGCAGGGGGTGGCGTAATTCCGGGATAGCAGGGCATCTGCAAAGGACTTGCCGTCAACTGTCGGAATGTTGGAATATGCCCCATCGCACCTACTCCCTCGTTTATTCATTTGCGAATTAATTGCTCTGCGATCCGGAATTTTCCCTGTTGCGTCCCTAATCACGCGTAATTACCGCGAAATC
The DNA here is from genome assembly GCF_000612105.2 of Orussus abietinus. Lineage (NCBI taxonomy): Eukaryota > Metazoa > Arthropoda > Insecta > Hymenoptera > Orussidae > Orussus > Orussus abietinus. The sequence goes on from NW_019396002.1 coordinate 1,092,176, forward strand.
GGCGAGGCGAAGAAAATTCGGAAATTCCATTAGAAAAAAATAATTCATGAAAAGGGGAGGAAAAGCATCAAATTATCTACGGATAATGCTACCCTAATTATTTAAGGAGTTTTGGAAAATGTGAATGAGCTCGTTTAAGTCCTTTTGGTCTTCTTTTTTTTTTTTCGTTTTTTTCCTCCCTTTTAAGGGAATATCCCCGCTCTTTTTAAGACCCTTGGAAGGCCACCCCGAGCAATAACTGGCACGCGAACGGGGGCGAAGAATAAGCCCTCGAGTAAAGTCGCGGTAAGCCGCGCGTAATTAGTCACCCTCTTGGATAAGCTCGCACCCCCTCCGGGCCGGAAGTTCGCGGAAAAATTGGCTCTCGCGATGCCATTTCCTTGGGGTCTTGGGAGCCTTCGGCAGCGAGTCGAGAGCCACCCTCGAAAACGAGGACTCCCTTTTCTGGAACCACCCTCGCTCGAGGGGTGCAGGTGGACGACAGGGGGTGGGACGAATATACGAAAAATGTCGGCGGGATATGTCGCGGTGTCGCGAAATTCACAGCTCGGGATCACCGATGCACTCCTTGATTTTTCCTGGGAGGAGGGACCAAAGAGAGAGCAGAAATTCGGAGGAAATTCTAAGGACCCGGGATTTGAAATTTGGGAAATTTAAAACGAGCGTCTCTGGGGTCGCCGCTAATTCCTTTTTTGGTGGTAATTCCCTTACTGGTTTGGATAATTCCGGGATTTTCTGGCTCGGCCATTTCTGCACCAATTTTCGCCGCATTGATCAAGGAACTTCGAATTCGTTTCGACTCTGTGCCTCGGCCATTCGTTCGAAAGTGCGCTTATTCCGCGGTCATCCCCCGGACTGGGCCACCCACTTTCCACCCGCTTTTCGCCCACTTTTCCGCCCACTTTGCCGCCCGTTTCACCGTCCGCCTCGCCGCCTACTTTGCCACCCACCTTGCCACCTACTTTTCCACCCACTGTGCTACGCATTTTTCCATCCACTGTGCTACTCATTTTTCCACCCTCTTCACCACCTATTTTTCCATCCGTTTTACCACCCACTTTGCCACCCATCTTTCCACCCACCTTCCTATCCATTTTTCCACCCACCTTGCTACCCATTTTTCCACCCACCTTGCCACCCATTTTTCCATCCACTCCACCACCCACTTTACCGCCCGTTTCACCAGCTCCACGTTTTACCGCCGCAGCAAAGGACCGCTGCGTTGGCGATTCGCGACCAGGGCCATTTTTGACCACGTTTCGGCCCCCGTATATCACTCCATACCGTCGACGGCCATTTCCCGGAGCACACGTGCCCGGCTTCCGCGGTTTTCCTCCGGGACGGAGTTGCATTGATTCCCGACGTCGCGCGCGCAACTTCCGCGAATTCATTAATTTCTGAAAGCGACCTCCGTGAAAGCGCATTTGTCCCGGCGCCGTTTCCCGTGGCGCGTTTCCCCGATTATGGGGGAAATACTCGGCGCCGCGAAAACCCACCCCTGCTCTCGAGAACCGCGTTTCGAGTTTCGGGAAGTTGCGCCCTTATGAGGGGATTTAGGTAATCGAAAGAAAAATTACCCTCCGTACGGATTTTTTGCAATTTTTCTTTTACTTTTCCTGGGGTATGAATCTATACCAAATTTCTGGAAATACAGGGGATGGCGTTTCCCTTCCACAATAGGGGGTGGAAATCGGGGGGGGCGACAGTCGAGATTTGTAGATTAATTTCCGACTGCCGGGATATTATTTTTTTCAGTTATCATGATTTAAGAATCTATAAAGAATTTGGGGAAATTGTGGGGGATGATATGTTTCGTTGGTATCGGGGGTGGAAATTCTGGGGGCGAAAGTCGAGTTTCGCGGGCGAATTTCCGAGTGCCGGTATCTGAAACGAGTACACGATGCCCGAATCCGGAGTACGTACATGCAGCCCCGTCATGTGCTATCAACCCTGGCCGTATCTACCCCCGGCATGCACGAACGCGTCAAATGCAGAGCCACCCCCGGATGGAACGCCGACCATCGCTGATATTTCACGCCCTTATCTCCCCCCTCGACCCCCTTTTTGGTCTAATGTCACAGCCCCCGAAATTCTAGCTAAGGGGGAGTATTTCCGAAAAGTGGCACCCCTACATGTGCACCCCTAGATAAGGTCCAGGGTGGATTCCGATAAGGGTTGGCAAGACCTCGTCGATCGTCGATCTCCGACGTCTCTCCTTCCTGAGATTAAAATCCAGAAACAAGCGGGGTGATTTATCTCCCCCGTCCGAAGGGTGGTCCAAGGTAATTCAGACCCACCCCCAAGAAGAACAGCAAGAACCACCCTTGGCCGGACGTGCGGACCTGCTACATCCATCAATGCGCTGTCTCGGCTCGCTCTCATGATTTGCAATATTTTTCCACCCCCTGCCACCCCCCGGCGAATAAACGACAGCGTGGAAAAACCGACCAACCACTTTTTACTAAAAATTCGGATTTACCGCGATTGTTATTCGTGCCTTTACCTCTAAAAATATCCGGAATAAGATGACTCGCATTGATGGAGCGGAAATCAAGGGAAACGTGAAATAAAGTGGGAAAATAAAATGAATATGGGGGATGAAACGAAAAAAAAAAAATTTGCCGCGCATCATTTTTATGGGGTCGTCGTCGATGTTTGCCTCGGCCTCACAGTCGACCCCGACAATGTAAACGCGCGTAAAGGCTGAAAGCGCGGAAACAACCCCCAAAATGTTCGATCGCCCGCGAATTTCCCACAAATTCGGGGCCCATCCCCTTTCCAACCCCTTCTCGTCTACCCCGCGGCTATTCGAATTAATATTTGAACGCCGCCGCCGACTCGATTTTCACGGAATCGTTACTCGGACATTCCGGGATTCGCCCTCGCGGAATTTCGTTCCGCCATTTCGAAGACGCACCCCCTTTTCGGGGTGGCAAGCCCTGCCGGATGTTGCGGCATTTCCGCGCTGCGGAAACACGCTACGCGGAACTTTCCCGGACTCGTTCCCCGCTCATACGTGGTAGCTCAATTATCGCGGGGGATTAAACTTTCGCCCACCTCGAAACTGCTTCGATCGAGAAATCGCTCCGAATGTGCGCGATTAACATCGCAAATATTTCATCGTGATCACTCAGCCTTTAGGCTGTTATAACGACGAGTCGTGGCGATTTGTAAACTGGACAGTTTAATCGAGTATCGAAATGTCCACGCATCAGTTTGCACAGATTTACTGCTACGATTAATCAGCCCTTTTCTTTTTTGGCATAACGATAAATTGTCGAAATCTGTAATCTGTGCAGTTGTAGCCAATTCTAAAATATCCGCGCGTCAGTTAAAACTGTGCAAATCAATTTGCACAGATTTATTGTGACGATTAATCAGCTATTTTTGGTTCAAGTTATAACGATAAATCGTAAAAATGTATAATCTGCGTATTTAAATCGCGTTCTAAAATATCCATGCGTCAGTTAAAACTGTGCAAATCAATTTGCACAGATTTACTGCGACGATTAATCAGCCCTTTTTTTCAAAGTATAACAATAGATCATAAAAATGTACTATCTGCGTATTTAAATCGCGTTCTAAAATATCCATGCGTCAGTTAAAACTGTGCAAATCAATTTGCACAAATTAACCGCAACGATTTTAATCGCTGTCAGCCCTTTCCCAGTATGGCGATGATGATAACTCTTAAAAATGTGTAATACGCGTATTTGAATCGTGCTCTAAAATGTCCACGCGTTAATTAAAACCGTGGAAATCAATTTGCACGATTAATCACGTGGCGTGTAGTCATTTTTAGGAAAACCGTGCCAGGAAAAGTGGAGGACCTCCGTTCCGGCGGATAGCCCCCTTTAATTCGGCCAATAAACTCCGGCGGAATTAATTTGACGGCTCGATATTGCGCAACGGGCCGAAAATAATTTCACTGTATTAGTTGGATGTCGAAACTCGTCAGCGAGCCGTGTAGTGTCCGGCTGTCGCGCAGGGGGTGAGATATTAAACCACCCCCTAGTATCAGACGAATCATCGAGAGGCCGAGTACGCACATGGAACTTCACCCTACTTTCCGTGAATATTAAATCAACGAGATAGCACAAAATATTCGTACTTTCCCAGATCTAAACGCGTCATTTCACTGAAACATTGCAATTAAAAATTGTCGCTATCGGGCCTGCTTCTTTTTATCACCCCAGAATCATCACCCTCCACATAACCCACAGGAAATAATTGCACGTTACGTAGCTTAATTACGGGATTAAAATCAATTTCGGTTATTAAAATCGACATGAAATTTTCTTCACCGCGAAAATACCCTAGTTAATAAGTTTTTCTCCGCGAGTGGCGCTCCAGTCGTCGAATAAAAATTCCAGATTTACTGGTTCCAATTTTATGGGAAACCGACCGTATGTGGTATGTTCTAGGGACTTTATGATGGAATTTCTATGAGCGATACAGATGAAAGAATTTTCCGATCGCTAACGAGGAGACCAGTGGCAGATTACTGCTCTGCTCTGATTAGCCAATTAATGGGAGCTCTCGATAAGCGGGGCGCGAGGCCTCCCTCTCGTTAGAGCAACCCTTTAATAAGCACTCGATTAGGCTCGCCAGGGGATGAAAGGGCTGACGCAATTAGTTTTCTCGTATTGCGGCCGCGAGTTGGGCTAGGTCGGGGTGGCGTGACGTGCTTTTAAGCCGAGCTTAAACCCCCCCCGACAGAAGGAAACTTTCACCGGGGGCGACGAGAAAACCACTCGCCCCCTGAGAGAGCAACCCCCGAAGCAGCGTTTCCCGGACTCGTACCTGCGAATTAAAACCCACGACAGCCCCTTCGCGGTTCCACCTGGGGGGACCCACTCCGACCTAAGGGTGCCCATTCCCACTCCACTTGGGGGGACCCACCCCCACAAGGGTAGGATCCTAAGTGACTACTCGCCCTACTAGTTTGCTTCCGAAATTAACTTGGCCTTCCGGCCGCGAAATTCGATCTGCAGTGATAACGATAAGTGGTGATGATGAATATAATAATTTTCAACGACCACTGACAATGTCGGATTTTTATTTTTATTTTTTTTTCAAATAATAAATGCGTATTTCTTAAGATTTGGGAGAGTATCGAAGGAAGCGTTTCATCCCCCTGATAAAATACGCGATCTTACTACGTTATCGCTCCCGAAGTATACTCGATCTGGAATGATAGCGTTCGATATCGAACTTTTTCGTGACATTCAGGGATAACAGTTTTTTTTATCATTCAGTCTTTTTTATCATTCTTTTTAAGTAGATATATATTTTTGAGGACGCGTAGGGATATCGAGTGAGGCGGCTCACTACCTCTGATAACATATGGGGTCGCACTGCCTTATCACCCTCGATAGCGGGATCGAACTTTCGATTAGTGAAATTGCGCGCACACCCCCGTGGGGGAATGTGCCTAATATTTGGAGAACCGAGTAATCGAAATCTCGCCCCCTCCTTCGCTCCCCGACGCACCCTAAAAATGGGGCCGGGAAACGTTTCCGAAATGAATTTCGCCCGGCTGGCAATAAATTAAAACTAATTAACCGAGCTGCGAATCCGCGCGGGAGCACGCCTCGTTAGCGGATATTGTCCGCGGTAATTGACTCGTGTCATACTCCGGTTTTCCCCCATTTTATTTTTCCCCGACCCTTTTCGACCTGGGAAAACGCGATTAGGCGATAACGGCCCATGAAAAAAAAAAAAAAATCGGCAATTCTGAAGGAAATTTAACCCCTTAACGGAAATTTTCTATCGAGAAAGTTTCCTGTCTTAATTAATTAATGATGGTTAATTTCAACGGCGGAAATTTTCCCGTCTTCGAGTCTATTAGAAAGACGTTTCTCTGGATGAATTGTTATCGACTCCTGATTATCAATTTCTTATCGATATTTAATTTCAAAGACGGAAATCTTCCCTTAAGATCTATTAGTAAGATTTCGGATGAGGAATATTCCTCTCTCGAAATTTCATATCGATAGGTCCAATTACAAAATTGTCTCTCCTTGAAATTTGCCTTTTATGTTTAAGTCCGCATTTTATCAATTTTGTAGTTGCACTTGAATGTTGCGCCGATTTCAGCGTTTCAAAGCGAGTTTTGTTTCTTCTTTTCCAGAACCTGGCGACATAGCCACCTGCCGGTTTTTCCCGCATTCATCGAAAACTTTCGGCACGAAACTTGCGGAACCGCGTGCGGCCCGAAGGACGCGGAAAAGCGAAGGGAGGATGCAGTCGCCGAAAGGGGAACGGAGGAAAGCCCAAAATCGTGGAAGAGGGCTTCGAGTGCGTTCATTCGCGTTCATGTTTTCCGCAGGCCGACGAAAGCGGTGATTTTCCGCAGAATTATCCGCAAAACGGAGAGTTGCGCCGGGAAAGAAAATTCGACTGGCGTAGATCCCAGCGACGGAAATCAACCGTCACTTTTCAGACATTTTTCCGCCTAGGAAAACTGACTTTTTGCTAAACCTACGATAAGAGATGATAAGCGTACGATAGCGTGATAACCGAAGATAGCCGGAATTCGGATAGTTGGCCCCGGAATTTGCGGTATTTTTATTAAGTCCTTCCTCTCGTAGCGAGTAACTGTGAAAGTCATTCCCGATAAGACCGAACAGGTCTCCATTTTTATCATTTCGACCGATGGAAATAGAATAATTAGGTTTAGGTAGAATGTTGTCAAGCTAGGGGCGCAGTGTAAATTTATTTATGCGCAGGGACGAGGAAGGCTCGATTAGTTAATCGATCGCGCCCTCAAAGGCCCTCGAGGCAAAATAGGATTTTCCGAAAGTACTCGGGAGGCCCCCTTGATCTCGATCATTTTCATACCCATAATTAATTACCAATTTCCAGGTAAGCGTAATCCTAGCTAGGATGGACCTATCCCATAAATCCGAATCAGCGAGGTGTTCCAAAAGAAAGCCCGATAGCGGGGTCAAAATTTCGATCGTCGATCGATTTAGATCTCCAAAATGGAACCTCGATCTCAAAGTCTCGAAAACCCTTGTAAATACCGAGCGGATGCTTTCGAGCGATGTAGTATTACTTAAAGATACGTGTGTGCCAGTGTATGAGCGAGTTTTTTAAAAGGACATGGCGAAATTTCGATAACTGAATCCTAAGACGACGTGCTGAGAAGAAGGAAAACAGAGAGAAAGAAACAGGGTAGACAATGGGGACCATCGACGAGATCATTTCCTGAATATTTTCGCTTTTCCCGAATTTCTCACGTCCTGGCGACTAATTTCGATAATCGAGCCTCTTATCGTATGAAATTAATTTAATAGTTATATTTACTTTTATTGGACGAATCTTTTTTTCTCTCTTTTTTTTTCTTCTTACCTCTTTATAAGATTACTTGCTCGCGTGGAACGCGTCGAGGGGTTGCTCGGGCGAGACGATTAGTTTAATCGACACCCCCTTGTAGGCACCTCGAATGTTTCCAGGGGATGAAGAAGCAAGGGTGCCGTATCGCACCCCGACGAGTGGCTAAGCCACCTGTTACTCTTCCTTCGGGCTCATCGATCCAAGGTGGAGGGTGGGACCCGAAATAAAGTCCAAGGTTCCGATTGATAAGCGGCCGTCGTGACTCTTTTCGCCAAAGAGAGATTCGCGCCATTGTACGTCGTCGTTGGAATAAAATGTCACACTCGTCAGGGCAGTTTGATTTCCCAGTGAGATTTTCCCTTCCTCGATTCCCCCTCAAAAAGTCATACTGCAAACATCAGACACAAGTGGCACTCGATTTAATATTAAAAAAAGAGAAGATTGCTCCTCTACATCCAACTTTGGTATTTAAGGCGATGGGAAAGTGGCGTCAAGTGAGATGTCTCGATAATGAAGCTTTTCTTCTAATTAGACGTACCGAATTGTCTTAAACATTGCAGCCTGAATATCGAGGCTGTGAGGAAAGTCCTGACACCCTTAAAATTTAATTTTTGATATAATATAACTTCTATATTCACGTTGGAACGGTTGGAAACGATTCGGGGGAAAGTCTTATGGACGAGACCCCCTTAAGGTGATGTGAATGTGCCGTCGAAGAGGTTTTGTTTATAAAACTTCTCTCCCAACTCGGTTTACCGAATAGTTTGAAACTTTACAACGTGAATAGGGAGTCTATAAGGAAGGTCCTGAAACTCGTGGAATTTCAATTCTTTTCGAATTTGTTTATAGGTATTTTAAAAATAGTTTATAAAAAATGAAATTTCACGAGTTTCAGGACCTACCTTAGGGTCTCCATGTTCACGTTTTAAAGTATGAAACGATTTGAGACACCCAGTCCGTAGAAAAGTTTTATGAACGATTGAGCTTTCGGTTGCCACTTTCACATCCCCTTAAGAGACTTATACGTGAGTAGAATTTATACTTGCTGGAGGAGTCTTATCTCGAAATTAGGGATTAGAAATTTAATATCTCCTGTTAGGGGGTGATTGTTTTTTATATGGGGAGAAACGGGGAGGTTTAACGGGTCTGGGTCATCTGGCAGGTATTCATAGATGGCTTTTAATAAGAAGCCAGGGTGGCGTTAAACGAGCGCGGTAAGTGTCCCCAACCCTCGCAGCAGTAATCGAGGGAAATATTTTCATAGAAATGCCGGCGGGAAATGCGATATTACGGACAACGGGGAGCAGGAGGAGCTCACGGCATTTCATTCGAGGCCGTGAAAGCTCGCTCGTCGATATTCAAAATGAATTGGCGCGCCTTTCGATGGATACTTCCTGGGGGACCGAAACTTCCCTCAAGGTTCTTTCGCCTCCTCGTCTTCTCCAACGTTACCTTCGCATTTTGGTACTTCCTTCCAGAATTCCATCACTTCATGTTCCCTCAAGCCTTAAACGGAAATTGGGAGACTTTGGGCCAATGTCGTGATATGAACAATCTGCACTTTCGACGTAGAATCTCGTACCTCATATTCTTACACATATCTATCTTTGATATTTCTTCACGAAATTCTTACATAGATACTTGCGATAAAGCAGAGAAAAGAAAATCAGATATTGTTTAGCGAGATTTAAAAAAATGTATAATTATCGCGAAAGCCACCCTTAATAAATGATTCATTAGCTGGAGAAATGGATGTCAACCGTCCTCGCGAAGAGAATCCTTAAAATCGTGAGGATTACCAAGAATTAATTTCTTTCTTCCTTCGTTCTCGCAATTTGTCAGAGTAGTCCGAATGATAAGTGGCACTCTTGTGTCGGGGGGTGGTTTTTCGAGTGTCAGGAAAATACGGGAGGTGCATCGACTCCGCTGCATTAAGGGGGTGCAAGAATGCCAGAGCGTTCCGCGGCTGCACGTAAAACGCATCGTGCATTACCCGGGCGGGGGGTGCACGTTCTTGGCATTTCTCCGAGGCTCCACCCTGGCTTTTTAACGGCCAATTTTTCCCCCAGAGAGTACGGGGGGAGAGTCTCGGGTCTATTTAGGAAATTTCTAGGGGAGAGGGATTTACCGCCACCCTGGTTTTCTCTTGTCCCCCGTTAAGAGAAATCAACAGGAAAGGGGGAGGAAAATTCCAATTAAATCTACCCTCGGTAATTTTCCCGGTATTCTGCAACCGGGCGATATTTTGACAGCCGGTGGTATCGGTCTCGACGATCGCCGAGGAGCTTCTTTCCCTAGTAAACTTAAATGAAAGTTGAGAAATATGATTTCCCGAGCTGTCAAATGTACACGCGGGAAACGCTCCGAGGCGGGACTCGCACCCTGGGCTTAAATTTAAATCCCATAATTGCACCAGCTCGCCACTTCCGGAATTCCCGTTCGTTATTTTCGTCCCTTTAAACCGCCGGAAGTGAGGGAATAATCGATTATACGCAACATCGAAAACTTGGGGAAACTAATCGCCGCTGACAAGCGCAAACTAGAGAACGGCAACAAAGCGAGTATAATTATGAAAGCATTAAATATTAAAAAAAGGACATATAAACTGGGATTACAACATTCGTTTAAATTCACTCCAGAAGATCCCGTATATGATATATATGTATATATCCAGTTTAATTTTATAATTATTTCCTGAGATTATTTTTGACCAGTAATGGTGAAAACTATAATCCAAAATTTCGCTCTCACATATTTAAGGGTATTTACTTTATAAAAGAATATTTGCATCCTATTCTCTATTTAGTAGTCAATTTTACTAGTCATTAAATTGAAGGAAAACGATTTTAATTGCGGGTCTTTGGTTTTTTCTAAGAAGAATTATTCCAGTAGGGGTTTCGTTGATAGTCGGAATTTTTGCGGGGGAAATGTTAACGCTAATGCATGTACTTTTTAATGAAGGAACAGAGGAACATTTCGGGGGATGAGAGTAATTGAACTGTGGTCCCGGGAAAATATGGAAAATATGGAAAATATGGATCGAGAGCATCGGGCCGGTGCATGGGAAAATTGCAGCCCACGAGGGCCGGCTCTCGTCGGCGGATATCTTGGCACTGCAGGCACTGTTTTCTTTTGATTTGTTTGAAATTTATCGGGACCCGGCCGGCTGGGGTGCCGACAAAAAGTCGGATTTGTCCAAGTGGACCGCTCTCGGAGTTTGCACATCCGGCTTCCGCTTTTTAGTCAGGTTGGTACCTCCGCGACACCGCGATCGCTAATCCGCGATTTCGGGCAGAAAGGGAAGAGATTAATAAATAATTCGACCTGCATGCCAAACTGAGCTGCACTTTTCCTCGACACAAGACCCAAGAGCCTCATTGCAAATAATAGGACGATCTAAAAATATTATACAAATTAATATCAAATTATTTTATCGACATTACTTCAATGCTTTTCACCGAATTTTATGCAATCTCGATGCCGAGGAAAATTCTCGAATTAAATTTAATTCCCTCGTGACATTTTTCCGGCTAGATAGTGACGTTAAAATTTAACCACATAATTACTTCGATGGTTTTCACCGAATTTTATGCAATCTCGACGCCGAGGAAAATGTTACGAATTAAATTTAATTTCATCGTGAGATTGTTGCGGCTAGACCGTGGCGTTAAAATGTGACGGTGCGACCATTTGAATGATTTCACGGGATTTTGTACAGTTTCCACGGGAATTCTGGAATTAATATGGAATTTTCGTGGGGATGAAACATCCGTGACGTTAAAACACTACCACCGGATTGTTTGAATGACTTTCCCCGAATTTTAGGAGGTATAGTTCACGTATACAGGACATTTTGCAGATGTAACCTCGACAAACAGACAACAGGAGAGAGGGATAGAAGGAGAAACAGAGGAACTCCTAAGCCGCAGCAAGGGTTGTTTAGTCGGAGCCCTTCAGCGATTCGCAAGCTAATGAACCCCTTCGGCATCAGGAATCGGGGTTTCGGGTTGAGCCGAGGGGGTCGGCCCACTTTTTCCAAATTCTTCCTTGGGCGTCCAGCCATTAGAGGAGTTCGGCTCTCCGAAACCTGCCCTGAAAGGCTCCCTTTGAGGGACCAGCCCCGAAACGGAAAGACCCTCGCTCAAAGCTGGCCAAAGAATTCCTGGGCAAGAGGAATGCCTCGCAGTCAGATTGAACGAGGCTGCCCAACCTAAGGTTAACGCGTAACGTAATATCGTAGAGCGTCTGACGTTTAACCCAGGTCAGGTCCGACCTAGGAATGCTTTTACCACTGACTTCGCTTTTACCGCCAGAATGACGGACTGCCCTCTGGCCTGCGGCCGCTGTTCCGGTTCCGGAATCGGGTAAGGTTCCCTCCTCCACCCCTGAATTCTCCCCAGGACCGAAGACACCCCTGAAGAACGAATTTCAGGGCACGTACCCTGGGTATTCCTCTCTTCTTCTCGTCCCTTCACCCTTTTTCTGATACTTTCCTATAATTTCTTTCCAAGGTGTGTACCAACTTTCAAGATGCGTTTCTTCAAGCCCTGTACATGTTGCGAGCCTTTTCCTGGGTTCCTCTTCTCGTCTGTCCCTCTTCCAGGCTGTGCATCTGAAGACACCTCCGAAGAGCCAGATTTCATCCTTTCTCTAATATTTTCCTGCAATTTCTCTCTTCTAGGTGTATAGGCATTATCAAGATGCGTCTCTTCAGCTTCCTCCGCGCTTGTTTCGACCCTCCACCCGAAGACATCCCCGAGGTGCCGAATTTCACGGCACGTCCCCGGTAGATTCCTCTCCCCTTCTCGTCCCTTCATCTTTCTTTTAATATTTTTCTGGAATTTCTCTTTTCAGGGCACGTCGGACTGATTGAGAGGCGCTTCTACTGGACCTGCGGAACTCTCGATGCCGAAGGACGCAGCCAGGATTCGGGCGCCAGGGTGAATTTAATATTTCGGCGAGGGGTCGCGTTTTCCCTTTGCCGAGGACCCTCGTAAAACCAGACCATAAACCTCGGCCGACCGGAGGTCGAAGGACACGAGGTGGTACGACCGTGGGACTCTCGTAAAAAGCTCCTTCGGGCTTCGCCGACGTCCTTCCGGGATCTCCTCCTTGATCGGCTCGATTTCCCCAGGATTCCCGGAAGCCTCGTTAAGCCTTCCTCGAATCGAGGTCGCCTTCGATCTATCCTCCCGCGGATCATAAAACGTTATAAATAATTATAAAAAATCGCCCCCCCAAGAAATTTATCATCTTTCTTAAACCTTACGATTTTATCCTTAGCTGGGAAAACGATCGCAATGAGCGAAAGTTCACTGAAGCGATCAAAAATACAAAATGTAATCTATTGTTAATATTTAGAAAAGAAAAATTCCGCATTATATTCTTATTTTTTCTCTATGTGTTCTTATGAGATGCGCTATTATGGTTTGATCCTTGCGGGAGGAGAAATGATCGAAACGGTCGATTCATTAGAGGGATCCATCGATCTCCCACGAGCCGGTGTCAGAGGTCGGGCCGCAACTGCGTTTTCCGCGTAACGGCGGCCCATAAATGGATTTACGCCGCGTCCGTGAGAACGTTGCGTTATTTCGGTGCACGCCTGGCGAGGGTCGTAAAGCCCCCGGTGTCTAGTCAAGACATAACCCCCCGACCCCTGACCCCCGTTCATCAGCTATCTCATCGAGTCGCTCGTTCGTCATCCCCTATCACGATTTAAGTGACCAGTCATTTTTCCTCCTCCGTAATTTACCATTCGACCTCGGAATTTCAGCGATCTTCTCGATTTCTCTCCCTTCCGCCAATAAAAAAAATCCGCAAAAAAAAAAAATCTTTCGCAAACTGCGGTTATAAATGTTATTTACTAATTTGGAAGGAAAGTAAGAAGCGACGTCGACCAATGCGGACTTCTCGAATGGATTCTGAAAACACCAGGGTTCCCAGAGACTGCAGCACGGTGCATCAGAGATGCATCTTTGAATTACGGCCCGCACTCTTGGGCGCAACTTTATCGACTATTTAACTGGAGCTTTGCGTTTTGCACGTACTTCCTTCTTTTCAAAGACCTCGATGAATGGATGGCCGGCACGTCTCTTGCGCAGCTTTCGAAGCGATCCCACCAGTGAAGGAAAAGAAATATATAAAAATTAGATAACACTGATTATCATAGACGTATAATTTTTTTTTCACGAAAGGGCAACCTGCAGAAGCTATTCCACCGGAGGAGAGCGGAGTCGAGTGAGGTAGAGCCTGCGAAATAATAATTTCTGGATTTGGAAAAAGGGACCGAAGGGTGTCGCGCTGCTCATCGATCGGGTAGGACGAAGAGGGTGAGAACGGCGAGAAAAAATAAAACCGAACAAAAGAAGGGGAAAAAAGGCTCAACCAACGGCGAGAATAGTTGGTCGACGAGCTTTGGCGGCACGAAACAAAACCAGCCCGAGGGGAAATTTTCGATCGCGCCATCCCTGTGAAATTTTAACGCGCCTCGAAGCCCCGACGATGACAGGATTTTGACGGCGCGTTGCGCTCTTTGTAACCCAATGTAACGGAGAATGCAGCCCCTCTCTTTCCCTATCTCACTCGCTCTCGTTCTCTCTCCCTGTGGCCGGCTGTCGACTGCATATGTTGCACCGACGGATGCAGCGATGTGCAGCGAGCACGGTCGACGAATGCGAATGCGTTATGCCTGGACGAGAGATGCATCGAGGAAGAGAGGGAAACAGGATGCGAAGTGTCGCGAAAGGCTTTAAGACCTGTGATAAGCGAAAAAGATGGCGGTGATAACAGGCTGAAGTCGCGCCTCTAAATCTCTTCCGACGAAAAGAGTGAATCGTAAAAAATCGAGATAATAATTGTTGGATGAGAAATATCGAGGATGAAATATGCCGGTGATAACGAATGATATTAATTCCAGTCGTGCCTGTGAGACCTTTTTGGCAAAATAAATTAATGATTAAAATCGAGAAAGGTCACGAAACGTGTGGTACATGAAAAGGATGGAAACAGCTGATATCGAGAGGTGAACAGCATGGTTACAATTTTTCGGACCGAAAGAGGTAGCGAAATAAAATCCTGCAAAAATCGACGAACTTTGTGGTGGTAGAAATTGATAAAGAGATTCTCGAGAAATCTGGACAGGGGACTTTCTCCGGATTTTCCAAGCGACCCACGTCGCTGGAAACGGCCTCATCGATCGCCCCGTCAATTGGAACTATAAACGTCCGTCTGAATCGCCTCGTCCGACGTGACCGTAAAGGGGTCCGAAAAAGCTCGTGCTGTAAGGCGTAGAGAAAAACAGGTGTACATAGAAGTATACAACGAAAGCTAATTTCGAGTACGCCCCCGCTTTCTCGAGAAAGCTTTTCCTCGATCCTTGAGACGGCGCAAAGACCGCGTAAATTATCTCCCTCAGATATTGGACATCGATATTTTTATTTCCCAGCTCAATCGCCGGTTTCTTTTCCTCCCTGATCTTCTTCTGGAAGAACTGCGGAAGACAAAGGGTGACTTTCTTGACGAAAATGTGCTACGAGCTGAATGTCAAAGACTGCGCCGGAAGTACGTAGCTCGATCCTCGCTAATTGGACCGGAAATAGGTCTCGGCTCGATTTTAAGAGCACTTTCTTCGCCCCCAGTCGATCAGGTCTCTTTCATCGACTCCAAGATTTCTGAGGAGGGATCGGCAACTAATTAGGACAACTCGTGGACAGGAAAGTTGTCTAACAACCGGCCCTCCTCACAATGGAGTAACGACCGGCGACATTACCGAAGTTCGGCAATTCGTGGTCTGGGCTATTCGGACCGAGCAGTCATTTTTGGCATTAACTCGGCCACCTCCACGTGCATTGCGCCCAGAGACAATTCCCCGGCCATCCTGCAGGGGATATCCGCATATTATTTCATAAACTAGGAGATCAAACCGGCTAGAAAATGCCATCGCATTGGTTACCCAGGTCGGTGACTTTGTGCCGTTGAAATCGAATTTCACCGCCATCTCCGGACTTCTTGTGCCCGGTAATTGGAGCACTTACAGTCCAATCTCATTAATCTCGTTTCGATCGCCCATGGGAACTTGAAGAACCGCGAGACAACCGGTCGCCTCTTCCGTGGAGTTCCGAGGAGTTCGAAGATGTAAAAATAATCCCGAGAGGAATCTTGTCCTTCTTGAAGACTCCCATCGTCAGAGACAATGCCGATAAGCATCTCGATAATTCGAAAACTAGTCCGAGAAAAAACCACGCCAAGCGAGGAAAGACGTGGAATAAAGCTCGATGAAATATTCATTCTTCATTCAATTAATCTTGATTTTCAAGACGCGACTGCGTCTCCGACAAATGCACGAACCTCTCCCTTGAGACTCTTTACTACCGTCATGCCTCTTCCAGGCATTGATTTCTCTATAAACAGCCAGTGCTGGTCTGAAAATCTTAACTTCACTTTTGGTATTAATTCATCTTTCCGAATTCTCCCAAGAACACGTGAAATGAAGGTTAATAAAATAATAGTTCCTCAGTTAGACCTGCGCGGATGCGTCTCCAACAAATACACGAGCCTCTCCCTAGTGCCGCGGCTCTTTACTACAGGCATGCCTCTTCGCGGCATCTATTTTCCTATAAACGGTCATTCCTGCGTTAAAACGTTAATTTCACAAATTCGTTCTTACACACGGTACATATCATTGTTCTTCCAGGATCCTCGAACCGTGTCATCCGTGTGGACGCATCCTCGCATACGATGGGGACATTCGACGTGCCGCATAATGAATGGACTGCGCCATGACGGTACGCGCTATCGTAATTGATTGTAGCGCCATTGCGGTTTGGCACCCGGTGCCCGGAAGTGTTCACAATTACTACAATGGGAACGGCCGAAGTTAACGATTAAATATTCATTTCCGGGGGCGCCGGTCCTCCCGAAAATCGGAGCTTTTGGAATGGCGATGAAATTCGAAGAAAGGGTTGAAATCGCGGACCCTTTGCGGCTCGCATGGGAAGATTTCGAGCCGAGACGAGAGGGCCTCGATTGGACGTGTACGTGACTGCGTTTCCGGCGCGGTTTCCCCGCTCATTAGGCGAGCCGCGATTTATTTCGCGGGCCTGTTCCTTCTCTGCGAAATAAAAGGGGCAACCGAGCAAAGGAGGACGCGGAACGGGCGCAAAGGCGGTCGAAGAACGGCCCAGGGTGGGAGCTTTAACGCGTCTTTAAGAAGAGACCCTGAGGAGCCTTTCAAGCCTCGTAGACTTCCTTAAAAAGAAGAAGGAAACAATTCTGGACAATCGCCTGGACTTTCCCGGAATATTTCCCTCCTTCTGGGGAGCGACAAAATGGTTCAAGTTCATGACTAAGTGACCCTGCGCTAAGTATTACGGAATTATATTTTAGTAAAGTCGGAGTATCTCTCTCAAGCTTGATTTACTTGGGTCGACTTCACGGGGCTCCTTCTCGTCCACAGATTAAACGCGGTCCCAGGCAAACTCTATTTTCCTGGCAAACTTTCCGCAATATCCGGCCCCCTTTTTCCGCCGACATAAACCGCGAATCGTGCCTAATCGTCACGCGAGCGTATCGGCCGCTTTACACCAGGCACAGATCGTTTTTTATGGAAACCTGCAGGACCACCGTAATAAAGTTTATGTCCGCTCTCGCGGGGCATACGAGCTGGAAAAAGAGGAGAACCGACCTGTATCATCCCCTTGCAGGTTTAAAAGGCCATGCCAGTGGATGGCGATAACACAATGGCGAGGAAACGTACACATAGATGTATAGAAAGGTGAATTTCAGACCGAAATATTACCACGCGATGATTCCCGTCTATAAAAGACATTTAATTAGAAAAGAAAACATAAGCAACGATATGATTTTCAGGAGAGTCCGATCGGCTGATCAGTTAACGTCGTCGACTCATTTTAGGCCCTCCTCGGATATGGACCTACAAAGAGGCATATTTTATGCCAAAACATTGCAAGTCGGTGATTACTAGTCATATTAGGTCCTATTAGATAAATAAAATGATAATTAGCGCTATGAGTCTCAGGAGAGTCTCATCAGCTGACCACCGCAACGTCATCGGCTCGTCTTACGCCCTCTTCGCGCCCACTTGGCATGATGCTCTCATGAAAATATGTATTGCACTTTCCGTCAGGGTTTGCGCCCGACATTCTCCGATAAGTAGATCGGAAATCGATAGGGGATAGCTTTATTGCTCGTCAACCACCTCGAGAGCTTTATCCGAGGGAGGCGCATCGATTCCCTTTGCGAAGCCTTAATTACCCAAAAAGGCTGATCTTTAACTCGCTGTCCGCTATCACCTGGCATGATAAGAGGGACCCCGAAGAAGAGGGTCCCTACGTTTTTCAATCCCCCCAAGATGGCGTAAAAATGGAAGGGAGCGACTACTTAAAAAGAAAGGGGGGCAAAGGAAGTAACCACATGCGCTGCACTTCGGTAATACAAGGATTGCGGATATGCAAGGCCGTAAAATGCGGCCCCGGGCAAACAAATGGTACCGACATAAAATCCAACATAAAAATGCGGTCTGCAAGCTTCGCCCCTCCCCCGCGGAAGTGCACGGTCTCCTGGGTATGTATTATTTAGAGTTAGTCGGATGCTTTCGGGAAATACGAAGCTTCTCTACTCCTTATGCCGTACGTTGCTCACCTGGTGACATTAACACCGCAGACTAGCTTTCATTTTCCGCATATGTAAACCATTAAGGCATCGGGGCATTCCTCTAGCTCTCGTTTGACGATCCGTATGAGGATCGTTTCAAACCTCCTGCGATTTTTCAAATGAATTTCCCTTGTCGTATAAAAAAATCAGACTGGATCTTCGCGTGACTTTGTGATACTCCTTTGCACCCGCGGAAACGCGGTTTTTAATGCCCCCTTATTCTTAATGTGTATTATTTGAATACTAATAAAGGGGAAAAACCTCCGCCGGTTGTCCTGGAATTTTGCGAGTGAATTATTCTAATCGTACGAAAGAGTTCAATTTGATTATCACGTGATTTAATGGGAAATCACTGAGGAAATGCAGTTATCACAGGGTCGCTTGATTCTCCAAATTAATGTGTATTATTTAAAAATGAGAGAATGGGGAAAAAAACCTGATTATGATGTGAAGGATTTATCACTCGGCGCCCCGGGGACCGTGCACATTCATTTCGATTTATATCAACATCGGGTATTTAATAGCTCCCATAAATGCCCAGGACCGGACGAGCTCCACTGTAAAGACAAGCCGGCGTTGGCTGGATGCATATTTCATTTTTAATTCCGGAAATGGTCCCGGCGTTCCGCTTTTTGTCGCCCCCGCGATTGGTGTCGCGCCGAAGCGCGGGGATGACACCGGAAGCGACTCGCCGTTCTATCTGCCCTCGAAAACTTCCACCTGAAACGGAAACTTCGTGGATTTCTCAGTTTCCGGGGTCCCAGTTCTTAATACGCGCTTCGGGCTGACGGACGAAACGAATTACAAGTTTCCGTGCGGTCGTCGCACCGAACTTGCAAACCTCTCCAGTTGGACGCGAAGAAACGCAACTTCGGATGGTGTCCTTCAGGAGATGATAATTCTAGAGTTTCCGACCTCAATGATGCAGATGAAGACCTTTTACTTAACTAACTTTCCAAGCCATTTCGTGTTTTTCTCCTCTTCATCCTTGTAAGGAAAGGAGGAGTCTATCATGGCGTCGTAGCTCCTTCCAATATATATCCGATATATATTTTTTTTCACTGAAAAGAACGCAAAGATAAACAATAGGGCACATATCATTCCGTGGGCAAAAGCCGCTTTATATTCTTGCATTTATTTTTCTTGGGTTTTCGTTGTGTATCCAATTTTAAGGAATTCTTTTTGTACTTGCCCGAGACATCCGCTGCAGTCGAAGATACAACGAGACGTTGGCGTCAGAATTAATTACTATGTATAGAGAATAGTTTTAGGTAATATAGGATTAACTCATCCCTGTGATAACAAACATCCTTTCAAATCTCTTACCAACAAGTCCTACAAGTCCCGCGGTGATGATCTACCCATGACGACTTGAAAAAAAAAAAAATGGATTCTGTTGTGATCCACCTAACCTGGAAAGGGGAGCAAAAGAACAAGCAACCGGATTCCCAAGCGCGGTCTAATTCATTTCATTCCTGAAAGAAAATTGTCGCAATCACGGACTTCCGGGAGTACCTTTCCAGACTAAAATTAATTACTCACGGCAATCTAGAGGGTCCTTATTAAAGAAATTCCATGGCTCCGGTGAAATTGATTTTGTAAGAATCAGAGGTGCATCCCATTAATATCAGACGGAAGTGATTTTGCGAAAAGAATTTTATGACCAAAATTGGATTTAAAGAATTTGGAATATTAGACGCAGAGATGAGGAGTATCCTTAAGTTGGGTCGCTAATGGGGGATACAGGTGGCAAGTGCGCGAGCCGCCCGCATTCTTTACCGAGGGCAGCACAGAACGCGATCGCGTGACCCAGGCCGTGAGCCAGAGATGAGATGGGAGATTGCTCACGGGCAGGATCGTGCGATCGCATCCTGTGCTGCCCTCTGGTTTCGTACTTTAGCTTTCATCATCATACCATCAAAAGCGAGCAGTGTGGGTAAGCGTAGGTAAGCCACCACCGTCAACTGCCGCATGGTATTACCATCACGAGTACGTGAGCCGCCAACGGCGACTGGTAGATGGTATCGCCATCGTGAGTGCGCGAGCTCCTATCAGAAATTCGTTTCGCCGCCCTTGGGGGCAAAAAACGGTGAAAGCTAACGTACGAAACCAGAGGGCAGCACAGGACGCGATCGCACGATCCTGCCCGTGAGCAATCTCTCAACTCATCTCTGCTCATCTCTGGTGACCAATTTCTCAACTCATGTCGGGTTCAAAAAGTCAATTTGGCACTACTTGATACTGATTATTAGAACAAAAGTGAACAAAACCGGGTGAAAGGGAAAGTGCAACAGGATTGCAAACAATATTAGCAGGTGGTAAGATGAAGGGCTACGTATTTTTTAACATCGCGTGTTTGGCGGTGTACGTCAGTATAAGTGGAGTAATTGGTTTCACAAACGTGTATCCAAAACTCAAGAATTATCCTGTGAGAAAAGGAGAGGATCCGGGAAATCCTCTTTTCCTGACACCCTTAATCCAAGCTGGAAAGATAGAGGATGCTAGGAAACAGGCAGCAGTTCAGCATAAAGAGATGCTCGATGTCAACAGCTATGCTGGATATTTTACGGTTAACAAGGAGTACGACTCTAACATGTTTTTCTGGTTCTTCCCTGCAAAGGTTAGCATTCTTTCCAGGTTAATACTTTATGATGTGTGGTTTCATGGTCCAACGATTAGCATGTATTTTATTATTTAGATTAATCCTAAGAACGCGCCGGTGGTTTTGTGGCTGCAAGGCGGACCTGGCGCTACCTCAATGTTTGGTCTGTTCATGGAGAACGGGCCTTTCCAAGTGACACAGAACAAAACTCTGCGGATGAGGAAATATTCGTGGCATATATCTCATAATATAATCTTCTTAGACAACCCGGTTGGTACTGGTTTCAGTTTTACAAAGAACGACAAGGGTTACGCCACCAACGAGACTCACGTCGGCAGAGACGTTTACCATGCCCTGCAGCAGTTCTTTGAACTATTTCCTGAACTGCAAGAAAATGCATTCTTTGTTACGGGAGAGTCGTATGCAGGGAAATATGTTCCTGCGGTATCCCATGCTATCAAAGATTATAATATCAAAGCCAAATTGAAGATAAACCTGCAAGGTCTATCCATCGGGAATGGTCTTACCGACCCTGAAAATCAGCTGGTTTATAGTGATTACTTGTATCAAATTGGACTTATCGATGCAAATGCAAAAAACATCTTTAAACAATACGAAAAGCAAGGAGTAGAACTGATTCAAAAGAAGAAGTTTAATGAAGCCTTTGAAATCTTCGATAAACTAATTAACGGGGATTTGAGTGCCCCGTCGCTTTTCAAGAACTTAACTGGGTTTACTTATTATTTCAATTACTTGCACTCGCATGACGACAATGCAAGCGATTGGATGTCAGAGTGGATTCAGAGGTCAGACGTTAGGAAAGCTATTCATGTAGGCAATTGTTCATTCCATACAGAAGATACTACTGTAGAGGAACACCTTAAATCCGACGTCATGAAGTCTTTGGCGATCCTTATCACTGATCTCACTCAACACTACAGAGTTCTTTTATATAATGGTCAACTTGACATAATCGTCGCATACCCCCTGACTGAGAACTATTTACAACATTTATCATGGTCAGGGGCAGCAAAATATAAAACTGCACCACGTAAACAGTGGTGGGTCGACGGTGAATTGGCAGGTTTCACAAAAACCGTGGACAATTTAACCGAAGTTCTTGTACGTAATGCTGGCCACATGGTTCCTGCCGATCAGCCACGTTGGGCTCTTGATCTTATCACTCGTTTTACACATAATAAGCCATTCTAATTCTAATATAAATTGGCAATGGAATTATTTTATTTTTAAAGGCACCAAAGATTCCTAAACCATGTTAACGAATTATTGATGAACCAGAAGACAATGTAGTGATACTTATACGAAGATAATATCATCCCACAACTTGCATTACTAGATTGTACATTGAACATTGATAAATACTGACCTCTTGTTAAATCATAGCAGACGCCTGGCGCTATCTGTCCAATAAAATGAACCGAACAAACTGTTGCAATTTATATATATGATGTGATAATACTGAAGTGTATACAATCAATAAATTTATTCTTTTTGTACAATGATAACGAAGCTTGATACCAAATGATTGACTTTCCCGTTTCGACACAATAATTCATTGTATTAATATAGCAGGGATCATAATACGTTAGCACAGCCTTACATAAATTACTAATAGCTTGGCTAAAAATCCAATTAGGGATTATTAATTATATGTAACCTATTAGTCTAAGTATGGTAGTAAAAACTGGTCGACAATGGACACGTTCTTGTGCCATTCAAAGTGAGGTATTCCAGGCACTGTATGCAGTTTGAGTTTCCCTGCCTTATCTAAGGTTTTCAATCCTATAGAGTCCTTCAGATAAATCGGTCTATTGTACATTTCGATAACTGTCTCATTTCCATCGTAATATCCAAATTGACTGCTCTGCCAAGGACTGATCACTCCGTCATCAGGACCCCCGATAAGCACCATTTTTTTTAACTTTGTAAGACCATCTTTGAAGGTGGTGCCATTTTGGCAATGCTCGTCATTGTTAACAAATGGAAGAAATCTACTATACGTATAGTAGAGATCCTGTGTAACAAAATATACCAAATAATTAAATAAACCCATTGAGGTAGTTAACCTAACATAAATGATCACCTGATGATGAGGATCGTTCCAGTAATTCCCGACACTGGTTAATTGGCCCACCTTCGAGTAAAACAATTCATAGGCAGTTTCACAAAACAAATCCGGGAAAAATAGGTGCAAGAAATGCGCTGTGGAAGAAAGAATCATAAGATACAGAGAATTAAATGGAAAGAACGTTGAAATTAAAAATAGAATCCATACTTCCATACTGCCCAGCTTGCGGTGCACTCAAAGAAATGAAGTTCCGCACGTTATGCTGGGGGAATCTTTGCAGAATGGCTCGGGCTATCAGACCGCCTTGACTGTACCCTATCAGATGGATTCCCTCTGGAAAGGCAGCACTGATTGCCAAGACATCCTGCCCAATTTCTTCCACTTGTCTCCACATCGGATCCAGACTGCTCCATCCTGCATACCTCACTGTGTTATACAATGGAGTGTCCGGATGCATCTGCAAGATCGCTAGCTTTACATTTTCAGTTATCGAATAACTTTTTGGCCAAAATTGAAATTATGTGCTTTTCAGTATTTTTTTATTTTTACCGCCAAGTGACACGCAAGCGTACTGGACGAACATGTCGAACAAAGGCAGGCTGCTCACCTTTTGTATACGATCACTGATTAATTCCATGCTGGAACCCCCGGTGAGAATTCCATGGATAACAACCACGGCTCGATATGTTGTAACCACATCGCAAGTTATGCTCAGGATCGTCAGAATAATTAGAAAATACGTTCCTTTATCGCCTGTCATCTTCGCATCATGATCGAGCCTTCTACGCTACTGTACGCTACTGATCGTGACACTGTATATAGTAGTGAATTGGTTGCCATGGACAACCGTGCGCGCCGCCATCTTACAGATCCACGAGGAACTGCATGCACTTTTACCACAGAAGGTACGACAGTATTAAAATATTTTCTTACCAACGGCAGCAAGTGATCTACTTTCCCCATCGTCGGAAAGTTACTCCCTCGAGTTACAGTCATTCATTGCAGATAACAGCGAAAACGGTCAGCAAATCTCCGACATCGAGTTCATTTCCAACGGAAGCCCAACATCCCGACAGGCCGCCTGCTGGAATCCTCCAGTGAAGAACGCAATTTCGCGTGATTGGGATCAAGGTAAGGAACCTTTGTCAAATCAGGATATTTATTAACCCTTTCGTGCTGCAGGGGAGAGTAAAGTGGAGCAGAAAAGCCCTGAAAACACGCAATATTCGGCGAGAACGACTGGAGGAAATCTTTCAAGATGGCGGCGGCATGCGTTCAGCGTTTATCCCGTGAACGAGCATATCCTTCGTTTTACGAGTTGCACCATCGTTCCAGAAAAGAAACGCAAGTCGTGATTTGAAGAAAGTCCACTGGGTCACGTATATAAACCAGCGTAGGACCTCGTCGAGGTTTTTCGTGCCAACGGGAGTCGTCTTCTTGCCGGGGCGAAGCGGGACAACCGATCCAATTTCAGCCCTCGGCCGGCCAATATGGCGGAGGTCTGCAAAAAACGATAGATACGGCGCAGCTCCGAGGTGCACGAGGCCGGGGGCGGGCCTTTTTTGCGTTTAATCAAGGATATTCGTGGTCGGGTGGGTCGTCCCGCTCTCGTACTCGTATTTCGGACGAGCCGGACAAGTAAGTCGCGCTCTTCCTCGGCGTGGAACGAAGGAGGGCGGATATCTCACCCTCTTCCCTGGGAAACACTCGTGGTTCTCATCTCTGTAATGGTCCGGCAACGAGTTAGCTACCCTCGCCGAGACGGGCCAAAATAAAACCCGGCCCACCGTGAAGATTCGCCAAGAAGCGGGAACCCGAAGAAGCCGCTCCGCCAGGACTGCATCGACGGATTTCGAGAAACGAGAAAAAAGAAGTTGCATCTTGATTTAAAACGAGCTAGTGATAAGACCCGTGATCCGAAAATCGCTTACGCATAATAAACATTCCACGGCGGCGATCACAGGTCGTCGTCAATCGGTACGCAAAAAAAAAAAGAAAATTGGTTGACCCAAAGAAATATGCACGTAAGAAACATAATTGTCTCTTGCAGTTACATGTGATTAATATGTCAATATATGTATATATATTTGTTTCAGTCAACTAATCTTTTCTCTCAGTGTAGGGTATAGATAATTAAGTAATGGCGTAGTTAATGTACGTTTTGAAAAATTTTTTGGTATCGGTGTGCCGGGGCAACCCTTCCTGGACGCCCTTGCGAAGCGTGCCGCATCTCCCAGGCGGTTTCCCGGAAAAAGGGTTTCCCGACACAAGGGTCGAAGTTCGCCGAGAGGACGAAGGGGTTGACGGGGATGGCTTGGGAAAGGAGCGGAGTGCGAGAGAGGCCACGGCGTCGGAAAACGGGCGAGAGATTAGCGTTAATTACAGAGTCGAGCCCGCGGCGGGGTTAGGACGAGGCGAGTATTTGTCACTCGACGCCGCTCGGCTCTCCCGGCGCTCCTTGCTGAATATTAATAACCCACCCTCCGACCGATGAATTGCACGGCAGACAACGCTACTCATTAGGCGACAACGTTGATTTCATCA
The DNA here is from genome assembly GCF_000612105.2 of Orussus abietinus. NCBI lineage: Eukaryota > Metazoa > Arthropoda > Insecta > Hymenoptera > Orussidae > Orussus > Orussus abietinus. The sequence continues at coordinate 1,117,423 of NW_019396002.1, forward strand.
TGCCAACGAGCGCCGCGACCGCGCGGCCCGAAGAGGAGCAAGAAAAATTGCTGTCGTTGGGAGCCGGTCGATGCCAAAATGGTAACCAAGCCTGCGAATGTCTTCAAGATTCGTCCCATCGAAGGATTCTGACGAAGAAACAACAAAGCCGAAGAAAGTGTTCTCTTGTGTGTGAGTGTATGAGTGTAAATCAACAACTAAGAAGATGAATACTCGACCAAGACAACAAGGTGGACCATCCTCAAAGAATTATCAGCCTTTTCGCGATTCAAACGTCGAGATATCGGCCTCAGGGTAGGCGGTCGATGTCGACTTTCCTGGAAATTGCATAAAAATCTTCAACGGGAGTTGCCATCACGACCTCCCGGTGTATGGGTGCGCCTTAACCGACCGACGACGCGTCCCTCGATGGCGCGGTCCCTCGGCGGCGGTCCCATCCCGACCAGCGAATGCTCGGATATTCAAAGTCGGGAATAGTTTATTCATGGCCGGTCGGAACTTAGAAAGATATTGGAACCGGCCTGGTGAGGCGATATTGGTCGGGCGGAAGTGTCCCCTCGGGAAACGGGAAACGGGGAAAACGGGAAGAGCGTCTCCCGATCCGATAAAGCGAGGAGGCGGCCTCCCTCCCGCGGCCCGTCCTTTCCCGCCGCGGCGTGACACTCGCCTCGCCAATAAAATTCAAATAAACTCCGCTCTGCATACCGAATTACCGCAGCCTCCATTACGGTGCACAGGGACCGACAGGAGGCTGCGTCGAGGTCGCACAGAACCCTTCGGGTTCGCCCTTATACCTCTCTTCGGGTTCGCCCGAGCCATGTTCTTCGCATTCGCCTGCGTCTCGCTCTTCGGGTTTGCTCGCCGAACTTTCATCTGGTTCCTCGAGGGAAGGTCAGCTGGACGTTCCCAGCAACGCCCCAGATTTCGACATTACTCAAGGCGGATCAACCTGCCAGCCTCGGGACGGACCATTGTTCGCCCCTGCCAGCCCGATTCGCCGGCCTTGGTTGGACCCACGTCGATACCGAGCCCTGGCACCCTGAAGACGATGCCGAAGAAGCCTCCCCTAGTGGATATAATTTCAAGCAATGGAAACAGGGAGAAAGGACACGCTAAAAATCAAGACACTTCATTAAGGTAACAAGAAATCCTTCGCCATGAAGAGTGCTCACCGACTTCTTCTCGCGATCCTTGAAGAGGGGACATCTTTGCATTGTGACTCATTACTTTACCTGCACTGTCCAGACAAACGTAGGTAAGGACAATTATAAGGGGCATGAAAACCACGTTCACTCGAAAGCTCTGCCAGGCTTGAGAGTGTAAAGACGAGCTCGAAAGGGTCGGGTTTCCTCGCGTTAAACGATCGCTGGAACCCCGTGCCCTATCGGATCGTCTACTCCCCGACTATTAGTATAATCGCAGGAGGGTGCACGACCCTATGACTCTGGACCTACCCCCTGTAGTACGCTTTAATTCTTGCCACTCCCCTGTGCGCTTTACTTAACTCCTTGCGCGCACCTACCCCTCAAGCGTCAAGTGCCAAGGCGACTCGAAATGGACGTTCACTTCCGACATTTCCGCACCCCTTTCAAAATCCACCCCAAATTCTTCCCCCTAACCATCCTACAAAAATTATGCACTACTCCGTAACCTAGAGTAACTGAATATAACATTTACATCCCTTTCACCACGTAAAGTGTCTCCGAGATCTGGGAAAAATGAAAGGGGTGTTTTTTTTTCTTTTTCGTGAAACACCCTAAATATCAAACCCCATGATTGTTGACGAACCGCTTCTTATGGCCCGCAAAGAACAAACTACCCCCTCTGTGCAACGTTACACCGCGTGTCTAATTGATCGTTAGGGGGGTTGGCAACCCCCATTGCAGGGATGCATGGGGGTGACTTGGCACCTCGGTCCACGTTCCGGGTGCACCTGATTTCACACTTGTTCGTTCTCTTGCTACCCCGACGTCTCCATTAATAAACAGCTGCAATTTTCCGTCCCATTGTGGGCCGCCCTCGGGGGACGTCGAGTCGATATAAATCGTGCCGATTCTGGAAAATGGCGGACCTCTCGCTGATATTCGACATTTCGGAGCCCCGTTTTATCGCCGGGCCTGGAACGCGTCCCCTAAGGCGCGTATCGAAACTGTCGAGGAAACATATCGAAATGAATACGTATTAATTCAGGGATGGGAGCCGGTGGCGAATTGAAACTGCGACGACACTAGTTTGTATTCACATGGAGGGATTTTCCCCGAAATCCAAAATGAAGCCGAAATATCAATCCACCCTTTACCCCATTATTCACCTTGCTCACGTAATTCCCATTCTCTGATAACAGGGATTAATTAGATCCCGTCATAAATTCTGGAATAATTTTTTTTTCAATTATGAACATACGCGTTAGGCCTTCATTTGTCAGTGTGGAATCGATTTTGGTGATTTTGGAGGAAATTGGCATCGATAAGTCGCGATAAGCGATCATTCTTATCATCGTAGGTGGACGCGAATGGAGCCGGACGGTCATCCGGTCAATTTGGAGCGGACATCCGAAATTGGCCGTGTAAATCGTGCGTAATTCATGCGTAATCCGTGCGTAATCCGTGCCACGTGTCAGGATTGGTGGAGGCGCCAGCCGACAACTCCAGCCCGCGAAACCCGTCTGGAGGCCCTAGGGTTGGTCCTGGGGTCCCTAGAACCCGGACTCGCAGCGGCCGTTCGTTACTTCTCATTCAATTCCAATTTGTCCGGCTCGCCGGGATTAGAAAGTGGCTTGAAAGCGATGCTAATTCGCGCTCGCTTCTGGTTTCTAATTTGCGATTTCCCCGGGCGCGCTCTTGGCCCTCTCCTCCCTTCTTCCGGCGCCCATTACCATAACCGAGGACGACAAGCCGAGGGCCGCGATTGGCCGGCTAGGGAATTTTTTTAAAATTACCTTTATCCCTCTCAAATTAAATCTAAAATACTCCCACTCCTCGTTTATATTCAATAATTAATATTATAACGATCCCTGTAGATCAATTCAAGTCTTCACCCTGAGGAGCATCCTGAAAATTGTTAAGAATTTTTATTTACACTAATATTATTTATTATCATCGTGCTGAGTACGTCTTCGTTTAATCTCGCATGGGATATTATTAATCGGGTGTGGTTGATTATAATTCATAATAGTTCATTCCCAGTTTGTAAGCGCGGCTAGGATCCATCGATCAGCTGATCGTCCTTTTGCGGCCAAGGATCGGCAAAAAGGACATCGAGTGCCGCTCACGACTCGACATATGGCCGACGAAATTGCCGTTGGGGTGGAAGTAACAATATTTACCGAAGGACCAGCCCGACCCCCGGTGTTTTGTTAAGACTGCACCGCACCGCCGCCTCGGGCGCCGGGGTGTCACTTTACCCCCGTAATCCCTCGTAATGCTCTTTAGCGATCCCGAGCCGCGAAGTAATAAACTCCCGGTCCTCTTTCGGGGATCGGCAGTCCCGATTTTCGCGGGGTTCCCGAGGGTTCCTCCCGATTACTCCCGCCGATTGCCGGCCGCGTTTTAATCGACGTGCCGACGCATTTGGGTAATGCGCCAAATTGCTCAGCTGCGGTTCCGATGGACGGATACGTTCGCGAAGTGCGGATCGAGGGAGTTCCTTTTGGGTAGAGCATAATTGTGTTGATTGAGCCATAAGAAAGGAGAGGAGCTTTTCTTAAATTCAGACGAGGGACTCTGGACCACGTCGCAATGGATTCTTCGGCATGGTGAACGGAGTTACTCCAGATATAGGTACTTATACGAGGTTGTATGTGTATTTGGCGCGAAACTCTACCGAGCTTCTTTTGTTTAGAGAGTAATTACGCCTGTTGATCCACGGAAAAGGAGTGGAGCTACCGAATTCAATTTGATGTGGGATTATGGCCAATGTATTGAAGATGTGTTCTCCAGCTTGGACTCTTGGCGAACGGAGTCGCTCCATGTATTCGTACCTAGACGAGCTTATATACGTGTTTGGCGCGAAACTCTGCCTTATTCCTTTCTAGGAGAGATGAATTACGCCTATTGATCCGTAGGAAAGGACTGTAACCACTGTCGAATTCGGTCGTGTGAGGGATCCTGGTTCACGTCTCAACGAAACGTTCTCCAACTTATAAACTTGGTGAACGGAGTCGCTCCATGTATTCGTACCTAGACGAGCTTATATACATATTTGGTGCGAAACTCTGCCTGGTTCCTTTCTAGAAGAGATGAATTACATCGATTGATCCGTAGGAAAAAAGCATAACCACTGTCGAATTCTGTCGTGCGAGGGATCCTGGTTCACGTCTCAACGAAGCGTTCTCCAACTTATAAACTTGGTGAACGGAGTCGCTCCATGTATTCCTACCTAGATGAGCTTATATACGTATTTGGTGCGAAACTCTGCCTGGTTCCTTTCTAGGAGAGACGAATTACGCCGATTGACCCGCAGGAAAGGAGCATAACCACTGTCGAATTCGGTCGTACGAAAGATCCTGGATCGCGTTCTCCAGCTTGGATTCTGAGTCTCTCCGGAGCCGCGGAGAGCCGCGCAAAGATTTGCGGGAAACGCAAGCGAGGAAGAGGGCGTGGGAACGTCCAAGAGACTCGGGACTCGGATAGCGCTGACTTGCGACCGGCCCGGTAATTGCCGTAATTGTGCCGAGTGATTCACACATCAGGATCCACGAGCGGTGTGTGCGAGGACACGCTCGGCGCATTCGCGTAGGTACCTCTGAGCTCGGTCGCTCGCTCGCACACACATAGGGACGCATCTGCGCGGGATTTCGGAAACAATTGCCGACAATTCTCGCCACTTGACTCGCGGCCAGCGATTGACGTGAGAATCCGCTTAGTGGCCGTAACTTCGCCGCGGAGAGTATGAGGTCATCTTCATTAAATCGTTCTCCGCTTAATGACTGATCTAATTTTTTTTCCTTCCCTCTTTTTCTCAAACCCCCCAGCCCTCCATTTTCGCCGCATCGATTCTGCCCGATAAACGACCCTGTGTGTGCCACACACACGAAGGCTACCACATGCCGTAGAAAATGAAAAATTGAAGTATTTCGCCAAAATTACGAATCTTAAGGGGGTAGTTAAAAGGTAAAGTAGAACACTAAGGGATTCTACTCAGGGGATAGTTTCCAAAAAACGTTCATTTCCGGTGCATCCTTGGCTTCGAAACCTGCAGGACCTCCAAGCAAAATTTTGCAGTTCGCGCTTTAATCCTTCGTAATTAAATATTGGGAAGGAAGGAACTACCCTCCTGGCTACTCCAGACATGGCCGATATCTGCAGCATTTCCGGGGCGGGAGGATGTAAAAATTCCGGAAATGGGTATTTTTTCGAAATCCCCGGGCGCCCTTGGAGCTCTCTCATTTCCTCGGTGCGACAGGGCAAGGGGGGTCGATAAGGCTATCGCGCATCCCGTGCATTTAGCATACATTTAAATAATGCCAGGCAGTGGTGGTAATCCCTTAAACGGGCCGCGGGGGGGGGGGTGGGGGGCGGGGACGCTTCATTCGGTAACTAGGTATCCTTTCATCTCCGCTTTCGCTCGTCCTGGCTCCGTCTCTCGGTGGGTTTAAAGATATTTCGTTAAAATAACAGTTCCGACTCGACTCGGGCCACCCTTATGCCGCGGCAAAAAGGGGGTGGCATTTGCAATGCAGAGGTTAAACGGGCAGGGGCGGCCGGGCCGCGGGGGCGAGCGAGAGGGAGGGAGGCGGCCAAGCGGGGGTGGAAGGGAGACGAGGATAGAAAGAGAAGTCGAAGGAGAGAGCGGAGGTAGCCAGGGGTCGAGCCACTGCACAGACTCGATTGGTTTTTCGCTCGGCTCTCGCCGGCGCGCTCGTCGCGTCTCTCTCGCTCCCGTCTCGAGCAGCCTCGCCTCGTCTCTTTCTCTCGCAGCGCAGGAGACCCCCGACAGGGCCGGCGTTGCCGCTGTTGGTACCGCACCGCAGATCCCGAGCTCACTGTTTTTTCTCTAACATTTCAGGTCCAGGATTAAACCCAGGGATTCTGGACATCGATCAATGGCTCGGACATGAAGAACTACCGGAAATTAAAGTAAATAACTGGGGAACTTTCTAACCCTAATTTTTATAATGGTATTCGTCTCATGACCTGTTTGGGGCCTGGTAACGGCTTAAACTTGGATTTTGGAGGCTATTGATTCGCCGTAGTTTGAGATGATTTTTCAACCCTTTGGTAAGTTCCCGTGGAACGTCGGAGCGGCAACGCCGAGCGGCTTCTGCGGAGCGGCCCAGGAAAACGAGGAAAACGACGAAAAAGAGGAAAAAGAGCGGCGAAAGAGGAGGACCCGAGTGGCGGGAGGGCGAGATTAAACATTTATTTAAATGGCAGCCGCTTCCACCCATCCGCGATTGCCGCTTCGCACGCACACAAGCGCAGCGGGCTGAGCCCTTGCGGACCGGGGCGCAGGTGTGCGTGGAGCGGGAGTGGGTGGTGGGTGGGAGCACGCGCACGCACGCACGTGGGTAATGGAGGGCGCGGTGGGGTGCAGGTGCAGGGTCCCCGCCACCAGAGTACGCGCGTGTCGGCGTGTGCGCCCCGCGTGTGGCTATATTGCCGGAGCACACCCGAGAAAGAAGATTAGTCTGGTGGTTTTCAATCCCATTTTCATCGCGCTTCCGTATATCCCCTGGCGCCCCCCTCTGGTATCATTGAAATTTCATCCCTGCCGCGCCGCACATAATAAGGGAATAAATCAAAGGTGAGAACGGATCGAGACCGGCGGATTCCGAGGCGGAACCGCTGGAGATCGCCTTCGAACCCCTCGGCTCGCATTTATCACCACCACTCTCCATTACACACAAAAACGCGTACGGAAAACGCCCTATTTCACATTCTACACACACACACACCCCACTTGCAACAAAGTTGCGTACGATCGCCCTCCAACCCCGCCGGTATAAACCGGTGTAAACAAAGTATAGGTTAGAAAAAACGCCCTGGTTTCCTCTGTTTTTATTATACAGGTACATATATATGGACAAATGTGACAAGGTATGCATCATGAGCTTCTTCATGGTGTTGGAGTTGCTTGGACGTTCTTGTATGCTGATGGGTGTTTACAGCAAATCGGGCCCTCTCGAATTCTGCAATCAGCTAATTAGTAACGGTCAGATTTGAAACGATTACCGTGGCAGGGCGCGTTCGCTCCCTCGAGAGAGGGCGCGTCCGTTCCGTGGAGCTCCCGTGGGAGAAGCGTGACCGCCTGGCGTCACTGCGTGCCGCGCACTGACGCGCCGCGTCCGCCGCGTCCTCTGGCGGCCTTCGCCGCCATTAACGGCGCGCACGCCGCAAGAGGTGACGCACCGTGTGACGGACGGTGACGCAACCTCCGCCACAACGCGCGCGCCTCCTGGCGAACGAATTGCCCGTCGTCACGCCACCCGCGACCCTCGGGTCTTTCCGATTCGATTCCAACCGAGTTTACCTTCTCCTCCTTCAGGCTCCATGGTCGACAGGCTCCCCCGAGGACGATTCGTCCTTCTTCCATCCCGAGCTTCCGTGGCGGCGTTCCTAAGGATTCTTACGAGCCAGTGCGTGACTGGAGAGAGTATCGCGATGCTGCGTCGCCATGTTCGATGGATCCCCCAACGACACGTAAGGCCCTAGTTTCGGATAAAACGTGGCACCGGCTACTTATTACACGGTTATCGGCGCTAAGCAGGAGGAAATCGCCCAGTAGTAGAGGTTAGGTTCCGCATCATGACTCTACTCGATATACAATCATAGAGTAGACTGAAATCCCCACAAAAAACGTCTTTGGTGTAGAAAATGACCCTACCTCGTCCCTTAATATCTGCAAAAGTAACTAATTACGAGAAATCTATTCAAGCGAATTTGTATACATTTAACCGACGCTGAAGAAAAATTCTAATTGTCTTTACGAGGCAAGTCATAAATGCATCCATTTATCCTTACTTAACAACCGCTTTACTAGACAACCCTAGAGGTGACTATTTCGCTGGAATTTTTGGAGGTTAGGTTTTGTTTGCACGAAGACACGATGGATCTACTTAATCCAATCGGTCCAGAGCTTCGGGTGTGGTAGATTCAAGTCGACCGCGTCTAGACGTGGCCTGGTCAATCCTTTCGACAAGGCGGTCGGGGCGGAGGAAACGCATTAACTAAGGCCAGCGTCCGGCCGAAAAGTCCCCGGTGTCTCGTTCGTCCTGGTCGGCTAATAACTCGCTCCGAGTTTCGACGGACGGGGCGGGCGGCCGCTTGCGGAATTACGGAATCGCCGGATTACCGAATTACCGAGGCGCCGGGTTTACGTCCGCGCGGGAAGGGCGAGGGCTCCACGGCTTCCTCCGAGGGAGGGCAGTTCCTCGTTTTAATTAAGCCCAGCATGGGGAAGATGACCGGTACTCGTTCCCAACTCGTCCGAACGGTCCGCGGAAACGAGTGCCCCGTACGTACGTACGTACGTACGAGCTCGTGGAATTCTCTCGCTTTACGAGCTTCGCCGACGAGCGAGACCGTCGCGCACCCTCTCGGACGAAAGAAGAGAGAGGAAGAGAGACCGACTAACTCGACTCGAATTTTACTCAGAGCCGTTCGACGGGTTTACGAGGACTCCGCCACCTTTTGTCAGGGTTGCGCCGCACTCGCCACGCAACCCGGACGTGGGCCCAGCGAGCTGGCTAGGTTCCCGGGTTTCCTGAATTTCGAAGGGAATCTCGCAGTATTTCCGAAAGAAACGGAGATTCTCCGCGAGATTGGCACTTTGCACACTTTTCTATTTATTAACGACCTGACCTGAGGTACCGTACAAAGACTTAGTTTCCACCATATTTGCAAGAAGACCTAGACCTGACCAAATTTACAAGACCAAGATTAGGACGGATTTTGCTCATCACTGCGCTATATCCACGGACTGCATCGCTGGATCAGCTGAATTTCTGGGGGGTCTTGCCTGAATTTCTTTAAAAAAATCTGCGATTCTCCTCGAAATCGGCTTTTTCTATCATTTTTTTCTCTTCACTCTGTAATGTGACTCGAGGACTTATTAGCGCCCCGGATGCGGAGACCGCACCGCCGGATTCGCGCGGGAAACATCTGGCCCGACGACGGGATGCGTGCAGTTCCACTTATTCCGGCAATTCCGCGCGAATTGCGCGAACTCGCCGGTTTTTGCGCCGGTTGTTTCGCACGTGAATATTGCTCGGTCGACCCGCGTGCTTTGTTCCCGGGTTAATCAGTGCCTGGCTTTATTATCTTCTTCAGGGGTCCTCTTCGGCTGTCGGGTGATGGCTCTTCTTTTTAATTGCAGGTCCCGCCTGGGAGACGTTCAGGCACCTTAAGGGAAACTCAAAAAGTCGGGGGAACGAGAGGTAACCCTCACCGAACTGCGAATTACCGCCTTCATTATCGTCCGCGGTTCCTTAACTCCCGAGGGTCCCAAGGGTAGTCGGCCAAGGGATGAGAGGATGGGAAAAAACAACGAACGGAAGGGAGAGATCCGACAGCTTGCAGGAAATCTTCCGAGTCTCCTGCCTTGTCCCTTCAAGACTAGTGTTACGCTTTCGGGATCATTCTACGATTCTGGTCATCAGGCTTGGTCCTGATGCACTCTTCCACTGCCAATTCTGCATTTAATTCTTATTATTTATAATATTAATGAACCGTAGGAAAATATGTTAAATCTAGGAAGTAAGTATACGATGGGCACCTCCACTCGGCATTAATGGTGGAATATGGAGGGTATGAAGTTCCCGACTTGGCGCATCTCGAGGCCTACCGATATCGAGCATCGGAGACGTCGAGCTTCTCGAGGGGGCCAGAACCCACGCGAGTAAATCTCAAATCTCCAACTTGAAGTAGAAGCCCGCCCTCGGAAAGCTTTTAGCGGCTCAGGTGGCTGAACCGGCCCGACGGTAATATTATTTCCCTGGAAACGCGCGGCCGGCAGCGGCGCAGAGATTGCTGGCATCCCGGAGGTCCCGATTTCCAGGGAACAAGGGACCTCCTTATCGGCGGGATCCGATCTGTCGATAAAGTGCGATCGCTCTAGACCCGAGCTGGAGGAAGGCGAGCAGCGAAATCCCTCCATCGAGTCGCGATTTCGCCAGTATGGAGACGAACGCGGGACCAGGAGTCTTAGCGACAACCTGGAGTCTCCAAAATGTGCTATCACATCTCCAGGATGAGGACACTGCTGATGATCATCACGAAATGGTCAACTTGGGCGCTGGGTCGCGTTTCGTTCCCATCGGTTAGGAACGGCTGTTGGTTAGGGGAGCCGACATTCGCGGCGTCAATGAATCCGATTGATCGCGGATCAATGGGTCGTTGCCGCCGGATGATCGGCTAAACCACGACGGGTCAACCAACGTCCGCCGGGTCGGACTTCCTTCGCCAGTTGACCCGGTGCTACTCTCAATCTCGACTCTGAGTCATCACCCCGTCGTCTGTTCCCGAGGACGCGGTCAAGCAAGTATACACCAGGCTTATGTTGGGCTACACGAGTCGAGCCAATGGACGCCGAGGTCTAGTGACATCCACGTCTCGTCGACAAATCTCCAGCTTAATAACTGATTAACCCAAAAATCTCCTCCGATCGTTTGAGGGTCCAACAGTGACTCCAGGTGCCGCATCAACTTTTAGACTTTGAGTGACGATCGCCGACGTTGTGAATTATAATTTATTTATTACTCGGCTTGGTTGATAAAATTGACATTTATAATGAGACGTCCAGGACGATTGCCGAATGACAATGGAAAGGCGCAATCTTTCCTTCGGCAGCGAGGAGACCTTGGATCGAGGAAGGCGATCCTGGCCGAGGCAAGCGAGGGGTGGATCCGGCTCGCCCATGTTTGCCGAGCAATCAAGCTCAATCATTAACCCCTGGGAGCTGGTGGGTGACTCGTGGGCACGCAATATAAATAAATGCCTCGCTCTCTCTCTCTCGCGGGCGAGATGGAAGCGCGACCACCAAGTCTCGTGGACAGGAAGTCCAGCTAATCAGGGGTAGTGAGTGGCAAACAGGGGCGCGGTTGCGGTGCAAACGACTGCTGTGGAGGTTCGCGAAAACGGGACTTGGAAACGGGATGCACGTGCGATCCCGAAAATTAACCCCTCGGAGGAATTGAATTCGAATCGGGTTCCACTGTACCCAACCCTAAAATCTTAAAAATACAAACTCCTATAGATAAGACAATAAAATCAGGAACTCGCGGACAACGTGGAAACCTGTAACATCTGACCCTTATAACATCTATCAGGATACATCAGCGAAAATCCCACATAGGAGTCGACTGTCCTTTTTAAAGCGACCATTACAGTGTTATGGCAGTCCTTTCGAATTCCTCTCCGTTCCCTAAAATCCTTAGACCCTCTCTTCTACACTTTCAACCCTATCATCGCGAAGCCAGGCCACCAAGTGAGCCTGTATCCCAGGTATCGGTGAGAAAATCCCGCAACAAGCAGCACGCTGAGCCCCTGCTCAATCTTCGGCGGTCGGGGTAAGTCCGCCCTTTTAAGCGGGATATTCTGCGGTGTTTACGGGCGTGTTCAGCCACCGAGGAGACGGCGGCTTGTGCATCTCGTTGCTTTGGGGGCGAATTCCCGTCAAAGGGGCTCCTTGGACTCGGGGCTCTCTTCCTGACTCCTAGACGCAGGGTGGCGCGATTCCCACGTCGTGCCTTCGCGTCTTCGGTAGACCGAGGGAGACGCAGCGCGAACGCTGGTCGATGTTCGAATCTGCCGCGTGCGGAAAACGGGCCGCAAAGGCACGCGTGGGTTCGCAGGGGAGCTCGTACGACGTAGAACCTCACGTACGCGCGATCACGCACGGTAGCGCACAGGTCTTTGATATGCTGACGGGGAAATTATCAATTCAGATGAGGCCAAGAGGCGCGGACCAGCCGTTTGGTAAAACCGCGTTTGATCTGGTCCGCGAGCCTCGACGAGGCCTCTCGGCGACGCCCTGGGCATCTCTCGTCAAACCTCATCGAAGGTCCTCCAAGTGAAGCGGAAGGAATCATCGGCCGAAAGTACCGTCTCGTCATCGACCATATTCCTAAATAATCGCCTTTCTCATCATTTTTTTCTGCTACTGATCTTCAAGACCAAGATTCAAGTCCAGCCCACTGGGTGAGTGATAGCAAGGTACTTTATACATATATTTCATTTTCACCCCATATTGTCACTTGTTCCATATATTCCAGGTAAAATGGATTTCCAACAAATCTTCTTTGGGAACAATTGTATGCTTGCATCAAAATCCTTGAATAAAGCTGCTGGAGAATGGGTCGTTATTGTGTATTTGGTTTGTTTTATTGAAAGAAATAATTAATTATGACTGAACAATATGTTTCTGGAGGGATTCGATGATCATCTTTGGATCGAGTTATTGGCTGGCACGCGACGACCGGCGACCTCCGCGCTGCAAGGGGCCGCCTCATGAGAACTAATCGGTTCGCTCGGTTTCCTAATTCCTGGGCTAACGAGCGCTCGTTAAATTAGTTTGTATGCATCAGGGCCCGTTGGCGGCGTTTCGGCGTCGCGCACATGCGGGTTCTCCCTCTCGCACGTCTTCGTCGGGCGCTCCCCAGCCCTCTTATAACGCAATAATCATTTAATTCCGGACGTCGTACGCGCCGCGGTTGGCGCCAAGTCAATCTAAACCGACCGGATATGCCGCTCCTCCGCGTCGTTTCGCGGCCGGAGAGAAGACGAAGGCGCACCGAAAATCATCACACTCAAATCTGGCCGGGCGTTTAGACGGACCCTTAAGGCGACACGAAAGTGGCGACAGAGGGATCACTTTATGAAAATTCTCCGACTTTGAAATCCTACCACATGAATATGCAGACCATAAGAAATACGGAGTTAATAAATTCAATTTCGCGAGTGTCAGGACCTTCGGACGCCATTTTCGAGGCACCTTAACGAAGAATTAGTGCAGGTAGTCCTGCGTCTCGAGTGTCTTAAAATCCCATACAAAGGGTCTTACCAGGAAGGTGGCTCACTCCTTAATATTTTTTCTTTTTTAATTCAGAAAATTATATTTTTTATCTCTCGTCATGAGAAAGCTTTTCCAGGTGGACTGGTTAAAAAATATTATGTTCTCGTGGGTGAAACTGCCAAATCGCCCCTTGGCATGCCTTACTTTGGATGGTGGTTTCACCCCCTTAAAGTGTTTAATGGCAGATAAAAAAAATACGTGTCGCTTAGTTTTTAGTCTATTATAACATATTATAAAAGAAATCAAATCGGAGAGATCGACCTGGGATACCTTCCTCGTTAGAATAGAATACCCTTTACCTCCTAATCGATGTCAATTACCCTGAAAGATCTTCTATGCCAAATCTGTATGATGAGGACAGAGTTTGAATCCAGTATTCGGCGCCCTCGAGAACCTTAATAAGGACCCTTAGACTCGGAATGGGTACCCCTTTCTCCGATCAACCCCTTCCGAATGGTCCAGACCTCCGGGTCCGCGGGGATCGGTCATCGGTCGCGCTCGCAGTTGATCACGGGCGCGAAGCTGCTAATGAATATCGGCCCTAAACATCAGTCCCAAGGGATCAGGCGAGGTCGGGGGTGCATATGTCCGTATATTACGGGGGATTACACCGCCCAGCCTCCGAGTCGGCACCCTGAAAATCCCCTGGACCCCCCTCGCCCCCTGCAACCCCCTAGACCCTCCTCGTCCTCGGCACGCATCGCCCAGAGAACGAGCGCGCCTCGTCCCCGGTCCCGGCGGTCACGCTCGTTTGTCGCGCGTTAATTCACGATGGAAACGATCCGGGACCATATGCCGGACTCCCATGCCGTTGCCCGAAATGTTTTCCTCCGCGACGGCGCTGGGGGAGATTTGCCACGGAATTCGCACCCGGGGAGCGTAACCGAGTCGACGACTCTCGCGCCTTGTCGATGCTCGCCGACCATTGGGCATGGATCTTCTAACATTGATCCTGTTTTTATATGATCTTTACGATCCAAGGGAGGCAAGATATGCTATCATCTTTCCCATGAAAACCACACAGGCCTCACTTTCGACTCGATTCGCCGCCATCTTGAAAAGTTACTCGGGGTGCAAAAGCCGAATAATGCCTAGACATTCGATAGAATCCTGTCAGTACTTTCTGTTCACTTAATATTTTGCGGTTTTACTGCTATCTGGGGGGTGGATTTTTGGAGGGTTGTTAATAGACTGTGTATTGGAGGCGTGTTAAGAGGTTACAGGCTGGTACAGGAAGGATTGTGCCGTGTTTGAAGGACATTGGGAATGTATCCAGGGTGTGGATGGCATCTTGGGGTTCAAGGTGGAGCTTTTGGCAATTCTGGGGTAAGTTGCGTTTATATGTAGGTTTAGATTTGGGGGCACGTCCGAAAATGTCGGGGGAGGTCGCCGACTTCTGGTTGCCTCCACGAGCGGGTCATCCTAGGACCAGCAGGAGCCCATCTGGGGCCGCTATTACGGGGAACGAGCGTTCGTCGAGCAATAACCATCACCCACATCCCAATTGATAAAGATGATCGCTAATACGTAGCGCTCCTTCATTGAGAGTGAGTCACTCCGGCGAGCCGCCGAAGAGAGACGCCACGTTGGGTCCGACTTGCTTCTCTGACGAGAGGACGGAGGATTGAAACGATGGCGCCGCGACGCCGAGGACGCGGCCAATCGGACAGCGTCATGGTGGGCGAAATTGGTCGTTACTTGAAAAAAAAAAAACAGAAAACAATTACCGACGTCGGAACAACTCAAAACCCAGGTGCTGCCCAAAAACCCTCGAATGTCCAAAAAAAATGCATCCGAGTAGCACAAAATATTTGTCCTATATTTTCTATACATTTAACGAATATCGTACATTTTGTAAATATTTAGTACAATATTTATATAATATTAGCTCCATGTGTTTTCATGATATTTTCCTACCAGACATACAAAACATTTAGTTTCATTTTAATACAAGTATTTTTCAAATATTATCTACCGAATACATTGTAAACGTTTTAAAAATATTTAAAATCAAAATCACACGTTTTGCTCCCGTAATGAAATAGCGGAACGATAATATTAGCAAAATTTCTCGTGGTATTTGACACCAAATGAAGTGTCCGATAATAGTCGTGAAGTAAAAAATGTATTTTTATTATGTTCATAGGTTAAAAAATATTATTTCTATATACGTTTATAAATTATTGAAACTAAATATGACATTGAGATTTTCAACAGATATTTCAGATATCTTCGAACGAAATCTACAAGAAATCTTAAAAAATCTGCCGCTTCAGATATTTAGCAAAGATTACAAAGAAATATTTAGAAATTATTCTATGCTACTAGGGCAGGGACTCGAAATCTTACTCCTTTGATAAGACGAAACGACCCATCTTATCGGACCGCCCTTCTCCAATATTTCTTCAACTTCCTCACCTAGTTTCTTACTCCCGAATTCCTGATTTTGACCAGTCCAGGTATTCTTTCAAATGCCTCGCCATGTTTATGGTTCCGAATCTGCGTCGCATTTAATGTGACCTCTCTATCAGTCTGTAAATAGTCGCGTTATCACTATGAGTAGTGTCATCGTTAGAGGAATCGAGCCGCATCGACGTGTCGTGGGCAAGGGTTAAGCGACGTCGCTAATTCGATCGGCAATCACGGCCGGTGTTGCGTTGGAGATCGATCTTGGGTTATAGATCACTTTGGTGGGCTATGGATCGGTCTTTGAGGTTATGGATCGACGGATCGAGCTCGTATAGGTGTGCCCGGGATTAGGCTATCGGCTCGCCCGTAAATCACGTCGGTCTTCGAATCGCAAACAAACACACGTATTCCGATCCTGGGAACACCCGATAGGCGATAAGGATTACGATCGGCACCACGAGAAGGTGCTGGCGACTCAGAAATTCAGAAAAAAAAAAATGTTTTAATGGAAAGGAGACAAAACCTTCCCCGACACATTTTCACGAGATTTTTTTTTCGTACAAATCTCCTCGTTGATTGATATTTTTTAAGTCTAGATAATACCGAAGGCCTTTGTTTCCATTTTTTTTTAACGATAATCTTGATTTCTAGCTGAAAATGGAGATCGAGGTTATGTCGCGTTACGTCGATCTTGTTTCATTTTCTTTTTTTTTCTTTTCATACTCTTATGAATAACTTCTCCCTCCTTATCGAGATAAATTTCATTTTTTACATTTCATTTTTTTGTTTGGATCGTTTCGGGTGATTTCATTGTTAACAAATTCCTTTTCCTTTTTTTAAATCCAGGTAAATGTGGAAGTCGAGGTTTTGTAGCGATACCTTTTCCAAGGTTTCGGGGGATTTTCCGAGGTCGAAGAGGAGTCGGTCCCTTCCGACTCGGTTTTTCTTTTCGGCAAGGAGAGGACGTCCTCGAGGAGAGAGAGTAATTTCCCGGGGAAGACGAAGCGACTCTTCCCGGGGGCTCTCGATGCTCCTGGAGGTCGGAGCGAGCGAGCATGATCGATGCGGTTTCTCTCACCCGGCTGACATCCGGTATCTCGCTCACGTCACGTCCGTCCCGTTCGGGCACACCCCCGAGAATTTGTCTCCCGTTTCCGGTTACACCCTGTCGAGACCGACCAATCTTAAGAGCCCGCTTAGGATATCGCCGGTCCCGAGGAACCGGAAATTTCTCACTTCCACGCGTCCAGATTCGCCTAATTAATCCTCTCAAAGAGAAGACGTCGATATCAGTACTTGATTGATATATCGATGCCCACACAATACACATATTAAAATTCCCCCAATTAATTGTCTCAACACACAATACACATGTTAAAATTCGCCCAATTAATTGTCTCGAAGAGAAGATGTCGATATCAGTCTCGACACACAATACACATGTTAAAAATCGCTCAATTAATCGTGTCGATGAGAAGACGCCGATATCAGTCTCGACACACAATACACATGTTAAAATTCGCCCAATTAATCATCTCGAGGAGGAGACATCGATGCCTACTCTTAACTGATTTATCGATACACGCGATACACATGTTAAAATTCGTATCAAATTCTAGCGTCGACACTTCCGCCCTGGCTATCGATACCCAGAGTCGATCTTATCGGAAAGATCGATGGGCCGAGGCAGGATTTTCTGCCGAGAGTTTATTTCCGGAAACCCCTTATCTTTCGGCGTCCCGAATGTTGAGATTGCACTCGGAGATTCCCTGCGCAGTGGGGGAGGCCATTGATTAATGCATGGGTGCAGCGAATCCCGGAAGAAGATGCTCCTCGGAAATCTTATCACCTTGCGCTATTGTACCTCGACCTCAGTACCCGCATCTACATATATACCCTATCTCGGCGTAACCTCCACTCGTTGCGCAGCAATCCATGCCAACCCTAAAAAAAATGGCTTAACCAAAATGGTACAAAATTTTACATAAGAAAATCAAGGAAAGAAATCACATTACTTGGCCAAGCTAACATCGATCATCGAAGTTAAGAGCAAAATTGAAAGAAATCGTGTCCGAACTCATTCCAACAGCGCCCAGTCTGGTTTTCCACACACGAGTCGCATCGACTCCCCCTCGTGGGGCGACCACCCCACATGCACCTCCCCACCCTAATCATCAAAGTGAAGATAAAAAAATCAAAGAAAACCAGAATCCAAACTCATTCCAGCAGCGCCCAGTCTGGTTTTCCACACACAACGAGTCGCATCTACACCCTCTCGTGGGGCGACCACCCCACATAAACCTCCCCACCCCAATCATCAAAGTCACGATAAAAAAATCAAAGAAATCCAGAAACCAAACTCATTCCAGCAGCGCCCAGTCTGGTTTTCCACACACGGCAAGTCACATCTACTCCCCCTCGTAGGGCGACCACCCCACATGCACCTCCCCACCCCAATCATCAAAGTCAAGATAAAAAATCAAAGAAATTCAGAATCCAAACTCATTCCAGCCTGGTCTGGTTTTCCAGGCACGATGAGTCGCATCGACTTCCTCCCCCCCGCGGGGGGTGGGGGTCGCGTGCCCCCGGCGGCGCAGCGTCTCCTCGGGCAGTGTCGGGGCCGCGGCGTCCGCGGTGGCGCCGCGGGGTCTGCGGAGTAGGGATGCAGGGGCGTTTCTGGGAGGCGGAGCCATCGGAAATCCCGGCGGCCTCTCTGTCTCTCTTCCCTCTCTCTCGGCGAGCGGCGTCCGTCATCGCGAGTCGGGCCGCGCTATCGGGGCGCGCGTTAACGGCAGTCGCCGCTCGGGCAGTCGGTCTATAACCGGTGTCCTGCCCAGCTCCTGCGACCAGGACGACACCCTGGTCAGTGCGGGCCCTAGACGCGCGCGGAATGGTGCAGGCCCCCCTGTGGGCAATGCTGTAGGGACTTCTCGGGTGCGGTTTCCCTCCTCCGAGAGCCGCGACTCCTGGAGAGGCCTCCCCGGGTCGGGCATGTCGACCGGAACAGGGCACGACGTTTAGCCCGACCATGATGGAGATCCAGCAGCGACACTCCCCTGTCGGGGTGGGACCCCTCGACTTTTCGCGCAGGGGGGTCGCCGAGGCCTCTGCCTTCCGGGTTGTCAAGCCTAAGCAGCTCTCCTCCGCCCTGGTGCATCGGCAGAACCTGCCGACTGAGGCCAACAACAATGACTTCAACGAAAGCCCACAGATTCCCGACGCGGAAGGTACGCTTAAGGGGGTGGTGAAGGGCGAGATTGAGAAGAGAGGGGGGAATAAACCCTAGAGTACTAGGGAGACTTTGTGGACTTCCCATTTCCTGGGTATAGTATTTTTTTTTACTCGGGATCCTGGGTCTCACTCTTTTTTTTTTTCTACGTATCATTAGATTGCAGTCACTTTCCGTCACTCGCCGTCAGGCGCAGCAAACTCCGTTCGTCCTGAAAATTTCACAAATGTGGACCCTCGGAATCCCTTAAAAGTAAACAGTACGATATACAGTTTGTGAACTTACGATTTGCAGGGTTATTATTTTTTACCCGGCACTCCGAGGACATCTTAGAAATATTATTAGCTCAGGGTGACTTTCCGCCAGGCAAACTCTGTTATCCCTGAAAATCTCACAAATGTGATACCTGAAAACGCCTCGAAACTGAACGGACGTCGGGTGGGGGCCCTGAAAAGAATCACAGTTTATTAGGTGGAAAATGGGTTTGTAATTTTTAGAATACCGATTCTTAATCAACTACGGTCATAGATTTCCCTTCGCGACCTTGTAAAACTCTAACGTGGTGTCACTCGAAATTAATTAATTTATGAGTGGATATTAAGATTCGAGGCGCGGCGCTTTTAAGTTTCTTACTATTTTATTCAATTAAGTGTGTGGGTCTTTTTTAGAATTATGTTGTGGTCACCTCGGTAGAGGGTAGGAAACTGTCTGGAGGGTGTCTATGCCAGTGATCGGTTAGGGGCGGTTCGAATCGCCCGGGGTGGTTACTCTATATCGACGGAGATTAGTCTTGTCGTGCACTCAAGTGCGTGCAGGTGCCCTAGCGGGATGGGGTCCGTTCAACAGGTGAGGGGATGGTCGGCATTAGACGGTCTGCCGTGCTAATGCCTCCTCTAATCGGCCTAATCGGGTTAGAGCAATAATATCGAGCTACCCCCGCGAGGGGAGGCCTAAGTGGCTCGACAGGTAATTGAGAGGTGATGGACGCCGTGGAGATATCTGTCAGGTGTGTCACCTGATTTTTGCACCTCGCGACCCCGCCAAGACGTTCCCCTCTAACGCGCTAATCAAAGACCTCCCTGTTATCACTGGCGATAAAATTCACCGAAATCACAAAATCCATTACCAAAAAAGAAAAAAAAAAAGAGAGAGAGAAAAGAAATTCTAATTAAAAATAAATGACTTTCTCGCGATATCGTTATACATATATATATATATATCAATTAACATATCAATCAGTCGTTCATGAAACATTCCTCCGAACTGGGTACAACGAATCGTTTCAAACTCTACAACGTGAAATTTCATTTCTTACAACAGAAAAAAAAGAAAAAAAAATGGTGAAACGTCTATAAAGAATTTGGAAAAAATTGAAATTTTAAGGGTGGCAGTACTTTTTTTTTGTATGGCCTCCAATTATGTACAAATTTAAACGTAAACGGCTTGAAGGAAATTTTTATGAACGGGACATTTCTCTCTCCACGTTTGCACAGCTTTAAGTTAGTTTAAGGGTAAACTTTCCTCGGGTTTATTATTGTTCATCCCTGTTTCTTTTTTTTTCTTTTCAGGGGTGCAGGGTGTACTTAGGGGTGTTAGACTTGACGGGGATTGCTTTGTGTGTTTAAATTCTCTCTTTTCGGATTTTCGTGGATTTATGGTGATTCGATAGCGGGAGGAGGATAAGCCGTCCGCGGGACGATATCGCCGATTGACGGCAAACACGGGCGTTCGGCTCTCTCGTTATCGGCCCTCTTTCCACCGTGCCCACCCGGTGTATAGGAAAATACGATTTACCTCTGATAAACCTGCGAGAACGAGAGATAGCTTTGCGGCGAGGCAAGCCTAATCTTCGCGCGGCCGTCGGTCTGTATCTCGGATTATCCGGCGTTTCTATTGCAGGGATTACGGTACGCTTTTTAGCCGGCCGCACTTGACGGATTCGCCGTGACTAATCGGGGGAAGGATACATACTATGGGGAGGAAGTAAAAATAGGGATAATCGGGGGAAAAAAGAAAGAACATTAAGGTGACGCGAAAGTGGCATTCGAGAGGTCAATCGTTCGTGAAACTTCTTTTCCTACCTGGGTGTAGAGTCGTTTCGAACTCTACAACGTGAATATGGAAGCGATGAGGAAGGTCTTGACACTCCAGGAACTAGAATTAAAAAGGAAAAATATTTATGGGTATTTTTCAATTTTTGTATTAAAAGAATGAAAAAAAGAGGAATGAAAATTCACGAGGGTCGGGACCTTCCTTTCAGCCTACATATTTATGCTGTAAAGTTTGAGACGATTCGGTACGCCCGGTTCGGAGAAAAGTTTCGTGAACCATTGACCCCTCGGATGGTACTTTCACATCCCCTTAATAAACCAAGCGGAGGGCGCTTTCTCGGTCTCGGGTCAGGAAGGGGATGAGGTGGACGATTAAAAAATGTTTCGGGGATCTAGGCTCCTCATCTGGCACTCGTATGACCTCGAAGAGTGCGTAATGAGTTCGATCCGAAATTTGTATCGATACGATTTCCTTTGAAATAGGTGAGAGGGAAGAAAATCCGAATAAAAGAGAAAAAAGAGGAAAAACCTGAAATTCAAACGGAGGCTCTTCATATGGCACTCAGGGGAGCTCGAGGAATGCACAATGAAATGGATCGAAAATTTGTATCGATACAATTTCGATTGAGAAATTTCTATCGATATCATTTTTCGAGATTGGGACGAAACAGGTGAGCTAAAGGGGGCTGGTAAAAATGTGCGGCTATCGATACTAGTTTTTGGGATCGGGGACGATACAGGTGAGGGCAGCAAAAAGTGAGGGGTAGGAGGGGTAAAAAAGTGCGGAGGTAAGGCGGCGGTTGGCGGGGATCGATCCCGCGACCTCGACCGCTCGCGCGGTTCCTCGCTCGTAATCGCTTCCGGGATGGTCCCGCCGGAGGCCGCGGGGGCGGACCTCGGGGAACTTTGATGTGGAAATTTAGAGGAGCTCCCGCGGGCGCGGCGGCGACGCCGGAGGGTGGGCGACGGCCTGTGCGCCGCTCCACAGAAAGAGAACGAGTAATGGTCCGGGGGCAGGCTTGATAAATAGACGAGAGGTGCTCCCTCCTTTCTAATAAAGACGCTCTTGTCGAGGGGTTGATCTTTCCGACGAACCGGGAATACCAAATTCGACGAGGCTTGAGACGTATCGGCCCTGTGGTCTTCCTCTGGCGCCTCCACCTCCCTCCTCGGAGGGACTCCCCAGGGCACCGAGAAAAAACCAACAGGACTCGCTTCCTCCTCCCTCCTGGAACATTTTTTTTCTTTCTTTCTTTCAAATAATTTATACATGTTATTGAAAGGAAAACAAAAGTAGGGGTTGGCACGGATCGAACTCACCTGATGCACCGCTGTTCATCTCTCGGCTTGGGGATGTAAAGGGCCCTTCTCGTGATTCTTCCCTCGGTTCCTTTACCTGTATCTTTACCTGTTATGAATTTATGTCGGGCATAATATTCGTCTTACTTATCGTATGATCGTTTTTCCAGGGGGATGCAACGTGCGATTGCTGTTCCCGAGGCTCTGGGCCCCCTTCGGGGGTGCCAACGAGATGACCGACCTCCCACCCCTGCCGAGGAGTCACTCAGGTGTGTACCTGATCTAATTGTCCGATTTACAGATTCTATATTTTATTCCTCACGAGATACCTTCACCCTTGCGGTACCGTCATTACCATAGAGCGATATCAATGCGGGCCTAGAGAAACGCGGTAGAGTTTCGCGCCAAGTCATTTATTTTTTTCTTTTTTTTTTCTATCATCATCTTTCGACTCGAAGGGGAAATTCCCGTTTACCCTTGGAGTCCTTATGGACGTAGAGCGGGGGATAAGTGGATTTGGTAGATTTTCCTCGTCGTCGATCGTTAAGGGAGCGACCGGTCGGTCGATTGGCCTGTAAACGGCAGCACGCGTGACGCGTGCCCTCTTCTCTCTCGGGCACTCCACCCCAATTGGAGCAGATTAGAGGCGCAACGCGGGATTCGGTCGGTCTCTTTGTTCTCGAGTTGTGGCCCTTCGGTGTACCTACGCCGAATTAGCGACTTCTCGCGTTCAACGGCCAAGACGCGACGTCTTGCAAAGCCGTCTGGCGCCGCCTCGAAGAGCGCCTCCACCTCTTGGGAGACTCTAAGGATCCTGACCCTTAAATCCAGTAATCATTTCGTATCACCTTAGGAGTCTTTATTTCCATGAATTTACACATCTCATGCCCTATTTTAATTTTTCTATTTTATTTTCGCGCTTTTTTCTTTCACTCTTACTCCCGTTTTACGAATTTTTGATTTGTTAGCAATTGTCAGGATCTCGTAAGGGCAGAATTATCTGTATGTCATAGATTATTTAATAACCTAAAAATTTGGTTCTTTGGGGTAAAAAGTGATACCAAGGAATAATTTTATTCCACGTTTCACATATTATTGTCATCGTCGACGTGGAAAGCACGAGTCAAAATTGTTCACGATCGGTCTGAAAAGCACAACTGCATAATTTTCTTTCCCTAATTGGAAGACACTCAACAATGTCCAGGACGGTTCAGAGTGATTAGTCCAATCCAAGTTCGGCGAGTACATCGCAGCCTCGTTGGCGAAGTCGGTCCCTAGTTAATTCCTCCGTTTAAGAGGAAGCCGGAAGAGAGGTTACAAGGTAAAATGGCGGCGGAAAGTCAAAGCGGCAAAGAGGATCGGTGCCGTAGAGGGAGCTCCACGAGGGACGGCGGAGGATTAACGGTGGTCGTTAACTCGATCTAATTGTCCCCCCTTGGCTTGGCCTCACTCTATTAATCCAAACCACCGTCCTCGCGGTCGTCATCAAAGATGGTCTCGAGCGCGATTCGATGCCGTTTTTTCTCCGGGGTGGAGGGGAGGAAGCTTAATCCGCGTCTCTCGGCGCATCCGTTCCTCGTAGGCGAGCAACCGAGGAGAGAAAACGAGCAGGGCGAAGGTCGGCTCCTCGAAAAACGTCCAAAAGAAGGAGCAGGAGGCACTCGGGGAATCTTGCGAAATCCCCGCCACGCGAGTCCGACCCGGACCAACCTCCGGCCCATCTGCCGAGGGTCCCTGCATCGTCGCTTTTTACGGCATTCCGAGGACGAGCCAGACGAGATGCAGCGCGGGTGCAGGGAAGTCGAGGCGCAGCTCCCAGTGAACATCTGGTGGACTCTTCGGGGGTGTCCTCGGGGTCGGGGAGGGTCGCAAGGTGCATGTGTGACGGCGACGAGGGGATTCGGTTCTGGTCTTGCGGACGTAATCTTGACGTCTCAGAATTCGTCATTAAGAGACGTAGACCACGGGAGTCCTGCTCCTGAATTTGATAACCCACAAGAGGGAACGATAAGCAAATGAGCAACAAGAGCAAACGATAAACAATGGTCTTGCGGACGTAATCTTGACATCTCAGAATTCGTTATCAGAAGACCTAGACCATGGGCGTCCTGCTCCTGATTTTGATGATCAAGAGGAGGGAACGATAAGCAAATTCGGCCTTCCAATCTCGTAGGTCCTTGCATTTCCTCGCCAACGTGCAGTGATAAGAAAAGTAAAAAAAAAATTGTAACGCCACTTGCGCACCGAAAGAAAAAGAAAAATGTTCATTTAACCGAAGGAATATTTTGCTAATTCAAAGAATATTTCACTCGAATAAAATGGAATAAATCGGACGCAGCGGTCTATTTTTTTTTTCCGGAATTATCGCATGACTTTTACAAGCCATGTAATGATTTTTGGAATTGAAAATGTACATCATTCGATGCACTTTTTTTATTTCTCTCGGTGCATTTGCTCATTATCGAAATGTATTCTCGAGCACGTGTCGCCGTGAAAAGTGAGCAAGCCGAAATCGATCCCCTAATCACCGGGATAAATCATTACCTGCTCCAACCCCGGCTCACGTAATCTCGCGATAACTCTCATGATAACCCCACTGGGAGGAAATTTCCGAGTCACGGGCGAAATTCTCGCAGCTTTGGAGAATCCGGTCTGCGGGGGTCCTGAGGGGATCGGGGGAGAGGCCGACCCTGGAGGAATGAAAATGGAGTCACGTAGGAGGCCCCCTCCCCCCGGTGGGTGGAGGGTGGTGGGTCGGGCAACGCTAACGAGGCTTCGCTAGAGACGCCGGCAGCATCCGAGAGATCATCCCCGGGATCATCCCTCGAGTCCGGATTTTCGACGGCATTTTCCATTTCGGGGACTCGCAATTTCATCCCCCGCCATGATTTACGGGGATGCGTCGGCGATATCGGCGCGATTGCGACGCTTCTGGCCGACGCCCCTCCGCCCCCAATGGAATGCGCCCAATATCGTCCCGGTCCCTCTTTATTAACGGGATGCACCCGCGCACCACGTGCCTCGGTACATATTATATCGATAATCCGGGAGAGCGTCGCGACGGGCACGCGTCGGACGTCTCACTGCAATCGTATTATCTATCGGCCAGCTAATCACATTCGGTCTCCTCTCCTTTTGACGGTCGCAGGGGATGAGCCCCGTCACTAAATCACGGGTGCCCGAATTGCGTGCAAGGACCTCCTGAGGGATGCCTCTCCGTTTTTCGGGTCCCTTTTCGAGGGCCCTCGGATCCCTAATCCCGAAATTAAATAATAAATTATATTCAATGACCTTGAAATTTAAGACCACTTCAAACCTCTCTTATGGGGACTGTGCGGTCTCGCGGCGACATTATCTTCTGATTTATTGGAAGGAAAGGAGGGAATGAAAAATGTTAGGAGGCTGCCTTTCCTTTTAAATGTCTCTCTTCCAGGATAACTTTCCTAGACCTCAGAACGTAAAAGTCTCCTCATTTTAGGTCGCCTCTCCTTCGGGCTGGGTTATTAAATATTGCCCCCAGAATCTTACAACTTGCCAGCAATTAGAATTCGGAGTTTTCGAGGTCGAGAAATCCTCCCCCCCCCCCTAAAAAAAAAATTCCAAAATCTCTCCCAATATTTATTAATCTTCCAAGATCTCTAAACAGAGAGTCTCATTTTACAGATCGCCTCTCCTTCGGGGTGGGTCGACTGGTGGGGTCTCCCCCAGCTCGAAGCCGAAGCCCGTCGCCGTCGCGCTCGGCGTCGCCGGACTCGACGCCGGCCGACGGGGCGTCGGGGGCGCCGCGAGATATCGAGGTGGACGTCGAGGACGAGGAGGAGGTGGACGTGGACGTGGACGTCGAGGAGGTGGGCGAAGAAGACCGCGGGGAGGGCGGCCCCAGCCCGGCGGCGTCGCCGTCGCCGACGTCGCCGACGGTGGCGCGACCGAAACGATCAACGGACTCGTTCAGCGTCTCGGCGCTGCTGCGACCGGACCCGCCGTCGGCGCCGCTCCTGGCGTCGCGAGGAGTCTCGCCGGGTCGCGAGGTGGCGTCGGTGGGGGGCCACCCTCCACCCCCCGCGACGGCCCCCTCGGCGATCCTATACCCGCCGCTGCACCTGCAGGGTGGCCTGCTCCCCCCGCACCCCCACCACCCCCTCTCGTACCTGCACCCCCAGCTGCTACCTCACCATCTGCTGCCCCCTCACCTGCACCCCCTGCTCAGGGGAGTCCACCCTGGACACCCTGCCATCCACTCGGCACACGCCGCGGCCCATGGACTGCACCACCCCCACCCTCTCGGCGATGTCTACAGCTGCGTCAAGTGCGACAAGATGTTCAGCACCCCCCACGGCCTCGAGGTCAGTGCGCACCCCTGATTTCACTTGTCGACTCGAATGTAAATAAGACGCGGGATTAAATCCATTCTTTACGGGGGGTCTATGTGATGTCTATCAAATGTCCCTACATAAACGCATAAAAATTCAATTCTTGCAACGCACAGTTCGATGCAAAAAATACTTTTTCTATTTTTTTTGGAGTAAATCTAAAGTTGATAAGAAGCGCTGCATTTATTCCCGGGTGATTTCGATATCGCGAGGAGTTGCCATGCAATTATCTTGGAAGAATTCTCGTAAGGGGAAAAAGAACTGTCATGAAATAATAATTCTCAAGAAAAATGGAATTTCATTCGTGAGGAAAAACTTCAACCGAAGAAAATGTGTTCATGAAAAGGTGTTGAGTGGTAACATTCGTTCGTGAAAAAGATTGTTGAGGAAAAAAAGAGTATTTTCGTGTAAATTTTTTCGTCTTCGTGGAGACGTTTTTTTCTTTATGTGCTCTTTTCTCACCCCCAGGTCCACGCGAGGAGGTCGCACAACGGCAAGAGGCCCTTCGCCTGCGAGATGTGCAACAAGACCTTCGGCCACGAGATCAGCCTAACGCAGCACAGGGCGGTGCACTCCGCGGAGAAGGTGTTCGAGTGCAAGCAGTGCGGGAAGGCCTTCAAGCGGTCCAGCACCCTGAGCACCCACCTCCTCATCCACTCGGACACGCGGCCGTACCCCTGTCAGTTTTGCGGGAAACGGTTCCACCAGAAGAGCGACATGAAGAAGCACACCTACATACACACAGGTGAGCGCGAGCCGGCCGCCGCGTCAATTAGCGTCCCGGGGATAAATAATACAGATAACATGCGCGAGACCCCCCACGGACCCCAGGACCCGATGGACCCCCCGATCCGCAAGGGCTGGTCCAATAATCTTAATGTCTTGCGAGTGATTCCTAAGGGACGAGGTCCCGTCGCCCGTGGGAATCTCGCCCCATATGCCCCCCCATAATCGGGGACCCCCGTCATTCGCGTTATTATATATATATATATATGCGTAAAAAAAATTTTTTTTCATATTTTCCTGAATTTCTCCACCATCGACATCGGGGGGTATTTAATGCAGGGGGGTCGGAGTCGCGCTCGGAAAGTGATTAATACGGGGCGATAGAGCTCGTTGATGATGAAAGTGGTTAGAAACCAGAAAAAAAAAACAACAATACACCGGGCATATTTCCCCGGTTGGTTCGCCCCCACGGGCCTCGCAATGTCGCGGCGGATGGGAATGTGATGCGCCACCCTGAAGAGAGGGGGTTGGTTGCCCGAGTCTCTATGGGGCTGGTCGCGGGAAAAATCGAATCCTTTTAAGTCGTGAAAATCTTCAGGATAGGTATTAGGCATATGGGAATGATTCGTTATCAAGATATGAACTGTCTAGAGTGGAGTTTGAAAAATCTGAATTTTCCTCGAAAACCCCTTCCCCCTCCCCTTTAAGATCCAAAATTGATAAGAGAGTCCACATGTAGGTATCAGGTCTACGGGTGGAATTATTTATCATCAGGATATGGACTGGCTAGAGGAGTAGGTCGTAGGTAGACAGGGATGGGTTGAGTGGGGGCCGGGACACTTGACACTTGTGACGGAGCGGAGCATCGCGGGGGGTGGGTGGTGGGTGATAAGGGGACAGGGGGTGGCGCCTCGGGTGCGGACACGGCAGAGGAGGAAGCACGCACGGAGGGTGCGAGAGGAAGGCGTGGAAGAGGGTAACTCGAAGGGGTCGGTCTCTCGGCTGGGTTTTGTATCGTATCCATGGCAACCCTCCCGATGTCTTATCAAATTATCACCTTGTCCCCCCTCCCTCCCTCCCTCCACCCTTGGCTGCCCCTGTTTTCCCGTCTTCTCGCCCCGCGCCCTAAGGAGCCCCGACAAAAGAGGATGCGACAAAGC
This sequence comes from Orussus abietinus, assembly GCF_000612105.2. Lineage (NCBI taxonomy): Eukaryota > Metazoa > Arthropoda > Insecta > Hymenoptera > Orussidae > Orussus > Orussus abietinus. The sequence goes on from NW_019396002.1 coordinate 1,145,678, forward strand.
GAAAGCGATGGTCACTCCTCCCGCTAACGACCCGCGGGGGTGGCCACCCCTCCTATCCCGAGGGTCGCTACGGAACATTTAATTCATTATTCAGGGGGGATGAAAAATTCAACGGACCTCCAACCCACCGCCTAATGCCGGCGGTCCGCTCGAATTACCCTCCGGGAGAGGGAAATCGTCCTGCAAACGACGTTTCGGCTCGGAAAGGGGTGCCCACCCCCCCGAGCGGTCAGGTACCCTCCATCCCCCCGGCTGAAATTTATTTGTCAATTTTAAAAACTCCGCCCTTTTTAACCCCCGACTCTAAGATACCGAGAAACCCCTTGGAAGTCGCTCTGATTATATTGTACCGCGTTTTCTTCTTTTTTTTTTCTTCTTTCCTTGATACACATTCATCCCCTGAAAGTGGGGGAGTGCAACGGAAAGTTGATAAGTACTCCATTTCGTTTAAAAAACAAGCGTAGAGAAAAAAAATGAAGGAAGTTGACTCAAAGACGTGCGATAAGATGTCAAAGTAATGTCATACCTAGTGGAGAAAATTCGTTTAAAATAATTGTTTCTTGAAATTGTTAGGGTGAAGGATAGGTTCCCACTTTCACATCACCTTGATACAGTCTTTCTTTCCTCGGTGTAGGTTTGCCTTGAATAAAAGGAAAGAGGGAGAAAAGAAAAAAAAACTGGAAAATGTGGGTCGCCACCGTCAGGGGTGGTTCCGGGCCTCGCGGCTAATGAGAATCAGCTCTGCGACCCCCGTGGATATCTCTGGGGCCATGTGCAATAAGGGCGCGGCACCTCCCCTGGGACCGGCGCAGGGGGTACGGCCGCGGCGTAACGTAAAATCATTATTAGGTACGTAGGTGGGTGCCGGTGGCAGTGCACGAGCCCAGTCAGGTCTCGAATGGGGTTGGCAGGGCTTGCGGGAGAAGGAACACCGAGAATAAGAGCTCGGCAAATATTGTTCGTGCACGAGCCCACCCGGAATGGCGAGGGCGTGAACCGGCCTCGGTTACGGTGCGAACAACCCCAGGGTGGAAATCCCGTTACGATAGAGGGAAAAAAGGGAAAAGTCGGTAAGGCAAAATGGCGGATTTTTCGCGATCCCGTCGAGGAAGGGCGGAAAAAGTTCCGGTCAACTCGGGACCCCGGGAATTCCAATTTGGGGGCTGGTCCAGCTTTTCCGGGGTTTTCCGAAAACTGTCCTTCCCCATTTTGGACTTCGATTTTGTCACGGACACTTAGTTTCCCGGACGACGTCGGAGTCCGCCGATCATCGTAAATCCAGGACGCGATTCCCGCGCAGCCTCTCTCGAAATTAAAACCGACCCCGGTGGGAAAGTTCACGGATCGACCCCGTCGACAGACTCGGCGAACGATTCCCGAGGGGATGATCGAGTCTTTATTAACGGAGAGTGCCGACCGGGGGGCGATCGATCGGTCATATCGCATCCGTCCGGGCTGATTGCTGGATCCTCCGAAATTCCCCACTCCAATCTTTCCAATTATTCCGCGATGTTTCAACCCTTCCCGATCTTGCCCCGAAATTCACGGTGGAAATTTCACCCGAAAATTATGCAACCGCGATCAACCTCCGGAGGGAATTTATTCTTGTCAGTTTTCGCGAGGAGGAGAAATGTATCCCTTTCAAGGAAAAACCACCCTCAAACAGGGACTGCCATGTTTTGTTTTTTTTCCAATAGAAATAATCGTACGAAGAAAAAATCCACCCCTAGCGAGGAACCATCACATTTTGCCCCGCAATAATTTTCGCACAAACAAAAAATCCATTCCTTATGATGAAAAATCACCCTTTACCAGGAGAACTACACGATTAGGCCCAGAATAAATACTCTTGAGATTGAAAAGTCCCCCTCTAAGGAAAAACCACCCAAACCAGGAAGAAGGGCACGTTTGGCTAGGCATACTCTCATCCAACCCAGTCCAGTCCAACTCTCATAGATCTCGTCGGAAAAAAAATCAAAGGGGTGGCTCACAGGTGACACGTCGATCGCCACTTTGAAATTTCGAGCCAGGGGGTGTTAAGGGGTGTTTCGGGGGCGAAATTGGTGATGCCGGTGGTATCGATCGCGGGGACCTCGCACGTGCCCCCGTCGCTTCGGCACCTCTCGAGTGTGCATCGCGGACGTGCCCTTAACCACACAGTGCGCAGCCCCTCTGTTTTCACGGCAAACACGACCTGTCCGATCGGGCCGGGGCAAAGTAAAGTCAACGGTCCACTTTTAACGCGGCAACCTGCAAAAGCATCCGCCCCGGTGGCGCATCTGTTGGATTTTTGGAGCACCGCGGATAAGAGAGTCGCGAAAACCGAGGGAGGGAAGAAACTCGATAGGTCTTGGGTAAATCAGTTAGCTCCTTAGTGCCGTCCTGCCACAAGGGACGGGAGGAGTAATCCGCTCCCTACCGATCACGCCGGATGGATGGCTATTGAATTATTGCGGCGACGATCGCATTAGGAGTCGTGACAAATCCGATCTGCGATCCCGCGAGTACCGCGATATCGGCTCGTCCTGGTAAAATCGAGACTGCCAGCGGATCCGATGACGATAAGAACCCCCGGATAGCTCGAAGGGTGAAAAATTAACCACCAATACAAAAAGAAATCCCACAAAAGTGAAACACGGACATGGCCAGGACTAGAGACCATCCTCTCTTCAGCTCCCGTCAATTGAATCCAAGTGTTAAATTCAGTGTGGTGAATTAACCACGCGGTGACTTATGAATTTGATACTTGTGATGACCCACCCACAGTGAGGCCTTCATAAATTTAAAACATCTCCAGATTTCCTAGTAACGAGGTTTGGCCCAGGGTACCAGATCAGGCTCCAGGACCACTGGCCATTAACTTCTTCCTGATCCGGGTTGCCATTACTGGTGATACATAACACCGTGGTAACATCTTCAGGACTTTAAAATAGCCCATGTACTTAATTCGTAAAAATTGGCACCAAAGTAGGGCCTCAGTCTAGCCAGGAAGGTGGGGTTTAAACGAGGGAGGTGGTTTTCCGAGTCCCTGGATACGTTTGAAATATATCGAGAGGGGACGGAGGAGGGCCCAGTAATTCCCAGGTCTGCGCTTCCGCGAGCTGCAGCCGATGCACCTATGCTGGCGGTGCATCGGTGAGGCTCCAACACCGGAGGCCGCCTACACGTGTTGGGGGCCGTATGGACAACGCATCCCTGGGCGGCGTCCCGGCCGTATTCCTGCTGGTCGAACGAGAAACGGGCGTGCTGGTCGTGTACCTGAAATAGTAAATACACCGCGTTGTCGGGCGGAATCGGGTCCACGGAGACCGGCCGACACGGGTACCAACTGCGAGCTGGGGTCCCGGGGCTCCGGACACGTCGGCACTTCCGCTGCACGCCGTGTATTAGTTCGCCTCCTATCGGGGTTGTTGCGGGAGGGGTGGCCGTCAAACCGAAACTGGTCCAGGACTGCTTACAACCCTCTGGGAACTTGCACCCCGAAAGCTGCCCGTTGTCCGCAGTAATCGTTATCGTCGCCGTTGTCGCCGCTGCTCCAGGACTCTTGGGAGGTGTTTGGCGCTGTTATCGGCTCCAGGGGGATGATTTGGGCACGGTTTCTTAATTTCCTCCCCGAAGTGGTGCCAATGTGTCGACTTCCAAGGGACCAGGCAGTTCCTGAAGATGCCGCGGAAGGGGCTTCAGGGTTTCCGAGCAATCCATTCGTGGTTTCGTGTGCTGGAAACTGATCCGATAGTCCTAGGATAGTCCTAGACGCCTCGACATCGTCGAGACCAACGAAAGACATAGTTCGATACCTTCCGGCCAACCCTGTACAGGAGGAAACTCCGGTGCCTTTTCTTTGTCCCTCTGGTACCACGTCCTCCAGATAGGCTCCCATGTCCGTCAGGGTACCAGCGGTCGCTCTCGGTTCTCTCAAGTCTGATCATCTCCCGATATGCGAGGGACGTCTACTTGATACGTGAGGTAATCCCGGCCGTGACGCGCAGCCTGGAGGATCGAAGGAAATCCATGCTGGCCTCGAGGTGAAATATGAGACGCGGTACTCCGGTTCGATTCCCTCTTCGCTCTGACGGCTGTCTCTCTCTCTCTCTCTCGGCGGGTCCGCCTCTCTCTTTCCATCGCTCCTTCGTGTCCTTCTCTCGCGGGATTTCGATTGGAGGGCAGACGCCCCCTCTCGGCGGTGGGTCGGAACGTGGTCGATGGAGACGAGAGGAAATCAATGCCTCCGCCAGACTCCGGTGCTCTCTTGGACCGCCGCACCACGTTCCCGGCTCTTTTTCGCCCACCACCTTCCCGGCTCTTTTTCCGCCCACCACCTTCCCGGCTCTTTTTCCGCCCACCACTCGCCCGGGCGGTCCTTGATCTTGCCTCGGTCCGTCTCGTTACTTCTCGCTCCCATCGAAGACCCATCAGCCCTGAGGAAAATCCCGGCTGCCGGAGCACAGCTCGGACGCTTGATTCCACTGGCTCTTCGGGGTGATTTCCCTTAGCTTTAGTTCCTGGTCTCTTTCCCTACCAATATTAAAAAATATCATTCAACCAATGATATATTTCCTCAATTCAAGGAATAATTAATTCCACACTAGTAGACTCTAGTGAATTGTCGTAATTCCGAGGAATTATTTATAACGCGTCTTGACGATTTTCTAGAGCCAACTTTCATTACAGGAAAAAAAAAACGTACATGACATAATATATTTTAACAATTATTTCTGGTATCATCAGTCGACCTCCAGACATTTACAACACACCTGGCAATTTTCTAAAGCCAACTTTCGTTATAAAAGAATAAAATGCATGGTATATATTTTAACAATTATCATCGGTATCATCAGTCGACCTCTAGACATTTACAACACACCTTGACAATTTTCTAAAGCCAACATTCATTATAAAATGAAAAATACATGGTATGAAATATTTTAACAATTATCATCCATGTCATCAGTTAATCTCCAAGTAGAATTTCCTTCTGCAGGAGGTGGAGACCCAGGAAACATAACCTCACCCCGAATCGCGGCCTCGCGAGGTATAAGATACCTCGGAGGACTCGTCGAGTGCCGTTTGTAAAAGCGATCAAAGTGCCGTCTCGGTTTGCGCCTCGGCCTCCGCCACCCTCTTCGGGTCGCCCCTCGGGAAGGGGTGAGTCCCTCGGCAACGAGACCGGAGAGGTCGAGCGCGCCCGCGAGGAGGAGGACCCTCAAGATTTCCCGGAGTTTAATATAGTTTTAGGGGCGGCGGCCGACAGCCGGGAGTGTAATGGCGTCTTAAACCTCAGTGGTTCTCGATCTCGCCTTAAAGATTCACCCCCCGAATCTCGACCCTCTCGATAAATCTTTGACCGGCGCGGCGGTGCGATTCGAGTGCACGAGCACCCAGAGCATCCCGGTGCACTCCGGGGTGGGGAGTGCGGGTGCACCGAGCGCCGCAGCGGTCGAACGAGCTGCAGGAAGATAAAGACAGGGGGCAACCTCGGAGCGAACTCGGACGGTTCTTGATTTTTACGAGCCAGTAAATTCTCCGGAGGGGTTGGAAAGGGGGGGGATGAACCAAGCTCCCCGAGACCGACGCCAGGATACGCTCCTCCGTGGACGTGGTCGATGGCGGTATAAGGCGCCGAAGTAGCGCCGATTTCCCGGAAAAAATGATATATCCACGCTTCCACTTTCTACATCTGAAAATAATCCCGCGTTATTTCTTGCGCTCGAACTTTCCATGGGAAAATAATGGGCCGGTGTTCCTTCTAACCTCGAGAATTCCCCGTGATTTCAAGCCTTAGACCTTACCGAACGTGGACGCCATGTTGGATTTCCTTGAATGCCGATCATTTTGAAATTCTTATCGCTACCGGTTGGGAAAAACGTTATCCTGGATGTCTGAATAGGCGTTCCCTTCCAAAATGTGAATTTATATCATTATTTAACGAGAACCGACGCCATCTTTTTTCCTTCTCGAAGCCTCCTTAGGGTGATTTCCCGGTTCTTCGCGCATATTTCGGGGCCCGACCTCACGAGGCCGCATTCCCGTCCCTGCCACGGCGACGCCAGGTCGAGTTGATATAAATCGTCGCGCGGCGGCGAGATTGAAGGCTCGACTAACGAGTTGTTTATGGATCCACCCCCGAGCGCGGCGACCGGACAGGGTGGATGGATGGGGAGTCCATTAACGGCCTCTGCTTGCAGCCCGCATAGTTCGCATACCTGAATCTGCCTGGGTCTCGCGGTTGCCAGGGCAACGGGGGTTGGAGCCGCCCCCGGCCGCCAATCAGAGCTCGCGGCCGAGATGAGAGAAACGAGCGCGGGGCCGCTCCCACCCTTCTTCTTTCGTCTCTCTCGCTTGCCGTCGGCGGCCGCGCGTGGGAGAGAGAGGGCGATACCACCACTCCGCCCGCATCCTGCCTTCTCCCTTCTCCCTTCTCCCTCGCCCCTTCCCCCGCGCCCCTCGCTCCCTCTCGCTCGCTCTCTCGACCATCCGCGCCGGGGCGGCTGAGATTCCCGCTTGGGAGGAAATCTTGACCGGGCGTGCCTCGCATCCCTGAAACCACCCCCGACCCCGGATCCCCCGCCCGGCGCCTCCCCTCCAGGGGAGGGTCTCCTCTATGCGGATTAAAAACCGCCGGCCCGTGAACTCGGCCCGGCCTCGCTCTCCTGAAATTTAGAGCCGGATCATGCACTATGCATGCCTCCCTCCGGGGCGACGCCTTTTTTAAGTCGATGCGCCGCTTTTGTTCCGGGGGCGGGTCCTTCCGACGAAGGGTCCATTCGTCTCAGGAAGGGACGACACCCATCCTTATCGAGGAATCACCCGATTCCGGGCATTTCTATTTGGACAAATTATTACAGTCGGATATATTTTGTATTTAGTATTCTTGGTAGGGCGAACTGGATTTTCGAAATGTCACCTCTCATAAGTCTCTACTACATTAGCCCAAAAAAAATTCATTGAACCGAAGAAGCAGATTTTTTACTCGAAGAATAATTATCTCGCTTAAATAGGTTGTCATACAGTTCCGAAGAAACGTCGTATACGATTTATTCGATTTTATTTAATCCTAACAGTTGTTCTCTGAATTTACACAATATTTCGTCGTTACTACTCAAAGAAATATTTATTTGGTTGAATGAAAATATTTTTTATTCGGGGCATGATATTATTCCGCAAATATTTATATAGATGTATGATCGTACGTTGGAGATATTTTCAATTTAAAGGTACACCCTGCTTCTTTTCGAGGTCGTCGTACCTCACGTGGATTTTGTTTACCGTTTCAGGCGAAAAGCCGCACAAGTGCCAGGTGTGCGGGAAGGCGTTCTCGCAGAGCAGCAACCTGATCACCCATTCGAGAAAGCATACAGGCTTCAAGCCCTTTGCCTGCGAGCTCTGCGGTCGAGCGTTCCAACGGAAAGTGGACCTTAGGAGGCACCGCGAGACGCAGCACGCCGATCTAGGGGCCGCGAGCCACCGCCCACCAATCGGCGCGCTGCCCCAACCGAATCTGGCCAATGGGAGCGCGCCGATTCTCCAGTGAGCCGAGCCTCGTGATTGGACGGCCGCGGCTCCAAGAGAAATACTCCAGTCGACCCGCATCCCGATCAGGGGATGAAAATGTGAATTTTTACGACATACGTGAGAGACCGCACACTGATCTGCCCATGGAAACGGCAAAATCGACAGAGAGGAAACTCGGAGTCTATTAATTCCTCCTATCGCGTGAAATAACTGCTGATAATTGAGATATATCTAAGATTTAGAGAAAATGATAAAGGACAGCCTATCGTTGTTCCGAGTGAATCGTTAATCTCCCTCGAAACTGCAATTCTTAAGGATCCTTGGCGAAGGAACCGAACGATCGAAGGAGTTATTTATTTTTCTCGGCCGAGGCGATAGGTTTTCCTTATCTCGATTAAAGGGTGCAATCGTATCTCTCGGTAGGCCGTATCGTCCAGCCACAGCTCGGAGGACTTTTCACTCTAATAACCTGCTATCTGTCGCTAATCGATAATCTGTACTATATCTCTCTCTCTCTCCCTCACCTATGTAGACACCTCGAATTACGCGGGAAAGGTCGATTTATCGCCAACGGATAAAAACGGCGGTTCGTTTGGTTACGCAAAATGGACGAGGCCGCGTGGGCGAATTTCCTTCCCTTCGCAAATTTCAGGCCAACATTGCGCACCCGAAAGTATTTCCTGTTAAACAATTCGTTTACTCTTTCCCCTGTTTTTTTTTAATCCAACCCAGCGTGAACAACCTTTCCCGTGTATTTCCGCCATTTCCTCCCTCTCTCTCTCTTCCTCTCTTTCTCCCTATATTTTGCATATCCTTTTCTAGCAGCTGTTCCGTACGGAGGGCATCCCCAGTTGCAACTGTGACCAAGATTGTAAATAAAATACCTAGTGTCTATTCTCGCGTAGCGTTAAGCGTATAAATATATAAATATAAATAAACAAAACTCTATACATATATATATATATACATAAATATAAATAGAAGGAAGAACAAATGGAATCGTTGCACAAACTAGGTGGTGTCCACCGATTCTCGCCAAAGGAAAGTGACATTCCTAGTGTATCCCATTACCTTCTCATCTCTTTCGATCTCTCTCTTCCACTATTCCTATCGATCTCTGTCTCATCCCCTATCTCTCTATCTCGCATTCTACCAAAGGTTTTATTGTTGTACTATTGATTCCTGTGTAATTATTGTAATTAGACCTCTCTATTATTATTATATTATTATTAATTATTATTGTCACGATTAACAATAAACGCTGTTACCATTTGTACGCGTTGGTTGCGGACGAGAGCTCTCCACGATTCATGTCCTGAATTCAATCCCTCAATTTAAATCGAAAAATGTAATTTTTGTCAAGGGAAGGTTTAGATTAATTAATTTCACCTAGAAATATCATTAATCTCCTCTTCACTAACAGGGGTTCGTTTAATGAACAGACCCTCCATCCTCAACTAATCACTTGAAATAATAACGGAATATTAAATATTTATTTAAACCAAGGAAAATTCATGTTCGGTCGGAAAATCATCACCAGAGATAATTGTTTGGGATTTCTATTAAAAAAAAAAGAATGATAAATGCAACAACTTTTTAAAAAAATATCCAGAAAGCCATGGGTGGATAAGGGAAAATCAGGAAGGGGAGACCTCAGCATCCTTCGATGGACCGATTCCGAGATCGTCCCAAGTTTCAAGTATATCGTAGTCGTTTCTCGCGAGATTCCATAATCAGGAGAACGAAAGCGATCACGTTTGAAGGCCTCGAATGATCCCTGTACTCGATGGGAAGAGACGCTGCCAATTAAGGAAACTGCCGACTACCCCCTTGGCCCAATATGTTCCCCGTCCACGTGGGTGGAGTGTTCCCTTCTCATTTTCGCAAGTAGTTCGAGATTTCCCGGCAGTTCGGTCGTTACCCGGGGCGGACCCCTCTTCTGGGGGCAGGGGACAGAACGCAAGGTACTCCGGAGTTAGGAGAACGCACATAACGGCACTGACTGCGCGATACCGTGACGCAGCCACGAGCAGATTGGACAGTTATTGCATTCTGGGTAAGATTAATTGATACGCCGGGGGTGGCGTGCGACACCGACGGTGGTGGAGGCGCTGGTGGTGAAGGTGGAGGTGCCGATGGTAGTGGTGAAAGCACTGACTGTGTCGGTGACACACTGACAGTGGAGACTCTACTGGAATTATAGACACGGTGATGATAGTATCAAAGGCACTGATAGTACTAAAAACGTTCTCATTGCTGGTAAAATCACACTATTTTTATTCACTCACCTTCTCACTATTACTATTTATTGATGATAAAGTCACACTAGTAGTGGAAGTAGTAGTGGAGATGTCTCCAGTGACGATGAGACCGTTCCACAATACCAGCGCTATTGGTGATGATGAGAGTACTCGCAATACCAGTAGAGGCGCCGTCAGCGATGACGCGGCGCTCAGTAGTAGTGGAGGCGCTGACAGTGGCGGTGGTGCCTCAGTCGGTGACGGCGGGTCGTGGTGGTAGGACCGGAGGCGCGCGGACCCATCCCTGTTCCAGGGGTCCGGAGACAGTTAGGGATGAGCGGTGATTAACAGATCGAACCAGGCCACCCTGACTCCAGTCATCGAGTAATAGAGACCCTCATTATTAAACCGAGACCCTGTAAATCTCTCGGAGCACCCTCGAGGGCTTCCCTCCGGACTTCTGGCCGAGTTCCGGAGTTGGACGACCCAAGTAGGGTCGGATGATCAGAAAGCAAGCTGATAAGATTTAGAATTAAGGCCGGTCGAAGTGCTTCTGATTTTCCTGATTGTCACGCGAGTCTTTACTCGAGCTGATGGAGCAACTATTAATACTTGTGACAGTTATTAAATAACGAAGCACTTAAAGATAGTATTTTAAATTGTAGGATTGCGGAGAGGAAAGTAACCTCGCCCCCTTCTTTGGGGCGGCTTTCTCTCGGGGCGGGTCAATCCCGAAATACGGGGCTAAAACACGGCTCCTCCTCCCGTGGCTCTTGATGTTTGATGCAAGAGTCACTTCGGGGACAAGTCGGTACCGCGTATGCGGAGATAGGGGGTTATGACTATTAAGGAATTCACAACCCCCGGGGGGAAGTCCTCCCTGAAATATGACTACCGAGACTCCGGCCCCCTCGCTGGATGGCCACGGAGCGTACCAGCGAACCGGCGAACCGGCGAACCGGCTGGTTCCTGGTATTATTTACAACCACCCATCCCCGGATCCGGCGGCGGGCAATATAACTCCGCGGAGTCGGGGGCGGCGCGGTGTCGCCAAATTGGTAAAACCTGCCGTCCCTCCGCCATCTCCCGAGACGTGCGTGACGGATGCCGAGCGTCGGGGCGGCGGGGGCGGGAGTCGGGAATTGAAATGCCGCGAAGAGCTGCCAGCCAACGACACATCGCACGGAGAAGGGAAGATCGATCGCGATCGCGCCGTTCGCCGAAGACGGGGGTGACCCCCGACCCCCTCAAGAAACCTTCGAACATGACGAAAAAGTCGCATCCTCCCCTCTACTCCTAATCGCAAGAAACCTCTTTATTTAAAACTAAGAACCCTTATCAAGAATCGTCACGCCAAAAATTTAATCAGTACCCGGATTACGATCATGACCAATTTTATAAACTTCCTCATGATTTAATCCATTATTTGAAGGAGAGAAATAAAAATAGACGTTGTCGGTTAGGTTGGTACCATAGAATCCAAAATTTGGGTATTTTCACCGTACGAGCCCAAATCCACGTACAGGGCAACGGCTCGTGACAACGTCGTAATTCCGAGGCTCATTGCCGTAATTATCATAATTGCCCCCCAAATCACTCGCGGGTCCTTCCGTCTACCGAAGGGTGGCCGGGGGGTGAGACCGCTTTGTAGCCACCCTGGATAAGCCCACTAGGGTCAATTATTTTAACGCACGGCGCGACGCCCAGGGCGGGGGCGCGAAAGAAGGGGGTGAGGTCCGTTACACGTAAATCTCACTTTGTGAAAATACGCCGTTGTATCCGGTTGCAGGCCGTCACAGGGCCAGGGATTTCCGTGTCAGTGCAACGACACTCGGACACCCGGGGTGGGATTAAAAAGTGCCAATTTTCAATTAACCCCCGCGCGTCCCGGCACGCTAATGGAATTTTTGAGGAGGGAGATTACGCTCCATGCGCGCCAATTTGATACGAGAGGATCAACCGGGCCGAACTCTTTCGACGAGTGGCGAAGGACCGTTGGGACGGTTTATCGAGGAAAATGGAAAGGGGTGGAAACCGGACAGGGTGCCCAGGGGGGTCTTCTCATTCCCATAATTATCGCTTTGTTGCATCCCAGCCTTGAATCATTCACGCCGCGGGCTGACGCGCGTCGATCGCGACGGCCATTTTGGAGAACTTCGCCCGGCAACGCCGAATTTCATCCACGTTATATTTTTTTCCGCACTGCTTAAAAAACACAGGGACAATTTCAAAGCAAGGCCAAGAATCACAGGCTCGATTATAACGTGTATCTCAGATTATTAATCGACTAAATTAACTCCTTCCCCTTCTTCAGGCTAGAAATTCATGAAGAGAAGGCATAGTTTCCGAGACCACCTCGAGGCGAGGACAGGCCATTTCCCAAAATTTCCTCCGAAGGACCCGCCATTTGTCAGCGCCTGCTAATAACGAGCAGGACCTCGTTCCGCAAACAAATTGCGATCCAGGACTCTGCTCAGGGAGCAAACAGGAGCATCTAAGAAAAAATGGCGCGTCCGAGGCGGGCACGTGCCGCCAAGCATCGCTCAGTAGAAGAGGGTTAAAGATGGATCGACACGCTTTTTCCCTCTCGAGAAAGGGTTGAGAAAGGGTTAAGAGAGAGTCCACAGAGGGTTGAAAGAGGGTGTCGAGGTGTTCTTCCTTTATTCGAGGAAGAAACCCCGAAGGGAGGTCGCTATATCTGCGACTCGCTCGAAGCCACCCTGGACTCGTCGGTGGCGAGATTCCCAGGGGGTGGGATTCATTAATCGGTCCATGAATAATCCAGGGTGGAATCGTCGATGGACCCAGGTGGATGGGGTGGTCGTTCGTTCGTCTCGAGTCTTTTCGCGAAATCGACCCCTGAGGGCCGCCGCGCCTCCGCGGCGAGGACTTTCCCATATATCTTCTTTAGCTGCATCATTGATGACCTGGCCGGGGATCGGGCTCCTCCAGGAGCTCTTCGTCAACTGCCAGCCCCGGGTCAGCCGTTCCTCGACGACGTCGATATCTGATCGCCCTGCGCCATCGATAACGCGGCCGCGACCTCCGGCTTATCAGGGTGCTCCTCTTGTCTCGCGCTCTTCCTCTCTTCGGCATCTCCCCAAATGGATCACTCGAGACGATCCATTTGCGTTGCCGCTTAATTCGAGCTTCATGCTTCATCTACCGACGCCGTCCTCTGTCCTGAGGATTGATTTACGCCCATGAAGAGGGTCTGCATGCGGTGCATTATCGCACCCGTCGATGAACCGATCCATGAATTATGGCCCATATTTAACGATCACCTTCATCATCGTCGCGCTAAGAACGGTCATCAAGAAATTCGATGGAATTCAATGCCAAATTCACTTGTTCGGGTATATCCTAACGTCGAGCGTTCATACAAACACACATCTATCAGAAGCATAATTTTTAAACTTCTAGAGGTTAAAGAGGAAACATCCGATTAGATAAAAAAAGTGCAGTAGAAAATGAGAAATTTATTCGCAATTAATCAAAGGTCTTCAGCGCTGGGAAAACTCCGCAATAGTCTTTTTTACTGGCGTACCAAAGTTCTTCGGCCGCCATCTTGGATCGCTGTCGGAGAGCGGAGACCAAGCCCCGTATCGATACGTGAGATTCAATCGTCATCGTTATCAGTCCCATCCGTAGATTCTGCGAGGGTCGACATCGCGATTGGTGGAAACCGAGTTGTCGGCCGATCGCAGGGGCGGAATATCTTATGAAGGCGTCGCGGGGGGTGGTTTAAGTATTCCAAGCGTCTGCCGAGGTGACTGGCTAACATGGCGGCTCCGGAAGCCGGGGGAGGCCCGATACTTCCGGCGACGGATAATCGCGTGAAGGGGTGAAGAAGGCGGCACCAACTTTTGATCCTGGAGACGTCTCTTCGGGAATTCAGCCCGGGACAAAAGCGACCGACATTGGACCTCCACCCTCCGCCATCGACCACCTCGCGCCACCCCCTGGCCCCCTCAACCCCATGTCCTCTCGGGTCCCCCTGCCCCCCGTCCTCCGATCCCACCTCAGTATTCAAACGGCTCTAACTCGATATATAAGCGGCACTCCCCGGGGCATCCTCTTACCCACCCCCCCACCCCCAACCCCCACAAGTCGAGACCTCTTACACTCGGCGACACTCGCACCCCCCGGGGGGCAAGAGTGCCCCCGCCAAGTTTTCATCGAATTTGCATCCCCGAGTGCCGGTCGGGGGTGGCTGAGCCTTGGGGGCGATTGCCCCCGATTGGATCGCTTTCTGAACGACGATGCAATGTCGAAGACGGGGATGGACGAATCTCCCTTCCTCCCATTCAATATCACTGCTGATAAGGCGGCGGTCGGTAAGGTAGGGAATGGTTACTCGCTCAGTTCTTTCTCGACTGAGCTCGGAAATGTTTCTGATAAGAGAAACTGTCGGTATCGGTGCACGGTTGTTGATAAAGTGGAGCTTCTGAACGCATCTTATCGAGGGAGGGGAAATGTTTCTACGGATTTGTTATCAACCTTCGAACTTTTTAGCAGACCAAATGTCGAGTTATGATTTTTTTTTTGAGGGGGCGTTTGAAGAGAAACAGGTTAATGTACTTTTATCATTTTTTTTCCCTTTATTTTGGGGGTGAGCAGAGCATTTATTTTAGGTGGGGATTTTTTTCTGAGATATTGCAGGTGATTATATGTCCAACTGCTTCATCATCCAGTGGAAAAATGCCAGGATGGAGAAGCTGAAGCCCAGTGGAATGGATGTTGCTTTAATCCACGCCCATAAGCTGAAGCGATGTGAGAATTGTTATATCCGGAGTTGAATATAATTAGAAATCTACATTTCTTAAATTGTCAGCATTGATACCATAGTCTTTTTAAATATTAATTAATAGTTCTCTTACTTATAGGGATCATCGGACACGGTGAAGGAACTTTTTAGCGGCAAAACTCCACTTTTGTGGATCGTCACAGGACTGATAGGCCTGTCCTCGTTGTCAGTCTTCACCTGCTCGATCTTGAAGATCAGATCTTCACCATCGACCACCTCGAAAAATGTAAGAAAATCTGTTAAGCTCCATATTCTAGTCGAGGTCAACCCAGGATCAACTCAGCAAGTGACCTTCTCTCATGTTTAGAATATGAAGGTCCTATTTTAATCGGGAATAAGTAACTCTATTTCGGGTTTATCAGGTAATAAATCATTGCCAAGTCGATCTTGACGAAGAGGGGAGCGATGGGAAACCTTGCCGAAGATGGTGTGTTCTCCGTCGAGCCAGGGAGTGGCGATCGTCGTTATGAAGAACTGGCAACCATTTGTATTCTTCCCGGCATTCGCCATCCCGACGAATCCTGAACTCGAGAATTTCGCGTCGAGGTTCTCGTCCTCGAAGTATTTACCGTAAATGCTGATCGACCCGGTCCCATCGCCATTCTCGATGTCGCCGCCTAAAAAAGAAAGATCCAGTTCTTGGAGAGCATGCCGAAGAAGGTCCCCGAAGCAACCGGGTAAATTTATTCTCGATAGAATCGAAGAAGGACCGGGAGAGAGTAAAAAATATTGAAAAGGATTCCTGGGAACGTCGAAAAGTCGGCTCTTAAAAATCCTATATTCAGGTACCTTGGATTATGAATTTTTTGACGACCCTGTGAAACCTGGTCCCGATGTAAGTTTTCCCAGCAACGCCGGTGGTGGCCAGGGTGACGAAATTCTTCACAGTTTTTGGGGCCAGGTCCCCGAAAAGACCGATTACCAATCGACCTGCCGGTCGATCACCGATCATGATATCTAAGAACACCTGTTCCGTGACCGTGAACGTGGTAGCCTGATAAAAAAGTGAAAAAAATCTGGAAATTTACTCGTATTAATTAATCCTACCCAGGTTCATTAGATATTAGCGTCCTTCGATGTGGAATTAATTTTAAACTAATTCTACCATTTATTAATTTTTTTCTTTATTTGATAAGCAGGTCAGATCATCTGATCAGTCTGGTGCAAGAACGGAGACATTTTTCCGGGAACGGCATCGGTCGGAATTAATTTTAGCATAGTCACTTTTTGTTCATTAACTCGAACTCTGAACTTATTTATTCATTGTGGGTGTCGGTTAGAAAAAACTATCGGTTAAAAAAAAATTTATCGAATCAATTGCCGGCGGGACGGCTGCGCTCCGGTAATGGGAGCAATGCCATGAAGAAGCCTTACGCAAAGGTAAATCGTCACTTATCCACTTAATGCTGTATATAAACAGCTGAATTCTTGCTTCTGCTCCTCCGCTGATTACACGGTGCAGTTATCAAAGCCATTTATCTCTGTATTACTAGCACGATACTTCTGACCATTATCAGGCGTACTCATTACGAGGCAAAACCAGTCACCTTGTGTTGGGTAATAGTAAGAAATGAATGGAAAATGGTGGAAATAATTTTCCATTAATCTTGAATGTCTTACCTGATTCGGCTTGGCCGCAGCTGCTATTACCATCACTACTAGAAACCACTTCATTGCGATATTTACGATATATCCCGTTAATTAATGATCCTCGAATTCGAGGAAAAGTCTATTTCCAGCACTTTTCACTTCAGGTACGTCGAAGATGACTCCTAGATAAACTGAGACCATTTGGCGCAACCATTTAGTATGGGTATTTAATTAAAAATTATGGCGATTAAGTACACTTTGGAATTTCGAAATTTCTCACTGGAGCGATTTCAGAGATTTCCACGACCGCAGCGACGTCGCGACGCCCGCGTCGGCGACGCTGGTTGCAACACCGGAACTGAAGAGCTAGAGAACTGCCATTCGAGGCTTCCCTTTCGTCGATACGACGGAAGCCCCGACTTCTGACGACGAGCTCGACGACTGGTTAAATTACTCAAAATCGTGCGAGTTCTGAGTTTCTTCTTCTTTCCCGGAATTTCCTTTCTATTTTAGTTTGTTTTTCTTCCTCCTGGAGTGAAAAATTCCCGAGAGCGTTTTTCGACGAGAGATTGACCTGATCCCACATTGAGTTCATTTTTTTTTACTATTAATAATCACTCCCCATGTCCGCGTAATATTTCTTTTTTTTTTACTCGGAATTTTTCCAGCTGAAAAAATGGAATTGACCTAGTATCAGCTCTAGTTCGATTTTTGAGGATTTCTGAACTTCCTCGTGCGACAGGTCGATGGCTCGGCGCGTCCCGTTAGACGGTCCGAGGTCCGTCGAGGTTATAAAAGGAGGCCGCGGGCCGGCCGAGAGGTCAGTCCTTGGCCGTCACCCGAACAGTGAGGACCATGGGCCTGAAGCGGTGGACGTGCGCCCCCTGGATGCGGGTGGGAGTCCTCGCCCTTCTTCTGGTGGGCCTTGACGCAGCCTCGACGACGCCTCGCGGGAGCCGTGACGCCGACTGCGAGACGCCGGGCGTCCCTGTGAGCGAGGGCGCCGAGCTGGCCGACGCGGTCGTCGTCAAGGCCGCCGATATCCCCGAAGAAAAAATCACCTACGAGGGCGCACAAGTCTGGAGGGTCTCAGCAGGGGAGGACCAGACGGAGTTCGTGTCGTACCTCCAAGAAACCGGAGGTTGAATTTAACCCTTTCTCAATAAATCCATAAATTAATAAAATCAATTAAAATTTTGCTTTATTGATAAAACAAAACGTGGATGATTTTAAACGTCTGCATTTTTTCTTTTAGAGGTTGCCACATGGATCGGGAACCAGACCATGGTGGACGTCCTGGTGAGGCCCGACGCCATTTCCAGGGTTTCCCGCTTCCTCAGGGACCGCCACGTCAAGTACGACGTCGTCATCCCTGATCTGCAGCAAGCCATCGACCAGGAGAACCCGACTCCTCCACCGGAGATCCTCGAGGAGCTAGAGGGGAGGAAAGGTTCGAAATTTGTCTTCTTCGGGATCCTCTTCAGGGTCCCTCCACGACCCGCTTCGCCGCTTTCTCTCAGCTTACCGCATCCTTGAGTCAACTTCAGCTGTGCAATTTTTCACCTACTATCTGCTATATATTTTCTTTGCCAATTGTAATAATATCCGTAATACTTACCGAGGAGTCCTAATGACCGCAATTAAGGATTCTGAAAAATGCCTAAAATCACCGATCTTAATGATCGTTTTGATTATGAATATCGAGATTTGGGGATTTTCCAGCTCCCCATTAGGACTCGTCGTTAAGTATCTCCTCGTTACCGCTTTAATGACTCCAAGCTGAATGATCTCAGCGTCTCGTCGACTTACCCCAGGTTGAAAGAGGTCGTCAACCTTTTGGAGACCTGATGGCCCCGTTTTCCACGATTGATAGCCGTTAATGTAACGGTCACCTGCGTGGCCGCGAATCGTCCTATTACGTGAGATACATATCTAACTTCAGGGTCATGATTTCTGGATCGCCGGTCGATTCGAGTACCGTGGTCTAAGTTTCACGGATAAAAAGAAAGGAAGAGAGAAAGATGGCCGATTCTTTATCTGCGATAAAAAGGAAAGAAATGCAATTTTTACCGCAGTTCCAACAATCTCTGGATAACACTGAAGATGGTTTAGTCATTTTTAGCACGACACGCTTGGTGGCAGAGAGTCGGGGTCAGGGTTCAAGGTAGATTCCCACGACCTTATCGCCTCCCTCGTTACCCTGTAGATAGCAAAGTCGGTGGCGGTGGGCCTTGGCTCTTCAGGGGTGAGCTTTTCTAGAGTTATATTACGTTTCCACGGTTCGAATCGAAAGGTAACTCCTTTTGGTGGACCTCCAAGTTCGCTGAAAGGGAACGATGAACTTGAATCATTTTAGTACTCAATTTCGTATTCGAACCACGAGAACGTAAAATTCCAATTTTAACGAGAATTTAATAGGGCACAGAATGGAATGGAGCAGTTACCATCGACTCGAAGACATACATGGGTACCTGGATTACCTGGCGCAAACTTTCCCGGATGTATGCTCGGTAATGACCATCGGAACTTCGGTGGAAGGTCGACCCCTTAAGGTACTCTTCGGCACTCTTAATTATTATCTCTAGCTGAATAATAATAAAAAGGGCACACAGGGCACATACTTACACGTTACGTGTAATTGTTCAGGTACTTAGGATTAGCAAAGGGGAACCAGGTGTACCTTCGATTTGGCTGGACGGTGGAATTCATGCTCGAGAATGGATCTCCCCTGCCGCAGTGACCTACGTTATTGACTACCTTGTGGAGAACAGCGAAGATTTGGAGGCTGACTACTACATCCTTCCCGTCGTCAATCCGGATGGGTAAACCTGAATAATTATTTAGCGAGAACGAAACTGAGCTCTTTATGACGTACAAAATGGCGGAAAAGTCTTCCCCACTCAAGGCTGAATTTTTCAACGAACTCTTCAAGGTACGAGTATACCTTCCGAGGCGACCGTCTCTGGCGTAAGAATCGAAGCAGCCCTGAAAAAGGAGGAGTCTGCATCGGCGTCGACTTGAACCGCAATTTCGGGTACCGATGGGGAGGTCTGGGCACCAGCAAGCAGCCTTGCAGGGAAATTTACGCAGGAACGGGACCTTTCTCCGAACCGGAGACCAGGGCCATCAAGAACTTCTTCGAGGCTAGCTCGGCGAATTTCCAGGTGCGACTACAGTACATTTCCATGGCCAAGCAACTCCATTTTAATGATTCTAATAATATTTATAATCACAATTCACCTCGTCTTCAAGGCGTACCTGACATTCCACAGCTATGGACAGTACATTCTCTACCCCTGGGGCTACGATAAGCGCGTACCGCCCGATTACGCCGACCTGGAGAAAATTGGACAACGAGCCGCAGCGGCCATGAAGGCCGTCGGGGGTGGAAGTCTCTACACCGTGGGAAACAGCGCGACCACCCTCTACGCGGCTTCAGGGGGTGCCGACGACTGGGCCAAGGCGATCCTGAAGGTGAAATACGCCTATACGATCGAGTTGAGAGACAAAGGCAGAAATGGATTCGTCCTTCCGGCACATTTCATCATCCCCACCGCGAAGGAAGCCCTCGCCGCCGTCCAGGAAGTGACCAGAGCCTGCACTAAGCTCCTGAAACGCGAGCGCTAATTATAAATAATCATAAGCATTATGTATTTATTTTGTGATATCCTTTATATATCATTTATTTAATGATTCGTAATATCGATCAGAATGAGGATGTTTGTTTCCTGTTCTGCCGAGGTCGAGCAGTTCGCCGGCCTCGGAGGAGTTTCGGTGATTTCAATGCTTGGATGGTAAAACCGGTTCCCGTAATGGCGAGGAACTTTAATGTCCTCTCGAATCGTATCTATGAGCGTAATTTAAGTATTTATTCTGGCGATCCGATCGTTCTCGAGGGCGAAGACCCGGAACCGGTAAGGTAGGTCTCTCCCACCTTTGGATCCTTGGTGGACTTGGTGGACCTTCCTCTTGTCCGGATAGGCAATCGGAATTAACGGTACAACGAGTGGTTGATTCCACGACTCGTCCTTTATCCGACGCTTAATCAAGGCATGAAAGGAACTCTTATTTAAATATCTAAGTCCTAGACACGTTTTAATATCGATAAATATAGTAGATGTCTTATTTTTTAGACGTTCGAACTTGATAATTCGATTCGAATTATTCGGTCAGTGATTCAGCATGATCTTGTGGATCCACGCGACGAAGGCGGACACTCTGGTGTAAACCGAGGGGGCGTTTCTGGCCCCGCAGGGGAACAAGCCCCAGGAAACGACGCCGATGACTTCCGCTTGGCCGAAGTCGTTAATCACCACCAATGGCCCTCCCGAGTCACCCTGAAGAGGAGAATGAAATTAATTAACCACTTCGGTATATCATTTCTCCTGATAAATAGAATTATTCGATATGCTTGTGTAGTTGAAGAGGGTTATTGAAAAATATCTTTAAATTTTATCGGAACCGAATCGATGAGGAACGTCGAAAGGGATCGAAGATTGACTCGGAGGACAACCTTGCAGGCCGATAAGGTGCCATTCAAAGGACCCGTGCAAAGGTTGGAGGGATGAAGAGGGTTCCTGCCCTCGTGGCGTAGGGAGACGTCCAGGGTTTCCTTGCAGAGGTTGTAATCGATGATCGGCAGGATGGCACCTTGCAGGATTTCAGGAAGTTCGACAGCCCTCGTCCTTCCGGTACTGCCCCATCCCGTGAGCATGGCCTCGCCCTTGGGGGGAGCTTCGGGGTAAGGAAGCGACACCGTGGAGACGAAGGGGTTCAACTCGAAGGGGTGCTCCAGCTTCATCAGGGCGATGTCGTAGGGTGCCACTCCTCTGGAATGAGATTAGGAGCGAAGGACTAGCGAAGGACGTCTAATGGAATCCCTGGATCTTCGCTATCTTAATGGAATCTCTTCGCGATCCTGAGAAAAAAAAAAAGAAAAATAGGATTTTTCTTTCAACTCACCCGGAGTAGTCAGGATAAATGAATATCTCCAGGACACGACCCCTCTGCTCGGTGTCCTCCCGAGTTCCAAGTTTGTATTTTCCGGCCAGGACGAGGAAACGTCCCGGGGAAGGTCCTCCAGGAGCCAAGGTGACGCAGTGTCCTGCAGTCAGGACCCAACCTGCCGTCAAGAGACTGCCTCCACATACGTGTCTCATTTTTAATCCTCGTCCTGGATCCCCCCAGTGAATGGACACTTGCCAAGGATGTCGACCCTTTTCCGCATCCTTGCCTCCGACTATCCTCGTTGGTCTCTCGGCTAAAGAGGCTCGTGAATTCCCTCTTTGCCAGGACTCCTGGTCCTCGCTCGATGGACGGAGGTCCATGTCCAGGCACGAAAAGGTCCTGACGAGGGTCCAGAGTATGACCAGGCCCGGCAAAGCCTTCTTCATGGTGAACCGATCGCGACTTGGAGCGAAATGGACGGAGACCGGATGTGGGGCCTGATCTGCACGCGTATCAGGAAACGAACTCTCTTCGTGGGAAGTGGACCTCACTTTTGCAACTCCTTTCGAGGGCAGCTCCAAAGTCGACTGGTTCTCCGGATCGACGATTGTATTTCCTCTTCGACCTCCGGAATTCGTCAGCGGAAGTAGGACGTGATCGACTGGTGGAACTTCGCTTCCAGGATGGAGCGTACGCCTTTACGGATTAAATTATATAAAACATCCTGAAGTGGACAATCTCTGGATATCGAAGCTCCTTCCAGAGGAGTCAAGAAACACATTGCATCGCCCGATTAAAGGGTCCAAGGAAAAACTAAGGTAAGCCTTGTCCAGTCATCCCAGTTTCGTTTATTATCTCGATTAGAACTAATTATTCGCTATGATCGATTCAATCCAGTCGATGAACGCCGATACCCTGACGTAAACCGAAGGAGCACCACCAGTGCCGCAGGGGAAGATGCCCCAGGACACCACGCCGATGACCTCGTTCTTCAGAATTAGGGGACCACCGGAATCACCCTGCAGATTAGAGAAATCCTGTCAAGTTTCCGTGAAATTTTTCTAAGGACCTTCCGTCCAGAATCAGACCCTGAAGACTTACGCTGCAGGCCGACTGGCTGCCCTTCAAGGACCCCGTGCAGACGTTGGTCTCGTGCAAGGGAGAGGAGCCTATCAGAATATTGAGAGCTCGTCGACATTTAGGGATGTCGACCACTGGAAGTTCGGCAGTCTGCAGACTAGAAGGCATGATGGCACTTGAAGAAGACGAGATGGATCCCCAGCCGGAGAGGATGACATTTCCCGAAGGAATGCTTCCTGGTTTTGGGAGGCCTATTGTGGCCACTCGCTCGTTCAGGGTCAATGGGGTTCGAAGCTTGACCAAGGCAATGTCGTAAGGAGCCACGCCACTGAAAAATCAAGGAAACTTATTCAGCAACGAGTACCCGCCATCCAACCATCGATAAACACCATAACAATTTTTTAAAATAGGGACAACCTGCAGGTTTGCTTGTTTTAAACCTCTCCAAGGTACCAGGCAGCCCTTGGGGTGTAAACTCATCATTTAAGTGCCGCAAATTTTTGTTCAATATTAATCACACGTTTCTTGACTCCTTATCGTAGGGATAAAATGCAGCCTCACCCTGCGTAAGATTCGTGGACGAAGGATTTGGCCACTCGGACTGATTGCTCCGTGCCTTCCTTTCGCGTGATGACGTGTTTCCCAGCTTTGACCAGGAACGAGCCATAGGATGGAACTGCCTTAATGCAGTGTCCTGCAGTAAGGACCCACTGGGAGTCGATGATGGATCCTCCACAGAAGTGCTTCGACAGGGAATCCGCAATACCCCATTGCAAGGACACCTGATGGGGAAATTGTCCCTGACCCGCCTCAACACCTCCGACTATCTTGGTCCCTCCAAAAATTGGCATCTCGAATCCGCCATAAGGACGGTCTAAAGTAAGAAAGAATTCCATTAACTCCAGCTTTAAAATTAGAAAGCTAATTGCTTATCTAATAATATTTAATATCATAATGAAAATGGAGTGAAAACTCACCGGACCGAGCAAGGGTGACAAGAGTTGCGAGTACAAATAATCTGGTTGTCATTTTCGATCTGAGGGATCTATCGGACGCGATTCACTTATAAAGGAAGGTGAAGACACTTCAGGGATTGCTTATCATGGCGATTGACAAGAAGTACGCGAGATAGTCCTCGAAAGGGATAGCAACTAGGTGACAATGATTTACTATGAGTTAAAGCGCAGGGCAATATTGATAGCGTTACTTGTACATTATGTAGAATGTTTATTTATGGAAGAATTAACTTAGTACACGAATGCGGTTGTTTTTAGGGAAATTTGTTGCTGAAGAGATCTTTTGCACTCACCGGAGCGAGCCAAGGCAGCCAGAAGTACGAGTAGGAACAATGTCGGCGTCATTTTGGGTCTGACGAATTCGGTGGCGAGTTTGGCTTATAAAGCACCCTGCAGCTTCTTTATCGTGACGTGGTGACAAGAAATCAAGGGGAGAGAAAGAAGTCGACAGAGGTGAACAAGCGTCCGATAAGAGCAAATCGCTTCCGTGGATCTTCGCCTTTCTCCCGTGGAAGAGGCAGAAGGAGACTTCCAATCGACTCCCAATGCCTTATCGATGCCGCATCGATTAATTTCGAAAATCCGCCGGCTCGCGTCGCAGTTCTCGAGTGTCATTGGCGTTATCACTCTCGATCCTCGCCTGATAGAAAACAGTGAAAGAAGTCTGCCGATAGGCAGCTCGATACGCATCTGGCTGGAGGAATTTCAAAATTGTAGACTTTCTTCGCATGTGACCTGAACAACGTCCTAGCGATGCCGCTAAGAGTCGCGATAACATCTTCGAATTCTAGTCTACTTAGGAAGACGATCTAACGAGTTGGCGGTCATTCTTAAAACGACATCCAACAAGGAACCAGGTCACAAGTCAGGGATCTCCACGTTGACCAGACCGGATTTGATTTATTCCTGCGGTTTTCAACTTAGGAAATAATTATGATCGAATCCTGTGAGATGACGAAGAGCAAGGTAAGCCGGAATCCTGATGGAGAGATTTTCAAAGACCGATGCTGAGACTGATCCAGGTGGTGTAGCTGGAGACGCGGGTGTACACCGTTGGGGCACCGTGCTTCCCACAGGGATAAATCCCCCAGGACACCACGCCAACTTGTTCCGGTTTTTCGTCCTTGTACTGGACCAAAGGACCGCCAGAATCCCCCTAAAAATTAAATACAATCGGTATACGAACTCTGGACAAATCGATACATCGTTAAGTACATCACTTCAGGGTCTTACGTCCAAGCTCCGGAACTACACATATTGATAAATATTTCTTTAATAAAAATTTTTAACACGCCTCTTTCTTTTTAGTCAAATCCTGGAAACTGCAAGGATATCTCGATCTAGATAAGGGTACTCATCGGCAGTCGCGTTCGGTCAGGGCGTATCTCTAATACGCGTTTTACAACCGAGATTCCGGATCCCCTGGAGCGGTCTCGCTGATAACCGAGTTACAAACTTTTTCTATTAGAATAAACCCTAACCGGGGAGTACCGCCTTCATATCTTGTTATCACGACTTGGGGAACGTGTTAGGTAAATGTCCAATGCTGACCAGAAAGGTTGTAGTGCTCTCGCCGCAGCTAAACAAGGTTGACAAATCTTGGATTATTTAATGTAGGTATTCCACATTACTTACGGAACAAGCTGAAATTGCGTCTCCGAGTGGTCCGGTGCACACGTGGGTTTGGTAGACTGGTGCCTCTTCACCTGTCATTTTCTGGATGTACCGAGCACAGGTCTGTCGGTCCACCAGGGGAACTTCCACGCTCTGAAGAGTAGTCGCAGGCTGGGGGATGAGTGTAGTTGATACAGAGCCCCATCCTGTCAATACGGTGTGTCCTTCATGCTCCAGATCCTGCTTCGGCAATTGGATCGGACTGACTCTGTCGTTAAAGACCAAGGGTGTCTTCAGCTTCAACAGCGCGATATCGTGCGGTGCTACTCCCCTAGATTGATCAAAAGAATTTCATTTTAGAACAAATGGAACACTGGCAAGACTGGCACAACTCATCAACCTCTTAAGGAATATTCTAATGATATTATGGAAATATTGTAATTTCATAACGCGACGAAGATGTTGTCATTTTGTAACGCAACTGAAATATTGTAATAATTAATAACACGTTTCAACCCAGACCTACCCATCATACTGCGGATGAACGATCCTGCGAAGAACAGTGACCACCTGTTCAGTGGTTTCAGACCTGTCCACGACATGTTTCCCGGCATAAACCTTGAGAGTACCATATTTAAGTAGACCGGAAACGCAATGGCCAGCCGTTAAGACCCATTGTTCACTGATGATGGAGCCTCCGCAGATGAAACGTAGCTTGAGCAGTGGCGGAAAACCCCATTTTAAGGCGACCTGGTACGGGAACTGACCTGGCTGGGCATCTTGGCCATTGGTAATCCTGGTGGTCTCGAAGATCCTGTGCAGACCAATCTTCGAGGGCTCCTCGTCCACCGCACGAGCGGTAATGCCTGTAAGTTTATAAAATCTTGATAATACATGGCAATTGTAAAATATTGTGAATTTATATAACATAAACTTCGCATTTATATGTGTTATGAATGCGGTGATACGTGTATTTGACGTGAAACTACCGACATGTGGTTTACTGGGTCAGGAGCTGAAATCTTGGGATGTAGATGGAATCATTCGTCTCTTGGCGCCAAGAAAAGATACAGAGAAAGAAGATGGATATTGTCATTCATAAGGTGTAAGTGTGATATGGAATCAAGTGTAATTAGGGTTCTAATTTGGAAGCGTTTTTTAGTCCAGGGTGTGATGTATTTCGTAGGAAAAAGCCTTACCATGGCATAACACCAGGCCCACCAATATCAGCTCGAGCAGCATCATCGCGTCCAAGATTTCTCGCTTTTCGGACGGGCAGTGCAGATAGCTCCACCTTTTATACGAAACTTTGAAGTGACCGTTTTCGTCGATAATAGGTACGAGCCGCTTCTAATCGGCCCATTGCGTCACCCGATAGGCGACGTGCAACGATCAATGCTTGATTTCGATCTAACGGTTCTTTGAACTTTGCTACTTTGCACCCGGTCCATTAATAAGTTGTCTATTCATGTCATCTTGAGATCGTAACAGATCAGTATCGCCCGATATCGGCTGCAGTCATCCCAGTGAATAAAATGCGCACTGGGAATTCAAATTCCCGCGCGCCGTTTGAATTTCGCGCCAGACGGCGGAACCGCCTAGCGGCCGTTCCAGAAATCATAGCGTCCAGTCCCAGCTAGACGCATCTTCTAAAACCAGTAATCTACATTTCACTTGGCGCGCTTGCTTTGAAACAGTCATTTCTAAACGTAGTCAATTTACTTAACAAAAGAATAACCTCTCCGCAAATGGCAAAGAAATCCTACCAAGTCGAGTTTGATTAAAAGCACGTTCACTCTCCCTCTACCTTATATTAATCCAGCATGGAACTTCAGAATTCCTGGATCCAAAATCGAGGGTAGCAGAACCGAGTCACGATCTTTATTTACATGTTGATACTCGACGCGATACTGTTTGTCCGTTTTTTTTCCAGAATTATCAACTTGTAAATTGGATCTCCCTGATTGGATCAAGGCCGCAGTACATCGGAGCGCTACCGGGTTCATGGTGGCGTCGCTAGATGGCACCACCGGCGGGCGCTCTCGAAACGCGATATATCTCGAAGTGGATTGGGTTCGATAATTGCAAATGGTCGCTTAATAACAGATGATTGAGCCCGTGCTCGGTCTCCGGCGAGCGTTTATCTGTCAAAAGTGGGGCGAGGGGCCGGCGGTGTGACGATGAGCCGGCAAAAGCTCGTCTTCTGATCGGCCGGCGACAAGTGTCGAGAGTCGGCGGTTCGTTGCGGTCACCGTCGAGCGAAGCGCGTTGCGGGCGCGCAGCGGCGCGCGTGCACCGAGACCGAGGAGCACCGAACCGAACCTAACCTAGCAGGCGCGGCTCGAGCCGCGCTCGTCATGTGAGAGTCCAAGGACCGGGGAGTTGGAACGGACCGTTTCCCTCGGGACACCAAAGATGCCCACCGCGCGGGATTTGGCCGCGACCACCCTCCTCCTGGCCGCGCTCCTGGTGACAGGTGAGCCGACCTTTCTTCCGCTGTGCCGGCCGCTAACCGACGCCTCCCATTGGTCGAGCCGACCCGAGCGTGGTCGCGCGACCGCGCCGAGCGGGGTCACCCTCGACTAAATCAGCCGCTTCCGCTCGGGGGGCTCGACCTCTCTCTCGCACTCGCGGCGCCTCCCAATGGGTCTGTCCTTCTCAGGCGAGAACAGGAACGGACGCGTAGGTCGGACTTCCCCAGGGACAACCTTCTCGCCTTTCTCTGATTAACTGCAAGGTATATAAATCCCATGCGTCACTGCCGACGTTAATAAGCGCCTTCTCTACCGCCCATTTCCGTAATTACGCCTCCTTTTTGAAAGATTTTAAAAGTCGATACTTGTTTCTAGGTCTCTTTAAGTAGGGCTTCGATTACACACGCTTTCATTTCGGATTTTGCTTTCGTCCCTTGCGCTTGGTGAGGTCAGGTGTACCGGAAGTAGAGGCTTCGAAACGTGGCGCGGGAGTCTGGAGAGGGACTGTCTATGTCATCCTGGGAAATAATAGGTAATGGAACGATCTATCAAGGGAGATAAGCTCCCGAGGGTGAGGACTTTCGCTTTCCCGGAATCGTCGGGAAAGTTCGCGTCGCGGAAGCGGCGGACCTAAAAGTCAATCGACTGTCCTTTGAAAGGGAGATCACGGTCGATCGGTCAGCCAGTGAGGCGAGCATAAAGGAGCCTCGGTTTTCCCGTGAGTTCCATTTTCTCTCGGAAGCAGAGGTCCTTAACGCGTTGAGCGCGGATCCGATTTTGCTGAGCTTTCCGTTTAGGCGGCACAATTTTTTATATATAGGATTCTTGATGCCGTGTCAGTCCCCAGGGACTTACGCCACCTAAACGGAAAGTTCACTGTCAGTCCCCAGGGACTGACGCCGCGCTCAACGTGTTAAGGATGAAATGCTTTCTCGGTTACTTGGAGCTTCCACGTGTGCTTTTTTGGCAGCCGAAGCTGTCGAGAGTGACGATTCGCAGAGTGGAGGGCGCAGAAGAGGACCAAGAAGATCTATTCGAAGCCGAGGCGCATGAATTTTGCACATCGTGGGAAGAGTCAAGATAAGGAGAAATCTGTGCCATCGGAAACTCCAGTCACCCTGAAGATGAACATCTGGAGGGTTAAGAAACTCGGTAGAGTTTCACGCCAAGTATCGCAACGCGCATTAAGAGTAACCTGAAATTCACGGCTTGGCCCACTCTAAACACCCTGAAGAGCAACATCGGGACATTCTGGGAACTAGAGTTTCACGCCAAGAGCCAACATGTACGTCAGGGATAAGACGAAATACCGCACCCTGAAGAAACTACGGTGGAGGACATCTGGACAGTTGGCGGAACAGACGCGATGCCCACGATTTCCCAGAAAGCTCATCGACGCGATAAGGAGATAACGCGTTCGCGGGGACGAGATAGCTCCGTTTATTGCTCCTAAACAATGCCGAGCTCGCTCGCGGGGATATTTCGCCCAGCTGCGAAGTATTTCCCCTCCCCGATTTGCGGAGGAACGTCGCAGTTGCCGCGAACCAGCTGTTTTTTCCATTCGGCTTTTAGCGAACCTGCGAAACGAGCGGCAGTTTCCTTCTTTGCGGGGCCACCTGAATGACTTCGCCGAGTCGAGGCGTAAAACCGTGTTTCATTATGCAACGGAAAAATGAGGTTTCGCTGTAGAGCGCCGATCGATGAGTCTCTCTCCTTTTTCTTTTCTTTCTTTCTTTTTTTTCCTTTTTTTTCCCCCATTCCTCTTACGCCTAGCGGTTCAAAGGTTCGCTTTTTCCGTTCGCTTTCAATGCCCGCTTGCACAGATAATTCCTAAGCGCCGCCTTGTCCTCGAAATCGCCCCCGTTCGTTGAGAGTACTCTTTGCTCTTCTTTGTTTCTCTTTGTTTAATGCCTGCTTGGAGACTCGCCGCTTCCTGGTGCTAAAAATAATTCCTGCCGATATGTGCACAGGGAGCCTTCGGGAAAGTATTCAGAGTCGGTGCAGGGACGGGAAGGAGGAAAATAGAAACTTGGGGGAATGCAAAGATGCGATATGATGTAGAGGAGGAGGAGGCGAGGGACTCGGGCTCGACCGCTCCCTTGTTCAATGTTCGTGTTCATGTTCATTGCTTCCTGATTCCGCTTATTAGTTACTCCGAGGGATGCAGTGAGTCATGTCGACGCGATAGCGACTTTATTTAACATAATTACCGGCGGTTGACAATGCATAAGCGAAACTCGCCGCGGGTGGGAATATTCCAACGGGGACTGGAGATTGTTCTTGAACAAATGTGAAACAAATATTACTGCGCACCGCGATGGAGGTCCTATAATTTTCCCGCTTTTTCTTAGCGCGTATAGAAAAGTCATATTACATGGACAAAATCCTCCATCGCCGTCACAAAATTGAATAGCCAATAATGCTCGATATCAAACCCTGTAATATATATATTCTCTAAAATTACTCTATAATATTATTCTCTAAAATTAATCTGAAACGCCAGTCGATTCAAGCAAATGAGACACGATTTGAAATTGCAATTGTCATGGCCTGGAGTTCTAGAATTTTGTTCTTCGTGTAAAAAAAAAATGGAAAGAAGGAAAATCAGCAGAGGCGAGTCAGACGCATTTGGGCCATTTTCTACGGTGCGCAGATTTAATTTTTCTCCGCCCAGAGACGAGAGAATTCGGAATGACTATGCCAAGGCCGGTTTAGAGGAAAGATCTCGGTAGTTCGATTTTAAGCCTGCCACTTCCTGGAAGCATCGATAATACGGCCTAACAGATAGGCCGCTATCCAGCCGCGGTCAAGGGTCAACCGTGTATAGACGGATCTTCTATTAGATTAATGCGACACCACTTGAATGAAAAGTGCCTCCCTTTGATTTGCTGACCCGCCCTCTCGCTCGATCCTCCTCTCTGCCGGGCTTTCTCTCTTTCTCTCGCCTTTTACCAAGACGAATTTGTTCCTATTAACCGATTGAGCCAATGCTGGTGGCAGCCTCGGTTGATCTCTGCCCAGACCTACGGATGTACTCCGTGTTTCGTCGAAAAAGTCGCCTCTACTATGGAATAAACCCACCACGGATATGACATCACGAATGTGCGTAAAAACCATTAATGTATGTGGAATTATTTAGCGAATTATACGAGCCGTGATACGTAGATCGTGACTCTTTAGATTTACAGGGCACTTTTCTCATTTTTTATTAGTCTTGCTCCGCAGTCAAAAGAGCGATTTTATTCGTCTTTTCCATTTTTTTTTTTCGTTAACTTGATCCACTAAAATTGTCACTGTTCAGTGTCTACCTTATCATGCATTAATGTACATTTAAACATTTTTAAAGAGGTGCGCTATAAAACAATGAAAATTGTATGCGAATTATACGAGCCGTGAGACGTAGATCGTGACTCTTTAGATTTACAGGGTACTTTCTCATTTTATACTGCTCTTGCTCCGCAGCCAAAAGAGCGATTTTATTCGTCTTTTCCATTTTTTTTCGTTGACTTGGTTCACTAAAATTGTCACTGTTCAGTCTTTACCTTATCATACATTAATGTGCACTTAAACATTCTTAGAGAGGTGCGCTATAAAATAATGAAAATTATATGCGAATTATACGAGCCGTGAGACGCAGATCGTGTCTTTTTAGATTTCAGGGCACTTTTCTCATTTTTTATTGGTTTTGCCCCGCAGCCAAAAGAGCGATTTTATGCGTTTTTTCCATTTTTTTTTCGTTGACCATTTACTAAAATTGTCACTGTTCAATCTCTACCTTATCATGCATTAATGTATACTTAAACATTATTACAGAGGAGCGCTATAAAATAATGAAAACCGCATAAAAATCCGCCCAGCGGTTCTCGAGATTAGTTCCAACCGTCGTGCAAACGGACGCCTACGAGGGGCTATTTTATATCACGTAGAGATGAGCTGATGTGAAATTTCCGGCGCAAATGAATGTCACGGCATCTCGTAGGTCAGGATCTCGCGGAGTCGAGGGCGTCCCGACGCCCAGCTCGAGACTCTTTATCGCCGACACGCAGATGCGCCTGCAGGATGCCCAGCCCGATTACGCGACGCCTTGTCGCTTTTTACTCAATCGCCGCCTGTTTCTGGATTCAACGGATCGTTTCCAGCGAAAGCGACATTCCCAGGACGAAAACTGAACGTTGCTTTCGGCGGAAAAGCGATTTCGTTCAAGCTTTATTCCCCTCGCCAGAGTCGCCGCTTCGTCATCCGCGATCGCGTCATCGACAGCTGCGTTTTACGCGCAGCGGCAGATAACTTGGAATTTAATCGACTTTGTGACCCATGTAGAGTAAAGCTAGCACAGCTTTATCGCCCCGCCCCGTCACTCGACCACCATTATCGCCAGGCAAACATGGCGACCCTTTGTTCGAAGCAGACGCTCCACCTCGCGCTTCTCCAAGGCCGTAGCGTCCGTGCCAGCGGAGCTTCTACGCGGATTCCGTGCTCAAAGCGATAGTTCCCTTTGAGGATTTGCAAATCCCCCGGAAGATGAGCGAAAAGTCGCCCCGGAGACGAGATATGGAGCCTCGAAGTGCCGAGGTGGACCGCG
The DNA here is from genome assembly GCF_000612105.2 of Orussus abietinus. NCBI lineage: Eukaryota > Metazoa > Arthropoda > Insecta > Hymenoptera > Orussidae > Orussus > Orussus abietinus. Next base: position 1,177,540 of record NW_019396002.1, read on the forward strand.
CCTGACGCCTTGCCTCCCGTGGGCGCGCTTTGAGTGACGCTTCCGTTCTCTTTTGCAGGAGTCATCGGCGAGCAGCTCAGGCCCTGCGACATGAAGAATTTAACCGACTCGTGCGGCCCCAACGAGAGCTGCGTCCTGAGGAACGGCTCGAGCACCGCCCGATGCGAGTGCAAGCGAGGTTATGAGTTTATCAAGGGCGCCTGCACGTTCGTCGCGTCGACGATACCGATCATCGTCGATCCCACTACCTCGAAGCCGGAAACGAAGCCAAGTTCCGGTGGTAAGATCCAGACCGTAAGACCAAATCGATTTATTTCCTGAGTCTTTTGACGAAGACCTGAGAGAATATCGAACCCCTCGTTATCTCGTCGCGTGATTCTTCCTAACAACCGCTGTGAAGAGGTCGATGGCTAACGGCGTACTCTTGCTCTTTTTTCTGCAGGCAGCTCCGTAGCGGCTCATCTCCTAGTGCCAGTTTTCCTCATAGTTATCGCCTGCTTGGTGTACGTCGGCGCAAGGCGGTACAAATGGCTGCAACGATTCCAGCAGTACCGACAGAATCGTTACGGCAACGTCCTAGTCACGAGAGAGGACGACGACGACGACCCGCCGCTCGCGTAGGATTCGCAAGATGGCCGTCCGAGGAACGGGTTCTGATTGGTGGAACGATATCGGTCGGCGACAGCCCATTGGCCGAGTGGACTCTTCCTCCCCTCTTCTGGGATGCGAGGACTCGCAGGGACTCTGAAGACTTCGAATATCCGCAAGAAATTACCATTTCTCCGCTTCTACCGGTCTGGGGTATTTCTACAGCCGCGTGCGTCTTGTATATATTCCCCATCGTCTAGGGGAATTCCTTTCCCTTAGGGGGGAAGTCCTGCAAGCGTGCTCTTAGCGTGAGGTGCAGGCATCGTGTCGGAGGAAGAGCAAGGGAAATTACCGACGAGCAAATTTGAACTTGGTCTTCGTCTTTGTCTTGGTTCTTGGAATGTCCAGTCTTTGTTTTAACCTTGCAAATATATGCGGGACCTGGAGAAGTTCGAGGTTATGGCCAAGAAACGGTTTTGCTCGTCCGGAATGTTAGCCTCGGTTGTACCTGGGATCGGATGTCTCTTTTTTTTTCTCTATAAGCTAGCGTCAGGATATTTGTCATTTCGGGCTCGGCGGAATGGAAACCCACCCGGCGCTTGCGAAATGGCTTCTTCCAGCGCCGATTCCGCCACGAGAGTCTAGATTTCTATTTACGGACGCCCGGCGGTTATGCCTCGACAAGGCCATCCGGCGTCACTCGCGCCGAGGGCTGAATATTTTTTACCGATCGATACTAGATAAGCAGGTCCTCGAACATGAACTCTAATCAATTCTCAAAGTTGAATGTGTACTACCCCGAGGCGCGAGCAAAAGGATACGCCACCCCGGACGATTGGAAGAAACGTCTTAAAAATCTCACCTAATGTTCGACTTTCCATTTCGAATATCGCCGCAAGAATAACGAGAGGGAACTCCAAAGATTTGGAATTCTTCAAGCGGGAGAAATAGCGAGGCCGTGTAAATTTAAGTTGAGATTTGTCTTTTTATTTGCGGGAAAAAGAATTTCTTTCCCTCTCCTAAGGCGGTTGTAATTCCCACTAGAGGTCTTCTCGAGTAAATTCACGTTTCGTATCATTTCCTGGAGATGTACTTCGAGTCGGAGATGTGTTTTTGTCCAAAATTCGGAGAGGCGTTCCTCGAGATAGAAACGTCGAGTCGAAACTCGGCTCGTCCTCCTGTAATATAAGCCGACATTGTACATATACGTAATCTCGGGACAAACGTCGTATATTATATTCGCTATCTACGAGCATAATCTTGCCAGGTAATCAAGTAATCGTTTAAGCGCCATTAACTGGTTAAGAGAGGAGCTGCTTCCCTCTTTCCTCGTTGACCTCTCGACGCAATGGCGAGAGGCCGATCGCACCGGTTCTCGTTTCGATTAATTACCGATTACTCAACCGACCATTAACCGATCGATTACACGTCGATACATCATCGTGCACGAGAGAGCGCAAAAACAAACGTCGCATTTAATCCTGATAAGCGCTCGGGTCGCAACTGCTACCGACTCGGAGCTATGTTATAAAATTTGGTTTGTTTCTTACTATTATTAAAAAAAAAAAAGTGCTACATGTAAACGTAATCTTTTCGATCTAAGGTTTAAGATAGGTCGGAGGGACTCAGGCCTGATTTATTTTAACCGAAGAGTTGACCAAACGAACCGAGAATGTTGGAAAGTGTTCTGGTGCGAGGCGGCCTCGAGAAACCTATTCTTCTACTCGGTCCTTTTGTACAAATCTACTTTGAAACTAAGCCGGAAGGAAAGAGCGGCGAAAGACCTACCAAATTCTGTAATTTCCGGAGCGTATCGCAGTCATCGGCGAGGATTACGAAAAGGTGCGACTAGCGCCCTTGACACTCTCTTCTTCGTCCTCGTTCTTAAGCTGGACACGTTTTACCTTTTGGGGCGACCCCGATGGCTTCGTTGCGCTCGTTCTCGTGATTTCTCTTGCGGTCTGATCCGCGGAGTGCCGAGGACGTACCGTTACGTAATTTATTTTCTTTGTAAAATAGTAATAAACGTCGTGAAAACTGTTTCCTTGGCGCCGTTATCTCAACAACCCTTCGTTTCTGCCATTCGATGGAGATTTTATTCGCGCGACTTCTTACGTCTTTCTACCACCACAGTACTCGACGGGGAAGGTTGTTCTCTTCAAATTGGACTCTCGTCTTCCTGTGTCTTCCTACGTTGACTTCCGCAGGAGCATCATGAGTGCACGAGCCGCCAACGGCGAATGGTAGATGGTACCGTCATCGCGAGTGCGCGAGCTCCTATCAGAAATTCGTTGCGCCGCCCTTGGGGGCAAAAAACGGTGAAAGCTAACGTACGAAACCAGAGGGCAGCACAGAATGCGATCGCACGATCCTGCCCGTAAGCAATCTCCCAACTCATCTCTGTCTGTCTCTGGTAGCAGGTTGCAAGTACGTTAGCCGCCCGCACCAGTCAGCAGGGGGTAGCACAGGATGCGATCGCGCCACCCCGACCGTGAGCAATCTCCCAACTCATATCAGGTTGTTATTCCCAAACAGAAGTATTGTTAAATAATTCTGAGATATTTTAGAAAATGTGACATGTACGGAAAGAAATAGACCATTTCAATAATGGATTTATCACGTTACCAAAAAGTTTTGCGCGTGGCACAGCAAGGATGGTCGCAATGGAGCCGTAGCAAAGAGGTTATGTCACGCCGGCGTTTGGGGATTGTGAATTACAGAACAAGCGTCAGTCAAAGTATTAAGCCAATGAATGAACAATCAAAAGAGGATGAAATGTTGGATATTAGTCTTGCGAACATTGTTAAATATGAGGAAAATAATAAAATCGATATGCTAATGAGGAAAGGGTCCAAAGCAAAACGTGTAAAAGTCTCTTCGACAGAACTGGAGATCGCCAAATGTAGTCACAAATTTTTGCCGAATACAGATCCATTCACCGCAAAAGATAGTTTAACAGATTTCAATGAAGATGAGCCTGAGGATGGTCTCTTGAATCTGACGGACAAATTTCCACATGCCCTGGAGACGGCCACCGAGGACATGTCTTACATTGGTCCATATTTCCCAAAGTCGTATAATTCAGCAGCTTATGCCGATCGCTCTCCATCCATACAGAAGCTTGTTGACTTAGGAGTAAACGTGTACAAATTAGAACACTTTCCAGACCGAATTCAACTTCTATTGCAATTAGACATTGAACAGGATATGAAACCTTACATACAGTTCCTGCACGACTGTGGAGTACCTGCAGATTCTCTTGGTAAATTTATTACAATGAATCCTATGATCTTTAAACAAGATCTGGATGACCTTAAGACAAGAATCAGATATTTAAGGGCTCATGGATTCGATGTACCAATGATATCGCGAATAGTTACTGCAAATCCCTATTGGCTTCTGTTATCGACAACACGGATAGATAGGCGATTGGGTTACTTTCAAATGGAATTTAAGCTCAGTGGACAAGAAGTTAGAAAACTCACAGTAAAGCGACCACGACTAATCACTTACAATATGAACCACATTAAAGAAAATACATTTGCGGTTAGGGAAGAGATGGGTTTCGAATTATGGCAGACCAAGATGGTTCTAATGAACAAGCCAAAATTATGGACAATGCGTAAGTTAATATTTCTACTGGCCTGTTTCTTTATAAATAGGCTGTGGCAATAAACAAACTCCTTCGTAACAGGTAAAAGCATGTGTAATTGTGTAAATATGGGTAATCATTTTCAGGAAGAACAAATATCGTCGACTGCTTTGACTACGTGCACAATGTAATGAAAATACCTCATGAACTGCTTGCAAAGCAACCAGATATTTTAACGTTTAGGAAGGAACGTGTAATTCAGAGGCACAAATTTTTAGCCCTGCTTGGTCGTAACCAGTACGATCCTTCAAAGCCAATGTACGTTGCTCCAAAAACCCTGGTTATTGGGACAGACCTTGAATTTTGTCAAAACGTTGCACGTGAATCGATCCAGACTTACAATGACTTTCTAAGAACATTGTAATCCTAGAAAGGCAATTTCTTTTGACCTTCGAATACTGCATTAAAAGAGCTACAATTTGTAAATAAATCTTGAATGTTTAAGATCCAACTTCTTTTTTTTTTTATTACAACAACCATGGTTTCCTTATTTAATTTACATTTGCACGTACTTGTAATGTCCATTCGCCTGCGTAATACACATATTCATTTAATTGAGATAAATTCTAATAAAATTATATTCAGATCTCCAGTCAAATTAAAGTGTATCTTACAAAATGAAACGTCAATACCGTGTTCTCTTAGGTGATAAAAATGTTTAATTCTTATAGATTTCCACAGTCTTCGGTATGCAAGGCATGAATATCTTACAAGTTCTTGGGAACCAAAAACTTTGCTGGAAAATGTACTTCTTCCAAAGCATAGAGGAACTCTAAAGAGTTCATTAAAACTTATCACTGGCTCAATGATTAATTCATTAGATTCACTTTGTAATCGCACTCACATTGTTCGTATTCACTCTGCATAAGTTACAAAGTTTTGCAAGCACTCGAAGACACCTTTGTAGCCAATGGATTTTAGGTAGATCTACCTGTTAATACGCGCTGCTAGAAGAAACAAGGTCCTAACTAAATTTCCCTAACTCCTCTTTCTTCTGTATCACTCGACTAGAGTGGTAGAGGAAAGTATCGAAAAGTCCAGCGACTGTGAATACTCCGCCTATAATTGCACAGACATTTGTGGCAAAATGCTCGAAGGACTTTTTGGTCTCTGTATATTTGACCATCAGTGGACTTAGTTCGTAACTGAAGAACAATCCTGCCATTCCAGGCTCTGCTGAGAACAACGAAACAGGCCTGTAGTGTCTTGTCACAGAGAACTGATTCGTTAACAATGTAGACCCATCTGAACGTACATAGGTTGTCGGAACAATCTTTATGTAATACTGGAACATCATTGCACCTGTGAAATAAAATATTTCTGTAAAATCATTGACAGAAATTATACAATGATAAAAATTAGTTGATTCACAAAGTCACTTATTCTTATTTGCCCCTCAAAAAGTGCTAATTACAAAGGGCTAGAATTCCACTTTAAAATTAATGTACGCTTAGATATTAAATAGAACCTGTAATAAAAGTAACATCATTTTATAGCTTGAATAAGCCTTCGTTTGCCTCCTCTCTATATTACTACGTTCATGACTACGAAGTCGTCTGTCCTCATTTCTTGGTGGGAGAGGGGAGAGAGATAACTAACATGGCGACCTGCTGATACAAAAAGGCTGGAAGAGCGAACGGCCTTTTATCAAAAGGCTTAGAAATAAATCTACAAGTCGGTTTTAAAACCTGAGGAAGGAAACAAAGTGAGTTCTGAAATATTACGATCAACTCTGCTTCAAGCTCCGTGTTGTCTGAATGGCCTCGTGAGCTTGAATATTTAACTAAACTTCTTAGTCTAACCTAACTTTTCGCCGCACTACAAATATGTTTATTGACGGCAAAAATAGAGATTGGCGTAAATAGGCAATTCATAGTCTACTCGAACGCAGAGGTTATAGTTTCGTTCGAAACTGCGTAAATTAAGGTGAAGTTATGTGTTTCCGGATATTTAATATATATGTTAAAGTCAATTAGATTATTGTTAAATCATGCAAATTTCTTTTTGTTCCGATAAATGCTTAAGTTTGATATGTTTCTAGGTTACAATGCCTGTGGTACCTGGTGGAGGTTACCAACAGCAGGGCCCATCATGTTTCGAAAGGATGAAACTAGGCTTCATGATCGGTTTCTGCGTAGGCATGGCCTCAGGTGCACTGTTTGGCGGTTTCTCTGCTCTTAGGTAAATCTAATAACTGTCTAAAGGTGCAATTTTAATCTTTCATATAATGCGATTCTGTTTCTAGGTACGGCATAAGAGGGAGAGAATTGGTTAACAGTGTGGGAAAAGTAATGCTCCAAGGTGGAGGAACCTTTGGAACCTTTATGGCAATTGGTACCGGTATACGGTGCTAGTTGTTTTCCCTATCCAAAACTTTTCCTTAGGCGAGTGGTTGGTTGTAGTACCAATGGTGTATTGTTAATTTCTTAAAGAAAAAATCTTATAGTAACAAGACATACCTTCTGAAGCGACGACTGTTGTGTCATCCATCGGATTTGTCTTGCCTGGAATATTCAGGCCAAAACTAAGATGTCGAATCTTGTGGGTCATGTTAAATTGGTATGACGAGTATGGCTGAACGTCGTGTACTGAAAGTATTATGTTTGTTATGCTAAAAATTCATAAATAAATATTTGTCATATGCAAATGAAGTACTACATGCTATACGATGTAGAATATTAATTTTTTTTATATCCACCATCAATTTTAAAGGTGTTATTTAGGTTTGGTAGTATTGACAGACAAACCGTGTACATGACTGACTGAAAAACTGTCTCCTGGTGCGATATGAAAGCTTCCACCGATTCGATTGACTTCCATATATCCATAGATTTGACAGCCTTCCGTGAAAGCATTCTTTATCTTCTCTACTGATTTGTCGTGTTGACATTGTTTAAACAGCGACAAATCTGGAGTTGCCCACTTCCTCATTCGATATGCCTCTTTTACATCCTCGCATGTGTTACAGCATCTGTAAAATTTATTACCTGATCCTCTAAGACTTTATATTTTAAAGATCATTTTCTGAATATAATCAGTACAAAATACTTACAGAATTCCATGCGATTCGTTTGCTGCTCCATAGCAGTCACCACATGTCTTTTCAGTAGCATTTTCTACAGTCTATAAAAGTAGTTAATTATTTTTTTTAGCAGTTCTCTTATTATTATATATTGAAAGTAAAGAATAACTACCTGAGTTGGTTTCATTGTATTTGTATGGTCTTTTATATCTGCGATAAAAAGGATTAAAGAATCAACCGTCTTCATTTACATATTAAACCTGAAATTAAATTATTTATACTTACCAGTTTTTTTAGGATCTTCAATGGGATTTCCATTTAAGTTCAGTCGCCTTTTATAAATATTATGTTCTATGTGCAAATGCTGTTCCCCCATAGTGTCCATAGCATCTAATGATAATACTAGAAAGAAAAAATAATTTTGTTACCTGACGTTAACATGTAATGTAAAAAATTCTCAATAAAGATGTTCACCTACAGTCACAAGAGATGGACGACACGATAATATCAAGATTTATTCGTAATTTAGATCCTCTAGAAGTATCCACAAAGAGTTCCTCTTTTAAGCTCGGAGTTAGGTAATCTCTTACTTCGCCTATAAAGAGCGCAGTCATGATAATTGTACTTATTATTGTCACTGAAACAACATAATGAAATTTATTAAAAATAAGGAAGAAGGTTTATGCACATATCAGACGTGGATAATTTTGTCATTTGAACAGCAATAAAATATTATTTAAAATCTTTCGCAAAGACGATCTACTTGCTAAATTTAACACGAATTAAGGAAAAGTACAGTAGAAATGCAACTTATGGGTACGAGCATTTTTTTAACCACCGACGGTAAAATTTTGAGGTTAACCTTGAAATTCGCTTATGCAGTTGAGCAGAGCAGACGAATTCAATACGTCGAAACGTGAAAATGAATTTCAATCGAAAACTAAAACATCTTTGAAGCAGATGCAAATAAACACGAGAATATATTTTGGAAAATTAAGGAAAAATGTTAAAGAAATGAACGATGTTGACAGCATGCCTTGTCAAAGGAGTGAATGAAATCGACTCTGTTTTTTACCGATAGCGCCGCCGAACGTCTTCACACTGTAATCCTCAAGTGTCTTTGGATACGCATCAAAGCGTCGTAATTTTCTCAAAATGTTCATCGCCGATTAGACAATAAAATCAGTGCGAGATCCCCTTTTGAAAACTTGAACCGACGACTGGTGCCACGACGCTGACGGGGCTTGCGCCAATGAGCGCCAATCAGAAACTGATTAAGCTCCGGTTACTCGGCTTGTCAGATCAACGTCATTTAATTTTTCCACAGAACTGCCAACCGTAAATTATCCCTATCAACACGAATCCCAAAATTGCTAGGGATTTTTGGTTGTATATTAAAATCCTAGACTAGCAATGCTAGTTTCCATCCGCGAAATGCTACCATCTAGCGTCCACGCGTCGAAACTGTAGACCAGTGTGAACCACTTAGCATGGACACTTTTCCAGTTGCAGAGGGTAATTTGAAATAGCGGAGAATATGCCCATCCATAAGACTGAAATTCAATTTATTACGATGACATTTATATACACTTTATCAGGCATTAATCAATGAAACAAAATTGAAAATTCAATAACCAATGGACGTTCGATATATTGAATGTAAAAATGTCAAGAAACTTATTTGAGCAGCCTTTTATAAATTCTGGAAAAGGTCGCGCGAACTGGCACACAGTGGAATGTTTAACAAATCTTTATTCGTCCCCTGCATCGCGAAGGGGGGATTCTTTTTGGGGCAGATGCACAGTGGTTGCAATTGTTTTCGGCTCAAAACTCTCCCCGTTCCTCTCGGTACAGTCCTGCGGTCGTAGAAAATACGTGTACGTAAATAACAAATCTATTCTTCCCTTAACTACTTCGTTAGCGTAGGTCTTCGGTTCACGAAACGCCCTTCTCAAGGAACACTCGCATTGTTAAGGCACTCAGTGCCAGGAATATCTTTTTAGGGCCGATCGAGGAGATCCGAAATTGAGCGCGCGAAATTAGACGATCGCTTTCCGGGAAATCAACCGAACAACGGGGAATTAATTTTTAAACGGGCTTAACGGTAGAACATACAACGAAAATACAAACTATCTTAAAGGTAGTTGGACGGCGGTTTAATGTTTTCGGTCAGCCCGTCGATTTGTGACATCCTCCAGTCGATGATGGAATTGTTTCAACAATGTCGACCGGCTGGCCAGAAATTAATACGTCTAATCAACTAAAATCTAATTCTTGTACTTGCAGCTAAAACGACACGTAATCAAATTCTCTCGTCTCTTAATCGCAATTAGATCATTAGTCACAGTATCAGCTCTTCTTCGTCAACGATGTCTGCCCTGAAGAAGACTTGTTTCTTGCACATCTTTATCATTATTTTTTTATGTCTCACCACGTTTCACTCCTGTTATTAATTTCTCAGGTCTTCTGTATCATTTTAGTATATCCAACTGACAGGGACCCATTGATGTTCCGTAGCTAGAGCGTCCAAAGCCGCCACGACTTGTCGGAAAGTGTGGTCGAAGTCCTCGTTGACGATCACCAGGTCGATGTATTTTTCGTAGGCCCTCTGTAGAGCTGCAGACTCCTCCAGGGTGTTCTTCAAGTCGTCCTCCTATGTCACGAAAGGCATACTTTAAGTAATTCTGTCTGTTATCAGTGTTCAAAAAATTCTGGCGACCAAGTGGCGAACTAGGGCATTCCCAGCGATTACAAAACTTAATTGTTTAACGATTAACAAAGTAAAACGTGCCGTACGAACCTCATATAACGATGCCAGGGATTCCAGGGTTCGGGCCCTTCTCGAGCTGAATCTGATGGAGCTCTGACGGTCAAACTAGCCAAAGCCAACATCAAAATGGGAGTCCAAATTAAAAAATGCAGGACATCGAGCTAATACGATACGCTGTTGTATAGGATTTCAAATCATACACTGATCAGCAAGTCGAGATTTACTCTACGGGAGGTCTTACCCCGGTTGAAAAGTAAAACGGTCTCTGGGGGGAATTTTGGATGCCAATGAATTCTACGAGAAACGTCAAATTTTACCACATGGAGGAGGTCAAGCTGAGGGCCTTTATGATACAAGCGTGCAAAATAAGATAAAAAAAAAGAGAGAGAAACAAGGGGGAAGTTACGCTATCACGAACAATTAGACACAGTACGCTCATACATTACAATTTTGAAAACGAAATGTCTCAGAGGTTCAGTTTTTACGGTCAATTTCAAATGTTATCGTGTTTCTGATGAGACGGTGGTCGATGAAAGGATCGAACAAGCCAGAGGATTCTTTTTTTACTTGTCTCCTCGAGTTGTAGATTTTTAAAAAATACTGGTGAAGTCTCACCGTAAGATTTCGGCTACTCGCTCCTGTGGATCTCCCGAGGTCGTACAGACTCTTCAGCTGCTCCATTCCGGGAGCGGCTATGAAGATCACGTACGGTTTGAATTCGGTACTGTTGTGGAGGATCTTCAAGGCTGCTGGGCTGCAGTCCAGCACGCACATTTTCCCAGCAGAGATGAGCTCCCTGACAGAGTCCAGTTTGGTTCCGTACAAGTGGCCACCGTGTTCACCGTGCTCCAGGTAACGGTGCTCTCGAATATCGTCTTCCATCGATTCACGATCGGTGAACCAGTAGCTCTTGCCGTCCTCTTCAAGTACTCTAGGAGGCCGCGAAGTGTCTACAAAACGAGGTTGAAATGATTAAAGGTTGCTGAGAATTTTCGGAAATTCCGGGCGTTCACATTTAGCGATGAGCAAAGTCAATCTTGGGTTCAGGTCTTGGTCTTGATCTTGCAAATGTGGTTTTACATTCGGTTTCAATTATCAAGATCCAAGCTGCAAGACCAAGATGGATGTTTCTTATCACTAGGATTCGCGTTTATAAATATTTACAAGGCACGATGGTTCCAAATCTCTCCGGGTCGCTGTTGATCAACCTGTTCTTCAGGGTCCTCCTGCCGACTCCTCGTGGACCGACCAACGCCAGAGTCTTACGCCTAAACGGCGGCATTCTTGCGACCTCCTCATAAAGCAAAAGTTCCGCACCGTCGAATTCTCCGTTCGACTTGGACTGGTACATCTTCCGCTTCTTCTTCTTGGATATCCTCGTGCCACATATACTGATCTTGTGCACGAAGTCGGCTTCAGGAGGGACGAAGGCTTTCCTTCTCTCCTCCAGCTCCAAGGACGGAATCAATCCTGGAGGACCCAGACCTTCTCCTTCGACCTTCCTGGCTTGCCACCAGTTTGGGTCAGCCTGATCCACGATTTGAAGGTAGTCACCTTTCATGAACGGCAGTCCGATCTCTTTACAAGGAAGCAACGTGTCCTCCGCAGGGTCGTAGTCAAACAGCGCCCTCATGTAGCACTAAAAAACATTTACGTTGTCATCTACTTCAAGGTACCATTATTTAAACATTAATTTATAAACAGAAAATAAATCTACCGTAGACTTCAGAGGCCTGTTCCCGTCCGACGAGATCCCAGGTGCAAGCTTCAGGGATAAATTTTCTTTGGCATCTTGAATTGCGATTTGCAACTCTTCAGGGTCGCGGACGCTCTTCCCGTTCACTTCCAGGATCACTTCTCCGACCCTGACGAGTCCTTGTCGAGCCGCAGTGCTTCCTCCGAGGATCCTGGCGATTATTAAATTGCCTGCTTCGTCCACTTGGACGGTCAGACCCTGAAGAAAGGCAACGATCGATAAGTACTGTCGATCTTAAATATCTTATACGTCCTGTAAAAATTCCAAAATTTTTCTCAGGATTACCAGGGGCTCTTCAGGGTGCCTTCGAAGACTGACGACCCTGATGGCCTCCGTCTTCTCGTCCGAGGGCATCGCCACAGATTTAGGAGCAGCTCTTTCAGGATTCTCCCTTCTCTCGGCTACCGCGTCGTGGGACTCCAAAAGCGCCTTAAAGTGGGATCCCTTTAGCAAGTTCACCAGCTCCTTTGCAAGATCCTGACGAGTGTTCCGCAGGTCGTGGCAGACCACGTCGACGATGTCGCAGACGGAACGGCAAATCGGCTCGACGGAGGCTGGGGGTTCCTCCAGGCGTTCCTGGACCTGGGGACAAAAATCATAAGGATGTCAATTTAATTCCTACATTGACGTATTAATGAGTTCTAATTGAACATAAAGGGAGTGCGATATCGGGCCCTGGCATTGCTGGGGAGACCACTGTTGACGAAATGCTTTTTGCGTCGCGTGGGCGGAAACTGGGCCACCTTTATGGGTGAATAATGGACGACCTTTAAATGGACCCACTTTAAATAACAATGACGAGCTCCCTGAGATATAGCACTTTCAGGTCTGTCCAGAAGTCTTCCCTAGGTTTACTTCGTCCTCCTTTAAATTAGCTCCACCCTTTCTACCAGTCGTGCAACGATTTCCTTTCGTCCCAGTAATTGTATCAGATCAATGTACAATATTTAACCAGACAACAGACCTCCTGGATGTCGTGACTCCGTTATTTGCATTCTGGAAATAATTATACGATCATGTGCACGCGAGCGCAGTTACAGGAGCATTATTGACTCGTGCCCCGGAGTAATAAGCTCCATGGAATCCAGGGAAACATATAACGACCGGTTTCCCTGTCCGCGGTAAACAATAAAATTTATTTTCCCTGGTTGGACCAACATATACTCTCCACGGGCATATACACTCGTTGAATACATACACTCCATGAACATCGGAGCGCGGCTTTCGACTTTCACTTCCAGACGCCGACCGTTAACCTCGTGGTCTGCCGTTAATTTTCCGTCTCTCCTCGTTCCCTTTTCCAGATTTTCGCGAGTGGTTCCCATGGCCGCAATAGGCAAGCCTTTTCCCCTCGATTTCCGGGGATCAATCGTTAATCCACTTCCCGTGAAACCTGGAAGATCCAAAATGTCCGCCGCCACTTCTGGGCGGCCATTTTGGATGACGTCACGTGGTCCCTATTTCCCAACCGTTCCGCCGCGCCCCCTTAAGCGGCATTTTGGCGGAACCTGTTATTTCCCTCTTTATCGCTAGTTTTTCATCTTTTATCCGGCCCTTATTTTCCCTCTTTTTTTAATGGTATTACGCGAGGTTTCACTTTTTAGAATTCCCTGGGAACGAGTTCGGATGGCGCGCCGCTGTTCGTCTCACCTGAGTTCACCTGGCGAACGGAGTTCCTCCAGGTTCTAACGGACTAATCGGTGATCCGGAGAGGTCGACGTTCCGACTCGAGGTATCGATTAGTTGTACGAAGCGGGGAAGCCCTCGCGGGAGCTCAAGCCGGGCTTCGGGACCGCCGCGTCGAGAAAACTGCCGCGCCTACTGTTTCTCCTGCGCAGGGACGGCGGTTTCTGAAACAGGTGGGGGACCCACGGGGCCGGCCTTCTCCCGGTATGCAACACGCTCCGCTACATCGCGCAGGGCCGACACGGCGCCTCTCGTATGGGGATTCATTGGGGCCCCGTAATGGATCTAACAGGTGAAGACGAAACTTCGACTTGATATATGAGAAAAACATCGAATCGATATAAGACAAATAATAAAGGCTATTTGATTCGTAATTTTAACAAAATTCATACTATAAATACACCTTTCTTTCTCGGCGTTAAAATATTTTCATTAAATCTTCCGTTAAAATATTATTTTTAATCGCCGCTAAGGGCAGACGCCAAAAGGAAGCCTACGTTAAGACACAACGGAATGATGAAGAACACCTGCCACCGTGATAATTTTCACGAAGTCGTAACCGTGAATATTGATATTGTTCATCGGTGAGTTTTGGGTTCACTTAAAATAGAATTTTACCCCTCTGATTATTTCTAGCGTCAACAGGTGTTCCATAAGAAGCGCTAACTCGTTTGAAGACGTTCCAACCCGATAAGGTAACGCGATCCTGAATATTTTTCATTAAAGGGTTGTTCGAAAAGAACCAAGGCGTCTCGATGATGATAAAACGAGAACCCCAAAAAAAGCATAATCAATAGGGATTAATGATTGTTTTCAGGTTCTCGTGGAGTTCTTTTTCTCCTTTTCAAGCCACTCCTGATATTACGCACCTACCGACCCACTTGGCTGGATTTTAACTACTCCCCTGACCTACCGTGAGAATTGATTGCGCTGGCAGGCACCGGCTCGAGCCGACAAGCCGAACAATGCTTTTCTTTACAAATAATTGCCTTTTCCAGCCCCCATCTCTTGACTTCGCAGACGCGTTCCAAATATACCCGGTGGACGGCACGCGCCACGTGGGAAACCACGTGGGAACACTCTGGAAGAATCCGGGACGCCGAGTGTTGAGGCGATCCATCATGCTCGCGGAATCGCGAGAAAATGGAAATAAGAACGAGAAGTTGAAGGGGCTCGTCGGAGTGATACCAACGTTCTCTAGCATCAAGATTTACGGCCTCCTTCATCAAGATGTAAACCCGAGCCGCGGTCTCTTTATCTTTAATGATATATATTTATATTTGTTTATGATACCGCGAAAGCTTCTCTTAAAATCACAGCGTTTCGTATCTCTATCTGTAATACCCCCGCTGCAACTCGAATTGCAGATTCCTCATATAATAAGTACTTTTAATTATTTTTCATTCTTTCCTTTCATTTAAAATGGGTATGTAAAATTATTGAGAGATGCAGGGAGGTTCGGAGAGCATCTTTAATATTTTCTTTCGAGCCCTGTGGTATTTCACGCCGTCCAAATATTTTCCACATGGCGCCGTTCCAACGCGCTTCTTCTTCGCCCGTCCCTGACGCGCTCGTTGCCTCTCTCTCCCACTAGTTGGGGCGCCGTCGCTCCGTCTCTCTCTTGCCCTCGTCCGACCACTTCCTCCACCGCGGAGGCGCAGCTCGCGCCAAGACTCGGCGGTCCTGACCTGCCAATTGACACCGGGATTGCAAGGTCCCGGCAAATTGACAGGATGACCGCTCGTGACACAATCATCCGTGGCTCGCGAACGACGCATGCGACCGCACTATTTCCCATCTCTTTCTCGCTTTCGCGCGTTCTTGCGGCCTGACGTTTCCACTTTGATAAGACTCCTCGCTAATTGCTCCATTAGCTCTTCCAGAGTCTTGAAGAAGGAGTGGCTCTTGGCGCCCTAGTAGATAGACGCACAGATTTGACCTGCACTCTGACTGGGTGGTCTTGCCCTATATTATATAATAAATATTAATATTAATCATCTGAAAGAGCGATTTGGCACTCGTGTCTCAAAACGCTCAAATTTGCCCTGCACTCTGACCGGGTGGTCTTGCCCTGTATTTCATAATAAATATTAATATTAATCATCTGAAAGAGTAACTTGGTACCCTCGTCTCGAGCCGTCTTTTCTTTTACGGTAAATATTAAAATTGATAATTTGGTTATTTTTTTTTCAAGTTTCGAATTTAAGCATATCTTGAGTCGATCTCGCAGACGGATGAGTTCCGCCCGATTTGGCGTTTTACCTGAGCCCGTTCCAGGTGGAATGTGGGCTTGGCAGGTGAGAGGGGACTCCACGTGTTCACGTATACAGGGTGTCCATGTAGGCGAGTCACGTCGTCTTCTTAGGCGGAATTTCATATTCTGAACGAATCCGCTCCCTATTTATACCCCTGGTGCATTCTCGACATCGAGGGACCTTTGTTTTAGGTGCGTTGAGAATAATTGTCCTGCATTGTTCATCAGCTCCACCCTGGTTAATGTTGTTAAATCCGCAGATGGGAGTGCAAGGTCTTCTTTTTCTTCGTCGACGTGCATCCCGATGACGGACGTCGCGTGCACCTCCCAAGAAATCTGGCGGAAATCTCAATAAGAA
Organism: Orussus abietinus; assembly: GCF_000612105.2. Lineage (NCBI taxonomy): Eukaryota > Metazoa > Arthropoda > Insecta > Hymenoptera > Orussidae > Orussus > Orussus abietinus. The sequence continues at coordinate 1,193,626 of NW_019396002.1, forward strand.
GGAGCCGTTATGGAGGACGAAACGACCGATTTAACGGGCCCGTCGATCGTAGGATTTAAGTAGCGAGAGTAACTCGTTGTGTAAGCAAACACCGCCTATTCGCGTCGAAGGCGTCGCATCAAAGCGCCGGTGCATCCTGCTGCACGGTTTACGTCCTGGAATGATGCACCGGAGTACCACGAGAAACGCCCTCCGCTTCGTGTGTAATTTATCAAAATTTTTACAGACACTGCAAACGTCTTTTCAAACCAACCAGCCAAATATATTATCTCGAGGTTCCCCAAATTTCAGAAGATCCTCTCCAAGTTCGCGTGTAAATTCAAAAAGGTCCCAAAATCCACTTCTTGCGACTTAACGAAACATATATTAATTAATAATACACTCCCTGGCATTGTTGGTCACTATTGAAAATTTCATATAAGCATGGAATTATCATTAGAAAAAAAAAAAGAAATTCATTGCGAAGGAAAAATATTAAAGTACCTCGGGGCGTTTATGGAAATTCCTGATTTCATTGGATTTATTCCTGATTTGCATCGTGGTATATTTGTAGGTGCCACGAGGTCGGGAAGGTGTCTAGGTGGTACTCACTTTGACCAGGGAGGCGACGACAGGGCTGTCGAGGAGGCCCTTCAGGAAGAGGAGGTCCGTGTCGTCGGCCACCTTGCCGAGTTCCTCCAGGTTCTCGCGGACGTGCACGAATGCAGCTGGAACAGTCACGGGACACTCTTCCATAACTGGACAACGAGGGTGGAGAGGAGGGACACGGGGAACGCGACGCAACGGAGGCCACCCTCTGGTCGCCGCATGCACCCCCGGGTGTGGCCGAATCGATTTCCTCGGCTACAGGTGGCAAAGGACGAGCGCATCCACGCCGCGATCGGCGCTCCTTCGAAGCCTCTTCGAGGTCTAGGAAGCTCCTTACCCTAAGAGGTAACCGACCTGGCCATTTCGAGGTCGATCCATGGGGTCAATTTCAATAATTTCAGATCTTCCGCAAGGTCCTAAATGAATATCTCAAGGAATATTAATACTCCATAACGGAGTCACTCGTTACGGCTCCGCGCCTCGACCCTGAAGAACTGGACATATTACGTCTTCGACGGACGTTTAATACCTGTCCCTAATTCGCGGTAGCCGAAGGTCTTTGCTTAGGAGCATTAATTGAGTTAGAAGGCGTGGCAGGAATCTGGGGTAAAAGTACTAATTGTAAGTGCAGTCCTAGTTTCAGATTTGTAGGACGAGAGAAAATTGGGTTGCTTCACAACTTCACGGTCGAATTTTTCTTTCAGGCATTCCCATACTTAAATGAATAAAAAAAATAGATCAGCTGTTTCAGGGTATTGGTATATTATTAAGTTTGTTAATTAGTGCGTGGTTGGGTATCGTTGCGAAAAATATGTCGAAAGTTAACGTTTGAGCTTCTTTTATAAATGGAACCTGATAATTAGGGTTGCTAATTCATTCAGAGAAATTGGTCTTGCCATTTTCAGGGGTTGCGTGTCAGGTCTCTACCTTATCCGCACTCCTAGCAACGATTCGCTCGAGTTGGCGTCCCTATGGTTGCCATGGCAACCCCCTGCGACTTAAGAACGCGGACCGAGGGTTGCCCGGATTTATGGTTATGCATTGCTCCAAATAGGACCGATTTCGATTTATATGTCGATGAATTTATAGTTTCCCTTGATAGGTTAGAACTGAAGCGAGGTAAAGTGGTAATGCAGATAGGGTGACCGAGGGTTCCTCCTTCGGCTTATCAGCTGTGGGTGATTATGTCACGAAGATGGGGAGAACGGTCGTCGACTCCCACTTTGCGAATTCCGTGAGAAGTGCTCGCCGGCAGAAATAGAACGAAAATAGAAAACGACTTTATGGGTGAGAGCTTTTTGAAGAATGGCCGCCCGACGCGTGTCTGAATTTTTTTTTCTTATTTTTTCCTTTTCCCCCTTTTTTTTCTTTTCGGAGTCTGTCACGTCGGAATTCGCCGCGACTATTTCCAAGCCATTTTCCAATCGAGTTCTGCAAACAGGCCCGGAATTCGAATGCAAGATATTTCGCGTAGGCGGTCCATTTGTTTGGATCGGGAATCTCAGATAAACTCAGGAGAAACCGAAAGCTCTGGGAAATTTGTTTATCGTACCGTTATCGACCTGGTGAACTTTTGCGCCATTCATGGCGTCCATGCTGGCCAACAGATGACGGTCCTCCACCTTGTCCTTCCTCCCGAAAAACACCATTTTTACGGGATCCCGACCCTGACGCTGGCTTAGAATTTTCCGAAAACCCGGGAAAAATTGAGAGTTCCCGAAAACCTTCGCAACTCATCGAAATTTATCAAATTCGTCTCACTCTTCACCCTTTTCAAACATTTATTTATCATCTACTCGTTACTTTCCGATGCATTGAATCCACTTTAACTTATGGTCATATCTTTGGCACTTATTACCTCCGGTTTTATATTATATTAATAATTCCTCGCACGTGATTTATTATCTACTTTGATATTTATCCAGTTGAAAATTCTCGTGAATTTTGCTTGATATCAACGCCGTTTTTAACGTGTGAATTTAAATGGATTAATCGTTGCAACACAGGAGGCCTTCGATTTTTATTAATAATTTACCGTACGTGATTTGTTATTTATTTTGATATTTATCCAGTTGAGAATTCCCGTGGATTTTTCTTGATATCAACGCCGTTTTTAACGTGTGAATTTAAATGGATTAATCGTTGCAACACAGGAGACCCTCGACGTTCACCCGAGGCCGGACCTGCGGCGAATGAGAACACTGAAGAGCACCTGCTCTTCAGGGGTTTTCAGGCCCACAACACACGACCGAATGCAGAAGTCACGAGGCCCAAGTCGAAGGAAATGTAAGCGATACGGTCCCCACTGGAGGTGGCAGTCTTAAGGCCCGTTCACAAGTATATAGAACAAGTACATGACACGCGGAGCGATGTTGGGTTACACGAGACACGCGATATTCTCTTCAGGACCTCTCAGCAATGTCACCCATCTACGCAGGTATCACTTAACTCGCGTAATTCCCCTCTAAGTGCGTATTCCTTCGAACAAAGGTGCTCCTTTGAATTTTAGAGCCTTCTTCAGGGTCTTCTTCAGGGCCGAATCGCTCTTCCGAGGGAAATTCCGAAGTTAAAGGCGAAGTTATACCGAACGAGGTATGGCGCGTGAAAGTGGACGCGGGTTCTTTTTTTCACTCGCTCAGAATGCGAATGACGTCGCGATTCTTGAAGAACCGTTCACAACGTGCCCCAAGAATCGAAGATCTTTCATTGAGGAATTCATCGAGCGATTTTTACGGGCAAATAATTGTTACGTATTTTTATTATTTTTTTTTCCTTTTTTTAAGGGTCGGTTGTTGGGGAAAATTATCGAAGGGGGATTGGGGAGGGCCTTAAGATTTGGAATTTGCGGCTGGAATTTCGAGAATTTTTACGTCTTCAAGGACCTCGAGGCGAACACGCGCGAAAACGCTCGCGCGAGAACTACCAGAGAGATCTCCGGTGAAAGATGAGAGGAAGGAGCAGCTGGTCCAGGTTAACGGAGCGGGGAGATGGTCCAGAGGTGGGAGAAGAACCGGGATGAGGACCAGCACAGGGCTGTTTTAAATACCCATGCAACTAATTACCGATAACCAATGGGTAATAAAAATTACCGGGGTTTTCGTATCGTCATCAGTTCCACATACTTAAATTTGTTATCTTCCCAAAACGGGTTTTTCAGATTTCTTTTTTTACAGAAAATGCCTCCCTTGATAAAGTCAATAACGTCAAAAATTCTGGCTCCAATATTTAATTTTTGATTGACGAGTAAACATTGGATTTTGTTATCCCCGAAATTCCGGCAAAAATTCCAGTTTCGGAGATACCAAAATCCCGGTACGTCGTTAATCAGTGATAAGCGAAAGTTGTCGAGTGACGGTATTCAATTTTAAATATCGAACGGAGTTAAACCAGCATCCCGACGTCGCGACGTCGGACGTTGTTCTCTCGTCACTTAAGAACGATCTTCCGGGGGAAGTGGGAGATGAAAACTTGAATTTTTTCTTCCCTTTCGCCTGTTTCTTCCCCTTTAGACTCGTAGCGAGATTTATGCCTTCCTATTTCGGGGGCCGAGATTTCGGCAATTCAGCCGAAACCCCGCTGGGAGGTATTATCGGCGGGAAGATCGATGGATCGATCGCCACCGGAAATCCAGGGAAACGTTTTCGCCGAAGCCCGCGACGCCGGAAACGGGATCTCGAAATAATTTCCTGGAATGAAAATATAGAAGCGAGGGGCTCTCCATGGGGAGCGGATTTGCTGGCGGAGCACGTCCTGCTGCACTTAAGGGATCGGTGAAAGAGGCGAAATTCACTCTGAGGTGAAGCTAACGTACCCATGGATCCTGATAATAGGGAAATGGAGTGCCCACTCACCTGAAACGGAGTTTAAATCCCGGACGTTGTCCCGGCGCTGGACCAAAGCCGAGAGCGCGGCGCATCCGCAGATACTTCCGTCCATTCTTCGCATACGATCTGATCGGATCTTCTAGAATCCCGTCCTTAATCGAACGATCATTTCTTCCCTTCGCAGTTTAACTTGTCTTATTTTTCTGTTTCACCTTCTTGAGCGAATGATCGGTACCAACTCATATATATATATGCCGCTGAAATACTCTTGTTTTTTCCCTTCCTCAGCTTCTGCGGCAGATTAACATTACGAGTCTTATTCTTGCCCCCGGTTTCACGAGGCCTCTGGATTTCGCAAAAGGGGCGACAAAAAGTGGTACAGGTGGAGCAACCTCGTCCCATCATGGAGCACCTCGTGACGAGGAGCTTCCGTGACGCAACGCGTCTTGGATGGCCACCATCCAAGAGTCTACGCAACACTGGAGGCCCCTGCTATTCATAGGCCGGCTATGACGTCCTCGATCGTACGTGACGATCCATTGCGATCGAGGTCTAGCCCACGACGTGGTAGAGGTCGCCGCGAAAATCGGAAAGACTATAAAAGCTCCCCTTGAGCCGGCTTATATACTCCGGTAGTTTGTCCGCCCGCGCTTCCCTACCCTTTAACGCGTACCACCCTCTTCGTGGTGTCTACGGACTGTACTTGTTTCTACGATCGATCACCTGGCGGCCAGTTTGGAAAATATTCGATGAATGGAAGGCTTGGTTTGCCCATTTTCTTCATTTTCACATTTTAATAACGATCTAATGATTTCTGGATGACCAGAGACCCTGGACTTCCTTACTCTTTAACTCGTACCACCCCCTTCGTGGTGGTTCGCTTCTGTTATCCTGGGAAATTGAAGAATTAACAATTAGGTTAGATGTCGTTTGGTGAAGGAATTACTTCCCTATAAAGCTTCTCATTATCTTACATACTCGGATATTTTGCTCACCCGCGATTTTTTACCCTTTAACGCGTACCACCCTCTTCGTGGCGATTCGCTTCCGATATCCTGGGAATTTGGAGAATTAACAATTAGGTTAGATGCCGTTTGGTGAAGGAATTACTTCCCTATAAAGCTTCTCATTATCTTATATACTCGGATATTTTGCTCACCCGCGATTTTTTACCCTTTAACGCGTACCACCCTCTTCATGGGGTACACGGACTGTACTTGTTTCTGCGATCGATCACCAGGCGACCAGTTTGGAGAATATCGAATAAACGGAAATCTTCGGTTTGCCCGTTTAACGTAACATTTTCATCTTCGTTATCTAATAATTTCATGATTTCTAGATCGAGAGATCCTGACCTCTAATTCCTGCCAGCCATGACGTCCCTGACATCCTGCGAATTTGAAAAATGAACGTTTAGGCTAGATGCGCTGGGTATGTTAATTATTTTCCTATAAAACCTTTCTTTAGACTACCACTTTTCTTTATCTTTGCCTGTCGACGAGTTCGCAGCCTTGATAGAATCCGCAATGTGAGATTTCCGAGTTCATGGGCAGAGTCAACAAACTCGTCTCTGTAGAGAAGAGGTATCCGTGAACTTATTCAACCGTAGGGAAGCTGTTTTCTGTGGTCGGTAAAATTGCTTTCCGAAACTGTTTTACCGTCAGAGTATCGCTCTCTTTCCTCTGAACCTTCACAGATGGAGCGGCGAAGTTCTCCGCCGCTCGATTTTATCGAGCGAAATTTCAGCTCACCGAAGCTTGATTTATCATCCCAATTTCTTTTTTTTTGTGCAGAAAAAAGACCTGCTATCATTTATTTCCGCGTGGAGAAACCGGGGGAATATTTATGAATATTTATTTGAACCGGGGGAATATTTATTTGCACGCTGAGATTTAAAGATTTAGGGGAAATATGATCATGTGCTTGGAATACTTCGCGAAGTACAAAAGGTATGATTAGCCGTGATTGGTCGTCGGTGACGTACTCAGGGGCACGAGTATGACGTATCACGCTGAATTCTTTAAGCGATGATAATGGCCACTCTACTGGTCGGATAACACCCATACGATTTGCGAATATCCCAGTATGACCCGGGATGATCCGGAGATGTGAGTGATCAGCAAGGAGATCCGTGTTATCCGCGACGTCGGTGATATCCGCGACGTCCCAAGTGGCATATCCTCGAAAATGGAAATCCCTCGAGGACAGCGATCGCTCGTACGTCCTTTACCCAGTTTACATTGACATCGTTATCATATCATGATGAACATTAAACAAGATACAGACCATGCATAATGTTCATAAATCATTAACCGGCGAATTTCTTTAAGAATTCCGAGACTTCCATTAAATCCGTAAAATTTATCCCGACATTAGACTATAATTCTTAAAAGTTCTTAATAGCGTGCTTAGTGTGAATGTCGAGTGATTAAAAAAAAATGCGCCGTAGGAAAGATTATTTTAAATCCAAAAGCGTGACCAATGGACACATAGGTTTCCTTGTTTAATAAAGGTGGGTTTTGTTCGGTAATCATCGAACGGAATCCGTGGATGTGAATTAACCCATTTGCATCATTAGCGTATATGTACGCTCAGTCTTCCTGGTCACTATCATTCAGCCTGAAATTTCGGTGATAAGGACCCTCTTTTTCATACTTCCTTATGATGTATTAAGGAGATATCAATCACGGATGTCACGAATTTTCCCGGTCGTGATTAGACGGCGGGTCGAAATGGCACGACAAATGGCGACATGAAACTTTGGCACGCTTTCGATAGCAGGACTTTCGAAAGTCTGAAGAAGACCGGGATTTCTATCGTATGTCGCTAGTACGTCTTTGATCTGTAATTCGCGATCGGGGCGAAATGGCGGGCCGAATGTATATCGTATATGCCATAAGTCCTCGTGTCGACGATATCCCTCTCTCGAGTATCAGGTGGAGGCACCTGTGGCTCTTCACCTGCCGCCCGAGGGATCGGCTATCAGTCGCGTCCAGGTCTCGCGACAGGTGTGACCACTGCTGAACATTCTTGGATCTCCTCCGACCGGTTCTCTCGGATGAAATTGCATTGACTCCGCTCCGAAATGACCAGGGTACCCCGCTAAAAATATTTCTAAACGACAAAGGAATTTTTCTACATACAAAACTTGCGGCAAAAACAATTACAAATCGCATTTACGGTGAATCCGCACACATTTATTCTAAATTTCCGAACGAATATTGTAACTCCGCACGTTATAGCTTTGTGTATATAACATATATTTACGGCGCTTTTAAATTAAATCATATGAAATTGGTATATTGTTTGTGAAAAAAAAAAGAAAAAGACTTTAAAGAAGGCGTCACGAAATTCCAAAGTCTGGACCAAGAAAAATGAGTGAATCTAGCTCACCCCGGAATAACATTTTTCTCTTAAATGCAATCCGTGTAAATTTATCATTTTAATGGGATTGAAGAATATACGCAGGGTTGAGCGATATATCTAAACATTAGATTATGTTTAGGGATAGGGAATTAACGTTTTTCCCCTTTTTCCAGGCGCTTTCGAGGGCTCTCCTCTTCCTCGTCTTCTCCTTGGCCTCGGCGAGGCCCGACCTCCACCGACGTCGAGAGACCACCTCGAAGGTACATCCTTTTTACCTGGAGGAATGCTACTCGGACGAGTACGCGGCAACAACATTTAACGGCACCTGGATCTCCTCTTCCGAGTTCATCTACCTGGACGGAGAAACCGGACACATAAACAAGTTCGATTCAAACACAAGGAACGTCACTTTGTTCCTGAAGTGCAACGTGCTGGTGAGCGTCTCTTGCCCGATTCTCAGCAGAAGATAGGATAGCTAAATAAGAACAATCGACGAGGGGTTTATCAGACGTCTATAGAAAGACCGAGCCGGCTAAACAGAGGAAAGCACGATATCCCGAGTTTCATTGTCGAGGTCGCATTTCACGGAGTATTCAGTACCCCGGAAAATGCATAAACGGTGTACATAAAAGATGGCCGTAAACCCCGCGTGTAAACGGGCCTCTGTAAACCTTAGCTATCGTCCGGACGATGCCTCTCTGGACCTGTTAAACGCCTCTTGTTACGACGCCATTATCGTCGCCCGAATTAAAAAACACGAAAATGCTGAAAAACCCGCTTTTCCGTATTTTTCTTTTTCTTTTTCTATTTTCAAGCAGCGAAAAGGTTTTAAAGAATTTCCCTTCTTAAATTTCGGCTAGTACGAAAAATCGGCGTTTATCGATGTCTGGCTAGACAAGGCGCTTATCACTTATATCATTTCCAGGCAGGCTACGACACGAGCTACTACTCCTTATCAGCTGATGGAAAGTATCTACTGATCGGGTTCGATCAGATTAAGGTGAGATGATCTGCGATCGGCATTAATCGAATTCCGAGTGACTTTGTCCTGTTCCAGGGATTCCGGCACTCCTCCTTCAGGAAGTTCACCGTCTACGACGTCGAGCAGGAGTAAGGATGCGTTGCAATTAATTTAGGGGACTAATTCGCCTCTGTCTTTGGAATGAAAACAAAGTGGCGATACCGGACGCCACTCGGTTGGATTACTTCCTCTCTTCCCGTGGAATCTGTAGTCTAAGAGTACCGTAGTGATCTGGAACCCGTTTAAACGCCTTTTTTCTTGTGTTTTAAAGCACGTACCAGCCATTAGCCGAAAACGAATACCTTTCCGTTGCAAAATGGGCTCCGGTTGGCAATGGGTTGGTCTACGTCCGCAAGAACAATATCTACTATCGTCACACCTCGCACGGCGTAAAGAAAATCCGAAAATTGACCTCCGATGGAAAGGAAGGAGTGGTCTTCAATGGACGCGGCGACTGGGTCTATGAAGGTCCTGGACAAAAAATTTGAAAAAAGAAAAGAAAAGAAAAAAAAATGAACCGCGTCTATAAATCCTCGCTACACGCCTTCGCGAGTCTTCTTACGTCGTTTCGCGTCGTCTTATGTCGTCTCACGTCGTCCCGTATCATCCCACACTTTCCCGGGATTTTCTCCCGATTTTATACGTTTCTTCCTTCATTTCAACACTATCTGTTTCGGAGGGAAGGGAATATCACGGATTATTTCTGAATTTCAGAGGAAGTTATCGGGTCAGCAACGGCACTTTGGTTCTCGCCCGATGGGAAGTACCTCGCTTATGGAACTTATGACGACACTGACGTCGGCGAAATTTGGTATCCTTACTATGGTGAACCTGGAGATATTAATTATCAATACCCCAAGAAAGTCAGCATCAGATATCCTAAGGTGACGTAGCGATTATGGATACTCGATCGATCCTCGAGTCCATTATATAATCATATATAATCGCAAGAAAGAATTATTTTATCGAGAGGAAAAAATTCATGTCGACGTAAAGGAATTTCGTTTCTCTCGACTTATTTGATTGCATTTTGTTATCGCAATGCATATTTCAACCGACTATGTTTTTTTTTTCTCTCAGTCTTAAATCGAGATCAAATGTCCTCATGATTCTGGAAAAACATCTTCGACGCGACCTCGGCCATTTTAACTGTCCATAAATGTCTTGGCAGGCCTTTCGGCATGAAAGGGTTATCCGGTCCGCTTGTCCTTAATGGATGTTTATCTCCCCGATATGTCCTCCGGTGAATGTGCGGAAACATGCACGTGCATCTGCAAGTGCATGTGTGCTGGCCAGGGAATTATTAGCTCGGTGCAGTCCGTGCACGTGCACACAATTGCACCGGCACAAAAGCTCGAGCAAACCTGGAAAGCTTTATCCCGTTTCGAGCTCTTATACTCGCGATTCCTCTTCTTCGGTGCCCTCGGGAACGGCTGTTTCCAGGCCAAGACAGTATTATTGGTCTTTCGGAAACGATGACAATTTGTCAATGCTCTGCCATTATCCTCGATTCAGAGGGTTACGCAAAATCGGGGACATTTGAATACTTGCGATAATGACCAGCTGCCCATTGATAAGAATCAACTAAAACTTACATGTATTTTTACACCTCTTGAAGTTTCATACGAGAAAAGAAAAATTAATATTGTAAGTTATTACATGTTAATATTGAATAATGTCAATGGAAAACTGACTTTCAGGCTGGGACTGCGAATCCTACCGTGACGTTGTCTGTCGTCGACCTGACGGACGTCACCTCATCGGCGATTAGATTGAAGGCGCCTAAGTCGATCGTTGGGACGTAAGTTGATAAAAAAAGAAATATTAATTTATGTACCGTGAGTGATGGAGTAATTTTTTATAGGGATAATATACTCTACTTTGTCACTTGGTTGAATAAGGAGACCATTCTTGCCGTTTGGACCAATCGAATGCAGAATGTCGGCGTTCTGACGGCGTATGAGACTTCGGGACAGAAGACTAATATTTTGACGTTGGAGGAGACCAAGGGATGGGTGCACGTCCCGAAAGCTGTGTTCCTGAAGGATAAGTACCTTTTCCTTGCGAAATACCAGGGAACCAACACCTCGGCTGGCAGGTACAACCACCTGACCAGGTACGAGTACAAGGACGGCGTTTTGGAGAACGAGGTCGACCTGACCCCGGGGCAAATATCGGTCCAGTCGATTCTAGGGGTGGATGAGAAGACGGTTTATTACCTGGCCACAGGTGAGAACCACGCTTCTCAGAGGAATCTCTATTCCGTGGATGTGCATCGACTAAAGGACCCGATATGCCTCTCCTGTGCCCAGAAGTCTCCTGAAGGTAAAGGAGAAATTAATTTCTCTGTCGATTATTAATCGTATATTAAGGCTATAAGGAAGGTCCTAACAACCATACAATTTCAAATTGAAAAAAGAAAAGAAAATGAAACTTCATGCGCTTTCGCATTGACGCTGCAGAGATTTGAAACGATTCGGTACACTCGTTTCCATGAAAAAGTTTTACGAATGATTGATCTCTCGGAGTGCCATGCTGCCTTTTACGTCCTCCGAATATTGATATTAATTTTAATATCGTGGGATAGAATTATCAGAGGTTCTCACAAGGTTCCAAGAGTTTCCTGACGATTCGTGCGCGCCTCCTTATTTGATTTCAGGGAACAATTGCACCTACGTTAGCGCAAGTTTCTCCAGGGACAAGTCGCATTATTCCCTAACTTGCTTAGGACCCGATCCTTCCACCGTCCGGATTTACGATTCAAATCACAAGTTGGTTACCTCCTGGGAGGAGAACAAACCCCTTCGAGAAAAATTGGCCGCCAGAACGCAGCCGACAGTCAAGGATTTGACCGTTAATATCAATGGGTACGACTGTAAAGTTAGATTACTCCTCCCGCCGAACTTCTCCAAGAAGAAGAGCTACCCTCTGATCCTTAACGTGTGAGTATCCTTCATTGCGAGTACGGCTCCTCGATTCCACACTTTAAAACTTTACTTTCTACGAAGAATCAACTGCCAGCGGCGATCTAAATGCTCCTCACCAAAGGAAACTCTCGCGAAATTGATTTTCTAGAAATGATCAACGTTACCAAAGATAACAATTATATGATGGAAATAATTTCGCCAAAAGAAATCCACCCCTAATGTTCAGGTACAAAGATAATGTCATCCATCTGATCAAATGTCGCGTTGAACTCTAGTTACTTGGCACTCGATACACAAAATTATTATCATTAATGGCGGATAAATATTGCTTGAAATTCATGCAAGTGTATCCACTGTTAATTCTATCACGTTTACGTATAAAAAGAAATGTCAAGATTAGTCGAAGCTGAGCTAAAAAAAATTGAGTGTAGTCGTGGTTCGCCTTAATTTGATCGATTCTATTTTTTTTTTTCGCCTTTTTGACAGGAGCCAGTAAAGATGCACTCGAAGCGAGAATATCAATTCTTCCGGAAAGTGACTTTTTCCCGTGGTAAAATATCCTGCCATTTCCCAAACGCATTTAGGCGCCTATCTATCCACCTTGCCGATCATTCTTCCCCACTTCCAGGGGAAAAGCCACCCTGAAGTTCACCCACCTCGATGCATACATCTTGGGGTGTATATCGAGTAGGTGTTGAAGGAGAGTGAAACATCGAGCTCGGTTTCTGGATTTTAAGCCTCGGGCTCAACGCACCCGATCCGGTTAATCCTCCACCCTTCATTAATCACCGCATCAGGAAAGGCCTCGTACTCCGATATAAATCATGCAACTTCGAGGGCCTCGTTGGGGTATTTTTACCCCAGGTTTTCTGCACGGAACAACCCCTGACCTTCCGCTTCTTGAATGGACCTCGATTTATTCGCCGCTCCGGAAGTCGGCCCGATACGAATCCAACGACCGGGGATTAAGTACCGATGTTTCTTTCATGAGCCCTCCAGACTCGAAGTACATGAGTGAACTGCTCTGTTTCTCCCTAACGTGTTTACAGCGAGCCTGCTACGCAGTTGCAGTTTATTCCTGTACGCGAGGACGCGATACTTCATGAAAAATGCATCGGAATGATGCGCAATCTCGGAGGGCCGGGCTCGCACGGATTCCCTTCGGCACATTTTCCAGGCCATTATGAACGTTTAATGCCCCTGTTTTGTCCACTCTTCGGGATCTAAATTTTATACGGCATTTCGGACACCCTTCTCTCCGATACCCCATACAAATTCCTGCACAAGGCACTAGCCATAATTAAATTAAAACCCCATAGCATCGCGTCACAATCCTAGAAAATTGAGGAGGAGCATTAATGCGCCTTTGATAAATTTGGAAATGTCACCGAAATTGCGGTATTTCTTTTTTTTACAGGGTATCATTGTGTTTTACTTTTACAGTGGACCTGACGATCATACATAATTAATGCCCCATGAAAAACGATTTGATGCCGTTGCTTTGGTCCCTGTAAACAATATCTTGTCCCCAGGTACGGCGCACCGGACACTCTTCGGATAATTGACACTTCAGGGTATGGGTACCAATCGTACTTGACGACAAACCGAAGCATAATTTACGCCTATATAGATGGTCGTGGAAGCGCTTTCAGAGGAAGCAAGATTTTACACGCCACGTATAAGCGGCTCGGCTCCGGGGAGGTCGAGGACCAAATCGAGGTTACCAAGTTAGTAGACCTTGAAGAGAAAAAAATCCAAGTTCATGGCTGATTGGAGGCCTCAGGGAAATGTCTAAATCGGTCTCTCATGACTTCCTGGCTTCAGGTACCTCCTGAGTAAGTACTCTTGGATCGATCCGCGCAGGGTCGGAGTTTGGGGCTGGAGCTATGGAGGTTTCACCACGTCCATGATCCTGGCCACGGATGTCCAGAACATCTTCAAGTGCGGAATCGCCGTGGCCCCGGTCACCTCCTGGATCTACTACAGTGAGTGAACCAATTACTATTCTTTTTTTTTTTCTTTCTCCAGAATTTATACACCCAAAGTACCCACGAAACCCATACAGCAGAATTATACATTTACCTCTTCGCCGTAGATATTATAAAATTTCAATATTTATTTAAGGTCATGTCAATGTCTCGTCGATGAAACTTTCCTCCGAACTGGATACACGGAATTGTTTCAAGGTGCAATACGAATAGGAAGCTGATAAGGAAAGTTCTGACACCGTTGAAATTTCATGTTTTATAAATAATTTCTCAAATGTCTAGTAACAAATGTAATAAAAATGAAATTTCATGGGTGTTAGGCCCGTTCTTACAGCCTTCGTATTTAGGTTGTAAGGTTTGAGGGAATTCGGTGTACCAGGTTGGAGAAAAGTTTCACAAACGATCGATGCCACTTTTACGTCCCCTTAATCAGAAGGTCAAGTTTATGAGCGATTTGTTTATAGACACGATCTACTCCGAGAGGTACATGGGGTGTCCATCGGAGCAGGACAACGCGATGGGCTACAACTGCAGCGACGTGACCAGAAGAGTGGAGGGAATTCGAGGGAAGAAGCTGATGCTGATCCACGGAACAGGCGACGATAACGTGCACTATCAGCAATCCTTGCTGCTCGCCAAGGCTCTGGAAGAGGAGGACATCCCTTTCGAACAAGTCACATACACCGACGAGGCTCATAGTCTGTCCAACGTCCAGGCCCATTTTTATCACACCATGGACAGATTTTGGAGGGAGTGCTTCAGACTCAGAGATAACGAGGACGATGACGAATGGCTCTCCCAAGAAACCCAGTAATCCTGGGAGGTCGTCCTTGAGGTCCTCCTATCCACCACCAGAAAACGACCATTTCAGGGATGGATGGATCCCCCGGCTCGCGAATTATGCAAATCAAGTGGATCCGTTTCGACGCGTTAATCGCGCATTTACCAGACGGGGGCGAGACCATTTGCGCGTTCGACAATCGATAACACGGGCCCCGGAGATTACCCCGAAACATTGCGAGAGGCGCCCGAAATATTCATCGGCATTATGATCTCGCGGGAACCAAAATTGCGGGCGAATCGGCACGGATTCATGCCCGATATCACCCGGAATTCCGGGAATCCGCGGAATCGAGCGCGAATTATCGGAAAATAATTCCTTGGTTTCTCTTCTTCCTTTTTTTTTCCTTCAAAAAGTTATCAAATCCATGGGTAGATCCTTGAGTGAAAGAGATCCAGAAATTTTCGTGAAACCTTTTTAGACTAAATCCAGGATTTTACCGAAAATTCAAAGAGTCCGGAAAATCCGGCGCGAGCGACCGAAAAATTTTCCTTGTTCTCCTTTTATTTTTTTTTCGTCAATGACTTACCTTGTATTAAATGTGTACACACATTTTTGAATATAGGAAATCCAGAAATTCTCATGCAATTCATATCCGTAAATCCCGCCGTTTTGTGTTACGCTCTATATTGCGTAATTGTGTGGGCGATATTAAAAGCGCATTATGCATCCAAAATCGCCGAGCAGGTAAGAACGCCATTTTTATTTAAAAAAGTTGCCTTGTATTAAATCCGTGCGCGCATTTTTAAATATAGGAAATCCGGGAATTCTTGTGCAATTCATATCCCGAAATTTTATTTGGGAAACTTTCGGGCGTAAATCTCGCCGTTTTGCGTTACGCTGGATATTGCGTAATTGTGTGGGCGACATTTAAAGCGCATTATGCAGCCAATATCGCGGAGCAGGTAATAACGCCAATGGGCTGGAAAATTTGTAGTTTCAGCGGCATATCCCGTAAATGGTTCCGGAATTGCCTTAGGATCAATGCAAAGACTCGGTAATAGAACTTGCACGTGCAAAGTAAATCCGCCGAATTAGTTGCAAAATCACATTTTAACGTTTACGAGGCGATCTGCACCCGTCTTCGTCCCTTTCGCTCCTTTCCGCTCATTTATGGCCGACGCTTAACGTCCTTAGAATTTCCGAAACGGGGCACTTCCGGAACTTCCTGTACCACTCGACATTAGTTCGATAGTTGAACCGGAATACGGGATACGGAAATTCGGGCACGTCAGGTAAATCTGAATATGGTAAAAGTTACAGTTGTTGCCGGGATAATCCTGTAAAGCCAAGTTTCGCCCGCCGAGGAGTCCTCCGAAGCTTATTAATTATTCCGGGGTGCTCTGCAGCGTTATCAGGAGATATTTCGAATTTTTATCAACGACGCGAGTCCACCCGTTTCCTTAGAAAGTAAATCTGGATTGAAAGAATTTTTTCTCAAGAAATTTCAAAGGACATTGATAACAGTCTTGGACTAGATTTCCTAGTTTAGATGTCAGGAGGCTTTTTTCGATCTTATCAGAAGAATTGGGCGATCGAGACGGAGACGAGCCCGAAGGATCGCATCGGGCCGCGATTTGCGGAAACTCCGCGGATCGGGGTAAGTGCGGACAAACACGCGGGCGGATCCGCAAATACCGAAACCCGCGGAAATTGGAGTAAGGTCTGCGCGTGCTGATTTATTCCTAGGTTTGCATAAAAGCGCCGTTTAAATAGCCACCAGGTGCTCTCCAAGGCTCGGCCGGCACGCGAGTCTTCGACCCTGAATCCTGGCGGATTTATATCGGCCGCATCTCCCAGAAGAGGCGCAGGACGACCGGAAAGGATATTCCCTCTCTCCGGGAAGAAGTAACTAACTCGCGTTATACACCTCTCCGGACTGAATGGTGCTAAAATCGGAAAAGAGATCCGTGAAAAGAGGGTAAATAGATCGACGAGGTCCTTATTTACCTCGGCGCCTGCTCCGTAATCTCATCAAGAGAGGAAGTCCTTTTCCTAGAAGTATAAAAACATCGAGAAATTAATTCGCCTTGAGGAAACAGAAATATTGGCGTCTTAAGAGCGTGGTAGAAAGAAGTCTTCCTGAAGAGGACTCCGGTTTTCATATCTCGGCTACCTCTCTCAGAGTCCTGTCAAGAGATACGTGGAAATTAAATTAAAATGTAAAAAGTGGAAGGAAAATTGGAGAAAAGTAAAATCCCCAGTTCTTACCGACGTCTATCTCTCGATCCTGTCAGGAAAGACGTGAAAATTAAAATAAAATATGAAAAGGGGCTGGAAAAAATATTTAAAAAAGAAATACCCACGTTTAGAGTTAGGCTTGAATGACGTCTGTTTCTCGACTTTGTCAAAAGGACGTGAAAGTTCCGAATAAAATATGAAATGGGAGGAGAAAAAGTATTACAAGGAATAACATCCCCAGGTCTGGGGGTAGGCTCGGTCGACGTCACTCTTCCGGGTTTGCCGAAAAATCCTGAAAATTAAAATAAAATATGAAAAGGGGGTGGAAAGAATATTTAAAAAATAAAATCCCCAGGTTTGGGGGTAGGCTCGGTCGACGTCTACCTCTCGGCCACCGCAGGAAGGAGAAGACAAAAGGAGCAAAGTCTATTTCCCGAGCGGGAGAGCCGCTCGCGTTTTCCACCATTGTCGGCCGTTTACAATGGGCGTCGTGACGCCCGCGCGGTTTCCGCGACGCGTAAAATCGCTATCGGGGCCGGGCCCGAGGATACCGATCTCCGCGTTTCCGGAAAACGAGAGAAACTTTGCTCCAAGGATGCAGGAGGTGGACGACACGTGAAACCGAGGGGATGGAAATTTTCAGAAGTGAAATTCACGCTGGAACTTTGCGAAAGATTCTTTATTCGATGATAAATATTGGCAGTTGGAAGGTTATAAAAATTCGCAGATCAGCTATCGATAATTACATCGCTGATTCCCTAATTACCACCTAATGGGGAACTGGATAACGGATCGAAAGGTCGCGCGATAAGAATGAAAGTGTTCCAGTAATCGATCGCTCCTGATCCGCTTAATATCCTGGAAAGCCACTCGATTTCGAGATCCTCGAATCGATCATCCAGGACGATGGGACTAAATAAAAGAGAAATAAAGGCTGGCCTTGTCTCTTCAGGAGGAAGGTGTCAAGGACGTGCGTGCAACCTTTGCTCCCGGTCGATAAAGCAGTTTCTCGTCCGACCTAGAGAGGTTATGTCTCGAAACGGCCGTTTAACCTCTCACGATAATCGGCTTCCTCGCGAGAAATACGCGAAGCCGGCTCGGATTTGCATAAACACGGGTCTGACTAACGCGTCCCTGCATTCGATGCATCGCATCGAACGTTTTAATTGATCAATACGTCCTATGTCATGATTACAGTGGCTTTTGAGGTTTACGCGGCGGCGGCGCGCAGGGACGTATGAAAACCGCCGGCGGCGGCCATATTGGTTTGCGGCCGCCGAGAATTTATGTACCGAGACGACCATTTAACCTGCCCCTTGCCCCCACAGCTCAAGAAACATACATATCCCTTACCGTCCCGTGATTTGCATGAACCTTGAACCGCGACCGCCGCAACGGATAACCGTGACCTTCCGAGTGGATTAATTCGCCATTTTTGACCCCAACATGGCGGCGCGAGAAAGCGCATCAAAGAAATCGCGGCGAGTTGCTTCGAGGTAACGCTAAGCAGGAAGTACTCCCCTGCACGTGCAATTTTTTCCGCCGAAAGGAAAACAATTGTGGATGGAGGAACGAGGAAAAACGAGAAGGGAAGAAAGAAAGATAAATAAGTCGGGACAGGACGCGGACAGTGAGGTAGAGTGGGGCGGCGCGCGGCCAGGAGTAAGAAACCCGAGGAGCGGAGGAGCGAGACACCCGCATGCCTGCGCCGCGAGTGCGAGAGAGAAGGGACGCCCGCATCTCGTGCGGGCAGGAGTAGGTGCCCGAGGAGCGAGAAGAGAGACGAACCTACCCGCGCACAATGACAGGGAGAGAGAGAGAAAGCCCGCATCTCGCGCGGGCAGGAGAGTCGCTACCCGGCTCGGGCCTCGGTCTGTCCTCGTCGTGCTCGCATACAGCGTGCGGGTGGGAGAGAGAGGAGCAGAGAGAAAGGGCACGGAGTGGGGGATCCGAGTTTCGGGCCGCGGGGTGGGGGTAGCGGGGGGCGGGCGCGAGCACCAGGAGGCCTCGGCTGCGGCGTAGCCTCAGTGCCGGCGCAGTGGCCGGGCCATCGTGTCCTGTGTCGCCAGGACTCGCGGCTCTCGAGGAGAGGTGCACCCTGCATCGTCGCCTGCGTCGTTCCCGCGTCCCCCGGGGTGAGGTGAGGTGAGACCGGCGAGCCGGACCCCCCGTGGATCCGCTGGACCCAGGTAGACGATTCGACCGGGATTCGAACGCCGGCGGCAGGCTCGAGCGGAGGTCCTGGGCGACGCGGAGCATCCCGCCCCCAGGACGCGCCGCCGAGGGGGGAGGCCATGCCGCCCGGGCGAGCTCGACGCGGCAGCCCAGGACACCCCAGCCGCCACCTCCGCGGCGCCGCCGACTCCGCGACCCCCAGAGGCTAGCCCTGCAGGTAAGATCCGATAAACTTTTTATCGTCTAATCACCTCATCACCTTATCACTTAAAATACACCCCACAGCCGGAAAACCCACAAAAAACCTTTAGTCAAATTAATCCCCCCTCCCAGTGCACCCCCCATGGACCCCATCTTCGGATTCATCTCCGTTACCGATCACTTTCTGGAAGTCCACCTTCAAATTCAGAAACTTCCGACAGACTCGACGTCTTATCGGTACCCTGGACCTCCACTACCCCTTATCACTTGGTTTACGAGCCGCTGGTACGAGCCTTCCCAACTTTTCCCTGGTAACGTTATTTGTTACTCTCCATGTTAACTTTATCTTTGCATAGTGAGGTGATAATTAATCTCGGGGGTATTTCAAGGCTTGCGGTGTTTACATTTCATTGTTGAAGAGGTGTTAGGGAAGGATAGTGTTTTGACAGAGGAGTTTATTGAGGAGTGTAGGATAAGTACTCATCGTTCGTGTCAGTAGTAAAGGTGTAGCAATTAATTATTGATAATTAACGGATACCTTCAAGAGGGTAACTACTTTCAGGACGAGCGATATTATGTAATCTACGAGATAAGGAAGTTTTTACTACTCGGGGGTGGCTCGTCGATATCCCGGAGCGATAAAAGGGAAACGAATGAGAGTGAAGATTCTCTGAGGAGTTTGGGACCCTGGTCGAGTTTTCACCCCCTGGATCTGGATTAAGGATTGCAAAGTTCGGCAATCACCCTCTTTTAATTGCACCTCCCGAGGTCTTCGATTGCATGTCCCTCCGTGCAGTACTTTATTTTGTAACTCGGTAACTCGAAACACGATAAAATGGAAACGAGCATAAAGCTTCTCGCAGGGAATTTAGAGTTTAAAGCTCCGGTCGCCTTTCCATCCCTAAATCCGAATAAAGGGTTGCAACGTCCAGCGATCGCTCGCTTTAATCGCACCCCCTGAGGTCTTGTGCTGCATACCACCTCCACATTATTTTTATGATTTTCCCACCCCTCCATGGAAAGTTTTCCAATCCCCCGTCCGGTCTGAACCACCCCGAGTTGGGGGGAGGGGTGGATTTTTCGATCCATCCCCGACTATCGGGCGACTTTTCTCCACCAGGATCATCCCTCTCCAGGAAACTCCCGGAGGAGGTTTCAGGCGGAGGGGGGCCTGGAAACTTTTGGAAAATATCGGGGGATACCTCTCGGGGTAGTGGTGGGGGATGCAGCTTATCGCCCCGATTTTTTTCAACCTCATCGAAACGTCGAAGTCCTCTCGACTCGGAAAAAGACACCCTTTAAAGTCAAGAATACCCACCGGGGGTGGAAATAACCCCCCAACGAGGGGTTCGACACTTCGAATGTCGTCTAAAAATACGAAGAAAATTGGGAGAGGCATAAAAGCGTTATCACGATGTCGTAATCGTACGACTTGGGACGGATCTCCTCGCGGGGGATGGGGAAGAAAAAAAAGGAATCGAGAAGGGGTGTGCGAATGTCGAAAATCCCCAATCGAGTCGGGCTACATTTCACCCCGGATCGCTTTGAATCATTCAAGACTCATGAACGGTGTGGACAGAAATATTCCCGCTGATTGGGAAGCCGATCCAGGGAACTACCCTCCCGTGGAAAACTACCCCCGGTTATCACGGAGCGATTCGCTTATAACTCGTTTCGGCGTTTGCTCCGCTCGTCACGCGAGGTACATTTTCCCGAATAAAGTTAACCGCGGAATTACTACCGCCCCTGGGGGGGGGGGGTGGATTAATCCCCGGCATCGATCGGGACGATTCGAGAGGGGTGTATATTTATCTTATAACCTGACTTGTCGAAATTATTCCGACGTCTCGTGATAACGATTTGCATCTCCACGTAATACACGGAATGGTATAGTCTCCCTGTTTTTCACGATTAGGATTTTTTTTTTACCCACTAACTCGAGGAGGTGGAAGACACCCTCCACTGCAGAATTAGGGGTTGAATTGCAAGGAAGGCATGACCATTGCGAACGGTTAACATATCCGGGATAGTTTCCCTCCAAGAGGGCGAATCGGAGGGTGAGGACCGACCAAGAGGAAGACACCCCTAATGCAGGGCAAATTGGCATCGTTACCCCCGGCTTCGTTAGGCAATGTTCCTACGGTGGAAGGACTCGTTTTACATCATCCAAGGTGTACATGGTGGGGTGGTTCGATCAGGGGGCGATTCAGGGCTTGGGGGAGGAAGAGATACTGGGGGGGGGGGTGCCTCGGTACAGGAGCTCGTTATCTTGCCGACAACGATACAGCTGGCTAGGCCGTGATAAGAGACCCCGAAAACTTGTTTTCGCCGGCCCTGGGACCATCCCCGTCGCCCTTCTCCCACATCTCCCCCCCCCAGGAGGGGGCGACACACCCCCCGCGAACTTCGCCAAAGCATTGTCTCGCCGGCTTCCGCCATCGACGTTATTATTTCTGGTGCGCTGGCAACTCTGGCCGCCCCCTTTTTCCCCTCCCCCCCCCGGGGGGGAGGGTGCATCCCCAACCCCCACGGGATGAAAAGTCCCCCGGGAATCGCGCGACTTTCGGGACTCCTGGCACCGTCCAATGGAATAAGTTAGTCCGGACACGATGGATCCTCTCGTGGTATCCTTCTGTACTTCAAGGACCTTCATTGCGAGGTGCATACCCCTCCCCCCATCACCCCCGCGGCCATTGTCCTTCCCTCAGCGATTCTTTCGCCGCGCTGATTCAGCCCAGACCTGATTGCCGGGTTTGAGATCGAAGGAAAATGGGAACTTCTGCTTTCACCTGGGATTTTCACTCAACGGATGAGAACTCTCATTGTTAAATGTCGTACTATTATGCTCTCGTGAATTTTCTTTTCCCTCCCCCTTTTTTTTTTATCATGCGGAAAAAAATTCTCCCGGTTCCTCGAGTTTCTTCGATGCATCGTTGGAACTTTTGGGCTTGGATTGGAGGGTTCATTGTTTAAATAGTTATTATTGGGGTGTCGAGTAGGGATACGCGAATCTGGAGATTTTTGAAGATTCGAAAAATGTGTGTTTTACGAGACTGACGATTTTTTTTTTACGACGTTTTTCAGAGTACTTTGCCAAATTGATTTTTATTTAATTAAATGTGCGATTGTTGCGAGGGATGATTCGATGGGGAGGGAATTTTCTTGCGAATTCGGGGACGGAGAAATAATTAATGATTTGGGGGATGCGAGGTAAATCCTTAGATTCTTGGGGAAGGGAAATTATGGAGGAAAAGAAAAATCGATGTTGCAGGGCTATCGGCTGACCTGTTGCGTCTACCCTTAAGTCGGGCAGAATTCGCACGAAAGATGCATTCGCGCGTGCGAGGGTGAACAAAGCTGCTTTCAGCCTTTCAATGCGAGCTCTCCTCGCGATACGCGCCCAATGGGCCGCAGGGGTCCCGCTTTGCGGCCTTTTAATTGCGATTTTCCCGCCGATCCGAGAAGCGCGGAATCCCGCGAGGTGGCATAATTTATGCAGCGATCCGGTATATCTAGACGAGATTCGCATAAGCCATCCGATATTCCGCCTTGCTTATACTGGATATGCGAGACAACCCCTCGGAACGATTTGTCACTAATCAATTTAACCAGCTCGACGTAATGCGGATGATAAGCTGCGGGAGATCCTCCCAATCCTCCCGGATCACTTTATCAATGTCTCACATTTTCTCTTAATTTTTGTCTTAGGTTAAAAAAAAAAAAAAATAAGAAAAATGTATAAAGGCTCTTATTGAAACATTTTGATTTAAAACATTTCTTGTCGAAACATTTTTTTTCTTTTTTTTTTTTTGTTAAGGGTTTTGTGTTAAGAAATTTTTCCGCCAAGAATCGGTGAGAATTGTAAAGCAAAATTTTACGTTGACAGTATTTATGTTCCGTTCGGAAATCAATGTCGGAATAGACGTCTAGTGTTGTGTGATGTCGAGAGGTACAATGGACTTTTATTTATTTTTTTTTTCTTTTCTTTCCCTCGCTGATAACGGCGCTCGCATAATTCGCGAGTGCACCAATCCGCGCGATTGGACGCCCTCGGGGATTTCTTTGATCCGAGGACCCGAGGACTACGAGAGGCCATTCTCGTCCCCGCGATCGTCCACCGGCGAAAGCTCGGCCCGATTCATCCTCCCGAGTAATCCCATTAATAGGGGGATGGAAGTTCGAGAGGGAGAAAAAAGTAAAATGGCCGGCGAGGGTTCGAGCGATTTTCCCTCGAGCTCGCAACAACTCGGGGACTTTAGACCTCCTCCGGGTTTTCCTCCGATTTCTGTGCCCGCGAGATGTTCCCGTCCGATTTTCCGTTCCTGCGATATTGTCGACTAATTTCCTTTTGGATTTCCTCACGATTTTTATTCCTACGATTTTTTATTCCAACGATTTTTATTCCTACGATTTGTATTCCTACGATTTTCTATTCCTACGATTTTCTATTCCTACGATTTTTTATTCCAACGATTTTTATTCCTACGATTTGTATTCCTACGATTTTCTATTCCTACGATTTTCTATTCCTACGATTTTCTATTCCTACGATTTCTTTTCCTCCGATACCTCTTTCGATTTCCCCCCCACTTTTCCTCCGATTGTCCTTCAGCCTTACCCCCGACATCTTCCTCGGAGTTCCTTTTTTTTCTCTGGTTTCTCGAACCTTTCCTCCGATTTTTCCTCCGTCCTCTTTCCCCGATTTTTCCTCCAATCGTTCCTCCCATTTTACGGGTTTCCTCCTGTCCCACCCCACAGCGCCGAAACAGCCCGACCAGTATTTAATCTCGCAAGCTTCGAATATCCGGCCTGGGATTCTCTTTGTCGACCCGATCGGTCCGGGGCTCCGGTTTCCGGAATCGCCGCAATTGCGAAAAAAAACCACCCTCGAAATCCGCATTCGCCGCCGCGCCCCTGGAAATCCCGTCCCCCCTGCTCCGCCTATTTACCCCTTTATCCATTTGCGTTTACTCTACCCCCGTTTTTTTTTTATTCACCCCCCATGAAGCCGCTTCAATCCGAAACTCAATAAATACCAATTTTCTACCTCCCCTCCATTTCTTCCAACTTTATCAGGGAGGTCCCATCTAGTCACTTCGACCATCACGCGGCAAATGACGTTAATATATATATATTTTTTTTTAATTTTCCTGAGATTTCCCCGAATTTTGACGAACCCCCCTCTTACATCTTTCTACCCTTCTCTCTTTCTTTCATGGAGCCCCCAAAAAATGACGTCGTTTTTCATAATTTCCTGCCATTTTCCCGAATCTTGGGGACGTCTCCTCCTTCCCTATCTCGCTTTTTACCTCTCCACCCTTCTTCCTCCTCCTCTAAAGAAATGCAAATGGCACTTCGACAAAGTCTCGAACGGGGGACTCGATTCGCCCTGAAGTTCGCCGCCCAGGGAACGACGTCCTGGCAGTATTACCCGGTCGTTACGTGCTCGCCGAGTACGCGACGAATGACGTCTGGTGCAGTTGCATCGGTGCACGCGCCACCGAGGCTGCACGCGGCC
Source organism: Orussus abietinus (assembly GCF_000612105.2). NCBI lineage: Eukaryota > Metazoa > Arthropoda > Insecta > Hymenoptera > Orussidae > Orussus > Orussus abietinus. Next base: position 1,218,256 of record NW_019396002.1, read on the forward strand.
TACAAAGTGCATTATCATTGGGTGCGCCAGATCCCACAGGATATGGGGTGAGTGGGGGGGCATTGGAAGGCATTGGGGGGGATCGCAGTCCTGCAGACTCCTCCAAGAGTCCTTCCTCTCGTCGCAGAAGTCCCGCGGGATGATCCGGGCGGCTCCTCCCTCCCCTTGGACCCCCTTCCCGGGAAATGAGAGTCCGTAAGGAAGTGCAGGAATTAAAAAAAAAGCGGGGGGGGGGGGAGAGAAACGAAAAGGGAGGTTAGAGGGAGAGGAACTAAATGCAATTTATGAGGCCGCACCGAGGAGCAGTTCTCACGGAGGCTGGGACAAAGGAAAATGGAGGATTCCTTGGAGGACGGCTTTGAATTTATACTTTGGACGCCATGGGATATTCGGGGGGGAAATTCGAGGGAGGGAGTGAGGGGGTGGTCGTGTTATCTCGGGATGCAGGGGCTGATCGGGTGCGTTCCGCTGCAGTTTAGTCGCCTTTGACACGATATCGATCCCGGTCCGGCTCGTTCCATGGACCCTGTAGGTTGTCCCCCCCCCATTAGGGGGGAGGTGGAGGTCGAGGTGGAGATCCACCTCGAGGAAGGGGTGCAGAGGTGTCCTCTTTCGTTTCTTTCACCGCCATTTCTGCCGGTGGATGTCGGCTCTCGAGGAGGATCTTTATCTTGCATCCCCCCCCCCCTTCCTCTATGCGTCACTTTCTCCTCTCTTGATCCTACGTCGGTGAAGTTCCTCTCGACTTTCTTCTTCATGATGATTTCAGGGGGGAAGATGCCTGGGGAAATTAGGAAAATTCATTTCGGACGGTTTCTGACTCGCAGCGGTGGTGACGACGATGGGAGATGGGGGGAAAAGTGCCCCCCCCCCCGGGTCTAATCGCCCCCACGAGTGCCGGAGAATTTCCCGGCCATTGTTTGACGAGGCTTTCGGGAAAAAGGAACGACCGAGACCGCTTCCGATGAGGGGGCGAGGGAAAGCGATTTTCGCCATTAGTGCTCCCGGGAAATGCAAAGCGAGGAACCCTTCCCCCCCCCCCCCAATCCTCCTCTCGAGGAGGGCCGAAAGGATTTTGCGCCATTAGGGGAGCCCGGATCAAACGGCTCGTATGTTGGACGATGTCGTGCCCTAGGTCGACCTCGACCACGAGGCCGACCGCCGAGACCTCGGACCTTTGCCGATAAGAGAGATAAGCAGGATAAGAACGATAAGGACCATTTGAAGGCGGTCCAGTTCTCTTTGTACCGCGGTGTCCCCTTCAATATCTCGGAGGCGTGCAGGGATCCTTTAGCAGGTGCATCTCCTCCTGGCCCCGGAAAAAAGAATTTTGTTTAGAATTTCAAAAGTTTTGGAAATTTCATGAAATTTAGCAATTTCACGAATTTTCCAAATTTTCAGAACTTTCGAGAGCAACGAAAAAAAAAAAAAGAAAAACAGGAAAAAGACCTCGAGAACTCTTCGGGGCGATATCGGCCGAGATATATCGACGTCCTCGAAGAAGAGCCATCGATCAATCGCTACCCCATCTCCTCGTCGTGGATTTTCTATTTGCCCGTTCTCGGGGGGGCCGAGGCGCGACATTCTTCTCGCGGCCCTGACGTCTCATCCCCGGCATCCTCCAAGGTGGAGGCGCGAGACGAATAAATTATGACGAATGGCCACCGGGAGGGGGGGCGGATAACGCCCGGGGATCGGAAATCGAGGAAAACAGACGTGGGAGGGAAAAAAACTTAGCGGATAAGGGATGCGCTTTTTGATTCTGCATGGATCGGAAGAGGGACGTAACCTCCGACCAAAATTGGAGTTCCTCGAAGGTGCTCCAACTTGTTTTTTTCTTTTTTTCATATAAACCCGTAAATGTACTTCGAGGGTGCGCAAGTTTTTCCTTTTTTATAAGTGCACCGTTGAAGACACCCTTTTCCTCGCCCGGACGAAATTTCCCGAAATTTCGCCGACTTTACGAGCAGACGGTCTGCAGAATTCTGATCCGGATTTGCCGAAATCTCCCCCCCCCTCCCCCCCTCCCTAACATTATCACCCTGGACCTGTATGCTACGGATCTAGAGATGAGAGGCGGAGATAAAGCACGCTCTCGTTAACTTTCGCCCCTTGCCAAGGAGGTCGTCGGGTTCGAGGTCTCATTGCAGACGACAAAATTCCTGGAGTCCTAGAATGTTGTGCCTGCTCATTTGTAACAGAGATGGAGGACTTTACTTGGGGTCGATTTATCCGCTTCGACCGGCGAATATGATAGCTGATTTAGTTTCGTAAGGAGCCTCTTCATGGTGATCCTTTTCCAGGAATTTTAACGCGACTCCTCGCGCACTTGCAGGTGCATCTATTTCTCGCAGGAAGAATCGGGCGGCGAAGAAATGAGAAAAAAAAAGAATGGGAGGACATTCAAGAAGCCGGATGTCCGGAGACACAACCTGGGGCAGGTCGGGAGTCCCTTGGTGTCGTTGGAGCTGCATTAGCTCCGACACGCCGTTGCAGTTGCAGATGCAGTGCGGCAACATTTCTGCATTAGCATGCCCCCCCCTCCCTACTCGAACTTCGTCCGCGGGGAAAGGGGAAATTCTGTGTAACTAAACAATTCTGATTTGCTGGGAGTCCTCGCAGCTGGGAACTTTTCCCTCCTTTAACGAGGATGCACTCGTCCTCACGTCGCAGGACTCGCTTCCTGATTCCTGGAGGATTTCCCTCGTTAACGGATGCCGAATGTCGAGGGGGTTGAAAAACAGAAAAAGGGGGAGAGGGAAGAAAAAATGGTTCCTCGAGGAAGGAAATTGTGCTCACGCGGTATTAACATGTCAAACTTCTTGGCGGAAGAGGATAAAAGGGTTATCACCTCCTTGATAAGGGACCATGTAAATTCCTTTTTTTTTCTTCTTTTTTTAGAACAAATCGAACCTGCAATTTTTCTTTGCCAGAGACTAAGCGGTAATCTCGCGACGGAGGTGCAGTCTAATAATTCCCTAGGCAGAAATTCCTAGATAACGCTCGGCACTATTAATTAACACGTTCAGCACCAGGGTGCGGTCTACCTGGGGCAGAAAGTGCACCCTGCATTAGTCGGCGGCTGATTTCCGACTAATTTCTTCATTTATACTTACGGGTCGATCCCCATTATCCCGGCCGTGCTTAGAGCTCGGTAATAAACGCGGCGTTAATTAGTCGGCCGCATCGGCCGAGGATTACGCGGAATTATTGTCGTAAGCAATCGGCTTGAAATGGGAAAATCGGGGTTGAATGGTAACGAGTTGGGAAACTCGGGTACACGTACACTAACAATAATTATTTACACTCTCTACGTAGTAATTAGCTGTAATATTAATTTCCTCCTTTTAATGGGAGATTTTCCAGAGAAACCCCACTTTAGAAGGGGGTGGAAAAGTCAAGTCGAGATGAGCAAAAAGCCAACTAATTATCCCCATAAAGGGACCAACGGAAATTGGCCGCAGGGGGTAGGTTTTGCCCCCAAGGAAGCATCGCCGCGAAACGCAAGTCGGAGGGGGTTGGTCCCCCCAACCCCCCCACAAACTCGAAGGGTTGGAGCGACTCGACGTTACGTTGGCTCTTATTCAAATGAGACGCGCTTAAACGACCCTCGGCAGTAATTAACCCTCGGCAGGTCTCGCCCTCTTTTTTTCGATTTTTCCACCCCCGACGTTGCGCGGGTCGAGGCCAAAAAAGCGACTCACGAATTTGGAATTTTTTTTGGGAAACCCCCTCCTGTGTCAACAGGAAGTCGAAGGGTGGTTTGCACGAGAGGGTCGAGAGGGGCGAAAAACCCGGCTCGCGAGTCGCCCCTAACGAGAGAGTGGGTCCTCTCTGATAATTGGTAACTGATAATTGATAATTGATAAAAGAGAGCCGGGCAAGTGGCCCGACTAGTAGCAGATTGGATTCACCCTGGAAGAGCGATCCCACCCCCTTTTGGGTCGGCGCACTCAATCGCATTACCTGAGATTGCAACCCCCTCCACTAAGCGAGGGGGTGGGACGTTCGAGTCCAGAAAATCGGAAGCCCCGATTTTTCTCCACCCTAATCAGTATAATTCCCGTTTTATCACCCCTCCGTTTCCACCCTTTCGAGGAGACCCAAGAAATTTTGGGAGAGATCGGGGATAAAAGTAGCGAAAGGGTGTCGACCACCCTTGAAACCTCCAGGAGGCGCCACCTCCCCCTACGCCAGGGGTGCGTTTTAAAAGCGAGGATGGATAGGAGTGTGGACGCACCCCTTGACCGTTAAGGGAGACGCCAATTTCGGCGCCCCTTTTCGGACTGATTTCATCCCCCTATCCCGTGGAAGGGCGAGAAATCGAAAGCAGGGGGTGCGAAAGCCAGCGCGACTTTCCCTTGATTTCTCATTCTTGAGAGAACCTCGCCCCGGGAAATATTCGGGCCGCGCGCACCCCCTGGGGGTGCTCTCCCTCTTTTTCTCTCTCTCTCTCTCCCTCTCTTTTTCTCGTTCTCTCCCTCTGCGGACCTTTGCATCTCATCCATTTTTCTCCCAGGCTCCTCGGCACATGGCTCTGCGACATTAAACACACCTGCAGGGGACGTGCACTCAAAGAATAATTAAAATCCCGCGCTGGGATGAGAGGAGGGGAGAGGGAAGTCCAGGAAACGCGGAGGCGCTTTGCAAGAGGCGTGACTGAGGTCCGCGCCAAGTCGCTTTTTCGCTCGCCCGAGACTCTTTACTTCAAGAATATACCCATTGCCGTGTCAATTGAAATATATTTAAAGAAGTCTGTAACACCAAAAATGTCATCCCTTGAGATGACATTTTCTTGAATGTCCATCGCCAGTAAAAAATCCAATCAGGCGGAGCCCCTGAAAAAGAGGCGCGACTGAGGCCCGCGCCAAGTCGCTCGTCCACTCGCCCGAGTCTCTTTACGGTACGACCACCTAAAACTCATCACCATATAATAACCCTCGAATATCCGAAGTTAGCGCTAAACAGGCGTCCCTGCGATTCGGGTCAGCGCTTATAGGGAAGATAAACATTTCTGTTTGCTTGGGCGCGTTAAGAAAACCGGGGGCTGTTTTCCGAGGATATTGGAGCGCGCGCCGCCACCTCCGGGAGGTCTTACCCTTAAACGCACCTTTACGGCCCTACTTCCGAGCCGATACTCCGAGGTATCCTAACCGAACCTAACCTCTTCTAAGCGTCGATATCGTTGATAAGAACCTTTTCCAATTTCTTCCATGTTTCTTTTCCTCTCTGATCATTTTCTTTCTCGCGAACACCTCGAGCCAGAATATCATAATCTAACCTCTTATTATCGTCGATATCGTTGATAAGAACATTTTGGCCTTTCTTTTTCATTTTTTCTTCGCGGTGGTCAAAGCGCAGGCTCCGAGGTAAAATATTGGAGTAAAAAGTAACTTCTTGGGCGTTAACCGGCATATCGAGCGAGGATATCGTATGGAGCAATTACGCTTCATAAATGTCTTATCTCAATGTTGGAAACTTTTGGGCTTTTTTTCATTTCTTTTTTTTCGCGGTGATCAGAGCGCAAGCTTCGAATTACTCGCATAAAGGTCTCGGACGTTAACCGGCATATCGAGCGAGGATATCGTACCGAGCAATTACGCATCATAAATGTCTTATCTCAATATTGGAAATTTTTGGGCTTTTTTTCATTTCTTTTTTTTTTTCGCGGTGATCAGAGCGCAAGCTTCGAATTACTCGCATAAAGGTCTCGTACGTTAACCGATATATCGAGCGAGGATATCGTATGGAGCAATTAGACACAAACGGAGCGTCCGTTTTCCCGACGTGGTGTATTTCCGCGTTTATTAGCACTCCCCGACTCGGTTAATTTACTTTGCCCCTCTGGCGTATCCCAGTGCAACGCCGTCGTTATTCGGGCCGAGTGGCGCACTTTCCCGGAAAAGCGATTCCTCTTTCTCGATTTTCCCGTACGGCCGCGGCGACGCGGCGTCGCGTTACCGGCGGGGCGGCGCGGCGGCGCGGCGACGCGTCGCGCGCTCCCGAGGATACTTACTCACCCCAACTGGAAAGGGGTGGACTCAGAGAAATATCGCGGTTAATAATCCGCCCCCCCCCCTCCAAAAAAAACTACCCTTCCCAGAAAAACGTCCCTTGAGACTTGCCAACTTTCTTCCGTTCGAAACATTGGCAATGGAGGGGAATTTATAATGGATCAAAGGGCTTTCGATGGGGTGGGTGTATTTCCGGTCGAAATTGTGGGGAGGATTATTACATCCTACACCGAACATCTTCAAAGAAGGGTACATAGGTGCATGTATACATGCCTGGGTGTATATACATTTATTCACGTATATGTAGAATGAGGGAAAGGAGGAAAGGGGTGGCACTCCCCCGGGAGGAGATGAAATATTAAGGAAATTAAATAAGAAAAGGGGGCTGCTTTTAGCCAGATCCCAACCTTCGAAAAGGGTAATTGAATATTCCAAGGGGAGTTGACTTGGCTGCGAATTGCCCCCGGAACTTGATTTATATTCCGACATTTGCATATCGAGATCTCGGGGGGGGGGATATCGATCGACCCCCCGGGGTGGCGTCGCGCGATTAACCCTATCTCGGTCTAGAAAGAGGTGTTAACGGTTCGATTATCGCTATTAATTGCGACCCCAATCTATTCTCCATTCGTTAAGGACTCTATATAGGGTCGAGGGTGGGTTGCAGGCGAAAATGTAGAATGAGACGATTTGGGGGTGCTTTTAACCCTTTATCCCTCGAGCGGAGAGCAGTCGGTCCTTGTTATTGACCAAGGACTCGAGGTTAAAAGGCGAGCCCCGTGGAGGATCCTGGAGGTTCTGCATATACTCCCAGGCTCTCGAAAATGGATACTAGGGGGTGAAACACCCCCTGATAAATCAGCGGGGACTCCGGAAGGTGGGATATTTATTTTACAGTGGTTTAGAAGTCGATCGACAAAATTGTGCGGACCGATGACCATGACCTACGCCTCCGGGGAGGCTGGTCTCCATGGGAACCCCGATCCTCACCTGGAGAGCCACCCCCTGCACCCCTGAGGGCCAGGCATCGATCCTCGTCCCGGAAGTGCGTCTCTACCTTGAATGGCCCGCAACAGTCATTCATGACTTGGCCAAGGTCACGTCTCTGCGGTATTAAATTTTCCGTGGCATCGGAAAAATTCAACCCCCTCCCCCTTTGAATTTTCACCCCGATTCCGGAATTCCCAGATTTCTTAATTCTAATTATTAACGCCCGTCGTACATACTTTATTCATAGTAACATTGAATTATCCCGCAATATTCATTGAGGATCATTTATCCACCTCATTCCGGACGATTTTTCATTCACTACCTGGCTAGGGTTGGTTTTTTCAAATTTTACTCGAAACCGGAAAAACTCACTCCCCGCTGGAATTTTTTTAATCTCACTTTTTATTATCTATCGTGTATGCTGTTTTTCATAGATATGGTTTCAATTATTTCCCAACGTTCGTTAGATATTATAGCTGCACTCGGGGTGAGCTTGAATACTTAAAGGAGGGAGGTCTGATTTTCGATATCAGGCATAATCGGAGCGATTGACTTTCGACCTAAACGATTTACCGCCTCACAATTTCGGGACAAAGATCCACTCTCGGGTGCTCGGCATGATTTTCGCTTTGCGAGCCTCCCCTCGGCTTTAAGCTCGAAAGACTCAGCCTCTCGCGGGGGTAAGTCACGGCAGGTTAAGCTCTCGAGTTTCGTGCCGCACGCCACTCGTTCCGAACATTCGATGAACTTTGCCGCATGAACGGCTCCCAGACGGAGCTCGAACGATTGCCGATACGCCCATTATCGCGGGGGATGCGAAAGCGCCGCTTTACCGAAGCCCGACTTTGACGAAGTGCCATTACGGCGGCGAAGGCCCCCGGGAAACTTCGCCACGTCCAAATCTTGGGATACAAAAAAAATACTGACCTGGTGCAAAAGGAAATTATTTTACGAAGAACAAAAAAGATTATAAACGCAGGGAAAGAAACTTTTCCTTTTTCATTGCGATGCGAAAACGCCTTCCTTTTTTTTTTTTACCGAAACCCGACTTTGACGAAGTGCCATCACGGCGCCGAAGGCGAAAACAAAAGAAATTATAAATGCAGGAAATGGGAGATTTTTCTCTCCTTATTTCGCGTCTCAAATGAAACATGGAAGGATTTCGAGGTTCACCCTACGCCTTGAAATTCATTTTATGAACCGTTCATTATGAACTTTCATTATGAAATCGTTCCCACCGATGTCCTACTTCGAGAGCCGGTTGCCTTTGATTTTCATTTTCATATGACAAGCAACGTTCGGCCTTAAAATTGTGAGAGCGTTCCGGTGATTTCAAGCGATTTTCAGCGATTTTCAGCGATTTACACGGATCTCTACTTGCACTTTCAACGTATCGCGTTGATGAAAAGAAAATATTATATAATAGAAGAAATATAATAGAAGAAAAGTTCCATCCTTCTTATCCTTATGTCAAATGATATGTGCATTGCGAGTGGAGGGAAAGGGGTCTTCCCCCAGAGCCTGACAGTGAACTTGTTAAGTCGGGGATTTATTTTCCATTTCCTTTTTTTTTCCCCCTTGTTCCGAGTGCTCGACAAATTCCTGTCACGCAAGGGGGACGGGGAAACATACCTAAAGTATTCAGAAGTTACGTGACAACGTGTAAGGGGTCACGAGCATCTAATTTGAGGCGATCACGAGAGGGCCTCCTCGAGTGTATCACTTCGTGACACTTCGCGTATTATCGTCCCTCCGACGTTTGCCTTTCTCGCGAATGGCGTCAAACGGTGCCGCCGATTGTTCCCCTCCCCCTCCCCACCCAATTGTCCAATCGGTCCGAACAAAAGGATACAACGATCTCCTAGAAAAAGAATCAACGCCACCGGGAGGAGTTTCAAGGCGAGAGCTCGGATTAAGGAACGCTGAAAATATCGGAAATTCTGAGCACAGAGGGCAAAAAAAAAAAACAAGAATGAGGGAAATCGAGTACAAATTCGGAGGCGAAGAATCGAAATCGGGGGCAATTCTCGAGGAGACTCGAAATCCTCGAGAGGCGACAGAAATTCCGTTTAAGGTATCCTGGATAAAAGAAAGAATGGGGGGGATGAAAAATTAAGGAAAAGATTAGGAAATCCGGATAAGGGGTGAAAAAATTCAAAATTGTGGGGTTTTCCGGAAAAAGCGCCACGGAATCCCCGAGAAGCGGGAGAATTTCGAGTTTGCCGTCGACGATCGCGACCATTCTGCGGATTTCTATTCCCGTCATGAGTGTCGCATAGAACGGGAGGGGCAGGAGGGAGGAGGAGGGAGGGACTGAAAAGTGTGCTCCTCGGCCAGAAATAATTCTCTGGGGTCACACCAGTCATCGAGTGGGCTCTTCCGATGATTCTTAAGGAGTGATATCTCGGTGATTAAGATAGGACCGATAGGATAAGGGGGGGGGGAGGATTAAGAGAGGCACCGGGAAATGGGAGGAAAAAGGGGGAATCTGTAATTTAATTCGCTTAGTGGGGAAGGGATCCGCGGTCTTCACTTGCGAGAAGTGATTCCCTCGAGTTATCGAAAGTTTCGGCCGGGGAAGTGCATCGAGAGAAAATGACGGTCTGGATATATCGAGAGGGGGGGGGGGGGGAATTTTTCCAGGGTTCCTGGCGGAGGATTTTTAATATGAGTTTTTAACAAGATCTCCATAAATCAGGGTGGAGGTTTCTCCGAGACGAAGGGAGTGCATTTAAAGAGTCGTCGATAGTGACGGAGATAATCGATAATGACAGTGATAACAGTGCCACGTGTCGCGACGAAAGTAACGTTGACCCGGGTCAAGGGTGAGAGCTAAGCCATAGGAAAGCCCGGGGACAAAGATCGTTATAAATTCTTATAAAGTCGAAATAATTCGAATAATTGCCGGAAACACCTCTTCCGGAAATTCTCCGTTATCGGTCGTTATTAGGGGAACCCCCTGAAATCGTGATAGCGACACTTGGAGGCGATACACCAGAAGCGGAAACATAATCCCACGGTTGCGCAAGCTCATCCCGGAGGCGGATGAATCTCGAAAAGGAAATTTCCCCGCCGATGTTTATCGCCCCTTGTTCGCTCAGACATGTTTATTGCACTCGAGCGACAAGATACACCCCCCTAGAGAGGGGGGGGTAGGTTCTGCAACATTACCTAAGAGGGAGACCGAGATAGACGGCAAGCCGTGTTTTATTCCCTCCCGGGTGTACGCGGCCATTAAATTCCGAGGGAAGAAAATCCGGGAAAAATACACGATTACCGGAAACCCCTGAGAGTCTCGAGAAAACCTACGAAAAGTTTCGGAAATCCCTCGAACCGGCGACCCTAACCTCTCCATCTTCCTCAGGAGGCCAAGGACTCTAGGCTTGAGATATTTGCATTGAATGTTTCTTTCCATTTTCTTTTTTTTTTTGTTGTCCACCCCACTTTTGGCATTCCGCCGACTTGGCAAATCCAGGCAAATCCCGGATTTATGTGTTTTGCGAGCAGTGAGATCGTCGGGATGGGGATAGGGGGGTGGTGAAATATTTATTAATATTTATTTACACGCCGCCAGGCGGAGATTTAGGACGAGCGGTCGTCTCTCGGGTCGATCGCTTTGTTTCTCCCCCTTGGGATAAATATTCCTGTTTCCCCCCTTGGGGAGGGGGGGAGGTGGAGGATATTTAAGATCGATCCGCGTATCGCAGCTTCCTCGGAAAAATCCAAAGTCGGCCGAATGTTAGCACCCCGGTGCACCTAATATCCCTCCGGATGGGTTGGTCGTAAAAGAGGCTGTAAAAGAAGAGGAGTAGAGTGCAAAGGCCAGGGCCCGGGGGAAACGGGGGAGGGTACCGAGTCTTAAGGAAGGGGGCAGTAAAACAAACGTCTACTGGACTGGCGGGGGTGCAACCCCCCTGAGAAGCCCACTTTCGGACAAATGTTCCGAACCGAACGACCGAACACCGTAAAGAACGGATGAATGGCGAGCGACGAACCCTGCAAGGGCGCCGTTTACATGAAATCCGCGGAACCGCCGCGGAAAACGCACCCCCGCGAGGCGAAGTCCTGACCGAGAGTGCCCTCGAATCTGGGGATAAAGTCCCCAAAGGATTTGAAAGTTGTGTCACGATTTATAATTTCTTTTTTTTTAAGAGGCGAATCTGAACGATTTCTGTGGGACATGGAGGGTGGCGAGGGGGTGCGTTTTTAAATATGTAAAATTATTGCGAAAAACGCATAGGGCGAATTGTCACTCAGGGGCGGTTTTGGATTTGGTGGGAAATATCTTTAGAATTTGGGAATTACCTTGTGTCATGATTTCTGATTGTTTTTTTTCTTTGCTTTCCATGGGGGAGAGATTGGACAATTGCCATGTGACAATTGGGGCGACGAGGGGTGGGGTGGGAATCGAATTGGTGGACCATGCGGAGAAAAATGGAGGGTGCGGAAAATTCGCCGGGGTGTCTTGATCGGCCTGAATCGGAAGACGACCCTCTTCCGGTCCAGGGGGTGTTCAGGGCGTGATTGTCGTACCCCATGAGATTGGCAACGCTGCCACCCCTCGACTTCCCACTGTGCGGACAATATGTACCTATTGTAGGCTTTTTTATCCGTGTTGAGGGTTTCCCTATGGCATTGATTATTTTCCACACTTCTCTCGACGATTCTTTCATTTATCTCCCATTTTGTCCCCATTTATCGCGACCGAAGGGTCGCCCGGGATTAATTTAAATGGCCGGCCGTGTACTCAATGGGGGACGCGCGACCCTGACCTATGACTACGTTGCGCGGTTCTTTAAACGCTGCCCACGATGCTCATTTCATATTACGGTGATATTAAACCCTTAAGAATGGTTGGTTCTAATAAGTCCAATTTTTTAAAGGGTATTCATTCGAACCGAAATTTTAGCACAATACTCGCGACTATCCAAGGAATGTCCCGACACTTTCATTGTCAAAGTTCAATCGAAGAATTTTGTTTAAAGGATGCCTCAACCCTTTCAAAATGCAACTTTTTCCAAAAGAATTTAAGCATAACCTTTTTACGGAACACTTTTTATGGAATATCTCGATACTTAAAAAAAATCTTCATTCTCAAGCGAAATTGTAAGTAAATCAAAGAATTTATTTTTTGATAAAAGCTTTTACATCCCCTTAAATCGCACAGCTCGAAAAAATCAATATATAGGTACACCCCCGATTAAGACGCAATCGGCGAAATCGGCTTGCCAGAAAGTGCATTCCGGAAGTGCAGCCCAATCCGGAATGCAGGGTGGCGCGGCCAAGGGTTGCGTCTTGCCAAGAGGGGCGATCGAACATACATACCCATACAAACCCACCCCCGGCTGCACGTACATATATTTCTCGAGCACGAAATCCGCGTCTCGGGGTTTCATATCGATGCATCGGAAGCTGCACCCGTCCATTCTTTCCCGCGGCAGAATTCCCATTTCGCAAGGGGAAGCGATGCACGTTCGATGCAGTCCGCTGCACCCCCGAGGAGCCAAGGGACTTTCGGCAACTGGAGCATGAAGAGGGGGTTAAAAAGGGGAGGGGTAGGAGAATATTAAAACGCGATACAGGGTCGCTTTAACCCCTTCACCATTTTTTTCCTCCATCCCCGAGGTGACGTTCCCCTCCGAGCGTGGGCAGTATCACGTACCCGAAAAAAGGGGTAAGTTCACCTCACCCCCCTTCTCACGGGGGTAACGCGCCGTGAAAGCTCCGTCGAAAAAGGAAAAACGGGAGACAGGATCCAAGAAACCGATTTAAACGGCCGAAAGGAACGCAAAGCAGGTGCAACAATGCCCGGCCCTTCGATTTCCGGTTCCCGAAATGGAGGGCAGGGGGTGCGATGCATCTCGAGGGGTGCGACCCCCTTTGTTCCAGCAGGGCCATTATTCATGGCATTCCCTCCTTCCGTCGAATCCAAGAGCGTCATCCCTGAAATGGCACTCGGCCCTCATTTTCATTTTCTTTCTTTCCACTGAAAAAATTCTTTCCCGTTTTTTCAAAATTTCCCCCTTTTTCCCTTTCTTTCCACGACTCAGTCTCGATGTTTCCCGAGTCCTGGGGGGACATGAAATGAACCCGGTGTACCCATTGCCGCTGTACATACATGTTCGCGGAGGGTAATCCTTTCAAACGGGGTGTCGCGTTGCGCAACTCCGAGCCGGGATTCCCTCCTTCCTGTGTACTCTGAAAAATTGGTTCCAGGAAGGAAACGGGGGGAGGGGAGGATGTGCAATTCCCCGACCTTGAAATCACGGAATGAGGAGGGCAGAAAACCAAGGGGACAATCCAGGAAAATTTAGATCGGATTTTTCCCTTCGCAATTAATCTGCCGCTTCTTCTTTTTTTCAGTCCCCTTTGTGCTCCAATTTGCAAAAGCACCCTTCGAATCGACGATTGCATGGTTCTGCCACCCCCCCTCCCCCCCCTCATTTCAACCCCTTCATGTGCCTTTGTCCTCGGGTATGTCGATCCCTCTCTTTGCACCGTCGTTCCTTTCTCTCCTCCTCTTTCCCCTTTTATGGCGATATAAGCGGCTTGCCTCAATACCCACCCACCCCCCCTTCTAGCCCCTCTCTCTTCTTCCCTTTTGCGAACAATTCACCTTTTTACGTCCCCCCTTTCATCTCGCGACTATTGCGCAATTTCACTCGCCGATCTTCCGGCCACCACGACGGAGACAAACGAATCTCCGTGAGAAAGAATGGGGGAATAAATTCTCGAGACTCTCTTTATATATATATATATGTACTTTTTTAAAAAGTATATATATATATATATATACTTTTTTTCCCCTTTTCTTGCTTCCTAACCTCACTTTCTCGATCTCGCGCCGCCACTTTGCCGCGCAACTCGCTGCGTTTATTTATTCGCTTCAAGTGCGATTGTTTACTTTAAAAGAGCTGCCGGAAAATTCGGGGAAAAATCCCACCCCCCAGACGTCGGATTTATTTTTACCCCCCTCCCCGGCGGGATTAACTCTCTTCAAGCTTCCTGGAAAACTTTTCCGCGCCCCCTCTTTCGCCCTTCTCATTCCACCGAGGAATTTTTCCGGCGACGGTGAATAACTTTTCCCGAATCGGACCGAATTTCTCCCTCGCGTTTCTGCCCGACTTTTCGGAAAATCGAGACCCTGGATTTTTTATCCCACTGCCTAGCTAGACTTTTTTGAGTTTTGGAGTGAGATGAGAAGCTAGACGGGGTGGAGAAGTCGGGAAATGCGACAGCTTCGCGTGTCGAGGGAGAAATCGGCAAGGCGAGCTTCGACTCATGGGTTCGCAACCCCCTCAGGGGGGGGGGGAGCGGTAATTTTATAAACGATCTCATTTTCCATTCGGATCGAACTAATTTAACTTTCGACCCCTCTGTCGGGCGCTTTCCACCCTCCCTGAAGCACCGTTCCGAATGAAGGACCCTTCCGTGAGGGGGGAACCCCCCCGGGGGAGATTGATTGAAATTTTTCCGCGGAAAAAATGAGCACCCATACCCCTCCTCGATGATATAGAGGCACTTAAAATTTCCATTTCTCACGTTTGACTAATTTTATTCGTTGTTGATAATGTTTGAATGATGGCTGAAATTTTTTGTGAGGTCAGGTTTAAGGGAGGGCACTTACGATTACCATATCTTTAAAGTTTGGGTTATTTTATTCATTGTTAATTGGCGTTTGCTCAAATTATGGCTGATATTTTTTTGAGAGGTTTGCTCTAAGGGTGGAGGGCAGCAAGAGGGATTGCAAGTTTTACCGGAGAGATTTTAGTTCTAACAAAGGGGTGCCAATCCTTTCGGGGGGTGGGTCAGGTACCCCCTGATTGGCGGAATTAAAATCGAAATGAAATAAGTTGGACATCGCGGCCTTTAATGCAACGCCTTGATTAAAGGCCCGCTCTAACAAGGGGAGTTTCGCCGAGTTCAACGGGGGCTGATCGACTGGGGAAGTTGGGGAAGAAAAGTGGACACCCCCTCAAACCCCCCTTGATTGAACTCACCTGGGGCTCGGATCTTCTCCAGGCCATTGTCTGTCGTGTTCGACTTCCTCTCGCACGTCAACCCTTCTGCAGCATCCCCGAAAGTTCAGAAACTGGACTCAGAAATTTCTGAATGTCGACGCAAGGGATGCAACCCCTCGGCCCGAAAATAGGGGAAGGTCGTAACCTAACATCGACTCACCTGCTAAGTACCTCAAGATAGGACTCATAAGTCTCTAGACTTAATTCCCGATTTTTTTTTTCCAGCGAGATCCTTTCCCTTAATAATTCCTCATTATTCCTGAATATTGTCGCAAGGGGGTGGAATTAATCTTCGGGGAGGTTTTCCCCGAATTCACAGACGGAGAGTCGAAGGAGACAGCTGGAGAGGTCGGAAGCTTTTCGGAGATTTTCATCCGAAAAGGAACTCATGAGATCAGGAACCCCCGGCTGCATTGTCCTTCCCCCCCGAGAGGGGGTGTGCTTATTCCCGAAGTGGGGCAGCCCCTTCTTATAAATGCGAAGGATGAGGCGCGCCTCTCCAGGAGGGATGCCGATGGGAAATGCGAAGAGGCGGAGGAGGGAAAAGGGAGGATCCGTGGAAACACCGACTCCTGGTAACGAGGCACTGGAGGATTCCCTGGGAGCTGCCACCCCCTTCGCCAGGGAATGAAGGGATTAACTTCATTTAAGAACGGTGTCAACATTGGAACACCCTGAAGATCGTTTCCCTCCATTCGACGAAATGGAAGCCGCCATATCTTTTCCATGAAAATCGGATATATCCACTTTTACACCCCCATAAGATATTTTATCTGAAATGGCCACGTCTTTTTTTTTTCTTTCTTTCTTACGCGAAAATCCAGAACATCTTCAGGATGATTTATTCGAGACGATCGCGATTATTTTCGGTGAATATGAAATATTTACATTTTTTTTTCAACCCCTTCAGGGTGATTTATTTGAAACGATCACGAGTTCTTTATTTTACGTGAAAATCAGATATTTACATTTTCCACCCCTTCAGGGTGCTCAACGGTGACGCTTTTGATGCCGAGGTGGGAACACCTGTTTTACACGCGTAATCCACGACTCGGAGTAAGTAACAAGGGATGCTTTTTAAGCCCGAAAGTACGCAGGGGCTAAGATGGGAAGTTGAGTCTTGCGAGGGGGTGAAGACACCCCCAGAATTCCGAGGACGCGGAAGGACTGATAAATATTTAGAGGCCGGGGCCATCCTTGCAAGTAGCACATGACGTGAGTGCAAATCGATCATGAAAACTGCATTCAAAGCGGAGAAAAAGATCCAAAGGAAGTTTAGACAAGCTTTCGCCGATTTTAAAAGCAATCCTTGACAATCGGAAATTGGAGAATTTCCTTGTAAAAATGTTAATCTCAAGTTTAGCTGATAATACACGAGTTTCCCCGCGAGAGATTGCTCCTTTAACGCGACCTGGAAAATAATGGGAAGCTTAAGGGCGCTGCCACCCGTAAAAAAAGAAAATGTACTGCACCGATAAATCAGTAACGTGAAAAATGGATACGACCCGGTAACTGTAAGGGGCCCTTCGCGCACCTATAAAAGGTCGGACCTCGAACGACGCCGGACTTGGATAGTTCCAACTTCCGTTATAAGGACGGACTTTTACTCCGTTTTTTGACCAGAGTTTCGCGGTGGTCGTCGAGTTGCAATCGCGGAAAAGAGGGATAGGAGAAACTCCAGAAATTCCAACTTCCGTTATAAGGAGGGACCTTTTTGCAAAGACCGACTCTTGCATTTTTTTTTCTACTCCAACTTCACGGTGGTCGAAAATCACACGAAGAAAAAAGAAAAGGAAAAAGATCTAGGAAGGAAAACTGGGGATAATTCTAACCTCCATTGCCAGATTGGACCTTTTTATAAATTTGACAATACACGGTAAAGAATCACGTAAAAAAGGATTAGGAATAAATGTTCAGGAAAGTTGAAAGCTCTGTCGTCAAGTTGCACCTTTTTGTAAGGATATATTTTTATAACGACGTACATCCGTCTTTCGTCTCGTAGAGTAGGCGATAATCTCCTTTACTATCTCTCGGTCACGCGGAATATGAGATAAATTCAAGCTGAAGGATCGGCACCGGTCGGAAGAAATTCCCAAGTCCACGGAATTGCATCCTGCACCGATGCGGATGCCCTCGGTAGGGGGTCTTGATCGCGGGATCCCCGAAAAAGGGGAAACAATTGATAAATATTTACAGGCCATCGCGTCGTTGGCTCCAGCCTCGCGAATCGATCGGCTGAGCTTGCCCGGGGAAAAAGCGCGTTTTCGGCATCGCGCAGGGGGGGAGGGGAGGAGGGAAGCTCGGAGCTTCGCAAGAAAACGACTTCGCGGCGTCGCCGAAAGCTTCTCCTCGGCATCCCTTGGGAAACCTCCCCTCTCTCGGGGCGACGTTTCCCTTGGTCACTTGCCAGGTCGTTACTCTCGCGTTGCTTACCGAGCTTCGATTCCGCTGCGGACCGTAACTCCAAGAGTTTCGGAGAAGCTTGCTCGGAAATTATAAAAAGCTCCCTGGGGAGGTCCCCCATTTCCGAGGATTCATCTCGAAACTCGGAAAAATCCAGCTCCCAAAATTAAAAAAAAAAAAAAAGAACCCCAGCCATTATCCCCGTTCGCTTCGTCGCGTTTGAGCTTCCTTTTCGAAATCTCGAATGTTTAAATACCAACTATAACAGTAGGAACAGGGAGGAACAAAATGTAAAAATAGAAATTCCTCGCTCGGATGAGCAGGGAAAAGCTAAAAAAGAGAGAAAAAAAAGTTCTACACCTCCCCAGGGGGGTCTCGAACCCTCGCCCCTCATTGTTGGCGCCTCTCTTCGGCGCGTCGACGCGAGCGGAGAACGTCTTCAGCATTTTCACGCAAGGCGTCCTCTGATAATGGCGCGCCACATCCGGTGCCCATAATCGAGGCCATGTTTTCGCTTTTTTTCCCCCTTCTTTTCCCCTATTTTCCTTCCTTTTCCCGAGCAAGGAAGTCCCTCCCCCACTATCCACCAAGCAGCGCGTCCCGCAGCTCCTCCCTCCCAGAAGGCGAACGTTGATAAGAACCAGATAACTGTTGAAATAAAACGCGGAAAATGAATGTGGCTAAAACCGAGGAAAAGGTGAAATTCCCTCTCCCCCCCTCGGGGAGGGGGTCGACGAATGGGTTTGTTTTCGCCGGGGAGTTCATCGTTCCCCTCTGTTATCCGTCATTGTTGCGGAGGGGCTCGAAGACCGGAAGTCGGGGACGCGGATTAATGCCGTCAACCTCTTTTCTGGTTTCGGGAAAGATAAAAAAAAGAATAATAATAAATGTCCATTCTAAACTAGAGAAGAATTCCCGGAGTATATTTAACCGGCGATTAACAATCGGACGGGGATTGGTCGTTCGCACTTTTACTGGCCCGTTTCTCGATCCAGGGGACTTTATGGTAAGAGAGCAATGTTTCTCGAGGGCGGAAGTGCAGGCACGTGGAAAATGGCGGTTTCCACGTAAATGCTCCCCGATGCAATATCGCGAGTCGAAATGCATTTCCGAGGCCCTTTAATATGGAGCACTTCGATACTGCAACTCCTGGCGTCGCGGGCGGGTGGGGTGCACCAGAGATCCCCAGGTATATCGACTCGTGTTATCATGAAATATCGAATTTTCCTAGGAATATGTATATTCAGGAACCTCCCCTGGACTAATACGTCTCTTGTACGTGCACCCCACTCCCCCCCCAGTTCGCGAGATGTGCATCCATGAAGTGCAGCCGGGTGCACGTCGCACGCTGCACATCGAGTGCACGTGTGAGCATCACTCGAGCACCCTGCGCCGGACCGAGTGCACTTGCAACTGCAGAAACAACCTCGAGAGACGACATTATAAAATTTCCAACGTGCTCGGACACTTCCGGGAGACTGCTCGAACATTTTGATGGTTAGACTTGGCCGGTTGCATTTTATCATGCATTTCTGGCGGTTCGGCTTTTCACTGCATTTTGGCTCATTCAATTTGTTTTTTTTTTTATGCATTTCAGGCGATTATATTTTCATATGCATTTTAAACGGTCAAATTTTCATACACTTTAGGCGGTCCAATTTTTATAATGAATTTCAGGCGATTCTATTTTATTATGCATTTTGAGCTGCTCTGCAAGGTTCTCTTCAGAGGCTGATCCGGGGGATGTGTATCAAAGTGAACAATATAAAGCTTGATTCATTTCTGAGGAAATTTCATTACGCATCTAATTTTTTTTTGTTTCTTTTTTCTACGTAAAAAAGTGACAATTTCGAGGGTCCATTTTAGGCGGTTTAAATGAATGCATTTCAGGAGGTTCCGCAGGACGCTCTTCAGGAACTGATTAAAGGGGAACGTGGGTAGAATAAATTGAGTGAAATTTCCAGGTTTACCTGGTTTTCGGTTACTCGGTTATGGGAGTACATTTTTTGTCGCACACCTTCGTTCTGAAGAACCCCCTCGTGCCTGATAATAATTGACAAGGCCTTGGCGAAGATCCACGGAGGTGGAATTGCAGCCGCAGTGGGGAACGGGGAGGCTAAATTCGCGGGTCTGTAACCCGGCCAAGAACCGTCTAGGAAATCCAATTTAGCCGGAGAAAAGCTGCGAGCGGCCGTATCTCCTTTCAACTGCGGAGATGCACGCAGACCCTGAAGAAACGGCCTCGAAGAGGACGACGTCTTCCGGGCGGGTTTACGTTGTTGACGACGCCGCGACACGCAATTTCGCTGGTCCCCCTCTTTTTACTTCTTTTTCTTTTTTTTTTTCGTACGTGTCCTATGGCTCGTTAAATCGCCGGATACCGGAAATCGATGCCCCGCCATTTTGGTACCGGCTGTCGCGATTTATTTCCCCGACTTCCTGAAGACTCCGACGAGTGTCCGATAAACCCGAGTCCTACCCTGAAATTCGATGAAGATGCAAAATTGGCTGTTTCTTCAATATAATTAAAGAATGACGTGAAAAGAAAGATATTTGGCGCGAGGTATCGACGTTAAATTAAATGAAATCAGTTATAGCATTAAATCTTCGAATTGCCATTTTTGTACCAGTAGAGAAAATCGTGAAATGTATTTGGCGCGAAACTCAGTCGAGTTTTTTTCGCAAGTATCGACGTAAAATCAAATAAAATCAGTTATAGCGTTAAATATTCGAATCGCCATTTTTGTATCAGTCCGTAAAGTCGTGAAATGTATTTGGCGCGAAACTCAGTTCCAGTTTCTTGATCCGGGTAAACGAGAGCCGAGGATCTCGCCGATCCCCCGAGTTCGGCGCCGATATTAACGGGGGCCGTTAACTCGTTTATGCAGTCGTTCGCATCGGCTTACACTCGGCGAGTTTCGAATCGGTGAAATACGAGGGGCCGTAAACGACCGAGTAATTTACGAAGGGGATCGGCCCCCAATCGGCCTCCATAGCCCGAGGAGTCCCTAGGGAGACAGTGGAGCTCGAAAAGGCGGCAAAACGGTCCAGTCAGCTGGGAGGCTGGCAGAAAAAAAAAGAAAATCGCCACTTCCGGTCCGGAGGCTACGGGGCAAATGACGAAAGGTTTTCCGGGCCATTGGCGACGCGTGGAAAATTTCCAGGCGAAACGCGGGGAAAGGGAAAAAAAAATGGAACCGAGGGAAACCGCTAATTGCCCTTCGCTCAGCTGCGAGCTCGAGTGGATGATTGTTCCTCGAAATCCCGAATGAAAATGACGGAGCACTTGCGTCGGAGAGAGAAAAAAAAAGAAAGGGGACTCGTCAAAGTGCGATATTTAATTAAAAAAAAAAAATAAAATAAAATAAAAATAATACAAAAGGGCGACGCAAAAGAACGGTGGATGATTGTCCCTCGAAATTTCGAATGAAAGTGACGGTGCACTTGCGCGGGAGATAAAAAGAGATGAAGGATTCGTCAAAGTGCGAATCTACACGAGGGATGTTTAATTTTAAAATGCAGAACCAAGAGGACGATATACGGGGGGTAGTTTATTGGCAGGGAGGAGAGGTTGGAAAAAGATGAACATTTTAATATTGGGAAACAGCTTGTTATTCCCCGTCTCTGAATTCCAATATGGATGCCCGGCGTTCGCTCACCAGGGAATTTAATTACGGGGCAAAAGGGGGGCGCAAATAAGGTCCGCGGATGAAAAAACGCGGCAAGGAAGAAGAGGAGCCAAGGATAATCCAGGAAATAATAACGAGGAGAATCGTTAGTCGGCTGATACGGTGGAGATTTCCTCGTCCTTGTCAGATTCTCCGACTGTTTTCTTCATTTTTCTATTTCTCTATTTTTTCCTTGCTACCTTGTCCGTCCTCTAAAATTCCTATCTCCTCTGTTCGGTCATCATTAATTTCTTACTTTCTTTCTCGGAGTCCTGCATTGTCAATCAATTAATTCGATAATCTCCAGTTCATCCAATCGGAGAATTAGGAAATGGCCTCAAAGTGTAATAAAAGGGTCATCCTATATATACTTATCAAAACGTGAAAATATTTATGAAACATTTCATCATTGGAAACTTCAGCACGTGATTATGAAAGCCCTAAGAAAGAACGCGATGCTCGTGAGATTTCATTTTTCAGAAAACCTTTTTTTTTTTATTTATCTCAGAGTAGAACCAAAGATATATATATATATATTGGTGGGGGGGAATTGGAATTTCATGAACATCGTATTCTTCCATAGGACCTCCACAATCACATGCGGAAGATGAAATTTCAAATGATTCGGTGCACCCAATTTGGTGGAAAGTTTTGTCAATATTTTCATATCCCGTGTCACCTTAAATTCGTGGGATATTTTCATGTGGATTGTGGGCTTTTGGAAAGGGGAAAAAAAATAGTGCTCGGAAGGCTCTGGGAAATGAGATGAAATTCGTTTAAGAGGTACGAGGCCCGTTGACTGTGACCGATGAATGAAGTAGGGATGCGCTCCGAGTTTCGGGTGGTCGACCGCTCTGCGTCAGAAGGGCTCGTCGCCTCTCTCTCGCTCCACCGCGGCCCCGGGTCGCGCGGTCTCTCTCGCACTCACGGGGCCCCGGCCTGGCAGGAGCCATACAGTCTGCCGCACTGCTGACGTAACGGGGATCCTCTGACGTCACGCGGGAACGGGACTCCGGCCGCAACTCGGCTCGTATCGACGTGGTCCCGAAGACCTGGGGGGAAAAAAATCGAGGAAACGGGGGATAATCCTAGGGACCCCTCCGGAAGCTGCACCTCGAGGAGCCCCTCCCGCCAGGCCGAGAAATGACTTCCTGAGGGGGCTGAAAAATGGAGAAAGAAGTCCCTTATCATCCAGTGATTAATTTCCAGAAGTGCATCGACCCCACCGAGAGATTCTTCGATCCCACATTATACGCATACTTATTTACGTGGGAAGAAGAATTGTACAAAGAACGAAAGAGAGTCATCTCGTATAAAAATGGCTGTTTAGCGATTTTTTTAATTCAATATTTTATGGAACATCGCCGCGTGATAAAGAACCCGTGATCCTTTGAAACACGTGTTTCAGACATTTAAAGGCAGATAAGATACGTGTTTTATAGGTTAAAGCGAGGTATTGGCGCGAGACTAAGCCTCAGGAGCGACCGCGTTTATTTTCGCGACGCATGTCCCGTGAAGACTGATACTTTGCCTTCGAAAATTCTGGTTTAAAAAAGGATCGGAGCCCTCTCGGCCGATTCGGTGGGCGTAAAAGAGGTCTCTGTTTCCCTAAATGAGAATCCGGGGGACACAAAAGCAGATCCGGCCCTCGGATAACCGCAAGGGGGTGGATCTGTTTTTCCTCCAGGCCGAGTACGTCGGTGCGAGTGCTCTTTTCCCTCCCCCGGCAGTCGCATACATTTCCCGGTCCCTTTGAAAGGCCACCCTCGGCGAGAGATGAAAATTGATGCCAGACAACGGGGGGCGGCAACAAGGCGCCTCCTGGGACCAGCAATCACTGCGGCCTGCAGGTGCAACGAGTCGCTTTGTGCGGATGCACTTTTCGCGCGGGGGATGCAAAGCGCGACCGGGAAGAAGACGGCTCGTAAAGTCGGTTCCATCCTCCGGGACGGCGGATATCCCCAGGGATGTCACGTCCCTCGTCCCGATTTCCCGACCTCGTCGCCCTCGTAAACGGTAATTTCATTGCCGGCCGGTATAAAAAAAAAAAGGAGGAAAAAAGAGAGAGAACCGATGCACCGGGTAACGGGTCGTTACCTCACGCCCCCGACCCCATGGATCGAGCCGTTAAGCACGGGGGAGGGAAAATATTAACTGGAGGTATAGGGTACCTCGTGTCACTCCACTCTCTGGCCTCCGATTACCCCGTGGTTATCAGGCACCCCCTAAAAATTGCCCCACGACTCTTTATCCTTTCCCTTTAAAAAATGTCTCAATATTCAATACACTGTCCTGGACAGTCATTTTATTTTTTCTCCATCTCTTAACCCCTTTAATCGGTGCTCTCTTTACTTCCACGGAAAGTTCAGATTTTCTCAAATTTTCACCCTGCATCATTTAGTTCCATCTTCACTCCTCTTCTCTTCTATGGAAACTTTTAGGGAGGAGTTCTTCCTTTTAATTTCATTCCTCCAGGGTGCAACGAGACGAGAGGAGGATCCCTCTCTTTGTTTCCGCTGTTATGCAATTCCCCCCCCCCCTCCCGCCGCGGTGTGTTTCCGCAAAACGAGGAGTTTCTGACAAAGGAAAAGGATATACGTGCAGCGGTGCATCCCGATTGCACCGGAAGAGCGAGAAAAAGTCGGTCCAAAGGGGGATTAATAAACGGGGGGTGGGCATTGATTAGGGTGATTGGAGGGAATAGAGTGATTAAATCGACGCTCAGAGAGGATTGGTCCTGTTGCAGGTGAGCTCCGTCGCACCTGACGACCCTAGCCCGCCCTGGGACGCCTGGGGGTCCCCCTGGGCACCTGCGGACCGGAAGTGGACCTGCAGGTGCAACAGCCGGATAGGAAGAGGAGCCGGAGGGGGCCGCTATGAACGCCAGCGTCAACATCGAGAAGAACTCCTGGCGGCTGCCACCTGACGAGACCGTCCAGGTCGCCGATCCGAGATCCAAATCCGCACAGGTAAATGAGGTAATTCGGTCCCTGCAGAAATGCACCTGCGGTGGACTAAGAAATGATTAAAAATTACGGTATACATGAATTCACCTCGAAAGTTAAAGAGAAGAAAACGTATTTGAAGTTGAGAGAGAAGGTTTGAACTTTTAGAGAGAATATTTAAACTGCAAAAATCAAGAGGGAAGCATTACAGGGTATGCAAAGTACGCAGCTAGGGTTTCAACGATCCTGATAATCCGATTTACCGTTAAACTTATTTCTTTTTATTACATTTTTTAATTAATGAGAGCTAGAGGCTGGGATTAAAACAAAGTACCCCGGAAAGACCTGGCTCGTTAATTAGGGCCCGACCCCTCGACATGATTAATAATTGTCGCGCATAGCGTTCCTAAGATGCATGTAATTACGTCCAGGTAGATAATACAGGGCGATAATTCAGCCCGAAGACGAAGAAGCTTGCAGCGCCCCCGAAATGAATCCCGATTAATTCCAGGACACGTTCGTCCTGGATCATTGGGTATATCTCAGGGATGATCCCCGGAAAGGGGGAAAATTGCTGATTTAGGGTGCAATTTCGCGAGGGGAGGGGACCAGACTTCGCAGGATTTTTCCCCATTTCGCGACTGATATTAAAATAAATATTTGAGCAGGACTCCACGAAGAGAGGACTCCTCCGAGTGGTGGAGTCGCCCCTTTTCCTCCTTCCCCCCCCTCTTTTTATACACCTTTTACCCCTTCCTTCTTTTTTTCTTCTGCCATTTACGAGACGACGAGTGAACTCGACGGACTCTCTCGAGAGATCCAGGGATGCTGGGGAGGCGTCTCAAGATTACCCTTCTCTATAACCATTTATAACAATTTACAATTATTTTTAATAATTTAATTAAAACCAGGGAGTAAATCAAATTGAAAAGGAGGAGCTTCCTATGGTGGTGTAAAATTAATCGTTCACTGGGAATTTCGGATTTTTGGTCCGTCCAACGCCATCCTGAAGACCTCCCCAGAATTAGTTCTGATAAATTCCAGGGCACGTTTGCCCCTCGACTCCCGCCCCGGGTCTTAATTATGCGAGCCAGTTCCCGGAGGTATTCCTGGATCCGAGATCACCCCCCGCGATGACTGCGACCCCGGGAACGCTAACCAACCCTCGACGGTAATTGGGGGGCGAAATCGCCATTGGTGATGTCGGAAGATGTTGGAATTTCTCACTAATGGGTCGAAAAATGGGGATGGGAAAAAATTCAAGGAAGGAGAGGGGATGGCGGGAAGTCCGACGAATGGTAACTCGATTATGTCGAGTCTGCGGGGGGCGGTTTGCGAAGGGATTCCCTTACGTGGGGATCATCCCCCGGGTGGTGAGAACGTCGTCGAGGGCTATGTAAGCGGAAAAAATCCGGAAGCCGTGGCAGACAGTCGCTCACGGGTCCTCCTCGGGCCGGGTCGTCGAAATTATCCCAGGGGACGACCATGAAGGTGCGAAACTGTCTTCGCGCGTGGGGGTGCGCGGTAAGCGAATTTCAACCCCTAGGAAAATTGCCCCCCCAAGGCTCACGGGGGAAACGTACCCGCCGAGGCGCGATTCCCTCCCTCGGGAGGCGCGTCCACCTCGGTGGGCACTTTTATATATTTTTTTACCCCGTGATTTATCACCCCCAAACCTGGCGAGACGACCCTGAGACGTGGGCGTCGCATCTTTTTGCTTGCATGTGTTCCTTATTAATTTTTTTTTAAATTATTATCATTTATATAGTCGGATTCGCATGTTCCGCAATTTTAGTTACGGTCCCATCTCATTATGTTTGCGCTCATAATATTTCCATGTAACTTTTTCATGGTTATTTTTGTCCGTGGTTATTTTCGTTCACCATTTTTCTTTTCAATTTTCTTACGATCACTTTGTCCCTTTTGCTAAGCTTTGCGCAAAATTTCGTTCAGGGTACTTTGGTCAATCACGGAAATTTAGGGGTGAATTGGGAGGATGTAACCGCGAGCAATTGAGGCCTGGATTTAATAATCGGGAGGAATTGGATAAGGAAAAAAGAATGTCATCTCGAGTGGCCGTAATGACGGCGGCTTTTCAGCCGGGGAAATCGATTGGTTTCTGATTCGGTGAATCGGGCTCCGTGACTCGATGGAGCTCGGGGAGCTTTTTTCCAGCCCGATGCTTAACTTTAGCTTTAACCCCCTTTTCCACATCCGCGGCGTTACATCCTCGAAAAAGGAGAAATTAAATTTTTACTCCCCCGTAAAGCGCGACGTCGGCGACTTTTTTCTTCCACTTCGCGACTCGGAGCGTCAAGGAGCGTAAGAGAACCATTTTGTACATTTGATTCATTTTTAATTAGGAAATTAATCAAGTCGCCCCTCGGGAAAATTAACTGTTGATGAAGAAGTACATTTCTGGGGACAGAAGAAAAAAACCCCAACAGAATCCCCCATTCGAAAAATCATTTAAGATCTCTTCTTCTGAGGGCGCTTAGGGTAGGTCGGGGTTCCTGGGGCAGGGACCTTTGGGGGCGCAACTCCCTGCTATTTTTCATCCCTAAACGCAATTTGAAGTCTAGGGAGGTCTGGGGAATTGATTAATTGCAGCCGACCGAGGAGGCGGTGATTATTTCCGGTGTTTTTCGGCGCTCTTTCGTGGGAAGGAGCCGAAAAAGCAAACGGCGAGTCATTAAAATTCCGCTCGGCCGATCCGACCGATCGATCTCTGCTACGAGGGCGTCGTTATTTATCGCGATAAACAAGTCGTCCGAAATCGATTACTTGCGATGTCGGCCAATCGGGAAAGGGGAGCCAATCGTGGGGCGATTTGTCGGTAATGCGGCGATCTGTTGCGATCAGCTGATTCTTGGTCGAGGATCAGCTGATCGAACTGGGAGTAATTCCAGACATATTTACGGCGCGGACGAATAATACAACCTTAATAATAATTTAATAACAATTTAATAATAATACCGGCGTGTCAAATTGCGAACGGCTGGTTCTCACAAATAATAAAGTGGACGTAAGACCAATTTTCATATACCTTTTTATCAGGGATTTTTTTTAATCTTCTCGATGAAGAGGGACGTAAATTGCGTTTTCATGATCGAACCTAGAATGCATAACGACCGACGGGGGTTGACGTTTGTCTCGTTAAAGCGGTCGATACGCCCTGGAAAGTTAACGCAATCCCCGATAATAGACTTTGCGGTTTTCCGAAATTAGGTAACAGGGTTTAACTCGAAGCCCAACCCTCCCAAGGGGTGGGCCGGTCCCACCTCGAGGCCCGATATCTCGCTTGCGATCCATCAAAAAGTCATTTATTTAAGGTCATTAGATTCCCCCCGGCATGCTCTACAACTTTCATAGGAACGAAAACCTCCGAATTCGTTGAAAAATCGGGATAAAAAAAAAATGTTCGAAAAGTCACCACGTACCCCGCCTATATAATCGTGGGAAAATTGCGATTTTTATTCGGTCATATACCAAAAAACGCGATAAAAGATTCTCGGAAGGTCACCAATATGCACGCCGCCTATCTAATCGTGCGAGAATTGGGATTTTATATTTGGTCATAATGCAAGAAACGCGGTAGGAAAACGCGCGGAAAAATCACCGCTAACGATCGAGACGAGAATTGGGATTTCTTCATTTCGGGGTAAACTATTTCTATTTTTTTTTCTATTTTGGGGTGTTTGTTCTCATTGTCGGAATAATTCGTAAAGATGTATAGGCACCTATGTGTACTCGTCAGGAGGACGCGTCGCGACGACGTTATACCCTGCGGAATTTACAACGCCATTTGTATCCTCCGGAAGACCGTCAACGATCGCGATTCCAGCCGGCCCGGGACCGTCAACGAATTTATAGGAAATTGAACGTCATCCCGACGACTCTGCGACGATTTACGTCGGCCGGCGAGTAATCCGCGAGAATTCGCGGTTTTCCTCCCCCTCCGCGCAATTATCCCCCGGGTCCGCCGCCGCGCGGAAAAGCGGATGAACGCCGGAAACGCGGCGAATACCGCGCGGAAATTTCCTCGGAGACGTCCCGCCGTCATCAGCTGATCGCGGCTGAATTTCCGGAGACGTCGCCGCAGACGTCGATGACGATTCCCTCGTGTTAGAACGGATCGAATCGATCGATATTAATGACTTCGGAGTATGTCCCACAAATATTGATTATGAATTAAAACAAACAACAAAAAAATATTAACTTGATCGGTCAAGAATGATTGCAAAAAGTAGATAACAATAGCCATTTCGAAAATCGGTCTCGGCGACTGGGAGACATGCGCGAATAGCGATGACAATTTTCCGAGATCCTTGATAAGGGAAATCCAATCGATCGATACCAGTGACATTGGAAAATGACCCGGAAATTTTCCAATTTTACGTACGCAATGTTATTCGGAGATCGAGTAACATTTTCTACTCCTCTTTTTTTTTAATATTAGTTTCAGCTCCAACAGTCGGCATTTCTTTTTCTCTCTCTCTCTCCGGAAAATCGGTTTCCGCGATTGCATTACGGCGAAATCAAGCATATTGAGTGCAAGTGCGACCAATTACCGGGTCCGTATGCAGATGTGCGAGAAATTGGTGGGGGGTCTGTTAAAACAATCATAGGCACAATTCCGCTGGCGAGCGTCCGGGAAGTTCGTAGCGTAATTCCAGCCAATTGCGGATATCGGCTCCCATTTCTTTTCTTTTCTTTTTTTTAACTAGGTAATCGTGAGACCCGCCGAAATTTGTCAAGTCGATTTCCCGCCCCCCGCAAACACTTGGAGGCTAATGTAACCGTCTTCGTTACCGTTTCGTCTGCTCTCCCGACGCAATCAGGGACAATTCGCCCACGCTACGTGACTGCAATTCCTCCCGAAGGAAGACGAGCCTCTTCTTCGTCTTCTGGGAGGGAATAAAAAGGGGGGAAAAAGAAATCAACCAAACTCCCACGCCGTCAATTATCAAAGTTGCGCCGATCGCCGGGAGCGTAGCCGTACCGTGACTATAACTGGGCGCCAACTTTCGGAGGTGCATCGTCAGCTCGGTGCATCGCAGCTGCAGCTGTATCTCCGGCCGAGGACATACGTCTTCCCCGGAATCGCCGACGATACAGTTTCCGGTGATCTCTCAGTCGACGAGAGACGATCTATTATCTGTACCCTGAAAATGTCAGAAACGTCAAATCAATTGCCGCTTAAAAATGAGAAAAAAATATATATATCGAGATGCATACTTTGCAATAAGTTGCATCGTCGACAATGCAGTTTTTTTATTATTTCACAGTTGAAGAGAGACGATCTATTATCTTTACCCTGAAAATGTCAGAAACGTCAAATTAATCGGTGTTAGAAAAAATGAAAAAGAGAAAAATATGTCAAGATGAATACATTGCAAAAAGGATCCTTCTCTTGCAGGACCTAACCTACGGGGAGGCTGGACACAACTGGAGGAGCATCATCTTTTCATTGTTGGTCATCGGGTTCGTCATCGCTGGCATCGTCACCGCCATCTACCTCCTCGGGTAGGCCGGCATATTTTCTATATGAAATTTATTTATTTGCCATTGAATTATGTTATTTTGAGTGAAACCTCTTGAACATAAAAATAAAAGCTCGTTTCTTTCAAATCACAGATACGTCGACGAATTGCTGTACTGGAGCGGAAGACGTCTCACCCTCGAAGAGTGTCTTCGGGGTGATTTGACACCTCATCGACTTCCTCCGGCTTGGCTGTCCCATGACAAATTCGTCTACCAGGCCGACGATGGCTCCCTGGCACTTCTGGACACCTCCAACAATTCCGTGTCCCTTCTGGTATCCAATCACACCCTCGTAAGTACAAAGAAAAGCTGCCCAAGATTCCGAAGCGTATATAAAAAATATCTTTCACTTATCTCCAAGAACTATGCAGGATTTCCTCCCCTCTCAAGGCCTGGCTAAATCCACACGCCCTGATAAATAATAAATAATAACTATTCCCGCGCCGTAAATTCCGGTACCCTCCCCATTGTTCCAGTGCCCGGGAAACGGCCATAAATGATAATTTCCCGGGTCCTAGTTTCATTTCCGCCCCATGGACAAAGGTAGGGTGCAAGGGCGTGACCGAACCCCAAGTTTCGTAAGGGTGCAACGAAAAGGGGAGGAAAAAATCTGTAGTACCTTTTTTTGGAGTGCAGTTTCGTGAGGGTGCTGCGGAAAGGGGAGGAAAAAAAATCTGTAGTACCTTTTTTTTGGAGTGCAGTTCCGTAAGGGCGCAGCGAAAAAGGGAGGGAAAAATCTCCAGGACCCTTTAGGAGTGCTTCTACCAATCGTAAAAAATCGAACCTGGAACTTGGGGGCGAGTAGGGCAATCTCGAAAATTTACACGGATCCTCATCGGACCCGAATTGAGATTGAAACGGGAGTCAGGGTGCGGCAAAGGGAGGTTAGCAGAAACGAGGGTTGATTGATCCTGACGGGCCGCGGAATGTCGTGGACGAGCAGGGAACGAAGGGGTGAAGAGAGGGCCGGGGTTCGTGGATCGGTTCCAAATCCTCATCCCTTTCCTATGTGGACCAAGGTCTCGCTTCGGGAGACCGGAAACACAAGCGAGAATACCGCGAGCCAACATTGATCCAAACGAGATCCGGCCGTGCCGCACCCCCGATCAGCGCGGATTTTCGAAATCCACCCGCGAACACACTTTTTTTTTCCTCCTTTTTTTGATGCCAAACCACGTCGACGAGATCCTTATTTTTACAGTAAAAATGTTATTACATCTTTTTTTTTACACCAAATCTTGACGGGGGTTTTCAATTTAATATATCCGATTTCAAAGGCAAGGGAAAATTTTGCAGTCATTTTGAAAATATCGCCGACACCTCCACGCCGATTTTCGAAATCCACCCGCGAGCACACTTCTTTTTTCCCCCTTTTTTTGATGCCCAACTACGTCGACAATTGCCTTTTTTTTTGCGGTAAAAATGCCACTACCACTTTTCCTTTCAATCTTCAATTTTGTATGACTAATTTCGACGGTAACTGGAAACCTTCAGCCATTTAGAAAAAACCACGAGCCAACATTGATCGAAACAATTATGTCACCCGGAATGTTGTCGATGATTGTCTATTTTTCCAAGCCTAGGATTCTATTATTCAGGATTCTATCTTTTTATGCCTACGATTTTTAAAAACGCGAGTCATTTTAATTATCCTCGTTTTTACCCGCGAGTAAGAATCTCGCGAAAATTATTTTACACCCAATCTTAACGGGGATTCTATTTGTTATACCCGGGATTTTAATTATCCTTCTTATCACTCGCATGTCAAAATGTTGGTATAATTCGTTTGCACTGAACGTTGTCGGGGATTATCTATTCCACGCGCCTACGACCCTGAAGAGCATACATTGCTTTAATCAAGAGCCTTAATCAGGAGCGTCGAGACCGCTCTAGGTGAACTCCTCTTCAGGGTTCCCAATAGCCATGAAGAGGGTGATCATCCGCGAATTCCGTGCGGGACTTTCGATCCGCGGAATCCTGACGGAAGCTCTTCCCCGGATAAGGGGAAAGGCTGAATTACGGGGACGACATTATCATTTCTTGAATCGCAACATCGCCGCCATTTTACGACCGCGGATTTGGAAGCTCGCCCGGGATGTGCGCTTTGACTTAGGTGGCCACTTCCGAAGACATAAAAAAACTAAACGGAAATTTCCATAAATTACTACGTGGCATTGATAAAAAAAAGAAGATAAAAAACCTGAGTTGTACCCTTTCATCCCTCTACTTACAGCGGCAGCTCAACGTCCAGGGGTACGAGTGCAGCTCCGATTTGCGCTACGTCCTCTTCAAGCACAACGTCAAGCCGGTGAGAAATGGAATGGAAAATGATAAATTATAAGTATTTGTCGTCCCGCCATGTCAAGATAATGCCAATGTCTTGAAAGAGCAGAATTTCTCATCCGGTAAAAGAATTGCAGCTTATCGGCAAGCTCCTCTTCAGGGTTCCATATCACGGAGGAGTGACCTCAGGGTCGTTTCTCGTATAATTCAGTTTATTCCGGGCCACTCGTGGGCCATTGTGGATTAAACTCCTCCCCAAATGGCACTCGTTGAGCTCTTTTCCTCAGTTTCCCTAAGGCCAGGGCCCACTTGGTCTTACCAGGGCCGAAACTCTCGGCGAGGGTGTGCAGCCATTACGGTGCACCCCTCTAAGAATTAACGCAAGTGCTTTCGCCGGCCGAATTAAGGCACTTGCGGACTCGAATTATGCCGACGAGAGACGTCCCGTTCTCGGGGAAATCTCTGAGAAAGGTCCATTAAAGTTCCACGAGTAGGCGGAACCGCGAGACTGCATCCTCGCTCTTTCTTCAGGTCTTCCGGCACAGCTTTTCCGCTCATTACACGGTCTACGATGTCACGAACGAGTGAGTATCCATTATGCGTGATGCATTGGGTTGTTCCATGAATTCTTGAACAAATTTTCTTTTTTACCAGCCAACTTCTGTTTGAGCCGCTCATATATTTCCTCCTTATATGAAATCCAGCCTAGGCCTTAATTCCCTATTAAAAGAAATTCACGCACTTCATGCACAGTCTTAAAATGGATTCTACACTTTACAACTGAATTTCTAACTAAAATAATTATGCAACACCTCTAATCCTATGAAGTTATCTAGGGATGTTAATACACCCCGAGAAAAAGATATCACTTAACCAAAGATATATTTCATTAATTCAAAGAATTATTATTTTACTCGAATAAATTCTCGTAATTATGACCGAGGGAACGTTGCATCCGATGTATGCCGAGTTTATTTCAGTTAAATAATTGTTCCTTTAATTAATAAAATATCTCTTTCGTTCGATGAATTTTCCTTTTCGGTGCGCTTATGAGCTGAATTTATAACGTGGGTTAAATATATTTAAAGTGTCCAAAAAATACGTTATCAGATTGTAATATCTCATTAACCGGGTAGAGAACCATAGATCATCCCAACGTTAAATCTGCCGAAGTGTCGCACACAGTTTGCGAGGTCGCTTGGAATTTCGGCAATAAAAAAGTTTAAAAAAAAAGTGAAATCTTCGTTTTATAAATCCGTTCGTACATTTATGGAACGACTCGATAGTGTCCTGAGATTAGATTCGATTTTGAGTGGACTGACTCGGTTTTGCCTTTATCAGCCACCACACTCCTCTTCGTCTTCTGGCCTCGCCGAGGGTGCAACAGACTCGTCTTCAGCATGCGACCTGGCTGGGGAACACGAACGCCCTCTTGATGATCTCCGAGAATGACATCTACCTGAGGATGGCCCCTTCGGCAACGGAAGACGTCCGGGTGACGGACACCGGGATACCAGGTGTCATCTACAACGGGGTTCCTGACTGGTTGTACCAAGAAGAGGTCCTTCCTCGACCGGAGGCGACCTGGCCCAGTCCGGATGGCTCCAAAATCCTCTTCGCCTGCTTCAACGACACCAACGTGAGCGCCCTGGAGTTCCCCTGGTTCGGCTCCCAGATAGGCCAGGATGGAGCCAATCTGAACCCCATGGGCACATCTAGAAGAGGCTCCTTCCCTCCTTCGAGGTCCGTCAGGTACCCCACCCCAGGATCCGTGAATCCCGAGGTCTCCTTGTGGATAGTCGACCTAGGGAACCTCACCGGAAGCGACCTCGCCAACGCCACCGTCACCAGGACGAAGCTGAAGCCCCCTCAGTCTTTGGACGGACAGTAAGGGTTAAATGGTGGAACTGAATCCTTCACTCGAAATCAATGATTCTTAATGATTCAAGTAATTAGGAACGTCGTTGTACAGTGTGTAACTCGCCGTTGGAAATATTCGAAATTAGAGACTCGTTAAAATCTTTCCAAATCAATGAATTTCAAGGGAGGGCAGAATTTATTCTGATTTTCGAGGGTGGGCATCATTTTTTTTTTTTATTTCAGGTGAGGGTTTAATTATTTGATTTTTAAGCGAGAGCATCATTTTTCCTAATTTTCGAATGGAGACATAATTTTCGCCGATTTTCAAGTGTGGGCAGAATTTTCTCTAATTTTCAAGCGAGGGCATAATTTTACCTTACTTTCAAGGGAACGGTACCTTAGCCGAGTCCGAAATATCGAATTTCCCTGTACCTCTATTTTTAGGGACTACTACCTCATCTCCGCTGGCTGGATCGGTGAGGACTACGGACAGATCGCGGTGGTCTGGATGACGAGGTCGCAGAACCTGTCGCTAGTGTCGGCATGTCGAGCCCCATCCTGGGAGTGCGAAGAAACGCACACGGAAAGGGCTCCCGAGGGACAATGGCTGGACGCGCAGCCTCATCCCGTCTTCGCCCCGGACGGGGACAGTTTCCTGTTGCTGGCGGCGGTCCAGGAAGGCGGGCAGGAGCACTTCACGCACATCAAGCACGTCACCCTGACGCAGCAGAGGATAGCCGTGCTCTCCCACGGGAGATACGAGGTGGGTGGCTCCGGATATAATTAATAAAATGTCATGATCGAGACGACGATCCCCCAGGTAAGCGAGATCCTCTCATGGGACACTCAGGCTCACCTGGTGTACTACCTGGGCACCAGGGAGAGGAGGCCAGGGCAGAGGCACCTGTACGTGGTCCGGGACCCCATAGCCGATGACCCCAGGAGGCTGGAGCCGCTCTGCGTGACCTGCGACCTGGGCGAGGTCCTTTGGAGCAGTAGGTACGTGGACGTGACCCCGTGAGGTCGTTAAAAGGTCCTTCTAGGTCCACTTCGGGGCCCTGGGTATTAAATCTGGGATTTCGGGGGGTGGTTCCAGGTTTTATTACACCAACTGCACGCACTTCAGCGCCTCCGTCAGTCCTCCTTCCGACCAGGTGGGCCAGGGTTACTATGTTCTCCATTGCGAGGGACCTGGTCTACCGTTGGCTGGGGTGCACTCCATGCAGACCCATAAGATGGTCAGGGTCCTCTATGATACGAGGATCCAGAGAGCGGACAGACTGTCGCAGCTGGCTCTGCCTACACGGCGCAGCTTCGAGGTAATCATTCCTGAAGAGTTCTTGAGTATGGAACCCGATAATTAAAAATATCGCGCGTTGTAATGGATTTTGTGGCCTAACAAAAACGACGCACGTCGTTTTTTACGACCGGCGTGAAAATCGAACCTGAGATTCATGACACTTTTTTCCAGTCTGTATGTATCGAAGCGTTTGAAATCTCACCACGTGAATGGGCAAACAGGAAGGTCTTACCCACCAAACACGGTTATGTAGGAATAATATAACCATTACATAACGAATAATGTAACGTGTACGTAACATATCAGTAATATGTTGACATTACATAACTGCAGTGCTGACAAGTTTGTAACATTGTTACCGAATAATAATAATGTAACATTATATGATATTGTATCTTTTGAATAACATTTGTTATATATCATGTTATTGCAACGTTATGTAATTGTAACATAGCGAGTTCGGTGGGTAATACCCGTGAAATTCCAGATTTCACGCAAGATTAAAAAATTATTCATGAACAATTGTTTTTTTTATTGAAATGTCATGATTGCGAGGACCTTGCCGAGACCCTGACGCCACTATCATATCGCCTTAATGATTCGGTTCCTATAAAAGAAATAAGAATATCTTTGCGAGAGAAAGTAGAATCGAGTTATTTCGAGGTCCTCTTCTTGGGTGATTCCTGATGGTCGATTATCCTCTTCCAGGTCCCTCTTCCTCAGGGCTGGAGGGCGCAGGTGCAGCTCCTGCTGCCTCCTTCTTGGAGGGAGGAGCTGCGCGACGCCGCGTTTCCCGTCCTGGTCGAGGTGAACGGCCGTCCAGGAAGCGAGGCCGTGACTGACCGCTTCAGGATAGACTGGGGCACATACATGTCCAGCCACAACGACGTCGTCTACGTGCGTCTCGACGTCCGCGGCGCCCGGGGTCAGGGCAAGAGGGCGCTCTTCCGCAGGATCGGCGGCGTGGAGGTGCAGGACCAGCTGACGGTGCTCAGGCACCTCCTGGACACCTTGAAGTACCTGGACGAGACCAGGGTCGGGGTCTGGGGCTGGGGCTATGGGGGATACGTCACCGCCATGGTCCTCGGCAGCCAACAGAACGTCTTCAAGTGTGGAGTCGCCGTCAACCCCATTGCCGACTGGCTGTTCTACAGTGAGTTCCTTCAGGGTGTGATCAAGGATCACCTCCCTTCTCTATTCTCCTTCCTCCCTGAAAAATCATCGCCTAGAATAATATTCGGTCCTTCGATTTATCGAAGAAATTTATTTCGCCCCGGATAATGCATTGTCAACCCTTAAACGTAAATCTGCACCTTGCAGGTGCAATCTTATTTCAATAGACGGAATTATTTATTTTGGAGTATTTATGATTTTCTGACCAGTCAAAATGACCGGGTGAATTCATGCGAGTTGCTTCTTCTCTTGGAAAGAAAATTCCTTTTCGAACGTTTAAAAATGTGTGGAATGGTCACCTTGCCGAATGGTACTCAAGGTTCCTATTGTTGAAGATTCCGCGTTCACGGAGCGAGTCCTAGGGGCTCCTGCGGAGAACTACAAAGGTTACGTGGAGGCTGACCTGACGCAGCGGGCCAGGCTGGTGCCCAGTCACAGCCTCTACCTTCTTCATGGTCTAGCCGACCTCACAGCGCCTTACACACACGGCGTAGCCTTCGCCAAGGCCCTCTCCGAGGCGGGAGTGATCTTCAGGTATCAGGTGAGCAGCTGCCCCACGTGGTGAGCGTTTTAAAAAACGAATTCGACCCTCTTCGGGAATGTATCGCGATTTTCTTCGTGATCGTCCTCACTAAGGATCTTATCCTCGTTTTTCCAGAGCTACGCGGATGAGGATCACGCCCTCTCGGGGGTGATAGAACACGCCTATCGTTCCATGGAGGACTTCCTCGCCGAGTGCCTCGCCCTGGACGCCTCCTAGTGCCTCGAAAAAAGCGCGTCGACCTCCCCCTCGAAGTCGACCCTGAAAAGTCCCTCGCCACTCTTCAGGGTCCAACTCCTCCTGGAGAACGTGGATCCTTGGGAGCTGCTCCTTGGAAGATGCCCCATCCCCCTCTCGCTCCCTTTCTTTCGACCCCCGACATCCTGAAAAGACCCCGAAGAGTCCCCGAAGAGACCCTGAAGAGGGGCGAAGCACGTCTTCCAGTAGGCAGCTCCTCTCTTTCGACCTTTCCATCCTCTTAGGCGCGAATTACGAAGAGAGCTCCTCGTTCCGAATGCGGAGCTCCAGCGAAAGGTGTGGACGGGTGTGCGAGTGCGAGAGAGAGGGAAGCATGCGCCCGCCCGGGCGAGCGAGGGAGAGGGAACGACTTCGGACACGGCTATTCCTAGTTTAACGTCGATTTACCCTTGTCGGTTCCATGGAAATGGGGGTTACGAAGCGCTGCCGGTACGTGTCGGTGCCGGGACGTGACGGACCGTGACGGATAGGGTGAATCGACGTTTATGGTTAATAATTGTGGGCGAATTCGAAGAAAGGGCTGAAGAAAGAGTGCATGGCCACGTTTCTATGAAAGGGTAGGATAGCGATATTGCGTATTCGCACGTTCTTTTTTTTCGGAATGGACGAGCAGGGAAGCGATAAATTTCCGGAAAGGAGGAAATGGGAATGGTTTAATGCACCTTAAGAGCTAAACGACCCATCGGCCGACACGTACTTCACGGTAGTGTATAAATATTCCGTTGTTATCTATGTATACCGTTTGTATATTCGTATATATGATGCACTGAGGGTCATTTAGCTCGAAGAGGTGCAGTCATCGATGGTCATCGAGAGATCTGTATACGGCTCGCGGGTATTTCCGCCAGATTTTGGGTGAATTCGGAGCGATCGATCAGCCTGGAAGAATCGATCGATCGATCGATCGGTTCACCTATAGGCAACTGCACGCGTAACGACAAATCGTCCAGAACAAATCCGTGCAGATCGATTTGTATGGATGTAATTGACCTGCGATGGCCATCAAAATACTCGAATTGACTGTAGAAATGTATAATCGCCACGATTTATCGTTACGCTTGGAGTTATCTTAAATCGCACCGAGGATCGGCCTCGTCGAAGTGCACTCGCGTTTGCTCATCATTCGGATCCTTCTAATCTTAAGTTGTACAGCTTCGCGCCTAGTCTATGTATCATAATGTTATATATGTACGTAGAGTCCACCCCTCTTCCCGGAGTCCCGTGGGATTTGTACATATACGTCCTTGATCCTCGATCATCGTACACGACCACTGGTCGCGTTTTCGAAAGAAGTTCCCGAAAATTGGTGCTACTCGCGGAACTCGCTCTTAGGGGTGGGATATCGCGCTGTACGGATATCGAATCCGAAAATCGATAAATCTTAAAGGAACGAAAATTATAAGGGATTAATTCGAGCTTCCTAGGAAGATGCGACCATTGTTGAGGTGCGGGACAAGGTCGAGCGTGATGATCGTCTCCTTTTTAAAATTTCCTTATTTTTTTTTGTACCCTTTAAAGTTGCTAGGAAAAATTCCAAAAAATTCTTTAGACCTTCATTTATTAATCAGGAATGCACACGATTATTTATGGGATTTGGAAAAATTCAGGGAGAAGGGGGTGAATTTTTTTCAACTCTTTTGGAGATCGGCAATCGCGCTCGACGGAGCACTTCGCGATTTACGCCACGCTGTGCCAGCAGCCCTTATATGCCGACAATCAAGGCTAGTGCAACTAATCAAACAATAAATGAAAGGCAGAGTTAATTAAACTAGCGTTAAACGAACGACGAGAGCAGGAACAGGTCGACCGTGATTTTTTATCACTGAGTGCAGACAATTGGTCCCTGCTTATTAAAAATATTACGGCAAATGTTAACACGCTGAACTGTGAATTAAATACACCTGCGGTGCTATAAAATTTCGATCAAGCGCAGAAAAGAATTAAGTTTTTCTGTACCGTGACCTTATTTTCCATAGAGGAGCTGAAGAAGTCGAAGGTGGCCTTATTAGATGACAAAATTTGGTCAGGTACCCTTGAATATAATTATAATTTCACCATACTTGCTCTTCTAACAATCCTCCCTTAATGTCACACGACTCTTTGTTAATCCGATCGTCTGCACGCGAGAATAAAACAATCACCAACGACGCGCTTCTTTCAAACGGCTAAGGTGGGGAAAATGAAAAATGGAAAGAAACGAAAAACGAAACGCAATCGTAATTAGTTAAAGTTGATCCAGCAAATTCGGACGAGGAGGACTCGTCGGACTTTCAAGGAAATAAGCCACAATCAATTATTACGTATAAAATGGTCTAGGCATTACGCGAAAAAAAAGAAGAAAAAAAAAACACACCTAGATAAATAAAGTACGAGTTCTCGAAGAGATCGTCCAGGTCGGACCATGATCGGTCGTCATCGAGGTCGATAGTGAATAATTTCTTTTTATAAAAGTAAAACTCTCTACCGAGACTTCTATCTAGTCGAAAGTTCGTTCCGGTGACGCGGAGAGAAAATGGCCCGACCGGGACGAAGGAAGATCGTCATAGAATTAGTCGGAATGGCGTAGAAACCGGAAACTGGCGCATTAAATAATCGCAATGATTCTTTGTAGCAACGCGTAGGATATCTTATAGCTTTTGGTAAAGCATTATACCGCCACTAGGCTACGGAAAAGGGAATCGAAGGGTACGGGAAGAGCCCTCCGACGCGCAAGGAAATTCAAGATGGCGACCGCGTCGGTGCGCGCAACCTCGATCGGAATCGAGCACAGAAAACGTGTCAATTAGAAAATCTCCTCGCGACAGCTTGCAAGGTAATTGTAATGATACACATATACGTTATATACACATAGGAGAGGAGAGAGATGGCAAAAAATCGGGCGGCCGCAGGTTGGAGGGACGATTTTCGGGGATGACGAAGAGAGGTACAATGGCGGACATGGACGCCTTCCTTTGGAGGTTGTGCTACGAGTATTTAAGTAATACTAAGGCAGGCATGTCCTCCAATGCATCGGACATGAAATCCCATTTTGAGAGGACGACATGGCACTCGCAAAAAAAAAAGAACATTGCACCCACGTCGCAGCTTTTCGCCGGCTCTTCGGATCTCTCGATCGAGGATCGATCGATCGACTCGGCGAGAGGCGCGCCGATAACGGCCCTAGTTAATCTTCCACTTAACACACCCACGAGATAATCATGTTATTAAGACTCTGCGTTTTTTAATATCAGCGAGCCTCGGCGCGAGATTGTCGCCCGACAAAAAGTGTTTTCAATAAACTGTTATATTACCTGAACCGATTATCTATTTCTCCAACTCTTTTCTTCCACGATCTACAAAAACAAAGATGGCCGCGCACTTGGCGATAAATTATGACGATTTTTCACGTTTAAAAATGCCTAGTTAGCTACGCATAAAACTATGTATAGCTAACTAGGTATTCTTCCATCGGCTAATTCGCGCAACACGCGTTAGAAAACAATTGCGATAATAAATACCGACGTTCGAATTCTTTTTTTTACCGGAGGTCTTAGGCAATCATGTCCATGAGTGCGATTAGAATTTCCCGGGAAAATAGCCTAATTGGGAGCGATTTATAAATTGACGGAAAA
Source organism: Orussus abietinus (assembly GCF_000612105.2). Lineage (NCBI taxonomy): Eukaryota > Metazoa > Arthropoda > Insecta > Hymenoptera > Orussidae > Orussus > Orussus abietinus. Next base: position 1,258,867 of record NW_019396002.1, read on the forward strand.
ATGTCACAGAGGGTACAGGTGCGCGATTTGTACAGTAGTGTAATGTCAATTTAATCCCTTTTTAATTAATGTTTCTCGTGGGTGTTAATTATTCAAGAGTCTAGGAAGATGAGATTAACCTATCCTGGTGGATCTAATTTTTCAGAGGAAAAGCGGGATTTAAGGACTCTTCAAGGACTACGTCATGGGACGTCCCAGGAAGAGGAGGAAGAGATCCTTACGACTTCACCGAGAGTCTGGAGTCACTCGTTTTCGGTGTCAGTCGTCGAATGAAGATAAGCGATATCGGTAAGCATAGGTAATTCTGTAGAAAAAGCCGATCGGTGAAGTTTCCACCTTGTAATCGATGATCGAAAGACCTGTCGATCATCCTTACGCGACGCGATCGAAGACCTGTCGAATGGCGACTTCCTTGCCGATCCTGAAGGACTCCCCGAAGCTCAGAAGACGATCCTCGGACAGCAGCGTGATTTTCCTTGGAGTTTACCGCAAGGTCCCTCAACTGGTGACCCTCGAGGACGACGAAAACCGGCGACGGGCAGAAATCGAGGAAGCCTCGAAGAAGAGGGAAAAAGTAAGCCCTGAAATATTAACAATCAGATAGACAGATCATTTTCAAACCCGACCTGCCTGACGATTTAATCGAAGGGGGAACTGACCAACCAGGGTGTCGTCTACGCCGAATGCAGCGCCTGAAGTCATCGAGATCCTCTTCAAGTATTTGGAAGAAATATTAAAGGCGATATAAACGTTTATAAAAAAATCAACGTATTGTTTCTTCGCCGTAGCGATAGCTTTGCCTAGAAGAAGTCTTTAGCCCCGATTTTTACGGGGATGTAGGCTTTCGCCAGGAAGGTGTGAGAGACTCCTGCGATCGCCTCGATTTCTGCTTTTCCCCTCGAAAGGATGTCCAGCTCCTGCTGGAGGTTCTTAATCGGGTAAGATCGACGCTCCAGGGTTTTTAGTTTCGCGATATCCATGGTGGTCAGTTGAGTAATTTGGACCCCTAGGGGAAATAATTCCGAAGGATGAACCCCCAGCCATTGCATCTCAGGACAAGCCAAACTTTCCTGGTGCCGAGCGTTGCTGATGGAGCCAAACCTGCCAATAATTCAGATATTGATAATTATTTATTCTGCAGGGTCTGATGATATAATATTCTATCAGAATTAATTATAATAACCCACCGATACGTGCACATGATCTCTATGCCAAATGGATCCGCATCAACGAGGGCATAAACCGGAAGTGCAAGCTCGGTGGAAAGGAGTTTCACCAACATCCTTGTGGCCACGTCAGGATATCCTTTCCCAGTGATAAGGATGCAGTTCAGCGCCTGCGGGAAATCCTGTTCGAGGAGTTTCTGAAAAATCGCGTCTTTTTCGACGACCAGGACGAAGTCGGCCCTCGTCCTTAAAGAAGTGACATTGGACGCAATTTGGGGAATTAATGCTCCTCCGGGACTATTAAAATTAATTCTGTCGTCGCTGATTAATGTCAGGACGAGGTTGCCCGCTGCAAGGCCCTTGGCCGTCGTTAATAATCCTGAAAGAGATATAAATTAATACAAGTCTTGAAGAGTTCTAAATTCTCTAAACAGTGAAATGACTCCTTAAATGGAAATCGGGTAATTTCTGCACACTACCGTCATGTAAGTCTGCATATTTAATCTGGCACGTTAATAATAGAAACCGAAAGATATTGTAAATCTGTTTCTGTTTAAGAGAGACATTTCTTGTATGTATGATTTTTTTTCTAATTTCGTATACTTTATTTTCGATATTTTATAACCGAATTTCCGTATAAGGATTAATCTCCTGATTTTCTGATTACCGAGATCCCAAGAGGGACACTCCAGTAAGTTTGCAACAACATGGACGACGCGATCCACGTATCTCTGGTCCGGAGCCAAAGAGGCTGTGGATCCACCTTGAAGTTCATAGTACAAGGATCTCCTGGTCTGGCTACTCTTCGAGATGAGAAGACGATGGACCCGAGCCAAGGTGGTCATAACCGAGGCGAGCTTCACTCTGCTCCTCTGGGACGCGAAATCAATGGAGGAGGTACGATGCACCGTAGATGTCGATGATTCGGCCGGATTATTGGAATCCTGAGGATCTGCCCTTTCCTCCACCCCCGAGGAATGTTCAGTGCTTTCTTGAGAATCCGCCAAATGGGCCTCTTCGTGTACCGCTTCATCGTCCGCAAAAGATTGCAGGTCGTTCACCGTGGGAGGAGAATAAGCGATGATCGGCGGAATCCCGGAGGAAATCTCGGTCAGCATCATCAAGACGATGGCTTCGATTCGATCGATTAAAATCCTACTACACATCGCATTCTACTTTAATAAACTCGTGTACTTAAAATGTATGCTTTAGAAAATAAATTTGAATTCCTACCGAGTCGTTTCGCATTTATTAATCGGGATTTCCGCGCTCCTCTCCTCGGTTTTTCGTGGCGTCTTCAGCCCCTCCATCTTGGACTGCGTGAATGTAACCTATCGCGAATTGCTAAATCCTTGGTAAATTCAAATAAAGCAGAGTTAAAGTAAATCCCTGTTATTTAATCGTTGAACGACGCCGTTGTTGGCAGCGGTTGATAATTTACCTGTATATGGATTTCGAGAAAAACTCAACCGATGGTTTTTCGAACAATGACTTTAGGTGCATTTCTAAACCGTCGGTAAGTGGTAATTCAAATATTCCGCCAGATGGCACGGCTGAGGTAACGTGGCCAGAGATGAGTTGGGAGAATGCTCACGGGCAGGATCGTGCGATCGCATCCTGTAACAAAGATGAGTTGGGAGATTGCTCACGGGCAGGATCGTGTGATCGAATCCTGTGCTGCCCTCTGATTTCGTACGTTAGCTTTCACCGTTTTTTGCCCCCAAGGGAGGCGCAACGAATTTCTGATAGGAGCTCGCGCACTCGCGATGACGGTACCATCTACCAGTCGCCGTTGGCGGCTCACGTATTCGTGATGGTAATACCATGCGGCAGTTGACGGTGGTGGCTTACCTACGCTTACCGACACTGCTCGCTTTTGATGGTAAGGGAAGAACACTCGTGACGCTCCATTTGACTTTATCTACTTATCTACTGCTATTAAGTACATTGTTACCTCGAAGTCGACGTGATGCGGAGCTTTGGAGCACGCGTTGTGTCGCGTACGGAACTCCATGCAGCGAATCTGTGTGAGTGCGATCGCTCCTAGAAATCATCGCGCGTCCCAACCAGCCAAGCGCCAAGCTACGGGTCGAGACGTTGAGTATGTGTGCGTTCGGCGCTACATTCGACGAGTATGCGTGAGAGTCGTATACTGCGAAAATCCTCCCGAGGATTACCTAACCCCGGATATAAGCCGAGCCATTTCGCGTATGATTTTTCTTACATTTCCCTACTAGCGTTATCAAGCGTTTTCGAGTGCGTCACGAGTGTTCTTCCCTTACCATCAAAAGCGAGCAGTGTCGGTAAGCGTAGGTAAGCCATCACCGTCAACTGCCGCGTGGTATTACCATCACGAGTCGTGAGCCGCCAACGGCGACTGGTAGATGGTACCGCCATCGTGAGTGCGCGAGCTCCTATCAGAAATTCGTTGCGCCGCCCTTGGGGGCAAAAAACGGTGAAAGCTAACGTACGAAACCTGAGGGCAGCACAGGATGCGATCGCGCGACCCTGCCCGTGAACAATCTCCCAACTCATCTCTGATCAAGGTTCTATCCGGAGGAGCGACAATGTTGCAGTACATGCAGTTTATACATACACTAAAACAAGTGCTTTATGACCACGAAGAGGTTGCGGATGGCGATTTAGTCGATTCGCACGTGGTTTATGACTCGAGAAACCTTCAACATCACCTCCGAGTGAGAAGTAACCATAATTGAATCGGAAAACATTGGGATGCAAAAGTCGAACGAGGTAGCGCGTCCGCCATTGCGCGGAAAAGCTTGCGATTTCCCTGCCAATAATTGGCATAAAAACATGCAGCAATAAACACGTAAAAACGTAATAGATTTCCAGGAATCACGGCGTAAACGTTTCCGGTTTAAATTCGCCCGGGAATGAAGGAAAAATCAAGCGGCCATCTCGCTGTGGACATTCTCACAGCAATAAACATATTAAATCCCCTGTAACTGGGAAAGAGATGACCGCGGGTCACGTGACGCCGCTTACGGCCAATCGCGACAGTACTTTCCCCTGGAGCCGGCGAGATTTCATATCGAGTAGCGAATCTCGAGTGAGTCGACACCCTGCTGCGCATTTGTGAACGCTCTCTTTGAATGGGGCTACTGTTCTCTAAAGACACTTCAGTGCCTTTGCGAGCAGAATCGCCGGCGTTCGTTACGAAATTTCCCTAGGATCCCGGCGATCGTTACGAAATTTTTCTAGGATCCCGGCGTTTGTTACGAAATTTCCCTAGTATCCCGGTGTTCGTTACAACATTTCTACAGGATCCCGATGTTCGTTACGAAATTTTCCTAGGATCCCGCATTTGTTACAGCAAAATGGCGGAAGAACAATGTCCAACGAAAACCGAAAAACTTGGCAAACGACACTTCTGTGTCGCCCTTAACGTTGGGATGGTTGCGATAAATCAAGTATTGTACGAATAAATTGCGATAGCTCGATAAATTTCCAGAATATAAAGAAAGTAAAGAACATAATGAACATAAATGGCATTTAGCATGAACTAATTGCGCCTATAGACACGCGTCTGCGTCGGCATCTGCGAAAGTCGCATAAATAAACGATCACTGGGCAGTCTCGGACAGGTTAGGGTACAATGGGTCTAACGAGTCCGAGATGGGGCTCGTGCCAAAATATTTTGGGGTCCGGTCCTTCCGGGGAGGTCCTTAATTTATACAGTTTTTCCTCGACTCCCCGATTTTCCGTGTCGGGGGATAAATCAAGCCGGAAAAGAGACATTGCCTGCGTCCCGTTTATAAACCCGCTTAAGTTTCGCGCCAAATGCTAAACCTAAATTCGGTTTATATTATTTTCTTATAACTGGGAAATTTAATGTGACAGTTTCATTGCAATAGAAATTGTGGATTAGAGGTCGGCGCGTCATTTTAACGAATTTAAAAGCGATCGTACGAGGGTGACTGGGTTTTTAATATGTAATCCTTGCAAAGGGGCGTTATAATAAGACTTATTCTTAGCGGACGGTTCTTCTCGCATTTAAACCGCGCTCTCGTACGGGGTGCACAATGGGGATAGTATTACATTGTGCAACAAGTATTTAAGGGAAAGAAAGGAGAGGAGAGAGAAAAAAAACAGCCTCTTAGGGAGTACTCGAGTCCTCAAATGGCCCGTATAGACTCGGCGCGTCCTCGAGCGACGTCGGCTGATCCTGGCAGGACCTGGTCCTTATTCCGTAATTAAAACCAAAGAGGACCACTCGAAATAGGTATTTCCCATTAATTCCAAAATTCTCTCTCCCTCTTAACCACTTAAACCCTGGAATACGTCACATGTTGCACGATTTTTCATTTTTAGCAAAAGCGATTTACAGAAAACGGTCCCACAAAATGGTAAACAAACGGATAAGCACGTTTAGAAACAAAAAGGACCACATAAAATCGACACTTCCTAAGAAATCCAAAAATCTCGCGACGCCTCACCCCTGAAATCCCACAATACGTTATTTTTCACTTTACACGCGATTTTCCTTTATCCGGGTTGGACCTATCGAGGAGGATTATGTTCCTTTTGGATGACGTCACGCCTCCTAAATCGAAAATAAGCAAATGATATTGAAAATCGAAGAGAACCACATGAGATCAATATTCCTCGTGGAATCGAAAATTTCCTACATCCTGGGGTACATTAGTTTCCACTTTTTACCCGATTTCCCCTTTTCGATCGGGGCGGATTGTGCCCTTTGTGAAATAGGTCGCTCCTCCGAAATGGAAAATAGGCGAAGCAGGTCGATCTGCATATTCGAGCCTTGTAATCCCCTTCCGGGCCTCGATTTCTGGTGGAGGAGACGATTGAAAGCCGAGATCCTGCGGAAAGCCGACACCGTTTTAACGCCTATGCGCATTGACGCCTCCTCGGCAGGGGATCGCGATTTTCGCGAAGTCCTTGCACATGACCGATTTCGAATCACTTTCCGTGGAGTGACGAAACCCCGACTTCCGGTCCCTGGGACCTTCGAGAAACACGAGTCGAGGTCTCGCCTTTACGGGGAAGAAAAACCTTACGAGGCCCTACAATGGACCTGGATGCTGGGCCGAGGAATTCCCTCCATGAATGGACCAGGGAGATCCCTCGCCAGATCCCGATCGTCGGAAACCCCGATAGGATCGATTTTCTCCAGAGATGGAATCGACCCTACGACTCGCAGCCACTCGACGGAAGGTCGCTCCTGGACCACGCGAGATCGCGGCTCACTGAACCGACCTCAATCTAGATCTCTAGATTCTCGCCGATTTTTTTCCTCCGCGGGTGGTCCTCGACCTAAATCGGCTCGTTTAAAAAATCCGGCAAAATTGGCCGAAAAGCTAAAAAATTACCTTTCACCTCTAAATACTAATCGGGAATTAATTCATCGTGCAACTCCCAGCATCATAGACTGTTTCATTTTTTACTTATGGACACAATAGAAAATCCCTTCGTTTTTTCGCGGATTTGTTTGCAGGGTACCTTTCGAAAGTGCTGAGAAACGAAATTATTTTTACTTAAGTATGCACATTATTAATTAAAGAAATTCCCTGGGAATTCAATTTCCTCCCGGACTCGTGGAACTCGAGGACCGAAAATTGTATGATTTTTTAACTCGTGGAGTTCCAGGGAATTCTCTGAGAATTCGTCCGTTTTTCGCGGATTTCCTTGCAGGGTACCTCTCGAAAGTGTTGAAAAGCGAAGGCATGAAGGGCCCTCGATAGGACCGCCAGCTTTTGAGGGATGGAACGAGGTTATTGTTGTAACCACTGTGTTCACACACTCGAAGGGCTCCTCGAGAGAGCTCTCTAAGTGCACTCCAACCTGTGCAGCTTGGGAAAGTTCCCCGTTAAAATGGTTAATGTCACTCCATACATCCGCGATAATATCGAACCGTCAATTCGTCAGCGAAGAGTCAGGAAGCTATTTTCCCTCCTTTCTCTTCCAAATCTCTCAGAGAAATATTTTTTCAAAACAGTATGCCCGACAGAAATTACAATTCGTGTAAAAAATTCTTAGCTAATATTTCGTATATTCCAGGCATCACTTATCAAAATGTCTAATTGTTAAAACACTTGAAAACGTGGGATTAAAAAGCCCGGAAAAAGAAATTAGAATTTACGTCAACAATTTTTAACTAATATTTTGTGTATCCCAGGCACCACTTATCGAAACGTCCAATTTTTAAACGACTTGCAAACGTGAGATTAAATTTCGAGGTTTAAAGTATGCCCGACAGAAATTACAATTCGTGTAAAAAATTCTTAGCTAATATTTCGTATATTCCAGACATCACTTATCAAAATGTCCAATTGTAAAAACACTTGAAAACGTGGGATTAAATTGCCCGAGAAAAAAAAATTAGAATTTACGTCAATAATTTTTAACTAATATTCGGTATATACCCGGGTATCGCTTAGCAAAGGAAATGGCGAGAATAATCGGGAAGCAGGAAAAGAGAGAGACTCGAGGTGTTGGAACACGAGGAAGACAAGAAGGAGCAAGGACGCGATCGATCCCAGGCAAGATCCTGGACGTCTCTGTCGAGCCTCGTGAAAACGACATGCTAGCCTTCGATGAAAATCGGATTAAAAGGAGCAGGAGAAAGAAATGGCTGCAAGGGACACTGGCGTAGGTTGCAAAAAGCTTGGATCCGAAGCGGGAGGTAAGTTCGAGCCTCCGGCGAGTGTCGTGCACTTAAAGGTGCATCCACCCCAAACCTTCCCTGGTAAGTGGTAGGTCAGTTATACCAGACGGACTGGTTCGAACCGAAGTTGGCTGCCAATTAAATGCGAAAGGCCGGCCTGTTATTTTCTGACACTCCTCTAGTCCTCGGAAGGTCGCGCGGCAATCTTCGCTTTTATCGAGCCCTCCTCTCCGAGTCTCACGTGCGCTCCACTTTTTCTCCTCAGCGTCCACCAGGATGGCAGATCTCTAGATTCGACCTCCGAGCTGAAACGAAAAACAATTTCGAGATTAAGACCGCCAAAAATGGATAACAATAAATATTAATTAAGACGTCGCCATCCCATCATCGGTTAATCTACCATTAAGGTGGCTGCACCCGAAAATCAATCAGTTCGCCATTCCTGTGGTTAAGGCGATGCGAAAGTGGCACCGAAGGAGTCGATCGTTTATTAAACTCGATAAGCCGAATCGTTTTAAATTTCACCACGTAAATGTGAAGGCCCTAAGGAAGGTCTCCATGGCCATGGAATTTTATTTTTAACAGTAAACTTTTTTTGTAATGAATTTCACGAGGCCTCTCACCGCCACTTTCGCTCCACCTTAAATCGAGATAAATGAAATCTGTACAATCGGTCCGCGTAAACTCGTCATAAATATTTCATCGCTCCCGTTTCTAGTCGTAGAAAATTTAAAGGGTACATTTTGGATAGAAATTCGGAATCTCGGAGCCCTGGAATGAGTTTTGATACCAGGTGGGGATGTTAATTGCCGGCAAAAATCCCGCCTTGGGCTGCCAAAGAGCTCCCGGAGGATGCCAGGATCCAGGAACGCCTTAATGGAGACGTTCCGAGTCTTTTGCCGCGTTCCATAGGGAGGATGTAATCAACCCATGGACCAGTTCATCAATTACTGTCCGTCACTGTCGATTCCCGATCCGGCGAGGCCGAATCAGGTTGCAGCGCCGCAAGAAACCGAATCATTACGGAATACTCGAGGAGAGGCTGATCTCTCCAAGGCGGCTAATTCGCGGGATTCGCCGACAAGTTGCTTCGCAGATATGGGAAAATTCCATTAATATCTCCGGCTCGTTACAAGCTTCCGCCTTTCTGGTCCCTTTCCTCTTAGCGGGCATTTAAAAACGCCCTTTCCTGTTTACTCTTCCTCTTGGCGTTCCAGCGATTCCTCTTCTTATCTCGTCTCCGCTTTCCCCTTCGACATCTTATTCCGCTTTAATGCATCGACGGAATCGGGGATGATAAATATACTTCCAGCCGAAGACTGCACCCTTGAAAATAATACCGCCATTATAATAATAGAAATTCTTCTAATTTCCAAAAAATCTCTATAACCTATCTTATAAATTTAGTGCACGAGTGTACTCATTTTTCGTCATAAATGAATACTAATTCACATTTGAGACGTGAGATTCATCATTTTATAATCTTGCGTCTAAAGGTGGATTTTATACCTTGGCGGGGTGGAAGAAAAGGACAGGACGATAATCGAGGAAGGGGGTGGAGGAAATTTTCCCTGCAATCCAGGGAATTAGGTTGATAAGGTTTCATTAGCACCCTGGCGATTCGAATCTTCGGGGGTGCTTCCCCAGGGTGCACTTTATCGAAGCTTAGGGGATTAACAGTGAGGAATGAAAAGCCATTGGACGTCGCCCGGGATCACTCGATAAGGAGACCTTCGATAAAGTGGCAGCTAGAGAGAGAACGATCTCTTTTCTGCTATCAAGGGAGAGTTCACCTTATCATTGAGACTGGTCGTAAATTGTCCTTTTCCCAAACTTCCATAAACCTATCCAAAAAGTAATACCTCATCGTTTCACATTTTACTGGAGTTAATGAGAAATTCTCAGGTAAAAACGTCCCTTTTCCAAAATTCCCTAAAACTATTTAAAAAAAAAAAAGTAATAATAATACCTCGTAATTTCGTTTTCGTCCAAAAACGCAGAAAACTCGCAAACTCTTCCGCATCACCCTGAAGAGTCGGTCCTGCGGTGCATCCTCGATTGCATAGGCCTCGCCATTGTCCTGCATAAACATATGTTCGCAACAGTCAGTCGTGGAATTGCAGCCAGGATGCACGTAGGTGTGACATCACCTGGAGCACGCGCCCATCCTCCCCTTCCTGATTCGTAGATCCCGAGGGACGTCCCGTGAATATCGATGCGTTATGCGCTCTCGGTTGCATAGGGCAGGCCGCGTGCATAATGCACCTCTGCGAGTGCAACACGTAGCGACCGTGTAACGACATTACGCCCCACAATGGTCCTAGGGGAGAAACACATTGGAAACCCTTCAGGACTAGATGGAAATCCTTTTAGCGAGCCGGCCTGAGGTCCTTGCACAATGCTTGTTTTTCCGGAGATGCAGCCCACCCGGGTGCAGCCTGGATGCACCCGGAGGATCCGGATCAGGGACTTTCTGGAATTGCTTTGGGAAAATCTGCTCGCATAATCTGAAAGAAAACTGAAAAAGAATTATTAATTAATTAACGGGGAAATGGAGTGCCAAAAAGAGACACGAAAATTATTCCCATTTCAAGGATAGGATTTTCCCAGTTCTCGGATGACCGAGATGTCTCCGAAAATTTGCTCTCACAAATCCATTGGGTATAAAAAATAATTACCAATTAATTCCCATTAAAGTAAAGGAACCAGGAATGTTCCTGGGGGTTAATTTCACCTTTCTCAAGATTTCAAAGGACCATTCTCCAGATCTCACCCTAGATTGTCACCTGTATTAGAGGTCTTCAAGGCGACACAGTGGCACTTGTCGCGAAGTTCGGCAGAAGAATGCACCCGGGGTCGCGAAGCACCTTGCACCGGGAAAAGAGGAGCAATCTCCGGAGCGAAAATCCTAGAAAATGGGAAAACTCGAAAAGCAGAAAGGACCGAGCAACCTGCGGTAAATCTGAGGTAAACTCGAGTTTTGGTGGTCAGGGCCCAGCGTACTCGGAGGGAAGAAAGGTCTTCTTCAGGGTGAGATCTTCATTGAGGGGCCCAAAGGAGGTGGGCCCTGACCATTGACTCTTCAAGGGTGACCATGACAATGGGTCTCCCCTGAAAGGAGAGCTCTTCTCTCGTACATCCCTAGGTACAGATGTAATCGCCTGGGAATCCGCGAGGAGACGACTGGGCAGCATCCCTCGGATTTCGGGTCCATCTTCCCCTTCTTTTGACGTTTACGTTTTTTCTTCACGCCGATGACGGAAGGGGGGTCAGATCGAATATGAAAATCGGGCACAATGAAGCCACGCCGCCCATATTAGTGATCCATCACGCCCGATATAAAGGATCCTCGCGAGATCCTTTCCCCCTTAGAAGGATTCGGGAGCGACCTAAGGATCCCACATTAATCTGCCCCTGGCATCAGATAACGAGGACACCCTTTTCGGGATAACGATTGTCCTGCTACTCCGAAATCCGAAAATGCCGATACGACCTGTGACGCGATCCCAGGATGGGATGAAGAGGTCAAACATGGCGTGGCCGCCTCTTCAGGATCAGATAGTCCCTTCTTCGTCACCACCTGTACAAAAATTAAATATTAGAGGTCTTCAAGATATTTTCGGGAGTGATTGAAAGCCTCACATTTACCAGGATATCATCTCTCCAGCCGGGAATATTCTTAAATATGAAAAATTCCCCCACCCATCTCCACCTCACGGGATCTAGAAATTAAATATCCTACATCATCCCTGCACATCCTCCTATCGGCCTCGCAGGGTGATAATGATATCTCCGTGCAAAATGGGATTTTTAATCATTCCTGTCGCGAAACCTTACATCCTGATAGCATTTATCACACAAGTAACGCACAAGATCACGCCGCGGCGAAATTAATATCGAGATAGAATCAGTGATTCATTTTCCATCGGACTGCTCGCGGATATTAACGACGTGCGATCGGTCGATATTAAATGAAAATGATCGTCGAAATCGGGAGCAAGAGTGGACCGCGTATAAGGCGAAGGAAATCAGTGTGGCCGATCAGCAATCAACCCACCGGGAAATTCAGGAGCAGAGGTGTGATTAATGACAAAAAGTGGATATACAAACATCGCGGTAATTATGCCGCGTGCACAGAGGACGGTTTTAACGGCCGTAACGTGACGATATTATCGCAGCCATAGAGAGTCCTCCGCAGCTGCGACATTTTTCCTAGAGGCTCGTCCTTACGGCTCGGAAGCGCAGACGCGCATTCGCCGTCTGTCGGATTTTTCCCTGGCCTTTCTTCTCTCGGCTTTTTCTCGAGATTCACCTGGCGTTTATAATTACTCCGCCGAGGAGGCGCAAGAAAAATCACGATCGAATCGACGACCGGTCGATCGTGGCGAGTAGATCGCGAAGATGGAATGGCCGTCATAAAGCATCCGAGGAGTCAAATTAAATGACCAGAATGCCACTTTCAGGCATTTTATAATCCAGGACCTCGTGGAGGGTAATAATTTTCACACTTCAGGATCCTGCACAAAAAAAGCAAAAGGAGTTAATGATGGGATGATAAAGTTGGATCGACTGGCGCCGATCGCTGTTATGGGACTAATGGAATGGCTAAGACGCCATTTTCATAGATTTTCAATCCAGGACACCATTTTCAGATAATTTCAGTCCAGGACCCCATGGAAAATAATAATTTTGACACTCCAGGATCCTGAACAGGAAAAGAAAATAGTTAACGATCGGATGATCAAGTCGGATTGAATGGCGTCGATATGATTAATACCAAGGTGTCCTGTGGTATCGACGTCCTGGGATAATGTTCCTAAGGACATCGATGAGTGAAGACGGAGAATCCCCAGGATTCTAAGGAGATCCCCTGTAAAATCTCGAGTCATTTTGAGGGTGTCAAAATACGAAGGGCAGGAGCCACCTCCAGTGAACCTTTAATCCAGGACCCCATCATTGGCAGGGAGGATAATAATTTCGACACTCCAGGGTCCTGAAAAAGGAGGACCGAATTAATGACTCGATGATAAAGCTAGATCGAGCGATCTCGATCACTGTCACGTGTTCAATACGAAGATGTCCTGCGGTATCGAGGACCTCGAGGAGTGAAGACGTAAGGATTTCCAGGATTCTAAGGACATCCCGGGAAAATCTCAAGGTATTTTCTGGGAGTCAAAATACGAAGGGCGGTCGCAGCAGGTGGGCAGGTCGCCACAGAAGGATGCAACCTGCTACCGTAGAAGAGTCCTGCAGGACCTCGCAAACCACGCAAGGATGCGTCCAGGACAAATTGTCATCCACCGTCACAGGAGTCTCGTCCTGCCCCTTGGAGGCCCCTGTGTCCAGGATTTGATTTATGAAGATCTTTCTCCGCTTCCCGGGTCCTGCAGGACCCCCACGTGGAGGGTCTCTTCAGGGCAGAGGTCCTTCGGTGGTCGCGAGCACAAAGTACCTGAAATGAGCCACCAAGTCAATCGATCAAACTCCTGGGATCCTGAAATTGACACCTGGGCAAAATTTGGCCGATTAAATATTTTTTCCCGGGGGAAGGAAAACAGAAATCCCATGGAATAAGGATCCTTAAGGGGATGTGTAAATTTCATGGGTATCAGGACCTTCCTTATAGCCTTCACCTTCACGTTGTGAAATTTAATGCCGCCTTAACATCAAGAAACTCATCACCTTAATGTAAAGGTCCTGCGTTCCCTTCGCTCTATCTAATCTCTATACGTTATCATATATTATTACATATTATCGTACATTATTCTGTCGGTTTATGTCGCCTTTACACCAGATAATTAAGGCCGCGGAATCAATTCCCGCGTGAGGATTAAATCGCGCCCGGATGACGATCGGTTATCGGTTATTAATCGCGATCATCGTTACAAGTAATCGCCGAGATTTTTGGATAAAGCGGCTTAGCTTTGAAATCGAACGGCCGCGGATCGAGTCGATTACTAGTAACGATAAATTGTCAGCCAGTCCTTGGCTGAGAGTTGTCAGGGCTAAGGTATCGATAATGAGAGACGATCGATTCGACGAAGCATTAAAGCGGATTACCATATTGGCCGAGCGGCAGGTGCGGACCTAATGGGAGGAATGTGCAATTACAAGTAAGGTCAATAATCCCAATTATCGACCATCCATTAAATCCAGCCTCAGAGAGACTTCACCCTTCATCTGGACCATTTCTTCGAGCCGCAGAAATTCCGCCGATTCCATATATAATTCGAGATAAATCGATTTTAGACGAGGGCTTAGGAACGTGAAATACAGTTTCGCGGGGAGTTTCGGTTCTAAAGACGGAGGAGGAACAGCTGGAAGTGACTCCCAGATGACAGGGACGATAGATATTATTTATTCCCCAAGGGGTTACGATTTGACACCGCCACCCCCGAGAAGAAGAAAAGAAACACCATCGCCAACTACCCCCCATGGCTCCGATCAGATAATCCAGGTGAGTCCTTTCGTACCCCTGGAAGGACCCCCAAGAAATCCTCACTCTAAACCGCGACATATTAATAAAAAAGAAAAAAAAACTCGGCAGCGTTTCTCGCCAAATTGTTATTAGATTATTTTCCCGTATGTGTTGTAATCGCCTAAAAAAAAAAAATAAATTGAAAAATCATTTTTTCACCTCCTGTTAATCTCCGATATTTTTGCGGGGGGGTTTATACGGAAGAAAGGACCTTCATTGGGGTTCACGGATCATTTGAAATCGGCTTTGAGAGAATCGGGGCGAGGAACCAACGTCAAGGTGGAGGCGCCACGCAGAAGGAGATGAGAAAACGAAGGATGAGAGGAGAAACGAGATTGCCGATACGAAGGCCATCGAGAAGAGTCACTCGAGGTCGACTCGACCCTATCGATACGCAAGCCGGTTACCGACTCGAGATTTCCTCTTTTCTCTGGTTCGTTAGGCACCAGATATGCGAAAAAAATCGAAAGAACGAGGATCGAAGGGGCCCGACTACGCGATGAACGAGAGGACGCATGGAAGAGAGGAGGAAGGAAAGAAGAAGCAAGAGGGAGGACATCGAGGCGGCCTTGAGACCCCTAACCCAGTTTCGATCGGTTAGATACTCGTCTCGATGTCGAAACGAGGGATCGAATCGAAATTACAGAACAAAAATGAAAAACACTAACGGAAGTCCCCGTATCGAAATTTAATCATATTCTCAAAGTGTCATAAAAACGTGAGTGCGTTAAACGCATGGCCATAAAGAAGGTCCTTACTACGTGAAATTCAATTTTTGGTGGAAAGCAAAAAAATACGTGACGAACGAGCTAAAATATTGAAATTTAACAGGTGTCGGGACCTTCCCTAGGGCCTCCACGGTCATGCGTCAAAATTCCAATCGATTCGGTACATCCAGCTCGGAGAAAAGTGCAACGAGCGAGACTGTATGCACTTTTGTCCCCCCTTAAGGCCTCTTACAGGATCAGAACTGCAGTTCCCGATTGTTTCCGAAATTCTCTCCGAAGAACACGTAGAGTAACCTGATAAGAGACTGGTAAGACTAAAATTAGGAATAAAAAGTGCATAGGAGAGGAGGAAAGGTGCATCGCGAGAGCCGGAGACAAAGCCAGGGCAGCATCGTGCGGAGATGCACCCTGCATCGGGGATGCACCTGTGAAGACGAGGTCAAAGGTGTCTCGGCGCGATCGGTAAACCGCGAGGTCGTAATCCAGGGAGGGAAAAGCGCGGTGCGTCCTGATGCACCGGTGCATCCCGGTTTACGGCCTGCATTTTTCGAGGGCCTAGACAGTGACACCGGGCAGGTGGTGCGCCCAGTGTGCCAGTCTATTTGCGTTGTCTCTCCACGATCTGGCCGGGCTAGCCGTTTTCCACTCACGTCGCACACGCACTAACGGGTGCCGCGTGCGTTTGTGCATTTGAAACACGTCGTGTGTCTCGCGCCATGCGGGCTCGTTACTGGCACGAGCCAAGTCGCGAGCGCACGCGCTACTCGGTGCCGATAAAGCGAGCACCGAGCAAATGGCCGAACGGTACTACCGGCTGAAATGGACGCCATTTTGGATGCCTCCCTTAGGAAAATTTGGTTATGCCGAAAGGGGAATATTAAAAAAAGGGATTAAATGAGAATGAGGGAGAGGTAAAGGATAGCTTGAAATGATGGAATTCATTTTTAGGAGTAAGGGTGGAGGGTTGATAAGAAGTCGCGGACGCCATTTTGGATGTTTCCTCCGAGAAAATTAAGTTTTGACGAATGAGGGATATTTTTAAAAAATGGGATTAAACGAGAAAGAGGGAGAGACGAAGGGTTGCTTGAAATGATGGAATTCATTTTTAGGAGTAAGGGTGGAGGGTTGATAAGAAGTCGCGGACGCCATTTTGGATGCCTCCTCCGAGAAAATTAAATTATGACGAATGAGGGATATTTTTTAAAAATAGAATTAAATGAAAAAGAGGGAGAGAGGAAGGGTAGCTTGAATAGTTGGAATTCAATTTTACGAGTAGGAGCGAAGGATTGATAAGAAGGACCTTGAAATTGACAAGGAAATCGGATTACTCTGACAGAGAATAGTTTTTCAAGAAAATTATAATAAGCTATCCAAAATGATTGCATTAAATTTTATCAAGAAAAAGAGGAAGAGGGTAATAAGGGGTACCTTGGAACTGAACGAAGGACTCCTTGAAGAGGACAGCTGAGTATTATTTCATTACGTCAAGGGAGATCCTCCAATCCGTTTGTCTCCTCCTTTCTCTCGGAACGAAAGGACCCTCGCCGTTTGTTCCAGGACGAATGTGAATTATGAGTCAGAAGTTCGGCGGAACCCCAAGCGCGACCACCGGGCCCCGAAGACTTCCCTGAAGAGGCTTCCCCGAAGAGGCGGATTCCTCCCCTTCCGCGAAGATTCTATCTTCCGTCGGCTTCGTCCACCTGAGGATCGGGTTACGAGGATATAGAAGCAAGTCCTGCCACCTGGTGACATAAAGAAATCTGCATAAAAATTGGATAGATAGATGGGTGCTCTCCAAGATGGCGCCGCTCTCTTATCAGACGTTATCCTGGTATCCTGCTTCATTCTGGAAAATTTGGATCCGACTCGAGATCCAAAAACCCAAAGGAGCAAAGAATCGGCACACTCGAGAAGAGTCCCTTGGGGAAGGGCGCGGGTGCAACGCGGTACAAAGGGGCGGCCGTTTTTGCGGTTTTTTCATTTTGGCACGCGCACGCCTTGCCCCGGGTAAGCGGATACCCCACAAAGCGCTTTATTGTGCGAAACTCAATACGCGCTAAATACCATTAGGGACGCGTGTGGGGGATGCTGCGTTTCGTGACTGTCAGACGCGGCGCGTGTTGCTCCTGCGTGTCCTGCGTGCCCTTCCTCTCCCGGGGCGCGTCGATGATCTTTTAATGAAAACATCGAGGGAGAATCTACGGCACTTAGAATTAGAACGGATCACTGAAAACATCCCTCATTCCTGTACAAACTGAAAACAAAACCAAACATTAAACTGGAATAATGAAATCAAAATACTGTACAAACTAATGAAAATAAAGGTGTCCGAAATAACCCCAGATATAATAGGAATATATACAAATAAAGGAGAACGAAATAAATGTGCTTCGGGGAATTCCCTAGAAATTACTAGGAAATATTAAAGATGAAGTAAATGCGAGTTTCAATGAAAATGAATAAAAATTAAGGAGAACGAAGTAAACGCGGAAATCCGGACCAGGGGAAACGTGCTTCGGGGGATTCCTTAAAATTGACTTGGAAATAAAAATAAAATATAAATGAAATAAATGAAATGAACGCGAGAATCAGGACTCCTTAGGATCCTTCTCGCTTTCCCTCGAAACTGAAGTCGCCTGAGGTCTCCATCCGAAAATAAACGATGAGCAATCGGAAGAACGGGGGCGAGGGGTTCTTTTTAGCCCGGGAGGTAAATAAGGCCGAGCGTGTCGCAACTCGGGGGATCGATTATTCAAATGGCAGAGTCCTGGCCGGCAGGTTAACCAAGATGGCGGCCGCGAAGACAGGATGCGATTTCCACGTGGGGAGACCAGGCGTCGCCATGAATACTGATATTCAGGGGCTGGGCAGGGGGCATAATGTTACGAGGGCTAATGTAGCAAATTGGTGGAGTAAGTCAAACAGAAAATGGTAAAAGAAATCGGGAGAGAGAGGGAGAAAAAAAGACAAGGGGACATCCCGAGCACTTAGCTGCACACACGGGACCATCTTGAAGAGCATAATGATGCGTGGCGGACAAGAGTGAGAACACGAAGGGGAGCCTCGGAGGTATCGCGTTATCGCGTGTATGTCGGACAAGCTGAAGAACGAGATCGGCGAATAAGAAGAGCGAAAGAGAACCGGAGCAGGGAACGTCTTCATCTTCGTGGTAGCGAGAAAAATGGCGAGGAGAGGTATGGAAATTAACTGTTGCCTCGAGCGAGACTTTCGTGGGGCGAAATTAACCCGATTATCTTTATCTTCCTCTCTCACTCTCTAGACTTGGGAAATTTTTTACGAGGATGTTCACGAGGAAATTAACCCGATTGGCTTTATCAATCTCTCCCTAGACTTGGGAAATTCTGTGGAAAGATGCCCACGAGGAGTGAAAATCATTCTAGAACGCATAGTCGAGGAAACTGTGATGAATGTGATATTATAAATAATTATTAATTACAATTATACTATGGGAAATACACATTAGTTGATAAGGAAATTCTTATAAAAAATGAAATTTCATGGATCTCAATACCTTCCTTAGAGTCTCCATATTCACGTTGTAAAATTTAAAACGATTCGGTACAACCCATATATAATAGTAAATGATACTTCCGACATTGCAAAACGTTTCTAGCAATGTGATGTAAATCGAGCAGGTGCAGCTTTTAATTCACTGCCGTTTTAAATATCGATATCGCATACTTAATTTATTGTAAGGCATGCCGAGTGAATAATGTTAGATATAGGAGAGTATATTACCGAGGTAATTATTCCAGACTATAATACATTTCGATATTATAGTATGGTGTTTTATGGAGAGTCAGGTTATTTCTTCTCAAGGTGGGGGAAGAAAAAAATCGCGAAAATAGACGAAGAGGAGAGCAAGATATTCCGCGAGCGAGTACGTACACTAATACGAGACAGGTGCTGAATGCGTATGTACCTCTCGGTGCATCTGCTACATCTAAGCGCGTGCAAGAGGTCTTTAATGCCGCCGGGGATTCATAATCTCCCGAATAATTACTCAATCTTGTCGAGAAGCATCTGCCTATGATCGCCGATGCACGCCGAGAGCGAGTTTCACGAAAAAGAGAATAATCCAAATCGAGAAAAGAAGAAAAAGAAAGAAACAAATTTTGACAACAATTTAATAGAGGCCATCAGCTGATCGGTATCACGCAGATAAACATCACCCAGAGACAATTTTACAGAAAAGGGATTGATCGAATTTCATTCGAAAAACCGAATTCTGACATTTTATACGGAAACGATCAGCTGATCGACATCACTGGAAGATATCGCCGGGAGACAATTATACAGAAAAATGAATAATTCGAATAGATTCTATAAAATCTAATTTCGGCAACGTTTTAATGGAAACGAATCGACTTCAAGCGAGGAGGGCATTTTAATGCGACTCCTCGATATGACTAAACGGAGTACATTCGGATGGCTTTTTTACCGGCCCGCATTTTTCCCCGGCAAAAGCCATATGCGATTTAATTCAGATTCCCGAAATTCCGCCGCTTGTCGACGAGGCGGGTCGAATTGTTTCGACGACATGAGGAGCTTTTAATCGCATATGGATCCGCATCCCCAAAGTGGAGGCGCATGGACCTCGGAAACGCATATGCAGGCATGGCGAATCATATTCCGGCGGCATATTGCGAGAAGTGGCGCCACGTCAGATGATAATGATGGAACCTGGAGCTGCGTCACAAGTATAGTATTCATTTAGGGTCACACCCGTTAATGATAGCGTTGAAGGTAACCAAGAGTCCTTCGCGGACCCGAGTGACGTTTCCTACAGTTTTACCGTATGAATCACTAGCGCAGAACTGCGAATATCGACGGTGATAAAAAAATCGTCGCGAGGGTCTCGTAAAATGGACGAGTGGAAAGTACGCAACGCATAATCGGCCCGTATGTTACAATCGCGTATTTGTTTCAGCCATATCACTTCGGCGTTTCACCTGCTCTCGCGACATATGAAATGCACGGCTTCCATTTCCCTTATTCTTTCAAGTTTCACCGTGACCAGTTTAAAAAACGGCACTTTTCCGTGGCTTAAATTCAACCCCTTGACAATGGACACGGGTATTACATATGCGGATAATTATGAAAGTGGTCCGAGTAACGAATTCCAAAAAAAATTCAATTTATCCCTTATTTCGGGTTACGTCCACTTAATAATACAATGATTCGCTAAAAGAATAAGTTAGATTACTTTCATAATTATCAGCAACAATGTCACACTTATTGTGTGTTATGATTTTATCTATATGGCGGAATAGAAAATGAAAGTATTGTATTATCTGGGTTTTTTTTTTCTTTTTGCGTAGGAGCGAGGGTCGTGGAGGCGCGAAATCTCTGGCGGCGAAATCGTCGCAAAGGGCCGAAGGAATTCGAGGTGGCGAAGTCTTATGGAAAGTCCTATGAATCGTCGATTTGCCTATGAAAAGCACGGAGACACCTGAGGCGCCACACACGGTGCCGGTAACGTGAAACCTCAAGCCTACCGAGCATCTCGCGACAGCGACAGACATGCCGTAACACAAAAGGATCTTGGACCCCTTTCAACCAACCGGGATCATCTTTCTATTGATGCCCCTCTAGTACGGAGGATCTCGTGGAAACGCGACGATAATACCGAAGACTCGGTCCTCCACGGCGCACTTGAAGACAACCCTGAAGAACCGATCGCGAATCCGACGCCGATATACATACAAATTTTGAAGAAATATATTTCCTCATGGAAAGGCAAATATAATACCGAAATTCATGAACATTTTATTTAACAAATTCTTTCGTGGAAACGCGGTAATAATGCCGAAACCTCGGAGGGACCTCCACGGCGCACTCGAAGACAACCCTGAAGAACCGATCGCGAATCCGACGCCGATATACATACAAATTTCAAAGAAATATATTTCCTCATGGAAAGGCGAATATAATACCGAAATTCATGAACATTTTTTCTTAACAAATTGTTTCATGAAAACGCGATAATAATGCCGAAACCTCGCAGGGACCTCCACGGCGCATTCGAAAATAATCCTAAAAACCCATCGCGAATCCGATGCCGTCATACAATTTTCCGATGAATTGTTTTCCCTCGTGAAAACTCGCCAATAATGCCGAAAACTCGTTGATTTATACTAATTATTTTTTCAACGAATTTTCCAGAATCGAAACGCAGCCAGCAGGGACTCCATAAACTCGACGGGGGATGAATCAGAAATTTCCATACGTAATTGCACCGATTATTGCTTCGTGCAACTGGTGTTACCATTTTATCCCCCATTCCGGGACCATCCTGGACTAGTACGCGAGTGTTACGGCGTTTAAATCGAGAATAAATTAGATCGGCGCCCGCGACATATGGAGCGTCCAAAATGGCGGCCGGAAGAACTCATCAAGGACGCGTCCCGATTCTGGAAAATCCCTCCCTGGGTAAACATCCTCCTAAAGTCTTCTCCTCTTCCTTCGGAAAGGCAATACTCCAGAAGAAAATGAAATGAATTCAGCAGATCATAATTGCACCGCAATTATTTCGACAAATTGCGGTGCGTTCGCGGGGAAAAGAGGGCACTCGTATCGCGGCAGATCTACCCCAACTTCGCTTTCGGCAATTGGTAGCCCGCCGGAACGCAGAAAGGATGGAGAAGAGGGTCGACGCGTTAAGCTATGATTCACCTCTTAACGCGCCTCCTTTCTCAATTATAAAGCCCGAGCTTAAACGAATATGTACACGAAAATTGAGCCGACACGATGCCCCTTTCTCCTCGCGGCTCCATATAATCGGTTTAACCTAAAAATGTAATTAAATTTAGGAATACTTACAATAGTTAGGTCTTCAGGTTGTGCATCGAAGTTTTTTTATACGTCTTTTATGAGCCTCTCGCTGTCCTCAAATCAGATCCATTGTTGCTGAGAAGAGGATCCTTGAGATAGAAAAATCGCCCGAAGTGCGTCCGCGAGGTCACCATACTCTCGGCTTAACCTAAATAATTAATGTAAATTTACAAATAATTTGTACAGTTCGGTTTTTAGGTTATACGTTTAGTTATCTCGATACGTCTTTTACCAGCTTCTCGCTGTTCACCTCTTGTCGGTCCTCGAGTCGGATCCATTGTTGCTCGGGAGAGGGTCCTTGAAATGGAACAAGACGTCGAAGGGCGTCCGCGATGTGGCCATACTCTCGGACTTCCATCGGTGACAAAAGACATCGCGAGCCAAAGTGCGGACGCTACCTTCCGTCATGGCGGTTAAGCAAATTGGCGAGGACGGTGAATAAATTCTCCACGCCGAGTGGAGAGGAGCGTTCTCTCTCTCTCTCTCTCTCTCTCTCTCTTACCTGCCCTGGATCACTGGGGGCGAATTCGCCGACATATGGTGCCCCCTTCGAATTCCGGAACTCGATACTCCAACGCCGCGTCGCGGGTAAATAGTGAATCGAGAAAATTTAACGGCCGTTTGAAAATAGTTCCCCTGCAAAGTAATAAATCGCCATACTTCCACGTTTTTTACATACTATATGTGGATATACTTACTTTAAGAGGTACACCCTTCTCTCGTTAAGTGGTGAGTCCTAACCTCAAAAATTATATGAAGCCTTCTCAAGGTCGGATATAAATGTTAAATCTTTCTAAAGATCAAGTATAAGTATTAAATCCTTCTAAAATAAGAAATGAAATTTCAGAATTAGAATTGGAGAAAAGTAATATAAATATTTTAACGTTATATATATATAAAATGACCCCCTCGTGTCACCTTAACCGCTCCAATTAAGCGCGTCTCTAGTGGGAGTGACTTTCCCTAGGTGGCGCATGTGCGCGTGCGTCACCGCCGGGAGAAAGATAGAGATCTCGACCGGGCGACTCGGGAGCTGCGCAGACGTCTGCGCAAAGGTGTAGGTGTAGGACGGGAGCGTTAATCGGAACTCGAGGGCCGCCAAGCTTTGTGGCTTTGTGGCTCGGACGAAACAATGGAGAGACGCGAGGCTACGAGGGGGCGTGTTTATGACACCAGCTAGATAAACAGCCCTGGACGCGTGCACCGAAATTCCGCCCTCTGTCGAGATATCACGGAATCTTCGAGACTTTGATCGCCCATCGGAAAGGGGAGTCGCGAGGAGATTAACGTTAATGCGACTGATTCGTTGCAGGTCTTCGGAATTGGACCACTTCCTTTCGGCCACCCTGATTCTCGGAAGCACGGAATATGTAAAGGTATGTGAAGCTAAATAAGACGAGGTTATATAATTGCCTTTTACAGGAAGTGTCATGGCGGTGGATGACAAAGTGTCCCGGAATCAAGATGGACGTCTCGAAGAAACCGGAATGAGAGGACGCCGTTGACGCCGCATCCTTAAATTAAGTCCTTATGATTGTGTAACGAGTTCGACGCTGTTTATTGGATTAATGTAATTAAATGTAAAATTCTCTACAGAGGAAAGGAGTATTTTACTCGCGTTTAGCTGTGGCCGAACCGGCGGTGAATCTTCCCACACCAATCAAAGAGCACCCTTCCCTGATACTCACCCTTCCTCGCCCCCTCCCCGATAACCATGAAGATCTATGGAGAATGGTCTATACAGCTAAAATTCTCCGAATTAACGTTATTCCCCACTTTTCCATATCCCTGTGTATTTACCGCCTGAGGCTATATAAAGATATATTTTAAAGCGTCTTATATTAAGTTTTATATAATCCTATATGTTGTTATAAGTCGTATATGTGAAACAGTGAGTGAAGATTTTTTTTCATCGCAACGATGGAATATTTTGCAAGAGAGAACATGGAGAGGTGATTCATACGAGAAGAAAAAATAGAAAAGAAGAAATGCAGGTCGGAATCAGAAATGTAACGATCGTATTTGAAGAGACTATATGCTACTCGAGTGGCATTCACACGAGCCACTCAAGGGCCGAGTAATGCGAGCACGATGTTTATGGGGTGCCTCTTAGACTGGTAGCGTATTGCTCCTCTCTGCGGGGGGTATATATGCCCCCATGAGGCTGTCAGTGGTGAAGGGTCCTTTGGCCGAATCGCTTATGTATATCCATGGGAAACGCTTAAATATCGGTTTATTTTGGGGTCTGCCCATGGACACAACTTCCTAGGCAACCGCCATGGCTTACGACGTCCCTCAAAAGATGGACTTCTAAAAGAAAACCCCATACCCATGCATCCCGAAAAAAACACCGTGATTGAAACCGACATGAGATGGGCAAGTTAGATTCTTAATTAGGCGTGAAATACTTTGCAGGAAGTTAGAAAAGGAAGGAGAGTGGACATTAGGGGGTGCCATGGTGGACACGCGACCATGGGTCGGATGGTCATGGGCACCAGGTGGGCCCACCATGACCCTACCATGGTCACGCGACTCCGCTAAACGCCGATACCGTGATAAGACCTCCAGTCATCCCTGTCACGTTTTTGGTACATAAATAGGCAAATAAATGGCCACTTTTTCGAACCCCCCCCCCTTATATCGGTTAATGCCAATCCCCATATCAATTAGTACCAATCGAGCGATGATTCTCTAGGTACATCGGAGACCCATGGGAGAGCCTCCAAGAGGTATCCGAGCGACTCATGGGAATGACTGAGATAATTGCAGGAACTATGTGGGCGGTTTGACGGACCAATAAGGAATGACGTGACCGATCAGTTTACCGTTTCCCTATTGTCAGACTTTCGTCGGATCGCTGCCCGGTTATCTGGCCATCTCTTTCCGCAGAGTTCACACGCGTCTGCCTCCACCGGGTGGCCCTTTAGGGTGGCCTTATATAATAGGGGATGATTGCCGTTTGACAACCCCCTCTTTAACGTTGCCTTTAACTCACCCACGCGTCAGATTCTGCCGTTATTAGCGACGCTTTGTCGATATCGACGACCTTCAACCACGTAAAAAAAATATCCACTTTCCCCTATCACCCTCGTTAAATAATTAATAAAAATAAAATAAGTTTCATTTTCAAATAGTTCGAGAGGTAGAATCGTATATTACTGTAGGTTATTTTACGTGTATAGCGGAATTGCGGTGGAAAAAAAAAAAAGCCGATTTTCGGGGCCGATTGTACAACGGTGCATTATACGTGCATTATGCGAGTACCGATCGATCGGTCGACGTTTTAATGGACTCTTCGAGTCTCAATGAATGGAGTCGATTGGTGGGTGTGACACCGCTCTGGGCGCGTGCCAAAACCGAGTGACATGCCAAGAATGCCGAAAAGCTGACAGGAGGCCCGTGATTTCGCAGGATCCCCGGAAACTTCCGAAATTCCCGATTCATCCTGGATGATGTACGAGTCGCTCATTGTGCGATTTAGAACTGCCGGGAACTCTTTTGGAAAAGTCCGAGTCATTTTGGACCGTCCTTCTAATGTGCCCACTTCCGCCGGGGCAAATGTCAACTCGGTCTGTTTTGTCAACTCTAAACGCACTCACGGCATTTAGGAGTCACTATCACTCGCGGAATGATTTTCTAATATTTATCCTTCTTGCCGCGGAATTAATCGTGTAATTATTTGTAATGAAATAATCCCATCATTCGGTTGCGGCATAGCGGAAGATAGAGCTCGACATCCTTCGGGGCATTTTGGGATCCTTCGGGATAGTCTCACCCCTGGGTCATCGTATTTCCGGCCGCCTTTTGTTGGGATCCGGCGCGTGCCGGTACTGGGGAAATCTGCTCCATCCATCATGAAAAGCTTGTTAAGAGCCATTGTTAATTTTCCTGGCACCGTCCAAACTCGACCCGGTAATGCCGAACCTCCTGTAAGGACATCGTTCAGCCTGGAAAAAAGAAAAAACATGGAAACACCCCCAAACACCGTATGAAAATGATTTTTAAACATTTTATTCATTTTATTCATCATAGCATCTTATGGGAGAATTCTCCCTGAATTAAGAAGTCATTTGGGAATTGATTCTCAACGGTTTACAAGCGCATCAGCCGGTTCCTGCTGAAAGGATTACAGGGTTGATTATTGACACAGAGGGTTCCCCAACCCCCCATTACCTCTCTCTTTCTCTATGGTGCAACCCTATATGTTTGAACACATTTGTTGATAACCCTTCCGCACCGAGTATAGAGTTACACGTTTTACATCGAGGACTAATCGCTGCCAGGACCCTGGAAATTCCCGATCCTTGTTATATCGAAACACTTTCAACCCTTTTCCCACGCAAGGGAAATGAGCGGAAAAATCCGCAGAAGAAAAAATATTATTAACGGCATTATATTCATTTTTAATTACAATTATGGAATGAATTCAAGAGCGTGGCATTGCCCACGTGGGGAGGCTTTCTAAAAACCTAATCAGCATTTATCAAATGTTTAGGGACGGGTGCAATAAATTAAAAATCACAAAAGACGCCCCCCAGATATCGGCGCTCCGAAATTAAGTCGTCGGACCTTAAGGGGTAGTTTTTAAAAATTGCGAAAAAATGTAGAATCGTCCAAAAACGTGACAGCATCACGATGGGGAGGATCTTCTCAACGGGGTGTCGTTTTGCACTTCGAAGTAACGAGGGTAGATTTAATTTATGCTCGATTTATACCTCTCTATAAAAGGCCTCAACCCTTTCGCGCGTGTCTCGAAACGGCGGAAGTGTCTCCCCTACATCCTCCCATTAAAATAAAGGGGTTGGCAGGACTAAAAGGTTAAAAAAAAAGAGACAACGGACCCCTTTTGCATTTCTGATTTCTGACTTCCGGTACCTCTTTAGACCATTTTTGAGAGGGATGAAAGTCACTACACGTTTCTTCCCGTTCAGTGAATCGGCTAGACTCGGGGCTGTTTCTTCTGAGCCTTTAAGAAGGGAAAAATGTATAAATCGTTCGAGATCCCACATTCGATAGGTCGATACTAAACGTCCTAAGATTCGCGGCCGCATACGGGTGCCCCAATGACGCCAGAAACGAGATTCATAAGGAGTTTTAATGGCTTGGAGGAAAAAAAAAATACGTACATTCAGGTGAGAGTAAAATACTCCCGTATCGTGGAAAGATTTCAATCCGAGATAGCTCGGACGTTTCTCCCTTCGGGGCCAATTGAAATCAATTTAGTGGCCACCCTTGCCTAAACGAGACTCAATTGCCCCACAATGGCCGCGAGGTTTCGTGGGACGCGCACTCGCGATGGAAGAAAAAAAATAAAAAGGGACTCTTTCGAGAACCCTGACCACCCCTTGTTACTAGAATCTAAAGTTCGACTCATTGGAGCTCGTCCAAAATTACTCGCAGCTAGATAATGCCCTTCAGTGATATAAAAAAAAATTAAAATGGCGGCTGCGAGGTTCCGTGGGACACGCATCCGTGATGGGAAAAAATTAAAAAAGCATTCTTTTGAGAACCCTGACCAGCTCTAAATATTAGACTCTACAATTTGACTCGTAATAGCTCCTTCAAAACTATTAGCGGTTAGTTAATGCCCTTGATGTGCAAAAAAATAAATAAAAACGGACGATGATCGACCGTTTCAGGGGGACGGAAAAAGCCCAACCGGCGGTCGCCTATCTCGTGGAAATCGGCGAAAATGAAAGCGTAACCGTGAGTGAAGATTTTAATCGAAACCAAGACCTCCCTCGGTTCCCCAACGAGCATTTTCCGGGAGTCGCATTGCAACTGCACCCTCCTGCGGTTCCCAACGTGCCCGGGGGCGAGTTCCACCCGGGGGTGATAAGGCACGTGATAAGAATCACGCGCGGTCCAACGGAACCGGGAGGCCGCTGGATCCATCGGAAAGAGGGCCGTCACAGGTGAGCCGTGTGAACTCGATGGTAAAATGACTTCCCTCTAATAGAAATTAATTAACTAATCGTTATCACGTTCTCCTGGTATCGATCGAATTCTCAAACCGGTTGGTCATGCAAGGTTAGATTAATTAACGTGGGAACAGGGCAGAAATAATCGATACATATTCCGGAAAATTATTACATATTTTACATGTACACATTTTACATTATACGTGTAAAATTGAATAGAGTCATAAATTGAAAACCCTTCTTTATTGACATACAATTCACATAAAATTAGTTGGAAAGGATAAGTTTATCAAACAATGGTTCCTCAGAGGTGCAAACGACTCGGCGAAGATTTTCACACGATCAACCCTTGTTTCCTAATAAAGTCAATTCCGAAATTCCCACCCTTTCCGTCCACTCGTGGCACCCTTTCGATCAGCTGATTGGTGCGTCCTGTCCTCGAGAAGTAAATCTGGCTCCTGATTGGAGGATGTGGAGCATATGCTCGAAGGATCAGAGATCACTCAGGGGTCTCCTCGAAGTGACGTTAAACGCCCTGGGGATGCTTTTTTTTATTTCCCCACCGAGGTCCCGATTTCGAGGGCGTTTCTGGGGTGAATAATAAAGGGTGCGATGTAAAGAGGGTATTTTTTTCACCCCATCGAATTTGCTAATTATTTCACAACACCCATTTATATTACACGAAAATTAATTTAATCTATACAATTTATTTTATGAGAACTGTATAGCCATTTCCAATTATCCTTTGAATTCCAGTGTCAATCTTGGCAGGTGTCGAGATATCCTGAAGAGCGCCTACGACACGTCTTCGAGGCACGCGACGAGTATTGTATGCAAATGTGCAGCAGATGTGTCCAAAGAAATAGAAGATCCCTCGCCCCCTCTCGAGTACCTCCTCTATCACCTGAAAGTATCATTCTCAAGTGCCGCGGAATGACATTCGACAATTGAAAATGTTTTTTCTTACGGGCAGATTAATGGAAAATTCATATTTTAAAAATTCCGACGAGCAATAGCTGTCCCTCGGGCGCGATATCCGGGGGAATAAAATAAGAAACAAAGGAAGCTGCGTGCAAAAAGCGGGATTTATTGCGCGCGCCGGAGGAAACGAGCGGAAAGCGATACCGGGAGTGATAACGTCATCGGCAGCTATGGCGCCGGGCTGCGCCTCGCGGGTCGCGGGTAACAATGGGACAGTTTCGGGACAATAGCTGCGGCAACAATCCAATCAGAGCGCTATCAGCCCGCCCCGTTATCCTTTGATCCGCGCGCTAGCTCGCTCGCTCGCTCGCTCGTGACCCGGCAAACACCCCTGATTGCCCGCCCCGGCTCGTGTTTAAACAGGCCTGAACTCCCGAGCGAATGCCGTGTTTAACCCACGACAGGAGCTGGTTCGGTCCTCGCCGCTCCCGCGACGATCGCCAGACGCTCGAGAGCGCTCGGCGGAGGAGGACCTCCGAGGACCTGCGCTCCCGCTCCCGAGCCTGCGCACCCTCTGTGAAAGGAAATTTTCATACATAGCAAATCCCAACACTTCCACTTAATCTCAAACATTAATATGAGTTTTGGCTTCTTTTTAACGAATTTTAATTGACACTATTTCTACCAAAGGTGTCAAAAGACACCTTTTAAAATTTTAACTTGAAATTATTTTCAAAGTTTAATAATTTTTTCTCAATTAATGTTTTGAGTTTTCGTATAATAATTGTTAAATTTATTTAGCGGTATCAGTTTCCTCCAGCTCATCGAAACCTTTTGGTCGAAATAGGTATACAAAAAATCGTGGTTGAAATAGTGTTAATAATGGCTTTTTCTCAGGTGAGCTTCCTGGCGAGGTTCCTTGAACGTGCGCATCCCTGTGGATATAATTATAAACGACAATTCCCGTCACTTTCATGTAATATCCACATTTATATGGGTTTTAGGTTTTTTTTTTTTAACGAACTTTAATTAATTATGACTTTTCCTCAGGTGAGGGGAGTAAGGGTGAAGTGACTACTCCTGGAGCAGCATTCTGTTTTCAAGGGAAAAAATTGATAAATCGCAGTTCCAATGTCACTTTCACGTTGTATCAGACTTTACTTGTTTTTGCGTTTCTTTAGAAATTGTATTTAATGATATTTTTCCTTGGAGTGCAGGAAAAGGGTGGCGTTTCCGCTGGCGCCGAGAAGAGGCTCGCTGCCGACCAATCGCGTTCCAAGGCTTTCTGCAAGACGCGACGACCGACGTCACACCTGCGACACGTGGTCGGAAGTAGGGTTAGGGTTATCAGCGCACACGTGTCATGTCGAGCTTACCAAATCACACATGCATGAAGTCGGCGCGCGCCCGGTAATGGCTCGACCATAAGCGTGACCAGAAGGATGAACATAGTAAAAAAGTCGGGACATCCTGGTAATTCGCCGCACGATTCCGGAATGTCCACCCTGTAAAAAAAAAAAAAAAATAAGAGTTACAATTCTATTAAACAATAATCTCATAAAATTATAATACTTTTTTAACAGAGCTCTACGGTGCAATGTAAATTTGCTTGAACATGTACTAAGTGACTTTCGAATATGAAATTTATAATTTTTCCGGAGGATTTCAAAGAACAACACGACGTTATTAAAAGTATAAATATATTTGAAATTTTATAACAAACGGGTACTGATTTACTGTTAGGACGTCGATTTTATAATTTGTCTAGAGCTTTATGTAGTATATGCATTTTTTTAACAGTGCTAAACATATGGATCGGCCTTGGAAAAAACGGAAATATGGCCCGGCTAGTTGCCAATAAACGAAGCCTGAATGGGGTTATAAATTATAACTTGACTCGGGAAGTCCCCTCTCTGGAATTGAAGAACTTTTGCCGATTTTCCTGGTAACGCTCCTGGGGCCTCAGGGTTTCCCTGCAGGCATAGTAGTCCTGCGGGAACCCCGGGAATTCCCTGGGCTGGCTCCGAATTTCGTAAGAATCGCAGGTCGATTTCTGCGGCATTTGTTTCCCTCGAATTGGAGCGAAATTGTCAAAGCACGTGTCCTTATTGTCAATGAATCCTTGAGAGTCGTCCTTTCAGGTCGCAGAATGCCATTTTACTCGGCGCTTTGTGCCGGATATTAGAAATCCTATTCTAGAGGTTTCAATTTTATTACGCACCTGAAGGTGCGGCCAATTAACGGTCGATGTGCAAAAATTAACCTGCAGGAGGAGGTGGTAATACGCGAGGAAGAAAGCAGCTTTACCGACAACGTGTCTCCCCTGCGGGAGTCCGGTTTTCCCGTAAGAGCCTTCAAAGTCGACGCTTTCCGAATGTTTATTACACCGTTGGCCAAAACTTGGAAAAAGGAGGAACAATAAAAACCCCTGCCGCCCGGAAATGCCCGTATAACGTGGAGGCAATGGAAATGCCACATCCAGTCGTGAAAGTTAATGAAATACTGGAAAATTAAAAAATCAGAAGTCGATTAGTACACTAATTTTCGTAATTACCTACGATCGTTTGATTCGTCTACAAATGTGATTATCAGCTGATTGATATCCTAATTAACTCGGTTTCTGATTAATGCCTGCACTTCTAGACGTAAAAATTAAACACCATAAAGATCGAAAATGTGATGCCGATTAATGTCTTAATTCTCGTAATTAACTCCTATCGTTTAATTTTCACAGGAAAACTAGGGTCATCTTTGCATCTTTCTCTCTCTCTCTTTCTGGAAGTGGCACTAGAGACATCCACCCCTTGTAGCTGGCAAACATTCCTCGATCGAAGGCTAATTGTAGCAGTGGTCTCGTGGACCGTTAATCCTGTGGAAGGACTATCCATGCGAACAGAGCCGGGGAAGTTCCTGGCGCCCTTTCAGATCAAACAACCGTCTATCCCATTTCCCGAAGCTCCTGGATGTACGTGTACAAAAGTCGAAAGTCCAAGTGAAATCGGAGGGAATTACGATTTCGACGAAACTAACGAAACTGGGGAGAAATTCCATGAAAATAAAAATCTTAATAAATATTCCATGTAACCCGTGAGCGATTAATTTCAGTCGAGAGTGACCGTAGACAGGATGATTAATGGTAAATTGTAAGACGTCTTGGTTTTAAGGTGTCAGTAATTTTAGGGCACACCGGTGCATGATTACATGGACAAGTTGGATTCTGCAAAAAACTTATTTGCGAGGTGAATTCACGTCCAATAATTGAGAATAAATTGTAAGGTGTCATTAATTTTAGAGCACGACGAAGTATGATTGTATGGACCAGTTGGACACTGAAAAAAGTTATTTGCGAGGTGAATTCACGTTCAATAATTAAGAATAAATTGTGAGGTGACAACTTTTTAAGGCGTCATCGATTTCAGGGCACTACGAAGTCCGATTCCAGGTTAGAGTCGGACTCCAGGAAAGATATGTTTGCGAGGTGGATTCACGTCCGATCGAAGCGTAACGGGTCGTTGTCTTGGATGCGGGTACCTTGGTGGAACGAGGAGGAAGAGGGATGAAGAAGGCAGAGGGCTTTCCACGACACACCCCCTTAGCCAGCTGATTACGAGCACCTAGCCTCCTAGTGTTAATAAAAAAAAGGGGGAAACTCGCATCTGCCACATTCGGATTTCGAAGCTCGCTCGGTTCCCGCCTAAAATTTAAAAAACTCCTGAAACCTAATTCCAAGGAAGAGACAATACCCAACATCCAATATTATAACGTACCGCACCCCAAATATCACTCTAAAAATATTAAATTACTCTCCTCTCAACTAACACCGAGAACAACCAAATCCTCTCCCGAAACCCGTTTTGGCAGGGAAATTTAACATTCCTCAATATCGGAATGATTTTCCTGACGCATGGATTTAGAATTTTGAGGTTAGGATGAGCGAGCTCTCGGGCCGCCATATTTACGGTAGATATGATAAAGTGGCTATATTCCCGCCCATGGAGAATTCGTGGTTAATCGAGAATCAATAAAAGGTATATCTTGGGGAGAAATCCCGATTCCGGGAGACGTCCAATCCCGACTCCCGCGCATAAAATCGATCACTTCCTGGGGGTGAGCCGGGGTGATCGCGCACCCTCTCGACTAGTCGCGCTCTCATTGGCCGACTCTGGCCACTCCTGTAGGCGGGCCTAGGGGACTCGGTGGACGAAACGGGTTTCGCCGAGCTACCAACGTGCTCGCGTCTAACCTCGCCGCTCAGTCCCCGGCGCGACTTCGGCTCGCATGCTGCTCACGCGCATCCCTCCGCGCGCACGCACGCTCGACCCGTGAGTCCGCCGTGCGCGCACACACCCGAGTCAGCGCGTCCTAAATCGGCCGCGAGGCCTACCCAGAACTACCCTCGGCGGGTCACGTGACAACCACCATCGAAGTCAAGCGAGACCAAGGATCGAGCAAAGAAGCGACTCCAAGACACATAAAATCCCTCCCAGGGAAAAAATAACTTACCCTCCACTCCCCGATAATTCATTTCGGAGATTTTCGCGAGGATTCCCCCTATCGGGGAGGGTAATCTTCTTGAAAAGTGCGCGACTTTGGGAAGAGACTCGACCACCGCGCTAGTCAGTGAAGTGCGTCGATCCTTGGAGACGTTTATACGACTGTCAAGAATCTGGGGAGGAAACTTGGGATAATATCCGACGGAATCCGGCGTACCGGTCTCGAATTTTCGACCGAGACTCCTGGGGACGGCTTAAGGAGCAACGACTATGGTTGTGTTGTGAGTATTTCAGATAATTAGATAGGTTTATTGAAGGAGATTTCGCGCGGGACCGTTTGAATTTGAAATCCGTTGGGCGCGTCTTGACAGGATAGGAGGGGGAGGATGCGTCGCGCGTCCAGCATCGATTTCTCCCGCGGCGGGATGCGTTTCTATCCGTGGGCGTTATGAGGCTTTCCCATTGGTGCGTGGGCGTTATTCAAGATCTCCCATTGGGCGATTGGCAGAGTCGAGCCCCCCGCAAATCTCGCCGAGTTAAACGTGGTCCGAGTGCGTAATCGAGGCGGCACAAATGACGCTCCCGAAACCGGTCCCCAGGTTCCCCGAAGCGCTTCCGGATGCTTCCTGGGTGATCGAAATATGGAAAAATCGATGGAATTAATAATATTGATGAAAGACCTACGGAGAGATAAAGAAAATTAAGGAGCCCCAAGGTATCCGAGAATCATTTAAATTTCAGTTATTTAATTCCATGACAGCGATGACGGATTTCAATAATTAATATCGATCGCGGGAATTTGCGTAATTAGTGGCGATGGAACTCGATGATGATGTACGCGCGAGATGGGTCTCTCGAATATTAATGCAGAATTAATGGCGGATTTTTTTAATCGGTCGGAGGGCTAAATGGAAACATGGACGGGGATCGGTTTATCGGGATCGTGTAAAGTGAGTTCACGGATTCGAGAGGATCCTCGTAGATCACTGGGAGACGTCTCGAAGACGGTCGAAACTAATGCGTTCGTAAAACGATCCACGTTTATCTCGAATCTCGAAGCTGCGAGGCTTTCCGGGGCCCACGCAATTTCGAGAGAAATACGCGGCGGCTCTTGATCATTTCAAAATCCCGATTAAAGGGCGAATTTAATTGTCGAGAAATCGACTGCCGATTTCGAATAATCGCGATTAAAGGACGAATTTAATCATCGAAAAATCGAATAATCGCGATTAAAGGGCGAATTTAATCATCGAAAAATCGAATAATCGCGATTAAAGGGCGAATTTAATCATCGAGAAATCGAATAATCCCGATTAAAGGATGAATTTAATCATTGAGAAATTGATTAATCGCGATTAAAGGACGAATTTCATCATCGAGGAAATCGAATAAACGCGATTAAAGGAGAAAATTAATTATCGGAAAAATCGCCCCCTGATTTCGAATAAATGTGTCACTGTTATGTAGTGGATAAGAGATTGGATTTTTAATCGCGGTTGTCTACGTGGTGTTGACTCTTACATAGTTTTGTAGGATTGACATTTCCTGCAAGATCCTCTAGATCATGTGATCGAGTGGGACGCCGCGTGGGCGTGAGCGGCTCTAACGAAATGTTATTCATAATTTTTGCGAACTTGCACCTCCGTGACATGAGATGTTTCACTTGAAAAAATCATTTAAGGGGTATAGGGATGTAAATCATGGAGAATGCTCGCGCTGTCACGATCAGCTGATCGATGTACACGGAGGTCGTCGAAAATCCCCAAAGTCGACGACCTACGTCTACACCCAGGAGGCGAAGGGCGAAAAAGAGTAAAACGAAGAAATTACCATTGAAAAGTCATATATAAAAATGATAGAAGTGCAAATTATGTAGAACTCGCTCGCACCCTCACGATCAGCTGATCGATGTACACGGAGGTCGTCGAAAATCCCCAAAATCGACGACCCACGTCTACACCCAGGAGGCGAAGGGCATAAAGGATTAAAACGAAGAAATTACCCTTGAATGATGATATATAAAAACGACAAAAGGGGAACTTTTCGTGGAACTCGCTCGCACTCCCGCGATCAGCTGATCGGCGTACACGAGGGACGTCACCGGGCGTCGAAGAAGGCGACGCTTGTCCACGCCCAGGAGGCGAAGGACGTAAAGGGACGAAAGGGGAGGAAAGGGGCGAGGAGGTGAACGATTGCCCGGATCGGTGATAAAGTCGTCGCCTTTAGCACCGCGTAAGATGATACATCGGGCGGCGATCTCGGGCCCGAGATTGTAGGCACGCTCTACGGCCCTGTCCACCGTGCTCGTACACGGTCCGGCTTCGGGAACGGAACCGAGAGAGGAACACTCGCCAACCCGTTCAGATATTACGGTAGATACCAGCGACCTGGTGGCCACTAAATATCTCTTCTGGTCCTGCTTTTAAAAGTCCGCAAACTCGTGGCTCTCTCTAGCCGCGTCGGGATTCGGATCTCGCCGACCGATAGAGCCAACCAGTCCCGGACAAGTTAATTCCCCGGCAATGTTATTAGTTACCCTCGAGGATTTGTCTTCGAACGGTCCCTACCTTATCGATCGGCCCTTCGTTATCTGGACCCTTGGAATTAACTCCCCGAGAAAGTCATCGATTTACCCCCTGACGGATTTCTTCGTGCTTCGATTCCTGATCGATGCTTAATCGATGCCAGATCGATATTCCTCCTCGCGCAAGAATCTCCCTTTCTCTTTTTTCAATCATCGCCTCACACCTGCTCATAAGTGAGCCGATTTCGTTCTCATTCGTTACCGGTAATTCGAGTGACTTATTTGATAAATCATTATTAATCTTGTTTTTTTTTCGTGAATTTCCTCTGATAAAGCTGACGTTAAAATCCCGCGATTAATTTTTTTGTTATTTTTTTTTTCCCCCGGTCAATTACTACTTTTAATCGTCTTCGTGCATTTCCGCGGACGCTTTCGTTGGCGTCGGGACGGCATTTAAATGAAGGTAGAGGTGAAAGGAGGAATTTCTTTCTTTTTTTTTCTTAACTACGTGGGATCATCAGCGATAACGTAGTAATTAAATAATGATAAAATAATTAGGGAATTCTTGTAGGTGTGGTCGGAGGTGTCGAGGGTCGAGGAGGTCCGGAGAGTCGAGAGAGGATGCCGAGAGCCCGTCAAGGTGGACGAAGCTCCAGGATAGGGACCTCCGAGAGGAGGCGACGAGCTCGTAGGTGTTTCGGGGCCGTAAACGTCGAAGTTTACGCGCGACTCGATAAAACGCCAGGCGCGACGTGTAACGCGCGACGAGGACGCCTTCCCGTGGGACGTCTTCCCGTTCCCGGAGGAGCCGACCCGCGGGGAGGCCTTCTATATCGGGGAACCGACGAGGTGTAATTTGATTATCCGTCCCGGGCGCAAATTGCCTCGGTAACCTCTCTCGGGGAAGCAGGTTGGACTGAGTGGGCGGCGAGCCATTGCCTGGCGTTGCTCTTCCCCGTGGTCAATGACTCCACGTCGGGATCCCTGGATATTTATTGCGATCCTATTATATAGCGACGCGTCTCCACCCTATTTTCCGAGGATTCCTTCGAGGTCCTGTTGCGCGAAGGACCTTGGAATTCCCTTTCATCCGAATTTTCTGAGTCACCGTCCCCCGTGAAATTCCCATTGTTTTCTTTTTTAATGGAGAGAAGGCATGTCATTTTTGTAAAACAAACGTTGAAAAATGAAATTTCACGGGTGTCAGCGTCTTCTTCGTGGCCTTAGTGTTTACGTGGTCTTGGAGCGATTCGTGTAATATTTATGAAAATATTCTTTTTTTTTTAAATCTGGAGGACACGCGCTCCGAAATCCCGAAGGAATCCCATGGAATTCCCTGTCAGACCACCCACCACCTCCCATAAGTATGGCGCTAGGTGCTCGCACCGGTAAGACCCATAAATCCGGATTTTATCTCGATTGCGCACCGAGGCGCGAATGCGATCGCGCAATCCCGAATTTCGGCTCTCCTGATCCTCCCCGGGAAAGAGGGAGAGCCTCGAAATTGCGATTGTCCCTGAATTCGATTTTTTTTTATATTGCCAAATCAGAGACCAAGCAATTGTAATTACGCTAATTACCCTCGGAATTTCCATCGGGAGGCGGAATTTCCTAGTTTGGACCGCGAGTAACCGTAAGTCAGGATCGAGGGGGGTGATCTACGATCCTTGGTGATCCCTGGATCCCGGGATCGCCCCAGGAGGTCCAATCTCTCTCTTGCACGCTTCAACAACCTTCCATCCACCTTCCTGCCGTTTACGCTCGCCCACCGTGTGTCAATTAAATTTCGAAGAATAATTTGTGGACGTGCCCGTGGTAACGCGCGAGTACTCGCTGGTAAATAACGCGTATGTACGTCCATACGTTTTCTCACGTATGTAATGGAGTCGTCTCGACCCTTTCAAAAAGGGTTTATTAATGGTCGATTGGGAAATCATTGAAAGGAGATATTTAAAAAATGGCGGAACCCAACCAGCCATTAATCGCTACCAAAGGGTCGATAATTCGGCGGATTAATCGACGGTCGGGAGAAGGGGAGAAATTTCGACGTTTCGATTTTCTCGGGCAAATCTCGGAATTTCCCGGGGAAATTCGAGGAGAGGTAATGCGAGGAGTACCCGAAGAAATATCCCGCAAACGATGAATCCAATGGTGGCAGCGCGCTCATAAATTCCCGTGAACATGGAACGTGTATTTCTCATCTGGAAATAAGTCCTTACTTTGAAGCGAATTTATGGAGTACTTGGGATCGTGGACTTTACTTTTAGGGGGAACGTAATTAATAATTAATTTCATGGGTTTGCAGGAGTCGCGTGGGGTCGCCGACGATGTCAGCGACTGTCGCGGGCGCGCAACAGCAGCAACATCCCCATCAAGAGTGGGACATCAACGACTCGAATGTCCCCAGGGTGTGTATGGAAACTTTAGTTACCTATCAACCTTCTACCCAGACCAACCTTCGTCTAGGGAACTGCGGGGAAATCCCTTTTTACCTACGGCGACGTTTATTGCCGACTGCATGGCGGTTGTGGGGATGTCCAGGGATTTAGGAAGTGGCCGAAGTTATGGAAAATGTCGCCCCTCGGGGGTGGGAAAACCAAGATTTTGACAAAAGCTCAGGTACATGCGTAGAAGGGCCTGGCCTCGAGTGCATTCAGACCGTCTTAACGCCAGATTACGTTTCGATCCTAACCTAGGGCAACCCTAAATCGGATTACACCCCCTAGATAGGGTGGGTGGAATCGGCATTTTGTTACGTTTCTTTATTTCACAGTTTATTAATAAGAGGGGTAATCGGTGTATTTTATAACGTTTCGAATTTCATGGCCGATAAGGTGCATCTTGGAGAATTCATTCATCTCGTGGGTTTTTTCAGTCATGTGGATGGAATCGCGACATTTTGTGACGGTTTTTTACTTTACAGGTCGTCGAGTATGATCCTTGGTGCGAATGGGCGGACGGCCACGTGAGGAGAGTCTACGGTCCCGATTGCGAGGAGGCGAGGAGACACGCGTCCGGGTGGGCCATGAGGAACACCAACAACCATAACGTCAGCATCCTGAAGAAATCATGCCTGGGGGTGTTGGTATGCTCGATGAGCTGCGTCCTCCCCGGGGGAGGCAGGGTTCACCTTCGACCTGCTATCTGCGACAAAGTAATTAACTATATAATTAATCTAATCGCCATTTAATATCACTACACCCGTAAAAATGATTCCTGGTCCCTTGGCAAATTTAGAAATATTACTTTTCTATAAACAATTCCTTGATAATAATCATCGCTGTTGTCCTCGCCAGGCGAGAAAGAAGCAGCAAGGAAAGCCATGTCCGAATCGCCAGTGCACCGGGAGGCTGGAGATCCTGTCTTGTCGAGGCCACTGCGGATACCCCGTCACCCACTTTTGGCGACACACGGAACACGCGATATTTTTCCAAGCAAAGGGCCAACACGACCATCCACGACCCGAAGCAAAGTCCACCTCGGAGGCGAGAAGAAGCGTCGGAGCGGGGCGAAGGGTCCGAGGCCTGGCTGTCATCCTGAGGAGAGATGCCGCACTTAGCGATAAGGTATAGGATTTAAAAACGCTTATCTCTGGAATGGCCGCCATTCGGGGATCCGAAAGAAATCCTGTATCTAAGCCTGCCAGTAAAGTCATCGGCAGCGTTGCATAACGGGGAGACAGTTGTCCAATAAATAGGCACCAACGAGGGGCTCGGACTCTCACCTCGATACTTATGTAAATTCGCCTCTGAATTGAAAATCGAAGCCTTGGAAGTCCTCCAACTACGAGTGCGGATACCTGGAAAACGTGCCAAATTAAACGCTTGTGTTAATTTCCTCGGATGGATGAACTTTCTGAATCATTTTAATTTCCTTCATTTCCTTCATTTTCCAGATACTGTCCTTGAGAGGCACGAAGAGGCCGAGCGTGGAAGTCCTGGAGCAGCCGCAAAGGACGACGCAGCAGCCCATCCTCTCCGAGAAGGGTAAATCCTTCAGCGACTCTAAAGAAGATTCTAGGAGCTTATCCGTGGGAAATATGGGATTGAAAAAATAATTCCCTTTTCAGAGTACTCCTGCTCGTGTTCACCATTCGGCTGCGTCTGCGGACTCCAGACGAACGTCTCGTCCTACCAGCCGACACACCATCATCAGTCCACGTTCTACCAGCAGCCGGTGTCGAACGATTCATACTGGATCCAGGAGAACGTGTGCCACCAGGAGAACCCCTCAGGGTACAACATGACGGGCCAAGTCCCGCAGGAAGGGTCGTACCCTGAGTTTCAGTCCTTCTCGACCGGGGACCTCTTCCAACCTGAAGAGATCTTCCAGATGGAGCAACCCCTGCGCCCTGAATTCCCGTTGAAGGAGGAAGTAGCGCGTTCTCCGCCGACCCTGCTGGACCTGGGTAGCGGGACGATAAAGTACGAAGTGAAGCCTTGCTCCGACCAGGGGTACTGGAATCAGTTCCTCAGCGAGGACTCCAGCAGCAGCCATCCCAGTCTGCAACAGGACGAGCGACTTCAGTTTCCCGGATTCGAGTCCTCCGACAAGGACCTCAACAATTACCAGGCGAGGAGGGGATTGAACTCCTACCACGGGGAGAAGGATCCTAACCAGAACCACCATATGAATGACCATGTGAACTATGCCACATATCCTAGGTCGCAGGACCACAAGGACTACCAGCACCAGCCTCGGTACCATGTCAAGGAGGAGCAGGAACAACTCTACCCCGTGAAACACGAAGGTAAAGGACCCTTCGACGAACTGCAGCTTCCTCAACTGGCAAATCGTTTTCAAGTTGTATAATTTGACGCGATAGGCGGCATTTTGGCGTCGTCTTGATGAATACCATTTTCTTTTCCCCAGAATACTGGGTCCCGGACCAGGACGACCGGCTGCGTTTCCCGAATTTCGAGGCCATTACTAAGGACCCTGAAGACCCGCTGCAGGTGCAGCGTGCGGTGGAGTGTTTCCCCAGGTACGCCGAGCAGACGTTGCCGAACGAGAGAGCCTATCAGATGTACCACAAGCCCCAAAGGAACATCCTGACCGCAGATAGCCAGAACCTTGAAGAGGCTCTTCCTAGTCAGAGTCCCGCCGACGAGGTCGCTCCAGGATACGGCGGGTTCGAGGAGTATCGACAAATGGTGGAACCACCCGTGATCAAGCGATCCTCGAGCCCGTCCTCGCTGATGGCCCATCGGGTCCTGGACGAGCGATTGACGTACATTGGAGACGAGCGACGTGGACGACCTCTTCAGGACCGAGGGGAACCAACCTCGACCAACGGCGCGCCTACCCAGGGCAGTCCCGAGCCGTTTTTTTACGCTAATAACGAGAGGTGTCAGTACACTTGCGAGGCCCTGGATACGAGGGTGCCCCAGATGGGGCCGGCCCCAGGAAGTCAGGTCAATTACGAGGTCGGCGACCTGGAGGGGCCCTCCTTCATCGACTATACCCTGGTCGGCATGCTGTACAGCTCTGGCGAGGACGACCCGGCCTCGGCGCAATTACTCGCCAATTGCTCCCAGACCTACGTACCTCATCACTAGACAAGACATTTGTCCTCCTGTAATTCTGCGTTATAAATAAACCTAGCCCTAGGTGCACGCTCGCCGGAATAGGCGACTGTAAATAATTCGTCTCCTCGAGGAGGTCCGCTTTTCTCGAGATCACGCATCTCGTCCTATCTTTCGCGGGCCGTAGTTTAATCCACTTGCAGTCACCGATTGACTCGTAGATTTTAAAAC
This sequence comes from Orussus abietinus, assembly GCF_000612105.2. Taxonomy (NCBI): domain Eukaryota; kingdom Metazoa; phylum Arthropoda; class Insecta; order Hymenoptera; family Orussidae; genus Orussus; species Orussus abietinus. Next base: position 1,300,355 of record NW_019396002.1, read on the forward strand.
GGCGATGTAAACCTCTTCCGAGGGGCGGCTACCACGTAACCGCAAACGCGGACTAGAGAATAAACGACGACCAATTTACGATTACCAATTAGGCAGTTTCTTAATCGGAGATATTTTCACAAATTCTGGCTCGCGCTGACAAAAATCGAGAGAGTTCTACATACACTTGTTACCAGAGATGAGTTGGGAGATTGCTCACGGGCTGGGTGGCACGATCGCATCCTGTGCTGCCCTCTGGTTTCGTACGATAGCTTTCACCGTTTTTTTCCCCCAAGGGCGGCGCAACGAATTTCTGGTAGGGCATCGCGCATTCGCGATGGCGGTGCCATCTACAAGTCGCCGTTGGCGGCTCACGTACCCGTATGGTAATACCATGCAGCAGTTGACGGTGGATTTTAATCCTCGGGAGGATTTTTCGCAGTATTCGACTCTCACATATACTCGTCGAATGTGGCGCCGAACGCACACATACAAAACGTCTCGACCCGTAGCTTGGCGCTTGGCTTGTTGGAACGCGCGAAGTTTCTAGGAGCGATCGCACTCACACAGATTCGCTGCATGAGAGTTCCGTACGCGACACCGACGCGTGCCCCAAAGCCCCGCATCACGTCTATTTCGAGGCAACAATGTACTTAATAGTAGTAAATAAGTAGATAAAGTCAAATGGAGCGTCATGAGTGTTCTTCCCTTACCATCAAAAGCGAGCAGTGTTGGTAAGCGTAGGTAGGCCACCACCGTCAACTGCCGCATGGTATTACCATCACGAGTCGTGAGCCGCCAACGGTGACTGGTAGATGGTACCACCATCGCGAGTGGTCGAGCTCCTATCAGAAATTCGTTGCGCCGCCCTTGGGGGCAAAAACGGTGAAAGCTAACGTACGAAACCAGTGGGCAGCACAGGATGCAATCGCACGATCCTGCCCGTGAGCAATCTCCCAACTCATCACTGACGTAACTGACGTTTCACGTGGACGAAATTCACTTTACCTGAATGAATTATTTATTGTCTATCGAAGCAGCCAATGATTGTCAATTCACCTTGGCATCTTTATCAGGGTAGATCTGGTTGAAATTTGCACTTCATTAATAACCGCTCCAAGGAGTATTATTTAAAGTCCTGTACACTTTACGTATAGAGACTGTGCGACTTATACCCAACTCATATTTGTTTGGCGCGAAACTCTGCCGAGTGTTTTCAGGGACACAAATAAGCAAGGTAGACAGACACCTCGATTGGACTCTTTATTTCGCAACAGATATTCCTGACGATCACAAATCCATAACTCGTTATGCAGAGATACAGGCGTATTTGTAGCGGTGTGTTCTCTCTCTCTCTCCTCCTCCCTTTCCTTGCATCTGTCCCTCTCTCGGTCGCCAGATCGCGAGACGTCTCCGAATGGGGCAAAGTAAAGGGCTGAAAAGATCGGCCCAAAGACGCGTCCCGGATCCCGTATTTTCTCCTCTTCCCGCGGGATCTCGGGCCTCTCTTCGGCCCTCCTCTCTTCCCTCCTTAGCCTCGAATCGCGACGCGGAACCTAACCTAACCCCTACGCGGAAAGACGGAATTTCGTCATCTTCGACAGATCTCGCCCTTAATCTAGGAAAAGAAAATAAAACTCCCGGTGTTCCTTATCGAGGCTTCGTCGCTATCGAGGAGATCGCTAAATCGAAATCGAGATTTGCTCTCTCTCTCTCTCTCTCTCTCCCCTGGAGACCCGAGGACCGACCCTCTTCGTCCGAGGATACAGGATAAATACAAGATGCGGAGGAAATTCCAAATTAAAAAATATAATTCTAATTATTATCCGCGTCGCACCGTGCAGGATCGTGGAAAACCATGAAATGAAAAACGCGGAGACTTCGACTTCACTTTTTAATTTTCTCCCTCGGTCGAGTGCACCTCGGAAAGTCGCTCTTCAGGGCTTCTTCGGGTCCCTTTTTTCCTCCCCTTGAAAGGTGGAAACATGTAATATCTTTATATCTTTTTATTTCTTTAGGAAACTCCTCTCCGAGGGCAACGGCCTACCGCGTTTATCTATTTGTTTATAATTATCTCCCTCGGCCAGCGCACTCGGAAAATCGCTCTTCAGGGCTACTTCGGGTCCCTTTTTTCCTCCTCTTGAAGGGTGGAAACATGGTAATATCTTTATATCTTTTTATTTCTTTAGGAAGCTCCTCTCCGAGGGCAACGGCCTACCGCGTTTATCTATTTGTTTATAATTATCTCCCTCGGCCAGCGCGCTCGGAAAATCGCTCTTCAGGGCTTCTTCGGCTCCCTTATTTTCCCTCCTTTTGAAGGGTGGAAACATGGTAATATCTTTATATCTATTTATTTCTTTAGGAAGCTCCTCTCCGAGTGCAATGGCCTACCGCGTTTGTCTATTAGTTTTTAATTATTTCCCTCGGCCAGCGCGCTCGGAAAATCGCTCTTGAGGGCTTCTTCGGCTCCCTTTTTTCCCTCCTTTTGAAGGGTGGAAACATGGTAATATCTTTATATCTATTTATTTCTTTAGAAAGCTCCTCTCCGAGTGCAATGGCTGACCGGGGTGTCCCTCTTTCTTTTTACTCTAGCGCATAATATTCTGTATATTCAATTCAGGGACGAAGCCGCGCCTTCCTGTGTGTGCGTACATCTTAATGACGTATCTCGTGACTGCTTTAATGTATTAATATTCCTACTTAGGCTACTCCTTCGTGCTAGACGGATGTACAAATTCGTGCTATTCGGAACTCCCGTGCAGCGCGACTTCGCGTTCCCTGTATACATATATTTTTTCTTCCCTCTCTCGCCCCTCAAACTCGAAAAAAATCAAAATCCCCGCGATTTCGGGCAATTTCCAAAAAAGACCCCCGGGCGCTTTATTATTCATCCTAACGTTAAAAATCATGCACCGGATTACCCGCACGTCTCGACATTCCCTGAAGTAATCGGATGCACTTCCAAGCCCCTTTATGCACGTCGCAAGTGCGCTCGGTACACATTATGCAGTTGCTCGTTAAATTTCGCTATAAATATCGTGAGTCTTACTATCTAGCATAGTGGGTGAGATCGAGGGATAAGAAGTGCATCCCTAATTGTCCCAGGTAACGTGCGGCAATCCTTGTAATTACATGCTCCCATTCATACCGTGCACTTGTCCTGCACTTGCGTGCACTTATGTGCCACCTAGAGATCCTGCACGGTGTCCGGCCACATTCTAGGCTCACAGTTATCGGTATTTATACAGAAATAGGTCCCTAGGTTCGGCTAAATTTCCATTTCCACGGTGCTGTGCATCAATCGAAAGTCGCTTCATCGATCGTCGACGCCGCTGGCCGATTTTTGCCCAGCCGGACCTCTTCGTCTCCTTTGACTTCCCATTTTCGCATATATCGATTAATCCGCGAAATCGGGAAATCGATATTTAACGATACCCCATATATCAGGCACGATCGCTTCCACGTGTATACATGGGAATACATAAAGTGTGTGTGTGTGCTTGGTCGCCGAAATACCCGCAAAAAGAAAAGCAAAGAAATCGAAAATCGACACAGATAGGTTTTATCATTCGCGATCGCGGTCGATCGAGGACATTTAAAAATTTTTTTTTCTTCACAGCGCTATCACATTTATCTCGCTCGTCGATTTTACGATTTTTGCTTTTCCCTCTTCCAAAGAACGTGCGAATTAATTTATGGAAACTCCACCGGAGTCCGGCCGGGCCTTGCCGAAGTGTTCGTGGCCACCATATAAAGAACGACTTCGGGCAATCGTAGCGGGGAGTATCGATCGCCGATCGATCGGATGAAGACTCGAAAAATCGTGGCGATCGATAAGTCTTAGCCTAGAGGGGAGTAGGGAAGAATAAAGAGATAAGGGTATATCCTTTAAAGGGGACGATTAGGGGGTGGAAATGAATTAAGTAATTGATCTTCAGGGCGTCAGAGGGCGGAAAAGGCCGGTCCCTGTTTCTCCAAATTTCCAGGATCAAGGATCCTCTCTTTTACGGGGAGAAAGTTGATTTTACTTAATGTGATCCTGCCGATATCCTTGACGATTGATTCGGAAAACCGAGTTTTCGGGGCTCTATGGTCTAGAACGAGGCTCTGGAGGTCTACGGGTCTAAGAATTATTTACTGGGGTCCTGGGGGGGGGGGGAGCAAGGACCTCCTCGGGACGAAGGACCCTCGCCACCCAGGATATATCAAGGATATGGACGACGAAGACGTTCTCGACAGCGATTCTATACACCGAGTGCGCCGATTTCTAGACTTGTGCGATCCTCGCTTTAATTTCAGATCCTTGGAAAACACTCGAAAATCATGTCCTGATACTTTAGAAATTTGTATGGATTTTTTTTTGCAAGAGATAGAGAGAGAGGAAGCGACGTCGAACGCGAGAGAGTCCTCCTCGTTTCCGCTGGAGACTGTAAAACGCCCAAAAATTCGTCGAAAGGCTAAAATCCGTAAAAAAATATGCGCATGTCGAGATACCCGGGGAATTTTCGATAACTAGACACTTTTTTCTCCTTCTTTTTTTTTTTTCTTCCGTCCGACATGCAAGATTATCCTCAGAAAGCGGACGGAGGACCTCGTCGCTCGACTTCCTTCCTCCTCTATTTTATTTCCTAGTTTTTCATTTCAGGACTTCGATTTAAATTCCCGAATGACTCTAAGGACGCGTTTGGAACATTGTCCAGGAATCGACGCATGGCCGTGCCGGGAATTTGACGGCTGCCGAATAACGCTCCTCGACGTTCTGGGAAACAGATCACACGGAGACTCCAATAAGGGCTCTACACTAATCACAGCTAATCGTACGAGATACTAAGCGAGCACGTGGCTCGCTGAAATGAGAATAATTAATGATAATTAAGAATTAATAATAGTAGAGTAGCTTAATCATAGTAATACCGTAGAAGGCCCTCGAGGTTGACACGAGGGCGTTCAGGAGTCGTACTAAAAAATCCTATCGGGAATCCCTCAGTGGAAGACGAGCCGGGAATTATTTTCCTCCCTCGAATCCCTCCGAAAAATCTAAACAAATAGGGAAAAAAAAAACGGTCTTTCAAAGAGCCATTTTCCGGGGATAATTCGAGAAAAGAGGTCTCGGCTCGCCGATTCTCGACCGTGTATGGTCACCGATCGCAGTGTATAAAAAGAAATCTTTACAATTAAATCCTACGTACCGAGCGCGCGCGCACGCGTCCGGCGAATTCAATTAATATGGACCGAAGGACCAGCTCGAAGGAGGCGAGAATTTTTCCACATACGCGAGAGCGTCTTCTCGTGCCGTGGGATATTTTTCCAGGGGTCGATCGAGCTCTTCGATCGGGAATAAAAAAAATTCATCGATTCGGGGCGACCGCGCGTGCGCGCGCCACGCAAAGGTCGCAACGCCCGGTGTCGCCGTATAAATAATTAACAGCGAGAAATCGCAAAAGCAGCAACAATGGCCGCTCCACCGCTTCCTGACTTTCGCAATTACGGTCGACGCCAGGTCGCGTCTCTTCGTCTTCTTCCGTTAATCTTACGTTTTTTCATTTTTTTTTTTTCGGTTCTCTTTCTTTCCAATTTTTGCATATAAAATCACAAAGCAGTCCCGTTGAGACTTCGCGAAGGATCCATCGTCAGGAAACGAGGAGATATATATATATATATAATAAATTTTGCGTCGTCCTCGCAGCTTCTTGAGATGTTCTCGACGATCGATGGAGGGATCGAAACCCGATCGCAAATCGATCGTTAATCGCTTGATCCGAGGCGAGGATCTAAATCGGCAATGACCGCCTCCGATTGGACCCTAGAGAAGGATCAAGCCTGCGAAATTATAATTCGCTCTCTTTCGCTGCGAGGACCGGAATTATAATAATTTCATCGCAAACCGACCACCTCAACGGGGACTAAGTCATTCGTCTGCGCTTTACACATCGCTAAAAAAAAAAAAAAAGGAAAAGAAATCCTCTCGCGTCAGAACATGAAAGACAAACTCGTCGAATTGGCGCTGTCGAGAGATCAGTCGAAGAGAAGAAACGACTCAAGCGGTGCTCTCGAAATACACGTATACGTATATACAAAAAATGAGCGTGAAGGGACGCTCTCTCGGTCCAGATTTTTGCGATTTTCCAAATAAATGCCTCCATTATGAAATTCCCTAGTTTCAACAAAATACATTTTTTAAACCGTAAAAAATTGAAGGTTCATCTTATTTACAGTTTCTTTTTTTTTTTTTTACAGACTTTTCCGCGGCCTAAAGTCTCCGCTCTAGAGGAGACTTATTTTTCTTTTTCTCTTGGCATCTTGTAAATATGTCTTTATCGTGCCGAAATCTCGATCAGACTACCTAAAGACGTTTTGTGATTTTCCAAAAAAAAAATGCCCCCGTCATGAAACTCGGTAGTTTCGGATAATACATGTTTTAAACTGAAAAAACCGAACCTTCACCCTATTTATAGCTTTTTAAACGTACTTTGCGCTCTACAGGAGACTTGTTTTTTTTCCTCTGTTTTCTTCCTTCGTTTCTTGTAAATATCGTTTCGTTATGTCGAAATCTGGACCGATCGAGGCGCTCCCTTGCGCGAAAGTATTAAAGTAATTTCCTAGCTGCTCGTCGAAGCTCCCCATTGATTATCTCCCATCGATTGCACGGCGGAGCCTCGCTTTTACAAAAGATCACCTTAAAGGTCTATGGTACCATTACGAATACATCTCGTACGCGAGAATATTGCACACTTCAACGTGTAGGTGTGTGTGTGTGTGTGTGTGATGGTCCCAGTATATACATACGCGCATATATACCGGTGTAGATGTGTGTCGTGTACGCGGTATACTTTTCATGAGACGCTTTTTTTTTCCACTTTTCTCTCGTTTTCCTCGGGTACTTGCCTAAACGTAAATCTACTTTCAGAGGAGACCGGACTCTCCAACGAGCCGAGCCTTCAATCTCGAAAAAGTCACAATTTCATCGGCTAGACGAACAAAGGGAAAGTCGCCAAAAACGCCGATTTTCCCCTTTTCGATGATGATCCAAGCTCGACTCGCCATCGAACCCGCTCATATCGCAGCATACAATTTCATTCTGCAAAAAACTTACGACTAAACTCTTGCTCTAGGTGGTGCATAAAAGCAGCGCGAAGAAGCCGACGAAGAAGAGCCGAAGGAACGTCCTCTTCAAGGTCTTCCTCGTCAACTTCCGGCGAGAAAACGGATGATGGGCCTTACAAAGGGATGGGAACTTCTAAAGCCTTTCGACTCTAAGGAAAGAAAGGAAAAAACAAACGATAGAGAAGAAGAAGAAGAAGAGGAGGAAAGGACAGAGAGGAAAGATCGAAGTGTTCGCGTTTACAGAGCAGAGAAGAGAGAGAAACGCGAATTGGAGAATCTAGAGGGGGGGAAGGAGGATAATGGAAATCTCGCGATACAGTCACAGCTATCCACAGCAATTCGGCAATTATGTTTCACTCGTTTAAAAATTATTTATATCACAATTAAACGCCTCGCACGCGGTTGGCCTCGGCCATGGCGTCACAACCGGGTGTTCCTCGTGTACTCGTTACACTAACCGCAAGATATTTCAGCGCACAGTACGCCTTCGTTATAACGTAGCTATACGCTCATTCTGGAGTAAGGACATTTCCTTTTATATATCTTTCACGTTGCATAACGTAGGTCACCGAAACGATGCTCACAGAAGACGATTTATGACGTCCGGGCGCGGGTTAAAATCGGCAGAACTCGCGTCAGTTTCATCTCGAGCCCGAAAAACGCGAGAAAAGTACCGATCTCCACTTAAGAATCGACTTTTGATTTAGAATTTTACATTACACCTTAGCCTTGGATCTTAACCTTTGAAATAATAATCCACCCTCGAAATAGACAAGATATTGCTGATAAGCGAAATGAAAGCAATCGCTTGTACCTTTCAACATCGACGAGACGTTCGGAAAGGACAAATTCCGCTCTTTAACTCTACTTAAAGAAAAAAAATCACATTCCCCTCAAAGTCGGTCTCGCTTAGAAGCGCTTTACGGAAATCAAGATTCATTCGAGCGGTCTTGGGTGTAATTTCAATCATACTCTAGTTACATCGACCGATTACAGTACGCTACCACGAGGTGCTCTCCACTACCGGTTGGATGGTAAATAATTCTCGCTTTCCGGGGAACTTGCAAACTCCAATTCGATTAAACAGGTCCCTCGAGTGGCCTAGAAGTGTGAGCTAGCGGTACTCTACAATTAGACCGTTTATATCCGTCTAATGTATGCAAGTACTTGGACATTGACGCACCTCCGACAACGATCGGACTGACCAGCGTGCTCTTGTTGCGACGATAAAAAAAAATAGTAAATCAGAGAAATATCGGGTCTGAAGTAACCGGTGATCGATTGTCAATCGACGATCAATCGCACGCAGTGTAATTTAACGTTTACTCGCGGTACAATTTAACGTTTAATCGCGGTATAATTTAATATTCAATCGTGGCATGATAGAATGACTCCACTCCAAGTGGCAAAGAATCGGAGCTTGTGAGTTGGGTCCACAGAATTCGACATTAAAAAAAAAAAAAAAAGAAAATGTTCTCTACATCCCCTATATAATTGCTCGCGTTATAACGGGATTGTACTGTACTCTTAAAGTTAAGAACAAAATAATGAAGAATGACCACCAATCGAGGTTCTCGCGAATTTCCGCCTCTACGTGTCCCTTCGACGTTTCCTCTCCTGATCAGTCTTCAAGGTGCTTCTCGAGGTGTTCTTCGCGTAACCGATAGTCGGCGCGATTTCCAAAATACCGTGAGACCGGATCAGAAGAGTGAACGAAGACTTCTCTTCCCCTCCCTCGCCTTGTCGAGGCTCTCCAGCGTCTTCTTCAGGGCTTCTTACAGGGCGAGGGACGAGCTGCCTCCTCCAGGCGCGAGTTCCTGAAGAGGGTCCTTCTCCAGGGACGAGGTTTCCTCCTTGATCGATTTCTCGAATTACTGCTCGATGCTCCTGCAAACCGCTTCGATGTGGTCCAGGTTTCCAGTCACCGGCTTCAACCGAACCCTGAAGAACTTCGTACCTTGCGGCACTTTGTACCGATTTCCAGACTGCGGAGAAAATTGAAGAACGATCGTTAACCACTTTTCCGATATACAGGGTGTCACAGAAAATAGTGGAGAACTCGCTTCTGGAACATTTCCAGTGTTTACCCAACCCTCGAAAATGGGGTGAAAAAAATCCTGCGCTATTGTTCTCCTCAATGTTATAGATGAACCATGAAATTAGTCCTATTTAACGTAATTAATCATTCAATTAATTATTACAGATAAACCATGAACTGTATGTGAAAAAAAAAATGTTTTCTTTCTACCATATAGAAGTATAAACCGCGTCTACCGTTTTCTGAACACCCTGAGGAATATACGGACACCCAACAACACCCACCTTCTTGGCATGGCAGTACTCCTTACTGACAACCTCGCCGATGGTGGCGAGGCGTACTGGAGGCCCGCCCGGGACGGCCTGGAGTTCCAGCATCGGCATGGCCTCCGGGTTCATGAAGTAGAGGGTGATGGTGTCCAGCAAAATGGTGTAATTCTCGTGTAGGGCGTCCCAGTAGACCGAGACGATGTCCCCAGGATTGCAGCGAGTGAAGTTGACGCGACCGAAGCTGAAGAGATAATCGGGCAGGTTGGCGAGCCTGTTCCTGACCATCGCCTTGACCAAAATCGGCGACATGAAAAAGTGGCTCCTAGCAGATGCCGGGTCCTCCCCTCGGGCTAATTCCGAGCCAATCGCGGGTTCCTTGCTGACGGAAGGCTCGAAGATGACCGAGACGGAGGCGCTCATCTCCTTATCGCGACCCTCGGTGGCGGAAGTCGGGGTTCCATCCGCGACCAAGTCCCTTCTGGACCTCTCCTTCACGAGCTCGATCTCCAGGCGCACCTTGTCGTCCTCCAGGGCCATGACCTTGGCCTCGGCGGTCTCCTGGGCTTCTCGGATGCTCTTCAGCTCGGCATTCAGCCTCTTATTATCAGCTTCCAGGGCCTCGAGCTTCCTCGAGAGACAAGCCGGGTCACCAGCGGCCTCCAGGCGCACTTTCTTCGATTCCGAGACCTCGGCCTCGTCGCTGTTGCTGTGCATCTCCAGCTCTGCCTGGTCCTTCTCTGCCCCCAGGCCCTTCAGGGTCTCCTCCAATCCAGGACCAGCTTGGCTCGCCTTTTGTCGCTTCTCGCTCAACACTTGTCGGAGTCTCCCTCTTTCCGCCTCCAATTCTCGGATGCGGCTCTCCCTTTGTTCCAGGATCTTCCACTCGGCCGCCATCTTGGACTCCAGCCGCAGCTTGTCCGCCTCCAGGGACTTGATCTAGAAGTGAAACACGGTTTTAAAAATAACACCCGGATAGAGACCAGAATTCCGGTTACTCTGACTGGGTTGGATCGTTAAATATGCCCTTACCGTATCTCTGGATAAATCTTTTAGCCAGGTGCACGTGGTTGCGTTAACCGGAACGCTTTTTGATTGCAGGGTCTTAGCTAGATACGTTATTTCCTGGAGGTCCTCAACCCGTGACTCTAACTGACTGCGTACCTTTTTCCCTAGACTCTGTTTCATCAAGCTCTCGGACTCCGTGAGCCGTCTGATGGTATCCCTGTATTTCTCGCACTCCTCCGTCAGAGTAGTCACCCTCAATTCCTGGAGATCCATGCGATCTTTCTCCTCGGCGGCGCTCATCACCGCCTGGTTCAAGATGGCTTGCCTCTCGGCGTCGTTTCTCTCCCTAGCGATTTTCAGCTCGTGATCCAACTTGGCGGCGCATTTGCTCCTTTCCTTCTCGATCGCCGCCACGATGGCTTGCGACTTCTCGGTGTTCATGTCCTCCTTTAACTGCGCGATAATGGCCTCGTGGTTCGCCCGTTCGATGACGTCAGATCGCTGAAACCAGAGTAGACAAAAATCAGGATCTCTTGTACAGGATAAAAATGAAAAACTCGTGATTTCCTGTATAGCGTAAAAATAGAAAAAATCATGATAAATCATAAGCTCGTTTGATTTGAGTACCAAGCGCTTTACCTCCATCTTATCCATGCTAGCCTCGTTAAAGCTCTTCTCCATGAGCTTGAATCTGCTGAGGATGGTCGGCACCTCGAGCTTATAATCTATCAACAGCTTGTCGGTGGCTTCCTTGACCATCTTCTCCTGGTCCGCCCGCGCAGCAACCAGGCTGGCCTCAAGTTCCTGGACCTTTTCCGACCGGCGAAAGAGCGACTCCTTAAGCTTGAAGACCTCCACGATGTGTGCCTCGTTGGCCTCCTTGATGGCGTTGATCTTGTCCTCCTTGGCTTGCTCCAGGGCGACGTTCAGCGACCCCAGACAGGACTGCAGTTTCTGCACCTCCGCCTGCTCGGCCTCCAAATTCTGTCTGATAGTGCCCACCATTCTCTGATGCTCCGACAACTCCGTGTCCTTCTCCAGGATGGTCTGCTTCATGGTCCTGATCTGAAGGCACCACATGTCGGTATGTAAATTGCGATTTGTCGGTAGAAAAAAAAAAAAAGAAAGATATATCCAAGACCATGATAAGGTCTTAGACCGTGATCCTCACCTCCTCCTCGCGGCTTCGAATGGTCTCCTCCAGGTCTTCCAGTTCCCGCTCGTGGTCGATGATGAAGTCTTGCTTGAACTTCCGGAAAGCCCACATGCACTCCTCCGATTGTATATCCAGAGCTCTTCGGATCTTCTCTACCATCTCGTTGAAGTTCTTCCTTTCCAGGTTGGTACTTTCCCTGATGGCAGCGAGCTCCTCCCGAAGAGCCGGCAGAGTTTCGCAAGCCACGGCCTTAGTCGTCCTCAGGAGACCCTGAAGACGCTCCACTTCCCCACGGGTGTTGCCGAGATTCTCCTAAAACGTCAAACGTCAAAATCTGTCCCCCACCTGATGTCGCTCTCCTCTTCGGAGGGTTTGCGCATTGTCGCAACGTACATTCACGACATTACACTTCGGTACTTTACAAAATCCACGCATCTCCGTTCTGAAGGAATAAAGAGTCGATTTAAAAGATAAATAAATAAATACTCATCGCGTCGTAAATTCCCGAGTTTATCATACAGATTGATTATTACTTTACTTTAAATGGGTGTACCGAAACGATTCAAACTTTACAATATATACATGAAGGGTATAAAGGTACTGAAGCTCACAAGTTTCGATTATTTTTTTTTCTCTAATTTGTTTATAGATATTTAAACAATTTATTTTTTTAATTAAAAAATGAAATTTCACTGGTGTCAGGGCCTACCTTATGGCCTCTATATTCACGTTGTAAAGCTTGAAACCCTCCGTTAAGTTACTCGATAAGGAATACGTATCGTGCAACATGTGACATGAAAAAAAGTTATGTTAAATATTAAATTGATTATAACGGGTAGAGTTGAGTAGATAAGACGTGGACTCGAGTTAATATAGACCTCGACTTATCGGCTCCCAAGGGGATGAGAGGCATATGTCATTCGTTATCAAGTTAATTACATCGATATTCATTCGACAACGGTTAGGATGTAAACGAGCCGAGCGATGTCAAGAAAATGTGGATATTGTCGTGGGAGAGATTAAGGGGAGAGGGACTTGGGATATCGGGTGCGACGGCAGCTATCCTGAAAAGAAAATTTCCGGGATGTAAATAAGGCACAGCAGGAACCGACCACCGGGGCCCCGAAAGGGTTAACAAGCAGTAAAAGTTAATTAAACACCGAGATATCGTTATTTACTACGGACTGCATACTCACGTGCCAACCTACTTCAACAAACGATAAGGCGTAATGCAAAATACCTAAAAGAAAGATATTAAAAAAAAAAGTAAAAGAAAGAACGAGCATAAGAACACCTTCAAGCTCTTCAAGTACAGCGAGTAAGCTGAAGGATCGACCCGTCGAGTGGTGTGCAAGAAAAGAAAAAAAATAGAAAAAATTGCAACATAAAATCAACAATTCCTGTACACTTAAAGTCGTCATTAACATAGTAAAAGGTGTAATCGGAACGATTTTTCGTGCATACCACTCCTCGTTAAAAAACAAACTGGTGAGGATAAACGATATTGAGGAATTATGAGGAACAAGAACCTGAAACAAAGAGATGAAGATTAGTAGGAAGACGGAAGACGTACAAATTCTGTGCGAAAAAAGGAAAAGGTAAGAAACCGGAGAAGCGGATCCGTTAAAGGAATCTGAAATAGTTGGAAATGCAAGAGAAAAGGAAAAAAAAAAAGAGGAACCAGTGCAGCTAGCAAGAGTACGAAAAATAATTATTAGAGAAAAGTTGCCGGAGAGGGTGGGATGATACTTAAATTATATACAAGTTCGCCTCTGGATTTAAATGCACTAGTTGCACCTTGAAGTATCTCAATTCTAACTTCAAGTACAACACGGTGACAGCTGATTAACCATTTAAACCGAGGAGGAAATTCAGCGTAATAAATGTAACTAATCCTGAAGACCAATACGAACGTATTGTCTGAATCTTAGCGATAAAATATACGAAGCGAGCAGAGGGAGACAACGGAAGAGCGAGAGGTCCTAGGACTACATTGATCGCTGACGTAGTCGTCCAGTACCTGAAGAAGAGAAAAGATAGCCTGGTGTTGCGAGTCCTCAGGGTGCTCGCTGAGGCTGCTGGGCAGAGACTCGTCCATGTAAAACTCGGTGCCTACGAAGTCGGCAGCATTGGAGACCCCCGGGCTGCTACCGGGGCTACCGGAAGCGCGTCCCTGGCGAAGCTGCTCGCCGTCGCACACGGGTCGAGTCGTGGAAACTGGGTCCGGGTTTCGGTTGGGAGGAAACGTAGAGGAGGGTGTCGGGTTCTGGCGGGTTCGCGAGCGGTCGTTAGCCCTGGAGGAGGCCTCCGGGTTCTCGGCGCACTCGGCCAGCGGGCTCAGCTGCGTAGGGCGCTCCCCGGAGAGGCTGGGGAAATGGAAGGAGCCGGGCTCGCTCGACGACGAGGAACGATTCAGACAAGGGTCGGCGATTTTCGAGCTGATCGGCGAGGCGTTAGTCGAGGTGGATGAGGAGGGAGACGATGATCGACCAACCTCCAAAGGCTTCTGGCGACGCTGCTTCCCGCTCTCGTAGGAGGTCAGCTTCGAGTCCGCCGTGGCCTGGCTGATCTTCTCGAACTCCTCGGTGTCGGTCTCCGACTCGAAGCCGCCGCTGGGGGAAAAAAAAAAGGAAAACAAGGATTAGATGCCTTCCTCGGCCCGAAACCGCTACTCCACGTAATATACATTCAAAGGACATGAGTTTACCGGTCCCCAAGTGTCGGCGGGCCCTCTCGTTCCTGGTCCTTGGCGGCCTCGTCGGTGTTCTTGTCCTTCTTGTCCTCGCTTCCGTCCTCGGTGAGACTCTTCGACAGGAAGAACCGGGTGATGCCGTCCAGGTCTGGCGCCGACAGCGCCAGCGCGAGGTCCGGGATCTGCTCTTTGAGGGAGTTCATGTCTTCCACCGTGAGCTGGGTAAAGATCAAGTTGAAATTCAGATACAAGGCAAACTCAGAATTAAATACAACAGGTGGAAGTAGATCCGATCGACCAACCTTAGGCAAGTCGGCGTCGAAGACGGACGGAGCTTGGGTGGCGAATGGCGGAGGAGTGTCCTCAAGGCCCGGGAACAGGGTGTTCAGGAAGTGGCCCTCGAACTTGTTCTGGAACTCGCGTCTCCTGGCCAGCTCGTCGCTGTGCACGGTCAGGAGCTGGCAGGCGAGATTGCTAGCCCAGACCAGGAACGCCTGGGAGAAGATCCTCCGTCTGACGACCTCGGCGACCGCGTTCATGTACATTTGCGGAGCTAGGTGTATCTGTTGAAGGACTTCGAGGTGTCGCCTGAGGCGCTTCAGGCTCTCGTGGTACATGACCAGCTTTCCGTCGACCTCCATCATCTTGTTCTCCACGTACGTGATCCACTTCAGCCTGTGGTAGATGTTCACCGAGAGCTCCTCCTTGGCCTTGGTGCACCTGCGCCTGATGTCGCGCAGCTGGTTGTGGTTCTGCAGCATGACGAGAAGCTGACGACGGTGGGACATGCAGAGATCCGGCAGAACGCTCGCGTCTCCCAGATTATTCGCGCGGTTCTGGTTCTGCAGGAACCCCTGGGCGAGCTCGCCTTGCTCCTGGACCAGCTTCTTTGTCTGCGCCATCAGTTGCTCCAGGGCGAAAAGGCGCTCCCCCAGGCCCTTGATCTCTTTCATGTCCTGCTTGTTCGCCGCCTCGACCGCCGCGTTCACCTCCGTCTTCAGGGCCTCCATGACGCGCTCGTCGAACTGCTCCAGACCCCTGGAACACTGCTCCGCGACCTGCTCCAAACTGCTCTGGTTGTCCTTGGCGGAGATCCACTTCAGCAAGCTGAGCACCTTGTCGCTGCTAGGGCTCTCCTCCTCCGAGGGCATCTCTTCAAGGCTGAGGAATCCCTCGGCCTGGGCTCGCAAAGCGGGCAGAATGGGGATCTTCGACAGGGTGCCCAGATCGTTGCTGAAGCTGCAAGAGTATTCCAATTACATTAACCTCTATCTCGCTCTTTCACCTACACTCCTCCATGTTGACGAGTAAAAAAAAATGTCCATGTTGACGAGTAATCAAAAATCCCCAAAAAATCAATTTTTCCCCATTACATGCGGGGCTGATGAAAAACGTAATTTCTTTACATGATCAAAAATCATTGGTTTAAACAAAATATATGTACGGTCTTTGGAATTATTTTAAGACCCACTTGTCGAGGAGCTCCATGTGCTGCTGCCTCTCGGCGAGGTAGAGGGAGAAACTCTGGTGGAGGAGATCGGCCCTCGACTGGAACATCTGGGTGATGTCTTCGAGGTTGGCGACCACCGCCGCCCATCCTTGCTGCTGGAGATGCTGATCGTGGACCAATCTCTCGCAGATCCTGGTCTGCTCCCTCGCCAAGCCGCAGCACTGCTGAGCAAGCTGAGCCCTTGCGACCAGGGTGTGGTAGGTCGCGGGCATCGCCAGCGACGCGTCGATCTGACTCTGAAGGTCGACATCTGCAAACGTCAAAGCGAAATTAAACCTACAGCATTTTCCGATCATGGCCCAAGCCCTTATACAAAAATATACATTCCCATATCCAACAAGAAGTACACATAATAAAATAAGAATATATTTACACGTCGCAACGCGCCAATATATACCATGATTACCTAAAAATTGTAAATAAAATCAGGGTTTAACCAGTACCGAAAAACCTAGCTCCACACAGTACATCGCAAAATACACGTAATAAGTCTGTAATAAAATGTGACAGCCTCAAGAAGAAGGAAGGAACAATTAAATAAAATAAAACACGAATCCAAAGAAGCGAACAACGCATACGATCCAACTTAAAATAAAAAAGGTCCACGTAAAATCTGGAGTTACGCAAACGTCCCTCCCACCAGGAGCCACCCACGTGGCCGCCGAAAGGTCAGTCGGGCGGACGAAGAGAAAAACAATTCGCGAAAGTTTACAAACAAGGGATTATATATAAAAAAAAAACGCATCCTTGGCCGGAGGCGTTGGCTCCGCTCCTTGGTCGGGGGTCAAGGCCATCGACCGAAGACGCAGAACAAGTGAACAAATGAACAAGTGCATCCGAAATCCGGTGCGCGTCCCGGAAACGCGTGATCGCGCCACGTTTTCTTTTTTATTTTAATTTTTAATTTTTCAATCGGGTCACGGGATGATCCATGCATAATCGATCGGCGCATAATTGCTCGACGAGGGGAGGTCCCCCCGCCGGCGACGAGGTGCGTGTTTCCGCGACGGAAGCTCCGCCGACCTTGCGGTTTCCGCGGCGATTAAGCGCGAGGGGATGCTTTCGGAGCGCCGCGAAATTCCGTTGCGTAATACCCGCGAATTAATGACGGGTTACGTCAGACGGTTCGTATCATCCTTCGCTGATAAGGGTTCACTCGCGGAGTATCTTTTTCTCTCTCTTTCTTTTCTTTTCTCCGCTCCGAGACTCCAATGAAATTTGAGGTTTTCTTGAAAAACCTACCTTCGCAATTCTAAATTGAGATCAGAAAATTATAATTGGAGTTGAGGTTAAAAGAAAAAATCAAAATTATCACAGGAGGTTCATATCATCCCGCATAGATAATAGGACAAATCGAGGAGTAATTATTCTGAAATTAAAAAAAAAAAAAATCTCATTTAAAATAAAAAAAATAAAAGAGTCATGCGTTTCAAAGCTCCAATATGAGGTTCTAAAGTCAGGAGAGATTCATATCGCCGTCCGCTGATAAGAGTAGAAATCGCGCAGTCATAACCCCGAAATGACTAAATTCCAAAATTCCCGAAAGAGATTAAAAGAAAAAATTGTGATTAAACTCGAGGTTACAAAACAGAGCCGTTCATCTCCTCTCGGAACCACGGACTCGAGAATCCCCATAAAATCCTAAAATTAAAGGAAGATAAATCCTGGTAATCGAGGTTAGAAAATCGGCATATATCGAATCGGAGGTTAGAAAATTGGCATATATCGAATCGAAGGTTAGAGAATACCGCGGAAGCGTCTCCGGCCCCTTAGGATATACACGTATCTTGTGACGTGCACCTCGGTATATTTTTAACGCTCTTTCAGCCGCGGTACCGAGAATTTTACGCGCAACTGTGTCAACTATATTCCGACTGCACGTGTGCACGCGACGCTAGGCAGAGATGCAACGGGTGCAATGGATATGCAATGGATTGCACCGAGGTCGGCGCGGATCCTCGGCCGAGAAGGAGACGCGCCACGCGGTCTGCGGATCGACAATCGACTCCGATTTAAATATCGCCAGGGATTGAGACATAAACTAGCTCTCCTCTGGTCGATCGAGTCGCCCCTCCCACGTGGGGGGATAATTCTCATAGATTTATGCATTGCACTTATCGCCCCGTCCACCGCGTCGAGTCTCGATAAGGACTCGCCGATAGGATGACTTTTTCTACGCGCCGCTATTAATTATTGATGATCAATCCGACGTACTCGTGGAAACCCGTTTACGCCACGGCGAGGTTAAATCGAATGCCGATCGATACGCATCGATTCCCATCGGCGGTAATTCAATGCGGGATCTCCTTGCAACTGCAAGTGCAAACCACTGTGCACACGGCTCTGTCTAATCAGCCATGACATGAATAAATTCGACCCGCGACCCAAATCAACTGGAAATTGTCATTTGATCTTCGACCGAGCCTAGATTACCGAACGAAATGCGATTCCGAAAATGAGATGCCGAAAGGAAAAAAAAAAGAAAAATACATAGACGTAGATAAGGATATACAGAAATTTCTTATTACAAGAATCTACTCAAATCGACTCGAGATTGTCACTCTATCTCCGATGGGGGGAGTCCGTTATCCCTAGATGGAACGATCGCTCCTTATGATTTTAATAATAAAAAATAAATAAATCAATAATTAATGTACACATACAGGGTAATTAAACTTCTTTTACAAACGCCTAGGGAGTTTTTTTCCAGTAGGAGAAAATTGCCATCGACGATCTCGCTACAATGCCAGAATCTACACGTTACATTACCGACACGTGTCGCAAGGAGTCTTGTCATCGTCCTATGTAAATTTCCTAGGTATGATCTCAACAAGGCGGTGCACGTGGCGCATCGAAGGTGCGTAATCGAGACGTGAACAGGTCTCTCGAATCGATTACACGGAGGCCATATCGGATCGCAATTACGAGCGTAAAAGGGGAAAAAAGAAAAGGAGGGAAAAGCTTCTAAAATGATTTCGCCCCCCTCGTTCGAGGTGCTATCACGGTTTGCGGAAGTCGATCCCGCCGATAACGATCGTCTGTCGGCTGTTAAGCGTTATCAGGGTCCACGTAAGGACCCTTGTCACGGATTCCAAGCCCGAATGCCGGACAGACGGATTATCCGGTAAGGTTGCAACTGAACGTCGGCGATACGAGAATGCTTAATCGGCCGTGGCTTCAATAAAGCCGATTCACGACTCAAAGTGGCCCGAGATTATCGCCCGATATATACGAGAACTGGGTCAGAATGTCGATCCGCGATGTCGGATGTTCAAAGTCTGGTTTGGTCTACGAGTTGCCCCGAAACTTTTTCTTATCAAGTCTCCGGGGCACGCTTCTTCATCGTCGAGATTTAAAATCCACTATTACGAACTAGTGACGAGCAAACGCAGGACTTTACTCTTGATCTTGGTCTTGACAATGATCTTAACGCTCAATTCGAGGAGCTGTTCACTCGGTAATCGAAGACAAGGATTTTCCTCTTTATAAACCGATAACCTTCGATCATAATCGATAGATAGCAATGCGATTGAAGTATTCCACGACAATGGACGATCGGCCATAAATTCCTGGCCACTTCCAACAATTTCCAGTTAATTTACAGCCGATTTCCGATAATTTCGAGCATTAAAAAATCCACAATCCCTCGAACAACCACTCGGCATATATCTCGGCCCAGCATCGATACACAATACCCGCTGACCATACAAAAAAAAATAAATAAACCTTATTTTACACCCACACAAATCCCAAAGTTTAAGGATGAAGACCGCCAACTACTTCTTCGCGTTCCCTTTAAACCGGAATAATTCTGAGCTTCTCTCCACCAGCTCTCGATTTTCAGGCAGTGACGCCAGTTTCTCGCCAAACCAAGACCAGGACCAAAATTTGCTCATCACCGATCCGCCCTGGACCTCGAGGGGCACCCTGAAGAGTGACTTCTGGGAGGAAGAAGTCGCCTCGACCGCTGGAGAAGCAATCGCGTTTACGAGGTCGAAGTGGCACAAGGAGACCTCGTTAATATCTCGCGATTCCCTCTTGAAGAAGTACGAGCTAGAAGATACCAACTCGTTGCCGGGTCACTGCAAACAAGGTCCAGATAGGAGGAGGGGAAAAAAAACGTCCGAGTGTACGCACCGGAGCCGTAGTCTATGCTGGGCGTGGGTGGATGATGGCTCTCGATGGCTGCTTTGCTGAAGAGATAGATCGGATTGGTGTCAGTCCCTGCCGAGTAGGAGCAAACGCGAGCGTTGGGTTCCAGGCTCTCGCCTCCGCTCATCAGCAGAACCTGATGAGCAGCCACGACTCCACATTCCCTCTCGATCGCTTCCTTCAGCTGGGAGACGCTGCAACAAGCCATACGAAATTACAATCAAGTCATCCAGGACGAAATTGCATTACTCCCTCGCCTCAAATTACAAAAAAAAATATATATATAGGAACCATAAATAATAAAAAAAGTAAACCAAGCTAAACCTGACCAATCGTCAGCGTGCCAATGCGACGCCTCAAAATGACAAAATGCAATGACGTCGTTGTTAATCAATCGTTACCCCACCCCCCTAAAATACCCTTAATTTAAAAAAAAAATCATTTTCGGAGTATAGAGCTGAAATGACATTTTTTTTAAGGGAAGTCTAAAAATGTTTATAAATATTGGGATAGAGATGGAAGTACGGAATTCTTCTTCTTTCTTTCATCGGGAAAATATCGTGTACGGTGTGATACAAATGGTATCGCGTTTTTTTTTATAGCTCTTATCTATTTGTTATCTCCGTCGCTTCCCCATTCGTTCCCGAAAATGTAGGATATCGTGAAATCCTTATCCCTCTTCGAGGTGCACATCGAGTCCCGTTACCGCGATTATGGATTTCAGGAAGAGAGAAGAAAATCCCAAGCAAAGGCCGGAGGAGGGCAGGCCACTAAACCGGCCTTAAAGGAGGGAGGAGGAAAATAGAAAAATAAAAGGAAAGAGGCCTAGGCGATATCCCGGGAGGTTAAGCACCTCCTCGGGTGCCCTAAAACCTTTTTTCGGCCTGAGGTTTTATGGTGCTTTAAATTGACCTTTCTCCCGAGCTCCGAGAACCAGTTCCCCATTTCCTCCTCTTAAAAAAAAAGAAAGGGAGAGGAAAAAGGAAGAAACTAGAGGAAGAAAAAAATATGAGAAGCAACTATTTCCCCCGTACAGAAAAAACCACGGCTTTACATAACCGTTATCCTCGGTATTTCAGCACGTTGCATATCACGTTGTGTAGGCTGAATACCAAGAAATAAATGATCATTGCAAAAAGTGCGATCTGGAAGGTGTCCTTTTTCTTGTCTTCTTTTTTGTAGTTCTAGTATGACCAAGTATTTTTTGCTTTCAGCGAATTCGTCTAAGGTCGCCGATTGCGCGGGCGATTGAAATCGCAACTCGAATTAACCAAAGTTTAACTGTTTTACGCGGTTTAAAGCGGCCGTGAACCAATTAAACTTCGATTAACTCGAATTTTGGAAACGGGCCTTGTTCGATAATATGAGTTTTTCGTGGCGAACGGTGGAGTTTTAGTACCCCATATATCTTTATTATGCATTTCTTCCAGGTTTTGCAGCAATGAATCCAAGAGCCAAGCCGAGAGTACCGAAAGAAGCGAAAGTGGATAATTAAACTTCGGTTAACTCGAATTTTGGAAACGGGCCTTGTTCGATAATATGAATTTTTCGCGGCGAACGGTGGATTTTTAGTACCCCATATATCATTTTTATGCATTTCTTCGAGTTTTCGCGGCAATGAGTCCAAGAGCCAAGCCGAGAGTACCGACAGAAGCGAAAGTGGATAACTAAACTTCGGTTAACTCGAATTTTGGAAACGGGCCTTGTTCGATAATATGAATTTTTCGCGGCGAACGGTGGATTTTTAGTACCCCATATATCTTTTTTATGCATTTCTTCCAGGTTTCGCAACAATGAGTCCAAGAGCCAAGTCGAGAGTACCGACAGAAGCGAAAGTGGATAACTAAACTTCAGTTAACTCGAACTGTGGAAATGGGCCTTGATCGACAATATGAATTTTTCGTGTCGAACGGTGGATCTTTGGGACTCCATATATCTTTTCCATGCATATTCTGGAGTTTTTGCGTCAATGAATCCAAGAGCCAAGACTAGAGAACCGAAAGTGGATAATTAAACTTCGGTTAACTCGAACTGTCTAAATAGGCCTTAATCGACAATATGAATTTTTCGTGTCGAACGGTGGATTTTTGGGACTTCATATATCTTTTCCATGCATCTCTTCGAGTTTTCGCGGCAATGAATCCAAGAGCCAAGACGACGAGAGAGCCGGGAGCGAAACGAGAGGGGATAATTAAAGAGAGGCGAGAAACGAGGCCTCGGCTACGAGGCCGACCCGCTTTTCAGCGCGATCGTAAATCGCAAATCGCCGGATGGTGCCTTTTCCCCCGGGTTTCCCCTTAAACGAGGATCCCGCTTTTCCGAGCGAGCGCGTCGCTTTACATTCGCCTCGGTCGCCCCCGAAAAGAGAGCCGTTCTCGAGATGCTCGATTTCCAGCGAAATATATATATTTTTTTCTTTATCACGATCCTGTCGCGGGCAAATTAAAACGAATAAAAAAAAGAAGTTCGAAACCGTATTCTCGGTAACGCAACAAATAGGGAAAATCCACTCTATTTTACCTTAATCCCGGCGATGATCCACGAAGAAACTTCGCCGCGTGAGAAATTTCAATACGAATTTATTTATGTAATTAATAAAACGTCAAGATAGATTGTACCATCGTAATAAAATTCTCGGAGTTTGGTTAATGTCATTTTGGAATTTTTTTTATTTTATTTATATTATCCGGGATTTTTATGGGTATTTGTACGAGGGAACTCGGGAACATGGCGATTTCGTTGAAATTCAAGGAGAATAAAATTCCCCCCTTCCCCCCCGACGAGTGCGCGGCGAATCATCGTTCGTTGTCCTCCCGCGACTTTGTTCGCCGGTCGGCAGGTTCGTCGGATTATTTTTAGAAATTTCGTAAGGCAGATTTCCATTGATTATTGTCCGCCGAGTGAATCACGCCAGACTGGGAATTTATTCGAGCGGAATGACGACGGCTCGGGGCGCACAAAAGGGGCGAGTGTAAACCGGTCGGCGATTTGCACCTACCGAGAGGGGTCTTCCTCGGGAATTATCTCCGGCAATTTTATCTCCCGAGATAAAACATAAGGGCCCCGACCGGACATAGATACCGCGTCCGCAGCTGCCCAGAGAAATCGGGAGTCATACGGCGAGACGAACTCTACACCGTCGAGGAATGAAGAATCACATCCAAGATGTTCATCTCGCTTAACGAGACATCGATGGGAGTCAGGAATTATCTGCAGAAAATTTCATCCCGCGAAATGAAACCATCGAGACGCAGGAGGAGTTATCTCGAAGAACTTCATCTCGGAGATGTAACGTCGACGAGAATCCCGGAATTTTTGTAAATTTCATCTCGCTAAATAAAATATCCTTGGAGTCGGGAATTCATTTCAGGAACGGATTTCATCTCGCGACATAAACTGACGGGATTTATCCGTCATAATATATATATAAATATTAACTCGGAGGACGGCAAGAAAATCGGCGATCCACGCTAAGCGTGTCCAGTCGATGGGGGATCGTAATCGCTTCGCGGTATCGCGGGGGCTAATAACCGAGGCGGCGTAAAGAAAGAAAAAAACACAACAAAAAAAAAAACGAACAGCGAGGCAGATGTGCGGATAGAACATAAAGGCCGCGCAATCCGGGGGCGCGGCGCTATATCCGCGGTAGCAAGTAAACTTAGCCCTTTGCTTGCGACACGAGTCCGCCATCTTGGCTACGGCTTACGTCGGCTTAACCGTAATGACATAACCTCGACGCCCTTAAACTCCCCCGTTGGTTCACGTATAAACGTTTCTCCAGAGATTCCGAACTCGTGGCCCTTAATACAACGCGAAACGGGAGGAGAGACATTTGAAAGACTCTTAAAAACAATTCCAGACTTACTCCGACCATGAGATCAAGGTTAACCACAAGGGTTAAGGCGGCACTAAAGCAGCACCCGAGAGATCAATTATACAAGCTTTCCTCCGACTGGAATTCCCCGAATCGTCCGAAACATCGCCACGCGATTGTAGGGACTCTGAAGAAGGTCCCGGTACTCGTGAGATTTCGTTTTTATCGAATAAGGGGGAAAAAAAAAATTGAAAATGTCGGTATAAGAATTATAATCGCGAAATCGAGACTCCGGCGTGACTTTCGTGCTTATCTGCCTTAAGGTCTGCCCGGCGACAGGTTTTTACGAATAGAAAGATCATTAAGGGGATGTGAAAGTGGCATCCGAAAGGTCAATCGTTCATAAAACTTTTCTACGAACTGGGTGTCTCAAATCGTTTCATACTTTAAAACGTGAATATGGAGAGACCCTAAGGTAGGTCCTGAAACTCGCGAAATTTCAGTTTTTATAAACTATTTTCAAAATACCTATAAACAAATTTGAAAGGAATGGAAATTTCATGAGTCTCAGGACCTTCCCTATAGTCTCCCTATTCACGTTGTAAAGTTTCAAACTATTCGGTAAACCGAGTTGGGAGGAAAGTTTTCATAAACGAAACCTCTTCGACGCCACTTTCACATCACCTTAAGGCGTGATTAATAAGTAACGGCGAGTGACAATTAAAATCTCTCGTCTCCTCTAGCTTGATTCTCCATCGTGGACACTCGGACGAGTCGGCTCGTATACTCCCCCGCAATACGCGGTGCATATTCCTCCTCGTTGCATCCAATCCTTGCGTTAAAAGCTTCTTCAAGTCGTGACGCAACGACGCGTCGCTAACGACCTCCGAATTTAGCATTAAGGGAGCCGGGGAGGGCATTCAAACAAAATTGTTTTCACAGCCTGGGCCCTAGAAAAAAATCCCTCGTTAGCCCGCGCTACGGATTCCCCTCCCCTCTCGGCGCCATTTTTGAAAAAGTTCTGAGATCTCCCCGAAGAAGAAGTACAAAAAAAAAAATATAAAAAAAAACTCCACTGAGAGGAGTGTTCTTTCCTTGAGCCGGTCGCGGGAAGGGGTTGCTCTGGATTTATTACAAGTCTCCGGGGCTTATATGCGTCTGAAGAAAACAGAAGTATAAATATTCCATGGAAAATAAGACGCGTTTATATTTAGCTAAGTTATCGGCGAAGACGGGCATTGTCGTTTCCTCCCCCTCGCGGATAGCGCGAGAAGAGAACGCGACAATTAATAAGAAAGGCCTGCGTTAAATTTTAATGTGCAATTAATGGCTAAGTAACGACTAAGCGAAGGTCGGATGATCGAACGTTTCGATGTTATCTATCCCAGAAGAACTTCTGTCGTCGTTACCGCTTTCAAAGGAACGTCCGTTTGACGCACATTTTCTATGCCTTTATCTCTGACTCCGAAAGCGCGGAAAGGGGGAAAGAAAAGTTTTCCGCGTGGTGAAAGCAGTCTGAAGGGTAAAAAAAAAACATGTTGCACCCGTGCCAAAGCGCGAAAAGCTACTTCGGACTTTCCTTCATGGGAAGCCTCACGCTTCGTAAACTCGTGCTAATTATATCCGTGCATGTGCACATCGTTTTACAGCTTGTCCTACATTTGCCACCATCGACTAATTTTCCTTGTTCCCCACTGAGGTGGAGATGCATTCAACGAAGTAAACTCTTGCCAAAACTCAGGACGTTATGTCCTATTAAATTCTACTCGTAGGATGAAACGCATTATTAAATCTAAGCTTTAATGGATCATAAGGAACTAGATGGTATGTTAAGGAATTATGGAACTTACCTTTGCAGTGCAAGCTTTATGTCGAAGGTGATGGTGGTGCCAGTGTCCACGTGAAATATGTACAGCATCTTTAAGCCGGTCGAGCTTCAGCGCCTTTGAAAATACTGCCGTAAGGAAGCACCTCTCCTGTGGGTCGACACCGGCATCCGGATGTCCTCCTACCGTTCGTCGACGACACGGCTTCTTCGGTCTCTGGTAGTCAGCTTGATCGGGGCCGTACCCCACGGATTCCACAGCTCGCGAGGACGGCCCCCGTTGATCTGGGCCTCATTTATCAGCAAACTTTTGGCCGCCTCTTCTCCACTTCGAAAACGTCGGTCGGTCCTTCTCCCGGATCTTGGAGATCGGTAGCAAGTTTCATTCAGATCGTGGAACGATTGCTCCCTCGGCGTAGTAACCGTAGTTTTGGCCTCTTCGAGTCACCAACGATTATCAAACTCAGAGGTTTCCAAGAGTTGCTTGGGTTTCACAGAGCAACCCCTGCCAATTGTTCATCCGCTTTAAGATTCTTATCTATCCTAGATATTAAGATTTCTCCGCTGCGTTCGGCAATAAGGAACGTATTCAGAGAGCATATAAAAACAAGTAAAAGGACACTTGTCCTAACCTCGAAGGACTCGACGTTTCTTTGTTAACGATTTCCCTTGCATGAAGGAATCGACCGAGCATGCGACGTCTCGCAACTTCCTCGTTCCTCCCCAGGATGTCCAATGAAATGCCTTAACTCCTGTCTCTCTTTCAAGGAACTATGTATTTCATCCCGATCTCCCTTCTAAAAGTACATTTCCAGACAACCCTTATCGAAGGTTTCACCCGTCAGTCCTGTAACTGCCTTCCCGTCCAGTTTCTCCCCTCTATCTCCCGCAACATTTAATCCTCGGTCTGGTCCTCCTAACCTTGCTCCTGCTCGCTCTCCTGAAAGCAAACACCCCGCAAGGTTAACTCCACAAAGTCTCTTCGAATTCCTCCTCACAGGATACGTAACGTATCCACCGAAGACCCTAAAAATCTCGCACTCCATTTTCCCACTCACTCGTTGAAAACCATCCACTCGATCACACCACCCCCCTTCCATAACCACATATCAAACATATTTATCAAAAACCCCTCCTCGCAAGAGAGGTTATGTCCACCGTTAAACACTCCACCACTCTCGCCCTCAATTTTCTCACTCACACACCTCGTCACAAACCGTCCTCCCAAACATACCTCCGAACATCCGTAAATATTTATCAAAGAAAAAGGCCTGAAGTCAGGAAGAGGGTTAGAAACGCGGTTACAAGCCCCGTAGAACATTTTAAAATAAACTGTCATTGTTTCGGAAGATGGCTGCGGGACGAGGGAACGACCGCGTCGGAGCGGCTCGCAAGGGCTCTGCGCGATGCGGTGACGCCGCTCGATCAGCTGCTCGGCAAAACAAAGCACTCACGCGCACTTTCGCGAGACAGGTCGGAACGCGTCCCGCTCGATCGCGCCTTGACTCACGTGCGCCCCTCTCGCTCCCCCCTCGCCTCTTCACCGATTGGCCAGGGCGTCCTCTTACCTGAGTTCGGCCGGACAGCTCGCCTCCCGTCCAGGTTCTCCGGGCGATCAGGTTCGACGGTGACCTAACCTCGCGTCCCCTTCGCCGTGAGCGACGCTCGATCAGCTGCTCGCCAAAACAAAGCGCTTTCTCGAGGTCCGTTATCCTCCTCCGCGAGTTTCCCCTGTAGCCGGCGATCCTCGTCCCCGATTGGTTGCGGCGTCCCTTGGCGGGCCGCGATTGGTCGCGGCGTCGTCTTCCTCGAGTGGCCTCGTCTCCCGGAGTTCGGGTCGAGCTCCCCTCGAAGGGCGACTTCGGGCCGCGGTCTCGGGACGACCTAACCTCGATCCTCGACGACGGCGACGCTCACGGCGCGTCGCGTCGACGGCTTCGGCTGCGCCGCTGGCGTGCGCCCTCCGAGAGACAAAGGACTCGAGTGCTTGGGATCGACGCGACGCGCCTCGGGTCGGCGATGGCGTCGTAGAGGGACTCGGCCTGCGAGAGGTCGAACCGAGCACAGCTGTCGACTCTCGTATTCCCCGTTTCCCCGGCAGGAAGGCAACTAGCGCGGCCCGCTCGCGCTCGACATCTCGATGCTCCGTCTCTCTCTCCTCTCTAGCGCGCGCGCGCTCTTGACATACGCGTCGCCAGCTGTTTACTGCGGCGATCCGGCTGATCGGGCCGCGACTCGGGAACGGAACGCCCGAGTCTCGCTGCCGGAGACGCTCCATTCGCCGAGTCGGCCGCCATCTTGCCCGCCGAGCGCTCCCATTGGCCGAGTCGCGCGCCGCCGCGCGCTGATTGGTTCGTCCCTACCGCCCGCCACCACTACCACTTCCACGCGTTTTGAATCGATCACGGACTCGCCAAGTTTTCAGCTTTTTCCGTTCGCCTTTTTTACACGGATTGAAGGGTGAGCGAGTGCACTGGGTCGCCTGAGCGCCGCTCGAGGGATTTATGAGTATAATTAACGCTGTCGCGCCAGGGGAGCTGCCGCGTTGGTAATTGGAATACGGGATTATCGCCCTGGACATCGAACCGAGGGGAATGGGTTTCCGCGTCACGCACGTCTGTACAATTCTCGTATAACAGTAAATACTCAAGAAAATCCTATATAAATCCTTTTATACCCCTCTTTGAAATATTCCGCTGAACGTTCTAGAATTTACCTATATACCGATAATTACATAACCGAGCGATTTTCGAGGCACTTCTTTGGAAAAAAAATATCCACGCTTGGGAGTTAATCGCTCTTAATCTTCATCTCCATCCCGCGGCGTCTCCCAGTATGGGCAATTTTCAGCGGAATGAAGTAATTCCTGAAGTAATCGGCGGTTACGCCATAGCGGAATCGAGAAGGCGTAGAGCGTGAAGTCACATTTATCAGATGCTCGTGCATACATGCACACGGGCGCTGGCAGGCTGCCGGAGGTGATCGCGGCGCGCCGTCGCGGCGGACAGAGGAACTAACGCCTTGGCGCGTCGCCGAGCGAGTCGCTTCCGTGTGGAGGGTCTCCGAAAGCGGAGCTCCGCGGCCGAGTCCGACGCTCTTCTCGCCGAAGGCCGAAACGCGCAATTTTTCGATTAATTGCGTGATCCGAAGACCCGCGAATCGCGTCCTCAGGCTTCGACTCCCGAACGTCGTTTTTCTCCGCGGGCCTCGATAACCTAGAATTTTCCAAAGCTTTCGCAACTCGACGCTCCGGCCGACCGATCATAAATATGAAAGCGCGACCGCTAATCGGCGGACATGCGCAACGGTTAATTGTCACACAGGGCGCGTCGGAATACAATGGATGCGCCGCGCCGGCCGAATTTTAATTTCGCCTAGATTATTTAGGACGCACGATTATTTAGAACGGTCCTCTCGTTATTTATTTATTTTTCTTTCTTATTTTTTTCCTAGACGTGCTGGCTCATCTCGGGAGAGATTTAACAGTACGAGTGCATTCTGAGGGGGCGAATCGCGGCGTTATATCGTCTCACCGAATCCGTAATCGAGTCGTCGACACGTGGCGGTTAAACTGCGCATCTAACGTCGCGCTTCGCGGCACGTGAAGGCGCGCATAAACAAAGAACTTGGCGACAGAGCTTCCGGATTTTGAGGCCGACCTCCCGACTTTAAGGGAAATCGGGCACTATCGTAACGGGTATATAGGTAATAAATGAAACGTTTAAGCACGTTAACTCGAGACAAACACCGTTCACAGAGAAGAATCTTAAGGGTGATATCCGAAAGTTCCTTGAAGCTCATAATTAATGTTTTACTATGTTGCAGTGTACTGGTCATTTTAACACGGTACGAGAATGCCAAGAAATCAGGTGAAGGCGCATTCCTTTTCCCTCTGGACCACGTCACCCCATCCAGCTTTTAAGAAGATGTAAACAATGCGAGGGCGAGGATGACCCAGCCCTTGAAAGTTCGAAAGGACAAGGAATTGGGGCATTCGAATAACAGAGTTCTTAGAGACTCGTCGCATCCAACGCTGATCCCTTCACTAAACATCCATATATTTTGTTATAATAATGTTTGAATTTTGCCGATATCAACACTCAAGGGACTCTCCTTTAAAAATTTTCCTACACAGGGAACCCAGATAATAAATAGTAATTGCGATTCATGGGATGGAGCCTGGAAGTAACCTGAAAAAAAATTCAAAGAGTCGCAGTTCTTTCTCTGTAGGTTAGTTGTCGGTGGAAATCAGCCCTGGTAATTCAATCGCCTCCTCGTTACCTTGGGAACTGGTAATTATAATATTTATAATCCGTGGTGTCGAGGCTGCGCGTACCATGGAAGTGGGGGATTGTGTAGGGGGTCCCGTGATTTATCTTATTTATTTTTAGTTCCTGCTTTTATATCGAGGAGTAGGAGAGGATTTCGATGCCTCGCACGTTGATGTTCGCCAAAACACAGAAATCGTCCTTGAAAGAAGTGGGTCTCGCCCGTGCGGCGTCTCCCTATCCAGAATCCAAGATGGCCGCCGAGGGACCGACCGAGTGCGGGAACTGCGTCTCGGGAAAGAGGAGGCATTGCCCCGACGTTTCTACGTCGGTCGAAGGTCCCCGTTGGTCGCGCGCGTGCGAAATGCCCATGCGAGAGGTGCGTGGACAGTGCGAGGTCATCTCTACGCACGACCACGTGCGCTCGTTCTCCCTCTCTCGCTCTTAGTCGCTCCCTCTCTCCGCGTTCATCTTACTCTATGCTAGGTCTGCTCAGTGGAATTGTTCCCTGGATCATCTATATAGCCGCAAGTGAAAAAAGAACGGTACCAAAGTACCTCAATAGTTACCTAAATCATGAATCACCTGTGTAGATTCACCCATTCACCGTCTATACCGTTATACCTGTACACCTGTACCGTTTCTTTCAAGACGAAGGATAGGAAGGTGGAACTTCCAAAATCGATCGAGGATTCCTTCCTAAAAAAGAAAAGAGGAATATTTTCTGGTTAGTGATTAATTTCTAACACTTCCGTTCTCACCTCGCCCTAGGCTTTTCAGGTGATTGTTTCCCTGAGCCTTGGGTGAATGTCGAGGTGAGGGTTGGAGGAAACCACCAAACAATTAATTTTTAATACACTCGGCGTTAGAAATGTTGTGCAGAAAATTATGGGACTTCCATTTGAGGGCTGTCCCATTTGTGTCATGTATGGGTATTTTTATTACCCGATCGGGGCTATTGGAGCGCGATTGGCTGACCCGGGACTTCCTTCGGAATATCCCTATCGTGCTCCATAAGTAACTTCTTTTGTTCCTTATCCTCGAGACCCGAAAGATAAACCTTGCGAGGGAAAACAGCGGGAAGATAATGGTCTCAATTTCCGTAATAATAGAGTACTCGGCTGCTCGTAGTGCGCCGAGCCGACTTCGCGGGAAAACGTCCGAGGAAAGCGATTTCCCCGTAATCCGCGCATAAGTAAAGTAAATATTTAATCTAGGTCTGTAAAGATCCCGGGCGTTGTTCTCGCACCTTAGGCGAGTTTTAGGAGCAGATCCGTGTGAGAGTAAAGGGGCGATTTTGCGAGCGAATGGGCGGATCGACTGCACCTTTCTGCAACGACCGGTGCGTACGGTGCATATGCAGTCGCACGGTCGGTGCAGGATTTGCGCAAGCCACTTAGGCGAGTGCCTGCTAGCGGGAAGGAAAATGGATAAAGAAGTAACAACGCCGAGGGAAAAAAAGGAATATGAAGGAAAAAAGAACAACAACCCGTTCTACATGTGTGCCATTCGAATGTACCGGCGCATAGTGTGCAGTCGATTTATCGAGCGCTGCTCCACTTTTCGGATAAACGCCTTTCGTTTCGCCACTTCGCTCCCGCGCTGTACCTGCGTTTTAAAGCGAATTTCGCAACCGGCCATCAGGCTTTCATTTCAGAAATCACCGGCGTAATGTCAGCCTCCGTGATTGCCCGTTTTCAGGCCCGGGAAATGTGCAGCGCCGCTCCAGTCACGTCGCGGTGGTCTGGTGTAGTCTGGCTGACGTCACGCCGTGATATTTCCGAATTTCTCGAATTTCTTTTCCAATCTCTTATCTCTAATGAGAACGCTTAAGAATTATCCAAGAATTGTCGACTTTAATCGTCCATAAAGAACAATGGTCTCTCTTCAAGTGCGAGATAAAACGAACGAGCTTACAGAAATGGAGAAGAAAAATCCTTGTTTTCAAACCCGTGAAATATGTGGCGTCGCTCGAGTCACGCCGCGTTGGTCTGACGTCACCCCGTGATATTTCCGAATTTCTCGGACTTTTTTCTGATCTCTGTTGGCATTGCAGAGCTCGCGGTTAACGGCCGACATTATCGCGACTTATACGAATTCGCGGCCTCGTTTCACTAGCGGAGTTTATCTCGTTTCCTGAAAGAAACGCCGCGGAAACTAAATAGCGAAATCGTACAAGAAATTCGCAGGAGCGATACGGGGAGATTTCGGAGCAGCGAATGACTATGATTAGGCGCAATTATGTGATACGAGTTTTATTGAATCACTGCTTCCTCTCTCTCTCTCTCTTTCTCTCGAGTCAACAAACGATGACTGACCTCTCCGTTCCTTCGCCGGTTTCCGCCTTTCCTTCGTGCAGATGTGACATGGCGACGTCGGTTACCAAAACCGAGATTATGATACCGATAATAATAACATTAATCATAGTCGTAACTGTAGTAATCATAATAAAATAATACGAACAATGACTGGCGATGCGGCAATAGTAACGGCAATAATATCAATAATAATGTACATTCGTAACGAGATATATATATATATGTATATGTATAGACTAGCTTTAATGATAGCCAGGAGATAACAATTAACGTGTCTATAGATTTATTCACATATATATGCATATATATATACATATATATTAAGCGGCCCGACTCGACCTCGCGCATGCGCGTGCACCTTGCGTACTACTGTTAATGTCCGCATAGTTGACAAACAATTCGACAATTGCTCTCGCCAACGCTATGTACAGATGTGTGGATAAGAGATTACGGCGCTTACTGCGATAACAATCGATATCCGGAGAGTTAACCGAGTTTGCACGATAAATAACCCCGATTTGCATTCGCATGCGCGAACTCGAGGCGCGTTTCTTTTTTTTCACCTTCTCGGGTGACTTGTATACATGTATGTATATATTTATATTTATATACATACATATGTGTACGCGCGAAAATTAATTTGACTCGGTGATATGACTCCCGTGATAAGACGTACGCAACAGTTTAACGTTAACTCTCGCCACGTGAACCTTATACATATGTATACCTTCATATACATACTCTCCTCCTCCCCCCTCCGACCCTGACCTTCTCCACCCGATTCCCCGTTCGAAGAAAAGTTACTTGAATATCAAATCCACCTCCATCGGCCTAACGCGGTGTCCAAGTAATCTTTTTTATAATAGTAATTGCAATATATATATAATATGTTTTCCCGTGTAAATGGATGTGTGCTTGCACGGAGAGAAATGACTTTTGGCACTGGGGAGGGTGCCCAAAATTTTCAGTGAAATTTATTCACGTCGCCTCTCGTAATCCGCCATGTTGGGAAAATCGACGCGAGTTGGGATTTTCATCCCGTAGCGGATTCAGATAAGGAAACTCGGTAGAGTTTCGCGCCAAATACATTTAAAAGCATGTAATAAATATTCCAAATTCCATTTCTCCCCGCGTGGCTACAAAATTGCAGCCCTTACGTTTCCGCCTCGCATATTTATTAAGCCTTCTTCGTCTAGTCACTGTACAGGTGCCTCGACCTCCCTCTCTCTCTCTCTCTCTCTCATTCTCTGTCAAAAATCGCGATCGAAAGTCGTTCTTTCATGCTTTCACTCCTCTCCCTGAAATTAACCCTGTCGTCCTATGCCTACGTAGGTCCGAAATTCTTGGACAGAGGGAAAAGCTGGCCGAACCTCTCGAAGAATACAACTCTTTCGAGACACGTCCATTTTACATATCGTAACGCGCTCGAAGTCGTCGATTCGCCATTTTCCCGAAAAAAAAAAAGAAAAGAAAATCTGACGCTAAAGCACCTCGGAATCGGAACCGACGATTCGCAGTCTTTTTTGCGAGGCAATAAAAGGAAAGGCGAAAAAAGACATAAATTATTAAGGCGAAGTGGTTTACGATGCAGCGATCAGCTGATCAGCTGATCGTTGCTCAATTGTCGCGCTTTCGGCGGTTTATTAACCTGACTTTAGAATGGCGAGAAAAACTATCGATAAAATTCGGTAATCCAGAGATACATCCCGAAGATACCGACCATGGTCATAAAATGACGTTTCACAAGACCTTGTTAATTTTTTTAATAAAAAATTCGACTCGTTCAACGTGCTATCCAAGGCGAGCTAGTTTTATCATTACCTCGTCGTACCTGTCGAGAGACTATTATCAAGTATTTTTAGAGACATGGAGATTTCTTTACTAACCGCGATGATAAGGGGGCCGATGTCGCGAGAAAGGATGCGAATTCGTCGGCGCTGATTCAATTAATTGGTCCATCTTGAGACGATTATGGGAAACATTAATTACAACCTCGCGTCGAATTTTCCCGGATAATCCGAGTAAGCGCGCGAGTGATAAGACGCGTTTTTTAAACGGAGCGCCGATACAGAAACGGCGATAAAAGTCGCGGAGGGAAATTCCCCGCGAGTGTAGGAAAATCTATTCTCTCTCTTTCTCGCGGTATTTCCTCTTTCTCGGTACCCGATTGAAAGGCACAGAAGGCACGTGGTACCGCGAGTTCGTAATTAAGCAATAAATTAGCATAAGGATCCTCTTCGTTCGATTTTCGCCCCTCCTAAACTGCGAGTGTCCCTCTTCCTGACTACTCGGCAAGGATTTTTATTCCCCATCCTTCGATCATTGACTATTTAAGGCGATATGAAAGTGCCGTCGGAGGTCTCATTTATGAAAGTTTTCTCTTAACTGGGTGTACCGAAAAATTTGAAACTTTACAACGATTCGGTACACCCAGCTCGGAGAAGTTTCAGGAACGATTGAAATAACTATCAGGTGCCTTTCGCATAGCCTTAATTTTTTCTTGATAAAAAGGACTTCG
Source organism: Orussus abietinus (assembly GCF_000612105.2). Lineage (NCBI taxonomy): Eukaryota > Metazoa > Arthropoda > Insecta > Hymenoptera > Orussidae > Orussus > Orussus abietinus. The sequence continues at coordinate 1,335,003 of NW_019396002.1, forward strand.
TCGTGTGCCTCGACACTTCCCTCGGGCTGAAAGATCCCATCGATCGCCCTCTTGTGTGTACACGAGGACCGACTGCAACAATTGTTGAAAATGTAGCTTAATCTTTATTTACAAGAATCTCCCTTAAGTGGGTAGCTAAATAACGAGAATCCCTTTTTACTCAAAGCAGCGACCCCATGTCGAGTAATAAACGTTATTTACCTTGATATATATTTAATATGTTCAATGGCGAACCCCCTACCGGCCCTGATAGCTAGTGATAAGGTGCACGAGAACGAACGTGCAGTGGACAGTTAAACAATGCTCCAGATAGACTAGAGCTCCAATTCTTTTTTTTTTTTACATGATCTCCCCTAAAGACAAGTCAACATGGACCACCGGAATTTCGAGCCATATTTTCGATACGTGTCCTCAAAAATGTTCATCAATTTCAGGTGTAGCAAACAGTCTCGCACGAATTTTTCGAAAACAAGCATTCGACCGTAGAGTTCGGTGAACAAGATCTAATCCTTCCTCTGTCGACTAGAATATACGTACATGTACACAGAATTAGAAAATGTCGTTCATGGAACGTACTAATTTCAACCGCACGGTCTAGGACCTGTCCCCGAGCCTAATGAGACTGCTTAAAAAGGATCGAAGAGTGATAAAACCCTACTTAATCTTGGTCGTCTATGGGGAAAGATAATGGTCTCTTCGAGTGCTAATAAAAACCATAGAGCTTACAGAAATGGAGAAGAAAAATTGCTATAACCTGTTTATACGTTCCAGTGTCCAGTGGAGAATCAGTGGAGGGATCTTCCGTCTCCACGCGAAGCTTAAACAACATCGTGAACAATTTTGTGAACGAGTCCCCGACACAGTTCACGCTTGCAAGCACGTTAAAAAAAGGAAAAAAAGAAAAACTATACAGAAGATACCTGTCTGCCTTTTTTATGGACACATTTTCACTAGACTGTCTCTATTTCCATAAGCTGTACGGTAAAAAACGCGTCGTGCAGGCTTCGCTCTTTTCGCCATCGCCGACTTGAGGGTTCGCCCAAGAAAGTCTTATTAAAATACACGGTGTAAAAATAGTACGGCAGGTCGGCGCGCTAGCCGACATTTTCCGAGGAGTAGAGACCGGCTGCGCGTGAGTGCGCGTAGGAGGAAAATTCATCGAAGAATAGTCCAAAAGGGAGAAGAGAGGTCGTCTCTCCGGCCATTTCCATTGAGTCGGCGAGGTGCGACAGCGCCTCTTTCCCGGTAAAATCCCTCGACCCCCGAAATCGGGATCGTCGTTCGAAAAATCCTTGAAAGGCCTCGCCCTTCATTTTCGAGCTCGCTCGGCGAATCTTTCTCATCTCGTTCGAGAACGAGCCCAAGTTTCTCAAGTTACGTCCAAAAGTGGACCTCTGGCTCCGATGACGGCTGGCTGCTACGTCAGCAACTTGAAGAACATCAACGCCAGCGATATGTTGATAAATAGCACCAGCATCACTAGCTGCTGCCTTGAGAACCAGTCCTGAAACGGGGCAGAATTATGGAGCGATTGACAATACCAAACATATAAAGCAGACTAACATTTCTATCGTGATAAGATATAGCAGTATTAATTAAAATAAAGCAGTTTGTTAATACCGAATTAGACGAAAGTGCTTCTACGCTCCGTTTCGTGGTCTAACCTCACTTCTTGAGACACTTTTCATTCCTTCAAGGTTATTAAAAAAGGGGATACTTAACCATAGGCATCGCAGGGTGCTTTTACAATTTTTAACTAAAATATTATACTTACAAGCTTAATCAAAGAGAAAGATTCTATTAGCTGAACACGAAAGTGCTCCTGTAGTGCGATTCATGATACGCAGCTCAGCGTGCCGGGTTGCGCGCGGTTACGGCTCGCCGCGACTTAACCTCACTTTTTATTAGGTATCTCTAACAAGGAAGGTATCCCAGGTCGATGTCTCCGATTTCATTTCTTTTATAATATGTTATAGTAGACTAAAAACTAAGCGACACGTATTTCTGTTTTATCTGCCGTTAAACACTTTAAGGGGGTGAAACCACCATCCAAGGTAAGGCATGTCAAGGGGCGATTTGGCAGTTTCACCCACAAGAACATAATATTTTTTAATCAATCCACCTGGAAATGCTATCTCATAACGAGAAATGAAAAATATAATTTTCGCAATTGAAAAAAAAATTAAGGGGTGAACCACCCCTCACAGGCCTTACTTTGGATGGTGGTTTCACCCCCTTAAAGTGTTTAATGGCAGATAAAAAAAAATACGTGTCGCTTGGTTTTTAGTCTTCTATAACATATTATAAAAGAAATGAAATCGGAGAGATCGACCTGGGATACCTTCCTTGTAAGTGTTTTGAGTTTATTAGAAAAGGAAACTCGCAACTACGTGCATCCCAGGCTGTGCAGGGTCGCGGTGCAGATATTAGTCACACACACGATTATTAATAGTACTTATTAGTGCCAACTGTAAAATGCTAACGTTTAGGTAGTTATCGCGGCGCGGTGGTAACGGTTTAATTCAAATGTCGTTTCAGCTAAGGGATGCGGCAGGTGAATCGCACCGAAACTGCACCAGGGACTTACTTTAACCTGAGGACTGACAAGGTATAGCAGAGGGTTCGCCCTAAGCCTCTCGCTTTCGTCGATTTGCCGGCGGATCTCCTCGCGCCTCATGCTGCTCAGGACGCTGACTTCCTCTCTGGACAATGGCGCGGTCGCTGTCAACTGGATTGGCTGAGCCACATCCGGCAGTGACTTCTTCCGTTGCAACGGCATCGCCGCCACCGGCATTGCCTAAAGAGGAAGCATTCAAGGGTTACTCCTGCCCAGGTGAGATCGCCCCTTTCCTACGTTTCGACCCGCCATCTTGTTTTTCCCAGCTTGGATGAAGTCACGACGCCGGAGGACGCGAGACAAGATATAAGGAATTATTTCGCAAGGGAAAAGGATGGAGTGGTCCACGGTATCTTTTTTAGACGTGTATAATGTTACACTTGGGTATTTCCTGGTTTACCTTCCAGTGTAACATTAATTCATCGCGCCAATAATTCCTACACTTTCGCCTCCCAGAGATAACCCGCCATTTTGTTAGTACGAAATTTCAAATGAAGAGGAAGTCGATCATTTCCAAAGCAGACACAACAAAAAGATACATTTTTAATGTTAGGAGATTACATTGCGCCTAATAACGTTAAGACTTAGATTTGCACGTCTCTCGTCACAGGTTGCAAATCGGGAACCAATCTTAGATCCGCGATTGGCAATATTTGGCGAGGGGACTCGTCAGGATTTCCTCATCGGGTAGCGAAACATGGCCGAGCCGGTGGATTTTTGAATCTCGGCCAAAATTCCTGGCCCTCCGCCCCGCTCGACCTAGTCCCACAACCTAGGAACCTTCTTTTTGTCGCCGAGTTGGAAACGCGCGCACACAATCGTTACGTGTTAAGGTCGGGAGCTGAATCCTTTACCAAAATTTGGCCGACCTTGAACGTGGATTTCGGATAAGAACTCTAATTACTCGACGAAGAATTAATTTTATGGAATATCGTTACCGACATTACTCATTAACAATATCCCATCGTACACATTGTACCCAATTTGCCCTTATTCGAAGAATCATTGTACATATAATTTTTTTTTCTTTCAGACGTGGCAGATGGAAAATCGATTTCATGGAATCGTGGGAATTTTTGGGTGATGATCGATCCGATTTGAAATCGATACCTCGACAGGAGGTGCCACGATCCATGACTCCGAAGCCCTTCTCGCCATCAACGCGGGACTGCACAAGAGCGCCTCCTCCTCCTCGTCCGGTTCCGACGACCAAAACATTTTCTTTTTTTTGTTTCTAGATTTAATTCCTCTTGTTAAATACTTAATAAACAGAGCTTATATCTGGAGCGATTTCTGCACGCTGTGGACTTTTCTGCGACCGATTTCTTGGGCGGCGTGGACGACAGTATCGTGATTTCTCGGGGTCTTCGCTCTTTGCCTTAAGTCTTTTTCTAGTCTTTCCTTTTCGTTATACCGATGACTGTCACAGATTTTAATACTGTATAATTCAAGCCCCCTCACGACTCGATCTCACTGTCAAACACGTCACTTAAGTTCTCCGAAGTAGCGACTCGAACTCTTGTACAGGTGAACACCGAACATTTATGCCTCCTCGAAATGATTAACTCGGCTCGATTTACTGTCCCAGTAAATCGTGCAAAATCGCGGAAAGGGGACAATCTACGACATTGAAAGTCCCAGTCAACGAAATTTGGCAGCTGACACGCTCGTTCGACCTAGACACTAAAATCCGCGAAACGAGCCCGGGCACTCGACAAAGCGATCGCCTTGAACATCAAGCATAATATAAAAGAAAATTGGTGAAAATTGTATGAATTGTCAATTAACAACTTTCAAACATACATGCAGACCCGTCATCTGTAGATCCCTCTTGAAGGGTAAAACCGAGCGATGGGGTAAATTTAAACAATTTCTTTATACATTTTTATAGAATTTTGCGAGTCGACCGAGGGGCATGAATTAATTTAATATTCTTTACTTAATGTGATGTTCATGTGTTATTTAATTATTAAGCTCGAGGCCGTTCTTGGGTTCCCTGTACCGAGGTTCTCCGGTTCGCCACTGCGGGATACGGATCTCTCAGGAGGATCCACGAGGATCCTTCCTCGAAGAGGATCTTCGCGAAGCTCCCGAGGAGGAGGCCGCTTGTAAAACTGAAGGAGATCGCAAGTCCGCCTTGAGGTGACCGAAAATAGCGACTCCCCACTATTTTCGTCATCATGCTAGCTAAGGCGGCGTCGCGACGCCTCGGGGTCCACCTGCTCCCCTGCGTTACCATAAGTCGAATTCGAGGACGAAATTCATTCTTTCGAGAAAAAACGAGTTCCCTAGACGAAAGTCTAAATCAGGAGAAATTTATCAACTGCCAGATCTCGATATCTAATTTAGATTCCTATTTTCGAATCCCCTCTAAAAATATCCGTGGCATTCTCGGGAAACCTCTTAAACTTGCACTTCAGGGTCCTGCTGGAAATACCTCAATTCAGAAATGCATAAATGCATTACCATAAGTAGAATTCGGGGAGGAAAATCTTCCTTTCGAGAAAATCGAGTTCTCCACCCTTTCCTAAATCAGGGGAAATTTTTTTTAACTACCATGTCTGGATTTCTAATTTAGATCCCGATTTTTAAATCCCCTATAAAGGTACTCATGGCATTTTCGGAAAGCCTCTTAAACTTGCACCTCAAGGTCCGGCCGGAAATACCTTAATTCCGGAATCGGTTTATTCCTGACTCACTCCAATAATATTTTGGCGATTTTCAAACCCCGGGTCTACTTCGGTGCGTCATTCACGAGACGGTATCTCTATTTTTATCAGAAATCCGTAGACGAGTCAATGAGTCAATGTCAAATTTGTCCGGAAGAAAAGTTCCCTCCGAGAAGAAATCCGTGACCGCGCTTCGGGGAGCAACAATTTATATTTCCCGCCACTTGTACTTACATCTCTTTTTACAACCTATTGCCAATCGAGTACCGGTACATCGTATACATTAATGACATTCAGTACATCGAGTTAAAGACGAGACGTCGTAGGCCGGGTGAGATTGGACTTTTCTCGTCATTTTCTCCATTCTTTTCATTCTAATATCTACGTTTACCTCTCCGCGCCTCCATTTTCGTTCCACCGCACCCTCTATATCTATCGCCCTCAATAGTGTTTATATATAAATAGACGGAACCTTTGTTAAGTGTAAATATTTCCTCGGTATTGTGCGAAGGAGTGAGACGCGAAATAGGCGAAGCAGCGAGCCGTCTGATCGATTTATTCGGGAGAGGCGAGAAAAAAGAATTGCGCTTCCGGCGTTGCAAGTCGCCATTATCGAGACGTGCTCTCGAGATTTTAGTACGTCAAAACCGGGAATGGAGGACTTTCTCGCATCCAGTTAATCCTCGAAAAGGAAACCAGCTCTTTCTCCACGGAGAACTCCGCATTTCGGGCCCGAAATGCTGGGCTCGCGTCGTAAAAAAATATACTTTCTTAGCGAAAGAGCCGCCGCGCTTCGCCATCTTGAAAGACACTTTTATTAAGCTTGGCACTTGACACCCGTCTAATCGGTTAAAGGGACACGTCGGTTAAATCTGGTCAAAAACTCGAAATTGAGCTTTCTAAAAATCTTCATACAAATAAATGCACGTATAGTACCTAACAACGCAACGGAATTGTAAAGAGCTAGTCATAACACATGGCAGACTGAATAATTTCATAATTTTGTCACATCAAATCCTGCGGGGAAATTAACGCACATATATGTACCCACATTCTCTAATTTATAATTGTTATTTACTCGTCGTTCCATTTATCATGACGTTATAATGTTATTACGTTATTCCATTTATTATGACTAGTGTTTCATATTGTGCGTGAACTTGAGGTAATTGATACCGATAATCACGGATCTCGACCAGTTTAATCGACGCGCCTCCTTAATGAAGATCCACCCTCGAAACATCGAGTCGAGAATTCTAATCGATCGAATATAGATCCTTTAGAAGATCGAGTCGACATCGACGACCCACTTCGAGGGGTCGATCACATCGCCCCGTGGGCGCCGCTAATCGATATCCCTATCATCGATCGGAGCTTACGTTAAATTAGAGCTTTTAAGGTGGAAGCATGCGTTAGAAAAATAATGTCTCTGACGAGAGAGAGGAAAGAGCGGCGTGGAGGTGGTAAGGTCGAGGCATGTCGCAAGATCGCGAATAAATAGCTAATAAATAGATAATAAATCGCGGGAAATCGGAGAACCCAGAAAAAGGCCGATGAAGTACCTCAAGATGCCCGAGGAGACATTTAGATTTTCGGAAAAAGCGGTCATTTCCAATGTCTCTCACAAATTGCCATTTATATCTACGCGACTCGTTCGCTCGACAAGGATCCGTCAACATTTTACAGGAGGTTTCTCGAACTTCATGGAATATCTACCGGTGTGGCTAATGGAGGGTAGAGGGGTTGATAAAGGGTTAAAGAGTTTAAAAAACGTAGCAAAAGGGTTGAAAGACGTCAAACTGGTCCCCGCCTCCACACCGCGCGCAACCTTACCTTCTGGTCATTCCAAAAATTGTATACAATCGTTAATTAATTCGTCACACGCGACGATTTACTTAAAATCCGATTCGAACGATCTGCAACGTACCGACACGTATCGGTTCCGACACGTACCGGCACCGACGCGACAAAATTCCGTCCAGTTGCAACGAAACGCAATTTACATGGTTTCGCCGGTCCGAAGCCGGTACGTGCCGGAACCGTCACGTGTCGGTCCGTGTCGGACGGTTCGAATCGACCTTTTCGCGCTCGAACGGTTCGTACACATAAATTTATGCATATATATATACGTCTTTTATAACTACGCACATACACAGAGCTATTTCATTTCCCTCGCACAAGTGCATTCACGTGTGTGTCGCGTGCGTACAGTCTAAGAAAAAGGAAATTACTTAAACGTTTATATATATATATAGATATATCAATGTCTCGTTAAATTCGGATAATTAAATTCTCGGTTAATGAAAAGATTCACCGAAGGTTATAGTTATATCAGGAATAATGTATACTCCACGCGTGTGTCCGTGAATGCAGTGAAAGCTGCGTTTACAGATGCAGTTAAAAATTTTGCCCAAACTGGAAGAAAGTGTCCATCGAACCGGAGAAATATTTCTTTAAATCGTAACAACGAGATGTGATATAAATTCAAATAATTCGATTCCCTAATAAAGTCCAATAAATCAGATGAGACGTTCTTCTCGGAATTCTGACAATTTACTCGAGCCAAATAATTATTCCTTGAGTTCTTATACGTATAGTATGTTCGGTACCGTTCAAAGAAACGTTTCTTTGGTTCAATGGATTGTTTCTTTTTTTTTCTTTTTTTCTCGGTACAGAGATAATTTGCACTTGCCCGGACTTGCAGTTGCGTGGGAATGCGTTTAGGCCGATCAAAGTGCAGCTTTATACGAGGGTCGATGCACCGGGAGTTGCACGGTGCATATATAAACGTGGTACATAAGAGGGATTAAATACGACCGAGTGTACACATATGAATCGATTAGCCGGTAACTCCGATAAGTAGGATGTCGAAACGCAGTGCACATGTCGAATGCGAGTACCTACACGTGTATGCAACTTTGCACACCTCGTAACATATATATCTATGTATAGATATATCAATGCACCAATACGACCGCACATTGTCCCCGTACTCAAATATATGTATACATCTCTGGCGCTCTCTCCCTTACTTTATCTCTCCCTTTCTCTCCCTTTCTCTCCGGACGTCTAAATTTGGCGCGATTGCCGGAGGAAAAAAGAAAACTAATAAACTGGAGGGCATTTATTTCTCTGCAGCGAAGGAACTGTATTGTGGCTTTATTGTTCTCTTAATGGTCTTCGAGATCCACCCTCGATTATCGATGCGACGAGTCGAATGCTTTACAAGTTAAGGTCGATTCGTCAATCCGACAAATATCCGTTGCGATAAAAAATGATAATACACCCTACGTGTATCAATCTTTTTGCACCCTGTACGCAAGTTAAACAATATGTACGGAGCCATCGAGATAAACATCTCAATATTTTTCAGCAAATCGACACCGGGAAAAATGATAACACGCTTTTCAATGACACTTTTCACCCTACACGAAAATTAAACAATACGTGCGGAGCCATCGAAGCGCACGTTAGAATATTTTGTAACAAATCGTTACCGCGAAAAATTAATATAAATTATAGCACGCTTTTTCGTGGCATTTCTCATCGGACACGAAAATTAAACAGTATGGACGGAGCCATTAAAACGCATGTTACGATATTTTGTCGGATCGACACCGATATATGACGGACAGTTTGAATCGACCTTTACAATGGAAATGACCGAACCGAGTTGAAATCTCCGCCTCGTCGCATCTCCACCCTCGATCCTCTAGATCCCCTCAAGATCCTCATCGGAATCTCCCGTGTACTTTTGTACGTACTTTTTATCTTGGAGATTGGCATCGCGCGGGTACCAATATTGTAAAACACAAGTGAAAATAAAATCCCGCCCCCGCGATCGGCGTCCCACCTGGGCCCGACCTCCCGATATTCGCATACAAAAATAGATCTATCGAACTGAGCCGAGTCGCGAATCCGCTCTGTTCCCTCAAATCGCGACTCATCGATCGAGGCACGGAGCAAAATCGGCCCGATCGAATCTCGTTGTGAGGATTTCATGTACGACTTCGTTTTTATTCAGGGCCGAGAGGTGTGCGAGCACTTGTACGTTTCGCGAAAACCGATGGAAGACGATTATATACAGTATTGTAAATAGTAAAGGTGGCCATTTTGTGATCGGCGTGGTTAAATCGACTTATCGCGCGTTAAGTCTAAGTTGAGATCTGTTTGCAGAAATTTATCGCCACCGTGTAACCACCTAGGATACATTTCTTTTCTCTTTTTTTTTTTCCAGGAGCGTTGCAGGTTTTCTTTACCTTCAAGAGAACTTTAGGGCAAGATTTAGGAATCTTCGCAACTCGAGGGCCTACGAAGGCTTCGAAAATTCTAGGAATGTCAATAGTTACCCGTCAAAAACGAAACTCGCACACTTCTTCAGGGTATGTCGGTGAACGTGTGTACATAAACCGTGTGTAGGTGTCGTGTGTATGTGTGTGTGTGTGCTATACTTATACTCAGAGAGTTGCGCGGCCTTTGGCTGTTGCGGCGAAGGCGGGGACCGTCCGGATCACATCCTGGGATAGCATGCACAGAACACAGCACAAAACGCCACACAGTTACAGACAGACAAATCGACAAAAGAGAGAGGTGTAGAAAATAGTCCACGAAGCGTCGTGGAAGATAAGTCGCGTTGGAGGAATTAATGATAAATGCAAACGACGAAGAAATTCACCGGAGGTAAAAAAAACTCACGCCGACCGTTCTCCAAGATGGCCGACGAAATGCTCTCGAGTGGATTCGAGCCTCTCATTTAAGGCTTTGAAACGATTTAATCGGGATCAAATCTCATAATCGGATTTTCTACCGGGTCTTCGAGGTGGCTAATTGAAAATTGACACACGAGGGACCGTGTGGCAATTTAATTGAAAATTTGGAGATCCGAGCGAAACGAAAATCCACGAAACGTTTCTTTGATTGAATGACTTTTTTTTTTTCTTTCTTTCTCGGTATAGGATGAGTCCTAGAAGAGGCGGATGTCGGATGAGGGGACCGGAAGTGGAGGTGGACCCGCGAGGTGGAGGCTCACCTTGACTCCCCCGCCGCCGGTGCCGCCGGAAGGGGCAGGACCGCGAGCGGGCGTTACGTAAAGGCTTTCGGTTCGTTTCGGCTGTCCAGGACTGGGCAGGATGTCCTGGCCGAGGCCGCGGTTCTTCAGGAGTGCGCCCTCGAACTGGGCCCCACTAGGAGGTGGATACGTGGGGGTAGCTGCCCCACTGCCTACCGCGGATCCATTCAAGGGGGTCGCCGCTCTCATGGCGCTAGGACCTCTCGCTGATCTGAAATGTTTTTTATACGTTAAATAATCGAGGGTGGGGAACATTCGAAATTTTGTGCCATAAAATTCCACATTTCTCCTTAAGAGTCAATATTCGAACGTCATGAAAATACCAATCTATTTGTCACGAAATTACATATTTCTCCTCGAGACTCAGAATTTCAGCGTCATGAAAATCCGATTCTTTTTTTTTTTTCTGTCACGTTAGAATAGTAGAAATCGTAGTCTTCTCGGGGCAAGGTAATTAACGGGGAAGGATGATTGAAAAAGTTCTAACGAACGTTTCTCACCTGTCGGTAGGCTCCGGTGGAGGAGGTGACATCGTCTTGTCAACGGACGGTTGTCTCGATCCCATGATTCGAGAATGAGCCCTGGCGTATCGGTCGACCGAGCTGTCCCTGCTCGGAGGTCTTTTATAATGGTCCAGCCTAAAACCAATAGCACGTATACAGACGCCTGACAAAGAATCTACAAATATAAATACAGGAAAAGAAATTTCGGCTGGACGGACTAAGTTAAGGCGACACGAAATCGGCATCCGAATAACCAATCCTCACCACTTTTCCCCTAACCGAGTGTCCGAAATCTTTTGAAATTTCACCACATGTATATTCAGACTCTGAGAAAGATCCCAATGGTAAATGAAAATAAATAAAAGGTTTCTAAACAAATTCGTGAAAATTAGATTCCGCGTCGAGACCTTCCTCGGGGTATCCGTGTTCATGAGATAAAATGTCGAATGACTCGGTTCAGTCGATTGGAAAAGATATTTCATAAACGATCGATCCTTCAGGCGTCACTTTCGTATCACCTTAAGGACCTTTGCAGGACGAGTCACCTGTCGTTGAGGGTCTGGCCAATGTTCCCAACGGATGGCCTGTCTTGCTGACTTAATACTCTGCTATTTCTGCGTATACTAGTTGCACTCGGAGGTTTCTGACTATCTTCAGTCTGATTCGTTTGCGGTGGCTGACCATAGAGTTGCTGAGTGTTGTAGGGGTTCATATCAGGACCATAAGGGGTCGGAACCGTTCCCTGTAACCGAGAACCCCAGTAAACTTCCCATCTCCGCCCGCTCCACATATCCAACAAGGGTCCTCGAATATTCGTTTAAATTAATAAGACTGTAAAAAAGCCACGGTAATAAATTTCAAGACGACATTGGAGGAGCCTTGATGGCGCTTAAAAAAATTCAACGTTATCGGACTGAGCGATTAGGTTGAAAAAAAAAAAAGAAATATATATGTATAAAACGATCTTGACAGCAGAGATAGTCAAGTGCTCAAGGACGGTGCATCAGTGCATCAGTGCAGCACAAAGTGGGATGATTGATTAAAGAGGAGAGACGGAGAGAACTAGAGAAAGAGAGAGAAAACCTTTGCGGGTGGTTCGTTAAACCTACGGGGTAGAAATCAGGATTAATTCGCTTCTCGTTTGGATTATTCTGGTAGATGGGAGGCTTCTAGGGTACAAAACGTTCCCAACTAGATTTCGAGGTTGTCGCCACGTCTGGCCTCGAGGGTGCGATCGGGATTAATAGAAAACGCATCTTGACATTAATTCGAGTAGGGGTAATATCACATCGAAAATTGCCCGGGTAATGTCGGATCGCTTACACCATAAAGCTGGGGCCCGAATTGATTCATTTGCGCCAGAGTCATTGGACCGTACATAACCGGAGATATTGGGAACATGATCTATAAAAACAGAGAATCGCAAAGGCGCCGATCAGCAGTCTATCCATCCATACACGGTTTCATTCATGGTTCATCTACGAGCACAGAGCCGCAAACGAAAGGAAAACCCCATTAATCAACTCTGCCATTAATCGAGACTTTGATTGACGAGCTGTCGATAGGATTTTTTGATATTCAAAGTCCAGCAACCCCGCGGAATATCGAAATATTGGATTTTCGTGGCATATTGAAAAGAAATTTTTCAAATCCTTCCCCGACTTCGCTTCGACTTGAGCACGAGGAATTGGCAACCCCAAAAAATAATCCCCTTTCATTTAATTCCTCATCCACCGCACTTCAATTCTCATCCCGTATTTATGGTAGAGAAAACCACTGTACTAGTTAAAGAATTACCACGAACTTATGTACCGATCCAGTATCTAAAAAGAACTCAGGTGAACCCCCCTCAGGTTATGGAGCCCCTTTATCACCTGTTGATTGGCGTAATGAGACTGATTAGGGTATCCTTGCAGGTTCTGCGGATAGGGTTGCTGCAACGGTTCCACCTGGTTCGGTCCCATAGAATATCCTTGCAGGTTCTGCGGAAATGGGGCGTTCGGTGGGATGTACTGGTTCCCAGGATACGGTTGTCCAGGTTGGTAAGGATTCGGCAAACTGTTTCCAAGCTGGCCCTGGTTCCCCTGGGGGTAGGAATTCGGCTGGTTCTGGGTCGTCGACCCGAGGTTCTGGTCCTGGTTGGTCATCTGGTTGGGTAAAGGCCCGGGTCCTTGGTTATTCAGCTGGTTCTGGTTCGGCGGTTGCCCCAGCTGGTTCTGGACGGGCTTCATGCTAGGTCTCCTCAACATCTGCGACACGTTGGTGGTGGTGGTCGTCGTCGTCGGGGCGGCCGTCGACGTCTCGTTACCTGGCATCTGAGCAGGTGGCTTCGCCTGGTCCTGGCTCTTGTGCAGGATGCTCTTCCCTGGCATCGTGTCCTGGGGCGGGGGGTCGTACTTCGGGATCGACCTTGGCGGTATCCTGTCCAACCCTGGCAGCTGGAAGTCAGGGGCGAACTGCTTGGCCGTCTGCAGGGCGATTTCGCAGTCCTCTTTTGCATGAATCGCAGCGATGTCGGCCAATTCCGCCTTCCCTCTCGCCGTGGCCGTCCTGGAAATCGCGATGTCCTGTTTCTGCAACGCTATCTTGCTGGCTCTTTGTGCAGCGTTAACGGCGGCTTCTATCCTTTCCCGAAATTTCGCGGATCTTATCAGGAACAGGTGCTTCTTCTTCTGGCTGGTTATCAACACGTTGTTCTTGTACTTCCCCTCCTCTTTGTTACCGTCCCGGAAAGTCGTCACTCCGTATCCGTACTTCCGGTTGTTGAACCACTCGCCTTCGTATCTCAACCCGTCACTTCTCTCCGAAATCCCGAAGCCGGTCCTCTTGTCGTTCTTCCACTCCCCCAGGTACGTTTCCGTCACCGAGGCGTCCATCTGCTCGTCCTGGAACCACGACAAAAGAAATTCAAAGTGTCTTTTTTAACCACCACTCGTCACCAAAAAAAAGAAATTAAAACCCTCGACAATAAAATCAACGCGTGGCTAAATTTCCTTTCTCATCTTTTATTTCACTTCAATTGACAATAATTAACGCAACTAATATTTACGGAATTGATCCTGGAAAAGGGACGAAATAAGCGTTTCAATTTTCGTTACGCTCGCGAGTTTACAGGGAGGTCGGATGTTTCGCTGGAAATGGAAATGGAAAAAAAAAAAATCTTTCGGGCGCGGAAGAGTTTGTTCAAGACTTCAAGAGACCCCCCGGGGAGTGGGGGGTTTAATAATAAATTATCCTCGAGGGAAGGCCTATTTCTGTAAGGTCAGACGACCAGGTTGTCTGCCCATTGATCCTGGAACCATGGTTCACGGGACAGGGAGGACAAAAGGTTAAGACGGGGGTCCAGGAGCAGTCTATCCAGAAAAGTTATGTAAACGATCCTGAAGAGCCTCTGGCCATTTTTTAACCCTCGGACTATCTCACCTCGATGACAAAAGACGCGTTACTGTCGGTGTGCACAGAAGCCGATGCCTGACTTTGGGAACTCTCCGTAGACATCCACGAAGTCGAACTCGCGTTGCTCCTGATGCTTCCTCCAGTTCCATGTTTTACAAGGTCGCCTGTGCTCTTCTGCTTCCTCATGAGGCCCTGAAGAAAGGTCCCAAATAAGTCGAAACGATATTTGAAACGTCCCTCGTAAACTAAAATATTCTCTAAATTTAGATACGACATTATTTTTGTCGGAATAATGACAATTTTGTTTCAGTCAAATAATTATTCTTCGAATTATCGAAACATTCCTTCGGTTCATGAATTCTTTTTCTCGGGGTATAAGTACGTTATTAATTAGTTTCGACGAGGAAATTAAATTTTTCTTTTAAATCTTTATTTTGTAACTTAGAATGTTTGGGTATGATAAAGTATTCCTTGTGTAAGGATCATGTACGAGAAGACGAATTCTGACCTCCTTACCCCGAGGATGTCCTTACCGAGAGGATTCCCTTTTTCAGGGACTTCTCCGTCAGACTTTTCCTGCGAGCCGGAGGGTCGTCGCTCCTCGCTTTAAGGACGAATCCTCCTCTGCTGTCGTCCACTCTTCGATCCCTCCTGTCGGTCGGTTCCGGGGTCGGTGCAGCTACAGGACCTCCATCTGCACTTCTGAGGGACGTCATGGACGCTCGCACCTGTTTCGGGGGTTTGTAATGCGAGGCCAGGCCGAAGGGCGCGCTTGCACGCACTCCGTACCCATGACGCATTCCTCGGAGCCATTGTCCTTGATAGGTCCCTGGAAAAATGTGGAGAAAAAAATTACTTCTCGTTCCTTTCCTTCCCCATGATTTTAGGACATTTTTTCGAATTTTTCAAACAGCTACATCCACGGGAAATAATTCCCCAAGAAGGATTCCACCCCACTTTTGGCGACTCTTCGTTAAGGTTCCCCTCCCCCAAAAAACGTATCGAAAATCCCACTGATGCAGAAACTCTCTAACCCTCCCAAGACCGTTAGCGATATCCAGAAAAATTGCCGATTTCAGAACGAGATCATGGAACCTGAAAAATAATTTTCTCCGACTACCAAGATCGGGAATTCTTCGCAGAAGACCTCGATAATGATCGAGGAAAAATTCAGGCGGTCCTGTAGGCGTTTTCGAAAAATGCCGAATAATGTTTCCGACCTTTCTTTCCCTCTTATCAATGTACAAATCAATGTACAATTTTATCGAGTGACCGTGGACGTGAGGAAATAATTCTTTCGGCCGCGCCGCCATTTGCCAAGATGGCGGGCGTTTCGTCGCGATCCTTTAGGAGAAATCGAAGGAAAGAAATCATGCTCACCTTCGGCGGAGTATTAGCCCGGTAATTATGTTACATTGTTACTGCCAGAACGTGACCGTGTTTCAAAATGGCACACGGTGAGTCACGCGTGGCGTCGGTGCGACATTACGAATTCAGGGACGGAATGCGCGAGCGTGGGCATCGACATTGCCGCCATTTTGGCGAACGATCGGACGAGCGCGCCGATCGACGTTAGCCCTAAGGAATCTTTTTTAAAAACGCGATTCCCTCATCCACGAATCTATATCCACGGACACGTCCCCGATGGAATTTCGAAAGATTGGTCTCCATTTCGGAGCGCAGAATCAATGGAGCAAACTTTTGCACCGAGGTGACTCACTCGATGGAAATCCTACACTCGCGGATTCGTAAGAGGATGTTGGCCCGATTTTCACCATCCGGGAATGCAGTCCATTTCGGCTTTATTTTCCCTGCCGAAAACAACTAAAAGTGACTGATCTAAATATCTGCCACCCCAAGAAAGCGTTTAAAATCCTAATGAAAATTGTCAGGATTCTCCAATGGCGAATACGCGATTCGTAACGACGCCCTTAAATCTGGAGCAACATTGTTCTGCATAAAATCCCCATCAAAGGGACATCAAAGAAGCCGGTGGCGCATTTCTTACGCCGTTTTACGAGACGTTGACACTCGAAATCGAGATTTCGATGCGTTCGAGCTGGATTTGAAAATCGAGGCAGCCTTAAAGTTTCCATCGTCGCCCGATTCAGAGTCCTGCACTCGCGTGCGCTATTTAGGTCAGACCTTTGCGCGTCTCTCGGAAACGCTTTTAGACAAAAAGTCCCGACATTTCCATCCGCCGAGGCGAGAAGAGGAGATCGAAAGATATCGGGAAATTTCTGAAAAATATTCCCACACCCCTCCGGGAAGTCGCGGGGAGGGGAAAAGGAGACGCGGACGAGGATCGATCCTCCTTCGCCATTGGCTGTCGGGTGCAATTTATTGCCAATTCATATCACGGGGAGATTCCTGCCACAGGACCTAACCACAATTAACTCCACTTAAAGTTTCGCGAAATATCACGCCTCCCGCAATTCGCGGGGTTGTTAATTAAAAGACCGTGGAATCGCCCTCGATTTTTCCGCCCTCTTTACGGGGCGTCAATTAAAATTTCCTTAAAATTCGCAAGTACCAGAATATCGGGTACAAGAAAGTACAACGTAATTTCCAGGATTTAAGAAAATGAAATTTTGGGTTCCAGGAAAAAAAATGAAGGGAAATTGGCGAAGGTTAATGAAATCAGACTCTTTAATTGCAGCGATGACATAGCAGGGAGATAACGACTCCTCGTAGTTTATAGTTACACTTGTACAATTTAGCAAACGGGTGAATTTTCGAGATCCGAGAAAAATGGTGAAAACCAAAAAGATCGGTCTCTCATTCGGCCGCAGGCTTTGCGAGCTAACGTTAGGGAGAGGGAGCGGCCCCTCTTTGGCGAGAGTTCCACCTCGGTTCAACTCGTTTTATAGAGCACACCTGAAGCTGGAAATTTTTCCGAGGACCCTGAAGGGTTGTTTTACGGTTAAGGAGTGGTCTCGTGTCTTCGGTCTCGGGGGGCGATCGGGTCCGGCGAAATCGAGCGATCGGTACGGCACTGGGCCGCTCCATGGCACTGGCTGGCCCGCCTGAAATAGCGCGGCCACCTCGCGTATCGGTGGTCGTTCGTAAGCCAATCCAAAATGGCCGAGTATTGGTGAGAATTAGCCGTGCTAGTGTATTTCGGGCCGCAGCTTCCACCAGACCGTCGCCGACCGCTCGACGGAGATGTCGCCGGGCCGATCTCCCGGCTCCGGAAATCGAGCCTGGTCTCGAAGGGCGAAGAGAACCTCATATCCCCCATAAGAAACATCATCCCCCCAAAGAAAAAAAAGAATAAATATCCTACATCAAGAATCCCCTATTTTCATTTTTATCTCCATTTTTTTCCAATCGTTTCATTTTTACGCCCATTTTATTTCACTTTTATTTCAACGTTGTCCCAGTTTTAATCCACTTTTTATTTATCCCTTCTATACATCTAGTCCACTATTGTCCTCATAAGAAACATCATCCCCCCAAAGAAAAAAACCAAGAAAAAATATTCTTCATCAAGAATCCCCTATTTTCATTTTTATCTCCATTTTTTTCCAATCGTTTCATTTTTACGCCAATTTTATTTCACTTTTATTTCAACGTTGTCCCAGTTTTAATCCACTTTTTATTTATCCCTTCTATACATTTAGTCCACTATTGTCTGCACGTGTTCGCAAATCCAGCCCAAACGTCGGAAGGGCTTAACAATGATGGGCTTAATAACGAGATTTTTACTCGTCTGTTGAATAGGAAACGATTTAAAAGGGCTATTACATTATTTTACGAATTATATTAATGTGCATTAATTTTCAAAGCAATGATATGAAAAAAAAAAAAAGTATGGCTACGTGGAGAGGTTCAACCGGCTGACCGAGTCATCGATCGCTTCCCCTTGGAATCAGGGTCTCGGCGGTTCTTTCTCTTTTTTTTCTTAGGCGTTGGCCGATTTATTATTAATTAAATATTCATCTGCGTATCCAGAGAGGATTTGTTATCCGAATTAAATTGGATAGAGAGTAGTCTTTGTCGGTGCCCGAAAACATGACGGATGACTCACGCGATATTTCTCCCATCCGAGACTCTAAACTTCGGAAGTTTACCCGATCCTTTTCGTTTACTCATCGAATTCCCCGATTCGCATTTCGGTGAAGTTCCGTTAGCTTCCGGTCGTTCTCGTCAGAAATTAACGACGAGATGTTTCCGTCCTGCTTGAAATGTTTCATTAAAAGCCTCCCGTCCCTCCAAACCCTGAATAAATAATAATAAAAAAACATCGAATGGATTAATAATATCCGCCAAAAGTATTCCCAAATAGAAAAAGTCGACGCGAGGTAAGATGCGTAAACTAAATATCATTGACAAAATATTTCGTTGACCCAATATTTTTTCTCATGAAGGAAGTGTGATTAAATTTGGAATATTTGGCCCACCGAATATTAATAAGAAAGAAATACCGCTGAACCAAAATATCTCGCCGATTAAAAGAATAACTATTTGACTCGAATAAATTGGATGCGACGTTTATTCGAAATTGTCATAATTTCTTGGTGTCGAATAAACTATTCTTGGAATTAACGAATTATTTCCTTGGTACTATTCAAAGAAACATTTCCTTGGTTCGATGGCATTTTTTTATTCGGTGGAAGAACGATAAGATCCCGGGATATTCTTACGACTTAAAAGCTGTTAAAATGTTGCCTACACGGTGTGATTTTTCTTTTTTTTTTTCTGGGTTGTCTTTCGCATGTAATAGCTTGTCAAGCACGGTTATTAATTCCGCTTCAGCTATTCGCATCTATTTGCCCCTCTGGCCAGGAATTCCTGGGGCTAATTCGCGGATATTTCGGACGACTTTTATCACTCGGGGTGACGTCAGATAAATACAAGGCGCGTTCCTCTGACGTCCGATTGTGTGTCTCCTTTTTCACTTGTCCCCAGTTTTTCGCATTTTTTTTTTCGCCGTTCCTTAACGTTCCAGGGGGCTATAAAACTTGTCTCCGGGAGAATATTCCCGAGGGAACGGCCATTAACTCCCTTGTCCTTCCTCGAGAAAACGAGGATTGAGGCCGAGTTGAGGTAATGTCTCCAGTCGGACGTTTTGAGTGATTAAAAAATGGAGAAAAATCCCATTTAACGGAATGTCGGGATAAGCTGCATATCCGGGGAACAGTTTTTTCCTCGTTTAAAAGACTGTGTGTTCAGAGTCAAGGACCGCTCTCAGGAATGACTGAAGTGATATTCTGCGCGAAGCGGCCTACGCTAAAGGCGCGCAAACACTTTCGATTTAATTCGAGGCCTTATCGATTCTCTTCGGAATACTCCCCCCGAGCCCATTTCATGCCTCCTTTATGTCGGCTTCCCGTTTCTCCGCGGCACGTGGCCACGTGAGGCACTTTATTTATAAATATAAAGCTTTGGCAAGTTCCTGATTCGACGAGACACGCGCCGATTAACCTCTATTAATCTCGAGCGCCCGTTCGCCGGGACACTTGTACACGCTAATGGAGAATAGCCGGCATTTCTTCCACGTTAATTGAACCCTACAAAAATCGGGGTTTCGATTTATAAGCACGACTCTTGGAGCGCGCGCTCCGAGGACTCCACATTTTGAATTTACCGCGCTAATCAAATCCCCCCAACCGCTGCGCGGCGACCGCGGGACGCGACTCCACTTTCTCTTATTTTCCCTTCTCTTGACACTTTCACGGTAATGGAGGATAAGTGCCATCCCCCGAAATCTAAAATCCGGTGCCCGAAGTCAAACTCGCAGAAAATGGCACCCGGAGAATCCCACTTTTTAAATTTACCGCCACAATCGAATCCCTCGGCCGCGGCGTCGAGAAAACTCGGCAAGATGGACGGCACGTAAATTCCGTCGCGTGCGATCCATCTTCGAGATTTTTTGTATCCCCCCTCATTTCTCTCCTCCTTGTAAAGTCGGGCATTAAGCAAAGGATTCCCAGAGGGGCACGCGACTTCGGTATGCACCCCGAATTTATGAGGTCCGAGGGGGAAAACAATTCAAGATGGCGGCGGAACGTGTCCCAAATTCGCGCACTTAAACACTAATTAATAGAACACATTGACAAGTTCAGGGCGTAATTCTCGTTTTTTTTTTCTCTTTTAACAGGATCTAGCGTGGGTCAGGTCGACGTTAGGGTGTTTTCATCCCCCTGGAGTTACGGAATGACGAAGTGGAAGGATCGAGGCCCGTCGAAGAGACGGACACCTCGCCCCGATGCGGCCCCGAAAACGCGGGCAGCGGATCGTTCGGTTCTAAATAAAGCGCTCAAGAGCAGCGGGATGAAATGCAATAAAACTTATCCGCGCCTCGGACTAAAGTGAAGTGCGCCGCTATTCCAAGCTGGCCAGTGACGCGCCTTAATATCGCGAGGCGGACGTCCGCCATGAGCCTTCCTCCCCCCTTAAGATAATGGAAGTAACCAGCCGACACGAAATCGCGATGACAATCCGAGACGAACCTACAAAGGAACGATTAAAGTCACCCTAGCGAGCGTTTCAATCTCTTTTACTATTATTTGCTAACTTCAGGGCGTGCCGGGCGACGCTGACAGCGAAGCGTCGTTGATAGTGACGCGACGCTGATGGTGACGCAACACTCACTTGGTACCACAATAAGTTGAAATAATTAATGATTTCGATGCAAATGACCATTACTAATATTTCACATTTTATTTTAGATCGTTCTCGATCTGAGGGAGAATATAAATCTCTGAAGTCAGCAGAGCACGGAGGAGTAATGCGAAGAATCGGCTCGGCCTTTTCTCGACGCCCAGACGGCGTCTAGAAGCCGGGGAAATTAGGTCGCGGGAAAGCGACAAAGGGGAACGAAACGGTAAGGGTGTCTCGGAAAGGCTCGGAGGAATAAACTCGTCCACGCGGTCGAAGGTCGTATCGACCTCGCGTCTTTTGCAACACATCGCCGCCATCTTGGTTTCCGTGTGGAAATTCGTCGATCCTCGCCGTTCCATAATTCGTTCATAAATACCTCACGTAAGGTTATAAACCGTGATCACAATAGCAAGAACTGTCATAAAAATGGCAAATCAGGTTTCCACGTAAAAATTATCCTGCAATTTAACTGGCTAGTTCTTATTTTTATGATTAAGGTCACCGTTACGCGAGGCGGTGTCTTCGCCGCCATCGGGGGTGCGTTCCCAGAACGGGGACGAATTCTTCTTTGGAACTTAGATTTGGAGAGGGAAGAGGTTCTCCGTCACGTGTACAAATTAAGACACGTGCAGTCTCTTCTCCATCGAACAAGTAATCGACGAGGGGCGAACATCCCCCAGCCTTTATCCACGTGGTCCGTGCCCCTGAACACGCCAGTAGCAAGCACCTGGAGCCACGCTTCGCCGAGCTCGGAGACAATTTACGTGGAAAATTTCCGGGCACGGAAACTTCGGGGCACTCACGCGGAAAGTCTGTAGAGAGGACGCGGTCCAATCGAGGGCGTTACATAAATCCTATGAATTTGAGGGATTATATAAATAAGGGACTTTAGACGAGCCCCTTCCTCCCTTTCGCGGAATATTCCATGAAATATTCTGCGAACGAGTAAACCGACGCGGCCAATTGCGGTCGATGGACGTCAACCTAGGTCGAGAAACTTGAACTCACAAAATCCGTAAAATTTCCAACCACGAGTTTCCCGATCTCGAGCTAATCATGTCGAAGCAGAATGTCCCTCCCTCGTTTTCTCCACTCGATCGTGCCAGCGATTTTTTAGCCCAATTTCCCTGTCCCACGTTTTCTTTTTTTTCGCACGATCGAGCTAATAATCTCTCAGCACGATTTCCTTCCCTCATTTTTCCCACGTGATCGAGCTAAGAATTTTCCCGTTTCTTCTTTTTTTTTTGTCTGCATAATTACACGATTGAATTACCCTATCTCGATTTAATCGTCAAGCATCGTTTTTTCCTGCATTAACATAAATTTCGTAATTGACCATTCCGTTTCGATTTCACCTTTGAGCGGAATATTACCCCTGGAAAAAGAGCCGTAAAGAGCGTTTCATATTCCGTTTCTCAGCTCGGCGGGGATGAATGGGCGGGTTCGCGGAAACTCGAGTTCACCCGAGGGGTGACGGCAGTTACTTCTTTCAGAAATAACCCCGATGCATCGTATCAGGGGTTGACAAGGATAAGGCGACTCACCGCTGTCGGCGTAAGTCTCGGAGCCGTAGCCGTCCTGGAGACCACTCGCCCACGTGCCCTCGTACCTCGCAGTCGAGGTAGTCGATTGTCTGACGCCGTATCGACCCTTGAAGCCCTGAGTCCATTCTCCCCGATAAAGCCAGCGACCTCGCATCTCCACTCCGAGGCCATGGCGTTTCCCATTCTGCCATTGTCCCTCGTAAGTCGAACCGCTGTAATCAAATGCCTCTCTTGTATTAAGCCCTGTCGAAGGCGTTACCAGGTCGTCCTTCCATGCCGAACATTCCCAGAAAATTGGCCACTGACGTAAAGTACATGTACACTCCCTTATCAAGAAAAGGAGGAAGAAAATGAACTAAAAAAAATATGTATATCATTGAAATAAAAATTTTTTTTTCATTTGCTTACGGAAATTTTATCGTTATTTTTATCACGATAGTGACATGGCATCATGACAATGGCATTATCAGTGTTGTAATAATTCATGTCGGTACATGGGAACTAGGTCGATAAACACGGGGGAACTTAACATTGAATATTCTGATAACAAGATGGCGCCTAGAAATGTCTTTTGACCTCCGGCGATTTTTCCCCCACTTTCCTCTCTGTGAGCGGATCGCAGTTATTGCAGGCCTTCCTTAAGTTATTTTTAAAACGATCGTCGACCCTCTCGACCGATGAACGGATGAACTCGGTCCTGCGTCTCGAAAAAAGGAGCCGGACGATAAAATAAAAAATAAGAAGTACATTTCCACCCTCACTACAAAAGTATCTCTAATCGCTCTTGTTCTCCAAATAGTAAAACTCAGCAAGTTAAAAAAAAAATAAGGTACCGTTGTCGCGGCCTTAAAAACTGAAATTAAATCATTTTCCTCGACGTCAGGTTGCTTAACGTAAAATATTGCTTGCGATGTAATTCGCGTAATGTCTGTGAAAAAAAGGAAAGAAGAATTATTTCCCAATCTCTTTTATCATGGATAGGTCGCCGCGTCTTTTTGCGACGCGGTTGTCGACCATCCGAAGAGGATGCTCGTCCTGGGAATATCTCGTCCAGGATGCGGAATCCGCGTCCCTCGTTATTCCTGACAAGTCCCTTGACAGTCTGCATCGATCCCATCGACAACTGGAACCTCGACTTGTGCTCGAGTCGAGATTATCCGACGTTAAATCTGCATTGCAGATTCCCCTGCGCCGCCATGTTTTCTACGCATGTTTACTCGAGTAATCCGACTGGGTCCATAAGCGACGCATTGTCGACGGAGGTTGAAACATTAACCTTTTTATGTGACATCCTCTTGGCAAGATGCCTGGCCTACGTCGAATTACTATTTCTTTGCGATCGAGTTTAATTGAACCCTCGCGTGCCGTGCGGCAATGTCCGCCATAAGAGTTCGCCATTTCTCCGCTTTTAATCAGACCGTAAAATAGCCCGACGAGGCATCTCGTATTAGGGCTGATTAAAAGCGAAGCCATCGGTCCTTTCAGCAGGCAGGTTAATGGCGTCCTCGATCGAATTTCGAACAAATGCGATATCGGTTCCAGGCGCGGCCATCGCGGATAATGGGACCGAGGAAGAGGCAAAATATCCACAAAAATTAAAAATCGATACATTGACAGAGAGAGATATATATATTTCATGTATTTAACAGTGCCAAAGAAATACTTTATTAATTCAATGAATGATTATTTCACTGGAATGAGATCGAATTAATTGGATAGGGATTATCTCGATACTGACCCGAAAATATCGATACGAATGGCGATCGATTATAAAATTAAAATAAATTTCTAGGTTAAAGAGAATTATTAACTATCCTTACTTTGTCACGGGATATTTCTACGGGTAAGTAGCAATATTAACACGCATGAATTAATGTGAATTGTAATTAATGATAAGGATTATTGAGTAACGATCCATGAAGGTCCTATTTCTTAATGTGCGAGCGTATACGCTCGCGGTGAGAAGTTTCACGTGAGCGCTCGGCGGCCCCAGGGGAAAGACGGGCGCCGATTGGCCGTTTCCCCTGGAGCCGCGGGGTGCCTTCCCAGCGACGTTGGCCGTCGAATCGACGTCTCGCTCCCTCTCTATTTCGGTTTAAGTTAGGTGTCTCGGGTTTCCTCGTTTATTCAGACGGGATCGAAGGGAATGGAATTTATCAGGGAGCACGCGGACACGCCGAAGGCCTTGCTCCAGTTTTCCGAGTCACGCCGGAAACAAATAGTTTCGGATCCCCCGGCCCAGATTCCCGGATCGTCGCCATCTTTTCCCCCGTAAACTTCCCCGTCTCGAGACTCGTGGAAACCGAAAGGGGAAGGTCGGATTTTGCATCTCTCCCCCACTCGTCCCTTTAGTTTCGCCGCTCGATTCAATCCCGTCTTCGTGGACCTTGACGTTCTTTTCTTTTTCTCTGTCCTTCGAAATTTACCGAGGAAAGAAAAAAAAAGAAGAAGAAAAGTGCCCCCCGAATTCGCTCCCCCGGCGATTGGAAAGCGCTTCCACCGTTTTTCTTATTTTTCTCAAGCCTCTCTCGCAAGTTCGCGAAAAATGACAAGAGAGGAAGTAGTCGAGCTTCGGCCTCGACGTTCCTATGTGCTGACTTCGAGATTCCGGAGGACAAGTGGGACAGAAAATCGGAGAAGGAGGACACCAGTCAATCTGACAGAACGCTGGGTCAATATTGTGTCACGCTATCTGTCAGTTTTCAGACTGGGGTCAACGGTTTCCGAAATTCCCCTCTCCGCCCCCCGGAAAATTCAGGATACCCTGGAAAATTCACGATACATCCGCATGCAGCGTCTCATCGACTCGATTAATCGAATTGCCGCGAAAATCAAATATCCTCAGAGCGGGCGAAAGTTTTCACGTCTATCGGCTCGAAAAACTCGACGAGTTGCGAGTTGTGTGTTCATCGAGACTAGGCGACTCGATCGAATTTGAAAACCGCGTAAAGAGAGGTTAACGAGGAATCGTCCTCCATGCCTATGGAGTCTCTCGCATGTCTCGCGATAATTGCTATTCAGCCTGGTTTAGAAAAATCGCATGTCGACGTCACTTATTCCCATTTATGTGCCGCGATGCCACTGATACGAAAATATGTCGAGCAAAGGGAGCCATTAGCGTCCGCGAATCGAAGCCTCGATCAGCTGATCGGATGTCGCGAGTGACGTCCCGAATGCCGAAAATTCGAAGGAGCGAAAATACGTCGTTCGAAAAAAATCGCGAACATCTAAACTTCATACATTTCGAATATTATCCTTACAGACAGAGTCCCGGCTTGAACAACTTTTAAATTTGGTTTATAAAAAAAAATCTTGAGTATGAAAAAGAAAAAAAAAGATAAGTTGAAAATTCATGATAAAATCGAAAAGCGCCGTGCAAGAATGGCGATCCTCGATTTCCCAGCAGTAATTCAAATGTTCCGAGGGACGTCTCGTCGTGCGATCGACTATCCGGAACAGTTTCCAATTTGTCACCAGACGATTATCCCGGATGTCCGTGAACTGAGTCCGCCGGTTGGAGTCCCGGTAACCCGTTTGCGTTGTCCTTGCACTCGGTGACCCAGTTCCAGGATCCACCCTCTGGCGGGCAGGTTCGCCGATATGCGAGGCTATATGTGCACCAGGATACGTGTCAAGGTCCACTGCTCATCTCCGATAGCCGACCCGCGAAAAACTCTCTCGAATGCGGGAAAATGTGCTACGGCGACACGTGCGAAAAGGCGCGCGGTGTTGCATTAGCCCTGCCATTAAAGAGGCCACTCGCGACGTGGCTCAAGCCTTTCAAACCTTTTCCCAGAGGAAGGGAAGGTACTTCCCTAACCTCAAGGGCTCGACGTAATTACTGATCCCTAACGACAGGAAAGGTCAGATTTTCAGGCCGTCGAGGATCACAAAAAGCCACATATTTTTTTTCCTATTAATTACGCCCTGACGGTTCCCCTAATGTGAACGCTTTCCATTTTTCCATAATTTCCATAATTTAAGGGCCTCACAAGTACAGGGGAAAATACAGATTTTTAGGAAACCGCCTAGATATAATTTCCAGGTTAGATTCTTAATATTTTCAGGTTAGGATTGGCCCGTAAGGACCAACCACCGCCAACCTCCAAAATTGAAATAAATAAATTCTCGTCGAGTTACTGTCGCACAGAAATAAATCTCATCTAACCCAAGGGATATTGCGTTAATTCAACAGATAACGATTTGACTCGGATAAACTGGATGCACCGTTTCTTCGGAGTTATAACAATTTGTTTCCTCGAATCGAATCATTCTTTGAATTGAAGAGATGATTTTTTCGATACCGTTCAAAGAAAGATTCCTTTGGTTGATGTATTTTTTCGTCGCAGGGTAGCGTTAAGGGGATGTGAAAGTGGCATCCGAGGGGTCGATCGTTCATGAAACTTTTCTCCGAACTAAGTGCACCGAATCGTATCAAGCATTACAACATGAACATAGAGGTTGCAAGAAAGGTCCTGAAACCCATAAAATGTCATTTTTAATAAAAATGTTGTGAAAATGCTAATAAATAAATTTTTAAACAATTGAAATTCCATGGGTGTCAGGACCTTCCTTATAACCTCCATATTCACCTCGTAAGTTTTGAAACGATTCGATACACCCAGTTCAGAGAAAAGTTTTATAAACGAGACCTCCGTGTTGCCACTTCCACATCACCTTAAATTGGCTAATGTTTTTAAGGTTATGTGAGAATACCGACCTCGGCCACATGTAGACCCCGGAGACCTCGAAGCCGTAGTGCCAGCTCCCCGAGTACGCCCCTTGTCCCTTGGGCCCGGTGCAGACGCCATGGCCGTGGGCCTTGCCGTCTTCCCAGCCCCCGCAGTAGGTGCCGCCGTCGTCGAAGTCGAACCTGCCGCCGTTGACTTGGGCCCGATTCGCAGGGGTCGTGGTGGTGCCGGTCGCCCCTGGCTGGGCGGGGCTTGCGCCCCCCGCGGCCTGCGGGAGGGGGGCGCCTCCGGCCACGCCATTGGCCTGCTGGCCCGGCTGCTGCGGTTGCATGGCAACGGCCTGGCGTCCTCAGGCCCGTATCTGCCAGTCGGGGCCCCCGTCAGCAACAAGCGACTCGGGCGCGGCCCATCCCTCGAGCCCCCGACTGGCCACCGTGATTCTGCAAGAGAACGCGAGCTATCGATTGGCCGATCGTTGTCATAGATCGAGACCCCAAAAATGACCAAGGTAACGGAAGGGGAACGTGCAAACGAATTAAGGATTCTCCTCAAACTGACAAAATCAGCTGTTCTCCCTCTGTCACGACAGGTGCCTCCCTTCTCCCTTTTCACCCCCTTCTTGTCGCGCGTTAATAAATTCGCGCAAAAATGTATCAGCGCACTTTTAAATGCCTGTTACGAATTTCATATAAATTCTTTCCCCGCCGCATTTTCACGTGGTTTTGAATATTTCAACTCTCCGGTAATCTCGATGGAGTAACGGCGACGATCAATTTCAGCAATGGCTCGCGAAACTCTGGACACACCACTGGCTCGACATTCCGCGAACCGGTGCAGGAAAATGGAACTCACGTATTGGTTCGCGGGCGTGTATCTCCCTCCGAAAAATAAGACTCGACTTCCGATGACGTTATCGCGCATTTTAACCGAAAATAATCCGGGTGCTCTGACAGCCGGAAAACATTTCCAGCGGGGCGAGAGGTGATAGAAAAGCGAGCACCACTTCCGCAGCCCTCGAGGGATTTCCGAAATTTTCCCAGAATCTCCCGCTAAGAAAAATATTACACCAGTTTCGACCCAGCGGATGGGAAAAAGCACCCCTCGCGTGCGAATTTGAAAATCGAGGAGTGCACGTGCGTTTCGAAAAATGAAATAATGAAAAAGAAAAGAAGATAACTCGGTAAATTTTAAACAACGATTTCCGAGCAAACACGAGCTGTCACCAACCGCCTCTTGAGAGCACTCGGTTTCACTTATAGCTCGGAAATCCAGCACTATTAATGGTACCCGGTGTACTCAGCTCGTTTACGAGCGGATCCGCGGCCGTAAATCCCCGGCCACGAGGCGGCCCTCCGTCGGCGTGGACGGAGTGGCTGGGACGACGGCGCGGCTCCGCGAAGGCCCCGTCATCGGCTCCCGGAAGGCGGGAAAGGAGAAATCCGTCATCGGCCAGGAATCGATCGGCCACCTCGTCCAGCTTTTCTCCGTTTCCACCTCGGCTTAATTTATTTATCCGCGCATAAAGACGCCGCCGACAAGATACACACTTCCGAGGTGTGCCTCGGTTCACGTGCCCCAGCGAATCCGAATCACGACCACGATCCGGCCCCCCGTGTACTTGGACGAAGTGGCTGGGACAACGGTGCGACTCCCGAGAGGCGAGGAAGAAGAAATCCGTCATCGGCCAGGAATCGATCGGCCGCATCGGCCTCTTTTCCTCATTTTCTCCCACGGCTTCATTTACGTTTCCCTCCTCCTTTTCACCTTGCTCTCATCTATTTCTGCGTCTACAGAGACGCCGGAAAATACACACTTCCTCCCGGTGGAGTAGCACTGCGTCCAGGTGTCACTCGCGAACCCTGGTACAGATCGTAGCATTAATAGTCGCGATCCCGGGTCTGCGGTTCCCTCGTCTCCCGTCCCGGCACTATTAATGGTACGAGGTGTACTCGGCTCGCGCACCAGCGGATCCGCGGCCGCGAGTCCCCGGCAGGACGCGGCGGTCTTCGTCCACGGCGGCGGAGCTGGTGCTACTGCGGTTACCTCCGCGTCTAACCGCGTTACGCAACGCTTCTATAAGCATCCGTGATCTGCTCGGAATGTGGCCTCTCTCTCCTCGGCCGCCGCGGCGGAAGCTCCGAAAGCTCCCGAGAGGCCCGACGGCGCCCCCGAGGAAGAGCTCCCGGGTTCTAGGTCCCGGTTCTTCAAGGTCGGGAACCGGAACCGAAGACTCGCCTCCGAGCCCTACCCCTGGACGGGAGAGCCCCGGAAACCTGCCATCAAAGTTCCATGACTGAAATCAGCTGACCCCAGACCCCCACATCTATTATTCCTTAATTATTCCCTAAATTCCCGGACAAATTTTCAAACATTGAAATATCCTTTTCTTCGCTTTATTTATTTATTTTTTAATTCAGAGTACACGATGAGTGACTCGTTTCTTTGGGGAAAAAAAAACATTAGTGTCTCGAGGAATACCCGATTTTCATCTCGCTGGAGAACACTTTCATCGTGGCGATTAATCGGGTATTTTCAAATCAATGAATTTCGTCCAAAAAGTCATGGAGGGCCCCAACGAGATCAGCTGACTTGCAGAAATCGAAATCTGTCCACCAGCCCCGAAGATCGGAAATCGTCACTTGGTCGTTCTCGGGAATCCCTCGTAAATCTCTCCCTCCCCCAGATGATGTCCCTCTTGACGAGCCATTATACCCGGAGCACTCTTTCGCGTTCCTCCGGAAATTATGCGAGAGCCGATAAGAGGAGTTTAACGACTCGCCACGCCTCGTTTCGCGGAAACGCACGTGAATTCATTTACATGGTTCCCCACTTCGAGGAGGGGGCTCCGAAATGCTTCCATCTCACCGAGGATGGAAAAAGTGGGCGGTCTAAAAAGGGGGGGATTCTTTTTTAATGCACCGCGACGATGTAGGTTAGGTTGTTTAGCGTAAATATAGCGTTAGCGCCGGCGAAAAGCGGGATCGACGGTGAAAAGGGAGAAATAATGCGTGGGCCCTGTATAGATCTGGGCGGTCGTCTAGTTCCGAGCGAGTCGAAGATCTAGCTGGGTTGCTAGAGAGTCTATTTTTACCATGGGGTAGCGAATTGTTCCCCGTTCCGTCCACGAGGCGCAGCTAGTGCGCGGCCCGTGCGTTCGCCAATGCGACCGGGTTCAACCCATTTATAAATAGTAGATGTTGAACGCCGGTGAAAATCGCCTCTCAGGGCCTCGCGGTACGGCCCTGGACGAGAAATTCGTGGACCCCGCAGGTCTATGTACCCCATGACCGTGGATTTCGCTTTAAAAGCAGATCTAAATAACTCCCTTTCGCTTGCCCATCGACGGCCGCCATATTGCGCCTCATAATTATCGGGCAATATGTCGCGGGAAAGGAGAGAAAATAATCATTTCTTTCTGACTTTTATATCTACCGTTTTCATGGTTAGACTAACATGTAGCCCCATGTCCATGGATTTCGCTTAAAAGCTGACCTAAACAACTCCCTTTCCTTAGCCGATAAACGGCCGCCATATTGCGCCTCATAATTATCGGCCCAATATGTCGCAGGAAAGGAGAGAAAATAATCCCTTCATTCGGTCTTTTATATCTACCGTTTTCATGGTTAGACTAACATGTAGCCCCATGACCATGGATTTCGCTTTAAAAGCAGATCTAAACAACTCCCTTTCGCTTGCCGATAAACGGCCGCCATATTGCGCCTCATAATTCTCGACGCAGTATGTCGCAGGAAAGGAGAGAAAATAATAATTTCTTTCTGTCTTTTATTTCCACCGTCTTCATGCTTCATGCTATCATGTAGCCTCGTGACCATGGACTTCACTTTGAAGGTGCAGATGTAAAAAGGAGACCAAAGGCGCTATCTCCTTCCCCTTTGCTGATAAATAGACGGTCGCCATTTTGCGCCTCATAATTATCGGCGCAATGTCTCGCGTGAAAAGAGAGAAAACAGCCCCTTTTTTTCCTGTCCTTTGTATCGACTGTCTTCGTGATTAGATCAACGTACAGCCCCATGACCGTTCCACTTTGAAGACGCAGATGTAAAAAGGAAATCAAAGGAGCTACCTCCTATCCCCTTGCAAAAAAACGGTCGCCATATTGCGCCCCATAATAATCGGCGCAATATTTTAGCGTAAAATTAGCGATTTTCCTATCTTCTATATCTACCGTCTTCATGATCATGTCAATAGAGCATACACGTGGCCCTAGATTTCTCCATCAATTTTACCAGTTTCGGATTTCTAGCAAAATCCCCAAAAAAACTAACTACATTTTTTTTCCCCGACAACGATTCGCATAGTGCAAACCCTTATCCAAACTAAAGCCGAAAGTCGTTTCTAAATTACGTCGATTCTTGTATAGAAAATATGATAATTTGACGGGTGTTCTGAGAAATAAATGTACAAGAGAACAAAAAAAATAAAAAATCTAGTGTAACACACGCGCGTTCGTTTGGAATCCTTGAAAAATTTCATTTCTTCTCTTCTAGTACCCTGGAAAATCTTTTGTAAACGCGACGAACGATGGGCGATACCTATAGAAGGTCCTTTTACGAACGCTGGACAATAGACCGGGGCATTTTCCGTCACGGCGGATCCGAATGAAAGAATCGCCCGAATTTTGAGGTTAGCGTCCCCCGGGACCGAGCGGCGCTTCGGGGTCCCCTCGAACGCGCAAAACCGGGCTGAATCTTTAAGCGGTCTCTCCGGGATTGCACCTGACGTCGCGACAGTTGCGGACGACTTTGTATAACACGTTGCATCACTTGCATCACTCGTCGCGGTGTCGCGTGCAGCCCGACGCGAGCCAATGCGAGAATCGTTCTCCACCCTTCTTCCATTCCGGCTTCCTCCTCCCATCGTACGGCTCATTTCCCTTATCGCGCCCCCATAGCTAATCCCCTATCGCGAAAATGAACCGCCACCCAAACATGCCACCGTAAACAGTTGACACGTGGGAAGATCATGTAAACCGTGAAACGGAAACTCCGAGAATACGAGAATTTCCATTTCCCCCGAAAAACTGTATCTATATCGTGTAATGTTTTAACCTCATCCTTGCGTGCCCGTAATGCGTTAATTACATTTGAGCACGTAATTGTCCTCGATGTTGAAAAAAGAAAAAAAATGAGATATAATAATAGACACACGTGCTCGTGGAGCCGTATAATAATAATCGACAAGGTCGATGCCTGGTGGTGGATAAAAATTAAACTCTTCCTAAACTAAAGGGAATTTCTCCATATGGGGCGATTTAATGAGGATTGATTGTCGATTAGAGTCCTAAGTTGAGATGCCGATGGTGAAACGACGTCGCTGGTGGGTTGGGATTTTGAGGAGCGTCCAGAGGCCGGGCTTTGATCCCGACGTCGCCGCGACGCTGGTGAGAATTTCTCCGGAACTCCGCAAGGTAAATTCGCCGCTGCAGGTGCCTGCGCCACCTGAGGGGTACCTATTACACCTACTGTACCCTCTCCACCTAGTGGAATCCTCTCCATCTAATAGAACCCCTCCACCTAGGGGAGCCCTTCAGCACCACAGGGTCCGACCTCCACCTGGTTGCGCAAATCACTCTTGGATCACTTTTGGATCGGTACCCCATTCCACCTATGGTACCCTGTCTACCTGGTGAAACCTTCTCCACCTACGATACCCCCTCTACCTAATGGAACCCTTGCATAGGTTCAAACCCCCCACCTGGTTGCGCAGATCACTCTTGGATCACTTTTGGATCACTCCGGGGGGCGCGACCGTCGCGTTCGTCGAGCACCTCGACGTCGCGACGCAGGGCCGATCGATCGGCAGGTGCGAAAACGAAGGTCGGGCACGTGCGTGGCCTCTCGCGCACTCGGACGGTCTACGGTCACACCTGGACCCGACGGTCGCGCCCTCGAGTCGCGGACGGGTCGGTACCGTGGCTCCGTCGTGGAGGCGCCGCGACGCTCCCGCGGAGCCGAGGTCGACTCGGTGGCCCCTTTCACTGGTCAAACGAGCTGCGGAGTCCGCGTCCACTGGCTGCGCCGGGCTCTCCCTCAGGGTGGTGGCATGATTGCGACTACCTCGGCGCGGCCCGAGCGGCGCCGCGACGCCTCGCGTCCCTCCACCGTCCCGAACACATGCGCTGTTCGATACCGCACCGGCGAGGCCCGAGGAACCTCCTCTCGCCGGGGACCCCGCTTCTTCGACTCCTCTTAAGACCTAAAAAAAATATACACGTGTATGAATATAACATAAAATACACATTTTTTACCTAAATATAGATCATGATAATACACCGAAGAAAAAAATTCAGCCGACTCGAAAAACTATGCATTTCGAAAATATCCTGCGATCAAATGTGCCCAAAAAGTTAATTTAATTAATTTAAATGAACGTCAGTTTTTCTTCTTAACGAGATGCTTGTTATAATTATGTATGATTCTGGTAAATATATATACGGTTGTTTAGGACGATGCTAATCGCTGGGTACTTAGTAAAGTGGAGTGGAAATGGTAATTGTCTGGTAGTGTCTGACCATACCGCGTTTAATTACTATTTCTCGGCATTCTGGTCTTGCTAATGCCACCGCACCGAGACGTGCAGTGAAACGAATCGTTGAATGTTCAGGTTCCTGGGCAGAAAAACCACGACCTACCGCAATTGTGGATTTTACGATGCATTCTGAGCCGCTTCGCCTCTCTGCATATTTTTAACAATTTAATTATTTTACCCTGAAGATTCGACGGGCGGAGGAACGACTTGAAACTGATGGGCATGATAAGTAGATACGGAGTAACTGGTCAGCCATAAGTAGAACGATTATGAATATGGTCCTACGTATTGATAACTAAATCCGTAACCACTGAGAAAAATTCAGTGACGAAGAATATTACATTTCCTTCCGAAATTGTTTATCGATGTCGGTGTTCGCTTACTAGATAAAAAAAAAAAGAAAGAAAAAGAATAGTGGGAACCCAGTCTCGTCGGTATGCTCGCACGATAAGGTATCACTTAAGAGTTCCCTCGATATCGACGAGAAATTGGAACGTTTCGTTACCGACAGCTCGTCGAGAGGGTGCTTTACAAACCCTGAAGAATCTACCATACCAACCGTCGATCGTTCTCGAGGGAAAAAAATACTAAAAGAAACTTTACGGCTTAAACACGACTAGAGAGCTGATCGCCTCCCAATATTAAAATTACAATTATGGAGGGGGGATCGCGAGCCCCTAAATCGATATAATCTTTGTCGAAACAAACACTTAATGTTTTCGCAGAGATATCGAGCGCTTAATCGACGTTAATGCTGACTGGTCAAGCATTTTGTTGCCTGCAAGATACTAAAGGCCAAATTGCACGAATCAAAGAGCCTTGTCTCTAAATTCATTTGCTGCTATTGTTAGATAATTTCATTTTAATGATACCGAACGATTAAATATCTTTCGCAAAAGTGTCTCGCACTTTTCTGACGGTTGCCAGATAATGATTGTCCGTCTATGTGAATTTTCTGTCTGCGCACGTTGAGAGGTTATCAATTAAACAACTGAAAAAGAAAAAACGAAATATCTTAAAGCTTTCAAACGTTAATTCTTACTTCCGTGTATGAGTTGGATGAAAAGTCAGCTTTTCAATATTTTAATACCAGGTTCTGGAGTCATTTTAGCCGGCAATTAATGATCTCTTAAGATTTCCATCGCGTTTGCGCAAATCCGCCGAAAAATTGCACGTCCAAGAGTCGCTCGAGCCGGTGTACGTCGGCGATATTTTCGTAGCAGCGATTATCACAAGCCCGTCGAACTTGCAAGTTGCAAAACTCGCAATTTCTCAAGAGAAGAGGTTCTCGTGGTTCTGTCGCAACCTCCGAGGCGCTTACGGCTTTTTTCTGACCAGTCTGGACAGGGACCTCGAGCGGAACAATACGCGCCAATTCTTCGGAATTCCTTCCTCCAGAAATTCTGCAATTCGTGTAAGTAGCTACGAAAATCGGGCCTTTTGTGAAAACCAGATTGTAGGGCCTATCGAAAAATTCGGGGCCTTTATCCTGAACACGTGGATCAGCGCCCAGCTCCCAGAGGCAATCGCATGAGATTGATAATTGATCGGCAAATCTCCTTCCTGCGAAAAAAGTCCGCCTTCATCCTTGCAAAAAATCTCCCAGATTGAGCAAGAGATACGAATAAAAAAAAATTTTTTTAATTGAGAAAATTCAGAAATCATGAACAATCGATCCTTGCAAAAAATCTCTCAGATTTAGCAAAAGATACAAATAAAAAAAATTCTTTTAAATCGAGAAAATTCAGAAATCATGAACAATTAATCCTTGCAAAAAATCTCAGAAATTTCGCGTGAGATAAAGAAATCGGTCCACATGAAATGAGAGAGAGAGAGAGAGAATGGTTGATTATCCTTCCTTTCAGGCCGCACGAAATTTGGACGTTGTGGGAAACGGATATACCCTCAGATCTCGCCCAGGTGAGTCTAACGAAGTAATCCACTCTCCGGTGGTTTCCGACTGATTAAACGCGTTATTCATTAAACCGCGCTTAAATTGAATAACGGAGCAATTTAATGATTGAGTACCTCCTCGCAATTAATACGAGTCGGTGCAGGGACGGCAGGTGCATGCAACTGCAGTTGCGGTTCTAGTGCATCCGGCAGACCTTCGTGTACGCCTGGGGTTTCAACCAGCAATCGGATTACGTTGCTGGTTGTTTTCTAGAGCAACACCTTTCTAGATCCAATCCCAGTGCAGTCTGAACGATGTCCCTCGACCGACAACTCGAGACCACGGTGTCCTCTTCGACCACCTCGTAGGTCTCCTCGAAGTTCTCTCCTCTAAGTACCCTAAATTGAAAAGTGAAATATAAACCATTAATTTGAGGGCGTCAACGATCACATAAACAATTTTCAATTGAGCTCTAAACGACGTTCTAAGTGGAAAAATAAATAATAAACCGTTAATTCGGGGGTGTCAACAGTCGCATACACAATTTTCAATGGAAATCGGAACGACGTCCCTCGACCACCTCGAAATAACCTTCTCTAAATACCCTAAACAAGAAATAAAATCTAAACAATTAATTCGAGGGGGTCAATGATCTCCTAAATAATTAATCTTCAACAGGTGCAACGAGATTCATCGGCTAGCAGCCTTAAAATTCGGAAAATATCCTCAACCTCGCGCCGATAATGACGCGTCGGTCCGCCCAAAAGACAATGCCAAGTTTGTTTGTAATGCACCGTCAGTGTCGAGATGTCGGCGAAATTCTGGTCAGTCTCTACTGTTATCATGGGCCGATAACGCGACTCGAAAGACATCAAAGCTCCCGTCATCGATAACCCGCCGATTACGACAATGCAATTCGCCCTGTCCTCGCGCGTCCTCGTCGGGGATCGATTTTTCCTCCTTTTTTCTTCTCCATAAAATGAATCGTTGGAAAAACAGTGTCTAGCGTAAACAGCAATTATTACTGTTACGCAACCGATTCATTGACCTATAGTGAAGCCAGAAGTGGCGACGAAGTGGTTACATCAGACAGGGTCTAATTACGCAACTGATAATTGGTAAGTCACATAGCAACGAGTTTAATGACGATTGGTCCTGAATTCTTGTAGACGAGAGGCGAGCCCCGACATGGACTTCCTGACCCTCAGGATTCGCAGCCTGGACCTGCCGAAGAAGGTCGACTGCCAAGAGGAAGACGAAGAGGACGTCGAAGACGAGGTCGAGTTCTTCGAGTCCGGCGAGGAGAGTCGAGGAGAGGCCAGGAAAATCCGGGAAGACTCCTTGGATCGTCAGTGGACGAGTCGTGGAACCGAAGAGGAGAATTTTCGGTCCAGTGATGAAGGTCCTTTGGCGATCATCTCCCTTGACGAGGTCGCTTGGCACGATACCCCTGAAGACTGCTGGCTCGTCATCTACGACTACGTCTACGACTGCACGGACTTCCTTAAGAGGCACCCTGGGGGCGAAGATACTCTTCTGGAATACGCTGGAAGGGACGCTACTCTTGCATTTGTCGGGGCTGGTCATTCCAAATGTGCCGTGGAGGTCCTTAAGAGGTACCTCATCGGGGAGCTGCCCAGGGTAGAGAGGATCTTCCGGGTACCCGATGGCGTCAAACTCCATGGACTTTACGATGCCAACAGCTGAATCCATGGAACCATGAAGCCTTGAGGTTTGTTCGCGTTGACTGCACTTTCTACCCTCGAGGGTAACTCTGTGTACTATACTTTTCTTGAAAAGTGCAGAAGGGTAGATACACTTTCATCGACGTCCCGAACGCCTGAAACCTCACGAAAGTCCAAGATGACCGATTAGTAGAGAGGTACGCGATTTTGAGGTTATCTGTATCGGACGATGATGAATACGAAAATGTAATGCATCTTCCAGCCTTCCTTCTCGAGCTGCTTCGTTTTCTTCAAATCCTACAATTCGTTTTATACCTTGTAATTGTAGAAGATGAAAATTCCTCTCACAAATTTCAGGTATTGAGGATCGATAAGGGTAAGAATATTATTGCAGTAGAATGAAAAACAATTTAACTACAACAGTGAAAAATTATAGCTTAGTTCATTCCAACCGCGGCTAGGTTGTAGTACATAATTATTGTAAATTGTTTCAAACATTACGTACAAAACTAAAACGCTAAATCGTTCTATACACGAAGAAGATGCATTAATAATTACTTCTGGTTATATTACGTTGAGATGTTAGCATAAATTTCGTATTTTCCTGTTTGTTGGTCTTTTCAATTTTGAAATTTGCCGCCAAATTCGCGGGCTACCTTTCTTGCCCTCGCTCGGGATCGAGGGTAGAAAGTGTAGAGTAAATGTACACTCGGGGTAGATGCCCTCGCAAAACGAACAGCGGCGTCTGCATCACTTCCGTCAAAACGAACGCCAAAGTGTACGTAAGTGTACGTATGTATAAGTTCGTAAAAGTGCAGAAAGTGTAGGCAAAACGAACAAACCTTTGAAGTCTCACGGCAGTCTCATACCCACCCGAAAGCCATTCGTACTCGTTAAGGCGATCTTAAAGTGGTGTCTGAGAAGTCTCGTTTATGAAACCTTTCTCCTAACAAGGCGCACTTCAATGAAATCTCGCGTGAAATTCTCCCCCATGAATGTAGGGGACTCCGAGGAACCACCGCCCATGAGATTTCATATTTCATATGACTATATTAAGGTGGCATGAAAGGTTAAGGGGTATTTTTTTGTTATTTTTCTGCGAACTGGGTGTGTCGAATCGTTTGAAATTCTACCCCGTGAATGTGGAGGCTTTAAAGTGGTGACATTCCACTTTTTATCTTTTGTTTCAATTTATTCATATATTTTTACTATTTTTTCATAACGAATTCAATTTTAAAGGCCTCCATATTCACGTGACGAAATGTCAAACGGTTCGGTGCATCAATTTCGGAGAAAAGTTGCACAAACGATTGATCCTTCGAGAGTTATTTTCACATCCCCTTAAATATGTAATTGTCACGCTTATCGAGGTATCTAGTTCTCCTAGATGTACTTGTTCGTATCGTATTCGATTAAGTATTGAAGATAGAGCAGATCGTAAAGTGCACTCTCATGGCGCATCGGATATTTTCTCACATTTCGGATAACGCCGGATAAGCCGTTATTTATGTAATTGTCGAAAACGCAAGAACGTGTGAACTGATAAGAGACGATGTCGCGGGCAACACTGACGGACTACTATTAACGTTTGATAACAGAATGACATGTACCGAATCATGTCAGAAGCATTAAAAGCGATAGCATGCTGTATCGCATGGCAATGAAAGGTCGTTGAAGTATTTTTCGCCGTAGAGAAAGTCCGGAAAATTACAAAATCGACTTTGGAACCTCAATTAGACTGTAAAGGATAATTAACCCTAAATATTGTACGCGATAATGCACAAGAACGAATGATTTCATTTCCACAATCTGCCATATAAACATTAAGCACGGTGAAATGATTTAGCTTGTATCGAACGCTTTCCAATGATTTAATAGGAAATTTATTTAAGCCTTAGATACTAGATAGACTGATAATTAGCATAGTACGCGTTTTTGAAGCTGTACCTTCCGTAGTACATTTTCCCTTTAAATACAAATGTTCAATTAGTCGACACGGTAATATATAATTTGTTTGCAAATTTCTTTACCGACGTGGAATGTTCTCAACTCTACAGGAGTGTTTCATAAAAGACGTCAAAGGCTGAGGTTACTGACATGATCATGCGCTGCGATTGAAGTCTGCAACCATGTTTCTTTACCGATGTAGAAGCTCTGAAAATGTTGCATGAACTCTCTGGTTTGGCGGTGAAAGCAATGGAGTCTATCGAGAGACAATGTTTCGTTTACATATCTAAATAATCGACTCAAAAAACCAGGGAACATAAATTACGGAAAAATGTTCTCACCTTTATTTTAATACTTCGCTGTTGTTTAATAATACACTCGTATCTTAATATTTACATTTTCAAAAGTGTGACGGTTTCTTCTAGACAGTAGCACCCACAACCCGTAGGACACGAAGTTTCATTTGTAAACCAGTCTGCCAAGTGTTCCGTGTGTCCACCATGCCCACAGACAATACAAAAATTACTTGGACCTAAAACAGAAAATGAATATTGTTATTAGAATTGAGGATGTCAATTAATGTTCTCATGTGATCGTAGATGCTTCGAACAATGCACTTTTCATCTAAACCCTCGTACTTTACCTCTAACCGAAATGTGACAAATGACACAATTAAATGCCAGCCTCTTGCAATTGTTGCATTGCGGTCCTCTGCTGGCTTTTATGCAGGAATGGCATTCGCTTTGAAATTCCACGCCTTTATGTGCATCAATCGGGGCAATGCTCAGGTGTTTTAAAATCTGAGCACGTGCGTCTAACAATTGCCACCTGTGTAGCACTTCGGCATACGCTTTCTTGTAGCCATCGTACAGGGCTGTGTTCTTTTCATCGATGATCCTGGTTTGCAGAATTGACATTTAGTACCAGTGCTCTGCTCAGTAATTTCGCAATATTCGTGCATTATAGAAGATGTTCACCTGATGCTTCTTCCGAGCTCAGCACTACTTTCGGAGAAAATCTTGAGATCATCCAAAGACTCCGACCACGAATTCGATCGGTGTGGTTTGAGGTTTTGAAAATTCCAACCTTCGAGTGTCGTGTCCGCTGGATGTATCGTGTGGTAAGGCGAACCACCAGGCTGCGAACAGTATATGCAGATATAAACGTTTCGTACAAAGATATTTTATAACAAACTGTTGCTAACGGCACATGTTATCGGATACACATTTCCTAAAAGTGAATGAAAGGGGGGGAAAAAAATGATTAAATCACTGAGGACCTTCGGGAGATACCTGCGAATCTTGAGATGGTGTCACAGAAATAAACATTACTATACACTAGTACTGGTTAGCGATGCACCGATCGATTGGTACGACGGAGAACCCTAGGAACCATCTCACTCAAGTTGAGGACATACTTCACGGTATATTCACGCGAAGAAATGGAAGTGTCTTACCTTCAACCAACGTTTTCCATTCGAAAGCCGCTACAACAGAGATATAGACAAAGTATCAGTTTTGGAGATTATTTTTCTAGGAGGGCTTTTAAGAAAGAACAGTTATTGTTTGCACCGTCTACAGCAATTCTTGAGGTACTCGGATGGTGAAAGAATTCCGGAATCTGCTAAAATAGATCATCTTTCGTGACTAACTGTGAACGAAGTTCCTTCAAGTCCTTTAATTCTTGAAAAATGTAACCAAAGGAAAGGTAACCCCCCTGCCATTTTTAGAGGCAAATAAAATGTTAAAACGCAATATTTCGCGTAGTAGGGGCGAGGCCGAGTTTCATGGGCGATAAACTATTTATTCCCTTGAAGCTTTCTCTTAATCGACTCTATCGTGTATACAAAAATAAGAAAAAAATAGCGATGAATCTAAATTAAGTTTGGCTTGGTTCCTGGGGCTCTCCTCCAAGAAAACTTGGGTTCGTTCTTGATTTCGAAGACTGAAATCTCTGCCTTTTTCGAGCCTGCAATGCAACATCGTGAAATGGAATTGCTCATGAAATGGAACGTTGGAAGCACATAAAAGATAACGAGATCTCGTACTGACTCTGTAATAAGGCAATAATATTGGAAAAATGTATGTCAGATCTCTCGTTCACTTTCATATAGAAATATACAATGTTCCATGATCGGAACTGAATTTGGCCCAGAAATCGGTCTTGTTATCACCCCTACTTACCGTAAAGTGGATAAATGAGAAACGTGACACTACATTTGAGAAGGTATAAATTATCTACTTACGCTAACATTGACTGACTTGCTGATGGATCGACACTGACCAGTATCGGACTTCTCGGATCGATAGCTTATCATACAGCTCAACATGCCAGCCATTTGGACATCCGATTGACCTGCATAGTGTTGTATTCTAAAATAATTAAAAACAATTTCTCATTAACTTTGGCCACAACTGTGTCGAAATGGAACTTACAGTGAGTGCATTAAATTTTGTCCGAAAGGGTGCAACAGCCAGGGAGTGTCGATGTCAGATGATTGACAAGAACCTGGTATCCCATTTATTAAAGGTTGAGATACAACCAGTGCTGCGAGGTACCAAGCTTGAACCAAGTCTGGACGTTCCAAGGAAGCAGCAACGTTCGCATTGTATTGACACATTGCAGGGATATCGGTGACATTAACCCTAAGAACCCAATCAAGTAAAATCGAATCAACCTACATAATACCATCGGTGTACTTCCAGAATAATCTACATATTGTTTATTATTATTATCTATTTTGAATGCAAGATTCAAATTGATTAGTAAATACGAAAAGCACTCACAGATATTGTTCAGCCAGTTCTTTGCTCACAAAGAATAAAGAAGAGACATCATATGTTGTCACTAAGGAACGATAATTTTTGCTGCCCAGTCCTTTGGCTCCATATACTCCCCGTTTTGTGTTCTTCTACTCCGGTGAATTAAAACACAAAATAGTGGAACAATAGCATTCAATATTTTATATTTATAAATAATAAAATAAGTTTTGCATAATTACGCTTTTAATATCAGAAAAACTTACTCGATCTTGAAAGTAATAGGAACTTATGGAAATATTATCACTGGAAGGAACGTAAGAGCTCGAATACATTTGCATAAAATGTCCACCATTGCCGACACCTGCTCCTAAAGCAGACAAAGCTCTTGGCGTAGCCCCGTCAAATTTAATGGAGGATCTTCTGGCATACAGAGCTCGACCGAAACAAACGAGTGTTCCTGAATCAAAGCAATAAGTTTATAAAATGGTAACATTTTTCAGCCCATTTCAATCAGTATCCGAAAAACCTACCTACGCAGCAAAATTTTATTCCTGAAGTTCGAGGAAACGGAATGTAAGCATCCTGATAGTTAGTAAATATATTGTTCGAACTAAGAAAATTTGTATTGTGTTGTATCCGATAGCCCATATTATTGCTTTCAGGTTCGTCGCTTCGAGAAGTCTGGAAAATGATTAAATAAAATTTAACCAAGTGTCTGCTAAACTTTCATGTGACACTCAATCACTTGACATACTTGTTCCAGTGCTGTAATTAATTGTCTTAAACAAGATTCCATGCAAAGGCGATTTTTCCG
Organism: Orussus abietinus; assembly: GCF_000612105.2. Taxonomy (NCBI): domain Eukaryota; kingdom Metazoa; phylum Arthropoda; class Insecta; order Hymenoptera; family Orussidae; genus Orussus; species Orussus abietinus. Next base: position 1,377,748 of record NW_019396002.1, read on the forward strand.
GACACGTTGTTGAGCAGTTTGCTTCAAAAGTTTAAGGAGCTTCGCCAACGTTACATTGTCCACTGTACTTCCTGGACAAAATTGGAATGTCGGGTAAGCACTAAAAGGATAGTTTTCTGGAAAGTTGATCTTCAACGTCACACTGTACTCTTTACTACCAACAGTTACTGTACACTCTCGCTGTGTTATATCCACCGCATTGACCTATCAAAATTTGACATATTTCAATCTGAAGTGATTCATCATTTTTAAGAACAAGGTTCAAACTATATAGATACCTCCACATTTGGTAGATTTATATTGAGCGACAAAAATTCCTCCTGTAAAGTCTTCGGCTGTGTCGGAGAAGTTTCCTTCTCGGTATCGGACTGTACATTGATTTCCGCATTTCCGTCCGAACTGTTAGCTTTGGCGGTTATGCAGTGGATTTCTCTCTCACTCTGAGATTTCCGAATTCCAAGTTCTTCGACTGATCGTAAACTTCCTAAAAACGAAGAATAAAAACATTTTTGTCCTTGCACCGAAGGCTATTCTTAACCTATACTCACTTAAATTATTATCCTCTGAATATTGTGCATACATGGAAGTAGCATCATCAATGTCATGTCCACATAACTGAAAAAACAGTAGTGACTTATTTCTGTTGTTGATAATATAACTAGCACTTTCATACCTTTTTCAGAAAGGGATCAATTTTAAATATCCTAAGGCACTGATCCTTTGACCATGTGATTAATTCATAATCATTGGAATCTATTGAAGAATAATAGCATATCAACTTATAACTTATATTCAAGATACTTAAATTCAATAATGAAATATGACCAATTAATCTGAATAATGATCTTGCTTGCCTAATTTCTGATGACGCCATTGAAACTCAAGTACAACATCCGTATGACCAACAAATGTGTATATCGGAGCACTGAGATTCGAAGTGTTCCAAAGTAGAAGACTGTTCTCACCACGACGGAGTTGTGGGACGACTATAGTTACTAATCCTTCTCCAAAAGGCTACAAAAAAAAAAAATACTTCCTATGAATGAACCTATACAAGACACTGCAGGAACTTAAAAAAGGTATGTAATAGGCATTGAGTATCCTTACTGTGTATCGAGCTCTCCAAACTGGGGAATTTGTCGTCAATACATTCTCTGCCCGACGTGGGTTACTAACGTCAAATATTTTCACTGTGCAGTCCTGACTAGATGTAGCCAGTTGATTTTGTTGATATGGACACCAATCGAGCCCATGGATCTGCAGTATTATCCGCAAACATTACACTAGCCATATTTATTTTCAATGACACCTAAGTAACGAATATTACCTTTGTAAGGTGAGCCGCTATATATTGTACAGGATTGTTTCCCTTACGCTGATCCCATATCTTGACATCCCCATCATGTGCTGTAGCCAAAGTATATGGTGATAGGCTATTCCACTGCACTTGGGATGCACCAGCTGCGACACATCAGAGTTTATCTACTAATTAACTTTTTATTTGCAATAAAAAACAGAATCAAATGGTACGGCAACTAAAATAATTTTGATATGCTATACTGGTCAATCTCAAACATAAATATTAAAATATAACTAACAAACCGACTGCAGATAATGATAACGATGGCTTCCTTTGATCTCTCAGGTCCCAAATATGTATAAACGTGTCGATACTGCACGAAGCTACTACATGAGGCTCTTTAGGATGCCAATTCAAATCGCTAACAACCCTTGTATGTGCTCGCAAACTGTGTGTGGTTTGAAGTTCGTAGCTCCCTCCACCAGCGAGGCTCAGTATTTCCACTCGTGTGTTGCTCTAGGACGGTACGATGAATTACACTATCGATTACAAAGCTAAATTCCAAAAATAGACATAAATATCTTACAGATATCGCACATAAGTGACAGTTTGCTAACGTTGGATTCCACTCGGCAGAACCAACTTCGTATTTACTCTGACGTTGAAACTTCCTCAATGTATCTGTCTCTTCGTCCAGATGCTTAACTCCAAAGCACCGCCGACTAGAAAGACAAAATATTACCTAGAATTTAATATAATTTCATAACAATTGTAACTTACCCTGCCAAGAGAACGTAACTACCAGTGGCATCGACTGCCATGGTGTTTGCCTGAAAGGACAGTGGAATGGAAGAATAAATTATTTTAAATGTCACCTAACCAACTATAGGTACATATCATGCATAATTTTCAACCTAGTTAAGTAATTTAATTACATATTAACGTATTAACGTTACCTGCAAGTCGCGATGCTCTGTAACAACATAGTCGCTGCCCCAACGCTTTGACATTTTAACAAGCGATAAGTTACCACAATTAGGTTAACATTGATAGTGACTACTTCAGACTTCTCCCTTGTTGAAAAAAATGTGAAGTTCTGTCATGTGCAATTTACATTACTGCCATCGAATGAAAGAGGCTTAAAATTACGTTGACAACCGTTGACAATTCTGCCTCTTTAAGGTTATGAACGGTAAACCGATTCCATGGACGTAAGCCGATTCGATCGCTTTGAAATTCCATCGAACTAGGACAAAGTAAAGTAACTAAGAACTGACAGAGATGAGTTGGGAGATTACTCACGGGCAGGATCGTGCGATCGTGTCCTGTGCTGCCCTCTGGTTTCGTACGTGAGCTTTCACCGTTTTTTGCCCCCAAGGGCGGCGCAACGAATTTCTGATAGGAGCTCGCGCACTCGCGATGGCGGTACCATCTACCAGTCGCCGTTCGCGGCTCACGTACTCGGATGGTGACTTAAAATAAAAAAATAGATCCTATACTGATCCACCCAGATCCACCTAAAGTGATCTCCCCCCAAATCCCCAGGAAGAGACCACCTGGCAACACTGTTCACTCCAGACAAATATCCTACCTCCCAAACTATATCTAAAAATGCAGCAACATTCATCCCAACTCATTCACTCCCCAGTTCTCTAACAATTTCATTTCTATGTAGCCCCGGGAAAAGTAATATAAAATTTCGGCGAGTATTTGAGAGCGCTAAGTGACGTTAAAGCTTAACGTCACCCGTTTAGATATTTTTATTTCTGCATCGCTTTTTACAAAACACCATGAACCGTAAACCCGAAGTCTATCAATGGAATAAAATTCTTTTCTCTTATATAACAACGGGTCTTCTATCGGCAGCTCTTTTGATAAATCAACCGCCGTCTTATAAAAGTCGGTTACAATTGCCGATTTAACAAACGCCATGAATAAGTATTTACAATCAGTACGGTGTACGACAAACCGCAGGGTTAAAAATTTATATGGTCTGTCCCAAGAGAGTGGGCCTATTTTTAGAGCTTACATCGTTAAGGGGGAAATCACCGACGAACATCCTGCGAAATCTACCCTATGAGTACTTCATATTGTTATAATCTCATTTTACAAAGTGTTCGCGCGGTATATGTATTTACAATTCTAATAAATTCGTCGAAAAACCGCGTATTCATCGTATTCATCGCATCTCCCTTGTCCCCGCTTTTCGTTCGAATTTCTATGAAAATTTTCGCAGAAACTTGGGCTACTAAATACTGTTTCTTTTTTTTCCCGCAGAATATTGCTCGGTACAAATCTCGGCATCGTCGCTCAGATACAAGTTGATCCCTTATGAGTTGTGCCACTAAAAAGAGCCATTATAAACGGTATGCTTGTGTATATATGCAAAGTACAGTTTGAATAAAAAAGAAAACATACCCAAACAATTTTATTCAAAATGGCCACCTCGGGTCCAAGGAATTTACTCGGCAATCGGTAAAACCCTAAAAAGATCAATTCTTGCTTTGGAAAGACGTCAACAAACGATCTTGTTAGATAGAAACTACAGAAACGTATATATATATCCTAGTGATCGGTGAAAGATTTACAGTAATTCTATGTACAAACGTGTACACGTCTGACTGAATGAAAAATATTTTTTATCACATCAGTACATGTAGTAAAAAGCTTGCGGTCACTTTTAATCCGAATAAATAAATCTCTTGCTGACAACTTTCAAAAGTGCACTTTGTCCCAAGCTCGATATATTTCCCGTTAGTCAATAAAAAACTGTATTAATTTTCACTGCATTTAAAACGCCCATGGCAGAGGCATCCCTATCGAAGGAAAAAAACACTTCTACTTAACGAGGTAAGTTTTGATTTTAACATTTGCGTTAACGAGAACGAAACGGGAAAATACGCTTTTCTCTCAGGTTTTACTTCTCCACATTTGTCTTTTTAAGAAAATATTTTAACCACAATAAATACACCATTTCCTGGTCCGTACCCATTACCTCTTACTCGAGGTACGTATATAAAAGTCTATTAACTATCGTTTTATCTACCCAATACCAAGACAGGGTATACGCAGTTAATTAAACCTACTCTACAAACCCTAAATTTATCAGCCTTATCCGCATGGTATTGTACTAATATCGAATAGAAACAAAGTGATCTATGTTACTTATTGACAATTTCTCGAATAAATATCTATGTAAGGCCGTTCTCTACTTATTATACAGTCGACTGTTCATCAGTTCAAGAGGCGAATTACCCCGGATAAATCAGTACAGCACTATCGATTGGAAACCATTGAATCTAAAGATTAAGAGGTTCCGAAGTGGCTCCTCCAAATCTAGAGCACTAGATCATCCTACAACTCTTTACATCTGCAGTTTCTCTTCCCAATTTGTCTTCAATACTTACACGAAGACTATTCAGTCGGTTATCCTGTTTACAAGTCGATTCTAAACTTGCTCCGATGACTGGTTACCAATTTACCGATCAAGGAAATAGTTATAACCAGTTGCAGTGCCTGCACCATTTCTGTCCACGATTCACACATGCATCAATTATTTACTATTATTCCATTGATTGACCATCATCCGTCATTGAGATTTCATGGAGACAAGCTTTCGAGACCTAGCTCTGGCCTCGGCACGAATGTTCGTGTACTCGAACCAAAGTACGTTAGGAATGAGTGTTGTGTCCCGTAGGAGGAGATACTCTGATAATCGCCTGTATAACACATAATTCAAATTTTTGTAAAATTTCTCATCATAAAATGTTGTATTTGCATTTCGATACTTACCATGTTACTATTACTGGGAAGAATGGCGTCAAAATTAGATGAACTATGGCAAACCATGTTACTCCAAAAACGCAGCCAATAATAGCGCCACAAAGTACCTGTGCCATCGTATGATATTCCAGGTAAGTTCTGCTGTATGACACGGTAACTGCTAATACGATGCAACTTGCAATGAGCGTGGCTCGCCAGAACCTCTCAGAGACAGAGTTATTATTGTAATGCAACCTGGAAACAAATTATATAACGGTTCATACATAATTATAGTAAAAGTAAATTATAATTGACTGAGCAGGAAAAAAAATTAGTTTTATTTTATATTCACCTAATGCAGACAAAGAGTGTCGTATATGCTGCAAAAAACCATATGAATTGCGAATGCGAGGATGGCATGCCATATTCAATATATATCGTAGCACGTTTCATCGGTCGATCCTCGCATAATGTATGCTTCAAGAAAAAGTTGATGGCCTCATTAATAGTAATCCCTCCAAAGAATGTAATCTGTAAGAAATATTTTTGCATTAGTTTCATAATCATCCCTGACCACTGAAGTCTGACCAAAAAAAATTAATTTCAATAATGCAATACATCTTCAACTTACCGTATGCAAATCTCTCCTGAATAAAACCAATGCCACAAATCCAGCGATAATGGCAAATGGAGTTAGGCTTATTAAAGCTAAAAGTTTGCCCAACAGATCACCTGAAATTATCAATATTAATAACATCCATACAAAATCGTAACTGAACCAGTTCAGAATTCGTCTTCCCTTTTTAAGTACAAATATTTCAATCGAGATAAAATTATCAAAACATGTGGAGCGAACTAAAATTGTAATAAAAACAGTTGTAACAAAGTTTCTTTTCACAGTACAAACTGTTAGAAATAAAAAGACAATATAAATGTTTTGAAATATTCCTGCCGATACAACCCCCTCCACATGTATTCCATCTGGTTAGCAAGTCTGAGACTTCCACTTTGGAGGTTAGTTTTTCCTAACGTCAGATCTTGCTTTCTCAAACGAGCAACGCCCATAAATTAACGTCTGTTAGGTAGCAGCTCCAACAAGGATTAACCGAGGTACACGCGCGAAAAAATGGAAGCTGAAATCGACGCCATACACGTTAACTCGGGGAATTTTCAAGGAAGTTTACCTTGTGGATATTCGACGAGCGTTAAGGAGAAAGGAACCCAGTCCAATTTGTCGATCAAATGGGCAGCGTCCAATTTACGTTCGTTGAACGGCTCTTCCTCGAGATACGCCATAATGGAGACAAGTTACTGACATTCATATGCTCTCTGCGCGCCCGACAATTCACGCAATCGCACGTTCGAATATAAATGGTCGTCGCCCGGCCCGGCTATGCTCTATATACTCTGCCGCCATTTTGTTACATTCGCCCGGCAACGCACATGCGCAATAAAGCAACCTCGGAACACATTCTCTAATCGTTTTTATTCTTCTCGGCATAAGCTTTCTCAGTTGAATCTTCAGATTAGAATTTGTTTCATGATATTTCACGCATTTCCTGCCAAATGAATTGAATTTTATGTAGAAATAGTATGTTTATTTTGAATTTTGTAAATGCGACATTTGAATGCCGCCATATTTGAACTTAACTGCCATTGGTCGAGAGAAAGAGTGTGTCGTCAGATGAAGACCAATCATGTAAGTCTACAGGTGGAGTCAGGTGCAGCAAGGTGCAGTCGCTTGTTGCAGTAAATTAGAAATTGCAAGTAAATGTAAAAATCGGGTTTGAAACCGTTTTAATTATTTTAACATTGTCCATTGCTTTAATTATCAGTTTTCTGTGAATAGTTTTTATGATCATCTCGCATAGACATCGAGAGGTTATGTTATATGATAAATGCATATGACGGATGTCAACATCGGTATATGTAATATAACCTCCTAAAAAAAAAGATGGATCTACTATATACTGTCAACAGGAAAACCTTCTCAAAATCACATGTAAATCATGAAAAGTAAGTTGAAGTAATTTTGTTTATACTAGGGGATTATTTTCTTAAATGTAAATATCTTCGAAATAGATGCAGATATAAGACTTACATTATTGACATTTTAGCTTATACGATGGGCAATCTTTGTGTTCTCTGTCGAGTCGTAACATAGCAGCATTTACGACAACAACTGAACTCGACGACAGCAGTGGAAAGACATGGGGTTCTCACGTCTATGTGTGTGATCTCAATATGCCTTGGCATGTTCACAGGTATGCATATATTTGGTTTCTCTTTTGATTCTTCTTACTAATCGTATAATAATTCACCAGGGTATTATCAAACAAATATATAATTACGGCCTTGGAATGGGATTTACCTGGAGATAAACTAGTTGTAGCAGACGCAGCAGGTACTGTGCTACTATGGATGTTTAAAGATCATGTTCTTAATGATTGGGTATTGATCGGTTCTGCGAGTTTCCCTGGTGAACACATCTTAGGAGCTGCTTGGTTCCACAATGGCAAAAAGGTATCAGTAATCGTTATTAAAATATAGAAGTCATTTTGCTAATAGTCATTTCGCAGTTGGTTTAGAGTTGTAATATGTAACATTATTCTTTTCCAGACTGGACTGGTTACAGAAAAGAAGGATAGCATTCATTACAGTGAAAAATTTAATCACTTGCTGTTCGCCCCGTCGGTCAGACAATTCGGAGGTCGAGCTGCTGAAGGAGTTTTAGTCGTATCGACTACGGGCATGGTTGGAGCAGTGTTGATCAGTAGAGATTTTCACAATCCAGTCTGGTTCGCAACGGAGAGTTTGGGTAGCATGCGACATAGGATCACTGCAGTCGACCTATGTTACGGAAAAAGTAATTTTTAATATTAACATCTCTCGGATAAAACTATTTCCAATATTAACTTTTTAAAACTCTTTCTTTATTGAAATTTAAACGATATCTTCCTTTTTCTTGTAGATGGTCATTTCCTGGTAGCTGTTAGCAGTGGCAATATTTCACTACCGATCAGATGTTATCGAGTGTTGGTCAGGAAAACCGATGAAAAGTGCAGTATAACTTCCCAGGCGCTGCCAAGTTTCTTCTTGCAAGACGGTGCACCTAAAGATGTTTCTTGTTAGCTTTCTTTTCAATTACCGCATTCTTTTTTTGCGGACTACCTTAAAACAATAGAAAATAACCAATGTTTTCCACAGGTACGAGCGTTACTCATTTAAAGTTTGTCGTGCGCGAGGACGCCGATTCATTGGTGGTTGCAGCGAACAGTGAGAGTGGTGGATTTGTCGAAATTTGGGAACTAAGAGAAAAGTGCCAACCAGTGCACAAACTTTTCCAGCCAAAGACTTTGGAATCCTTCAAAACAGTAGTATGTACACAGTTGTCTTGTTTCATAACCTGTCATTATTTTTCATAAACTACAATTCAAATTTTTGTTGAATAGGTTTGGCAGCATCAATCACAGTACCGATGTCAGTCCCCGGTGACTGCAATAGTGACGACAAAACTATCGATTGTGACTACTCTGCCACCGCCAAGCTATGTTGTTGTAGCACTAGCAGATTCTTCTGTACATTGTTTAACTCGCGACTGTCTTAAAGAGGTTGCATACTCATCACTGAATATGTCCTGGCGTCAGGATGAACCTAGTAGCAAGTATTCAAAGTCCTCCATAACGATATCACACATTGACATTTCTTGGTTAGGCTGCGTATTGTTGGCTTGTGATACTCATGGAAGTTTGTACTTATACAGATTGCTGCCAGAAGGTGGTTAGTATTAATTACATCTATGTACCGTAGTCTAAGCTTCAGTGAATAATTTTTTTTTTCTTCTAGGTCCATCGATGACTTTAAGTTACGCTTGTACATTACTCGAGTATTGTTTGGTAACTGGGTTGGATTGGTTAGATCTCCTCCTTTGTCTAAGATCATCAATGATCGAAACCCTCTGTGAACGATTGGATGCATCTTACAACAGACAGTCTCCACCAACTCAGCAATATCACTATATTCAATTTCTCTGCATAAAAACTTCATTGTACAGGTTAGTTTTTGATTGCAAAGCTGGCTCGCATATACATGTTTACTATAATTACCAGAAAAGTAATAGATTTAAATTGTATAGATTGTTAGCAAGTGGCCAAAACAAGGCAGCTGATCTCGCCTCGTTGTTGATGGTGCACTCCGTAGCAACAGCATTCAAATCTTTGCTGAGACCTTCCGATCTCATCTCTCATGATAAGGGACCAGCAGAAAGTTTAGCTGCGGTTATCAACGATGCGATAACGGACGTCGACAAGGTTTGTAATATTGGAAATAAAAATGTTGCAGTCATTTTAATCAGCTGGAATTTTTTACAGGTGCTGCTACATTTGGACCCAAAAGAATTTACAGTCGAGCCCAGCACATTGCAATCGTTGCAACAATTGATCCAATGGGTGGCCGATCTGGCACTGAATCTTTTGGCAAAGTTACCAGAGCAACGGATGCAGATGAAACCTGGTGGTGTAAGTTTCATACTTCTTGTTAATTTATTAATTATTTTAATACGGAATTATTGACAGGCTAGAATAAATATATTTTAATATTTATTTACTTGTCTGTCCCTGATCAAAAAGTACGAACTCCTGAAGGATCACAAGGCATTAAACACAGTGAGAGAACTCCTGGTTATCATTCGTATCTGGGGACTGCTGCGACCTTCTTGTCTGCCAGTTTTTCTACGCAGTGCTGACAACCTTGACGTATTGGCACTGCTGTTCCAGTTACTCTCGAAACTTGTGCAACCGAATGGAGATACTCAGCAACAGCAAGTCGATGACAGCTTAATAGGTAAGAAACATATTAATCTTGATTTAATTATTATTTTAATAAATTCTGAATTCTTTTTCTCTGAAGTAGTAGTTAGAATTGTGAATTTTTAATGAATCGTGTGTGTTTTATCAATTCTATACTAAGCTGCAGGAAATGCGATAAGAAACCGTTTCCTGAAACCTCGAGTGTTTCCTTTGAACGGTAGTTTTTATATAAAAGCAGAAATAAATGGTTTGATATCGTTGCACTCTTCTGAATGAGTTCTCTAAAAAGTGAGACTTTACATTTTTAATCGAAATAATTTTTATATAAACGATAATAACGGTGTTTAATTTGTTCATCTATTCACAATGACAAATAATCTGGCGAGGAAGCACAAGAGTTCTCTAACCTTGGTGAAGAATCCACCGACAACGAATGACTGTGGCAGTTCAAGTGAGGTTGAACAAGATTCAAGAAATTTTCATTTAAGTTTATTTCTGTCAATCTCTTGTTTAATGTTCCTGTTGTATTGGATTGTGCTGTGTCCATTGCTTTGGGCCTGTCTGCAGAATGGTTTAGCTCCCCGGAGTTGGCCAAGATTTTGGCCCTTCGCATTCTGGTTCGTAGCACTATTAGTTTGGTTGTTAATCATGTCATTGTTCGTTGCATTATGGAAATATCTGATAAGGCGTAAACAATCACGTGAACTGGAGATTGATAAAAGAATACCGCAAGATTGGACACCACTGCTCAGTCACAAGTCTATGTCGAAGAAAGAAAATTTGCAGAGCAAAGAGAAACTTACTGGTCAAACTGAATCGACAAATGATGAAGAAATCAGAAAAAAGACATCGATGGAAACAGAATTAAACGAAGGCTGCGAAAAGGATGACTTACAACTTGTGAGGATAGCTACACCTTGTTCCTCTGAGGCTGCTTCGGAAGAATCTGAAAATACGAAAATGCTCTCCGAAGACCCTGAGCAGGAAAGAATGTCTCCGGTAACTCCTTTGTCTCCAAGACAATTATTCTTCATCAATTTTCTAAGGCAGGCTGAAGTGACTGGTAAGAGCAAAAAAGTCAAAGACTTACCGATGAGCTCTAAATCTGTCATCGAGTCCTCAACTGATGAGGTGACAAATACTGCAAAAGAAAGACAATTCAAAGAAGAAGGAGACAAATCTAAAGATACTGTGGAAATTAATGAATCCTGCATCGATAAACCTGTGACCTTCTTTGACGAAGAGATCGGAAGCTTTCAATTGCACAAAGAAGAATTTGTAACTGATAAGGATCCTGATTCGAAGTCTTCAAATAAATCAGAAAATCAGCAAAAAGAAGTCTGCGAAGCCAAGGCACCTAATCTAGAGAGATCAAAAGTCAAATCTCAATACTTTATCGCAGATGTAGAACCTCTTGCGAATAAAAAGACAGAAGTCTTTCTGAGAATCGAACCTGATTCAGGAATTGCAAAATTAGAAGGTGCTTATGTGATAAATGTGTCTAAAGAAGATTCTAACTCTCATGAACACGACCGAGAAAACCAAGAGTCATTCAGTGAATAATTCTCTAATAAAATCTGTAAAGTTAAATCATTAAATTAGTAATTTAAATATAGTGATCCTATGTTTACTTTAATATTCCCATTATCTTCTTAAAGAAGAGACTATTTTCATTTGCGTTACATGCGGGTGAACTATTCTCAATTATTCTTAAATGTAAGCTTTAAGCAAGAATACTTTCTACTACCCGACATTTTTTATCGCACTAAAAAAATCAGATTCAAATTTACAACCGCTCTTTTCAGACGAATGCTGCTTACTTCCCAACCAGATAATGATACCTCAACTGCACCAGGCCAACAGTATTACTTCGATAGCGTCACCTGTACTCTTTTACCAGAGTCTTCCGCTTCAGGTAAAAATATTACTCGCATACATTTTCATCATGAAATACAACCACGTATTACACTGAAATTTTTTCATTACAGTTAGAGTACGGCATCGAACCAGAGCAGTTACTCTTCGTACCAGAATTAAATCCAGTCGAAGGGTGTATGCACACCGGACAGATAGTTGACACCATTCGTCACTTGTATCTGGGCAAACAACCACTTTACGTAAAACAGTGTACAAGGTAATTATTTTAGGTTATACAAGTTCTATGTAGACCAAGAAAATGTCTTGTAGAAAATTTTGATTTCCTTCGAGGGCTTTCGATCCTTCAAAATTAACCAAGTTATTCCTGATGACAAAAGTTACAGTCGACTTTAAAGAAGACATTTCATTAATTCAATGATATTATGCATTGCAGATGTGGAGGTAAAGCACAGGTGCAGAATATGACGCGAACAGCTGCAATTCGAGCCTGGGACCAAAGATGGACGCGTGCTTGCAGATGCGGTGGTATCTGGAGAATCCACAAGAACTCCCATTGATGAACCAATCGCTCCTACTAAACTATTTAAAAAAAATCGACCGATAACGTGCGTCATCACTGCCAAAAATTCGAAGCGAAGCAAACCAGTTCGGGCTTCAAACTCGAGTTGCGCGTGCATCGGTCTAGAGAAAAGAAATCCGAACAACGTGATGAACTCTTCAAATAATCTCTTTCATTGCGTCTGTAAATACACGAGCCGTTGTAAGATAAAAGGAAGAGCCTGTATTTAGCTGAGCCAGCGATTAAACTAATTTGTACCTAATTAGGTATCCACTTTGAATTGGGATAGCCCTAAGCGACGTCACAATTTTTGCCTCAACTCTGAACAAAGCCACAATCTGAGATCTGTTTCAATAATTTATTACCTTTTAATCGCATATTTATAACAGTTGTCGCCTTCGGCCTTCGTCAAATACTTACTTCCAAACGAGAATAAAACTAATAATCGTAATAATATTAATAATAATGTGTGTAAAACGCTGCCATAAAAAAATACCCCTTGACAAACGACGCGCCCCTCTTGTGCCTGGCCGGAAACAAAGATTAGTTTTGCGGTTCGTACGAGCCTTAGAAAATATTCTATATCTCTGGCGAGAAGTTCGAGAGCAAGCCTGGGACTCGGTGAGAGGAGATAAACCGGATAAACTTAAGAAAGCTTAACAAAGCTACAAGAGAGCGCCGAGAATCCGCATTCGCTTTCCAAATATTCGACATTAGTCGAGTCGAACGACTATCTACAGTTATCACGTTGTTAAATTATCGAAAACTATTGCAGACTATCACGCAACTCGGCGACGATCGGCCTCGTCAGAATATTCACTGAGATAAAAAAAAGAACAAAAACCACGTAATTACTCCGAAGAAATATATGTTTTCCACTAAAACAAATGACAATATCCCTTCGAATTTCATTAAAACCATAATGGATTTAATTCCAATTAATAACTTGGTGAAATATCTTATTCAATCCATCGAAGGAAATGGTTTCTTCGGTGTGGGAAAATAATTCCCTGCACCGAGAAGATAAGTGTCATTGAATAAATAAATAAAACTCTATTCCTTCAAGGAAATTATTCCATTGAATGGAGTTAAAGAAATGAAACGTAATTTAGATTTGACTTGATTCTTACAAGATATGAAATATTCCATCGAAGCAATGCATCGGACAGTTGAATATTCGAAATTTATGTTTTGCGAAGACTATATCTCTTTGGTTTCATGCTGAAGTTACTTCAACTTAATTCAAAGGAATAATTTCCTGGAGTGAAACAAAGATTTTGTTTCTCAGCGTTGATACAAGCTACAAATCACCGTTCGCCGAGGAGTCGATTGCACCGCCTTTGATTACCTATCTAAATCGGGGGGAGCTAATCCCTCGGATTGAAAAACACTCTCCATAGTACCTCCACATAAATTCTAACTAACCGTTACAACGAAGGAAATTATTCTAGCGAGAAAAATTGACTATCTAAGGACGAAGTTGAAAAGAAAGGAACGCGAAAGACAAGCAGGCAACGTTTTCTCCTGGCAAGAAAACCGAAATCGCAAGTATCAGCACTCGAATGCGACAAGGGACTAGCAGAGTTAACAATAAGAATCACCTTTCTCAACGTTCGTTTTCAGAGGGATTCCCCTCGACCTCAAGGAAGACGAGACAAGCATTAGAAGTCATCGCGCTAAACTAAAGAATCCAAAGCGCTTTACACTCCCGCCTTAATTCTACTAATTCTTACGCCATACCGCAGCCGCGATTCCTCCTGCTGGATATAAATATTTCCTTTGTACACGAGTTAGTTATTTACAGCGATGATCGAGGCGATCGAGTCGCAGAGTACTCGAAAAACGTTAAAGGATTTTTAATAATTCTTTTTTCCTTACAGGGTGTACCAAATTGTTTCAAACTTTACAACGTGAATAACGTAGACTGTAAGGAAAGTCTCGACACCCGTGGAATTTTAATTTTCACGAAAAATTGTTTAAACGTCTATAAACGAATTAAATATATATATATTATTTTTTTTCTTGGGTGTCAGGACCTTCCTTAAGGCCTTCACATTCACGTTGCAAAGTTTGAAACGATTCGGTACACCCAGTTCGGAGAAGTTTCACAAACAAAACTTCCTTGACGCCACTTTCGCATCGCCTTAATCACACTCTTGTAGATTAATCCAAGAAAATACAAGAAAAAGTATAAATGCAACTGTAGAGGTAGAAAGGATCTACGAGAAAAGCATCTTTAGAGGTACATCGAGTACTCTTCGACTAGGGCGCTCTAAAAAAATTGTCACTTGCAGATCGCAAGCCCCGAATAACATTATTCCATTATGCTCTTAGAGTAATCGATGAGTGATGCCAGAGTGCCCCGAGGATGCAATTATTGCACTACCTGAGAGAGGTGGACGTTGTTTCCCCCGGGTGCACCCGGGGGAAACAACGCCTGGACCAACATTAATACATTTCTATAATGTAACGAGGATTTAGTGGTCCACATATCACGGTCTTTCCTTTAGCTTTCTCCATAACATTCCCTGAACGTAACGTGGACACCTCTCGACATTCTTATTTTTCAGACATCGTAGTTCCCTAGGACTGAAATTGCAACAATTACGGCAAGACTTATACAAAACGGAATCTCCTTAATCTCTGACGCACTGGGACTAAAAGTCTTCTCGTTTTAAGAGTATATCGTAAACTTAGCGCGAACGTCAAGCCTATTTTTCGATAAGAAAAATAAAATGTCCCAAAGACAGCGAATGCATCATCGATGAACACATTGCCTTGCGACTTATAAAACGAATGTATACTTATCCTACAAACTGAGCGCACTTATAAGCGGGCAATGTGTGGACAATTGAAAATGCACATTTTGTACCACTGATCAGAACTCGAAAGTAATTCTGCGCTAGATAAATTGTCTAATCGTCGGCGATCGGGAGGTTCCATTATGCATGACTCGGTACAATGATAATGCTAACGGAGGCTGTTCACCTAACATCACGGTATCGAATTACTTCTTCGTTAACGGCGTTGAAAGATGTATAAATTCGAACATACTTTAATGCCACGATCGACGAACAAGTCATTCGATCGAATGATGTTAAATCGTCCTCCCAATATTAGACGTTGTCTGTACACTGTGCAAAGAATTTTCCGACATCCGGTTACTACGAAATGGAATAAAAATTTCGGACAACGCCTAATACAATGTAATAAAAATATATGAAACATTGTATAACGGAGAATCCCGAGCACCGACGCATGGATGCATCGTCATAATAGTCCTCTTCTAGGAAGAGCATCGTTTCCTCGTTATCTCTTTAGATCAGACTTATACAGTAAGTGGTAGATTATTTACAGGGGAACATTGGTTCAGGATAGTCCAGGCACTCTGCTCGTGAACGACGAAGGAAAGTCTTTGACACCTTCCAGGTTTCTCACATTTTTGGGCTTCGGTCAAAGAAACTTCAGAAGTACATCGGCAGACTTTGCCCACTTCCTCGGTCAGCCAGTCTTTTGGAATCCATCAACGAGGTTCACGGCTCAGTACTGCAACGGTTTGAGAGTTTGAAAGTTATAAATCTCTGTTGTAACGACGAATTATGTGTTAGCTCCAGGTGATGTCGTAGCCATTCCAGTTTGCACTTGGTGCCAGGTGCACTCTGCGACCGTTGTAGAAAAACGTTACAACGCCTCTGTAACCAGTTCTTGGTACGCCACTCTGTAAAGAGGAAAATTTTAAAATACGAAGGAAACGATGAAACTGAAGATATTTATTTTCTTTGATGTACAGTACCCTGAAGTCGTCCATGAGACCCAACATCTTCGCAGTGTTCTTATAAGCCTGACGAGTATAGTATGGTATCCTGACCGGACCAGCCGTAATGATGTTTCCACTCTTTAACTCGGAGTAACTGACCACCTTCGATTGATAGACTTCGTGAACGAAGGCTATGTCATAATAATCCTAAAAGTTATAACATCGAAAATTAATCCTGAAGGGAGACTCTTTTAATCTCATTAGAATTACTATGACTTACTTTTAACAAATACGTTAAATTCATCTTTGTGAAAGGCACAAATTGCTCGTTTAACTTGATAAACTTCAGATGCTTTTCGTAGAACAGTCCACTAGAAAGGAGAATTACGTAAAGTACCTACACTCGATCAAAGAGTACCGAAAGTACTTACTTGCTAACACCGATTTTCCCGAAAGTTCTCGTCCTAGATAGTTCTGGCCTTATGCAGGCTCTATTCTTACGTTGATCTGGCTGTCTGATCCAATCGTCCCAATATCTGTCCAGATTTGCAATTCCGATTTGAGATTAAGAAATGTCATTATATATTCTTTGACAATAAATTGAATGCAAACAATGTATCACAAGTACTCACGATTTGGGCCATTTGGGTGCAAGTTCCAGCCAAAGGTCTCGAGTAAGCATCCAGCCCAGACCAGGGAAGAAATCGGTACGATAAAGAAGATGCGGTGCATGATCGTCAACGAGGCCCAACTTTCCATTGTCATTCCATGCAGACACGCACCAAAGGGAAGGATCGGATACTAACAAAGAATAGGTTCCCAGAAAATATTCGAAGAAATCTGGAGCCACATCCAAATCATCTAAAACCCACCAGAGCGTTTTTTAAGCTTCGCCCATTATACCGACGAGGCTTCTACATCGTTATCATTAAATATACCTTCGACTACTATCGCAGTGTTATATCCAAACTCTAGAAACACTTCATTCAAAGCCCATCCGTAATGTCGAGCTATCTTGAAGTAGCCTTTGAATTTTTTTTCTCTTGGAGGGACTTCAATATCGGATTGATCAGGTTGCTGCAACATTGGTTATAGGTTAATTTAATATTAAATGTCAATCCACATTTAAAATAAACCACGTCTGAATTTTGTTTCTATAAAGGGAACTTACTCGTATGTGTATAATTTCATCACCATAACTGTGGATAACTTCTGCAGTCTGCTCGTGTTCACAGTCCTGGCTAACGATGATAGGAAACTGCTCCGGACTGGGTCTCAACTTGATCAACTGATCAAGGCATCTCTGGACGGTGATTCGGTTACAAGAAAAGACAAGAACTGCGATCACTGGTGCACCATTGTCCAATGTCTTCTTTGCCGTTGGTTTGTATACCTCACTGACAACCTGTTTTTCAATCTTCGACTGAAAAAACGATTTTTAAGTCAAAAACAAATGATTTAATTTTTTAAACTAGGACTTAAAATAAAGAAGATGCTTTTTTCTCTTTGAAATGATTCTAAGTATTAGATTGACATAAGAATGTAAGACAAGTTACAAGCGCTTGAAGGTCTTCCTTAGGTGCTTCTACGTCTTCAACTTTCTTCTGCGATTCCTCCCCTTGATTTTTCTTCGTGTTTTCAAGCTCCTTAATCTCGTTACTTGTGCTCTCTGGCAGCGCGACATTATTTTCAACTGGGGGTAGGGCACGTAGTTCCTCAACTTGTTCTGAAGAGAAAGACTTTAATAACGGAACTATCGACAGTGGGTCACTTGATATCCGATAAGAGAATGATGGAGAGAATCATCTGCTTTTATTTTGACGTCCACTCGATCATATTACTAACATAATTCAACTTTGACGATTCCCTCTACAGATCTCCTGCGATTAGATCATTGCTTACTTCTGTGCTCCCTGCTCCTTCGGATATTCCACAGTAATTCCTTATTAATTGCGATCTGCTGTTTGACATCTTCCTCCAGCTTGTTAATCTGATTCGACAGTTTAATCTACGATTATCAATGCAAGAAAACATTGTCATTATATTATTCTTCAAAGAAAAAGACCAAGTCTGTTTGGAAAGAAACCTATCTACTACTTTGATTAGTTGAGAAGCTAATTCATGAATTAACTGACTATTTCTATTTCTACTATAATTATCATTAAAGAAATACAACTATTAATGATATAAAATTATTCTTCTCATTTGTTTCAATACCTCTTCATTTTCTTTGCCGATTGGTCGATCCAGGAAGAGAAAATATGTAATGACGCCCCATACTAATAGCGAGGCGAATATAAAGCCGACCAACCTGTTCCGCATGGCAGATCTATTGTCACCTCATCTGAAATTAAAATAAAATATTATTAAACAATGAATATTTCATGTACCGTTTAACTACACATCTCATGCACCATTCCAGAATAACGGAAACATTAAGTGCTGAAAAAAAAGTACTAAAATTCAGGAAATCACAAGGCATGCAATTGTTTAAACTTTTCCTCGCTTTTAACATAATTTGACAGTAGACACCTCTATCTGAATCTGTCACCTCATTCAATGACAGCGCGGAGTTACAAAAAAAAAACGATTTCAACAAAACCGGTTTAAACAAAGATATAAATCGGTAAAAATAAAAAGCTCAGTGACCTCACCGTTACGTCATTATAAATCCTGTCAGGGAAAAATGAAACCGCTAGACCCGGAAAATACCCTTGACATTCCAGAATTTTACTCCGATTTCCAGAAGCAAACAGGATCAATTGGCATCGTAGAGTGACACGAAAACGTCGGATAAAAGAATTAGAATTCGGTTTACCATTCCGTCATCAGCAACGGCGATCAGGATCGAATCCAAAATCCGGCGACCTTGGTGATAACGGAGAGAGGACGTGGACTAACATGACACGACGCAGAGCAACGCAGGTGATCGCAGGTGATCACAAGCGAGGGCGAAGACGAGTTCTGCGATAAGAAGAGAATGGGGAAGCGCGAATTAGCTAGAATTGGAAGAAATTGTCAGTAAGTGAAAATTCTGGCCTCGGAAACTCATGCGACGACAGCGACGTCGGAGGTCATGGCGAATGGAAAAAGAATGTAGTGACGTGCAAGGCCTTAAGAAAATAAATATGGCGGACTACATCTACCAGAGATGAGTTGGGAGATTGTTCACGTGCAGGATCGTGCGTTCGTATCCTGTACTGCCCTCTGGTTTCGTACGTTGGCTTTCACCGTTTTTTGCCCCCTAGGGCGGCGCAACGAATTTCTGATAGGATCTCGCGCACTCGCCATGGCGGTACCATCTACCAATCGCCGTTGGCGGCTCACGTATGTACATACTCGTGATTGTAATACCATGCGGCAGTTGACAGTGGTGGCTTACCTACGCTTACCGACACTGCTCGCTTTTGATGGTAAGGGAAGAACACTCGTGACGCTCCATTCGATTTTATCTACTTATCTACTACTATTAAGTACATTGTTGCCTCGAAGCGACGTGATCTACGTACTCGTGATGGTAATACCAACTGCCGCATGGTATTACCATCACGAGTACGTGAGCCGCCAATGGCGACTGGTAGATGGTACCGCCATCGCGAGTGCGCAAGCTCCCATCAGAAATTCGTTGCGCCGCCCTTGGGGGCAAAAAACGGTGAAAGCTAACGTACGAAACCAGAGGGCAGCACAGGATTGATCGCACGATCCTGCCCGTGAGCAATATCCCAACTCATCTCTGCATCTACATAGTTCTGTAAAATTCCGACGGATGGCATGCGCGTCAGTGGCGGGAGAATGAGGTAACGACTAGAACATAATGAGCTGCGGTTGAAATTCGGTGGAAAATATCTTAAGATTTTGCTTAAATCAGAGTGCGGTTAATACTTTGAAATATCGTTTAATATTAGTACAAAGTATCCGTTTAACGCATCGAACTTTGCAAGAATTGGAACGCGCGTAGACTTATGCTACATCTGTCCGGAGCTACGATAATTCGATTATGCGACCATTCTTAATCATTTCCTTCGGCCGAAATTCCCTTTTCCGACTAGACTGACAATCCTGACAATCGTAGTGATACGTGCTTGTGTCCATCAGTGGTTAACCTTCTCATAATGTATTTTGCGTAACGTAGGTGTTTGTTTGTCTTCTTTCATTTCTCAAGCAGATCATAACTCAGTCAGGAATTGTAACTTCGGCCTATAATTTATCATCCCTTTCTCTTTGCTATCTAAATATATGACGTAAGAAAGACCAAGGGCACCAACATAGAAAATACATTAACAATCGATAAGAGAATTAAATGATTGCTGCTATTCCGAGCAGTTAAATCACTTAACCTTTTCATCCCCTGTTTACGATGCTACTTGGACTTCCTTTTATCATGTACACGTGATCACGCGACACAGAACAACCACGCATTTAATAAAAGCTTTGTTCGACTTAGATAAAGTAGCAACCAATTCTGAGAGCAGTGTTGACGAGTCTCCTTTCGTTGAGCTATAACCATATCCTACCGCTATCCCAACGGTCTCGTAGGCTCGTACTCGTGTCTTACTTTTAGTGTTAAAAAACGCCATTTATCATTTAAAAACCAGGTAAAAACAGTTTTCCACCATTAAAAGTGAGACATGAGTACACTTAGACATCCAGCCAACGAATAGAACGGACATCAGTGAATTCAGTCGCCGGTCAGGTGACTATTGAAAAATTGTATTGACTATACAAATCTCTGACATTCCGCTCCGTCATCGGGAATTGACTTCAGCCTACCTATGATTTCAACGGTACTATTGAGAGACCCGTTGACAAGATAACGTACCTAGGGTTAACACTAGAGTTGCAAGTTTTCACCAAAGAGAAACGACACGTTCGCAGACCTAAGATCTACCTAGTTTGCACATAAGGCACGTCGAACCTTATTTGCAAGTCTGGTAGCGACTATTTCCCAAAGGAACAAGTGTCAATTACAAATCCCTCGAAAACTTACGATTCTACGTGAACGCTAGTAAGTACAGGCGCTGGGTACGAATAACCGAATTCCTGCTTGAAGATCCAAGAACTTTGTCAAGTACACACAAGAGCTTTGAGCTTCCCTTTTGATCTTTACTCGATACGTATATCCGAGCGCGTCGAAGAGGCTGCGAGGCGCGAATCAAACACACTGAGAAAAAAAATTCATCTAACCAAAGAAATATCTTGTTAACTCAAAGAATAATTATTTAACTCAAATGAACTGAAATAAATCGTCACAATTCCGAAGAGACGTTGCGTCTAATTTGCTCGAGTTTGAGTCAAATCATTATTTCCTGAATTGTTAAAGTATTTCTTCGGTCCGATGAAATTTTTTTCCCTCGGTGCATGAAACTCGGTATCGGTATTTGAACGTCGAAGCCGCTATAAGAGTAGAATAAGAGTAGAATATCTTTGGCACGACAAGTATTACATTAAGCCGTTGTCTCCTCCAGCATCATTCGGTCCGTGGGCTACAAACTGCGGTTTGTACGGCCGCAATCGCCCGGAGGAAAAAACGGATCACAGTATCCGAGATCGTTCGTGCACTCGAAAAGAACGTGCGGACGCGTCCGCGGTAGATGGATACAAATAGTACATAGTCGCCATCGCCGAAGAAAAAAAAAAAAGAATCCGCGATATTATTCAGCGATATAAGGGGATGTAAAAGAGGCATTCCAGAGATCAATCGTTCATAAAACATTTCTTCAAACAGGATGTACTGAATCGTTTCAAACCTTACAACACGACTACCGTGGCTATTAGGAAGGTTCCGTCACCCATGAAATTTCAATTTTTGTAAACAAATTTTTGTTCAATTCAAATTTCACGGCTGACAGGATCTTCGTTGCATTCTAAATATCCACGTTGTAAAGTTTCAAACGATTCGGTATACCCGATTCTGAAAAAAAGTTTCATAATCGAGGCATCTTTGATGTAGCTTTCATATCGCCTTAACATTTCGCATTTTTTATGCCAAGTCGGAGGCCGCTTACAACTGCGGCGCATGGCCTTCGCGAAAAGGCAATCGCGGATTAACCGGCGATGCCTGACGACTACCTAGGTCTAAGGATGCCCTTTTTCTTAAATTACAAAGTCCTTCGCTATGCCACTACGTGACTCTCTACATTAATAGCCGGTGCGACCGTCGTCGAGGTTGTTGCAGCTGCAGCTGTAGCCGCAGTTCCCTGCTGCAACGGCGACCTGGCCTGATGGAACCTCAACAACTCCGACACCGTGACGGCGACCCTGACGATGCCTCGACCGCCTTCCAGGACGTCACTAGCGCAGCAGACCAATTTCTGCAAAAGAAGAAAAAAACCAAATATCAGATTATTAACGTCTAATCTCCAGTATAAATAAATACACCAAGACTACCAGTCTTGGCCTTACACCCTGGAGTCTTGTTCTTGGTCTTACGTCGATTATTCTGGAACTATAAATAATGTTGAATAAATAATGTATATCTATCGACCAGGATTTTCGAGATATCCTGAATTTAAAAACAAGATATTTCGTTCGCTATCTCCTGCAGTGATAAGTAAAATCGACCTTGGTCTTGATCTTGGCCTAGATTATGGAAAAATGGGCAGGAGTCGGTCTCCTATTTTTCTTTCTTCACCCTTTCGGAAGACCAACCTCGATTTTTCTCACCGTTATCTTTTTTTATACTCAATTCTCTCGTCGACGAGACCCGGTATCGGGCGAGCATACAGGGGGGCTTGTAAAAAGAATATTTTATTACAAATACTGTATTACGGCGATACAATTTGGTAAGACACCCATATTAGCCAGCGTGCACGGCCGATCCGAAGGTAACCCCCTAAGTGGTTTTCATGGGACCTTCCAAAAGCAAGACACAACCCCGGAACAAACAAAACAGCGTGTACAAAATCGTGCAAAAGTCGCATCACAGGTAGTAAAAGCTCTTTCGCTTTCGTCCCCCCTTAAGGCTCGCGCACATCACGCCGAGATGAATCGCGGTTTATCGCGATATATTCCGTTTACAATATGCGACAAGTCCATATAAAATCTATAAAATCGATTGCGAATTTTTCCGATGCGCTGCGATCCGTCCCGCCATAATGTACGCAAGTCTTAAGGCGATACGAAAGTAGTGTCAAAGAGGTCTGCGAAACATTTTCCCAAGCTGGGTGTATCGAATCGCTTGAAACTCTATAACGTGAATATGGAAGCTGTAAGGAAGGTCCTGACATCCATGAAATTTAAATTAAAACAAAAGAAGAAAAATTGTTTATAGACCTTTTGAAATTTATCTTATGAAATTTGAAATTTCACGGCTGTTGGAACCTTCTTTATGGCCTCCACGTTTGCGTGGTAAAGTTTTAAACGATTCGGTCCACCCAGTTCAGGAAAAAGTGTCACGATGCCACTTTCATATCGCCTTAAGGATCCTCGTCCCTCCGCCGATGAAAGGACTGCATATAAATTGAAACGCGAGCGACACACTCGGACACGAAGAAGCGAGTTACCTTTCCGAAAATTGGAAAAACGAAAAGAACCCTGAGTAAACGTCGTCGCTTATGCTAATCTTAAGTCCTAGAGCGGATACAAATGCGCATTGTTAATTACTGAAAGCTTGACAACGTCCGACAACGAGCGTCGACGTCCGCAAGTACGGTAAAAAGAGCAGCCTCGGGTCGAAGAATTGGAAAGCCATCGGAAAACGAGGCTTATTCTTTACTAAATGCAAAGTACGAACACGAATGTAAATCCCGACATGGAGGAATATTCCGCGATTCCAGTACGGCGTGTATCATACGCGTCCCTGCGAAATATAACATATTTTCCTCTTTAAGGCGATGCGAAAGCGACATCTGTCAGTCAATAGTTGAATTAAATGAAGCTTTTCCCCGAGCCGAGTGTGCCGAATCATTCGAAACCTTACTACGTGAATATAAAGGCCCTAAGGAAGGTCTCGACATTCGTGAAACCCCAGGTTGTACAAAAAGTAGAAAAAATAGCTTATAAAAAAAAAAGATATGTTTAAATATGAAATGTTAGGAGTGTCAAGACCTTCCTTAGGGCTTTCAAATTCATGGGGTAAATTTTCAAATGGTTCGATACCCCCAGGTTCGGAAAGAAGGTTCATAAATAAGATTGACCCCTTGGAAGCCGTTTTCACATCCCCTTAAAATTGTCCAAGTACAAAAAAAAAATACAACCAGCGGTGGACGCACCCTGGTGAATGCAGAATGCAGACTCGAGGTCGTCAATCGAACGCCTGTGGTACATATTAGGTCGACAAATGCGACATTAAGCCCCGTTACATCTTAATTCTCAGCTCACCGAACAGGCATTTCTCCTTTTCTACTGGCTAGATTAGATATGTCGAAAAATAAAGGCAGCCTACACGGGAGAAGCCTACGGCGAGAATTCCTCGACATAAGAAGAATAATAAGGAAGACCAAGGAATACCGCCCGAATAATGAATTGTATGCCGTTCTCGTAGAGGCGGCTTGACTAGAAGTATCCTTACACCCCGCCGTCCCTCCTTTCGTAACTCCTGAGGACAAGGCAAAGGAAGATGCCGAAAAGGAAAGGAAAAGAGAGGAAAAAAAAAGAAATAATATCGAAGCATGGACTGACTCGATAGAAGAATCGACAACAGGGACTAATCGCTAACAACGAAGAGGACTAGGCATTTAAATAACGACGAATCGTCGCGTCCTGTTAGGTCGTCAAGGAGATAGAACGGATGCGACGAGATTTAAGTACTATAAGAGACGCCGCCATTGCGGCTGAGAACCCGGAAGAGGGTTTAGATCATTTCAAGAATACATATACACGACGAGCGTACATTTTTTTCTCTCCGTTAACCAAGCCCTCTTCTCGGCGCACTTCCGACAACCTCCCACGCTAACGGCACTTAACAACTAGATCAATTAAAGATTCGATGGAAAGTAAATTCGTTACTGGATAAAAACGTAAATTCATGTGTACAACTCCGCCAGGGGCGAACAGGTATCGATCGGACTCCGTAACCTCTAATTATTAACCGTAAAATAAATAAGCGAATAAACCAGGTATAGTCTCGATTAAATTAAGTAACTAACCGTAGATCCGTCCACATTAATGATAAATAAATGATACAAAAAGTAAGGCTTCGGTCCAACTTAGGAGTTAACAGAACTCGTCTACGTGCACTGACGGACATGAATGCCTTCCTTACGGATACCCTGCTATTGGTATATGATAAGAGAGCATTAATGTCCGCCACTGTACACTACGTACCCAGGATACCCTAAAGTTCCGCCGACCTTCACGTTCCCGAATTTATATAACTACCTATACGCATTATACGTGTACATGTGTGCGTAAATATATATATTTTTTTNGAAAAAAAAATAATAAATAAATTAGAGCGGTAGCACATGTCTACACCGAGTCGACGTGGTCAAGAGTGGGTCTCCTCAAGGCGAGTCTCCTCTTCGAGGCCGTACAGAGATCGGTGCCGATAATTCGCAAACGGCATTACAATCGGCGGAAATTTTCGCGATTCGATTAACGCCAACGGCGTAATCGAGAAGAGCCTCTAGCACCGGGATATAACGAGAGAACGAATCGAGAGACTGGATGGCGTCTCGGACGAGTTCGTCATATTTTTTTTTTCCTCTTTTCTTTTGTTCTTTCACACGGAAGATGTTTTCCATAGGGATAAAAAAATACCCGGTCATAGCCAGGCGATTCACAGCAAATCCAGCGTGCTGTCGAATTCAAGGATGCGCAATTCCCGTCACGTAACAAAATATAATTAGCGTAGCTCGTCGTCCGATAAATAATGCTAACAGCGAATAAGTGTAACACGAGCGACGCCCGGAAAAGCGTAAAAAACATCCCTCGTCTCCTTGAATCACCGGAATATTACGGAGCACATCTGATAGAGATCGAGGAAACAAAAAGCGGCTTCTACAAACGAACAACGATGAAGCGACTCCGCGACAAAAATGAATCTTCGGTTGTCGAGGGATCGAGGAGGCGGTTCTCTTCCCTAGGAAGCGAACATCTCCTGAAGAGCTCCTCTTCTCGTCGAGTGGTCTCCCGCCCTCAGTAATCGGGCAGAGGAAAGAGGTAGAGCAGAGTAAGGATGGAGACGAAGACGACGAGGAGGGTCGTCGAGAGTACGCGGTCCTGAACCGTAAGGATCGCGGGCGAACCCGCGGACGGTTCTTCCTGGCCCTCGTCTTCGCGAAGAAGAACGCCCACGAGACGCGCCAGAGCCGCCAACCCGTGCGCGTCCATGTAACCCACGTCCATGATTGCATCCGCATCCATTAAGACCTCCTGCAACCAACAACGAGTACTACTCAGTCCCTCTTCTACTATTCTTGACCTCGGTCCCCCTCCCGAGGACCTTGGCTGCCCGGCGCCCGAGGTTCAAATTCGACAGTAAACCGACCGACAACGTGAACGAGAGGACGAGGTACATATCTAGAGCCGGTGGGGCTCTTCAGGGTAAAACAGAAAATCTTGACCGAAGGATAGGTTCCCTCAAGGCGGTAGGTTCAAGACTATCGACGGTAGTTGGATGATAAGCCTGGGTTTATGGGTGGACCCAGGATTCGACGCCACGATGGACCGCGAGGTCCGTAGGTCGTGGAGAACGAGAAGCAGGGACTGACTAGTAGTTGCTGGAATCGCCGACGAAAGCAAACAACTTCTCCGATTCGCAATCGCGACGCTACGGCGTGACCTTAGTCCGTGAAATCGCGGACTGCCTCCCCCCCTTCGCGTGACCCTAGCGAGATGCGGCGGGACTTGACCTCGTGGTTCTCAAAATTACGTATCAGCTCTAGACTTCATCGGCGGAAGAGTTCTCCGAGTCGTCTTAAGGAAAGGTCGAGTACAAGGGCGAAGGGGCTTACCTCGTCGACACCGATCTTCCGACAGGCCTCCAGGAAGTTGTCCACGTTGCGTCGGCACCTCGCCATCGTCAGCTTGGGCTTCGATGGAGAACCGGGAAATGTAAGCGATTAGACGGATCAAGTGGGGGGAATATTGGATAACTAACTACCGAGTCATAACTTACAACTGCAGGTGAGGGAACATGGATACTGCCAACGGAGCGCGGCCTGACGTGGTTGGCCAGGTGACAAAGAACGACGCCGTCCGTCAGCGCAGGGGCCAGGTCTTCGGGAAGAGCCATCTTCAACCTTGTCTCTATATTCTGCAAACGGTGTCGATAAAACTCTGTTTAATAATGCATCACTTGCAAGGACACCTCTGATACAGTCCATTACTAACGTTTCTCAGTTGTTCGATCAGATCGGCCTCTTCCTTCGCTCTTTCGAACTCCCTCCTCATGGTGAAGGAGTACTTCTCGGGTAGACTGCTGTGCCAGGTCACTGACCTCCCGGCAGACTTGGGGCTGCCACCGTTTCTGCTGGGACTCTCGTTTCCTGGGAACATAAAACCACGACCTATACATCCCTTCGTCCCAGGAATCCGTCATCGCACATATAGAATCCATTAAAAGAAACCCTCACCTTCGGTGAAACTCGAGCTCGTCCTGGCGATGGCAGACGTCGGGTGAGCCAGACTCGTCGGACTGTGACTCTTGACCGGCGAGCTCGGTTTCTTGTACGGCTGGTCCACCAGCTGTCCATTATGCTCGCCACCGCTTCCATTGACGATCGGTATGCTCCGATAATTCGCCCGAGATGGTGTAACCTTCTGGACCGGTCTTCTATTCGCGCTCTCATCGTTCGCCGAGGACTTTCCGAGTATGCCGACGCAGTCGGTTCGATCACCCGGAGGCTCGTTTCCAGGTGGAGTCATCTGGTCCCGAGACCTATAAACGCTGGGCCCTTCGTTGGCTCGCTGCTGTCTCAGCGCCTCCTTGTATTCCCTGATGTACAATTTGAAAATCAATCACGGCTCTTCCGGAATATTCCTGGATATCCGAAAGAACCATCCGAAGTACCTGTATGTCTGAATATGATTCAACGGCCTCTTATCCTCGCCATTGGCGATCATCGGTGTTGGGTTAGCCACCGTTTGCGGAAACTGCACGGGTAGCGTCGTCGGGTCTTGCTGCACTTGTCGCTGCTGTTGCTGACTCAAGCCGGCGCTCTCCAGTTGCCTGTGAAGAAACGCGAGTCCCGCTTCATAAGTGCCTCAACAAGCAGGAGAGCATACGAAACGGGAGAAGGAACTCGAGAGGAGACTCAAGTAAGCCCGAGTAAGAACAAGAGATTCACCCTGAAGGAACGACGGGAATCGAGCCGCGCATGCAGGAAATGACTGGTCTTCTGGATTCGACTCCGTTTTCCGAGGCGCTCCTCTCCAGCCTCCTCTTCTCAAGCTGATCGTGCAACAGCATCGCCTGCAACGAAATTTCCCCGCCATTAAATATCTAGTCCCAAACATTAATCCTAATTACTGTTAATTATCATTACACAGCTTGTGATCCTCTCGCAGTCGCCTGTGCCCGTTCGTTCTGGGAATGTGACGAGTTGACGAAGAAGAAGGGATCGAGGTCGGGTCAAGGTATTCGAGCCGAGGTATTTGATGTCGAAAACGACGACGACGACCCCCAACGTTGGCGGGACGCCTCGACGTGGGGAACAGGTCGAGGATGAAAAGGGTAACGCCTACCTTGCCCAGTTCGTCCTCGAGAGAGGCGTGTTCTCCGGGTGAGATCGTGCTGGGTGTCGAGGTGCCGCTGTAGGAGCCGTTCATCCCGGACTCATGGGGCAACGCGATGGAGAGCGGTGAACATTCCGGTCGCCACACTCCCCGGAGGTCGTCGTCGTGCGCCTGCATGGACGAGAGAAATGAGAGAGAGAGGTGAAACGTTACCGGCAATCCTGACCATAATGTCGATCGCGTAAGTGAACGGCGAGGCAGGGTTATAATTACTCCTGAAGAAGCGAACAACGAGCCAATTAAAGCAGGGAGAACATTACACGGGATGCTTACGGCAATGGCAGAGATAATGGCAAAGATAATGCAATGATAATTAATAACAACGCAATAACGCGCCCACAGCGACCTTGCTCGAGAAATGGTTATCATTTAGCGGCATACAAATGGCAACGGATACCTCATCTGATGCGCTTCCGATTAGCTCTTGACATCCGCAAGCAATACGTTAAGAGTCCCGAGCAAAGTGGAATATGATGCAGGAGGGACTTGCGGGGAAGAGGGCAAGGCCCTCTGGCACGCGCTACATGAATAGCACAGTCAGCTCTCTGTTAAGTTAAATTACATCTCACCGAGGGACCCGAGAGAGAGCATTCTCTCAAGGGACCGCAAGGCAGTTGCACAATTCATGGGCTGTAGTGCCAAGCTGCGATTTTCTACGTTCACCGATTAATCGTATAATCCGAAGGAACAGGGAGGCCTTGAATGAGGATTCTTCCAAGACGAGACAGCGATCATGTAGGAAGCTCTTGAATGAGGGTCGTCAATTTTTTCCCTTCCTCTTCATCGGGTACTGACATTTCTGCGCCCTTTAATAGGGCCATTTAATTCTCTGGCATTTCTAGGTTTAGGAGGCAGCTCTGAAAATGCCTTCCCAGGTGCATCAGGTGTAGAAGGAGAGGATAGGTCAGAAGCAACGAGGACAGGCAGCGCACAAGCGAACGATCGTGTTCCCAAGCTTTAGAAAAGGGCAAGATCAACGTGACCGCGAACTAACCGCACTGTGTATCTCCTGGGACCATCTTTTCTCGCTGACCCCGTCGCTGGTGCTGTACCCGCTGTCGACGTTGTGGCGTTTATGGGACCTAGTGTCCAGGGTGACGTGACCTCTGCCGTCCAAGGGACCTCTTCTGGCTTGTCTTCCAGCTCTCGCCCGCTCGTGCTTCGCGGCCTGCCTCTCGAGGTACTTGAAGACGTGCGTTCGCCCGCGAACGCACAGCTGAAAAGGGGCGACAATTTATTGCAAGGGTTACTCGTGTACCCAGATGGTCCACGAATGCAAGAAAATCAAGGTCGAGTGGCATCGACGAAGTGGAGAGCTCGAGACGTACCGAGGCAGGAGGTGAGGTCAACGGGTTATCCGAGATTCGAAGGTCGTCGAGGCTCTTCATCTTCCGCAGCTCGTTCGGGAGCACGGATATCCGGTTGCCGCTGATGTCGAGCTTGACAAGTCGCAGGTACGTGAGTTCTGTGGGACGGGGATAAAAATAAGTATCCAGGTACAGTGATAAACAGAGAATATCAGGTTGCATGCCAAAGAAGTGACCCCACGAGTTGAGTACTTTATCGAGTCGTGTTGACCAACTTAATTTAATATTATCACATAAAAATGGGGCATTAAGTGATAATTTTAATATATACGTCTTTAGTTTTCCTAAGCTAGACAAGAGATCCTAACCTATTGGCAGCTGCACCAAAAGGTTGCTCCTCAGGTCGAGGCACCTGAGTCTCGGTAGGTCGCCAATTCTAGGAGGTAACGACGAGATTTCGTTGCAGCCTGCGTCGAGTTCGGCCAATGCCGACATTCTGCCCAACTCGTCGGGAAGCGAAGATAGCCTATTATGAGCAACGAGCAGAGTCTGCAACGGCAACCTGCACACCTCCCTGGGCAACGCCGTCAGCTGATTTCGGCTGTATATAAAAGAGACCCGGTGAGCACCGCTTATCTCTCTTTCCCGTGACATTTCAGCGCAATAAAAGTATACTATTCTCATATCTATCCAAGGGAAATCCTAACCTGAGGTCGAGGTAGCTCAGCGACTGCAGCATCGCTACCGTCTCCGGTATTATCCTGATGGCATTATGGTACAGGTGCAGCTTCTCCAAGAAAGGAAACTCCGTCACCTCGTCCGGCAGCTCGGTAAAGCGGTTCTTCGATAGGTCTGCAAAAAGGAAGAAAAAGAAATCACCCATAGGCGCAATGGTGCCACCGTGCCAGAGGCGCGAAGTGCCGGTTGATTAATTCAGGGCCTTCCAAGAATCGCAGGAAAGACACAAGAAAATCGCCCCCATATACAGATATCTCGCGTTGACATTTCCAAAAAGTCCTTCGATAACAGTAGCGATATAATTCCTGGCTCCAAGAACCCTAAATATCATGTCAACGAGGCTTATCAACGATTCCCAGATGGCGGTTCGCAGCACCGATTTAAACGGAGGTCCTTGCGGTCCCGTGACTCGTATTTTTATCGACTGGTCTCTCATTTACCAGGCATACCTAATTATGCACGCGAGCTGAGACCCTTGGCAGTCCTGGGAAGGGAAGAGGAAGAGAAAAAAAAATTCGTAAAAAACATGGGAAAAAGAAGCTAAAGTCGAACAAAAGGTGGCCTGTTCGCGTCACCTTCCCTTCGCTCGTGGTTGCTACGCGCGCGGGGTGCGCCCTCTTAGCCGGCTCGGATGCACGTGGCCCGGCTCGGCCGTGTTCGGCTACCTTCGGGCCCCCTCGGGCCGGCCGGCCGGCTCTACCCGGCACGGCCGCCTATTCGGACGCGAACCACGTCGCATCGAAGGTAGGCCCACTCCCCGATCAATACCGACCGCCCCCGCCCTGTCGCCGACACGTGAGTGCACGCGACCCCGTAGAATTGGCTAGGGCGTGAGAGGGCTCCAAGGACCAAGGTCGATCGATAAGGACCGTGTGCCCGCGAGCGAGTCGCAAGGTGTTCTCGTCACCGAGTAACGGAAGGGAAAGAAGGAGGCGACCCGTCTTCCCATTTCGTCCTCCCCTCGCTTCAATCGAACGCCACTCGAATCGCATAGCTTTCGATGCGTGACACGCATCGTTAATAAATAAAAAGAAAAAAGAAAAAGGGAGAGAGAGGGGAGGGTGCAGTCGTGAAATCGGATAGATGGCGCTTGTCGGGCGCCGTGCATCGGTGGGCGTCGCTGAGCGCGGTTTCCCGTCTGGCGCGGAGTCACGCAACCCATGACGGAGAGAGCCTCGCGATAAGTCGACCGAAGCCCGGCAGGACACGAAACCATATATATATCCGACAGGGCGCGATAACTCGATGGGAGGAAAACATACGCGCAGGAAACGCGGAAGCGATATCCACGATACCCCCGCGATGCCGGGAATCGCACCCTCGAATCCCCCGTGCGGTGTTTTGGGGTTAGTTTAACCTTGAACTAGGCGAACAGGTAGACGCACCGCCGAGGGGTGGCGCGGACCGACGATCGGGTCAAGGTCCACGCGACCTCGCGATCTCTACGGCGAAAAGCCACTTTTCCATTGCAGCGAACCGTTGCACCATAGACCGTGGAGGTGCGTATATACCCTGACGGGGAAAACCGATGTCCTTGAGCCGCGCGACAGGCGACGGGAATTGGCAGAGCGCGAAACCGCATCCGGTGCCCGTGGATCCGCGCGCGGCCATTGCGTCCCAGGAACGAAACCCCGGCGAGACCAGAATGCGCCGTGCAATTAGCTAGCCTTAATAGCCGGCCCGCTAATTGCCGGGCGCGCGCAAATGTCCCAATCGAAAACGAGGATGCAAGGACGCCGGGTTTCTAGAGCGACCTCGCCTCGCGAAGGGATTACTTCCATCGCTTCCCTTCCTTCGATTACTTCCTCGGTCGTACTTAATTGTTAGTCACGACCTCAAGTGCTATCCCCTAACGATCGAACGCCCCATGGAGGCAATTGGCTCTTTATTGTTCGCTAATTAGCTTCGCGTAGCTTCAGGAAAGGCACCGGCGAGTCATCGGCCGTCCGGCGGACGGGAAGCGCGTGCCCGTCGACGGGCCAAGACAAAGGGGACACCTCGGCGGAAACGGCCGACGGCCGGAAAGGTCGGTACGGAGGAAGCGGCGAAAGGTACGCCATTTTGGAATCGCGCCTCCCCCCGGCAAGTACGGTAACTTCGAGCCGAGCCATTCTCCTCATTCCTCCGTAATCACGTAAATACGCTTTTTTTTTTCTCTCTTCTTTTTTCATCTTCTTTCTTTCAGCTAAGTAATTCATAAACCTTGCAGATAATCGCCAACTCGAAATCCCGGAAAAAGGCGACAGGAAGTGATCGACGGTACGGTAACGTCCTACTAATAATACTTTCGTTAAATTTCGTCCATCCAATTTTGGTGATGGTATTTTCACGTTTTAACGTGCATCGAATGAGACTCTTTCGTATCACCTTAACGACGCGCGTCCCTCGTGGGAATTGTTACGCGCGGTTTTCGAGGTTATAATTAACGATCGTTAAAGCCGCGTAGAGAGGAGGCGAATGCGTTTGATCTTCCGGCTTTCTTGCACGGTGGTTTGCGAACTCGTACCGAACGTTCCGAGAGCTGTTTTGTATCCTCTTTTGCCCTTCGGCGTGACTGTCGGTCAAGTATGCCGTCTCGGGGCCGACCTCTCGACTGAGACTCGCCGGGGAGTCCACCTGGTAATACGGGAATCCCCGGCAGGAATGCACCTCCACCCAGAGAGACGGATCTCTAGGCCTAGATCGGAACTCTCTCCGCGATCATTCCCCACATCGCAGGTGCACTTTATCGGATTCAACGGGTGGAAAAAAAAAAAAGAAGAAAAAGTACGCCCCTCGTGCGAATCACCCGAGGTAACATAATCCAGCAAGCCCATCGCCAAAACAGCGTTAAACACGAAACGCGTTACATATTAATTTACGTCAACACTGGTTAAAAAAAAAATAATAATAATAAAATCATCATAATTTTATTATATTAAACACGGAAGAAATTAACGCGATACGCTGATTTTATACCGTATTTTCGATGCGTTAGAAAATTATCATCAGCGCATTAAGGAGAAAACAAGATAATACGTATAGAAAATGTGTACAAGAGAGGTTAAGATAAGAATTACTAACGCGCCGTTATGCGAGTATAAATCCACTTCGATATATATGAAAGATCCGTATGGTACAAGATTTAGAATTTTACAGCGTCGCGTTAATCGGCGGGTTAATATATATATATTTTTTTTAACGTATACAGCCCGTAAATAAATATGCGTTCAAACGCGTGTACTCGCATGAATTTAAATTTCAACATATCTAAGCATCTTAGACCTATGTATGGAGAGTATGTAATCCTCTTAACCCGATTTCCCTCTTTTTTCAGGGAATTAACCGAAGCGTTGACCCACCCCGAGTGTGAATTACACGGTTAACAAGACGTCCCTCTCTCTCGTAGGACAGGTCACCGGCATTACCGGCCGCGTTACTGGGCTTACGGCACGACCCGCAGAGTATCGACCTGTTGACACCCCCGAGTGACCCCGGTGCAGCTGCGGGGGTCTATCTTTAGCCTATCGACTGTCGTGGGACTCCCCGAGGGCCGTCGTTCGCTCCGGTTCCTTCGCCTCGAGCAGCCACGCCCGTGCGTGTCGCCGCAGGGGAGAGAGAGAGAGAAACAGAGAGAGGGTAGGAACGTCGACCGAGGGTCGAGGAGGTTAGAAACGGCGACGGACCGAAAATCCAGATACGGCGAAGACTCCAAAATGACTTTCCTGCGGCCAATGCCTTGGTGAGCGCCCTTAATTAATGGAAATGCGCCACACATCCTTAATGCGATACGAAAGTGCCGTCAAGAGGTCTCGTTTATCACACTTATTCTCCGAAGTGGCTGTACAGAATCGTTTCACACTTTCCCATGTGAACGTGGAGGAGATAAGGCAGGTTCCGACACCCGTGAACCTTCAATTTATTTATTTTTTTTTTTTAATTTGTCTATAGGCGTTTTTATAATTTTTTATAAAATTTATGTTTCGTGGGTCTCCGGACCTTCCTTATCGTCTTGACGTTCACGTTGCAATGTTTGACATTATTCGGTACACCCTGCAAGGAGGAAAGTTTCACTGGATGGATTGACCTCTTGGAGGCCACTTTCGTATCACCTTAATGAGCGGAGGTGAGCCCTTGGTAACCAGGCACCATGAATTGGCCGAGTATCGTGGAGATGTGTATGTACGTATGTACGTGATATAGCGGCAATTTTAAGACGCGGTGCACCTGCTCGAGAGTTTCCTTCGGGTCGTCGCGGCTGACCCCTTTACCAGAGTCGTTGAATCAAGGAACGGCCGAGGGTGTCGCGAGTCTCTCGAGTTTCCCGGCAACCTTTTCCACACCTTAACCCTTGGCCGAGAAGAATTTGCTCGTAGTTCGCACGTAGCAATCAGCGGAGTGGAGGCGGGAAAGTGGAACTTATTGGAACTGAGCATGGAAAAATCAATGAAAGCAAGGAAACTCTAGGTAATACAGGTAATTTGGAACTAGATACATAGAATGACCCTTTACCTTGTATTTCAAGTTAGAGAATATTCAACAAAGTCAGACTACCAGGCGAGTTTATCAACCCCTTAATCCTTATTTTTTAAAGGCCTTGCAGATGGGTGGAGGAGAGTATAGATCCCCGGGTTCACGGGTAGAGCCTCGCGCCAAGTACACTGCGCGCATTTATCAGATGTTGCTCCAAACCATTCAGGTGAATCACCTGTTCCGTTATCTCGAGTACACATGCGTCAGGGGAGGAAATAAACAAATGGGTAAGATAATCCTGAGGTCTTCTCTAAGCGGCGTGCAGTGGAATAGGAGGTTCAAGGCGGTAAATAAAAAACAAACCGAAGTCTTCGCAGGCTAACAATTTGCATTCCTGAGGAATCTTACCGGCGATTACGGTGTCCTGGAGGTTGAACTTGGCGTTGCCTTTCCCCACCTTCGGGAAGTCCTTCAGCTTCCGGTTGCTCAGCTTCAGCTCGCCGCTCAGGTGCGCTTCCTCGAGTATTCTTTCGAGACTTCTGGTCAGCTGTTTCTGGATGTGGTCGCTCATGTTGGACGCGACCATCGCCATGTTACGTTGGACACGAGCGTACGAGACCGAGGGTTACGCGAGCGTGGGGAACGGACGGGCCTGAGGTCGCCCTCTGCATCTATTCGACGCTCTTCGCGGTCATGGCGCACGCGACGCCCGCCCGACGCCGAGCGAGGGCACTCGACCGGCACCAACGCAGTCTGAGAACAGACGCCAGGGTACGATGCTTTCCTAATCTCCTTACAAGCGCGACGAGCCGGCACGCGCCAGCGATCGCTCGCGACTGCGCGACGGTGCGACGCTGCGGCAGCGGCCCCTCCCGAAGATCTCAACGGGTCGAGGAGTGGGGGGTTTCGGGTACATTTGCACTCCCCGGCGCCAACCAATGCCACCATATAGCGCAGTCCGCCTCAACTATGTACACTACTGAAACGCCATCTGTACTGTCTGACTCCATCAGTATTGTGAGTAAGATAAAGAAAGAATACAATTCGCTATATATCGCCATAAGATTAAGAGAGATGGAGAGATAATTACAGCGCCACCATCCGTTGGCTAAGATACTATTTCTCGAGCATCGAACATCCGTATTCTTCTGGGTTTCTATGAAGACTTCTGAACTCTTTGGTATATACAGACCAAAACTGGTCGGGGTGAAAAATTTCGTAAGAAATACGTTGACAAAAGTTTGTTTATCGTTTATAATGTACTTGTGTTTTGCTGTTATCTGTTAGGAGCTTCGTGACAAACTCCGGTGTAGTCGAATTCGCAATCTTTCTTTAAACGACATTTCGGCTCCTACCAATTTTTTTGAGGTTATATAAACAAATTTTGGTCAAACTTTGTTTAAAACGGCTAGTACAATGTTAATTGGCCCGCTAAAAAGTAGCATGAGCTCGAGTCATCTGTCACGCTGGTCACGATCGTCCAGATTGATTCAATTTAACCACAAGGTAAGTAATTCGCATTTGAGGTTAGGTTAGTTTGCCGGATTAAATGGCAGTATTTAGTTAATCTGCTATTTGTCACTCAATGCTGCCGGTGTTAGAACCATTGTTTTCCATTTCAGATGCGAGAGATTGCACGACTTTTCTCTTCACATGCCAAATATGCAGAATGCCAGCCATTGGATAAAGTACGGAATATCGGTATATCTGCTCATATCGATTCTGGAAAAACAACTCTGACGGAACGTATCCTTTTTTATACTGGACGTATTAGTGAAATGCACGAGGTTAGAGGAAAGGACAACGTAGGGGCAACTATGGACAGTATGGAACTGGAGCGACAACGAGGAATTACTATTCAGTCAGCGGCTACTTATACTCTTTGGAAAGGCCACAATATCAACATCATTGATACTCCAGGCCATGTTGATTTTACAGTCGAAGTAGAAAGAGCATTGCGTGTTTTGGATAGTGCGATTCTTGTTTTATGTGCTGTCGGTGGGGTACAGTCGCAGACGTTAACGGTAGATCGCCAAATGAAGAGGTATGGAGTACCATGTCTGGCCTTCATCAACAAGCTTGACAGAATGGGAGCGAATCCCAAAAAGGTGTTGTCTCATGTGAGGTCTAAAATGAAGCATAATGCGTCATTTATTCAATTGCCAATTGGGCTAGAAGGTAATACAAAGGGATTGGTTGACTTAGTCACCCAACGTGCTCTTTACTTCGAAGGGAATTTTGGAGAGGTAGTGCGGGAAGATGAAATTCCTAAGGATATGAGGACAGGTGAGAAAATGCCTTTAAAAAGATGTTTGATGTGACAAAGATTTATTTATAGCTTTTAATTATCAAAACCTGCAGAAGTTGATGAAAAAAGGCAAGAACTCATTGAGAGCTTAAGCAATGTTGATGAAATCCTTGGTGATGCATTTTTAAATGACAAGGAGATTACCGTGGACAATCTAAAGGCTGCTATTAGAAGAAGTTGTTTGAAGAGAACATTTACGCCAGTGTTGTTGGGCACAGCTCTTAAGAATAAGGGTGTTCAACCCTTGCTGGATGCTGTACTGGATTACTTACCAAATCCAGCTGAAGTTACAAATTATGCAATTAAAGAGACAAGTAGGTAAGTGTTTGTATAAAATCTAATCTAATTTAGAACAAATTTTACCTACATCTTAAAATTTATTGCTGCTCTTTTTTTAATACTTTGTTTATGCCTGAATATATTAATGCTCTGGTAACACAGTGAGAAGACTGAAAAAATTACGTTGAATTCTGCTCGAGATGGTAAAGATCCATTTGTGGGATTGGCTTTTAAATTGGAGGCTGGCAAGTTTGGTCAACTAACATACTTTCGATGCTACCAAGGAATCTTAGAAAAAACAGACAGCATATACAATACACGTACAGGGAAAAAGGTAATTGAACAATCGGATGGTTACTATTACATTTCTTTAAAATAACAATTAAAGTTATCACGCAACAAATGATAGGTAAGAGTGGCGAGGCTGGTTCGTCTTCATGCCGATCAAATGGAGGACGTGAGTCGCGTTTATTCGGGTGATATCTTCGCTGTCTTCGGCGTTGACTGTGCCTCAGGAGATACCTTTGTCACCGACCCTAAACTGGAGATCTCGATGGAGAGTATCTATGTACCTGATCCTGTTATTTCGATGTCTATCCAACCAAAGAATTCCAAGGACCGTGACAATTTCGCTAAAGCTATTGCCAGGTTTACAAAGGAAGACCCCACCTATCGTTACTTCTATGACACCGATAATAAGGTAATCGCATCAACTTAAAGTTACATGGTAATTGTTTTAACCGATCAGAAAATCCTTTTTAACTCACTTGGAATAATCCCGTGCTTCATTGTAGAATTAAGAAAATTTAAAGAACCAAGCACGTAACTATTTAGTCACGATTTTCTATTTTCCATCTTTCTTATCAATGTTCAGGAAACGGTCGTTTGCGGAATGGGAGAGCTGCATCTGGAGATCTATGCGCAGCGCATGGAACGCGAGTACAACTGCCCAGTGGTCCTAGGAAAACCTAAAGTTGCGTTCAGAGAGACCGTAACGGCTCCTGTTAAATTCGACTACTTACATAAGAAGCAATCTGGTGGCCGGGGCGAGTACGCTCGCGTTACTGGCGTCGTCGAGGTATCAAATATAAATATAATAGAAGAACCTCGAACATCTAACGCCGATTACTTGTTGTTTCCTCTCAGTACCCTTTCTTTGCTTCAATTTGAGAAGTTATACCACCTGTGATTAAAGTTTGTCTTTTTCTTGGTAGCCTTTACCACCTAACGAGAATACGAAGATCGAGTTTGTGGACAACACAGTGGGCACCAACATACCGAAACAATTTATCCCGGGTATTCAAAAGGGCTTCAAGATCATGTGCGAGAAAGGCATGCTGTCCGGTCATAAAATCGCCGGTATCAGATTCAGGCTGATAGACGGAGCTCATCATTCGGTCGACTCATCGGAATACGCGTTCCAGTTCGCAGCCCAGGGTGCCATGAAGGACGTTTTTAGTGACGGGACGTGGCAATTGCTGGAGCCGATAATGTTGGTTGAAGTGACAGCTCCGATAGAGTTCCAGGTATCTTACCAGAGAAATTAATTATCATTAGTAATAACTCGTTTTTCATTGCGTTAAATGTTACTCGGTACTTTTTCAACCTTTCATTATAAGGAGTTATTATTTAACATTGTACAAGTATTAAAGTAGTTAAGTTTAGTTACCTCATTCGTTTTCTATTTAAAATTAAATTTTGATCGACGTTAAGTTGAGAAACATCAAATTAGACGTGGAACTAAACGAAAATAATTGGAAGTTTTTCTTTTTTCTCTTCAAAGAAAGGAGAACAATTTAAGAACCAATGGGAAACATATTGTTATGCACGATGTTGGAACTTTTGTATGAATAAAATCATCACGCGTAGAGTTATGGTAATGCATGTCCTTTTTAATAAAGGGCAAATTGTGATGATGTACACAATTATATTTCTTCCTTTAGGGTATCGTCGTAACACAAATCACCAAGAGAAGAGGACTGATCACGGGCACCGATGGGTACGAGGGTTGGTTTACCATCTTCGCGGAAGTTCCCCTGAACGACATGTTCGGATACGTCGGCGAATTGAGGTCGTCTACACAGGGCAAAGGAGAATTCACGATGGAGTATTCCCGCTACAGTCCGTGCGTTCCGGAGTTGCAGGAACAACTCATTAGGCAGTATGAGGAGTCCCTAGGGATCACGCGAGAACAAAAGAAGAGTCAATAGAAGGCGAGAATTTAGTTAAAATTATCCCCGGGGTGAAGCACCTTGAGGAACTCGTCAAACCGTACTGCAATCAGTTCGCCAGGAAGACGTGGTCTCACCAAATGCGATTCTATTGGAGTCCGTTTGTTGCCGCAAATAAGTTATTATTACATTAAGAGCGAGAATGGACATTTGTTATAAGGAACTGGTATCTAGTTGCAAAGGCTTCTCAGTCTGTTAAATTAGTTACAATTTATGCGGGGCTGTACATTGTAGCGCTGCATCAAGTGCACAGAATGGTCGCGAGAAAACTGCAATGTCTCGATTTTGAAATTTAAAATTTTGCAATTATCGTATAGAGCAGAGTATTCCGAAATCATTGTATATTTTTTTAAATGTAAAGGCACATTAACGATACAATTTCGTTGTAATTACAGAGTCGACGTAACGTTATCAAAGTTTATTCGATTGGCTTCTGCTGATGACGCTTCGTCGTTAGGGGCTTTGGGCTCCTCCAGTTCAAATGTTGGATTGTCATACTCGAAGCGATTATTATTGACTACCTGGTGATCTATCGGTAGATCATTTCGTTGCGTTAAGGTGGACATCTCGTCGGTGTTACCGTAGGGACGGTCAAACTCTCGTTCTTGTATTTGCAGTCTTCTCTTTTCTGCAATCACTGTAGATCTCTGCTCCTGAAATGCTCTGACAGCTCTACTTGACATTCTGGTGGATATCAGACGTGATATTCCTGAAAAAACAGTGAATACAAACGTATTGATTAAAAAATTGACATGAACTAGGTTACATGAATAATTTTAAAATTGATAATGCGGCGCGCTTGGCGTGAAATTACATAAGTCTTGAGGCACGTACCACGATTATTGAGATCGTTAACATTCTTGAGAAAGACTCTCTCGAAATCGTTGGCCGTTGTTCTTCTTCGTTGGCCTTGCTGCAGTTTGTGCACGGTTTTTCGTCTACCAGGTGTAATATCGTCTGGATGTGTGCCGTAAACTTCCGACTCGTTGTCTCTTTGAAGCACCCTAACGATATCCACCATATGTTTCTCAAGTAATGCATCCTTGGTAAGATCAGTTGGCTGCAAACATTTATTTATCTTAATCCAAACGTTCAAGCGAAGAAGTCCCAAGAGCTTAAGAGTCGTTCCAAAATGAAGTAATATATTCTTTTTATACCAACCTCTTTACAACAATACCAGTCCAATTTTGTATTAGCCAATATGTGAGAAAAGGTGTCGAAACGATGGAAAAGCATCGCAATAAATTGGATTACTAGAACTGTGGCGAAGGTCAGGATAAATAAGCAGCCGATGGGCTCAAGACGAAGATACTCTTTCTCTATATGGACCTACGACAAGAAAAACACAATTCTATTAATATTAAAAATTTGTTCTTTATTACAAACGCGCAGTCCTTTTCATTATATATTTGTCACCCACTTCATATTCTTCGTCATCGACAGTAAAAGAAATGTTATATTTAACGTCCAGTGGCCACTGGAAGTGTAAAATGTCCTTATTGAGCTGCATTAGGAAGACGATGAGCAGGAAAAGAGCATTTACCATGAAGAATCGGAAAAGGTACTCGTCCCGCAAGTTCTTCAAGTCTTGAGCTGTCTTTTCCTGAAAAAGAATATATCTTATGTATTCTTTTCCA
Organism: Orussus abietinus; assembly: GCF_000612105.2. Taxonomy (NCBI): domain Eukaryota; kingdom Metazoa; phylum Arthropoda; class Insecta; order Hymenoptera; family Orussidae; genus Orussus; species Orussus abietinus. Next base: position 1,419,442 of record NW_019396002.1, read on the forward strand.
GAAATCTTGTTTGTAAAATATGATAAAAAAAAACCTGAAATCGCTACCGTTTCTGTATCATAGAAGAGAATTATTAAAAATATAGTCAATTTGACGTAATGAAAAAGGAATGAGATTAGAAGGCGGAATTTCTGTCTTTACCTGTTCTTTCTTATTTTCTTCGATAGGGGAAAGATAAGTGCTGATCAGTTCCTTCCAAAATGTTTCTTCAACGTCGGTAAGGAAGTCGACCCGTCCATCTCCAAGACTTTTATCTCGCAGCCAATAAGGACTTACGAGAAAAGACGGTTCTTCGTTAGCAGTTTCGATCTTCTCGATAACGCCGTTGTCAGTTATCGTATTCCTTTTCTCGGTAGTTTCCTCCGGACATTCCAACAATGGAGTATTTTCCGTTTCCTCGTAGCTAGGCGATTCTTCATCGTAAATCTCGATCGGCGAAGCTGGTCCATTTGGCAGTAAATTTTCGGCACCATGTAAAGTGGAGGTAGTACTCACCACGGAATGTTTTTTACTTGGAGTGGGTTGCCGAGCCTGTCGTTCGATAATTCTGTAAAACAATGAAAAAATGCTTAAATCCATTCTTACGGGAAAAGCTTCACTTTCCATCGTTATCGAACCAACCTCTCTAATGCATCGAGTTGGGTGTCGATATCTTTCAGTGAATTAGAAATGGCTTCCAATCGAATCATTTCTTTAGTTGGTTCATTCTCATTTAAGCAGCAGATGCACTTGAAGAGCCCGGCAAGTGAAAATACAACGGAGCCTCGTCCATTACTTGAGTTACCTCGAAGAGAGTCAAACGGCCATTTTTTCTTACATTTATCATCGTTGCCTTCTATATTTGTAGATGCAAATTCCTGCAATAGCGATTGTTAATTACAGCCGAGAGAAAAAGATGACATTCGTTAATCTGGGCGGAGTACAAGTCTTAGGGATACGTAAGGTATTCACCGTTGTTGCTGGTTTGCTTTCTCTCGTTCCCCAAGTGACATTGTTGATATTAAAAAGTGAGAATATTATGAGCAACATGTACATGGATGGTACGGTCACATAATAAATCACTCCACAAGGCAGACAAAGCAATTCTTGGGGGTGCAGAAACCCAGCAATAGTCAATTGAGCAGCAATCACGAAGAAAAGAAGTGAGCTCGGCGCCAACCAACCGTCCTGCGCGATTTGTAGCATAATCCCAACCAGAACAGCTATCATGATGAGACCGTAAACCGCGCTGATTATTGCCGCCATTAGAAGCTGAAATTCATATTAAATTAATGCACACGTGTATCCCATGTTTCTGTGATCACGTTGGATCGTTTATTACCTGTATTTTGGGTTTGCATAGAAAACAAACCAATATAAAAATTGTGAGAGGAATGAGATTGTATCCGAAGCTGGTCCAGTTGTCGATGTTAAATGCTGCGACAAAGGCCCCTACCAGCATTAAGAAGATTGTTCCTGGTCCCAAAATGGTGCTGCCTGAACATGAAAATTTTTTTTATCTCCTGGGAAGCAATTTTTATGAAAATGATATCGAACTAACCCATTATGATCCACTGGTAGACAATGTAAAGCCAAGAGATGTTGTCGTTCTTCTCTCTTGTACGTTTTGAAGTACTGAGCAGGTCATAAATGTTCGCCAAGGTTGATGGTATCCATCTGCGTCGTTGATTGTAAAATTCATTAAAGGACTCCGGTGCATGAGTATAGGCATCACTAGCTGCCGAATACTCAACCTGTTAATTAAATTCCATTAATTTTTATTAATATACAAACGAACCCTAGTAGCGCAGAATAATTTCTGAATATTTATTTCTAATCTTCTCTAAATATCTCAAAGCTTACTCGATAGCCTATTTGTAGGATCAAAGTGCAGAGCCATCGGTCTTCGCCTTGATCATATTGTACATAGTGTCTCGCTTCCGTTGACTTTGTTGCATATTTCTTCATAACATTGTCTTCCATTAAAGCTTTCGCCCTAAATAACGAAAAACAACCTGGACTGCAGAGTACGCAGCCAATTAAGTGTTCCGTAGACTTTTGCAGCCAATGTCCAATTGCATACTCAAATTTTTGGAACCACACCAGGGGCCCTAAGAAAGAAAACAATTGTCTATTAATAAATTATGGATGAATTCTACGTCATGTTAAGAAACATAGAGATTGTACATGTGGAAAATGGACTAAGGCGAAGTCTTTGAAAAAAATTGACAGAACGTATTGAGACTTTTACCAGATCCAATGGGATGAATCCGACCGCAAGCTGCTCCAAGATCCCGATTTTTCTCCATAAGATCCACCAAAACCTTGACTGCCATCGGTTGAAAATCAATGTCTCCATCTAAAGTGAGGATATATGTGTTTTCTGCAAGGACCTCTTTACGGCTCACATCTATTGGCTGCTCCATTATTCGATGACCAAGAAGATAGTACATATACATCACCTAAATGGTTGATTAATCGATCATTTGTACAGGGCGAAAAGTCTTCATTGGAGCAAAGTCACTTTAAACGTGACTAAAAAGAAGTCGATTATTTTTAAAATAAGTTGAATCAGGATTAATTGTACACTTAGATCATTTATGTCATACCTGGCTCCAACGTTTCCTATGTCGTATTTTATTCTTATCCTTTAAATGAGCGATCATTTTATTTTTTCCTGGAAGAACCCACAATAATCTTCCTCCATAGGGAGCTGGATACTTTAAGGGAGGCAATGCTCGCATGTGGAGTTTTGTTATGTTTTCTTCAACTGCCACAACAAGATCCTTCACATAACTATTAACCATAGTTTCGTTCTCGTCATGTCCACACACCGACGTGCAGCCATGCATGCAACAAAATGCATCGTCGAAAAATATATGAACTGTAAAGACCTTTTTCAGCTTATTTCAAAATCAGTAGATATACATTTCAATGTATATTTCACGTAATGTCAAAGAAAGGTTTATTTTTAATTAAAATCACACGAAATAATTCGGGTGCGTGTGTAGAGGTTTTTACATTTACGTAAAATATAAGGATAAAATCAACTTACTCTCCAGTTTATAATAATCTCGAACAGGTCGTTTGAGATACTTCTGGGCAATTCGCATGGCACATTGATTTTCATCCAGTCTCAAAATGCTGTTAACAAATTGGTCCATCTCTTCCTTTGTTTCGTGCCACATTGTAGCACAGGCATATATCTTTGTGATATAATCCTTGTCTCTGATAGCACTTCTTCCCAAATCTCGATGACCTGAAGGACTTCGAGATCTCTGATAGATGACATATTCCTCTTCCTCATCGCTATCTTCATCATCCTAGTGAAAAGAACGGAATCTTCAATAAATATCCTATGAATTTCTTATTAATTGCAGGTTTCATATATGAATGCAATTTCTTGTGCGACATGTTGAGGTTAAATCTCTTACATCTTGCGTATCATTTCCTTGGGTATCATTTTTCCTTCGATTGAGCATCATCGATTGGTCCACGAAAAGTGAATCGTAACTTGAAATGGCAAAAAGGGAGGACGTGGAAGCCAATCTTTCGCCTTTAGGAGTCCACACGTGAGACGTAATCCACATTTGGGACAGAAACCAAGAAAACCAGATCCATGAGGTTTGGTGTTGAAGAAAATCGCCGAGAGATTGAAACAGCGGGGTAGAACAGTCGAAAAATAAATGGTCAGGTATTATGGAATTAAAAATGCAGACATTATGATGACGCAAAGCACATAACGCCGTAACAACTGATAAAGTTACAGGAGTGGCTAAACTTGCAGGAAAGGCGAAACCGAAGCCCTGCATTTGCGTTCTGCAGGCGAATTTTCCTGGAAACAAAAAAAGAGACAATAATTAATATGTGCGAATAACATGAAAGTCAGTTACACCTTTGAGAATGTGGCACTAATAATGTGTGAAATAAAAATCGCAGCTACTGTATACGAATTATCGCGGGTCAAGTACGCATTAATGAAGGAAAGATCATTTTAGTATTCATTATGGATTTGTGTAATTTTAGTGAAATATTATGTTAAGGAGTTACGTTACCAAATTCATATGCCAATTTCGCCCCAGTTGCGTGAATCAGTAATGAGTAAAGAGGTACGTAGCCATTTGTAGACACTGTGAATGATTTTGCTTCGATTACAGATTCGAGAATATCCGATGGCTTGATATCCGGAGTGACCTGCACGATCGTGACATTGTATGTAGAAAATACATCATTGGATAGAAGAGTACTTAGTTTAATTTCCTTCCAGAGAGCAATTGAAATAGAGCAAGTTGTGAAGATGAGTGTTCTCCAAACAGCGGTAAGACCTCGAATTAAATGCCGGCTTGGTCTCAATCTCTCTCTTGTTTTCGCCCACAACCTGATTAAACCTGTTCGGCAATTGTTTAAGAAATTTCTTAAATTAGTTGCAGTCTAATAATGTCAACATCATTTTAAAACGTACCGAAGACACTGTTCGAAGAGACATAATTGCTCCACCATCGACAGGATGACAATATAAGTGCGCAAGGAAGAATCCAAACAATTGACTGGAAATATTTATAAGTCTTTCCATCGTTTTTTAGTACCCATGTTATGAATCCTGAAGACTGTAGAATTAACGCTAAGAAGTCTACGACGATAACAAGGAAAAATATTCCGGCAGAAGAGAACTGGCTTCTGTTCCTTGAAAGCATTGCTGAAAGAATATATCACATTTTATTATATCATCTTGCAGTAAAACTCTAAAGTCTCAATTATTATTTAATGTGACATTATAGATTAAAGAATTCTTACAGAGGACACCAGGTACGAAGCAGATGCAACTGGTTAGCATGGTGCCTTGCAAGGAACCCATTTCCGGCAATACTACAAGAAAGAGCAACGCAATACCGATTACGTGCAAGGCTTCAATGAGAAATACTGAAAGAAGTAGAGGTGCAGCTGGTATCTTCGACTTCTTGAACATGCATATTCGAATGCTGCGAATCAAGGCAAAGATTTCCGGGATGATGAATGCAAAAGTGATGCACCAGAGCCAACCAGCTTGTCCTTTTATGGGAAGTTTCGCAATAAAGTGTTCGTCCACTCCTGAAATCAGTATTTCTTTTAATAAGAAGATCTTGAAACACTGATATCAAATAATCATGGTCAAGCAGAGGATCTTTGCATGATTCTGCAAAATAATAAATAGACATGAGCATCGAAATCCTTCTGAGAATCATTCGATAAAAATTTCTGTTAATTCATTTACAAATAATTGGGAAAGAAACGAACCTGCCGCGCGGTTACAATATGGAATTAATTTGTCTTCCTTTAAGTGAGAAGCAGCAAATAGTATACTACTTTTCGCAAAAACGCTCCCAGCTAGGACGACGAAAAATATTATTCCGTAAGCGAGTATTTTAATTATTTGGAGTATCACGTTGAAGCATCGTTGGTCGGTCATGGAACCGCTTTCGGGTTTTGGGGTGAAATTCCTGAATACATCCCACGATTTGGGTGGTTTCTGCTTTCTGGAATTACGATGACCCGATTAATATTTCAGGAAATATTAGATAATACGATATTGTCTTTGGAAAACATTCCGTCGCTTTTCTTTCTTCGCAGATTTTTGACATCTTTTGGGACAGTTGAATTTGATTTAATACAAAATCATTATTTCTTGTAGTAATATACTATTTCTTAAAGACTTACTCTTCTTCTTCCTCTTCATCTTCTTTTAATGACGCACTATCGTAATAATCCGAAGACTCATCATCCCACCGCATACACGTAATACTGGTTCTGTTAATACGCAATGTAGGTCTTGACATATTGACACTATTGATTCCAATGTTGAAGAAAATATTGTCGCTAAAGGTTACTTAATATATGTTGGCAAAGATATTTTACTCAACAAATCTTAAAAGACCTGCAATATGAACAAAGAGCCAGACCCAAAAACAGGATCTATCATAAAAAGTACTATTGGACTTGACATTGTTTTAACACGTTTCCAAGATTGAGTTTCTCTTAACACCACCCAATTATTATTCAGCAATGAAGTAACAAATGTCTGTTGATGTATTTTCAGCGTACATGTACTGTCTATCACTAATTTGACACGACTGAATACATATGACAGCATGAAGGACCTGCAAGTTTGGGAGTGACTTATCATTGATTAAGCAAACGATAATACATATTCGTTCATTCCTTCGATATTCGGTCATCGATAGCCACTGGTGATAAACCATATCAGGATTATTAGCTTTCGGACAGTATCTGAACATCGGAAGAGGGGATGGTCAGCAGGGCAGGAATTAATTGGTTCTGCGAAAGATATAATGAAAAATACGAGTACACATTACCCATCGACAGACGGATTTACTGGATAAAGAATAACAAACAATCCCGAACGAGGATTAATTATATATATATATTACAAAGAGCCACCTTGAGGCCGATTTGATCGTCGATGTTCAAGCAAAGGAAACCACGGATCTGCTGCAACGATTTTGTTTAACGTCAGGTGATAACTTTGCCAGTTTCACCTGAGTTATCCGTTCTTATTAGACCCAAGGAGTACAGACAAGCTAATGCGGCGCTTTGCTCTGCCCTCTTCTTGTTCTTTTCCCTAGAAAATGAGATACATTTAATTAAATTGCTTACAATTTACACTTAAATGTTTGAAAAAGTACATTTTACAATTATTTTGTGTCTTCATTTTTTCCGTTAAGTAGTTATTTTAATCGGTGAATTTGACTAAATTACCACAGTGAAGAGCCATATTTTCTGCCATCAACACAGACGACAGACCGGAAGAGTTTCTCTTCCTTCCAGGTTTTATAACTTGGTACTTCTTTCTTATGCCGCCAAGCCCACGCGGAGAGTCTCGTTTTCGGTAATTCCGCGTCGCTGGAATAACTGTTTTTGAGAAAAGCGCAGTTGATCGAGGTCACGTCCTCGTCCTCGTATTTCCTCTTCGTGCTTTTGCCACCCTCAGTCTCGTCCGCAGTTATTAATAAGTTATAGCGTCCCAGAAGACCTCCATTGGCTTGATATTCCTTTTCCTTCATCCTGCAATAATCGCCCATGTCCCATACATCGCTAAAAATATAAACAGATGGATGAAGTTCCACTTTCAATTTTTACACGCTACACAATGCTGAAATTAGATACCAAATCTGCTGTAAAGTCAATGCGTCCAGGAATCGCCTTCCTTTAGGAGTCTCCTGAAGATCCCGAAGAATATTTTGTACGCAATACTTTGTGTTCGAAGGTGGATTGTCGTAATCCACTGCACACTTGAGGTAATCCTTTATCACCTGTTCCATAGGTAAGACTCCGTCTTTCTTAAAAATCGAGCAATTCCACTCGGCAGCTCTGGCAATCATGACGCTACTGCATCCGGATTCTTCCTTAAATTTGAGGATGTCCTTATGAGTTTCGATATCCCTTGATCCGCCATTAGCAATGACAGGAATTCTTAATTTCTCAGCTATTTTCCGGAGGGTTTCAATTCTATTGGGGTGTTGTGGTCTCTCTTCAGTCGTTCTGCCATGTACAGCTATCGCTGAGATTCCAGCACTGATCAGGATCTCGCAAAGAGCTAATGTTTCTTCCACAGTAGGTAAAACCCGAATCTTACAACTAATAGGAACCTTTGACCCTTCCACCAAAGTTTTAAGAATTCCCTTTGCCTTTTCAGGCTGCTTTAAAAGCGCAGCTCCCATGCCTCCCGTCAATGAGAATCTCTTGGGACAACCCATGTTAACGTCGATACCAGCCACATCGTTGTGCACCATCTTGGCAACCTGAAGTGCCCTTCCTGCGTCACTAGTCCCAATTTGCAGGACTACATGGTTCTTTTCGCGAGCACACGTACGAAAAACAACAGTGCCATCGGTTCTGTCGACGTAGTCAATGGTCTGAAGTTTTTCTGAAATAATAAAACACTACAAAATACACCTAAATAATATTTACAGTTCTTTCTTCTTTTTCATCCTATATGATGATTTAAAAATGCTGTACAATTTATATTCAAACAAATGGAGTAATATTTCTCGAAGCTGTAATTTTATTTAAATAACCCCTATCGATGTTCTTAAGTCGGGTCTAAAACTCAGGATAATTGAGAGCCATTTACACATACAATAAAAAAATTACCATTTTCCCTACGAATTGAACGCAGGAGTTTCCAGTCAATAAGTTCCTCTGTGTACACGATATCAGCTCCATAATCCAAAGCAAGAAGACGCATCGGTAGTGTTCCAATGCGCACCATAGGAGCCATAATTATTTTATCCCTATAGGACAATTCCGTAGAACATTTCTCTTCGTTCGACATCTTTTCAACTTGTTGAACCTCACCTAGGAAAAAGGTTTCTATGCATAAACTAAAATCAAATCACGTCCAGTTTTTCCTTAATTCACTGACAGATTACCTTATGAGTAGTAATAAGTAATAACTCTGTGAGGAGTCACCAAAATAGTTGCATGGTTCTTTCGTAAGATGGCGAAAGCGTCGCGCGGCAGACCCACGAGTGACAGCAGAGATGACAGAGATGAGTTGGGAGATTGCTCACGTGCAGGATCGTGCGTTCGTGTCCTGTACTGCCCTTTGGTTAGCTTTCACCGTTTTTTGCCCCCAAGGGCGGCGCAACGAATTTCTGATAGGAGCTCGCGCACTCGCGATCGCGGTACCATTTACCAATCGCCGTTGGCGGCTCACGTATTCGTGATGGTAATACCATGCGGCAGTTGACAGTGGTGACTTACCTACGCTTACCGACACTGCTCGCTTTTGATGGTAAGGGAAGAACACTCGTGACGCTCCATTTAACTTTATCTACTTATCTACTGCTATTAAGTACATTGTTGCCTTGAAATCGACGTGATGCGGAGCTTTGGGGCACGCGTCGGTGTAGCGTACGGAACTCTCATGCAGCGAATCTGTGTGAGTGCGATCGCTCCTAGAAATCTTCGCGCGCTCAACCAGCCAAGCGCCAAGCTACGGGTCGAGACGTTGAGTATGTGTGCGTTCGGCGCTACACTCGACGAGTATGCGCGAGAGTCGAATACTGCGAAAAATCCTCCCGAGGTAAGCCTCGGGATAACTGCGGATATACACGAAGTCATTTCGCGTATGACTTTTACATTTCCCTATTAGCGTTATCGAGCGTTTTCAAGCATTTCTAGAGCGTTTTCGAGCGTTTTCACGCATTTTCAGAGCATTTTCGAGCGTCATCAAGCGTTTTCGCGAGTGTTTTCACGCGTTTTTAGAGCTTTTTTGAGAAATGTAAAAATCATGCGCGAAATGACTCGGCCTATATCCGCAGTTAGGTGAACCTCGAGAGGATTTTTCGCAGTTTTCGAGTCTCATGCATACTTGTCGAGTGTAGCGCAAAATGCACACATACTCAACGTCTCGACTCGTAGCTTGGCGCTTGACTGGTTGGGACGCGCGAAGATTTCTCGGAGCTATCGCACTCACATAGATTCGCTGCACGAGAGTTCCGTACGTGACACCGACGCGTGTCCCAAAGCTCCGCATCACGTCGACTTCGCGGCAACAATTTACTTAATAGTAGTAGATTAGTAGATAATGTCAAATGGAGCGTCACGAGTATTCTTCCCTTACCATCAAAAGCGAGAAGTATCGGTAAGCGTAGGTAAGCCACCACCGTCAACTGCCGCATGGTATTACCATCACGAGTACGTGAGCCGCCAATGGCGACTGGTAGATGGTACCGCCATCGCGAGTGCGCGAGCTCCTATCAGAAATTCGTTGCGCCGCCCTTGGGGGCAAAAAACGGTGAAAGCTAACGTACGAAACCAGAGAGCAGCTAGGATGCGATCTCCCGATCCTGCCCGTAAACTATCTCACAACTCTTTTCTGGTGTCCGTTTTAATATTATAACCTACAAAATGGTTCCAAGAATACTGGTAATTTTCAACGTTCTGTCAATTTATTTAATTTCTTGTATAGGTTGTAGTGAGGTAGAATATTGTGCGCAACCCGATGAATATATGGAAAATGGTAGCAAATGCACAATACAACGGCATTTTTCAAAAAAAAGGTAAACTCAATAAGGTAAAACAGTATTCTTGCATTTCTGATTACTGTTGTGCTGTGTTAAAGTTAAATCATGTTTGGTAGATATATCTTATACGATGTAAATCCTCCAGAGGGATTTAATCTAAGAAGAGATGTTTATATCAGAGCCGCAGTGTTTGTGAAAGATTTAGCGGAACAAGACAACGAGTTCGATTGGCAATTAGTGTTACCACCATGGGGTAAGCAATACATTTAGGTTGTTAGATTGATATATACTATTTGAGTCATTATTTCAGAGAAGCTATATCATTGGAAAAGTCGGGACTTGGGATCACAGTTGCAAATACCATGGGGAACATTCTTCGATATCGAAAGTCTTAGGAAGTTTGCTCCTGTTATTGAGATGTACGACTTCTTGAAAGGTATAAGTCTTCCAAGGTTGCCTTAAGTAGAAAACGGAAGGTGAATCGTTCCATTTTAGAATACCCATCAGAGCATGGTACAACCATTGTTGATAAGTTATACATTTTACAAAATGATGAGGAGATGTTTAAAACGGGCAAGTTTGAGGACAAAAATGAAGTTGTTAAATGCTTGTCTGATAGTCAGCAAAGAATTGTTACATGGGGATATTCCAACATTTCAATGAAGGAAGTAAGTTGTTTAACGTTTCATGCAACAGTTTCTGGTTTGCGGAAGAACCTTCAGCCAAAGATTTATAGGTGAATATCCTGTAAGAAATAATTATATTTAGAAGTTAAGGTTTACTTTAATAATTTTCTACTTTCTGGTTTAAGTTCTGTGGCGTTTGATCACATGGAGGTGGCGTTGCACGATAGTTATGGTTCTCAAAATTACTGGCGAGCTCGTCGTAGTATGCGGTATAATTCAGAATTATACGAAATCGCGAAGAAATTTAGAGAACAATTTCTCCATTCCAATGACGTAAAAGACCAAACTATTCGATCTTCGGATTGGACTAAAGAAAAAGTAATTTAGAAAAAAAAAATTAAATCCCAATGTTACCTAAGTGCAATTAAAAACTGAAAATTTCCAAATGTTATTACTCAAGTTAAATATCTTTAGGGGGAACGAAATGCACTCGGTGGGCCGTATTTAGCGGTTCACTTAAGAAGACGAGACTTTCTTATTGGTCGATCTAAATTTATCCCTACAATTCCGCATGCTGCTGTGCAGTTGAAAGAAATAATGGTTCGATTAGGATTAAATGTTACTTTTGTCGCCACTGATGCAGAAGAGCATGGTGAGCCAATATGTTACTGTCAAAATGAATGTAGATTCTGATTTTTGTTTAGGAAAGCCAGTTCTAACTTATTTACAGTTTCACCTTCAATAATGTATTTAATTCCAGAGTATAGTGAACTTCAGAAGCATCTACCAGATTACAAGATTTTGAAGTTCCAGCCATCATGGTCTATTAGAAAAAAATTTAAGGACGGTGGAATTGCTATTATCGATCAAATCATCTGCTCACATGCTAGGTAAATGTTTAAACCGATACGAATTTGAGCGTATAAAATACGTTTCTGTTACTTTACTACTTATTTCCGCTTACATCTTGTCTAATAGTAATATATTCAAAGTACAATAAATTGTATATTCTCATAGGTACTTTATTGGGACATACGAATCGACTTTTACATTTCGAATACAAGAAGATAGAGAAATCCTAGGTTTTCCTACCGAGACTACTTTCAATGTATTGTGTGGGAAAGAAAAGAAATGTTTATTAGGAGGACATTGGAAGATAGTGTGGTGACAATTAGTGTATAAAATAAAAACTTGCCATATTTTACACAACTATAGCTTGTACTAATAAATCTTTTTTTATTATTTCATGTATCAAGTACAATTAATGTCAGTAATTGACATAAACCCTATTATTTTTATAGTGTATACAATCTTTATCAATATGTATAAATGGTGATAAGATCCTTACAACAATGATTGTTTGTTCTATTACAATGACATTCTTATATGTATATACTTATATAGGTTTTCCGGGTGCTGAGTGGGATAGCGTCGCTTTGCCGATGAGTTCTTGTTCTCTACGAATTTCTTGCTCCCGATGTTGTTCTCGACTTAATGCTTCTTTTTGTTTTATGTGTTGTAATCGTAATGCACGTTTCTGGAAACAATACTCTGACATGCACTGCATCAAAGAGAAAGTTATCTTGGCCCAAATAACATACTTTTAATCTGAATGTCCTTTCATGAATTGCAGTCATCTCTTTCTTTATTGCTGTAAGCTTCACTTGGTAGATTTTGATCATTGAGAACTGCAATGTTATAATGATGTAACAAAGAATACAAAACATGTACAGGGTAGAATTTCAAAAGGTCTTACTAGCTCGTTCAATTGCACATTGTCTAACGTGTCTTGCAGCTTCTTGTTTTCGATTCTCATCTGACTAAGCAGTGTCTCTTGCTTCTCTCTACGAAAGAATAATTTCATATAAATCAGTTTTACTAAAGAAGAGGTAACAAATCCTTACGTTAATTCGTGCAACTCTTTCTTAATCTGTTCTAAAGGTGGAGAATAGACCGCCAGTAAACCTTCGGCTAGATCCTGCGCTGCCTTTGAAAAATCTATATCGATTTCCCTGAAAATTCATAATATTTTTAATTATATAGACGCTTTATTCTATTTTTATGATATTAAGAGCCTCGTTGTAAAGTTAATAGGACTTTCTTCAATTCCAAAAAAAATTCCAGCCAAAAGAGGTTACCTTTCCAGCGAATCGGGTTGTATGCCGACTTCGGCTGCTACCGTCTCGCCCACTTCTGTCATCATATTTTACTTTCTGTCAGTTACTCTCCCGAAATGAAAAGAAAAATGTGTGCGAACTCTGATTATTAGGCGAACACTGATTTTCATTCAAACCATGGAGGAACATTTGACGTTTACTCTGTAAATCAAATCAGCTGATTGCGACCACGTGCGAATGACGTCATCCTTCAATATCTTTGAAACTCGGAATTGTAAAGTTATTGTTCTTAATATTTCAATGTGCGTAATGTGTATTTATTTCTGCTTTACAAAAGATTTAGTTACAAAGTGTAATTAATACCTTGCATATTATCTTGGATCATTTAATGTATTTTTATCCTAGGGTGGAAAGTGACCAAAAGAAAAGATATAATGAAAAATATATGTTTATTTTTTGTTTGATACATTGAATACTGGTTTTACTGACTAATTACGAACTTATGGAGTCTTGGCTATACTCTTTGGCAGAACGCTTCGCCATTTCATCCTCCATGGCATATATTTGTAGTGTAATTATTTCTGTGTTAACAGTTTTCAAAGGTAACAGACTTCGCTTTCCCATTTCAGATCTATTTTCATTTATTATCCATGGGAAGTTTTCACATTTTGGATTTTCAGAGAGCGTTATGTGAGCACTTTCATTAGTTGACACTTCTATGGTAAAGGTACAGTCCTCAGGTAGTGGTTTTAAATACGATTCACATATTAATAGTTTTAAACAAATCGTTCGTAAAGCATCTTCGGTCTTTAGGAAGTATGGATCCTGTCTAAATGATGAATATCCATATTTAAATGTTCTTAGCAATCAGTATCACTTTTATTATATTTAAACAAATAACTCTCCTCTGTGTTGGAACATTGAATAACTTACTCGGAAGAATTAGCTTGCAGTAGAAGAAGATCAAAGACAAATTTTTCCAATGGAACGCGACGCTTATCATAGAATACCAGATTTACTGCTTTTACATTGTTCTCATCCTCTGTTATCAATTCTCTTATCGCAATGAGTACGTTCTGTATGTATTCATTTAACTCAGGATGCTGGGAGACATGTACCGCAGTCGAGTATACCTTCCTTCTGACAAAAATTTCCTCAGGATATAATTTCCGAACGTAAAGGATATTGTGGATAGCTACTTCAAGGAATTCCAAAAGAATATCTGCTCCAACTGTTGACAGAGTTAAAAAATGACTTGAATGTTCAAATTTAATGTTACGGTGTAAAGTCTCAGGAATCATTGTGTAACTAAATTATCTGTAATTTCCGCCGAAATTTAAAGTACCTATCTTATCTTGTGACATTATTAGAATAATTTAACAATTTAAAAACCCCATCTATACTAATTTTTTCTAACTTATTCTCCACAGAGAAGATAAGAGTAGCTACTGTAATCAGAGATGAGTTGGGAGATTGCTCACGGGCAGGGTCGTGCAATCGCATCCTGAGCTGCCCTCTGGTTTCGTACGTCAGCTTTCACCGTTTTTTGCCCCCAAGGGCGGCGCAACGAATTTCTGGTAGCGGCTCGCACACTCGCGATGACCGTGCCATCTACCAGTAGCCGTTGACGGCTCACGTACTCGTGATGGTAATACCTTGCGGCTGTTGACGGTGGTGGCTTGCCAACGCTTACCAACACTGCTCGCTTTTGATGGTAAGGGAAGAACATTCGTGGCACCCACTTCGACTTTATCCTTCACTTACCTTACTTATTTTATGACAAAGTGAAATTTTACCTTAATTAAATTCTACTTCACAGCTAGTTCGCGGATCGGTGTCATCCCATAAGGATGGTACCGATCCCCCAGGTCCCGCCACGAGGAGGCCGCTGCGATTAGGACCCGCCTAAGCATAGGCACCTAGTTCCGCTGAGTTCCCGGCGTCCCAGGAACTCACAGAACCAGGATTTCATAACCCATACAGCACACCACTCGCATACCATACGCATCCGTCCACACAACACACTACTCGCATACCATACTCATCCGTCCATACAACGCTGGCCGCAGAATACAGGGTAAGTCGCCGAGTACATTGCCAGTTGGCATAGAATTACGGATATAATTTGCCGGAAGGGCATACTACTTCTAACGCGAACAATCCAGCAGCTTCCACCGTCACCGACGACTAACCCGGCTCGGCTGTCGGCCCGCGAATACGAGTTTCAGTCGACGGGCTTGTCCCGGCTTACAGCAGGCAGAGCCCCCGCGGGATGCCGCAGAGCGAAACAACGCATCGCGCAACCGACAACCTGAGCCAGGTAGCCTTGCACGTCGTAGCTTAGCTACGACGTACTAAGTGCCGACGGAAGCTGCCGGATACACTAAAGGTACGGCAATGCCGTACCTGCAAAAATCTACTTCGGTTAGCACGCAAATCCGAAATTACTACCTGCATGGAAAGGTACCCGACAACGTCCTGTCCGCAATTAACAATCTCGCACGCACGCAATGAGTGCTTCCACTTTTAATTACGTTAAGCTACTGTCATACAAAAAAAAAAACACGCTAAGTGGAACCACTCGCGCAGCTATTTGCGAACCGGTGGTTTCGAACAATAGTTGGAAACCACCGATCCCCCAGGCTCACCACGCGGAGGTTGCTGCGCACCGAAGCCCTTTACAAACGTATTAAATTAAGTTAAATATATGAAGAAATGGAACGGAAGGGAAGGGAGGTGTCTCCCATAAGGCCCGGTTTCACAACCCAAGTTAACCGAAGTTTGATTTTTAACCGTTAGGTTTAACCGTAGGTTAAAACTGGGGTTAACCGTAGGTTAAATCTGGGGTTAACCGTTAGGTTTAACCGTAGATTAAAACTGGGGTTAATCGTTAGGTTTAACCTTAGGTTAAAACTGGGGTTAAACCAGTTACTGTAGAAGCAGGTAACTCGATGTTTACCCTTCGGAAGACCAAAGGGTAATGACGCTCCGATCGCGCGCTCGGCCTTATATAGGGTCCCCGACTCCGGCATGCGCATGCGCAGTTCCTTATCACACTTTTCTATATTCCAATTTTCGAATTTCTTTATAATAACGGAATTTCATGGCTACGGAACCCTTTTTTAGGGTCTTTATACTCACGTTATAAAATTCTAATAATTAATTTTGAAATATATTAATCAACTATGTATTAGACATTTTTGACGTATGATCGTCAACCTAACTGATTATTACGTGTTAGTACCATCCTTATGGGATGGCACCGATTCTCGAACTAGCTGTGAGTAGTATGTAATACAGATAAAATTTCACCTTCCCATACAATAAATAAGATAAGTTAAGTTTAAAGTCGAAGAGGGTGCCACGAGTGTTTGTCCCTTATCATCAGAAGCGAGCAGTGTCGGTAAGCGTAATTAAGCCACCACCGTCAACACTCGCATGGTATTACCATCACGAGTATGTGAGCCGTCCGTAATCCACGATCTTTAATTTAGATCAGAGTACTCCCATCTGCCGAGTAAACTACGAAGTCCATCTATAAGTATTGAGATCTGGCAATTAAGTTTTCTAGCTTATCGACTGAGAAATTATTTACGTCATGTACATACCTGAAGTAGCTAAATCGTGGTCGGCTAAATCTCATTTTTATCGCGTTAAACACAGTTTTCTATAGATGGCAGATCACTCGTTCACATTAATTAAATGTCGCACATTCATTCAATTAGCCCTTGGAAGTACTAATGCATTTTCAGTTTTTTTTTTCTTTCGGGCTAGTTGGTATCGCAGTTCCCTACTTCCGTTTTCTCGTGGAACTCGTTCGATTTCTTTTGGAAGATGTCCTCGTAGTCGTCGAACGCGAGTGGTGTTTATGCGGCCGCCACTCAGGGTAGGAAAGCCGCAATGCGCACGTTTCAAAGCACAAAACACTTAGCTGAATTGTTGGCTCGATTTGCCGTTGCGGCTTGCACTTAGCCCGGCACCATTGAAGCCAATCGAGTAAGGGGAAGCCCAAAAATACACTCTTTGGCCGTGTATCCCCTTAAAACCATCCGAGAACTCGGATTCGCAGTAAACCAGCCGAGTCCCACTACCGCGAAAGTTGGCAAATGCGGATTTCCCTTTAACTCAGCTTCATTTGCTCGTTTATTTGCCTCTCTTCCTCGGCATCTAATTAACTAGTCTCGCACGCGACTGTCACCTATCGATTTCTTGCTAATTACTCAGCACGCATATCGTCTAACTTTTCATAACTAGGTGTCCAGTATGCGTTAACGAAAATTATGGATGTCATATTTACCCTGTTAGAGATATTCATGAAATTCACGCACTTTTAGTACATACGATTGTAGCTGAATTATACATTTAATGTCCTAATAGTGAATTAGTATACATTCGTTACGAATTTCTAAATGAATTTATAATTTGATGACATCAGGTTAAAACTTTGTGAAATTCCGCGGGTGAATTAATACACTTGTGTACTAAATTTATGACAAGTTTTATACATTTCTTGCAAATATGTTATAGAATTAATACACCACTTCTGTACAAAACTTCCAACAAAAAATGTTATCAAATAATAATATTTTTTCTAACCGTATACTTTATTTAATTACTTAATACTCCGATTGATGAACGTTCGGTGGTATTGTCTCAAGGATTCATTATGTAAAATAATGAGAACAACAGTTTTCACGGCCTTTATTGTCTAGATTGCATATAAATGAAATTCTTATACTGTCTAACACTTCTTGAATAGTGGTCTTGTGTTGATAAAGTATCTCAAATTTGCAAGGTGTTAATGGTGTACCGCATCGATGGATCCATTGATTAAACCTTGTCGCAGACGCTCCGAAAGGTCCTCCACTTAATTCTTGACATTTAATCACCATCTACAACCTTTTGAGAGTTAATTAACCCTTTGCTTGTACTCACCCGATGTATGAAATGCTCGTCGGGTGCTCAGACAGTAGCGGGTAATCCTAAAAGAAAAAAACAGTTATCGCTCCGTTGACTTGGAAATCGCGAAATGCCGAAAGCTGGGGAAAGGCGTAACGCACGAGGCAATTCGAGATGAAATCGAATACTGATGCGATTGACGAGACCAATACTTCTCGTCGTATCCGATACCACGGTGACTGACTCCCTCAGTATCGATTTTCTTTCCCACCGATTAACCGATCCCTCGATTCTTCAACGCTCGATTCGAGTATTTCCCCTAAGAATCGAATGACGAGTGATATAGGGAACGTTTATGCCAAGGGTTAGGATTAAGCTAAGTAAAGTATAAACGCTCCCCCAGAATTTTTTGGTGGTGAACAATTAAGTTAAGGTTAACTAAGAGTTAGGTTATGTTACGTTAGGTTAGTTTATTTATCCGGACGCGACGTTCAGTAGAGCGTATAGTGTTATATCCTAACGTTAGCGTAAAACGTACTTTGGAAATTACATTTATCGCTTCTACTGTGATAACTTGTGATCTGCCGCATCGTTGTAAAAAAATAGCATGTCCGTCGAGTGAGTCGATCATCGAATCGATCGATTTATTATCGGGAAAAAGGTAGGATCACTACGTCGGCGTGGCGTCGTCACGGCGTAGCGCGTAGCGTTCCGGCGTAATCGACGAGGTACGCCTGCGCGAGCGGGCACGCGCGTACGCAGAGAGGTTATGTTGTGTGTCGTATGTGGCGGGTAGAGGGGGCAGCACCGGCGCGGCGACGCGTGCGCGCCGGCCCGCAGCCGGCGTCTTCGTCTCCCGTACCGTCAGTCCACCCCGGAACGGCAGGAGGCCAAACACCCAAAACTCGGCGCGGTTTCGCGAGTCCCTTTGGCGTCGCGCGCTGAAGCTCAGGCAAGGAGGAAAGGGCGAAACGGGACGAGGGGGAAGAAAGGGAAGAGAGAAGAAGAAAGGGGCCGGGACAGAGTCTGAACCGAGGACACGGAGGATGAGGCACACTGAGAGGGTGTGCCGCCCCGTGGCCGCGGTACGCATGGGAGCGGGTCAAGGGAAGTGGGATGCGGGGATCTCGGGTGCAGTCCCGAAGGAGAGACCGGGATTCGGGACGCGCCCTTGTGGTACGGCCTAGGGCGCGGGGGACTTCCGCTCGCGATCGGCCCGATCACCACCGGCTTCGGGACCGACGTCTTCTGTCCGGCGAAGTTGGAGCGCCGAGAGTGCCCACTGGACGGTGGTCTTTCCTCGAGGTGTCGTTGGGCTAGGCGAAGACCGAGACTCCTGGGGGAGGCGGGAGGTATCGTTATCGGGGACTCTTTGGTTGGTTGCGAAAGGGTCGCGGCGGACATTGGAGGAGATGAGGCGCTTGGGCTTGGTTCTCTTTTTTTCGCGAGGCGTAGTCGCGGATCCTTGATGAAAGGGGCCCCGGTAAAGGAGGACCGTTGTTCCTAGGACTGCCTTTTCGGACCGAGAACGAGAAAGAGGTCCTTGAGGATTTCTTCGTTCCCGAGGCGACTGGTCTTCCCGTGAGGAGTGTTTAAATGGTCCGAGTTCTCGGAGTCACCGACCTGGATATCCCTGGGTTTGGATCGACGTTGAAGGGTGATTTTGGATGCTGAGGAAGAAGGACCCCGCGTGGACGTGAAACGGTGTGGGTGAAGGAGGAAGAGTAAGAAACGGTTCGACTCCCACGCGACGGCGACGAGGGCGGCTAAGGAAACTCGACTCCATAATAAATTGGAAACGCCTAATCCGTAAGGAAGGGACCTCGTGGACGTAGCTCGATGCAGGTGCAACGAGATGGAGCGAAGAAGAGACCTTTCCACCGAAGCTTTTTCCAGACATCACTTCATCTCTTGATCTAGAAGGATTTGCTTTCGTACAAGATTCGTAGCAGGAAAAGACAAAGGACTCCCATTTCCGAGATTCCGCCTCGACTACAAAAGCCTCGCGTGAGATCGACCTGGACCTGCTCGAAGGGAAGGACGGAACTATACAACGTTATTTCTACTCGACGCGACTTCATCCATCGGTAGCACTTTGCTACGTTTCCTCGCAAAGGGGAACGCTAACCTCTTCAACGCTTTGCAACGAATTTCCTAGAAAATAACCCTAAAGTCGGAGTCTTGAAAACGTACGCAACAACAACAAAAGAGAGAGTAGAATTCCCCGTGAACCTTGAGGAACGTCTTCTGAGGACTGCGTTGCATCGGATTAGCGGATTAGTTGATTAGCGGATGAACGAGGCGGCCGAAGTCATACTTAGCGAGACAAAGAAACGGCGAACGTAGATGTAGGACTTGAAGAAATGCCTTGCAGGGACTACACGGTACCGTTTAGCTGGTCTTTTCTACTCGAACGTTGAATCATTTTCACCGACGTAACTTCTTCTCGTGGTTCTGGGATCAAATGAAGTTGCCCGGGAGTTCCGTGGCGAGATCGGCGGCGACAGGATCATCGGTCGAGGTCGAAGGACGAGGAGACGATGCTAGGACGACTCGTCCGAAGAGAAGGACCCGCTGACCGAATCCGGGACGCCCATCGCGCCATCAAGGGACACCCTTGGGACGTCCCAAAGACGTCCCTGCGAGCTCCGTGCGATCCCGACAGCCTGGCTCTTTTGTTCCTCAGGACGGAAACTCCGACTGCAACACCACGTGCCTTCTTCAGCCTCTAAGCTTGCTGCGAACGCACCCAAGAGCCTGGTCCAGGACCCGCGGATCGGATGCACGTCGCGATCTCCTGTCGATGTTCCTAGCTGATAAACACCTTCGGTTAACCCTGAAGAGGACCCATCTCGGTCGTCGAAGCTCGACCCTCGATCCGGGAAATGGTGGACCATGTCGCCGATGAACGTCTGCTGGGGTTCCGTGAGAACTCCTACAGCCTCGACGACGTCTAGGGACTATCCGGGCGGCAACGAATATATACCTCGGGTGGGGGATTCTAGGGATATTTCATAGATTTTAGGCACTGTCGGGAAAGGAACTCTTCTCGGACTCTCCGCGGAGGGAACTTTTTCGCGGCGGCGAAACGGAACTTCTATCGAAGTCTGGCGGTGGTTTGGGGGATATTTTGTACTTCGGCTTTAAGCGACGGAGTTCTGCCCGCGGATCTCTCTGTTGGCGACGACTTGACGCGCTTCTGGTTCCTCTCGGGGCTCTGAAGAGGGAGAAGATCGGTTTTGCAGAAATGCGAGGAGCCTCGCGACGCTTCGCGGATCCCAAAGTTGGAAGACTCGGGATCTCGGCGAGGAGCCTTTTGCCCGCCTCGAAAGACTTTCCGAGGTCCCTTCCCGAAGACGCCGAGCCGGTCCTGCTGAATTGGATATTCCTGGGGAAGCTGCCGAGGATGGCGCGAGACTTCCTTCTGGATCGCTTCGATAGGCTTGAAGTCTAGGCCGGATACCGTACCTAATCTCGAATTCCTTTAATCGACCGACTTTTTCGGGGTTCTTCGACGCTGGAAATGGACTCGTACGATTGGTCCAGAGCGACCTGTTCCCCTGTTCCCGGAGTCCAGGATTTCAAGGGTACGCGAGGAAACGACCAGCAGCGAGCAGAGACCTAGTCAAGTCTCGTGATAATCGCTTGAGAAGAGGAACATGTGGAGGACGGAAAGGAGGGAGGCGACTGAAGGAACCGAAGAACCTGAAGAAATCCCTAGGAAGGGAGAACCCGTTCAAGGTCCCTCGATCGGGGCCGAAAGCTGTCGAGCGACGTCCGTTTCGAAGCTGTTCCCTTGCAAGCGCTCGTGTCCCGTCTTCAAAGGAGTCGAAGGAATCGAGGGAAGTTGAAGAGGAACCCGAGGAACCAACCACGCCGATCGAAGTGTTAAGTCCTCGGGTCTGACCCCGGCGTTTGACCCTGCGGTCGGCACGGTAGGAGCGTGCAAGCTCGCCTTATCGGCGCGCTATCAGGACGCGATCCAGCGAAACTTCATCGGAAGGAACCTCGGTGCGGTTCCCCGGAGGGAACCGGCCGTCGAGCGAACTCTACGTTCGCAAACTCGCTCGAAAGCCGAGGGGCCGACTTTCGATTTCCTCAAGAAAAGTGCGAGAAACGAGGCTCTCTTCAGGGGGCGCGGAAGAAGCCCTTGGGAGATCTCCATTGAAGCTTGACCGCTTCACCGAAACGCTTTATTAGAGCTTCCTTAGCGAGAGCGCCTCTAGCGGAAGCTTAGGCGCGATAACGCTTATCGGTGGCCGCGGGATAGGCTCGAAAGCTCCCAGAAAGCGCGAGAGGTCGACCGACGAACTATGCAACGAATCCACCTTCGCTGAGCTTTTCCAAGGGAGGTTTCTTCCTCTAGCTCGGACGCCCTTTTGCAAGCTCTCGCTCCCTGTCTCTTGCTCTCGCGATATCTCTCTCTCTCTCTCTCTCTCTATCGCTCTCTCTCACCTCCACGGCCTACCACGGAAGTATCGCCTAGTGCTTTCCGCAAATTGTGCTCAAACTCGTGCTGTGCTTTTTTCTACGGTGTATATACACGTTATATATACATATATAAATATATACATACACACACATATACGTACCTATACAAGTAATAAGTATAAGTAGTGCGCACTCCGGTAGTGGGTCCGGTACGCGAGGTGGGTGCCTGCTTGGGTTCGTTCGGGTACTCGTGACGATATGTACCAGTGATAAGTGTGCAATGGTACGGAGGCTGTAGCTGTACCGTGATAGGCAAGCTAAGCCCCGGTGATAGGTGGTAGGTGACAACGCCGGTGGATCGCGGAGCTGGGAATAGAGTGCTGAGAGACCCAGGACTCTGGGAAGAGACTTGAGATGCCTGTTAGACGAGGCCACGTGGCACCTAGAACGACTATCATCGAGACTATCATCAGGAAATTCGACACGCATGGTGAGTGCACGGTGTATCTATCGTGTATGGGGTTGGGATGCGACGAACCGAACATTTCAACTCGTTAAAGGGACATGAAAGTGGTATATGTGGGGTCAATCGTTTGGGCAAATTATCTTCGAGTTGGGTATACCGAATCGTTTGAAATTATATTCTTAACGTTTACGTGGTGAGATTTCTAACGATGAAAGTTTTACTCCGAACTGTTTACCGAATTGTGTGAAATTTTACCACGTGCACGTGGGGGTTCCAGGGAAGGTCTCAGCACCCATGAAATTTAATTTTTCATGAGGAAGAAAAAAAAATTAAGAAGCATATAGAAATAAATTGTAAAACATTGAAGTTTCCTTAGGGACTCTATATTCGTGCGGTGAAGTTTAAATCGACTCGGTACACTCGGTTTGGAGAAAAGTTTCGTACGTGAAACCCCTGGGACGCCATTTTGATATCACCTTAAATTCAAGGTAGGCGTGTACTTGAGTCACCTCTGGACATTTTTATTGTAACTTAATGTTTCTTCTCCCTTGCCGAATTGTCGACTGGAGTCCAAACTCGGATTCGCAATGTTTTCGCATTCGAGGTACTCGAGTTGATAAAGTATTCGACTCGTCGCATCACTAATACAAGGTGCCGCAACGCCGGTTTCGCTCTCGAATAACTCCCGCATTTGTGGCCGCATCGGAAAACGTTTCCAGTCAAAATTGCGCGGGCTCTCGTGATTCGTAAAACAGATTTCTCTTTTTTTTTTTTTTCATTCCAGGATTTTTGTATCGGATATCGAGCTGGCCTTCGATATTTATCGGCGCCCTGGCAATCGCTCCGATTCAAAATTGGTGGGCCGCGCGATTCGACGCGGGATGGAAATTTTTTATGTCGGGTTTTCTTTATCGGACGTCGAGGAGGCCGTCCCTATTTTTCCCGGATAACCGATCCTTTGAGGCGATAAGTAATTTAATATTGATAAGGGGCGCGGGGAACCGGCCGATGGCGGACGCGATTTTCGTAAATCCCGGCGTAATGTAAATTGTATTCGCCTGTCTCGAGACGATAATCGTAAAAGTCCCGAAATTTTTCCTCAGGTTTCGTGCCGGGCCTCGCGGGACGAAACTCGATCAATTCCGCTGCCAAGTGACACATCCGCCCTGTCAAAGGGGCCGATGACTTTTGGCTTGGGAACCGCTCAACTCGTGTTCGTATTTTCATCTTTGAGAGAGCAATCACCTCTGCAGATATCTTGGCGAAATGATCCGCTCGGTATATATATATCGAAATCATTTAGAATCTCCTCGTTAGTAATTACAAGGGAAGGGACAATAAGGGGAAGCATCCGCCGCCATCTCGGTTTCTTCTCGCCCTCCTTCGCGAAGTATCGGCTGGGACTTGAAATGGAACTATGTCGCGTTATTTAGTCCCGATGGTTTATTCGTTTCGTGTTTTGGCATCGATGCCGATACATCTACGGTTATTTTTACCCCCCCTAACCTTTTAACCCGCTGAACTACATTCCAAATTCTTCGGCGGCACGTTTTAAGCCGGCTTGATGGCCGCCATATTGGAGGACAAATAAAGGAGGGTACTGTTTAAATAAGAACCTCGGCTCGAATCCTCGATGACGAAGGGGTCGATTAGAGGCCCTATATGACGTATCGTACGTTTAGGGCGAGACAGAAGGTCCGATCATCGCTGGAGTTGGCCGAGAATAGCTAAATGTTTCGACGGATTAGCATGTATTTGCATGATTGCGCGCCGGCTGCGTCCTAACCCGTTCACCTCGGCCCGCCATCTTGAAAGGGTTCAAAATCCTCGGTCACGGACTAGCGGGCGCACTTTTTCGTCGTTTCCCTCCCTCTCTTTGAGGAAAACTCTCTTATCGGCGGCAAAGTCTCGAGATAAGTTAATTGGCCCTGCCGACGAAAGTTCTAAAGTCGGGGGAACACCTTGTCGGGAGTTCGAATGGAAGCGCCGATGTACGATGTACTATAATTAATGCGAAACGGTGATAAGAGATTCGCGTTTCGCACGAGAGGTTGGCGAACCGATGAAAAAAGCAGTGTTGAGAAATCAGTCGGTCGGCGTCTCAACGAGGCGAAAGGATCACTCGCTTGCGTTCTCCCATGGGGCGTTAATGGCGTCACCAGGCATCGGGTCAGGACTCCATTTCAGAAATGATTTGAAATACCCGCGGAAGGAGCGGTTAAGTGGAGAGAAGGAGACCCCCGGTCTCCTTTTCTGTCCCTTTTTTCTTTTTTTTTTTGACAACGGGACAATGCTCGTCACTGGCAATATCACTCGGGAAATGGTTCGAGTCTCCAGAGGGGTTGGCGGACGGATTGATTGCGAAAAATGGCGGAAAGACCAGGGCGAGACGGAGTGACCTCTCGATGCTCCCTCGCATTGTCGCCGGTCCCGTGACGTCGGAGGCGCCATATTTTTTAGCTGCTCTCAGTCTCCCTACCCTGGAACCTGGGGAACCACTTTGGTCGGCGGAGGGAAAAGGAAAGGGGAGAGAAATACAAGAAGGTGGCACCAAGGGGATTCGAACCCGCGCCCGAAAGCTCGGTTGAAAAAGAGGGAGAATCTCTCGCCAGGGCCGGGGGGCGAGTCGATGAAATCCGATTGCCACTCTCAACCCCTTCCGGCTCCGCCGCGGTAATGGGCATTAACGCGATAAATTCTCGGGAAGTCGTACTAGCGCCAATTTATGTAATAAAAAATATGTATGCCAACCGCGGCCCGAGGGCGCGGCGCGGGCAGCGCCGAGCCTTGGCTTCTAATCTGACGTTTCTCCTATAGAACCGCAAGCTCGTCGCACGCTTACCTTGCTTTCGGATCCTCTCTTCTCGCTCGCGAGTCGCTCCATCGATTGTAATTAGGCGATTGGGGTTCGCCGTATTAAAATCGCTGGTACTCACTCCAAGAATTATTCCGACTATGACTTCTCTCGGAACCGTCGCGCTGTCGATTTTAGAAATTCATGCGGAGCCCTTATCGCAGGTAATTTCACTTTTTCGCGTTACGTTAACACAAAGTGGGAATCTTATCTCTTGAACGGTGATATAACTCCTCCGGTACCGTCATCCGAGGCCCGATTCTGGAATTCATACTATCAAATTTCGCATGCGACATTCATAGTTTCCTATACGACTTTCAAATGTTGACCAATGCGACTTCGCAACAATGGGATATATATTTTTTTTTCACGCGAATCTATTCGTACTTTCTGGGAGCTGAAGAAATGGAAATATCTGCCATTTTTACGGTCTAAGGCAGGACCTCGACTGTATACATGCTACCTTTTTTAGATGATCTCGAAACCCATTTCAGACCAGAATTAGATAGAGGTCGCGAGTGGATGAACATTTTAACTCGGGCAATCTCATATCAAATATATGCGCAGCGAAATTTAGGTGGGACGTGACATTTTCCGTGATGGGAGAATCTGGCACCGCCTGGACCCTCTCGGGAGACGCCGCTTTGACGTACGTTTCTTTAACTCGAAACAACGGGTACCCGTGTCCATCGCCACGTTAACACGAGATTTCACAAGTTAGAGCGGAACCGCGTTCGTTAATACTCATCTCCCGTTTAAAATTAGACGTGGGATGAAAAATGCAGGGGAACGCGCCGCCGGACCACGTGGTCGTGAAATGCGTCAGTCTTCGAGTCGAAATTTTTATTCTACTTAGGACCTCCAATTGTACCTAAGGGCCTTAAGGTGATGCGAAAGTGGCGCCAAAAAGTTCTCGTCCGTGAAGCTTTTCTCCAAACTGGGTGTACCGAATCGATTTAAACTGTACAATATAAATATGGAGGGTATAAGGAAGGTCCCGAAACACAAGAAATGACAATTTTTTTCTTAATTTGTTCATAGGTATTTAAAAAATGTGTTATAAAAAATGAAATTTCATTAGTATCAGGACCTTCCTTGTAGCCTCCGCATTCACGTTGTTAAGTTTGAAACGATTCAGCACACCCAGTTCGGAGAAAAGGTTCATGAAGGATTGAAGCTTCAGATGCCACTTTCACATCCCCTTAAACGGATTTTCAATATACACGATATGAAGGTATAGGAGAAAATAGGACATCCTACTTTGGACCTTGAAAATGGCAGATATTTGCATTTCTTCTACGTTTAGGCCTGAAGTTAATTCCTTTCAGGTGAGAAGTTTAAAATCGGAAGTAGGATTTAATGAGTGACGTAGGACCAAATGAGGACTTGCTTACATTATCCAGGTTCAAAGTAGGGCTGAAATTTCGCTTCGGGATATATTTATGACCGATGATTATGAGATTGCGAGTAGATGGTAACGGGGCCAGAAATTTTGGCATTTATGTCAAGTCCGGGCGTGACGTCACGAGCCCTTGGAAACTTGGCTGACTTTCAAGGGCTTCGCGGTAGCGTAGGTGGACCCTAGCGATCGGCGATCAGCTGATCGCTCCGCAACTTCTCCAGGTGGTTGTAGGGGTAGGATGTCACTCGGGTCGGAAAACTGGAGCAGCGATGAGCAAATGCAAGATCTAGACCAAGGCTACCATGGCTTGGTCTTGGTTTGGTCTTGCATCCTCAAGTCTTACACAGAAAGAAAAAAAAATGGTCAGAAGAACCACAATTGTAATAATTGTAACCATGTTGCAAGACAATGTAAGGGATAACATTGGATGGTAATGAGATGGTAACCGTTCCTTCAGTGTTTAACACGTTGAGTGCGGCGTCGGTCCCTGGGGACCGACAGTGAACTTTCCGTCTGGGCGGCGTCGGTCCCTTGGGACTGACACGGTATCAAGAATCCTATATATAAAAAATTGTGCCGCCCAAACGGAAAGCTCAGCAAAATCGGTTCCGCGCTCAACGTGTTAATCAAGGTAGCTATTAGATACTTGTTGTCGTAACATTACGTTTATCGTAACTTCATTGCATAGTTAACATTACCATTCCAAATGGTAACCACCAGTGCAACTTTTTAGCGCAGCATCATGGATATACTATTGGGAATGTTAGATTTACCATTCGATGTTATCCATCTCATCATTGGGGTGGTTCATATTTTAGCAATACCTTAGCCATGTTGCTATAGTAATTGTGACGAAATTATTTCTTTTCCGTTTGATCTTGGTTTTGAAAAAAATGCAAGATCGAGGGACATGGCGCGATCAAGCAGGGCTTCTGGACTCCTAGACCCTGGACGGGATTTTTCTTGCGGCTGTCGGAACCCGTGACATGTCGTCGCTCCCTCAGGATTGCTCCCGCCGGGTCGCTCCTGGGCCGGTGTCCCAGTTTCCGAGTGCCGAATTAAAAAAAGACCGATTCCACCTGGCTTTGACCGTCTCGGCCGAGGTCGGCTCGGCCGTCCCGTTTTGCGACAATGACTCCGCCCGGAGTTGACGGAAATCACAATGAAGCCTGCGGATTTGCCGGCGATACTAATGCGGCGGGCCGGGAGATAAATTTATCCCGGGATCCTGGATCTCGGCCAGGAGTATATTTAAAACTCTTACGGGCCGATCTTGTACCCGGAGGAAATCC
The DNA here is from genome assembly GCF_000612105.2 of Orussus abietinus. Classification (NCBI taxonomy): domain Eukaryota; kingdom Metazoa; phylum Arthropoda; class Insecta; order Hymenoptera; family Orussidae; genus Orussus; species Orussus abietinus. The sequence goes on from NW_019396002.1 coordinate 1,447,533, forward strand.
AAATTCGACGCCGGTGATTGAGGGCTTTCGGGAAGAGTTCCTCGACGCGTTTTCGGAGTAAGGTCGTTACAGCCTTTTGCCGCACCCTCCAGCTATATCGAAGAAGCGGGAGATGTAACTGTTATCGTGTCCAACTTTTGCGGGCTCTTTGAGAAATTTTAGGATTTCGGGATTCCTCGAAACGGCGGATTTATGAGGGAAATGAGGAGCCTGTTCAGAGATTTAGGTAGACGCGGATCTTCTTCGCTCCTGACTCGAGGATCCTCTTTGATGTCGCTTTCGTTAACCGAGTAACCGACGCGCGTGTACCGACCGATTTGGCCGGATTATTTATTTATCGAATTGAAAATGCAGCCTCGAGAGGCGGCCTGTCGTCGCGAGGTGGAACGTTTCAATTTTCGCCCATCCGGACCTCGTGACGGATGGTTTGTTTGAACTTGGCTACGTAAGAAGTGCATTAGCACCTTCCTCGGTTTTTCTGCTGGGTTTCTGCCGCTTCGAGGGTGTGACTTCCAAACCTCCAGACTCTAGATTCAATGGTACGACAAGTCCCGCGATTATTAATATATTCCCTGTAAATCTTCAAAAGGTGAGGATTTATAGAAGGATTTCCTCGAATGCCGGGATAAATTCTATCTATTAATCGGCAACGCTCGTCGGCGGATTCTCACCTCGCGGGCGCTCCTTGGAAATCCAAGATGGCGGCCGAACGCTCGTCCCCGATTTATCAAGGGCGGCCGGCCGGCGTCTTTCGAAATCCGTTGCCGAAGTTAGGATATTTCTCAAATCTGCCGGTGTAAACAGTTCTAAATTTATGCCGGCCCTCTCCCTCCTCCTGTGGAGAGATGTTCATCAGGGGGATTAATTATAGCGGCGAATCAACATCCGAAACGCGAGCAAGAGTCAAGGCCACCTCGGGACCTTTCGCGCGATGGACTCGTCACGTGGCCCGAAATTGAGGGATCCAGATAACGAATTTTTCCGACGTCTCTCTGCCTCAGGGCGACACGTATTTCCGAGTGCGTTCTTGGCACGGGGTCCGCGGAATTCTGGAATGAAATTCCGGGGTCTACACGCCGGGGAATTTTCGGGCTTAGCTAGGGATTTTCGCCTCGTCAAGTCGAAACTGCGGGGCCAGCGAAGTGTACCCGCTAGCTAAATGACGTCGTTAGTAAACGGCGGATATTCGCCTTTTGTATTGCCTAATGCATCGTTGACTAGGGGATGTATGCAGAAAGTAGCACCTGTGGCCGCCCATTCTGCGTGCAAACCCATATGAACATATCCCTGTTCATGGACGCGTTAAGGGCGTATTCTCAACTAGAGCTCCCACAATTCGGTGACTTCAGGCATTGTTTTTTCCTCGAAAATGGAATAACTACAAATATACACTATTTTGTATATCTTTGATTAGTTTTTCAAGGTGTTATGTTTAAAGTTTGGTTATAAAATTGATATTTTGGTTGCTACATCATTGAGACCCTCTGCGAATTGAATACTTCTGGTGTAATGGTGAAGACGGTTCCACTCTTTGTGGGCATATGGAAGAAATAAAATTCTAAAATTGAGAAAATCCAATTGGAAAAACCTAGCTTTGAGGAAAACTCTTTCTAATTAATGTTTTCAGTGGAGTGAATCTTATGAAAATGTCAGGATTCCCTTATCTACCCTTAATCAGCCATTTCTGTAGCATGAAGTAATCCTTTCTTCACTTTAGACAATTGTACTAAAGATTTGTCCAATGATTCGCTTTTTCACTTATATCGAAAAGGGAAGCACTCAGTTACTGTTCCAGTCATTAGTTTGGCGGCGCCAATGTCTTCGGGGCGCCATATTGTTTTTTTTTCTCGGAAACGCGAGAAAGATCGTTCGCTTTCTCAGAGGTCCGGGTGGTGAAAAGGCAATTCCCGGAGATGTGAGAATACATTGTTCTTAAGTCGAAATGGCGGAGACTGCAGAGCGCCGCCTAATTGATGTTAGTAAACAGTGTACATACACCATTTGTTCTGTCTAATGCACCGTTGACTGGTGGATTTGTGTAGAATGTAACACTTATAACCGATTGCAAACCAATATGAACACATCCCTGGTAATGAACGCATTAATCAGGAAACTCGATAGAGTTTCGCGCCAAATACATTGAAAAGCATGCGCAAACGGCATATCAGTAACTAGAGGATAATTATAAGGAGACAATAGACGTTAACACGTCATGTCGCACGACTGGGTAAAAAGTGAATCCATCCGTGACCTTGGAGGCGATGTAGAGAAATGCTTTGTCTGGAGACACATGCACCCTTATCGGTTGGGCGGCGCCAATATCTTCTGGGTGCCATATCGTTCTTTTCTCAGAGGCGCGAGAAAGACCGTCCGCTTTCTCGGAGGCGGTGAAAAGGCGATTTCTGGAGATATGAGCATACATGGTCGGTAAGTCGAAATAGCGGAGGCAGCGAAGTGGATCTCGGGGCTAAGTGACATCGTTGGCAAAGGGCCCAACCACACGCCGAGCCTAACGTTCCTAGGAGTCGAAGCCGGCGAATCTATTTCGGTCCGGCGGCCGGAGACTCCTTGGGTATTTTGAAAAATCCCCGGAATATCGTGGGAGTCCCCCGAGGGATCAGCGCGTTTCGCCGATTCCTGTCGGCGAAAAGGAACGGTTATAAGAGCCGAGAGGTTAACGGGGAATGAACGATGGCCGACTGCCCAGGGTCTCTCGGGGTCCCGAAAGCGTCCCGAGGGCTCCCGAAATAAACGCCGGTTCCTTTCTTTCTTCGATAAACAATCCGATCGGGCTCTCAATGGTACGCAATTTGGCGAACCTCGGTGGAAACCAGAAATCCTTGAAACGCGATTTCGCGCCGCTTCGAGGTTATGTCGAATTGAAAAGGGGGAACGCCTAGCCAGCTCCTGGACGGTCGCGAGATATAGTCGCGGCGGATCGAAGATTGTATGCCCTCGGTAATTACAAGCCCCGTTAAACGATCGGCCTATCGACGGGGATACGGCAAAAATGTCCGGAGCACGCCATCTTCCGTGACGATTACGTAAATCGTCCGTTGTTTGTTACTCGGGGACTTGCGCGCCCTTGGCACTGGTGCTCGCGATCCGACCCCTTCTGCAATCCGCGGCGGTCCGCGTTATCGTTCGCGGAATTATATCAATTGATCGGGTGATCCTACGGTGCTACGTGTCTCGTGCAAGCTCGATGGCTTTCGAGCTATGCAACCCGCACGGCCTTCGCGCGTTTCGCATTGCGGTAGAATTCTGCGGATCGCAGCTTAGTGTAGTCACTGATGTCCACGAAATGCCAGGGCTGCGTCGCATTGCTTTTTACTAATGGAACAACGATTTCCACGGTAACTAGGTTATGGTGCGTCGTGGGCTCTCTCGTGCCGCTGCGGGATGGCGGATCGTGGAAACTGTATGCAACTCGGGAAAGATCCACGATCCTCTTCGCAATTAAGCCCTGGCATGCGATGAAAGTTTGTCTACTATCGGCCGTGCATCACGAGTGAACGTTGCCCAGTGAAAGGGCACTGCAAATGGCCCCGTGTAAATACTGCCACTTGCTGGGCACTACCGTGGAAATGATCAATTTACTGCGCTAACGTGGTTAACTGCTGTGAAAATACGCCATTTTGCCATATTCGAGAAAATTACACCCCAGGGTAATCACTTTCACGCGCGGCGTCGCGGTTACTTTATATCGCTCGTATCTGGTGAAAATGATCTTTAGTCACTTTTCACGCGGTCGCCGTGCCTCCGTAGTTAATCATCATTGGGCACCCTCGTTTTGCAGCAACGCCTCCCTTTTTGTAGGAAATAAACGAGTTCAGTCGAGGCGGCTGGGTCTGGCCGGGTGGCCATTACAGCCGCACCGAAAATGTTTTATAGGGTGTGCTTTAAACTCCGCCACTTTTAGGACGAAGGTCGAACCACCCAGAAAACGAACGGTACCACGGCCGAATCCGCGACGTAATTCCCTTCCAGCTTCTCCATTTGCTCGACTTGCAAACAGGAGGTAAAATAAAGCATTCCGGGGAGCTTTCGTCCGATTTGAGGGGCTTCTTCACTCGCAAGCGCTGGCATACAGTTCACTTTCATACTTCGTGTATGACTACGCTTTCCAGGGTATATTTTGTACGATATTTCTCCGACGCTTCTCTTACAGCGTAGTAAACAAACTAGGCTGCTACTAACCGCCCGCGTGTAATCCCAAATTTCCTCGGTAGTATAATCGTCAGTAACACTCGAAGTTTGGTCGATTTCCTGCCACTTAACCAACAGAACTCACATTGTCTCGTAGCACAGAAGCGGGATAGCGTGTCCAACGTTGATACGTCGCGCATCCCTAAACTGGTCGCGCCTCTATCGGTCATCTCTCGTGTCACCGAAGTACCTCCGTTATCGGGGAAAGTTCACCTCTTCGGGTCGTCAGACCTATCCATCGTGCTATAGATCCCAGTGCACCATAATTGTCAATACTCGGAGTTATAATCCCCCTAAAAAACCGTATCAACTTGCTCGGCCACATTTAACTTCTACACTTAACCCCAACACTTCCGCGAGGAGCTTCAATAGCTCTGCGGGACGGCCTCCTGGTAGCGAAGGGGTCGACGGCGCGAAAGGGGAAGCCTAGTTAAACTCCGCAACTTTTGCCAACGACATCCCCAACTGGCTCCGACGTTTATGAATCGCGCGAATCCCCGCGGGTCGTTCTCTTGGGTCCACTCGTAACGTAATCCCGAAATCCCGCGGAAAGGGTGAAACTCGGGCAGCACCGGGATCTCCCACACGTTTCCCGACTTTTACACGAGTCGATATACGCGTCGCTTATGTCCTTAACCTCCCTGGCGCGAATTTTACGCGCACCGTCGTATTACGCCTTCGAAAGCGTGAACACTTTTGTTCGCGCCTCTTTAAACGAGTTGCGCCTCTGGCGGCCATCTTGTCGAGCCGAGTGGCGTCTTCGGGGTTGCACGTAATGCCGCGGTTAACCTCGGCGTAGGTTGTGCTCCATTTTCGATAATGCATTCCTCGTCACGCCTCGCTCTTCTGATTGCAGATCGCAGCTTTTTGGTGGCCAACGCGCAGCAGGGACTATGCCACATAATCTATTGTTCGGACGGGTTCTGCCGGCTGACGGGCTTCTCCAGGGCAGAGGTGATGCAGCGCCCGGCGGTTTGCGAGTTCCTCCACGGCCCCATGACGTCGCCACATGCGGTTGCCGCCCTGCGCGACGCTCTCGTCGCAGGCGTCGAGAAGCACTTCGAAATACTCTACTACAGGAAGGATGGTAACGTAAACGAGCCGTCTTTTTCTCCTGCCTGAAAGGCGTCCTTACTCCGCATTTATAAGAAGCTCCTTGCGAAAGATTTGAAAGCGCACTCGCGAGGTGCTGCGCCGTGGTTCCAGAAAACGCTGGTTAAGTCCCTGGTTCCACTTTACGTACCACCTCCGTAGGTCTCTGCGTGTCTACGAGATAACAGAAGAAAGAACGGAAGAAGCTTATATACGGTAAACGGTAAAAGGTATTTACTTTATGATCGACAGAAGTGAGGATTTTGTGGAAGAGGGATAATTTTTTCGTCCAAGAATTTCTGGAACCATTTCGCAGCCCTATCGAACGTGTGTCCGTTATTGTGGAACTCGGCGTGATTACTCGGTACAATAATTCAGTATGTGCACTTGGCTCTAATTCAAAACGATTATTCGGATACATACCTCGCGCACGTGACTGGTATTACTCGAGCAGGAAAATAACTCAGCGGATGCCAGGACGCCACCTTTCCGTACTAAGAAATTTATAGCTAACCCGGGAAGCGCAGGTTGGCGTAAAACGGGATAGGGCATAATAGGGTGCTCCATTTAATTCCGGGCCGCCGTATAATAAGTTATCTATGCGCAAGACGACGCCATCAATATGGCGGACCCGAAGGCTAGGGCGATGCATCCGATCGGAAGCATTTCCCGAAAACAAACGGCTCCTTCGTTTCCCCTCTTCGAGTCTGAGCCGAAATAATCGCCGGGGGAGTTATTTGCGAACCTTTAAGGAAGCTATCGGCTATCAACGGAAATGGGATTAGGAGGAACCAGAACTCGACCAACGCGCGCCATCAATCGAGTCCCTTGGCTTTCAGGACGCATTGTTTCTGAGGTCGGCAAAAATAGCCGGTCGCTTGTATCCCTGCCAAACTTGAGACCCGAAATATCCGGCCATTCTCGACCTTCTTTAGCTTTATGGAAATCGCCCCGCGGAACTTAATACACGCGGCTGCCCCTTTACAGCCGGTGCCGAAGAACTTCCGGATGACCCTGTAACTTCGAGACGGCTAACAGGTGGATCTTCTCAAAAGCCCGATCTAGCCCAACCCGATCGGAGTTTCGAGTTTATTTTTAGAAGTTCAGACAGATCTCCCTCCCGAAGTTTACGAGCGTCCTGGATTCGAGAGATTCACGGGACGTTTTGATGGAATTTTTGACCCCTGGGAAGTCCGAGAAAGTAGGAAAGGGGGTTGAGTCATCGAAGAACCGTGGCTGTTGGATTTACATCTCGGGAGGGACCGAGAACCCCCAGGAGAATTCGATATTTCTTAATAAAAAAGGGAGTCGTTTCGATCTAGTGAAAATTTCAATTTCGCCGAAATCTCGCTAGGTGATGGATCCCTCATCGGAAGTTACTAAAAGGGCCCGCGGTTATCTCGGCGTCGGTTAATTGGAGCGGGAAAATTGAATTCATTCCGGGGTTGGCGGTACGAGCCCGGCAAGTTCTGCCGTAGTGTCTGACCTTAGGCGCGGTGAGATCGATAGGCACTGTATAATTTATCATAGTCATCGCCAGAGGCATTCCGGTCGAGCAGGCTCGGCCCGAGAGCCTTCCGCGACTCGTCTTCGCCGGTCTAACGAGGACAAAAATGTCCCCTCTTATTCAGGTCCCCGTCCTCGGCATGCTCCCTCCAAATTATGCTAAACCCCGAGCCCGGTTCCTTAGATAGCTCCTGGGCTCCGGGAAAATGGGACTCCTCGGAGGCTAAGATTATTTCCCTCGTATTAACCTACACTCAGCAACAAATCCGAGAATTTCCTGACGCTCGCGACGTGACTAACAAGTGCCAAATCAGGCCTTGGACAGGTTTCCAGGAATTCTCGAGATAGCCCCGTGGACGCGAACCTTGGATGAGGTCTGAAACTTAGTTTACCCCGACCACTTGATACTTGTACTAAAGGGGGTGGATTTATCAAACTGTCGGTGTAAACGATTGTGAATCGACTTGACGCGGTTCGCAAGAGAAGTACCTATTGTATTGTTTCGGTACACTATCGTTTACACCGACGGTTTGATAAAACCGATAAAGCCTTTAGTCCGCGTATCAAGTGATCGGGGCAAACTAAGCCCATTTCGGAGCGTGGCCACGGCAACGAGGCAACCTGTTCCGCCGAAGATACCATCTCTGTCCATGACCTCTCTTCGTTCCCGGGATTCGAGGCCCCCCGCGAATCCTAGGCGGCGAAACGACGTCGAAACATCTCGCGTCCCAGTTTTCCAGCTGTCCGTAGAGGAACTCGAGCGAATCGGTGCTCGTGGGTCGGCCAGAAATTCGATTCTTGGATCGGGTCCCATGGGATTCCCAGAGGTGCGACTAGAGACGCGACTCAAAGGCGCGACCCAGATCGCCCGGTGCCGCTGACCCCCGGGATCTGGCTGATCCCAGGTGGGGCTGGGCCGCGGATTTTGCGGCCATTTTGGCGACGAACCGCCTACGACGTCGCGGTTACGTAACCGAGGGCCACCGCGGACCGAGCGCCAAGAATAGAGCCGGTGCTGCTCGCGCGCCGACTCGCGCGCACTCTGCCGGTCGCCGAGCCGAACTTCGCGGGTGGCCGTGACGTCACGGGTCCCCCCACCCCGCGCGGAGCGTGACGTCACCGCTCGCTATTGCCGCGAGGGCGCGCTGCGAGCGCTGCGCGACGTCACGGGACGATGCCCCTTCGACTGCGCGAGATCGACAGAGGTGGGGGCGATCGGTTGAGGCGTCGAAAGCTCCTACCAGCGGGACGCCGGCGGAATTTCGGACGCGGAGAGACGACGCGAGGGAGCTTGCAGTAACCGGGACGCGAGCGTGCGGGCCTTGCGCCGATTTAGGAACCCGTTCGGAAACTCGTGGCCGACGTAAGATACTTGGGGGTCCAGGAACCTAATCGTCCCTTGATCTTTCTGTGAAGGTAGTAGAAAGGGACAGAAACCGAATGCATATTTTCCATTCCTTTTATTTCCATCGGTTTCGACGTTTAGCTAATTATATTGCGCTGAACAACTGTGCCTTCTAAAGTGAGGGAGACAGAGTAGGGAAGTTTCTCATTTGCCTTCTTTCGATTTTAACGTTTTCGGAATCTGGCCAGTGCGCGAGGTGGACATGAATACCTTTCCAGCGTGTATCGGCGACTTCATATTTGCTGGGAAGACGTGTTCATGTCCGTTACTATACACTCCATGGTCGTGGCCCGGGGAATCCAGTACGAGCTGCGACGGGGAGTCCTAACCTAAACGCGAGAAGCGTCCCTGCCGGAAAATCACCGATTAACAACATTTCGATAACTCCAATTTGATGAAACTAAGCTGAACATTTGATACGGAAGCGTGTAATCGATTCATCAGGCTGAATTGGATCAACCGGATGGAATATCCCTGGCGCACTCGACCACCGGATTGCCCTAGTCTAACAACCCGGACCGGGTGATCCGGCCTGTTCCGGCGCTACCTGTTGAACCGAATAATATCGTAATCAAGAAGGCATCGAACACTTCACCTTGGAGTGAAAAATTCCGAGTCTTGGGGTGTTCGACGGGCAGATTGCCCAGCTCGTTGATTTCAATCCGGGCGATCCACTCGCAGTATCACCGCGACCCCTGGGGCACCGAGTTCGCCTGAATAATTCGCAGGTGGGGGGGAGATCGGGTTTTTAATGTCCCGACCCGCGGCCCCGGATTATTTGAGCCGCGTGGCCGAATTACCTGTTGAATTTTTCTTGAGGGCCTGACCGCACTTTTCCTGCCGGGATACGTCGGTAATTCCCCGCTCCCATGTTTTATGAACGCCCCCCGGGGTGGGGGTCGGCACCGCATAGGGGGAACCTAATCGCAGGTGGTACCGCATGCTCCAATTTCCCGCGCTATGAAGGCCCTGCGGATGTTGAATTTTTGAAAGAAATCCCCGATATATAGGCGCGTGCGCGCTATGCCCCCACCTGTCGCCGCCATATTGGATCTGCTCCGCAGCGGAAGGAGGTATTCGCGTTTCCCGGTTCCCTTTGCCGCCTCCACGTCGATTCTCACGCGGTGGCTTTATCGGATCGAGTCGTTACCTCTTTTCGGGAAATTGCCTCCCGGGGAGTTGGAAATTTTTAGACCCAGCTGGCCCGCTGGGAAAATTAGAGACACCCAGCTAGGGAGGAAGAGGAAGGAAGAAGGAGAGGGCGAACTTAATTAAGAGGCTCTCGGTGGTGCAGCTGCAAGTGCGTTACATTAAGTTGCAGTTCCTGGCCACGCGGGAGCTCCCCTGACTACTTAATATCCACTTCCAGGCTCATCCCCTCTGACGCCCCTGAAGGGGTCCTCATATCACGTAATATATCTGCGCGAGGAGATTCGAGGGGAAGTGGGCGAATTTAATTCCCCTGCTTTTTATTGGGTTATCGCATTTTTGTACGTGTCTTTACACTCGGGTCTGACGGCTTTGCATTAGGACTCCCATGGTGTCCTGGGTCTGAAGAACTTTGATAATCCTGTTAGAGCGGATTAGAGGTTCTGTGGAGTCCTAGAGAAAGGACTCACGCATAGTCGTAAGGGGTCTTCATGGTGCATTAAAAGGTGTTCCCAGGGTAGGACCTGCACACCCGAAAATTAGCCATGCGATGAGCCGAACGCTTTATCAAGTATATCTCCTAGTTCAGGTTATCGGATCAGACTGCTTGAAGATATGAATTTCACTCGATTTCGAAATATGGCGTCCGATGACAAAAAAACCTGACGTTGGATGTAAGCGCACCATGTGAGGCTACCGGACCAGAGAAAAAACCTGATCACAAGCAACTTGAAGGTGCTTTGCGCTATTCGATGACATTATTCATTGACATAAAGTCCGTCACACACCTGACCGTTTCCGCTCGGCTTGGGGGGCACGTGAATTCCTGTATGTAGTTCACCGGTTGTATCGATAAACAAATACAATGATAAACGCTTTCAGTAGGAATCGTGCATCAGTCTTTGGGCAGTCTGATCCGGTAACCTGATCAGGCTACTGACTCGAAAATCCTGACGTCCGAGGTTGGCCTAAAACAGATGAGACGTTCGCAAAGCAAGATGGCCGCCACCGGTTCCTTGAGTCTTGGCGTCACCCGCGCAGCGGTACCCTCCTTTCTTCTTATTGTCGGCGCCATGGTCCCCAGGGTGTCCATTCCCGGCTGCGGTCCTGATCCACGCAACTACCGAAGCAGAAGAGCCGGTGCCAGTTGGGCTCGCGAGCCAAGTCTCGGGTTCGAAAAGGGACCGCGTGGTGCGCTATTTCCGAGGCGAGCGCATCGGCTCACGTCACCGGGGCCAATGCACCCGCGCGAGTGACGTCACGCCTCGCACACCGTCATCGACCAATTGGAGGGAGTCGTTAACCTATTAAGCAGGCTACGCCTCGGTTTGCATCCCCAAGCCGTGCCGTGTCGTGTCGTGACCCTCCCCGCGTCTGACCGATCGTTGCCGGCATTCCGTTACGTCACGACCTCCGCCGCCATATTGGATGACGCCTTTGTGCGGCGCGATGATTTCCGATGGAAGATGGGTCTATATAGTACAGAAACATGAGTGCAGCATAAAGTGAGATTTTAGACGAGGGAAAGGAAGCTCGAGACGTGAGGGGAGGGACTGCAGCGACCATCTTACGTTGCCACGTGCACTTACAAGGAAGGTATACCAGGTCGATCTCTCCGATTTGATTTCTTTTATAATATGTTATAGGAGACTAAAAACTAAGCGACACGTATTTTTTCTTTTATCTGTCATTAAACACTTTAAGGGGGGTTTCTTTCATTGGCCGACGTCTTCGATGGGGCTTTCCATTGGTGGACGTGGTAGAAAGGCGTGTAGTCCGTCAGGTGTTCCCCGACCCAGAATCCCAGAGGCCTGAATAGCCGGGGCCTGAGCTAATAGAGTCCGCGGGCGCGTTCACGAATCCCGGCTAACTGCATGGGAATTTTGAAAGATGGCGCTCGAGATTGGCCCCCTCGTTCCGGATTGCAATCGTTTCGGCTAAACCGTTATTCCGGTCGGACGTAATCAACCTGGCCTTCCCCGACCTAGGAGCGCCAGGTGGTTCGGAATCGATGGCACGGATTGGACCCGGTTGACACACTTGCGGCCCGAGTTATTTAAAAAGATGCCGACGCGATCGCCACTCTTGGACTCGACCCGCGTTTGCGTTCCGATGAGCCAAGGGTACCACGTTGACGTACTCGACAGGTGAGAAAGATGCGGCGGAATTATCTTCGAGGAGGGGAATCCCCGGAAATCCCCGGGAAGCCGAGAAGTTTGCCTTCCCTAGTCGCGAGAGTGACGCTACGCTGTTAAAGAAAAATCGTTAAGTTCATACACTTTCAGTACATAAGGTTGCAGTAAAATTACAAATTTGATGTTTTAATAGTGAATTAGTACGCATTTATTTTAAAATCCTAAGTAAATTTGCAATTTTATAACGACGTATTGTGATTTTGTGAAATCCCGGGGAAGAATTATAAATTTGATATTCGATAGTCATTTAGTACGTATTGCTTGTAATATTTATAGACGAGGTTTTAAATTTCATCGTCGTTCACCGTAAGTTTATTTTTCAAGAAATTTAATCGAAAGATGACATGTGTCGGTGGTACTGGCGGAGAAGCATTGTAGTGATATTCTCGAGTCCGAGAAATATTTAAATGATATTTTTTAAAAATGCTCACAATCAATAGAAAACTCCGGTAGCATCATGAACAACGTACCTGCTACTTTTCCGTAAGTTCCACGATAATTGCAAAAAATCCTTTTTGGCGTTTAAAGTAGGGCTGTCTCTAAAATCGTCCTCGAACGTGCCCGGAACATATGTCAAATTTGGTTGTTTGCAGAAAGAAACGTTTAATATCAAGTACTGATCAAAATAAATTTATAACATATGTTATAAATTTATTACACATATCTACCAAATTTATAATATATGTTATACATTTTATTCGAAAATATGTTATAAAATTAGTATACCATGTTGGAACACAACTTCCAAGAAAAATGTTACAAAATTATAGTATTTTTTTTAAACAGTGTAGACTGGCTCCGTGATTTTCTTTAGTTTGCGGTGTAAAGACCCCACGGCGTGACAATAGTCGATGATGACGTACCATGGCAATTATACGCGTATTGCCTGGCTGCTTATAATACAATCGCGACGATTAGTCGACTTGCCACCTGTTCAAAAATCACCGGACGTGACTGCAGACTCGGCGTCACGTCTTCGACTAACTGTGGGCGTCCTCGAAATCGCAAATCACTGCCTCTATTGGCAAAGTTGACAACAATATCCGATGATAAAACTCGAACGATGGCCCTGCCGGAATATTGGATTCGCCCGACCCCGACAACGAGTCGCATCCCAATGAGCCGTGGTGCCAGCCGGTTGCAGTCGGTTCACGTCTGCCATCGGACTCTTCCGCAGGACCTGGCTAACGCTTCGCGTAAACGCAAATCGGTTACGCAATTCTGGAGAGAACGGACTCGATTAGAGGGAGTGTTTATTGACCGAGCTAACACCAAGCTGGTTACACTTTCTACAACCACTTGGCGGTCCGGCGGGAACCCAGCGATCGGACCTCCTCCGGTCCCGAGGTCGATCGGCGGATTTATTTTCGGCAGCTAGTTCCTACCGGTTACCGGCTATTTCGGGGACCCTCTTTCTCCGCCTATCTCTCTGTCTTTTCTCGTCATAAAGTGGACCTAGTTGCGCGTGTTATGCGATTTATTTGCGTAGTGCATTCGCCCAAGGCATGACCCGCTGCCTCTCGGGGTCGAGCTCTTCGCGAACAGCTGATCGGGGAATTGGGACGCGGTTTTACGAGGCGAAACTGAAGGACATTCTTTCGCAACCAAGTACATTCCTTCGGATACTGTCTACTTCCTTAGGACCCTCATCCTTTCAACCTCTGCATACTACAAAACGAAGTCCGTGATAGGCGTCTATCTGTACATTTGTTCGGGCTAACTTGAAAAACCACCGGATGGATTTCGATGTGGTTTTCATTGCACCATAAAGCATTCTTTTAGGAAGGTTTAGATCCATAAAACATTACTATAAAATTAGAGGGGCGGCGATTTTAGTATAACAATCCGTGCGAAGTCGGGGAGGGAAGTTGATGACTATTGTTTCAGTAGTGCTGGTCATCCTTAGGTCAGACTGCCCAAGTAATTGATACATCGATCCAACTTCGAATGCCAACTTTCGCATCGATAACCTGTAACAATGTTCAGGTTCACGTCCATCGGTGTATGCTCGTTAGAGCTCTCGGGGGGAAAATCGTTTCCCTATCCCAAAGTCCAACACTTTGCGCCGAGCCCTTTTCTGCAGACAATGCGGTTCCGGGCTCGTTTCGGACTTGGGAGTACAACACTCCGAAACTGGTACATCCGAGATTTGGTCGATGAACTCTTTCTCCATCCCCCACTTACCCTTTGGCGGGTCCTTGCCGGCTTTTTCAAAGGGGTGCGTTTACCTCGCGTGCATCCCAGTTACGGCCGCGGATCTGGTTCACGGCTTCTTCGTCTTTCAGTCATTATTAACCCCCGCGGGACATAATAGCTGATAAACCGTAATCATCGGTTCCTCTTTCTGCCCGTTTTGCAATATTTAACCGCGTTTTTGTATTTTTATGTACGACCCGCCCCGATATCGTCGTGGTCTTCTTCTCGACGTTGGATATGGTCAAAGTTTCGAGATCAACATCGGCGCTCTCACCTGGGTAGTGCTCGTTTATTGCAAACCTAGTTTAATCTGACTTCGTCCCCCGTTCCTGCTTTTAGCGGGCCACCCTTGCCATGGATCAAACTCCTCGGTGCCCTGAGAGCGACCCCAGAAGAGCCTAACGAGACCAAGCTCCTCAACCGAAACAAAGCGAACCCTCGACACCCCTCCAGCCTACTTCCGGGTCCTTCTAACTTGGCCATTTTTCTCATCTCCAGGACCTTTGCGAGGCCGACGTTTCGGATGCCGCCAAAAAACTACCACCAGCGGTCGAAACGACTTCTGATCTCTATAACTAGTAAAATATCTACTTCCCATATATGGAAAGCTTCATGATGAATTGCAGACTAACTGAATATGAACCGCGGTATGAGGGGTGTGCATGTGTACAAAGAGCTACGGTGGTATAATGATTTTGAATAGACATAAAATCATAGTTACACCGATATTAGAGTTAAAATCCTTAATCCAAGGATTACTTAACGCGTGATTACAATTGATCGCCCAAAATCAAGTGGCTATCTCATTCCTGGCGACGTAACAGGAGTTGCACCTATCCTAGATTACGGACATAGGGCTTGTCTCTTCTACGTGTAATGTATTTATATGTAATATAAGAGCGATGGCTTGGTGCATCCATCAAATACTTCTGTTAAACAATGCTCTGTTTTAAACGTTTGCGTAAACACTACGATGGTAGTTTGTGGTCCCATAATCCGAGATGCTGTAGTCGCCTCTCATTGTTATATCATTCGGTGGGGTATCAACTATCTAGTTAATATAGAGATCAGGAGAAACGACCGTGCCACTATTTTCGCTCCTCGTAAAGCACCTCCTTGCCTGTAAAAAAATCGATCTCACGGTTGGACTTTATATGAGGTGTCGACGATTGAAGTCCGACGGGCTTTTGTCTCTTTTTCTTGGCCGGGGAGTCCTTTTCGACGAAAATCCAGGTGGTGGACGGCCGACGGTAAATCACGTCGGCAATAAATCCCGTGAAATATTTTCCATTCGAAAGGGGCGACGTTTGCGAATCGGAGTCTCCATATGTCGGATGAACGATGGCTTGGCACGTATGATTCTCGTCGGAACAAAAAGAGGCGACGGTCGCCTCGAGTATCGGAGGAACTCTCTTATGTTTCCCGGAGGAACCTGGCGATTTTCCCGTTCGAACAACGCCCCATTGAGGCAGCTATTCCCTGACAAGAATCTAAAGACTTTATGGGATCCCCTGGAGTTTGGCTAGAAATGGCGCCTCGCGAGTTCCCCATTTTTTGCCGAAATTTTCATTTTAACCCTGTACCTACTGTGGAATCGGGTCTGTACATGTACCACATGTACGGATAGCTCGGCCGTGGAGTGTTAACATTTTGTATGAATACGATATTAATTTGTCGCTTTGAATACATGGGAATAAAGGGGGCCACTATAGTGACGCCTCGTAAAAAAACGTCGGTCATGCGGAAGCCACTATAGTGGCGTTTCGTAATTAAAGGGTTAAAAAAGGATGAAGAATTCCTCTCGGGCGAAATAACGAGCTTGGACATGAGGTGGTGCCGGTTTACTCGAGTGAAAAGAACGTGATATTTTTTTTTCTTTCCCCTTTTTTCTTCTTTTTTTCTTTCAATCGGAACGGCAGTGATCTCCGTATTTATATATGGCACTCCGGCGCTCCTCCGAATCTCGAGCATTGTGTGTCGGGTAAATAATGGTCTGGTATATTTGACATTGAGGTAAATACTGCCACTGGTACCGTTCGATATAGCATGCCGCGAAAGTCCTTTACGGCGCCCCGGGGAATCTTTGGTACTCAGCTTGTATTCCCGGAGATATACTACCGCGAGTACCACCAGGCAATAGGAGTGGATTCTATTTATTTATTAGGAGATTCCTCGGAATGTAGAATCGGAGTCTTCGGCCCTCTCCGTCACGTCGATCCGGCTCGAAACGCGGGAAGGAAACGCCCGCAACTTCCTCCTCGGTGAAGGTAGTTAAAGCGTGCCACTTAAGTTTCCTTATTTATTCATAATTTATCGAACGCATCCCGTCAAGGGGTTCTATCTCCCTTTTTCCTTGATACGGTCTCGCCTTTTCGAGTTTCCCATTCGAGCGAGATGCGTGACCCGCCTGCGTGTATGTTCCACCGAGACGAAGGCAACCGATCGATAAGGTAGCTTTTCTATGGCGTAGTTGGAGACATCAGCCCTTTTGTACCTTACTTTCCTTTCAGTCCCTAATGACAAATCCACGTTTCCTATTCCGTATTGCCCGTTAGAAGTAATTTCCCGGTAATATCTGGCTGAAAGGGTCGGAAGCGTCATTGTTGTCCTGTTTGCGCTAGCTACGCCCTGCTCGCGGTAATTAGGCCGGAAAATTGATAAATGATAAAACACGGGCATTTCGGTTGCGAGAAAAGGTGGCCCTTGAATTTCTCTCGGATTCTTAGCAATGAAAATACCGAAGGAGATATCAGCAGCTACGGAACGTTGGAAGGTTTCAACTCGTTAAGGTGATATGAAAGTGGCATCTGAAGGTTCAATCGTTCGTGAGTCTTCCCTCCGAACTGGCTGAACCGAATCGATTAAAACTTTACCACGTGAATTTGAAAACCCTGAGGAAGGCCCTGGTGAACTCGTGAAATTCAATTTTTACAAAACGTTATCAAAAATATCTATGAACGAATTGAAGGAAAATTTTTTATTTCATGGTTCATAAATTTCAGGGTCGAAGCTTGCAGCCTCGATATTCGTATTGTAAAGTTTGGAAGAATTTCGTACACCAGTTTGGAGAAAAATATCACAAACGAGACCTCTTTCACGCCATTTTCCTATAGCCTTAATCACGAGTTAAGGTTGTATTCCAGTCAATTTCAAGTTTTTCTTATTGCAACTCGAATTTTCGGTACGAACAAATGCGAAATACGAGTGAAAGAGCGAAACTGAGGTATTTACGTAGAGCTGTACTGTCTATATGGATAGCTCCGCCGCGGAGTGCTAATATTTTATATGTATACTATGTTCATTTGTCGCTTTGAACGCATGGGAATGAAGGGAGCCATTATAGCGGCGTTTCATAAACAAACGTCCGTCAAGCGGAAGCCACTATAGTGGCTCTTGGTAACTAAAGGGTTAACCGCGTGTTACTCGAATCGTTTTACTTGCCAATTCGTCACAGGCTTGATTGTTTTCATGCGGAATGTACCTCCTCTCTTCAAAGAGTTGTCGATTCGAATCTAAACTCGAGTAGACTCTGTTTTCGAATTCAAGTAATTCGAGTCGATAAAGTATTCGACTAGTTGCGTCACTACCAGTACACCGAGAAAAAAGAAATTCATCCAAAGAAATATTTCTTTGAGTAGTACCAAAGAAGCATTTTAATATTTCAATGAATAATTAATTAATTCAGATAAACTCACTGAAAATTGTCATAATTCCGAAGAGACGTTGCATTGAATTTATTCGAGTTTATTTGAATTAATTCTTTGAATTTATAAAATATTCCTTCGGGAGTATTCAAAGAAATATTTCTGTGGTTCTATGAAATTCTTTTTTCTCGGTCTCTCAGGGGAGAAAAATGGACGCCATCGGTCAGTGGCCAGTGGGGAATGTCCGATAATCGGGGTACTTCTGTTTCAGGGACAAAGTTCCTCTGCAGCGAGGTAATAGCGCTGATCAGGAGCGAGGTGGACGATATTTGTCTGCAGATCATAAACTTCGAGGACCTGAGCGCTCAGCCTCCTCCTCAGCCCGCCATCCCGCCACCAAGCCACGCCAACAACAGGCTCGTTACCCGCTGTGAGTTCCAATAACACATATTGCCCTCTTCTGTGTGGCTCTTTACCCATTTATTACGCGGACAAGCTGCTCGTTCCGTTTTCATTAACCGTCGCTTCAATTTGCAAGCCAGCATCCAGCTACAAATGAAAAGGGATGATCGGATTGGCCCGCAAAGCGAAGTCTAGTTTTGATGCGACAGGGCTGATGGGACCCTAGGGACCCGCCAGTGACGCTCGCAGACGTATTACTAGGGTCACTTAATTAAATTTGGATCATGTTCACCGTGGGAACCCGCGAAGTTGGGGCGAGATCATCCGTACCACCATCGCATATGGTGCTTTTATCGTGCAGTGTTTGGCTTCGAACTCTCTGATTAGGGCCCAGATGTTCGATTTTGATAAGGGTCTGATAAAGGTTTTAACGCGACCCGAAATTCCCGGATAGACGAGTGTACTCTAATTTCGAGATCCGCGAACTCGATCTTGTATGATCAGGTAGCGGGATTGCGGATCTTCCTACATAGTGTACCTTGGTGCAGGCTTAATTCGGGGAGACAACTACGTGTTCCTATCTATACCTCGGCTGGAACCCTAATTAGGCTCCCATTCTAAGATCACACGTGTAATATTGGCCCATCCCCTCGTGTCCGAGTTAGGGTCGCTGCAGCCTGAGAACCGGGACATTTAAAAGGCACTGCCGTTTTATGATTATGAGAAATCGGGGTTAAATTTCTCCGCATAATGAGGCGGCCCCACCGCAGACGCTTTATGTGCAATGGAATTATAATATGCATGCCCCTGTGTTTAATACATATGTATGCCGCGCATACTTGGGGGCCTATGCATCACGTTTTGTATCCGAAGTGTTGGTGGATTATTTTTAGAAGCCGGTGCTGCAGCGCCGGTGGACGCAAGGCGCGCCTAACGCTTAACCCTGACCTGGTAATAAATGTTATGCCCCCAACTATACTGTCAGTCCTGGCGGCTGCTGATGTGCCTTTGCTAGGATCAGCTGATCGTTCCAGTCCGACCTGACCTGACCAGTAGTCGCAGAATCGGGACCGTGTCATTAGATTTTTTACAATGTAAAACGAATCCATCCGCAGGATGGTTATCGATACTTGCCCTGCGGGAGACATCGAGTCGAGATTGTTTCTTATCAGCTGGTCGTGGAAGCTAAGGGTCAGGGGTTGAAAGACCCCATTGTCGGGGTGGGTCCAACATCGATTCGTTGTAGGGGAATCCTAGGGAATCTGTCCACGGATTTTCTGGCTCAGCCTCGATACTTCATTTTGCAGGGGAAGGGAGCGTTCGCGATACCGTTTACCCGATTTTAAATGATGAAAGGATCAGCTTAGCTTTGGCTTTATTGGTAGCTGTCTCTATGTCTGACGGGACGGTGCAGGGATATTGTCTTCGATATTACTTAGAGAGATTTCGGGGTATAGGAGCGATGCTTCTATTCGGAGATGGTCCGCATTTGATTAGCCATTCGGCGTTTAGTCTAAGCAAAAGTGTCTCACTTACTTAAAACTTTAATCCTACCAGCTGGTGATTCGCACCTTTGCCGCTAATCCCCTTTCATAGGATCAGAGAGGTTCGGGTTCACCCTTAAGTAGCAAACTTAATTTAGGTCAATTAGTTTTACCTGTATTTTCTGCGCCTCTAAAGCTACCGTTCATTCCGCCCATCCCTGGAACTAGAAACTAATAACTTACTCCCGGTTAAGCGTTATTATCAGGAATGACGATTTTGGATTTTTTGCAACGAGCTCTTGTTACTTTCGGCCTGTAACTTGCCTAAAACTTGCTTTAAAAAAATTTCTCTCATTCCTCGGCTGTCTCTTGCGACTTTTTATTAGCACGAAAGATCACTAACACGTTTCCGAATTCTTGCTGTCTGTACTAACAATGACTAATGAGACGCAATGACGTTGACTCGAGCAGTCGACAGGGCAAGGGCATCCTTCCGAGCCGGACTCTCAAGGACTGGTGTCGTAGGACCTTCAAGAGTCAGAAATCGACCAAGGACGTCTGCGACCTTGCCTCATCGACTTCCTGACGGGACCATCCTCGACGAGGAAGCCTCCGAAAATTGGTAAGTCAATTTTTTTCTTTACTCCAGCGATCAATGTAGTTATTAAAATCATCGGTGTGGCATATTTATACTGAACGCTTGGAAACGAACTTCTTCCCAGATACGGATGTACCTTTTTAATTAATACGCGTAGATACGTCCAATAATTCGTCTCGGTTTGGTGACCACTCACCCACACCCATATGCCACACCTTATCCAAAATTTCAATCGATTCTGATTTTCGGGAACAGTTCTGGAATAAAACTGCCAAAACACCTTTTCATCGGTCAAGATCATCACTACTCAACCTCCGACAAAAAACCTCTCGAAAAAGATCGTGAAATTTGTTCACACACCTATACAGAGAGAATTACGTATATTTTTGTTGGTGATTTCATGTTTCTCGTTTAATCTTAGTCTCTGTCGGACTCGACATCATTCCTGCCGATGTACGCCTAGTTTATGGGAAACGTTGTAAGAGTCGCCGCCTAGCGGACGCCTGGAGTACTACGCGCGGATCGAGAGTCGGAATCGTAGAGTACGAGACAAATAGTTACATGTAACCTATTATTTCCCAAGAAACAGCGATGCCGAGTAATAACGTTCCGTAAAGCGACGGTGAATTTAATCCTCCCGATACACGCGTGCAAATTACTCATATTTTTCACTGTTAAAAGGAAACTTATATAATCGAAACCGCGAGTGGGTGCCGTCTCCGCGGACGCGCGTCCTATATATCGGCCATGTTGTCACGTAATGGGAGATAAGTTGTCCCGCGCAATAAGAAGAAGCAACGTCAAGTTTATTATTGGAAAAGTAACGTATAGCAACGCATCGGGTATTTGATGTTACCGGTGCCGCAAACCGGCAGCTGTTGAGGCTGAAGTTAGAGTTCTCCCTCTGACCCAGTAAGAAGAATAAACAAATGCAAACGCATCGTGGACGGCCATGTACTTACTCGGGAAGATCGTGTACCGAGGGGCAATAACACCAGCAGATTGCTCGAAATATTCGTCCCAACGTACCGCGTCGTTTTGGGAAACTTTCGGTGCCATCTGCAGACCTGACCGTCACAATCAGACTGGTTAACAAAGGGAAATCGCTTTTCGATATTCGCGACCCTCGACTGATAAACGGATTGCGGAATGTCCTCCCTCTGTTCGAGGATCGATCGTCGCGTCTCCTGACCGCCAGCTGAAATCGATCCTCGATGAGAGTGCAGAAACTCCTGGCCGATGCGTCGGAACGAGTCCGGCCTTCGCGTCGATTTGGAATATCGACTTTTACCCTTTGGTGCCAATCGAAGGCGGCTCGCAGGAGGCGTGTCGAGGTGGCTGACAAGTCGATTTAGAGACCTGTCAGCCTGTCATCAATGGGGAGCTTCTTCGCCCTTTCCGGGCCCCCTCTTTGCCGACGATTGGTACCGCCGTCGGAGAGTCCTTGTAGGGACCTAACGATGGGCGCGTCGGTTATAGATGTGCTTCCCCAAGGAGAACTGCCGATAAGAATTTCCGTCAAGAGTCGGATCCCTCTTCTATACGATCTGGAATCACATAGGAAATCCTTGAAAGCATGAATTGGTCCCGACAACGAATGGGCGGCTGAAATTGTGTCGCGACTTCGGGGGTCCATTCATAATCAGGGTTGCCATCGACAGCTCGGATCGGTCATTACATTAAATTGGATGTATTTCAAGGCGAGGGGGTGTATATTTCAGGGTAGTCCGGGGTTGCACGCAACGCTCTGCTCGTCGTTGTTACGAATAAGAACTGCTGATAACAATTTCCGTCAAGAGTCGGATCCCTCCTCTGTACGATGTGGAATCACATAGGAAATCCTCGAAAGCATGAATTGGTCCCGACAACGAATGGACGGCTGAAATTGTGTCGCGACTTCGGGGGTCCATTCATAATCGGGGTTGCCATCGGCAGCTCGGATCTGGTGAAAGCATTAATCCGAAGGCTTGCACGGGGGACGGCATAAATTGGATGTGTTTCAAGGCGAGGGGGTGTATATTTCAGGGTAGTCCGGGGTTGCACGCAACGCTCGGCTCGTCGTTGTTAACGACGCGAAGCTCGAGCCTCAAGCTCGCCAATGCTCCGCGAGCATGACAGAGAGGAATGCTAGGGACATTTTGACCCTGAGGGATTGCGTTGCTCCTTGCGACGCGAGCCCTGCCCCGCTACCAGGTGTGTACCACCCTCGTAAATAGACCGAAAGTCCCTAGCCAAGTCGCCGGCCCCTAACCTAATCCGCATAATTAATCAACCCTTTGGGCTACGCGTGGATGCGCCATTCCTGCGCGGTCGATCGATTGGCAGCACCGCGTGCATTTGTCCCTAGATGGCGAAATGATCGGCTCGCTTATCGGCTTAACTGCAGACCGCGCCAAGATGTCCCTGAGATATAGGGAAAACGACGCTCGTTTTTGCCGGGAAAAGTTCCCGGCTCGCTCGGCTTGACGATTTTCCCGGAAAAGAAATCGTTACAAAAAGGATCTTAAAGGTCTGGCAGCTATCAGAGGCTGTGGTATCGCTTAACGATTACGGTGATATCAAAGTGCCGTCGAAGTGGTCCAGTTTGTGAAACTTTCCTTCAAACTGGGTGCGCCGAATTGTTTCAAACTTCACAATGGAAATATGGAGGCTGGAAGGAAGGTCTCCTGACACTCCTGAAATTTCAATTTTTTTTTTACAGACACTTAAAAAATTATTATAGAATATGAAAATTCACGAGTGTTAAGACTTTCCTTGTAGCTTTCATATTTACATTCTAATGTTTAAAACGATTCGATACACCCAGTTCGGGGAAACGTCGTTAAAACGTCATTACGAACGTACTCGTCGAACTATGCACTTTTAATTGTCGGGAGTGCGTTGCGTTTTGTAAACGTTACGTTTTTTTTTTTACGACCGGTCAACTTATGTAAACGAAAGGGTTACTCCAAGGCGGGGTTAAACGTAACTTCGTTTTACGGAATTGAGTTGCCCGGTTAGACGTGTAATTTCGTAACTTTATCAGAATACCCACCTCGGAGGACATGGGCGACCTCGATTTTCGTTCCGCGGTAACCAGTGCAATTTTTCCGCAACTAATTTCGCGGGGGGTAGAATTATCCTCAAGGATGTGTATTACTCATTATTATTGTGCAGCATGAACTAGTTTCGCGGAAAATGTTAAGATACGGTTTACGTTTCAGGGCAGTCGTTTACAGCGCGACCTCGATTTTAACATCACCCTAAGTGGCTGGTTTCTCTTTATTTAGCTACCCTTTGAGGGGAAAATCATTTCCGAAGAGGTTCGAGGTTTTTCTCGTTCTTCAGGGAACTGATTTTCCTGACTTCTCGCACAAGCCGCTAGCT
Source organism: Orussus abietinus (assembly GCF_000612105.2). Taxonomy (NCBI): domain Eukaryota; kingdom Metazoa; phylum Arthropoda; class Insecta; order Hymenoptera; family Orussidae; genus Orussus; species Orussus abietinus. The sequence continues at coordinate 1,470,779 of NW_019396002.1, forward strand.
GGGATTAATTTCGTCGCGATCGAGAAAGAGAATTCTCGCTTACGGGGGTATTATCGTCTGGAAACTTGAAAAATTCGATTTTTCTTTTTTGGCATTTTCTTATATTGTCATTTTTCTCAGGCATCGATCAGGCTCCTTACGTGTCGGGTAGAATTGTCAGGCGAAGCCGGAGGCACGGATAAATACTCGAAATAGTGGCCGATATGGATCGGAGGCCGCGGTAATGGCGGCGATTTCAGAGCCATTTCACTCATACATTTCTCTCGCCCCCTCCTGGAAGTACGATTTTCATCTCGTGACCGCGGCTCGTTTCCGATTCCTCGGAGGCGATCAAATTGAAAGGTCGATGTCAGGGCCGTATACCTCCGATAAACATCGACGATACAATTGAATGAAGCGAATGTTTAATTGGAACCGATCTCGCGTGACGGAGGCCCGTTACTTCAAGCCGGAGGAAATTCTCCTCGTTTCCTCGAAGAATGTCTTCGGGCTTGTCCCGGGATCGGAGATTGATATTTTTGCGTTAGCTCGGGACATTTATCGCCCCGAGGGCCCGTGTAAAGTGAATTATCGGGTAATCGTATCGGAAAGATGGCGCGTCTTCCGTCTCCGATTGGACTTTTGTTCTACTTCAAAATGGCGGGCGCATTGTTCCTTTCCTTATTTCAGGGAAGAATGAGGGGTTCAGCCTTTGATTGCGTCACGGATATACCTTGGGGTCCTCGGTTTACGTGATTTCGTGGAATCGATACGCGAGAACAATGGCCGTCTGGTCGGTAAAAAGGGACCCATCAAGACGACACCGAGACCCAGAAGGATGGGCGGGGACTCGGTGCCTCGCAATCAGTAGATTTCGAGTCGCGTCAGCGGGTTTCGCGAACGGGTGATAACGTTGGAAGGGTTCCAAGCGAGGCCCGGCTGAAAACTCTTCTGCCGTAATCCGAGTGGACGGTCTGGCCGTTCCCATGATTAGTGGACGAGGACCCTCGAGCCTCTCGACGACGTAAACGGTGTCGGGGGCGCAAAGGTGGGGGCGGGAATCCGCCGTTATGAAATTTTTCCGCGTCCCTCCTCTCGATGACCCTTTCGGTCCTCCTGCTTCGAGCTTTATGTCGCTAACAAGGAAGGTATCTCAGGTCGATCTCTCCGATTTCATTTCTTTTATAATATGTTATAGTAGAGTAAAAACTAAGCGACACGTATTTTTTTTTATCTACCATTAAACACTTTAAAGGGGTGAAACCACCATCCAAAGTAAGGCATGTCAAGGGGCGATTTGGAAGTTTCACCCACAAGAACATAATATTTTTTAACCAATCCACCTGGAGAAGCTTTCTCATAACGAGAAATGAAAAATATAATTTTCTCAATTAAGAAAAAAAAATTAAGGGGTGAGCCACTCTTCACAGGCCTCACTTTGGATGGTGGTTTCACCCCCTTAATGTGTTTAATGACAGATAAAAAAAATACGTGTCGCTTAGGTTTTAGTCTACTATAACATATTATAAAAGAAATGAAATTGGAGAGATCGACCTGGGATACCTTCCTTGTAAATGGTAGTCCGATGCTTCTCAAGAAAGGCGAACCATGGTCAAGCGAGGGCGACGTAATCGCCCGGTAAATTGCGGCCCGAAGGATAAACCCTCGTGCATAACCGCCCCAACTGTGTGACAGGTGCAACAGTTTATCGCAAATAAGGGAAAGGGCTTGGCTTTCATCGTTTCATGAGTCACGATGGCGGCCAATTATGCCTGTGGTTAACAAAACAAAGTCGGCGCGTTTACGTGCATACCCGCGCACGCCGCTGCTGGGCGGGTTGAGGTTATGTATCGATTGCCGGGACTGACCTAACACTGACACACTCCACTTGCCGGGTCTGACCTCTGTCGCGATCTGCATCGATCATTTCCTGACCTCAAGTGTAATTCCCGACTTACGCACGTATCGAGAAAAGGGGCCACCGTGTTACACCCTGCTATTAATTAGTTTCCTCGTACGATACGATATTCATCACCTAACCTCAAAACTCGAATTGAAGCGTAGCTTGAAACCCAGCTGCGGCTGTACCTGGAAGCCGAGACAAGTTGCGTAATGAAAATCAACGTTTTATGTCCCTTGGCCTAACACTGACAGTGGGACGTAGCCTAACAAGGTTTACAATTCAAATGGGATATTAATCGTGTATGAGAATTTGATTACCATTAGTGATCCAGTTTACATGAACATGCGTAAGCGGTGCTGCAATCTGGAAATGCAAATGAAAGATTTTAGAGAGAAGGGAATCTTTTTTAAAGAGTTACGTGACGAGTCGGGGAGTCGTTACGAGGTTTTAAAAAGCGAAGGTGAAAAGGACTCATCGTACCTTAATTCAGTTTATGAATCGGTATAAGTTAGTTTAGAACACGGGGTAAATATGGCGCTAATTGTCTGCGAGGTGGCCATTAAAATTTCCTCCATGGTTTGGAAATTTAATGAAACCCGCGACCCTTGTCGCACAGTTAATTACTCTGGCGACGCTTAAACGGAGTTGACCCTGGATATAGTGCAGTTTGCCACCATGACCTCTATCGCAATCCGCATCGATCATATCCTAACCTCACATGTAAATCGCAATATACGCGCATCTCGGGAAAAAGGACGGCATTATAAGCTGCCATTAATTAACGTCACCCGGCGAGGTCCATAATTTAGCCGGGAACGTCTGGAACATTTGTGAACTTTCGGAATGTACAGGAATTCGCAATTCCGGAAAATTAGCAAGCCGTTCAAAGACGCGACCGCGAGTATTCTCGCGATCCAGATTCGCTCGTCTTGCAGGATGGATAGCGATTAACAATGTTATGAAATAATCTAAACTATCGTAAATCAAAGCCCTCCACTTGCTGGATAATTATCGACTCCCCCAAGTTGTTCACATTTTATATATCAGGGGATTTTTTAAACCAACCGGAACTCGGTTCACCCCAAGCTTCGGCATTTCGAGCTTATCGATAACTCGTACGACCCTATTATCTGCGGATAAAGCTCGAACGACGGGTCGAAAATTCAATAAAATTTGACCGATCCTTACTTCGAGGTTAATTACTCGGGGCCGATTAGATGGAGTTGACCTCAGTCGTCGTTTGGCCCGCTGCCGTCGGATGGCGCTGACTCGCGGTGGTATGCTTCTACAGATATGGATAGATTGTGATTTCGGTGGAGCCGAGAAACTTTTACAGTATTTTTCCGCACGAAGTGGAAATTATATCTGTTGCTTGTTGCCATTTTTCCATTATATGCTTATTCTTCTTTCGTTTAATCGAGACTCCGATTGTTTCTTCTATTTTTAGCCCTTTAACATGCGGTTCGCCCACCATGATGGAGTCTTGGGGTCCCGGAAGCGCGGGGGCGCCACCGGTGCCGCATCCGGTACCGGCGGGAGCCAATGGCGGCGCAACGGCCGGCGCCGGCGTCGTTCAACCGGGTACCACGGCGCCAATCGCGAGCCCCGAGGGTGTCAGCGACGTAAGTGCCATTTTTAAATGGGATATAATCCGCAATCGTATACGGCTCGATAAGTCCGACATTGCATAAAGGAGAATCCAAGTGACGGTCGACAGAGGCGAGAGAAATAGGCAACGTATGACTATGAAGTAGTATAAGAAGGCATAACGCTAATGGCCGGTTCCACAGGAAGTGGCCCCAAAATCGGGACCCAGGATCTCAGACTTTCGCCGATCTAACGACGCGAGCGCCGCTTGCGGAAAATGAGGAAACTTCAATCCTACGTGACCAAAACATTTCCTATGGATGTAAATAGCCTGATATGCTTTTAATTTTTCAATTAAGGTACGCAAAGCGAAACGACAATCCGCGTATGATGTACAGAATGTGATGTTTTTAACGCGATAAAGACGAACGGACGATAATTTTTAATTGTAAAATTTCATCGAGGCGCTCTCGGCCCTAGATCAGAGAAAATCCTGAAGATCTTGGATCCCTAAAGAGGGGACGGTTTCAATACATGCCGTTGGATCTCCTTATACTACTTCGTGCGTATGACTACCTTCGTCTTGAAAGGGAACTTCTTTAGAAGCGTGTTCCAACATGGCGGGTTTTTTCATCGATTCGATACATTGAAAATGCCAGACGTAGACGGTTGCTCGCTGCCGATAAAATAATCAACGGCGTCACGCTATTGATTCCTTTCGCCATTTTGAAAGGTGAATTTTTCTAGAGCTATAACTGTACCGCGGCTCCGACGTCGGTTAGAGTTGCTTTATTGGACCCGGGAGATCCGGGGCGACAGGAATTGATACAATGACCGCCATCTTAAAACATGAGACCTTTTTTTTTAGCAAGGAGTTATTTAACTATCCGGGAGCCTCGTAACTGCCTGCGACAACGGGGCGCATTATCGAGGTCAACGAGAGACAGTTCATTTGGCGTGTTCTATCGGAGGATTGATTTGCAGTTATCGGCGGTTTTCATGACACCAGCTGTTCGTGATCTTTGGCAATGATCCGGGATTTATTGAAAACGACGCCTTCCACGCGACTATTTCGGCATTGCACGTAATGCACTTTTTTCGTGCCGAGGGGGAATAAACGGAATCCGGTACATGTTTATTCCGAAGTGACGTAACCGCTCGGAGATATTTCATGTCACATTATCGCGGCAATATAATATCGAACGGTGTTACCGCGTAACTGTGTCAGGTCGGGTGAAAACGTATTTAGTAGGCTTTATTTTCATGCGACCGTCAGGGATTCCCCCACATTCGTCCTCGGGAATTGGGCTAAAGGTCTCGAACACCTCGCCCAGAGCAACCATCCCCGTAAATCGCGTGTCTGATGGAATAAGGGAGAAACCATCGCGCTTTGTGCAGGTGTCGCAAAAATCGGGAATCTGGGAAGGCCCCATGAACTCGTCGTCGAATGGCGCAGCGGAGGGTCCCTCGAGGAGCGTGTCGCACGCGGCGAGTTTGGACGCCATCTCGCGGCGGGCGGTGAAACCGGAGATGGCGCGGGCGCCATGTCGCAGCCTGACCTGCAGCGTCTGTAAGCATGCCCTTTATCCGAGGCCGGACATCGTAGTTTAAGCCGGATTTAAGCAATGGCCGAGGCCGCGGCCCGCTCGACGGAGCGGAGGAAACCAGCGGCAGCGGATCGTACAGAGACCCCTATTACCGACCCTGCCGAAAGAGGCGTCGAGAATCAAATTTCCCGCCCGAAGTAGTCGTGCCTCTCCCGAAGGGCGGCGCTGCGATTGGGCCAATCGGCACTCGCCGTCGCCCCCACCCCACCCCCCCCTTCACGTTTGACAAATTGGAGTTCAATTGGAATCCGGAATGATAGCGTCTTTCTTTCTCTCTTTTTCTATCTCCTTCTCTATTTCTCTTCCCGCTTAAGTGGTATGTCTAAAATTGAATCCGAAAAAAACCATTCTAGTAGCCGGTCGGGAGAGCGAACACGTCACCCTCGAGCGATGGCCAGCGACTGTCGATAACCTCCTCGAAGGTAAAACAGGACGAGAGCGGACGCCCGCCATTACTGGTCGAGCGCCGGCAAAATTGCACCCCTAACTTACCAACCGCTTACAGCTTCCCGTAAAGCTTACCCGATACATGATATATGTCCGTATACATATAACGTGTTTCTGATAAGTTTTCGTTTTTCTAATATTGAGCTTGCATTTAGGCCTGTTTATTACTTAACAATCTCTATCCCCGGTCGACTCGAACTCGAGCCATTCTCTACTCTGTACATATATGGCCGCTAACTGGAACGTTCGCCGATAATAATGCACGTTTCCGAGTTCCGTTTCTCCTTCGCTCCCAGTTTTGAACATATTTAACGCGTTACGCTCGTACGTGCAATATTCCCGGCGAATTGTCGCTCCTGATATTCTCTTGTCGTTGCACTGTTGCGGTATCGAGTCGCATCCTCTGCGCAAGATACTTCCATGGTTTATATATAATGGTAAATAATAATGGTTTATTTTAATATAGATATGATACATAATTTATTTTATATCTTTAGAGTACATATTTTAGGGAGTCGTGAAAACTTGATACGTGAAATGTTGCAACGATAAAAGAATTCTCTAAATATGTATATTCCTGATATAACAACATAATGAGCACTGTAGTCTGCTCGGCCTGCTATGATGCGCTCGTAGCATATCATTTTTTCACATAGTTTCAACAGGAGTTCTGTAATATGTTTAAATCTACTCCGGATTCGTGGAAGTACCTTTCAATGGAGGCACTCCAGTTCCTACGTTTTGGGTCAGGGGTCAACTTTGCTCGACCGTGACTTGGCATGGACCTGGAAGTTCGTCGAATATTCTGAAATTTTAATCGTAGAGACCCTCGAAAATCTCCTCACCAATCTCGCCGAATTTTTGAGATTGTTAATACTTTTCTTACGGGATCTGGGACAGTTCTCCAAGACGCTCACCCTCCCTGCTCTCCGAAGTTTGGAAAAATCTGTAGCCGCATCGATTCTTAGAACCTTATCAACTTTCGTATCATGGACGTAGGATATATGAACTCTGCACATTGATCTGAGTATGAAGATAGGATTGAAATAAGAGAGAAAATAAAGAGGCTGTTTTCTCGTTTTTTCTCTCCCTTTTCATATGAAATATCTGCGCAGCGTAGTACGGTAACAGCTTGTCCAATATCATGAGAGGGTGAGAGAGGGAGAGAGAAAGGATAACTCCCCTCTTCGCTTTCTTTTTCTTTTTCCTCCCTTCATAAGGTCAATGAAAGGGTTTATCTATGTATCCTATGTTCATGGGTAATGTGTATTAGTCGGTGGTACGTTTCCTTGTCGACCCATGAGTGCAACTAGCAAGGTTGAGTATTAGGTAAAAAGTTCATAGCTACGCTTTTGTCACAATGGAGCGCAATGGCTGAACTCACGGCTTGTCTTACGACACTGAGAAAAACTTTCAATTTGAATATCCCGACGGCCGACATTCCGGAAACGACCCTCGGTGCGCCATCACACTCTCATTGTACAAACCATTATTAATGCTCGTCGAGTTTTCACCCTCGATGAAGTGTTCCCTCTAACACCAGTTTCGAGAACATGAAAACGAAAATGAACCGAAATTGCGAGATAAGGAAGGATATCGTAATCGTTTTCTTTCACAGGTATGAAGCTTCTAGTGCGGATTGACGAACTCGTTAATGACTCACTTCTAATGCTTCTAGATCGAAATTCAGCCTTGAAATTTCGCGGAAGGTCGAGCCGAAGCTTCACTTAATATGTCCGCGTAATGGCGCGAAAAAGATGGAGATTTTGTGAAAAATGTAGAGGTCCGTCAAGCCTGAATTTCTACAGAAATAGACATTTAGATCGACCTAAACTTTCCGGAATGAATGGAGAAGTTCTCCGGGTGATGCAGGGTATTTCAATTTCGTTTTAGCGGCGAAGCACTCGAAAATCTTTCCGGGCGTCGCTTCGGAAAGCGACTTGCAAAGATGGCGGGCCTCGAAAGACCGGAAGTCGCCGTCGCTCAGTCAAATGGGACAAGATTCCCTCAAACACAAGGTGAGTCGATGATCCATTGTCGCAAAAATATGCAATTCTACGAATTCCGAAGGATTTTCACATGATCAACCCTCGATGGGACTTTTTCCTTATAAATCTGTTAATCTCTGTTTCAGTTCTCGCTGCAGGACAATGGATCCGCAAAGTATTTCCAAGGCGCCATGCATACGCCGAACATGGGGGAAAAAGTCGCCCAGGTGAGTCTTTTAATTAATTTCCATTCAACGAAAACGCAACAGCAATATCTTACTCTAATATTTCTGTCGCCGAATACCTGCAAATGCTGTAGGACTTTTTTTTCTTATTACACCTATATCGGATGAGATATTTTTCTGAAGGGCGATTTTGACGAGGGGTCAAGATATGACGCTCTTAGACCACACTGACAACTGTCATTCTGCCAGTTCAGGTAACTCGTCCTGTCAATCCTCCGCGAGATGATGCTAATCAGATAGAATCATTTTATAAGGTTTCGAGAATGCAGATTAGCTTGAGCATGGTGGCATGAAAAATGACGTTCCAAGGACTCGAAAGCTCCTTAAGAAAATGCTCATTTCGCCATCAATTACTGACAATCACGTTCTTACGAAGCCGTCTCTACAGAAGTAGACGGACAAGTAAGGAGAACGATCGCTGTTCAAAGGAAATATTGAGGAATTTATATAGAATGTAGAATTACCAGAATCGCCGGGTCATGAATCCGCCGCCATCTTGAACGAGCTGCGTGATGCTTTCTTTGGATGCACAGGAGGTTCATCGGTAAAATTGTCGATCGCAAAGCCCTCTATAAGGTCAGATAATATTTTCCTTCGTAAGAGTAGAGAGGCTACGAGAGTTTTCCACCCCTGGGGCCCTTTTTGGGGGGTGTGGGGTTGCAGTTCGCAAGATTGCAAAAGAGGCATGGTTTGCAGCGACGCCCTCGGCGGAGCTTTGCAGCGTCTCGTCAAGGTTCAAGAGCGTATCGACCTCTACTTTGCCCTCTTACTTTATCTCGAGTGGTACTCGATGATAACCACCCTAGGCCGGGGCTTTTAAACAATTGTCGAGCCCCTTTGGGGATTTTTAAACATTTCCCTTCCTCCCCGCTTTGCCTGCTAATTACGTCTAATTAAATCGGGATTCTCGTTTGCCTCCTCGGCGGAGATTTGACCTTGGACCTTTACGTTTATAGTAGCGTGTTGTCTTCCGAAAATTGCGGAAATATTTATCCGAAAATTGGGGAAATAAATATTCCGGGAAAATGGTCGCCATTTTATGGATTTCGCGTATCGAGATGGGGGAGGGACATTCGAGGATCCCTGAGGACCCTCGACCGTATCTTTTAGGCTCGATTATCGGAAAGTGGGTTCACTGCCACTTTTCTTTCCAATGGTTAGTTACGTTTCGTGCCAGTGGCTAGTTAATGGTACTTTCCGAGCGGTAATCGATGGAAACCTTCGCGAAGGAGGTCTTATTAGGCCTTTATGCATCATCTTTTACGTCTCATGACAGCAAACACTTGTAAGGGTTCGGCCTCATTAACCCTTTCAACTATTTTACATAAACGCTTTAGTTATTCATTGCGGGACGCGGTATTAACTACATTCTTCTGTGATAGAATAATTTATAACGTGCATTTATAACAATTGAATGGAGCGTTTTATTGGATCGTTCCAAAAGTTCTGTCGTTTTGTACTCTATCCTTTTTCTCATTTTTTTCCCTCTTTTCTTTTCTTATTCTCTTCTTCGAACTTTCGGTACCCCGTTTATGATATTACTTTGAAACTCATCTAAAAGAGAACGACGAAACTTTTGAAATTTGATAATAGAAAGATTTTCTAATTTTGAGGTACAGAAGGAAAGTATCGTTTTTAGGATCGAAGAATGTTTATTGAAAGGATACATCGACAAATACAGGTAGAAGTAACACAATTAGTAGACGTCGATATATATTGTGGGATATGAAGTGGGAGAGTATAAAACTGAACAATGCATGCTGAAACGCGTATAAATACAGGAACACGACTGTCAATCGACTGATTGTTACCGGAAGCCTTTTGAAGGTAGCCAGGAAACAAATAAACCACTTTAAAGGAGAAAATCAGTGAAGAAAAATTGTCGTCGATTTAAACTAATCGTTAATTTAAAATAATTTCGTTTATTCAACCTGACATTTCTTTCTACCTATTTGATCGCAGGATTTTGCCGCCGCGATGCATATTTGTTTAAGTCGACCGACTTCTTTTTCTTAGTGCACGGGAAACATGCGAGTAGTTTAACCCATTAATTACGAAACGCCACTATAGTGGCTTCCGCATAACGGACGTTTTTTAACGAAGCGCCTCTATAGCGTCTCCCTTCATTCCCAGGTATTCAAAGCGAAGCGAATATCGTATTCATATGAAATATTAACACTCCTTGGTGTAGCTATCCCAGATGGTTCTTCTTCACGTCCGTCTCCGCCGTAGTTAGCACCAGAACTACCGGCGGATTTTTCTTTTTTTCATTTTTTTTTCGCATAAAATGGGCCATCTGAAAGCAGTCATTTTGACTTGTCTTCGTAGTTCTAGGGTTAAATGGTTAAAGTCTTACGGGAAAGGAGAAAAGATGGGCCGACGGGCGACCTGGCGAGCGGCGAGGGCTCGATCGGCGCCGAGGTTAATCCGCGGTCTCGGAGGCGTCGATCGCCGCGGTCCCGCGGCGCAAAGGAGCTTCCCGGCTTTCCTCCCCGCGGCGCACCGCCTAGTTACGGGAAGCCGCCGCGCGGCGGCGCCCTCGTCAGTGTCGCAGTGTGTTCCCGTCCTGCCAGCCAGTCTACACCGTAGCCATTCCGTCCATGTCTCGGCCGCTCCCGCGGAGCGCCGCAAGTGTAAACCGGCCGGAATCGCCGATCGGACTCGCGAGGTGCTCGATCGCGTCACGTAAGCCGCCATCTTTCCGCCGGTGCCAGCAATTAGAGTATCCGGGCCTGTGATTGGCCCGGCGGGCTCGGGCCGAGCGGGCCAGCCAATCGGCTGACGCGCCGCGAGTGTGGACCGATCGAATCACCGTAGGCGATTTTGGCGAACGAGTTGATACCCGGAAACGCGTATAGATAGATTCCGTTCCGCCGATCGATCCGTCGCCAACCCAATCTACAATCTTATCGGGAGGTTGACGGCTCGCCGTTATATTTGCGCGTCTATCGACTAGACTCGTCGCGTACGCGATGTGCGGGGCCCCTTGTTTTCTTTTATTTCCGTTGGCGCGGCCGCGGATCCAGGGGAAACGTCCAATCGGGCCGCCGACTGCCGGTCCCGAATTGCCGATCGGCCGCGTGTGGGTTCTTTTTCGCTCTCGTCACGGTACGCGCGTCCAATCTGTCGTCAATGAGAATTGGATAGGTGGAGTTTGCGAGATCCTTTTTTTTCTTCTTTTTTTTTTCTCTTTAAAGCGATCTATGTTCGCGCTTATCCGATTGGTTCGCTAGTCGCGGACGGAAATGAATCGACCAATCGGAACGCCCGACACTCGTGGCTAGACTGACAAGCGAAGGATCTGACGTCAGTTCCTCGATAATGTAAAATTCTCCGCGTTCGTAACGTCGATTGGAATTCATGAAATTCCACCCAATGAATCGAATTAACGCATCGGAAATACGTGAGAAATGTTAACGGAGGGAAATGGATGTACTTTGGGTTAGGTTGGAAGCTTGCCTTTCCGCAGGAAAAGTTTTCTGATGCAAAGCCAGATTTTCTTGCAGAATAATCTGGAGCCAAAAATGGGGGGGGGATACAGTTACCGAACTTTCTTAATAATTCACCTTGTCAAAGGGGAATGGATGCTTTTATACTCAATCTTATAGGCGAGAAATGGCGAAGTGTGGCTTCAAAAGTTTCCCGGAAACTTTGCCAGAGTTTGGGAGATCGGGAGTCCCAGATACAGAAGAATGGCCCCGAAATGTAGTTCGCAAAGATTCCCGGATTTTCTCGCAGCTTTCTAATTGCGCGTTAATAGATAATCGAAACGGCTCGAATACGAGCCGCCAAATTGTGACGGGCCGACCTCCAATTAAAGGCAACTTGAATATAATTTGCTTGCCATTAGGGAAAGCGGGAAACTGATTAATGCAAATTGAGATTCATTACCCTTAAGACGAGTTTCTGCAGGGTTGAAGAGCCATTATATAAACGCGTCGCTAGAGGGGAAAAAAATCAACCCTTGGGGGATTTACATTTTCCCCGCGACGCCACTCGACATAATTAACGGTGGAAAAAAAATCCAAATTAACTGGAAAAATTGTTTATCGCCTGAAATCGTTATTTCGAGGCCAGGGAATTTCCTCGGTTGAGAAGTCGAGAGAGGGATGCGAGTTCTTCCTTTTCGAAAATCGCACAGGATTTACATTTCCGTCGAAACGCCATTCAACATAATTAACGGTGAAAAAAAAATCCAAATTAAGTGGGAAAATTATTTATCGCCTGAAATCGTTATTTCGAGGTCAGGGAATTCCCTCGGTCGAGAAGTCGAGAGAGGGATGCGAGTTGTTCCTTTTCGAAAATTGGACGGGAAGCTTGCCAGAGGTCGAGAGAGGGTGGAGGGCGGTTGGGGATGGTCAGGGTAGCGTTTTACCGGGAAAAGCACCGCGTGCCAGATTATGTGCTCTGCCAACATGACGAAATCGATAATGCCCTCATAAAGTTGTCACCGATTCCTTTAACCCCTTTGAAACCCACATATGCAACGAAAGCCGATAAATACCCCCGCAAAGATTTCCCTAGGTTTACCCCGAATTACAAGTTGGAACTAATTTGCTCTTATGGCTGGTCCTACCAACCGTGATTAACGTGAAATTTCTTAACCCGATCAATAAATCTCGGATTAGTAAAACTCTCGTTGCGAAGGATTAGGTTAACCGAGTATCGGTTATTAGCTAGCCGTCAAAAATCGGGCGATTAACTGTAAACCCGCGTTAAATAATCCCTGATTAAGGATTTTAACTCGAATGTTGAGGCAACTGGCCCTTGAAATCCCTGCTCGAGACATTGAGAGGGTGCTTGAAGTCCCGAAAATAGGGACTCTTTATTTACGGGAAATTTTGGAGGATTCTCTAAAGGCGAGACGAGGACGAATCGAAAGTATGCCCCTCGCCATAGGGCAATTTCCGGGACATTCAGGCTGGACGATTCACGAAAGTGTCCCCGTCGCGCCAGAAAACAAGTCCTCAAGGCAACAATGGGGCAGGGAAAATATCCCAGGAGCTTTTCACCGGAGTTCCTTTCATCCGGGGTAAAAAATATCTAGAGCGCTCGACAAAGCCTCGTAAAACATTGCTCGGCTGCCCTCTTCGGGTTTGGATAAAAGTGCTAAGAAACCGAGCACATTATGTGCAATGCCTAATGTGCCCGAGTTAGGGTACATGCATACGACTGCAAGTGCACGTGCATGTGCCTCGGACATAATGCTTTAATGGGAGCCTAGAAACGTTTTTCCTGGAGTTCTTAACAACTTCGCCCCTACTGACTCGTTTTTCCCTAAGCTACTTTTACGCCTACCGACTGGTTTTCACAATTTTCCCTAAAAAAGGGAAAAACGGACATTGTGCACGTTTCACGAGTAAGAGGGCGCGTTAACCTCCCACGGCATGAAATTCGGTAAGCAATTTATATCGTTTACAGGGACTTTGCTCCCGGGGGCTTTCTCCCTTGTTTAAACGTGCTCCCTTTTTTAGAGCTCACGTCTAGGGTGCCGCGAGGGTAAAGAGAAGGAGAACCATTGAGTGATAAAATATTCATCACACGTGGACCCTAGGGGCAGGACCTGACCTCTGGCATGAAATCCCCGTAACTGCGCATCGTTTTGCATTAGACACCGCTAATCCGAGGAAGGGAAACAAAACGATGATGACCCGTATTCGAAACGACTTTACGTGTCCACTTTTGTAGCGCAATGTCTGTAGTGCAACCACTCATGCAACATGCACCGGTCAGCGGGTGTACTCGCACCTTTACCCTCGCCACTGGGAATACCCTTGCACCGCGTCCTCGAGGACATATATCGGTACATACACCGTACATACGAGGTATATACCGCGATATGTGCCTCTACGTGGCACATATCTCATTGGCACGTATTCGTCTCTGTATGGACCGCGTGCCAAGTGTAACCGAAGAAGCTTTCCTCTCCTCGGTCGAGAAATCAATGTCCACCTATATTCCAGCAATGGCGGGCCGACAGCCAAAAATCCCCTTTACATGTCGGGGTATGTATGCTCGTTCGGTACATAATGTACGGGAATTCCGGCGCCGAGGTGGCTGCCGATTGTATCGGTCGTCCGATTGGCGAGTTCGTCTCTCTTGATCTGCATCTTCCATTCTGCCTCTTTTTCTCATCCGCGGAACGGCGGAAGTAACCCTTTGCGAGCTTCTTCTATTCAGCCTCCCCGGGAATGCTCCTTTCGAGATGGTCTCTTCCGGCGCCTTGGATGAATCTGTTTGAAAGGTCGGTTTCGTTTTCCTAGTCTCTTCTGTGCCTCTTTCTCGGGGAAATCGATGTTCACCTATATTCCTGCATTGGCGGGTCGACGGACGAAAAATACCCTGTATGAATATGTAGGCATATGTACGCTGTACATCTATGTTAACCCTTTGACTGCGATAGGAGTATATATACACGCCCAACATTTCGTCCACTATTGCTTGCACGCGGTCACGAATTTCGCCCATATGTCGAATGGGCTTAGCAGTCAAAGGGTTAATTTACTACCTAATATGCGCAAACTGGCGAATTCACCGGGTTATTTTTATTCCAATCTTTCATTGTGTCTTTTCCTTTCCTCGAAACGGTAGGGGAGCCTTCTGCTTCTTCTATTCAGCATTTATCGGTAATGCTCGTTCCGATATTTTCTCTTTGACAACTCGGATGGATCTGCTTCGACGGTGGATTTCGTTTACATATCCATTTTCCACATTTTCTGTGTCTCTTTATCTATATTTTATAAGTGGAGAAATTAAAAAATCCCTTGTTTACTGGTGGACGCCTCTCCTGTGGTGAATGCCATTGTGGATATGCAACCGCCAATGTATATGTAAGCGTATGTACATCGGGTATCTACATTCGCTTTAGCGCACAATATGCGCAAATTCCGGTGCAGAGGTGAGTATCGATTGTATCGGCCATCCGATTGGCGAATTCGCCCCGTCTTCTTGATTCATATCATCCATTGTGCCTCTTTTTCCTTTCTACGTGACGGCAGAAGAATCCTTTGCAAGCTTCTCCTATTCAGCGACCTCCGGGATTGCTCCTTTCGAGGAATTCTCCTCCGACGCCTCGGATGAATCTGCTTCAAAGGTAGATTTCGTTTTTCTAGACTTCTGTGTAGCCTTTTCGTGAAAATCGATGTCCACCTAGATTCCTGGATTGGCAGGTCGGCAGCCGAAACATCCCTGGCCCATTTGTCGATCGCAGCGGACTTCCGGTTGGCGAATTTGTTGCATCCTTCCCATCTGTGTCGGCATTTTTTACCGTCGTTTCCGTTCTCCTTCGGTCGGAAGACTTTTAAAGATTCGTCCTATTGGCCGTTTCCGGAGGATTGATTTTCTTTCCCAGACCGAGACGCTCCTCGGCGAGGTTACGGAGAGTTCTTCGAGCCCGTTTTCAATATTCTACGAGCTCGTTCCAGCCCCTGCAAAATGGCCGCTCTCTTGTCCCACATGCGAGATAATAACTCCATTTCGAGTAACTTTGGCACGAGCTCTCTACCTCGTATGAATGTCGAGAGATTGCAAAAAAATTGAGGTCCCTCGTCCTCGCATTCATGTCTTCAATGGTGCCGCCGGATGCTTTTTCCGCGCGGAACATAACCTCACTCTTGCCGGGTACCTCGAGCCCTATCAAGGCCATGCCTTTGCGAAGTCGGGCGAAGGTCAGTTTTTCTTCCTTCTGATGAAATCCCCGGGAAAATCTCGGGAATTTAAATCCCCCTATTGAAATTATTTCAGTTACATTTTCGTAATTAAGAGTCGACTTCAATTAATTGCTATCCCTTGCACTCACCTTCTCGTCGCAAGGTGTTCTTGTCTTAAATTGACGAGAGTGCTTGCAAACATCGCGCCCTTCGTGTGCCGAGTAATATTTTCTCTGGAACATAACCTCACTTTCGTCGGATATCTCGCGCTTTATCAGCGCCGTACCTCCGCTGCGAAGTTCGAGGGTCGGTTTTTGCGTCCTTTGGTGAAATTCCTACGAAAACCTTTGTAATTTACGTTCTTTCCTCCAAGTTCTGTTAGTTAGATTTCTAATACTTAAATATAAATTAATTCCGCATCTTTCGCCATCTTGCAATGCGTTCTCGTCCTAAATGTACGAGAATATTCGCAATCATCGCGCTCAGCATACCGGGCAGGGTCTCCGTGGGAATCTAACCTCACTTTCCGCGGTATCTCGCGCGACATCGAGGTTAGGTTTGCAGATGCGAAGGCCGGTATTCGGTATATCCTTGTGCATTTTAATGCGGCACGCCATTTCGTCCCTTCGAACGTTTACAAATCCCCGGAAAGAGAAAAGAAATAATTGACTCCTGAGGCGTGTACCGGTGTCCGTGATAATAGAGGCTGCTTATCTTTTTCTTATCGTGGGGAGTCCCAGCTCTGTTCCTGCATAATGATGCATGCTATGGCGCGTCGAGGGCAGGGTGCACGGTGGATCGATTAGAATGCACTTGCACCACGTTCGCACGTCGATAAGCTGAAAAAAGGGAAGCAAAGGAGAGAGAAAACACATACGAAACGTGGTTATTAAACTCGCTATGCATCCTGGAAACTGGGACACGCGTGGCTGATATATCGCGGGGAAAAAAGGAAAACATTGCGAAATGGGTTGTTCCATTAAAACCTCCACGACTTGTTATCAGATCGAAATTACGCGTCTAACGATGCGGCGCTTTTTTTTCATTACTGAGAGAGGACAATTTTGGAAACGAGGAGGAGACCCATTTAAGGTGAAGTGAAACACGTCAAGGAACTTGGTCGACGGCGATAAAGAAGATTTTTCTAAATGCCTACGTGTTCCACTTCACCTTAAAAAACCTCGATACAAAATTCTGGAGCAAGGAAATCGTCGGCGGAGAACGTTGGAAAATAAACCGCTTCGAATACGCCGCAACGCGAAAAAAAAAAATTATAACTGCATATCTGACAACCACGTATATCGATTACCAATACGGAAAGAGATTATGGTCGGCGTCTGGGCAATTACAGATATTGTTAAATTAATATTGAATCACTGCCTCTTCATATTATCCTGAACGATGCATCTTCGATTTGTAGGATTTTTATTTTTAGGTATTGCAATTTCTTTTCTTTTTTTATACTTATCGGCTCCTCCTTTGTTTCCGTCCGTTAATCGCGGCTGAATGTGGGATTCTCCTTTGCATAGGAAATCGCGAAAAAGGGGGGCAGCCATTCTGTTCCTGGTATCGAGAAAAGAGGTGCCTCAAACAACGCCAAAGGTATACGTCTACTAGCATATCAGACCTGACAATAATAATTGGTAAACAAAGAGTGCCTGGAAGGTTCTTCGGCGACCGAGGACTGGAATGTTTTCACGATTTTACAGTTTGTCAAAGTATCGACGGACCTCGTTGCGGACATTGTGCCCCGTCGAGTGCTCAAATCAGTGAGTTAATTAACGTAATCGCGGAGAAATAACTCAAGAGTGCAATTCTTCCCCAGGGAGTCATTACACTTGGACCGCAACGTTAATTTATTTTTAACGTGCCGATGTTAATTATAAAACCGTTTTAAAACGAAGTAAGAGACCAATTATCGGGTGCTTTTAGAGTGAGACATAACGTAATTAAATAATTAAACCCAAAGGACTTTTAATCGTTTACTTAACAGCCGCTCGAAGATCGTCAGGAGGCAACAATTTTAATCTAGAAATTGAGCGGTGCAACGCTCATTGAAGTTGTAAAAAGTAACCGTGTTTTAAAGTTTTTAGCAATACGTATAAACCGCGCTTAAATAGAATCTGTGCTAATTGCGAGTAACCTTAGAAAATGGAATTGAACCGATAATTCTGCATCAGCTCGCACTCGAAGTGCAACGTCAATTGAGAAGAAGGGAGTAACTGGCAACAGACAGAGACCGACTAAACAAAAGTGCAAGGCATTAAGCCTGTCTGGTTGTGCAGCTGCAGGCCTCTCTTTACCCCAAGAAAGTTAATTAAATCTCGAGGAATAAATCGAAATATCCCAGAGCGATAGTTTCAGCGACTCGATTCCATCTAAAGGGAACGTTAGAGCTTCCCTGGAGCGCAGCTTCAAAGAGACCTCGCTCAAAGCCTTAGACTATTGAAAGACGGATCAAAAGTCCTAAGCCGATGAATAGCATCGACGAGAACCTAACGATAAGCATTTAAGCTAAATTAGGAGAAAGAAGCAAATCAAGCTGGACCAAGCCGCTTCTTAGAGTACCAGCGAGGAATTGAGTAGTATCTAGGGAAGTCGATTAGAAAGACGAAAAAAAAAGAAGTAGCAAAAAATTGCCGTCTGCAGCAGAGGGTACTTAATATATACGTATACATATATATTATTAGCAGCGTATGATGCAGCTTTTGGAGGGCCACATCCTCCGCTAGGGGCTGCACCTCTGGGGTGCAGTTTTGGGGGTTGCATCCGAGCGAATGCCCTAAATGAGCGATGCCGGCGAGTCGCGGGTGACCGGCGGCGATCGGGGGCGGTCGGGTAAAAATTGGTGGAAGCACGAAAGCTCGCGGGGGAGCGCCGACGGGGGGGAAACGTGTGAACTGGCGCCCCATAGTGCCATGAACGTGGGGGCTGGCGGGGTGGACTCCCCCAGCCCCCAGGACATCAGGCTCCTGCACGACCTCGTCGAGGACCTGACCAAGGAGCAGGAGCAGGAGAACCTGAAGCCCCGCTCCGAACAGGTGAGCCGTGCCAACGATTTCCGAAACGTAGAAGCTTCCTATCAGGATGGCTCCGGAAATACCCCAGAAAAAAAAAAGAAAAAAAAAGAGAAGAATTCATTGAACCAAAGAAATTGAATAGTACCGAAGAAATACTCTGTTAATCGAAAGGATAACTATTTTACTCAAATATAGTGAAACTGTCATAATTTCGATGAAATGCTGCGTTCAATTTATTCCACTTGATTTTCAGTGAAATATTTTCTCCGTGAATTAATGATTATCCTTCTAATTGATATAATATTTCCTTGGTTCAATGAACCTTTTTTCCCCTCAATGTACGTTTCGTCGTCAAGTATTTTACTAAGAGTTATTAATAGATTATAATTAGCCTGTAAGAAGTATCTCTCTTTACGGAAAGGAAACAAAATATGGAGTACTTTTCTGTTGTATGACAATGCGCCTGACCTTAACGCCCACACATAATTAACCTAACCTACCCCAATTACTGAACTGGGTGGATGTTTTGTCGTACAGGTGAATTGACGTCAGGTATTGTACTGGGAAAGGTTATGATGTGATGATAAATATTACTGTTAAATACTTGACGGTAAAACGTCTCGACAATGGAATCGACAGAAACGAAATGTCCTGCTTCGCGTCAGGGTGTACTTTGCATCTCCTCAGTTGCGAATCTTCCCCTGGGATTTATTTTAATCGTCCCAGTGACTCGCGGTAATTGTTGTCGAGCCTTACTACGAGGGCTCTCCTAGGCTTGCCGAGTCGTATTAACGCGTCTTTAACGTGCGTTAAACGCCCGTTTAACGCTCCCGTAAAAGCGTTAAATGTGCGCAATTACGAGCTCGTTAAACCTCCAGACTCCTCGTGGAAGTTAGACGGCCGAACTTCGACTCGTGACAGGTCGAATCCATGTAGGAGCTTCGTTTTATCGGCGAGCCCCTTGGAAGAAGCTCGTTGCCGCGCACCTTACCAGGGATACATTTGGGGTTAATAATTAACCAAGAGGCGAGTTGTCGCATGTCTTTATTTTAGAGGTGTGACACAGGCGTGGCTATAGGTGGCGGAAGGTAAACTCGATCTTGCAACCTAATCTCGATCATAGCCGCCTCGTTACCATGATAACATAAGTATCAGGCTCGTCATTAAACGAAGTACCAGCCGCCGCGTCCTCTAATCGGGAGCTCGTTAAAATCTTGGAAAGTCACGGTGTAAAACACCGGCTTCCGGTTCGCGCGTTAACGGGGACTATCAGATTGCCCGGCGGGTGACTTTACCTGAAATGAAAATCTCTGGGAGTTGTTTGGAACGCGTTTTAAAACTGGTCTCCGATGAGTGATAAGAACTGCTGGTATCTTTCGAAAGGTCTTGCTAGGATGGATTACCGCTGGTCGTGCCATTTCGAGCCCTAATTACTATTCCCCCAACGTCTCTTTATGACCGTGCCGACGCGACTCTTAAGGGGATGTGAAAGGCTGAGAAATTGAATCGACGTAGATAAATGAAAATTCATCTGTACCCTTTTTGGTGGTAGCCATTATGAGTACTCAAATGGTAACATAAGCTGACACGCCACGTTACCATCATTTGCATTTACGAATCATTTAAAACATTAACACTAGAACTCCCAAGACGAGTCAAAATGACCGGTTTAAAATGACTCATCCTATACAATAAAAAAATCTGCCCTTCGTTCTAGGAGGTTCTCGCGAAATTTCATCTTTCGAAAAAAAATGTATTCTTGTCCGGGATAAGTAGAACATTTTTTCGAAAAGTGAAATTTCGCGAGTTTCAAGACCTTCGTTAGGGCCTCCACGATCACGCATTAGAGTTTCAAATAATTCCGGTGTACCCAGTATGGAGATAACTCTTATCAATATTTTGACTGTTTGGTATAGATGTACGATACTTTCATACCATCTTAATTATCTGAGAATGCTTGAACGATCACCCTCGACGTCGCTGCCAAGAGCCACGTCCGCCCTCGTCGGTGGCGCCCGGCCGAGTGGCGTCCCGCCACCGAGGTCTCGGGTCTTGGCTCGCGCCTGCGCGCGGCGGGTCCCGCGCACGCGCGCGCCCTCGCGGGAGCGAATCAATAAGCGGGCACAGGTGGGTCGCGGCGTAGGCACGAGAGCTTGCGAGGCGCGCGACGCATCGCCTTGACGGAGCCAGCGCCGAGGCGCTTCTGGCCATCAGATCTGGTAAAATGTCGCCGGGAGTGACACAGGTCGCTCGTCTCGCTCGCCGCTCTCGAGTCTCGACGACCGTCCGCCCGCGGACGGGCTGCGCGAAGTGACCACCTCGGGGCGCGCGCATCCCGGTAGGGTGTCCTCGTCCGACCCGGAAGCCGAATCCGCTCCCTCCGGGAAGACTATCGCCGAGGCGGGCCGCAGGAGGGCGGGATCCTAACCTAGAAATGGCGAGCTGGCGTATCCGGGTCGCGGCCGTCTCGCTAGTAGTCGGCCGCCTCCTCTGAGTACCCGCCACGTCCTTCGTCCTCGACTCTTTCCGCATCTTCCTCCACTTTCCCAGCTCGACTCTAATCGGTCGATTGTCTCGATCCACCTCGTCTAGGGTCGACCCGAGACGAAAGGGGTCGATCGTTCGGATTTGCCGGACTCGTCCGAGCTAGTGCCGAGTGATCCCGTCAGTGCGTGTGCCTCTCCTCGTGAATGGACTCGCCGAGGCCGCTCGGAATGGACTCGGATGTTTCCGGGGAGTCCGAGACCGTCCGAGCCGGAAGCCCGACTGGCGCGGAACGCGGAAACGGAACGGGCGCCATTGCGACCAGGTTGGAGCAGTAGTCGCCCAGCCTCCCCGATTCTGCATCCGTGTTTACGTCGAGGGACGCTTCCCTTTGGCGAGCCTCCATCTTCGTACTTCCTGGAAGGAGCCAGACGCCTAGGGTCATGTAAACAAGAGAACTGATTCATCCACCCACGTTAGAAGATACGGCCAGAGGTCTCAGAAGAGACTGGGAGGTCTAGGGTGGATTTCGAGGACCCGAGGTGCTGGACTTCAGAATTCTCGACGGCGTATCCGGGGTAATCGGCCAAAATTGGGCTCAGGAAGCGGTTTTCACCGAAGGACGCGATCTCTGGACAGGGGCTGGTGCGTGGACCGGAAAAGGCTTCTTTTTAATCGTATCTAGTTCTTTGAGACAATGGAGGACGATGTAACGAGGAGACTGGATGCTCCGAAGACGTAGTCCCGGAAACCACTGGATTTCACGGAAAGGGGTGACGAAGGAACCACTGAAACAACGAATCCCAGTCATTTTCTGCGGATCCAGGAGTCTTCGGCTCTTAAAGGTGTTATATAAGTCGACGGGGGATTTTTTGCCTTCCTTGTTTACGTTACTGTCCAAATCCTCAGTTTTCTGAGTCCGGGTGAGACTTCTCGTGGAACTCGTAAACGGCGTCGCGGGAGAAGGGTGACCCGAGGAATCAAGTCGCACAAATTGAAAGCACAAAACGATAGTCCGTTATATGTAAACGGTGCAATCCGACAGAAAGACTGGAGGAGAGGAATCCTCGAAGATGAGGAGCGAGAAAGAATCGAGGGAATTTGTCGGAAGCGGAAGGCGGGATTTCGCCGAGTGTTCGCTAGTATTAATTCGTGCCAAAATATAAGCAAGCGAGAGCGGGAGGGTAATATAGAAAACGTTAACGAACGTTTTTGATCCCTTATCGAAGGGATGGCGGACCTTAGGTCCGTCTCGGATTAGGAATCCGAGGACTTCCAGTGCACGAACGACGTCCGCATTGGCACGGAGTCGCAACAGGGCCACGGGGTCTGATTCGCTGATAAGAGTGGTGATAGGTCGTGGGCAGAGCACGCCCCGTTTGGCGATTGGCCAATCGTTCATTGGCTTTTCAATTGTTGCTCTCGACCGCCGACTACCTAGGAAATTATTAAGGGAAAAGACGCACAAGAGTCGGGAACATCTCCTAGTCGCACAGCCCAGGGCGACGCAACCAACGCCTTGGACAACGGAGAAGGAATCCCCATTACGCGCGACGAGGAGGTGACCGAGACTGAAACCCGAAAGTTAAACCAATTTACAAGCCGACTGATACTGTCGCCGTGTTCCATCCATTACTTAATAATTATCGAATCCATAACAACGACCGGACGAAGGGCCGGTCGGTTAGGGAGAGGAGGTTAAGTTTAGCAGAGGGTCCTTTTACATTTTATACGGAGACTTTTTCCCAGCTCCACTTGGAGTTTATGCCGATCGTGGACGTGCGATCGCCTTCCCGTTTGTCTTTCAAGTTTGAGTCATGGGTGGTCTTTCGACCGAGCCCCGGTAGAGGGTGCGGTTCGTCCCGAGAGCGCCAGGAGTATCGGGGAACATGGCTTCGTCGACCGGGAGACGCCGAGAGAGGGGCACCTGATCCCCCACCACCGGCAAGATTCAGCTGTTCAAGGAAAAGCGGTCCAAGTCCCACTCAGCGGGCCCCTCGAAGGAGGAAATAGCCCTGCACCGGGTGCAGGGCCACCCTGAGGTGTATCCCCGGGGTCCTGGGGCCTGCCGCTTCCCGCCTCCCGTGGTGATCCGGCGCAAGCAGCTCCTGCCGAGGACTCCGTCCCCGAGCTCGGAGTCCAGCGCCGCCGTGGAGCGGCGCCAGGGTGGTCGGACACGCAGGAACGTCCTCGAGGAGTCGGCGAGGAAGGGAACGTCACGCGGGGACCGAAGGGAGCGAGGATCAGGCGCGGTCGGGAGGACCCGGGACCAGTTGGGCGAGAGGTCGAGGAGCCACTCGGAGGTCGAGGCCTGGCACGAGCGAGTTAGGGGTCCAGAGCTGACCAAGTCCGTCTCCTCTAATGGGGGGCCTGTGATAACGGACGCCGGGACCACCTCCTCGAGCTCCTTCGACGAGGTGGGACTGCCGGACCCCCTGAATCAGGTGGGACTAGGAGCCGGTGGCGAGCGACCTCCGCCTGGGTTCCAGGGCCTCGCGAGCCCCAGCACATCGTCGGATCTGCCCGAGGACAGTGAGATCTCCTCCCAGGAGAGGGACAATCTTCTGGACGGCGCCAGGTGCAGGCCCAGGATTCCCAGGTTCTCGGGGAAGAGGAGCAGCGCTCCCAGCACGGGGTACAGGGATCAGTTCCCGGTGGGAGCCCGATTGATCAGTCTGTTGGAGAAGGCTTCGTCCTCCTCCACCGGGAAAATCTCCAGCTCCAGCGCCGCAGCTGGAACCGACACCAACGACTCGGAGACCCTCGAGGGGTTCCCCGAACAGGGCGTCCCCGTCATCTCCGGCAGGACCGTCTCAGCGCCCACCACCTTGGCCCTGGGCAGGAAGGTACCCAGCTGGACCAGGGACAGCAAAGACCTCTTCGTCAAGTCCGTCTCCTCGGCGAACACGCTCGCGCCCACTACCATGACCTGCATCAAGTCTCCAAGAGCGATGTCGGAGCATCTCCTAGGGCAGCTGGAGGTTCCCGTTGCACCCGCCGTGCTAGGAGCCTTCAGGGTCAAGGGCGGCTCCCTCAGGGAGGGGGAGAGGGGGGAGAAAAATGACACCCCTAGGCAGAGGTGGAGCAGCGTCAGGGTCAGGGGCGGAAGTACCAAAAGTCTTCTGCTGGAGAACGGGGGACCTCAGGCGCCGCTTAAAGGAACCATCAGGAAAGAGGTATTGCCGTTTTTATCGATCCTCGACCTGTTTATGACACGTAAATCCCATCGCGATGGATCCTGGATTTCTCAGTTTCTGGACAGGGTGACGGTTTTTGCTGGGCCCTAATTCCACCTCTTTAGCCGAATCGATACTCCGTTTTAATTAAGGATTTTAGTAGACATGGACGACGTTGAACCTCGGATGCTAAAAGCATTACGTTCTGCCGCCCTGTTATCCTTCGAGAATCTTGGCTCATTCACTTTTAGCTGAGCATCGTTCAACCTCATTGTTCTTGCTCTAAAACTCTTGAAACCGGAACGCAGGTGTCATTGTTCTACGCGAAAAGCCGATGATATCGGATTGTCGTCATTAATACTTTGGCCCGACTCCAGCGTCCTTCGTTCCGGATGAGCCGCGTCACTTTACATCTTTTGATCTTTGACGAGGAGTAGCGGTTTCTATTGATTTTACTCGCCCGTGAAAACAGCGGCTGATCGTTCCAGTACGAGCTTTTCCGGTTCCTGGGTAGCGTGTTGTTGGACGAGGATTAAGGAGTATCTCTTACCGCCAACAATAACAGTTTATGCCAACCATCAATCTAGATAAGTGGACTAGTTATGGACCCAACCTCTTCTCTAGTAGTTCCGATTGTTGGTAGAAAATAATATTCGCGATTAGGTATTGAGGCATTAAGCGTAAATCATTGCTTAATGAAGTTCTCAGAGGAGCGAGGTCGCCATTCGTGCTCGTTTGTGACTATCTTAATTCCATCCACAGACCATTATCTAACGCGTAACGAAGTCTCTGTTCTTCAGACAAATAGACAATGCCTGTCCGCTCTGTCGGAGAAACTGAAGATGCATTTTCCCCGGCTCTCTCCGTCCTCTCCGTGTTAGTGCTATTTTCGGACATGTGAGATGCATTCTAGAAACGTACTACCCTTCGCGAACGCATCGATCGCCCGAGCGACCTTTCGCCGCGAGCCTCGAAACGAAGTCGGATTAAGGGGAAAAGGTCATTTCGCCACTTTCCTCGAGGAAAATTCCGCCCATGACGTCTATATCCATTGCAATGGATTCTCCATCGAAAATCGAACCGAAAACATATATCGCAGTTCCTCGAAAGATCAGTGGTTCCCGAGATATTCGCTGAAAAAGTTTGGCTGGTCTCGTGGACGGCTGGTCACGTGGGATACCGAGTGGTGGGGGAAGCCCTACCTCTGACGCTCCCTGATTGGTCAACTTCATCGCTGAATATCTCGGGAACTATTAATTTCTCGAGAATGTGGAAAAGAGACGTTCGATCGGAATTTTGACGAGCGATCGGGAAATCCGCTTTCCAGGCGGAGATAACATTTTTTATGCTAACTTCTTTCGTTTGGAGATCTTTTCGGCACTATTCCCGGGAATTCCTCGCGTGGGAGCTATCTATTGTTTCCTCCGTGAGGCTACTGCCTTTTCGATGTGGGTCATAGGTCATTATCGGTGCATTCGGGGCGCACGCCCCTCGTTTGACATGCACCTATCGAACGCGCAACCCATTCTCGACTTAGCGGAGAAAACTCGACGCCCCACTCGAGCGAGCTCGGTGAATATTTCAGAAATGTCTTTCCGACAAATTATTCGGGATCGATTCAGCCGGTCTGGAGAGGTTATGTCACGAAAACCGACCCACCTGATATCTGGGTTAACCCTCCGACCTTAAGGAAGTCGTCCACGAGGAACAATCTGCTCGACGTTAACCTTAAGTGCAGAGAGGAGGAAAGCGTCGATGAGCGTCGTTGAATGGCTACTTACGATTTGTTATTACTTCAGATTTCGAGGATCGATCAGAATCCTGCGGGAGTTTGATGGAACGGAATTCCGCAAGTCCTCCAAGAAATTGTGGTAATTCGTACCCATTTAAAGCTTCTTACTGGTCGTTCCAATTAATTAGTAAAGGTCCTGATTCCACGATTTTACCTGAATATTTAATTTACCGCTTGACCCGTTTTTTTTTCTTCACGTTAGTGATTTTTCAAACCGCACAACTGGGCCCGTTTGATTTGCAGCGAGAGGACGTTGTTAATAGACATATATTATCATACTTGGAAACCGACCTCACGGGTATCTAGGTTAACCCTCCGTTCTAACCTTCCATTAGGGAAGTTCTTTACTCGGAACAACTTGCTCGGCATACACCTTAAGTGCACAGAAAAAGAGGTATAACGTCGATACATATTGCCGCAAGGCTTCTGAAACTTGCGGGTTTAATTTATTCATTCCCTTCTCGAAATTACATTGTTTAAAACTTAATATTACTATCTTGAATAAGCACCCTTTCTTTGGAAATTGACGTGTTGTTCATTTTTCTAATTTACTTAGTTGAGTAATATTACCTAAGTTTATAGTAATTAAAAATCGGCCTTAAGCCCGTGGACTTCGTTCGTCGCCTTAATATCGACTATATATCCCTTCTTAATAAAAGTCGCAGATAACTGGGTTTATGATTTTCTATAAATGATCCGAGCCGAGGTGATCTGCTATTCGTCGAGAACCAGAGGTCTAAGATCCTATTTACAATTAAGGGCTTAAAATACATTCGTGTCTGGTGGGGATCCTTGATCGAAAATATTTTACGGTCGTCCTTCTAGTCGGCGTCGGTACTCGCATTAAAAAGGAGAATAATATAAAAGTATAGTTGCCATCAATGAAGAACCGGCACAATTCCATTAGCCATTGATTAAATTTACCATTGATTTAATTATTGATTGACAAAGTCGGTCTCGACTGGGGAATAGACTTCAATCAGTCGTTTCATTCTCGAAGGGCTTCGGCTGATCAAGAGTTTTGGAAAGAGGGAGAGAAACGTTTGAGCTTTTCAAAATCGACGTTTTCGGGCTTCCTTCGGTAATGAAAGGTGATTCGTGCTGGAGATGCGGTAGAATGGGATTCGACGTTTAAAATTAACCTCGCGATCGGTTATTCTCGCGGTGCAACGTGACGCATGGCGGGAAAAGAAATGAGAGAAAGGTTTGACATGGTTTCGGAAAAGCTCGACCTCGTGCTTGCGCGGCACGTGAGGTCGGCCCAGCGGAGTTCCATGAAAATATTAACGCGATTTCGCAATTGCGCCGGAACACGTTCAAAGCTACGAAAATAATCCGCCCCCGCACGAGGGTCGAGTGGGTGATGAACCTGTCGAAGGTAAAAATAAACCAATAAGGAGGGAAGAAAGATTGCCGGCTCGGCTGGACTTCTTTGCGGCGAGGCGAAAATCGGCAACTTGCTAAAAAGCTGTTTTAGCTTTTATTCGTGCACGATGTTTATAATATTTTTACACACGGTACATATAGTTCGTTTCCCGTCTCTGGTTTTCATGCTCCGTTTCCAGGAATAACTCACTTATCGATTTTTATTATAGCAGTGACCCGAGGAAATGCGTTACAGACAATTATAGACGATGTCCCCTTTAATGTAAAGTAGGGAAATAGGCTTAGCCGTGGGAAGATAGGTGTTGATCGTCCTGCAGTACGCATTACAACCATGAAAAGGTTATGGCAAGGAATACAGTTTATGTTAAGTCACTTGGAGATGGAGATTGACATGTTATGACAGCAGTCAGTGGAGTAGATGCCGCTGTGGTAAGCGTTCCAGGAGTAATGGCGTCCGTAGCAACCGTTGCCAAGGGAGCCGCGTCGCTAGCAACCGTTGTCAAAGGAAGCGCGTCCCTAGTGACCATTACCTGGGCGATGTAATATAAACTCTTTTTAACGTCTATGAGAGGGGTAAGTGAAATCCTCGTGTGTCGGGGTTTAGAGTTGAACATTTGGCAGGAAACCTCACTTCAGCTATCGTTGTTACGAGAAAAATCGGCCGCGTTAAAACAAACAAAAAATGAAACGAAAAGGCCCCGAATGAGGCGTGCTTTCCGACACCCACGCACCATCTGTCTTCGTTCCCCGATAATTTCCCCCTGGACCTATTTCTGATTTTTATGCCCGGCTCCTCCAGCCATCCAACCGGATGTCCATCCACGGCACCCATAAAGTTCGGTCGCATTTGGCCTCGAGAGCGGATGTTTTCGGAAAGTCCACGAAGTTCGGAAAGCTCTGCTCTGGTGGTAAATGAAAGCTTCTGTTTAGTTTTGCCGTGCCTGTGGGAGCGTGCGGCTGCACGTTCCGTTCCGAAATAGACCGTGGAATGAGATCCACTGGAAGATCCACGACCACCGCGCGATTCGTCTCTGTAAAAGCTCGGCAGAAGCTCGAAGGAAGTTACTGATCCGTGTTTCGTGGAGCTTAAAGTCGAAAGTTGATTTTCACGGACGATTTCAAAGGACTCGTCCCTTTTCTAGAAACTTAAACTTGTCGTTGCGGAAAAGTCGACTTTCAAGCTCGAAAGCTCCTCGTGTCGGCGGGAAAGCGAGCCGAAAATATCGTTCGAATCGGAAATTCAACGCGGTTTTTTAACATTTTAAATGGAGTCCAATGATCAGTGTCGGAATTTTTTAATCTTCACTAATTTCAAGCGTATGTGAGTGTTCGGGGAAAATTCAAATAAAATCAACGGGGAGAACAGACGTCTTGAAAAATATTTAAAAAAATGACACGCCTGTGATTAATGGAGGCAAGGATTTCTTTTTTGGCAATAGAGATTCTTTCGATACGTACACTCGTCGGATGAACGCGCGTTTCCTCGTCCCAATTGTTCTTGAGAATGACTTTGGAAGTTTTCATGAAAATGTCTGCTACAGTAGTGCGTTCGTATTTCGGAAACGGGAAGAAGAAGCAGATCTTCGGATCCACCCTCTCCACGGTAACGAAGCCTTCACTTTGCTTAACGTTTTATGGGCTGATCCGTCAATTAATTCCACGCAATGCACGTGTTACTCCATAATTACCGTATCGAACATCAGGGGTGTTGATAAGCACGATACGTTTGGCCCTGTTGCGTGCAAATTTATATAAGCGATTAACGCGACTAAGTATTTCCGACTTTGTTAAGTAGGACGCCAGATAAGTGGCTGGTCTAAATAGGAGCATATTAGGCCTAAATAATTCTTGAACCGTCTCCAAGCTTCCGCATACTAACACGATGACTTGAAACAGAAGGGAGACCTCCAACTTTAGAACCAGACTTTGAGAGCCTCTGGTTTCATTAGATCGTTTTTTCATTTACGACGCAAACGTGTTCCCTCCTCCTGTGTTTGCCTCTCCACTTTCATTCTTCCCGAAAACCCGAGGCGCCACATGTAAATCACTTCTTTCCTCACGAGTCGAGTTAGAAGGATCAGCTGGCCGTGAGCTGAGTACAAAAGTTGATGTGGCGACCGGAAGCATAGGATCGAACCTAAATGGCATTACCAGGGAATCTCCTTTCAAAAATCCCAAAAGTGTCCATCAATATACATGAGGTGAAGGGCGGACCCGCTGGCAATCGTTAGAACCCCCGTTTAGAGGGTGTTAAATGTGTCTATCATCCGTTGATCCGAGAAATCCACAGACCACGTCGTTACTCTGATAACAGCGAATCGCGTCTCCCCTATGATGCCTCTTTGTTAGGGCCAGAAGGCGTCGAGGGATGGAACTCCGAAACCTCGAAGCAGGCACCGCAAGGAGGTCTCATGAATAAGGGATCGATTCTCAAATTTGCATTCGAGTAGCTAGGGCCGGCCCCTCCCACCCGGGTGACCCACACGCTTTTCCGGAGATGGAGGCCGATAATAAGAAATCGATGAGGAAGACCGATCCCGGGGAGGGCCGAGTTATTAGTCGAGATTAGGAGTCTCCTCGTAGGCATCGCCAGGGCCTCGTTGGCGAAGGCGAGGTTGCCTCGGCTGCAGTTCTATTAGGGAAACAGGCCCTACTTAGGAAAATAAGGAGGGATCCTAACCTCAGAATACCACGATGGGTGCGACGGGGCGTCTTAAAAGTGGACGTTACCCTGGAAACACCGCAGTGCTCCGGTGAGGACCCAACAACCCATCAGCGTTGGTGATGTGGCCCTTGAGTCCGTGCATTGGTGGAGGAGCACTGTCCTCGTCTCGAATACGTGGTGGCCTTGATTCCTAACTAAGTGTGTGACGCGGGGATCGACAAAGTACTTGGAAGACACTTGGATTTTGTGGTTTCGACTCTGTGTGGTACTTTTGATGAAGGAGGATGTAGGCATCCGTGCGTTGGATAAATGCGTTATCGGGTTTTTTTATGGCGATGTAGCGAATCAGGATGCTGAATTCTTGTTAAACTCAGAAATGGAAAGAGCCTCGATACAAGTTGGGGTTAGGACCCTTTCTTAAGGGGTGTCACCTATGACCCGCTACGCGGTTAGGACGATCGCAAAGTTCCGTGACCTTGCCGGTTAGAGTTTTAATCCTCGGTAAACTTGTACGTGGGACTGAGGAAAAGCCTGTTAGTTAAGTTCTTGAACTTGAAGCGACCGGAACATGTCCCAGACTGTTTACGATGAGTAGGAAAGTGGTCTTAGGCTGTCCGACAGGGACGTCTTCACGGCTTGATCGTAAGAATCAGGCTAGAACGGTAAGAGGATAGGGTTGCTGTGATGATGCATCATAGGTTACTCGATACATTAAGATGATTTTGTGCTTAGAATAGAACCTAATGCATACATAAATTTGCACACCACAACATGCCTTTAAATGTGCCGATGGACCCCTAACTGACCCAACTATGTTTATCTGTTTTCCAGGTTTTGTCCCTTGGTGCCGATGTCCTTCCCGAGTACAAACTACAATCACCACGCATCAACAAGTGGACCATTCTGCACTATTCCCCCTTCAAGGCAGTCTGGGACTGGGTGATCCTGATCCTCGTGATGTACACCGCCATTTTTACACCGTACGTCGCAGCGTTTCTGCTTTCCGAGCCTGACTACACCACGAGAAAGTCGAAGAAGTACGGCGACGACCCAATCGTCATCATCGACCTGATAGGTTAGTGCCAGGGTAGATCATTCCTCGAATCCCTAGATCTTAGAAGGCGAGCTTGTCCGAGTGTAAATCGAAGGGCGCAGTGCAAGGCAAAACTATTTTGCGGAATCGAAACGGACAATTGTTCGCATGTTTGGGACCACAGGATTGAATAGAGTATATTTCCTAGAATATGTTGCGGTCTGGACTCCCCAGTAGATAGGAGAAACGTGGTATGGTTTTAAATCCGGCCATCTTGAATCACCCTGTATAGATAGTCACCGCGAAACACGTAATGTGAGAACAATCCGTTCGTGTCATTTTATCAAACAATGTAGCTTTATCTTGCACCTTGCCCTCACCGTTGCTGATACTCAAACCCACGAACTTGTCCAATTTGACCCGCAGTCGACGTCACCTTCATCGTCGACATCCTCATCAACTTCCGCACGACCTTCGTCAACAGCAACGACGAGGTCGTGTCGCATCCTTGGAAGATCGCCATCCATTACCTGAAAGGCTGGTTCGTCATCGACCTCGTAGCCGCCATTCCCTTTGATCTTCTGCTTTTCGGCTCCGACACTGACGAGGTATGCATGGATTGAAGAGATTAGAAATTCAGTCTGCCTCACTGAGATAAATCTCGAAAAGATTCCGCATTTCTGTTCCCCGGGGGGGAACGCGAGTTCTAATCTAACACGGTTTTTGGGAATCTGGTCGGGATTTGTGGGCGGGTCGCGAGGGGCGTGGTTTGAGCGACGAAACAGCCAATGGGGACTCCCTAATCGTTGCTGGGGCGTGGTCCAAGCTCTCTTTGATCGGTTATCACGCCCCAATGCAGAGGAATCCAGGAACAGAGATGCGGTTTCCTTTTTGGGACCTTGGCACGTACTCGAAGAATGTCAGTGTTAGATATCGTAAGACTCATGGAGGTGTCGAAACCCTGAGGACGCCTCTTCGTATAGATGTCTTCTGTGTCAAAATGGGCGCTTAGTATCGTTTCTTGTTCTCTCCTCTCTTACAGTTTCTCGGTGTTGGTTGATTTCTTTCTGTTTATATATATATTTTTTCTTTCTTTAAATCTCCTCCGCCTAATTTTCGAATTCGAACGCTCGGTCCGGTGTCGAGGTCCTGGACACGTGAGGATGTGAAGCCCTTCGGTGTGTTGAGAACTTTGAGCGTCTTTGGCACATGTATGAAATATACATATATAATACGAAATACATATGTATATGTTTATAAGTGCACGTTTATGTACTCGTACAGAGTTTTGGTAACGGAATACCTCCCCGAGTCTTCTTAATTACGTCCACGTTTTACATTTCGACTTTTTCCCGAATAGTGATCCGGCCACTTTTGAGACCGTTCTTCTTTTTTTTTTTACCCCTACGTTTACGTTCTTTTTTTCTCTCCCCCGATACTTTTCATTCGTTTTCTTTACCTCGATTTTCTTTTTCTTTCTCTTTCTCTCTTTTGATCTCTCGTTCCCCTTGGCAGACGATCCCGAAGTCGTGCCCGTCCTCGGCGATGAGATTCTTTTTGACTTTTGGGAATTAAGCCCCCCCGGTCCGCTATCTCGGGGTCCGAGTTTGTTGAAAGTGAAAAAGAGGTATATTCGATATTTAAAGATAGCCCACGTTTTGAGACTCCGGACTCGTTCGGAATGGGATTTCTAAAGAGGTTTGCGGGGGAGGGTAGGTTATCAAAATTAATTGATCGACCCACCGATAAGGAAACTCGAAAAAGACAAAGAAATTTAACCTCAGTTTAACGTTTTCGTAGCTCGGCTTGGACAAGGACGAGGTTAGTCACAGCCTGAAGTTTCCACGCAGATTTGATAACCGATTTTGCCGTAAATCCATCACCACAAAACTTATTTCTGTCTCTGTCTTTCTCTCTCTCTCTCTCTCTTTCTCTTTCTTACTCTTTCTATTTCTTTCTCACATATATTAATTAATATTATTACAAATATAAATACCAATATAATATGTACTCAACGCTTACTACACCACACTCTTCTGGATTTGTTTCTGCACAGTCGACTCGGCTCTCGGTGATAACTCGAAATTGAACCTTCATTCTCGAAAGCGATATGTATACGCGCAATCGTCACACACGAGCCTTAGCACTGTGTTATCTTCCTCTTCTTCTTCTCTTCTGTTCCCTTCCGTTCTCTTCTTTTCTCTTCTCTCTTATTTCTTTTCTCTTCTCCTAATCACACAACAAGGCGATCTCGAAGAACAACAGTGGACAAAAGAAAGCGAAAAAAAAGAGATAATAACTCATACATCGTGAACGCCATTGCTTTTTGGACGATCCCGGGGCGATCCATGCACGCAAAACACTCGCGCTTGTGCTGCAAGAATTTCCGAAAGGAAAACCTTCCATTGTTCACTGAAGTAATTGACAAATTGCTGGTTTGACCCGTACGGAAGGGGGAGCGCTCGAAACGGGGGTGGGGGCGGGGCTTTGGGCCTTCGGGCCGATCGCGGACGGCAAGGTCCTCCACCTCGAGTTTTCAATTCGGCTTTTCGGCTCGAATAAGAGGTATAAATCTCGGTACGCCACCACACACGTACACTAACACGTGGCACACTGCTAAGAGAGCCTGAAAATCGAAGGTACGGCGCGACTCGGCGGAGTTATCTGTAAAACTTGTAAGCTTCATAATGGCGGTTTGGTTCCCCAATAGACTCCCCTTTCGGTTGGTCCCACTTCCGTTTGTTGCCTTCTTCTTCTTTGTTGTCTTATGCTTACGTTTGCAAGCTGTACAGAGGATAGCCCTGTTTGAATCGGCCGATCGATCGGTTGTTTGCTCGAGATCTGTTGACAGATTTTCTTCTCCATTTTTCTTTTTCTCCCTTTATTGCGCTTTCGTACACGTGACTACCATTTCGCCGCTTCAGCGCTTCGTCTTCTTTCTTCCCACCTCTCTCTCTCTTTCTCTCTATCTCTCTTTCTATCTCTCACTCTCTCTCTCTCTCTCTCTGTCTCTTCGTAATGTGTATACTGTTAATGACAACTAGTCATATCTAGGCTGAATTTTGGATTGGTTGATTGGACTCATACTTAGAAAGTCTGCATGATAGAGATTAACTGCAGAGACAACCGATCGAGATTCTCGATTAACCGTAGGTAGTCATTTATGATTAATCGTAAACGGCGAACCGCCATTTTCGAAAGAATAATGCATCTCCGAATTTTCAACCCTGTCGGGCGAGTTTAAATCGACCGCCATTTTTCCTACTTAGGAAGACTCGCTTCCAGAAGTACCGGTCGATGGATGTTATCTTCTTTCGAATAATGCAACAAGGATGCGCCTTTACTTTTAGACTACGGTTTCGTTTCTTTTCAAATTGGATTTCTCGAAATGGAGAATACGCTAAATTTGGTCAGTATCCGCATAACGTGATTCAATTCCCTTCTCTAACCCGACCGTCCCGAATCAATGCAAAAGAGGCATTCAAAGAGCTGATTTTCCATGTCCGACGTTTTCATAAATCGCGTGCAAAGAAACGTTTTTTTTTTAATCCTAACGTTTTTGAGCATAAATTAGACGCTTTCAAAATATTCAAAGATCTACTTTGGACGTCTTTTGCATTTTCCGTTTCCCGAAATTCCATTCCCCGAATGAAAGGACCGAGGCAGATGAATTTCTGCAGTTGTAGATTGAAAAATACCACCGGCTCGTCAATTAATTTAATACATGCTTTTTAAAAATTTTCACTTCCTAGGAAACGTAGATTAACATCTGTAGACGTGCCGTTGGAATTGAATTCTTTTTTGTATCATTTCTATTTGTAAAATACCGAGGAAAGATTCGAAAGACGTAGACAACATTTTATCTACTAGAGAAGGACTAAAGATTCTTTTGGGAAGGAAAAAGTTAACTTATAATAATTAATTACTTGCTTTACGTAACCATTTACATGTGGTTTTCTTATAGTATGATTTTGACTGCAGTAGACTTGCAGACAGTAGTAATTCCGAATACAAAGATACTTTCCTCTCCTCTCCATTCCCCACCGTTGACTTCCCGGCCATCTCTCTTGTGACTGCTGTTTCTTTGGCAATAATATTAATAACCGTATCTTTATTGTTGCCGTTCCTGCGTGCGATCCAATAGCCGGGACCGTTTGTCTCCAAGTTTTACTGAAAACTGGCTCGACGACGGCATTATTAATTGATTTAAATCGATGAAAGATCCGATGAGGATAAAAGGAAGTAAAGGAAGTCGCGGCAGTTGGGTCGACTCAGGCGGGGCAATGGGCGAATAAAAGAATATGCAAAGTGGCGGTAAGAACGCGTCGAAAGAGGACAAAATTCGCGCTAATTTC
Source organism: Orussus abietinus (assembly GCF_000612105.2). Lineage (NCBI taxonomy): Eukaryota > Metazoa > Arthropoda > Insecta > Hymenoptera > Orussidae > Orussus > Orussus abietinus. The sequence continues at coordinate 1,506,095 of NW_019396002.1, forward strand.
AGACTACGACGCTGATTGGTTTGCTGAAAACCGCACGGCTTCTCCGATTGGTCAGAGTGGCGCGAAAGATCGATCGCTACAGCGAATATGGCGCCGCCGTGTTGCTCTTGTTAATGGCCTCCTTCGCGCTAATCGCTCATTGGATGGCCTGTATCTGGTGAGTGAGTTTTCACGTAAATCCTGTAATCCGCCCCCCGAATTGATTAAATGAAATTTCTACACTCGCGAGATGCCCGGAAATGTTTGAGGAAAGAACATTCCAGCGAAAGGTGGTCCGCCATCTTTGACGCCTCGATGGTCCGAATAGTCGGACGAAATCGACGTCGAGCCGGTATTTCGAGAATTGGTTCAATTTGTCCAAAATTCCACGAAACGGAGAAGACTCAGAGACGCGGCGAATAATCGATTTGCAGAGAAAAATTGCCCTCGGTACTGCTTTACTAATGGCCTCGTTAGAACTGCCTGTATTCAGGGAGCCAGAAATAGTGTAAATAGTCCTCCAATTAAAGTAATAATGCGAGGGAATTAATTATCGTTAATTGAAGAAGGGCGAACATTTGCGCGAGTAGGAAAAGAGTCTTGGGGGCTTGCGACATTAACAGAGGCAACGGAAGGTACTTTGAAGTAGACAACAGACGAAGGCGAGAAAAAATAATAGCCGTCATGGTTAATCGGCATTCGAACGGTATTATGCCCTGCTATTTTACGTGATTTTAATTTGCGATTGAAGTGAAAAGGTTGCGGGCGTTTGAACAATTTATGATTTCACCAAGTATAGTTTAGAAGTCACTGTTCGTAGCGTTTAAATGTAGTTGTCAGTAGTTACATATGCGCTACGTGTAACGAGCCTCCCGTAAAATTGTTTACAGCGATAGAGGTCTTTATCGTAAACCTTTCAGCGTTTTCAGTGTTTTCAGTTGATTAACGCTTATGCTTAGGTACTCGTGTCCCCTTTGATGAGCACTAGCGACGTTCGTCGTTTGGATATGCGTTTAAAAAAGATCCGTAGATCCACAGAAAGAAGGGTCAGTATTGGCGACGCCGTCGAAAAGGACGCCATTATTGGGCGCATTAACGTGGGCGGGAAAGGAATGTTTCATTTAAAAGTCAATCAGAAATTGTTCCGGTAGCTTTAAAGTTTTCGCACCGAACTGGAAAGATCCAATGATTGGAAAAGTTGCCGAGCTCTGACGTGGGCGCCACCTATTTGACTTCATCACGTAACTTTCGGGCCGAAGACGTGCGCCACCTCCGCAATTAACTCGGCTTAATTGCCAACACTGATCGTTTCCGAGTCCTGATGATTATCCCAAAAAGTAGTTTCGAAGTGAATCTCCCCAAACCACCGAGATGCGGCTGCGATTTTGACCGATTTCCGACTGTTCTTTTATATTTCTGCAGGTACGCGATCGGCAACGCCGAGCGGCCATCTTTGAAGAGCAAAGTCGGCTGGCTGGATATCCTCGCCAACGACACGCACCAGTTTTACACACATAACAACACCGGGGGACCGAGCATCAAGGCAAGCGTTAAACCATTAAAAAGTACAACGTCCCTCCCTCTAAAAACATGGCAAATTAGAAGTAAGAACCGTCTTTATTCTTCGACTTTCAGAGCCGTTACGTCACGGCCCTGTACTTCACGTTCAGCAGTTTGACCTCCGTAGGGTTCGGCAATGTGGCGCCCAACACCGACGCCGAGAAGATCTTCACCATCATCGTCATGCTGATTGGATGTGAGTTGGAGTAGTTTGAGATAACGAGATATTGCCAAGAATAACGCGGTACTATTGAAAATTCAATCCAACAGCTCTAATGTACGCCAGTATCTTCGGAAACGTCTCGGCTATCATCCAGCGACTTTACAGCGGCACTGCTCGGTACCACACCCAGATGCTGAGGGTCAGGGAGTTCATCAGGTTCCACCAGATCCCAAACCCGCTGAGGCAGCGCCTGGAAGAGTACTTCCAGCACGCGTGGACATACACCAACGGCATCGACATGAACAGCGTTCTGAAGGGGTTCCCCGAGTGCCTCCAGGCCGATATCTGCCTCCATCTCAACAGAAATCTGCTGAACAACTGCAAAGCCTTCGAAGGAGCCAGCCCTGGCTGTCTGAGGTGGGCACTCTTATCGATATGGCAGCTCTAAGGACATCGTCAGCTCGATTCATATCGATAACGATATAACCTTGGCGAGCGTCACGTAACTTGGAAGTTACACAGCCTTGTAAACGAAACGTTTCGAGTGCTGGTACCCGCGGTCTAAAACTGCTTACTTGACCTGGCACAATAATCACGTAACACGGATGTAGGCGGGCAACGAGTGTTACCTAACGACTACATGAGTATTACATGCGTTATGTAATGTAAGCCATAATCGATACTTCGGAATGTTACGATGTCAATAGATGCTTACAAGAAAGGTAGATGCTTAGATTACAAGGTACGGTGTTTTAGAAACAGTCATTCTAAGGGGTCGATTCAAATCATCAGCTTGAGTATCGAAGTCCCTTAAAGAGTAACTCGGTCAGTGATTATTTTTCAGGACTTAGTTTACATACGATTTAGTGACTTAGTAACTGAAGTTAGTAACGCATTTCGATTGCAGGGCCCTCTCGCTGAAGTTCAAGACGACTCACGCGCCGCCTAGCGACATCCTGGTACACCGAGGCGACGTGCTAACCTCTTTGTACTTCATCTCCCGGGGGAGCATCGAGATAGTCAAGGACGACATAGTGATGGCCATTCTGGGGAAGGACGACATCTTCGGGGAGAATCCTTGCATATACCCCACAGTAGGGAAGTCGTCCTGCAACGTTAAGGCCCTGACTTACTGCGACCTGCACAAGATCCACAGGGACGATCTGCTGGACGTCCTTGCCCTCTACCCGGAGTTTTCCAACCACTTCAGCCAGAACTTGGAAATTACTTTTAACATGAGAGACGTTAGTCCGTAATTAATTAATATAGTTAATTACGTTAATAAGTTAGATGAAGGGATTGAATGATTATGCGGCCGGATTAATCCAGGATTTCTTTCTCGGTCCTTCTGAAAGGACGCTTAGACGTTATTTCATGGCGTTTCAGGAGGAACAAGCAGGAGTCGACCCAATGTCGGCAAGGTTCCCGGTCAGCACCCCAACAGACGTCGAAGTTGATGCCAGGAGATTCGCTTTCCGTCCACCAAGATATCGCCGAGGTCCTGGCACCAACCTGATACCCACCGGTCGTCAGGACTCTTTTCAGGACGATCAAGACGACTAGTAAGTCTTTGTTTCTTATTATGAGACATAAATATGTACATTCAGAGTCTATATGACAGGTGTTTCTTCTTTTAGTGAGCGAGGAAGTGGTCACGGTATCTTGGAGTTCAACACGGACAAGGCTGGCCAGGATGTAACTCCTTTGAACCTGGAGTTCGACGAGCCGAAGCAAAGGAGTTCCACCTTGAACTCGATAACTGGTAAGAAGTTGGGCGCCCCTTTCATCAAGTTCGAAAGGATTTAGGAGTTATGCTTAACGAGTTACCGTAATGCCTCCCTCCTCGATTTCTTTCCCATGGTCTGAGGAATGTTGAACATGCACGACGATAGATCCTTTTGGTCCTAACTCGGCCGATGAATTCAATTACACATTTTGCGTCTCCTTTAAGGGATTGTCTCATTTACTGTACGAAGAAAGATACATTTACTTACTCTTTATATATTGAAGCTGATGCATTTTAGGAGAAATTTTATTTACCTTTAAGTAGGGTTATCGAAGTAGATGTTCTTCTCATCTCCATCTTGTACAAATGTTCATCCTTTTATCGCAACCTGTCCATACGTTGTCTACCAATCTACTCTGCCTCTTCTTCTTTGTCATTTGCTATAAACGCTAGTTTCTTTTTCATTCACTTTCGGTAGAAATTCGAGTCGACCACCTTTGTATAAATTATCTAAATCTCTTCTAAATTTTTGATTTCTTCTTTTTCTACGTAAAGACCTCCATGTTTATTCTCTATCTCTCTCTCTCTTGACCATTCCCAGAGCCCGTGTAAGTAATGGCATCGCGCTTTGCGTTTGAGTTTGTTTCCCAGTTTGTTAACACCTTCAATCCTGGTTGTTCAGGCATGCTAACCCATCTCAAGCGCAGCATTCCGGACCTTCGCCATCACAAGATTCATCTGCAGCCATTGACCAGTCACGACTATCTCGCGAAGCAAAGTAAGTACTAACTGGCCAGCACCTCGAATGAACGGCAGAAATCCATGCCTCGGAAGAGAAGGGAAAAGAGAAGAAGTAGACCCGGAAGCTGGGCAAAATCTGTTCACCGACGAAATCCCCAATGAACGGCGTAAAACAGGAAGTATGCACAATTGGAACACGTAAACCCTGCACAGTAACAAGGATTAGGTGCATTGCATTAGTTTGAGACATTCTAGACTATGCTTCCTGTTTTAAACGGTGTTCGTTGAACACGATAATCGGTCGATATCTAACAGGTGATCTCCCTCAGTACCTAGACCCTAGAGATCGGATTTCCAATCATCATTCGAGTTAGCTAACATCACGTCGCGCCGCTTCTCCTAGTCATCGTTAGTACGGATCCCGACCCGGTGTTTCGAGGTTGGCGACGAGTTCGATGACTTTGTCAATTTTCTGCTCAGTGACGACACCCTTGACGAGGCCAGCCAGAAGGAGTTCGGCTGCTGGGGAGAGCAGCCTCAGCCAACATGCTGCGCAGCCTGCCTCAACGACGTCCAGCCATTACACGACTCCATCGCCACCTCAGCAACCTCATTCTCATGGTGGGTGAGAGCGCTCCTCTTCGACCTGATGCCATTTATCCATGACACTGATATGTACAATATGGATACAAGATTGCCAGAGAAGATTATCATTACCGCCGAAACGAATTGGAAGTGCCTATATGGCAGCGCCACCATCGGTCGATGCATTAAAGAGAAATATCGTAGAAAAATTATTACAAGAAATTACACACTCGTAACTTTTAAAACGCTGAACATCGTTGCATGCACTTTAACTCGATATCAGTCACCGAAGTATTTTTGCATACCTTTCCGCAAAATACACACAAATCCATTTTTTAAATTATAGAGTAAAACCTCACTCATGAGTAATTATAGTACATCGATCTGACCATAGTGGCGCCTAATGTCAAAATCACGATTTTCTTTCACGGCTTCTCGTATGGATAGTAATGTATCAGTGGTTCAGGAGGATCTAAATGTCGAAACGTAAACGTTCGGTTCGCAGGAGATTTCCAGAGTGGGCCAGGACGGCCGCTGGAAGAGATCAACGTCAGGATAGATCAGCTGTCCAGGCAGGTTTCTTCGTTGGAAAACTCGATGGCTGGCGACATCAGGCTGATCCTGGCGCTGCTCCAGCAGACCCTGAACTCATCCCGAGATAATTCCAGCATCGAGATGACGCCAGGAACGGCTCCAGCAGGACCGGCCAGACCTGGTGGAAGAGCACCCGCGTTAGTTCAGAGATCCGCCAGCGAGCCGCAACCTCCGACGGCGCCACCATCGTCCAATGGGAATGGCAAGATTCAGCCCAGCACTTCCCATGGCTTGTTCAGGTAAGCATTGTCTTTTACAACATTCGGATACTCGAGTAATCGATATTGTCCGTCTGCCGACATTATATCCAATTCTGTGATAATCGATACATTCAGAAGTCATGGTTTGAATGGAAAAGAGAAAAGGAGGAAGCCACAAAGAGATTCGCTTCTTTCTTTCCTCTGGCTAATAAGAATATAAACGGAACAATGAATTAAATTACGTTTTGAACTTTTAATGTTAATTGCGATGGTATAGCATAGAGTCCTTACTTCTTGATGTGTTAGTGGGATAGTGTTTAAAAGGATTTTCAAAAGGACATTCTAGATAAATAGAAAAACAGCTAGATAGATAAATGACGGAACGATTAAATCGAAAATAAAGGGATTAACTCCCGTGGGTGTTTAGCATAGTTAGTTAATAATGTGTTCTTAATGTTAACGATAGGTTACTTCTTATTTTGATAGGACTAGGCATACAGATCGACAACTAAGTAACCAAGTTCTTCTTTTTCCCCCCTTTTGAAAAGCTTTCTTTCGAAATCCCTGGATCAGTTGCATTTGATTTCGGCGTCTTTTATTTTGGAAAGGTTGGACAAGTTCCGAAGGTGACGCTATCCTACAGTTATTTCGACCGAGTGGCCGGTTTGGTGCCACGAGTCAACGATTTTTCTTTGTTTCTTTTTTTTTTTATATTAAAATTATTACCCGAGGCAATATGCCTTCAGGCGAAAGCTTTATCAGTCGGGAGCATCATGTATTACGGATCAACAGTAATGCCCTGCACGGATCTGAATTTTCACACTTTTCATGCCCCCTGCATGGATGAAGATATGATCGAAGAATTGCCTATATCCATTATGGGGTTATAAAAAAAAAAAAGAAAAAATCAGTAGACGTTAAACGTGCCACTAGACTTCTTTAAGCCGCCCATGCGTACTCTTAGAACTTGAAACACGCAACTTTCGTAGCAGTAGTCAATCGGTTACCGAAGACACCGGTCACGTCGTAGAGCATTTCTTCTCATTCTATCTGCTCGCACCGATTCGGATGAAGTAGGCTCTATCGCTTTAGACTAGACACTCTCTGCCTAACCTTTCTGCCTAAGGAAACGAGGTAATCATAGTAATACTACCACATTATCCCTACATGGACGAAGAAATAATTGAAGAAGTAGTCTCCATCCGCAAGTGGGTGAAGATTTCGTTCTAATTTCGATACCTCCCTTTACACGGATCAGACTTTATTAAGGTGAAGTTGGCGTGACAAGAGGAGCAAACGTTACACTATAAACTTGAGAGCACCTTCACTCAACACTTTAAAACCTTCGCCGCCGAGGAATATTAAGGAAGTACATGATCAACCGTAAGGAGTTGAACCGAAAGACTAAACCGAAGAGATGCGTTCTTCAGGAAGGGACGCAAAAGAAATTAGTAGCTTCAAGATGGACGGTCCGATGCTTAGTGAATTTCCTTTGTGTAATCTTCTATGCTTTGGGCTTGTAGAATCTTGCCACGTAACGAATAAACTGGTCGTGCCGTAGTAGATGAAGAACCTTGAAGACTTTTCGCGGCACATCCGGCATGCCCTTCATCTGGCAGGAAATCGCGTATCTGGTGTTCTTCCTGATCGGTTTCTTTTCCTTCTGCTCGGCTCTTTCTCTGGGTCGCTCTTTCTTCTTCTGCACTTGCGAGCAGTACTGCGGAAAGTTTTATTACGCAGTTTTATAACGCTTCGCCGTGTCAATAACTATCCTTACCTTTCTGTCTTTTATGGATCGATGGTCGGAAGGTCGACGCTGATGGGAATTGCTTTTGCAGGTCCCCGGATCGGTTTTCTTCGTTTGCACGTCGCGACATCGCTGACATATCTTATTACTCTGCCCTCTGTCGTTCCTAAAAAAGGGAGCACATTTTGGAATTTGAAAACACTCCCGCGGAGCTTGGGCTCCAGTTATCGGGACTTGATAACATTTTCCCAGGTTTTGCGATTTTCTCTGTCGATTAGCCATCATGAGTAATTTTTTTACGTGATCCCCGAGTGGTCCATCTCCTGCATTTTAGGTTCTAGATTCTCGTATCGAGTTTGAGGTGGATCCTGGTCCAATGTTTGCTGCTGATCCTGGCAGTAATCGTCATGGTATTGATCTTGATCCTGATATCTTTGTCGAGAGGAACTCCTTCGTCCATCCCGAGAGTGTTTCCAGCATCTGCTCCCGCGATTTTGGAGGTTCATCTTTTCGACGGAATCGGAACGGCTCGAGGAATTTTGATACTCGGGAACTAGTCATCAGATCCTAGAGCACATTTTCTTGGATGACCGGGGAAAATAATCGGCATTTCTTCGGGATAAACGGGGAATTTATCAGTCGATCGCAACGAAAGGACTTGGACGACACGATGCGCTATCAACTGGCGTTGACAGGGCATGAATATTCTTTGTTTTTTACTCGGCGCTTTTTTTCACTTTCGGTACTTCGGAGCAGTCTTCCAGTGTTCCAAAAATAGGGAATCGCCGATGCTGGTAGTCGACGTATTTCATAATGCAGCATATTTAAAAGTCTATTGAGTTTAGGAATCTATTAATCCAATGTGATGTTCTACGGAAACGGAAATCGAAAAAACGGTTGCAGGTCTAAGCTACATTGATCTAGCTTAGCTTCAGGTAGGTTGATATAGCTTAGTCTCAGGTAGGTGTCTATGGCGTAAACCGAAGAAAAATGGGCGCCTGTAGTTTACGGAAATAACTTCCGGAAGGACAGAAGTTAAAGAATCTCCCCACTTTATTCAATGTACCACGCGATCAACCTTTAGAATCCCTTACAGCATCTTCATCGACATTTCCTTTCCTCTTTGTCTTAATTCTAGTTTTACAATTCTTTACATTATTATCCCATTTTACATTATGCACCGCTTAACACTTTACATTCCTTATCTTACATTTTGGTTCTCATGGCGTAGATATTAACTAAGTAACATAATCTGTTGATAAAATTTCTGAAGGTTTAAGGGTGATGTACCGGTCGATGTGAAGGTCACGAGGATATCTGCAACATGCACCAACACCATACCCACAAAATACTTACTAAATTGCAGCTTCGCCTAGCTTCTTTGCTCACTTCTTCTTCTCACCACGTGGAAAGACGGCCTAAAAAGAAGCACACTTCCCCGCTCCCCTTAGAAAGCAAAACCATAAGAATATCTCCGCCATACACGATACTTACTCGCCTCTAACATACCTAACCCCACAGCATACTTCTCAGAGTACTCTTCTCCCACATTGTTCTCTTCTCTAACAAAGAAAGACCACCGCTAGGTCCCTCGTTACTTACCACCGTAGCATAATTAACGCCGTAAACCGTAGAAGCGAGTCGGCTTAAAGGAGTCGACAAAATGGCGACGATCGTCGACCACGTCACGCATCCGAGTTCCAAAATGGACTCGGGAGGACTCGTGGCGCCGCGCCCGTCCGATTTAGAGACTTAGAGGCTGAACCCCCCACTTGTACATAACCACGAGCTTCTGTATCGCTACGACTTAGCGAGTCGAATGAGCACCCCCGTTGTTAGCCTCGTTCACGGAAGCCCTGTGTCCTCCAGGCCCCCGACGCGGGAGCCGACGTCCACCTCCTCGGGGACCTCGAGGCTGACCGTGACCTCGGACACCTCCGCCCTGGCCACTGCTCTGCAGACTGCCCTAAACGGCCGGGCGGCGCCCACGAGGTCGCAGAGTCAGCCCGTCGACCTGGCCGTGCCTGCTAGTGCGCAGGCGCACCAACCGCACGCCTGGCACAGCCAGCCCGCCGCCTTCCGGCGCGGCGAGTTCAAGACTGGGTATATATCCGAGTGCCACTTTACCTTAATGTGTTCATAAAATGTAAATCTGCACACGTGTACAACTGTAAGGTACTCGGGAACCACCACCTGGTACTAAGAACATTCATTTGGACTTATCTAGATAGCACTTAAACTAATTCCGTACCAATTTAGTAGGTTTCAATTTAGGAAGATTCCGCTGTCAATTTGGGTTACTTTACTTCCTGTTACTTTCCCACTTCCGCTGTTTCTCCCTTCGCAGAGTCCTGCTCCTTCCTTGAAGTACTCGTCCTGGAAGAACGTTAGAGGTTACGTTGATTACGATGGAATCGAAGTTATACAGGATGGCTCAGGATCCGTAGTAATGCTTGAAACTGGTGGAAGTTGAAATCTGAAGTCGAAATTTTCCTGTTCTTTTACTCCAGGTGATTTTGTATCTAGTTATTAACGATTGAACTGGCCAATCTTTAGTACTGGATTAATACGCGTGCCCAGTATTACCAGTGCATTGCAACTAGCTCGTTTGAGTCCTTCATCCATAATTCCGCTACTTTAACTCTCAAGCTATTGCGAACCTGGTTAAGAAGCTGGACCTCCTGTGACGGAGTTGAAATTTCAATCCTTCCTAGAACCCCTAATTCTAATTCTTGCAATGGGTTCTTAGATAACACGGAGAGGGTAACTTCCACACAATTGAAATTCTGCTTTAGACTTTCAATGCGGCAGGCATTTTCGTTTCTTCTAAAAATGAGTGTCGGGGTCATGCACCTTGTAACGTCACTCGAAAAGTCAAAGAGGGTCCTTAGAATTTTGGTAGCTTCTACCAGTTTCAGGAATTACTATGATTTCTCTGCAACTGTTATGTTCCGTGTGTGTGTGCGCGAGTGCATGTGTGTGTACACGATTCGGGGAGATATTTTGGTACGTGGGAAGTAATCTTTTTGGTTGGTCGAACAGGTACAGCTCCTTCAACAAGCGTTCGGAGCCGGACACCGAAGACCCGTGGAGCTGCGTGGTGCCGGTGCCGGAGAGAAGCGTACACCAGCGCCCTCGCAGCGGCGACTCGCGGAAGGATTCGGCCAACCACCGAGGCTCGAGCGAGCTGTCGGGCAACCAGCGCTCGGAGGGCCGACCCTCGGACGGACAGAGTGCCCAGAGGCAGGAATCCTCGCGCCAGGCCAGCGAGGATATCTCCTGGGAGTTCGCGATAAACGAGGCGCCGATCGCGAGGCTGGAGTCCCTCGACGAGCTGGACCAGGATCACGGCAGTTAAAGGGACTCCAGCTCGGTCAGGGAGGTCTCCCGACGCGGGGTTCCTGTCGCGGGCGAGGGGAAACAGATATTTAAAAACATACTGCCTTTATTGGTAGGCTAGAAGCTATAGTCGCACGGACAAAACTTGGCTGTGGTCGTCGCCATTTCTTTTATTCGTTCCATTATCATTTTTTTCTTTTTTTTTTCCCCTCTTTTCTAATGGCGGCTTTAACGTGTCGCGCTCGAAGGCGGAAGAACGGAGTGGGGCGTACCGGTTGATCGGTCCTGGCGAAACTTTGGACGACGTCGCGACGCCTCGATGTACTCGCCCCCTCTTTCTATTTCGGCTTTAATTCTACGGACATTCGTTGTTAACCAATCTGAGCCTTGTTTGGCTGACGAGCCTTCGTCGGGCCACGGGCTGGGATCGATCGATCGGTGGCTCGGTCACATCAAACCGCGAGGAAATCAGGGAAAAGGAGACTGTATACTTGGGAAACGACTCACGGTCCGAACGGGATTGCTCGTTGCTGAGGGGAGGAAGTGGAAGGGAAGAACCTAACCCTAAAATTCGAATTCGATGTTCCGAGAAATTGCGCGCTCGCTCGGGCGGACCGAACCTTTGATTTATCAAGCTTTTGTTGTTGTCCTCGGCTCGACGTCGAGCCACGGAGCACCGTGCCTTCTTTTTATTCGGAGTCTCGAAACGTTTACACCTTCGTTCACGACTGAAATTGTATAATATAGGGTTTTCTACGGGGATTCGACATTCTTTCCGCGGTGGGCGTTCGGCTTAGGGGAGTGAAATTGAGACCCGTCTTGTTCGATCGCGAAACCAATACAAACCAAAACCAAAAGGGTTAACCAATTCACTTCATGGCCGATGGAATGAGAGCATGCTTCGAGATACGCGAGACAGGGCTTCGAGGTACGCAAAAGTCAGATCTTGCGAGCGGGAGAGGGAAACAGTACGGACGCTCGCGTCGCGACAAACGACGTCTTTTTTAGAGCTAAATAAACGTTAAGCGTTTATGGTCCGGACACGCTCGTCAACTTTTAAACGCAAATTTCTGTAAACTGGTAACCCCGCTAAAGTGGCAACAAACGCACATTATCGTTTGAAATTAAGCGTTCAGCTCATTTTATTTTTGCATTTCTGCAATTGGTCACTATTTTTTTTTTTCGTCCAAACCTTGCACCTTCTATGGCGATTAATTTAAATTTCAATAAATTCATTGAATGGAATTAAATACGGTGTAAGAATGATATGGAATCTTGAGATAAAAATCATGAGTTAGAATGAATTGCTTTTGGAGCAGAATGTTCATTTTGGTATAACGCAAAGGAGAGTGGAACGTGGAACGCAGTAAAATGCGTTTGCGTCTGGGAGCGTGTCCGATCCATTAACGGTAACGCATTCGAAGACAGCAGGACGGTAACTGCAAGGCATTAGTTCTTAGTAACTCCGCAGGAGTGCGCTCGGCCCGGTTCCCCCACTTCGGAAACATATGCGCGCCTATTGACTCCCCACTCCTGTTGGTCCCGCAGTGGCGTCGTCACGCGGGGGCAATCGGACTGAGCGCTCCCGTCACGGGCCCAGGGATTATCAACAGTGGCGTGCCTAGAAAAGTGTCCTGGGGACAGGTTATCGGAAACTATTCCTTTCCCAATACTCGTTAATACATGAGACATATAAACTGAAACAAAAAAGGAACGTTTAGACAGTCGTGGAGGGGGTTCACATCCCTAATATCTCCCTCGTGGCACGCCATTGACTATCGGCGCCACCTCTATTATTATCACCGTTACATTGACTGTCATTACCGACTACTATTGCGACTATCATTTACCACCGTTATCACCGTTATGATTATTAACGCAATTGTTGATATCACCAGTGCCGCGCGTGAGGGACGGATCCTCGCAAGGGTTATTCAATATCGAATCTCGGGATGGAACTTATATCGACGTGTTATATGCCTATGCAATAATACATACACGATAAACCTACGTTTACATGCGCGGGCATAAGTACGTTTTTTTACACGACATCTCGAATCACTTTCTCGTGCGCACGCGGATTCTCCTTCCTCGATTCTTTCCTTTCCGGACGCGCCACGGCGAAGCCCTTGGTCCAGGCTCGGAGTTCATTTTCTTAACTATTTATTTAATTAAGACATTTATCGACTTGCCGGGGGAGTCGCCATTGTCGGCCCGAAGCGTCGGTTCTCGTCGTTTAGGTTACGTTCGCACCTTGGGTTCCGCTTCTTCGAGTACACGCGTCGTCCAGGTCGCCGCCATTCCGGTCCCGCGTTCTCGTTTTAATTCAGTATTTCTAGAGAGTAACTTCGACGTAACGATATTATTAATAATGGTAATCATAGTCTAACGACGGTTAGCAAGATGGCGGGGGAGCAGAGAAGCGCGCGATACACCGTCGGCTTATTAAACAGATTAAATAGCGAAGTCTATTTCTAGTCCGCGCAGCTCGTGGTTGCACTTAGATAATGAGAAAACGTAAAAAAAAAGAGAGAGAGAGAAGATAATAATAATAATACTGGCGCGACCGGCGAGGTTAGGGATTTTCGAAAAGGGGGCGGTGTGCTCTTTGCGTCCCCACCACGAATTACGAATATAGGATCCGCCCGATTTTCGGACCCCGGGGCGAATCCCAGTTTTTGGGCCTCGGGGCCTTCGAAGCCTCTCGAAAGTCCGCCTCGCCGGTCTCGAGTTTAAATATGCATCTCGATCGCGCTGCTGTAGTTTGGCCGAGCAAAACGTAGCGCAAAGGGACGACGAGGAAGATACCGCGGTTCCGCGCTCGCAAAGCGACGCGCCGCCCACGTGGTACGAGCATGACGCATTGTAGACGTACTTTTTTCGAGGTATGAGGGAAGTTTTCCACATTTTTCAAGAAACATAGTAAACACACGCTTCTCGAGAGCTCGGCGCGAAGGGGATGTGAGAGAAGCGTGCATGGCGGCCAAAATGGCGGGTGGGAAGCTGCGCTTCGAGGAGCCCGAAATCGAGGAGCAATTAACGGGAATTTACGTCGAATAATCTGCCGAAATGACAATGACGGAGGTTTTAAATTTCCCGAAACATTGAAGATGAATATTGCCCTCGAGAATGGCGTCGACGTGTTCTGAGAAAATTGCTCTTCGGTGGACTCGGGCCCGAACCTGGAGGGGAGGCGCGATTTAGGCTTAAGGGGATGTCAAAGTGGCATCCGAAGGGTCAATTATTCAAGAAACTTTTCTTCGAATTGTGTGTGTCGAATTGCCTCAAACTATACAACGTGTACGTGGAGGCTATAAGGAAGGTGCCGGCACTCTTGAAATTCCCTTTTCTATGACAAATTTTAAATGTATCTGTGAAGTCCTTTTAAAAAAAAGAAATTGAAACTTCATGAGTTTCAGGACCTCCCTTGTACCCTTCGTGTTTATATTGTTAAGTTTGAATCGATTCGGTACACCCAGTTTGGAGAAAAGTTTCACGAACGAGAACTCTCTCCCGCCACTTTAGCATCGCCTTAAGGGTAAGGATTAGAGCGGTTGTCGCCAGAGGAAGGATATAAGAATAAATCAGACTGTTAATTTAGTTCTGGCGCTACCTTCAGATGCTTACGTACGCGAGACCAGGCTCTGCCGGACGTCCCGGCGTCGGCGTCGATACGCCGAACCGTCTCGAATTTATCGCAGCGACTGCACAGCCGTCTCGCGAAATTGCGCGCGTAATTCGAATTTTCTTACAAGATTTTCAAAGTCCCTCCCTTGTCTGCTAGATTCACGCCTAAAACAGTAGGACCTCATGAAACGCAATCCCACCTCTCGAGACGAGAGGCCTTCTCCCGAGGCTTTGAAAAAGCCATCCTTTCTCTTCACTTTTCACTGACCTTGGCGATCGCGATTCGACGAGAAGAGCTCGAAGAAACCTCGAGTGGTGGCTTCGGCTTCGGCGAACCGAAGGCTCGAGGGCACTCGGGAGTGACGTTAACACCGATAATGAGGACATTAACAAATTCGTAGGACGTTAAGGGTATCTGGCGAAGGGAACTCGAGGACTTCCGGAACCGATCGGCGCGAAGCCACGATCCATCGATGTACATTGTAGACTCGAATGCGGCCGGCCGACGGGTCGGCCATCTCTCTCGCATTATATTATTAAGGCGCATTGTTCTGTATATATGTACGACCTATAGTATTTGAATTGCACGAATTGTACGGCGAGCGCACTCGTTTGTAACACGTACGGAGGGGAGGATATTCGATTATGAGAGATCTCGCGACGGCTCCATCTTGGCTCCTACCGAGGCCTCGGTCAGCCGCCATCTTGATTTCGCGAAAACACTCTAAAAGTTATATTTAAATTGTTTTTTATACTGTATTCGCCTCTTCTACTGACTAATTTCTCCTAACAATTACCTTATAGTGATATCCAAATTCCATTTCCTTGCGGTTTATCATTCAATCTGGAAGAACTTTGCATTTATTTAACCGTTTAACTTTGGCTTCATCGATCGTAGTAACTGGAGTTTGGGATAAGTATGTTAATATATAATGTGACCGGTTCACGGGACTCTGGATTTAGATGTCTCATTTTTTTTGTTGATAAATTAAATGATTAAGGCTGTCACTTTGTTTAATATGGCGGTCAGGACGCAACGGTAGGAGCGGCGATGGTTCCTCCTGTGGTGACGGTCATGCCACGTTATGTATCTATAAGTTTTTTCATATATTGCATAAAATATGTTTATTACATATTTTCACTATGTCTATCGAGACGAGTTTGTGCACCTTGTTACCCGACACTACTTCCCGTCCTGTGAATCGGAAAGAAGGCTAAATAATCACGTCGACTTTATTTTTCGTACCCATAGGCTATCTTCATTTCATTTAACGCTCTTGTTTAAGAAACTAAATCCTTTTATGATTCTATGCATCTTTTTACATCACGTCCCGACGATAACAGAGTATGTATGTACACTGCATAATCGTCGACAGAGATGAGTTGGTAGATTGCTCACGGGCAGGGTCGCGCGATTGCATGCTGTGCTGCCCTCTGGTTTCGTACGTTAGCTTTCACCGTTTTTTGCCCCCAAGGGCGGCACAACGAATTTCTGGTAGGGGCTCGCGCACTCGCGATGGCGGTGCCATCTATCAGTCGGCGTCGGCGGCTCACGTACTCGTGATGGTAATATCATGCGGCAGTTGACGGTGGTGGCTTACCTACGCTTACCAACACTGCTCGCTTTTGATGGTAAGGGAAGAAAACTCGTGACGCTCCATTTGACTTTATCTACTTATCTACTGCTATTAGGTACATACTTAATAGTAGTGGATAAGTAGATAAAGTCAAATGGAGCGTCACGAGTGTTCTTCCCTTACCATCAAAAGCGAGCAATATCGGTAAGCGTAGGTAAGCCACCACCGTCAACTGCCGCATGGTATTACCATCACGACTACGTGACCCGCCAACGGCGACTGGTAGATGGTACCGCCATCGCGAGTGCACGAGCTATCAGAAATTCGTTGCGCCGCCCTTGGGGACAAAAAACGGTGAAAGCTAATGTACGAAACCAGAGGCAGCACAGGATGCGATCGCGCGATCTTGCCCGTGAGCAATCTCCCAACTCATCTCTGGCGTCACCCTTGGGGGCAAAAACGGTGAAAGCTAGGTAGAGGGCAGCACAGGATGCGATCGCGTGATTCTGCCAGTATGCAGTCTCCCTCTGTTGTTGGTTGTTGCAGGGCTGAGTGCTGCAGTTCATTTTTATTCCGGTAGAGGCGCCATCGAATGTCGTACGAAAAGTCGTATGAAGGTTGACCTATCATGTGAGTGCGAAAATGGTAGTCCGTGAC
The DNA here is from genome assembly GCF_000612105.2 of Orussus abietinus. Taxonomy (NCBI): domain Eukaryota; kingdom Metazoa; phylum Arthropoda; class Insecta; order Hymenoptera; family Orussidae; genus Orussus; species Orussus abietinus. The sequence continues at coordinate 1,522,590 of NW_019396002.1, forward strand.
TGGATTGACGACGATGACGATATGAGAACGATTCTGTGAGTGCCGAAAACTTTGCCGTGCCATATCTTTACGAATATAGCAGGAATCAGAGTCGGGTAAATTAAAAAAAATTCCTAATTTTTTGCTTGATCTTTTCAGTTGGATAAAAATTTATTTCTTTATCCGTAGCAATGAGGAAATTTTATTTCTATTTACCCCGCTCCTGGGATCTCGATCCTTACTGTACAGAACTCTGTGGCGTCTCGCTCGAACTCAACGTGCAAGGCACATTTCTCTCATCACTCAACGCTACGAGTTTCTTGATTGGGTCAGGAACTAAGAGGACGAATTCTGATCAGTCTTCGACAATCTGCTATAACAAAGTTATCTTTTTTGCAACTCTTTCGCCAAGGACTTTACCATTTCGGTGCACTCAATTCGACGAAGAGATTCCCTTTTCTTTAATTAAGAGCTACCAAATGATCAGTCTCATTAATTCATTGCTCTTTATTCAGTAACCTCGCTTGGTAAAAGAAGTACTATACAATGCATGCACAAATATTTTCTATACATCGGTAGCTTTAATACGATTTCCAGATGGGATTATTTAAACTATAAGATAAGCAATCGCTGTACAGGTTTGAAATTAATTGAACAGTTCCGCCGACGAGAAACCCACCTTGAGGTTCGTCAGCAATTCTCAATTATTTACAATTCTAGTGTTCACCTAGGCGGAATTTCGAGCAACTCGCCGCAGCTTCCCGCCTCCTAATAATAAACTAATCGCATGCTTAACACTTTTTGGTTGCACTACATAACTCTAACATTAACTGGATGAAGTATTGCTCTAGTCAGAGAATGGAAGGAACGAGCAAGTTCCCGTAAAGATGATTTTTAATTTAATACGCGAACGGCTCGTCATCCCGAAACCAGCAATCGCCTGCAAATTGCTGAAACAATCGGCAACGTCCCTCGTGATTCAATAAAATCGACTATTTACAGGATTGTCTTTTTACAACTCTCGCGTACTCACTGGACTTGTGTTTCTGGTATAACGCGAGGGGTCCTATCCGAGATACCGAGGAAACTATATTAACAAATAGTATACCGATATAATGATCCAAGTGTGACTAATCGCTAAGCTTAGGAAGTAACTACAAATTTACCAGTATTTACGTCGAAGCGGAAGTCCGATTACTGGCGAGAAATAATTTCTCTCAATCCAGAGATGAATCATAAACGTTTTATCCGACATCTAGCACCATACTCAGACACCCCTAGGCAAAGAAAATCTCAGGAAGACTGGTGCGAGGGTCAAAAGAACCGTGACATCCTTGTCATGGGAAACGTCTCCCAGGACACGTTTCTCCTGGTCCTTTAACTTGAAGACCTATCCTCGTGTACTGCCCCTCTTTCCTAATGTACTTCCCTCCTTTCCTGATGTACTTCCATCCTTTCCTGATGTACTTCCATCCTTTCCTCATGTACTTCCTTCCTTTCCTCGCGTACTTCCCCTCTACTCTCAATACCAGCTGTAGAAAGGCTGATGGGGCACCGGTCTAGGAGGCTGCTGGAAGCCCTGGGCGGCATAGTGGCAGGAAAACGCTTGGTGAGGATGCGAACTATGAGCATGGGGTTGTTGAAGGCTCGATGGAGGGCTAGATAGACCCACTCGTCCACTCCCTGAGATGGGCAGGTTCCAAGAGGGCGACGAGTTCCCCTGGGGCCCTGGAGGCTGCTGAGCCTGTTGCTGGACTGGGGAGACGGAACCGATGGGCAACTCTCCGGTGGCCAGCTGATCCGAGCCCGCGTTGGAACTGGCGGAATTGGGACCCATCATGGTCACCAAGGCGTTGGGCGTTGGAGGTAGCTGGTGGCTGCTGGGCTGCTGGTAGCTGGACGATGCTGCAGTCACTGGGGAGACCTGGTGGGCCATGTGACTGGTGGTCGACGATGACGTGGGTGGCAGCAACGACGGTGGGTACGTCATCGACGTTGGAAGACTGTAGGTTGGGGTGGACCCGACCGAAGACCCTAACCGGGTGGAGTCGGCGCTCAGCTGATGGGACATGGTCGTGTGGTGCGAGGAGTAGAGTTCTGGAACTGAAATAAGAACGTATTTATTTCTACGAATGTCCAAGAGCGTCTTTTAACCTGGAACGATGACTGATAAGAAGTTTGAAGTCGTTGAAAGAATTGCGATAGGTCAGGTTTCGGCAGCTAGGGATGAGCTAATGCGAGGTAGTCTTGGTCTTGACCTTTCCATTATAAAATACCCGTTCTTACAATTATGGTCGGGACTTTGGCTCGTTCTTGGTCTTGCATTTTTTGAAAGAGTAGGGCCAACACCAACTTTGCTCGTCGCTGCCAGCAACAACTAGAAAGCCGACTCGAAACGCCGGCAATCCGATAGACAATTGCCGGAAACCGTTTCCCACTCAACGGGATATCGAAACAATCGGACCAGTCATTCGGTACATTGGCCGACTCTGCACCGGTTCTTCGAGCTGCCAAGAAAAGTAGCAACCAGCGTTGCGTGCTTGCCCCCAAACGAGTCGAGGACTGACGAAAGAACGACTATCGCTATGTCATGCCTGTAATATCCGCTGCAAGCCAATTTCGGCCGTTGTCTCGCTGAGGTGACAACGGCTGGAGGGTCCGATGTGATGACACGGATCGATGATCCGGTCTTATCGAAATCGAGACTCCTGGATTCCCAATGAGGAAATGCGAACGCCTACCGTGATCTCCAGAAGTGGAAACATGGAAAGTTTCTTTGTTCGGTGGCGCCACATTCGCTTAGGGACCACTACTTGAATAAAGCGCGGGCATAGATTTAAAGAGACATACACTTGCAATACAGCTACATTCTCCAAATAAACTAAGATAAAATATTGACAATGCATATTTTATCTATAATAATATTTTTAGAAGTATGTATTCCTGACATATGTAAGTACTGTAATTAAAAAAATGTTTTGGTTCAAGTAGTAGAACGTAAAGTTTAAAAGTTTTTAATTTGACGGGTCTCCCGCGTGACAACGAGATTCACGAGATTGAGCACTCTATGTTGTCCCTTAGCGATAGTATTGCCACCAACAGAGAAAATTTTTATACAATGTACTGTATCCTTTTTTGCGGACACAAGCTCCCATAAGGGACCCTATGCAGTTCGTCCTCCTGGTCTCTAGTCTCCATGATAGCGTGCTTGGTGGGTTTATACATATGTACGTACATACATACATAAACGCATATATAAGCGCTATAAGAGCGAACTCCAAGCTTCCCAAAAAATGGAGTTTAAAAAGTGATACCCACCTTGGCTGGAGGAGAACGCAGGGTCCGGCAGGGTTTGACCATGCGAATGAGGATGAGGATGACTCGGTGGAACCGTGGCTCCAGAATGAGGATGACTCGGGGGAACTGCAGCTCCAGAATGAGGGTGCGCCGCTGCCGGTGGATGCAGAACGTAAGACGCCGCAGGGTACGCAACGGAGCCGACATAACCTCCCGACGTCGGCGAGGACAACTGTTTCCTGAGGCGAGCTCTTCTGTTGCTGAACCAGACCTGAATCCTGGCCTCGGTCAGCTTGGTCCTCTGGGCCAGCTCTTCCCTAGTGTAGATGTCCGGGTACTGGGTCCTCTCAAAAGCCCTCTCGAGCTCGTCCAGCTGGTGGGCGGTGAAGGTGGTCCTGCTCCTCCTCTGCTTCCTCTTCAGAGGAATCCCCGGCTCGCTCTCGCAGTCGGAGCCTGGGCTGGTTCTTCCTGGAAATCAAACGAAAATGAATATGAAAATCCGATTGACTCTTATTCCATGAATAGTGAAGCGTATTAACCCCTTGTGCTACAATGACGAGGGTGGGCTAATCCAGTTAGAATGGTTCCAAAATTAAATCCAAGCGCGATAATCCATGGATTATCCTTTACATCGCAATGGCGGTGCACTGGGATTGAAGGATTCGCCCAGAAATCAGCGACAGCGATTTCTTTCTTTAAGAGTCGATTGCCGTCGATTTCATATGATAGAGAACAATGCGATTCTATCTCAAGTGACCGTTAAGCCATAAAAATGCGAGAGTGTTTTGGTGATAATTTCGAGCGTTAAAATCCATGATTTCCTGAGTGGATACTCTCGACTAGGATCGAGAGAAAACTCCATATCCAAAAACGGAGACAAAGAGAAGGTACCGACTTACTTAACAACCGAGTAACGATCCCGGGTCCCGGTTTATGGGGTCCCGTTTTTAATGGGTATTAATTCCTTGTTCTCTACTCGTCCACGGAACGACGTACATCAAATAAGACGTGGGATTATACGGTCCAATCGCGGGCTAGCCAACAACCATAAAAATCCTACACCGCGTCACATCCCCGCCACTTTTTGGCTCTCCGGCTATTTCACACTCGGCCTGACATCGGCTCGTTTACCTCCGGGTTTCCTTTGACCGCGCCTCATTGTTTTGCCAGCCTGACTCGTGTTTGCCATTTGTTTTTGCTGGCAGCTTGGACATTTTCTGTTTTATGGCCCGGCACGGGTCCCTTGAAATTCTGCCCTCACCTTTTGGCCCCATTAAATGGAGAACATGGGGTTCGTGTCAAACGCGCGGCCTGCGAGACGGGCCTCGTAGGAGTTCTCCTACAAATGGTCCACTCGATTCTCGATCAGGAAGTTTACCGACACTTTTTTTTTTTTTTTATAAAAGGCAACATTTTCTTAATAAAGAAAGAAAGGGAAGAAAAATGAGGGAGATGAATAATCGCGTTTCAAGATCCGCACGAATCTCTCCTATGTTATCGGACAGCTGTGGTCGGTAATAATTGGAAATAAATTGTGAATGATTTTTATTTTTTTTTTTTCAAGAAAGATATTGATATTTTTCGTACACATCTATGATATGATGACAATGGGTCAAAATGACCTCATTTCCGCTCAAGGGTTAATCGAATCGCCGCAAACAATCAGCGCCACGCGTTGTTAATCACCTTACCTGACAAAAGTATCGCGGAATAGAACGGTTTATCACCTCACAGTGGTGTAAGGAAAAAAATGTCTGATTGAGGAACACTTCACGTGTGACCGATGACAAACGACGAATGGTCTCGAAATCGCCGATAAAGAGAGAGATGCAGAGAGATGCTCGTTTGTCGGTAAAGTAGACTGCGATAGAGGGTTCCTACGACTCGGACAGAGAGCGCTGCGATCACTTTTATCCGGGGATATTGCCATTACGAGATTTCAACGACTGTACCACGGGTTTATATTGAAACTTCGCTTATAAATCAAGGGCCCTTCCTGGAACCTGACTTTCATAAATGCAGAATACAGTTCAATCGTGCATACGAACTAACATAATAGTCCAATAATAAAGAAAAAAAAAACTCAATAGAGTTTCGAGCCAAATACACTTTTGCGCGAAACTCCTAATGTCGAGTGATGAGAGAAATGAGACCTTATTAAGTCGTTTTAATAAGCCTATCTTCGCGAAGGGAGGTAAAGTTAACCGTGTAAAAGTATGAGACGGGCATTAATGCCCAGAATTGACCGAAATATAGCATTAGGATTATTAAGGAGGATGAAAAACCGTGCTTGAGGTCCTTTTCTGGAGCATGTGCGACGATGCCCACCCGAGCCTCGTCGCGTGCTCGGGCTCGCATTTTCCTTTTTTCTCCTTCCTCTGAGATTCGTCGGGATTTCGAGATCGCCGACGGCCTCGTCAGTCTCCACTCCATCCGCGACTAATCGGCCGACGACGCTCGACGCCGGGACGCCCCCGGTTAATGCGGATTCGACACGGCGCTATTCCCGGACGCGACCTTTTTCCTCCCCGACACTCCAGCGGCTGCTCGGCCGTTCGCCGTTGGATCCTGCCACTCCCGAAACTTATTTCTGGATCTTAATCCATCGTTCCTTGGTCCTTCGTCATTTCGCCCTTTGACCTCGCAAATTGATCCGCCCGATCGCTCTTTGCAGGAGCACCGAGAAGCTAGATCGGGCCAATTTCGAACAGCGAGTCCATCTTGGTATTGTACCCTTGGTTTTGGTCTTGCCAATATGGACTTAAAATTTGCCAAATTTCGCCTCAGTCTTACACCTTTTGCAAGATTACAAGACCAAGGTCGATTGTGCTCATCCCTAGTTTCGACGTAGAACGACGTTTTTCACCGATTTACGTATAGGGGAATTGATTGTCACGAAATAGTGCAAATGCTACAAAGAAAGTGTGAACGTCTGAAAATACCAAAAAAAGTGTATAGAATGAACGAAAAAGTGCGAATGCCTGGACAAAATCGATAAAATCATAGTTTTACTGCTATGCTGTATACATTTACACAGAACTAACTTTAAGATGACGGCTCAAATTGTTTCGTCTTGGAAAGAAGTTTTGGCAGTTTGCGATACAGTCATCATGTATCTCATCCATCTCTCATATTGCTTATTGGACGTGAGACATGCGCTTTGCTCTGTGCAGATAGTCCCTTCGTAAAAAAAATCAAATCCAGTAAAACCCATCTAAATAATTAAAATATGCACTGAAGTTCTCATCACATCGAATCATCAAAGTGACATAATTTGCCATCTAATAAATGATGATTCCATAGGTAACTAATCACGTTTCATTTCCTGCATCACGCAAATGTAGTCCGACTTAATACATGTAGCGTAGCAGCTAAGTCTGTCAATTTTGAGGTTAGGGCGCACGTGTCGCGAGTCGTGGGCCCAAGTATAGAGGCGAGATCGAGAATTTCCGGATCCCTCCGTGCTCCGCGTTAATTGTCATGAAATCGATGATGCTCGGTGCACGGAGTTCCCCGACACGGCGACCTCGTGCAATTCGGGGTCGTTATCCTCTTCCGAATTAAAAGCCGACCAAGTTGGCGCGTCCAGGGTCTCTCTCTCCATTAGCATGGAAAATAAGCCGAAGAAGTCCGCAACGGGACCGCGGATCGCGGGTTTCCCTTTTTTTATTTATCCGGCCTATCTGGATGTTCAGCTGCAGGATGTGCTCCGCCCTGCAGCTGACCAGCCGATACAACGTGCCATCGTCGTCATCGGTTTCTTGTCCCTTTACCCGGCCGCAATCACTGCTTTCACGATAATTACAACATGGCGGCGCTGCGCGTCCTTCTGGGAGATCCCTCTTTTCCCCGGCATTCTCGCTTACCAGGATCCAGTCACATATCGTACTCGGCCATGAAACTCTGATCCTGATTGGAGGCCTCGCGATCCTCGAGGGATCTCTGCATTAAATCAATCTTGAAGGATTGTCTCAGCTCCAAGATGAGACTACGCGTTCCCTCCTCCACTTTCCAACGAACGAAATACCCACCGCGATGCGGTCAATAGCGATCAAGTTTCTTGGGTTCAGTGCATATTTTAATTATTTAGATGGGTTTTAGTGGATTTCATTTTTTTACGAAGGGACTATCGGCACAGAGCGAAGCGCGTACCTCGCGTCCGATAAACAATATGAGACTATGCGTTCTTTCTTTTGAAGGATACAATGAAATACCTACCGCGATGCGGTCAAAAGCGATCAAATTTGTTAGATGCGATGCATGTTTTAACTATTTGAATGCATTTTAGGGGAATTTTTTTACGAAAGAACTATCTGGGTAGATCGAGGTGCGCGTCCCGCGTCCGCTGAGCAAGATGAGACTACACGTTATTTCGATTGAACGAAATATCTATTATGATGCGGTCAAAAGAGATCTAATTTGTTAGATTCAACGCATATTCGAACTACTTGGACGCATTTTAAAGGATTTTTTTCACGAAAGGACTATCCAGATAGAGCGGGGCGCGTGTCTCGCGTCCGCCGAGCAAGATGGGACCCGGCGAGGAAGGCGCGAAGAAGGAGGGCAATCGGGTCCAACCGGCCATCACCGGTGCGGTGGTAATATTAGGTTATGAAAGTTCCGATTACTAGTCGGGACTACCCGTTTAGCCGGAGATGTGTAATTTGAGTTTGATTTCCGACCGGCCGAAAAGTTTCCTCCCCACCAGCTTTCACACGCGCGCCGCCGGAAGCGCAGCTCGCGCGATTCGCAGCCCTCCTGCTCGTCCTGGACCCGCGAGGTCTCCATCGAGCCCGAACCGAATCCCGGTGAATTATAGCCGTCATACCTGACCGACGTTTATTTACCCGGGATAGAAGCCTCGGAATGTGCGGCCAGGGAGAGGAATCGGACTTCTTGCCGCTGGCGACTCATTGGTAAAGCGCGAGTGTCATTTATCCGCAATTGAATGTAAGCGTACTCTGCCTGGGTACATATTCATTTATAAAACAAGTGGGAACGAGTTTTGAGCAATCGATACATTTTTTCGGAAATTTAACGAGGAGGGCTGCGTTTCGCCCCAAGTGCATGCGAGGTCCGGTACAGGTTGGGTCGAATAGGGCGGACCAAGTTTCTTTACGACAAACGCATCTCAAAATCTTTCCGTTGTCTTCGACGGATTACCATATCGCGGAAAGCAAACTTTGGAACATTTTTTCTGAAATTAAAGAGGACGACTGAATTTCGCGCCAAGTGCACACGAAGTTCGGTACAGGTTGGGTCGAATAGGACGGATCGAGTTTCTTTACGACAAACGCATCTCAAAATCCTTCCGTTGTCTTCGACGGATTACCATATCGCGGAAAGCAAACTTTGGAACATTTTTTCTGAAATTAAAGAGGACGGCTGAATTTCGGGTACAGGTTGGGTCGAATAGGACGGATCGAGTTTCTTTACGACAAACGCATCTCAAAATCCTTCCGTTGTCTTCGACGGATTACCATATCGCGGGAAGCGAATTTTTTAAAGCCCTGCATCGCGTGAAAGCCCTTGCTCTCGAAACTTCGACATCGATTCCTGAAATCTCTATCGGGAGTGAAGTAAGCCTCGGGTGAATTATAGCCGTCGCGGAGAACGCCGCGGCGCTGGCCCGACCGGTTATTTACCCGGTCTTAAGAGAGGCATGGGATTTATGAAATCAGCGGATAAAAAGGAAATACAAACGTTAAAAAAATAGAGCTGATCATTTTAACCCTCCGTTTCCCTCCCCGCGGGCCGATACTCCCGTCCGGGAAGTACACAAGTTGACGCCCCTGGACCGACCAGTCATTTACTGGCGCAAGAAGATGTATGAAATCTCTCAGAAATTATGGGCCCGGAAAGTAGCCGAAACACGACTTCGTGCCGGTCGCGGTTGCCTTCTTTTTGATCGATCGCAACTGCCCGATGGTAATTGTTGGTTAAAGAAGTCCGCGGAGGAACATTGAGCTGTTCGAGTCCGGCCGTCGGAGATTCCCAGCAACCTCGACCGGGTAGCTCCCCGGACTACGAACCTAACCTCAAACTTCTCTTCTCTCGTGTCCGAGGTTGCAAAGCGAACCGACCAGTAAACTTCCAAAATTTAATTTCCTAGTGAAAAAAAAAAACAAAAAACTAAGGTCTTGCAGATACAACGTACACCTTCATCTCGGACGTACGATAAGATGACTTCGATAGTTCTCGTGTTGGCCACGTGGATGAAATTTACCTCTCGTCATCCAGAGATCGGAATTCATCGGGGAACGGTCGACGGATCCCCCCGGGGGCGGAAAACGGAGATTACGTTTTCTCAAAGTCGATCGAGAGTCCCGGGAGAGCCGGTCGATCGTTTTAATTCCCTCTTCCTGGGTCCTCTTCCTTTTTCTCTCCCTCCTCGTCCTCCCTCCGACCGTCAGCCCTATCGTCTTACGGGAGTCCGTATCTCCTATCTCGCTCTTTCCTTTCATCTTCGCCGGCCAGCTCCTCTAAACGATCCTATGATGACCTCTTGTGGGTACACATTTCATTTGTCTTGTCACGCCGGTGAAAAGTGACGAGGCACGAGGGCTGCCGACGTGTTTTCGGCCTCCGCCTGAGAACCTGCCTTCCAAAGTGTCGTCCGACTTTTTGCTCCCTTTTCTTTTTTTTTTCTTTCTTTTTTGGTTTTCCTCCTTTCTAGTCCTTTTTTTCCTGTGCCGCACTTCAAGCGATAACTTCGGCACTTCCTTGTCGTGCCCGATAAAGCCGAGGCCACGCAAGTCGGTTTACGAGTCGCGGGTGTTATCTGCTATCGGGAGGATCCTTCGACGAAAGCGAAAGGACGATTCCAGAAAGACGACCGTGATAAAAGACCTCTTCCCTCGGTAATCAGGGTATACGATATCCTTCTTTCCATACCGATTGCCGATTGATCCCATATGATAAGCAACGGGGAAATTTAGGAGTAACGCTCGTCATGAAGATTTATCTAACAATGCATTCGGGATCTCTAACGATTTCCCCCGAATTGCAACATGCTAGGGATTTCCTTCGTATCAGATCTCCCACTGATTGCAAATCATTCTTAACGAGTTTCGTCGTTATCACTAGTTTCGATTGCGATTAAAACGAATCATTTCGTGAGTGAATAACCCCTAACTCATGATCGTCACGATAGGCGACAGATTCACGCATATTCTCAACCCATCACCTGAGTGTATGACGTGTGCCCATGACAGTTTAAATTTTAAGTACCTACATTTGAGTCTGACATCATGAACTCTCACGTGACCAATCACATAATATGCATAACGCAGCATAATAATTATAATCCTCATAAATATCAGAGCAATACGTGCAAGCACCAAACGCGCATAGCTATGTCGCTGCACGGAAAACAAAGAATGGTCAGGGGAGTCGCAACTATGATAACCGTAATAATGTTGCAAGGCATTACAACCTGCACAGCATCTTTTCATGATTAATATTATCATTCCAAACGGTAATCATTCCTGCAACTTTTAAGCACAGCGTCACGGACAGAGTGGAACTTTGGCGAGGTTAGATTTACCCTTCGATGCAATCGATCTAATCGTTTGGGTGGTTAACATCGTTTGGCCATGTTGTTTTAGTAATTGCAACCAAATTATTCTATTTTTCTTTTTCTTTCTTCCGTGTGCGACTCTGAAACCGCGATATAAAGTCAACGGTATAATGTGGGATCCTCCCACATTTGTTCGAAATTTTGAAAAATCTCGGAAGTTCACAGCTGCAGGTGCTTCCGACGCATCTGCTCTGCAACATTGTGCTCGTTGGACAGACTAGTCGAGCGCGTGCGCATGCAGGACTGGAGATTTCTCGCAATCAGGTGATCGCACAGGTGCAGGTAAAAAAGAGCACACAAGAGCCCAGTTGCCTCGAAACATTGACCACGGCGCCTTTCTGCGTAATCCACGTGTATCCACGCGTCCAGATATACGAGGTCACGTACACGCGGCGCGCGCGCACTCTGGTGTGTACTATAAGAATGAGCGAATGCAAAACGCGGCGAGAAAATTACAGAGCCGAGCGGCGGAGCTACCGAGCCAGTGGCCGCCGAGAACCGATAATTTCGAGATCGAGAAACGCAAGTGATTAATGCGCCCACTTAATTTATTCATTCCCCCGATTCCGACTCCTCGAAGTTCGGGTTAGGAAGGCGGGAGTGAGGTTAGGTTAGTTTAGGCCGGCCGGCCGGCGACGAACGTTTGGCGGGTAATTTGAGTTCCGACCGCCCAAATCCAATACATTGTTGCCCGGTAAGATGAATTCCCGCAAAACGACTTCTCGAATATTTTAAGGGCTCGCGTTTCCTCGGTCACGCCATCTGGCGGCGCGGAGGACTAACTCCTACCTTCTAGGGTGGAATTTTGCGAGATTGCACGGCATAATGATTTCTTCAGCGCGAATGCTCCTCGGCTCTCTTTCTTCTGCTTCGGGGTGTATACGCGATGAATGAGGAAAAATAAAAAGGAAGGGACTTCGGGGAGCGGTCGTTAGGGATTTAGGTTAGTTTCGCCGGGATTAATTCGCCCGCGGAAACGCACGGAGGGGGCAAGGTTGGCGCAACGCAAGATGGCGCCGGACTGTTTAGTTTGCGGAAAGGCGGATAGTAAATAGGAAAGCCGGGGGATAAAACATCGACTTCCAACAATTTTCAGGCCTGCCCCGCGCTTGGCTCCTATTATCCGTATCGCGTGTTGCAATCAGACAATTCTAAACTACACAGTTAAGACAATGATCTCCTCCGTAGCAAGTTAGCCAATCGCTGGGCGATACAAGCGCGCTGTTAGCTAATAATCGTGAGAAACAAAAATCCCTGGCAGTTCTTTCGCCGTCTGCGGTTGCCCACTTGGGAAAGACTCGGCCGACCGATTGGATTGCTAATATTATCCCAAATTTTCGATATTTTCACGATTAGAAAGCTGTTTGGATCTCCCAAATCGATTATTTCCCCGACCACTCGCGCGAGGAGTACAATAATGCCGGTAGAAGTGGAAATGTCTGGACGGCAAGATGGCGCATATCGCGTCACCTCGAAAGTTTGAGTACCTCTCACATCGTAAGAACGAGTGCACGGAGGATAATACCTACATGGGCGAGTTCGGGAGAGCTGATACATTATGCCGGCGTGTAATAACATGCAACAACTATGACCGGTCGAGTAGTATATAATTCAAGCGGTATCGCTCTTCCGAATGCCTAATTGCAGAGTCTGACTCACGGCCCCGCCCGGCGTCCGCGCAACGACCAATCGGAGAGGCTCCCCCCTAGCGGCAAAATTACTTACGAATCTCGTGCAGCGCGCATGACGCGTGTACGCGTACTTATATGCATTCCAACCGGCGTCGCGCATTGCAGGCTCTCGAGATACGGCGGCCGGCCGCCAGGAATTCCTACTCTCAGGAAAGGGTTAGGTTAGGTTAGGTTATATCTCGGCGCAGAAGGCGTACGTTTCCTCCAAGGCTCACGCCACGACGTTTACTCACGCGAGCGCAGGATTACATAACCTCCCTCCCCCGAGTCGTGACTCCTTGCGTCGCCGGGCGGCCATTTTGCAAAAATAATAGATGTCACCTGTCCGTGCCACGCCGGCGGAGGGATCGGTAAAAGGAAAACCTCAAACTTCGGCGAACTCGCCGAGAAAAGCCGCGCGGAATCTTCGAGGTGGACGACTCGCGCATATACATGGCGGACGACCGTGTGCGCGCGCAACGCGGAAGGCTCGAAACGCATGAGTTAATAGATGGGGTACACAGCAGGAAGACGACTAGTGATTGAGTACTACTTTTTAATAATTATCTTTTTAACTCACCGTCTCCAAGTTTGGGTTCATCCTCGGGATCGCGTCCTCGAAGAAGCCGGGAAATGGCGGACACGCTGGGGGCGCTCGTCCTGTCGCAGATGCCCTCCTTGATAAGTCGATCCCGGATCTCCCAGGAAAATATCCCGGGGTTGTCCCTCTTGTATTCCTCGATTCGCGCCTCGACTTCCGGCGTCGCGACGCGCGGCTTACTTCCGCCGATCACTCCCGGTCGGATACTTCCGGTCTCCTGGTAGCGGTTCAGGATTTTCGACACGCAGCCATGGGACACCCTCAATTGTCTAGAGAAATAAGGATGCAGATTCAAAATGGCGTCTCGATTACACGTTTGCCTCTATTTAACATCGTTTCCGTGGCGTGACTCATGTTAGGTCATCGATTTGCGAACGTAAACTCGATTAATGTCTCACATGGGAATTAAAAGCGAGTTATAAGCCGCGTGGAGGTCCGTATCTACTGAGCGGAAATTATGCTTCTTATTTTCATACCAAACACTCGATACTTGTAATTATACGGATCTCTAGTCATTAGGACGCCATCGTTCGTCCCGCGACGCAGACTTACCTCGATATCACGCAAGGCCTGACACCAGCGGCGGCCATTTCTACGATTTTCAGCCGAATGTGATTGGGCAATGGCCGCCCGTTAATAAAAACACCCCCGAGTTGATTGACGCGGCCCTGACCCGGTATAGAACCTAGATCTGAAATGGAACAAGAAGAATTCATTAGACTTTTTCCGCCAAAACCGAACGCTCGGTGGGGCAAATGTCGGTGCGCGATTCAAATTTCGCGCCGAAGGCCGCCGCCGCCGCGGCGAGACTCCCCACCTCGAGTTTTCTCCCGTTACTTTTGGGACATTTACCTCACATTAGAACGTCCCATTTACCATCTCAAAACGGTTGAACGTGAAACTTCCGAACCCCCATACACGATTTTAATTTAAGCCATTCCTTCTTTACATTTCCATGATTATTAAATTCCGTTTTCACAATTTTTCTCCACCTTGTTTTCCAAGGCCCTAATGAGTAGTAACCGCGCGAGATCGTTAAAACCGTGCCCGAGTTTATGCAGATTTAAGCCTCTCGAACCAATCGGCTCTCGGTCGGAGATTCCTTTCAGCAGCCGGAAGCGCGGACTAATTAATTCTCGAGTCTAACAACGGCTTTATCGTACGTAACCTCGAGGGGGGCCCTCGGAGCCGTAGAGTCGTAAGTGTCAGTGCCGTTAGTGCCGATAAGTCGAATGAATCTGAAGGTTTACGACGTACGACAATGATAGCGTACATAATCCGCCCGGGTTATTTCGTTCCGCGACATCGACCGACTTCCCACTCGGCAGAAAATCCCGTAGCAAAGTTGCACGATTATTTCAATTTGTCGTTAAGTATTTCTTTAACGAAATTCACGAGTCGACTAAACCCCAAGGTTAACGGCCGTTGATAACGGATTTGTTTCGCGAGCGCGCCGATTAAAAGCCATCGCTCGATTTGCTATGCGAATATCGAGGAGAAACATGCCCACTGTTTACTCTGTCCTCCTTTTAGCTCTATAGGATTATTTAACAAGGTCGGCCATCTTGGAAAGAGAACTGCAAGGCTGCCAGGAAGCGTTACGTTCTCCTTACCGCCGTCGGGTCGGTGTTTCCTTCAATTGCAAAGTGTCCAGACACGGTAAAGGCTTAATTGCCTTCAATTGAAAACAAACATCGCTATTAAGATCGATAGAAAAAGGCACGTATCCACCGGCAATCACTGAAACTTGGATAATATTAAAAAAAAAAATGGCCACTAAAAACGTGCCCACTAACCTCTATCAAAGATGGCCGACGGTAGGGGAACCGAGTAGCCCTTCACGAGACACCTTTTAAATTAATATCTCCCCCACCCCGAAAATTCCATCGCAGCCTTACACGCCATTATTTATTATACTTCTTCAAAATCAGGATTAAAAATGTCCAAGCGAAGTTAAGTCCAGTTTCCCGTTAGGCATGACTCTTTTGACTTCTGCCAACCCAGATATGAAAAAATCACCCGTTAGTATCCGAGAGGAAAAAAAAAGAAAAAAGATACACAAGGCGTCCCTTTTTTCGAAAGCTACGTCGGGTCCTGCAAAATTCTGAAATATGGCCCTAAAAGGCAGGGCCCCCAAAATTCCGAAACTCTGGAGGCAAGGACCTCGTCAGTTTTTCCGACCTCCGGAGATTTTCCGCCACTCTGGCGACAATCACTTACAAACCGGTCGATTTCACGGCTCGTTTTTGGGAAATCTTCGAGCCGCTTTTAACGACATCCAGTGCCTCTCGTCCAAGCCGAACGGAGCATGGGAAACGCTGGACCTCGTCAAAATTACGCGTTTTGATTTATGGGGGTCATTAATGGAAATGTTCCGCTCGTTTCGGGACAGGTAAGGTTATATATCAGACTCGGGATGGGCCCTCGCATTGTCCGAGGTCATGGTCCCAGGGACTTTTCCGAAACTCGATGCGACCCAAAACCATAAACCACGCGTGCGCGGCGCAAGCCTCAAGATATTGAAAAATTCGTTTCCTGTCCGAAAACCTAGCCAGAGGATTTAAAAAAAAAATCGCGAAGAAATAACGCCGAGGAAGAAAATAGATTGTTATATTAAAAAGAAAAAAAAAACACGGTACGTAAACTTAAAAGTCGTGCGAATCATGGATTGTTATAACTACCAACATATACCGTCTAGGAAATGTGAAGGAATAGTGATGAAAATTTTGTTTAAAAATACTCGTAGTTACCGTATTAGTAATACTCTTTTCATTATGCTAAACGATATATGTGGTTATTAGTTATGCACAACTTCGGTTCATAGATGTTGCTGATTTTTAGCTGGGTAATTATTTATCAAGAGGGGGTTAAAATGTTACGGTCCGGAGGGATGAATTCGAACGTACCTTGAAACGGGTATCCAGTGAAGCATGGTCGCATCATCGAGAAGTTAGTCGTAACCGTCATCTCACGATGTCCGAGACACGTTTCGAGTACCGTCCGGTCAACCCGAAAGGAACCACTTCACACACAGCGCCACCTTGAGAGATCGGAACTGGGGCTCGCGCCGATAGAAACCAGTTCCGGTGTCCGGAACCACCGACGAATCTAGCTGGACCGCGGTAATCCCCAAAATGAATTTCCAGGAATACCGCGGAAGCACTTCGAGACGGCTGCTAATCCCTGAAGTGGTCTCGATGGTTAACGGTCGTCGATTGATCGGTTGGTACCACTTTTGAACGGCTTGGAACTAATCCTCTCTCTTGGAGATCGAATTTGAAGAAAGTCGCCCCACGGTTCGGAGCAGGTGTTTCGGACCCAACGTCCCCAGCATCCACGGTCCAGAACAGGTGTTTGTGATCTCGTTCGCCGGACTGTCCGGACCAGTCCGAGCGGCGGGTCGAAATCGGAGTCGAATCTTGTGGAAGTCCCAGGAAGGATGTCCGCTTCTCGAGACACGCTGCGAGGAGTTTCCTCTCCGGGATGGAACAGGTGGCGAGAAGAGCGGGCCCGAAGCGAGGGGCCTTCCCGGAGGAGAGACGGACGGCCTGGGACTTGTCCGGTCGGTTTCCTGAGCCTGACTGAGCCTACTTGGGTCAGGTTCTTGGGTAACTAGGGTGAAGCCACGCCCCCAGGGGCCGCCGCCGGTTGGCCGGCCCGAACCGCGGAACGGGGGGCGGGCCAAACCGGAACTGCCTGTTCCGGTTCTGGTTCGACCAATCGCGGCGCCGCTCCTTGCCTGGCCCCGCCCCTCTCGGCGGTCCTGCTCGAGCCTGGCAGCGCGCCGGAACACCTTTATCGAGCCCAGCTTTTACGAGCAGGCTCCATGCTTCTTGTGCCGCGTATACTCCGTACCGTACGTATGCACCTATGCACCCGTCGCGCCCGACGCACGCCGGTATGTACATACGGAGCGTGCACGCGCTCGTGCGACTCCTTTTGCCCTGGCTTGTGCACATGAACGGGAACACGCGTCCACTTTTTACCCCCGCAGGCGCGTTTCCATTTTGTCTCGCGTATCGGAAGTGGGTATAACGAACACCTACAGAACCCAGATATGCGTCCGATGAAAAACACTCGTCCCGCATCCTTCCGAGCACCCTGAGAAAAATCGATGGGAATTTACATACATTTTTACACACTGTATAACCGATGTTTTACATAAAAGAACGTAAAGTGGAAAAGTTACAGATCAGAAGACGTACAGATGCAGATCGCATTGTATATTTATCGCATTAGTGACCTTTTAATTGAATCAAATGTAACATTATATTGTAATTTTTTTCGTAGCATGTATGATCTTTATCATATATGTACATTTACAGGTTACCTCATAAATTTACATATTGATGCCTATGAATACCTGTTTCCGTGTAAAAATACATATTAGTGTTTAAGGTAAGGCGTATCATACGTAGTAATTAAGCGATTTAATTATTCGGTAAGAGATTGCGTGTTTAGAAGTTACAACCGTAAAATATTATTGAAGCATGTCTGCAACTACATAAACCAAAATACTGTTTTGAAATGTCCTTTGGTTGAAGTGTGTAAATTTAATCATAAAGAGTTTAGCAATGTAAACATTACACGGCACAGTTACGCTTTGTATGTAACATTACACTTGATGTTTATATATCAAATGAACACCTACAATACATTTTTCTGTGTAAATTTAGACGCTGAATATGATATTACACAGACAATGTACTTTTGCGTTATTTATTACGGCATCAAAATAACCAATGATCTAGGGTGTAAACGTACATGGGAATTTTTTTTCAGTGCAGTCTCATGATTAAATAGCGACTTCGGAAGCACGCTTTGGGAATATTGAAACTCCTCTTCCGAGCTGCCTTATTGGCCGGCCTGGTAATCCCGGCAATAAAGATCGGAGTGACGTCACCGCGGCGGCCATTTTCACCGCGCGGCCAACTTCAGGCGTGACGTCGACACCACCGATTCACTTTGACCCATTTTGACGAGTCTCGATCGTTGTCATCGACACGAGACAAAAGGAGCCTGTTCACACACGATTGCCGATTACCAATGGGGCCTCCTTTTTTTTTCACCCACGAAGCACTTCGTTCCTCGTTTGCTGAGGAAATGACGATGCACAGGATGCGGGACAAAGAGGGCCCTGACACAAGATGGCGGCCGCAAGCGTCAATTTCTGTTTCTGGCCAATCGAGTGTGGCGATACACCCATTGCGTCGCATCCGCAGCCTCGAGGTTGCTGGCGGAGCTTAGGAAAAACTTCACCAACTTGCCTATCGGGTGGTGTGCGTCTTTTTCGCCGATTTCCCTTTCAGCGTTCCGGTAGGCATCCGATTTGCGGTGACTTGCCATCCGACCACCTCGAAAGTTTTTCCTCGTCCTGTGCCTCATCCAAACGTTGAAATCACTTGGAAAAGTCGTAACATTGTTTAAAAAAAGTGAGATTGCTTACCTATCGGGTGGTATACGTCTTTTCCGTGGATTTTCCTTTCAACGTTCAGGTCGACTTTTGATTTGAAGTTTGGTCTGATCATGTGCCTCATCCAAACGTCGAAATCGCTCGGAGAAGTCGCAACATCGTTAAGAGTGAGTGAAATATTTTTTTTAAATTGCACACTTCTACGAAAGGTCGAAGCTCAAAAGTATCTACGTTGCCGTGTCGCAAATTGGGACCGGTTCCATGAAATCCTGCATTCATCGGCATTCCCGAGTAGACCGATGGCCAGGGACCAAAAGGCGAAAGAAGAGGACCCGGCTGATGTTTCATCAATGTTTATTATCTGTCGGTGTTGTGCCTCTTCGTGAGCTCGGACCCGGGAGAATTGGCCAAACAGAGGCGCGGGTACGACACGCATTAACCCGGAAAACAGGGAGACTTCCCTCGGGAACCCCCGAAGAGCGTTAACGCGCCGTTACTCGGCCCTGTCGAACGACGTCCCGTCGTGCAAGGAACTGGCCAAACAAACTTCTTAATGTCTTCATGCTCCTCTTCGGGGTCTCCGGCAGCTTCCACCGGCGGTAGGACCCCGGATGACCACAGGCCAAGGGACCGGCCAAGAAGGTGCCGCTTTTCACGGCAGAGCCGTCTCTTCAAGGTCTTCTTCGGGTTCACCTCCGATCCGGCCATCCCCATTTATCCGATGTTAATAAAAATTAAACCCGAGGGACCATTTAGGCATCGTGGCGCTCGGCTGGTATAGATTCCAGACTCCGGGGACGAAGAGGCGAAGATTTGCCCCTCGGGCCGCCATTTTGGTACCTGCGAGTACAGGACGAGTCCGTTAAGCCGTAAATAATTTTGCGAACGGCTCACCCCTTTCGGGAAGCCGGAGGCGTAAATAGGCATAGCCATAAATATCTGGCCTCGGTAATGAATCTACATGAAGATGCGGTTCGATGCCGGCCATAAATTCAGGGTTTTCGTGGATCGGCCAAGTTGCGGTTTCCGGATGTTCGGGGGGAAACACCGTGTCTGTGGTCAGCGATGGCATTGTCGACTCATCGAGTCTTGTCATGACCATTCCTATGGAGAAGCAATTTGACACAGTCCTCTAGCCGCCGTTCATTTCCTTGCCCGAAACTTCGACTTTCGGACAATCGACGTGAAAAATAACCAAACTTGTTGATTCTAGGATCCTAATCTATTATCAATAGTTCCCTGAAATATTCTCGCCCGGTTACAGTGGAATTGACCCAAAGGGCTATTTCCTTGGAAATCAGTGAAAACGATTTTCTTCTTTAAGAACCGATTGCCTTTGATTTCATATCATAAACAACAATGCGATTCGGTAACAAGTTACGTTCGGCCTTAAAATTGTGACAGTATTTCGGTAATTTTTCTATCGATTTCCAGTGATTTCCCCTTGCGATTTCCACCTGATTTCTGCATCATCTCAAGCGTTGAAATCAATGATTTCCTGAGCGAATACCCCCTCGAATTGACCCTTCTTTCTATGGATTTAGTGACATCTATTGACATTCCCACGATTGAGGGAAGCACGAATCGATCCGGTGCATCGAACGGAATCGAAGATCGATACTTCGCGGATCGGAAACGATCCAGATTTTCGATTTACTTCGATTTCTAACGGGTTCTAGTTCCGTTTCTGTGCTTTCTTCATTCCAGATTTATCCATCTCTACAACCTGAGTATTAATTATTATCGAGCAAGGTCTATTACCGTGAAAATCGACTTCGCCGTTTTTCGTAACCTCCAAAGATCGTTTTTCCTAACGTCCAAAAAGTCGGACTATTCGAAAAGAAACGAGGACATGGGTTTTGCGTCCCAAAACAACTCATTTTGGCGTCCCTCTCGGCACAAAAGTGGAAGGAATAAAAAAATTAGGCGTCTCTCAAAAAGTGGAAAAAACGAGCACGCCCGCAGTTAAGAAAAAAATTGTTCCATCACGACGTTTTCGAAACAGATAATCTGAATACCCCAAAAGTCATCAGCATGTCTTCCGGAGATCGCCTCAAGAAAAGCGTCCTCACCTAGAACTGCACTCTTAAAAAATCTGTCTCCAACCTCCTCCCCATCAACAGGCCGACTTTTTAGCATTTTTCAAGGCTTAAAAATGGCCAGAAATTTTTTGCTCCCCGAAACTCCACCGTTTTACCGTTTTTTGCCCCGAAAGACCCGGGAACGAGTCGCAAAAAAGGGCGGGCAACCCTTCCAGCACTTAATCTCATAAAAGGGGGTTAAAAAAAATCGGGAGGAAAAACTGGGTTCCGAAAAATTCAGGAAAGGCCCCCAGTGGCCGAAAGATCAGTTCTTTTTTTTTTTTTAGGAGTCGATTTTTTGCCGACGAGCGCTCTAAGAGACTCGGGAAGGTCCTTCTACCGGCATCCCCTGCGGGGATGTTGACAGCCTCCCAGCGGTGGACCAGCGGGAGGTCCGGGACGCATCCCGAAGGATCCCCCGCAGGTCCCGCAGGTCCTGCGTCCTGGACAATCAGCGCGAGGACGTCTCCCGCTCCTGGAAACCCGAAAAAGGTAGTCTCGGGCGCATTAAAGCCTGACTTCTGAAACCTCTTCTTGGCCAACTCGTCACGGACCGTCCGGGTCGGTTCCGAACGGTTCCGGACGGTTCCGGCTCCGCTCGGGACTGACCCAAGTTGCGCCAGGTTGTCCTAGGTCAGATCCGTCGCCACGGTGCGGAGAGAATCCGAGAACTATTGCCCGAAATGGTGCCCCGGAATGGCGGAAAGCCTCCTCGTAAATCATGGGCCTCTTTGGCCATCGCGTAAGGACGATGAAGAGCATGATGGCTATACGAGGGCCTCCCTAAACTCATCATCCCTGATATACGACCCCAGGAAGGAGATCATGCCCGGTCATCGGCAATTTCACGACTGCTGGACCAAGGATGGATCGGGCCTTATCGTCTTTTCTTCCTTCGCTCCTTCGATCTCCAATCGACCCCCGACTACTCTTTTTGCATCGAGGCCTAACTCGAGCGTCGGTTTCTTCGGGCTGTCGAAATTCTCGGTTGCACAAGTACTTCGCGAGATTCAGGGGTTGCTTTTTGCAAGCCTCGTGCAATCCCTTGCAACACCTTCTGCGAACGGTAGCCCAATTCTCGCAGTAATTAAATTTTATTAAATCGTATCTCTCGTATTTGAATCTTACA
Source organism: Orussus abietinus (assembly GCF_000612105.2). Classification (NCBI taxonomy): domain Eukaryota; kingdom Metazoa; phylum Arthropoda; class Insecta; order Hymenoptera; family Orussidae; genus Orussus; species Orussus abietinus. The sequence goes on from NW_019396002.1 coordinate 1,544,339, forward strand.
TTTCTTTCCTACAGCTGTTTAAAAAGTGGGTAGTTTTAGCGCCGTTAATAGATATGAGTCCCGTTAATGACCAATTTTACGACGACAAAAAGTGTCTGGAAATTTGTAGAAAATCGGAAATCTCATCTAGTGTTTGAGAATAAGGTTTCTGGGACGTGTACTTCCGAGTCCGAGTGAATTCTCATCGGCATCCTCAATCTCGTCAGCTTTTTCCTTCCAGGTTCCGGGGAACTCACCGTGGATGATCTAATTCCAAATTTCACGATACATTTTCCATTGAGTGACGCCCCGCCTCGATTCGCCTCGGAGCAGAAAGTGATAAGGTACCAAGCAGTCCCTGATTAGTTCACGATAGCGTTTCACACCTACTTCGCGTAGTTTCTCTACCCTGGAAACTTCTTTTGGTAGTTATATCGATATATCATTTTTACTCTTCTACATACTATTAAGACGTGTCATTTTCTAAAATACTCTTCCAAATTCATCAGACTAATTTCCTTTTTTTCCATTCTTGATTTTCGCACCCAAGGTGCAGGGCATTTTTCAGGGGGATCCTTTAGGGTACTTTCTGCAGGATCTTCAAAATGCGTCCAGCGAGGGTCGTCAAGAAACACCGAAAGGACGTCCGCAAGGCGAACCTGAAGTCGTCCTTCGCGTGCAGCCAGTAAAATCTCGGTTGTAAACGCATTAACTCGTAAACTCATAAATATTCGTCATCATCGTCCATAATCCACATTGTTGGGCTCGGGTCGGTCCCCTCCTCAGCCGGCAAAAAAAAACGAAGGAACCCCTTCGGGGAGGGAAATGTCGAAAAAGGGCGGAAAATAGAGGACCGTTTCGTCGAAATTCTCGTCTCTCTCCACTTCTACGCAATTTCTCAAAAGTTTACGACCTTATGACGGTCTCCGGAACGTGCCTTTTAGTCTCGTTTCCTGTCTCTTTCACGGTAATTGAATTTCTGATACCCTCGATCTGGATAGTGGAATTTTGCGAAATCGTGGATTCTTGCTAATCTCTCGGTGGGATAGACGGGAGGTTGACGTACAACAATTATTTTCCCGGTTTTGTGTGGGAACTGCAAATCTACGGGGGCGTGGAACATCGGGATTTCGCGGGACGCTTCTTCAATTTCTTCGCTCCTTTCCTTTCCACTCGCCGGAGAGGAGAAATTGGCCAACGAAGTAACCAACTATTTCAACCCAGTGACCGCGACTAAATATTTCACCACGGCTTGCAATTATGCCTACACGGTAGCACGAGGAAGCGGGATCGAGCACGCTCGGCTCTGCAGAACTGAGGTTATGTTGTCCCTGGAAGAGCCACAAAAAATACATCTTCGATAACTAAATAAAATCGATGGTGCTATAGTAGGATCGATTGTTCGGTTAGATGTGAAAAACCAGATGGGAGGAAGAAATGTTATTTATGAAGCATCGCGTAAGTATTCTCATGCATCCGTCCAATGTTTCTCGTCAATATCGATGCTCTAACGAGCTCACGCCGTGGATTATTGGCCAACGATTAAGAGCCATTATGCCAGGTAACGGCGCAATTATGTTTTGTGCCGGGTGGATTTTTTGTGGTGACAGCTGTACCGCCCACCCACTTCGGCCTCAGTGGTGGGGGAACCCCCACCCTCAACTTGTGCGTCGCCATGTACATCCTACTACCCATTTGACACCTTTAGTCGTTACCGGAGTCTCAACCATTCCCTTGGTATCCTTACAAAGGCAGCGAAAAGGAGAAATAGTAGACAGAGGGGCTATTCTACCTCCCTCTCTTCCCATTAAACTAAGTGTCGCCTTATTGCATTTATAACCATATCATACAAAGGGAGTGAGAAAAAGCCACCGAGCAGCCTCTCTGTTTTTTTTTTCCGTTCCATTTCTACTGTTTTTATACTCAAATCAGTATGCGAGGTCCACACATTTAACGTCCATGCCTTAACCACACAACTGAACGTGACACTAACCAACGATTAAGCCCCGTTATGCCGTTTAACGGTGCGATTAGCGTCGCGTATGCGCTTTTCCAGCGGATCCGCCGAAAAAAAAAACTGCGGAAAAATAAATCGCGCCGCAATTAGCGCTCGCTGTTGCCTTTTTCCGACGAAACGGTCGACTTTACGTAACGGCGTTGTTTGCGGAGCCAAATCGGCGGGAATAACACAGCGCAGGCGGTTATGCACTTCGCAACGCCACTACACGGCACCGTATGATCCCGGAGTAATTGTACGGTGCACCGTTGGGACATCCTACCGAGTTCCACAACTCAATCGATTCGCTCGCCCATTAGTTCCAATTCTTGGGGAAGGTTCCGCGTAATGGATAGCACCTCGTCCAATGAACCTCCGACCTTCTCGGCCGGGATTCTCGAGGTTCCTCGGGGTGCAACACGCTCGCCATGGACTCTGCTTCTGAGATTGCTTTGATGAACACGAGGTGACGGAATCGCGCGACTCCGCTTGCAAAATTGACCAAGGATATTGCAAAATGGCAGACCTGTCTCAGTTTGATAGTTTCTATTGTATATAAAGAATCTGCAAGGGCGCCGGCTAGGGCCTACCTAGGATGCGAACTCGTCAACGTAGGACCTACCCTGAGAAAACATTTTCACTGAGCCAAACAAATATTCTGTTAATTCGGAGAATAACTGATTTCACTGGAATGAACTCGAATAAATTGATTGCTACATCTATTCGGAATTATGAGAATTTATTTGGGTTAGATACATATTCATTAAATTAAGAAAATATTTCTTGGTATCATTCAAAGTATTTCTCTGGTCCGATGACATTTTTTTTCTTTGGGTAGACAGGTCACAACAGGGGAAACCAGAAGAAAATTGTCTTGGATACCGAATTAAATCTTAATTAGGAAATGGCATTAACAGAGAAAAATTGTTTTCGATAAATAACCGTATCTTAATTAGAGTCTCTCTTGGCTATGGCTAGGTATGTCTTACGTGGAAGTTCTAAATAGAATCTAGGTACTACCTAGGATTTCCTTGTCAGTTGTATATATGATGGTTCATAATGAACGATATGCTGTGATAACGTCGCACGATAACGCGATTCGAAGACCTCTGGTCACCCCGGGGTGGTGTTTCGTTACAGAAATGTCGAGGGACTAATGGTTGAGAAATTCAACTGTAAGATTCGCCATGGCGCAACGAGATGACGCGAAAACGGCGCTCCGCCCCTCGTCTAATTAAATTTCACTCGAAACCACTTTGCAAAAACGCTCGCGGAATCGACGGTTCCTGAGATATTGGCCGATTGCGATAGTCAATCGCGTTGCAGGTTGCGGCAGACCGGAGAGATCCAACGGAATCGGTGAAACTGTTGGCGAGAAACGGATTGAAGATGATGCGTCCGACTGCATCTTCTTCGAGATTTGAAGACCGATTGCGCGGTGAAAAATTGTAGAGCACCGGCATAGACGTAGAATTTAAGCAGACCACAAAAAGCCATCCATTCTCTTGAAATTGTCGTGAAAACATCGAAAAGAAAAGTGGCGGAACAGCAAAACAAGTCTTTCTCTATTTTTTGTTAGACAGGTCGTCGTCATATTGGGCTGTCCAACAGTTTTGCGAAAAAAGATAGAGAATGAATGAAAAAATCCTTTACTTTCTCTGTTTTGATTGTCTTCGTAGTTAAATCAGTCCGTAGATAGTTTATATATACTACGTTCGCGTACAACGGTGTCCGCCATCTTGCAAGACTCCGCGCGAACTTCAAAGCATCGAAGTCGCTCGACGTTCTCACAGGTCTTTCTCCGCAAGGTTGACCTTCCAGGACTTCGGTCGTGACCCAAATTGGTCACAGGACTTTTTCCGCGGAACTTCTTAAGCTATTCCTCTCTATTCCCCGTTTTTTCCCTCCTATCGAGCGTCCGTGATGGCCGGAGGTCCAACGGGGGGAGATGTCCGGACAACTTCGGACAATACTCCGGAGGACCACCCGGTATTGTGATTCCGCGACGCTCTCATTAGCGTCTGTCATGGCGTCCTTTCTGTACTTTTGCACCTCCGCCGAGTCCCCTTGTGTTGCTCAGAAAGGCTCGAATTACGGATTCAAAAGGGACTCCCTTCGCGCCCTCTTGGGTAGCTGCCAACTTCACACAATACGGATCCACGAGCCGCTCTATCGCTTCACGAGTGACTTCAGTTATTTAGGCACTTATCTTATAAGTGACTTTACGAACTCATTTACTAGATGATCAAGAGGCGCAATGGCCTGGCGAATTTTTTTTCTCTCGTCAATTTTACGCCGGGAAGAGATTTAGCGGACGTTTGCGTAGGTCCATCTTCTTCCCTCCGACTCCCGCTGGTATCTATCAAGTGCGAGGTTGCTCGAGGATCGGAAGGACGCAGACCCTTAGCACCTGCGGGAGAAAGCGTTTGCATCAGCGAGTACATGCAGATAAATAGGCGAGTGCCAAGTGGAATGGAGAAACGGACCAAAGGGAAGTGCAAAAGGAAAGGACGTCGCGGAATCCTTGGACCTCACCGCGGTAGGTCTCCGTCCCCGTCTCGGAGTCGCTTCGGCTTCCTGCGCGATACGCGCGCGACTTAGCTGTGTTCAACTCACGCACGCCAGTAGCCTTGTACACATAATAATCAAGTGGTAATATCGTTCCCGCCACGAGTACCTCTTACTCGGCGATAGCGAGGTCTAGAAACGAACCCTTAGTTCGAACTAGTCGATCAAAGGCGACCGGAACAGGGTAACGTCCGCCATCTTGGTCCGCATTCAAGCTAACTTCCAAATAACTCCACTGCAGACTTCTAATCCCTTAAATCCGTTGCAATCCCAATACGGAGGTAAATCGTTATCTTAAAATCTTATTAGCCTGATGTCAAAGAATCTTTTACTGGGATTATTTTTTATCTTGAGTATCAACTCGTTGCGATGAACGTCGCTTATGAGTGGAGGACATACCCCCCATCTAACTTTCGCGAGGAGGCATTCCTCGAGCGCCATCTTGAATTACCTTCATGCCGACTTCCAAATAGTACCACTTTCAACTTTTAATCTATTAGATCCTTTGCAATCCCACTACGGAGTTACCTCGCTAACATAACATCTGATTAACCTAATGTCAAGGAATCATTCAACGAGGTTATTTTTTTCTTCCGTATTAACCCGTTGCAAACAACGTCGCGCATGCGTGGAGGACTATGCCACTCGTTTGACTCTCGCGGGGAGAAGGCATTCCTCGAGCGCCAACTTCAGACCACTTGAGCGTCGCGCGCTCTCCTATCGGCGGCGGCGCGGCGGAGTGAGAACAAGCAGTCGAGCAGGGAGAGAGGGTCGAAGGGGGCGGAAAGAGGGACGAGAGGAGAGAAGTCGGCGCGTTCCCGAGTGCGAGCGGACAATGGCGGCCGTCACGGTGAAACGACGAAGCTACTGTCCTACGCCTCCGAGGAACTCGAAGTTCTTTTTCGACACCCCGCTCCGGTAACGAACGAACGCTCATACGAGAAGAGGGAGGGAGAGAGAAAGAGAAAAAGAGAGAGGGATCGACACGGAGAGGAGGAATTCGAGGGAGTAATTTCGGCGCGAGGGAATTACGTGCAGAAATTGTCCCGTGTTTTTACGTTTTAGGTTATGGTGGACCAACTGCTGTTCCGGAGTCCCCGGCGATTCTTTTTTTCTACCAACGCCGCGACATTGCCCGGCTCGATTTGCAACATTTATATAAGGATTATGTAAGTACCGGGGTTTATATAACATATGAACGTGCTTATGACTATCACCTATCGAACAAATGTTGCAAGTGCGACGCCGCAAGGCTGGCCAACGTAAACTCGACGAAAGGAGACATCAACGCGAGGAGGAGGGATCGAGTGGAGGAAATGTACAGTATTCGTGGAATTATCACGTCACAGTGGCGGTAAAGTGATTTTTCTTTCATTTTGAATGGGCCGAAGTGAGGAACGGTCATTCGAAATAGGTTAGGAAGGCAGAGAGAGTCGGGCAAGGGTGGCCTCGTGTATTATTCTCGAGTTCGATCCTCTTTTTTAGGCGAAGGCGTCGGGACGATCGCGTCGATCCGCCGCGGGAGGATGTTCCTACAAAGTCGGGTAAGTAATTCCTTTTTCGGTCCTCCGGGTTCTCGTTGAACCTCTTCATCACCCGGCCAATTGTTCCCCGAGAGAGCACAATGGTCGCGGATAGGAGAGAGGTAACGAGTGGGAGGAAAAAAGAGGAAGAGACGGAGAGGGAGAGGCGGGCCGACCAGGAGGCTGGAAAGAGAACGAGAAGATCCCGGAGAAGTGAGGGGACCGGGAAAGGATTGATTTTTCTCATTGGCCGAAGGCGTGGGACGCCGAAGACTACGGGAGCGATGGAACGAGCGGCCCGGCTTTTGCCCCTTCAAGTTTTTACCGCTCCCGAGTGACTCAGCGGCTATTTCTCATTACCAGGCCGATATTTTTGTAAAATTGGATTTTCGTGTGAGAAAGACCGCGACACCGGCCGACCCGGCTCTTCTGGATCCTGAGATCCTGGACCGGGACTGCACCGGGATCCTGGGCCACTGACCAAAGAACTCCCTCGGCATCCGGGTCCGGCAACAAGAGCGCACATCTTTTATCTCGGGATTCCGGATATCATCAAATTCCTCGATACAACCATACAATGTAATCACGTGATGTAAATGCACGCACATACACGTGGGTATATGTACTTAGCGCGAAACGCTACCGAGTTTCCTGACCTTATCAAAAGGACTCAATATACTTCCAACCTCCCTCGTCTTCACCCTTTCTCCTTCCCATTCCCGTCGTCCGTTTGCAAATGTTCTTATCCCCGTTTAATAATTCCATCACGCCTCTCGATGGCCACTTTGCTACATTATGTGTGCAGGGTATGCAAGTTAGTGCCTGGTATGCGCAATCAACGTTATCCTGTCACACGACCAAACTGACAGCCGATAGCCGATACGTGAGTGATAAGGCTACACTTGTCAGTCAACATTCATCGCAATCAATCAACATCAATCAACATCGGAGCAGTATAGCGCAATACACTTGTAATAATAAACGTGATTGACATCTGTCACGCTTTTGGCCAGTTCGACTTAACCATGATTCGAGTACAGCTTCTTTTCTGTCCTTTCGTTTTCGGACATTTCTGAAGATGTCCCCGGGGCTCGTTTAATCCGCCCAGTCGACTTATTTCCGGACGCGATCAGAAGATCCTATTCCTGTATCATAACTCATAGCGTGTGTGGTCCCCGATCCATCATATGGGGGTTCGCGGTCTTTTAAACTCCGCGACGCTCTCGGCTGACGTATTGCCAGCTAAGGAAATGGTCCCTTAAATTGGGCCACCCCGCGGCAGGTCAGTTACAAGCCATTTCCATCGCCATATTTACTAGTACTTTCGGTACTCACTAGTTTTCATGCCGGAAGGAAATGGCGCCGTCTACAAATATCCTCGGATACGAACAACCCCAGAGATTCTCTAAATGTTTTCGGGAAGAAACAAAATCATAAACATAGGTTATCCCAACCCTGCAGACTTAACCATTCCTTTAATATTTTTATGAAGACAGCGTAAAGGGACATGTCAAGCTCTTTTGCTGTTATCTGCTATTATCACTTATCACTATCACTTCACATCAAAAAGGGAAAAAGACCGAGAAAATCTCTTTCTTCCTTCTCAATTCTGATGTCTTCGTAGCCGAAACAGTATACAGAATTCATACGTTCAACATCCACGATCAAGATTTGCCATCGTTTGGAGAATAACAAAGCTTTACGTGTCGGTTTTACCCAAATAAAGGAAGGGGTAAAACTGGGTACATTTCCTTGTCATCTCTGCAAGCCCTTCTGATTATTACCCGACGTTCATGAAATTAGCCGCGGTTCGTCCGCAAGGCGCATCCTGCAATTGAAAATTCTACTTGTCACGACTTATGACTAACCACGTGGGCGCTTCGGCCTGATCAGCTTTAATTTAGGAAAATTGTTTTCGACCAGGGGTTGACCCTCGAGGAAATTTCCTCCAGTAAATGAGGAGTTTTAATAACTCATTTTAGAGGGGAAAATTAGCGTCTTAGAGAGTTTGGAATACGCAATGTCGGAGTGTATGTAAAAAATTGAGGGTCTGATTATTTAATCCGAATGTTGGTGCCCGAAGCCATTCCCGTTCTGACAGTTTGTCATGTTTTCAGCTCGCTTCTTCGACGAGGGGTTTACTTATTTTATTTGGTTAATTGCAGCAAGGAGGCGTGGGAATGGATGGCTGAATACTTCCACGACCGATCGGCCGATTCCGATCATCCGTGTCACCGACTTTGGATCATCTCAGATTCGATACGCCGTTTTCTTTTACACGTTATCAACGTCTCTCGGAATTCCCGTGAAATCTAGGAATGTCCGCCTCGTCAATTAGATCGGACACGACATATGTTTTTTCTTAAATATTAAGTCAATTAAAAAATTCTGCCATTTTTATAGTCGAACTTTAAAGTTACATCGTGAATACAGGACTGACAGTTAATATAACGTCACTGAATAATCAGTAATACAAGCAAAGCTAGTAAAATTAGTAAATCAGACCGCACGTCGAAGACGCATACGGTAAGTACATGGTAAATATTAAAAAAATAAAATAAAATAATACCATCCGCATATTTGCGTATATCTACGCTCATAGTTGCACATACATCTACGCAAGAATCTGCTGCGTAACGCAATTTTCACAGAGACAACGTATGCGTCGCACATTTGTAATATTGAACGTGTTGATTATTTTCAGCTCCTGTCGCGATATATTTTCTGTGTACTTGGTGTACGTGTCTTTAATTTGTGACATGTCTAAAGCGATAAAAGAGGTCACCGGAAAACGGCATAAATTTCTGGAATGACCTGATTCGCTCCAGAAGGTTATAATTTCATCATTCTTGAGACTACGTTAACAGATAAGAGTAAACTTGCGCGAAGGGGTGATTTTTCTAATGTTTTCAAGTAATTCGATGGATAGTCTGCGTTTTTAAACGTGACATGTGGGACATGCGAGCCGATTTCTCGCAGGTGTCAGGATGATTTAATCCCCTCGAAGTCCTGTTAGCCAAGTCCTTCGAGGATCGGGATCCGTGCGAACGCAATAACCCTTCTGGGAGTATCCTGGAAACGTAATAAATGTGAGGACAGGGTCCCACAGAGTCGTATGCATTCCCCATCCTTCAAAAGGACACACCGACTCCTTCCAGCTTCTCGCCGAGACAACTGAGGAATTACCTCAGCTTGATTAATTCCCTCGAGGAGCATTACGGTATCCTAGGAAGGCGACGAGCCGAGCAAATGGAAACGCCGAAGTTTCCACGGGAAATGATCCCCATCTGCCAGGAGTTTATTTAAATAAATGCAACATCGATGAACACAAAAATGTCGATCCAAGCAAGCCTGCGTATTCCTCGGTCTCTGTTCCAAGATGAGGCAAATGCGAAATCACCTAAATCAAAATATCCGCCCCGAATTTATTTAAATAAATACAGTATCGATAAACAAAAAATGTCGATCCAAGCATACCAACGTATTCCTCGATCTCCGTTCCAAGGTGAGGCCCGAGAAGGGCGAAGTCACCTGGACAAAGAGGCCAGGACCACTTTCCCGCAGGTGCCCCAAAAGAAGGACTCCAGAGCTAGAACCCGACACCCGAAAACTCATTAATCCAGGAAGACAGTTCTCAATCGAGAGACCCGAGGACGCGTGCTCCTGGTTCCTCCTCTTTCTTTTTTAATTATTACATATTCGGCCTCCGAGAGAGTGAGACAGAAAGATCGTGACAAAGCTTCACCTGCGACCTCTTCGTCCGCCCCCGAAGACCCGGGCGCGCGGTTAATAGACGTAGACAAGCTCGAAAAGTAGAGTTATTAATATTCTCTCGTATTACTCGGGGGCAGATATAAGGTGACAGAGTTCTTTCAGCTTTAGCTGCGGAAATTGGCGCTGCGCACCTGCGACAGGCCGGGCCCGGTATAATGAAGTTGGCCGCTTTAGAATAGAGGCCTCGTTAAAAAGGAGCATAGGATTTCGGCCCCGCCGAGGCCCGGGTATAAAACATTAAAGCCTATTACTTTTCGATCTCAATTTCGGAGCGGAGGCAAGACTTTGAAATTACACCGAGGAAGGCCGACCGGATACCCGGCGACCTCGCGTTTCGCAATCTCGCGTTACAAAAGCGCCGACGCCCACCTGTGTTCAGGCTGGACGATACGTCACTCGCGCAGGAAATTCGGTACCCGGGGGTTCAATGTCTCCAATTAACCGCATACGATCGATTCGCTTGACGATTTTTACGCACTTTTCGAGGAATGATCGAACTTCGATATATGCGCGCGCCGATACCCCGAAGTTAGTTACAACTCGCATCAATTTCAGACCGGTCCAAGAATGGCGTCTTCAATGAACCTTGATCTACCGCAGTGTTCAAATGATTCGTGATTAAGAGAATACAATTTCCAAAAAACAGTGGATATTTAGTGATAAATATCGTAACGTGATATTTTTATTGATAGGATATCGAGGAAGGAAGGTTCTTGAGTTTGAGGCTCTTAGGTTTCAAAGAAGCCGACGCCCACCTGTGTTCAGGATGCGCGTCCTGTCACACGATCCGTCAGTTCGAACCCTCGTTCGAATTTGAAAAGTAACGGCTGCGAATAGACGAGAGCAACGTTATTTCTCTCTGTAGTAAAATGGCGGTAGTCGATAGTCATTACTAGGCGGTCAAAGAATGCGGTAAAATTAATTGGAAACGCGCATAGTCGAGTTTTATCAGCATCCGAGTGCAGGCAGGGTATAAGGTCTGATCAATCGGCGATTCGATTGGCCACCCAGGGCGTCGCCATTGAAGGGTCGTAGTTCACCGTTGCACCGTTGGTCAGCGCTCCAATACTCGGGTATTTATCTATTAATTCATTCCAAAGGTTCTATCGTTTTCCTACGTGAACTTTGAATTAATATCCCAAGGGGAGCATGGAAATTGCGTCACTTAGTAATCGGCAATCAATAAATGCGTCGATGCAGTAAATCGAATCACTAGTAAGTAAAACGACAAAAAAGGTTGCGATAAGACGACAGAACTTTCAGGATGACTCGATAGAACGCGATTTCATTTCCTCCACCAATGCGCATTGCCGACTTTTCTCAACTCCTCCACCTAATCTGCGGATACTCTTAGTCCCCATCTTCGCTACTTCCGCGCGTCTTAATCAGAATCGTTCCGCATGGCTTCGCCGGAGTCGTCAAAACTACCCGCGGGGTTAATTGGAATCGCGGATAAAACCGGTGTATCGCCATCCATGGATGAGTGCAGTATAAACCGGCAGTTTCGAAGTTGTTCATTACCGAAGTGCGAGAATTAACGGGTCCGGTCGATTGCGCGCCGCGAACAATATGGCCGCCCGTAGCCACAAACTCCGACATTGATTGTATGATTTACGTCTTCGCCTCGGAATTAGTAACTATTGACGGACTTCGATATCTCCGCGTTGCACGGATAGCAGAAGCCACGAGTGCCACGAAGTCGGATACATATCGTAGGTCGGCGTTTTTCTTCCCCGAGGAGGAATTTCTTGATAATTCGTTGCATCGCAACGATCTAGAATTTCCGGTCTCTCCTACTTCGGATTGGCGGTGTTGCGTTATCTCGATTTGCTTTTCATTTTACTTCGGATCGATCCTTCGAGAGGTCGCCACGGGGGGGTCGCGGTTCCCTTCGCCCCCGTCAGTCGGTGCTTTTGCCACGGCCTTCTAGATTAGGGTAATCACTCGAGACCCGTCGGTTTTCCTCCCGATCCGACTCTCCTCCTTTCTTCGCGGCCTCTCCTTCCCCGGTCTTCGTCTCGAGAGGGCTTCTCGCCTTCCTCCTAGGGGATCCTCGAGATCCCTCGGCGAGGCAGTTAGCGCAATATTGCACGGTTTTTGCGGGGTCCTGCCACGTCGGGCATTAAGCCCCTAGCGCACACTCGCTCTCGTACGCCCGGTATAGGTTAGGTTCCACAAAGCCGAGATTACTGATTATGTACGCCCCGGGGCGTTCATTCCTACCTAATGTCTCGCTTCCGAGGTGTTTACTATAAGACGCTGGCACCTCCGCGAAAAACCGGGGAGTCGCCACCGAGACGCGGCCCGGTGGAACTCTAAGGGATTGAAACGTTCGGTGGTGTCAACATTCTCTCCCTCCTCCGTTTTCCGAATCCTAATCTATTTTCGATATCGGACCATTTGCCTCGGAGTTACGGGACTTCAAAGTTTCGAGGTGGGACCACTCGCCCTGCCCGTGGCCTAACCTTCGAGGAACCTTTAAGACTCGATAAGAAACCTTTGTATTCACTCCACCGTGTACCTGGAATTACAGGTTACGGAATAATTAACCTAAATGTTCTTTCTATATCGGGCATGAGATACAAAATTCGAGGTTATGTCAACTTTGCATCCCCCCTCTCGCGGATGGCCCCATACATCGCGCCACTTTTACATCGCATTACACGATCCAATTAACCGGCGGTGAGGCGGATACGTCGATCGTTACGCCGGAGTGAATGCGAGAAAGACCGATGGAGAGGTTAGGTCGAGCCGAATCGCGAGTTACAGGGTATAAGGTAATTAAGCTTCTGGAATTAGATCGTCAGAAATGGAAGAGTACGAAATTTTCCCTGCGGGCGTCCACGAAGGCGAAGAAAAAGCCGCGTCCACAATGCGTCCCAATTTTGATCTGCCGCCCTCCCTCGGACCCCGCCGCCATCTTCTTTTTTTGTCTTTCTCTCTTCCTTCTCGCTCTCTCCTTCGCCTTTCCGTTGCGCGCTGTTTTCTTCGACTTTTTCCATTTTTTTTCCTTTTTTTTTTATTCACGTCGGATGCCGAGAGTCTTTGGGAGACATGAATGAACCGGGACTCGGGCATCATTAATTAAACTTTCAAGCTACCGCCTTTTTCCGCGGTTCTCAACTTCGACCGAAAGGACCAACGAACGTGAAATTAACCGAAATCCTTGAAACCGTGTGACAATAAGAAATTATCGATGACAGTAACGACAATTCTCCCCAGATAAAAATTCATGAGCATCACATGACGAGGAAAATCGATCTATAAAGAATTTGCAGACCATTTGCTTCATATCTGCAATACACATATACGCATATTACAAGATAAATTTGGAGAAAAATTTGCGGTAAATTTGTTGTCGCGCCATGGCTCAAATACTAGCTGAAATACCTACGCTGCAATTGTTTATTGGCAATGTGTGAGATTAATTTAGCTGTGCATATGCGTAGAAACATTGAGACGTTGCATGTAGTTAACTTTGTTTCATATTTAAGTATTTTTGATTCGTCATTGTGCCCTGCTGATATGAGCTCCAAATGAGGACTTATGAGCAACACTCTCGTGACTCATTTCATGATCTTTTACCAGGCAGAATTTATGCAAATTTTGCATCACTTTGTCTATCCGGGTCGACATCTTGATTTGGACTTTCTCACACTTTATCCCGTCTACTTGATTAAGGTTATTCGAAAGATCGGACATGTTTTGCTTTCGCTTAGTTTTCAATAGAGAAGAGAGGCGTGCATTTAATTTCTGGCGTCGTGGATTAATCACGATTCCGCAATTCCCTCTGGATGACGATCACTGTCACTCTCCTCGCCACACTTGCAGCTACAAAATGGCAGCTGCGTGTTTCGCGTGTACACACGGTGCCCTGTGTGGGATATGTTTCTCCCTTACCGCAACGCGATATCAACGACGCATAACGAAATTAACAATACCTTTTTCCTTGTATAATTTAATATCACCCGACTGGTTTTCTTTAATTACGGCCGCCGCAAGAGCGAACGCGAGGATCATTTTTACGTCCCATCGGATGGCTGAAGGAAATGGAACGTCGGTTTGAAATTATTAAGGTGATACGAAAGTGTGATATGTACGTAACAAAAAGTGAAAATATTTATAAAACTTTTCTTCAATCCTTAACACGTGATTATGGAGGCCCTAATGAACAACGCGTTGCTTATGAAATTTCACTTTCGAAAAAAAAAATGTCTACTTATCTCGGACGAGAATCAAAGAAAGATATTTTTCTTTTTCGAACAATGAAATTTCACGGGCAGTACGTTCTTCCTTAGAGCCTCCATAATCACGTGTTAAAGTTTTAGATATAATTCGGTGCACCCGGTTTGGAGAAAAGTTTTATAAATATTTTCACTTTTCGGTACGTATATATCACACTTTCGTATCGGATGAATTAAGCGTAAATGAAACGGGGCGTCGTAAGAGGTTCGCCAAAATGGCGGCGGGGCCTCGAAATTGAGATAAGATCGCAAATAAGTTTCGGAAGTCGAACCGGCGCGGCGTGTCGGTAGCTATCGACCCCTAACCTCAAAGCCTCTCTCGACTCGTCGAGACGGCCGGATGATTGACAGACTAACCGCCATTAACAACCACGAACTCGGGCCAAAAAGCGGGACGTCGAATCGCTGCCGGGCGGAAGAAGAGGCCGAAGAAATAAATGAATTCGACGAAGAAGAGGAAGAAGCGGAGCAGAGGACAAACTCCCCAGAAAAGGAAGGGGCCCCGAGGACGACGAGGGAGAAAAGAGGGAGAAAGGGAGAAAATAAGAGCCGAGAGAAACCTTCTCGGGACGAGGGATCCGAGCGTCGGCTCGATCAAGCGTCGATGACTGGACAACTTCTGGGGATGGATGGACGTGGGACGGGACCGGTAGCCGGCAATCCAGCCAACATGGCGGCGGCGACGCCGCCGTCGGCGTCGGCCATGCCGGCAAATTAGCTAAAAACAAAACGCTCCTAGGACGGTAACCAAGCCGAGGTGCCAACCGCGACTCGTTTCGACCCGTTAATTACGCCCCGTAATTAACTCAAAATAACTTGGAACCTGCCAAAGTTCTCCAAAGAATTCCAAAAGATGCCGCCGAATTCCTAATGGCGAGTACAAACGAATAGTACATCGAATTTACTAATAATTTTATAATAAATGTATACTAATTCACTGTTAAGACGTCAGATTTATAATTTAACTGCAACCTTATGTACTGAAAGTGTATGGATTTTATGAATTCTTTTAACAGGGTATGCATCACACATCGGTTAATCAACATTTTAATCGCGATTACAGCATTAGTTGCAGGAACTTGGTTAATCGGTTAACCGCGGTTACTTAATCCTCTGTAAGCTCGATCAGTGAAATCGAAAATTTCTTAACTCGCCATTAGTTAATCAGGGCAACCGGCCCGGTTCTCAAAGAGATGCATTTTTGAATACAGGGAGAGGTCCACTTCCGAGGCGAAGCGGGCCCAGAGCGGGGGGCCCCTTTCTCCGAGCCCTTCGGACCCCGCGAGCTTTCTTCATACGCGAAGTCCGGTAGCCGGGCCCGATCCGACACGCCGAGATCGCGGGCCCCAGATAACGGCGCTCGTGCCCTGTCGGTAAGCAGAGCGATCTCGATATCGGTTTAATTAACCCGACTCGATCGGGATAGCCGATCGCCGCACAGCCGAGCCATTTCCAACCAAGCCGAAGGTGTTAGGCGTATTAGTTTCACTCTTACGGTCCCCGAAACTGGGCTGCGTTGAGGCCCTCTCTACGTAGGGCACCGAAGTCGCATTCCACCGTGACCATTATCAAAATATCGACGGATCAACGGACTACATTAATCAAGAATGATAATTTCAAAAGCACGCATACATTAAACTCAAAATCCCGTAAAGGTATACGTTTCACGACATATAAATAAACGAATGAGGAAGATAAATGACCACCGTGACCTTTATCGAAATATAACCAATCAATAGACTAGATCCATCAAGAAAGATCATTTCAGAAATACGCATATGTTAAACTCAAAATACCGTAAAAGTGTACGTCTCACGACTTATCGATAAACGAATACGTAAGATAAATGACCACCGTGACCTTTATCAATAGACTAGATCCATCAAGAAAGATCATTTAAACAATACGCATATGTTAAACTCAAAATACCGTAAAAGTGTACGTCTCACGACTTATCGATAAACGAATACGTAAGATAAATGACCACCGTGACCATTATCGAAATATTAAACAATCAATAGACTAGATCCATCAAGAAAGATCATTTAAAAAATACGCATACGTTAAACTCAAAATACCGTAAAAGTGTTCGTCTCACGAGATGTCAATTAACGAATGCGTAAGATAAATGGCTGAGCACCTCGGAAACAAAATGGCGGATTAAAAGTACCCGAGGGAGCTGAAGAACAAAATGGAGGAAATGAATGATCGAGCAACTTGTCGTACCGTGCAATATCAACGAGTAGTTTAGCGACCTTACCAAGTTAGATTGCAAACAAAGAGATTAAAATAAAGCGGGAAAAGGCCAGGACGAAGAACTGAATCTCGAGATGAGGATAAGAAAGGAGTTCTTGCGGGACGATGGATTGTAACTAGATCACGTAATCAATTTAAATGAACGCTCCGTGCAAATTCGCTGTAACGAGGGGCAAGAAGGAGCCATTTCTCGAATGCAAGGGAAGAGGAGGTGTGAGACACGAAACGGATGAGCGTCGATTGAATTTTCGAAAAGTTCTTTTTCCTTAGTTTGTCTTTTTGAACACTCATGTATTGGGGTATTGCGTAAATGGGTAACGTAATTGACCAGATAATTGACGCGTTCACGTTTTGTAAAATAGAGACTGTCGATTCCAATACATATTCCCGAAAAAGTTGTAATATTTGTCACATTTTTTGTAATACGGGAAGGTGAAAAAAAAAATAAAGAATACTCTTGAAAGACGGTGCATCGAAAAGCTCACTAAGATTCAGACCGACGTCATTTTGTAATTGTGCACAATTTTTCAAATTTTAATCCTTTATCGTAAACTCTTCCTCTTTAAATTGGTATGTCGTTTATTTTGTTGCGGCACTTGGGTGAGCAATAAACCACGAGTTTGAGATACCATTTTTTCTAATTACCGTTTAAACGGAAATGGTACCCTATACGAAGCGACAATAAAGGCGTAATTCTGCGTAAAAAAAAAAGAATAATAATAATAAAATATCCTTTTCGTATCGGCCTACATACTTTCGCGCCGTTCCTTGCTACTGTTCCCCCCACTCCGCAGGACTCGGCGCTGCGCCCCCCACTCCTTGGCAGGCCGAACTGCTCCCCCCACTTCTCCCAACTTGAAGCTACTCTTGCTCACTCCTGACGAATTTAAAGCTACTTCATTCCACTCTTAGGGCAGCTCCCGTGTTACCGAGCCGCGTCAGGGAGCTGCGTTACCTCAGCGGACCCGGCAGGATAGTCGGCCGGGGAGTCAGCCATTGTTGTCCGGGAAAAACTCACTACACGGAGAAGCCGGCCAAGGAGGAATGAAAAAAGAGAGAGAGGGAGAAAGAGAAAGAGCAAAAAGCAAAAAGCGACCGACCGAGGGAGAGAGGAGAGGGAGAAGGCCGGGCCCGTTTGAGGTAGCCGCCGCGTCGGCTCATTCACGTTTCGAAATGAGATCGCCCTCCCCCTCTGCCACTCTTCGTCCTCCTCTTTCTTGTACCTTCTTCCCACTTACATTTCTCTCTCGCACATTGTTTCTGGAGTTCGCGCCAAGCGTTCGACACTTTCGGAGGATTTTGTATTCTTCGTTCTTTATCTAATTCTAACGGCCGCGTTCCTTTCCCCGTCCGATGACGCCGAAGCGATTCCAAGATGGCCGCCGGAAGTCGACGAAAGAACCACGTCGTGAGGTAATATCCCAAAGATTCTGGCTACACCTCCCCGAAATAGGAAAAACATTCATCGCTATTTTTTATCATAGACCGTAGGATTGGCTATTGTTCCATCGATAAGGGGCATTGTTGAAAGGACTAGCCAACGATGCCAGCCAGCTCGGTAGTCCGTAATGACGTAATTTCCCTGTCAGGGGCTTCCGGTGTAAATTAATTTATCAAACTCGCTGCCTCGCATCTCCTAAACACGGGAGAGGATTTCGGGGCCTGGGCGGCTGCTAAAAAATTGCCTCCCTTTTTTGGCGGCCATCTTAGATTAACTTCTAATTCATCCTCCGCATTCCCCGCGTTCGCCAACTGCCCTCGAGCGCTCAGCATGAATGTTCCCTCCAAACGATCCGACTAATAATTCGAGAGCTCCTTTGTCTATTAACGTTCATCGTTCACAAGACGCGGCATGCTTAAATGAAGTTCTAGTCTAAATCATAGAGCGTATAGAAATGGAGAGGACATTGTTATTGTATATGTACACCTCATTGTCCAGAAAAGGTTAGCGGAGAGAAATCTTCTCTTTTCAAATTTTTACAGAAACGAACTGCGCGCGCATTAGGAGTCTTCTGACAAACCTAGTTTAAACGATACTTCTTAATTATCGAGAACGTGAATTCATCACCAATCCTTCCAACTAAGATATTAATATTAATAAATATCGGAGTACCAAACTCGTAAAGACTTCGCATTTCCGCAAAATGGCGCCGTCCCAATACATTACTCTCGTATAATATGCTGCACATGCGCAGGAAGGATTTTCGTCAGATTTAGAGAGAGATAAGACCTCTCTGTCTAACCCTAACCTTATTCGATCATGCCTACCTTCATCCATGTCTCCTCCATTTCTATAAGCTCTATGGCTATGGCCTAAACGCACCTTTTTCTTCGTTCTCTCAAAAAGTCAGGTCCGAGCCTTCGCCATCTTGGGACCGATCCCGACTCGGTGATAAGATTTCGTAACCTAAGTGCCGTTAATCTCTTCTCCTCTCTCGGGGGGTCCCAGCAAGTTCACGGAGCGCACTCGCCGGCATTGGCGTAAAGGCGTTTCAACGCGTGCCACCTCGGATAAAGACACGGAGTTGGCTATAAATAAGTAAAGCACGTGTCGGCGAGGCGTGGACTGGCCTATTATTAGAGGCAATTAATAAGATACGGTTTCTGTTCGGAAGGTGTCCGTGGTAACGCACGTTATCCGCGCCTATCGCGCCGCCTGGCGGCGGCACTGCCGTACTAAACTACTACGTACAAACGCGCCTTCGAATTTTGAAAACAATGGCAGACCCATAGGACTTATAGACATTGAGAAGATCTGTAAAAGTTGAGATGGCGCATTTTCAAGGAGAAATTTAGCGCGTTTGACCATAGAATGTATAGAAATGAAGGAGACACGTAAAGGTCAGGGTACCTTCGGATGTTCTTCCTAAGTAAAGAATAGAACAGATCGTAGCCCTTTATCGTGAGAGTGGAACAGGTACCTAAGAATTAATAAATTTCGTATTAGAAGACAAAAACAAAATTCTTCGCGTATTTTAAGGATTCACATTGTTGCTTTAGTCACGTGTACGAAGAGACTCATAGTGCAGGGCACTTCTAGAATAGTTTAGAAGATTCTTTGGACACTTGACGTATACACATGTCTACGGCAATGTACTCTCAATTACTAAAGTTCTATATTCTATTCTTTATACCTACAGTAAGATGCAACGGGCAGTATTAATTAGGAACCCTTTTTAGATTTTCAGTTCGGACCTTCAGCCTCTTCCCGACGCTTTCGGACCTCCAGGTGAAAGGCACTTCCTTTCCCCGACAGTCGAGAGCTCTTTGTTCCTCGCTTTCCCGGACCAAGTGTTCGTGTACCCTGAGATATGCGTTACATAATGTATAAATGAAATTACAAATGAAATGAAATATTCTTCATACGGTGGAACTTAAATATGAATACAATTGTATGGGACGTGTCGCAATCATTAAAATGCCGATGCGCATGGTTCTGGACATTTTTCTCCAATTCTGAATCGGCTCTTCGAAGCACTACTTGACGTTTAACGTCTCGGGGGTGGAAGATGAACAAGATTAGGCGAGACGTCGGGTCCCCTAGGCCACGTGCTAGGGGAATTTTAACGCCGACTATTAGCATCGACGCGTGCCGCGAGTAATGACTTAAATCCTGTCCCGAAGACAACCGTATGACTTCCGTTTAGATCGCTAACTCAGAGATAACTCTTGTCAGTCCCTCGTAATGCGAGTGCCGCCTCCGCGGCCTTGCGATTAATCCTCGACCCGAGGAAAACCGGAAAATCAAAAAAAAAAGTACCACCTAGGATAAGCAATAACATTCTTTTATTCCTATTAGGTCATTCCAAAAGTTCCTATGTTTTAAATTTTTAGAACTTTGAAGTGCCGCCATAAGCACCGCACTGGAAGTTGGATGAGAACTAGAAGGAAAAAGAAAAAATCACCAAACGACGAAACCTTCAAGATAACCTACATTTCAAACATAACCTAAAATCTTGGTGCCCCGAGGTGCATTGCTCCCCCCATTATCGTTTTGCGGTTTTCATCGGTTTTTACTGGTTTTATTATCGTTTTGCGGTTTTCATTGGTCTTTACCGGTTTTCCTCGAAAAACTCACGGCAATTCGGCATAACGGTCGGCGCAATGAAACGCATGGTGCAAGTGCATAAAGAGTCCCGCTAATAGTCCCTAGGCACAAAGAATCGGCCAAAAGTGGGCGTGCGCGGCAAAGTCAAGCGTCTAGGGAATCCCTAGAGGGAACTAGTGTCCGCGTCCGAGGCGGGGCGCACCTTTCGGCCGGCTTTTGATGAATTTACGGTACCGCAATATACGAAACACCCCTCTCGCCCCTAAGTGGCGAGTCCTCTTCGAGTGGTGACACGGGGCTAGCCATCTCGCATTTGCGCGTATTCCCCTGGTGGGCCCTAAAGTGCGGATTTCGTCGATAATCCGCGCGTCCACGCCGAGTGGGGCGACATAACCTCTCTAAACCGCAATTTACGAGGGCCTGGCTGGTAATTGGCGATGCCCGGTGGGCGTCATAACAAGGGGATTATCGGAATATCCTTCTCGGCTTAGCCGGACATTAACCACGGATTAGGCGGACTGTTGGCCCTCCATTAGTCGGGAATTGGCAAAACTTTGTTGTAATCTCCTCAAAACGAGTCCCTGTCGGGCTCCGATCGGCCGCCATCTTGCGCGCAGATATTTCAGGTTAGGTTCGAGTTTGAGGCTCCTCGACTGAACTCAAAGAATTCAGAAGCCTCCATAGAAGCCCAGAAGGATACGGACGTTCGATGCTCGATAAATAGTATGTTAGCCAACAGATGGTGGCTCTATGATCATCTCTCCATCTCTCTTAATCTTATGGCGACATATAGCGAATTGCATTCTTTCTTTATCTTACCAATGATATTCGCCTACATGCGTCTTTTTTCCTCCCGTTTTGTGAGATATCGTTGGCTAACACATGCGATCTCTATTTTACTCCCACTTTTGGTATGTTAGCCAACTTTTCGGTAGAATGCTTTTAAATAAGTGTTCTATTCGGATCGACTGGTTTGAGACAGGCTTCCCTTCGCCTTAATCCGAATCTCTTCTTAAAAAAAGGGAAAATTGCGCGCTTCTGCCGGAGATTTTAATGCACGCCGGTTTGGAGTAAATAAGCGAGCCCGACCACGCGGGAGGTTTTCGGAGGTTAGGAAGTGTTTCCTTTGATTTCGGGTCGGGCCGAGGACGTGCAATTTACCCGGGGCACCGTCTTCATTTTTCATTCCCGAAGAGCGCGCAAACCCGACGAAGAGGAGAGCCTAGTTAGACACGCTAACCAATTAGAAGGCAGTCCGCACTCCATGCGTCTTTCTCCTCCGGGGCGCGTGTCATGGCCGCCCTTCTTTTACGCATTTTTACCCGGCACACTCCTCGCCTAACCTCAATTTGTCACCACGTCGCGGTTCCGCCCTGAAAAGCCCCTCGCGCTCGTTTCCCGCGGTCTTGCTCGGGTTTTCGAGTCCTCCAGTGATGATAAGTACTAAATATTTCCCGACAAGAAGTTCTTTCTAACGATTCGCGAGACGTAAGTAATTAAAGAAATAATTAGCGGGTCAAGCACAAGGTAATGTAAGGAGATACAAGTAGATGTAAGAAGATACATGTATCGAAATCGTCCTCACTTCAGGGTTTCAAGAACTTCCGATTTTTTCCGACCTGGCGCTGAGAGCGCCTCCTCGATGAAATTTCGCAATTAAACATTATCGCCCGCTAGCGGGTCTGTTAGTCTTTGTCACGTTAAAGAAATCACATTTTGTATATCATTCGCGGATTATCGTTTCGCTTTGCGTCCCTTAATTGCAAAATTAAAAGCATTTCGGGTCATTTACGTCGATAGAAAATGTTTCGCTCACGTATGGTTGAAGTTCCCTCAATTTCCGCAAGTGGCGCTCGCGTCGTTAGACCGGGGAAAATTTGAGATCCTGGGTCCCGATTCTGGGGACACTTTCAGTGGAACCGACCATTGGCGTTATGCCTCCTTATACTAATTCATGGTGTCAAAGTTCCGCTCGTTCGAGCTTCCAAAATGCCGGAGAATTTGGAAAGGCGAAACCGTCCAACCTCGCGGACACCGAGCCCTTGCCCGGCCTTAAGGTCACCGTTCGCTCAGCACGCGTAAAACCGTAAAAGCGGAAAATTTATGAAATTATGGATTATCGTAAATTCGTTAATGGGAAATAATGCTCTCTCGTGGCAGGGTCGGGTGTCGTAAACGCGCGCGGCGTCCCGACGCTTCGTGACGATGCGCGTCCTCCGGCACCAACAAAATGGCACCCTATAAAATCATTTATACGGTAATGGCCGCGGCCCGAGTCGGCAGGACCCTCCGAGTCGAGTTCCCGGCTCGTTTTCGAGGTGTAAACGAGCGGCCCCGACTTTGTAAATTACGACTAACTACATCGAGGCCGTTTCCGAAATCCCCGGACGCGGCCTTTCCGAAAAGTCCTCCTCTCTCCCTTTAACCCTTTCTACGCGAACAACGGGCGTCTCGACCCCGTAAATTCTTATGCAAAGGGATGTCCTTCGAGAAAGGCTGAGCTAATTTCGCACCTACGAGGGCGACAATCCTATCCTGGATAAAATGAATTTGTCAAATCCCCACCCTGAGAATAAAAAAAGTGCCTTCAATTCGCCTTGAATAATGCTCAATTGAATCAAATAACAGTATTTCAGTAAGAAGAATACATAATTACCCCAAAGAAATGATGATATTCTACTGATTTCATCAAAGCTGTAACGTGTCCAATTGCAACAGATGACAGGAAAATTTTATTCGATCCGTCGAAAAAAAAAAAGAAATGGTTTCTCAGGTATGAAAACCTATTTTGATTTCATTGAATTGAGAGACGAAAAATTTGAATGAAAAGGAATTCGTCTGCTTCCGAGGAAATTATTTCTTCGAATAGAGTTAGAGGGGAAACATATGGTTTCGATATCTTGCGTTATTATCTTAAGATATATAGTATCCGATCGGGGCGATGTGTTGGAGTTAAACATTCGGCATCTCTGAGCGAAGACTATGTTTCCCTGGTTTTATGCTACGGTTTAAAGAACCTCTTTTAAGGAAGTAATTTCCTTGAAAGAAAAAAAAAATGTTTTTTCTCAGAGTATAGGTCGGTTCACGCGTCCCCTTAACGGGTTCGATACTCCACGCCCTGCGGAATAATCGGGCGGAGGCGTGACAAAAGGCGGGCTGACCACCTCCCATCCTTTGGCCAGAACGACCGGATGAGACGTGTGGGTGTTTCGGTAGTTTGTCCTTTTTCTTCATTTAGGCCCGACAGGAGAGAGCACTCTTTCCGTCGCCCGCCTTCTCGCCGATGAACCCACGTAGTAAATCCGCAAAGAGGTTGCTGTTAGACCTGGTCAAAAAATGCCGACCGAGGGGGTACTCACTCAGGAAATCATGGATTTTAAGGTGATATGAAAGGCTCATTCTATATATATAAAAACGTCGAATCATACATGAAGTTTTTCTCCAAATTGACGACAGGAGTGTTCTCTTTCCGTCGCTCACCTTCTCGCCGATGAACCCACGTAGTAAATCCGCAAAGAGGTTGCAACTAACAAGGAAGGTATCCCAGGTCGATCTCTCCGATTTGATTTCTTTTATAATATGTTATAGTAGACTAAAAACTAAGGGATACGTATTTTTTTTTATCTGCCATTAGACACTTTAAGGGGGTGAAACGACCATCCAAAGTAAGGCATGTCAAGGGGCGATTTGGCAGTTTCACTCACAAGAACATAATATTTTTTAACCAATCCACCTGGAAAGGCTTTCTCATAACGAGAAATGAAAAATATAATTTTCTCAATTAAAAAAAAAATTAAGGAGTGAGCCGCCCCTCACAGGCCTTACTTTGGATGGTGGTTTCACCCCCTTAAAGTGTTTAATGGCAGATAAAAACAAATACGGGTCGCTCAGTTTTTAGTCTACTATAACATATTATAAAAGAAATCAAATCGGAGAGATCGACCTGGGATACCTTCCTTGAACGACCTGGTAAAAAAATGCCGACCGAGGGGGTATTCAGGAAATTATGGATTTTAGGGGGATATGAAAGCGGTATCCGAAAGGTCAATCGTTCATGAAACTTCTCTACGAACTGGGTTTACCAAATCGTTTCAAACTTCACAACGTGAATGTGGCGGCCCTAAGATAGGTCCTGAGACTCATGAAATTTCATACGTTATAACAAATTTTGAAAACATCTATAAAGAAATTTTTTTTAAATTGAAATTTATGGGCGCAGGACCTTCTGCATAGCTTCGATATTCGCATTGTCAAATTTGATACGATTCGGTATACTCAGTTCGGAGAAAAGTTTCATAATCGAGACCTCTTCACACTACTTTCACATCACCTTAATGTGATATGAAAGGGTCCTTCTATATATATAAAAACGTCAAATTATTTATAAATCTTTTCTCCAATCTGGCGACAGAAGTGCTCTCTTTTCGTCGCCCACCTTCTCGCCGATAAACCCTCGACGCATGGACTTACTTAGTCTACCTAATAAAAACGTCATTTCCCAGGCACTTTAATAATTCCCATCGGAAGTGAACGTGTAAAAAGATCGGCGGGCATGAAACGATATTCGCGAGCTGGCGGCCGTCAAAGCCTCGCGGCTCTTTTGAGGGCGGCCGCTCGACTCGGCTCGGCTTTGGCTCTCGGCTGTCCACCTTTGGCCAAGCGACACACGCGACGTCGTAAATCCCGAGATTTTCCGTGTGTCGTGTGCCCTCCGGAGCCGTTCGAGCCAAATGGCGCGTTTATCGAGCCGGTAAATCAAACCTGGCTCACGATACCGGCAAACCAGAAAATCCTCCCACCTCCTGCGAAGCCACCTCGGAACGCGCCGAAAATGGATTCGTAGTTATTTAATCAGAAACGAGAGGGTCGCCTTGCCAAAATTAATCTCCACGAGGAAGGGGAAGGAAGTTCCAAGCTTGACCGCGCACGGCCGAAGCCGTCGACACGAGGCCTTGCCAATACGCGACTATTTGTTACTTCGAGGGAAGGATTCCACTCCGAGAGGGTAAAGTGCATTCGAGGTCGTCGAAACGAAGGCTGAACTCATTTTTGAGAAATCAATAATCCCTTTTTTAATTCTTTCCCCTAGTCAAAGGCGTCTACTCGACATCACCATGTGCCTCTACTCGAGTATTTAAAGACTCCTACCCTATGTGCCCGAAGCGTGGCCGAGGCCGCCGACACGAGACCTAAGTGCCGCCCGTCGTCCTTACCGAAATGCGAAGAGAAAAAAAGAAGAAATGGGAGGATCCTCTGCAGGTCCACGGCCAGGGCCGAATTGCGAGAAGGTCCTTCTCATCGAGGAGCTCTCCGGTATGATTTACGGTGGACTCGTTTACGGGAATGCGAGCGAAAATTTTACGAGCCGATGACTTTATGGGGGTTTATGGTGGCCGGCGTGTGGCCGTCGTCCGACCATAAGAAATTGCCGAGATCTGGCGACTTCCTTCGCGGAAAAAGGGCTCGAGTACCTCTGCTCCTAGGACCAGGCTCTTGATTTACGAGAGACCAACTAAAATGCGCCCGTCGACGCCTCTGCGGCGCTTCTAACATTTTTCCACCCTCCACGTTTCGGTCTCACCTCCTTCCGGTCCGCCATCTTGAGTAAAACTCTCGTCCCCAGATTGGCTTTATCTTTTTGGTGAGCCTTGCTTTATCTATTTTCATTTAAAATATTAAAAATTCTCCCGAAGATTAGTTTCCAAGATGGCGTCGACGCCTCTGCGGCGCTTCTGACATTTTTCCACCCTCCACGTTTCGGTCTCAGCTTCTTCCGGTCCGCCATCTTGCGCGAAAAATTCTCGTCTCTAGATTGACCTTATCACGCAATGCGGGCCTTGCTTTGTTATCTATTTTTATTTGAAATATTAAAAATGCTCCCGAAGACTAGTTTCCAAGATGGCGTCGCTGCCTCTCCGAGTCTCGGGAGATCTCAGGCAGGCATTAAGGGACACTTTTGACGTCCGAAGGACACGAGTTCTAAGGCTGCGTTTATGACCAATTTTATAGGTAAGGCCCGTGAAATGTCCTTTGTCCAACGTCGCTTTCCATTTGCAGGATGGAGCCTTCCTTGGGGGAAAGTCCTTCCTTCTGTCCGCCACATTTTCGCATTCCGCATCGGACCGGACGTCAAAATCGATCCCGGGAATATTAATTACATTTTTTATCTTATAACGAGATAATCATATTGCCTGATAACATTATTCAATATCGTTACCATGAGACGATACGCAATACCCTCTTCAATTATTTGCAACTTCTAATTTCTTACGTTGGCCCATTTTAATGTTCCGGACAAAATGGCCGCGACGTTGCAACCCTTGACACGCACCCCGTAAATGGGATCGTTTTTCCATTGGCCAGGATGGGCCAATTGGAAGCTCGTAAAAGGGGGTCGAAGAGGGGAGATCACCGGTTGATTCCTGACAGAGGGTTGGGGTTCCAACAAGGGTCCTTACCTAGGTCAGGGTGGCCGTGATGCATCGAGGTGTTGACGCATCAAAATGCACCACAATGGCGGCTACCGGTGTTGCGGCAAGCTTTGAACTCGGCTCGCCATCATCAAAACCGTGACGCGGCGGATCCCTCGTTATATCTACTCCTTCGAAAAGCCGAGAAAAATAGAAGAAGAAGAAATAGAAAAAGAATACACGAAATTCTCACGTGTAATTCCGGGGCACGTTGAATGTGCCGGCGAAACTTCCACCTCGCGATGACGTCCTTATAATTCCTACACGACAGATTAGCTTCACCCCCCGTTAAGAAGACTCAGACGACCGAGGATCGACTTCGGAAATTTGGAAAAATCATAAACGGGAGAGTGGCCTAGGGGTAGGGCCGCAATTATACGGCCTGGTAACCCACATAGCCGAGGAGAAATTTTTCGAAAGTCGTAACTCAACATTTGCCAAAAGTCGGCCTTCCTCCCGCCAACAATGGCGTCGAGTCTGGGTCAGAGGGCCAGACGTAACGAAAGTTTATAGCAAGCCGCAGGTCTCGTAAATTTCATTGGAAAGTTCAAAAGTGAGGTCCCCCAAGGGAAATTTCGGTAGCCGGATTGCTCGGTCAACGTTTTTCCGAAATCCTCGAAAGACTTTATTGCTCCTTGGCCAGGGAGAAAATCGAAGATGGCCGCGGCTCCACCGCTGGCCGAATTGCCGGATATAAATCACGGTTGCGATCTTAACGCTACGACCTCTCCCCCGCTTTTAAGATTTCGAAATGAAATCCGGAAGCACCGAGATCGATTTTGAAAAGGAGATGGAAGCGACGAAAGGTCTCTCCGATTTTAACGGAAGGTTTTCCCGGGGTGTCGAAAAATGTGCCACGCCGGTCGTCTCCATTTTTCATACAGCTGTTTAACCAGCTGTAACTCATCACACCTCGCGGTTTCCCTCTCCGCCTGCTTCGGGCCCGTGGCGCTAGTGTCGTTGCCGGGGTCCTAGGGGCCCTGAGCCTTCCTAGGGGAATTTTTTTCGCGCCGCTAAAGGGCGCGCACGTGGGTGATTACTCGAAGGCGTGACCGTCACTTCCGGACGGTAAAACAGTCCATTTCCCTTTATGAAAAAAAAAAAAAGAGTTCTCGATTCCCAAAGAAGCCGCCTCCGAGGGTGGGAATTTAAAAGAGGGTCCCAGAAGAGTCGAATTACCGAAAGAAGATTTCAAGATCCGCAACGACATCGATTAGATCGAAGCGAAATTCGATTGACGGCGCGAAGGGTGGATTTTGAAAATTGGGCCTTGCCTCGCAATAATCGGAGGAATCCGAGGCGCGCATTGTTCGCAAATTTATGCCTTTATAACCCGTGCATATAGAACAGAGGAGAACCAGTAGCCGATGGTTTCCCAGGTGGGGGTCCGCCATTGTGCAGATTGAGGGCCCTATCCGATACAGCGCAACACGCTCGGGGGGCCCTAAAGTCGAAAGTTTTCGGGAAAAGATCATGCCGAGCTCTGACACACTTTTCCGAAATTTAGGGCCACTGGGTCTTTGGGCTAGTTCTCGGGTCCGAGGAAAAGGGCACGAGTCCCCAAAGCGGAGCCCGGACATCCTTCCTTTTCCATCCGAGTCTTCCCTCTTTCTTCCTCCTCCGGGGACCGCCTATCTCTGTCCTTCCGTCCGAAAACTAAAACCGAAGTCCGGGCCCAATTCCAAGCCGAGAGTTGGGCCCAGAAGGGCCCAAGTCCTCGGGAAACGCGAGGGACTTGAGATCCTCTTCTTGCGAACCGAGACCGCGAAAGTCTTTCCCTCGAGAAGAAAGTAAGATTTACGCCCAGTAGCTGCCTCTCGAGAATCTTTTGGGCCCGTTTTCGAATTCGGTCAATGCGGACGGGAGCTGCCGTGTGGGGCCCCGAAATTGTCGCGCCATTGTCAGGTGATTTACAGGACTTTGAAGTCGGCCAGGTTACAGGAGCCATGGGGAGACGGGCACGCGACGCCTTGGGGAGGTCCAAGATGGCGGCGGGCCCGTTTTCGTTTTCGAGATGGGTTGACAAATCGTCTTTCGAGACTCCCTCGGGGTCCAGGACCCCGGGGCCCCAGGACTTCGCGATTGAGTTGTTTCCAAAATGTTTGGAAGCCTCTGACAGTGGTCGCGTGCCCTCGCATTCCGATTTCGGGACCCTAGAATTTCCAAAATCCACTTTCGAAAAGGATCCCTTCTCGATCGCTCGTCTAAACTTTCTGCCACTTTACTACGGCTTGCTTCTGGATATTTCGCTAAATCTCCCCTTAAACTTTACCGTTGACTCTTAAAGCTCTTGGGAAACTGTTAACAGGCAACCCTGACAGTGACAAAAGAGGGTCAATAATTCTTATCCAATTTGGGGAGTCGAACAGGTGTGGAGTGATCAATTTTTTGGTCCTCGCCGAGCGATCGCGCGAGTTTCGGCTGAGAAATGGGGCCCGACGTTAAATTGAAAAGTTATTAACCTCTTAAGTGGATCTCGATTAATCCCACCCTCGTAACAAATGCACGGTTGCACCCCTGACAGTTAAAGGGAGCTGCAATGCAGGCCGCGTTCCTCCAAGAATGGGGTGTCAGTTGCACCATGAAATTCCCCATCAATCTACAAAATTATTAAGCATATGGCCGCCATGGGGCACCGTCGAGACGCTCCACTTCCGTTTTTTGGCGTCGAATATTAATCGCCCCGTGGAGCTTTACGCGATCGAATTTTCGAAATAATGATCCTCGCGAGTGAACCTTTCAAGAAAAGCTCTCATTACCTGGCAAATGAATTTTTTACCAAGCCTCACCGTCTCTAATCGAAACCCAAAAAGCGACGGTCTTCGCCGCGGAGTGAGATCTCGAGCCGCGGGATTTTCTTTTTGCATAACCCCGGGGTGGTAATTTCCGCAGTAGTGTAACTGCACTTTTCGTCAATAAAAAATCGAAAGACAGTTAAACGGCGCCGATGCAGCTGGTTCAGAGTTCGCGGCATACGTATGAATTATGCATTCGGTGCAGCTCGGGCCTGAATAATCTGCGCCGATGCATTATTATGCTGAACCTTTCCGATATGATTTCATGTGGCACGAAATCTCACTCGGCGATTCTTTTCCCTCTCTCCGAGGAAAAATGAAAACAGTACGACGTAATTGTGATGAATTACGATGATACCTGCCACGGCACAGTTTGTACAGATCTCGGTACAGTCATCCAGAAAATCACTCTATGTAACACCAACTACATTTCAAATGCTTCTAATAAATTTCGAACAAATACTTCTTTAAAATCGCCATTGAAGAAAAAAAATCCACCACTAAAATAAAAGAAAAAAAAACTCGCGGAATAATCGATAATCGATCCCTCGACTGACGTGCCTGATGAAGTGAAAGATACGAAAGATTGTTAAGAGAATTGAACGTAATTGTTTAATAAAAATCTCATAATGAGATGTTTTTATACAAGTTGAATGAGAATTGTTAAAAAAATGTGTGTTACTTGGAGATACTGATTCCTTTACTGATTTGCCGTAAAATGTTGGGTTACAGCGAAGGGGTAGGTTAATTTGTTTAGAAATACCAAATCCTTGAGCGTTAGTTAAGTCTTTCAAAGGTTAATGAACATGTAAGGACTTTTTCGAAGAACGATCAAGAAAGAAACGGGCTTGAAAATGATTTATCGCCAGTTTTCGAGGATTCGGACACAGCTGATAGAATTGAGCAGAAAATTCGGAATTTGAAAGCCGAAGAAATTCATCCCCGGGACAAATGTTTCTACGCGAATCCTGGCGTTCTCGAAATCAAAGTAATTATGATATACCTTGTATTAATTGAATTGGAAGGTAAAACATTTTGCGACTGAGCTAAATTATTTCAGGGCTTTAAGGCGAACAAGTCGCATCTCCGAAAAGTATCGATTTACAATAAAAGTCAGAAATGGGCGTACCTTCGCTTTCTCAAAATCGAGTCTGACAGTAAAAATCCCAAGATTTTGAAAATCGACAAATTAGATGCAGTGAAACTCAAGCCGGGATTACACGTATCGATAAATGTCACGATCGAGCCGCTATCAGAGGAGGAAGTAACCGCGGAGATAATTTTCCTTACATTAAATGCAGACGACACAAAAAATTTCCATGAATTTCGGATTCCTGTTAAATGCACGCCAAAAATGCCCGAGCCCATTATATATCCTTCCGAGCTGAGGTAAATTAAATTCCCTATCGAGAAATTATATACAAATACGCTGTTTGTAAAAAGAACCACAACCTCTAAATATAAAAGTCGTGCAAATTGGAGACTAGCCTGTATTGTTTATGATGTTGTAAAGAGAGCAAATTTTGGTTTGAAAGCTACTTGTAATTACCGATATTTTGTAACAATTTCCTCTCATTATGCTAAAGGATACATGTGGTTATCAGATATGCATAATTTTGATTTTTAAACGTTCCAATATTTTTGGGGAGTAGTGCAGTAATTAACGTACACCTCTTCCCGGCAGATTTCCGAAAATGTCCTTTTGGAAATACTCCTCTATCAGATACATGCAAAAAATGCTAACGATAGAAAATCGGGGCTCGAAATCCTTCTCTTTCGACATTCCAAAAAGGAACGAAGACAAGGACATCTTCACTTGGCAATTTCTCGATGATAATCCAGGCTTTTCGGAATCCTCGAATTCGGTGGAGTATAATCTCGCACCGAGAGTGTATCGAATAGAAATTCCGCCCAAATCAGGTTTTCAATTAAACGTTAATTTTTCCCCACAATATATCGGACTCCATCACGACGTCTTTAAATTCGACTTCGAAGCCGACGGGGTTGTGTTTAAAGAGCAGGTAACATCGCAAATATTACAGACAGTTCTCACTCAATAATATGTTCTTTAGCAAATTTTATTAAACGAAACGCTTGTTTTATATTATGAGCAATAAACTTTATTAAGTCTCGATTTACAAGCATTTAGTTAACGCGATAAATCCAAAAGCAATCAAATGGGGTGGTGGTCGCCATGTTAACTTTTTTTTTCGAAGCGTTTGTTATCATTCGCCCAGGTCGAGACGATAGGTCGAGACTCTCGAGAATAATTGCGTAGAGAGTTTCCTACGTTATGAAAATCTGGAATTCGTCCTTTTAAGAATGTTCCTATGTGGGGAGAAACGACAGGGCTGAAAGTTTACGTAGATCCTCCGATCGTGGACCTTGGAATCATAATGGCGGACTCTGGAGTTTACCAGACAAATTTTGACGTCATAAATACTGGTAAGAAAATTCTTCTTTTTTAATTACACTTTTCCATCCGAAACAATGGATGAGTTTCTTTCAGGTGCTCATACTTCGGAGATCGTGGTGAAGACTCCGAAAAAATTGGACGGTCAAATTCGGATTTTCCCGAAGTCGACTTTCGTCCAGCCTGAGTCCTCCTGCACGATTCTCGTGAAATTAATTCCGGAAACGGACTTTTCGGAAAAATCGAAAGGGTAAGCGTCGACTGTTCGTTTTCCCGATGCGAGAAAATCCGAACATTTTCGGCATCTCGGCCACTTCTGACGATTTTTTTTTCTCTGGTCCAGATATTACGATTGTTCGACGAACATCTTGAGCATACCGATTCACATTCACTCAAAATCCGCAGACTCGAAAAACGCCCCAGCGATAATATTAAAAATCATAGCGACCCTCACAACGGCTCGCGCTCTCGTCTTAGGTTGGGAATCTTTCCTATAAATTCTAGTAGGACATAGAAAATTGTTAATAAAAATATTTCCTTTTATTTTTAGAGCCAGATTTTGTAACATTAGGACGCGTCCATACGAAGGAGTCTGTTTTTGCAGAGATCAGACTAACCAACAAATCGCTATTGCCTCAAGAGTATGGTTTTCTAGACATACCGTATTTCATGGAAATACAGCCTAATCATGGATTCGGAAAGATACTTCCTGGAAAAACCATACGGCTTTTTATTATTTATTCGGCCTCTTTGGCGGATATTCCTCGAAGACATCTACGAGCCAACGGAACGACTGGAGATAAAAAGTTTAGCAACAAATCTTCAAAGAGAAATGTTTCCTAATCTTCATATTTAATTATCAGCTTTTTGATAATAGTTTAATCTAGATTTGAATTACGAGTGGTCACTTTGGCGCAGCTCGCAGGATCTAAATATCCCCTGATAAGCAAACTTGAGAAGCCCCTTCATAAAACGCTGAAATTACCGCTTAGAAGGCCCTTAAAATTACTCTCGAAGAAAAGCGAGACGGATTTCAAATTGAAAATGCCTAAAAGATGCCTAGGTCTACGATCTCGGGATCCAAGAAAAATTGTCATTCCAGATTTCACCCAGGATGTCAGCGACCATGACGTCAACGACTCGGATTCGTTTTCGACTTTGGAAAGTAGGAAAATAGATTAAACAATAAACGACACGGGGCTAATTGACAAAAACATACTTCCTTATAAACGTTTCGAAGACCATAGCCCAAGGATGGAGAGTTTTGAATTTGAGGACACGCGGGAAGAGAAGAACGTCGTGGAAGTCTTTGCACGCATTGTCGATCATTATTGCGAACTGAGTAAACAAATAATTAAATTCCCCGACACTCCTTGCGAGTCCTTTTCGATCGTGAGTTTTAAATTTGAAGGAAAAAATCGATGTAGGCATTAAAAATATACATTTGGTTAAATTTTACACGTATTTTAGGCCACGCTAGAAGTTCACGGATTCAATATGGCGTCCTCTCCTCCCTGCATTTGCGGCCTAGAGAAAAATAATTCACCAGACTTCGAGGCCTGGTTTGAGTTCAAGTGTACTTCGAAGCAAATCAGATTTTGCCCCCGAGAAGGCTGCCTCGGTTCTTCGGAACGTCGAAAAATCAGCGTCCTTTTTGCGCCGAAATTGGCGCACAAAATGGTGTACCGGAAGACGCAAGAAATAAAGGCAGAAAAACTGCGGAGAGACTCCAACGAGGCTGAACTCGAAAGCGAGAAAACGGGAAGAAACGCTGCAACGGGAGCCGAGAAAGGTTCCCGAAGCTATTTTAACGTTTCTCAAATGTTCTACGCGCAGATATTAAAAAGAAAGACGTGAAAGAGAGCAATCGTTTCAGAAAAATCTCGCTACTCGGGGACCAAGATGGCGGACGCGGAGCTCTCGGAGTGCGACAAGCTGCCCGGAGAGAATTTTCTCCTTGAGAATTTTGAAAATTATGTAGCGACTGTTAACGCGGTTTGCATCGTCGGGGTTAGAATGAAAAATGGTACGCGACGTGACGAAAGGAACTACATAAAACTCACTTGTCCCGTGGTGAAGCCCGACATTTTGATTTTGAATTCCACCAGGGTGTTCTCTTTCGGTCCCACGGCCATTGGAACATCTTCAAGGAAGTTCCTTTCCGTGAAAAATATATCCAACAAGTACATGAACATGCCTCCCGTTCCTTACAATTTTTCTTAAGATTTGAAAATTAATATGCATTTTTTAGAAACGTCAAAGTCGATGTTACCCTACTGAACCCTATTGGACCTTACTACATGCCACCTGGGAAAATGATCGAACCAGGCTCGGTGTTAACCTTGCCTATTACATACACACCGAAACTAGAAGAGGATAAATACGTAAGTAGATATTAATCCGTTGAATTTAATTTTTTATCTTGAAAATTAAAATGCAGCGTACGGATCCTCGGTCACTAGCCAGTCGCTTCTTCGGACTTTGCTTTGGAAGACCCAAGTCCAACCATGACCGCGGACACTTTTTAAATTTCGTATCTTGTATCTCCCTGGTCCAGGATTGGCCGCCCTCGATCCCGGAGGTCGATCGAGTTCGACTTTACTATCAAAGGGGTAATTTTTTGTGATCCGAGTTTTCGAGAATTTCAGATGAGGATTATAATGTGCAGGACCTGGTTGATCGAGATCCTTATAGCACAAGCTGAGGTCTTTTAACATCGATCTAGCCGTCGGCTTCTTCGGAAACCTGCAAACGAATCCACCTTTAGTTCATTGAAATTCTCAAACATGTTCGACATTTACTGGAATAGCTCTACGTGTGTGGGAATTCTATTTCTTTTTTTTTTTATTTCAACTACCTAGGGCCATTCGTCCACTGGCCTTTGAAGTGATTCGACTTGTGCATAAGCTTCTCGATTTCTCCTGGAAATACCTTCGGCCAGTCTTGAAAATCTATTTTCAATGGGAGAGCAAGGTAACCGCATAGAGTCGAATTATCCCTGGGACCTATTAAAATATTCATAGGGATTACAATTTTTTCTCATTCTTAGGACTGCTAAAAATGTTTCATTTCAGCACCTGTAAATAGATCATAGGGTCCTCTCTTGCTGGTAACCTTTTTCAAAAAAGTGTCCAAGGACTTTAGGTGCCGAACGTCGTATCTGAAATTCGATATTAAAAATGTCATCCTTGTCTGAAATTGAATTTCCCACGCCAACCTGTTACAGGGTACAGTAGAAGTTATCCATTTTCGAAATCTTGGATGCAGTCCGTCGTATTCAAAAGAAGGCAAATCCGAAGGGCTTTTCAGTCTATTTTTATCAATGTAGTAGTAAGGGTTGTGCTCGATTCCAGTGTAGCCTGAAGGAACATTGAGGAAATAATTTTCAAACTATCTCAAGCCGTTTCTAAACATTCCTAAATATTTTATTACATTACCAGGACCGGGGGTCGTCGATTTTTTGGTACTTGCGAGTCGTGGAACCGTGCCAAAGCCGATGTTATTTTTTATACTCGAGCATGGTTTTTCCAAAATATTTTTAGGCCACGTAGGGATCTCGTGAGTACCTGGTCCTCGACCAGTTCTCATAATTTCCCTTTGGACGGTGTAAGATTCCAGGAAACGCCCCCCCATTGTTTTCGAAAAGTATTCCATGTCTTCTTCTCTTTTCCAGCTGATTTGAATCCCCCAAAAAATCAATTTCCGAGGGAGGAAAATTATTAGTATTTAATAGACAATTAAATTGTATAGTTTTGTATACCTTATTCCATGAGATTTATTTTTTGCAAGCGAAGGATTGAATGAACCAACGGGGGGCGCCATTTGCGAACTTGCATACATTTTTGGATGCAATCCAATATTTTTGCCCAAAGGGACCGAACTATTGAAAGGCGGTTTCCGTTTCTTCTTTCTGGGTATGAGGCACTTGCATCGCCATTTGCAAGAACAGCGACAAGATTTAAAAGATATTGTTGCATGCTCGCATACCATTATCGGAAATTTTTTCCTCGATTATTAAAAAAAATTACCACAGAGAAAGGCCTGAATCTTTTTAAAGAGGTTACACGACTTCGAACTGGAATATCTATTCAATTGTTACTTATATCTCAATTAGGCACGTCAATTTTTTGAAGTTCGCGCGGCTGGGACCAGAACAATATGGCGACTCGCAGTTTCCGGAAGTGGAGTGATTCCCAGTTGGGAAATAACACCGGAAATGGTCGTCGCTAGATTAACGGCAAAGCCTGGAAAATCGGACGAGTGCAGATTGACGGTAAATAAATTTCCTTAACTTATAAAGAGTGTACATAATGTTGCAGTATCGACATTTATTTGTGGCTGATGTAGCATGTAAATCTGCGAAAAATATGGATAATAATTATAAATGTAATTAGTGACGCCATGAATAAGACGTGTGTAGGCACGAAACTCTTGCAGCGACCTCCATTCTAAACGATGCATTTGAGGGTACTGAATTTACACTCCGGGTTATGTCGAACGTCGATAACATGCTTAACAGGGGGACGATTTTACCGATAACCGACAAGTTATCTAAAGGAGGTACTTTGCTCAGTATACTGAAATTGTTTTAGCACCGATACTTTATTCAAAGCTAGTATTTAATAGATTAATTCTGTTTTACCGCCGACGGTTCACGCGTCGGTAGTGATAACAGAAAGTTACAGTTCTTTATTGCAAACAGAGATGAGTTGGGAGATTGCTCACGGGCAGGATCGTGCGATCGCATCCTGTGCTGCCCTCTGGTTTCGTACGTCAGCTTTCACTGTTTTTTGCCCCCAAGGGCGGCGCAACGAATTTCTGGTAGGGGATCGCACACTCGCGATGGCGGTGCCATCTACCAGTCATAGTTGGCGGCTCACGTACCCGTGACGGTAATACCATGCGGCAGTTGACGGTGGTGGCTTACCTACGCTTACCGAACTGCACGCTTTTGATGGTAAGGGAAGAACACTCGTGGCGCCCTCTTTGACTTTATCCTTCACTTACCTTATTTATTTTTTCCGCAAATGGGGGGGCAAAAAACGGTGAATGCTAACGTACGAAACCAGAGGGCAGCACAGGATACGAGCGACTATCCTGCCCGTGAACAATCTCCCAACTCATCTCTGATGTACATTCACCTTTACGTCGTTACTTTTATTTCACCGTTAATAATGCCTCTCAAGAGAAACATGATAACTTCGCGGAGTAAAACAGAATGACAACTATACGAATACCTTCCCCGAAAGATAACAAACCTCAAATCAAATCTACATGTTTCCTCTAGTTAAAGTGCACCACAGTTATTTAAATGACTCCGTTTCTGCGTTATGAGAATGTCTCGAGTTGTGGACGCGACCAAGAGAAACATTGAAAATCACAATACTCAGACAAAGTTAGCATCGGTTTTCATAATGCCGGCAATTTCTTCGGACATTTAGTCGCGACTTCGAGGTTGACAGTTATTAGCCATAAACGCAGAAAGAGTAAATCTAACGTTGAAGAAGCGTGGATTCCAAGCATTGATGAGCAAATATACATATTCTTGCACATTCGAGTCTTGGCCTTGTTGGATTTGTACATTTTACAAGATTAAAATCAAGACTGCAATATCAAGACTTACTTTGCTAGTCACTAAATTCTAACAAGACGATTTGCAAACATCATTTGCCACACCTCGTTGCAAATTCCTCTCCTAAGGTTTCCTAGAATTCGCTTATAACCCCAGAATAAGGCTCAGGTGATGAATGTGCATCAGCGAAAGTGCATTATCGGAAACAACGTAACACTTATTATCGAACTCTCGTATCTTCAGGCATAAATAATGCCTCTTCGGCTCGAGGGGGCGCTGTAGATTTATGTTAACCTCGGTTCATCGACCGCGGTATTTTCGAGCTACATCACGAGAAAATGCACCGAGTGCGTACTTGAAGTGCTCAGCGAAGAGTGAGGGTGCATAAGGCGCAGTCCGTCAAGCTGCATTGTGTGGATTGAAATGGGAAGAAAGGATACAGAATTTCCCCGGAGAGTCGAGAGGGAGGAGTCAGCGGCCGATCTTCTCGAAAGTGAAATACAACCAATGTATTGCACGCCGCGTGGGAAGTCGAATTGAAAGTGTCTTTTCAAAAATGACGGGGAATGAATAGTTTCCGAGATAACCAGCGATCAAAGCAACCAATCGCGACGCGGTTTTGGCGGCATCGGTCCAAGGGAAACAACAAATCCGGGCGCTGCGATCGATCTTGATCAATTTCTAATGTCATAACCCGGTTAATATTTTATTTCAAGGAAGACCGGCATTTAAGTTTTTCTTAAGTATCATTAGAGATCGATTTCAGAACTAACAAAACACTCATAAACGTTCGGACTTTCCCCTGGAGCCGGCACGCGATTGGGCAATTTTATCCGCGAATATCTCGGAAACTATGGATCCCTTGAAATTCCTGGAATGAGAGATTCCCTTCATTTTTCCCCGTAGGTTTGAAAATTCAATTTAAATCCGGCGGTTTATTATCATCCGGTTGGAAAACTCAATCGAATAATAAGACGTGTTCGTTTCCCGGCGGTATGAATAAATTCATGGCGCATTGCGGGGAGTAGAAGGTCCGCGTATGACGAGTGTTTTACTGCGACTCATTGCGCTGCATAACGTGCACTTCCTACCGTCAAACCTCAAAGTGCAATCGCATGTCGCGGCGTACCGTTATCGCTCGCAATTCACAAGCCAGGTGCAATAATTATGCAACGTGGAGGCATAAAACCGGCAGTTTGCATACGCTATGAGTTCGATTAGTAAACTGTTTGACCGACACGCGTTGCGCCATATTAGTTCCCAGTTTTACGACAGAAAGCGCCACCGGAGTTTTTGCGTTGCACTTGCAACTTCTTTTTCATTCATTGCCGCGCCATTAGAATTGCAGACTGCCTCAAATGAACCGATAGTAACTCGCACGAGTGCATACACGGAACAACGGAAATGAAATTGCGGCGAAACCGGGAAACCATTAGGCCTACTGGAAATTTGCAATCTTCCGTGACTCACCCGAGATAATTGTCTTTCGGAAGGGAACGATCCACTCCGAGTGTCGGTAATTTTCCAACTCCTGCAAATGAGTTTCCCCCGACGTTGTTTCCGTTTACAGTCTCGTAATCCAACCAACCCCCCCGAACTTCGATATCAGATGATAAGGGAATAAAAGTGGGAATAAAAATGAAATTCGCTTTTACGTCTCGCTCGTCGCCGGGGCCGACATTATCCACTCGGCGAGCTCCGACTTATCGTTACGAATTTTTCTCCCCGCTAAGAGTGGTTTATTAGATATGGATACCTTAAAATTTTGCGCACGGTGCACCTCCCGGCAAGAGAAATTACTATCCTCTCGTAATTCGCCTACTTGTTCATTAGTTTTTCATTCGACGTCGAGTGTACCCCTGCAGCTGAAAAGGGGAGACTTCTTGTTCCAGTTCCAGGTCCAGTACTGTAAAAGAAAAAAAAGAAGAAATAATTGCCGTGCCGTAATAAATCCGAACAAATGTGATAAAAATTCAGGGAAACGGTGTCGCATTATTGGAGGATATTACCCGGGGCATTGTATTTCATCTTGTCCAATAAATGTCTCTTCTCCGTACACAAAAGAAGACACGGAGAGCCTCAATTTACGCGAAGCGTGTTCTCGCATTCTAAACTTGGACGTAACAATTTTTTTCTTTTTCCTTTTTTTTATATATATATATATTTAACGCTGTCCAGAGCGAACGAAACATCGGGCGGAAATAAAAGTAAACCGAGGCGGCCTGCGAGCGAAATTCGGACCTCCTATTTTTCAAATTTTATCGATATTTAAAGTCTCCTCGGCGGGTAATTCAATCCTTTTGACATAAGGCAGTGTCGAGTGCCACGACAGCCGAAATTCATTTCGAGCGGATTTCCTCGTAGCGAATAAATAATCCCGAACTGTAATAAATCGCAAGCTTATTTTATTTGAACTCCGCTGGGGGGGAAAAAAAAAAGAAAAATAGTTCCCCCTCAACAGAGTAAATCAATCCTCGTGACGGAAAAGTCATTCCGAGAGGACTTTCTCTTTTTTTTTTTTCCGGCGGAAAAGTCTCCGCGAAAATCAATATTTCCAACGCGTTTCCGCGGAACTGAATCTTCGCCCATCTTCCGCTATCGCGGTCGTAAGAAGAAGACGTCTTCGTAAAATAATTTTTTAACGTAGCATTTTGCAGAGATGCAAAATTACGCCCCCGTAAAGCGTCGCCCTTCGCGCGCGGGTTTCTTTTTTACGGCGAGGCACGCGAACGCGGACGGCATTTTTTTTTTTCTTTCTCGAGAAAAGTATTAATAAATTGCCGCAATGCGGTAGAACAAGATATCATATCCGTAGGGAAGGAAGAACTCCTCGTGATAAAAGAAAGCAGACCGTGAAATTCAGGTGTAATTTTATAATGGAAATGCCATTTCCCACGAAATAGTTAAACCGTTTCATGTAGACTCGTCGTACTCCCGCGAGCTGAGTATTTCTTACGAGTATGATTCCCTTCGTTGCTCGTAAAAGAAAGAAAAAAAAACGTCTTTTCCAATTTGCTCAGTACATGTTTTCTATTACCGTATTCCTGGCTCCGGAAATAGACTCCGAGTTGAGGCGTCCTTTTTGCTCGCGATATAATCTGAGGAGTAAATGTAGAAACGCAATTGAGCCAGTCAAATATTTATCAAGTTGCAAAGGATGAAATCAATATTTCTGCAATATTCGGTTGGACGTTGTCGATATTAGTTTGGGCCACGGGTTTTGAAGTATATTTAGCCTCTGATTACTAATAATTTTGGCTCTGGGTCCGCCATGTTGCTACTTAAGGAAGCGGAGGGGCACGTTAACATCCTTGATCGTATATGTTTATGACTGTATAAAAGCGGGTTATCTTATGCCTCATTCCTAAACATAGTGGCTCGTGAGTGGATTTAAAATTCCATGTATTCCCGGTACATCGTCAAATATAGTGGAATATTGTAATAAGGAGCCTTCAATATGGCCGGCATGAATTTTCGAGAACGCTTCGCGAACCCGCTGATTGTTCTCGTCTTGATCTTTCTTCCGTGTATTCTTCGTTAAATATATTCTCACACAGCTTATGGAGATCTATCTTGTATAATTTAGATTCGAAGCAAATGCAACTGCCCCTTGGAATTTAAGTTGAATATTCTCCAAACCTTGGAAGGTCACATAACTCTGCATTCTGAGAAAATGGCGGAAAACTCGAAGAAAGGGAAGAAAGGGATGAAAGGGATGAAAGTCAAAAGGAAAGGAAAGTTCGCCCTCGATTTTGACGAAGACGAGGAAATTGCGATCAATGGGGGAGACTTTAAGCCTTTTGATGCTCGGCAGTATTTCTCTTACGAAAATTTAGACGAAAATCTCCAAATTCGCATCGCGCCCTTGGAAATGGTAGCTATTACTTTAACTAGAAATGTTTTCCTTGAAGACACTAATAATTCCATTGTTACAGACTGCATTTTGTATTAAATACCATGCTCCACCATTTCGGGCGGATGTTGCTGATAAACCAGAGAGAAGAAAAAGTGCCGCAAATGGCGTGAAACATAAAAATTTAGAATCTAATCAGACCCATCACGTGGCCAAATTTGAATTAGTTTTAGGAAACAGCCTCCACGTGCAGAAAATTATTTTAATATGTTGTATGAGTAATTGAGATTCTAATCACACCTCGTAGCTTAATAATTCATCTTCATAATCATTTCTATGCAAGTGATGTTCTAGATTAAAAAAAAATTTGCTGAGTACTTACGATTGAAATTCAAGTTCCTTGACCCTCTAGGACTGCTCCAGAAAAAATGTTAGGAATATCTTCTTTTGCAAAAACTCTGCCTTTCGACCCTGCGACAAATAGTTTAATTGCGGAGTGATACTCTTCAATTAATTTATTCACAGCGCCCTTCGCCGCCAACTGCGAGTCGACAGTGTTTAACATTTTAAACGAATCACTCTTTCTAAATCGGCCTCTTATTTCGAGAAAAGTCTTTCCGAAGGGTCTTATGGAATAAATATTAAAATATTAAAGTGTCGAAATTGCGCCGGATAAAGTCCTTAACAATAGACAGTACGTAATAACGGTTATCCTAAAATCTATACATAGCGCTCGAATCCCCGGAATAAAATGTTTATTACGTACAGAGATATGTAAAAAATGAGTGTTAGTGTTTCTTTTTCTTTTATGTACACAGCGAGTCTTAAAAAAGTCTGAAATGTTACGAACAAATGATTCGCCTAATCCTGTGCGAGAATTCGTTTAAATAAAGTTCCACTCCTTCATTTCACTCGCCTTCGACGTTCCTCAGTAGCGTTGACTTTGTTCTTCGGTTGAAAGGGTAATAAATAAAGCAAAATTCCTTGTCCATAACATAGAAAACACCACCGGCAATGATCTTTAATCTCTTCTCAGTTTCGACGCCGGCTCGGCGAGTGACGTCACTTCAATTACCATAAAATGTCCTAAGCCTCGCTTAACGATACTTTGTTCCGCAGGCATTAATACAATTCGCAATTATCGTTGATATTATACAGAGCGACATCCCCGGCGTTCGGTTCCCACGAAATCTGGGTGAAACATGCAATCTTGCCAAGTTAAACATATTTTACACAATTGCGTGCTCGTTACGTGCTCGAACCAACATCCACAGGACATCTTATGCGATCCTCGTTGACGCCCTTAATCCCAGTAAGAGCTAAGTCCACCTACAACGAAATCAAATAAGATCATCACCACGAGATGTATCCGGCACTGTACGTGCGTCAGCGCAACCATGCTTCTAGAAATATATAATACAATTCCATACATATCGATTACACATTAGTAACAACGACAACCTTTAATTTCGGCTCACCTGACGCTGGTGGTTCTGGTTTGACTGAGGCTGGGGTGTCTTTTGACTGGCGCCCTGTACCCTTTTCTTGGGCAACAATACCAAAACCCCCCGCAGGCCGCCGACAAAAAACTCTCCCGGAAGTGCTTCGACATGAATCCGTAGACGATCGGGTTGATGCAGCTGAAACGCAAAATTACACATCGGAATAAATCCATTATATACGTATACAGTCATACATATATTATCCATTAAATGTACGGTAGAGTGTGTCTCTCCTGAAGCGAATGGTCCACGTATACGAATTAAATCCCGGAGGAGTAAAAAGCCACTTTGGAAAGTGTCCCCACATAAAATCGGGAGGTATCGAGGTCCGGAGCCGATTCGACTTGAAAAATGGCGGCCACTTCCGTCCCGGACCGGACTTCGTAGCGTCTCGCCGCGGTATCTATTTTAGCCCGGAGCATTTCGACGGAATATTCTCAGGGAGCTGTTAAAGGAGGTTTTCGGCTTAAAAGCGGTTTTACGAGCAGTTTCGATCGGATGGCACGCCCAGCTGCCCCCGAATTTAATCATCCGATGAGAATTCCCAGTCCGTTCGACGGGGTCGCTCTTTTGCAGGGTTCCCTCGAATTCGTCTACGAATTAAACTTTACGAGGTCATCCAGTACCCAACGCGTGCCATTCCCCCGCAAAGTTTAAACCCAGCGTAATAAAGTCCTCCATACTTCCGGGATTTCCCTTTTTGAATCGACGTAAGAAAATCGAGAAGAAAAACGGGAGATTATTTTCTAGGATTCATCCTGAGGGCGGCCATTTTGTTTGAACGCCCGACCAGGTTTAATCGAACGGGGACATTGACAATTCGCTCGTTAATTTGCATGTCCTGCAGGAGGGAATCGAGTTTCGAGGAATGGAACTTCGGGATAACTCTTCTTGACTTTACGCCGAGCTTTGCAGCCGAAGCCACGGTGTTTGCATTAAGTTCCGAGTAAGTTGCCCTAGCCGGGCTAAAACCGAGTTTGGACTACAAATCCTCGTTTAGAACGAGCGGGTTGCACGACATCGCCAGTTAATTACAATCCTCGAACCAGGAGAGACAATTGAAGTCCTTTATCAGGGCAAAAGTTAACCTCGGTGTTCGGCTCCTCGTGAATCGCCCGAAATTCCCACGAATTAGTGATGACAAGGCACGAAGTTAATAAACGATTACTAGATCCCGGATAAATCCCTACCGAACGGATATCAAACCGATTAAGTAACTTCTACGACAACGTGGACTGAGAGCTTTTGAGAGACTCCGATAGGTTGCTTAAAGTCTCAGCCTTAATATTTATAATAAATAATAAAAATCCAAAGAAGAGCTCCACGTGCTCAACCTTTCCGAGTTCAAGATTCAACGGCAGGAATGGCACTATTATATAAGCAAAACTTAAAAGCAGGCGCACTGTTGGAGGGTTCTATTCACGAGGCTGCCGTCACCTTGCATAACTTTGAACTTCCATCGGGTTTCGGTGGAGTTATTGACGATAACGTCGATCGAGACGAGCCGTTTCAGGAATGCTTCACAGAAC
Source organism: Orussus abietinus (assembly GCF_000612105.2). Taxonomy (NCBI): domain Eukaryota; kingdom Metazoa; phylum Arthropoda; class Insecta; order Hymenoptera; family Orussidae; genus Orussus; species Orussus abietinus. Next base: position 1,588,861 of record NW_019396002.1, read on the forward strand.
TCGAGATATTACGCGAAACATACGAGTAGGTACGACCTCGTAAACTCCGAAAGTCGAGGAATCGTCATATCTTATTATTAGTTACAGTCGATTCCTTTCATGTCTTATTATTAGTTGCAGTCGATAGAACTTTATGCGAGATCTCCGTACCTGTTGAAGTAAGCCATAAGCTGGAAAGCTGTGTTGAGGTGCTTAAAAGTGCTGGACTTGATCCTCGGTATGACGCCGTAAGCCGTGAGGACGTTATCGATGAGCATCGGGCTCCAGCAGATTGCGAAGAGGACCACCACTGCTACCAACATCTTCACAACCTAAAGATTTTTTTCTAAATCCATCATAACTTCATTCCTACTAGCTACGGACGTGAGTGTCCTTGATTTTTAAGAACGCGGTATGGTCAATAAACACGTGGCAGGAGCGCCACGGCATTCCTCTATCGATTTCGAGTCAAAAATGTTAAAACGCGATTTTATTTCTATTTGTAGTTTCCGAGATATTTCGCTTTAAAGTCTGGCAGATAACGCGAGGAGTGGGGGAGTACCCCCACTCTTGACATCGATGGCAGACTCCGCCCACGCCGAGCTCCGATTGGCTGCTGATACCAAGCCTTCAAACCTCATTATCTCAATAACTAGACCTCCAATTAAGACGGCGATTCAAGACTTTCGATTCGAAATCCCCCGAGGAAGACGTCTCCGATATTGAAATGAATTTTCTTCTACTTCTAGATGGAATGACATGTTTGTGGATAATTTGACAGTACCTTTGTACGTACCTGCTTCATAGTGCGGGACTCTTCCTCCGTCTGACTGTCGTCGCGACGGCTTCGACGTCCATTACGTGAACTGGAATGTCTTTGGTTCATGGGTATGCACTCGGCATCGTTGCAATTGGGGTTAAGCCTTAAAGAAGAAGAAACAAGCCCGTATTAATGAAATACTTGATAAACTTATTGCATCCCTTAACCTTCTCGTCTAGCATTGATGTCACTAAATTGGGTAAACCTAGATTTGTCGAAATTACGGGGGATGACAGTATGACAGTCAGAAAGCAATTGCGCCCATCACAGCAAGAACCGCGAAAGGTCACAGATAATGTTCACATTGTCTGTTAAAAGCCTCCTCTAGTTTACCGGATATGGCAGTTAAATTGCGTCCGATTATCCCGAGGCTCTTGTCCGGTTAAAGGTGCACACTTAACCCACCTAGAATATAATCCCATGACGTGTGACGCCATTTGTCAAAGTAAAAGCGGACGTTACAGGGACAATAAACCCGAAACGTTTATACCTTTGGAAAAGTACACCTACTAAATCTAGGACAACGCGTCCAGTTGGTACGTAAAAAAATCGCGATTAAGGAGAAATAAATACCTCCCGGCATGACGTCCGTCAAGGAAGAGAATTATCATAAAACTGATATTTCAGACCAGACGAGACAATCTCCCGACGGAATATAGATCTCCGAGGCCCGTTCGGTGCATCGTCCCAAAATTATTCTAGCCAGCTGGAACTTTGCTAAATATAAACACACATTGCGTATGGCTGACGACAAAGTGTTAACTCCTCGGCGGGGCTAATCGTGGACCGCCATAATTTGTGAAGGAATAGGAACGCAGATATCCATAAAATCCCACGCATCGTCCTTATCGCGAAAATTGTCGATTAACGAACCTTATATCCGGACCACGACAGCTCGAATCAATTTTTGATAAGGTACACCCCCAAGTAAAAAAAGGGAATAAACTTAGGAGTGCACCATTCCTACGCAAACGACACGACCAGGAAGAACCGTTCCCGCTTGATGAAAAAAAGAAAAAAAAAACCCAATGAAAAATTGTCCTCAGAGTGGCGAGGCGCGATATTATTTTCCGGTATTAAATCCGGCCTGCTGGGAATCCGCATATTACGTGCCTTTGCATGAATGGAGGATCTCGAGCTTAAGCTCGTTTCCAACAGGTTCGCGGAATTCGGTTTCGCTTCCGAATGGTGGCACGTCCCCTTTAGGCGGCTTCCGGGTCGCAGATGTACGACGTGCAAACACGAAACATTAAGGTGCGTTCTAACGTCACGGCCAAGCCGAGAGTTTTAATGCACGCGTTAAAAGGGGCCGCCACGAGGAGTGACTTGTAACGAAAAAGCCTTTTAAACGTCGCCCGTCGCCGTTATATGATATAAAATAAATCACTCGGGTCGATACTCACCGGTAAATATCACTTTTCGAAGTTTCAGGTTATGCGCGCGCAGGGTGGCGGTACTATGGTTGTCGCGAAGTATCTCGTAACTACGTTAGTCACGGTATCACTGGGGAGCGGAAAACGCGTGCAGGGTAATTACCCTCGTCGTATTTAGGTTTGCAGTCAGAGCTTTTTGGAGTATGAACCTCGTATCCGAGGTACAGAGGTAAATGAAACAAACAGGGGCGAATCACGGTAATTGATGACGGGGTAACCACTCGATTAATCAACGCAATCCCTGGGGCTCGGTACCTAGGAGCAGACAGATGTAATTAGTCATGTACTCACGCGCGTCGTGACGTCATGTGGTATCGACGCTTCATGACGCGCCATATTTCCCAACAAATGGCGGTGTAGCAAAACGCCATCACGATCAGAGGCACCACCAGCACCAGAAGGAGCATGTAAACCTCGTGGAGCCTCCAAAGCGTCTCCGAGTCCGAATCCCTTACGCACCAGTACGCCAAGTACCTCTGGCCGACTTCTTTGTGCGTCTGCAAAGCGTTAAATAATTTTACATCCGTATATCCGACGGTAAAAAGAAATTTAAAAAACGCACGCCGAGTCGTTTCCAACGACGGGCAAAAAGGAGCGAATTTCGCGCTCCAGGGACCCGATAAAAGTGAATAAAAAGAGCCTTATCGCGTTAAATACGTGCCGATAAATCCGATATAAAAATGGCCGCCGGTGGAATACTAATAACGACGTCGAGCGTCCTCCCGCGGTGGCCTCTTTTTTTATTGGCTCCATAAACGATAGTGGAAACGCCATTGGGCAATATCTGCAATCCTCCAGACTCCGCGCTCGTTTTATTAGTCTCGGTACGATCGGTCCTCGGGAACTTATCGCGGTAGGATTTCTCGGCTTTCCATTCTCCTTCCCCCGGGGTTCTTTCTCTTTCCGAGTTCCCCGTGAAAGTTTCTGGGTTTTCAGTTTTCTCTCGGTTTTCCTTGATCCTTTAACGCTCGGATAAACACCCGGCGTCGCCCCGCTAGCGTCACTTGGTGGGGCGCCGTTTCACGAGGCGCGGCCATCTTTCTTTTTTCTTATTCCCCCTTTCTCGGGGTTCCGGGTGCTCGCTTTCGCGATTATTCCTCGCGTGCCTCTCCCATTTGCACTTTTCATGTTTCCCTTTTAATTCGCCATAACTCCTCTGCCACTTTTCCCCTGTTATTAGGACGTGCTCGCCAGAAGGGGACGCTATCTTTTACGAGCGAGGTAGCTGCGACCCTTAATCGTCAAACGATATTTAACGATCGGACAGGCCACAAAACGCAAACTCGAGGATGGATCAATCGCACACCTATCGCCGTGTTTTCTCGACGACACTTTTCGAATCCATATTTCGCGGAAGGATTCCTCCTCTCCTCCAGCTGTTCCTTTTTCGCCAGTCCGATACTTCCCGGCGCCGCCTCTGGATTATTCCTCGGCATTCTTCCCTCGTTTTTCTGCGCGCCTCCGCGGCCATCTTTCCGCCATTATGGGACGACTTATCCGGCCAAAGAGAAGAAGATATTCTTCGTAATTGCCGGCAATGCACTTGGGATCGGATTTCGCGGTGATCCTCGACGCCAAACTAGACCGTAATTAATAAATTAATTAGAACCGCGAGGAAAAAGGATAACGTTGAAGATTTATAATTGTTTCCCTCCGCCGATAATGGCCGCAAGAAGAGGGCGCCTCGGGGCGCCTGTCGGATCCATCTCAAAAGTCGTTCCTTTTTAACAATTTTTCCTTTTTACAGTTGACGGCATCTCCTAGTGCCTTCGAAAGCATTCCCTTATATCTTCCTCCCGTCTCTTCCCGCCACCCCTCGCCCATATTCCCAATATTATCGGAAGAGTTATCCACCCAAAGTGGAGTCGACATTTTTCGCGAGGAAGCTGCTTGCGCCATAATTACATTGGGCAGAATTTCCGTAAAGTATGTATTTTCCAGCTCGCTAACGAACGCTAAGGGACCATTTTCCCCATAAAGGTTAATAATGAGAAAATGCAAAACCATGGTACTTTTTATCTTGCTCTTGCATTTCCTCATTAGATCTTGGTCTTGGTCTTCGTCTTGCAAAAAGACCAAAAGCGATTATGTTCAACACTGACAGAGCTTATAAAAGGAGAAGACAAGGGTGAAAACACTTATCCGGAAGTTCTTACCGCGCAATTATAGAGCATATCGTAACATTTACTGGCGAAAGATAGATATCTGAAAATTGAAACATTTCCCATGGATTAAAAACAATTTCTCTTAGTGTTTTTTAGCACTTGCATTAAGGTGGTTACACGTGCAAAGATAAACAACGTTTCTCCTATAACGTGTGCACGTTATTGGCACGACATTCATATGCCAATTAAATCTATACAGATCGATTTGTACGGATTTATCGCTATGGTTTATCGTTACGTATGCAGCCACCTTTATTGCTTACATCTCGTATATTAATCGGCTCGTAATGCCCGCGCAGCGTACTGTCGGAAAAGATTAGAAACGGAAGATCCCTCTCTGCACGGTTAAATAATAAATTTTATAATTCTATAACATTCGGAGATGGTGAATTTTATAAAATATTTTTGCAACGAATTTATAAAATGTGTTATAAATTTATGACATAGGTGTAGTAATTTTCCCAGGTAATGTCACAAAATCATAACCCGATATCATGAAATTGTAAGTTTGTTTATAAATTCGTAATAAATATTCCGATTCACTTTTAGGACGTTAAATTTATAATTCTACTATAACTTTATGTACTAAACGAGGGGCAATCTCTTGCGTGAATTTTATGAATATTTCTAACAGGGTGTCTAATTGCCTTTGGATATTTCAATGTATATAAGTAATATATTGCAAAGCAATATGTTCTCTTCATTTCTATAACCTCTATCATTTCCTTTGCCAGCAACTTTAGGGCAATCTCTAGCCTCGTTGGCGCGTGACGCCATTTGCGTGAAAAGCCAACTTCAGAGCTCGCCGGCTTCGTCTGTTTTAAACTTCAGAGGATCACGGGGATTAAGCTCACGCCCTCGGCGATTTGTCGAACCTCCCGAAATTAGAGCGGGACCAAACTTTCCGAGGGAAAGTCCATCGGCCTTCTCGGGAGAGACAAACTTGGGGAAATCGTCGCGTCGAGGAAGAAAGGAGCCGACGTCCTCATCAACTCCCCCCGAATTTCGCTGACTTCGGAACTACCTTAAACTTTTCTTTTTTTTTTTTCGAACTTATCACTCCACCATAAGACGTAAAACCGCCGACGAATCGTAACTCCGAGAATCTCAAATTCGCTTTCAAAGAGGTACCAACAATTTGTGAAATCCTCGAATCGACGAATTAAGGTGATATTTAACAATAACATAAAGTGAAAATATTGATAAAACTTTTCTCCAAACCGGGTGCACCGAATTATCTTAAACTTTAACACTTTCTTTTTTCGAAGGAAAATTTTGTACTTAACACGGACGAGAACCAAAAAAGATATATTTTTTTTTTCGAAAAATGAAATTTCACTAGCAGTACGTTCTTCCTTAGATCCTCCATAATCACGTGTTAAGGTTTTGTATAATTTGGTGAACCCAGTTTGGAGAAAAAGTTTTATAAATATTTTTACTTTCCGGTATGTTATATCACACTTTCATATCACCTTATGATGTGAAAATGGCGTCTGACGATCTCATTTGTGACTTCCTTCCGAACAGGATACATCGAATAGTATGAGATTTCTCCACGTGAGTAGGGAGTCCCTCGGGAAGGTCCAGCCCCCCAAGAAATGTAATTCTTTAAATCTGTTTATAGAATTCCTTAATAAGAAATTAAATTTTACGAGGGTGGGGCCCCGCCAGAGGGTCTTCGTATCCTCGCGGTAAATCATCAAACGATTCGGTGCACTCAGTTCCGGGAAAAGTTTCATAAACGAGTGACCCCTAGGATGCCACTTTCATATCACCTTAATTTGTGGAGTTGACAGAGGAGCTCGGACGCCGAGTCCTCGAGTCGCGACAAGCCCGTTTCATCTTGACATCTGGAACGATGCAAAGGACCGGGGGGGGGGGGGGGGGTAAACGAAAGAGGAATTTAATATGCCCCCCGTGATTTCGGAAATGATTCCCGCGTCCCCTAAAGGCGGAAACATATCCAGAAAGAGCGAAGCCCAGAAAACCCGCGGGGGTAGCAGTCGGGCCAACGTGACGGGATTGAAATAACAACCGCGTCGATTCGCCTCTTTGTGATCAAATTCGATATCCAATCGGGGACACCGACGGAATTGTTTCAATCTTTGCCCGCGCAAGTCCAGTCCCCATTTCCCCGTCTCGCTTTTCCCGCGAAATGGAGATTTCGTTTGACGCGTCGGCATTGCGACCGAGCCCGAAATTAAGTTGCAACTTCTCTTGTCCCTTCTACGAAAGGACCTTCAAAGGGAATCCCCGACGGCGGATTTAGTATTTTCTCCGGGTTTTTATTTATTCTCCGTTGATTTAGCCCCGCGGAAAATTGCCACCGGGAGAGACGTGCCGTAATCGCCGCGGGTCCGTACCTCCGTTGCAAATTTCATTACCGCAGATTCCATTTAATCCGCCGCCGGGGAAATTCGATTCCGCGGTCGGCCCGACAATTTTTTCCGGTATTCGATGGCGTTATAGAGTAATCCACTTTTTTTTTTCTGTTTTTTTTTTTCTCTCGTTCAAATCGTCTTGAAGGAATTATTTATCGACGTCGAGGTCGCGTACCTGAGTGAAGACGATGGGGATGGCCAAGAGGAAGGACAGCACCCAAGTCATGGTCACTATTCTCCTGGCCTGGCTTATCGTGCAAGTATACTGAGCTCTCATCGGATGGACTATCGCGTAGTACCTAAAAGGACATAAGAAAGGACAAAGGAGAAATTAATTTTTACAGTGAATTCTCTCTAGAAATAGTTGCACGCTTAAGCCAAACTGCCGGGAAGGTAGGAAAAGGTAATAAAAAATGGCAAAAAGAACATCGTTAAATAATACGCGTTTCGTTGCAAAAGAATTCACTTATCAAACTTTGTAAATTTCCCCGCAAGCTTGTGGAGCAACTGAATCATTAAGGAGATTCCGAATTCGTTTGGTTAGGAAGAAGTCCATTTTCGAATCTTTACGAATTTGTCCGCGAGATGATGGAACAAGCCAGTGATTAAGGAAGTTCCAGGCCGGAAAATGATAAGCGCGGATCGATTGGCTGTCGGGGGTGAAGGGTACCAATCAAGCTAATACAATATCGGAGAATGGACGATGCGCTGGTTAATTACAAGCCACGTGACATAAAGAGATTTCTTCTTCGAAAACGAGGGAGAAAAAAGGAGGGAAAATCAAGAATGGTTTAATCAAAATTTTCCGATCCCTGAGACCGGCTCGGAGAGCTTACGGCGAGACTTCTGGAAATCAATCTCTATTAATCGGATCGCTTCTCGCGGCAGGAAAATTCCTCGGAAAATCAGTAGGAAAAATGAAAAGCGTAAAAGAGGTCGGGGATCGATTTTCTGAGGAAATCAGGACCGAATTCCGAGGGCGAGCTTTTCGTCCGAGAATTCGAGGACTCGGCCCGTTTTACGGCTCTGCGGACAAAGGGTCTTCAGTGAGAAGTAGAAAAAGAGCTTTAAGCACGGCCCCGTCGCGACGTTTCAGAGCTTTTGCATTTCCGCGTCGCGTCACAGAAGGGGGCGAAGGGCGCGAAATAAAGGGCCCTATTTTCGCCGCCCGGGAAAGCGCCGTCCAATTTCGAGGAGCTCGACTTTCGGAGCTCACGAGCTTTCCCCCACGGGGCGAGAAACCACGCGCGAGCTTCCGCGGAACTTTGCGAGAGAGGGGAAAAAGCGAGATGTCCCGAAAAACCCTGGAAAGAGGCTCGTCAAGTCCTAGGTCGAGCTTTCGAGCGCCTCGAGCTTGCGGGTCCTTAAAAAATTTACAGATCCTCGATGACTCCGACGAACGATTCGCCTGACTTGTCTCCCTTACTCCGCGGGGTGAAATGGCAAAATCGAGCTTTCGACGCGACCCCGAAAGGGATTATTCCTCCCTGCGCGCGAGGCAGCTTTCCCGAGCTTTCCCGTTTCCGATGGAGCTCGGAATCTCGCTGGAGTTTGCGAGAAGTTTTCCAGGGAAACGTCGAGCTACCCTCCCAACGTGATGCAAAAGCGGAGCTTTTTTTATAAACTCGAAAAAAGTACAGTCACTAGCTCGACAGCTTTTCGCATCAGGGAGCTTCCGAGCTTCGCCGGTATTTCAAAAAACGTGATGGTCTTCTTCGTAGTCCCCTTTGTTCAGTGAAGCTCTCGATTAACTATGGAACTACCAAGACCAGTCAAAATGACTAGTTTCGGATGAACCATCCTATACAAAAAAATCCGCGCGTAATTCTATTGTTAAAGCTCGCAATGACGGGAGAGATCATCGCGTCATCATCCGAGATTCTGAGAAAAGCTCCGAGTGAAAGTCCCACTTTCCCTAGGCTGGTTCGTAACTTTCGCGTCAGTTCGCCGCCGGCGTCGTATGTCCTCCTTAAAAGCTCCTTCCGTCCGGGCAAAGCGAAACAAGGGAGCTTTCCCAACGGCGCTTAGGCCGAGAAAATTATAGCCGGAGGTCCTGGCAGGTTTAGGGTAGGCCTGGGAGACGGCCGAGTTTTTGATTTTTCCCGCAAGGATAAGACCGAAAGCTCCGAGCTTTCTTGGAGAAAGAGAAACGCCCAAGGTGGACTCGAGGAGGGGTCGGAACTCCGAGGTCGTGTTTCTTCGGACCGATAAGCTCGCATGCCCGATAGCAGGTCGAGCTTTTCCTGAAAAAGTATGCAAAAAGCTCCCCGGAATGTTTCTCACTGAACTTGCAGGGAGTTCTATCTCGAGCGTCACATCTGTCGGAGAATTTTTCCTTCCAAGTGATACCAGTGATTTTTTATTTACTATTATAACATATACCGGCATTAAAAAAACAACACCGAAAATGAAAAGTAAGATATTAAATACATTTATAAATTTAATCCCTACAGCTGATATATTCCATTGAACATGTCTGGTATTTCTCGTTAAGAATACCTGAAACTCTTATCACTCGTTACTCCGACGTAATAAACAATTTTTACAATATTTCTTGTCTTTCTCCCGGGTATTTCTAGGTGTTGCAATTTTAATAATCGTCGGTGTACATGTCTATACCATAAGAGTAAGCAGCCTTGAATCCAGCTTTTTCCAATATGGAGTTATTTTCTGCTACCTGATTTTAAACGCTCTCCCGTGGTAAATGTTTCCTGAAAGTTTCTAAAAGTGGACTTCCTATTCTTTACCTCTACTGAGGACATAATATGCATATGACACAAAACATATTATATATATATATATAAATATTGTATATCCAGAATGAAAAAGCTCACCTCTCGATCGACATGGCCGTCAGAGTCAAGACCGAGCATATGGCCGAGACGCTTTGCATGTAGTGCACCGACTTGCATAAGAACAGCCCCATAGTCCATGTATAGGAGAAAAGCTTCGCTATCTGGAACAGATAATTTCGCCGCCATGAACAATCTCTTCAGGTAAACGAAGTCAGTCGAGGCGGTCTCGAGTCGCGGAGTAACGAGGTAATTTTATTGCCGTGAAAGTCGAGCTCGAAGGGAAAAGAAAATAAGACCGGCCCTCTCTCGGGCACCGAGGACGATAACAGGGGAGGAGAGGGCGGATAAATAACGTAAAGTAACAATTAACGTCGTCGGGATAATTCCGCTTGATCGACCAATTAAGGCCCGCCATTTTCCTCGACACGACTAGGGAAATAAAGCGGAGAAACTCGTTCTTTATCCTCGCTCAATAACCCGTAAGGTGAGTTTTGACACGTCTTAAATTCGTTTAGAAGAGCTTTTGGCATATTCCAATGTACTCCAGGAGAAGCTATGCAGGTTAATTTCGGGACCCGGTACTTAAGTCAATAACGACCAGGGAATGAGAGCCCCAGAAGTGGTGAGGACCTCTCGCGATGAACTCCAACCGTGACAAAAGTGTTGAAGGGGTTGAAGAGGGCGAGGGCTCGAAAGCTGCCTGAAAGCTGCGCCTTACTGCTAATCAAGGACCGAACGAGGGTGAATCTCTGCGGGGGCGAGCTAGAGGTCGCAGGAATTAGGGGATTTCCATGGGAATTCGGAAAATATTTACGACCTCCCTATTCTTCGTTCCGATTACGCAGAAATGATCATGCGATGAGCTCAATCAACCATGGACGTAGGGTGTACAGATCCCGAGCATTGATTCGATCTTTGAAAGCATAATTAAAAAAAAACCAAGTCTTTTTCTCGTTCCTTTTATTTTTTATACGTGATATGGTTGCATGAGGCAATATGGCGACGGATGACTTAATAGCGGGAGAAAGAGTGAGAAAAAGCAGGGGGAGCCCCTCTGTTCGCTCTTTTTTCTTCTCGCGGCTTTCACAAGAATATCAAGAACATTCGCAAGAATATCAAACAAAGATTAGGTTCTCCGTCCCCATGTGTCCTACGTTCGTGGTATGAATACGTTTCAACGTATTTGCCGATGTCTGGAGAGCCCTGATATGGACATCCACTCGACAGACACGTATATCATTATCGAAGCGACTCTCGGTAATAACGTATACGTGCTTCAATTGGCTGGCGTTCGTAAAATATTTGTAATGCTTTAACCGAAGTGCCGGGCAAGAGTTCTCGGGCCGTTTGATCGATGAGCTTGCAAGCCCAGCTGAGCTCTCGAACCGGAGAAGCTCGATGTCTCCTTTAGTCGTGACGTATCGACGTCATAACGCAAACGACACCTCGTATCATATTTTAATACATTTATATGACCCAACACTTGTTCGCGGGATCGACAAGGGAGAAAATCGCATTTCCCTGCCGCCATAGCGCAGAGATCTTTAAAGTACCATATTTTAATATTTTAGGTCGATGCATAAATAATGGCCTGTTTCTTTTTTTTTACACGTTAAGTTACGTGTTAAAAACGCTATTACTTTTGTACCAACCCATGTATATAGGTTTGTTTGTTTTGCCTACACTTTCTACACTTTTATGAAAAGTGTACACTTTGGCATTCGTTTTGACGGAAGTGACAAAAAATAAAAAGTTTGTCCCAAGACCTCAACGTAATATAAATAGAAATAATGATTAATACATTTTCTTCGCGTATAGAACGATTAAGCGTTTCAATTTTGTACGTAATCTTTGAAAAATTGTACAATCGTTATTTATTACAAATTATGCATTCATTTGCAATTTATGTATTTACAATTATTATGTATTACTGCGTAACTGCGGTTGGAGTGAAATAAATTATGGATTTTCGAATAGCTCCTAAATCGCATACTGTCCCGCTAAATCGGCCATCTTGTACTTTTTTCAGTTTTCTGGCGCTCGGGATGTCGACGAAAGTGTATCTACCCTTCTGCACCTTTCAAGAAAAGTGCAGTACACTCGTTACACTCCAGTGTAGAAAGTGCAAAGAAGGCGAACAAACCTTATGACAACAGTTATATGTATATATTGATCGAAGGTGGAAATCCCAGCGTGACTTTTCTCCGGCTACGCGGCACGGCAACCTTTAAAGCGAAAGTACTTCACCAGGGAATAAGTTGATAGTAGTTAGGACGTCGGAGTCGAAGTTGCAGGTAAAGCTGCGAACGAGGCGACGTCTGTGGGCCGCGGGGCGAAGCGTTAAATTAACGGCGGACCCGTAGGAATCGGACGGGATCCTCCCAGTCGTTGATTGGTCCAACTCGCGGCAATGCTTGCTCGCTAATGAGTTTTAGCCGTCTCTTTGCCCGACGTGGGAGGCTTTCGGGAAAAACGTTGCAGCCGCAGCCCGGGTCGGGACCCAATGGCCCGAATCGAAGCGCCGACGGACAATGCCTAGCGCGTCCCGACGAGGCATGAAGTTATAACGCTCTTCGAGCGAGCATAGCCGAAGCGGCATTAATTATCGGAGACCCGGGACTACCGGGTACGGTATAGCAAAACCTCGGAGGTAACGCGCGGTTCACCGATGGGAGGGTGGCAACCCGCCCTTGTCCGCTGCAGCCCGAAGAGTGGCCTAATGGCGGCCATCAGGGCGCCATTGGCGGCCTCGATTTATTCCGAGTCCGCTCCGTTCCGGCTCGGCACTCCTCAAAGTGACAGCCGACATTATCTCGTTAAACTTAACTCATCGAATTCCCTTAATCCGCGCCGGACTAACCTCACGCGAGTAAGCCCCGAGGGTTGGCCTCACCTAACGGCGCGACTGTGCTGCTCCCTGGCGAAACCGAGAAGGAACCAAGATCGTGCCGTCGAACCAGGGACGACCCATAGGTAAGGTAGACGTCCGAAAAAAGAATCACATTTGATATAAATCTTAGAATCACGATTTACGTCCCAGATCTCTCTGCTCCAGACAATTTCTCGCGACTTTGCGATGTAAAGGAAGTCCTGTAAAGCAACGCCCCTGGTGATAAAAATGTGAGTTACTAAAGATGGGCTTTAGGATCAAATCAATCCTGCAAGCGGGAGGTTCCTGACTCGTGTACCCGCGCGTTTAAATGTCTATTTCAGGGTATGTGTATATAAATACAAATGTTCACTGTTTCAGTGAATTCTTCGCGACATCGGGAGATTTTCAAGAATTCCTTTAGCATCTCTAAACTGGCGGCGCCTCCGACGGTGGAAGTGCGAGTTACTAAAAAAGGCCTCGATAATCGAGTTAGTCCCTCCAGTGGGGGATTCTAGACTCGTGTGCACGCGAGTGAGTCTAAAAGCGAGCGTGACCCGCGAATTGCCTCATCGATGCAATCCGATCGGACTGCCTCTAGACCGGAAGTCGTAAATGCTAAAACGCGCAGAGAGACGCATCTGAAAAGGGCGTTAATAGCGGGACGTGCGACTAACGAAAAATCTCCCGGCGACGATGCCGAGGAGCGTTCGTGCACGTTTCAATTTGGCGCGTCTCACGTGACCGGAAACGAGCGCCATTTGTCATCGGTCGGTCACGTAGGAGGCGCCATGCACGGCCTCATGCATATGCGATCAGCGCCCCACTCTAGTTCGGTAACGACGCCACCGTAATCGAGATATCGGTGGCGCTGCCGTCGCGGCCAATCAAAGCTCCTCTGTTTTATTTTCGTACCGGCAAATTTATTGGCCGAAGTCGGGGGTCAAAAGCCGCGATTCGATTTCGCAGTGGCAGGAAGAAGCGACGACACGATGAAATCAACGACGAAAGAGCGAACGCTTTTCTTTTCCCTTTTAAACGAAACGACATTACGTACAATATATAATATAACCGTTCAAATTGAGGCCGCACATAATCCATCTTTTTCCAATATTTGGTTATTACCATTAAAGTGCAATTTCTCATTACTCCTATGTAAGTTCGAACGTTAAGAACCTAAAACGAGTAACAAAAAGCAAAACACTTGTATCACGGGTCAGACTCGTTAAAAAAACATCAAAGGATTAATCACTCTTTATATCTTTGCATCTTGGCATCGGGACAATTTGCGTAAACATTATCGTCAGTGTGACGTTATTCCTCAATTAATGATTATCATTTAGATCGAAATAAAAAATAAAAGAAAAAGAAGTGTCGCTTCACCGGCGTCAAGTCGGCCATTTTCTTTGATTTTGATTTCGCCTCGTGGTAAAGGTTTTCCGACAACGTCTAGCAGCGGACTCACGCTTTACCTCGCTTTACCCTACACACACGTATGCGTGTCACTGAATTAATGCAACATTAGTCCACTCGTTGCAGCATCTGCCGCGTGTCCACCAAGGATCTCTTCCAGTTGGACAAATCCCATCGGTAAAACGGTCGCGTACACTCTGGGAGCGCAAATGGCGGCTCCGATACGAGAGCGGTAATCGTTGGGAACACTCGAATTATCGGGCCGGTAATTCGACATCGGGTGCGACGGTATCGCAACAATTAGCCAGGGTACGCAGTAAATTCGATCGTTCCAGGTCGGCGGTTCCTGATGTCCCATACCCGTTCCATTTGGTCGTATGGTGTCCTCGTAGAATCATGCTCGGATCGTCCGATGGTTCTTGAGGACCACCCACGGAATTGGTAGGACTTAACCCAGTTCGGCAAGACTCCCCTGCTGACCCTGTTGTTTGAAGCCAAGACACGTTCTATGGACCCTGCACTTGTCCCCTGTTTTCTGGGTATGGGCCTAATATTGACCCCATCGCATTAACTCCTCCCTGCTAACTTAGCTCGACACCGGTCGACATTTTGTCGGCACTATTACTCAATATTGACGAATCGTCAACGACGACGCCCACTCCTTACCGATTAGTCTGTCACCACGTCTCCACCGTCGGTGTTTACTCGATCCAGCATATCATAAATCTGGATTTACTTGGAAATGAATACTAGTCAGTGGTTAAGTAAGTCAGTATTAAGGGGATGTGAAAGTGGCATCCGAATGGTGAATCGTTCATGAAGCTTTTCCATGTACTGGATGTACCGAATCGTTTGAAACTTTACAACGTGAAGAAAAGTCCCGACACTCATGAAACTTCACTTCTTACAAAAAATGTTTTAAATATCTATAAACAAATGTAAAGAAAGAACTGAAATTTCATGAGTTTCAGGATCTTCCTTATAGTCTCCGTGTTTACTTCGGTATTAAATAAAACCAGCTGGTGGACCCGCAAAGCCGGATTTATCCAATCCAGTACTTAATAAATATCGCCTAACAAAGACGGATAGTGATGAGGGGCGCATAATTCGTATATTGAAGAAGAAATGGCGAAGATGGCCGCACGGATCGCGGAAGACCTGGTACTTTGAAGTCCGGCTGGTGGACGAGGATGTATATTAAAAACGGATTTAAAAAAAGAAAGAATGTTGAGGGCCCGTTTCGAGCAAACTCAAAGTAAAAACTGACGTTATCAGCGTTCGATAGCGCGTGCCGCCGCGGGCGAACTAGTTTGATAGAACTCAGCGAGCTGACTTTGAAGGGGCCCATCTTCAAACGATCACTAATTGTGCCTCGAATGACACAGTAACCGAATTGTTGCCCTCACGGAATGGCCGGCACGGCACAAAGACGGTGACAAAGTACCAGGCGAAAATGTAAAATGCCAACATATCAAGCCCGCGTTTCGTGATTTCATCGTATCGCGTTATCCGGACGTACCAGGCAAAAGGGTGCTATGTTCCAAGCCATCCATAAATCTCCGGGATTCCCAAGTGTAGCAACTGAAAATGACACGGCTAATTAGTCTTCCCGTCCCTTTAACATCATAACTAAATCTCCCCGGATAAAATGTATGGAGCGGTAAGGCCGGGAGCATCGGAGGCATCTCGCGGCCTCGCCAAGAAGTACATCCTGGCACGTACTGCAAGTTAATCTTATAATTTATGCGCCGCTGTTATAGATAATTCCACGGCCCTGTAAACACTCCTCCGCGTAACTTCCGGGAGTTTAATTAAGACTCGTTTGGGAATACGCATAAAACCGTCAAGAGCCGTCCGAGCCGTCCTTTACGGAGGGAGGAGAGAAAACGACCGTCGCGCCAATGGCGGACGTTTCAAAAGAGCCGCTCCGAAAGGAACTCCAAATATGGCCGCAAAACACGCGATCGAGGCCATTCGCAGCGACGGGAGCAAAGGGAAAAGTAAACCGCTGAAAGGGATAGCTCTGAATTGGATAAGAGCCGACAAAGCCTGCCCGATGGCCTCCGGAACTCGGGCGCCGCCGCGGCCGCCGCCGGAACTATCGGTCCCGCTCGGGCCAGCGCCATATTCCCCACCTCGAGTTTGCCCAACGATCCAGCGCGGAATTGAAAGTGTCTTTGAGGAATGTAACGGCGGAAATGGGAATGAAAAGCCGGAGAGATTCCGGGCCAGTGGCCACTTCCACGGAAAATCGACTATCGCCGCGGTGGGGGTGACGTCGAGCGCCGAACGCCGGAATGGCGCGACGCCATTGCCAAAATCAATTCCCATTCACCTCGGATTGTTTAACCCTTCGAGGCCGTCGTTCCGCGACTCCACCTGACGTCGCGTAACGACCGTCACGCGGAAATGAAAAATCTCTCTAACGGATGAGGAATAAAAGGTCGGGAAGCGGGATCGAAGAGCTTTTCAGATGGCGGCCATCAATTAGGAGAAAAAGTTCGTGGGAAACGTAATGAGGCGGCATCGTAGAATTCAAATGAAGCAACTTCGAAAATGGCCTCCCTCGTAACAAGAATATTAATTTCAAGCAAAGCGAATCGGCGACGTTGCTCGGAATTTCATTAGGTCGCGGGTCAATTAAGCCTCAATGGAGATAGGAAAACAAAGTTCCACTGTTCCCCCTGAAAATTCATCTCGCTGGTGTACACTGTGGATACCTTTTCCACGACAAAAACCGTTCCTCTTTGTTCCTTCACCGTGAGAAACTGCGAGTAAGCACGCCGAAATCGTGGATGTTAAGGTATTATGAAGTGTTATACATATATACATCAAAAAATGAAAACATTTATAAAACTTTTCTCCAAACTGGGTACACAAAGTAATCGAAGACTTTACCACGTGATTATACAGATCCTAACGAAAGTCTTGACGCCCGAAATATCATTTGTCGACAAAAAAAAAATGTTGCATTAATCTCCGACAATAACTGAAACAAAAATTTTTTTCTTCGAAATATGAAATTTCGCGCGTTTCAAGACCTTTATTAGGACCTCCATAATCGCGTGTTAAAGTTTCGAAGGTACACCTGGTTCGGAGAAAAATTTTATAAATAATTTAACGTTTTCATATATATATATATATATATATATAGAATGACCCTTTCGTATCATCTTAATTCGTCAAGCATCAAATACCCTCTAGCTCGTAAATCAGGCTCGAGTTTGCCTTCGCTGATTGCGTCCTGCCTGATAGTTGTCCAAGCGCCGAATGTTTCCGTCGTAGCAATAATAAACTAATTACCAGGTCGAGTGAAACACGCCAAGAGAAATATTGATCCTCTAATCCCCACTAATCCCAACTTAAACATCCCGTCATGTCGGAAAACCATGCATCACGGATACTGTCAATTAGAGAGCATATCTTGGACGAGCAGAAAGTTACGCGGTTAATATTCGCGTTAATAAAGAAATCCTTCCGAAATTTGATATCCACCGGCAATTAGGGAAGGTCAATTAGGATCGGATGGCCAATGCTCATTTGGGTGCCATTCTCGTCGACTTCGCCTTTGGCGAAACGTAACCGAACGAGGGGGTGAATCTTAAAGATGACGTATTCGAGTGTTAACACGGTATTACACCCCCTTTAAGATGAAGTGAAACCCCCTTCAAATCAGTCGATTCGAATACAACACTTTTTTTTAAGGGTACTAGACCAAACTGTCCGAAACTTTGACACATCACTCCCGATCATCTAAGAATTGTCCTAACACATTCAAAATTTGGATTTTTGGAAAAAATTGTTTAACTTAGCCGAGATCAGAACAAAAATGGCGTCGAGCTCTCATATTTCGATCAATATACATTTATCGAAGACTGATATGAGAAACGAAAGGGTCAGGACAATTTTACGACAATTTAGAACACTCTGGTAATCGATAAACTTGCAATTGAACGGGATAAAGGCAAAAAAAGTGTTGTATGCTCTTCTATGTTAAAAGGATGGGAATACGAGGTCGAGGAGTGAAAATTTAATTGACCTGGAAATCACAGATGGCGCAGGGGGTCCCTCTGCAGTCAATTAGGGCCTCAGATAGTATGAATCCAGAGGATTTCGGGAGTTTTACTTCGATTTCCTGATATTTATTGTACGCAAACGACAGGTGGAGTATGCCATTTGGTACAATATCCAATATAATTCGACACAGCTGTCAATATAAAAACGAACGTCGGCAACGTAGGCGTTTAGAAAAATCTTCTTTATCGACGTCGATCAAGTTCCCCGACGTGTTTCACTTCACCTTAAAGAGTCCTTCCATATTTAGATCGCTCTTCGACGTGGCCCCTGGCTTGCGGGATGTTTAAGCAAATATAAACGGCTAGTTTTCCCGCTAAGGGGTGGTTTGGCCCCTCAGAAAAAAAAAATGATAAACGGCCGGAAGGAGACTACCTAAATAATTACGTTGAACCCCTCTGGAAAGCACGCCGAGGGAGGTTAAGAGACCGCCTACTCTGCCCCCGAGCGCTCTCGTTCAAGCTTCGCGAAATAAACCCTCGACTCCGTAATTCTTGACCGATTCATCTTTTTGCGGGCTCATTTTAAAGCCGGCAAAATTTCCAACCACCGTGCCCGGTTGGAATCTTTTATTTCACTTCCGGTTCGGAGTTACATTCGCGCATAATCTCTTGCATCTCCGGGGAGCCGCAACGAGGACCTAAACCGTAGTCAAGAATTCCGGGAAGATGGAAGAATTCCAGGAAAGTCGGTAATTTTGCTCCTCCTCAAAGCCAGATATTAGAAATGATCGAATGGCAGATCGACGAAAAAATTCTGGATCTCTGAATTTACTTCGTTAGCCTCTGCAGGATCGCTTCGGTACTCATTACTTTGCATGTAATTCCCCACAGCTGTACACGTATTAGCGGGTTGGCCGTGGGGTCTTGTGATGTATGAAATTATGTACAAAGTAATCGTCGAGCTGATGAATCGCGCCGCTAAAAAGTCCCCAGGATGAAAGCCGTCTTTAACCGCGAAAAACGTTCGACTCTCCCTTTAGAGGCTCACCAGCGCCGGGAATTCTGCGAAATAGTTTGAAGTCTCGAAACATGTTCTTTGAAAAGCGAATCCTCGAGAGATCCTTGAGAATCCCCTCCTCGGCCACTCTTGAGTAAGTACTTTTTAAAGTTAACCGGATCTTCCCGCTGATAGCATGTTATCCCATCACTCGAGGAACACCCGTCTGAAAGCACCCCTTTGAGCCGAGGAAATGGCGGGCGAGCCTCCGAGCGAAAAATGGTAAAGAGAAATGCTTAAATTAAACCGCCGGTCGTTCCTGGAAATAAGATAGCTGAATTGCTCGTTAGCTCCTCTGATAGAGTCCGAAACGCCGAGTTCTGCTTTATTAATCCGAGGCCGAGGTAACTGGACGCTTCGTTGGCCGCAATCACGTTCCATTACTTGCTAATAATTGGCTCCGGCCCTTTTTTTTTCTCCGCTCACCGAAAACGCGTATTTTTCCTGCCAACGGATAACCTCGAGTCCTTTTATGTCATAATTAAAAAAGAAGAATGTTAGATTACTAAGGGGATGTGAAAGTTGCATCTGAAGGTTCGGTCGTTCATGAAACTATACTCCGAGTCCTTTCAAATTTTACAATGTGAATATGAAGACTATGAGGAAGGTCCTGACACTCGTGAAATTTTGTGTTTTATAAAACATAATGTTAAGAATACCAGTAATGAAATTTTTAACTAATTCCATGAGAGTCAGGACCTTCCTTACGACCTTTATATTCGTACTGTAAAGTTCAAAACGATTCGGTACATCCAATTCGGAGAAAAGTTTCATAAATGAGACCTCTTTGATGCCGCTTTCATATCACCTTAAAAGGAACTTCTCCAACAAACCGTAAAAGATTGGACGTGTTCTTATAGGAGCGGAAAGGGTCGATAAGAGAGATGTGGGGGGGGGAATCAAAATTTCATGAACACTCCTGTAATGAACTTTTAATAAGAGAAAGGTGTAAGAAGGTGCATTGGCAGTCGAGAATTTTAATAATTTAGAAAAAAAAAACGATTGGTCCTGGCAGGACGCGATCCTGAGCCTGTAGGTGAGTAAGCAGAGACCACTTATGTGAACGAACCCCTAATTCCCTTAAGGCTCGGGGATGAAGTGCCAACAGGGAGGAGGGGGGATGGGCAGGAATTGGAAGGGAGGGATGAAGTTACTCGTGTTTGCACTTCAGGAGGGTGTGTTATGGGGTGCCGCGGATGAACCCGGCACCAGCCCCGAAAAAGAGGGAGCAGAAGCGATAGACCTCTCGAGCCTTTCGAATTCTTCGGCGACTTTCACGCCGTGAGTAATCCCTCGTTACCTTTAACAATTTCTAATTGAAATTCCTCCGTCGAACTACAAAGCGAAATTTCCCAAACGTTCCCACCTTCCCGCAAGGTCCCGCATCGATAATTTCGGGGTTTTCCACAAAGTTCGACGAGGCGCAAATGAAAATTCCTCGGCTACGAGGAGGTGCGAAACTTTACATCATTTACCACAGAAAAAAAAAATGAAAAAAGAAGGAATTAAAATGAAAAATAATTCCTTCCGTCATCGAGTCGTGCCTCCTCGCCTGCTTCTCCCCTTTGTTACCACTTCCGGTCGGAAAAGTCGGTCGATAAAATTTTCGCGATCTCAAGAGAGAGAGAGAGCGCTCGCGGCAATTTTCCGATAATGGGGCTCGAAGATAACTCTAATCGCATTTGAGACTCCGATAATAATTCGAAGGCCCTCATCTCGGGGGGAGGAAGTTAAGAAAATATTATACCCAAGCGTGTAGCGAGAGATCGAAGGGACCCATTAGGGGTGAAGCGAAAAAAAAAATGGGGGGAACGAGATCGGTCTCGGATCCACGCGGAAAATCGGAAATTGCGCGCCTCCAACCAGACACAATAAATTCGGCAAATAGCGAGAACATTATCCGGAGAAAAATGTCCGTCGATTCCTTCAGCGGCGGTGCCCGAGGCGAGTAAAAGCTCTCCTGCTAGGATTTCACCGAAGAATTCAATCTTTCTCCTGGATTCAGCCTGTCGGTCACGAAATCCTCCCCGCAATTGGTCCGACACCGTCGTGGCCATTTACGAAAAGGGATGCTCGTCATTCCCGCGGGAGCGGCGGTTACATCTTGGTGGTTTTGGTTTCCTGATTACAGGTGACGCCTGCCGATAGATCCTCTTGCACAAAGGTGTTCGATATCGGAACGCGAGGCATTTTTCAGGGCCCCGATGGCATCTCGGGTTGCGACATCGAACACTGAGCATGACGCCTTAGAGTGACGTTTGCGTCCAACCGAGCTATTCGTTCATCGATCCTTCCCGGTAAGAGGACCTCCACGGGAAACGGGAGCCCATTTTTCAGACCTCGATTTGACTTCTCCCATCCCATGTGGAGAACTCCTCAGCAAATCCCAGATAGTATCCAGGCTATGGCTAGGACTTCCACGGTAAGAGTTCCCAACCATGAGCAAAGTAGAGCCTACTTAGGATTCATGAAACAATTTTTTTTTTCTAATCCTTCCCCATTAACCCCTACCTAATACGTATTTGATCCAAAATTATTGTCAAGCCAAGAAAAGAGCGATATACCCTGAAATTTACAGATATTAACCTTGTGATATCCACTATTTGTTTATAAATGTACAACTTGTATATACTTTCATGACTTTCCAATGCAGGTCATACATTAATAAACTGGCCTCCCAGTTGGGTCCCAATTAGCATCGTTGCAATTTGTCTACCCAGTCTCTTCCCATCCAGGAATACAAAAATTAAATAAATATACTTGCCACGTTTTACTCATTTTCCTTCATCGATTTCGCGTAAAAGAAATTGAAATTCTGCCACGTTCCGGGAAGTTTTCATGAGTTTCGCGCGAAAAGGGATACGAAAATTAAATAAATATACTCACCACGTTTTATTAATTTCCCTTCATCGTTTTACCGTGAAAAATCGAAATTCTGCCGTTTTTCGGTAAGTTTTGAAGAGGGTCGTACGAGGACTCTTTAATCCGGGCGTCCATTTATTTTGAGACCGAGAACAAGGACGAGTCAGAATTCGCCCGAAGGACGTGAAAACTACCCCCGAAGGAGACGGACGATTCGACGTGGTTTTCGGCCCCGGAGGTCCTCCCCAGGACATTCCTGGCACTCTCTATTACCGCGCGTAATACGTGCGAGGCTCGCGGAATTGGGGGAATCGTTCTCTCGCTATTCCCGACACGTACGGAAATCCTCGAGCCCTCCTCCCCTTAACCCTTATCGATAAATCCTGAAAAAATGGCCCCCAGGATCACCCGGCAATCCTGTCGGTGTCGATCGCTGGATGAAACCTCGCTCCGTCGATTCGTCTTCGCGAGACAGTATAAAAAAGCGCTCCAACTTTTCCCCCCTCCTTCCCTCTATATTCCGTATAACCAAAGCGAAAATCGAAGATTCTCAGAAAATGTCGATACATCTAAAAAAGACTCGATCCCCCTCTAAGATAGAAATTTCTCAAATTCTCGCGTTAAAAAAAAAGCGAGAGAGAATCGCAGTATATATGACAAATTCGATGAAATTCCCAGAAAATCTTGGAAAATCGCGGAAACGTCCTGTCCACATCAAGTCGACAGAAAGAAACGTTGAATATGTGATGAAACGCTACAACTTCCTCCCCCTCCCGCCCATTTTCATGAATATTTCGCGTAAACAAAGGAAATATCGACGTTGAACGGAATTCCTAGAAAATTGTCCAATTTCCCTTTAAGGTGGAAACTTTTCCCTCTGCGGCGCGTCGTTATAAAGAAACGCCGGATACAGGGAACGACAAGGGTCCTCCTCGCAGCATCCTTCATCCCCCGAAGGGCCTCTTTGATTTACTTCGATTTACTTTGATTTACCGCGTGGCAAGTAATGGTTACGAGGGTCAGGATTCCTCCAATTGGTTCGCCCTGTGTGCCCGACAAGTGGCGCGGAAGAGGAGAGCGATTTTTAAACGAGGACGCCTCCAAATTGGCGGGAAAGGTCGGAGGAAAACGGGTGCCGTCGCCTCGCCCAATTTCGTCCAATTTTTCCGGATAGAGGAATCCGCGATCCTGGACGAAGGATGTACGGACTGCGCACGGCACACTAATCTGGCCGAAGACTGGAGGAATCTTATCAAACTAGAAACGGAAGAGAGGAAACAAAGGGCCTGTTCTCTCGATCTCTTTTCGCGTGAACATTTTGCACAATACGCCGACGGGCTATCTAATGGGAAGAAAGGGACGCAGAGAAAGAATGACCTCTCTGTTCGCTGTCTTTCCATGAAGGGTTCACTTTGCGGCAGTCGTGCATGTCCTATGTCCGTGAACGAGACGAAATGCCTTCATCAAGTGTAAAAACCTTCGCCGAATACATATACGGTGACAAAATGACTGAGATCAGGTGTCATGCACCAAATACAAAGATATTTCTATGCAGGTTCATTGACCATTCTTCTGAACTAAAGAACAGAAGAAGCACCGCACCCATAACATGAAAGGTATAAACTATGGTACAAATGTGTTTGCCAAGTTGCAAGTAACATTTTAATAAATAGTTTCGTGTATAAGAAGGAAATAGGTCGATAAAAATTAAGTTGGCGTGAAAAATCGGGAAACAATGAGAAACAGTCTACTTGGAAGATTAAGAAAAAAGGTCTCGCCGCGTTCCTAGATTTTTGGCGGGCTTTTCGAATGGAAAGTCTCTCCTTACAAGGACGTTAACTACCCCTCCTGCAGGGCAGGTTGCCCTTCTTGTCAGGGGCGGCTCCCCCTATACATCATCCGTTTCTCTCCCCCAAGGCGCGAAATATAACGAACTTAACCGGAAACCGGGGGAGAAGGAGGGAGAATGCATTTTCCTTTCGGATAAGAAAGCGTCCCCGTTCTTCTCTCGCGTGGGGGCCAAGGAAAGCCGGCCTCTCCCCATTTCTCTGGGAAATGGACCCGCTTTTCGGAAACCGAAGGGGAAATAATGGTAAAGATAATCCTCAAAAAACACCTTAGGTGTAAAAAAAATTTCGCCAAATATGTTAGTACTATCATTTTATTAACCCTAGAGCTACCAAGACCAGTCAAAATGACTGGTTTCAAATGGCCCATCCCACACAAAAAAAATCCGCCGGTAGTTCTAGTATTAAATACTCAAATCAGATATTATTGCCCAATTACATTTATTTACAAATGCATTTTGTTCATCTACTTTAAAAATGATATTATCACTTAAAATCATGTGTCTATGAAAATCTACAGTCTTCAATTTTCATCTGACCAAATAAAAAAACTTAAAACAAAATCTGATCAAATAAAGAAAAGAAATTAAAAACTCAATTTGAAAACAACATTTTATTTGGCGAGCACTGAAATACTGACGAGAAATCCAATGACAATGCGTGCTTATCAGGGAAATAAACTCATCCTAAATCTCCAGTAACTCGAAATCAATTTAAGGCGGCCTAATTAACTCCCGATCGGGGGGAATCACGAGCGGGCGATTAATCTCGCACCGGCGGTCGATTAATCCGCCGCCATTTTGTTCTGGCGAGCGTAAATCTGCCCCATCCTAATGACCGCGTCTTGTGTTATTGTCCACGTGCGTCGAGATCGTTCTCTCGTGATGATCTACCGAGGAGCCTGATGCATCTTCGCATCTGCGACGCCTCCTCGCCTGCCGAGAGTTTACACGTCTCGAGCAGATCGCGCTAAATCGCCCGGCACTTCGGGACGAAAATACGACTCGATGCAGCGAGCCGCATCGAGTCGCGTCTCCGATCTGCCGCAGGCGCCTTTTTCATTAATCGACGTTACGGCAGGGCACCCAAAAGTGCTCGCCATCGCGACTTAGTTGGCTCCTGGCGAATGTTCATAAGCCGAGAGTTTCTAAAACTTATCGCGTACAATTTAAATGAAAAACTGGCGAATGTTCATAAACCGAGAATTTCTAAAACTTAACGCGTACAATTTAAATGAAAAACTTAGCTAACAAGAAAAGTGGGAGCTGCCTGTGGGTGGGATTTTAAGCTTTCGGCCCTACCGCTGTGTATAGTCATCTATCACATGCTTATTATATCGTACGGCTGACTATAGTCACCCCTTAGAATTTGCCACTAATTCGAAATTTTATTCCAACTTTTTCATTCCCTTTTTCTTACTCTCAGATGTAATTGACTCATACTACAGTGCTGAATTCACGATTCGCGTACCCCTAAAGCAAATGCCTCCAAGGGAAAAACACAGACTGAAAATGGAACGATAAGCGGTTGAAAAAACAAATAGTATGTATGTATTAAAATATACAGGAAGTAATGCAGAAAGGCTATAATAAGATATGTCGAAAGGATGATCGCCTGCCAGAAGGGTTGAATGAACGTTTAAACGATATCACAATTCACTTTTAACCTCCGCTTCTCCTCGGCTTATTCTTCGAACCGACATAAAAATATCGACCCCTTGAAAATGGATTTCATTCTTTTCGAATTTAACGAGACACCTTTTGCCAAACACTCTCCTTGGGGTAGAAAGTGCTCGCATCACGAGGAAATCAAAAAGACACTCGGAAAGCCTCCTCTTGGTAGTCCCGACAGGATGAAGCGTGAAAAATGCGGGGATTCCGCACCCGTGAAAAATTCGGGGAGGAGGACGAAGTCCCATATACAGGAATACTCCATTTCGGAAAAGCTCTGGAAAGCTTACGAAAAGCGTTCCCGGGGGGGCGGTCCTCGGGACAGCTTTTCGCGGGCCAGATAGACCCCGAATTCCGCGAAATTACGAGCGAATCGGCGACTTTCCGGACGCGGTCGCAGCTGCGGCCGTGGAGAGCCGGTCCGAATCCGTGCGAAAATCCGATAGTTGGATAGCTGAGGGGATTCCCGTAGGAAACTGCCCCGTTTTCGGAACCCCGTAGATTGAGTTCGCCCGAGTCGCGAGATTCGCGAAGCGATGCCGTTGCCCGAATCTCGAGTTAACCCTCTATGGCATGAAATTGCTATCCGACAACAAACCATACATTTCCGCACAATGTTAGCATATTTGTTGTCATATAACAACGACCTAATATCAAACCTAAAGTACAGTCGACTCCCGTCTACCGTAGTTAACATGTTACGCGTCGTATGAATTCTCGTTATAGGAAATATCCATACGGTAATTTTTTTTTCCTATATCGCGCATAATGCGTATTATTATTTATCGCGTTGTATTGTATTAAAACAGTAGTTGCAATATCTTTGACTTATTAGAAGAGAATAAATTTTGAAATTACCGCGCTTCGTCAAAACGCGCGATAACGATTCGGACCAGTTCACCGATCTAACCTAACGATTTTTTTTTTTTTTTTCTTTAACACTAATGGTGTTTTTTCTAAGGATTCGCGCATCCCCGTTAACGACCCGGTAAAAAGTTTCCGGAGCGGGAATCCCGTCCCGCGAGCTTGAGCGCCTCCGTTAAAATAACGTCCTAACCTCCCGCACTCGGATGAGCAAGCGCTCCTAGGAAGAATTCCTAGCGACGTTGCCGCGGCGTTTATATACCATGCCAGCGACGTCGCGACGTTGCCGTATGCCCTTACAAAGCGGCTCCAACTTCAGGGGGAAGCCCGGCAACGTCGGCCGCGCTTCTGGATCCGCGTTGGATGTATCCGCGCTAATTCGTTTCCGCGACGTCCTCGAGCCGCCAGGGGGATAAACTACGTCGGCATTTCATAAACGGGAGGGAACAGTGTCGCCACCATGCGGCGAAACTTTCGTTCTCGGACAACTAATCGAGTCTCGAACTGTCGGCGAAACGGGCCGTCGTTTCGACCGCTATCTTTCCCCGAAACCTCGCAACTACCGACTCTCGGCTGTTTACGGCAACATTTCCCGTGTTCACCGTTTTTACCGTTTTTACCGTTTTTACGGGTCCGACCAGTTTACGGGGGGTCTCCGCAGAGAGACGAGACCGTTCCAAGATGGCGGGTCGTATCGTCGCAATTCCTGCGGAACCGCCATCGACGCGGAATCGTCGTAACGGCGAGAGGCTCGATCGTCCTTCGAGATGTTCCCCAGTGGCACGGATAACTGCATCTACTTCCAGACATTACATACATACCCCTGAATCTGACAGCGGATGCGGCATTATGCGGCCGTCTTCCGCTGCCAGCGATGGCTACGACCTACTCCCGAACCGTCCAACTCCATTCTTAAGGTGATATGAAAGGATCATTCTATATATCCAAATGTGAAAATATTGATGAAACCTTTCGCCAAACTCCGTGCACCGAATCATTTGAAATTTCAGTACATGATTACGAAGGCCCTAAGGGAGAACGCGAATCTCGTAAAATTACATTTTCTGAAAGAGAATTTCTTCTTTTGGTTCTTGCCGGGGATGAGTGTAACATTCTTCTTTTTTTTTTTTTTTCGAAAAATGAAATTTTGCGAGTTTCGAGCCCTCGTTAGGACCTCTATAATTACACGTTGAAGTTTCAAATTATTCGGTTCATCCAGTTTGGGGGGTATTCATTCAGATAACAGATCGTTGCAGGAAACACCACGATAGAAAAGGGACAAACCCTCTGGTCACTCTCTTTCCTTCTCGCTGTCTTCGCAATCATAAGGGATAATATCAAGGGAACGATTGGATTTGCATGCTCCATATATTCCACGTCTATGGGTGTCATGAGCCACGGCGACCGGGAAATTCGATATTAACTTCTCTCTCACCTGCCCATTCGCGATTTCGATTAAATACGGCGTGTACATTCTTGAGTAACGATACGGTTGCACGTTTCAGGCCGGGGGGAGTGAACAAGGACGAAATCGTTAAAGGGTCCGTTAAAACGAGATAGTATTTAGTAGTGCATAAACAGGACCTAGGAAGGTAATGGCCGCCGGTGGGACGTCGTTACGAGGCCGTATCTTTTATCACTTTTATCAGTTCTCGGGCGAGCATTAAGTCCTTCAGGACTGACGCAGCGGAGCCACGTGGTGCACTTCCGGGCGAGCCTAAAAATCATTATCTGTTTGCCCGGCAAAGTGCACCGCTCTGACGCGCGCGTAATGCACGCGATAAGGACCCTGAAAACGTAGCAAGAGAACTTTCTTAAACTCCCACCCGTGACATTGACTTCGGACATATTTAGGAACCGCTCGAATAGTCGCGCAAGGGGGACGTAATATTATTTAACGACGAGCTTTAACCCTAGACTTCATGTATCATTTATTTGTCTACCCTCTGACTCACGACCGGGGTAGACATCCACCCTTTTTGTTTCTCCTCGAGAAAATGTCTCCTATCGGCAACAAAAAGAAGCATTAGTAGATGAATCTCGTTTTTTTTTTTTTAACGAGGAAGTGAAGGCTCGGAAGGTCATTCAAGTTCGTTCAAGTTTAGTTGATAAGAACCCTGCGTTAAGATCGATGAACGACGCAAAATTGTCAAGCTAGGAGGGAAGTTTCGGAACCTACTAGGGAGTTTATACCCCATTCATGAGTTCCAGGGTTAATAAAGCGCCCGCCAAGAAGCGTGACAATTAAATGCACAAGGGTGTAATTCGGGGACGCGAAAGGGAGAAAGCCGAGAGAGCCGAGAAAGCTCAACTTATTAAACGCGACGGTGCCGGCCTCTCTCGACGGACCGAGGCGGGACTCATAAATAAGCGGTAATAATAGCAAGATATCCCCCTTTATTTTCGGCAACCTCGCTATTTATCGCTCGGAGACCTGTAGAGTTCGTTGCTACGAGGCCTCGAAAAAGATATCCGCATCGGTTTTCCGCCTTCCCTCGTACGGAATCGTCGAGGCGGGAAAAATAAACGATTCGACGCGATCTGGTGGCGGCCGCGAGAACTTCCAAAAAAAAACGTCGATGTTGAGAGAATTGACTCAACTTCGGAGAAAATGTCGCGAATAACGAAAGGAATTAAAACAATAAACTGTACCTATCAGTAGATGATGTAGAATATTTTCTATCCGTGTAATATATGTATATATATTTTTTTTTATTATTTCGATAGCACAGATACTAATACAATACTTGACAGTAATTTGTTTAAGTTAATACTACTAGATACGCGGTATTCAATGTTTCATTATCAGAGGGTGGTAATATAAATGGTACACCCTTCCTTTCCCACGATTGATAAGACAACCTACAATTATCCCCTCCTACGAAAGCGGTATTAATTGACATTTTTATTCGTCGATAAGCTTCCCGATGTGACTGACAGAGTAATAACGCAAAGTCGATATCCCTCGAAAGATTATAAGGAACGTATCCATAATAGTTACCGTAAACGTCCACTGTGAAAAACATCATTGAACCGAAGAAATATATTGTCAATTCAAAGAATAATTACTTCACTCGAATAAACTCGAATCAATTAAACGCTACGTTTATTCAGGATTATAAGAATTCAATAAATTTTTGTTCTCAATGTACAAACATACAATATCATGTCTTTATACTTTAGTGTATAGACATATCCAATATGGCGGACGAGTATTCGAATCGTCACCTCAAAACTTTAGAAAGGACGTCGTTCCCTCGGTGTTTATAACTTCCTAATTACTAGGGATAGTTAGAGAGACGTTTCTTGAGTATTTTAGACGAAGCCAGTTGTTAAATCATGAGAGGGAGCGTTGCGCCATTAGGGCCGAAAATAAAATAGGTAGACGTTGATTAGGCCGGGCTATTTTTAATTCCCTGGTCAGTATGAGGTTTTTGAGGGAAACATTCCCGGGAGGTCGTCCGAGTGAAAACAATCAGTTGTTAGGCCACTAAGTGTGTCTGGCACGGAGCCACGCCGACCTAACCTAAAAAGAGGGAGGCTCCGCGTGGGTTAGGACGGCAAGCCCCGTGTTAAAGGTCTCGTTTTAGACGGGAACGCCAAAAACCAGCAGTCACTCTAAGAGCGATCTCTTGTTTCTCGAACTCCGACGGGAATCATTTTAACCGGCAACGTCCATTTTTGCCGTTGGGTGACACCAGCGCCTCTGGTGACGCAAGTGGGAAGCTGCGGAGCAACGAACAACCTCCAAGTCAATTAGAGTGCCGAGCGAAGTGAATTGGCACGCCGAAGGTGCTTCGACGAGACTTTAAGGGCCGCGAATGTTAAAGTTAATTAGAGCCTCGAAGAGTTCCAATTAACCGAGGTAATTTTACAAAACGGCGATCGTCGAGATCGCCGAAATTAATTGTTACGATGAACGGCCTAAAGTCATGAATAAACTTCGATAAACCTTGATAAGGTTGAAGGAAGGGCTCGCCATATTTTTTTCCCTCCTCGTGGGAATGTATAAAACTTGAAAAGATCGCGTCGAACTAATCCGAAGTTCTGGCGCTCTCCTCGAGAAAGTGGAGAAGATGTGGGATGGAGGGAGGGAAAAATAAGAGACATTTTTTCGGCACTGCTTTTATACGTCGAGGGTTCGAATCGTATAAACCGATGTCGGGGGTTGACCGTGAGGAAAAGAAGCCGCAAATAAGAGAGACGATAAACGCGATCTCTGGCTCCCCGAGGAGGTCTTCAGCATCAGTAGAATAGCTTGGTCTATGGTCAGACACGCCGCACTCGCCGAGAGTTCCAGGTCTGACCAGGAAAAGTGAAACAAAGGCGCGCGATAAAGCACATTCCGGTTTGTTTTAACCCTCTCTAGCCCTAATTCTTCATTCGAGCCAAGAGAAAACTTATACCCCCGCAGCAATTTTCAAATTAACCTTCTAATGTTGCTTCTGTATAAATATACAATTTCTATAAATCTGCATGAATTAAAATATTGACACAATTAGAACGTATAAACAAATTCCTTGGTTACAAAGGAATGGTACGATAATAAGGTGCTACGTTAACGTTAGTCGGAAAAATGAAATATGGCTTAAATATAAATATACATGTATGTGACTTTAAAGTCAAATTGAGTCATAAAGGGTTAACGGTATCTAATTTTGGTGCTACATTTTTCACCCGCTAAGCACGGTTGATGCGTTTAATTATTTATTGACCTTAAATTATTTAATACTCCGACGGGAGATCCGCTAGATGGATTCAAGGGAAAACCAACATGGCGGCGCGAACGTGTCAAGGTTAGCAGGGAGTGCATCCTGGAATTTATGACGTTTACTTCCGGATGGGAATAATGCAGCACGGAAACAGTGCACTTGCCCTACAGTAGATGCACCCGTTCGTCGGCCAGCGAATCGCGAAACAACTTCCCGAGAACAGCGGTTCCCAATTTAATATTAAAACCAATTAGAATGTACAACCAGGAATGCGGCCATTTCCGCGGGAAAGGAGAAAAGCCCTTTTGTCCGATTCTAATTAAGGTCCAAGTACTTTTCGGTATTTCTTCATCCTAGGAAATTGCGCTAGAGGAAGTTTTCTTCAACAAATAGACCCCGACCTAGAGAGAGAAAGAGAGTGATGGCATGAAAACGAGCGATAAGTAATGGCGATGTCCAACCAGCCGTGGATCATTACTCTACTCCACCTGCGACTTTTAGGATCGTCATAAACCACCGTGGACGCATAAACATGTCTCTTAAAGAAGTCATCGTGCAGCCGGCGAGTGAACCTTCGAGAAACGCACTATTGATATGTCCTACACAAATGATATCAAGAAGAGGAAAGAATTGCAAACACCCGGCCTGGCAACCCGGCGGGGTTAATTTCTTCCTCCGTCACGGTTGCGTTTAATCTGCCCCTATTCCACCTGGAACTTTTAAAGTCCCCGTAAATCTCGCCCAGAGCAAAAACGCGACCATTAAGGACTTCATTGCAAGACCAGCGAATGAACATTTGAGAATCCAGCCCTCTGATAAATCTCGCTTTCTCATTTAAGCGAGGAACAAAGCCCCGGAGGTACCGAGTTTGATACACCGGCTCGTTCTTCCGCGCCGGCTGCGCTTAGTCCTTCCGCCGCGCCGCGGCGCTGCTCTCCCGGAGCTCCACCTCAGACTTTCAAGACCTCGCTAAATCGTCACAGGAGCAGATACAACGTTTCCGAGGCAATCACCGCGAAGCTCGCGAGTGAATCTTCGAGAATCGTGGCTTTCGGGTGGCGGCAGAGCGCGGCAAAGGTGTCGAAACGGAGTTTCGAGATTCCGCGGCATTGTCTGCGCATTCCCCCCGGGTGCAGTGCCTCCTTTTCCTTCTCCGCCGCCGACATTCCTCGAGGTCCCAAAAGCTACTCCCCGATATCGACCGAAGCTGCGAGCAATTGTGTCCCGAAACCGCGCCTGTTTAGCGCTCTCTGATTGGATATTCACGCCCCCGCAGCACGTAACAACTATCCGTGCATTTCTGCAATGGAGCGCGTTTCTGTGAACGCATTGAGGTTAGGTGCGTGGCTAGGCTTCGCGCCACGCGGCCGGAATACATCGCCGCCATTCAGTCGATAAATTACTTTCGATTCGTCGCTCGCACGCACCCTCGAACTCGGCACCGCCAAACCGGCGCGTAAGTAACGCAACGGCATTTCCATTGTGGCGGTCGAGTCGACCAATCGCGGCCGATTACGGGCCGCAATGGAATTTCCCGATACCGCCACCCGCGGGAATCAGCGAATCGATCATCGACGGCGACCATCGATCGACCGATCGCGCCGAGCTGCGATTAGTCGAACCGAAAGAAACGCCGTCGCGACTTGGGAACTCGTCGTGACGCCTTTGCGTCGGCCAACTACGTCCAATCATTTAATAAAAGGAACCGCGTCGAACGCTCGACGAGGAGTCAGTGGCTCTCAACAAACGACATACAAAGGGCCGATTGCGCCACATCCGAATGAAAATCCATAATCAAGGATTACTTAACGCGCGATTAGAGTTAATCGCCAAATTCCAGGTGGTTACCCACCGTTCGGGTTTCAATCTCCGGTTAGCCTAACTTTTGCCGGTCCAACGGGAATTTCGCTAATCCGAGATTAACTAATCCTAATTAAGGAATTTCACGCTAATCACGGTTCGTATAAACCGTCCCAAGTAACAATCGCGCCTAGAAAGGGCGAGCTAACGAGAACCTCAAACGACTGAACTGAGGCCAGAATTTCGGAAAAATTCATCCCACGTGGCTGGGAGGAATTAAGTACCGTCGGACAATGCAGAAATTCGTTCTTCATAAATTGCTTTGAAAAGACCCGCGACGTAACCCACGTGCTTTTCTTCCGTATGGACGGTCAAAGCGGTGAGTTTTTGTTTGCCCAGAAACAATGTCGACAACGACGCCTCGTTGCGGCTCGCACTAATTAGACACGACCAAGAAGGTTCCCATTTATTGTTTAAACTTGTTCTCGTAGTTGTTCGTTAAAGCAGCGGCGAGCAAGCTGGAGGAACGACCGCCGCTTTTTCCACAGGTGAAAGACTAACGTGGCGGCGTCCTTCTTTCTAACTAGAAAAATATCCTAGGTGTACCTTACCCCTTTCTTTGGTTCCGGCATGAGTATAATACTGAGTCAAAAAATGAGTATAATAATGAGTGAAGAAATAAGAACCACATATTTTGTTCACCTGGTAATTACCGAGTTTAAGGAGTTAAAACCACCCTCAAAGACAGTTATTTGACACTTTCCCGTGAACGGAATAATATTTCTCGACTGGACCGCGTGTAATTAATCGAGTTTCAGCCAGTTATTTCAACGATATATCATATTCAATTCCCTTTACGAGGAAGTGTCGAAAAACTGTCTTTGAGGGTCAACTTTGAGGGTGGTTTTCGCCCCTTAAACTCGTGAATTACCACGTATAAGGAAGTAGGTGTGTCTAATTTCTCAATGGACCGTAACATATGTCAAAACTAACGAAGTCGATGAGATACACGTGGGATACTTTCTTTGCCCCTTCCGTACGAGCGGGACCAAAATGGCGGCCGCTCCGTTCTCGTTACGCAGGGGCATAAAAGTCGAGGAACGCCTTGCGCGAATACAGGGACACCTTTGTCCGGGTTATTGCGCAATCGGTCCGCATCTCGCGAGCAGATCGTGGGAAAAACGGCGGAACGCTCTCCAGCATCCCGTGATTCACGGGGCAACCGAAGCCGCCATTGCCATTACAAGTATGAACGCTCACGGCGGATATAATCGAAGAGAGTTCCCTTTGAGAAGCGGAACCTTTGGATCAACTTTAATTATGACGGGGTGCTTACATCAAGATGTCGTCCTCCACAGAATAATGTAATCCCCTTTGTCGAATAATCGAGGCGCTCATGGAGAGCGCAATTATCGACCCACGGCGCGATGACACGAAACGTCATCTTCCCGATGAATATTGCTTTGGAGTTCAAAAAAGGAAGAAAACAAAAAAAAAAGGAAGAAGAAATGAAAACTAAAGGGAGTTGGGAATTCCCGAGACTGGGGATGCGCGCAAAAATCCCGGCTATCAGAGATCGCGCCTCGAGTGACGAACGTTTCCCTCCCGAGGAAATTAAAGCACGAAGTGCTCCCGGCGACCATTCGCGGGAACATCTGGTGCTTTCCAAACTTTTTTCCCCGCTAATATCAAAAGTTTCCCCAGCGGTTTTACTACCACCGCCCCCCTGGTCGGCGTCTTGGGCGTGAAATATATCCCCGCGCTCTGTTTTTCCCACTCCGCGGGGAGGGGCTAGGGACTTTTGCACGCGCCTAACGCCACTCATCGTAGAGAGGGGAAAAAGCGTCGCGACGTCGCGCAAAACTCGCTACGTTTCTCACCGGCCACCTTGGATGCAACGTTACGTGTGACTTCTCTTTTTTCGCCCCCCAGAAAAAGGATGTCCGCCTAGTGCTATCTCCCTAGACCATGATTGCCTTGGCGAAAGCTCATCGTGTGGTGTTCCGGATGATAAGAAACGGTGAGATCGCGAGATAAGACGTGGAAACTCGTACTCGACGTTGGCACAACTGGAGCCCTACTTAAATTGAAATCGAAAGTCGAGCGACAGATTTAATCATTCGTTAGATGAGTTACGCCCGATTTCGCCGAGTCTGGGGATTTATGGTGGCAGTGTTGACTCGGCCGTATCGCCCGGGATTTACAGCAGATTTCCGATTTCGGACAAAATTATCGGGCCGCGCGATCTCGTTTGTCTTCGGTCATATTTCGATCGATCGGCAGCGCCGCAGTGCAGCCAACCTCGCCGGTGTAAATTCCCCACGGAAGTGAGAGCTTCCGTGGCGTGCCTAGTGATTTACGCGCCGCTCGCGCCATCTGCGAAGAAAACCGGCGCGGGGGGCGTCGGATAAAGACCACCTAGCGCATCTATAAACGTCCGCCTGCGGTAAGTGGATAAAGCACGGCCAGTCACGGGCGCACTTCGCCCTCTCCCTTTTGCCGAGACCGTAGACTCGCCTAACTGTTGAAGAAGAGGTTAACGAAGCTTACAGCGAGTTAATTTCAATGAGCATTAACGCCAGCTCCCTTTCGAGGCGAATCCCGAGTCCGGAAGTCAGGGTCAGCCGCGGGCGCACTTCGCGCGCTTCCCCTTTCGCCAAGACTGTATAAACTTGTCTAACCGTGGAAGAAGAAGTTAGGGAGGTTATACAGAGAGTTCGTTTCAATGAGCATCAGTGCCAGTTCTCTTTGGTGACAAGAGTCACGGTCAGCCGCGGGTGCACTTCACGCTTCCCCTTTCCACGAGACCATAAACTTGTCCAATCGTTAATGAAAAGGTTGAAGAAACTTTATCGAGTTAATTTCGATAATCATTAACGTCAGCTTCCTTTTCAGACGAATTTGAAATCAGGAAGTCACGGTCAGCCACGGGTGCACTTCGCGCTCTCCCTTTCCTCAAGGCTAGTCTTGTCTAACCGTTCCGGAAGAGGTTGATAAAATATACAACGAGAGTTAATTTCAATAAGCATTAACGTCAGCTTCCATTCAACACTAGTCTCGGGTCTGAAAGCCACGGTCAGCCGCGGGTGCACTTCACGCTCTCCCTTTCCTCAAGGCTAGTTTTGTCTAACTATTCCGGAAGAGGTTGAGAAAATATACAACGAGAGTTAATTTCAATAAGCATTAACGTCAGCTTCCATTCAACACGAGCCTCGGGTCTGAAAGTCACGGTCAGCCGCGGGCGCACTTCCCACTTCCCTCGTTAACGGCGAAGAAACGTTAGCCCGGGACTTTTCGCGCAACTTTCGACCTTGGAAAAGTATTGTTTTCCCCAACAACGGGACTCGACGATCGAAAATATTTATCTTGGCAGGTGGCCGGCTTACCTTGACCGGTATGCAGAAGAGGATGAGCAGGAGGTCGGCGCTGGCCAATCCTCCGAGGAAGACGTTCGTCGGCGTCGCCGGGAGAGGGCGCAGACGCGGGCAGAGGGTCGAGGCGATGATTACGACGTTCCCTGTGAACGGAAGCACCCGAGATGACTCTTTTCACGCCGTGAATTAAATCAACAAACCGAGCGAGCTCCTTTATCTTCCGGGAGCTTCGCTCGTACACATCTCCAACATGAACGTAACAAAGTTCAGCACGCTTCATCCGCGACGCTGCGCCCTTAACGAACGCTTAACGCCCGTTAAATCTCTATTCCCTATAACCCAGCTGTGCCTAACCTTCAATAATACCCGCTAACTAAACGAATAACAACATACACGGGGGTGGTATTAATAACATATAAATAATAAACAAGTAACGACGCTCAATACACGTGAATTACGTCACTGCGAATGTTCACCATAAGCATAAATGTAAATGTAAAAATTGCAAAAACCTATTCGCCTATTAACCGTTTGAGACCCAGGTAGCGCAATTGCGCTGATCAGATTTTATGTTGAGAAAACCCAGCACATTTCGAGCGTTGTGGACAACTGACGATGCGTCACCGACTGTCAAAGTCGCTCAGATTCACTGACCCAAGTACATTACACGGCTCCTTCTTTTAACCTCTTAACTTACAATATCGTGTGAGAGACGTGATAAATCAATCGAGCCAAACGTGAACAAAATGTGTGAGAGACGTGGTATGTCAATCGGGCCAAATGTAAACAAACCGTATGAGAAGTTACGTTCAGCCAAACCGTGAAATGGGCCGATGTATGACCGACACTTTTGTTGTTTATGGCACGCGCTATTGGAATTTAAATCGTAACGCAAGGATGTAAATAATACATCTTACAATTCAAGAAACGCTATCGTGCCGAGTGGGATTCATCGACATAAAATAAACAAAGCGCTATCGCGCTGTTTGGGTCTTCTCGTGCTCATTTAGAGAAAGCGCGGCTGCGCTGTTCGGGATTCTTCGACAGTGTTTTTTCAATACCCCCTAGGACTCAAACGGTTAATAAAGCATTAACGAAGGAGGTGAATTTACGATAAAACTGTCGTTCATCCCCTATGGAGAATCAGGTTAAAATGTCGGACGTTAATTTAGGATTGAATAAGCTTCTCGATGGAAATCTCCACTTTTCTCACGATTAATGCGGCTGGGGAGTTTATTAAAAATGTATATGCCCGTCAAGTGTATCTCTCTAATGTGGGGATGAACACCGTTTGGCAATTCCAATTAGCGGTGGCTTTATTGGCTTGGTCGAATTTGTACTTCAAATGCCGGCCAAGTACGAGGTCTCTCCCGTGCTAATGGGACCACCGAGAGAGCTCGGGGAAATTGCTAGTCCAAAAGTTGACGCATATTAATGCAATCTCGGAAGTCATTTAAATGGCGGTATTGGCACCACCGAACCGAGCTACGAGTGTACCCCGAACTGTTTTACACGCGTCCCTCCCCGAGGAATTAATAAACCAAGGCAATGTAATCGAAACCCACCCAATTGCAGGGAAATCATTCCAAGAGAGCCCCTTATTTCTCCAGGAAAAATCACCTGCGAAATTTCCGACGATTATGCCGGGGCACAAGCGCCGAAAAGAGGCCTTGGTCGAATCGCTTTCATGCAAATCGACCCCCAGGATTACCGCGATAAAAATGACGTCTCGAATTACACGTCGCATCACTGATAAATGGTTTGTCACGGAGACGAGGATATCGAAGGGAACCCGACAGATGTCAAGAGTGTCGATTTTTTTTTCGGTTTTTTGTCCACCATAAACCGAGCTGCACTGGTACACGAGCAGTTCTCCCACGTGCGAATTTTTATCATCATTTTATTTTATCACAATTTTTATTTTAAATCGTGCGCAATCGACGTCGTCAATTAATTTGTAAAGACGGGGACTTTATATACACGATGTTATGCACCGCATAGAATGTCTAATGTTTCTCCTTACTAGTCTGTCAAAAACGATGATTCCGTTAAGAGTTGTCTTGCAAGGCTGACGTATTTTGATAAAACATACTGTTTCCAATAAGCTCGGCTATTTGATATATGTAACCGAACTCTCTGATTTATCATCTAAAATGTTTTCCAAAATTAACGAAACGACGCAGCCAGGACACGATAGTTGATTGAAGCGAATAAGCTTAATCGAGTTAACTGAAATTCGGATCACTGAACCGAAACTTTTTCCGAAATTAACCAAACTCAGCCAATCGATTTTGTTCAATGAAGCATTTTTTTTTTCTGCGGGTACAAAAATATTTCCTCACATTTATCCGTAAAAATCTTTAGAAATCGAGATAAATGGGGTCAATTTGTTTACCCGATGCCGACTCGAGAATTGTTTAACATCGACCTCGGCCTTCGGATGGGCGGATTACGCGTCCAATTGTTAGTTAGTTGCGTTTACAGGGTCACTTCAGTTTCAGCTTCGGCTTCTGCCTCGCCGTCAAAAGGAGGAATAATAAACCGTATTCTCTGAGCCCTAGGCTCGTGCGGTCGCCGACTAATTTCCATTTTGTTAACTCTAGCCTCCTCTTCCTGCAACTATTCGCTGCCGATTTAACGCCTCGGTTTATTTATCCGCAGCCGGTGGATCCGACTCGCTCCTTTTGAGCTTCGCCGTCGATCCATTCGTCACCGGGTTCCCCTTTTGCGTGGAAATCACCCGCGGGATAATTCATTGTTATTTATTCACACGTCAAAAACCATCTCGATTACCGGCAAAAGTCCACCGGTCGAGGTCCACAGCTCCTCCGTAAATAATTCTACCCGTAATTATACAATATAAAAGTAGTCCAGGTAAAAAAAATATAAAAAAACAAAAAGAAGAAAATGAATTCATACCATACATTGAGTTACGTGAATAAATTTAAATTTCAATAATGTGAGGTAAGGTTTTCGACGAAAGAAAAAAAAAGAAAAGAATTACTTATACCACTTTCGTAGTCGGGGGCACACTTTATTTATTTTTATAAAATGAGTATTTTCTTTCTCTATTACAAGTCCCGGGGAGAGAAATCGATTTCACCGTTACGGGGCAAATGGAAATTTTATTACATATACGACACGGAGGAGCAACAGGTGGACGGAGAGTAAGGTAATGGCAATTACCCCGTTGTTGGGGATAAAAGAGGAGAAAAAAAAACGAAGGAAAAAGGTGAACTTACCAGCGAGTCCCAGACAGAAAGTTAAGGTGTAGACGACCAGGACGGGGCCCAGCTCGGCCCAGTCGAAGTGGCTCAATGACTCGTTGACGTCGTAGTCCAGGAAATAGTCGTCCTCGGTCTCGTTGGTGTTGTTCGACATGATGAAGATCGCTTCAACTTCCACACCCCTCGTGATATCCGGCCTCGCTCTCAGACTTTCCCATCGCTCGTCCCGGAAAGGAGATTTATCAATGATAACGCTCCACTTGGCATCCCGGACATTTTCACTGTTCTCTTTTCAGCAACAAATAATGAACAGTCATTCCGGATGGAGATTCGTGGATATCGAGCTTCCCATGATCCCCACAAATTCTTGATTCTCCGGCCTCTGCTCGTTATCGGTGTTCTGCAAAACGATAATTCCAATTCTCAGCAATGTGAAACAATCAGATCCGTTTTCCGGGGGACGGAAAAGAAATTTGGTTCACTGAGCAAAATTATTTGTTTGACGACATTTCGTTTGTTTCAGTAAACGTTTTGGTTCGGGGAACCGAATTTTGGTTCACCTGACCAAACTCGTTTGCTTCTATCAACTAATGTATTTCGGTTAAATCATTTTATTAATCTTGGCAAATATTTTACTTGACAAACTAAACGTATTGGTAGAGTGAACGTAATTACATAAATATTTGGGACGATTTACCGCAATATTCGACATGATCAATCAAAAGTTACTAATCAAAGCATTTGATCGTGTCCACCAAATATTTAGTCCACATAACAACCATATTCTATGGCTGAACCAACAAGTTTTATCGATTCAACAAAATATTTTTCTGCGTGATACGCACCCAACAACGTTACAAAAATTAACGAAAAAAAAAAAGAAGAAAAAAAAATAATCGCTTCCCCTAGATTTCCCTTTTATTCACTTTTTATTTCAATTTTCGAGGCAGTTTCGAAATTTAGCCATTCCCGGGAGAGCAATCCCCCTCGAGAGGAAAATAAATTTTTACAAGAGGGAAATAAAATGTCCAAGTGGGGCCGAATGAATTCACCGAATTGAAATACCTGAATTCATTATCAAGGATGTCCTCACTCGATAAATTCTCCCCTGAAGAGGACCCCGAGGAGAACCTCGGTAATTCGTTTGTTAAAACCCTCGTGCTCGTTATCAGTCTACATCGTGGGTGGTATCGGATAATTCGCAGGGCCGCGGAGGGTCCGCACACCTCGTTGCTCTTTTTCCGAAGGAATCGAAACCGATCGATCCGGTCGATTTAGATGGGAGCTTTCCATCTGGCCTATTGTCTTTTCACGAGTTATCGCCGCCATCGCGGCGCAATTGCGCCGGTCAGGCATTAAATTGGATTGCTCTCGTGTACGTCCGATACCTCGTCAAGGCGCTGATGAGGCTGCACCGGATACTTTTCATCTAACGATATTAACCCCCTTCTTGACTCGACTTAAGAGGCGTCTCTTTGGTCTGCAAACGTCGGACGACTCGACCCAAAGATCCAATTTTTACGCACCTTTAACGTGGAATATCTCCACGACGGTAGTTACTTAATACACATCTGACACAATGAAATTGTAACACCGGTTATAAGTAAGTTAAATATTCTTGTAAAAATCTAGCAATACCGTTGACACGCGTACGAAGTTGTCGCAAACAATCCCCCGAAAGGTTACCAATCGGGGCAACTTAAACGAACGATAGCCTTCATATTTCTCAGGCGTGTAATTGCGGAAATTCGCAAACAGAGAAGATATGGTTAGCTTTTTTATGAATCTCTTCGTATTCATTTCTTTATGATATATTACTGGGATAAAGTTTTACTTGCCGTCACGTGTCAAGCAATTCCCATTATTTTCATTATTTCAGTCTTTCACCCGCGACGCATCATTTACTACCAGCTCTGACTTGGAGCATTTTCTTTTTTTTTCTTCGCCATAACTCGTAACGAAGGTAACTAGTGACTACATCTAATTGCTACGGTCGGAAAAGAGAGAGAGCGAAAAATATCGCCAATAATAATATAAGTAACGGCTCATCGTTATCGAGTCGTGAGCAAACTTTGAGTCGGCTCTCAATGTCAATGTTGGAAAAAGGAACAATCGACGGGCAGCGGCCGCCATCTTGGACGCGCTCTCAAGCCGTCGCGTGTTATGGCGAAGAACGAGTTGCACTTTTCCGCAGAACTTTTCCTACCAACTCGTAGATACATTAACTTTTTCCACGACTGTTGCGTCGGCTCGTGCTCGTATTCGGCGTCGGTTAAGCAAAAACGAGATGACACGCGCTATCTTAGCCGGCATTAACACGCCAGTCCGTTCGCGGCCATTAAAACGCGCATAGGTAATTTCTCTTAAAGATTCCTCCGTCTTAAAAATCCTCCGGCAACTCGGCATCCCGAATAATCTTATTTCCCGCCAATAACGTTATTCCGCGCGAGTAGATTTATTCGAGGGGAATCGATTTATTCCACGCGGCTCGTTTTTTACCTCTGGATTTTATTCCGCGATGGGGGAAACTTTACCCCGCGTTACCTCCTCCATTTTCCCCTAGCTCCTCAAAGATCGCCGGAGAAATTTCCCATTGCGCCGCAGGGTCGTCGTATAATTTTGCAGGATTTTCCGCGAGGACGGAAAGTGAGAGTAGGCGAAAAGAGAATACGAAGCTGCAAAGAAACCAAAAGTAGGCCCCGACGAGGCATCCGAAATTTTCTAAAAATACACGAAAGTTACCCGACCTAGGCCGTGGATCATCTCGAATTTCTTGACGTCAGGAGGAGTTAATAATCGCGACTAACTAATGACCAGCGAAATATAATGGAAGGCGAAAGATCGATGGGAAATTAGCGAGTCGATTTGCTTTTCAAATCGCCCCGCGAGAGCCCAGCTGCTTTGTAATGATCGATTGGAATTTTATGCACGCGAGAAATAACGAGCTCCCCTGTTTCGGAATATGTTAACGACTAATGGCATGGCGAATTATTAAGTTTAAATAAGTGCAAGAAGAAGGAAAAATCCCAGCCGAGTCATCGCTCCCCAGGCACAATGAAAAAAAAAAAAGAAAAAGAAGAAATCATAAAAACTGCAATTTCGGAGTTA
This sequence comes from Orussus abietinus, assembly GCF_000612105.2. Lineage (NCBI taxonomy): Eukaryota > Metazoa > Arthropoda > Insecta > Hymenoptera > Orussidae > Orussus > Orussus abietinus. The sequence goes on from NW_019396002.1 coordinate 1,631,253, forward strand.
ATGGCGTGTTCTCGCGTGAGTACGCTTTAAAGACCCTGAATGGAGATAAAGTTTCGACGAACGACGACTTCTGTACATTTCAGCCAACTGACCAAGTCTGTTTCAAGCACGTGGGAAACGTAAATCCCGCAAATCCAACAATTGCCTCGATATTCTTGTGAAGGCAGGGAAACAGAAAGACAACGAACAGAGGGGCTCTTTCTCTCTTGCTGATAAATAGGCTGTCACCGTATTGCTCCTTTCAAAAAGTTTCACGGGGAGAGAAAGAAAAAGAAAAAAAAAGAGCAAGAAAGCAACCCCTTCGTTTTCTCTCATTCAGTTCTGCGATCTTCCTAGTCAGAATAACATTAAACAGGGTGAACCAGATGTCGCAAGGGTACAAAAATAAATAAAAAATTTCCCTGCCCTTATATCCCTATGATGCGCGATATTTTATTCATCTTGTACATCCATATATTCCATATCCATGGAAATTACGCATCTTGAGCACGGACATAGAACACATGACCCCCTTAAACCCGACCACTCCCTAGATATTCTAGGGAAAAGGGAAGAAGGCGAGCAGAGGTTGTTCACTCCACTTCTTTCGTAAACTGTTAAATAAACTGTTGCTTTATTGCACCGCCCAATTATTTCACGTAAAATAAAATAAAAACGCGAGAGAGCAACCCCTTCAATTCTATCGCCTTCCTAGTAAAATCAGCGATATATATCCATGTATCCTAAATCCATAGAATTATGCAATGTACGCGGATGTTGGAAACATTAGAACTTGCAAATTCAACGGCTCTCTTTTTATTCTTATAAAGGTAGAGAAAAGAAAAGAGAGCGAGCAGAGCTAACCTTTCCTTCTCCCTCTTGCTATTAGTTAATCTGTCGCTTTATTGCACCGCCCAGTTATTCACGTAAAATGAAAGAAAGAACAAGAAAGCAACCCCTTCAATTCTCCCCTTTAATTCTACTGTTATCATAGTCAAATCAGTATTATACATCCATGTATCTAAAATCCATGGAAATTACGCGTCATACGTGGACTTGTGATACATGCAATTTGCAAATCCAACAAATTCCTTAATCACGTCGCACAATTATTTCATGTAAAGGAAAAGAAGAAAGCAAAAGAAGCACCTTCGATTTCTCTCTTTCAGTTCGATTGTCTTGATAGGTCATCAAGCGGGGTCCATGCATCCTACAGTCTATTCTGGCGTGCTATGTCGATCGTTCAGGCATCGAAAAGTCGTCCTTTCTTTTAAATGCCAACTGGCACCACGCCCGTTTGCCTCTCGGTTCGTGTGCCCGAAATTAACGAGAAACAATAACGCCGCAATTAATCCCCCGGCTCCGGGAAACGGCCGTCACAGACCAGAGATAGGGGCTCGAGGATGAAGGCGATCATCAGAAGAAAAACACAGGACTAGGACGCCCACGAGTCCTCGACATTCTCCGAAACTCGACCCTCGTTACACGCGCGACAGAGAGAGAAAATATTTTCAAAGGAGAACAATTTAAAGGGTGAAAGGGGAGGGCTCCATCTGTGCGGTTCACATGGCCGAAACAGGGACGCGAAACTGCACGCCAAACAACCCTGAAGAAACGTAAAACAACGCGGTCTCATTCGAATGCAAAATCCATATTTCCATATCTGCGCCCTTGCACTTTACAGCTACGTTTTATCGCAAAAACGTTTCCCGGACGCTTTTCACCTCTCGTGAAACGCACTTGTACTACATTTACACGAAGAATGAAATGCTGAGGAAATCATCGAAAGAGTTCCAATGAGGTACCCTTTTCTAAACCTTTACACAAAGGTTTTTGTATATAACAATTATTAAATTGCCGTGTCAAATGTAATCGTTATTTTAATTATTCAACTCTCTAGCGACACGCTTCCATAGATCTTAGTTTGCGTTTCCCTCTTTACCTTCTTATCATATGTAATAATGATTTAAATCAGTCAACTATTTAGCGGCGCGCTTTTATAAATCTTTTACTTTTTAACGTTTTCTTTTTTTTTTTTACCTTGTCGTTGGGTCATTCTTGGAAAATTCCCTCGATCGATTTTCGTTGAGAACTTCACTGTGGGTAGCAGGTTAGGTCATTGATCACACTCGAGTTTATGTTGATCCGGTCAGGGTTTAAGATCGATTAAGGCACGCCATTCGTGCGACGAAAACGAGGTTGACTTGCGGCGGTGCACTTGGCTTCACCGAGGAAACGCATTTTTTTCAATAGATCTTTTAACGAGCATTCCGAAGCGCGTGCGACGAGAGCCGAGAGACGAAGAAGAGTCCCGCGACGCTTCGCACGACGCTTCGCACGATACCGCGACTGTAAACTGACTGGACAGCGCACACGATTAAAGAAGAACCCGCCAACCCGAGAGCGCCCGAGCGGTTCCGAACGCCGACGGAAACGCCCGAAGACTCGGGAATTAAATGAGCGCCCGGCCCACGTGACTCCGTCTTCGGGTCGGCGAAATCAATTGGTTGGTCGTTGGTCACTGATCGATTGTTTCTGGGATACTCGTCTGTATCAATACGATCATGTGATATCGAATATAAAGTCAATTTCGACCTATAAATTCGATAAATATGCCCTACTCTTCAAAAAACCAAATAAATAAAAATCCCGCAAGTCGGATACTAATACATGTCGTTTAGGATACTGTAAAGAGGTAGTAACTCAATTTTAGTATAAAAAATAATTTTAATTACTGACATGTGGTAAGGTTTCTTTCATGTGCGACATGTTATGATAGGGTTACGTGATATGAGTAACTTGGTTTTTTTGGAGTGGAGGTTTCTTTACGAAAAATGTTAATTGTGACAGTTTGAATATTCGTTAGAACTTGGAGCAGCATTATAGGGTTTATCGATATCAGCATCATTCGATTTGCCAGGATTTCGAGGTTAAGAAAGGGGAATTGGAGAGCAACTGGCACATTTCGGTAAATTGTATTCCGGCCACATGCGACATGAAGGGGGTCGTTCGAGGCTTTAAACCTCGAAGTCGGCGGGAATGGCGGGAACAAGGGACAACGTACCTCCACCTCGGAAGTTTCTTCATTGAAAACTCGTTGCAGGGGTGGAATACGAGGACGCGGTTTGGCAGGGTGAAAATGGAAACGTGATAGGAAAGATAAAATAAGATTCCGTGGGTTAAGTTTACATCGTTTATGCAATTTCGGCTTATCGGGAAATTGCGAGTAATCAGACATTTCGATCACTGATTTATTGGGTAGCGCGGCTCTGTAAATATGACCAATTTCATACGGAATCGGGATTGATGCAAATAGCCGAGTTACAAGTCGATATTTCCATCTTGAAACTTTCCTCGATTGAAACTCGTATTAGGTGGCGCGTCACGCGAAACTAATGTCTAAATAGGAAATTTAAGGTTATGTTCTTCGAAAGAGATCATAAGGTCAAGTTCTATTCAACTTTCCAGTTTGATGAGATAGCAGACGAGAAGTAAATCGAAATATGGAGGCGTGTATCCCTGACGAAAATGATAACCTGGAAATAGGTACGAAGTTGTCCCGTACCTTTGCACAACGCATGCGTTGTTTGCATCGCCCGGCAAAATGGCCGGATATATAATCTATTAGGTGCTACACCTTGAAAGTTTGATGATCGAAAAGTGGCTTGAACGAGAAGGTATCGTATCGCCCTTTGGCACGAGGGAAGAGCAGCCGTGATAGGACCGATAAAGTCTCACTTCACGCGTTAAACATACAAGCTTACTATACTTTATTTAACATTAAAGTTTGGCAAGATAGCGGACCGGCGGGAGAAGGTCACTTCGGAATCGCGCACTTCCCTGCGGAGATTACATGCCAGAGGCTAGTCAGAAACTCGTGCCGAGCTCTCCTTTCGGTATTCCACATCGTGCGACGAACACAACTTCGTGCGACCTCGCGTGTGCGCTGGGATTAAAAACATCAAACCGAAACAAAAACCTTGCTGAAACTGTGCCGTAAACCTTACCAAGGACGTTTCTCTAGATAAGACCAATGCCAGAAGCACCGATGCCAACTTCCGCTAGACGGGGGCGCCACGGAACGACAACTTCGAGCTGTCCACTTCGAAAGTTTGACGACTCAAAACTCCGCAGTAAAGCAAGACATAGAGTTGCAATTTTACGGTGATGATATACAACGGTGAACAATTAACGTGCCACGACGTAACCTCGCTACGGAAAATAAACCCCAGAAATTAAATTTATTTAAGGTCAATTTTCTCGTGTTGCACGAAAAGCAACCAGAGTTACGGCTCGAAAATAGATGTTCTTCCAGTGGCTCTCATTGTTCAACGTGGTTAACTTCATACGTCAGTCGCACGTGGAGGGTTTAATAACACGGGGTGAAACAGAAGTCACGCCTCGTTAAAACTGTTCCGGGGATTCACCACGGACGTCTTTCTGGGCAGGATCTCCTACACTGGTGGCAACTTTCGAATGATGGAAGCAACTCCAGACGAGCGCGAACGCAGACGTAATGGATCGTTAAATCCGCGGGAACGCGGGATAGGTTATGTTCGATTTGCAGCGATGTTTTCGAGGGGCGAGGGGAGGATCTCGACGAAGGAAGAGAGGAAGCTCCGCGGAATTAATGGCGTCCCTGTCGACGGAACCAGATGGTGAATCTCGGACCGTAATGCGGTTGCGAGTCGAGATTCACTCTACGACCTGCAATTGCCTTTTGCATGCGTACATGTCACGTCGCCCGAGACATCCCAAGGCTTGTTCGTAGTGGAATCGAAACGCGGGGCGTTCATGTCGAGACATAACCCCGTCAACTGAAATCGAGACATATGCCGTTGTGTATCAAACATTCTAACCAATAGTTCTCGACATATTGCAGAATTAACCGGTCACACACAGCTGACGCAACCGATTAAATTTGCAGACGGAACCTTCAGTAATTGAGAGTCAATTTTGTATCTCCAATCTGATGAAAAAGCTAAAAGTGAGCTATTTCATTGTCCAGGAAGTTGCAGCGGTTTTTGCCGTTTAAGATTTGACGCTTTCTTTTCAAATATAGTTATTTCCCTTTTACGCCCATGTATATCATTTTAAATGGCAGACTTCACTCTACTATTTAATGGCATTAATTGTATTTAAATATGTTACACGCGTTCAAAACCTTCACCCCGATATTTTCAGTCGTCGAATTTTGGATTTTCACTCGGAGAGTACAAAATCGGGTGAATAAACTCACGCAAAATGAAAGTGCGAGAAGTGACCATTCTCGTCAAAGATACCAATTCGTCCCGCAGGATCTAAAATTATGAAGAAAAGTCATAAAAAACTTATCCGACAAACCTTGCAATATCGACGGATTAACGAAGTAATCCATTTTAAATTATCGAAGGAATTTCCTGAGGGATACACCCAAACTCACTGGCGATGTTATCCGGACACCCGCGAGCTAAAATTACGTTGCTTTTTTTATAGCTACATATGAATCTATAAAAAAAATTAATGAACGCATTATTGGACGCCTATTTTTTACGAGTATTTTTACTCCCTATTCGAATCGGCATTTTATTAATATTCTGCTTACTTTCCGATCTTTCTTCGACCTGAAATGTTCAGTTCATTTCTTTAGGCTGGTGATTCGGTAGAAAAGATCTTTTTTTCAATATACACAGCTCTCCAAACACTATACGGTACACATAAGAAACAGCGAAGTAAGATGAGAGGAAATACGCACGGAGATCAAACGGACGCGGGAATACTTTTCAAACGTGATTTTTGTAGAGGGCATCACCAACTGAAATGTTGCAACGCCATTAACGGCGGATGCCGAAACTAACCTCATTCCGCGAGATGTCCACAGATGGCGGGAGTCTCGGCGGGTCCTGTCTGTAGTGAAAAATGGCCGGCGTCAGCGACTGGTTCAGCATCGGGAGTACGGTGGCCTGTAAAACTTGTTACAACAAGGAAATCGAGGGCGAGGTCCTAGCGTTCGACCCACAGACCAAAATGCTCATCCTGAGTATCCTTTTAATGTGACCGAACTCGCGAAAATCGACCCACCGACTCCTGCCATGCCGCGTTCCTTCGCCTTTGCCTCATCTCCGTTATCGTCGCCACGAGGATTGTAAATAAAACTCGTAAGAGATTAGCCGGTACTTGTGTTCGTCCTGCGCTCCGGACACTCCGAATGCGTGCTACATTTGGCATGCTCTTTTTTCAAGTAGTCGGCCGATTTTAGGTTAAAAGTGTCTTGGTCAAAAGTCAGGTTAGTTTTGTCCTTGGAGAATTCAGTCCATAGATCTTAAGGTCCAATATAGGACACCGAATAAGGGAACTTTAAATAGATAATGGAGTTTTTCGTACAGCCCATTAATGATTCTGACAGTATCACTAATTCAGGTTTAGTTAATCATTGCTATTTCATTCATTTACAGGTCCCTGATTTTGCAAGCTTTACAAATATTAAATGGAGATTTGTGCTTTATCCGCTGTAATGACTTTGAATGAGTTTTGCTTTGCTTTGCTTGCGTTACTTTAGTATTGTCATAGCGAATTATTTACACCATGTTCGTAATCGAATTCTTGATTTTGGCCGATACGAATGTGTGAAGTATGGGAGACAAGTGCATGGAGCATAACCTTTTCCCTTTGTTTGTCAGTCATAGCACATATTTTAGAAGTTAATCATTTAATGAACTTTAAAAAGGGTTCCTTAGCAAGTTTTACTTAGAGTGCCCATCGTCAAGTGGTAGACTATCTTTGAACGATGTTCATATAGTGAACCTGTCTCTGGTGTCGGATGTTCAAGTGAAGCGTGAGGTGAGTCCCACGTCGAATGAGCCACCGCAAAGTCTGAACTTAGAGAGGCTAACCAAACGAGTGCGTAACCACATTGAAGAGAAAAGGAGACTGGTCAAGAGCCTGCAGGCCGGAGTCTCGCCCGAAGGCCAGAAACTATTCATCGCCATTTCTAAGACTATTCAAAACATTGCGTGGAATGGACAGAACATTGTGGTCTTCAATGACGTTACGATCAAGCCACCGTATAAACTAGACAATGTCCATGGAGATGAAAACACACCTGCTTACAAACACGTGAGAAAAGTGGTAAGACCGTAGCATATACTCCAACTGATTACATGTCCAAATAATGTACAAAACTCAATTCAATCAAATCATGATTCATCAATCATAGGTGGAAAAACACATAAAGGACACTGCAGCGTTGGAGTTGCAGCAACAGCAACAACAGCAGGAGCAACAGCAGCAGCAGCAACAAACGCAATAAGAATCCAAGGCGGTCGACGCGAGCGTGATAGCCGACGTACCTCAGCGGAGGTCGAAGCGCCGGGCATAACGGAAGAAGTGGGAGGGCCGGAAGAATTACCAGGAATCCAGATGAAACACTCGACAAGATACGATTTCTCTAAAAGAAAACCAAACGAGCCCATCGCAAGTAACCAGAAGGAAACTCCCAGAGGCTAGGCCGTCGTGCGGCCGTAAATGACGGCCTGTGCAACGCCTCTGCCGGCAAGAGAGAAACTAATCGCCAACCACGGGAAAATTAAACCAATTCGCACTTTACTCGCACACCACTTTGCAGGGTTGCGTCGTTATCGTTCGTGCCCACTTTTAGCAGGCCGCACCTTGGAACTTTTAGAAATGAAAGGGAGCGAGAGAGATAGAAAGAGTGAAAGGGCGAGGTTGAGAGAGAAAGAGAGGAGAGAAGCGAGAGAGCTTCGCGGTCGTGAACGATCGCGAACGAGTTCACGCTAGTTTTAGTTGTATATTGTTACGAATGCGTTTAAGTAGTCGTTTATCCGATCAAGGCGCTGCGAGCGCAAAAGCAGGGCCACGCTCGCTCGTTTATTTTCAAATTTCTCAGATGAGAACGGAGCCAATCGCGAGCATCAGAATCCGTATGAAACGGAGCTCGGCTGCGGTACGACCACGTACCGAAATCTGCTGAAAATTAAGATTCCTGCACTAGAAAATTCTTAGATCACGTCGGTCCAGTGAGGATTCCAATGTGGTCATCTAGGGATTATTCTACTCGGAGGGAAAACGCTTTTCAATTAATATCAACGGCAGTATAAAGTTCTTGTAACTGCGACAATACACAATGAAAAGCATGAGATGTTTAAAACCTCTTCAGTGGGGTCAGATTTCAATCTTGTTGCTAAAATATAATCATTGAACTTAATTCGAAAACTTTGATTCTTGCATAATTTAATTTTTGAGATTTTTATTTATCATCAAAAATTGAAATTGTATTCAGCAGACGACGGATCGCGGTCGAGGAGACGTTAACCTCCGATTTTGTCCACTGCCGAGACAGAGCGCCACCTCCGTTTATTTTTATGATTGGCGCTACTTATCGGGATCTAGCCGAAACTCGTCGAATCGCCAATTGGAATTTACGAAAAAGGAACCTCGCGGAATTCCCGACGCGCTGTTAAAGAGAGACGTTCGAGTCGGCGCGAAAATTCCTGGAGATTTACAGAAATCTGCGAGGCGACCTTTGTAATTTGATGCCTACTTTTCCATAGATCGTACTAAAAGCATGCCTTTTGATAAATAGAAATCGTGGAGATTCCTTATCGCAAAACCGCAGACTACTGTAAATCCGGTGGGAAGTTTCGCGTCGCCCTAAGGAAACGAAGAACTTAAAGAGTTTATCAAGCCTGTGACGGCGCGAGATGCGTTCGTACTCGGTTAAGAGAAAAGGGAAGAAGAAACGGGAGGCGGCCCCTGGGTCGAGACGAAGATTAATCGCATCCGAAGGAATGGCAGGAAATTTCTTAATATCGACTCATGCCTCGGAGACCGGTGTAGCACCTGCATCCGATATATTTTCAATGGCGCCGCCCTCCGACGTTTTTTTTTTTTCCACGAACTCATCTCGCGCCTTATTACGTCGCTACATTTGAATGCGTCGAGAGACAAGATTATGCGAACGACTACACGAAAAGACAGAAATAAATGTAATATAAATTCCATAAAATCACCGTGATTCTTTGCCCGCTCCGTCATGCTTCAAACGGTTTTGACTTAAATCTCCCTAAGGAATGTTCAAGTTTTTCGGTAATTACATGAAGTCATTTTAATGAGGAAATTCTGGTAATTACTGTCAAAATGAGGAATTAATCCTGGTAATTACTCAACGTCGCAACATCGAGAAAATCATTTTGCCTCATTCGTTTTCTTCAAGTCCGACGCCGTCTGTACTCGCACTTTTCTCACGAATGCTATTCGATAAGTCGTGAGTAACGCGCGCGATCCGTGCTGCAGCTTTGAACTTCGTAGTCACTCGTTGCTTCTCCATTTTCTTTTTCCACTGTAAAAGAAACAATTATTTATTCGCGAGTTATTTGCTATTTCATTTGACGAGAAACTGCTTTGTATTCCGCGCGCAAATGCTGCAGCGCCGATAAATCGCAGTGGCTCTCTCTGTAACCTTCCCGGGACAAACGACGCATCCCATTGATTGCTTCTGATGTATGGAGCGCTGTGATTGGTTGGTTGCGCGCGACGCGGGGGAAATATCGAATCAACTCGAATTGTCCATGCCCATCTCGAGCGTTTCGATGTTCCTCGGCATTCTCGGCAACATTTGTATACGGGCGATGCCGACTGCCTCGAGTTTTTGACAACCCGCGTTTTCATCTCGTGTGTTTTCCTCCGATTTTTCATTAACAAACCGCAAAAGTAACGACGTGACATGTAAGACATTAACAGAGAAACATTCAAAATGTGACAAAAGCTTGAACTTCATCCCGGGAGGGGCTGTTACCTCGACGGACGTCCAACCTAACCTCGCTGCAGCATCTAACACCAATTTGTAAGTAGTACGCTTTTAATGGTATTATCATTGAGTTAATTATCTTTATGAATTGAGAAACTATCTTGGATGCATGCCGCTGCGTATAACATTCAACAGTTCAATGACTTTCGCGAAAGTTCACACTTTTGCGGTAACTCGACGACTTTCCTAGGTATAACCTATAAATATCATAATTCTCCTGAACGATGTACTGTGATTTATTTAAATCCAAACGTGTGATTTCTACTTTTCCAGAACTTCTAACTTTTATACGAGCTTTGATATCCATTTTGAGTTATAACAGATTCGTATAATAATTTGAAAAGAATCAAAGGAGAAAATACTAACCTGTTCATCTCGCGAAGGAAGATTAGCGAGGTATTCTTGTATTTCCGATTTCTGAGGATCTGCTATAGCAAGCACGGAGACGCAGCCATCCACTGTTCCTAGAACGATACTTCTGCCATCGTACGTACTATCAATGGCACTCAGTTCAGCCTGCACTCTGTAGTTTGCTATCATTTCACAATCTGACATTCTAAAATAAAGTCAAAGGCATATTTTCTTTATTCACTGATGATATGTTTGTTCTTCTACTAATTATATTCCTAACCTGAAAACTCTTATCGTCTTTCGACCACTGTGGTAGTATAGAACGTATTCGTCAGTCCGATTGAACATGGAAATTACAGTAAATACACCTTCTGCCACTTTTGGAATATACGTCTTCACGATCGTACCTTTCTTCAGTTCCACGAGGTCGAGCCCACCTCTAAAAAGTTGTACAAAAACAATTGACTTTATGAAATTATTCTTATAAACCCAGGTACTCATTTTCTAAAGTGAAATTTGAAGCTCTGTACCTGCTGGGTGCGTAAAGGGTATATTTTCCATCTTTGCTAATGTTTCCGCTCCACTTAGGTATTGTCCTGACAATCTTTTTCTTATTAATATCTAAAATGCTTCCTTTATCAGCTCCAATGATGCCTATCCACTGTCCTCGTGATGGCATTGAGACGATCATGGTAATATCCTGCAAATTGGATCAAAATCTATCGTATTCATCCAAAGGTATTAAAAAAATTGGTAGTCAACCTTGAATCCTGGTATCTTGATTGGAATTTTGCTGATAAGTGTACCAGTCTGAGCAGCGTAGATCATTACACAATCTCGATTACCCTTGTCAGCTGCTGGTACGGCCAAGTGCATACCATCGGATGTTGGTACAACTTCTCGAAATGGTACCCCGGTGCTACTCTTCACTTGATATTCCGCAGTAAATATTGTTCTACCATCTGTAACATGAATGTTAGATTTTTTATTTTAGTCCATCCAATTGACGTTTTTAGTATGACTAACCAGGTATGCTCCGAACAACAAGGACTGCTGTAGCTCGAACAGTTTCAACTCCTGGGGGATTGTTTGGTCTGGAAACAGCCATAAATGTGTTCGTATCCAAAATCAATGATAATTGCCTGACATCTTGTTGCTCCTCTTTAAACAGAACTTGCTCAGTTATCCGGTTCCAAATTAAGACATTGCCAGACTCTGTCGAAATGATGTACCTGAAAAAATAAAAAAAAAACAATGTTTGTTCTGCACATAGAATAATCGATCGACTTACTTTCCATTGTGTGTAATACGAGCATGAGTAACAATTGCCCCCAAGGGACTATCAGCCAGTCTCGATATCAATTTACCAGATTGCAAATCCCAAACACCGACGCAACCTCTGGTAACAGTCGCTGCAAGATTACAGTGTTCTGCCAAGCTGAGAAAATTCATAACATATTTTTTATAATTCTTTACAAGTTGCTTCATGAGTATAAATAAATTAATACCTCAACGAATCAATGGGTAGCTCATGCCTGTCAATCACGTGGACCTGTTCGAATATATTGTCAATATTCCACACTTTGACACTCCTATCGATGCTCGAAGTGATGACACTGTTCCAATTGCCAATTGTCAATGGTTCTAGTTGAATAATCCTCGCAAAATGGGCGTCCAAAATCTTCACCAGCTCGAACGTCTCCAAACTCCACACGTAAAGATTTTTCCTTCGAGACATTGAATTTAATGTTTAATATCATTCTCAGAATTCCCTTAACGAATTATTATTTAATCATTTTTAGATAATACCTGACACCTGCCACTGCATAATTTTTGGTGCCGCTGACCATGATGGAATTCGAGGACATCATTTTGGTGCTGATGTTCCGAACCCCATGGGGAAGCATCAGCGTCATCGCATCGCTTTTGCTCTCTAAAAACCAGACTACAAATCCATTCCCTGTCGTTGCCAACAGGACCTCTTCCTCTCGGTCCAGTTTCAATTGAAGGACGTACTCGACGTCGTCATTTTTCGACCTAGGCATCTCAAAGTTCTTCTCCCAGTACGAGGAGCTCTCATCTATCGTGTATTTCGTCACCCGATAATCACCGTCATTCGCACAGGCAAAAAGCGTTTTCTTATCATTACTCAGGGCCATTGCGCTAAAAATTTGAAGAAGAAAAGAAAAGCACAATTGAAATTTGGAGGTACTCAAGAGAAGAATAATTTTTACCTGTGGAAGTAAAAAGAGTCTATGGTGCCCTTTTTGCGATACGTGTGTAATAATAATCTCGTATCATCCATACTTCCAGACCAGAAGACGATTCGACAATCGTCGTTAGTTGAATACTCCATGTCTGGCGATAAAAAAAATTATGTTCTGAATTGCATAATAATTTTATATTCATTTTTGTAGGAAGGTATCGAAGCGGTTGTTACACATGATTGGCCATTGGTTAGAGTCCTCCGGGGTCGTGTGATTTCCTACGGAGTTTCCTCGCAGATCGAATTTGCACCAGGCATTCCTCCCGTAGATGAAGACGTTCTGGTTGGTCAGATGAATCCCGAAAACATTTTCCTCGTTCGGAAGAGGATTGTTTATAATGACGAACTCGCTGGTCAGAGTGTTCAGCACGACGGTCTGTCGAGAGAGAAAATGGGGTTTGAAAAATATATGTTAAATGGTATTGTTTAAGAGATTATAATAATTTTATCGTCTAATTTATTACTTGGTCGTTGCTCGTAAAGGCCGAGGCGTATCTATTGTCAGGACTGAGGACCAGTTGTTGCATGATTCCCTCGATACCAGGATTCACATCTCTCGTCATGTCACTGGTACTCAGATCCCAAGTAATGAACCGATTAGAAATCGAGACTACGTATCGAAAGTCGGTTGTCAGGCAGAATCCAAAAACTGCAAATTGGTGGCCTTCCAGGGAATACTGATAAAAAAAAAATATATAAATTTTTATCAATCGTTAAAATATCATTCGTAACTGAAATATGCTCGCTTACCTTCAACGGCCCTCCAGGTGTATGTAGGCAATGGTACAACGGAAGCAGGGCGCAATCCTTTGCACCGTCTTTGTCGCAAGCCCTCAACAACATTCTGACATTGACATTATTGCCAATCTCCGGCAATAGTCTTCCGACTAATTGCGGAGCCAACATATTTGGGTGGTTTCCTAAAATGGCTCCGCCTAGCCTTAGAGCGTCAGCAACTAACATCAGTTCTCTGTTAATTAATACACCGTGTTTATCTGTACTCAATTAGAGATAGAAAATCGGGATTGATGGCGATATCTTCCTCACCGAACGAGATTTTGATCCTCCATGTTGGCACAAGCGTCTTCGAAGTCCGAAAGCACGGCTTGCAGGGGGCAGGAACTCAATTTCGCGTGGAGCCACTCGTAATTGAAGAGCACGTTCTCGAAAAGATCCTTGAATCGGCGTGCCCTCACCAGATGGAAAGGCAACTCTCCGAACTAGGGGAGAAACAGAAGGAAAATGGTTAAGAGAAGGATGGAGCGGGAAGAGTCTCTTTTCAACTCGTGACAACCTTTCTTAAGTTGTATCTCGAGAGCTTTCCCTCTTGAGAGTAAAAGGCTAGAGGCTGTTCCGGGACTTTCCTGTCGGCTACGCCTTCTTTGTCTGTCAGATTAAATCTAGACATCGGTAAAAGACGAGTTATCGTGCAGAATTATACAGCAACGTTTTCTGTTCGCAGACAGAAACGGACACCACAGACGAATTCCGCATGAAATTCTAGAAAAAAAAAACAACATTATATGGAGTTTAGTTTTCAAGGTTTGGAGTTATTGAGGATTCAAGTTTACGAAGCACCGCGCGCTGATTGGCTAGATGGTCGCGAAAGCTCCGCCCATCGAGCCTTCCGGCCAATCGGATCGCGCCTCCCTCAGTCAACCTTAAATCTGAAATATCTTTAAAACCTGAACTCCAAACCCCATACATGGTTACATGTTTTCTGTGCAGGATTTCACGCGGAATCCGTCTCCGCTACCCATTGGCCGATTTATCTAACAGCCAGGATACTTTATCAAAAATTCTACCAAAACTAGGGGCGCATACCGGTGTCTCTGGATCTCCGTATACTTGAACGGCTTCGGGTTCCCTCCACCCCAAATCCCGAGGTAATAATCCGCGATCATGGAGTGAAAGTACATTGCCATGTTCATGTTCTTGAAGTATCGTTCTTTAGCGGTATCCCGGAATTGACGATGGTACCAATTTAACACGCTAACGCCGTCGGCTTCTCTCTCGCTCAGATAATTCGGCAGATCGTTCCTGATCCTGGTCCAAAGTAGAGGTGGTATCCTCCTGACAGGCGGCAAGTGGTACTGATATACGTCGTCGAGGACCTTATCATCCAGCGAAATCAAATCTTCGAGCTCGGACTCGGATAAACCCGATTTCGCAGCCGTGATGTATGCCAACGCGTGGAAGACCAAAATCCTTCCATGTTGTTTCTCGATCCTCTCGAAAAGCATCATTATACTGTCCATCACTGTGTTCGCCAGATGCGTATCTACAGGCTTCGTGTAGCTTCGCCATCTGCAGATCTCCGCGAAGACGAGCTTCACGAAGATCGGCAAGGAACACTTCGCTATCGCGTTTGCCACCAATCGCCACTGATAATTGTTCAGGTCACGGCGCGCCGTCTTCATCCACATTCTAAATAGACGAAAAAGGAAATATTAATAAGAAAAGGAACGGTCGTATTTTCGGGCATCACCTGATAACATCCATCGCCAGGTCCTCGCCCAGGGCGGTAACTTCGATGAAACTCTCCTCCGTGTCGATCATTCTCCTCAATAAATGATAATCCCGAGAAATCGTAGGATTAGAGTCCTCCGCGGCGCAAGAGAGGATCATCTGAATATTTTCAAAATATTATTAATTCAAAGACTTGTGCGATTCCGTGGCATTAAGGGGACGTGAAAGTGGCGTCGAAGAAGTCTCGTTTATGAAACTTCTCCAAACTAGGTATACCGAATATTTTCAAACTTTACAGTGTGAATACGGAGTCTGTAAGGAAGGTCTTGATATCCATGAGATTTCATTTTTTTTTTATTTGTTTCTAGATATTTTTTAATTTTGTCTGAAACGGGAAATTTCATAGGGTCGGGACCTTTCGTATAGCCCCCGTGTACTTTACGTTGTAAAGTTCGAAACGATTCGGTGCATCCTGTTCATAAAAAAGTTTCATGAACGATTGACCTCTGGGATGCCACTTTCATGCCCCCCTTAATTTGTCATTACCTTGCAATGAGCTGGAAGTCTCGTCGGCAGCCAGGACAGTTTGTTCCCCTGGACCCCAGTCAGCTGATCGACGCTGTCAAGAAACAGAAGTATCGGCTGGTCTGCACTTGACAGTGTCAAGAGGTACTTGAAGTGCGCTGTCAGAGGCACCAGGTCGTCCGGAATGTCTTCGAATGGCAACAGGAAGTTGTAAGAGATCTGAATACAAATGTCGATGTAGTCATTAGTGTAGTATTTAATTTCAGTAGGAATTGTTTATTTCCCACCTGCTGGCATATCGAAATTAACGTGGGGGTCAGGGCACTGCTGTCAGGAGTGGTTCCGAGGAACCGAATAACGTTTATCGGCTTCTTCGTGGCTAGCCAGGTCGTGTAACTCAGGCCTGCACTTTTTGCAAGTAGAGAGGTCTTTCCACAACCTCCCTCTCCATACAGCACCAAAGGTTTATCGCTATCTCCCAGCATGTAGTCCTTAATCTTCTCGAGGGTGTCCTCGCGCCCGTAAAACACCTGTTTTACAGTCCTTTTTTAAAACTACCCGCCGAGATACTACCCCGAGAGAAAAGATTCATCGAACCAAAGACACATCTCTTTGGATGGTAGCAAAGCAAATATCTTATTAATTCCAAGAGTCATTATCTAACTAAAATGAATTATCACAATTCCGAACGAAATGTTGCATCCAATTTATTAGAATTTATTTGAGTTACTTTTTGAATTAGAAAAATAGATTCTTTGATTCAATCGCGTTCTTTTCTCAGTGCATGAGACTACAACTTATCTCTACCTTCACGGAATTGTTGCACGCGTGCAAGTGTTGCAAGATCTCCGTAATAATTTGCCCCTGTGCCGAGCTGTCCTCTTTTCTCATCGCCCGGTCAACCAGTTTCACCATATTTCTGTAGAAATGCATCACGAAATGCTGAAGATATTCGCCGTGAGTCTCTGCATCGAGACCCTCCCTTCCAATCCACTCGACGGTGTACCTGGGGAAAGAAATCGACTTGCCATTTTTCTTCTACGAAGTTTCGTCCTCCACATGTGGATATCTTTTTACAGGATAACGATTCACGGGACCTTTGTAAATTCATGCTCTCGATTTTATTCGGCAGTCTCTCGTCCCTGAGGTTCGCCAGAAGGCGAGACGCCTCGTTGTCCAAACTCCGGTTGATAATGTCCACGAACAAGCTGGCCTTCTTCAGGTTCTGCAGATTTATGTTGTTTATGTAGCGCACGTAGGCTAAACAATGGTTCTTCGTATTCTTCACGTTCAGGATTCCGTTGATGACTTCCCTCTCGGTCACTGAAATTTCAATCAGCAACGCTTAGGGTGGTGGAAAAAACGCCGAGAAAATCGACGTCGGTAAAAAGAAAAAAATTGTTTTTAACTAGTATACTAGTTGCATTTAGCTGAAACTAAATGTTGGATCTAGGAGCACTTACAGAGCACGCGTTGCTAAAAAGAAAAAAGTAAGTGAGAATTTCACTACGTGTATTTATAAAATTTTTCTCGATATTTCCCATATAAACCATAATGTTCGATTAAGAGCGTTCAAAATTGTTGTTCCTAGATCTTGGAACTCTTCGTCTTTGATTCTGAGCTTTTGGAAGGTGTACAATATCCAATACATGCATTGACAACGCATCTTCATTCTAATCTAGAGTAAATAAAAATAATATGTCGTGAATGAAATGCAATTTCACGGGTGTCCGAGACCTTCCTTAGGACTTCCCTATTCCCGCGATGAAGTTTAATTGATTATTTAAATTCGGTGGACCCGGTACTGAGAAAAGTTTTATAAATGATTTCACGGCCCAGCGGGCGCTTTCACGCCGCCTTAAAGGTACGGCTATGAAAAGTTGAATTAAAAGTTTGGAAATTATGTGCATACCCGACATGAAGTAATTATGCATGGTGTCCTTGTCGAATTTCCCGGCGTTGAAGAGGGACTGGGCCCCTTTTCGGAACAACTTCTGCATCTTCGTCATCGTGTCCCACCATATCGCCTGGTCCTCCTGCTGCAGCTTCGGGACCCTCTGCGAAATCGAACGTATGATCATTCTTTCCCTTTTTATTCGCGACTCAGACTATTCATTTTGGATTTACCTTGTTGTTGAAGTTCTTCAGGATCGACGAGATGGGCTGCAAAACGCTGGTCGGTGGAACCGCGTTGCTGTCCTTCTTATACCAAGTGTCCAGAACCACGACATCCATCCCCTGAGACTCTAGCTCGGCCCTCAGCATCTCCAGCTCCGAGCTCAGGACGTACGTCGGAATCGGTCGATATCCATACTTTTGCCCGAGGAAGACCTGAGGAGGAATTTTTTCCTGCAAGGGGGAACCTTGGCAGACCTTGAAAAAAATACTACCACGAAATTCGGGCCCATGGAGAGGCGCTGGCAATTTTCGATCTCCCTCATGCAGAGTTCGGTCGTCATGTGATCGTCCGTGGCCTCGTCTCGGACTCCCCATCGCATGTCCACCACCTGAAATCAAATTTGGAAGAACCTTTCACAATGAAACATCCTCGTCATGTTCTTTACGTTAAATCGCGAAATTAAGAGGAGTTTAAATCCTCCGAAGATTCGATAGATCTTCGTTCGTCACTTTTTCCCTCTACCGCTGCAATTATTATCGAAGCGTAATTACGGGCTATCATCGCCGAGTCAGGATAGGGTTTAGGCGCACGATCCAAATTAAGCCAGGTCGTTTCTTTAACACGCCCGGAAAGCTGATTCGCTCGATATCCGATCCTCGAAGTTCACCCGAAGTTCGCGTGGGCGTTTAAGGCACCTTGGTGCCTGGTGCAGCCGAAATCAATTGTTATCGAAGGTCGCGACCGACGTTATCGTGCCCTTTTAAGGTGACGAGAAACGCTCCGGTAAGATACGCCGATTAATTTCAATTAATGAGAATTTTTATTATTCTTCCTCCCCTTCATCTTCTTGGATACGGCATCAACTGCTGCGATTATGTCCGTATTTCAATTTGAAAAGTGCGGACTCCCAAGATTCGACTCACCTGGAACTCCAAACCGTGTTTCTCTCGACAGTAGTCCTTTAACTTTGGGTAGCACTGGGCCATCAACGTGTTCCTTTCCATCGTCGTGTCTGAATAAAATATTTAGTCATTTCATACACATTCACGTGACAGAGATGTCAATGTCCAAATTTGAAAAAAGATGAAAGAAAGGATGGGTACCCACCTGTAAACGTGGAGCTGGTGAAGATCCTGACGATCTTGGAACTGACCGCGGGCAAGGACTTCAGAGAGCCCGCGAAAATGGAGTCGATCACCTTTTCGTCCATCCTCGAGATCGCTCGAAATCCTGGTCCTTATCAATCTACGAATGTTCGCGGGACCCGGGAAAAATTCAATTGGCTTTCTTATCACGTGTTGGTATTTCTTTCGGAATTTTTTACGGAATGCTTTCCTGCGATTCACGTCCCACCCTCGAGGCGACCGTAGAGGGACTGAAAGAGTCCTCGGGCATGGCTAAAATCCCGATTACGGAGGCATATCCCCATCGTGCACCCGAGCCGCGCGTTTCTACGTAAAATACAGTATCTGCCCGACTGTATGAACCGAAACTCTTGTATATATCAAAACCTGCTCGGCGAGGGAACGTCGAAGTTCAGAAGTTAGGCATTCGTGTCGAGCCCCTGACTCGGGCCGGCCGATTCGCCTCGGAATTACAGACGCAATGCGGCATTAGGTTCGCTCGAATTACTCCCGAATTAAGGCTGGATTATCCTCGGGACGATCCGCCGGAGGTTTACTCCGGAGGGTATAAGTATGATAAGCCGGAGAAATGTACAGTGCGGACTCAGGGGAGGCTCCGGTTGCTAAGCTCTGTTTACAGGGCTCCATTCGGGACCTTGAATCATTGATTTTCCTCGTGTCTGTGCAGTGGACCTTTTTTTTATCGACCGAGGGACTCGCCACGGTCTTCCTCGAATTTTTTTCGAATTTTAGAACGACGGGAAACTCGATCAAGAAATTTTTCTGTTTCGTCGTGCCACTCGTTTTCAGGCGCTCGAGCCTTTCGAGGCGCGGCCTCAGTGCTGGGTGGATGGTGATTCAATTTCTTTTTTTTCCTTTTTTTTTAATATTCATTAAGAACACCCTGCTTCTCGAAATCATCCTCGAAGACTTGGCTTAATGTGGGATACATTTCGAATTATTTCGTCTTTCGAAATTTTATGTCCTTCTAATTGTGGTGGAGGGTGGCGCTCCTTGTGCTTTTCCTTGGTTTAAAATCTGAATTTGTACGAGAAATATTTCTTCTCCAGGCGGAGGAGGTCCTGCCGGGTGGAAGACTCAGGGTTTTTGATGTTGCTGTAAAGTGAAGATTGATAAAAGAACCAAAATGGCACCGCCCGATCCCTTGACGCAGATGAACACATATCGGTCTTACGTGACCATGCTGGCCGATCCAGGTTCGAAGGACGAATTGAAGCTGAAGGCGGCGCAAGAATTGTCCGAAAATTTCGAGGTAACTAAGGAACGGATAACACCGCTCGTTAGTGTGTTAAGGTAACGTGGAGGACTTTTTAAAATAATTAATCCGAATCATCCCCAGGTGATCATGTGCTCCCCGCAGTATCCCGCGTTCCTGGATCACCTCATGAAGATTTTCCTGAAGATCCTTCAAGAGGGAGAGCCGCATTTCATATCGGAGTACAATATACAGCAAGTCAGAAAGTTGATCCTGGAGATGATCCACAGGCTGCCGACTAACGAATTCCTGCGGCCTTACGTTAAACAAATCCTGAGCCTCATGATGAAGCTCCTCGAGACCGAAAACGAGGAGAACATTTTGGTCTGCCTTAGGATCATAATCGAGCTTCATAAGCAGTACAGGCCGACGTTTAATCCCGAAGTAAGTAAACAATATATAAATTATTCCGGAGAAACGTTTATCCATGTATGACATTAGTTTTACATATCTAAATCTGTTGCCAGATCCAGCACTTCCTGCAGTTCGTAAAGTCGATATACAGCGAATTGCCGAAACACTTGCCAAAGATTTTCGAGCCTCGGCCACCCCTAAGGGTAAAGGACCTCTCCGAAATTAACATCGAGGCCCTGATGAAGGAAACGTTCACTATAACAGCCATTCAGAGCGAGAAAAAGGCGGCTGATGGAACGGTAGTGACGGTAGGTACTTCACAGTCATCGTTGACTTCAACAACTACCGTCAAAAATTCTCCTTCATTTAAAAATTCAATTACAATTCGTATTTTCTAGTACAACCTCATCCCGAAGGCGGTTCTGTCTCTGAAGGTCCTCCAGGAGTTGCCGATAATAGTGGTCCTAATGTACCAGATCTACAAGCAAAACGTGCATCAAGACGTCTCGGACTTCATCCCTCTGATAATGACGACGATAAACCTACAGCCGAGTCCTCAGCATCGAGGTTCCCCGAGTTTCAACAAGGAGGTCTTCGTGGACTTCATGGGAGCACAGATCAAGACCCTGTCGTTCTTGGCCTACATCATCAGGATTTACCAGGACGTGGTGTCCCAGCATAGTAACATGATGGTGAAGGGTATGCTAGGATTGTTGACCTTGTGCCCGATGGAGGTAGCCCATTTACGCAAGGAGCTCTTGATCGCTGCGAGGCATATCCTGGCGACGGACTTGAGGAACAAATTCGTTCCCCACATGGAGCGCCTGTTCGACGAGGAGGTTCTTCTAGGTCATGGCTGGACGACCTACGAGTCCTTGAGACCATTAGCCTACTCCACCCTGGCCGACTTGGTCCACCACGTTAGGCAGCTTCTGCCGTTGAGTGACCTCGCGAGAGCCGTGCACCTCTTCAGCAAAAACGTCCACGACCAAAGTCTACCTACGACCATCCAGACGATGTCCTGCAAGCTGCTTCTGAACCTGGTCGAGTGTATCCGCCAGCGATCGGATGCAGAAAACAGCAGCCAGGGTCGGGAACTACTGATGAGGATGCTGGAGGTCTTCGTGCTTAAATTCAAGACTATCACCAAATTGCAGATGCCGGTTCTTCTTAGCAAGTCCAAACAGATCTGCCCATCCGGCGGGGTGGAGATCAAGACCGAGGACATTAAACAGACCATTGCTGAGCTGAACGAGGAGAAAGACGCTGGAAAGTCAAAATTCGGATTCCCGGCATCCCAGGCATCGAATTACAACGTCGCCGATTACAGGAGTCTAGTTAAGACCCTGGTCTGCGGTGTCAAGACCATAACTTGGGGTTGCGCTAACTGTAAGTCCGGAGAGGTGGCTCAATCCAAACAGTTCCAGCCTAAAGAGACCTTGGTCTTTATCAGGCTGGTCAAATGGGCCCTTCAGGCTCTGGACATCTACACGATCGGCCCCCCAGCTGTAGGACCGGTTGCCCAACCTGGAAGACCAGCACAACCCCAAACGGTTAGGACCAAAGAGGAAAAAGAAGTGCTCGAGCACTTCAGCGGGGTCTTCTCCATGATGAATCCCCAGACCTTCCAGGAAATCTTCTCCACTACGATCGATTACATGGTAGAGAGGATCTTCAAGAACTGCGCCCTTCAGATCGTCGGGAACTCCTTTCTGGCCAACCCCACCACGTCGCCTATATTCGCGACGGTCTTGGTCGAGTACCTCTTGGAACGGATGGACGACATGGGGTCTAACGTGGAAAGGAGCAACCTCTACCTCAGACTGTTCAAACTCGTCTTTGGCAGTGTATCGTTGTTCCCTGCGGAGAATGAACACATGTTAAGGCCGCATCTGCACCAGATAGTGAACAGATCCATGGAACTAGCCATGTCCGCCAAGGAACCGTACAATTACTTCCTGCTCCTGCGAGCATTATTTAGGTCTATAGGCGGTGGGTCTCATGATCTCTTGTATCAGGAATTCCTACCACTCCTGCCGAACCTACTGGAGGGTTTGAACAGGCTCCAATCGGGCCTCCACAAGCAACACATGAAAGATCTATTCG
The DNA here is from genome assembly GCF_000612105.2 of Orussus abietinus. Taxonomy (NCBI): domain Eukaryota; kingdom Metazoa; phylum Arthropoda; class Insecta; order Hymenoptera; family Orussidae; genus Orussus; species Orussus abietinus. The sequence continues at coordinate 1,653,627 of NW_019396002.1, forward strand.
TAGAACTGTGTCTTACAGTGCCAGTAAGACTCAGTTCGCTGCTACCGTATCTACCTATGCTGATGGACCCCTTGGTCTCGGCATTGAACGGAAGTCATACGTTAGTTAGTCAAGGTCTCAGAACCCTAGAACTATGCGTGGACAACCTACAGCCAGACTTCCTGTACGAGCACATCCAGCCGGTCAGGGCTGACCTGATGCAAGCTTTATGGAGAACCTTGAGAAACCCAACGGACCAGGTCGCCCATGTAGCCTTCAGAGTATTAGGAAAATTTGGAGGTGGGAACAGGAAGATGATGATCGAGCCTCAGAAACTGGAGTACAACGATCGCGAGACCAATTCTCCGGCTATAGTAGCCTATTTCCAGGAGCCCAGCAAGCCCATAGATTTCCCAGTCGAGAAGGTCATCGAGACCGCGTTCACGGCCCTGAAGTCCAACTCCACCGACTCGTTCTACAGGAGGCAATGTTGGGAGGTGATCAACTGCTACTTAGCTGCATCCTTGAGGTTGGAGGACGACAGAGCCACGCTGTACAAGCTCTTCATGCACCCCAGCTTCAAGGAGGGGAAGATCCCCCATCAACAAGGTCCGCATTACAAGTGCTCCGACTCGGTGGCCAGGAACGTCCAGCAGACGGCTCTGACGGGGCTGTTCGTGGCCGCGGCCATTAAAGAACTGAGGCATTTGGTCCTGGGGACGATGGTGTCTCTGGTAAGGCACTACACCATGGTAGCCATAGCCCAACAAGCCGGGCCTTTCTGCTTAACGGGACGTCAACCGCGGATCCAGGGACAGGATGCTCTGGTCATCGTGGACGCATTGGCCGTCATCATGGGCCACGAGGAAAAGGAACTCTGTAAGCCTGGCCATCTAGCCTTGGTCCTCATCCTAGAGACTGCCACTAATATCCTAGGAACTAAGGAAAGAGCCTGCCAACTGCCACTGATGGAGTACCTGGCGGAGAGGATGTGTTCCCTCTGCTACGAGAGAGCCTGGTACGCGAAGCTAGGAGGCTGCATCGCCATCAAGTTCCTCTTCGAGAGGATGGCCACAAAGTGGGTACTCCGGCATCTGTTCGTTTTCCTGAAAGCGCTAATGTTCGTCATGATGGACCTAACCGGGGAGGTATCCAACGGAGCCATAGACATGGCCAAGGCCAACCTGGAAAAAATGCTGAGAGTATGCGTGGATCCTGGGATCCAGGACGGATCCCCGGAGTTGATCGAAGCCCAAAACAAAAGCCTTTACGAAGTCACTCACGAGCTTGTTCGCCAAGTGACCTCGCCACATACCATGGTCAGGGAGCAGGCCATGGCCTCGTTAAGGCTTCTAGGAGAAATACAAAACAAAACCGTGACCGAGGTCATGGAACCTCACAAAGAAGTCCTGGCTGACATGATCCCACCCAAGAAGCACCTTCTGCGGCATCAGCCGGCTAACGCGCAGATCGGACTTATGGATGGCAACACTTTCTGCACCACCCTGACGCCTCGACTGTTCACCATAGACCTAACCGTGATGGAGCATAAGGTCTTCTTCCACGAATTGTTAGCTTTGAGCGAGGCTGAGGACGCGAACCTGAACAAACTTCCGTGCTATAAGTCCGTGTCGAATTTAATTCCCCTCAGGAAGAGTGCCCTGAGAGCCCTTGCGGCGTGTCACTACATCGTGGCGTGTAGAGAGAAGATCTTCGAGGTGCTCTATAAGGCCCTGGAGAAGCCGAAAGCTGAACTGCAGGAGGCGGCCTTCGAATGCATGCAAAAGTTCATCGCCGGCTTCCAGATCGACATGGAGTCCGTGCACGCCATCATCAGGCCGATGCTTCTGACCCTGGGGGATCACAGGAACCTCAGCCTGAACTGTGTCAAGAGGCTGTCTTACCTTACGCAATTGTTTCCCAGCACCTTCAGTATCACCCTGTGCGAACAGTTACTTCAGCACCTGAAGAAGCTCCTGGAGAACCTGATCCAGGCCCACAAGGGAGTCTCCAGGTCCGGAGAGAACGAGCAGAAGATCGCCACGATCATCGGGATCTTCCATCAGATTCCTGCGGCCACCCCTAAATTTATAGACGTCCTCTGCAGGCTGGTCTTGCAGACGGAGAAGTCGCTGCTGGTGGAGGCTTCCAGCCCGTTCAGGATACCGCTAATGAGGTTCTTGCTTAGGTACCCTGTGGAAACCTTGAATCTGTTTTTACACGACAACAACATTAAGGACCAACAGTGGAGCAGGTACCTGGAGTTCCTCATCAAGCATAAAGATGGGAAACCTTTCAGGGATGTTCTGCACAGTCTCACTGCTAGATTGATCACCATGTTGTTGGCCCATTCCCAGACCACGTCCAACCTGAACCACAACGAGAAGAGCGAACTTCAGCATCAGACCGTCAGAATAGTCTCGGTCTTGATCAAATTCGACGAGCAGTGGTTGTCGACTCAAAGCCAACTAGTCTCTGCCTTGAAGCAGATTTGGTGCAACGACGAGTACCAGGCATTGCATAAAAAGGTGGACAGCGTTGACTTCTGCCACTGGAAGGAACCGAAGCTCATAGTGAAGATCCTGCTCCATTATTTCCGGCACCACCCCAACGACATCGACCTGCTGTTCCAGCTGCTGAGGGCGACCTGCGACAGATTCATCCCGGACTTCCAGTTCCTCAGGGACTTCCTGGAGAACACAGTGGCTCAGGAGTACACGGTAGAGTGGAAGCGAAGTGCCTTCTTCAGGTTCGTCGAGCACTTCCCGACCAACAACATGTCCCAGGAGCTAAAAGCGAAGGTGCTCCAGCTGATCATCATCCCGTGTTTCGCTACCAGCTTCGAAAGGGGCGAGGGCGTTAAATTGGTGGGCGGTGCACCGATGCCAGATCAGGACAACCCTGAAAATGTGGTGTCGGTCTTCATCAGTAAAGTAATAGACCCCGACAACCCATTCGGATCGGCAGATTGCGTCAGGATATCCCTGCTGCAGTTCTCCTGCCTGTTGGTGGAGCAGGCTTCTCAACATATTCACGATGTGACTAACAAAAGGCAAGGAGACAAGCTGAGGAGGCTGATGACGTTCGCTTGGCCCTGTCTTCTAGGAAAGAATTGCGTAGACCCAGCTACGAGGTATCATGGACACCTTTTGCTGAGCCATATCATTGCGAAATTCGCTATCCACAAGAGGATAGTCCTCCAGGTCTTCCACAGCTTGTTGAAGGCTCATGCGGTGGAGGCCAGGAACGTCGTCAGGCAGGCCCTGGAAATCCTTACCCCCGCCATGCCAGTCAGGATGGAGGACGGCAACACCATGCTGACCCACTGGACCAAAAAGATCATCGTGGAAGAGGGCCACTCGATGCAGCAGCTCTTCCACATCCTGCAATTAGTTGTTCGCCATTACAAAGTCTATTATCCGGTTAGGCACCACCTGGTCCAGCACATGGTCAACTCCATTCAACGTCTGGGGTTCAGCCCTACTGCTACGATAGAGCACAGAAGGCTAGCCGTCGAGCTGGCCGAGGTCATCATCAAGTGGGAACTCCACAGGATCAAGGACGAAGCCGAGAACGCCGACAACGGAGGCGCAACCGGCACCATGACGGGGGCCCCGAAGAGACCAGCTCCTGATGATAACGTTGGAACTAAGAGATTGGCTACTCAGGCTCCATCGACCAGCGCCGCGATTCCCTCTGTGACTCCCAGGATGGAACCGAGTGCGACAAAACCCATAGAGAGGGCCCATGCCGACGCCATCTTGAATTTCCTTCTGAGATTGGCCTGCCAGGTAAACGATGCCACTACCACGCAGGGAAACCCTGGAGAACAGCTGTCCAGGAGATGCGTAACGCTGCTGAAGATGGCCCTGAAGCCCGACGTGTGGCCCCAAACTTGTGACCTGAAATTGGCTTGGTTGGACAAGGTATTCGCCAGCGTGGACAGCGCTCAGCCTAATTATGGGAACATCTGCACTGCTTTGGAGTTGCTGACGTTCCTGCTGGGGGTCATGAAGAGAGAGCAGATCCTAGCTAGTTTCAAGCCTCTTCAGAGAGGACTCGGGACTTGCATCGCTAGTAATAATACCAAGGTCATCAGACTGGTCCATGGATTGTTGTCTAGACTGATGACGATCTTCCCCACGGAGCCGACATCTTCCACCGTGGCGTCCAAGTACGAGGAATTGGACACCTTGTACACTACCGTTGGGAAGTTCATCTTCGACGGGCTTGCCGCGTACGAGAAGAACACCTCGGCAAGCCCTAGCACCTTGTTCGGTACCCTGATGATGCTGAAGGCAGCCTGCACGAATAATCAGAGCTACATCGACAGGCTGATCACACCGTTTATGAGGGTTCTCCACAGGATGGCGAAGGATCACCTTCATCCAACACAGACAGAGGCAAACCCTGTCGGCAGCGAACTCCTGATCTTGAGTTTGGACCTGGTCAAAAATAGAGTCGTAGTCATGGGGGTGGAGATGAGGAAGTCGTTCATAGGGTCCATCCTCGTGGGCCTCATCGAGAAGACCCAGGACATCAAGGTGATGAAGGCCATCACCAAGATGCTGGAGGAGTGGATGAAGAACAAGAACCCCATTGCCGTCAACCAGGCTCCGAGTCTTCGAGAAAAGTCCATTCTTCTGGTGAAGATGATGCAGTACGTGGAGAAGAGGTTCCCTGACGACCTGGAGCTAAATGCGCAGTTCCTGGACCTGGTCAACTTCGTCTACAGGGACGAGACTTTGAAGTCTTCGGAGTTGACGTCGAAGCTGGAGCCGGCGTTCCTCTCGGGATTGAGATGCGTCCAACCGCAGATAAGGGCGAAGTTCTTCGAGGTGTTCGACGGGTCCATGAGGAGGAGACTGCCGGACAGGTTACTGTACATAATTTGCAGCCAGAGCTGGGACGCGATGGGGCCCCATTACTGGATAAAGCAGTGCATAGAGCTGCTGATAGTCACGGCCAGTTCCACGACCCAGATCCAGATGTCCAATCAGGACACACTGTTATCCAGCATCACTTCGGTGATAAACATGGCCGACAGCGAGGACCACAAGAACTTTGTCATCTACACCTCGGTGAAGGAGGAACCGCAGGAGATCGAGTCCGGGGACGTCAAGGACGATATCCTGGACCTGGACCTATCCAATGTGGACCCGGCGACCGTCCCCGAAGAGATCGGTACCTGCCGGAAGGCCAACCTGACCCAGCTGATAGCCAAGCAGGGGGAGTTCCTGGAAAATGCCAGAAAAATCAGGACGGAGCAGCTGCTGAATGCCGCTGCTCAGTTGTGCCATATGGACACCAGTCTGGCCGAGCGAGTGTGGCTGGACACCTTCCCCAGGCTCTGGGCCATCCTGGACGAGCACCAGCACAACACCTTGATCGCTGAAATGGTTCCCTTCGTGTGCAGCGGCACTCACGTTATCCAGAAGGACTGTCATCCCAGTGCCATCGCGACATTCGTCGAGGCCCTAGCACACTGCGACCCCCAGGTCCCAATGAGGCCAGCCTTGATGAAGTACTTGGGGAGGTCCCACAACCTCTGGCACAGGATGACCCTGAGTCTGGAGCAGATGGCCTTTGACAATGGCGGCAATCAGTTCAGAAATAAAAGAGAGTCCGACTGCTACGACTTCGAACCCGATAACAGTCCTCATGCCGAGGTGCTGGATTCGCTGTCGGACATGTACTCCTTGCTCTGCGAGGAGGACATGTGGTCCGGCCTCTGGCAGAAGCACGCCCATTACAAGGAGACCCTGCAGGCCACGGCCCTGGAGCAGCAAGGATTCTTCGAGCAGGCCCAGGGAGCCTACGACGTGGCCATGACCAAATTTAAGCAGGATTACGTGACCACTCCGGCACCCTTCAAGACTCAGAGAGAGGCCATCCTCTGGGAACAGCACTGGATCCGCTGCGCCAAAGAGCTGAACCAGTGGGACCTGTTGCTGGACTACGGCAGCAAGAAAGCGGAGAAGAACCCCTTCTTGATCCTCGAGAGCTCCTGGAGGATCCCAAACTGGAGCATGATGAAGGAAGCGCTGGCCCAGGTGGAGCACAACTGCCCCAAAGAGATGGCCTGGAAGGTAAATCTGTACAGAGGGTTCTTGGCGATCTGCCACAGCGAAGATCAGCATCTGAGCGCAGTCGAGAGGTACGTCGAGCTAGCTTCCGGTCTCTGCATGAGAGAATGGAGGAGACTGCCTCATATAGTCAGCCACATCCACCTACCGCTGCTCCAAGCTGCTCAGCAGATCATGGAGCTGCAGGAGGCGATGCAGATCCACCAGGGTCTGCTGCACGGCAGGAGCTCCTCTCTCCACGACATGAAGGCCATTGTCAAGACCTGGAGAAACAGACTTCCGGTCATAGCCGATGACCTCAGCCACTGGTCCGACATCTTCACCTGGCGGCAACATCACTATACCTTTATTTCCAGCCACTATGACGCCCAACAGGATCAGACCACCAACCACTCCATGCTGGGGGTCCATGCCTCGGCACAGGCCATCATCCATTTCGGCAAGATCGCCAGGAAACACAATCTTTCCGGGGTGTGTCTGGACTCCCTGTCTAGGATCTACACCATACCCAGTGTCCCCATCGTCGACTGCTTCCAGAAGATCAGGCAACAGGTCAAGTGCTACCTGCAAATGGCCTCGGTCACTGGGAAGAACGAACTCCAGGAGGGTCTCGAGGTCATCGAGTCCACGAACCTGAAGTACTTCACCAAGGAGATGACTGCCGAGTTCTACGCCCTGAAGGGGATGCTGTTGTCGCAGATCGGGAGGTCCGACGACGCCAACAAGGCGTTCTCCGCTGCGGTCCAGCTTCATGATACCTTGGTCAAGGCGTGGGCCTTATGGGGGGATTATCTGGAGCATATCTTTACCAGGGATGCCAGACAGATCTCGATAGGAGTTTCCGCCATCACCTGCTTCCTTCATGCCTGCAGACATCAGAACGAGTCCAAGTCCAGGAAGTATCTCGCTAAAGTTCTCTGGCTGCTGACCTATGATGACGACAAGTTCTCGTTAATGGAGGCTGTCGATAAGTACGCCGTTGGGGTTCCTCCCATTCAGTGGCTACCTTGGATCCCCCAGCTCCTGATGTGCCTGGTCAGGCACGAAGGCAACGTTATTCTCAACTTGTTGAGCCAAGTTGGGCGGATGTTCCCTCAAGCTGTGTACTTCTCCATCAGGACGTTGTACTTGACCCTGAAGATCGAGCAGAGGGAGAGGTACAAGAGCGCCGAGTTGGCTGCTGGAAAGGGACACGATGGGACCGAAGGTAGAACTGGAACTTCTGGTGGTCCTCAAAATCAAGGAGTCCCGGAAACTGGGCCCATCAGAGCTACTCCTCCTATGTGGAGGTGCTCGAAGATCATGCACATGCAGAGGGACATACATCCTACGATTTTGTCCAGTCTGGAAGGAATCGTGGACCAGGTGAGGCCTCTCGATTGCACCTTCAAAAGAGTATTCGTATTGGTTACATATGTTGTTAAAGTTTAACGCTTTACTTACATTGTTCCCAGATGGTATGGTTCAGGGAGACTTGGTACGAAGAGGTTCTTCGGCAACTCAGACAAGGTCTCGCCAAGTGCTACGCGATAGCCTTTGAAAACCGTGGAGCCGTCAGCGAGGCGACCATCACTCCTCACACGCTGAACTTTGTGAAAAAACTCGTATCTACCTTTGGCATTGGGATAGGTAAGGAAATCAGAGCCCGTAAGTCTGCAAGATTCAGGATCACTGTGACTTATGTGGTGTCGCTCGATGATCGACGAACTTCAATATTCATTTTGCAGAGAATATATCGTCCTCCCAGAACGTGAACAATAGTTTCGGATCCGCAGCTTCCGAATCCTTGGCTAGAAGGGCCCAGGCCACCGTTCAGGATCCTGTTTTCCAGAAGATGAAAGGCCAGTTCACGAGCGACTTCGATTTCACCGTGCCTGGGGCACGGTTGCTTCACAATTTGATTAACAAATTGAAAAAGTGGATAAAGATCCTGGAGGGGAAGACGAAACAGCTGCCGAAGTAGGTTGTGGGAGAAACATCTGTACGCGTTAAAGTAAACATTTACTACAGAAATTTCTCCCTTTTCAGGTCGTTCCTGATAGAGGAGAAGTGCCGATTCCTCAGCAACTTCAGCCTGAAAACGGCAGAGGTCGAATTGCCTGGAGAGTTCCTGCTGCCTAAAGTAAGGGAGTTGGAGAAATCCTTAAAATTGCACCGATAAAATCTCAGGTCTTGCTTCTAACGTTTCTTGAATTTTACAGCATTCCCATTACTACGTGAGAATCGCAAGGTTCATGCCTCGAGTCGAAGTAGTGCAAAGACACAACACTGCAGCTCGCAGGCTTCGAATCAGAGGTCACAATGGAAGGCTCTATCCTTATCTAGTCGTAAACGATGCAGGACTCGGGGACGCTCGTAGAGAAGAACGGGTCCTACAGTTACTTAGGATGTTGAATCACTATCTGGCGAAGCAAAAGGAAACATCCAGGAGATTCCTCCACTTCACGGTGCCCAGGGTTGTTGCGGTCTCTCCCCAGATGAGGCTCGTGGAAGATAACCCGGCCTCGGTGTCCTTGCTGGACATCTACAAACAAGGATGCGCCAAGTTAGGAATAGAACACGATGCACCCATTGCCAGGTACTACGAAAGATTAGCCACCGTCCAAGCAAGAGGAGCTCAAGCCAGCCACCAAGTGTTAAGAGATATTCTGAAGGAAGTCCAGACCACCATGGTGTCCAGGAACATGCTCAAAGACTGGGCCCTGAAGACCTTCCCAGGGGCCACGGACTACTGGACTTTTAGGAAAATGGTAGGACTAAGTTAGTTGCTTCCAGAATATACAGGGTGACCCATAACTCGTAGTAATCCTTGAAACTGATAAAAGTTAACGCAGTTTTAAGTCGAAAGTTCCTTTTCGACATTACCCTCTGGTGATTTAATGAATTATTCAATAATTATAGGTGACTTATTTTTGTAAGACAACATTCGAACTAGCTAGTGCCAACACTCTGCGAATTCTGAGACGCCCTGTATAGCTAAAGATCAAGAATGTTTATGTTAATATACTTTGGGATTTATTCCAGTTTACATTACAACTTTCTCTGGCGTGTTTCGCTGAATACGTCCTACACTTAACGAGATTGAACCCGGACATGATGTATGTACATCAGGATTCTGGCCTAATTAACATAGCGTATTTCAAATTCGACGTTGACGACACTTCCGGGGAGTTGGATGCGAATAGGCCGGTTCCTTTCAGACTGACGCCGAATATTTTGGAGTTCCTGACCAGTACCGGTAAGCGGCTCCAATGACGGACTTTCGCTTTGGATAGGAAGTTTCTTCTGGAACGTTGTTTTTAATCTTTGTATTCTTTTTAGGGGTATCCGGCCCGTTGACGGCTTCGGCCATAGCCACTGCGAGGTGCTTGGTTCAACCCTCGTTCAAAGTTCACACGATCCTCAGGGCGATTTTGAGAGACGAGGTGATAGCCGACCACAATAAAAAACAGGAAGACTCAGAGAACGCTTCGCAAACTCCGACTGACATGAAAGGCGAACTTCTTATAACAATGGTGACACGTGCTGTCACGGCCATTGTCACTAGATTGAACTCCCTGGCTAACTTTGACGGGACTGACAGCAAAGTCAGCACTCTTGTCGCAGCTGCGAACAGCCATGACAATCTGTGTCGGATGGACCCATCTTGGCACCCCTGGCTCTAAAAGCTTCATTTAGGGAATCTAATTAAATTCCTTAGAATTTCGAAGGAAACACCGAGACTGATCCTGATCTTTGTACGATACTCTTAAGACACATAATCTGGGATTATGCCCCGCCAAACACTTACGAGTCTCTTCCCTTTTAAGACAATGTGGTTACGAAGGACGTTTTGTACATTTGCTCGGTGTAGCTAAGAATGTAGCTACACAACCTGAGAGCCTTGCTGAAATTTGAAAACAATAGTAACGGTGACAGTGCTTTAACTTAAAATAGTCTTCGTCGAAGGTAGTCCTGGCGGCGAAGAGACAGAAACTACTTCAGGAAAGTGGATTTCTTGTTGGAACGAATAGTTTGGTTGGTATGTTTTTCAGATTTCAGAAGGACATCTCATATTTTAATAGCAACCGATTGAAAGACCTGTACATAACTTGTAGTTATATACGTAAGGCTAGGTGTTAAAGAAGGTCACAGATGTTACGTGGGAAAGTAGTTTGACTTGAAATAGTGGAGACTACGAAAAGTATGAACTACAGTTCTAAAGGCGAAAGAGTCATGCTCTTCTTACCCGGGGAGCTTCTTTCCGTACAGGCTGGAGATTTTCATGTACATATTGCTGCGTGCACAGTACAAAAAAGAAGGGTGGTATATTAGGTTTATTAAATATGTAGAAACTGTGAAACATCCTTACACGGAATTTCTCAGAGAATGCTACCCCTTTTGCTACGAAGTGATTAATTTACTTTTCCAAAATTATGACATACCACCAGATTGTATGTATTTGTATGTATATCCGATTTCTCAGTGAATACTTTCGTCTTTCTGGTTACATGTACTTTAAAGCAAACTTGTAAGATTAACGTTTGCGGAAAATAAATAATTTTTTAAGCACAGTTTCAAAAAAGATATCACCGTCCGTTTCTATCGCATATTTTTAATTTCATTCGAATTCTTTCCATAGGAAACCTTTCCCATTTCTCAAGTACACTACATAGTAAACAGAAATTATAAGTAATACACAATGAAGCAATGCCATACACTGTACATATGTTGACACGGCATATCATTAGGCATTTGTAACAAAACTTGATGTTTTGTTGTTTCTTTCACATTTGTGAAAAAAACTGTTAACCAAGGGAAAGATTTATCGGAGAACACCATTCTTCCTTAATAGACAGAGAATCAAGAAAAATGCTTATTACTCGTTTAAGTGGCAGAACGTTTAATCCTGTCATTAACATATTGAGCAGAATGGCTCATACAGATATTGCAAAAATAAGAGCGTTACTACCAGGCCCAATGCCTCACGAGGTAAGAAATCCAGTCCGTGTGCATATCTCTATGTTTAAAGAAATTGCTTATAGTCAACATAATCTCGAGGATTATGACAAACTAAACCGTTCCTCCTAAACACAAATTAACCAGAAAACTAATTTATTCCCCAGGTGCTTCCGATCGACACTCGCAATGTAAAAAAATTCAGTACAGTACTTGCACTTAGTTTTGGATTCAGCTTTACATTTCCTGTTATAGTTGTGCTGTATCAAGCAAAACGACAAGCTTGAAATTCAACTTAAGCTATGTTTTACCTCAACGTTATTATAGTCATTAATTATTAATGTGGTACATGTTTAAATACATTACATTCTTTGGTTCATATCTTTCAAATAGTTGATCTTATATATACACAATATAATGTAAATCTCTCCATTAAGTATAAAAGTTCTCGCATTGATTCATCTGAGATATTTAACTAACAGATTAACCTTATAAGGAGCAGTACTTTTCCTTGTAAGAAAAAAATGTTTTCAAAAGTTCTGTTAGCTGTTATTGCATTCAATTTAATGCAAAACTTATTTTATCAAGCAACATTTACTCTTTATGGTAAGCAGAGATACTAATCTCTATGGCAAGTTACCATCGGTACCACTACCCTAACCTACCCCGAAGTGGCAGCGCAACTCATCGCTGTCAGAAATGAGTTACCCCCTGAAATGAGTTGGGAGATTGCTCACGGGCAGGATCATGCGATCGCATCCTGTACTGCCCTCTGGTTTCGTACGTTAGCTTTCACCGTTTTTTGCCCCCAAGGGCGGCGCAAGTCCTGATAGGAGCTCGCGCACTCGAGATGGCGGTACCATCTACCAGCCTTCTAGATGCGTTGTGCACGTCTATATGAACGCGTAAACCAATGCCTATCGTGTTGGAAGTCTTCTGAGAGATCGAGGTGCTCTTGACACTTGACGTAGCGTTATCGAGCCATAAGACGTGCCCGTTTCCCTCGAAGATGGTGTAGACAGATGAACCGGCGAAGATGATTAGGTCGGAGAAGACGGCCTGTCCAGGAGGCGGCCTTTACGTCGTCGAGGGGGAGGTCGGCCTCCTGGTAACGGCGATGCGGCGAGGCGCCCGGTGGTCCTCTCACTCCCATCAGGTTAATATACTCTTTTACTTTTTAACTGGCTATCAGTAAATTAAATTACGATCGCCCGTAATTTCTAGGTTAAGTACCACGCGAAGTAGCTTACAGCGAGTCATGTTACCCATGTGGCATATACCGCCAAAGAATTGGTATCGAATATGTTGATGATATCAATCCTTTTAGACACAATGAACAGGTTGTCACGTCTATTTTAAGACAAAAGTAAATTATATGGTTGTGTTGGTATACATTGTCCGTAATGACTCTGATCTTTCAGGACGAGGACCAGGATGCTTTAATGAAGGGACTGTCAACCCTGAAGGATGCTCTTAACGATGCGGCAAGTCTGTCGCAGCTGGAGCCTGGCGTGTTCCTTGCGCCGTTTCTTGAAATTGTTCGCTCCGAAGAAACTACTGGTCCTGTTACTAGTCTTGCATTATCGGCTGTTAATAAGATCCTGTCCTATGGTCTTGTTGGTAAATTTTCCTTAATTTTTTTGGGATGTTTCTGGGTTGTAATGTTGGCTATTTGCTTGCGTAAAATTGCATTGGCTTTAAAATTTGTTAATGGTATTATTAATGCAACAATTTTCAGATCCTGATCACCCAGCAATAGCACCTTGCGTCGAGGCCATTGCGGATGCTGTAACTCATGCACGATTCGTTGGAACCGATGCTTCTGGAGATGGAGTCGTTCTCATGCGAGTCCTCCAGGTTCTACGAGCCCTGATGCTTTCTCCAGCTGGGGACCACTTGTCTAACGAGAGCATCTGCGAAATAATGCTCAGTTGCTTTAGGATATGCTTTGAGACGAGACTCAGTGGTAAGAATTGCTAATTACACATTCTTGTTTTTTATATTCATTATTTAAGAAAATTTTAATGTCTAATAGAGCTACTCAGGAGGACTGCTGAGCACTGTTTGCGGGACATGGTACAACACCTTTTTACCAGGCTACCGCACTTTGTTGAAGACACTCGGATGCTTCTGAACATGAAAGCAAGTACTCAACAGGCATTCTTTCAGCCGTCGACGAGCATTCTGATGTGCCTCAACTAAGAGTATTTATTACGGTTCCAGAAAATGAGAACAAACAGCGTAGATAACACTCGTAAGAACAGGAAGAACAAACCTCATTCTAAGCCGAAGGCGAAACCGACTAGCGAAGATATTGAAGAACCCGATGCTCACCTATTGAGTCCAGTAGAAAGAATTAAAGCTGGTCACTTGGCTACGACCCCCATTACACCAGCAGGAAATATCGTTGACATGCAAGGCTCCTTGGACCAAGGTACTCCGGAAAGAGTTGAAGATGAAAAAATCGAAAAGTCCAGTGCAGCTAAACCTGAAACAAAGGCAGAATCTCTTAAGGATCAAGAGGATATCGATACGGATAAAAAGCAGGACGTCAAAAATAATGCAAAGCGTGAAGAGATTACCGACGAAACCAAAGCCAATGAAATCGAGGATTCCTCTAACCAGGAAGACTCGCAACGATGTATAAAAAGTGAGAATGCTGAGACTCAAGGTGAGACCGTGAATGAAGAAAAGACGGATTCTTTGATTAAATCAGTACCAATAGAAAATCAAGCCTCGGTTTCCAGCTGCAATGCTGCAGACAGTCCTACCGAAGAGTACAAGAATTCAAATTTTGCCCGCTCTCCAGTTGGTAGCATAGAAGACTTATCGATTGAGGAGAATTCTGGCACAGGTACTGCGACAACACTGCCAAAGATTAAAGTCGAAGATGAACCACTCGAAGAATATGTTAACACTCAAGGTGTCAGGTTCATGCCGTTGCAGCAGCTTGCTCCATACGGTGCTCTTTGTGTTCGCGAGTTGTTCCGGTTTCTGATTTCTCTGTGTAATCCCATTGATAAACAGAACACCGAAGTGATGACCCATCTTGGGCTGAGTCTACTGCAAGTTGCTCTGGAGATCGCTGCTGATGCACTTTCGAAATTCCCTTCACTTCTTGCTTTGGCAAAAGATGATCTCTGTCGTAATCTCATTTTGGTAAGCGTTTAAAACAAGTTTAAGAAGCCCTTCATGGATCAATTAAATTTATGGTTACACCTTGAATACAGGACAACGAATTTCAGAACTGCATTTTCAATGTTTTTTACTTTTAGTTGCTTGGAACGGATAGGTTGTCGATCCTCGCTGGAGACCTCCAAGTGTCATTCCTTCTCTTCGAATCGCAACGAGAACATCTGAAATTCCAGATGGAGCATTACTTGGCAAAGCTTATGGAGATAGTGAATTCTGAATCCAACAGGATAACTTACGAGCAACGAGAACTATCACTGGGTACGATCCTCGAGTCTACTAAAAGTTATAGATGTAACCATCATTTACAACGATTTTTTAAAGCTCAGCCATGCTAAATATTGATATTTCTAATCATTTTTTCCATGTTTGTAGAGGCCATCGTCAGATTATGGAGAATACCTGGACTGCCAGCGGAATTGTATTTAAATTACGATTGTGGACTGTATTCCATGAACTTATACGAAGATTTAATGAAGATGCTCTCCAAGGTACTTTATCCTATTTATTCATAGCATTATAATTTACACATAATTTCCCAGTCTTATTTCTCGAATCTCTGACCCTGGTAGAATGCTTCCGCAGTCACTGGTAGCATGTATAGTGTGCAGTTAGTTTCCCTCGAAGCACTGTTAATGCTCATCTCTGGCATGGAGGCTCGATGTAAAGGCTACAAAGACAATCGGAGAACCTCTCGACACAGTGCTTCGGAGAATCTTCCAACAAGGGAGGAGCTTCTTGTTACGAAGGCCAACAAAAGGGTAACACTTTCAGAATTAACAATATAGTTATAATATTTTAATATAATACAATTAGTTGCTTTAATTTATACGTCATTCTCCTCGTCCAGTGGCTAGCTCTGGGTACGGAGAAGTTCAATGAAAATCCCAGAGAAGGCATAGCAAAGCTTACGGAGCATGGTCTGCTCGGTGGCACTCCAGGCAATCCTGACCCGCAGAGAATTGCCAAGCTGCTGCGCGAGAATCCAGGCCTGGACAAGAAAGCCATCGGCGAATTCCTCAGCAAGAAGGAAAACAAGAACATCCTCAACTGCTTCGTTCGCAATTTCGATCTACGGCGCACTCGTATCGACCAGGCCCTCCGGCTCTATCTAGAGTCCTTCAGACTCCCTGGAGAAGCTCCGTTAATTTCCCTCCTTTTGGAAAAATTTGCGGACCACTGGCACGTGAGTTCCCTGCCGCTAATAGACAATTAAGTATTTGGAATACATTAATAATGAATCCTTTCAGGAAAGCAACGGAAAACCATTCGTCTCGGCGGACGCGGCGTTCACCCTAGCTTACGCGGTGATTATGCTCAATGTCGACCAGCATAATTACAACGTGAAACGACAGAGCAATCCCATGACCGCCGACGAGTTCAAAAGGAATCTGAAGAAGGTTAACGGGGACACCGACTTTGACCAAGACATGCTCGATGAGATTTACACGGCGATCAAGTTGGTCCTTGTTATTGGCGCCTCTTTATTGGAGGAACCAGGTGGGCACTGGATGATCGTGATTATCTCTTACAGGGGTGAGGAGATAGTCATGCCGGCCGAGCACACGGGACTCGTCAGGGAGAATTACCTCTGGAAGGTTTTACTCAGGAGAGGAGCTGGACCAGAGAGTACGTATTTAATGGTCGGAGAATCCGGCGAGTTCGTCGATCGAGAACTTGCTGAACGAGCCTGGGCTCCCATCATCGGAGCTCTATGCAGAGCCTACGACAAGGCGCCGGATAGAGCTCTGCAACGCAGAGTAGCTCAGGCTTTCCTTAGGTACGCGTATAAATGTAACAGAGGATGTTTACTCAAATAGGAACAATGAATATGATTATTGACAAGGTGCATTCACTCTTCCAGCTGTGCTGCGATCAGTGCTCATTATGGAATGAGCAGCGATCTGGATACTCTGATGGTGACACTCTGCAAGTTCACCGGTTTGGTGAGTGCCAGCGAGGCGGAGCAAATTGTTCTCCACCTAGGTGGCAGCGGCAGGTGTCAGTTGGCTACGAGGACCTTGTTCAAGATCACCCACCTCCACGGTGACGCTCTTAGGGCCTCCTGGAAGAACATCGTAGACTGTCTGCAGACCCTTTACAAGGCGAGACTTCTGCCAGGCAGCTTCACCGAAGGAGAGGATTTCCTCGATCCTTCCGGCAAGGTGTCCTTGATCCGTGAACCTGCAGTTCCGAAGGCCCCTCCAGCGGAGCAGGGAATCTTATCGAGCCTTTACTCTTACATCGCCCTCGATGCTCCCCGGTTGCCTCATCCAGCTGAGCCTACGACTCGAAAAAGGGCCACTGAATGCATCGTTAACTGTCACCTGAAACAGATCGTGGAAGAGAGCAAATTCCTACAGGTTAGAACTTTCTAGTCTTTTAAAGACTTCCATCTTTACGGGTGTCTAGAGACTATCAGAGTTTGGGGGATTTACACGAAGGGTTATATATCTAGGTCGAATCTCTTCGGGCCTTGGTGGGTGCTCTGGTGTCTGCAAACCCCACCGATGAAGACGTATCGGTTTTCCTGCTGGAACTCCTCCTGGAAGTGACCATTCAGAATCGGGACAGAGTGATGTCTATCTGGAAGATAGTCCAAGGTCACCTGGATACTCTGTTGACATCTACGGCTCGAGAGAATAGGCCTTACCTTCTGGAGAGAGTAGCAGTTGGGATGCTTCGACTGGCTATCAGACTTCTCCGAGGAGAGGAATTCGCTTGGACGGTGTTGCCTCCACTGCTGCCATTGACTCATCTGCCCTCGGCAACAACTGCTCCACTAGCTAGGCAAATAGCATTTGGTCTCTTCGAGCTGCTAAAAACTGGAGCAGCAAATATCCACGGTACAGAGGACTGGAAGGTGGTTTTCTGTTTGCTGGAGTGTGCTGGAGCAGGAGCATTGGTTCCAAAGCAGACCGGTAATTCTTCTCCGGAGGAGTCAACCAACAGAGTCTCCGTGCTCGACACCAGACCCATCAGTCCTGTACCGGAGTGGGTTCTGGTCTCTCCGACAGGGACCGAAGCACCTCTTCCAGTGGCAGCAGATATTATAGTGTTAGACAAAGACTTGCAGCCGCACGATCCTGCTGCTCTAGTGAAGTGCTGTGAAAGTTTGACCTTCCTGGTCAGAGACGTCGCCCATGTTACGCCATTCAATTTTGAACTCTGCGTACGTTGCATAAGGACCTTCGCCGAAGCTGTGCTTCATGGCGCTGGGAAACGGAGCAGAGTTCACAGCTACGCGGAGGAGCCCCCTGGATACCAGCAGAGTCCGATACAGCTTCTGGACTTGATGCACACGCTTCACACCAGGACCGCTCAAGTACTGTTCGGTTCTTTAGAAACTACACCCTGGTACTCCGAAATCTCGCAGGGATGATTAATCTTAACTCGTGCTTTCAGGTATTTCGATGGTGGGCAGAAGAAGGAGGTACTACCGAAGGATTCTCTCTTTGGCCCCAGGCCTGGAAGCCACTTCTTCAGGGAATAGCAAGACTATGCTGTGACTCTCGAAGACCCGTCAGAGCATCGGCAATAACTTACCTTCAAAGCACTCTCTTAGCCCATGATCTAGCTCAACTTTCGGCTCAGGAGTGGTCGCAGTGTTTGGAGCAAGTCTTATTCCCTTTGTTGGCCCAGCTCTTAGGGCCGGTGGCTCCTAACGATCCCAGTGGTGTCGAAGAGACCAGGGTCCGAGCTGCGATGCTACTTTCAAAGGTTTTCCTCCACCACCTGACTCCACTGCTTACGCTATCTGGATTCCTGCCTCTGTGGCTCACCGTCCTAGACCTGCTCCGAGCCTACATGCATGCCGACAACAGCGAACTGCTCTTCGAAGCCATTCCAGAATCCCTGAAGAACATGCTGCTAGTCATGTCCTCCGCAGGAGTCTTGGCGCCCTCCTCGAATCTCTGGGCTCCTACCTGGAGGACCATCGATGTCTTTCTGCCCAATCTGAAGAGCGAACTCTTCCCGGAGCCTCCACCGCAACCCTCTCCGCAGGCTTCACAGCCTCAAGTGATCAACCTGGTCGACCAGCAGCAGCCTTCGATAGCTGGGACCATAGCTCCGCAACTGGAGAACCCTTCCCAAGCTGGGGAGGAAACTCACGAGACTCTTAATTCGACGTCTGGCTCTCCGGGCTCCGAAGGCATCCTTTCCACTGGCATCTTGCCGGTTGCCGTGCCCCTACCTTCCTTGGTTTTGGAGAACAAGGAACCGCAGCAGGTGATCACCCTGATCAGCCAGCCGCCACCTAGTGTATCCAGTCCCGTCGCCGTTCAACCGTCCCCTCAGCGAGTCTTCGATTTCCAGCTTGCTTCCTCCAAGATGGAGACCAATGAGTATACGTTGAAGGAGTATACCCTGGAAGGCTCGGACTCCATTTGCATAGAAGACGAAGTCCAGCAGCATCGATACCCTGAGAGCCAGCGAATGAACTCCCAGCAGGTGTCGCCGAGGCGAGTGTACGCCCAACCTCCGTCTCACCAACCGAACCAAGAGTTCCAATATCAAGGGACTGCGAATCCCGCCAATGTAAGTATCAAAATCGATCATATGTTCTAGAATTATGATTTTTCTACCAGACTTAGTTGTACTCTATTTCCAATCGATGGAGATCCTTTCTCTTTCAGGTGACAGTCATGACGGAGGCCTCTTCCACCACTATTTTCAACTCCGCAGCATATTTCAGTGAGGATCCCACCGCGGATCGCCTCTTCGTCGTAACCAATCCTTGACCACTGTACATTCGTTATGTATATTGTATTATATAATGATATTTACGTTATACAATCGCGTGTCATGGAAAGCGATTAGAAATTCGCTGAGGGAGTGATATATGTATACATATATAATAATAGATACGAGCACGGTATCTTTGGCTTGTATATTTGGCACGGTGATATACAGATATTATTATTAATAATAATAGTAGTAACGGTAATAATCGTTTTAATATTAATAGCGCTTATGCTAATAATACGGCTTTACTGGTAGATCCGTGAAGGCCCTTTGTACGTGTGTGTATATAACAGATATAACGGAGATAACGATGGCTTCATTTTCCGAGATGGCACTTTGGTGAGAATTGACGAACTGTGATCTGTCGACTTGCGACAAGAGAAAAGAAGGGGAGAGATCTCACTTCTTTTTTTTTTTTTTTCGTTACGTTTCATTTTAATATACAGCTATATGTATATATATACAGATACGTAGAAATGTCGGCAACGCTAATTTATACATATTAAGAGACGCGCGGACTCGAGCCACTTTATACAGAACAATTTCCATGGATATATACGTATTATACATATATATATATCGGTTCCGCAACGTCGAATCTCTGCTTTGGAATTTTTCTCGACATTCGAGACGTATATATATAACGGGCGTATAATATATATCCTCTCTTAAATGGTAGAAAAGGGACTCGCTAAACGGACGTAACGGTAGAAGGAAATCTGTCGTCGATTTCTTTTTTTTCCCTTCCGGAGATTTCAGAGGGGAACGGTGTCGATCGCGCGATCGGAAACGATTATAGAAGATATTTCGGTACGGAGGATCTGGCCGCTCGGTTTGCGAATTCCTCGTACGCGAGTTTCTTGTTTTTCTTTAAATATAGCGATACTATTAATAGGCCAAATCGCAACAAGCACGAGAACCGCAACTCCCGAGCGTGGAAGTTTCGAAGTTGGCGCACTTTGGGTCGACCAATCGCGTCGCCGGATTTAAAACTCGCGCCAATCTCCACGTGACCTGTTCCAAAATCGACCGTGTCGGTTTCTCGTCGGTTCCCTTTAATTCTTCTTTTTTTTCCATTCTTTTCCCTTTTAATTAAGAAAAGAAGTCGCAAATTTCGGAATGCAGCCGAGAAGGCGCAAATTCCACGGTGAGTGTTCGCTTTTCTAATTTCCCGCTTATCACGTGACCAGCGCTGGGGTTCCCACTCTATTGGACACGCCTGCAATAATAACCCAGAGTCTTGCATTTTTCGCAAAGATGCTGAGGATGGACCTTACTCTGGTCCGACACATCGAGTCCATCCGGCTTTTCCAAAGGGCGCTGGAAACATTCAAATTTCAACCATAAAGTCACACAAAAGTCAGGTAGTCGTGTGCGTGATGTATGTATGTAAGTGTGCTACATCATGTCGGAGGCTTTTCTAATTCCCTAACAGATGGCGCCAGTAGAACCTTACCGCTTCTCTTTGAATTTAGATTTCTCATCGGTATTATATCCTTTCTTTAGAGTCTGATCTCACGGGCTTGGACGTGACTTATCGTGTATGGGTTTATTTTACAGGGACTTGAAGAAGACTTACGTAACGGAAGGAGGAGATCGACGAGGCGGACGATGCGGCCACCGGACTCACCTGCTTGTGAGGATAGACGTTGATGTGGCATTTTATGCACTCCTGTCCCATATTGGCCCAACTATTCCCCGACATCCACTTGCGCTTGCACTTCGGACATTTGTACTCGCCGAAGCACCTCTTCTTGCCCTGGTAAGGCGTCAGGCCCTCGCCTTTTGGCCTCGCCTGAAAACCCATCACCGAACCAGAATACAGTGGTACTTCGACATACGAGTTTAATTCGTTCCGTAACCTTGTTCATATGTCAAATTGTTCGTATCTCAAAGACGCTGCACAAGACCCCAACATGCGGGGCGCATGCTGGTGTCGTGTGCAGCGGTTTAGTGTGCGATTCCTCGTATCTCAAATCTTGCTCTCATCTCAAAGCAAAATATCGCTCGCTCGGCGGTTCGTATCTCAAAACACTTGTATATTAGGGCACTCGTATATCGAGGTAACACTGTATTTAACTTTCTACCTATGGCGGATCTTGCCTATTGAGCTGCACCGTCTATCTATATTGACGCCACCCAATGTGGATCGACGATATTCATTTGTTACTTTAAGTACATAAACGGTAAAAGAAATGAAGATGATCTGTAGAAAAAAATGCCACTCAGGCGGAAGCCATTACAGTGGCGTTTTTTGGTAAGAAGAGTGGAGTGGAATTAAAAATTTCAATTCCAGTGAATACCTGATTTTTTTCCTTTACCTCTTATTGCTCTGACATGTATATATATTGGAGAAATATTTAAATTAAGTTTCAAATCTATATTCCAGAAAAAGGGTTCAATGAAATTTGATAAGTATGTCTAAATAATTATCAAAAGGACAAGGAGGACATCTTGGTCACCTTGGAACGCGGAAGGACGCCATCCGAGAAAAGGACAGCATTTGTAACAGAACATCTGATCACTTTACCGAAGAGTTAACAACAAACTACAATTTCTCCAACTGTAGCAGGAATAGGAACGTTTTGTTTTTCATTTTCGTCGAAAAGGAGCCCCGAAAAGGTTAGTCAACGATTTTTGGCAATGCAAGGGAAGGCCCACGATAAAGGCGGACGCCAATTTGGAACTGAGTCAGAGAATTAAACGTTGACCGTAATGCACCCTTTTTGTCCACCTTATTGTATTTTTAGCCAAATTTGCGTCAGGCTGCGGACGCGATCCCGGACATTTTGCATCTGAGGAGAGATGGAGGCGGTGCGGCTGGTAATTGGAGGATTTAATTGGGGCAAACCAACGAAGCTTGGCGAGCTGATGTCACGATGGATACTCCGGACACACGCGATGTTTGTTGCATCAATTAGCGCTCAATTGAACGGCTAGATGGATCCGAGCGTTCCGAGCCACGCGTTTCGTTCCCATTATACGCACACAAGTGCGAACCGCAAGGATGCCCCGTCGATATACGGAGCATGTGCCGTACTCGATGCGTCATGCGGCGGATTCGATTAAGCCACACTTACGGCTCCACTTCATACATTATAATTTTTTGTTCCCTCCACTCGATGTTATAAAACTCGAAGACTTGCCAGAGAACACGATCGATTTCATTTTGGTGAACTTTAGAAGAAGAAGAAAAAATAGGACGCTTCTGGGAGAAACGGAAAAACTTGAAACAGTAGTTACGTAGTTCACCGCAAATGGCGCTACAGTCGCTTACCAGTTTCAATTTCTAACATCTAGTCGGGAGTAGCCTGAGGATAATTACGTTTTTCTACTTCGTTTGTCGAAACGAATTCCAGCAAATGCGCAATTCCGTATACCCTTGCCGCATTTCTGTGTAATGGCCGCCTCCGGAGTCGAGCGAATCGTTCGTCTTAGTTATCGTGCGTATACGTAATCTAAACTATTTCGAGCGGCTCGTTCTGAAAATAACATAGTTCAGGGACAACTCGGAAACTCGGTAGAGGGATAATCCGACGGTAGGAAGTACGAACTAATCGCGTGGGCGATAAAAACCGTGGCGAACTTTCCCTCTGCTTTTGGGTGCATGCATATGAGGTTTGGCCCGTGTATGTACATTATTGTTTGTTTTGCTTTCAGGGGATCCATTACGTGTATGTACTTCTTCGGTAAAGTGGCATCGCTCCAAATCGACCGATTAAAGGGATTCCCACCTGTGGGCAGTCCTTGATGTAGTGGCCTTTCTTAAAGCACAGATGACACAAATACGTAGATGGCGGCCTCTTGGTTGGCTTCCTCTCCAGAAGTCCCAGCTCCGAGAAGTGCTCGGCCAGGTCACCGATACTTCCGGCGAGACTTCCAGCCCCGAGAGGACCGGACGGGCTCACAGCATTTTGGTGTAAGTAGCCTTGAGTCGCGGCGCTCGGAAAGTTGCCCCATATCGTTGGCAAAAGTTTGTTCTGAAACCAAGTCGATTCCTTATCTAGTTTCACGGTATTTACCACAGAGTTTGAAGCAGATTTTCAATTACAGAAGCGCTGGAAATTCAACGGTTTCCGAAATACTCAGGAATAAGACATTAACCAATCACTGGCGCAATCATTCCCAGCCGCTGCACGACCATGAAGCAAGGATTGGTCCTTTGCAGTAAAACTTCAAATCCCTCTCTAAAACATGGACGTAGGATATATGGACCCCGAATGCCCAATCACTCCGTTGATATTCTTGTGACTGAAATAAGATTAAGCGACGACGAACAAGGGACGATCCTTTCTCAATTGCTATCAAATGGCCCGTCGCTATATTGCGCTACGAAATTATTTCGTATAATCTGTAGGAAAGAGAGAGAAAGAGAGGGTCCCGTGTCTTCTGCCTCTCAATCTCCTTCCCGTCACCGTCAGATCGGCATCCTCCGTCCATATATCCTCCTGCCATGCTCTGGAAGCCACAAAACCCACGAAATATGGAGAACCCTCCATCTTTCACGATAGATTATGCTCAAACCCCGGATTCACCACTCAACTACGCGTCCATATCATCGCCCCCATGAAGATGCCTCAAGAATCAAACCACATAGCATTCAGGGGTTCCCCCTATCCTTTCCTCAGATTACAAACACCAGACTCGAAACTTAAATCTGCACTCGTTTCCAGGGACTCGCTGCAGATGGCGCTCACCTGATCGGGAGGCTGCGCCGGGCTCTGCTCGGCGATCGCCAGGTACACCCAGTTGAGGAGATGCGGAGGATAGTGGGCCTGCTGAAGAGGCTGCTGGCCCCCAAGCCCCACAGCCGTGGGCTCCCTCAGCTGCAGGTGTTGCAAGTGCTGCAGAGCAGGCCTAGGGTGGCAGGCGGCCATCTTGCTCCCGGGGAATCACCGCGCCTCAGACCTCGGAGCACCCTGGGGCCGCGACCCTGTGGCGCCGTCTCGCAGGGCCCTCGGGCACCCTGGGCACTCGGGGTACCTCGCGGTCTCGCGGCGCCTCTAGGTAACCGGTCACCTCGCAGTTTCGGGCCTCGCGCGACCGGACAGGCATTGCCTTCGGGACTGGCCGACTGGACGTCGCGATTCCTCGAATTGGCCGCGTTTAACCGCGTTTAATCGCGTTTAGTCGCGCCGGACTCGCGGACTCGTGGCCGGAGAGAACGGAAACGCTCCTCGGCGTTCGTCCTCGATGTCTGGACCGGCGGCTGACACGCGTGCCGAGCGTCGACGCGTGTATTCTCGTACTACGCGCCGTCGGTCGGCCAGCTCCGCGGTTGGCGAGACGCGCGAGAGTCAACGTCTTCTTCTGGTCGCACGTGTGCCCCGCACACGCACACGCGCATACCCGCTCCCGCTACGTACGCGCGCACGGCGAACCTCTCGGAAGAAGGGAGGGAAAAATAAAGGATCTGGAAGAGACGTTCCAGCGTTTATTCCGTCCCTCCCTAGGCTTCTCTTTCCTTACCTCGAGGACGTCATATCGATAGATTTAAGATAGCTAACGGAGCTGACGCCTGCCTCGATGTAGGGTACCGTCGCACAGGGCGCATTTTCGCGGGCTTCGCGTTTATAGCTTCGGAATTTTGCGCCCTACTAAAGGGTTAGGAAACCTATGGTTTCCTGGATGTTAGACGTTTTCCTCGCCCGAGAGGAGGAAACGCGGTTTGTCACGATGGCGCCTTTTAGCTTGTATAAAGTCGAGCGCGGTTCGGCCGGCATTTGTTCAATGACGTTCAATATACGGTACAATTGGGTTTAATCGTGTGGGACATATTATCGCGCGCTCTCTAGTATTTAAGTCGGCCTTATTTTTAATAGCTATTGGGAAGAGCGTTGAATCGAAACGTATTGGCCTTGATGGAACGTTTTCTTGTCACGGCCCGTCTTTGCTACGATCTGTATATGCATTGACACAGACATGTACAATGGTAAAGACCCCCGCCATGTGGCGCGTCTATTTCAGTGCTTGCTCTCCGGCAGGCGTGTCTCGGTTCGCTTTTGCCTTCGTTCGAGAGGAACTCGGTCTGGTCGGTGTGGCTCCTTCTCAAATTCGACATTCTCCAAGCGGACTCGTAGTCTAGCCACGCCCTTTAAATACTGACCTACGCTAACGTACCTGCTTCGTTCCGCGTCTTCCTGACCTACAAGACCGTACTTTAGCGATTTGTCGAGGATCCGCTACCGTACCACCACTTTTCTTATGGGTAATCCAGCTCCATGATGTAGATTTTTCTCCACGGTTTACCCGTGGAAGCATGTTTTGGTTCTGGATCACCCTATCGGCGTATAACCCCATAAAGCCCGATTTAGTCATACCAAATAATAATGGGAAATTAGACCAGACCGTAAGGTCTGCTCGGGGAATGAGGAACGCCTTCTCAATTATCGTCATGCACCTGCAGGTGCAGATTCGATTTGCAGGGGGTTGCTTCCTCGGAGGATTCGAAGGACATTATTCACAGCATGTCAGCGAACTCGCCTATAAATAAACTCCCATCGTTTCGTATCGACCGCCGTGGGCTACCGTAAAAACGAACCGATATTTGCGACTCTAGGGAACATGTAGGAAACTTCGCTTCTGAATGTACGAACGTACATCCTGGGAGTGGAAAAGATAAAAAAATGACAACCTCCAAGGACTGCTAACTAAAGGAGGGCGGATAGTCTGACGTTAACCTGAAATTTAAAGGAAGAGAAATGAAGAAAAATATCTAGTGTACCGTCATGAGTTAGAAGTCTTTCAAACGTACAAATTAGAGCTACTTGACACTAACTTTTCGACCGATGACGATTCTACTAAAGTCATGGAGGCAGACTACCTTTGTCCTAGGCAATTGCTATAATGATATAAGAAGTAAACTATCTCCAATAAGTTTTGTTGTGCGCCTAATTATTTCTTTCTACGTTCTCAGTGCACCGGCGATCTTAAAAGACACCAGGAAGCACTTCCCTCGCAAGACAGTCAAGCTATCGGATTTTATCAATTACTTCAGAAGTTGTACTAATTATCCCGAGTCACGTACACCGTCCCAATCCCCTAACAACCCCCTTGGAAATTACGCGATCCAGATTTCGGCAAGTTTACCGTATTTCCTGATGTTGGTATCGCGACCTATGAACTTCGAGGGCAACTTTGGTCAAGGATGAGCATGCAAAGTTCAGGCAATATTCCGCACGACAGCAATCCCACATTTCCGCGATATACCAGACCGTAGCTGCGAGAGAGCATTATTCTCCCCTAAGGTAAACCAAAGGTTATTTCTGAACCCACGGGCAGAGAAATATGTATACGCGTATATATAATTACATAAATAAATCTCCCTGTTTTCCAGGCTCATAGAAGCGGATTTCTTATTTAGAGGGAAGGCCGAAAACTTGCTTCACACCATGCGACCGAAACACTTCCATGGGATCCCCCTTAACTCGTAAATCACCTGCAGCCTTAATCATTTTTATTTAACGTGAAGGGCTCTGCGACTAAGCTAGACGTAATTTCTTCCTCAAATCGTCGTTCGATATTGTATACTGATTTTCTCGGGGTCCCTCCACCCTGATATAGACTCCGTCGATGGGAACTAATTGCACGGTCGATATCAATCGATGAGTAATCGTTTAGAAATCGTAGACTGTAAAGGGAATGTAACAATCCACTCTAACTGGTCTTGTTTAAAACAATTATGAGCCGTGGAAACAGTGTCGGATCGATGCAGGTTAAGTGGAGTGAATAATAAGTGGGAGGTTGGCGTAGGTCATGTCTGTCTGGCAGGGTATGGAGCATTGGTACGTGTTCCCGATGCTTTAATATTAGTTTACTTTTTTTTTACCCAGCAAGTCATCGTTTGATATCTTCCAGAGGATCGAAAACGAGGTCCCCTCTATCCTGGCATCGGCCATGAAGCTGACGAAGGGAACCTAACTAATTGCGCCGGGATCGATATCCATCGATGAGTAGTTGCTTAGCGTTTGTTGTAGACGGCAGTCCCGGTGGAAGCAATGCCGAGGGACGCTTAACTCGCTCTCTGTAATTCGTTTACAATCGATAAATGTATTTTCGGTGACGTGCGCGTGATCAGAGGATGTCCTTTGAAGCCCTCGCTGTGTGGGGGGTGTCTTTTTGTCATAACAGTAGAGCCTTGCGAGTCGACGCGGCAACGGTTTACAAGAACGCTGTCTGACCGTTCCGGTTTCATTTTGAGCTGAAAGTTCGAAATTAAGTAAAACTCAGTCACTCCTTCAAAGCTCCCCCCAAGAATACTCAGTGTTCCTGGATAAATTATACAGTATTTAATTTGAAAAGACGAAAAAGTTTTGGATAGTGTTTTGGATCATTTTCTCGAATTCCGTGGCTTTCTGGGGTTTTCACGACCAGAGACATGTTTGTTCCTCACGGAAGATAAATTTTTTACCACTTATCGTGGTTAAAATTCCTCGGTTGCGGAATAAAGTGTATTTCATTTCGCGTGGTGGGACTCTTTTGGTTTTGTGATTCGCCTAAGATGGCGGGCATCTGTTTGCTGAGAACCTAGTCATTCACGATATTCGAGCTCTGATTCGAAGTTCCGTGGATTAAAATAATGCCTATGTCGAGCTGAACCGATTGTTACGAAGTATATGGAATAAAAGTTCTACTTAAGATGGTAAACTTTCGTCAGTCACGCCACTATGATGAGGCAGTTCGTAATCGAGCTTTCGACGAACACGAGAGGCAGTGCCGGTTGATAAAAAGAGGCAGTGGATAATCAGACAATGATGCAAAGATTGATTAATCATGACTTAGAGGTCGGTGAAGTTCGGTGGTCCTTTTAAGTTCGATCCACATGTCTAGAGGGTTCCTATCGGACGGCAAGGCGAAAATCGCGCGGCGGACTATCAGTATTTCTGGCGGCAGAATGGACAAATATGAAAATCTCGAAATAGTCGGCGAGGGAAGCTATGGCGTTGTTATGAAGTGCAAGCACAAGGAGACTGGACAAATTGTCGCCATAAAGAAGTTCCTCGAGACGGAGGAGGATGCTCATGTACGCAAAATGGCATTTCGCGAGATCAGAATGTTGAAGGTAGTTGTAAAGTATCAATTTTAATGTCTAAATTCTAAATACAGAATGATTCAAAATGTTGAATTCATTCTCGTCCTCGGAGAAAAGGACGAAAGCGGAAGTCGTCATTTTGAATTATTCTGTATATAAAATTTTACATAATGTTACTGTAATCCTCGACGGTATTTGTTTCGCAGAAATTGCGCCACGAGAATTTGGTGAACATGATCGAGGTCTTTCGACGACGGAAGAGATTATACTTGGTCTTCGAGTATTTGGACCATACAGTTTTGGACGAGTTAGAAGCAGCCGGGGGTGGACTCGGATTGGACGTGTCTCGACGTCACATCTTCCAAGTGCTTCGAGGACTCAATTTTTGTCACGTCAACCACGTGAGTGGTAATCGAGAACACTGTTATCTACTTCAATGTTCTCCTTCAGATTTACTCGTAAAGGCCACTATCATTCCAGAGGAACGTTTTAAGTGAAAAAATTAAGACTGATGACCTGAACCACTTATGCAAAGAAGACACTTCAACTTATTCAGAATCCATTGTGGATAATCGTAATCCATTCGAGATTAATGCGTGGAATGACAGTTCAATTAGTCTCAATAATACATTTCATGACGCAAATAGCCTCGATAAATTGAACATTTCTTGGACAGACGTGACGAAAATATTGTCACCCGTGAATGCGCACTTGTATACGTGTATGCATTGATGCACATTGTTGAAATGAATGACAGCATTGTCGTAAACGAGTGCGTGTTGTAACGCTCGGTTGCTTCGAGTAGCAGAAGGCTCACCAACCAATAAGATTAACCAGGCCGCGTTTAACATTTATGCTTCATTCAGTGGTACTCAGCTAGTAAAGGAATTGGCCAAAAAATCTCGCACATAATGTTCTCTTTTATGTTCTATCGCACCCTGATTCTTATAAAATGTTACTTATACAAAACTTATTTTATCCCTGGTTAACTCTGCCAATAGCCGCGTGATTCTCTCAAAGCCCAAGTTATGTATGTATGTCGAACATACACGGAATTAAGGTTAAGCCTCGCGTGGCTTGTTAAATCGGTAACGTTTCCTCGGATCTTAAACCTGTTAACTTGGATAACTGTGGTAATTCTAGAACTAATGTACGTCCGATTGTCAACGCGATAATGGCTGTTAAGCGATACTGTATTACCCCCAGATAATGCATCGCGACGTCAAACCCGAGAACATCCTGGTATCGCCCAACGGGGTCGTCAAGCTCTGCGATTTTGGATTTGCCCGCTTCGTGCCCGGCCCCAATGAGTCATGCACGGACTACGTGGCCACTAGATGGTACAGAGCACCGGAACTTCTGGTCGGCGATCCGCGGTATGGCAAACCAATCGACGTCTGGGCGGTCGGATGTCTCTACGCGGAAATGGTCAATGGCGATCCTTTGTTCCCCGGCGAAAGTGACATGGATCAGCTGTTCCAGATCATGAAACTTCTCGGTGAGCCTTTTTAACACTATGATCTGCATAACACACCTCTGAAAACAAAAAGGAAGGAATAATAGCGAACGTTTTACCGGTGTATCCAATGAATAATAGACAAGAAACGTGCGATACGCTTGTTCTAGGTGGAGTTTGCGGAAAACATCAAACACTGTTGAATCGCAATGGCAACATGCGGTTGTTACGACGCGTCAGCTTCGAAGTGAATCCAATTTCGGCTGCTCGAAATATTCGAAACTTATTCCCGTCGTGGAACTCTGCAGCTCTCGATTTTCTCATCCAGTGTTTACGCATGGACCCGGACATGAGACCCAGTTGTTCAAATTTACTCCACCATCCTCTCTTTATACATCAAGGATTCGCTGAGAAATTCCTAGTCGAGTTGCAGCACAATGTTGCGAAGGAAATGGAGGCGAACCCGTTGGTGTATAAAAGGGACAGACGACCGAGTGTCCTGTCCACGGAAGATTCCTCGAAAATATCCTCGATGAGTTCTGGGAGGTATAATATTATTGCATCTTCTTGGAGTATACCTCTGGTATTTGGAGCACCGATCACGTATTTTCTAATAATTCTCTATTTCTTTCAGATGGCAAACGTGCATGGCGGAGGATTCACGAGGACCTACGGATAAATCACAGGTTGATAACGTAGAAAATGATTCTTTACCAACAGAGAGGGTTCCTATTTTACCCACCAGTCGGCAACGTGAGCTTTGCTATTTCGGCCCGGTGTCGGTAATACCGAACACGACCTACATTCGAAGACTGCAACATAAAGGCCTCGTCATTCCGAATTCTAAAGGATTCTCCCTCCCGGCCCTTCCTCCGAAGGAGTCATACAGGACGAGGATAGAAAATAAGAGGAAGAGGTTCGACCTCCCCAACGTGGATCGCTGACCTCGCGATAAATCCTTCTTTCCTAATCTTTATCCTCGCAAATAACAATCAACGAACTTTCATCCCGAGCTCGCGTTATTTTCAAATCCGTCAAATCCCCGGCTGGTGGTATGCGCAACAAAGTTATAATCTTAAAACTACGTACTTCCTCCTAAGAAACTATTATAAATATTAAGATACATGAGAGTTGAGGGAAATCGATATTACAATTAAATAAAGCCGCATAGTTTGTACATACGAGTCATTCATTTTAAGCTAATTTCAATAAAATATTCTCACCTGGATGGAAGAAAGAAACGATGTAGTTTATGGTACAGTGGCGCCATCATACACGAGCCTGATTAACTCCTTCAGTTTACTCGTACCCATTCGGAATCGAAATAGGGTAAATCACAGTGAACATAATGACAAATTCAGATGAACAATTTCATTGCTTTCAACTTACAATAGAATTTAATCCAAGATTGAGGAAAGGCGCGTTAATCAAGGGTGTGAATCAGCGGAAATACAGAGGTCATGTTTAAAACGTCGTCGACGTCGGGATGCTTAAAGAACAATTCGCGTACCAAAGCCGCTTCAGAGGATGGTGCATCCAAATCGTCCTCGCTCTTGATCTGCTTGATCTGCATCCGACTTTGCGAATTTTCAGAACACGTTTCAAAAGTCGTATCTGATCTCGATGCAGTTGCAGAAGCCCTTAAACTAATACGTTGCACGTCATATTGGAAGAGAAAAGAAAACCTGGTTATTCTTGAAAACTACCTTGCATTGGCAAGATCTTCTCGAGTCTGACAAGACTTGTCGTAGGTCGCAACAATGAGATTCTTCGCTTGTTCCTTCAGGAAAACTAGCTTCTCCATCTCAAGCTTTTCCTTCATTCTTTCAATCTTAGCCTCTGCCACTTTTGCTCGAGCCTCTTTCTCGATTGCCAAATTTTGTAGCTGCATCTTTTCTCGCAACAAAACCCAAACGGAATCGGATAGCTCCTTAAATTGCGTTTCTTGGATCTGAATCTGTCGACTCAACAAATCCAGGGAATGAGATGTCTGTAGCTGCAACTTGTTCGTCTTTGTAGTTGCATCCGACAACTGAAACAACGTAATTCCTTGAAGTCTCGTTTTCCCTATGTTTATGTACATCCTAAAAAAGCAAAATATGTTCTTTATTCATTTAAGAAACGTAATCACCCTTGACTTCAAGGCACTCGTTTCGTCCTCATGGCGGTTCAAGAAAATCCTATATCTATTCTCCAGAGCTTTGTTTTTCTCTCTGCAAATCGCTAGCTCCGACTCCGCTTTATTTCTCTCTTGCGTGCATCTACGGCGAATAATAACCGATAAAGAAGGGCAAAAACCTCAAGCAACCATTCATAGATTATCTTGATTTTAGATAACCGGAAGCAAGCCGCCAAGAAGCGACTTCCCGTTTATAATCCAAAGCAACACGTTCTACCACTTCCGACATCATGCGCATGCATTTTCAGAGTCTTCACGCGGCTTAGTCTTAAAGTGCCATACAGAGAACAGGCCTTATAATTAAGGTCTACTTGCTTCGCGAGCTTCCCTACGAGTTCGGCGATCCTCTTTTTGTCCGCAGGGCAGAGATCCGTGATATGGGGAATATCTCTAGTCTCGGCACCATCGCCTCTACACTTTGGGCACGCAGCCTCTTGCATCTTCACTTCCTCCGATTCTTAAAGGTCACAAACTAGCAATGATAACCGACCAGATAATCGGAATACATTAAGGGGATATGAAAGTGGCACCTAAGGAGTCAATCGTTCATGAAACTTTTCTCCGAACCGGATGTACCGAGTCCTTTAAAACCTTACAACGTGAATATGGAGGCTATAGGAGAGGTCCTTATGCCCGTGAAATTTAATATATTTTTTTTTCTTTTATAAACAATTTTGTAAGTACCCAAGAATACATTTTTGAAAAATAGAAATTTCATAGGTGCTAGGACCTTCCTTGTAGCCTCTGTATTAGCACTGCACAGTGTGAAAAAATTCGGTACATCCAGTTCAAAGTTTCATAAACGATGGTTAACCCTCTTGGACGCCACTTTGATATCTCCTTAAATTGATTCGTCGGAGATGGTACCTTCCAAACCTTGCTCTCGCCCGTCGTGCTCCCTTTTGGCCCTCAGCAACTCCTCCTTCAGCTTAGCCAATCTGCACGCATTTCGACCTGATGAAGGAGCGTCCAAATCGGCTCTCGATGGCCTAGGATTCAGTTTTGAGGACCCAAAAGGACCGACTCACCTCGTGTCGTACTTGACGAAGGAATCCACGAGGGTCGGCCTCGTCTGCATTTTGGTAATACTCGCGAACGGCGCGAATGCGGCCGACGAGGAAGAACGCTTTGCATTTTACAGGACACGTGCCTGCATTACGGGAGAAGTCGAAAAGTCGGGTTCATTGACCTGCCATTGCAGAAAACGGGAGAGTGTCATTCTGTTCGAGCTTCCCTTGTCTAACGCCATGATTGGTCCAGTCTACCCAAAACCAGGCGAAATGCATTTGTTATCCTCGAGTTATCCGTGTATTACCGAAAACGAACGTAAACAATGAAGAGCGACGCAAAGTATGAGTTACCATATACAAAAGTTGTTCGAAAAGCGTTTAAAGTCATATGGATCCGCAACTCTCGGTGAGCGATGCGTATACACTTTCTGTTACGCACACATTAAAACGCGTGTTTGTACAATGCCGAAGTCCGTTGGAGCAGAGTGAACACCCTCGCTCCTTTGTTAGTGACCTCTGCGCATTGAATACAGGCTACTGTCTTCAGGGTCGTACGACGAAAACGGTCCTCTTCCGACACCGCCATTTGCGTCACCTAAAATCCAATCTCAATATGATAACATTATAATACCATTAGTACAATGATACGATGATAAAGGGAAATAATCGTAAATTAAAAAAAAAAAATGGAAGGACGATATATTTACGAGAAATCAATAGCATCTAAGATGAGCGTTACACTTGAAGCGCTATCAAATAATTTCATGTTAATTACTTTCCAATGTTTTATTCCATTTTTTAGATAGTACAGTCTATTTTCACGCGATGTTTACAGAGTTACTTTACATTTCATTATCGCTCCTTGATTTACGCCTGATAACTGCTACATGGTGATCATGAATTCACAAGGGAGTACTTAAAAATTCAAAGGATACCTAAAATCGCAATTGTCGGAAGAAAGTTTAAGTTGAAATACAGGTCTCCGGCTGCATTTTGTACGTTACTGCTGGCACATGCGTCCACGCACGCGCCAATATATCAAATTTATACTCACACACGTCGAAGGTTCCGAGGGGCACGCGATCGGGGGTCGATTGGCAGCTGCACGAGGGTCCGACTCTTCAGGGCTCGTAGAGGGGATGGAGGGCACGCGACAGCTCCCGCACCCTCCCTAACCTAGAAAGAACGTTGAAACCGTCAGTTCGGTTAGTACTTTACGCCTTACCTTTGCGTTTCCTGTCCGTGCGAGCCGATTAAACCACCGGTGCGGTAACTCCGTTCAAACATTTTTACTCCGGGGGGCGCCATATTGGAACTGCTCCGAAAACCACCAAAACCGCAATAATCAGCAACTAAGTTGTCGTGAACAAAGGCCGTGTTTACTTTGCAGTGAAGGGTTATTACTTACTCCCTTTTTTTAAAAGGATAATGAATCTCCGGCTGTGATTGAGCAATTTTGGTGCGTTGAAATTTAATGTTAACGGTTGGGACAAGTTATTTTTTTTCTTTTGTGAGTGGTGATCTCATAAAGATGGTGGTATAGTGATTCGGGGACTTCAACGTTTGGTGGTTTCGGTGGATTGTGCTAGTCGATTCTTACGTAACTCCTTGATTTACATCTGTGATCGGTAAAGAATGAAGAGATCTTCATCGGTAAGGGGAATTACCGGTGATATAAATATTGAAGAATGTCAGGGATTTCGATTTAAGCAACTTTCAATTTCAGGCCCCTTGCTTAGCCGACGAGGACCACGAATCGAAGAGAGTCAAGTCCAAAGCTTCGGCACCGGTGAGTGGAGTATTGTGAAGAGTTCTAATTTTTTAATTAAGCAGTTTTCAGTATTTTCTTATTTTAATAGGTTCCAAACACCCGTGAGTACTTGCAGCTAGCTCTCGCAAGAGTTTTGGAACTGCAGCGGGAAATAAAGGACGATACCTACATGACCGGCAGTACCAGCGACTTAGGTGAGTTAGTTTATCGAATAATGCAATACTCTTATCGATTCGACTTGTCTATGCTTCTGAAATCAGTATTCATATTTCTTTCACATTTTTCCCAGGAGAATCTGACACCGAAGAGGACCTAATGAAGGAGGTTCTGAATAAGGTTTTCAAAGATCTCCCAGGATCGTCCTCGTCCGTTAGCGCGATAATTAATAAGGCGATAAAACCTCCTCCGGCGCAATTAGAAATCGTTCGCGGAAAAAGTATCCAGCTTTCCGGTTACGACACCTGTCGTAAAGTGGCACTGGACTTCATGAAGTCTGTCGTAAAGGGCACGCAGAAACCTTTGAATAAACAGGAATTCCACGTCGGTACATACTCTATGATAGAAGCAAAAATGGCAAGTCGAAGAACCGGGTTGCTGAATGGCAGTGCCATCTCTTCTCGGGAAATGCAATCAACAAGGAATTTACCAACCGATTACGAAGTCAGAGTCAGAATGTTGAGAGGTTTAGATCTCCATCTCGCGGCCAAACAAAGAGATTACACAGCGAAATTAATGAGATTCTAAAAATGCACTTCTAACTGCGCAGTGATGCCACCCCTCGGCAGAGAATACAACCTGCAAGAAACCTACCTATCGTCTATAAGATAAGAGTGAGAACGCGACTGAAATGGAAATTCTATATTTTGAAAGCGAGAAAACGAGCTTAGCACGTCTGCAAATTCCCATTCGTGCCTAACATTAAGGTGAAGTCAATCTAGTCCTACGATCTAGTTCGGAAACGTTATACACAGCCTAACTATATTTTCTACCCATCTAGTCGATGTTTACATCATATTTCTAGTCACATCGTCGAATCTAATAAATCTTTGTACGATTCCTAAAATTTCCTTTGAACCCCCTTCGACGTATTTTGGATATACTTAAGGGAAGTATTTTACTTAAAATCCAAGTAAAATATTTAATAAATTCCACAACAAAGATGGCGGTACAGTAACCTCACTTTTTCAAAGTGGTAAAAGTATACGTCACTTGTGAATAAACATTTTAATCAAAAAGAGAAGGGAATTAAGAATAATGACATGAATTAAGAATAAAACATTTAGGCTTCAACATTCTAGTTTTACATACATTCCATGGAAAATTTTGAATTTTAAGCGTGTCAGAAATAGGAACTGCAAAAACATAAAGCCCCGTATTAATGTAATTTACATCCCGTATGAAATTTGTTACGTAAAATACCTAGTAATTTACTGTAAATATCTACGTAAATTACTTAAGGTATTTTATTTACTATAGACACATAATTGCAGCACTCGGTGTCGGGAATTCAAACTTTTCCGGGTGGAAGATGGCGCGCTCCAAGATGGCGGCGCTTTCGTGGGCAGCCGCGAGCGGCGTTAGCGTCGGTAACGTGGCGCGACACGCGCCTCGTCAGTGTTCGGCGAGCTTCCATCGCATTCGTTCTAGTGATTCGGCTGAAGTTGCGGCCGCCCTCGAGACGCCAAATAGTGCCTTTGACTTTGAGCGGACGAATCAAAAGCGTCGGACAATGGCGGACGAGAGCCACGACAACGGCACGACTAATGGCGACGTGCCGGAGATCGAGCTGATCATTAAGGTGAGTCGTGGGAAGGTCGAGGGAGCGACTCCACCTCTGGCTCGCACCGCGTTACTCCGCGCTCTTTACCCGCCGAGTCGAGCGAGTTGGGCGTGGAACAAGCGCATGCCGACTCTATTGCAGCTGCAGATACTGATCAAAATTAAATTCTAATAGGATATGTAACATCCTCTAAGTTAATCTAAACAAAGGTTATCATGCGATAGACTACATGGTTACGGTGTATTAAATTAATATTTTGACAACTGCGAACCCTTGAGAATTTGGATGCTCCATATACCACTTTTCCTGTCCAAGAGGATGCTCTTCGAAAGGCTGAAAACTATTAGCTATGCTGTCTAGTTTATCACAATCTTGTGTACCAGGGGTAGGTCTAAAATTGTATGCGATATTAAGTTACTCTGAACTAAGGTTGTTATCGCAGGATAGATCGCGAACATTGTAACGGGGTATAAAATTTATATTTAGAAACCTGCTGTAAAGTTTCGGAGATTTAGAAGCATGATGCTGTAACTTGTCCCGGCTAAAAGGATTCTCTTCGAAAGGCTGAAAGTACTGGACGTGCCTGTCTGTAGCTTAAAACAATCTTGCGTACTAGAGGTAGTTCTGCAGATTTTGGAATCGGTGACTATATTGATATCTATTTAATTTGAGGGTGAAGCTCGAATGATAATTTGTATTTAATATCAAAGCATATAATTAATCGAGTGTACAACTGCGATTGATAACTGCTTTGTACATATGCTTTCGGAGATTTGTTTGCGTACTCTCATGTTAGTTATCTTGCTTCAAATATTTACTCAGTAATTGAAGTTAGGTACTGTTTGGACAAACTTTGGCTTTCATTGATATCATTTGCTTTCTACAGCAAGAAAAGTATTTCGTTGAGTCAATACAATTTTTGGTGGTTCAACCATAGAACATGGTTATTATACGGGCAACACACATGTTTAATAAAGAGAACTAAAACTCGGTTCCGTCAACAAAAACGTTTGCTGAAATGAACAGAATGAAATTAAACAATTTCATTCAATAAACGATTTCACCAAATTTGTTACTTACCTGTAGAGTTTAGTTACCTCAAATTTTAATTTGCAGTGTCCAGTTTATTATAACACATCTAACAGTTTATTCTGTAAGCCGAGAGTACTCTACGTAAACTTCACCTAAGAAACGCGTCCACGACGTATAAAGCTGAAATACTGCTAAAAAAAGGAAGACTCCTGAAAATTCATTTGTTTTCACGAGGACATCCGCCCTCGCATAAATAATTGGAGACGCAACGGAAAGAAAAAGGATTCCTGCGAGACCGCGTGTCGCAGCAAGTGCGTAACGGGGATGCGGCGGATATTCGCGCACTCGACGTCCCCGGCGTAAATTTGCCTGACTCTTGCATTATTTTTAGTCGATGCCAGCACGCTTCCTTCGCGGAAGTCTGCCTCGTGTGTCGTACCGGGACAAAACGCGCCCAGAAGGGAATATTCTTGCTTGAATCGAGTCTCGTGGTCAACGCATAACCTACGTTGAAAGCACCTTTTTGTCATTAGATTACCAAAGTTAAGTGACGTTGGACGCGGTTAGTACTTGGATGGGTGTCCGCGAGCTTTGGCGACAAGTAAAAAAAAAGAACAAATATCTACAAACATGACCATCATGATTACAAAGGTAATGAAAATTGGCTGAGGTGGGTAAAAAGGTTACCGGTTAAAATACACGGTAAACATTGGTAGACCGTCAACCTATCCTAAAAGTTAACCAACACTTAAGCAACGTTGATTAATACTTGGACGGGTGATCTGGGAAGATCAGTGTATTACTGATATATATAAAAAAAAAACAAGCAACTATAAATACACCCACCACTACAGCAAAGATTATGAAAATTGGCTAAGGTGACAAAAAGATACCGATAAAAAATACCCGCTAAACAGCGGTAGAACTTTAACCAATCGTCGGATCTCCTGTAAAACCTGGATCTCTTCCAACCACCTACAACGCTACTCGAGGGAATCCCGCGGCGTCCATCTTGGAGAACAGATCGGAGAACGAGTCCAATCGCTTTCTCGCCTTTATATCACGTCGAGTGTCTCCGGATTCGCCGAAAGCCGCGCAGAAGTCGGCTCCCAATACCTCGCCGATCGGGAAACCATTAACTGATATCCCGGAATCGCTCGAGATCCGTTCCTGGGATGCGTAAATCTCGGCCGAGCGACCGGCGATGGTAGGAGGTCGTTCGCGCGTCCTCGTAGCTCCGTTCAGACAAGGATGGACATTATCCGGCAATTAGACACCCTAAGGACTTCTCATCAAGAAGCGGCATGAAAAATTCACGATAACCAACGACACGCGTCGGGGATGCCAGTTCCGCAGGTTCTACCGACTTCAGGACGAGTCCGATGTATCCGTGCACTGATGGAACCCAAACCTCTTCTTACGCACGGAAAACTATTTGGTTTAATCGATACAATTTTTGTTCAACCACAGAGTATGACAATCATTGAAAAATCCAGCGTGTCATTTGATTGACATGACCAAATTCTTTAGTCGATCGTGTATATCGTGGAAAACCACCCGAAGTATTAAGTCAATTTCTTACATTTAATCCAATATTTGGTGCATTCCCTCAGATATCTTCTAATCTTAACAATACCAATTAATTGAGACACACTTTGGTTGGTCGGGGCAACGAGTTTGGTCAAAACTAAAATTCGGTTC
This sequence comes from Orussus abietinus, assembly GCF_000612105.2. Lineage (NCBI taxonomy): Eukaryota > Metazoa > Arthropoda > Insecta > Hymenoptera > Orussidae > Orussus > Orussus abietinus. The sequence continues at coordinate 1,692,528 of NW_019396002.1, forward strand.
GCTCAAAGGAAACGTTTATTATTATTACGATCATCGTCATCATTATTATTATTATTGAACGAAGCTATTGCGGTTAAGCGAGAGATTTTGTTCATTGAACTTTTTCTTTTCTTTTTCGGTGCGTAGATTTATATCAGAGCAGTCATACATTTTCGTATGACTCGTTTCGTATTTTCGTGGAAGACGGTATTTCCTTCAGTGCGCGGATCGTCACGGACACGGGACGGATAAGTTTGAATCGACCTTTACGTCGGTCCCAAGTGGCTTCGGTTACATCACGCCGTCGCCATATCGCGGTGCCGATGGTACCCCTAAGCTGTAAAGAAGAATGCAAATGACGAATGCATCGACCCGGCGTCACGTGGTGTAGGAAATGTGCATATGCGGAGTGCCTTGGGGAAACGTCGGCATGGACTCGGAGGGAAGCCGCGCGAAGAAGCGGTGAACTTCAGAGGTCGGGCGAGAAGAGAAGGTCCTCCGCGGTCTCTTGCCAATCCGGTACGTTTCGTCAGCGCCGTCCCGTAGCGAAATATCAAGGAAGAACTTCTTGATGAACTGACTAAAATTAATCGACAAATTATCAGTATCCATAAAATGGGAAATGGCACCTCCTATCGCAATGGGCTCGGCCTAAATACCCCTCGTAGCAGAGATAAACGATCTTATTTTATTATGTATATACAAACGCCAATTAATAACTCACTGACATCACCAAGGTGTACGTCATGTTAAATACTTGGGTTTTATACGTGTACATCGTATAATATGTCTCTAGTTTTCTACGCGAGCGTATAGTATATTACGCTCTTCTACTTAAAAACCGAAAATAATGGATTCAATTAGAAATTTGATGCTAAACAGTTGAGATATGTTAAGTCGAGAGAATTTTGATAAGCAAGCGGGGGATTAATTGGTTCTTAAAAATCATTACTTGTTCATATGTGTGCTAAAAGACGATTGTCATCTAGCGGATGACATGTATCGTATATGTGCGGCATAGTTCACGTTGGTAACGTGATTTACTGGTTTTACTACGATTTTCTACGGTGAACTGCGTGGGTTTACGTAACATACGTTGAAAATCTCGAAAAACGCGAAATTGTCCGACTCTGATCATCGTTGTATGGCTCAAACCGCGGGGATAGAAACGCGAAATTTGGGGGATATGTTACTTTTGTAACATAGGTGCTTCCTGAGAAGGGATTTTTCGATATTCAACCCCTGAGAGGGTGAAAACGGGTTAAATATCTTGGTACATACACATCAAATATTGTGGTAAATCACGTGAAATATTAAAGTAACTATTTAACCAAAAAATTTCGGTCGATTGAAGCAAACTGGTTTGATTGAGTTAACTAAAATTCGGATCGCTCGACCGAAACAGTTCTTGAAATCATATCAAATGATTTTGTTAAATGGACAAAAAAAAAATTTTTTTTCCTACGTGAACCGACGGTTTACGTGGGTGGATATTTTGGCGTATGGGTGAATTTTCCTGAGGTATCGTCGTGAAAAAAAAAAAATGATGGTTTGATTGAAAAATTGAACCGTTAGTAAAATACTTGACGAGACGCCCTACTTCGGCATTTTGCTACTTGTGGCGAGTGCAGGGCAGAGCAAAGGGAGCATCTTTGCAAAGAGGCCGACACAATTGGCACACTAGTTTCCAAGTGCCATCAAGCATGCCTCCCGACGGAGAGGCACACTCGAGATAAGGCATTATCGGCGAGGAATGTTTACAGGAGGTCGATACTCGGGGCTGATGCGAAAAGCGCGTGGCGGGGCTGATTCGCATTCGGCACGCGTACAAAATGCCTCGGTGCGTTGTACGCGGGCGAGGGTCATCACTCGTGGTCGGACTTATTTTATTTATTTAACTGTACCTCCGGAGGGGGGCTGTTACCGGCTCGCCAACGAAACGGGACCGGGGGGAACAGGTTCGATCGTAAACCTTTGGTGATTAACGTTCCCCCTCGGCGAGGGGCCTCGAATTATCCTCGGGAAGGAAAAGCCTCACAGGAAAAATCAGACATCGAAATGTACCGTCCCCATTTTGGGGTCTCCGGTACAACCATGCCAAGAAAACCCGACCTTGGTCTCTCTAAGTCATCTCCGGGAATAACTTTTAAATTCGCGCGAACCGGCATGCCCGAGAAAATCCAAGATGTCGGGAAAATTGGAGCGAGACGCGAGACGAAGTCCCGGAACTCATAATCACTGATTTATCGGTGGAGGTTGATCAGGCTTCAAGACGAAAGTTCCTGCTTTATTTCGCCGGTGATCACTTCCTGAGGTATTAACGATTCTAATTGGTCAATGGATGGATTATTTACTGAGTTATTTATTGTATTAAAATTGGGCTGATATCGAAACGCGCCGGACACATCTCGATCTGCTGGGGATGCGCATCACTTGGAGAAAGATTTTTTTCTTTGCATTTAACTTTTATATTTATTATCGGTTCACTGTTAATGTTTTTTATCTAAAAAAATAGTGATAATAAGTGATACAATTTGAATATCTCAAAAACGGTATCTAAGTAGGAATTAATGTATTAAGGGATTTTATCGATTCACTTTCGATTACCACGATTGCCGCGATTTCGAGCTTAGTCAAATTTGATTATTTAAATCGTCGTAATTATTTTTTAAACAATGATTGACACGTGCGACGGTATTTTGGCGCATCGATCCTGCGCCCGAGCTTAACCGATTTGAATGGTCAATAATTTGGTAAACAATCATCCGTGGGATCAGTCAAAGAGGAACTTTCTACGCGAAAGTTTCATAGTGCTACGCCGGTTTCATGGATTATTGCGGATTCTGGGACGAAGAGATCTCAATTGCGACTCTTGAGTCGGACTTACAGGGAACGGGGAATTTTCAGAGAATCGCGGAATCGTCGAGGACGCGATATAAACCGGAGAATGAGAAAGGAAGCTCACTGGATCCGTGATTGGTCCTTTAGCGATTCATCGTTCCACGATCTGGAGCTTACGAAACTTCCAAGAATGCCTAACCTGAAGCCGATCGGGGGCTTCTCTCTAATCGGACAATCGTTTGCGAACGACTTGCGCAACCGTCTCCATTATCCATCCGGAAGACTTGACGAGCGGACTCGTATCCGACTTGCCTCGCATTGTCTCATTTAATAGTGACAATGTAACTAGGCCAGAGAGATAAAGCGGTTGAAACGACCTGCTCGACTAACGGAGGTTTTTTAGGCTCAACCTTGACCTCGTCGAGCCACGTACGAGCAGACCCCTAGTTCAGTTTTCAGAGGTGAAACACTTCTTTCGCTAGTTGAGGAAGAACCCCGCGAAATCCGCGAAACACGTGATACGAGGAACTTTCTAAGCGGCTCCGGGGCGAGCCTAATCTCCGAAGAATTTCCAACGCGGAAGTTTCGCCGTAAAACGGCCATAAAAATGCGAGCGCATTTAACAATCGCCGATACCATTGGATGGTCGTCGTAGGCTCTCCCAGAGGTGGGAAATTTAGCGGCCATTAGAAGGAGATATACTAATAAGCTTCGCGGAGCTTATCTACGGACTATTAAATCATCGATAAACAAGTTAAGCTGATGCAGTCTCCGAGGATAAATCGCTTAGTCTCGTTTGCGTTTCGTCAGGACTTATATGTACGTTAAATATATACAAGTGGGGTGGGTGGAACCTATAGACCAGGGAAGAGATCGGAATCGCTCAAGGAAAGCTCAAGACTTAAGGGAGAGCAAGGGCGGCGGCCATCTTGATCTGCTGGTGGTCAGGTGTTTTAATGAGAATTAATAACAGTGGGAAGTACGAACATAGTAACCGTTACCGTCGTTTGCAATTTTTATTGTCCTTAAAAATAATGCGCAACACAATTTTCACGATCTTTATACCTTTTGGCGCGAATTTTATCGTCCTTCGAAAAAGACGCCGCACACCCCCTGGATGCCGTTGTTCGGGAACACAATGTTGGGTACAAGGTGTAGCTTGATAAGATGATCGTTATGATCCCCTCGTCTAGAATCTCACTTTGTTTCACATATCTTGAAGACTGTTAATAACAATTTCACGATCTTAATACCTTTTGGCGGGAATTTTATCGTCATTGACCCCACGTCTAGAACCTCACTTTCTTCCATCCGTCTCTTCATAATGCTAATGATCGCGTGTCTTGAAGACAATAATAATTCGAAGCTCGTACATAGTACCCGTTACCGCCATTTGTAATTTTTATGTCCCATCCCAGCCATGTCAACTTAAAAAACAGATCCCATCCGGTTGCGGATTTTTCAATAGGCACTTTCCGCCACGGTACTGTGACGGGGCGATTCGGAAGCGCTTGCGCGGCACTGTACCATTACAGTACTCGTATCATCCTCATCGCGGGTATCCAGTTATCAAGCCTCGATAAGATATCGTCGAAGGCGAGATAACCGGTTGGACGTCTGTCGTTTGATCGGCTCGCGTCGAGGTGTCGCCTTAACGGAGCAGCGGAATGGAAAGTGGAAATCCGACGAGCCGGCCGGCATTTTCCCCGTTTCGTCGTCTTTCCTAGGGGGAACCGGGGATATCTCGTTAATGCTAGGTGAACCGGGATCGGGTTTTGCTCGCTTTCCCCAAGCGAATCGACCGTTCTCCTACGCGTTGACCTCACCTGTCCTGGTCGATTTACGACCGTGAAGACCCCCGTGAGGTCGAGGTCCCGACACCGTTTCGGGTCGCGGCAATGGAAACCGCACGACCTCGCGCTCGTCCCCGAGTGTTTAAGTGTGTCGGGTGACGTTGCACCTGTACCCGACCTTAGTCGAGAGCAACCTCGAAAATGGAGTGTCTTGGACGGAAAAAACCGTATTTTAACGACCAACAGCTGTGACCATCTAGGGGAAAAAAGGATAAAGGGTGGAGCTCAAGACGGAAGAGGAAAGAACGGGCGGACATCTTTCCTTGGTGGCGTTGAACGGACATAGAAAGAATTTGAAGTACGCGGAGCTGTTACCGACATTTGCGATTTCTTATTTTTCCTTTTTTTTTATCTTTATGGGGATGGGAAAGTGGCATCGGAGGGATCGATCGTTCGTGAAACTTTCCTCCGAACTGGGTGTACCGAATCGTTTCAACGTCAATATGGAGGCTATAAGGAAGGGCCTAACATTGATTTATTTCTGAAGTTTTAGTGGAATGTTTATTAGTTATCCATCAAAGAATTCATGTTATTTACATTATTTTGGTATTTCACGCCGTATCAGTGAATTCTCATTTGAATTATCTTTTTCTATAGCTTGTAGCGAAAGTAACTGCAGTTCAGTGACTAAGTCTCATTCCTAAATTCACTTCTATAACTCGATAGTTTTTAGTTCGAGTATTTTTGGGCAGGGTCCAAAACAGATTCTTTATAAAAAAAAAAATGAATTGTTACAATGACTTATTCCCGATTTCCCCTACTTCAAAGGAGGCGTCGTACGTGCACTTTAGTTACCGTTATTCATGAATATAAGATTACGTGCGTTGAGTAGTAACAAAAGATGGCTGCTGTTATCTCCTCTCCTTACGTCTCGAGGTTCGGTCCCCTTGTCTAAGATCTCACCTTTTGCTCCATCGGTTTCTCCTTAGATCTATGACTCGTCGAGTTCTTTTCCGCTTACGGGGGAGTTCGGGGATTTCGTCACTGGCCTCGACCTCAACAGAGAAGAAACACTCAAAGCTTGAGCTCGACATATTAACGAGGCCGCGAAAGCAACATATGCTTCAGCTGGTCTTGACCATTTTGAAAGCGAATCATGATCCTTCACCGTTCGCATCCGTCGAGCTAGCATCTCAAAGTAGAAACATTTGCAAAGGGATCTCTAGCCTCCAGATGGGTCCTGCCTTTAGTCCGACCCGCGATCAAAAACTACGTCACCATTGACGTCATCCGTATCCACGCGAGGAGGGCGAATTCGACAGCCGGCAAGTTGTCATATACATGAATGAAAAAAGAGTTGGATCGCCTCTGGCCGTCCTGAAGAGACGCCAATAGTCTTCATAGACACGCAATTGACGCAAATAAAGTCGGCGGGAACACCGATCGAGGCTATTTTAAAATGAAAGCCAGATGGCTTGTCGGGCGCGCTAACTGGAACCAAGATGGCGGCGCCCGCGATGACCTCTACCCCGACGCGCGGAGGTGAAGATTCCGCCTGAACCATACGCGGTATGGAAAAACGTTTCCAGTAAACATCGCGCAGGACGTTAAGCCGAGTAAACTTTATTCGAGGGGTTTTTCAATACGAGGCACCGGTGACGCAGAACTCCAGTATATCTCGGAGGTGCGCCAGCCTCTGGGTGATTTCCCTTCGAGACCCTCTCTTCGAAACGAAACTCTGCATACAGAAGTACCGCTACTCCTTGGATGGATCCAAGTTATTTCAGGCCACGAGGAGCGTGCATCACACTGTCGACGTCATCCGTTTCTTATAGAGAAACGCTAATTCATGCATATATATACAGCGACCTAGCGGAGGTTCGGAGCCCACTTCGCCTTTCCGTATTCCGCGCTTTGTTTGGAGGAGGTGGATGTCATCTCCCGTTCCCTAGAGGATACCCGATAACGTAACCGCGGCTTCATGTCGGGCAGATATGTACCGAATGAATCATTCGTGTCGTTACTCGGTTTTTTCTTCTTCTTTTTTTTTTTTTTTTTTTCACGGCACACCCGTGCTGAGGGAGCTCGTCCTTCGTTTAACGAGGCGCGAGGAAAGGGGAGAAGGACGTTGCGCCGAGATGCAGGCGCGTTAAAAGTAACCGGACTCCGTTAATAACGCCTCACTAATAGGCGTGCTATAACGATACGTGGAACACGTACCTCTATGAAACACCGTACGTACTGTGCACATCGCTAGCCAAGGTTTCATGCCTTCGTTTTTTAACGGGATATGCTTAGGAAGTGTGGATAACAGTCAGTAGGGCCTTAAGGGGATTCGTAGGTTGGGAAATGCGTTTTAAAGGTAGCGAGTTTAAAGAAGAATCAAAGGATATATGGAAGATTTGCTTACGGAGCTGTTTTATTTCATCTTTAAGGAGAATTTATAACAAAGGCTTTAGATACCTCAAAATGGCCGACTTAAGGAAGCTGGTTGTTTTTTTCTCTTTTTCTTTTTCCCCATGGAGTACATGATTCCATAACGGCAGGTCTGAGACAAAAGGTTAAGTGGTTTAGATGATAGAAAAGATTATCTAGAAACCGATGGCACGAACTTTTTACGAACATTTTCATTCAAAGGTTGTCAATAATTAACGTGCACGAAGCTGGGAAAAAGTGATCGGTCTATTACTTATTTCTTTCTAGAATCTGAATTTCTTTTTCATCGAAGAACCATGCCATTGGTTATTGAATAATCTTTCCTAAGGTTCCTAAAAGCACCATCATATTTTACCTCAGATTCGCGGTCTCTCCTTGAATCGTGTACATCGAAAAAGGAATAATCAGAAATTAACAGCCTCTGCAGGTCGGCCATCTTGAAACATCTTAAAATCTGTGTCTTAAATTATCTGTAAAAGAAGATAAAAAATCCCCGTCGTCAATACCATTCATCCTTATACCTTTTAATTCTCTTTTCAACTCTCTTTGATTAATAGCAATGCACAACCTACTAACCCCCTTAAGGCGTCCATAGATACCATACGTTAACAGTAGCGCAACCACAGACGTACGAATCGACCAATAGAATTGCAGAAAATTTAATATGAAATGTAGTAGAGAATGACATGATGATTGGCATTTAATTGGTCAGTTCTTCTTGCTTTGCTTACGGTTACTGTTATCCTAGATATCTGAGAAGGCCTTAACGCCGCACGCATGATGCACGCATAACGCGGGTTGACCACGAGTACCACTAGGCAACCTGTTTAACGACATTGGACTTTACGTCCTACGACGTGTACGTCCACTCGCAGTTATTATTCTCTCTCCTGGAGAATCAACCCGACGCACTTTCTCCCTCTCGACCTCGCGTAGGTCTTCCACTCGATCGCCGAGTTGACCTGCAAAAGAAGATCCCACTTATAGGCGATGGAAATTTACCTCCAGGCGGGATCAAAAGGTCGCGGTGTGCCCTCCATCGCTTCAGACGCTACTATGCGGTTTTCCGCTGCAAGCAAATTGAGGAAAGCCTCTCAGATTAAAGTTCCACATTACGGATGTGTCATACAAACTCTTTTTTCCTAGGCGAAGTAGAATCGCAAAGAATCGCGATTTAAATGGGGGGGGCTAAACGAGAGAAAGCAACGAGAGTAGATCCTTTCGCGAAAGAAGAAGGAAAAAAATAAATCTACCTTCTGCTAAAGCCAAACTCGGGTGTAGTTTGGAAAGAGTCGCCTTATCGGATTGCTGTAGAAGTAAGGCGATATTACGGGATGCGATATGCCCTCGGAGGAACGCGCTCGGGACGCTTTCGCGACTCACGGGAGAAGGTGTCTACACGGTGGTCCTGAAACGCAGGATGCTCACTCGGGCAAATCCCTTTAATTTTTTCATACTCTCGTTTCTCCACCTCTTGAGCTTTACACTCCTTGTCAAGGGTCTCATTTTATGTTATATTCGTGTCTTCTTAAATCCATGCTTCCGATTTTCTTTTTTCTTTTTTTTTTATCCCTTCTCTCGTTTTTCCGAGGCCCGCTACGAACGGTAAGCTCCCGCGCACTCGTCTGCGCATGTCGCCACCGTCGCGCCCTCTTGAAAGCGCTTTGCCTCAGGTCTCGTGTCGAAGGCCGCGCCGCCCGCGCCTTCTCGCGGTCTAAAATTAAGTATGCACGACACGGGCACGTATAAACGCTATTGGGGATACGTGAGACGGCGTTTAAATCCCACGTCGCGTGTCCCCGCAAAGGGAGCACGACCGGCTCGTGCGCTTAAAGCCGCCCCATAAAGATCTCGTGCACGCGGGTGTGCGTCAGATATCTAGCGCACGTTACCCTCTATTAGTTCCCGCGGTCCGTGGCTCGTTGGAGGGGGACGGTTTATTGACTGAGAAAATCTCGATCGCGACTAAATAACGACGAGCCTGCCTCTTACGCTAGACAAGAGGTTAACAGACTTTAACGCTGTGGACTTTCTCAAGGTGCCAATTCATTCAGACCCACGCCTAGTAACTTCTAGTAATACTTTTCACCGCGCTCCTCGGCGTCCGAAATGTAGAACGAACCTGAGTTTACAAAATGACACTTGATGAAAGCCCCGTTTCATTACATTTCTTAAATATATAGATCACTGAACGTGAATTTCTTCTGTATTTTCTTTTCTTTTCTTTTTTTTTGTTTTTTACTTTTATAGCAAATGGCGCGGCTACTCTAATATTTCTGTTTATCACCTTGGCATTTAATATACTCGCGCACTGAACCAGCGACACGTGATATTAAAAAAGAAAAAAAAAGAGCGATCACTTTATTCAATATTTATTACTTCGACCACTACCGAATGTTTGAAGAAATTGGAATAATCGTGTATATATAATTCGGAGGTGATAAAAGTCGTACAGATGTTCGATATGATTTTCGCCTCTTTTACGGCTGAATTGATATTACAACACCCCTTTTAGCAGAATTTTTAACGCGCGAATTCATCAAGATCGTGTACTCACGTTACACTCGGTTTGGGTTAAAATTACGATAATGGTTGAATTTATAATTTTACGACAAGCTTATATACTAAAAGTTTATGAATTTTATGAATATTTTTGCCAGTGCAGCTCCGACAATTGTGTCGCCTTAATAATAATTAAAAATAATCAGGTAGTGACATTTCGATGATCCACCGATGACGAATCAACGGGCTCGCCGACTCTGCACATTGATATTTCTCTCTCCCCCTCCTTTTTTTTTCCTTCTTTTCGAACGCGATGACGCCGTGGCATCTTGGTAAAAAAGCACGACTCGTCGGGAATGTAGGACAGATTTTCCTCTATTAATTACCGTCACTGTGTGAATACAGGCGAGAGATCCGGGATATTTACTGCCGCCTCGCGGAAGTTTCACCCGACCGGCAAGAAAGGTCTCTACCATCCTCCCGTTTGCAAAAAGGCAGTGCGCTTTGATTGCAAACAAAAGCACGACGCATAGTGGTCGCAAAGGCGGACATTCCTCGACGCGACGAATATTGCCTCGTGGTTTTTCCTTGCGCCGGTTGTCGGGCAAACCAGATAACCCAGCGGGACTTTTTGCGGTTTTTTTTTTCTCTCACTTCTGCGATAAAAATGAAGGGGGGCAAAAAATGCGTAAACATCGATCCCATGCTCCCGAGGACGTTCCTCGGGTGCGATTCCCTTAACTACGAGACCCGCGGTTGAATGAAATCGGAAATTCTCGAGATGATTTCAGGGTTTTCGACTAGAAGGGAGATAACACGCGACGCATTCCAGAAATACACGTATCTACTTTCTCCCTCTCTTTACCTTCCCGCCTAATTGTGCAATCTGACTTGAACCTCCAAATGAGGAGAACACGAGGTATGCGTCATCGGGCAAACGGAACGTTCCCACGGAACTCGGTTAAGCGGTTAGTGGATCCGTAAAAACATAATCAGCACGGAGCTAGCAAGAGATACGACTGCGCTTGTTCATCGGACCGAAACTAAAGTGCCCGATAATTGGCATAATTGAAAACTGAAACCGGCAAATGTCCGCGCAGAAAACCTACGGAAGTGCCCGGGAGTTATTCCTAAGGCTGGATGTTAAATCGAGATTATTTTCGGTACTGGCTGTCGGGTGGGAAATTGTTATCACCGGGTATCATACTAGCGTACATCGTTAGATATTTTTCAAAGTTTATTTACTGTTACTTTTATATAATATATTAACAATTCAAAGTTATAGGAACGGTTATTAATCGAGTTGTATTTGTACTTGTCTTGCGGTAACTGATTTCACTACTTTAAAAGGCCATCAGTATACCGGTCAAATTGTCTAAACTTGTCCGCAACGGTTGATTTCATACCTTTAGTAGGTCGAACNCTTGGACTCAAGGTCATCAGGACATCGCCCGGCCCGTTTTGAGGAACCTGATGAATAAAAAATCTCTGAATCCGCGTCTTAGGGCGGAAGTTCTAAGAGTATACGGAAATTGGATGGTAGAAATGAAGTTGGAGAATCCACGGGTAAGAGAATACTTTTCATTTGGTCTGTCTAATAACTCAGGGCTTCTTTCTGAGTTTATCAAAATGGCAATACCATCAAAAAGGGTATAGATGAATATTATTTCATCTATGTCAACTGAATTTCTAAGCGCCTTTTATATCACTTTAAGGGGGTGTGGAAGTGGCATCTTAGGGGTCACTCGTTCATGAATCTTTTCTCCGAATTGGGTTTACCAATTTCTTTCAAATTTTACAACAATAATTAAGAGACTCTAAGGTAGGTCCTGAAACTCGGGAAACTTCTTTTGTTTTTAAAATTGTTCAAAATAGCTATAAACAAATCATCGTAAAATTGAAATGTCTTGGGTTTCAGGACCTTCCTTATAGCCTCCATATTCACATTGTCAAACTTGAGACAATTTGGCACCCGCATACAAATGTTTCACTTAAATATACTGTTTATATAAAAACTATCATTAGTGCGTCATAATAAAAGTGCAATGATGTGCATTCGGATTTAGAGCGGACGAAATATCAATTTTCATCGTTGTTTCGGTAATTTATGCAAGGGGCCCGACAAGTTCGGTACTGCGATTAGCAACCCTTTAAATGGTTCAGAATGAAGATTAGTCACTTATAGAATCAAGTGGAGGCCAAAAAGTGAGGAAAATGATAGACCATGAAAGTATTATACTAGCATACATCGTTAGATATTTTTGAAAGTTTATTTGCTGTTACTTTCATATAATATATTAACAATTCAAAGTTATAGGAACGGTTATTAATCGAGTTGTATTTGTACTTGTCTTGCGTTAACTGATTTCACTACTTTAAAAGGCCTTCGGTGCACCGGTCAAATTGTTCTAAATTTGTCAGCAACGGTCGATTTCATAACTTTAGTAGGTTGAACTTGAAAAATAATTTTTTGGTCTTTTTTTGTAAAAGTAAAGTGATTACTACTGCTACTTCAAAAGGTTTATTGTATTTTTTTTTTTTTTTAATTAATAATAAGATAGTGGCAACTAATTCTTTGTAGTAATGTTCGTAGTGTTTCCGGAAGGTGCAGTGACATCAGGCAATGAACTGGTCTTTTTTTTTACACCAAAGGTGTTTTTGTTGATTTTTTTAACCGAACGTTCCTTCTTCTCTTCGGCAGGCTTCGACGATCGACGGCCGCAGGAAAGGAGCGTGCCTCTTCTGCCAGGAATACTTCATGGACCTGTATCTTCTGGCCGAGCTGAAGACCATCTCCTTGAAGGTGACGACCGTCGACATGCAGAAGCCACCGCCAGATTTTCGCACCAATTTCCAGGCGACGCCGCCCCCGATACTGATAGACAACGGCGACGCCATCTTGGAGAACGAGAAGATCGAGCGTCACATCATGAAGAACATTCCCGGTGGTCACAATCTATTCGTTCAGGACAAGGAAGTCGCCACTCTCGTGGAGAATCTCTACAGCGTACGTTCCTAAATAGTACTTTAATCATTATTCAAGATATTAACGTGACATCGAAACTATTCAATTTTGCGCAACGCCGCATGCTTAAGGAAATCCTCCCGTCGAAGCGCTCGAAAAATAGTTTCCATAAATCAATAGAGGAAACCAAACGATGGAAAATAAAAATGATGAAAAGATGACGTAACGCTTCCATTAAATCCCGCAGAAGCTGAAGCTGTTGCTGCTCAACACCAAGGACAAGGATAAGGACCCGAAGTCCTCCTCGCTGATGGCCCATTTGCGGAAGATCGACGAGCACCTCGGCCGCAAGGGGACGCGGTTCCTGACGGGGGACACAATGTGCTGTTTCGATTGCGAGCTCATGCCGAGACTTCAGCACATCAGGGTCGCCGGGAAGTACTTCGCCGACTTCGAGATACCGGGCACCCTGGTCCACCTTTGGCGATACATGCACCACATGTACAGGCTCGACGCTTTCCTGCAGAGCTGCCCCGCGGACCAGGACATCATCAACCACTATAAACTGCAGCAGGTAAAGAAGGCCTCCTGAAATCGAGCGTTCATTGGAAGCGGCTTTCACGCTGACGACTTTTAGCAGCGCGACTATCGCGTACACATTATTTTATATGCAATTCCCTGTTGCTATACGCGTTAACGATTTAGCCGCGCTATCGTGTGCTATAGGGAATTACATACAAAATAATGTGTACGCATTAGTCGCGAAAGTCGCTAGTGAAAGCCGTCTTAAGGTGATATGAAAGTGGCATCTGAAGGGTCAATCGTTTATGAAACATTTTTTATTAACTAGATGTACCGAACCGTTTGAGATTTTACTACGTGGACAGAGAAGTCATGGGTATAAGGACCTTCCTTAGGGCCTCTATATTCGCGTGAAAGTATCAAACGACTCGGTACACCCTGTTAGGAAGAATGTTTCGTAAAGGAGACCCTACAGAGGCCACTTTCGTATCAGCTTAAAAGATTGTCCGTATCAAAAGTGAGAGAAAAGTGAGATCAGTTGACATTGATATCTGGCATCGATGGCTAACGTTTCACTCATCTCCAACAGAGCATGAAGATGAAGAAGCACGAGGAACTGGAGACGCCAACATTCACCACGAGCATCCCCATCGAAGTGAACGACGATTAGGTCGCTTCTAGAACGTCGTTTATCACCTTATCGAACACCGTCAGGAGACGTCGGCGTCGGCGATATCGACGTTTCTCCCGCAAATCGAGAGTAATCCGGAGGGGAGTCTGTCAAAATTCGGACACATTTAGCACGGCATTTGGACGAGCCACGTTCCGTCCCGATCGCCGATCGATCGTTGATCGATCGCATTGACGCCAGGCCCGTGGAAAATTACAATAATGAATAATCGCCCGGCAACAAGGGGCACGCAATCCGATGGAGCCGCAATGACAAGGATTCCCCGATTAACAAGGACCTACGGCGAAAGGCCTATCTGACAATTGACAACAGCTATTCATTTTTTTTTTTTTTATGCCACGAGGCGAGAGAGAACTCTCGAACCCCGTGAATGTCTAGGGGTGGGTTCTGAGATATGTGATTTAACCCTCTCCCCTGGAATTGAATTATTCCAAATTTCTATTTGTTTGGTTTTGTTTGTTCTTTTCCAACAATTCTCGTTAGTTTCCTTCGTTGAGGGAGATTTCAACGAAGGGTCCACCTTGCGATTGATGTCTGCATTTTTTACGGTACGTTCCCGTGAACTCGAGATGCACAGTGCTCCTTCCTCCCTGGAATACCCGTTTTATACTTAGAAATCGATGTTTTCATAATCGGGGAGAATCGAGAGTAGTTATTACGTCGGGTTCGCATTATGTATCGTTCGCCAGGTGGACGTTGGTAATCTTAAAGGGAGGTTCCTGAATGATCTAATACAGGATGAACAAACAATAAGGGGGCGATGAATAACATTCAGGGGGTGCACTTTTTAAATCAATGAACCTTCAAGTACGTAGTCCTCGAAATTGGAACCCCAGGCTTAATGAGAGAAAGCTCCGCAGAATTTGGAAACCTTAACAAACCTTCGTCGCTTTTGACGGTTCGAATTGGGCGTTTGTTTTTTTTTTTTCCTTTCTCTTTCTACACATTTCAGTGATAATTTAATGTGGGAAACAAGCGAAATGGAACGTTTGAAATACATATATGTAGTAGTATTTATGTTACATGTATATAGTATCCGAAATCCGCGGCAGTGGAATTACTGTTACTCGTTTATATCGAATATATAAAGATTGTATATTAGACATCAGGGTACGTATGACTTGAGCCGATTTGGAATAATTATATCGCAATTATAGCGAAGTAGCTATGACGAATATCGAGCACTGTGTTTTCCCTTCCTACCTATTAAATGTAATACATTTAATGACCATCCCGATCTCGAGAATACTTTCGCTCGTCCCTGCTCAAAATTGCAATCTTGTTTCAGCCATAAGTCGAGCGTAGAATAAACGAGAGACCCTTCCAAAGAAAATTTCAATGTTCAATGGAAATCCTTGCAATCAATATCTCTGCATACCCTGACAGGCGTGTCTTGTTAAATGCAATCGATTATCTTCCAACGGTTCCAAGCTCAGGTTTCCAATTTCTGTGTAACGAGGTGGTACTTCCTTTTTATAAAACAATTGTACATGAGCCAGCCTCTTCATTCGCATGATCGGTATCAAGGGAAGAAAATGTGTCGGCCTAAGAGAAAAATCATCCTAAGGCTTTAGCCAAGGTGCGATCGGTCGTACGAATCGTGCTTCGCGCGAATTCTATAATTAGCGGTCTCATTATAAATATATATTTCTCTCGACGTAAACGGCCGAGAGAGAACGAAAGTCAACTAACTTTCCCCATGATAGATCCAAGAATCTTCCGGGGAAATTGTCCGACTGAGATTCCCTCTCGTTTCCGTTTCGATTAGTCGAGTTAACGGCGAACACTGACTACCGCTATTCCGTATTATTAATATTAATAACGATTATCGTATCGCTATACATATTTGGTTTGTACTCATAGGAATTAATATACCAGTGTTTACAGTAATTAGGTGGCTCCTGATTCCGACCTGCCCCGAATCAATTTAACTTGATTCGTCTCATCAAGAGAGACCCTAGTATTTCTTTGAATAGCCTATCTATTATCTGTCAACATTCAGTAACGATTCAAATGTAAAAGCGGAAACTCTCAAAACCCCCGTTCCCTGTTCCGGCGTTTACTTTCGTAAAATGGGTCGCGCCGTCCCTTTAAAAATGGGCGCGCCGCGTTCGAATTTGCCGCCAAGTGCGCGGTCGTCGCTCGCGCAGGTCGGATTCCGCGCGACTCCGGAAAAGAAAGCAAAAACTCCCCCCGTCCCCGAGGTCGCAGGCGGCCGAGAAGGATTCGAAGGAGTTTTAAAATAGCGTAGCCGGTCGCCCCTCTCCGAGGCCGAGGTATCCGTTGCCGTGTCGTCCATTCATAAATAGGGAGCCACCAGCCGAGCCGAACCCCGTGGCCGCCATCTTGACTACTCTAATGCAGCCAGCCTCTTTTATCGGAACTCACGGCCTCGTCCTCGGCGCGGAGAAAATCCTTCCCGAGCCTCCAGGGGAGTCTCGGGAAATTTATGCCACGATTATACGCGGCCGACCGGGCGACTCCCCTCGCGATCGCGCCCCGACCGCGGAATATTCGACTACGAAGACGCGAGGCGCAGTACCCGCGAGCGGCCAGTGCACAGCTGATCAGCGCTCCCGCAGGACGGACGGCGGAGTGTCGCGGCCAGTCGCGCCTCGTCGTTTTTCCGGGGTTATTCGCGAGGCCTGAGATCCGATTAAAGGACTGATCGAGACCTAAAGAAATGCAAGGGCGCGGAGCGTCCTGAGGTGGTCCTTGCCGCGACCGAGGAGCGTTGTCTTCGACTCTAAGATCGACCACTCGGCCCGTCCGTTCTTACCTCTGGACCTTTCAATGGTTGCCGTCCGGTGAGTTTACGCCTACTCTCTCTCTTTCCCTTATCTATCGAACGGCTAGCTAAAAATTCAAGGGGTCCACCATCTCGCCCGTTATTTGTACCCCGGATTTGCCCCCACGGCTCGCATTCAGCCGGGCAGACTTTGATCTCGCGAGTCTCGTGTTTTCGCTCGAGGAAGGCCGTACACCTGGGAACGCGCGGGATGTAGAGGGGACGCCACGGTGTGGGAACCGGCCAACCAATCGGAACGTCCGCTGTGTCACGTGACCGAGGTTCGAAGATTACGCGCCATATTGATCCCGTAGATGGGATTGAGATTTACCTCCGATCGCACCGAAAAGTAAGAACTGCGAAGTTCGATGATCGCGCGCCATATTGGTTCCGTATATGGGTTTAAGGTTTACCTCCGGTTGCACCTAAAAATAAGAACTCGACGCAGGGTAAATATTTGACATTGATAGCGAAAATCGGTACACCAATCGTTACCTTTCGACCAACATAGTACCACGTGACGTCGATTTGAATTTCGCGCGCGGGAACGTCTCTGTCTTCCTTGGATGCGTTAGTACACGCGAAGAATACCAGGGTGAGAGGCACTGAATTATTTGCTTATCGACGTAAACGCGGATACTGCGAACGTGTATACACACCCCGACGACAAATCCGCGGGCATAATACGAATATATATCTGTTGCCGGCGAGTCGTAACTTTATTCGACCTGTTCGCCGAGGCGAAAGCCTCTCGTTTCCCCGACTCGCTCATCGTCAAGCTAATCCGCGGTAATTGAAGCGTCCGGGAAACGTAAATTTGTCAAGGCAGGCATTCGCCTCTCGCCGAGCACTTCCGAGAAGGACGCGTCGCCCTTCTTCGAGGATAAGGAAAAAGATAACGGTTATTATCGGAGGTGAATAAAAGACGTCACGAATAACGGGAAAATTGTTGGACCATCGGGTATATGCGTCAAGCGCTGTGTCGTAAGCCAGTAGTAAACATTGTCTTCGGGCGTTGCGAGAACGACGGGGTAAATCTCAACAGGGATCTCTTCGGTTTCTCGCGTCTGTCGACGGTGACGCGCAACCTGGCATCGCCCGGGGAATTTAGATCTCGAAATTGCTACATCTTCGTTCCACGTCATAGGAAACTGGCGACTTTGCGGTTCTATCCGAGCGGTTCGCCCATTATCTTTCCGGGAGGGACCGTTTTTCGCGAAAGCATGGGGGACTCCCATAGTTCGGCGACGCCGCCGCCAGGTGGCCAATGGCGGACGGGTTTGATATAAAGGCGAGTTCGATTCGCGGCCTCTGCCGGCTCCGCCGACATGGATCCGCGCCAGCAGTGGATTCCTCGATTCTTTTATTTTATTTTCATGCGTCGATCGGCCGGAAGTCGACGAGACGCGTCCAGGAGCGTCGCCATACGCCGTCGAATTCTCGAGGTGGGCCGAATGGCCGCCGAAGGCACGCCTCTGATCTGGCTCCGGTCGTTTAGTCCCGAATAGGAAAGAACAAAAACGATCCTTATAACGAACGGCCCTCAACGAGAATACCCTTTTGAAATGTGAGATATGTGTCGAAGGGAACTGAACGGAATTTTGGGAGAAGAGAGGAATATCTTTAAATCTGGGAATGTTTAACGCGCGTGTCCTCTGCGTGTGCAGAGGAGGTTAGAAAGAGAGGAATCATCCGTATCTGAAATCTTTTTTTGACAAGTCCATTGGACACGCGCATTAAACATTTTTTTTGGTAGATGAAGTATAAAGGCCTTCACGGATGCCTCAACAGTAAAGGCCTGTTCACCCAGCGGGTTTTTGAATATGCGTTCATGCATTGGCACAGATATATTGCGTTCGCAAAGAAACGCGCATTTCGCTCATAAAAACAAAAAATCGCTCGCTTGCCGGTGAACGCGTATAATTGCGCCATTACACGAGCAAACGTAAATTCGAAAACGCGCTATGAGAACGGATCCTAACCGTAAGTACGGCTGCAGGAATTGGCCAGTTAAATTGGTAAAAATAGGACGGCATTTTGAAAAATTCTCCACTTTCAATAGTCAATTTTTATTATTATGCGGCTTTCCGCATAATGCAAACTTATAACTTCCATATTTTCTACAATTGCTTAGGAATAACTTCCGGGATATCTTTAATCTCGCTCCCTTCTTTCATCCTCACCATTTTTATATGGTCCACGAACCTCGCCAGAGAAAACGAATGTTTTCAAGGACCAGAAAGAGGGTGGGAGTTTCTCGTCGAGTCTTTCCGACTAATGTCCGACTTTCTCCGTAGGCGCGCCACCGGGGCTCGTTAAAGCCAAACGACGGGCAATTTGGCCGCGCATCACTCGGACTTCGGGGTTAATTTAACGAATTGGCTCGGCTAGGCGGACCGGGAAAGCCTTTGAGGAGTCTTAGGAGGAAGTGGAAGCAAGTCCGGCCGGCGGTGTGTACTTGGCGCGTGGCGCTCGCCGAGTGCCGGCTAATTATGTGCCACTCGTAGGTGGCACGCGGCACAGGTGTCCGTCCAAAGCCGCACATCCCGTTCTCTCTGCCAACTCGGGGCCCCTCTCCCTCTCCCTTGCGCGCATTCCCTCCCGCGTCGCTCCGTCTCGCTCCCTCCGCTCTCCGTGCCCGACCCTAGTCTTGGCTTTGGCGGGACGAGCGTAGAACGTAGCGGGCTTCCTCCTGAAAAATGGGTCACAGCCGGGTTTAGAGACGCGGAGGAGGCGAATACTTTCCGGGAAACAGGGAAAACTGAGGGAACCGAGTAAACTGCCGAATAATCCCCGAAATAATTGCCGATGGAAGGCAGCTCCACCAAACCCTTTTTCGAGGGCTCCATAGAACGGCTCTCCCTATCTTGAAATCCTTATCGGAACTCTACCCTGATAATGAGCGAGAGAAAAAAAAAGAGAGATAAATCGGTGGGTGGACGTGAAATTTCTACGCTAAGAGAAACTGTTTACATATTATTGACCGTTAATAAATAATTCATTGAAACCCTAGGTTCAAATTGAATGGAACATTTTATCCGAAGATTACGTAACTTCTGTAACCGTTTTCAATGTCCGAAGCCTACTTTGTAGATAGATTTTTCATCGGGAAATTATTCCAGTTCGTTATAGAATGACCAGCACTTGACTCGCAACGCCGATTATTCCTGTATTATCAATATCGATGAAGCGATGGAATCTCTTTGGCGAGAGACATTTAATATGACGGCAATTCATTTCGCGTGGAAAGTGGATTTTTCACCCGGGGTAGTTCTTGTTTGTTAGAGGAGAGGCTTTAGGAGAGAAGCACTCGATTTGTTAGACAGATCTGTACTGTAAATACTGGACTACGGTCGCGCGAGATTAATTCGAGAGGCTACGCTGTCTCGGTGCGAATTATTAATTGGAACACCTCAGGCACGTCAAACACGTGATAAAGGGACGAGTCGTGTTAACGTTCCCGGAGACGGATGAGGGAGAGTAATCGGCAATAAATAAACGATCACGACAGGTAGGCCCTGCCACGACGATGGGGGCCCACGATGGGGGAGTGCCACTGCTCTAACATCGCCATCATGCAGCTCTTCCACGAGTTGAAGCAACAATTCCCTGCACTGCCCGACCACGTTGTGTCTCAGTGCATAGCGCAGGTACTCTTACCTCGCCCAGACCCTGGTTTCATGATTTATGATGCATCTCCCATAACATGGCGTCTGAATTTGGTTTTGACCTAACATGAATTTGCCTTGTGGCTTGTCGTTGATGTTAGTGGGTGAACGTCCGCTCCAAACCCGACTGCCGTGTAAACGATTCCTCAAATCGTGAAACGTTTCTTACAAAAGTTGTTCCCCACAGTGAGCCCTATGAGTTTCGTCCTAAGGTATTTCCCCGTATCGCGACTCCTTCCCGAGATAAATCCCAATTTTCTTCCGCGTAACTCCCCTGCATGTCCTGTGTGTGTGCGTCGTGGACCATTCGTCCGAAACTCTGCACGCGAGTCTAACCCCGGAATTAGATACTTTCCGAATGATTCCGTAGAGATTCCCGGGACGGTGCACCGGAGAAACTAACAAAAAAGTGTGAGGAAAGAAAGGAAAGCCAATACAGTGGATGTAGAAAATCGTTGTTGGTGGGTGTACTTTGCTGGACGTGAATGCCTTTCCGTCGTACATTGGCGACGCCATATCTACGGAGAAGGTATTCACAACCACCTGTACAGTGTATACCGCATGTATAATGTGTATATTGTGTACTGTGGCGGACACGGATATCTTCCTATTATGCATTAGCAACGCCAAACAGAAAAGGACCTCATGGTCAGCGTTGTACAGGGTGTACAGTCATATTCGCAAGGAAAACATTTCATGTTAACCTCCGTACAGTGTGTATACAGTTTGTAAGGTAGTCTGATATTTCCCAGGAAAAAACCAACGCATTATGTGGCATATTTACAGACATGTCATGTCGAGTATACAGTCTGTACAGTAGCGAACACGACACACCATATCCACCGAGAAGGTATTAACGCGTGCCACTGTACAGGATGTACAGTGCGCGTAGTGACGGACACGAGTATCTTCCCTGCGGATATAGGGTAGCCAATGCATTATAGGAAGATCGTATCCACCAGGGTACAGTAGGCCTAAAAAATGGTGTCCTCGGAGGCCGTCCGACGAAATGCATTCCACGCAGACGGGTCCGTGTTGCAGAACAGCCACGACCGAGAGATATGTGCACGGAGCTTGCGAGCGACCCAGGACTCGAGACCGTCCCCGGGGGCCTTCCCGCCCCCGCCTCCACCCCCGAGCCCGAGCGCGAACCACGGCATGTCCTCAGTCCGGCCCCACCGACCGGCGTCCTTGGACATAGGTGTAGCCCGAAGGTGCCCCGCGGCGGCGCCCCTGCCTACGGCCAACCCTCGAGTGCCCCTAACCTTGGCGCCCTCCTCGGCGCCTGCCTCCTGCCCTGCAAGGGGCTTCTTCGACGACCTCACCGGTCCCGACTCGACCTCGACGTGTGGCAACGCCGGCTTCGAGCTCAACGTCAACGTCGCCTGCAGTCCGGCCGGCAATCGCGGTACGACCTCAACTTGTATACGTGTGCGCATGTCCTTTTACCACGATCCAACGCAGTGCACCGTTGAAAGAAAAAAAAAAAAGGGAATAAGAACCAAAAGTGCAGTGATTTTACAAAAATTATTACACGCTCGTACAGACACGGTCTACCGATTTCATAACGTTCTATACCTATATACTTTATAGACATACGTTATATATTTAGTATACCAGTGTATTAATTTACCTAGGTCATGGCACGATGTTAAATCATTACTAAATTGTACACTTATTCAGAGATTTATAATAAGCGTACGCTAATTCGCCCGTAAGACGGCGGATTTATAATTTGATTACCGTGTACTAAAGGCATGGACATTTTGTGAACGCTTTTAACGGGGTAGATAAACCTAGGCCGAGGGGATTTTGGCCTGGGAGGTAAGGGGCGATAAGGTTAATAGCTGGGTATCCATTTTCCAGCAGATTTCCGAACGGTCCCCGGCCCGGGGGCCTGTAAACGAAGCGACCTGAAGGTGGAGCCGCGTCCCCACTACGCTGACCCCCACCAGGCGGCCGCCAGTGGTTCTCCAAGCGGGGCCCAGGTGGACCAGGCCCGCAGCTACACCTCCGTCAGCCTGACCCTGAGGCCGCCGTCCTCGGAGCCGCAGCCGCCCATCGACATCCGGTCCCAGGGCTCCAGCCTGACCTACTCGACCTCCTCTCTAGATCCCAGGGGCTTCCAAAGTCGCCTGCAAATCAGTATTGGCCCCGGGAACGTCGGCAGCGTGGCGGCCGCGAGGATCAGGCCCCCCTTGGGCCCCGTCAGGCCCAACAGCCTCGTGCCGCTGCCCGCTCAGGCCGCTCCCCAAAAACCTCCAGGTATATGAGCATGGTCATAGAACTAGAAGGGACAAAGCATCTTCTCGCGGGGTTCAAGCCGAGGGGGAGTGGTCGGCCATATTGGCACGTTCAAGTGTCGAACATGACGGCGTCAAACAAAGTGCTAATTTAAAGGTGACAAATTGAAGATTTTCAATTTTGTTCTCTAAAAACGATTAATTTCCCGTGTGGTACGTTCTTGCAAGGAAACGGCTGGGAAGGCGATGAAAAGGAAGCAAGGTGTACCTGTAGTTTCATTTCATGCGTAACTTGAAAAATTCGTCCCTTTTGAGATTTAGCAACATTATTTTCCATTCTGAAATAGTAACGATGAAAGAACGATGATGTGCGTTAGAATATAGTTGTTTATTTTATTCATTTTACTCTCAATGTGAGAAGTGGATAGACCCGCGATCCGGTACTTCACCCACCGTGTCTAGGTTACCAGGTCATGCCCAGACTCCCCCCTCTAGTTCTGTGTCCATGTATATCAGTCATTCATCCGAAAATCATCCATCCCTTTGGATGGATGCCGTTGGTCGTCCTAGAAAATGTTATCTTAAATTTCAGTCAATATGGTAATTCTTTCCCGACCAGGTCTACCAGCGGGTCCTCCTAGCCAGCTGCCGAGACCGACGACGACCATGAGCGCCCCGACGACTCCTTCGGTCTCTTCGGCTGGAATCCCACCTCCTAGCAGCCTCCCGACGACACCTTCGCAACCCTCTCAGCCGCCCAACCCGAATTCGCCCACGTCGAACCAGGAAGCCCAGATCAGCGCCGAGCTGGCTCAACTGCCGTTAAACCAAGGTAACTGGGTTAGAAAGTGCTGGAAACAGGGATTCGAGGTTTCACTCCGTTATTCGGTACTATCACGTAACAAGATAAGGAGACGTAACGCCTGTGGTCGATTTTATAAAAAGTGGCCCCAGAATCGGGATTCAGGGCGCTGACCTAACGATGCGGGAAATGTAGAATTTGCATGTAGGGATTTATTTGCGATACCGCGTGACCGAAATCTTTTCTATCGATGTAAATTACCTAAAACGCTTTTAAACCCTTCCTCTACAATTTAAGTCTCGATGCCGCATGCCATAATCAACAGCCCCTCGTTGCCGTACCGTATTGTTCACGATGAGTCTATCTACAGACCACGAGCCTGACACGTGTTGTTTACATATGACCCTATCGACGTACCACAGCTCTCACACGACATTCTAGGCGAAAGTGTTAATTTTATGATTAAGGTACGCGACGTGCAATGTTAATCCACGCATATTATACGGAATTTGATGGCTTTAATGTGATAAAAACCAGCAGTCGCGATAACAGATCATTTTTAAGTTACAAAGTTCCACCGGAGGGGCGCTGTCGGCGTTAGGCCAGTGAAAATCTGAAGACCTTGGACCTGTAAAGTGGAGCGGACTTCGATACACGACGTTGTATCTCTCTTTATCATACTTCTCTTGTGGATACTAGGCATACGAATCTAATATCACAACTCGTTAAACTCGAGTCAAGCATGTATTCGAGTCGACTCATGTCACTTTTGATGTAATGACGAGTAATTGACACGAACGAATGCAAATTACGAGCGCGAGATGTTCGCCAATTAATAGATGCGACACCGAATCCAAACTCGAGTTGGTAGTGTTTTCGAATTCGAGTGACTCGAATTGATAATGTATTCGACTCGTCTTATCCCTATGTCGTTACGCCGCGCTTCTCGTTCGACGCATTTTCCTCGAAGGGGGGTAAATCTTGCTCGCGTCCTGAATTAGTACTAATTCGACCAGCAGGTTTACCTGCGCGGAACGAAACGCCGCCCACGATGGGACTCCAAGAGAGAACGATATTTACGCATTCCTGACCCACGCCCGGTTATACATAGATGTCGAGGGACCAGGTTCCTCGCTTGATCTAGCTGAACGTCGTAACCGTGGTAGCCTGTCGAGCATTGTGAACCTCATTGTAGCTTTCCGTTTCGGTACTTCAACCCCAGCACCGGTCTCGGGGATCCAGCTCGCCCGGTCGTCGTGTAACTCTCACCTCTTGCGTCTATATTTGTCCCCGCGGTTTCGTTTTAATTTCCAATTGGAACTCACCTTTTCTCACGTTCTCAAGACTCGTTTGCCGAATGCTTCACGTTCCATGTATCTTTTCACCCCTTTCACGATTCCTCACCTTGCATTTTGATATCTTACATTCGTTGTTTCTGAGGAGATAATGATGAAAAATGTTGAAATTGCGGATTTTAAATTTTCAGTGGCAGAGCATCAAAGGCAGCTGGTCGCGGAACAATTGTTGAGGAAGGAGCGACTGGCGAAAGAGCTAAGAGCTGAAAAGGGGAGACTCGAAGCCATGAAGAGGGAAGTGCAATCCCTGGCGAGACCGATCGACTCTTCGATACCCCCTCAGGTAATTTGAGTGATTTTAGACTCCTGTGATTGATTATTTAGTAAATGCGTGCTCGCGCGTGGTTGCTTTTTTTTAAATTTTAGGAACTGAAGAGGAAGCTGCGGAGCGAAATCTACCAGCTTCAAGTTGAATGCGACAGACTCGCCGACGAGGTCGATCAGAGATCAGACCCGAGAGGTGACTATCCTTTAAGGAGAAAATGAAAGAAATTAGAATTACTTAAATATTCAGTGTTTGGGTAAAGTACCGTTCCTTTTTTCTTCAGTACCCCTTGGAGAGACTAATGAGGAATTCTACCAAGGCATTTACACGGGCCAACCTTACGTTCCAATGCCACCTCCACAACTCAGTCGACAACCAGTCTGGGATCCTCCTCCGATGGGAAATGCTGTCGATAGGGAGGACCGGGATGGACCATCCTGGGTCTGCAGACTCTGCACCTTCGATAATCACCCATTGATGAATACGTGTGAACAGTGCAACCTGCCAAGGATATTGGAGCATCATACCACAGGTACATCTGGATTTTTCTTATCCGAAGGCCAATCAAGGGCACCGCCCCTCTTCGAGGGTAACCGATCCTGTTCAAAGAATTGAAGCTGCTCAGATGTTCAAACTTGAGCCTTGCTGCCCTCTTAATCGCATGGCTGTGCGTGACGTATTCTTAACAGTGTTTAATAATCTCCCTAATGACTCCGAGGGATGATCAGTTTTCAAGACAGCGGAAGGGATGATGGAATCTGGAGTATTTCATGCAGACCTGTAAACAAACATTAAAGTGCACTTACTGTTGTATTTGAGACTAATTTGAATGCTGGTTAAACTCTTAATTGACTGCGAGTGAATTTTAACACTTGCCGGAGTATGTTAAGTTCTTAAGTTTTGAGACGATAAGTTTTAGGTGGACTCTCCTATAGCGATTGTTGACGAAGCAAGTCAAGACGAATCTTATTCTAGTATCCTACCTCACAGTGCTTTCTCTAAATCTATATGAAGAGAAGTGTCATGATTAAATCATATATATTTGTACGACACTGTATGTTAGTTACAAAGATTAACTTGGTGATTAATTAATTGTGAAAATATTTTAAAGAATAAATTATTCACATTCCAGTATTACGAAATACGAAATTTAATTGAACTATTAGCAATGACTAACGAGACTCGAACGCCCATTCAAAAAGGTAAGTCGATTTTAGGCTTCAATGTTCGATATGAATGTGATGTGTAATTATTAATAATCCCTAAATAGAATCAATAGCAGCATGGTTATTCCATAACAAATATTTCTTAGTACTAACCAAGGTTTGTAAAACTTATCCATTGCAAAAATATCAAACGAATCTTACTAGAATACTAGAATGAATCTAATTAGAATTAAATAAAAATCATCCCTTTTGTCATACTTTGTTATTTTTATTTTTATCTCATAATGTTCATGTATACTTAATCTTAATAATTATATCATGTTGAAATATGACTCCTAAATTCCGGACGCTCATCCTTTCATTTTTACAAGTTCTATCAAGCGTATTTTTAAGATTTTAACGTTAATTATCTTTACCAGGTGAAACACAGGATATTCATATACGGGTCACGCATCATCACAACTTTTCACCTAGACGTAAGTAACTACTACAAATTATGACCTTTGAAAAAAAAAATCATTGCATTAATTTATCTTCTCCAGGAACGGTGCACAGTTGGGTGGTATGACGTGAACTGAATTAGTACACTTCAAGGAACTTGTACATATACATATTATTATAATTTAATTAAAGAAAACGAAAAAGAAGAAAAAGATGAATTAACTGAATAACCAATTAAGGAGATGTGTGACCAATGGAACGATGTAATTAATTTAATTCTTTTTTATCTACGTCATTAGCATAAAATGAAACTTGAAAGGCGATGGACGGGAACGACCCTTTGGAATGTCCTCGCCCTGAACCTCAATGAAGTCAACATGACTTTATACCGGCTCAGATTCCAGTAATTTTTGTATTCACAGATTAATATGAATAATAAATTCATCACGAACGTCGTTGCAGGTAAATTATCACAAGATTTTAATTATTCTCCCTAGTTTCAATTGATGGTTGATCCCAAGACAAAGTGCAGTCATTTATGAATACTCAATTCTTTTTCAATATCCCAAAAAATATTGTATAATCTAATTATAGTTACATTCACATCCATTGTAAGTATAAAGAATACTTTCACAGACAAAAGTATCCCTATGCAGGTACCTATATCAATACAGGATAACAAGTTAATAGTTTATATCGCCGTGCCACGCTCCAAGTTGAGCTTTGTCTCTCGAGTATGTTCTCCATAGAACCGCTCCAACTTTTGATTAAACTTGGCATTGCGTTCGTTTATATAGTCGATGTCTGCATCATCATTGTGCATTCTCCTTCTGCTGTACTTCTCTCGTTTGGCAATTCTGTAAATAAGGTATAAAGTATAAAAATATGTAACACAAAACAACCATTTCGTTGTATTACTTTGGAAGCTATTCTACATACTGTTTCTCTAAATCTTCGACCATTTTGTCAATAGCATCTTTCTTGTCTTCATGCAGTCCTTGCAAAATAGTGTTTTTATCCCCATAAAATGCTCCACCCAGTTTTTCTTTAGCCTCTTCATAACTTTCCATGTTAGGTTTCATGTTTTTAACAAGACGATTATATTGCCTTATCGTTGATTGTTCATAGTCTGCAAAGCCAGGATCTGGATTCTTCTTTCTCTTCTTCCTTGCCAAGCGCTCTGCCTCGATGGCATCGATATGTAGCAATTTTTCCCTCTCGTAATCTACTCCCTTTTCCTCCGCCGACTGCCTCGCCTCTTCGTTTTTCATCAACCATTCAGCTTGTCGCTTACGTGATTCCCAATTTGATGGAAGTTTCTTCCTCTTATCCTCCTCAACAACCTCCATGTGATTTTGCTGTCTAGCTTCATTCTAGTAATACAGTAAATAATTTAATACAAAACGGTGTATAGAGGTTATATCTCCATTCATTCAATTCTTAACTTACCCGCTTCGAGTGAAGTTCTCTAAGGCGCTTCATTCGCTCCGCTTGCTTCTCCGCAAACGTTTTGGTGCTCGATGTAGATTCATCTGACATTTTTAAAAAAGTAATGAAACTTTTGTTTCGAAAGGCCTTTATTTTCCACTGATTCTATGTTCGACATTAGCCAAGTATTGCCAGAGATGAGTTGGGAGATTGCTCACGGGCAGGATCGTGCGATCGCAATCTGTGCTGCCCTCTGGTTTCGTACGTTAGCTTTCACCGTTTTTTGCCTCCAAGGGCGGCACAACAAATTTCTTATAGGAGCTCGCGCACTCACGATGGCGGTACCATCTACCAGTCGCCGTTGGCGGCTCACGTACTCATGATGGTAATACCATGCGGCAATTGACCGTGGTGGCTTACCTACGCTTACCGACACTGCTCGCTTTTGATGGTAAGGGAAGAACACTCGTGGCGCGCTCTTTGACTTTACCCTTCACATACCTTATTTATTTTATCCGCAAATAATACAGGCAAAACTACAACGTGGGTTCTCGAGAGTTGAGTTATACTTTATATACAATTTTTATAAGGTACGGAAATGAATAAAAAAAATAATGAATGTTTCCTAGGGACACATAAAACCTACACAAAACCTATATGTGTATGTGACGTTTCTTTATAACGGCTGATAACGACTATTTGAAGTCGTGAGATTCGTAACCAATGTTTATTTCAAAATGTGTAAAGATAGAAGATCAAAAAATAAATTATGGAATGAAACAAATCGACAAGATGGATATTCATAACCTAGCGAATACCGCATGTCTACGTCTGTCTTGTCCGCCATATTTGATACGTTTTCTTCTGGTTTTCTATGTTTTCTACGTTTTCTACAGTAAGCTATTTGATTTAGATAATATACATCAAAAACCTCGATAATCGTGAAATTACCCAACCCTAGGTGAGATTATCGTTATTTATAGGAAGTAGTGAGCCAAATGTTGGACCTATGAATTCCGACAAATTAAATTATTTAACCTAAAAATGTTATCGATGTTTAATTACCTGAAGGTAATTGAATCACACAGAGCATGGCGTGTCCATACGTCGATGATGAGAGAAACCAATCAGAACTGCTTTAAAAAGTGTCACAAGAGAGCACGGCAATATTTATTGTACACGGATATAAAATAGGAAGGACTAACAAATAAAACTCGTAAGTACGGAAATCGTAAAGCTTGTGGCAGACCGGCTAACCAGTGGACGAGGACCAGCAGACAGTAATAAAAGATACGGCCGGTAACAACTTCGCTCTCCAGTTGGCAGCCATATTGAATCCACGCGAAGGACGCAACGGCTCGGCGAGACATTACCGACCTCGTTAGCCGACTTAAATTACGTCGGTCTATCTGGGACAGGCACACTTCCGTTTCCGCTTCCTTTCTTCCCGCCGCTTCTTTTCCTCGTTTGCGATGTCGATGTACTTCTTCCTTTGGTCTATCGACATCCGCGTCCATATCTTACCGGCAATCCTGGCGAGCTCGGTAACTGGCTTCTTCGGCTTCTTCTTGCAGAGTCGCAGGAAGAACACGATGAAGGGGTTGGTGGCCCGTCTATGGTTGGTAAGCGCGGAGCTCTTGCCGGAAGCCCCTTCTGTGCTGCGCAACAACGGAAACTGCAAAGTACTCCTTTGTGCAATTGGCGCTCGTGCGGTCGACGAAGTCAGATGCGTACCAAACGAGTAATTAACACATTTTGTTTTGCGAAAAGGACGCGTTAATGGTCAAAGCATGGAAAGGTAGGCCCGGAGCTCGATTTTATATCTTTCACGAGATAATGAGGGTTCTCTTCTATATACACACACCTGACTTCGTGACGCGACTTAATCTAGCGGGACGCGGTCCCTCTTACCCGTCTAGCTTTTTCCGGTCCTTTTGCAGCGCGGAACCACCGCTACCCATCTCTTTCTCCTCTACCTGACCTTGCCGATGACTTCCGAACTCCCTGTCACCGATCACCGCATCACTTGACAATTTTACAAGCAGACAAAACGAACTATCTGTGACAAAGGGTTCCGGTGTCACGTTGACATCTTGCCGGAAGTCCTTCCGCTGTTTATTCGTCGATAAACAGCGGAAGATACCCGCGCTACACTCGACGCTGCTCGGTGCAATTTCTCAAGATCTTTCAAGATCTCCGCCACTTTTGTCAAAGAAAAAAGAAAAAAGAAAAAAAACTGTCCACGTTTCGCAACGTCGGCTAGAGGCATCGAAACGCGCAAAACTTTTTCACAGCAAATGGGATTCGCCGAGAGTTGAGAAACTAGACCATGGATACGATTAACGAAATAGGAAATCAATTAGAGTTCAATAGCTACAATTCTTGAAACTACTTAATAATCCGAGAATTTCGAATTTGTGTAAGAGAAAGCGAGCCGCACAGCGAACAACAAAGACTTAAAGGAGGAAACTCGGTTACTCTTCTTTATTTCTTCTTCTTTTTTTTTTTTTCCTTATATCGTTTCTTATTCTTTCTCAATAAACCCGAGCATTTACATCCGTTATTTATACGCATAATGAGAATACATTTAACAACCATTTTGACTTGACCTACGATTAACAAAATAATTTCGCGGACGACCAAGCTGGCAACGTTAATCCGAAAGAAACTTAGGCGATAATCGGTACATAAATATTATACACGTACTGCCCTACACGAGTGCAAATGATCCCCAGCTTTCAAAGGGCCCGCCTTGTGCAGCGTACGCGCATTGGATATTCTTAAATATAGCGCGATCGCCCCATCGCGATGAGGTTAGGTTGCGACCCGGTACGATTTGTGCTCCGCAAACGAGGCGCTCGGTGTAATTTATACCTATTTACAGGAAATTATTAAGGACTACGAGTCATGGTGGGGACGGGGGACGGCGCGCGAGGGACGCAGTCCTTTCCTCGCTTGTCCTCGGGGTGAGAAATGCAACGGCGTGGAATGTTTAACCGAGACCGGCGTAACCTCTTTAGAATCTCGGCCACGAGCTCCAGGGGTACAATAGCTCTGCATCTCCATTGGAGGACTCTTCTACCACTTGGCGCCACAACTACTTGCATTCGGTTTCTCCGATTAAGCAGTCGAAGTCATCCCCAGTGCTCGCCTACTGTCATCCAGTTCAACAGTTGTACTGCTCTGGAAGAACGTACGATATATCGTCCCAGGGGTGACGGTAGAGACCCTGCTTCAACCTCTTCTGATCCATATAATGACCTGAAAGAATATAAGCGGTGGATAAGTTGGATAAGTAGCATGATCTTATCGGTACTGCTAAAAATATAAAACTACATAGGAGGTGATTTCGAAACCAGAAGCTGACTCACCGATGAAGCCTATACTCCTGCCGAGTACAAAGAGACTGTTGATTGCACCGATCTCAATGTACTCCTGAGCCTCTTCCCTGGTGAAGCCTCCACTGTTTCTGAGCATGTCGACGAAGGCACACGCGATAACGCCGTCCACGTTCAGGATCAGATTAGGCTTCTTCCCAGTAGTGATCTTCTCGACCTCTAGAGCGTATTCGACTAGTGGTTTCGCTGGGAAATTCTCCAGGACGTATTCTTTGATCAGTTTGACCCTCATGTCTGGGTTGTTAATAGACTTGACTCGATGTCCGATGCCCATGATGAGTTCACCTTTCTTCCTGGTGTTGTTGACGAACTCCTGGGGGTGTAGACCGGCATCGTAGGCCTCGGAGAACATGCGTGCTGCTCCATCGAGTGCTCCGCCAAATCGGTCGCCCTAGACAGATAACAATATACGACTTAGAGATACCAAGGAAAAGAACAAGTTTGTATAGTACCACCAAAATGATTGGCTAAGAAGTAAAAAACTGTGACTTACGATGGTCAGTAAACCCGAGACTAAGGAGCTGACCAGATCCTTTCCAGCTCTTGCGCACACTATTGTATTATGGGCACCGGACACTGCTGGGCCGTGATCGGCCGTCAGCATCAGAGACATCTCCAGGAACTTACAATAAGTAGGTGGCAAACACCGTTGGAACCAAAGAAGGGACACCACGCCTCCGATGCCTAGGTTCGACTTCAGCACCTCGGTAACTGGCATACCAGCGTAGAGTAATTCTTGGCCACGCTCGTCGCATATCGACGTCATGAAGGAGGCTGGCTTACGGATTAATCCCAATTCCTGCAAAAGTTAAATAAGACATTGATTCATTGATAAAGACTCAATACATCTTGCCGAACACATCTAGAATATTTATTTATCATTTTATAGTTTACACATACACGAGCCCAGCTGTAGTCCATCGGAACGGTTGGTGGCGGGAGTTCCGGAGCAGGGACAATGGTACCATTCTTTACCAGTCCCTGGTAAACGGACTGGATGAGATCTCCAAGGCTGTCGAAGCTCTCTGGCACGTAAGCACCAGCTTCCTTCAGAGCAGCGTTCTTAGCGGATGCTGTTTCCAGATTACTCTGGGCTATGGAACCAGCGTGGCCAAACTGGACCTCCGAGGTAAACATACTGGCACAGGTTCCGATACACCATGCCACCAAGGGCTTCGTAATCTTCTTCGACTTCAAGGCCTCACAGACCTCGTACTCCTCCACGCCACCGACCTCACCCAAAAGAACGATCAGTTTGGCCTCCGGGTTATTCTGGTAGCGCATTATGTGATCCATGAAGGTCGTCCCAGGATAACGATCTCCACCGATGGCCACTCCTTCCAGGACTCCGTTTGAAGCCTTAGAAATTATGTTGTTAAGTTCGTTCGACATCCCTCCTGATCGGGACACGTAGGCGACGCTGGAATTAAAAGACATTATGCATTAATGACGTTGACTTTGAGTGACTCGAAGGTGTGGCATAGAACAGGTTTCTAGATGAAGTACCTTCCAGGACGATACAACTTGCTGTGAAGAATATTGTCCATCATGCCGCCGGTGTTGCCGATTTTAAAACACCCTGGTTTAACCCCACCGACTGTGGCCGGTCCGATGATGGTAACGTTCTTATGGTGGGCGAAAAGGATCAGCTTTCTTGTCATATTCTCGGGGATACCCTCGGCGATTATGGCTATGGTCCTGATTTGAGGGAATTGCAGGGTCTCGACGGTGCTCTCGTAGGCCGAGCGCAGGGAGGCGAACGTCACCATGACGTCTGCATCTGGGTGCTTCGCCATCGCGTCCTTCATTTGCTTGTAAACGGGAATCAGAACCTAGAAAATGAAATAACAGTACAACAGTATTATAAGAAAAAAAGTGCAGCTGTGTATTAAAACGATCAGAAGGTAGCGATGGAACAGTTTTGGTGGTTCGAAGCATGGAGAGGTACCCACCTCTTTGTGGCCCCAATAGAACTTCTGCTTATGGTCTCCGGTGAAGGGATAAACCATGGCTGCCACCGAAGGCTCTGTCCTTCGACAGACAAAATCGAAGTCCAGCATGCTCTGTACAGCTCTGGTCTGCATTCCCCAGATGATCGCTCTGGTCGTTTTGCCAAAGAGTTCGGAGCTCTGCCCAGCGTCAACTTCGTTGGTGTCGCACGCTCTGGTCTCCTTTTCTCTGGTTTCTCTTTTATCCTCAGAGGGAGCGGTAGTCCTCACATCTTGTCCAGAAGGCAAAAGAAAATTAGCCGTGGAGAACTCCTGGGCCTCCGGGTCAGGTATGGGTTTCTTTCCCAAAGCCATTGAACAGATCGCAGTCATGTGGGTCTCAGGACCGAAGACATGGACTGGGACACCGAGACGTCTGCCCACTTCACGAATTATGCTGAAATCAAATACGTCTCAATTTAATGTATGTTAACGAGATATTGACAAGTGAGTAATTTCCTCTAAAACTGTATGTCATTTCATAAGATACTAACCGGAGACCTTCCTGGTAATTAGGTCCTGCTCGTCTAACAAATATCTTGGCATCGTGCTCGACTAGTTTTGGCTGAAATTCCTGAAGTGCCTTAACGATACCCTTGAATGTCGATGCGACATTAGTAAAGTTTGCTATGCCACCTCCGATGATAAGGACTTTCCCATCGGGATGTTTCTCCTTAGTCATAAGACTCAGAATTGTTTTGGCATATTCATAGGTCTGCTGTTCGCTAGGTGCACCTGAGTACTCTCCGTAGTTAGCTAGTTCCGATGCACTTCCCAGGTCACAAATGGTATCGGAGTAGATGACCGATGCACCTATTGAAACAGAGTATACTTTATGTCTACTCAAACGTACAATAAGGAAATTAAATAAAAGCAATCTACTCATTTAGTTATAACTCTTACCACCACCAGCAACCATGGTCCAGATTCTGCCCTTCGGGTTGAGAATAGTCAGTTTTAAACTGGCCCCAGACTTGGCATCCAAATCGGCGATATACGCTTCTTCTGGATAAGCATCCCGTCCAAAGGGTGGAGGATAGTCGATATTACCCCAATCAGGCCTGCAGATGAAATCAGCAGTGGTGTCAAGCTTCGCTGCCAAGTCCAGCATGTAAATGCTATCATCGGTGACAACCAACGGATTGATCTCCAGGTAGGTAAAGTACAAATCAACGTACAGTTTGTACAACGCTTCGATGAATTCAGCTACCATTCTAAATTAAAGATAGCGAAAAGATTATTATACGCTAGAAAGTGTGAACCTTGTAGTCTACATCAACTATACTAGGTCTCCAAATAAACCCACTCTCTCTTCTCCTCAGGCACATTAGGCAGAAGTTTCTCTTCGATGACCTTCCGGTCTGGCAGAGTATTGGAGCCAACAGGAACGTCAAGCTTAAGAGCTTTTGCGTCGACGTCCCCTACATCGACTCCACCTTCATGATGGAAGAGGATAGTATCCGCCTTTCGGTGAGAATAAATGCAGACATAAGCCTCCTCGTCCTGCTGATGGGGCACGAAGGGCTCGACGATGAAGTTCTTCAGCTTGCCGGTGGCCTTGCTGACCTTCTGCTCCTTGTTCATGCGATCTGCAATCCATTTCTTAACGTCCTTCAGGTCGGCGTTTACGTGGATGAGACCAAGCTTGCCACGTCGTTTGATAAGCTGATCGGGCTTGACAACCAGTCGTTCGGTCAACAGCCATGGATTTTCCTCAACAGCCTCGGCCCAGTCGGTGTCGTCCTTTACGCTGACGAATCTGCACTTCGCAAGTCTAGTTCCCTTCTTCAGCTTCCTGACGATGAGGTCCTTGCCGGTCGCCTCGCGAATTGCCTTTGCCGACATGTCTCAGGTGTTCCTGGGGAGTAGGTTTCAACATTAGAACATAAAATTAAGCCGGAAATAGAAGGTGTTTCTCTCTTTTTTTTCAGTAATAAAACGCTTCTAGGTGCATAAAAATCGCCACAGCAGCGCCACTCGAGGCGAACAAAAGGGAAATGTTAGATCCAAGAAATCTCTCAAACGAAAATGCAAAACAGGCTTCCACTTTCATCAAAAATAAAATCCCGGCGTTCTTTTACAGTGACTTTTATTTCCTACTTTTCCCTTCTGGCGGAGAAATGTACGACGCGTGTACACATGGAACTGCGAGTCAATTTAATCGATTTAAGTCAATGTTGGACAGTTTAACCGAGCGTGTCGCTTCGAAAGGCCCGAGCAAGGAAGTTAGTGTGAACACTTTCACGTGCTTTCACCGGTCCCGGTATTTGCCCGTGAAAGTGTTCGTCAAACGACGGGAAGAAATCATTACAGTAAACGTCGGCATACCGATGGTAATTAACGTTTAATTCATTATTGGCGGACGTCTCGAGTACATGAAATGTGCTCGACCGGATCGCTGAGCGCATTTTCGCTACACCTCCTCCTATTTCTCTCAACCTTTAAGGCCGTATCGGCGCGCCCTCGTGATAAGCCAATTGTGTTTCTGCACTACATCCGGCCGCGAGTAATGACGCGCGAACATATTGAAAAAAAAAAAAGATACGGCAAAATAGTCGGAGAAAAATCGCAAGAAACGCTTGCATAAGAGATAACGACCACAACGAACGATAAGTTGTAGCAGCGCGTTAGACGAGCCGCTGGATACTTGAATAATTATGCGGACGTACTAATAGGTTTAGTGGAAAGAAAAAAAAAAAAATCGAGAGAAGTAGGTAACTCGGGCGAAGTTAATTAATACGAATTAATTATAAGAAAATATTTAGAATGGAGATCAGTTACGATCAGAAGTCGCTTCGCATCTCGCGCGTATCACATCGAGATATTTCTCCTCCTGGAGATTCAACAAACAAGTAAACGAATAAATCATTGAAATCACTCGAGGATTTCGTGAGGTAAGCCACGTTTAAATAGACCCGTGAAGATGTATGCGGGTAACCGGGTAAAATGTCTCGTCGCCATGTTTCCCTACGCAGAAAATTCACCCAATCGTCCTATACCGTGTTAATACGTTAATTCGCTTTTATGTGGGGCAATTGGCTTGGTCGTTTGGGGCACTTATGTATGGAATAATTAATCCACTTGTCCTTTCCGTTTAAGTATGGAGTAATGGAGGAATTAATTTTTCTTACGCCTGCATATGTGTATAAGTACCGATTGCATGGTCAATTAGCAACGGTGCGAGTTCGCCCCCCACCCCGGACGTGAATCCGCCGACCTTTGCTCGGTCGGTAAGAAGATCCCTGGAGCGCATCTTAAGGGCCGCAGAAATTGTTCTGCTTAACTGCGTTAAGCCAGTAGTTCTTAACCGGTATTCCACAAAGTCGGTCACATATTTTCCATATAGTTCATTGCATTACTGCACATTATGCATATTTATGTATACATTTTGTAACATATTCCTCCCTGGACAGGTTATCAATATTTCTTGGCATCTACCAAGAGATTGCAAGTAATGCAACACATTCCTTGCATAAAGTAAGCATAAGTGTAATGTTAAACGTAACGTCCAATACACAGATCCAAGAACGAACCTCGATAAGCAAAGAGAGGTAGAAGCTACGCGATAAGCGTGCAAATTAAAAGTTGACGATATGAATAGCCTACAATAAACAAGGCGCAGTCGCGCATACATAATATTTTGCATAACCAAAAATTCCAAGCTTGTGGAATTTGTCAACCGCATATGTATTTTACAATGGCGTTTTACATCCGGCAATTTGATTAGTTATTTGAAGATTTTTAAGGTCTCCACAAATACCTCGTGTAACGGCGACCTTTTAAACGTCTGTAAGAACTGACCAATCAAAAGAAAAAAAAAGAAAAAAAATTGAATATGGCGTCCAACATTCGGCAATTTCATTGATTCTTCCTGCTATGCTTGCCGTTATTAAGACACGAAATATCTAAGAAGACCTTAAGGCTATATCAAACTGGCATCTGCGGAGACAATCGTTTATAAGACACTCCTGCGAACTGGGTATACCGAATCGTTTGAAATTTGACCATGATTGTAATGAAATGTCAAAACATGATGTCAAGACCTTCCTCGGAGTTTCCATATTCACATGGGAAAAGTTTCAAACTATTCGGTACACCCAGTTCCGGGAGAAGTTTGATAAAGGAGACCCCTCAGACGCGACATTGACATCACTTTAACATCCATACTTTTGGAGTGACGCGCTTTAACCAAAAAGGTTTACCTCTTTAATAACTCTTACCATCCACGACAACATTTTTTGCACATCCTTGTCGTCACTTTTACGACCGCGGGGTGATTTTACTATTCCGCAAATGTTCCGTTGCTTCGAGAGAAGTTAAGGCATGACGCAATCGTTAATTAAAGAGAGGCTTCCTAGGTGCGTAAAATTAACCCACGTTCTTAAACCGACGGCGGGAGAAGAAGATTCTTCCAAAGTTCAGGTACGGTCGAGCTGGAAAAACTCGTCACCTGAACGAGGATTCGCAATCCCTTGGTATAAATACTTAATAACGAAGAAACGAGAGAGAGGAAAAAAAACAACAACGAAGTGCACGACGTTATTAAAGAAACTCGTTAAGTCGATCGAGACGAGTATCCATCCGTTTTTCGACGTACCAAAGGACGAAGGCTCGACACGGAAATGCCGAGAATCAACGCTGTCGGCTGAAAATCAATTTCCTTTCACTTTTGCGCGCACGTACACGCGGACAGTTAAGCATACATATGCAACGATTAATTTGTTCAAGGCACGCAATCACGCGAGACCGTTCCAGGGCACACCCCTCTCGCCGGACACGAACCCGTCAACCCCGGCCAGTCGATAAAAACGGGTCCGTCCCCACAAAGCATATAGAAATAGAGGATTTTGCTATAATGATACAACGGAGCCAAGATGTATGGTCTAGGACATGCCAATGGTACACTTCCAATACGTACCCAGGTTCGCTACCCAATCGATGGAAATACAGTGCCAAGCCACCAAGTTATAAAGGAGACGAAATAAAAGAAAACGTACAAACGCAAACGAAGGAAAAAAAAAAGAAACATTTCCATGAGAGCACACAATGTCTCTTCTGCATCATAATTGATATAGTCTATGTACTCATTCACGCATGACGAAAAGTAGACAAGGTGTACTACCCCGGAGATTTTTTTTTTCGCGGACCAATCACGGTGCACTTCCAAATTGCCATGTCTGATAACTGATAAAAAAATTTAGCGCCCGATACGAGGCAAATTCAAAAGGGATAAAATAAAATCACGTACAAATAATACAATTTCTCGTCAATCCGTTTCAGTTGTTCGTTCATTTGTCACGATACTTGTCAACAAGCCACATTGCAGTGCGACGAAGTTTTGGAAGACTCAGAACGAGTCGAAAATAAAATCTCTCTGGAAACGCACCTTGTCTCCCATGCGTCACGCGTTCAAGTGACCAGAGGAGGTTAAACAGAGATATCTCCCGTCTCTGAATGTTTCCCGAAGTGCGACTCTTTTCATCCAGGAAAATGTAAGCGACGAGGCGAATATCCAGCACCGCACGAGAAAACTTCACCTAGAGATATCTCTCCTCGTACATCTCCCATTCTCTCCCTTTGTTTTTTTTTTTTTAATATTCCACCCTTGCGGGGTAAGAACATCCGGAAAGCTTTAGAGAGAAGATGCGTCTCCGTCTAACCTCAAACACGACACTACGCGTCTCCTCCTTTTCTAAAAGCTCTGCATTCGCGACTCACCTCAAGAACCGGGTTCTTTCTCTCTCTCTTTCTCGCTCTAGGCGCGCGAACCGTGACGTAACGGCCAACTTCTCGGCGCGGGAGCTTGCGGCCGACTGAACTTTTCCAGTGACACCGGGCGAATATGTAACGCGCTCGCCGGTCTCTCGGCGGAGCACGTCCTTGCGGCGTGACGCCCCTCGCCGGTGCCGGAATATCGTACGATTCTATTTTTCTCGACCGGCCATTTCCCTCCTCTCTTTCTACCGGCCACGCGGTGCGCCCGACGAGGCGGTGGAAGAGCGAGCGCGCATGCGCACGCGGGCGAGGCGCTTCTAGGTACTCCGCGCGATCGAAGATCGCGGAAACCGATCGCCGACCGGTCGGCCGAGGTGGAACCACGTGTCGATGAGGTCGCGCGATACCAACCGACCCGTTCTCCTTATCGTCCATGGCGCGACGCTCTTTCAGTTTTCCACTTTCAGTCCCAATCCGCGTTCCCAATTGATTCAGAATTTCACCCCTTCGTCTTCCCCGGCATAAATTGATATACTTTTCAAGGGATCCTCTTTGCGTTATCGACTCGGCTTGCGTGTCATTCAATGAGGCCTTATGGCCATTGTGATCTGTGGGAAACGTGAGTCTCATGAATAAACTGCGTTAAATGTGACAACATTTGCTTAAACAAAGTATCTAACATAGCGAAACTGTGGGTCAAAAGGTACTTCACCCAAGGCCGAAAAACGAAACAACAGTAACATATTAAGGTCTATACAGAAATGAAAGTCAAAAAACGCTATAATACTCGCTAACAATACTGCAAAACCCTAGCTTAAAGGGGAACCAACCCAAAGGCAAAAAAGAAAGAAGGAGGCCTTATCCGAGTCTCATTCGGTCCCGATAATCTCTTCGGCTCTCTCTCTCTCTCTCTTTAATCTCAGCCGCAGTCTGTAGCAAGAGCGTTATCCCCTTAATTGGGAGCCAGATCGTGAGAGAAGCGTGACACCACAGGCCATCGACATCCCCTCCTCCTGTAGATAGGTCCGTCCGTATTATTCTATAATTGCAGCTCCCCCTTCCGCTGCCCCTCGCGAGAGCCCCAATGGAATTTTTGTCCAACTCGGGGAATCTCGACCGATTAAGCCCGCTCGCTCTCTCCGCGTTATCATCGCGTGTCGCGCGTCAGGCGAGGCGCGTGACACG
Source organism: Orussus abietinus (assembly GCF_000612105.2). Lineage (NCBI taxonomy): Eukaryota > Metazoa > Arthropoda > Insecta > Hymenoptera > Orussidae > Orussus > Orussus abietinus. The sequence goes on from NW_019396002.1 coordinate 1,732,699, forward strand.
CAAGAATCAGCTGTGCAACCTCTATCTCGCGATCCCCGTATTCTACCCGGAGCTACGTGGGACGATACTTGAGAATTTCTCGCGACAGTTTCCCCACTTTGGGATGAGTTAAATTGCCCCGAGTAATTTCCACGCCGCTGCCTTCTCGTGAATGAGGAGGTCGGTCGCGAGGCGGGTCGGGCGTTTCCCCTCTAGGTGTGACTGTGAATCGGGACTTTAGGTAGAGCTTCTAGAGAAACGCGCGCCGGCTAATGCCACGGCCCCGGGTGCGCCCAAAGGTCACGGCTACTCGTGCGATACGAGCGCTATCGTCGCACGTCGAGCACGTGGACTTAAAGAGCGGTCACGTGCTGCTCTCGAGAAGAATTACCCGCGGTCTTGCCGCGCCCTCCTAAGGGCCCGCCCTTCGACCATGAACCCAATTATCCCACCTAGACCCTCCACTCGATACGATAAAATGGAAGCCACTGCCTGGAGAGAAATGGAACCGAAAGCGGTTGCGTACCCCGTTCGCAAGGAATGACAACGCGTCTTAGAGGTCATTAGAAATTCTAATGGCTCGAACCTCATGCTAAGCGTGAAATCTTTTTCCACCTGTACTCTGCCCTTTCCTGACCAGTGACGTTTTCTAACCTCCCCTCCATGAGTGGAATCTACGTACGTAATTCCATCATCTTATTCGCTTGTTCCTAAGGTTCTAATTCGCACTTTGAATTTCGCATTACCGAACGAGTCGGGTAACGCGCGCCATCTGTGAGCGAGTGGCGAAGCTGGACAGGGTAGGTCAGTAAGAGATTCGTAGTTGGTTCTGACGAAGGATGCGATATTGAACATGACTCGTTTCTCAAAATATCGTATATTGTTTCATTGTCACGACTGCGAACGAGAGTAACTTACGTAGTAAGGTGCAAAAGGTCTCCTACTTCATTTCTTGACATAAATAACGATTGCAATTCTTCGCAAAAATTGAATCAGTCTCCCATCCATCGGCTGTCATTTACTACGTCTAACTCTTGGCTTGCTGAGCAAGAATAGAATTTGGAATTAAAGGTTAAGATACTGAATAATTATTCAATGCTCTACAATGTTTTAAAGCTAATTCTTCAAATAGGAAAAGCATAGAGGAAAAAAGCACAACGTGAAAGGTTTGCGTTGGTTTACTCCGAAATCAACTTCAATGGAAATTGACGTTAACTGAGATTCTGTTAGTTCTGAAAGCCATTTTTAAAATCTACTCTACTGTATAGTTACAACCGTGCGAAAATCACATTAATCTTGAAGACTTGTCGGCGCTTTGCCGCAGGCTACAGCAAATAGAGGTTATGTCCACCTCAGTTGATCCCAGAATGTATTAAATAAGTATCACTAGCATTGCCTACGCGCATTTCGGGCCCCACATATGCTTATAAAGAGATTTATAACCTCAAAATGTACACATTTAATGGGCCTTCGGGTTTTTTAACGATTTTTATAATCGAGATTAGCGGCCATAGTGAGATAGGTAGCAGTGGCGTCCGGTTGTAACAGTAAAAAGAGATGTTACTCACAAAGGTCTCGACTGGAACCTGTCAAATGAGATAAGGAACCGCCGGTCCGGGGAACTGTGGAGAACTCGGAACGACTCGGGCCAACTCGAGGGTGCATCTGCTCGAAGCGCTTTCCCACAAAAACTGTTAACTCTCGGAAACTGTTCTTACTGGCTCTAGCGCATCCTCTCTTCGTCCCTCTCGCCATGTCCGAGCTCAGGCTAGCCAACGCGTCGATGACAAAGTAAGACGTCATCTTACCTGGTTCCGCGTCTCACCGGCGCCAATTGAATGAATTGTCCACGAGGCCGTCGTTAGGGTATCGGAGAAAACGCCGGAAAATTTTCTTGTCCGTTGGAAGAAGGTTTCGGGACGCTCTTCGTACTTTCTGCGGTCTAGGAGGAGTGCAGAGCCGCCATTTTGAAGTTGCCAAGATGGCCGCCCTGCGCGCAACGCCAGTGACGCCCGAAGATGCACGATGACGTCCGATGACGCGCGATGACGTTGCCGATCATTTCTTGTCGATTCTATGCTGTGTCTTTGCATTTTATGATTATTTCCTTTGAATAAATAATTCAGCGACGTTGCATGGCCTTTAATGTTCATTAATATTACAAAGAATGTTTACATGTTTGCTAATGTCAGTGATTTTTAATAGTATTCGTTTAGTTTTTGAAATTCATTATGCTTTGTTAATATTCTTGGCTTTGTATCTTGTTTGTGACGGCTTGTAATTTCTGATTAGTGTACAGAATATTTATAAGACAGGATTCAGTGTATGACACTGCTTTAAGAGGTTCCAAATAATTTCTTAAAGGGTTTAACTATTAAAGAAAAGACAGGAATGAAACATCCATTTCATTGTGTAATAAAATAACTTTTTGTATTTACACCATTGTGTACTGATTGTACATTGTTCAATGTAGCGTATGTATCATATGGCCTACATTTGGACATACCTCACACAGTCTTAAGAAATACACCGTTAGACGGTGTAAGTATTGGTTCTTCAAAAGTAGATTTATTTTACATTCGATGATTCTACGTATAGTCTCTTAGAGTAAAAGTTCCTTAATCCCCTTTAAATAAATAAATGTTTAATTTATAAAAAATTAAGAGTAATTTATTCTGTGATCAATATTTGATGCATCTGCGATACACTGGAAGTTTACCACCATTAACCCTATTAATTATTAATCTGACTCTCAGTACGTACAATAAGATTCATTCATTGTGAAACATTAAAAATATTGCATCGATCAACAAGCTTCATTAATATAATTGCCTTCTCTGTTAGTTTTGCTGGCTATTTGTAATACTCGATCTTTTAAGAGTTATGATTATCTGATGGAAAACATCAGACTTCGTACAGTGCAAGTATTTTCAATCTCTTGATTATTGCTTGGACCTTAATTCATACTTTGCCTTCCAATTTGGCAATTGCACTGTGAATACTTTCAATTACGCTGTAAATATATGGTCGTTCCATTGGGTTGACTTTCAACATGGACAAGATCAAATCCTGCATATCCTGGTAACAATAATACAATGAAGAAAAGTGTTATTTGAAAAGAAACTATTTTATCCAACTTTTTGAAAAGTATTTTTCTAAAACATTATACCTCATCATAAGGTGCATCTTCAGGAAATGTTACATTTGCACTCATAACTGCTAATGCAACACTATCACCCCTTTCGTAAACCGTATCAAAAGGTGATTTAAAGTAACATAGGGCATACAGAATGCAACCCAATGACTGAAAATTGATAACAATAAATATCCAAACATGATTAATGTGAGCATTTAATTTAATGATTGATGCGATTTAGGGTCAGGCTTACCCAAATGTCTGTTCTTTCATCGACAATACAATAGCTCTCCACATTGAATAATTCTGGTGCACGGTAAGGCATGGAACACCTTTCTGCAGCTAAGTCTTGTAACGATTGCGCAGCATGTGCACTGGAAATTTTAACCCGAGCCTGAGTTACAGAACCTGAAATATTAGAATATTTTCGAAGCACATGCTAAATATACTGATGACTGTCATATGATTAGTGAAAATACCTAGATCCATAATAACGGGTGTCATTCCTTCTCCAAGCAAAATGTTGGCAGTCTTTAAGTCTCGATGTGCGAGAGGCTCTGGTTTCGATTCATGGAAAGCTTTAACACCTTCGCATATGTGAAGGAAAATATTTAAAACGTCATGTGGGTTTAAGTACATATGAGTCTTAGCTCGCCTTTCCAATTCAGCTGCCAGTGTACCTTTCTATCCATTAAAAAATATGTTCCATGAATATTTTGCAATTAATAATAAACCAATGACTAAGAATACAACGTTACCCTAAAATAAGGTAGGACAAGCAGCACTTCGCTAGTTGCATTGACAATTGGATCGGCGGTTCCTTTATGCGTGGAATCTATACATTCAATAACATTAGGATGCTTTACGATCAAATGATATTCAGCTTCCTTAACTGCTAATCTTTGGTCCTCTGGTCCATGGCAGACTATTTTTTTAATCGCATACTTTTCATGCGTGACAGCATCCTCTACGAGAGATACAGTACTGAATCCCCTATAAACCAATAAATAATTCTAAAGTATTTTTGCCTTCCTCTAAATGTGCAATTTCTTATAAAGTACATTCTGTCTTTCAAACTAAATTATAAATACGGGATATTAGATGAAATATGGAAAAAAGACCAACCCTTCTCCTAGGTGTTCGCGAACGGTATATTTCCTGTTGTTAACGATTATCGTTTCCTTAGTGCAGATGCATCCCATTTTTAATATCAGGCTTAGACCCAAGCTGTTCATCTTTCAGTTTTCATAATAACAAGTATAAATGCAAAAATGAGATCGAGGGAACTTGAATCTATGAATCAAGATAAATACCACTAATCCGTTGACAACGAATAATAAAACTAGATTTAAAATTGAATTAAGATAGAGCAAAGTGAGGTTGGGACAGAAATAATTTCAGATTAAACGAATGAGGTTATTTCCTCCAGCTACCACGGCGTTTATTACGTATATTCAGCAGAGATGAGTTGGGAGATTGCTCACGGGCAGGATCGTGTGATCGCACCCTGTGCTGCCCTCTGGTTTTGTACATTAGCTTTCACCGTTTTTTGCCCCCAAGGGCGGCGCTCGAAAAACGATCGATAACGCTCAAAAACGCTCGAAAACGCTCCATAACGCTCCAAAAGACTCTAAAAATGCTCGAAGACACTAAAAACACTCGAAAAACGCTCGGTAACCCTAAGAAACCGTCTAAAAACGCTCGAAACCGCTCTGAAAATGATCGAAAAACGCTCGATAACACTAGATGACGCTCGAAAACGTTCGAAAACGTTCAAAAATGCTCTAGAAACGCTTGAAAACGCTCCATAACACTAGTAGGAAAATGTAAAAATCATACGCGAAATGACTCGACTTAATCCGAGTTTATTCGCCGAATTACGTATTCGCTATATGAAAAAACGAGATCACTAGCACCTTCGGTTTAGTAATATTCAAGTAAAGGTACATACCTGACATTGAACGGGTTTAACAATGAAAGGGTTGAAATCTTCATAGTTAGCAGAGGGTGAGGACTATACTTCCGTTGCGTTTTACACTTAGCATAAACACGTTCCTTGTTACCGAACACGTTGAAACATTACCTACTAATCCCGGCACTCCTCTTCTTTCTTTATATACTATCTATAACTTCTTTTGTACATCATGCAAGGATTAAAATAGGATTTGGTGCAACCTGTACCTCCCAACGTGGAATCCAGAGTCGCCGCAACCAACGGAATAGAACTTTCGTTTCGATTTTCGTTTTATTTGTTAGTAGTTTTTTTTTATGTCTATGTACAATAAATATTGATGTATTTTTACACTATACTTTTCAAAGACCTTCCTTATCACTTAGGAGAGTTATTCTAATAATTAGCGATTCGTCGTCGCTCCGTCTTTCGGTTCCCTACTTTTCACACTTTCTCTCTTTCATTCTCTCCCTTCCTCTCTTGCGCTGTTGTTTGAAAAAAGTTTTTTTTTACTCGAGAACGCGTACCATAAATATATTTATTTCACGGCCATTACGGGGGGCGTCGGTGAGCCTTGGGAAGGAAATTGCTGGAAGGAAACGAGGCTCCATCTACGGTGCTGTCGAGCGCACGAGAGCGCCATTTTCGAAACGGCGGAAAGTTAGGTGATATCTATTTTTCTTTCTCTTTCTCTCTCCCCCTCTCTCTCTCTCTCTCTCTCTCACTTTCTCTTTCTCTCACTCTCTCTCTCTCTCTCTCTCGATACAAAAAATAATTTCAACGCACTGCTCGCCGCGCGCACCGCGCAAAGGCCTATTCTTTTATATTATACAATCGCAACCCTCCTCGGAGAATCTCTATTACTTTAATGTGTCCGTGTATGTGCCCTCTCGCGGAATCTAAGGTAATAAAACGTGTTACAATACGATAGCGAATAGCGAGCGAGTTTTGCTGTGAGCGAGTGCAGGTGAATGTTCCTTTCGGGCGTCTTCGTGAGATACGAGTAAATTATAATCGCGGGTATCTGCCGTGAATCAGCTATGATGATAATAATCATTAATATAATAATAATAGTAATAGTAATAATAATAATAATAATAATAGCGGTACGTTGTTTATGATACAGTAAAGTACAGTGTGCCCCGAGAAAAACGTAAACAAGAACGTTCAACAATCGATAATATCAAACAGAATATTACTTTTATAAGTATTTATATAAATATTATATGATACAGAAAACGTAACACTGCTCGGGGGGGGGGAGGGGGGATCACGGGGTCGGGTTGGGGGAATGCCCTACGAAAAATACGTATTCGCTTATTACCGAACGGGTATGCGGGGTGCATACACCTTCGGGATATTCCCGGGGGAAACGGCTACCTTTTGACTCGTGGCCGAGTCTTCAAGGTAGAGGGTGTGTGTCTATCTCTCGCTCTTAATTAAATGCACAAGTTGAGAACCCATGCCTTGAGGAGCCATCTTCGTGGAGGATAGGCTCCCGGTTGTACCCTTAAGATTTGCTCGCAGCGAGCCGGTACTTCGTTCGGTTGCGCTCGGTTTGGAAACAAAAAGAAATTCGATCAAGAGTCGGTCACCCTCGTCGAACGCAAATACAAAGGAACTTAATTCGTCTCGTTACATCATATGCGTTCTATGCACGGGTCTATGAAGAAACGGATGGAGGAGCATAACGTGAGATTTTAGATGAGGGGACTACGGCGGCCATCTTACGTTGCTACGAAACAGACGAAATCTCACATTTGTGAACAGCGCCGACTTTTTGAGGTACAATACAACAGGTGTCAAAAGGTGTAAGATAGTAAAGAGTAGTGGATATTGTTTTAAGGAACATAAACATTGCGAATGTCGGTAAAGGTCTCTACACATGTGTCGCATAACGGTGCCGATAAGCGGAGCTTTGAAAATAGACAAACGTTAGGCGCCATTTTGAACTGCGTAAGAGGTTGAAAGTACCTATACACTTTAAATTTTTACGATTGTGCAAACCGTTATGCAAGTAAGACAGTGTTTTTCTTCATTGTAAATTATTTCAAAACAACAGCTCCGCAGTCTACACCTATACAGTCAAAGTCTTTCATCCGTTTTTCATAGATCCACGGTTGCATGTCACCCTAGTTTGAATTTCACAAAAATGGACAGTTGTACAAAATACCACAATCCATTTTCCCTATCTTAATCAGAAGATCCCACGATACTCCTACTTCCAGGTCACCATATTCAATCTCATTCAACGAAATAACCGAAGTTTAAGTTCACAACCATCGAAAGTGCAAAGTGAAGATGGGATAACCTCGAGCGCAGGCATGCGCGAAGACGTAACATTGAAAACGAGCCAAACGCGCGCTCGTGCTTGCCTACATGCATTATACATGATTCATTCTTTGCATTTGCAATTGAGTTTGCGTTCAACGAGGAAGATGTGTCTTTAACGGCGGAGACGGTCGGTCAAATACTGGAGAGTTGGAGTACACTAAAGAGAAGACTATTCGAATCGGCAAGTCTATGGGAGCGGGTCGCTCTCGGAACATGTGTCGGAAGCTAAGTGTCAAGGAAGTTCTCTCTTTGTCTCTTGATAGTCGACGAAGCACGCCGAACAAAGGCTCGACTCGATCTTTGGAGGGCATTACCGACGGATCGGTAACATTAGCGCCGCTCAGAACGAACGCGTGTACTATTCGTGGAAGTGCCCTGAAGTTGTCGAATAAGAGCCCGTTCACATATTCAATGCAACACGCGCATCACAACAATGCCATTGCATTGTCTAACCCGCGTTCGAAAACGCGCCATGTAAACGGGCCCTAAGACGTGCAGACCGAGAAGCGCAACGCGTCAACAACGGCGCAATTTATTAAGTTGTTCAACAATCGTTATTAAATCGGCAACTTCATGTTGAACAACCTAATACACTCTGACTGAGGTACCATCGTTCTCTCTATCAAGTATCCGCAAGCTCGTCCGGAGCTTAATATAAGTTTATGTAACACAATTTACATTTCATTATTTTCACAATTGATTAGATTCGGATAGAACGTGCACCTCGACTACGCCAATGTCTCCCCCGGCACTCTTAACTCGACAACTTCAAAGGACAATGTTTGCATGGCACGAATGCCCGTAGTCTGCGATTCTCTGAAGGAATCGCAAGTCCGACGTAAGGGCGAAGCACTGGTCACTATCCTTTCCATGGAATAGTGCCGACGAGCTCGAAGTCGTAAACCCCGTTACTTCCAATCCGTCGCGAAATTCTATCCGACGAGGGTCGAAAACTTCGTCCACCCACTTTTCATCACAAACCCACAAGCTTGCGACGCATCGCGGGTTACAGTGGTGCCACCACAAAACCCGAGTGCATTCAACCACCACACCGAGTCGTATCTTCCCTAAAAAGCGCTTTACAAAACGCCACTCGTAGGCGTCTCTGTCTTTTTCAGCCGACAATGCGGTTCCTCGTAATACTAACGAGGCCTCATGGTGCTGTTGAGCGGCTGCATAAGTCCGCCATTGATGTATCCGTGATAAGTCGTATAAACCGCGGCAGGATTCTGCTGATGCGGATCCTGGGAGTAGGGAGCGGGCACGTTGACCACGCCGACCGGTAGTTGGCTAGCCTGGTTCATGAAGCCGCCAAGTTGGGCTGCCTGGTTCATATACCCAGTCGCGGGTTGGGCGACACGGTATCCATATGGGGTTGCGGTCATCAGGTTGGTATTCAGCGCCACGTTGGGGCTAACCCTACTAGCGGCGCTCTGCATCTGTGGGCAGGAGCCTCCAGGGTCGAGGGTTTGCCTATAAAGACTCTCGCTGGCATAGGGCTGGGCGAGCGACGCCATGTTGGCATTAGCGGAGGACCTTGAAGCGGATCTACTCGGCGGTCCCGGGGTGCCGGGGGGCACGGTGTTCACGTTGTAATAGTTTTTGGCATACCCCAGGGGCATCTGTGGCGGAGTCGGTAGCTGCCTCGAGGTCTGCGGCGGGGTCATGGTGTGTGGAATGGGCGGAGGAGGGGTCAGGTTCATCGCCGGGGGTGGAGTAGGCGGGATCATGTCTATTCCGTTCGTCATCTGCTGGAGCTTCGCCAGGCTGCACGAATTGGTGGGCTGGTGGTTCCCAGAACCGGACAAAGATGGCGCAGCGGAGTGCGAGTGCGGCGGCATGGCGCTGGTCTGGATGTAGAAGTTGGTAGCAGTGGTGCAGGGCGTTGGCGCCCCCGACCTGCTCCCTCGGTGCTGGATGACATAGGTGTTCTGGGTGGGGAAGGCCTGAGAGGCGACGGTCATGTAGTTCCCCTGGGAGATGACCGCCATGTTGTGCGAATGAGCCGCGTGCGAGTGGGAATGTGGATGAGGAACGGGGGGGACGGTCATAGAAGAAGATTGCTGATACTGGGGAGGGAGATGAGTTCCGTGGGAACCATGACCGGCGTGGGTGGTGCTGGGATGCTGGGAGCTTTGGGTGTGCGGCGTGGGTGGAGTCCCACGATGCGACCTGCTGCTCTGTTGGGTGGATCTGGAGCGATGGGTGGTCTGAGAGCCGCTGGCCCTCTTGCTCCCAGTATGCGATTGTGACTGCTGCTGCTGCTGCTGCTGCTGCTGTTGCTGCTGATGACTGGATTGTTGCTGCTGCTGGTGGCCCGACTGCTGCTGGGCCTGCTGGGAGGCGTTATGGCCGACGTTCTGGTTCTGTTGCTGGACAGCCAAAGACAACTGCATGGGCTGCGGAGTGTGCGACTGCGGCATGGGCTGCGGTGTGTGCGATTGCGGCATTGGCTGGGGGCTCTGGGTCGGGATGCTCTGGGGAGTGTGCGACTGCGACATCGGCTGGGGAGTATGGCTCTGCGGCATGGGTTGCGGCGTGTGCGACTGCGGTAACGGCTGAGGACTCTGCGTGGGCACGCTCTGCGGCGTATGGGATTGAGGGGTCCTCGGCTGCTGCAGACTCTGTGGAGTGTGTGGCTGGTGCATCGGATGAATGCCCACGTGGGCGGTGGAAGCCTGCTGGGGCATCGAGCAATCCGAGTACTGCACCTGTTGGGGAACGTTCACCGCAACTCCGCCCGAGGCCACACTCATCTGCATAGACGCGGACATGGAGACAGCAACCGACGTCGGCATGGAAGGTAAGGCGCTGGGAGGCCTCTCGACGCTGTTCTGAGACGCCAGGTCGCTCGCTATCGAGGTTGGCGACTCCAGGCCCAGTTGGCTCACGTCCAGGTCGCACTGGGCATAGTGCAGCGAGTGCACGGAATTGGTCGTCGAGTCCGGGGTGTACACTCCCATCGAAGGTAGATCTGGCTGAGAAGGAGGGGTCCTTTTCACTGAGCCCGGATTCTCCAGGTGCGGGGTCGTCTTTCCACTTTCGGGAGAGTGTTGCTTCTCTTCAGGCTGCGCGTGCAGCTGCACGTGGTCCTGATGTTCGGTTATCAGGATTCCAGGTTTCTCCTGAGGAGTTGGGGGCTGCACCTCAGGGGGAGAGGTTACGATGGTAGGTGTTTCTTTCTTCTCGCACGGTGACGGCAAGGAGATCTCGATCTTGGGCTGGATCAGGACTTCCCGGGAGTCCTTCGGTCTCTCCTTACGTTTTTCCTCGGCTGCCTGTTCGGCCTCCAGAGGATAAATCTGCTCTGGCTTTTCTAGGTCCTTTTGTTTATCCCTGTCCAAAGGGACCTCTGGAACTGACGTTAATGTTTCCAGCTCCTTTGCTGGCGTTTCGGTCGTTTCAGACTTCTCTTGAAATTCGGGGGGAACGTTCTCCTGCACCTGCTCCTCGGGTTCTGCCTTCTTGGTACCAGGGTTCTCCGACTCCTTCGCAGCTTCCTTTTCAGGCACAGCGTCCGATTCTTCCTTCTTCTCCTTCGGACTCGAAGAACCGACAGCCTGTTGAGTGGATTTAGGCCTAGGAGCTGGTACCTCCTCTTCCCCTTCGTCTTCGTCACCACCTTCATATTCTCCTGGACTCGCGGTGGGTGCTTCACTGGTTACTTGGACGACTTGGACCGATTCACCATTTGGTGCCTGGACTGCCGGAGTCTCGTTACTTTCCTCTTTAGTCTTTTCAGGGTCGTTCTTCGTGGGCGGGGATGCCTCGGCTGCCTTCTCGGCAGGCTTGGCATTGGTTTCGTCAGTCGTTGAGGATAAAATAGGAGGTGGGACCACCGGGCTCTCTTCTCTGTCTTTGGACGGTGACTCGGGCTTCAACTCTGGCATCTTCAAGGTCTCGGTTACCGGAGCTTTCGCCCTGCTTCGCCTAGAAACAGGCGTGCTCTTCGTCTCCTTCACCTCCTCCTTGCCATTGCACAGGTTCTCCTCGATGAGTTTGGATTCCTTGGCTTGTTTCGCCTGCAGGTACTTGGTTTGCCGATTGGTAACCTTGAGCAGTATGTCGTCCAATTTGCTCTGCTTCTTAGCAGGCTTCTGGATGCTCGCAGATGCAGCAGGTGGCGCCTCGGTCGGAGGACTCTTCGGGGTCTCCATCGGGTCCTCTTTCTCCTTAGATTTTTCTTTCTTTTCCTCCTTTTCCTTGACTTTCTCCTTTACCTTTTCCTTATCCTTAGCCTTTTCCCTTTCCTTCTCCTTAGCCTTTTCCTTTTCTTTCTCCCTCTCCCGCTCCTTATCCCTTTCTCTCTCTTTTTCCCTTTCCTTCTCCCTCAACGACTCCCGCGTACGCTTTCTGCCGCTCTCGACCTTCTCTTCCTTTTCTTCAATTTCAGTCTTTTCGGAATGTTTTCGTTTCCTGGGAGGCGTCGGGGTCGGCAGGTCAAGGACCTTTGGCGTCCTGATTCTCCTCCTCGAGGACAGCAAAGGAATGACCGTCTTCGGGGTACTCGTCAAGGCCGCCTTCGGGGTCGGACCCTGACAACTCCTCGCGCTTCTGGAAGCACCGGAAGTGGTCTTGACCCCAACCTCCACTTCCTCCTTCTCATTCTCCGTGTCGGCAACGTCTCCGGTCTCCTTTGCCGCATCCTTTCCACTCTTTTCAGCATCCTTGTTACCCTTTTCCGCGTCCTTTCCACCCTTCTCCCTATCCCTGCCGCTTTTATCGGCATCCTTCCCGTTCTTCTTTTCTTCATCCTTAGCAGCTTTCTCGGAATCCTTGCCGCTCTTTTCAGCCTCCTTACCATTTTTCTCGGTAGCATCTCGATTACCCCTCTCTTGGTCCTTCGACCTCTCGCTGCTCCTACTGGATTTCTCGGTATCCCTGGTTTCCCTCTTGTTCTCCACAATCCTCTGTGGAGTCCTCAGCTTCAGGGGCGAGCTTTTCCTTTGACCCAGTCTCCTGCCTCTGGGCTTCTTCTTTATCTTCACCCTCTGGATCTTCTCCACCACCGCGACGGGCTTAGGGTCGATCATTGGGGACGTGTCGGACCCGGTTTCACCACCTTCTTCAGGGCTCTGGTATGGATTCGGAATCTGTGTCAGCAGCGGTATCCACCTCAGGCACTCCGGGTCCAGCTTGATCCTGGTGCTCTTCTCCAGCCTCGCCATGTGTGCGTCCACTTTCGTCCAGTCTACGACCACGGCTACCTTTGGGGTCCCATCACCCTGCGTTCCCACGGTCCTGACGAAGCCCAACAATTGCAACGCAGTGCCTATGTCGTGCGCCGACACCCCCGTCTCCTTCGTTATGTCCTCCAGCTTGATCTCCTTGATGTCGCGGTGCCCGTGGAAGTACTCCAAGACGACGCTCTTCCAGAAGGAGTGGTATGAAACTCTACCAAGATCGGAAAGCGGCTTCTCCGGGGTGCCCGGGATCCCCTCGACCTTGGATAGTAGGTAGCTGAACTCGATCAGGAACCTCCCGTACCCCTGCCTCTGATACTGAGGCAAAGTCATGATGCAGGAGACGTTGTACCTTTGGGCCGGACAATGCTTCTCTTTGCTGAAATACCCGATCAAGTGGCAGCCGTACTTGTCGTTCTTCGTCACTGCGTAGAAGAGGAACGGTTCTACGTCGTAGTACAGGGTCTTGTGGTCGAGGAAGAGCTTCGCCAGGAGACACAGGTTCTGACAATAGATCTTGTTCACGTTACCGTCGATCTGCAAGAACATCCTTGGGTTAACGGCATGGTCTATTCTGGCGACCCAGTAATGGCATTTTAAACGCATTTGTCAAGATATCTTACGACACAAAACCGGCTATTTAACGCCTTCGTTATCTCTCGAGTTAATGTCGTTCAGGAGCTGTATATTTACAACTATGTACAAAAATATTAAGAAAAGCCCCTTGAAACAAACCGGCCAACTCTTTTAAAGATACAGAGAATTTTCAGTGTCATCCGATAAGGTCGTGAGACATCTAATAAAAGTAAAAAAAAAAGAGTTAAAGGCCACGGTTTGATCGCAAGATTCTATTAAAAACTGTTAACAGTCGGTCGCGAGAAATCTCGTGAAAAAAAAAACTTAAAAAAAAACAGCATTGGACACCTCGCCCTAAGTGACAAAAGGATGAATACATCGTATAGATAGTTACCTCCGAAACTGAAAACTCACCTCGAAGACGGACAACCCGTTGCATCGGTAAATCTCGGTGGCTGGAGGATGGCGCCATTGACACTTGTCCATGTGCCTGTCGAGGACGGCCCGACTTTTCGTGTACTTGAGGCAGAACTCGCAGAAGAAAAGCTTGGGGAGCCTCGCGTACTCCTGGGGGAACGGGCTCGAGTACCAGGTGTCGACCTCGTAGCGGCCAAAGACGATGGCCGCGGGGTTTCTCGTTCCGGCTCCGGGTCCGCTGCCACCAGGACTCACCGAGAGGACGCCCTCGTCGGCGTCGACGGTGAGCCGGTTGGCCCGGTCTCTCGCCTCTCGGAAGAGGTCCACGTCCTTCTGGGTAACTCCCGGGGGTAACGTTTGAGGCACCATGGGTTCGTCTGAAAAAGAGCGGCACGTCGTTTTCCAAGGGGGTCCGTCCTCGCCCATCCTTATACACTTATTAGCATCTCGCTTAAAGCGCTCGCTACTCCTACGGAGGAGTTCGCGTCCCCTTATCACCTATTACATCGACTGCGGTAGATGCGAACCACAAGCGAGATTCATATTACACGTGTATTCGGAATAACCACAGAGTCGACTGGAATGACCTTTGACAAAATCTAACTAAGCTTGATAGGAACTCCCGCGGGTGGGTTCGCCATCCGTCCGCAGTCTATGACCTCATGGTCCATGGTTTAAATCTAAAAATATATATATATATCGCAGCCAGCTAACCAGCAAATGAAACCCACGGCGACGACGTCTGGGGTGAAAACTCATGTCTCGCGACCGTGTAGCTCGCTACGTTACCGAATGACACGTGGAGGCGATGTGCGATATATTGTGGTATCGAAAGCTTCCGCTTTCGGCGGCGTTTCCACTCAGTTTGCATTTTGTGGTTCGCCCAGCGAAAGAGGGAAGCTTTCGATTCGGGTGGTGCGGGTTACGGGTGACCGGGTATTCCGGGTCGAAAGAGTAGTGCCGCCATCTTGGGAAAGCGACCGAAATGCGAGAAATGCTCATCAATGGCGGCTGTTAATTAATGGTGGGCGGAAAAGCGAAGCTTCGGGGTCGCGGGATGTGTTGGCAAAGTGTCAGGGTGGCGGTTGGCGTTGATTGCGAGGTAATAATTGCGAGTGAAGCCTGCAATAGTCATGATCACGGTTATCAGTGCCTGACAACGTCTCCGACATGGAAACTTCAAACGTGAGATCGCTCAACGGGATTCCCGTTTCCCGGAGCTGCGCTTCTTCTCGATCGTGGGCGCAATCGAGAGTCCGTTAGAAAAGAAAAAAAAAGAAAGAAAAGGAAAGAAGAGAAATGGCGTTGATACGAGGCAAGCCAAAGGTTTCCGTGGTTGCGGTCAAAACTGGAACGCGGCCTTGAGGTTTTAGTCACCCTTCGTTGCGACTGGTACCAAGAGTCGCTCGAACGGTGGATTAATAGTAACTTTTACCCCATGAAAGCTTAATGGCCTCGAGCGACGCCAGGCGTCGCCGCATGCAACTATTTACAGTCTAACCTAAACATGATACACTGATTAAGATGTGCTACAGCTATGTAGTAGGACGATAACATGCAGTTGAACGCAAAAATTATTATTTCGGCGCAAGATAAGTGGAGATTTTATTATGTTATGTAACGTCGTGGATTAATCCTAAACGATTAACATACCCAAGATAACAATCCGCGAGCCTAAACATCCGCGTTGCCTCCACTTATCTAAACCAGCGACATTTGTTAATTCCACCCAACTCTATGCAAACTGGAATCCGAGTCAATGTATTTACAATTTAAAAAACGGTTCTACTATAATTTATTCTGGACGTTAATTTCGTCCTTGATTCAAAATATATCAAAACCATTACGCCGCACTCGTTATACTCTGTAATTCTCATTCCAGTTTGCTCTAAGAATGGGTTGGCTAAGCCACTCCGAAGGAACCAGATAGACCCGCGTTTCGGGGCGCCGCCGCCAGAGGCGCGACCGGCGCGTCGCGCTCGCCCGACGCCCATTGGTCGGCGCTGCCGGTTCCATCGGAAAGAGGTTACGGTCATACATACACACAAATACCACACCACACCGCCAACACATCCACGGTGGTGAGAGCGAGGATTAGATTAGAGGGAGTCTTTGCGATGGGGTGCATCATCGAGGTTGGGAAAGTGAACGGGTGGGGTAGACTCTTACCCTTCCTGTTGGAGCAGGGTGTCGCGCGGGGTGTCGTGGTGGTGTTGGTGGTGGTGGCGCTAGTACAGGCTCGAGGGTTGGATTTGGGGGAGGAATTAGAGACGACGGGGCTGGATTGGCCAAGGGGGGTCGGCGAGGTCGGAAAGTCAGGCTCAGGGTGGCGCGACCGGGGTGCCTCGGCGTTCTTCTTCGCGAGCGACTCGTGCCTGGCCAATCCGGAGCCAGGGGACGTCGCGGTGGAGGCGCACTTCACCAGAGGCGCATCGTCGACGCCTTTCAGGCGTTTTCTCCTCTCCTGCTCGTGTCGTTTGGTATTGACAGCGGTCTTGACGAGGTTCGAGGGGGTCATCTTCGTGGCTCTTTCGGCCCCGGGTCCGTAGAGGCACTCGTCAGAGGGCACGAAGATACCAGGCCTAGGGACCCTGGGGGACTCCTCTGCCAGGCTTCTCTTCCTCTCTCTGGAGCAGCTGCCCTCATCGGGCGACTCGTCTCGCTTGCCCCTGTGGTGGCCGGTTCGCAGCGACTTAGCCCGCTCCTGGTTGGCCCCCTCCTCGCCAAGGGGTCGTTTCCTGCGATCCGGCGCGTAGTTCGGCGCCTGAGCGCCAGATCGCGCCCTCGTGTGGGTGGGGGCTGAAAAGAAGTGGCTGAGACCGTCGAAAAGGCCCCTGAGCTGGCCGGCACCAGGTCTGCACTTCTCAGTGCCGGCGGGCGCGCTCCTCTCCGACTTCTTCCCGTCCCTAGGACTTGCCGCGGGTTGGATGTGCAGCCCGAAGGTCGGCTTGTTCGTCAGGTCGAGCTTCGGCAGGGGCGCCCCGAAGATGCCGGTGATGTTGCAGAAGAAGGGCGACTCGACGTTGAGCTTGGCGGCGGCAGCGGCGAAGCCCCAGGGCTTGTCCTCGCTAAGGTCGCAGGAGAAAGGGCCCGCGGGCTTCGCGGGCTCCCGGGCCTCTCCCTCGTCCGAGGACGAGGACGAGGACTCGCTCGACTCGCTCGAGGTCTCCTCCTCGTCCTCCTCCTCCTCCTGCTCCTCCTCCTCCTCGGAGGTCTCGCTCGGTTCCGAGGTCTCCGAGTCGTTGCTTGCCTCGCTGCTGGCGGCGCTGCTGCCGGCACTGGTGCTGCTCCCGGCGGAGAAAGCCGGAACTCGCCGGCCGCCGGAGGGCGCTGCTCTCCTGGGGGCGTCGGCGCCTCGACCTGGCCCGGGACTCGCGCCGAGCGGCCCCGACGACTTCTCACCGACGCCCGCCGCTCGCCTCAGCTTGCTGTGCTCCGCGTTGAACGCGCTCAACCTAAAGAACTTCTGCTTCTCCTTCGAGATCCGGTCGTTCTTCTCCTCTAGCAGCCTACCCTGGCCTAACTGCGGGACGGGGGGGTGCGGTAAGGAAGGGGAGTTTAAGGCCGGCTGACGAGGGGAGACAACACCCGCATTACCGTCCGAGCTGCTGTCCACCTGAGCCACCGCCGTGCTGCCCTTCTTTCCCGGGATGGACACCGTCAGGCTCTTTCTGGACGCTGCCGATCTAACGGAAACAAGAGGTTGCGTTAGTACCGACGAGCTTCTTCTCCGGCGAGATAGCTTTCATGATTTGAGCTTAGTCATAAGAGCCTTAACGCGTTTGCAACCGCCGTTCGATAGGCAAACCTCCACCGTAGCCCAAGCTTTTTTAAAGCATTCAAAATTGTCACAATTAAGAAATCCTGGCCTCTCGCAAAGATTCGGAGATATGCGACGCTGGTCGCGAACGGGTTAAGGTCTCATTACGATAGATGACATCGCCTTTCAGCGAGACAAGATCTACTCTGAATCTGGATAAATAGCAAGCATTACTCCATCGACGTTTTTCCACACAGGAGAGCACTGATCTCTATACTAACCGAATAACGGATACCTACTTGCTCTTTGCGGAATGTTGCGTAATGAACTCAAGGCATACCAATGCCGCTATTAAGTAAATTGTACGCACGTGCAGATGGAACTGCAGTGGTCTCATGTTTTTCGAGTAACCATATACCGTAGACGCTCCATTAACCCGACGTTCGTTATCCGAATAGCCGGTCTTCGAATTAACCGACGATCATTACTATCCGCGATTATTAATCGAAGCATAACCCACAAGTTTGAGAAAATGTACGCGCATTGTGATAGCTTCCGCATTGCCCGTGATTTTAAATTATTCGGGCACCAATTCCTGGTCATTACCCCGAATAATCGAGATTTCAATTTTACACATTTCGAACAACCCACTGCTTTTGACGCATCCGCAAGTACTACCGATACCAGTTCTACGATTATTATATATAGGGAAATCTTAGGCGAAGTAGTCTTCCCTGATCGTCGCGCCATTTTGTTTTTCAGGAACGTCCGATTAGTACAGAGACCAGTGCGGGAGAGTTAGCCGGTCGCGGCGCCACTTTCCGACTCACTTTCTGTTCTCTCGGATCTTGCTCAGCCGTTTCCTGGCGCTCGTGAGCGTCCCGTCGGACTGGGGGGAGGTGTCCTGGGACTTGTGCCTCTTCCCGTCCTCCCTGCTCGAGGAAGGGTGGTGCGCCGTCTGGCAGTGTCGACACCGCCATGGGGCCTTGCTCTTCTTGTCCACCGCGGGGTCAAGGCAGGTCGGGTGGTAGCACTTGACGCACCCGGCGCACTTGACCAGGTAGTTCTGGGACTCCCGCTCTAGTTGGCAGCCCGCGCACGTGGGGGAGCAGTCGTCGCACGACCAGGTGGCGCCACGGTCAACCAGGAGCGAAAGCTCCGGCGGCGCGCACGAGTTGTGCAGCGCGGCGCCGCACAAGCTGCATCTGCTCAGCTTCTCGGCGGTGGTGCGCTTCGTGTTGTTGTTGTTGCTGGCCATCGTCGCCCCCAGACACTCCCTGCATATCGGCAGCGGTGCTGGTAGCTGGAAAAAGAGCAGAAGTTCAGGAAATATTGCGATCAGGAAACTCGGTAGAGGTTCGCGCCAAATACACTTAAAAGGCTACGCGAACGATACCGAATACTTAACGCCAAAGTTCGGCACTTCAATTCGATTATTATTTATTTTTAACCGTTAACTACGGACACGCTCTATTTTATATCCCGAACACGGGCACGCGGCCTGAGACCGCCACAATTATTTCATTATCAAGCGGAGAATAATTTGCACAGGAAATGAATAACCCGCATGGGAATTAAACGATGTAGTATCTAAACGTTATTAGTGAGAGTGGAGAGATTGTACTAGTAACAAATTATGGGGGACAAATTCGCAAGTTTTTCGCACTAAGGTGTAAACACAGTCCAATAGTTATAGTCAAATGTATAACCTGCACAATGAGCATACAAAGATGGAGAAGAGGATGCATTTTTCATCCGATCTTATTTAACAAAATCGACCGTGTTCACGTTCCAAATTCTTGAACCGAATTCCAACGTCATGACAACAGGCCGTTGGACCCATATTTGCAGATAAACGCCTGTATCAGCGTTAACATAAGGAAATGTTCCACATTTCAACGCTCGATCAAGAAATAGCTCCCGGATTTATGTTCTCATTTCCTCCGAATTATTGGCAAGTAACGCGATCGCGTCTCGCATTCTTCGTAAGATCAAAGGGGCTTAAATATAGCCCTGTTGCGTCACTTCCTGTGACGTCATAGGATGCGTCATTGACTCGGGCCTATCTCGCTGCATCAGAGATCAGAGGGATCCCCCCTCTCGCGCTCTTCTTCGCAGTCTCTTCCTTTAATCAATGTCTCCTGTCTGTGTTACCAACCGGCTGGAAAAGTTATCCGCCGCGCCGACAGATGGCGCGACCCTCGAGTCGGCCGGGTCGAGCCCGCGCGCGCTGTTGCCACGTTCCGGCGACTCACCGCAACAATTACGCAGCGGAATTCGAAGAGGGGGACAATAGAGATTTCCAGGGTAGGAGCGGGGGTTTATTGGCGGGCCATCTTTGCGCGGATCGGCCAATTATCGTGGCCGAGGGGTCTTCGTGCTCGGCACGTAAACGCGCGCCAGCGTATCGTTGCGGGGCGCTACATTGGCCCCATTGTATGTATATACGTTCGACGAGCGACCAGCAAACTGGAGCGGCGTAATTATTCATACCGGACATTACCAGAACTTCCCCCGCGGGTATCTCCGGCGATCGGGTAGGGTGCATCTTATTAATTACGCACCCATGGGTCGCTTGCACGCGCGTAACCGGGCAGCTGCGAACGCGCAAAAGTACGCGGCGAAACGAGATATTGTTAAATGCGGTCTTCTCTAAGAACGTTTCTTATTTTTTTTTCCCCCATTTTTTTCTTAAAATCTCACAGCGGGATATATCGCCTGTAGTTTACTAGCGTTGAAAGAGGCTCGATTCGAAAAGTGCACCTATTTTTTACAGTCATTAGTATTGTTGTATCCGGACACCCTATGCACGCTCTTCTCACAACCGTTTTTTGTATGTCTCTTGACAACGGTCAAGAGACTGCGAAAAACAGAAGTTTCATGTCGGCGGTTCCCGTGTAATGCCGTCTCCCGAAATAAAGAGCTTTTCTTTTTGCACCTTGTGGCCGACTTATTTTACATCGGCATCAGAAGTGGGGACTCTGAAGCGACCCATTTATTTTACAGTATTTACATTCAGCTCTGTTTTAATCTTAACGCGATTCCCGTAAATGTAATTACATCGATGCGTTACTCTATCGGCTACTTGTTGGCATGCAATGTGAAATAGAAATAACCCTTAGAAAAAATAAAACTAATTATGCCCGAAACAACCAATTCCTTCGCGGGGGGCATTTCGTAAAAAAGTAATTAATGATATTTTATAGTTTCTTTCAATTTAGTTTTTATTTTATTTTTTTTTTTGAATGCGGACAATGCCAAGTGATTAAAGGGATTCTTCTGGAAGGCGTATCGTTGAAATGGAGCGGAACGAGTCCGACACGCAAAAATGGATCCGCTGCGTTGGCAGAGGGGCATAAACTGGAAAGCAACAGAAACGCCAAGGCAAAGTAACCGTTGCATTGACCAGAAAAAATCGTTGGGAGATTTGAGAGTGGATACTTCATTTACTGCAGCGGAATTGCACACATAAAGCAGACGGCATCGGAAAGCCGTGCAAAACGGTCGCGCGATCACACGGCGTGGGATAAACAAAGGATAACGCGCTGCCAGATGGCGGATCGAGCGTTCCGATTGGTCGGTTTAGATTCCGCGCGCTCGCGAATCGCCGCGCCGCTCCACCAAATGGAGGAACCTGATTGGTCGAAGGAATGCACTCTCGTGATTGACCAATGGGTGACGCTGCATACCGGGACGTTTTGAATCTTTGAAATATTTAGTAGCGGGACAACGAGCGGCTGTACACCGATTGTTTCATTGTCTCGGATCTACCGAAGCGACGATATAGGGATATATACCCCGACAATAATCGTTACGTCTGCCTTATCGAGGTTATGCAACGCGATCGCGCGCAAAGTACACCGTGTAACGGCGTTAATCAATCCCGATTATGTCACGCAATTAGTAACAGGTTCTTAAACGCGACGGTGAAGGAGGGGGGATTTTATCTGGCAAGCTTTGCATGGACCCGAAACGGCGCCCTTATTAATTGGAGAAGAGAAATATTGGAGAATTTTCATTGAACGAGGTGCTCCATGATGAAAAGTGCTCCCGCGCAGCCCTTTGAAAAGACCAACGATAAACACGCTTCCAAGACGTAACCACGCTTACCAACCAATGAACAGATAATTATCTAAATTAAGGAATGACAAAATAAAAAATATAGTGTATAAATAGTAACGTTCTCCTTCTTTCCAGTCCAATTATTGCAAGGATCTTGCCGAACACCTAGACACCGTTCAATTTCAAAACGAAATGACTTCCTCGCGATATTTGTAAACAAACCCCTGACACATTGCAGTATATCAGCCTTTTGAAAGACGCAAAATGAATAAAAAAAAGAAATAAGCCCTCCGTGGGAGTACACCTTGTCACCTTTCCCCGTCCGAGTCTCGAAGACGCCATCTTGGAATCCCTAATTGAACCGTATTTACATCGAACAGATCGTTCCGTTTATCTTCGGAGGCCGGCGCACTTAGAGATTTCATGGAAACCGCAATTAGTTGGCAATTAACGAGAAACCCCGCGTCGCAGCGTCGGCGAAGATAAGAGCCTCGCGTGGGAGAGCTCGCGGATGCGCGCGCCGCCACTCGGTAGGAGAAAGTACTCGAGCGAGCCGACCCGGAAAATCCGGGTTCTATCTCTACATCGTCATAACAGACGATTTGCTGTTTCTAGGGAGCAGTAAAAGGACCGGCCGCGTGGGTCCGGTTTCCATGGAGCCGGAGTGCGAAGTCGCGACTTTGAATATATAACCGGTGGAAACCGCCGAAAGCGAACCGAGCGGTTTACGATCGCGCGAGAGCAGCTTCCAGTTCGTGGACCAACGACCTGTTGCTCGACGGCGAGCGGCGACCAATCATCCGGCAAATGGCCGGCGATTGGCTAGCTCGGTGAACCGCGCGTCCTTACGCGTCACGTGGCCCCTAACGTACCCTTAACGTTCCCCTGTCTCGATGTCGCCCGTCGACGCGGGGTAGGCAGATCCTTAAGAAGGGGTTGCGGTAGCACGGCTTTAGCGAAAGGGTGGGGTCACTTAACGGTCGGTTGTGCAAGGTAAACACCATGGTTCCAGAGTCGGGGGCATTTGGACTTTGCGGTTCCTCTGCTCTTTATCAACCATAAACAATTAACGGTTACGTGGAACCCAATTTTTTTTTTCCCATAATACAGTTCAGATACGAGCGAACCCCGATAAAATTCTCAGTGCAATCGGTCAATCGAGATCAATCGTTGAAGGTCATTGGTCAGCCACGAATAGGAAGAGCTAATTTGTTGTCGCACATATCTTTCGCGCATGGTGTCAAGAAATACAACATGGATACATAATGTACACCGAGAAAAAGAATTAGTTAACTGAAACAAATATATATATTGTTGAATCATATATGATTGCAAGGAAAATTGATGTCATCGAGTTAAACTAAACAATCAACTTTTTTTTTTCCTCGGTGTATGTACTCCGCACGTCAGCAATCCAAGTATGAAGATAGAATTGAAAGAGAGAAAACATAGGAGCCGTTTTCTCGTTCTTTCTATCTCTCTGTGTTCGTGACAAGAATTTCACGACGCAACGTACCAACCACCTATCAGGAATAGAGGGAAGGAAAAGGATTGCCCTTCAATTCGCTCTTTGCTATCTTCACGATAATGCAAGGGAATTTACCAGGACCTGATTCTATAATATCTTACGAACAAGATTGATACATAGACGAACCGCAGCGAGACACTCAATGTGATCGTTCAACAGAGGTGAAAGGGTTAGAGGTGGTTGGTCAGCCGCACGCGGAATGAGTCGACCGCGCATTCTTCTCGCGCAAGGTGTTCGGAAACGCAACCGTCCAACCTAGTGACGTCACGCGGATCTCTGGTAACGCACAGTCGCGGATTAGCGTAACTCGGTAAGGTTTCGAGCCAAATACGTTTCTGAGCGAGAAACTCGTAACATTGAGTTCGAGCGAGATGCTACAGAGTTATATACAATAAGGATCGAGATTTCAGGATTAACGTAACTCGAGGGCAACGAAGAGCCAAAAGTTAATCGCGACTAGCGGTTCTCGGGCGTATAAGCGGCGATCGCGACTTCGCCAATTTCCCGGCGACGTGCAATTATGCTAATCTCGCACCGGGGCTCGAATTCCTTCCTTCGGCGGGAGGAGCCGAGGGGATTGCGTCACCGATTACGGAGAATGCAAGAGTGCCGCGAGACACGTCGCGAGTCACGTGAGCCGAGCGCCGTCAAAAGCGAGGGAACGGTATATATCGAAACGCGAGGTTGCGCGACGGAGAGAACGGGAGTCGGGCCGCCATCTTGGATATACTTCGGCCACGGTGAGAGGAATAATTTAGTTTATCTCAACTATCGGTTAAACCCTGTAAGAAACTAAACGTACAAATGTAGAAGAGTGTACAAACGAGCCACGCCGAATGCGGGGTGCAACGAGGAAACACGGAGGAACGGTGAGGGGACCGCCGCGTCGAAGTGTATCAAGGTCCGAGATCCGATACGCGTCGGTGAAGAAGGAGTCATTCCACCGACCTGCCACGGCCGGCCAATAAGAGCGCGAGGTATACAAACGAGCGGCCGGAAGTCGGGCAAGAGATATCGCGGCAACCCCCTTTATTCTGTAACCCTCCTCGCCTAGTTTCGCTTGGGCGTGGGCATTCTGCATAACTCGCAGACCCACCGCATTTCGGATAGGGCGATAAAGATATCTCATGGATCTACCAAGGAACGAGTGGATGATAAAGTGAGATTTTAGACAAGGGGACTGAAGCTCGAAACGTAACAAGGCACTGCAGCGGTCATCTTTCTTTGCTACCACATGCGCGTAACCTTGTATCCGTAAACAACAGCCAAAGCGTATGGCGCATTTTTTTTTAAAGTACGATAAAACGCGCGTCAAGAGGTACCACGATGGAGAAATTGCATTGCGACCCTGTCTTTAAGGATGAAAATGGTGAACGTGAGTCACGGTTACCGCGTACTTCAAACCGTTTGTACATCTTTATATTAAAAAAAAAAAAATGCTATGTTGCGTTAGCGTTAACTTTGTGCGCAACGGATTTTCCGTTCAAAAGATCCACCTTGATGCGTCGCATACATCGTCAAGTGGTTCCTTGTATCGTTCTTCTTTCATTTAAGATAGAAATTGAATATAAGGATGTAATTAGTGTTAACCGTTTCGAGATTCGTGTAATCTTTAAGTAGTAGCTTATAATAAAACCGTATAAAAGTATACAAGTATCGTTTAACGCAGCGAAGAACGAATTGTCATTAACGATCGTTAATCCTTTGCGGTGTCATTAAACCTCAAGAATGCACACTTGCATCGCTTTCTTCATAGACCCATGAGCTATCTTCTTCGTTTCTAAAGGCAAGATGGCGTCCCTCTCTAGCGAACCAACCGCCATTGCCCGTCCCGACCTGGCAAGCTTCCCACCTCGGATTTTAATTCCCCGATTACGCAACGTCCTCGAAAATGCGAACCTCTCACTTGGTGCCATTGTTTCCAGAATAGTGGCAGCATTCCGTTCTCCTAATTGATAAATCTCTCCCGTGTTGCGGGGTTCGGGAAAGATCGTCGAAGGAATGGGACCCGGTCGAAGGCGCGCCATTTTGGTCTCGCAATGGCGGCGTGACATTTCGCTTCAGTTCGGTGCGGCAGAGGTAATCGACGGTAGCGCCTTAGAGTACGGCAGCGCGATCTCGTGTGCGAGGCATTTGCAACGTTGCAGGTGATTGTGGGCAAACGTCGAGGAAACGTTGCCGTACTCTATCGCGGTCGGTGCTCCCTCGTTGCGAACGGGACTTAAACCTGACAAAGAGACACTCCACTCCGACAGGCCGCGGAGATTAATGGAACGTTCGCTCACAGGAACTGCGAGTCTTTTTACCTCCTATACGTTTGACCTACAGTGAACCCGGCCAATGGAAAGCGAGAATCGACTCAGCGATCGTGGATACTTGGATCTTGCGGTTAAAGGCCTTTTCGAATATCTCGCATCAACACCGTAAGCATAGAAAATGTCAATCAGACTGTCGGACGTAAGACGCCATATTGAATTTTCTGCGCTTAACTCGACCTGCCGTTACGTTTGCGATTACTATTACGTGAAGTATCCGTGAAAGCCTTTCCGAGGCACGAGGTTTATAGACCGGTTAACGCTTTGGAAGTGAAACTTCTAAGTTAAAAATAATGATTAGACATTATTAATTATTCTTAATTATACCTTTACGAAGGGCCCTTCGCATTCGGTACCGATTGTTTCGGGCATGACTATTATAATTTCACTTAAGATGCCAATAATTTACCGACGGAATTATGCACTAACAAAGACGGTTACGCAAATTCGGTCGCACTGATATCAATGTCCGTGTAAATTTACACACTCAATCATTGGTTATTTCGATGCTACAATAAATTGCAGTAAAATTAACATAAAAATTATAGAAAATTATAACGTAATATTACATTAAATTCAAGTAAAATTGCACGAATAGGGTAAACATACAATGTTAGGCGTATTTATTAATTTGCTAATATGCAATTCTCCCATTTTACGTCTTTCTATGTGAAACTTAAGTTATGAAGTGTGTAAAAATGTATGTAAGTTTCCATCGATTTTTATCAGTGTGGTACTAAGGCATAAAAGTGAGTATAAATAGTAACTAACTGTCAGCATATGAAAAGCACTTTCCGGGTCCCTGCCGTAACGTGCGATTTTCGATGTACGACCGCACCATAAGAAGTTTCGGTTAAAACGAAAATCGAAGCAAAATTTTCCCGTCTGAATTTGCATATACAAAAAGTCAACTACTTTGTATCGAAATGTCGCGGCGAAGGGATGTGTATAGTTTGTACCACCCTGTGCGAGGGCAGGAGGCAGGCTTGGTGAATACGTGCGGAATACTTGGACTCGGATACCCGTACACTCGCGCGTCTAGATACCTATCACTCCGTGGCCGCGATGTACGGAAAGCAAGATGGCGCGCCCGACGGCGGGCTTTCCGGTTCAAGGTCGCCCGCGGAGCGTTGCGCCGCGAAAAAAAGGTATGCAAGATGCGATACCACGAGAAGGGAAAGGAAAAAAAGAAGAAAAAAAAACGCACGAACGAGGACCGCGATTTCAACGATGACGCTCTTCCTGTTCGACGAAATGAGGAGCGGGAAACGACAGTGAAGAACGTATGTTTCCACGGATCGGAAACCCTCGTTACACCTTAGTCGCCAGGACTCCCGATCGTTTCTACGCAAGCACCGGACGTTTCCATCAAAATAGCTACTTCCAGGATCCTACTCAACGGCCCCATGGAAAATTCCTGCAACGAGCTAGCTCCACGAGAAACCGGCATAGTGCAGGATCCTTGAGTGCAACCTCAAGACACGGGGAACCAAGATGGCGGTCCGACGCGGGACTTTCGAGTCCAAGGTCGCCCGGAGAACGCCGCACCACGAAGAAGGGAGTCTCGAAGTGCGTCTTAACCGCCAAAGGAAACAGAAAACTCGTCACAATCAGGTTTACCGAATATCGCGTGAAACAAGACTCGTGCTATTAAGGCTTCTTTTCCCCCAGAAAATCTATCACGTGAATATGGAGGCCACAAGGAACGCCCTGACCCCCATGAAATTTCACTTTCTATAAAAATTAGTGACTTTTAGTGAACCAATTTTGAAAAGTAAAGTTTCATTGGTATCAGCACCTTCTTTAAGACATCCCATACTCCAATGGGAGAATTTCGAACGATTCAGTACACCTAGTCGGAAGGAAAGTTTCGTAAAAGAAACCTCTCAGGTGCCACTTTCATGTCGCCTTAAGGTGATGTGAAAGTGTCGCCAAATAGATTTCGTTTATGAAACTTTTCTCCAATGTGAGTCCAATGAATCGTTTCAAACTTTACAATGTAAACATGGAGGCTATAGGGAAGGCCCTGACGCCCAAGAAATTTCAATTCTAATATAATTTGTTTACAGCTATTTTCAAAATTTCTTATTAAAAAAAAAACAAAATGAAATTTCTCGAGTTTCAGGACCTATCCTAGAGTCTCCTCAATCATGTGGTAAAATTTGAAACAAGTTGGTACACCCGATTCGGAGAATGCTTTCACAAACGATTGACTCCTCGGATGCCGCTTTCACGTCCCGTTGAAGAGTTAAGCGGAATGTAAAATTCTAGCTTACCTTAGGGGCCGGAGGCTCAGCGTTTTCGCGCGAGCCATGGTGGTGTGCGGGGTCGCCGAGCTTCTTGGAGAGGTTGGGCGGCCGGTCGGGCTGGCGGAAGAGGCGGCCATCTTGGAGAACGAATCCGCGGTCGACGGCCCGCTTAGCGGAGAGCCGGAGGGCGGTGCGCAGGTCGCCCTCGGCCTCCTCCTCGACGGTGTGGCTCTGCCTGATGTACCGCTCGATGCTCCGGATGGTGGAGCCGTCGCGTTCGCCGAGCTCGCGCACCGCCTTCCCGAAGACCTTGCTGAGGTCCGCGGTCCTGGTGACCTTGAGCGGCCGGGACTGAAGGCCGCCCGGGTCCTTGTAGGAGGACTGGCCCTTGTTGAAGATCTTGAGGACGTCGCCACGCCTCACCGCCACCTCCAGGTGCTCGGCGATCTCCTCCTCGTGGTAGTTGTGGTGCTGCCGAATCGCGTGGCATATCCGCTCGACGCTGGGCCGCTGCTTCTGGCTGCGGATCTTGCGGATCGCGTCCAGGAACCAGGCGGACCACGTGTCGGCGGTCGCGGGCTCACCCATGGCTCGGCACCCGGAGCTGAACCAACGAGCTCACCCGGACCCACCACCGAACCCACCGCGCTGGCCGACACCCCGGGGGGCACCGACACTCACATTCTGACCCGGGACCGGGGGTCTTCTCTCCGCCGCGGTGACCCGACCACCTGGAAAGACAACATACTTTACGATCGATTCTTCCTCTTTTCCTTAAGGTCGATTTACCCCCACCCGAGACGTATCCGTATCGTACCCCGGCGGACGCGAGTGCCTCCCCTGTGGACACGGTACCGCCCGTATAAGAAGAGAAGGCATTCGCATCGAGTAAATTCAACTCATTTTGAGTTAACTAGGGCGAAGCTAGTTGGTTCAACTTAGATTTGGAGATAAATCACATTTTGCATTTGCATGATTCTACTCAGTAATGAGTTGGCGTAACTTTTTTTTATTTGAAACTACTCTTTTTTTTTTTTTTCAATACACTTTTCAAGGTTAATTTACTCTTGGTTTTTACTCAGTGGAGGATGAGCAGGGGTAAATCGACCTCTATTAGGTAGAAGCCGAAGAAGGTTGCCGATCGCCTCCGTCCCCGCACCTGCGGGACTCCCGGAACCGGCATCCTTCTTCCGCGGGTGTTTGGCGAGCGCGTCGCGGGGGCAAGGGGTTCAATTGGCGCGATGCGATCAAATGAAGCGGTATCAAGAGGAGAGCAGGAGAGAAACGCATTCGGCCGAATGCCGAGTTAATTAAGGCCCGCTGTTCGTGACGGCCGATCCGGCGGAAATATCGCCGGCGCGTTGCGTGCCCGGCTACGGCACCGGCGACGTAATTAACCGATCGCAATCATCGGGCCTGACATTTTCCAATTTGCGAGGAGGTGCTCCCTCTCCCCGCGCGCGTCATCGACGTGACGTCCGCGGGTAGCCCCCAGTCCATTGGATTCGGTTCCGCCCAAAATGGCCGCGGTCAAGCAGAACTCGTCCACCTCGCGACTTCGCCGACCCGTAACTTTGTAACCGTTTGGGGCATCATTCCGGAAGCAACGGGAAATCGTTCCAGGGCAGTGAACGAATCGCGTGAGCATCCGATATATCTCGACTAGCGGAAATACAAGAACACCTCCACGTGACGGATCGGTATACGGTGCCTAACCTCGGACGTTTCACTTTCTTCCCGAGTCGCTGGGAAAAGTAAACGGGACGTGGGGTCAGACATGCGAGAGATATTAAAAGTCATTCTACCCCGGAGCTTTCTTGCGCAATCGAACGACCATAGACCATACACCCGTAGAGTGCGCGCACGCAAATCATTAGCCTTTCCGTCTGTCTATTCTCCATGAAATCTGTCTTGGTAAATCTCCGATCGGCATTTATCGTTTCCTTTCCTCCCCAATGTGAAATTTGCCTGTTACCATTAATCACTATTGTCGTGGTAAATTTTAATTAAATTATGTCTCGTCTAGACTCAAGGGTGGAAAGCGACGACGCATGGCTGGCCTCTCTTCCCCCGTAAAAAATGAGTTAAACCTCGCCGTTCTGGCTCGCACGAGTCTCTCGTTGCAGGGATGCGATACGTTTACGGCAGAGAAAAGTTGAAGGTGGAAAAAGGAAAAGTCCGCTCCAGAAGTCGTACTTTATCGAGCGAAGAGGCTCCCCTTCGCGGCGTCGTACTTCGCGGAGCGAGAAATTGATTTCAATTTGCATCGGTCGTTATCGGGAGCTCGTGAGTCATAAACTGCTTCGCTTTCGGCAATACGAATCCCAGATCTGCCGATAGAATAATCGCGTCTACAGCGTTTTGAGATATTTTTCCCCCCTAAATCATTTGCAAAGCTATCGCGACTTTTCCTGTGTTTCATTTTTGCGGGAAACTAAATTCGATGATTAGATAGAGAAATCGCATCTGCAGCGATTCGAGACATTTTTTTCTTTAAAATTATTATTCACAAGACCGTCGCGAACTTTCCTGCTTTTCTTTTCTTTCTGCGGCAAACTATTGTAGATTCGATAAGTAGATAGAGGAATCAAGTCGGAAGGGTTTCGTGATATTTTCTCGTAAATCATTCGCAAGACCGTCGCGAATTTTCCAGCGTTACTTCTCTTTCTACGAGGAACAAGATTCGATGATTAGATCGAGGAAGACGTATGGAAATATCGCATTGAAATGCCTCGGAAGGGAATTGCCTCCTAGGGTCCAATCTAGGGGCACAAGTGCCCACACAACGCGATCGTTAATAGCCTCAATAAGCGGGGCCGTGGAGCATCTCAATGGAAGCATATCTCGAGTATTGAAGGTGGCGTAGTAAACGTTGACCTAGGCCTGGATCGCTCGACCGATACCAGATAATAAATATATCTTCACCGAGAAGCAAGGCGGAAAGAGTTTAAACTCGATTTCTTTCCGCGAAAGGGCGCGCCAATCATCGCTCTGATCTGGCTAAGTATCTCGTTGATTCATTTTTTCTTCTATAAACTAAGATCGTAAATATCCTCCTCTTCGATGCCGTTTCAGTGTGTTTCAAAGTTTACCAGAAAATGACAGACCGGATAACCCGGCACGGATGGACCGATACAAGAAAGTACGAATATTAACTCGATGCTTTTATTGGTATTAATTTCTCCGTCCCGTTAGCTGGCTACTTTATTATATTTTTATATAATTTTTTATACATTAACGACGTTGAGTTTTGTTTGTGGCATTTTTTTTTTTCAAAAACCAGAGCTATTAAAAAAAATAAACAATTTCCGAAAATGACCATTTCAACGTTTTCGAGGCTCTGAATTTCCCTAACGTCAGAGAACCCATTAGAGCCGAAAAATCCAAATCTCCACGATTTCAGAATTTGTTTATCTTTTCGAACAGCTCTGGTTTTTTGTAAAAAAAAAATGGCACAAACAAAACAACATGGCACAAACATCTACATCACAGAAATATTCCAATAAGCCTGTTAATTTTGTTTGTGCCTCAAATTGGATTCCCGGTTCACAGAACCGGAAATCTGGGGTTCGGAAATACACGTAAGACGGTCCATTGAGTCGGCGACAAATATTTCCAGAAGCGTCAGCTTTCAAGGGAGGAGTATTATTCCCGCGGGATGTCATAGGGATACGGAGGGCTGGTCGTATCCTCCCCAAAAACGAGAATTCCGTTCCGGAATGTTCGTTTCGCGGCATTATCCGGGACTCGAGCCACCCGAAGGAAGCCCATAAATCTTCCCTGCAGGAAGTGGACCGTAAACCGCGTTCGCAGAGCCTCCTGCGTGACTCGGCTGCATTTCTCTCCGGGAATGGCGATTTTTCCAAGGTCAACTGACCCGCGCAACCCGATTGAAGGGAGACGCACGCAGTCTCTGCACTCAAGAGGGGAGCCGAGGTGAGTTCTGTGCGCCGACATGCCTATTCGAGTCTAATGCACTCGGGTTACCTATACAGCTAATGGAAACGCGGTAACCTGGGTCGTCACGAACCGCGTTCCCTTCTCCAAGAGCACCGCCAACGCGTACCCTCGTTCGAGTTTACGTTTCCGATACAAGAGAAAGAAGGTGAAGTGAAACTTCTCCAAACTAAGGTGATGCGAAAGTGCCACCTAAGCGGTCAATTGTCTTTGAAACTTCTCCAACCGAGAGTACCGTATCGTTTAAAATTTCACCACATGCATACGAATGCCCTAAGGAGCCTGCACAAATAAAATGAAATTTTGTAGGAAATATTTTCAACGTGTTTATAAAATGTAAAAGAGAAAGAAAGAGAAAAAAAAAACACGAAACGAAATTTCACGAGTGCCCCAACCTTCCTCAGAGCCTCCCCACTCACGTGGTACAGTTTCAAACGATTCGGTGCGCCGAGTTCGGAGAAATGTTTTATCAATATTTTGACGGTTCAGGGGACAGTTGCATATATCACCTTAAAGCCTTTTCAGACATGTCTATACCGTGTCCGTGCATTGATGGAAATAACATCTTAGATTTATCTCGGAGTATCGTGAGAAGACGCAGTAGCGCCTCGACAAGTTCATGGGCTTGAACTAAGCGCTACGCCTCTCTGTACTCTAAACATAGCTTTACTCGGGATTTATTCTCCTTTAAACGACTACCGCTGGTACTAAATGACGTTGTTCATTTTTTAATATACACGGCTTTAACAATATTTCCTCTTTATCTTGAGACCAGGACCACGGTAATCGATGAAGACATTCCTAAATAATATCGAATTAAAATATTAATAGCGTCAGTTTAATCACATTCAGCCGTCGCCTCCGTCTCCTTTACGTACGAACTTGTGTGTGAGCAAATTGCTCATGAACCCACACATCCAAGACCGGTTTGTCCCCCAAGACGGATTCCCACATTTCCATATCTCTAGCGATACGAAACTAATGCGGAAAGTATTAATACGCCAATACAAATCGAAGGAGACAATTTCTATCAGCGTCATTCGGACAGGTCCGAATCGGCCACTCTTGGAAGATCGGTTTACTGTCCATTAACACGTGTCCGATCCGTTTGTAGTGTCGGACATGTATATATCCGCCTTTTACATTAGCGGTGCCATAATCCTACGGGTAGCATTCATGTTCGTCCCTGTACAAACCGGAGTTGGATACGACGCCTGTAAATGGACCTTTACTCTGGTCTTCGATGCAATCCTCTTCCGATTTCCTTTTACCCTTTTACTTCATTACCCCGCCGAGGGGGTAGCGACCACCTTGACCCAGACCGGACGCACCGCTTCGCGATCCCGAGTCACGGCGTCCTGACCGCCGCCGCGGAGCGCTCGCCTCATTAGAGAGGAAACAGTCTCCGCTCGAATGAGGTGGGCGCACGCGCGTCGGCCGGGTCCACGGCCTCTCGCTCGGTGAGCAGCTGCCAGGCGCGGGTCGCGGGAGGTGTCGCGGTGCGACCGCACTCGGCAACGGCCCGCCGACGAATGACGGCCGCGACGTGAGCACGGGAGCAGAACACGTCGTCCGCGCATCGATCCGCGCGCCCGCCCTCTCTCTCGCTCCCGCGTCCCCTACATCTCCGCTCTCGCTCCCTCGGCCGACCGCTCTCGGCAGGGCGCGAGATCGCGCGCGACCGGACGCGCCTATAACCGCGCGTAATTACCCGAGTAACGCGAGCGTCTGGAGCGCCGCTCGAGCGGCGGCCATCTTGCGGAGATTACCAAGAAGAATGATCCGGACCCGTGTCGGATATATTCGATTGATCGGAAATCATTTCGTATCCAATTTCCAAAAAAATTAATCAAATATCCAATATCTACACATCACCGATAAAATCCATTTCTTAGCCCAAGATTGACGAGACCCGTCAATTTAACGAATTTTTTACCTTACGAGAAGAATTACCGCAATCATTGCATACCTCCCCCTTGGTTACTAAATCCAGAAATAAATATTACGATAATATATAACATCACGTAACAAAATCCATAATTTAACGGTGTATAATTAAGCCGTTTCTAGATGAAATAAGTCGGTATCTGACGAAAATTCAGGTTGTCGTTCAATTTGATATAGGTATAGAGTGCCCGTAAACCTAGTGTTAAGTGTCTTAACCACGTTGCATGCCAATCGATTTTAAGTCCCGGCTAGGAATTATAAACCATTCGGGATAGCCCGAGCGGTTCGTCCAATTTCGCTCGAATTTACAAAATAGGAAAAAAGAGAAAAAGGTGAGCACGCAGACGAGCGGCAGCCACTCAAAAATCAATATCCAGGAAGCCGAATTCCGCGCAACAGCGCGCGTTGCGATCTCCCTCGGGAGAGGGGAGAGCTAGAGGAAGGGAAGAAAAAAAGGCACATCCAAAGAAACTACCGGCACGCCGCAACCCCTCGGAAACGATAGCCATCCCCGATCGTGCATCCGCCCGGCTATACGCGTGTTAACGAGGAATAAACCCTCCGAGGGTGCACTTCCAAGTCGCCCTGCCGTACACGTACGCGCATATCCGTAAATCGTCCCATTAACGTACTCACGCACGAGGTAGAGCCCCGATACGGATATAAAACCTCCCCGCGAAGGAAACGGGGAGAGAAAGAAAATTTCTCTTCCTTTCTCCTCCGATCGTACATCTGTCCGGCGACCTATGGACGTATCAACAAGGAATAAGCGCTCCGAAAGCACGCTTTTAAGGCGTTTCGCGGGCGATAACGTCGTCGTTAACATACGTTCAGAGCGATACGGATGATATACGGATATGCACCCCATAAGTAGAGTTCACCCTCTAAGAGCACTTCCGCAAAGCCGTTAAGGATTCTCCCGCAGAGGTCAGAAACGCGCTTCCGCTTCACCGACTTTTCGGGGAATAATTTTAACGCCCTCGTTACGCCGTTTCCGGGGGTCGACGCTTCTTTTCGTGGGAAATTTTGTACAGGAAACGGAGGAGGGCTCGCGCACTCTTTCTTAGAGGAACAGAAGGCATCCGGGGTCTGCCGAAAATGTCCAACAATGTCCTAGACTTTTCTTCATGTACGGGATCTGAGAAAAATAGAAGACGAGATCAATTTCCCACGTTTATCATGGCTAGGAAGAAACTTGCACAATCGAGTGGATTTTGTCCGTCAGAAAGGGTTCTAGTTTCCTGAATCAAGGAAAACGACGGGCAGATAGTTCCCGCCTTAACGAGTTAATTGGCGACGTACATTGAGAATGTATAAATTCTACGTTCGTGCAGAAAGAAAAAAAGGAAAAAAGTTTGACCAAATTTGGTTCATCTCAATACGTATCGATCGAGTGAACCGAATATATATATATATATATATATATATATATTCGATCGGATAAATCGTTTCTCTAGTTGTCGAAAATATTTCAGTGAACTTACCAAATATTCTGATTAAATCTATCGAATTTACTTTTAATACTCAAGACGTTCTATCGTAATGTTTGCTAATCGAGCCGAAGTCATCGACCAAAGAAGTATGCCACGTCAATCGGATATTTGGTTGTTCTATATTCGATTTATATATTCTACGGTCGAACCAAACATTCCTCACTTAAACCAAACATTTTTCCCCGCGCTCGTTGGAACGGATAAAGTATTAAAAATTCGTTAAACAAGAAATTCCCGTATTGGCCGATCTCACGAAAGACGCGTCCGAGTCACGTGGCACATATCCGAAATCTTCCGACGCGTCACCCGGAGAGTAAAAGAGAGAAAACGACGAGATCAGTTTGAAGCATTTCGTGGCCACGGACCGGTCAAGGTTCTCGATTTTACGAGATCTCTCGAGAGCGCGGAGGAAACACATTCGGCGCATCGCGAGCCGGGCCGTCGCTCTCCCGTCGGCAGCCATTTTTCCAAGACCTCGAGTTCCATCTAATTAAATGCAACCCCTTGTAATTAAATTCCAAAAAAAACGAAGAAAAAAGAAGAAGAAAAAACCGACACAAGGTAATAAAACCTACCGCAATCGCAATATTCGCCGTTTCCGGTCTAAGCAAGGCAAACGCGTCCCCATCGGGCAAAAATAAAGAAAGAGAAAGAAAGGGGAAAAAAAAAAGAAATCACTCCCTCGCCATCTTCCCGCGGAATCGTTCACGGTCCGAAAACGGGGTCAGACAATTCAGCGGAAATTATCGCCTGGATATCCGTCCGAGCTGGACACGTCGGAAACTGGACCGCCACGATTCCGCCGTCGGCAGCCATTTTCCCGCACCCGACGACCGGACGAGGTCAAATCCCGAGGAATAACCCGCGGCGATCGAAAACGTCGCCCGGGAAGTTCCCTCCAGAAGTGACGTTTATCGATGACGCACGAACTCCCGGGCGGAGGGCCGCGACGCGCGGCGTGGAGTGCTCGAGAACGGCGAGGGGCACACCCAGACCTGGCCGCTCGTTTCGACGACTTTCCTCGACGGAGACGTCGCGTCCGGACGGAATGCCGTTCCCCGAGGTCGAGGAGCGAGCGCCGTCCGAGAGGCCGTTTCCGCGACGTCGGCGACGCGCCGCTGCCCGTCGGCAGCCATTGAGCGGTCGCGTCGGCAGCGTCTCGGTATTTCGCCGGGCGGAATGGCGAGATGTCGAAACGTCGGGGAAACAATCCGCAAGGATTGATTTTCCGTAGGGAGAAACGGCGGAAGGTAGCGCCGGGTTCGGCGCGTCGGAGGACAGAGGCTGCGAGACGGTCTAGGAGGTTAGGGGCGCCCTAACCTCCTCGAGTCGGCCTCTCGGGGCTCGGCCCGAGGTTGGGCGCGCGCCTTGGCGGCCGAGCCCGGGCGGCTCGGAGCGCGCGGGCCTCCGCGAGCGAGCGCGAGGCCAGGCTCTCTCGGCCGTCGGCAGCCATCTTGGGCCGCGATCCTGGCGGCGCGATTCTCGGCGTCCCCCGGGCCGCGGCCGCCTTTCGGAGCGGTCAGAGCAGCAGGGAACGCTCGGCCGGGGTCTCGGGCGTCGGTCGGGAGCAGCCTCTCGGCTCGCCCACGGCCCGGGTCACGGAGAGAATTCGGCGAAGCGAGGGCCGCGCGGCTGCCGCCGCGGCAGCCCGTATGCGTCGGAGAGAGCGCCGTCGAGCCTCCGCCGCGATTATCTTATATCCCGGCCTCGCCGGCCGGGAAACCCGGCGGGACTCACCTCCTATCGCGCCACTTCCATCGGCGAATCCGCGGGGCACGGCGGCACGCGTTGCGGGAGGCGCGCGGCACACGATAACGCGCGATCACCAATTATCTCGCGTAAAACGGCGTCACATTTCACAAATCAACAAAGGTTACCCACTTGACAAAGATGGCCGGCGGGCGGTACTGCGCGGGCGCGCGGCGGGACGGCGCGCGCGGCGCCGCGCCGCGGCGGTCACGGCAACTAGGCGGCGAGGCGCGCGGCCGGCACGCGGTGACCAACCGGACGCGCGGCCCGATCCAACATGGCGGCGAGCCGAGGCCGAGTCGGGTGTGCGGTCCGGGCGAGGCGTCGCGGCCCGAGCTCCGCGGCCCTCATGCCGCGCGGCTCTCCCGCGGGAGACGCGCTCTTGGCCCCTCGACGAGGCGGACACCGGCCGCGGGTACGCGAGCGCGAGGTTCACCCCGGCGCGTCTCTTCCTCGTCCTCGGAACCCTCGAGAAAACCGGGCGCGAACGCGACGTGTTCGCGGCCACGCGAAACACACTCTGTTGTACGCGCTCTCGGCAATTTCGTAATGAGATTATTGATTTTTTTAAGGGACTCCTCCTCCTCCTCGGTCTCCTTCCCCCCTCCAGACGCGGTGCGTGTGCACCTATGAGCTCGACCGACTTTGACTTGCGCTCTCTCTCTCTCTCTCTCTCTTTCTCTTTCCCCCTCTCCAACCTCTTCTGTCTTCACTCTGGATCCCCGAGCAACATAACCTCCCAACGTACTCGGCGCGACGCGTAGATGAATGATAGCGACCAGGGCTATACTTCCGGCGGATTATAGGTTAGGCCGCGCCAGCGGTGCGGGGCGGCTGCAATGGCCGCGTGTTTACGTTCCAGGAGAATCAACCAATGAGCGTTCACGCTTTCTCCTAGAGCGCGCCAAAGGCTTCGTTTTATTGGCTCGAAACCAGTGAAACGATAATGTAGATAACGCCGTGAGATCTTAACGTCTGACCGACGGAGTCGGGATCGATGTGGCCGGTTTAAAGAGATTATTGATTTTCTTTGGACACGGGTGAGTGGACCGCCGAGAGGTTAGGATTCGCGATACGGACGTGTTTGTATCAACGGCACGCGAGGACTAAACGCGTTAAACGTTAAACCTGTTCTCCGTTTATTGGGTGGAACATGATGAATTTAATGCACGTGAACTCGGGAGAATCGTGATTTACGAGTTAATTCCTCACGAGCTGTTCCCACTTACTCCTCCCTAAATTTACGGAATAAAAGAGCCCCTAAAATCGATATTTCTATTTATTATCCCTAAACTTAAAACGTTATTCATATCGCGTCTCGATTCTACAAATTCCTGAAAACTGACGTGATTTCGGAATCTCCAACATACGACAGGCCACACGTTGGGTGAAAGTCATACTTTGGTATACATAAGTCATCTATGAATAGCTGTGATTCATCGTATCGATTTCTGTGTGAACTCGGTTCCAACGTCTGAAAACTATCCAAAAGATATATAATACTCTATTACTTTACACGTCGGCGTGTCGTTCCCGCTTCAAGGATCTGACGCCTCAACGATATTGAAGAAAGGCGACGTCTTACATCAATTTCCTGTATCATCTTCCCTTTACACTGAATCGAGCACGACTCTATATTCCTCGTGGCCTTTTTTATCTCTGGAGTAGCAAAAAAAAAATTAAACAGGTTACGACGCAACACTTTGGGCGTGTATCGGAGCAGCATGAGACGTATCCAGAGCTGCGTACGGTCGGCGCACTGTCGTCGCCGATGACTCATGCGTGTTTGGACACATTCTGAGAGATGGCAGCACGTGTGCCGACACGAACCTTGTAGAGACGTCAAGTAGTGGTTTGTCCGTCCAATAAAAACCATTCGACTCGACTTTTTACGGCCGATCAGAAGGCCAGGCCACCAAGAAGAGCTATTAACAGAGATGAGTTGGGAGATTGCTCACGGACAGGATCGTGCGATCGCATCCTGTGCTGCCCTCTGATTTCGTACGTTAGCTTTCACCGGTTTTTGCCCCAAAGGGCGGCGCAACGAATTTCTGATAGGAGCTCGCGCACTCGCGACGGCGGTACCATCTACCAGTCGCCGTTGGCGGCTCACGTACTCGTGATGGTAATACCATGCGGCAGTTGACGGGGTGGCTTACCTACGCTTACCGACATTTCTCGCTTTTGATGGTAAGGGAAGAACACTCATGGCGCCCTCTTTGACTTTACCCTTCACTTATCTTATCTATTTTGTCCGCAAACGAAACAGGCTAAACTACACGTGGGTGCCCGAGAGTTGAGTTATACTTTATGTACAATTTTTATAAGCTACGAAAATTAATAACAAAATAATAATTAATAATTCTAAAGGTTTCGACTTCTAATTTGTAAAAAGTGCGATCAATTGAAAATAATGCATTTTCTTTAATTCGAGTTGTACTTTTTTTTCCCCTGTACAAATAAACGAACTTATTAATCAATTATATTTAAATTATGTAACTCCTGCAAAACGTGGGCATCTTTCCTTGGGTCCTCGTTACGACGATTATGCAAAACATCTGTATACACGCTATGCCAAAAGTATTGCATTTCTGAGCAAAGATATTATGATTCCTGATTGTACTTTGCACGCAATCGAAATCAGCGATGTTACAAAATTTGTATGTAACTCTAAGGATCAGGCTATGTGTAGTGTACATAACAAGATCAAATTAAAAGTAACCAGGTTATTTTAAGTACAAGAATTTACAGGATCCTACTAAGTTCTCCTTGATCATGGGGAAAAATTTGGCTTTCCCTCGTAAGTACATCCAGATCGTTGAATGATCAGGGTGGCAGCATAAATGCCACACTTCACGCACGTTTCTGTGTCTTTGCCTTGAAGAAGCTCAGCCAAAAACCCTGAAAGCGTCACAATTTGGACTTGTTAATTGCTAATTTTTCTTTTCAAAGAACATCAGTCAAAATCAAAAGATTTCCATATTACTCATATTCAGTTAATTTTTAATTTTCTGTACATCAATTAACTAAGGAAAATAATGTACCTACCACCAACAAAAGCATCGCCGGCACCGTTGGTATCGATAACGTTTTCTTCTGGTACCTTCTCGGCAGGGTATTCAACCACAGTATTTTCATGTGCAACGATGACAGGTTCAGCCCCTTGTGTGATAATCACTAGACGTTTTCTCTTCTTGTTTATTTTCTCCAGGTTCGCGATTTTTAGAGCAATATCTCTTCGGTCTGTTACACCTAAATCATTAGCTTTTGAAAATGCATCAGCTTCGGTTTCATTACCAAAAAGTATGTCAACATAAGGCAGTGCATCCCTCATGGGCTTCTTGTAAAACTCGCAGAGAAACGGAGCGCTTAAATTCATGGCAAAGATCTTATTCTCCTGGTAGGCATATTTGGCAACCATCTGTATCGTCTCTGGACTGACTGTCAAGAAAAATCCCTGGAGTGTAAAATTGTACGTTCTGACATTCGACACACAACCATTTACACATTCACCACGGACAGTAATTGCCTACTTACAGAAATGTAAATGTACTTGGCATCTTGAAGCAGCTTATGATTTTCTGCCTCCTGAATATGTGAAAGGGAGAAACAATTCGCTGCAGCTAGATTAGCACAAAGCGATCGCTCTTTTCCAGTTATCAGCACGGCACAGGTGCCTGTTGGTTCCTTATCTGTATATTGATACCGAACATTTATTCCACTGGTTCGAGCTCGCTCTTCCAAGATTTTTGAATACTTATCCCTCCCAACGCAGCCCATATACGTTGTAATGTTGGGTTTCTCCAGAAACCACTATATTAGAAATATTTATAAATAATATAGCAAATATAAAAAGCACCAGTAGTACAGTTAGCAATGAAACATAATCAAATATTAATCATTTAAACTCCTAATAAACATCTACAACTTACTTGTGCTACTCTCATGGTGTTTTGTACAGATCCACCCGCAATAAAGTCAGCTTTATACTGCTCGATAAGTTCGTCATAAAGTGGTTTGTGCCTCTCATTGGCGAGTATTGCATCGTTAGCTTTTAATCCATACTTTTTCAGAAAATCCTCGTCAACTGTGGCTGATATATCTAATAGTGGATTTCCTAATCCAAGTAGAAGACCCTCTCTGAAATATGTTCATTAGGGCTATAAATAAAGCAAGCTTCCGTGTCTCCTCCACCAGTTAATGCAAACTACAGCGTTAAATTGTTATTTACACCAGCAAATCTCGATTACATTCAATTTAATTCAATCAAACAGTGAATGTCTCGATGAAACCAAATAGGCCGATTAGTTTGAATAGGATTTAATTTATTGTACACGTGTGACATAAAGGTTGTTAGTACTGAGTCATAGTTTAACCGTGATAACAGCGGTCACAAAGTCGAGATAAGCGTTATAAAATGGGAAACAGATAAATCATCATACTTGGGTAAACTGGAAAAGGAAACATAACCTTCGAGCGGGTATTCTAAAGCCACCTTCAGTCATATTGCGAGGTTAGGATTATTCCCGGAGGGTTAAGATAATTGAAGATCGTTAATAGTACCGTAGTTCTGCCATTAGGTTCCAGTCTCAATCTTCTGCCGTAGTCTTTGATAAAAAATGTGCGTTTTACTAAGTGTAACCTATACTAGACTCCACCGACCAGCGGTTGCGTGCCAACTGATATTACATTCGAAACGGCACTTCGGGAGCTTCCCACATGGCGGATGATGCGCCAGTGGCAACGACCAATCACAACTTGGCACGAACAATTCCAGACCGCTCATTGGCCGATAACGCGTAACGTTCACGTCATAGCCAGAACTAAATATATACATTGCACAATCACTTTTTTTCTTACCGATTACGTACACTGCAACTTTAACGATCCCCTACAGATTATAACATTCTCGAAGATACAAACCATATCATTATTTCACATTCAATATAGACCAAAGAACCTGGTTATCAGCTTCAGTTCCCTTCGAAATACTTATAGCGCTTAGTTCTAAAGGTGATTACACAAAAGGAAGATAGTCTCAATCTTTTTTAAAAATATTTTTATTCCAGACTTACCAGAAGTCATACTTTCCTTCATTAACATTCTTACTACTTTTCCACCTCTCAAGTAAGGCCTCGATCCAGATTCCCGACGAGATAACAGAACCGCGCCCGACAAATTCGTGTAAGCACGTGGCGCCGCTACGTCATCCACGCGAACTTCACAGCCACGAGTGCGGTCGAAAACGTTAACCTCGACCTTACCGACTCGAGATTCTCAACAAAAGACCTCGACAGATATACTCCAGATACATTCCCCGCAACTTACCTCAAACTTCGACTCTTGCGATCACGCGCCACGACAAGCCCAAGAACAAAAAAAAATGAAAGAAAGAAAGTCGCGAAAAGAAATGAAAACCTATCTCTGAAAATCTCTCACGAGGCGAGTTGATTTATTTCGCCATCCTCTCGACCCCTCAGCCATAATTCGCTGGATTCTCTCAGCCACGAGGGTTCCCTCTCGAGCCCCAATCCTGAGGAATAAAAGAAACAAGAAAAGAGATTTTGGATACTCGGGAGGGTACTCGAGTTATCCTACGCTCTTAACAGGAGAGGTTTATTTTTTATCTCACCGAGGGCTGCTTGGCTCGTGTTTCTATACGAGGCTTACGTATGTCGACTGGTCCCGCCAGAGTTAATCCCGTGGATCGAGCGCCCTTTCTCGACCACCTCAGGACCCGCCCCGATCCTCGCCTCTCCCCTCGGCAGGATCTCTTCCTGGGAGGTTATATGGGAGTTCTCGTTGGACCTCTGGTCGTTCAATAGCGAGTAGAAGGTGAGAGCCCAGGCGCTCGCTGACCTCATGTCCTATCATCACACATCACCATTACAACAATGCATAACGAGCGCGTATGGATGCGTGCGATACATTTGTTTCGTATTTGTTTTTGGTTTTTTTTTTTTCGGGCGTGTTCTCGGTTTCTAGGTATTACTTTTCCCTCGTTCTCTCTCAGTTACGTATATCCGTGAACCACATCGGCGATAAAGGGCACGGCAGTCTGCGTTCCCGAGTCGGCGGATTCCGTAATTCCGTATCGAGGCCGGCGACTCCCAGCAACCGGCGGCCGTCGTCGACGTACGCGTCGCGCCGTTACTCCGTTCGTACGCATCCGTAAAGGACCCGATGGGGGGGACGGTGAATCGTCGGCGGCGGTATGCAAAGGAGGCTATGTAGACGATATGCAGAGTCCCGGCGTCGTTCTCGCTCCCCGAGTCGGCCAAGGGGCGGACCTATATATTCCGTAATCCCGGCGGCGTCCGATCCTGCTCTCCGCTTCCCGAGCCGGTTGAGAGGGG
The DNA here is from genome assembly GCF_000612105.2 of Orussus abietinus. NCBI lineage: Eukaryota > Metazoa > Arthropoda > Insecta > Hymenoptera > Orussidae > Orussus > Orussus abietinus. The sequence continues at coordinate 1,775,691 of NW_019396002.1, forward strand.
GCCACGACAAGGGACCGGGTCGTTCCGTATTTCCGCCCCCGACCTCCCCGAAGCGTGTCTGGCAGTCCTCCGAGTCACGGGGGGGCCCGGGGTCGAGAGTCGTCGGCGGGTCATCCGTAATTCGGGCGAGCGAACGTGAGAGAACCCGTCTCCGGGCCAGCGGCGTCCCGAGATCGACGAGGAGAGTCTGCGTTCCCGTCTTCGCTCCCGAGGCGGGTGAGGGACGGGCCAGGGCTGGGGACCGGACTATTTCGTAATTCCGACGCAACGATCAGTTTCGCTCTAATCGGCCCTCCATTCTCTACCATTCCTTTCGTTCACCGGCCCGGGAGTCCTCGTCGTCGGCGGCGGCGGCGGCGGGTGTTCCGTAATTCCGGGTGCGCGCGCAGCCACGTGCACGCGCGTAGGTTAGGTTACTCCTCTCTCTCTCGCCCAAGTCCCGTCCTCGGCGGCGTCCCACCGCGTACCTGCCTGGACACGTCCCGACGCGTCCGCGACGCACCTCGCGACGAGTCCTACGCATCCGTTCCCGCCGACTAGTCCAACATCGGTCCCGGACGTGTTTCCTCGACCTGTCCGCTCGACGTCCGAGAAGGGCTATGCGCCCGTCCGCTCTCTCTCTCTTTTGCCTTGCGCACGCTAAAGGAAAACCGGTCACTTTCTCTCCCACTCTCGTTCTTTCTTTCTCTCTCCCTTCGGCTCTTTCCGTCGCACGTTGACTCTAAGACGATATGCCTGCGAAAACCCTCGACATCACTCGGTGCGGCCGCCCTTGCGCGAAACCGGAAGCCGGATGTGGAAGACGTGTCTCGAGCCACGGAGAAGTTCCCCGGCGGCCTCCTGGCCCTTACACGGTTGCGATCAGTCAAAGTCCTTCCGAGCTCGCCTAACCATTGCAACGGCGTGTTCCCGCTCGACTACTGTTCTAAGATAATCGGGAGAAGTTTCAAGAGAACAAAGAAAAAAAATAAATAAAGACCCTCTCGTATTTTCATGACACTTTTTTTCTTTCTTTCCCTCTCTCGCGAGGAACGGACCGACGAGGCAAAATCAGCGATTTTGAATCAGCCTGTACGCGCACGCAAGGTAGAGACTTGACGCAACGGATATACAACAAGACGCAAGGAAATCTCTCGTACTCGCACGTGTGTTGACATTTATTAAAATAAGAATTTGCAAAACACAAGTGTTATCATGTCCAGGATATACAAACAAGTCAGAAGTAAGTTGAAAAGGAAACTGCACGGCATTTTTAATCGGCCTCTTTCTCTCGTATATAACTCTAGAGTTAGTAATCCACGTCCGTATATGCATGAAGCGTTTTATTCGCGCTGTACGCTAGCTCGTGCGCGACCACCTCATCAGCAGTGCCAACTGTTCTGAAAACATCAGTCACACAACCAACGGTTTTTAAGGTTATACTTCGAGGCAGATAAATACACGATCTCTCCTTTATGGGAATAATAAGTAAGAGTCATGTCCTAGCGGAATTACGGGAGGAAATGAATATCAAGGCGGACAAAGTTTATATGTACAATCTAAGTCAAAAAAGAGATGAAGAAAATTAAAACGGAGACCGTGTGACGGTATTCGGTGCGGACATTGTGGGTACACGGGGCGTCCCTGGCGGCGGACATTTGAACTTTTGTTACAGCTTAATAGTAAAAAAAAAAATGGAGAAACAATATACAGGGTGTTCCGATGCTCGAATCAGGTGCGAAGCGACATTCTGCGGGAAAAACCTAGACAAAAATGTATTTGCGATAATGCGCTACGACCGATAGTTTTCACTGTAAGGAGCTTTGAAGTAATGCCACTTAACTCGGTGAACAACGCTCAGACTTCATTCTCTCTACACGGAAAACCGTTGATCGCACCGAGAACGTATAAGAGACACTTTCGCCTCAGTTTCTCACGCAAAATTGATTTCCGCCCTGAACGTTTGCGATAATCAAGACATTCAGGAAGAATTTTCGTTAAAATTGAAACGCTCTAAGCCAGTGTTGCCAAGTCAGAGATTTTATACCCAGGTCTGGGTGGATTTAAGTAGTTTGGGGTGTAGTTTGGGGTATTACATATCTAGGGATTAATTGTGGGTGAAACCAGAAAAATCCCTCTGGCAGATCGGATAAATTTGGAATAATTAGTAGGTGGGTACGACATTTATCCCTTTGTGGTCCCATGTCGAGGCTGACTCGATAATTACAAAGCGATTTCAGAAACTAGAACCGCAAAGGGTTAATGTCATTCGATATCAATCTACACACAATTTTAAAGAACTTATTCTTTACAAAAAAAAAAAGATAGAATGCCGTTCAGTGCCTATATACGTATAGGTCTACCATCATTCCTCACTCTTAGCGTAGAAGACTTCTGAGCCGTTTAAAGGCGTCTTCTAACGATAAAAGTGAGATATGAGTATGGTATACTGAACAACGTTTAAAGACCTAGATTTATTTCGTAAAAAAAAGATGCAATTTATAAATACCTTTCTACAAATGGGTAGAAATGGAGCTCAATCTAGGGGGTATTTAATTCACGCGTCTGGCAACACTGCTCTCGACGGAAAAGGAGTGACCAAAAAAGGTAGCGGCGCCCCCTGGCGGCCGAGTCGTGCAACTTTCCGCACGATCGGATCATCCCCGACTTTTCTTTTTTTTTTTCCGTATCTCAAGCGACTCGACTTTTCTTACGAGGGAATCGTCCTCCGACCCATCCACGAATTACTATTCTCGGCTTGATCGACGACCCGACGAGTCGTTTCTCCTTTACGCGACTCGCCGAAGGGTGGAGGGGAAACGCGCGACACAGAGAGCGAGCGAAACAAACGAACATAAGAGAGAAAGAGAAATGCGCACAGAGTGAGAAAAAAAGTGACAGAGTGAAAAGGTTTCCGAAGGAAAAAACGTTTTCTTCGTGAGTTTGAAAGCTCCTTTATTATTCGTTCATTTATCGCCGAACCTAAGAGAGACATGTTAAGTGCCAGTGGGAACACCCCGACTGAGACACACCTCGCTGTAACTCTCGTTCCGTTAATTCATTCCGCAAGTTAAGCCACCGACGAAAGCGCGGGACAAACGCGGCGGATAAAAGGAGCGAAAGAAACGTCGTTAGCGTTCGTGGAGCGAAATAAAGAGATCGACCTTCCGGTTCCGCTATCGCGTCGTCGAATTATTTTATTTCCCGTTATTTCACGTAACCTGGCGTTTACGTCGCGTCGTAATATTTTATTAGTGCCTCTAATAAGGGGCGAAAACCCTCCGAGAAAAAAACCAAGTGAAAAATTAATATCTTTAGCTAGCTTCACGGGTGCAGGGATTCGACGCGCAGGCGCGCCATCCGGTGGCGTTACGCGGTACCAAATCCGATTTAAGTATCGTTCACGTTCGACTTGGTATGGGTTTAGCGTAGAACTAGCGTTTAACATAGAGGGTGTAGGTAGTGTAACATAGAGCGCCCTTCACGAGTCGATGGCTCAGGACAGACTAAAGATGAATTCTAACGAGTAGTTGCATTCGCTCGAAAAGACGGACAAGAAAGTTTGAGCATTGCAAACTTTTCCCGTTCCCCGCTACCGCTCATTTTTGCACTACCCCCACACTAATATTGTTTTCAACTTGGTTACACCTTACACTAATGTTGCACAGATATAGTACAAATGCATAGCGACACGGCATTGAATATTGTACACACTTTTCAAGTATTGTTTCCCCCTATGTGAACTTGCAACCATTAAAGGTATTTTTCAAAAATGAGAAAATGTTTGAATCTTCGCCTGAGTGACGAGACCGTTCTCGTGAATTATCGCAAGCATTTCTAATCATAAAAATGTTGGCGTCGCCGTTTTCACTTAGGTTTTTTTTTTTTTTAATCCAAGATCACTACAACGGTCGTAAAACAATAGCGAATCGAATGCAGACTACTAATTAATACCCCATCAAACCGGCACTGACTAATCGAACATAATTAGTGGCGATACTCTACACTAATGGTGCTCAGGGTAACCAGCTTAAAACGATATCGAGTCACTCGTGAACGATATTTTCATCATCCGCGGGAATTTCGAAAATCGCGTCTTTGAGATACACGCGCCTCCCCGGAGCCTTTTGCTAGCTCGACGACTTCCCTTCCTCTTAGCCCACCCACGACAGAAAAACGCCCAAAATCTCGAAACACTGGCCTGCTCTTTATCTCACCCCGACTGCAACTCGACACGATAAAGCAAAACCGCATCCACTCTCCAGATCGGCAAAAGAAAGAGAAAGAAATCGTCATCCAAACCCTGTCCTCCCACGTGACGCGCGGCGGGACTCAATCTCGAAGGTAAAAAAAGCGACGCTTCGACGCACATATTTTTCCATTGTCTAGAAAACTTCCTCCGTACATTAAGTAGTACAAGGAGACGTAACCCCAATAGTCGGATCCACATAAAGTGGCCCCAGAATCGGGAGCCAGGATCTCAGATTTTCGCTGATCTAACGATGCGAGCGCCACTTGCGGAAAGTGAAGGAACTCCAACCCTACCCGACCAAAACCTCTCCCATCGACGTAAATGACCTAAAATGCTTTTAATTTTGCAATTAAGTTACGCAAAGTGAAACGATAATCCACGGGTGATATACGGAATGTGATGTTTTAACGTGATAAAGATTAGCTGACGATATTCTAAATACCCACTGGCGGACGATAATTTTTAATTGCAAGAGATTCATTGAGGCGCTCTCGGCAATAGATCAGAAAAAATCTGAACATCTTGGATCCCTAAAGTGGGGACAATTTCAATACATGGTGTTGGATCTCCTTATACGACCTTCGTGGTGTTCCGTACCTCGTCCCGTTTCCGCGCGCGAGCGACGACTCGCAGGAAGCCATAGCGACGAGAACGCGGCGGGTGTTATGGATGTAGGATATATGGAGACCCCTCAGGCCAATCTAACCACAAAAGCAGCCAAACCGAGAGAGAGAAAGTGAGAGAAAGGATAGCCCATCTGTTCTCTCTTCCCTTTTCGCTGCCTTCACAGGAATACCAAGGGAATAGTCGAGTTTACGGGCTCCATGTATTCCACGCCCATGCGCGTTATTCGGGACGCCCCGACCGAATCGGGTTCTCCCAGGCGAAGATTCTCGATTTCCGAGGGAGTCGAAACCCCAGGAGCCCCAGGAGGTCGAGGGGACTCCTCCACGGCACGCGACCGAGTTCGGCTTTCCTTACACGGCGAGATTTCGCGTCTTCATTCTCCATGTCGGACGCACGCGCACGGTCAAGCTATTAGAGGTTGGTGCAAAAGTAATCGCGGTTTTTAACCCTTTAACCCTTTGTACGATACATCGTAAAATGAGCAAATCATTACTCTCCAATTTTTACTATTTCCCTGCAAAATTGGTATAATACATGTAAACGTAATCAAATATATAATTTTTAGGCAAATTTCTTCGTTGCAAAGGAACGATACACTGATAAGGGGCTACGTTAGGTTTCAGCGGGGGGGAAAAAAAAAGAAAAAAAAACTTTAAAAAATATCGATAGACAGACATGTAATATCAAAGTCACATGGCGTTGCGGAAGGTTGATAGATGGCGATTTAAGTCGTCGCGAAACTGATGACTGCACATATGACGCGTGCAGGATATATTTTCGGTAATGGAAAAATCTCTGTTAAAAGGTTACGAATTTACCGAAATAATCTTTGCACCACCCTAAAGCACAATTACGGTTAAGTTCTCGCGGTCGGACGGTAAAAGGGAACATGGAAGACGATAAGGGGCCGGGAATTGCCGCCCCTGGCGATCCGATTTCGGCCATGATAAAAAACGTCCCTGTTATCGCGCTCCACCCTGATCGCGAGGGGTACTCGACGAATTCCGCCTCGCGGACCTTCCCTTCGCAAACGTCCTCGAGTGTCAAAGGAAGAGAAACCAACACGCTGCGTAATTCTCTTGTCAATCTCACAAGTATATATTCTTATTACATATTCGTGGTTCTTTAATCCAGGCGGTACCTCACGTGGTCTCATAGGATCGCTACTATCGATAAACGTAGTTGCAAACGCGACGGGTCCTTAGCGGATGTAGAAATGAAAAACGGACACGGCAAGGGGATGGAGGAACAACGAAAGTAGGAAGAAGAGGAATAAAAACGGAAACGATAACCAACAAAAAATGAAAAAGAAGAAAAATTCGAAAGACGAGGATCAGGAGGGAATCGAACAGCTAAAGGGTGGGACTTACACACCAAAGGGGGGAGGGAGGTTACAACGCGCGCGCGCGCACGCACGCGTACGGTAAAGGCCGCGTTCTTTATCGTCAGTTACCAGCTAATTAATTGCTCGATTATCAAGTGGATTATTACTCCTTTACAGCTCGGCCTTCAACTTCTCTCGCGGCCCGGGCCCTTAAAAGGCCGGCTCTCTACACTTAGTAAAACGACGGTTTATTACGAGAGACACGTGTGCCAACTAACGCTACGATATATCATTAATAATTCTCGATCGCGAGCCATTGGGGATCGCGCTCGACCGATGCGTACCTTAACGACCTGACGTTCAAGTCCGTAAATTTAGATTCGCATGTACGAGGGGAATCGAAAGTTCGTGTGTCCGTGTGTGTATGTATACGTATATAATAAAGGTATTAAAAAAAGAAAAAGAAAGAAAGAAGAAAACGAAAAATGGCAAAACAAGAGAGAGAATCAAGAACCGAGACGAGGGGCGCGGAAAGAAGTCCGCTGTCTTAGAGAACTCGAGGAGAATCATTGTACGCGAGGATCCCACGGTCGAGTTTCTTCGAAGAAAGAAAAAAAAAACACCGGCCGAAGGGATCTTTGTCCAAAGAAGGAAGGTAAAAACAAAAATAAAGAATACAAAAATAAAAAGGGAAGCCGAGAAACCGCGGGGCGCGGATTCTTCCACGCGTCCCGGCTCGGCCACGTGGTCGAGGCGTCTAAAAGGTTTTCGGCCATAGAGTATATAGAAATGGAGAAGACGTTACTACACGTGTATACGTTCAAATGTCCGAAGGAGATTAGACAGAGTGGGAGACCTTCTCTCTAAACATCGCCGGAAGTATCTTGCGCTCAAAGAAGCCTTGAGGCAGGAGACTTAAGCAACATGATGCGCGGTGGAAAAAAAAAAAAAAAAAACGTGCAAAGAATTTCTATTTCCAATGGAAGATTTCCTCGGTAAGAACGTCCGTCAGCGTTTAGAGTGAGAAGAGACCTTTCTGTCCGATCTCCCCCGAACACCGCCACCCTTGCCCACCGCTTTTAAAAGCATCCTCCATTTCTACAAGTTCCATGCTTTCGGCGCGGCCGCCGGCCGAGCCACGTGGTCGAAACGTCAAACTGACGTTTGACCGAGAAGACGCGCGCGTAGAGCTATCACTCGCTGTCTCTCTCTCCCTATATATATACACATATACATAGAGGGTAGTCCTGTGAATGTCTCGTTCCTTCCGTGGTAATACAGTCGTCCGGTAATCTAAAGGGTTAATTTCGTGGAATCCTTGGGGGTGGTGAACCGTGTTTCCGCGATTGTCCGCGTGCATGTATACGTGTATGTGTTTTTGTGTGTGTGTATATATATATAGATTGAGCGTAAACTGCCGGCTAGGAGGACTCGTTCCGACGGCGATATTCTCATCGAGAGACCGGTAGGGCGGCGAGCGGCAGATCTCGTTTCTTCGCGCGTGCAGATCGACGGACGGCCAAGAGTTCTCTCTTTCTCGGTCCCGACGGGCTTCCTGCTAGCGACAGAGACCGACACAGACGGACGGAGACCGACGGCGGACCGATCCGAGCCCGACGCGACCGCTTTAGTATGGTGCGAACCGGCGCGACGGCGATGGCCCTCGTAATCCCGGTCTGCTAACCAAAATCATCACGATCAGTCAGGAAGAGCCACGATCGTCATTCGACGTCTATTAAATATATGATAGATATACAGGGCGAGCCGTCTAATACGCGAGCGCCGAAAGCGTTCCTCGACCCATCGACCTTACCAGAAATGGCGACTAATTCGAGCCCGCTCGATATCCCGGGGGGTGGAGGGCACGGCCAATGCGATTTTCAATAAAATTCCAAGGGAACTGAAAATACGCGTGCACACCCTCCGGGGTATCGAAGACATCTTGAACGCCAATATCTTCTGTAACGTCCACGGGGGAAAAAAAATACCTCCGACGCGGCTTTAGGTGACTAACCCTGTACATTTATTATAAATATATATATACATATATATCAGGCAGGATTAATGATATTCAATGATAGCACATGTGCAAATAAATGTAAAAATATATATATATACATATATGTATAGGTAAATGCACGTATGTGGTTGCGAATAGAGAACAGAGCAGATAGAGTGCAGCAGAAGAGGCAGACAGATACAACCGAGATGGGTTTCAACCATCGTTTGGGAAGAGTTGAAAAGAGTATCGAGGAAGCTTTGAGCTTTTGTCGATGTAAGTCACCGAAGGGAAATGACAATTGACTTTCTGTTTTCAGATTCCAGGCCGTGGCGAACTGCTTGGGACTTTTTCATCGAAGGCTTCGGTGAAAGACTGCGGGACACTGTACTTTGATTCGTGGTTGGAAACTCCTCGGAGAGGAAGATCCTCTCTCTGTGAAAACTGACAGATGGTTAAGCTTAATCTTTTCGAAGTGGATAAAGGCAATTCCATAGAAGAATGGAATATCCATACAAATCTCGTAACGTCTCTTTGGTGTCTTGTCCAGAAATATCAACGGAGCAAAGCCAATGCTAGGGGAATTGTGTTAGAGCGAAGAAGATGAAAATAGTCCTTCCAGAGAAGTCAACTTGAGTATTTGACACAGCGGAGGAGTTTCCAACGAAGCGAAGGACAGCGGAGGGTCGACTCGACTGCTCGTAAGGGATGTATCGGGGGCTTTGCTTAAAACTTTGCTCTCTTGGCAAGTTTCTACTTACCTACGCTCTTCGAACGAGTCTCGGCTGAAGTCCTCGTACATGCCTCTACTATAACAGCGGTACAATGAGTGAATCGGTTCTACCATTTTTGCATTGGAGAGATTATAACACCATACTAGCTCCCTTGTCCGAGGCTTAACTTTGTGAATTATTTCCAGTAATGCAAATTTTGCGTCGCGATGTTGCCTGATATGACCAGAAGCGAGAGGAATCAGGATCGGAGCTGGGATGTCATAGGAACTTCATCGGAGTACTCGATCGAAGGGATAAAAAATGAACTATTGATAATACATGATAAAATGAGACCAAAGAAAGTCTAATCTCATTCCCCTCCCCATAGGTACTTTTAACTTTTAAAAATATAAGATATTAAGACAGAATCGAACAGAAGGTAATTCGTTTCTCTTACACAACATTTATTTCTTTTAACTACTCTTCCATGAAACAAAATCTAATATACCTGACAAACCGTAGCCATCAAAAGGGACAGAAATCAAAGGAAAAAATGTGGCAGAGTGTACGCAGCCTTAAGTGGATATAACTGGCTTAAAGAACGTAGTTTATAATCTATCAACTTCATGTGTTCATCAAAGAGAATTGCATGCCTTTTCTACATACAAAGAGTTCCTTTGTACTTCAGAAAGGTGCTGTCATAAATCATCCTCAATGGAATGATAGAATATTTCAGCATCGGTATATAAACGCTCCCGTACATATGCGATCGCGTTTAGACAATGAATTAAAGAACAGCAGAGAATTATTCCAGCAAGTCGTAGTGCTCGCCGGAGGGATTGACATAATTCTTTTCTAACCTTGGAATATCTTGCTCGTCTCGCGACTTATTCGACGATATAACGCTTTAAAGTAAGAAAACTAACGTCTGCAAATCAGACTTAAGTAACTATTACGTATCAGTTGATGCGAGGTATATCGGAGCTAAAAGGAATGTGTGATGGAGTTCAAAGGGAGATACAATGGCTAATAATTTTTGTACTTGACCCTACAAACTGGACAGAAAAAAAGGATGATACTTGATTGAAAGACCCTGAAAAGTCTTTTCTAAATTATGGTATACAGGAGTCCAAGTCATACGAGGCAGACAACAGCGCGCTTAGGCCGGACTCAAAAACCCATGCGCCTTGGAAACTTTAAAATTATACCATTAGCTATAGACGCAAAGTAAGAATCTCCTAAATGCCTTCATTCACGAATCAAACTTCCAAATAAACTAAGCCCCTTGCGAAAGGGTTTCCCTCACAGCAGAGACCCTTCATCGAATGGACCGATAGCAAGACCCCCGAAGCCATTCAAGTTACTCCGAAAAGACCGGAGACTGACATCGACACTTTTGCAAAATTATAACAAAGGCATCAATGTAACAAATCCTTTCAACTTAAATAAATTATCGATTACGTTGACATGGTCATTGAATCGATCAGTCTTGGAACCACACTATATCCTTCCACTTTGGCAATCTAAAGTTTTTAATAGCACTTAAATACCATTTTTACATTCTATAAATGTTGAACTTTAACAAAATCCAAAACTTAGCTTCATTATTAGTTTTTGAGGTACTTATTACCTCTCTAGTTCTCAATTCTAAATGTCACGGTGCATCGTTCTGGGCAAAATCTTTTCTCATTTCTTCAAAACAATCGTTAATGAACACTCAAGAATTAAAAGAAGTAGAGTATATAAATTAAACATTACACTATAAACAAATTCATTAGGGAACAACATAAACTGAGAGTAACATGTACGATGACAAAATTTGAGGTTAACTGTCATTTCAGGGGACTCGTGCGGTTCCCTTACCAATTCAATTACCTTAATACAACATATTTCAGTGGATCTAGTATCCATCATCGACTCAAAAAGATAAGCAACTCTTCGGCGAGTCTAGTATCGATCAAAGTAGTTAGCGGTCATCATGAAAATCTCTTCTGTCGAGGCCTCCGTGCCACTCCGGGCTGAGCGATGCACATCGGAGGCAGAGCTTGAAACATGAAAAACGAGGAGGTGGAGCTTCGCAGGTGTTTCTACACTCTTAGTTAAGGCCACAGGACAAGAGAGTCTATGAACTCGGGCTACCCCTAGGAAAAGCAGTCGCCTCGTTCAAGGCACGAAGGCCCTCGGAGATCATCGCAGACACCATCATGGGCTCTTTCCCCCTTTCGTACACTAACTTTGCTGAGTTGCAGCGCAAAAGAGGGCTCCGATATATGCGTGGATATATCGTGGGAAGCGAACAAATCATTTTTTCTACTCCATTAACTAAATATAAAAGAGACTTACTCTTTCGTGACTTGAACGTCGATCCGGTACTGTTTCTTTAGGGTCGCCTGCGTTCATGGACAAAGTCGGTACGCAGCCTGAAGTTCACTGAAATTTAGAACGTACAAAAACGTCCGTAGATATAATGCGAGACCGAAGGAGAGTTCTTAGTCGACCAGAGGTGCTCTTTTCTGGTTAAGCTTGCATTTACCAATGGCAATCTATCGACTGGACGAGCTATCAGTGGGTCGATACTTCGAGACCCCGAACTATAGAGCGGGCTTCAGCTTTGATTTACATCCGTGCAATCATGCACGTGATGTCTAGTATGATGTTTTCCCTGATCTCCGTCAATATCTTCCATGAAATCATGAATTTTCTTTTCAATTATTGCAATCTCTCTTTTTATACTTGTAACTACTTTATAACTTGTACCAGTATGTTTCACTCCAGCAGATTTTTTATAATGTTAATTGTGCACCCAATTTTGATTGTAAAAAATGATGATACGCTAAACTTGCATAAAACGTGCCATCAAAAGTCTCCGATACAAAGTATCAAGCCACAGGCAGCTCGTCCAATCGATATTTCACCACCAACAGTCGCATTACCTCGCTGTCCTGACGGAAAAGTTTCACTCGTTCGCGCCCGTCGCGAGAAACGAAAAAATAAAAAAGACAACCAAAGGCAAGATTTTGAGAGACCGAAACACAACAAAGGAAAAAAAAAAGTAGAAGAATCACTGAATTTGCGCGCCAGAGGCGAGAGAATAATTCGTCACTGATTCGAATCACCAAAGCACTCCGTTGAGCCAGGCTCTGGACCCTCTACACAGCGAAAGGTGTCACGTCAAATTGCACAAGCAACAAGGGTGGGAGAACCATATCTCCACGAGTTGTGACTGTTTAGCAGAGAATAAACAAGGCATAAATAATTACAGGCTCACAGTGCCCACTTGCAAAAGTGACGATACTTCTCACTGTAAGATCGTGCATCACCGTTCCCCTAGGAAGAACAAGGCTTACAGTGGACTTCAAGAAAAAATACTCCGTTAAAAAATCGAAAAAAAGAAAAGCTCAGATCACACTCCGGGAAAAGAAAATATCAATGGAACCAGATCTCGTCGAAGCGTCTACAATTTTCTCAAAACCAAACCATCGTGGTGCACTAAATGTCTCTCCTCTATAGAAAAACTCGCGCACCTGCGGGAACCTCCCTGACCAGGAGAAGCAGCTCGACAGGGCCCACTGGGAAAACAAAGTATCACTCCGACTGCTCAACGCACCGTACCACTTGGCACACGTAACCTGTCACCTGTCACTTTTCACGGTTTACACAAACGCAGTTGTTCCTTTCCAACTCGTGGGAGGACGATCATGGCGAGCCAACCCAATTGTTCCTTGTGTAATTGGAGGAGAGCCTTAGGTGCGGAGTGCTCCGCTGCGGAGAGTCCAGATGGCGAAACAGAGTTCAGCCGATGAAAAGAAAATAAAATCAAGAAAAAGAGAGATCGTACAGAAAATGGGAGGACAAAGAGAAACAGAGAAAACTAGAGAATCAGAAGGTATGCCGCCGAGTCCCACCTCACCCCGATTCGCATGAGCCGTCGATCCAGCCAGGAACGTGTTCACAATGTTAAGTCGGGGGGCCACAGGGGACGATTCGTTCGATCTACTCACCTGAACCGGCCATTGTTTCCGCTCGGGGGTGGGGAACGCCGACTGAACATGCCGTACTCGTTGCCACGTGTGAACCCGGTGTCTCGCATGGATCCCATACCTAGAGCAGGCATAGGAGGCATTGGATCTCGGCTTGGAGGAAGTGGTGGCATTGCAAAGTCACGCCCGAGCATGGAAGTGCCCATGTCACGGGGTCCTGTCATACCCGTAAACCGCCTCTCGTAGAGGTCCCTGCTGTCCTCGAAGCCCCTCCTGTCGTAGTAGCTTTCGTACTCCTAGTGCACAAAATCAAAGGGCTTCGTTAGCGCGAGGAACGAGGCCCGACTACGACGATTGACCGCGATTTAATTTCAATACCGGCGTCACATTCTCAACCGGGAACGCCACACCAAAGGGACAGGAATACCGTGCCATCACAAAAGTTTTCCATTCAATTCTACTTTGGTTCGCGCGATAAGGCCCCGATAGGAAACTACTGCCCCCCTGTCCTCCCCTGTTGTAGCCATTGGAACAGGGATAATTCAGAGGAAAAACGAATTCAACTTTATCGTCGAAACGTCTCAATGGTATCCGTGCTTGGAGATTGGCAAGTTGTTTTCTATCAGAATATTTCAGGAATACCAAAGAGGAGGAAGAAGCGGTTCGATTTATTTATCGTTGAAACAGCCACGACTTACTCGTGTTGTACAACTCGTCGCCAAATGGATTTCTCGAGCAGGGATATTCGGAAATCGGGAAAACTGAGGGAAAGACTTTATGTTGCTCTTGGCAAACTAATCTCAAAACTTAAAGGCACTCGAGCATAGAGTCTGGGAAGTAAACGAGAACTAAAAACCATGCTGCGTCGAACGCTGCCTCCAAATTCTCCAACCGTCAGAATCACTAATCCAAGCATCAGCAACAGAAAGTGTCGAACAATTTACCAAAAGAAAAAAATCTAACCTAAAGGTCAAAAACTCAAGCGGTTGCCCTATCCGGCGATGGCTTATTCGTCTAAATAAAGTCTGAGTGAAAAGACGATTTATGTTCTTTACTGCAAAGTGTATTGTATCCTCCGTATTTATATATATATATAGATATATATTGATTCTTACAATGTTAATTACATAAGAACAATCATATGGGACCGCCTCAAAAAAGGAACCTAAGTAGTTTATTGTTATAACAAACACAGCGAGAGAGAAGATGAGAAAGAGAACGATACGAGAGAAATAGAGAGATAGAAAGAGAGACTTCACCAAAGAACGTCGACATTTATTGTTCGTTACACACTGCAAGTAGGTATCGACAGTCGATCGGCCTGTCGTCCGCAACGGCGTTCGAGTGTCCATCGACAGGCAGTCGGTCTGTCGTTAACTAGCTGACGATTGGGAGCTATCTTTCAGCGGATCCGATTAGGAAGCGACAGCCCAGATGGTTATTCTCGTTTTCCAGCTCGACGGTGGGAGACAGGGTTATCGGCAACAGTTAACAGAGGGAGTCGAGGCAGGCCGGAGCGACTCGGGGGTTGGTTTTTGGTCACACGTTCGAAAGGGGGTACGAGGCTTGGAAGGTGTTCCCGTCGATCGGTGATAACGCGTCGATAGAATATGGGATACTTACTCCGAAGCGGCCACCACCCATCAGCCTGTCCCGAAGGAAAGGTGGTGGCGGCGGCGGAGGGTACGGGTCGCGTCCGAACATTCGGTCCCTGAAGCCGTTCCTGTCGGGTCCCCCTCCCATTCCTCCCTTGGGGCATTCCTTCGACCAGTGGCCTCCTCGGCCGCATCGGTAGCACTGCTCAGGATCGCCCATCCCCGGCCTCTGTCGCACTCTGCTCGTGGAGATCTGAACCTTCATTGGTTGGCCGTCCACGATCTGTCCGTTGAGCTCCTTGATCGCGTCGTTCACGTCGCCCGTTGCCTCTAGGTGGACGAAACCGTAGTTCCTGACGATGTCGCACTCGACGACCGTTCCGTACTTCGCGAAGAGCTCGCGCACCTGCGGAGCCTTTGTATTGTCCGTCAGGTTGCCAACAAAGATCTTGGTCGTCGGAGTGTTGGGGCCTTTGCGGCTCTTTGCAGCCTCGCACTTGATTGGCTGGCCGTGCACCATGTGGCCATTCAAATTCTGAATAGCACTGCGTCCAGCTTCTTCGTTTTCCATGTGCTGGACAAGTCAAAGAACACTGTGTTAAGTTATATACAAGTTTCATTTAAGCCGCGAGTTCTTGTTTCTTTCCTTTTTTTTTTCTACTAGAAAATTTACAACAAACCAAACCTTAAGAGATCATTGCTACTCAGAAGGGATGCATATATACTTTGGAATCATACCTTACAATTGGAAGATGAATCATGGTCAATACAGATAAAATTATGAATAAATTAGAAATTATATATTTGGGGCAGGTTAGATTTTCTCCAAAAGAAAAGTCAGGGCAATACCATTAAATGGAGATGTCAAACAGTTAGGGAGAGATATATATCTATGAGATTTCAGATTGTTATAAGCACCACCAGGACACTTACCACAAAACCATAGTTTTTGACGACGTCACACTCCACCACCTTCCCATACTTTTCGAACAGCGGTTTGATGTCTGCATTTGATGTCTTATCGGCTAAATTGCCAATGAAGATCTTGAATGTGCCCACGCTACTAAAACCCGGCATTTTCAGCTCGTCTTAGAACCTGTAAAAATACACAATTCAATATTAAAATCATGCTTTACCTTTTGTAAATACATGTAAATGCCAAATAATTAGTACGATCGAAAACAATATTTTGAACGAAGCCTCAGCTTCGACCTTCTCTGAAAAATAAACATCTCCCAATCAGAAACTCAACGTTACAACTTCTGTTGGACATAATCTTAAAGAAGCACTATTAATATTAATTTCCAACCCAACAATAAAAAAAATCACTTATTAAAGAAGAATAGTCATAAATACTCATAAATACTCATAGAAATTGCCCGAATTCGCCGAGTCGTCAATCTATGACAACAAAACAGTTACTGGAATAATAGCAATAAAATTCCTGAAATTCGCAAGCGAGAAAGAGACAGAGACGCCTCCCGAGCACAATGGCGGCGGCCCAAGGACTTTCTCCGTTCTGGGCGCATGTCGAAATTTCGCCGCCAGACCGTCCAACCTATTCCCTCGATGCGAATTTCCCTCAAAAATAGTTTGTGGATCGTGCAAGGCCGTGTTTCTCGCGATTTTACAAGCAACGAAAGGGTACGAAACTCTGGAAAGTTCGAAAACCCAGAGGGACGCCGTCTCCTCCCGAGACCCGCCGCGGAGCGACGCGACCGCGCAAAACGAAGCCCGGGCTCCCGTAATTCCTCTTTTCGAATTCTTAGAGGTTAACATCGTAGTTACGGAATAATTCTGTATAAAAATCTTACCAGAATTTTAACGAAGACAGGGCGAAACCTTTCAATGCGCGGACACCGGCTCAAGCTCACCGGACAGGAAGGACGGACGTCGCGTAATGGCGTCCGTCTGGTGAGCGAGGGGAGCCGAATGGCTTCCCTTTCTCTTGGGGCCGAGCGCCGAGCGCTCCTATTGGTCGGTCTAGGCGAAACAGCCGGCCGCGCGCGAATCACGAGCCGTCGGAAATTTCCATCGAGTGGTAACACTATTCGAATGGGTTTACGAGGTCGCCTAATGCGAGTCCCCCAACAGGCCTATCGAAAGACCGTACTGTCTCTCTTGCATTCAATCCAGGCGAAGAAGTGCAACGAAGACGCGTTTGTTAGAAATATCCGCACGGTCTCTCGACTATCCTGCGCCTCACCTCCGACGTTTGACCAACGTCACGGTGGTTTGTATGAAACTTGCTGACGCGTGAAAACAAGATGGCTACCCACCTCGCTCTGGTCCGGCGTGGCGCGGATAACTCGATTTTATTCCTTATCGCATTAAATAATATCACGGCAGTTCCTTCTGATTCGATTATTAGGAATAAATTACGGATTGAGATCGTCTGATAGAATAAGGCCAACGGTAAAGTTCGGATTCAATAGGAAGTTCTACGACGCAATAACGTGCAACTAACACATGGACGCACCCTAGTGTACTTATCGACCACTTCATACGCCGTGTTACCTGTATACACATACCCATATACACGAATCATCCACTCTCCGTACACGTAGCTATATACTTGAAAGTTAATCCTTGCTTCTTGTAATAAACCGTTAAAACATGACAAAATAACTCTTTAAACTATGTAAAGTTGACTAATTCGAAAATTTAGGGCATGAATGGATCGCGCGCCAAAACATCATGCTTTCGTTTGGCATTAATAATCGTTTGATGCTCCTAATTTTAGGTTCCGTCAGTAGATCACGGGTATATTCGTTGTGACGGAAGAAAATTGAAAGTAATCGATCTGGGCGAAAAATGAATAATTCAGATACGAGTGGTCAAGGATGGGAGTAAACGCGCAATGGCGCGTCAGCTTGCCTACTCGATATTATAACCAGATTTTAACCTGAGATTTCGTCGGCGTGCTACTAGTATTCCACCATAATAAAGCCTTAACCTGTTCCCAAGACTTATGATAATAATTTTAGAAAGAATTTGTACTCACCAAGTCAGTATTTCCGTAAAACGACGCGATTCGACACGACGCGAACCGACACGTTTCCCGCGATAAAAAATGGCGGACCGAAACAGGCCGGGAGCGCGAGCGGCGTCTTCTCGACGCGAGTCACTGTGTCGCCATCTTGACAACTACGAAAACCCTAGAACTTTCCGTTGGGCCGCGACGCGGTATCGTATTAAAAAGTCTCAAAAATAAGGGGAATCCACCTGTAACTGCATAGTGATTTTCCTTAACAAGCATTGAAAAATGAATGTTCGTTAAGAAAAATTATACCTTAGGGTGAAATAAATTATTGAACTATCTAGAAGTTTATTTTATGGTGGCAGCACTGCAGCCGGCATTTCTCTGATTCCCAGAATGCAGCGCGATGTTTAGCGTATTTTCTTTTTTTCCCAGAATTCCAAAGCATACGTAGACTGTTGTTACGTTTTCCTCACGATTTTAGGTTATTCGTGGAACTATACTAGTACTCATTTTCGTTAGCGACTGCGGCTGTCGTGTGTCACGTAGTTCCTTTATGAGAAATAAATGACACGTTTTCTACATAAGACCATCCGGCAATAGGCGCGATTGTTTATCGATTTTACCTGCAGGGAACAATTCTGATTGGCTCGTTCGAGCCATGCGCAATGAGTTGGTTCCCTCGTTTTATTTTAACCTATGAATCATCGTGAAGGTTGCGGCTGGGGATAATGCGTGCTCTTGATTTTTGCATTTATAGGTTATCTCAGTGATTGAGTACTTTATGACATTAGAGGTCTTCACCGATGGTGCTTAGCGCACGTAACGAATTTATTAAAGCAAGATCGAATAAATGAAAGTTAGATAACATTAAGACAATGCGACACGTGGAAAAGATGATATCGTTTAATACTCATTAAAAATATAAATTTCATTATTTTCTCAATCGAATAGCCGTTAGGTACAATTTCGTAATAGTATAATTACAATCAGGCCTCTTAGAGAAGAGCTAGGATAATATTTAACAATAGCTCCAGAGGGAGCTTTAGGCTATAACACAACGATCTCGAGTCAACGACCGAGAGCCCAGCTTCAAGTACTTTTTACATATCGCTTCAACAATTACACCTCCTTAACGGTTCATGAAGATAATAGAAGATATGCCAAATTATTTTTTTCCGTTAAAGGATTGGCCAAAAAGGAAACAATGCCTAGTGAATAATGATAAAGATTACTCCTTGATAAACGGAATAACTTCATCAACTTACACATGCTTTTTGTCTCTGAATGAGCATTTCAAGGCTAAGGATCGACTGGCGATTGTTAAAGGATCCCAATAAAATGAAAGCCTTATTTGATTCAAGCATTACAAGCACCTGGAAACACTATTTGAAATTTGAAATCATCCTGCCACGCTTCAAGGTTTTATCTTCTAGAATATAACTTCATTCCTTGGTCAGCCCTAAGTAGTAGCCTTTTTGTAATATATTTAACAAAAGTTCTTTACAATACAACGAGGTGAGGCAACCCAATGAGACATTTTTATTGCGACTACATGATAAATAATTTAATTACTTTCCCAAGATAAGTGTAATTAAATTAAATTTCATTTCTGGTTGTTTCACGAAATCGCCTCAACACCCGAGCTTAAAAAAGAAAAGAAAAGAAAAAAAAGAAAAACAAAAATTATTCGATTCGCAGTGATTCTCTCGATCATTCACTCACCGGACACACACAAGCATCATTCGTACTCATTTACAAATTTCAGTACTCAGTCTTCGGGCTGCAGTCTGCGATTAAGTCTATGTACACCGGAGAGGGGCGAGTATTTACAAGGGTGGGATACATTACGTCCAACCAGGAGTTTTTGAAACAAAAATTAACGATTCTCGGACTTCTCTTCGAGCACTACACGATCTTGATGGCATTGTCAATGTGTAATTTCGACATAGTCTTCTTTACTCGAAGAGCTGTCAAGCGGACTGCAGGATTTCCGTGCCAGCACTCCGTCATGAGCTTACTGAGAGCAAAGAGTACCTGTAAGAAAAAGCATAGAATAATTACTAAGGCAAGTACAAAATGGAAAAAGAAATTAAATCCTGATATTGACTGATTGTTGAAACTTGTCAGATGGGAAGATTCATTAACATTGTATAGAAAAAATCTTTGCCAGTAACGAATGGTTGTGATGTTTTAATTATCATTTTAAATTTCATGAAAGAACTTACTGGATCGTTCTCCCATCTCGCAGGCACGATCGGCCGCAACCTCTTTACGCAGACTGCCAAGCGCATGTCTTCAAAGTCTGGATCACTGGGCACTGCATCGTGGTACGGAAGGGCATAAGGTTCTGCAGTGCTAACCTTTCCACCAGTGACGCACCTCCTGCAGACTTCCCAGAGTACCAAACCAACGGAGTACATATCTGCCATTTTAAAGGAATCAAACGAGGAGGTGTTCAGGGTTTCATCTAATACCTCCGGTGCCATGTATCGGCGTGTCCCAACTCGTGTATTCGGTGCTATATCTATTTCTCCGCTTTCACTGTGAACAAAACAATGACATTATTACCTTATAATTATAAGTCATAAATTTAAGAGGAAAATCAAATAAATTAATGTATACCATACCTTATGAAGCGTACGGCAAGACCAAAATCAGCAATTGCACATTCTCCGTTCCTCTTCACCAGAATATTCCTGCTCTTGATGTCCCGATGAGCAATCGCGGGTTTGCCCCGAGTTCCAAAGATCTCAGTGTGCAGGTGCGCAACACCAGAAGCAATTGAGGAACAAATGGCCAGAAGTGCAGGATGATCTAGTACAGTGGTCTGCAAGTAATCATGTAGAGATCCCCTTTCATGGTAGTCCGTAATGAGGAGCATTTGAGTCCAGGAACCAGTGCCCTTAATATCCGCAGCAATAAAGCCCAAGATATTGTCATGCCTCATGAGAACGGTTTGGTAGATCTCGGTCTCCCGGAACCATGAGGCCTCTTCAAGAGTGAAGAATACTTTGACGGCAACCTTCTCTCCTCTCCACCTGGCAAGCCAGACTTCTCCATACCGACCCCTGCCTACACACTGAGATAGAGCAAGCTGCTTGGCAATGGTGCGCTGTACAAGAAGTGGCAATCCAGAGCCCGAGCCACTGCTTTGATCGATCAAATCTTTCAGTGTACCCTGTGAAGGTACGAGACAAGGGCCTCTCTCTTTTCTGCGGTATCGATGATACACAACCACTGTGGCGATCGAGAAGACCGTCAAACATACTGATAGCGAAGCTGCCAAGACAATCAATGGTGCTCCAGAAGCTATCGCTATGGGATCCGGCGGTACCGTAGGACGAGGCTTGTACATTGGAAATATATCCTTGTTACAAAGAGCCGTGTCATTGCAGCATATTATGTTCTTGCCCTGAAGATGAGGTACCAGGTAACCTTTACACTGCATGAAGCCCTGCTCGTCGGGGGGTAAACAGCCAAAAGAGAATTCTGGTATGTACTCCCCAGCCTCTGCGTCCCAGACTTCCTCGACTGCGCTGAAGCAATGACCTCCGGGTCTTCCCTCACAGGTCCCATTTTGGCGATCGTCCGGACAGTGGCCTTCGCAATAACAAGTGATGCCCAGAGCTGCAACAGAGATCACAATCTCAATTTTTCATCCCAGAAGTTCTATCTAGGTTATGTTACATTGCCATCTAGGTTAAGTCTCTTTCAAGGGGCGGGAAACAAATCTATTAGTCCCCATTTTTACAACTCAGTATTGTGCACAACTATTAAAAGATTTCTTGTAGGTCAGTAATAACCTGCACGATAAATATTTGAAAACATTCCAGATCCGTATCTCGAGTTGTCGTCAAAAAGCGCAGCCACTTCGACAGGTTCCCGAGCAGGGGGAGGAGCTTTATCAAATTCCGCTTTCACCGGTCGCGGCGGATGCGGAATCGCGGCAGGTTACCCTAATGGATTTGCGAATGGACCCGATTAAAATCCCGATTACACGCGTTGTGCAACAATGACCGCGTCATTGAGCCTCCGTAAAAGGAGATGATTCTTGCCGAGCTACGTGGGAATGGGGTTCCCCGTATCGTCCAATGACTGCGTCAATCGTATTCCACTGATTCGTCATCCTGTAGTACGTAAAAAGGAAAAATCCTCTACATTCATCTCCAACCAGCGACATAAACTCAGGGTCTTAATTCTCCTGCTTCACAACGGAGTAAACTGCCTCTTGCATCTGTTCTTTTCTTAAATAAAACGTGACGAGGGGAGGAAAAAGAGATTCCTTGAAGGTTCTTTTTCTCCAGGTCTTGTTAAAACGTTCGCCAGTTTGCCAGACCAGATCCGTCAACGTAAGAGAGTGGCGAACGACCTTTCGAGACCAGATCTTACGAAGCACCTATACGCAGAGACAGAGTGGGTGGACAAGACCTGCGTCCCACGACAAATCGCAAGAACAAGGTGCGCCGATCGTCCTGAAATCTTGGGATCGGTGACCGTCGCTTCCGGTGTCGGATGACCCGAAAAAAGGAAGTGGAATTAAATAGAAACCACCACAATCAGGATCGAGCCGCACCGTTTCCTCTTTCGATTAATTTACCTACTACATATACATTTAGGAGAAGAATGATGGCCCATAGAGAGGACAAAACTTCCTGTTCTTGGTGTTACGTAATATTTCATTCCAAGAACATCCGTTCACGCGTCGACTGCATGCGTGGTATACCAGCAATAACCCTATAATCTAGAGAAAAAGCTCGACTGAGTTTCGCGCCAAATCCATTTAGCACGTGCGCGCTCAACCGAGTCTCTATACTCGCGGGAAGGAAATCCTGTACACCGTACAACGTAAATCTCGATTTTGACCGTGACACGATGATTCTACCGTAAACCATTTAGTATATTTAGTATGCAAGTGCTTTATGGTGAGTCTAGGAGCGCATCAACGTCTATCCGAACGTCTCAACGTGCAAAAATGCGAGATGCAACTCAAGTCGACGATACGTTACCGCAATCGCAGTTAGAGGCGCACGTACAGAGAAGAGAGATCAGAAGCAGGGTGCACACGCTCCGGGCGCGTTATCTGTTCTGCCACACATATTACTCCCTCGCTTCTATTTTACGATGACCGCACTATTTATAACCACCGAATATCTGAGTGATGGATCTACGGTACCATCTCGCGGTTCTTGCCAGTTCCAAAGCATCTCGCATCTCTAGCCGAGCTTTAACAGGGCCGGAATGACCAGCTCTCCCAAGAATGCGGGGAAAACGAAGGAAACGATTTCCGCGAATCTTCCTAGTCTCTTTTTAACCGACAGACAGGCCTTGAGTCGAACCGGCAAGGTCCCCCGTAATGCTTGGTAATTATCCCCGTAGGAAATAAAAATTGACCGGTTCAGACAAGACCTCGTTTCGCCCGGGAGGAGAGGAAAAGAAAGAATGAAAAATCGGAAGACCAAGGGGCTTCCGTAATTCCGGGGAGGGGTTAATTTTTCCTTTATTCCTTCGTTCCGCCCGCCGAGAGATTCGGCGACGATAAGGCCGCGTTGAGGTAGGGCGGAGAATAAAATAACGTTTTGGATTATGACCCGCGTGTTGAGCAAGTACAAAAGGCGCTTGTACGAGGTCCGTAGTTTTCCGCCGATAATCGGCCTCGGGCCGAGACTTTAATCGGCAACATCGGGACTGGACGTGTGATGAAATCTACGGTCGCCGAAGATCAGGCCAAACACCGTCGGTAAAAATCCCATATCCCCGGCAGTCTGACGCCAACTGACCGAAAACCCGCGTGAAACCCGCGATCAAACGACGCAGTATCTGTTCTCGCCGATATGGATAGTGCGACTAATCACTGGGAGGGATTTCAGACAAGACCGAGTGCTATCTCGCCGCGGAATAGGAGAATTACGACACGTTCCGAGGGAATTATCGCGTTATTTATGTTTATCCCGCCCCTGTATTTATATTTATACTTATCGCGGCCACGAGTGGCCCGAACGGGGCCTAAGGCTCTGGTTGAGGGCCACTGGCTCTGCTCCGAAGTGACGCGCGGAACTCGCCACGTGATTGGCCACGTTCCACCTCGATTATTTCGCGAATCCCAATTCCCACGAAATTTTGTAAAACGGATTTTTGATTCACTTTTTCACAAGGTGTATACTGGAAATGAGAATTTCAATAATGGAGCAACGCGTTGGGTCCAGTTTGCGACTTTTTCTGCATCGCGCGCGGTTCAGCGAAAAGTTAGTCGAAAGGAGCGCTAAGTAAAGTTGGACCGATGCCTTCGAAATCGGGCCTACCAATGTGAAATAGGAGAATCACGATGGAGACGATCAAAAGTCGGAGAAGGACCGGCTTATCGAGGCCGGAGGGGCCGATTTCTTCGGGATATCCAGTCTCGGGGCTCTTTTGCCGAGTGGCGAACGCGCGGCGCCATAATCTGTGCTCCAATCGGCTTCGTCGGTGATCTTCCAAAAGAGGAGTGAAAGAGCACCTGTTCCCTTTCGGATTGCCGAAAGTGGCGGCGAGAGGGAAAATCTCTCCCTTTAACGGCAAGAACGTTCCGGATTACGTCACGCTCGCGAGTACCACCATTATCCGGAGATGTGATCGATCTCCGCAATAGTGCGCGCATTCCCCAGGGGCTAATTTCTCGGAACGCCGCTCGATCTTACGATTAATTATGGAAATATTATTTGATTAGATGAAATATAAAATCGTGTAGATTTTTACACACATACTATTTCGAAGGAAGACATCAGTTTTGGAACAATGTACATGCATGACGCAGAGCAGTATATACTATAACGATTGGCAACATATCTGACATATTATCAGGTTTTTAATAAGATGAATGTATCAACGTATTTGGCAAAAACAGTTGATTTCCATTTTTTATAAAGAAACAACGATTCGAACTATTTTTGTAATTGAAAATGGAAACAAGAATGTATTTGGCAAAGTTTTTTTTACACCTTAGGTGTTCTTGATTACGAAAACCGGACGACGGACAAAAGATTTCGAGGTTAGGTTGGCTCGAGCCTCCATCGGTCCCGGCAACGCCGGCAACTCCGCGGCGACATTTGCGGGGCATTTCTCAGGGAGACGCGGTCCTTTTTCCCCGTCTCGAAGGAACTCTCGGTGCAGAATGCCGCGCCCCTCCGAAATAAATCGCGCGCGACGACGAAAGGCAGCCCAACCTTCGGGACAACTTTGCGCAGACGGAGGAAGAGGGAGACATGCAGACGCGAAGTTGACCTAACCTGAAGGGACCAAGCCGCGCGTGTACCGCTAATGGTGCTCGCGAGTGCACTTACTTTTCTCATTAAGCAGGGACCCATCTCGTGCGACAAATCCGCGAGCAAATTGCGATACCCCTCACGTACAAAAATATTTGCTCGAATCGATACAATTCTTGTTGCTTCAACCTTAGAACATGGTTATACGGACAACCAAATATTTGGTTGACGCGATAAATTTCTTTGGATGATAACTGTTGGTTGGCTGCATCAAATATTGTGGTAGCGCACTCCAGATATGAAAGAGATTCGGTACGTTTAATCGAAATATCTTCACTATCGATTAAAATATCTTATACGATTAGCGAAACGATTTAACCAAGGCACTTTGGTTGATCCAAGAAAACGGGTTCGGTCAAGTAAACCACATTCGATTCACTCAACCATAACGTTTCCTGAAATTAACCAAGTGCAGTCTATGAAAGGATTTTGCTCAGTGAAGCAATTTTTCATTATGCGTGCTCTTTCGATATTTTTTTCATCAAATACTCTTTTCTCCACTATTCACATAATAATCAGATTTATACAATAGTGTATATACAACCATAGGATTGTACCAACAAAAATCGTATCAATTGAACCGAACATTTTTTTTTGCGGAAAACAGTAGGCTCTAGTATTAATAAAAAATTGTGGAAAACATCATTGTGGGGTCCAAAAAGGGAAATGAAATTAATCTTCCGGCTTCGATCTCGTCTATCCGAGGGCCCAATCGGTACCATGGTGTACCGATGGCAGCAAAGTGGTCCGAGATACCGAGCGCCAATAAAAGTGACATTATGGGAGTACAATATGGAAAACGCTCAAATCGAGTACACTCTCTTGACTAATAATCTCGACGGATTGAAAAATATAAGTGAAATTAATCTTTCGACTGCGATCTCGACGGTCTCACGGTCCCATCGGTGCCATGATGTACCGATGGCAGCAAAGTGGTCCGAGATACCGAGCGCCAATAAAAGTGACGCCACGCGAGTACAATGCCGGACACGCGCAAAGGCCACCTCGCGCTCGCGCGATTAATCGCCCTCGCCGTTTCTGCCGATCGCGAGGGAGTGTTTCTTCGGTGAAACCTCGCCAAGTCCGATGAAGATTTGTGATATATACCCGCGAGCCGATGACAATGCAACGCGTCGGGGGCAATTAGCGCGTGCCGGAGGATCTCAAGATCCGATGCGCCGTGACGATCGGTGAAATACGCCGTCGAGGCCGCTCGACGGCATTATTTGCAATTACTCTTGTACAGTCTTATTCACGATCTCGTGGGGTATATTCAACCACAGTCTGCTGCAAACGTAAGGTAATCTTCATTCGCGATTTAATTTAAGGAGTAAATCAGCGCATTGGCAATATGGCGTCGTAGCGTCGAAGAGATCGAGAGCGTCGACGAGGCGCACTTATTGTTTTACTGGTAATGCCCGGTAATAATTGACGTTCAATTGTCGATCCGTCTCGTCTCGTCGAGGGAGTTGCGATGAATCGTGACAACGAGCGGTTCAATGTCAAAAGGGAAATGGAAGAGGACACGCCTTCGCTCCCCGGCATGCGATAAACGGTTTACGAGGGCTCATCGGTGCGCGCTATTTTTATTCAATCGCCGATCCTCGAAACGACCCTTAAAGGCAAACGTCGGTTTATCGTAACGTGACGTGACATACGCTTCATCCCCAAACCAAGTCTCTCCGAAGAAGAATTAGCAGCTTCGCCGCAGAGACTTCAACGCGTGTAGCTCTTTAGGGTCGACTTCGACAAATTGTTCTATAAACTAGTTGCGCATATCTAAACCTATATCTCATTGCGCTTTCTGAAAAGTCCTGCGGCACTAACGACACAATTTAAAAAATTATTCTTACTAATTAATACTGCAGGCGATAATATATTCCCCATTTCTATTCATGATTGTATATGCCCACCTACGGAACAGCTTTTCGATGCCTTTCATTTAGTGTTCCTCGGATTTCAGAAAATAAACTATAAAATGCTGCAGAACTTTTAGCCAATCCAACAGCTCGTCAAACGATACAATAACATACACTATCGTCTTCGTATTTTTGGATGTACTCATTGGACCAATACCATGTACTAGGATATCCCATAAGTAACATGGCTTCCTTATTTGATTTGATACGAAAATCTGAATTACTTATGGGATGGACAAATACGTTCTAAATCTTACCGAATAATGATTGTACGTTCAAAATTGAGGGAGAAAATCGAGAACCATTTAGGGATGGAGGTAACGTTCTTCGAGGAAGCAAAGAGAGGAACCGATATCCCCTTGTTGGTATTCGAGGCGCCTCTGCGACTCTGGCGAGCACCTCTGATTAATTAACCCCGCAAGAAACCAGACCTGGTTAAGGATCGAAAAGTACACCAGTCGCCGTCGAGGCGGGATATCCCGTGGGATCGGCAGGCTCACGGATCGGAAAGAAACTCGCTTTAACCAAAAGTGACACCATCGAGAGCAAGGAGCGAGTAAACTCGAAACCGGACCGAGGGAAACGGTGGCTGCAAGGCTGCAACTGCCCGACATTGAAACTACACGTTTCCTGGAGTTTTGCGTTGGCATCAAACCATGGGGGGGCTCTATAAAGAAACGGCGAGTCAGCGTACTCTTAGAAGTGCACGCGAAGAAAAAATAATCACGGCTTTTACGAAAAGAACACGAGTTTGTACTTGCATAGGTGGAACGATAAGCAGGTGTATCTCTACGCCGGTTAAAATAAACGCATGCTACAAGCTCAAGTGGGTTTCCGCCGTGACAGATTTAAGATAAACACGGCGATAAAATCGCACCCAGTCGATTTAAATCCCAGAGCCTCGCGAGGCCGAGCGTGGGCTCGTAATTTCCAAATTTTCCATATTTTCGGCATCAACACCAGACCCGTGGAGGTAGAGAGCGATTCGTTACTACGATCTTTCAAAAAACTCATTCCAAGTCGGAAACAAAATCGGATATAAACAAAGATAACTCCACGTTGGCAAAAGTTCTACACGAGATCGTTTACCTCTACGGTACGGATATGCAGTAACGATGGAACCAACGAACTCCACTAAAATGCACGCAAACTGATCGATAAGAAACATCGTCCGTTTTGGCCGGATATTCCGGGTACGAAGAAACAAGGAAAGAGGGGAAAAAGAACGTGGCCGAAAGACCGCATTCCCGTACCGCACGTCCCACCTAGCGACAAAACACGGGTCCGAATCCCACCCTTCGCGGCGCCTCCTCCCGGGCGAAAAACTCGCACGTCCGTCGCGGCGGGTCCCGAGCAACCCTTCCCTCTAGAGCAACGTCTGGAGATCGCGATCCGTCGCACGAGTCCAGGATCTGGCCATCTGTGCGACAGAAGGCGAGCAAGCGGACACCAACTCTCGGTTGGTTTCTCTCCTCCTCCTCCTCGCTGGCTCCGACTCGGTCCGTCTCTCTCTCGTCGCGGCGAGCTCCGGCTCGCACTTAAAACTAGGTATCGGACGGTCCGGCAGGGTGTACAGCATCCCCGGGTTAGCTCCTCGGCGCGGACCGGCGCGTCGGGAGGCCCCTGCGGGTCGACTTACCGCCGAGAGTCCTCGCGATAAAGAGCCCCAGGCCGATCCACAGGCCGTATTTACATGGGCGACCCGGGGTAGCGTAGAGCGCAGCCATTTTCTACACTCGGGAGCACATACTTCACTGTGACGTAGAGCGCCGAGGCGTCGTAGCGCAAGGCGCAGGTCGCCGGCGGTTCGGCCGTTTCCGCCGGCGCGGTGGGGCGGCGGCCGAGCGGTGGGGGCGCGCTCGGCAAAGTTCGGCTTCGGCCGCGCGGGAGGGGCCGTCGGGGGCGTCAGCGAAGGCGGGAGAGTGCGACGGCGCCACTGTGCCGCGACGCCGCACCAGCCCAGAGCCCCGAGATCTCCCTCCGCCTCGGTCCCCGGCGCGCCTCTCTCTCGCGCCCGCAGCAGCCCGGTGACGCCATCTTTCTCGGCCCACGAGAGAGAGGGACCGCGCGCGCTCTTCTCGCCAGCCGCTGCGCCCGAAACTATGCGCGTCTAAGCGTCGCCGGGGAAACCGGAGCCCCCAGGGATCTCTTTTCTTTTCCCGAGCCGAGGGCGCCCGAGAGCACTCTCGCTCTCCGTCGACCCTGGCCGCCGCAGCCGCCGAAACGGGGTCCTGAGCACCTTTCTTTCCTTTTTCTTCTCTCCTCGCGAGCGTCGATACTTGCTATTTTCCCTCCGAATCGGCTTCAATCGCGATTTTTCACCTCCCTCTAACGCTACGACGTTAAACTCGACCTTTGAAGAGTCTCCATCCATGTCGAGCGAAATCTCGATTTCCATCGACCGAGTTCAAGAAGCCGAAACGACGCTCTGGACATCTTTCTCCTCTTCTTTCCGTCTCTTTTATGCAAGCACCGTGAACATTAGAGTTTCATATTGAATTTTAACGGTCCCCTTCCTTGTTTAAAAAAATTAATCCAAAGTAATGGTTAATTATATCCGCCATGTTGTTTTAGTTAGTTCTCCTAAAACCGTCCGCTTAGACGCGATTCTCAGCCCGTTCCAGCTCGCTACTTTAGGCAGCGACTGTAATCTAATTTTAACGTGGATCCTCCACGATATGAGGTATCTCCCTCTCCGTCTCGCTTTAAGTGCCCGTAACCTGTTGCATTCCTGCAAGCTCTCGGTGCTAAAGCCGGAGTTAAAGGGACTCCATTGTGTTTTCTGAAATAATCCTCCGGGCCGGTTTTAAGGAAAGCTTTGCGTGGCGCGTCCCTGTAACGCTACACAACCCGCTGTTATAACCATAGACGTAGAATGTATGGACCCCGCACACCCATCTAACCATGAAGACAGCAGAACTGACAGAGAGAAAACAAAGGGACCGATTTTTCACTGTTTCCCTTTTTACGTGTAACGATTGCGCTGCCCATTACAGCGACAGCCTAAGCAACAATAAGAAAGACAGAGAAATAATGAACGGTTCCTCTGTTCGCTCTCTTTCCTTTTCAGTGCCATTTATACCATTTGTATATACTTGTATCAGGTCGAGGAATAAGTTCCCGCCGTTTTAACGTTACGTCATGTTAAAAACGGCGGGAACTTAATCCTCTACATAATAATTCTAAGTGCGCTAAGTGAAAAATCGAAAAAAGAAAAATGTATCCAATACACGTTGCGTTGCGTACATTTAAAAAATGGAACCCGCCGGTTTTCCTGCGCTTCGTTTCCGCCATTTTTAAAAAACCCGCGGCGTCGATTTTCAATCCATCTATGAGTAAGGACATGGAAACGTATATACTTACGTAGTGATTAGAAATAGAGAAAAAGAGGCATTTAGAATTCCAGCGTTTTTTCTCGCCCTTTTAAGAAGACCCAGGAAGCGGAGTCATCGCATGCGTCGTCCAAGGCGCTCTCTCGGAGTGGACTCGAGGTTCGGCATTTCGAATTATCAATTACCTTACGTCACCTCTCTTTCTATGAATAACGCTACGTGGCGTATATCGTGCGTGCGAAACGTAGCCGCAATTTCTGAGAGAGCACACGTGACCGAGATTGATAATACGGGGAAGGCGCACGCGAGCGAGCGAGACGGGAAGAGCGCCACTCACCACGTGTGCGATGATACGTCGCATTCTTCATAGATACTGAGTCTCGTCTTTCTTTTTCCTGAACAATATTCTCCATTCAGTCCTAAAATCGGATACATACCCAATAAACAAAGTGGGGGACTACTCATTGTACCGATATAAAACCGTTGACAGTAATTGCCTACAGTGTGTTGAAAAAAACGTGTTCAACTCGTTTCAATGTCCGCCCCATCAACGAAAAATTCAGCGTTGATATAACGCGTATTCCACGTATATTAAACTATGGTTTTGGTAACATCAACGTGGATTTTAAGTGGAAATTTTTACGCCACTGAAATACCTGTAGTTCGCATGTCCCGTTTCGGAAAGTGAAACATATCTTTTTTTTTCACAGTTAATTACTGCGACAGTCATTTCCGTGTTTTAGTATCGACACAATAGGCACAAACGCTGTCGTTAGTATCAGTACGTTATTCTCTTGACTAATTATTGACGTTTAAAGTGAAATAAAAATAATACTAATAGAAGGGAGTAAAGCCGTCTCGTGGAAGAAAATTTACGAATAACTAGTAGTATCTAGTAATTCTGGTTAACTTATAAGTTTTACATTCAACGCGCGTAGCGGTGACGCACCGAGTTTTTTCGCCTCTGCCGGGGCATCCGAAGTCGCCATTTTGAAGGATTTGCTTGTTTTTATGTTAATCCGCGGATCCAAAACCAGAACTGTCAGTCGCCCGACGGTTATTCGGGGTATCTAAGAGGTTGTCAAGAGACAAACACGAGACGTTCAGGAAAAAAAAAAGTACACACAGCGGATACAATATCATATAGTACGATAACACCTTAGAAGCGAGCTTATTGTTTAAATAATACCCGTGGCGATATAAATGCCTCCCAAGTTGCGTGCAAAACAGAGTATCAGGGAACTCGGTAGAGTTTCGCGCCAAATACTATTACGCATTACGTAACACCTACAAATATACTACGAGTTTCTAAGAGGGCAACGGTAATGTTTACGTATATGTCGCGATACGTGAATGACGCACGCCGATTTCCTTATCGCTATCGTACGTTGGTTCTGGCAATTCGGGTATGTGGGTCGAAGTTGCAGTCGGTGGCGGTCCGATCGAAAGATCGGTTGACGATATCGGCGCATGCGCGGATCTAGGAACGACGACCGGAAGCCAACGGTGGCTCCGGGAATCGGCGAGAGCAAAAACCGGTCGTCGTATTCGATGACCCGAGCCCCTTTATGGGGCCTCCGGAGAATAAAACGAACGGGCTAATTGCTTCGATAAGGCGTGAACGATCCGCGGGAGAAATAAAAGGAGCCACGCGAGAGAGCTGGGACCGCCGCCTTATCAGCGCCGAGCAAGGCGAAACCTTATCGGTCGCTGTCGCCCGGCATGAGAGAATCAACTCCAAGGTGCGCGCAACGTGTTCGGGGGCTCCTTGTAATTAGATACCTGCATCGTACACAGGTCTCCAAAGCGCGTTTACTATCGCATTTTCTAGGCGTTATGGATTGCTAAAAAAACACTGCGCGAGTTACGCCAAGAAACATCAACAATGATACTTCCAGATAGACGGAACGCTCGAATTACGCGATTTATCGCAAATTGGGCCATTTTAAACGAGTTCTCGCAACAATTACTTGACAGTCGCAAGGCACCAAATTGGGCGATTTCTAAATTTCGAACAATTTTACTTGAAAATCTAATCCTATAGCTTAAATTTAACTATCCTATGAGACCACACATCTTCCTTGCACAGTTCCAGAAGATACGGTGCCAATCTGCGTGAATCAAACGCAAACGACGATGATCATGTCCATCTATCTGGGAAGCTGCTGCACCGCGAGAACCGTGGGAATATACGTGTCTCCAAAACAGGAGAAAATTAACGACCCTGTGACGATCACCGCGAACGAGCTCGCACGATCTTCTGGGCTCGGTGCAACTTCCGCTAGTTGGTATAACTGGCTAAACAGCACGTATCTCTAACGTTCAAAGATCGACACGAGATAAATCGTCCAGGACGAGGAGCCTGCTTCGGCTTTTTCCTACTCGGCGTGGACGAGTTTAATTCCTAACAAAAATTAATCCCAGTGGTATTTTCTCTTCGAGAGCGCCATTTTGTTTTCTGCCCCCTCGCGAAGAGGACATATCCCATCACTGGATACGGCTCAACTAAGGTGGTATTTTAATTTTCGGAAAACCTGAGATATTCTCCGCGTATTCGAGAGTAGCCCCTGCCGGAAGAATGGTCGCAAACGAACCGGAAGTTGCGTACCTACTTCTGCAGGCGGCGTTATGAATGGAGAAGGATTTAGCGCTATTTTTTGCCGGTTGTCCCTCAAGGAAGCCCACTCCCCTTTCCGCGTACCGAGAACCGTGCCGAGGCTCGGTACCCTCGCCTTAAGTATAGAGCACAGACTTATAGCGTATTCATTCCAGGCGTTTGTACAGCATGCCGGAATGGTCAAGCCTACCTGGAACGCGCTGACCTACACCTGACCGTCCTCCGTCTTTTGAAACGCCCCGTTGGACGGTGGTTCCAAGCCCCACGGAGTTCCCCAAACACGCCTAACCGTCTCAGTAAGTCTATCCGGCTTAACGAGCCCTGCGTTAAGTGCGATGCACCGCGTAAATTAATGCCTCGGCAAATACAAAAAGAGTGGTTAACGAAGTATATTAGTTGGGGTATAAACACATAAAGTGTAGGCAGAGCCCGGCGCCAAGAGGGCCGTCGAGTGGGTCCCACTTTCCCGGGCAGCGCCGAAAAGAGGCAGTTTCGTAGCCGGTTTGTGGTCCCGGTCCCGTAAAGAAACTATAGCCAGGGCCCGGCGCCAAACCTGACGTCATGTAGGGGCCCTCTTCTCTATTTTTCCCGACGCCGTGCCGGTAATTGGCGCGAGTGGACCACCTATGGGGCCCGAACGCGAGGTCAGAAGTTCCGAGGGGGCGCCACCTCCGGGCCCCAACTTGGCCGAGTGGGCCCGCGCGGAATTAAAGTCGAACAAGATGGACCGTGACTTCTGCGAAGTTGGCTCGTTACGCGATCGAATCCCGGCCCCGGATCCCGGGCCGATCCTGCCCAACGGCCCGACAATGCCGCCCGAAGAGGGGCCCGTTCCCCTCGAGAGGGCCTGATCTCTATTCACCGCCGAGCTTCAGAAGAACTCCCGGAGCATATTTCATCCGGCGACGGATACCGGTCACAAAGGAGCGAAATCCGTGTCTGGGGCCTGACGCGGCGCAGCCTCTCCCCCCATTGGCCCGGCCAGCCTCCCTCCATCTTGGAACTTGCCTATTCAGCCGCGAGATGGACCAGGGCCGGCCCAATGGAAAGAACCTTTCCCGGCCCGAGGATGGAGGGCGCGTTTCGGCTCTATACATCTCTGAATCGGTTGCACTAACCGTAACAAGGGTATTTGCTCAGGAAATCCTGGATTTTAATGTCCTGCTTCACGTGGAAATCAATTGGAAGTCCCAAAAAGGAATCACTGGAAATCGTTCGAAATTGCCGAAACAGTCAACAACCAAACGGAAAGAACCTATCTGGGCCCGAGGGTGGAGGGCGCGTTTCGGCTTTATGCATCTCTGAATCGGTTGCGCTAACCGTAACAAGGGTATTCGCTTAGGAAATCCTGGATTTTAATGCCCTATATCACGTAGAAATCAACTAGAAATCCCAAAAAGGAATCACTGGAAACTGTTGGAAATCACTGAGACTGTCAACAAGGCCGAACGTCACTTGATGCCGAATCGCTTTGTCGTTTATCGTATTGAATCAAAGGCAATCAGTTCACAAAGAAGGAAATCGTTTTCACCGGTTTCCGAGCGAACATGATAAGCGTGAAATTTCTTAACCATGATTAGTCATCTCACTATAGATTAGTGAAATTTTCACGTGGCACCATCAAAAGTTAGGCCAATAGAAAATTAAAATTCGTTGATAGGTAACCACCTTAAATCGGGTGATTAATTCCAGTCTCGTGTTAAGTAATCCTTGATTAAGAATTTTAACTTAAACGTCGGCGCAATCGGCCTAAAGCGATCTCTCAGTTAACACGTTCGCTATCACCATCACATGTATGTGCTATATATATATTTTAATATGTTGTAAGATATAGCCAAGATTCTCGGAAATGATAAGTGATATTGCAAGAACACGTCCGGAGCGGCGGGAAAAACAGCTGTCAATTGACTGACGGTTTTTGACAGTCTCCTATCCTTTGCTAGGAGACTAAAATAAGGCATACTGGGGAGAAGCGTGTACATACACGGTGTGCAATATATCGCAATAGTAAATGTTGTACACGCATCGAACGTCTCATGTCAGATTTTGGCAACTGTCGAGAAACTACGAGTAACGGAAAGACCGACAGCCGCGCTTTTATAAATCCATGGATTCACGCACTTTAATAAATAGAGCTTAACTTCTTAATTTATGTTCTCGCCCCTCCGTTGATTACATTTGATGTCACGGGTTGAATATAGGAGAATGGAAGAGCAGAGTAGTCTCGTTCTCCGGGGCCCTTTCTTCGCATCGAGAGGCGGTTCGACGCAAGGCTCCTAAAGAGCTCTTCCCAGCCGAGATTAGTCGGTTGTCTCTATTGGATAATCGATCGTAATTGCGTCTATTTAGTGGACCCTAGCCTCGTTGTGGAGCCGTTGGTCGATTCACCATCCTCGTGGTCGATCTTGCGTCCATAATACCGCAAGGTTTCGAGCCCCTAATATAATTGGGCCATATATTGCGCCATTCAAGGAAGACGTATTATGATATACCGTGAGTTCCAAGAATCACTCTCGGTTAAGTAAAAAATATATGCATTACCCTTTTTGCACGTCTTCGTTAAAAGCGGTCTCTGGCAATCAATCAAGGATGACTACAACGGAATTAACACTTGGCCGTGACACGACGTCGCGGTACGTTGACCAATGAGATCATCTTAAACGGACGGCCATGACACCTCGTTGAGGTCCACCGAATCAATGGAGATGTACCCTTATCGGTGCTCCTGAAACATGGTATAGAGAAAATAAAAATTTATTAAGATACCCAGCGAAGTACAGGTGACTCTTCCAGAGCGAGTCGCGGGGAAGTTGCTCCTCGAAATATGTCCGGACTTCATCGTTTCGCGAGACAAGACAAATGGATCTTAGCGACGATTGCGTAAGAGACTACTCCCTGTAGTGACAACGACCGCTAAAGCGACACAAGACCCAACCGGATAAGCGTATCTTTAGAAGCGCCTTTATCGCTGAAACTCAGGTGTGAATTGGGGCCAGTGCCGCACGGTCAAAGCACCGCTCGCGAGAAAGGACTCGATTCGTTAGCCGCGCCTTAATAGTCCCCTACAAATTGGAATATCACATTTCCAGCTGCAGTCTTAACCTTTGCGATTTTTTACGTCACCCCCTGTCGCCCGGCTTGAGAGCAAAACGACGACTCCTTCGACCTTTTGCCCCCCGAGGGCGGCCGAGTGGTAAGCGCGAAATGGGCGGCTCTAATAATATTCAAGAGGAGGCTTTCGCCACCGGGAAGATATTGTTAATAATGCTAAATCATCGATAGAAGTACCCGTTGAATTTCGAAAAGTTTCGATTCGAAAAGAATGGTCGTGTAAGGTGACTTAATAATTACAACACTTTGTAATAGAAATGTATATTAAAATCAGAAACCACTCGGAGTAAAACCCGGGGAAATGAGTACAACATGTGATTACAAAAAATAGTATCTATTCAATAGATCTTGAAAATTAATATGGATGCTCTCTAAAATGTGTAAACGTGTACATTAAGAGACTAACCACAATTCCACATGATGTACAATCTCAGGATTTTGATATTTCTTCGATCTCTTTTCTTTTCTCACTGTCTTGATCAAAATATTCAATACATATCTCCGGATTTTCACGTAGAAATGGCGTTGATGGTTCCAGCGAAAATCTCAGGTCTCGCACGTACTAGAACAAATGTTGATACCTAGTGTTAGAATGAAATCAAGGGTATATAGGTATATGGAGGAAAAATGAGGTATAAACGAGTGCCTCTTTGGCGATCGGCTCTTCAGGCTGTTCTTCACACTTAATGGAAACATTCTGGTCGAGGATTTTTTTGGATGGCCGGAGTAAATTCGTAGGAAATGTTGGGGCTCTTCCGGGCCCCTTGGGTACGGCCCTGGCCGGGGTCGTATTCAGAGTCTCAACTCGGCTCGGCCGGGCCCGTATAACAAAGATCCATCGGGACCGGTTTCGTGTTCTGCCCTTTTTTACATTCCCCGGAGAAGCCCCGCCGGGCCGCGGGTGTGAAAACCGACACCCACCCACTTGTTATTTTGTCAAACACGAGCCTCTCGAAATTATAGGAATCATGCCGGCTATCATTCTCTCTCTCTCGGTCGCTCTGGCCGCGCGGCAAATTACCCGGGATTGCACGCTCTTACTACATTTTATACCCGTCAATTAAACGCGACACCAGACAATTGCTACCGACTCGGGAACTCCCGATTTAATCGGAACGAACCACGCGAAAACATCCAAATACGTGTCTTTATGTCCCTTCGGCTTGTTTTCGCCTTTACCTTGGTTTATTCTCGCTTTTTCTTCATTTATTTCGAGGCTCCACCGAGGAAGGGTGGCCGTTAGTTCCTCGACTAACCGGAGGGATGTACTTAACGGCGTGCAGGATGCGTTCAATTTAACAATACTGGATGGAACACCGATCTTCGTCATCGTTATTTCGCTTTGACGAAGCCCGTCGCGATGGTTCGGTAAAGCTGGGAAATAAAATCGGAGAGCTTTCCCTTGGGATGAATATTTTTTAATAAATTGCTCGGTCGCGTCGCATTCGCCGGGTACGAAAATGGCGGTTCCGTATTTTACGTTTATCTGTACTTATTTTAATTTTAAGCGAATCCAAGCGAAGCGGAACAACCGCAAAGGAATTCCTTGGCTCGGTCAGAAGTAACCGCAGCCATTACAGGTAACACAAATGCCGAAGAGCGTTTGAAAATCTCGGGGAAAGAAAAGAAATGTCGGACCAAAGGGAGCAAGAAGGAAATTCAAAACGCGGGAACGGGGGAAAGATGCAACAAAACTTGGCATTTTTATGGGGTGGGAATGCCTCGGACGTGGCCGGGGTATAAAGGCGAAGAAGAGGATCTACTCTGGATCTCGTGCACGGAGATCGAGACGCCGATTGTGGCCGCGAAAGGACCGGCGAAAAAACGGCTGGAATAAAAACGAAAAAGAGATTTAGAAAAGCAAAAAGGGTACGTGTACGTATAGAAGCGCGTATATGTATGTGAAAACAAGACGACGAGACGTGGTCCGAGCCGTGAAATCCGTACTCTCGGCTCCGTGGAGACGATTTTTTGGTTATACAGGTTTTCGCCTCACCGATCGCCATTGCGTTGCTCGTTTTAGCTCGTCCATTAGAGCCTGCAAGTGTCGGCAGAATCGCAAAGGTGTGCGAATCTTTTTAATCGTCCGAGATCCAGCTTCATGCCTCAGCATTCATGATTTCGACACACGATATCTGTTCCGCAATTTGCAAGTAGTAACATTACGATTATGAATAAACTGTTATACTCACAGCGCGCTGCCTTCTGTTGGTGGGTTTATAAGTAATTGTAATACTGTGAATATAAAATAATTAACATAAAATATGTAAATTTAATTTTAGCTTCTAAATGGTATTGTTGGTAATAAGCAACAAGAGTTGTAATAGTATTAAATAATGCGTTTGAAATACTTGAGGTTCCACAGTAATTCTGTCAAGGTTATAGGCCCGCCATCTACTGGTACACGCGAGAACTTGGATAACTAAAATTATCCCAATTGATAACTACACACCAATTTTTTGCAGAGAATAAACATTAAAAAAATTGAATGATTTGATCAAGAATTAAGTCGTTTCATTAACTGATTAAGATGAGAAAATAATATTCACATGCTTACATGGCACAAAATATAATAATGCCCATTTCTGTTGTTACGGTTTACTACAATTGTGGTTTAAATATAACGAGTAACTACATATATGTACAGAGCTACGTACGGTATGCCATCTTAACAAATAAGGACCTTGTTCTGCGCACCAGCTGCATTATCCAATTGGAAACAGGCCGTACACTTGTTGTCCATAAAAGGAACACAATACTCTCCCTACGATCTTTTCCCACTACAGATACGAATAATGCAGAAAAGTAAATCAACTCATGAATACGGAACCAACTAGTTCCGGGTTAAGGAATGTAGGATGTTTACAGGAATAATGAATATTAAACCAAAAAGACAGGAAATATGACTAATCAAATCCAGTATACTCAACACGCTAAACAAAAATATAAACCTGCTTGAAATTTTTTAAATATTTTATTTATCAATTAATGTATTTCAAGAAATTATTTTTCGGTCTTCTTTGTCTTTGCCGATGCTTGCTGTGTCTTAATTAATTTGACCACAATTTTCTGTTCTTCAATGAGGAATGCTCGGACAATCCTGAAAGATTTATTTACACATTTTATTAACAATCTGTTTTAATTCTTTTTAAAAATGTTCTAAAATGCGTTTCACGCAACATATATATACATACCTCTCTTTAACGCATTTGTGGCAAAGAACACCTCCGTACACTCTCTTGACTGTCTTCTTCCGCCTACACATACGAGAACGTTCCATTGGCCTCGCAGGTTGGATACCTCTGAGTTTATCTTTGCACTGTCCACACCTGGGGATCTTCTTCGGCTTTTTTAGGTACTGATACACTAATTTGCCTCCAGGAGTACGAACTCTGTTTAAATAAATCATACCGTCAAGAACTACCATCTATGTCATCCATTCACCATCAAGATAGTAAATTAAATGTTTAAAATGAGATGAATGGTATCTGCTGTACAAGTGTAAAACGTAGTTATGAAATTAGCTATGTACAATATTCAGAAGTAACAACACTGTTATCTATTGACTTGGTGAAAGTTTCAATCTCAAAACATAACCTAAACATCTAAAAAAAATCCTACTCTAGTGTCAACATACGAGTTATTTCACGAATGACAAAAGTAGATTTGAAATAACATGAAAAGTAATAAATATTTATCATTTTTCAACTTACACTCGTCTCCTGTTGCTTTTGGTGTTGTACGACAGACGTCGTCGATAGGTTAGGCGCTGTACCATCTTGCTGCTGCAATATTAAATCTTTTTTGAGAGAAATATACCGTTACGTCGTCTTAAAAAACAATAGTACTCATCGAAGGCATACAGGTTTAAACATTCTTACAATGATTAAGAAATTAAGAACGGATTGCTGAAATCATGTGAAATACTCACAATGTTTCGACAGCGCCGAACGGAAAAGGAAGCAATGGCCGCCGACAGAACGATCTCGCGCACACGTTGCTTCTAAGGCGCGAAAATTTGAAATTGGAATCTCAATATCTATATCTATTTTGTTGTAAGAATTTAATTATCTTTCAATTACTTTATTTATCCCCAAGTGATTATTGTAGAAGGTTCTGCTCTTTGAGTGTTCTATAATTGGTTGTAAAGATTTTCTATTTTAACTTTTCCTAATCCTAGTATTTCGACGTGCTTTATCAGTAATCGGATTTCAAAGAACATCAAATTTCTACTACAAGGAGCCGCTGCAACATGTTTTCTGCTTTATTGACCAGTATTGACCAAACTAATTTCGATGCAGTTCGGATGCTCGTCATAAGAGGTCGCCACAATTCCCTGTCTGTTTTACCAACTACAAAATTTATATTTTTCTTCGTTCAAACCGCGTAACGACAGAGATGAGTTGGGAGATTGCTCACGGGTAGGATCGTGCGATCGCATCCTGTGCTGCCCTCTGGTTTCGTATGTTAGCTTTCACCGTTTTTTGCCCCCAAGGGAGGAGCAATCAATTTCTGATAGGAGCTCGCGCACTCGCGATGGCGGTACCATCTACCCAGTCGCCATTGGCAGCTCATGTACTCGTGATGGTAATACCATGCAGCAGTTAACGGTGGTGGCTTACCTACGCTTACCGACACTGCTCGCTTTCGATGGTAAGGGAAGAACACTCGTGACAATCCATTTGACTTTATCTACTTATCCACTACTATTAAGTACATTGTTGCCTCGAAGTCGACGTGATGCGCAGCTTTGGGGCACGCGTCGGTGTCGCGTACGGAACTCTCGTGCAGCGAATCTGTGTGAGTGCGATAGCTCCAAGAACACTACGCGCGTCCAACCAGCCAAGCGCCAAGCTACGGGACGAGACGTTGAGTATGTGTGCGTTCGGCGCCACACTCAACGAGTATGCGTGAGAGTCGAATACTGCGAAAAATCCTTCCGAGGCTTACCTAACTGCGGATATAAGCCGAGTCATTTCGCGTATGATTTTTACATTTCCCTACTAGCGTTATCGAGCGTTTTCAAGCGTTTCTAGAGCGTTTTTGAACGAAATGACTCGGCTTATATCCGCAGTTAGGTAAGCCTCGGAAGGATTTTTCGCAGTATTCGACTCTCACGCATACTCGTCGAGTGTGGCGCCGAACGCACACATACTCAACGTCTCGACCCGTAGCTTGGCGCTTGGCTGGTTGGGACGTAGAGTTCTTGGAGCTATCGCACTCACACAGATTCGCTGCACGAGAGTTCCGTACGCGACACCGACGCGTGCCTCAAAGCTGCGCATCACGTCGACTTCGAGGCAGCAATGTACATACTTAATAGTAGTGGATAAGTAGATAAAGTCAAATGGATTGTCACGAGTGTTCTTCCCTTACCATCAAAAGCGAGCAGTGTCGGTAAGCGTAGGTAAGCCACTACCGTCAACTGCTGCATGGTATTACCATCCGAGTACGTGAGCCGCCAATGGCGACTGGTAGATGGTACCGCCATCGCCAGTGTGCGAGCTCCTATCAGAAATTTGTTGCTCCGCCCTTGGGGGCAAAAAACGGTGAAAGCTAACGTACGAAACCAGAGGGCAGCACAGGATGCGATCGCACGATCCTGCCCGTGAGCAATCTCCCAACTCATCTCTGGTAACGAATTGTAAATGAAACCAGAGAATCTCTGATGAAACAAGCTGAAAAATAAAGAAGGATCCGGTGAGTGCAGTAAAAAATGCCTCGGCTACTATACATCGTATAATATGTGTTATTTATTATATCTTATGTACATTCAACATCGTCTTGATAACACCATAGGAAAAATGTTTTAGACACATCCCAAAATTTGTCGGCAGTTCCTCTCTGCTTACATCACTTGCAGTTTATTACTTCGATTTTATACAGTAAATTGAAAACACACGGAGGCGATTCACTTACAACCAATGAAGAACTCAGCTTGGCTTGAGTTGGCCAGATAGACGTTTGTATCTGTGTAAATGAGTGTGAACGCGCGTTAACTAACGTTTATTCGTTTAAAATGCGGGAC
This sequence comes from Orussus abietinus, assembly GCF_000612105.2. Lineage (NCBI taxonomy): Eukaryota > Metazoa > Arthropoda > Insecta > Hymenoptera > Orussidae > Orussus > Orussus abietinus. The sequence goes on from NW_019396002.1 coordinate 1,817,448, forward strand.
GGTACCTGTTGTCCATTTTCGGTGAAACATTTCGTACTAATCTCTTTTTTTGTTTTCTTTCTCTTCAAAGCAGGTACTTTGGCAAAGAGTTCGCTGTAAAAGAGGATCGTACAAAGTATAAAATAAAACAACGCGCACGTACGTCGCCTGATAAACGCTTAAATAATTAATGATATAGCTGCTTATCGACTCGACGAATTTTCCTCGCTCGCCATATTTCGACCTCCCTATCCCCCCATTTTTTACACGACGGAGTTTTTTGGAAAAACTCCAAAATAACGAAGCGACGCTTCTCCTTCCTTTTCTCGCCACCTTCCTCTCGCTCTCTTTCTCTCGCTCTCTCTCTCGCTGCGCTATCGGTAAATAGATAACCTATGATAATTAGAAGTTCTTTTAATTTAGTCAGATCTCTAAACAATAAATAAGTTCTTTCTTTAATAAATAGTAGTACAGAGACGTTAATTGTTAAGGAATTAAGTAAAAACTGTGAGGCATCGTGCGATTTAATCCCCTATAACGTCGTGCGCTTTTTGTCCGTCGATTTTTGCAAGAACCCGCCTCCACTTAACGTCGCACATTCGGATTTCGGAATTTTTGATTGGCTTTCGTTTAGGGTAGCCCCATTCGATTGTTTCGCTCTTTCAGGACGTAATTGGAAACGCTCACGCAGACACGAGTTAACCAAATGACACGTAGGGCTGATTGCAATCCGACATTTTGATTTCGGAACGTATTTAAGTTCCACTTTCGGGGGTTCCCAAAGTTTCAAAAAGTTATGGAATATTCTTGTACCCAAGAAGTATCGGGGTTAAATGTAAATAATAATTTTGAATCGGCGTCATTAATCGCAACGGTCCGGTGCAACTTTGCGTTTAAATTCAATTTGGACGTTGCGCAACATCGGATAAGTGAAACGTTAGGAATTTCTAGCAGGAATCAAAATGTCGAGCTACATTCGCGCGTTCTGCCCCTAGACGTAAATGAATTTCAATATTCTCCCTTATAAACATGTCTTTTTCGTCCTCCGCCGCAACGTATTGCCCTTCGACTTCATGTAATCGTCTCCCTCATTGTCTCATCCACTTTAACCTTTAATACGAACATTTAGGAAGATAGCGCTATGGATAATTAATATCTTCTGAAATTCGTTAACATTCTCTATATAAAAATCTGCATTTGCGTGTATGTTGTTTATTGCTTCTTAAATCGTCGCTGTTCCGAGAGCAGCGTCTATCTCGTATTTCCGGTCCTCTTATTGCATTTAGCCGGATCTAGTCTTTTGCAACGGCCAAGAATGGGATTCCCGGATTTCGCAACCCACTGCTTTCGGTAGCTCTGGCCATTCTGGACAAGTTTCCCTGGGTTTGCTGATGTCGCGTTACTTTTCTATTTCTCGCCCTTACAGAGCTTCCAAGTATTGCGATCGATTTCATTGCTTCAGCAACAACGGTCCACGTTACATTACAACGACTTTTTTCTTTTACAACGATCGAGAGTGGGATTCCCGAATATGTCCAGTTACTTCTCATGCGTTTGCCTTGCACGAATTTCTCAAGATGGCGTACACGTCCGATTACTCGGGGCATATCCCAACACGTTTGTGTAAACCACCTTAAATAATGCGTGCGAATCCAATGGTGAGTTTAGTGTTCGGAAGGTTTTCCTGGGGTTTCGATCATTAATACTATTTATTACCCGTAGCGAGTCCGCGCGTAATTAAATCAATTTGCGTAAAATCTGGCCGTATTCTGGTCCGGTCCGGGGGAATCCCGCGTGACCGAGGCGTTGTTACAGAAGGAAATAAGTCTCTTTAACGGCGAATGCGTTTTTCCGTAATCGCGATAATTAAAGCCTTTAGAATCTCCCTTATATTTAAAAGTAGAATCAGACTTAGCTTTGCTTTCACATGGAATTCCCAACAATGACTCGGGCTGGGTTCTCATCGCATTCTAAGAGAGACGTCCGACAACCAAGACGCATGCGTTCTCATCAACTTTGATTTTGTGCCGTAGTTTCGATCTTCCTTGCAAATTCCTATCAATTTCTACCTGTTAGACGGAGTTTCGTGGGTCTTACGGACCGCCCAAAGAATCGCAACGCGCGTTTGCGAAAGCGAACTTTGTTCAATTTCTGTACTGCTTTTACAGAAGGTAGTGTACATTTTTTTTCTTCTTAACGCTTTTCTTCGACTTTTGAAAATACCTTTTCGCTTCGTGTCGCGTTATGGCCGTCTCTGTTTACCCCATTGAAGGATGTTACGGTACACCTAGGAACATCGTAGAATTTCCCAGTTTTGGAACGCGTTTTCGGAAACATCGATTAAGGGGACTTTTCGATAATCGCGGAATTTGCTTTTCGGCCCGTCCCGAAGACACTCTCGCGATGCTCGCATCAGAATACGTAAATCTGTTGATATGTTTCCATGAGACGGAGAGACGCGTTTTAAATTTGGCGGGTACGCAGCCATTAGGTGGCTTACCCGTGTTTCGATTCGTCGCTTCTGATTGGCTGGACGAGAGCTCGTACACGGCCCTTTTGCACACCCGACTCCTGCCTACATTAGGTCGTTCCTCTCGTTCGAAACTGAAATTGCCCCTCATATGTATAATATATATATATATATATATATATATATATATGTATATAAAGATTTTTTTAATGCTGACGATCGGCCAGAGCATGTACATAGTACGAAGCGCATCGTGGGTCTGCATGTCGATATAACCTCTCTTCCTCGCTCTTATTTCCACAGTCACACTAATCACGCACACATTTCCTCTCTCTCGCTTTCTTTCTCCCCATCCCTCCCATTGGCACGTTTAAAATTTGTTTCTTTTTCGATTAACCGACAGGTACCTATATAGACCGTGTATATAATATATATACTTTATATAGGTAACAGAAAAAGGCAAGAATCTCGTGTCTCTGTCTCCCTTTTTTCCCCTTTTAAAGTTCTCTTTCGTATATCGAATGCAAAATAAATTTCGACTCGTTTCCCCTATCCCTTCACGCATTTTCACCGTCAAATAATTCCCCAGATTTAGCGAAAGCAAACCGGCGATCCTTCGTCCCGCTGTTCCGCCTTGCATTTCTCTAGGCGCGGTGGTTAAGCGTCATGATTTTAATTCTTATAAAATATTCGCTGTCTTGTTACGCATAGACTCTATGTACAAGTGCCGCCGCGCGATTTCCGAATGACGAGTTTTCCAAATTGAGTTCGTCGTTCTCTCTAATTGCTTGTCCGTTAATTATTATTCGGTCGGTAAAAGCGGTGTTCGTTGAGCAAAGCGCATCTTTTTGGACCGTCGAGTGTCGTTTCTAGTGACGCGTATCTCGCGGTTCGTGAATTAAAAGACGCGAGGCCGGAAGAAGATGGACAATTCGAAGTGTCTCTTAGGCCGTGCTCGTTGACGCGTTCCGTGGTGGTTTCGCATCGCGATTAATTCCCATAAAGTAAGCGGCAGTGATATCGGGCTAGGATTCCGCTGCGCAACCGAAGCCGCTGATTGGTCGGCGCTAAGGAAGATGGCGCCCCGAGTGGACGTCACCGATTGGTGTAGACGCAACTTAAACTCCTCGTCGCCCAATGACTAATCTTTCATAAATCTCAACGACCGCGACAAGGAGCCAGTCGCTTTCCGTTCCTTTCCGTTTCTAGATACACCGAGCCTATATTCGTCTGCGGACTGTTCAGCTCTCGTGAGATCTGGATCTTGTCAGCTCCGCGACGCTAGCGCCGTCTCGTGGCGCGTTTCGGAACGAGAACAAAGTTTCGGGAAGGGGACTCCCGCCCCCTTTCCTCTTTGCTCTACTTCCGGTGGAATGTCACAGTAGGGACATTTATGTGCAACTACTTAAGCGAATCGCCTCGATTGGAAGGTCCCAGGTGACTCGTCCAGGTGCGAGTCTCGGCCTCGAGTTTCCCTGGCCATTCGTGGCGCCGACTGGCCGATCCTTCGCGAGAACGCGGCGGCTCCGAGTGCCGCCATTGGTTGGCGTCCGCCACCCTCGCTGGGGGTCCTTCATCGAGGACTGCCCGTCCCGTCTATCGCGTTCAGTTCCCAGGAGCTTCTACGTAATTAAATTGTCCTTGATTCGCTCGTCCTTCGAGAACGCAAACGCGAGGAGCTAAACGAGGAAGCCTTGCGAGGTGGCTGACATCTGCGCCCGCAGCGCCGTCACGCTGTTCATGATTTTCTTCTGGTGACCCACAAGGGTTATTCCCAAGGCCGTTAATTCTTGCACCGTGACTCGTGCTGCCATTTCCAGCGACGTCACTCCCGCCCTCTCGAAACTCTCAGCGTAACGCGACATCTTGATCGATGCCAGCCACTCGCCGACAGAAGTCAGCTGCGTCAAGTCCACCGCGTCTGGCGCCAGTGGATTGGTACCCCTGCGGACAATGGTAGATTAGTTTCATGGTATATCACCAGGCGCCGCTATGGACGTGACTTACTTCGAGTGCCTCTAGTAATTTTTTGCCGAATCAAAGTCGACCTTTGACTGCCATGTTTCTGCAAACGTTTTAGGAGGGGGTGTTGCGAATATGTGATATGATTTGTGTGAATAATAATATATCGAATCGGATAATAGTGTCAGATTAAAGTGCAGAAACGTGGACGTACATTTACTAGAGAGACTCTAGGTCCGAAGGACAGGGGTTTGGGATGAAATGTAGAGACTAAGGACACGGGGTTAACGTAGACGAACAATTTGCATCTTCTTGAGTTTTATATTACAACATAACGGTGAGACATTGGTTTTTCTTTTCTTCGGAACATGGATGGCCATGTAGTCTTATCTAATTTCAAATCCAGATGTTTCACCATTTTTGTCCACTCGGGGGAGGTCGGGTTATGATATTAATAATAAGGGGAAGACCAAACACGTGACTATCTCTATGATTCCATTATCGAGTGAACTGGCCGCGAACAAGACAGACCCATTTAGTAACAATGCCGCTAATTGGTCTTACCGATTGTAGAAAATGCATTCGACGAAGATACGTTAATTGTCTCATTATTAAACAATATCGGCATTTCTATGAGTCCATCCGTTTTCAAGCCAATGGTGCAGAATTCGACTTCTACGTCGAGGTTGTGGAGTACTCAGGTTCTGGTCGCGTTACTTTCAATATTATTTATTTAACAGGACCATACGAGACAACAGTGTATAATAAACGAGACTTAACCTAGGTAGGGAGATATGTATATGTACACGGATTAGTGCAAAAAGATTTTGCAAGTCCTCTCTCCCGGAAGCGTAGGATGTTTCTTAGTGTTCTAATAAATAGTTATTTCAGTACGTGATTCTCTCTTAAATGCAAATTTACCGATTTTAAGCGTTTAGTACACCGACGCCTCCGAGGGAGGGAGCTACTAGTGTATTTACACTATAGGGAAGCCTTCTTGTGTGTCTCACGATGCACGGCCTAACTGTGAATCACAGAGTGGTGCACACTCCACGACGTGGTGAGAGCGACAATATCGGGTTAGGCGCGGAATACGGAACTCAGTAGATGGACGTACAGACAAAGATGGACAAAGTGCGTATGAAGCAAGCAGTGCGATACAAACTAAAAGGGTCTAAGCAGAGCAAATACTGTCTTCTCTACGTGGTAGCATGATCCTTTATGTCTCCAAGAAACCCGCGAGAGCAACCGAGTGCAATTAACACTCCTGATATCGACGTAGCGCAATTAATATACATGTTAAATATTCCAGAGGTATAAAAGAATGATACAACGTTCAAAGGACCTCGCTCCGTTGCTCTCTGGTTTACTTGCTTATCTTTTTTTATCTTCCGGCTGATTGCCGTGCGTTTTTTTACCTTTTTCTTAAATGCACGTTGGATGCCGACGAGGCGGGTGGGGGTGGGGGTGGAGCACCCCTTTCCCTGATTCTGACAATTGTTAGCATTTGTTAGTGCAATGGAGGCCACACTTAAGTGTGCTACTACCTGCTGTGTTTTAGGTCTTTTTATTCTCGCTCTTTGTCACTTGCATTTCTTTTCCCTTTCCAGGAGAGTGCGCGTCTCTGTTTCGATGTGTGTCGACTTCGTGTACGTGCCTCTAGGTGTGTTCTTGGTTGTGGATCGGGATTTATGGATGGGGGACCAACCACTGTGCGTGTATAAGGATGCCAGACATTGGAGGATGGAAACTAAAATCAAAGTCCTTTCCCTAAGAAGCGAAGCTTCCGAAATTAAAAGCTAATGTGAAAGCGTCCTAACATTCGGTCCTTATCCAATACACGGGGTTTCCCATTCGATGTATCCTAAGCATTCGATGTGTACTCTGCATTCGATGTGAATCAAAGCTACCGTTTTTCCATGATTCGAGGTCACTTTGAACAAAAGACAAAATGGCTATGGTCCCCGACAACTCATAGATTTTGGAAGAATTCCCAGACGAGTGTCGACGGCGTTTCGAACCGTCGAGACGTTTTTATTTTCGGAGAAATTTGAATACTCGAAAAGTGCTTCTCGGTGACGGGTGGGTATTTCGGTCGGACCAATATGGCCGACCGAGCCGACCCGTCAAAGACCCGATTTGTTGCCACAGTAAAAAAATAAATAAAAAATAGAAACCAGCTCGATGTGGTATATCTGTTAGTACAAATAGTGCCCATACGTAGGAAAATATAATTAGCGAATCGTCGCCATGGTCGACAGTAGGTGATCTAAATGTACAGGCGATTAACTGTGTTGCGGAAAATTTCGGCAAACATTTACCTAAGCTGGTGCATCTCGACATCGTAGCCTCTGTCGATCGGTCGATTATTCTCACTCTGTTTACTCGATTCGTCCCTAAATTTATTTATACATATATATATATAATATGTATACGCGTTGTACCTATTTATATTTATATTTATATTTTATGTATACCGTGGCGCATCAACGCGATAAAATTGATAACTAATTGGCACGATTGTCAGCGCCTCGATACTCTTTCTCGTGTATCACCAAAGTACAAAAATACTATTCTAACATCGCGAGAGCTTTCGCGTTCGTCATGGATAAGATATAGAAGTCTTTAAGTTAAATTTCCAGCTCTTTCTCTCTCTCTTTCTTGCTCGCTTCCTGTCTCTCCCTCTCTTTCTCTCGTCAATAAATATTATATTAAATATATGTACGTATACGTATGCCGCGTTAATACTAGAATCAGACATATCTGAAAGACTACATCCCTCGTGCAGCACGCAATTGTCTCGGTACGCGTGATTAGAACGTCGTATTAAAGAGTCTATTCCAATTTAGCGTACCTAAATATTTTTCTGACTTTAAGTATTTTCTACAAAAATGGGAAGTGGTGGTTTAAGGATCAGCCACTATACCGTAATACATTCATAGTAGTAAAATTAAACTTACGATCTCGAACAGAAAACCTTTATATATTATGCAGATTCAATGTGTAGGTAATTAATTTAGGAATTATTTCCTTTGCGGTGCGTTTCTCAATGTAACCCTTGTCACGCTTCGGAAATGTGGTTACGATAATGATTACGTTATCGCAACTTATCCCGGATCGGTTCGAAGACTTTGCGTGCTGCAAGAACTGCGAGATGTTGGATTCTCCTAAGATATCCGGGCATCTTAATAATAGCTATTCATTGGTTGGACTCGTCCGTTAATAATTCGTCTAAAAAGTCTCCTAAATTTCTCTTAATTATACTATGCTACTGCAGCTACGTTTTCCATTTCGACTATTCGAGTCCTAGCTCGACTAATATTCATCTCGGATATTTACCCTCGGTGTGTGTCTGATTTTTGACCGAGGCAGTCTGCGTGAATTTCTTTCTATAATGTGGAAAGGGGAGCTGCGTATGTACAGCGATTTTTCTCTCGGGCTATCCTGACTGTCCTGACGTTTCTCAATATTGTCTTCGAGGTCGAAAACCCCTGGCGATTATCAAACGTTCCGAAGTGGAAAGGAGCTGCTCATTCCGGCTTCCTCGCCCAAGGAAATTAACTTGAAACATTCAATAATTTCCTCGAATAATTAATCCAATGCAAAATGCGGTCGAACAAAATTTGTACGGCTTAAACAAGTCTTCCAAAAATGGGAGACGAAAATGACCGACGAAAAGCAAAGGACAGTTTTCCGGATAGCTACTAGGGCGGTTCCGCCGAAATGCGTCAGTGGGCCCAATGTTAAAAACTCGTTATCTTTCCCTCCTCGCCTCTCAATCACCTCATTCGAGCTCGATTCAAGCGCGACTTAACGGCACCAAAGAGGGCCCAACAATATTGGGCCCTACGGAGGAATATGCGCGCTACTCTTCAGTCTTTTCCTCCGGATGCGCGTTACTCAAAGGGGTATCCTAAACTACATTCAGGAGTCGAAAAGAAACGAATCAATGAAAAGTTCGCCCTACTTAGCAAGAGCCAATAAAAAGAAGAAATAAAAAGAAAATACAACATTAAAAGTCCCAGCAGCGCGAGTGGTTCATCAAGTGCAAAAACGGGCCCACCGTCGACTTCCATCCGAAGTCGTGCACGTTCCCCTAAAACAGCACCGAATCTAGCCCAAAGCTCGAAGCACAAAAAGAACCACTCAGCCTGGCCTAATCTCAAACGAAAAGCACCTACGACCAAGCTCCTCTAACACCTCCCTCTAACCCCACAACCTACCGCAACTTAACGCCACCGAACAATGCCCAAATCGGGCCCCAACGTTTCAGTCTTGTCCTCTAGGTTCGCGTTACCCAAACCGAGCTAACGCCGGTTGTCAAAGACAAACACAAGAACGGAACGTCCACAGCAGCTAACGAAGGGAAAGCTAGAGAAGAAAGAGTTAAAAATAAAAAAAAAAGAAAAAAAACAAACGAAAGAAACGAGAGCGAACAATTTAAGGGGCCCGGGCGGTTCAGCCGAAGTGCGTGAATGGGACCCAGTTGGGATAGGTGAGCGGTGGCTGATGAGGCAGGGCGTGTGTGGCCGCGTGTGTGTGATAGTGTAGGGTACGGCCGGCTCCTGCTGGCATTACTGGAACGGCAATCGCTGACTGTGCCTGATGGGCCTGATGGGCCGGATGGGCCTGATGGCCCACTACGTCTACGAACGGGCCTGGGCCCGAGCCTGGAACGGCCGCCGCCGCCGCCGCTGCCGCCGCCGCCGCCGCCGCCGCCTGAGCAGCCGCGGTGTGGCTTCTGACATAGTACGGATTGTGTGGTGGCGGCCTCACGCTGTCGTGGTTGTTGTTGTAGGTAGTTGGTGGTGGTAGTTCGTAGTTGTAGTCGGGTACCAAAGACACCACAAAACCAGAACCACAAAGAATTAGCCCAGAAAAAAAGAGGGTGGGGGGAGAAACAAAAGTCGGGAGAGGTCGCTTCGGGATCGGGATGACGCTGCAGGGGGAACGATTTTTCTTTTTCTTTCTTCTTCGCAGAGTGATTTAATCTCACAAAGTGATACGACGTCACTCTCTCACGTTCGGTGACATTTACAGACCGGCCGTAGAATCGGCCTGGATTTAATGGGAATATCTTAAATTAATGATGTTTATGCGAAACGATGCTCGTCGTAGAATCATTAGCGTGGAAGGATAATGACATTCGTAAAGTAGCACCGCGGTTGCAGTTGCCGAATATTACGGTCGTTACATTTGCAAGGTTTAATAACGGGAAAGGTGATTAACAACGTAAAACCGTTCGCTTCCCCTAAAGCGTCGTTTCGGGGGGGTTTCGGGATATCCCGGGGCAAGCATGTGGAAATTCAGATCCCGAGGGAATCCCGGATGGGTTTCGAGGATTGTAGAAACAATAAGCGCCAGAAGCGATAAAAGCTCGCTAAAAGCCTCGTATTTACGGCGCGTTGCCTACGGTACAGCCGTCGCGACTCGCGGATAAAGAAGGATAAAGAACGTAACTCAAAATTCACGTAGACTTCCGTCCATAAATTAATTTTCCTCCCAGCTCGCGCGACCCGTTCGCGAGCGGACTCAGTGGCGCTCCTTTCTACGCGAAACCTTTCTCAAGGCAGAACAAAATGAATAAACAAAGTGCCGTTCAGTTATTTCCAAACCTTTCTCGATATTTTCTCAGGGAATATGTTTTAACAAAGAATAAACAGCTGGAATTTCGTGTTTTAGCGTTAATCTGGAGTCACCGCTGATTCCGTTCTTCGTTCGCTCACGGAGACAACGCAGAGGCGGTCGAGGGTGGCACGCTATCAGAAAAGAAAAATAATTTTGACGAGCAGCCCTCCCCAGCCTCCTTCGGCAGGAAATCAAAAGGAAATTAACGAAAGGTCGTTGCAACTCGAAATAAAAAAATATGTGAAAAAAGTCCAGTTTGCCCGTTTCCAGTAATGCCAATCAGGTTGTCTTTGACGGACACTTTGAGAGCACATACACGACTCTCGGTTGCACCCAGATTTGGTGACACGGTGTGCGCATGTATGCATATAATTAGATATACATCTCTCTGTATATGTAGATATACGTGTCTCTATTTCGACACACACATCGGATCGTGTGTGTGCACATGTATGCGAAGCCATATGTACGAGTGAGCACAACATCGAAGCCCAATACGGCAGCGCAAATGATCAGAGCACAGAGCGTGTGAGCTTTCGGTGTTTGGCGAGAAACGAAAAGATATCGCTGATATCGAGAAAAATTAATTTATGGACACGGACGTGTAACTCGCGTGGCATGCGACATGATTCGTGTTAAGAGATGATGAACGAACGGCTCGTACGTGCGAAAGGGTGGCTTCTTCCGATTATGATTACGATAAAGATACTCTTATCGATACTAAACCACCTTTGCATTATCGATCGATCGCTTACACGATAATGCGTCGTTGTGGACTTGAACGCATCACCGTAACTTTTTGTTGCCGTACTTATACAGCGACGTTATATAGAATATAGGCAATGAGCCGATAAGAAGGTCGGAAGTTCCACCGAATCGTGCGTACGGCAGGCAATGCGGCACCAAGGCTCGTACCGATATCGTTAGTTCGCAGAAATCCACCAGGAGTTTGTCCAGTTTTCGGCACGCCTCTTTCTTTCACTCTCTCTCTTTCTCGAAGCTCCCGAAAATCCCTAGCACCGGTCGGTAGGGTCGAACGCGCGCTTATCGACTAGCCAAAAGAAAGGGCATCCTTTACCTGTTCTGCGCGATCTTCCTCAAGGTGTCCGGACTCCGGATGAGCTTGTCCAGAGTCTGGGTGAGGTTGGCAAACGTGGGTCGGTGGGTGCGCTCCTTTTGCCAGCAGTCCAGCATCAGCTGGTAGATCGCCTCGGGACAGTCCATCGGCGCCGGGAGCCTGTAGCCCTTCTCGATCGATTTTATCACATCTTGGTTGGACCAGTTCCAGTAGGGTCGCTCGCCGTAGGACATCACCTCCCAGCAGACGATGCCCATGCTCCAGACGTCGGAGGCGCTGGTGAACTTGCGGAAAGCTATGGCCTCCGGTGCGGTCCATCGTACCGGGATCTTGCCACCCTGCAAATTTCAGGATTCCTGAGTCTCCACCCTTTCCTTATAGAGCTGGAGCAACGTCTCGGGAGAAGTTCATACGCGCCAGACGCGTGCCCATCTCGAGACGCAAACTTTGTTTCCTTTTCTACCGTGAGCTAATTGGGTTCTTTCTAATTCGGGTTTCGTCCTACCGCTACTAAGATCACTTGCACACGCACCGGCAAAACAGGCGCCGCTACTGGCTTTTTTTCCGGTAACAATGTAGCTCTCAATTATTTACATTCTTACCATGCCTGCTTTGCCAGAAAAAAGTCGGTTCATCGAGCAAGATCCTTTGTTTGACATGGTGCACCTCAGAAAACGTCTTCATTGAGTGAACCGAATATTAGTTCATTTGACCAAACTCGTTTGTTTCGATCAAGCAAATGTTTCGGGTGAATTGTTTTGTTAATTTTAAAAAATGCTTTAGTGAATAAATCAAATATTTCGGTGAAATGTACTAGATTACTTTGGTTGAACCAACAAAAATTGTATCGACTCGACCAAATATATTTCTCCCTGTGTGCAAGCGATTTAAGAGTTCTAGGGGAGCTACCGTAACAACAAATGTTTGTAGGAAAGTTACCTGGCGACTTACCCTGGTGGTGTAGGCTCCCTCCGTGGCGCTCTCGATTTCCCGGCTAAGCCCGAAGTCGGCGATCTTGCAGACGAGAGCCTCGTTCACCAGGACGTTCCTTGCCGCCAGGTCCCGGTGGACGTAGTTCATCTCGGCGAGGTACTGCATCCCGCTGGCGATGCCCCGCAGCATCCCGACCAGTTGGAGTACCTGGAACTTGCCGTCGTTTGCCCGAAGGAAGGTGTCCAGGCTTCCGTTCTCCATGTACTCGGTGATGATCATCACGGGGTTGCTCTTGGTGACGACGCCCTGCAGGAGTATCACATTGGGGTGCTCGAACTGGCCCATTATCGAGGCCTCCGTCAGAAAGTCGTTGCGGGCCTTGTCCGCCGATCCTGGCTTCAGGGTCTTGATCGCCACGTCGATCTCCGACCTCCCGTCAGGAGGAAGCTTCAGTTTACCTCTACACACGTCTCCGAATTCCCCGCCACCTGAGAAGCATATTTTCCCTTAATATTTCTCGCCTTGACCCTTGTACGAATCCCAAAAGGTCTAACTATAAGAAAAATATAGATAGTATAAAAGTTGGCTACCTGTACCGGGTATCCCAAAAAAGTGTATACACGCTTTGAATTATTACAAATTTGGTATTTTATCAACAGACTGCTAATGGTAATTTTTTCTTTCATTTTAAATTGTTATTTTCTCTTCATTCTTTTTTATCTGGTTTCACCTCAAAGAAGAGTGAAAATTCAGAGGGGTAGGTAGGGACAGCGTACACATTTTTCTGGGACACCCTGGGCAGGTTCTATTTGTCCTGGCTTGCGATCGATCTCCCTAGTAACGATAGGTGTTAATAAGTATCGTAATCGTGAATTTAGAATAATCAACGTCGATACCCACCAATGATAGATTCTATCGTAATGTATCCAGCGTCGATTTCTCGGGCGAATTCTCGCACCGCCTGGTTGGGGTCTTCGTAGGTGTGCGGGTCCACGTAGCTTCTTGCACCTGCACCTCCCGTACCTGCAGCCCCGGCTGCAGCTACCCCCACTGCAGGTGTGAAGAGGGGCGTCGTCACTGTAACGTCACCAAAACAGAGTCATTATATTAACACTCGGGTCGGTGCATAAGAATTTTGACGGAATCCCGAAATCGCGCGCCATTCACATCATCCACGTCTCTTTACAATTTCAATACAATTAACGGCCAATTGTTCTCTCGCATATTCTCGAGTTCGTAATTTTCTTCCCCTGGAATTTCAAAGATACTTTCGAAAGTCTGTCGACCAGATTCGTGTCAGTTGCCTTTTAAGAGTGAATTCTTTCCACGCCGGACATGTTTGCCCCCTTTTATACCCGGGGGTGTACTTAGCTGCGAGAATAGCATGCTAAAATTGCACTTGGTTTGCGGCTCGATGAAAATCATTAGATGAGTAGACGTTAAATGTTGTTAATTCAAGGAAAAAAAATTGGTCAATGCATCCCGTGCATTGTCCAGCTTTGACAGTTCTTAAAGCTCACACCACAGAGTGGCGGCAGGCGGCGCGATTACCGTGGACCATTTGATACCGTCAAAATATACTCATAGCACTCGATTAACAAGAACAATATTCCTCGAGAACAAAGTCCGAGGGAATAAAATCGGTGATGGTCACACTAACTAAATATTAACAGGCAGACATCGGCGAGCCGATTTCTGGCGACCCTGGTCGTCATACAGTGATGCAAGTACGATGCAAATTACACACACAGAGTGCAACCATAATAACGCGCGTGTACATATATGTGCACATACACATACACACGTAAATGTATACGGGAATGCATGCTTCACTACTAACATCCAGAATTCTCGAAAAGGGAAGCGAGCGTCATACAAGTTCAGGCGAACGAAATGAGGAATAATGAAATAAAAAAAAAAGAAAAAAAACATGGAAAATAAGGAACACCTCGACAGTAGCTTGGCAAAAGTTGACTTCGTCTAGTCAGGATCCTCTCCCTCTTTCGCATCCAATTCGTCGTACCGTTCTTAGTTAACGTTAACGGAATTAAGGGACCCAGTCGCAAATTTTGACAAGAGGCTAAGAAAGGACTTACGCGAGGACTTGCTCTTGTTGTTGGTGTGGGTTGTCACAATCGGTGAACTGTCCATTTTGCAGTGCACTGTGAACAACACAACAACCAACAAACTGATTGACAAACAGCAACAAAAGAGGTCAAGCAAACAAATGAGACATGATTTTAATTAAGAGAACAAGCGAGAGGCAACCACGCCGAAGTGTGGGGCTCCATTAAATTCGAGCGTCCCATGACGGTCCTCGGGATGAACAACGAAAGGGACGAATCCAACGACAATGTACATGTTTGTATGTCCAGCCAAGACTCGAGAAATCCACCGCGTTCCCGGTCCAAAGAAGGCCCTTGCAAAGGGGATGGAGAACGAAAATCACCGCTAAACTCGCCGGGACCTCCCTTACGGAAAAAGGAATTCTTTATGAGACGTTAATTAGGTACTCCCTTGAATTATGGAGGAGTCCGTGTAAACGGGAGCGAGGTAAGCAATTTCCCTGCGAAAAGCTGCTGCTAACTGACAGCGACTTCGGTCCAACTTTGTCTTCGAGCTGCACTCCCATGGAGCGTAATCAGAACGGAACGGAACGAGCACTTTCCAACCACCCAAGGAATTCCGCTCGACTTTGTTCGCCGAAGATTTCACGGAATTCCACTCATGGATCGGCCAAGGCTGATTCCGTTTCGTGCCGAAGTGATGAACCAAAAGGGACTCATCGTTTCCCTGGAGGACGTAAATCCCCCTTTTTTCGAGGGGATATTCACTCGTAAATCAGTGAAAACGATTTCCTTCTTTGAGAACCGGTTGCCTTTGATTTCGCATGATAGACAAGAACGTGATTCAGTACCAAGTGACGTTCGGCCTTAAAATCGTGACAATGCTTCGGCGACTTCCAGATTTCTGCTTGCGATATCCAGCTGATTTCCACGTTATTTCGAGCATTAAAATCCATATCTTAAGTGAATAACCCCTCGTCTTTTTCCGTAAGGTCCGATCGGAAGGACATTCCTTCTCCTTCTCCTTCTTCGTCCGGTGGAACGAGAGAGATGTGAAAAATGCGCGCTGAACGAATATGAACAATGTGACGACGCAGGCTCGTATACATGGAAACACGTCGAAACGATGACTAAACTAATCATGCATACCACTTAATCTAACAGACTTCAAGCAACAATTGACATGCGATGCGAAGACAGCGATACACGCTTCGAACTTCCCCGGCAACTGTAATCGTGGGTACAAAGGATCGTACCGATGTCTTCGCACTGGAAGTCTTTAGGAACAGTCATTTCAACTATGGGATGCACAAGCAAGCTACGCGAAGCTCGAGAGATCTATGATACCAGAAATAGAAGAGAGAGAGAGAAAACATTAGAGGTGTTTGGAGAAGACTTACTGTAGGTCACAACTAGTCCTGTAGTAGCAGGCGATTGTGTACATTGTTTCATGGATTTTTCATTGGGTTTGTTTGTTTCATGGAGGCAGGTTCGATAGATTAGGGGGATCGCACATGAAAAGAAAGAATCGAAAGAATTTGGTTAGACAATGACGCAGCTGCGGCAGGCCAAATTGGTGAATTTTGGTGAAAGCGATCGGTATCGGTGTCTCTGCGTTCCCCTTATTTTAAATATGAATGGACGAACGCGTCGCTATGCCCCATTTTTATCAACATC
Organism: Orussus abietinus; assembly: GCF_000612105.2. NCBI lineage: Eukaryota > Metazoa > Arthropoda > Insecta > Hymenoptera > Orussidae > Orussus > Orussus abietinus. Next base: position 1,833,241 of record NW_019396002.1, read on the forward strand.
TTCCTCAACATCATTAAATAATAATACCGGTATATTCCTTGTAACGCAGTTTTCGAAAATAACGAGCAATAATGAAAATTTTGAACGATCACGAATTTGTTTCTTGAAAAATTAATTTTTCTTTTTTTCTTTTTTTCTGAACGTCATCGTCCCACAAAAATGCGGTACAACGCTATCTTGCACCATTTCTTCCGAGGGCTTTAATGCTTTACTAAGTGTCGATCAATCTCTTTCCGTGATGGTTCTACTTGTTTCTTTTTATCTTTCAGGGAAAACGCTCGCATATCTCTAATTAAGGTCTGACTACGAAAACAGTCCTCTCGGGGGGGGTTCAATACTTGCTGGGGTCAGGGTCGGGGTTGTTGCTGGTGATCCAAATTTTAGTCACAAGACACGAGGGCGCAGTGAGACAACTATGATAGTGATGGGGGGTAATGATAATAACTTTCTAAGAGAAGTAGCGCCGACTCGTCGACAAGTGTTAACGTACCTTCACCATTCCTGTACTCCAAGGTGTCGCAGTCACTGGGCTGCTTCTTGTTGCACTCATCCGAGGCTCTGCTGAATCATTAAAATCGCATTATATCAATCGAAACAAGATTAGATACACAGATATCAATTTCTTACAGGGCCGACTAACAATATTTTAACGTTCCTATTTCTTCTTCAATAGAAGAAAGGACTTCTAAGAAGGCCACTTAATCGATCGAATAATTTGTTTATGCTACCGATTTACCGGAAGTATATCGTTTCGTTTATATAGCTAGAGGTTTGCAATCGAAGAAAGCATTGCGATAATTATGTTGGCGTAGGCGCTCGATTACCTTCTCAGGAAGAGGACGGTCATTATGATGATGATCACCAACAAGACGACGACGGCAACTATTGCCCCGGCAATGATCCTGACCTGCATGTTATCGTCATCGCCCACGTAGTCTGTAAAAAGAGAGGGACGCGTTGAGAAGACTTCTTTATATGATAAAATATGCGTCCTCCAGCGTTCAAAGCTCACCTAGTCCCATCGCGTGGGGTGTCTTCTTGAAGACAACGGGGGTGTATTCACCCCAACCCCTGGTGGTCTTGGCCCTGACTTGGATGGCATAATCCGTCGACGGTTTGAGCCCTTTGAAGGTCGCAGAGAGATCCGAAGTTTGTATCACAGTTGCATTGGTGGCGTCCTCGAATCTTGGATAACACCGGACTGAAGAGAGAAAGAAACATACACAATTTAGGTTGGGATCACTAATTACGAAAATCATCATTTTCAATCCTTTCGATACTACGGGGGACTATGGTCACTCATCGTTGGACACCGTATCCTAGGGTGCCCATTTTGCATTGATTCCTAACTTTAGTCGAATTTTTGACTGCTTTTTTGGACCGTTTAACTTTTTGACTAGGGTGAACTTTTGTTGTAACCGGTCCATACGTTATCGTTGTATTCGCGAGAAGCATGGTCGTATCGAAAGGATTAATCAGAAGAAGAGGGGAACCAACCTTCGTATCTTTCAACGAGGTCGCTGTCGCCCCCTACATCGGTCACGGGTGCATCCCAGCTGATGCTGAGCTCCGAACTCTTAACACTAGTGATCCGGACATTGCTGACCAGGCTGGGTACGCTGGCTTCGGTGGTCACAGTAATATCGACGTATTCGGACCTCCCAGCCAAGGCGGAGACTCCATTTTCGGCGAAAACTTGGAACCGATAGGTCGTCACAGCGTTGAGCCCGGTTATCGTGATCTTCGTGTCGTCAAAGATCTCCTGAAAGTTGATTCGGTCGATCCAGTTATCGGACACTTTCCATTGTCCAGGGTTAATCTATCAATTATCAAGGCACCAGCCGTTGTTCGATCACTTATCCGGATGAGTCAGTCTAATTCGGAAGGTGATGGAACGCCACTGATACCGATTAAAGCGTCCGGTAATGACTCAACCGAGATTGCACTCAGCGATTCGGGTCATTGTCTGGTCATGAGAGGCCGCCTACATTCTAATGCTAATTACTGTCCTATCGCTTACAGTGTTGGGGATGTACTTGACTCCGAGGCTGCAGGCATCGCAGACGACCCTGTAGGTCGTGTCCGTCCTGCCCCCGAGTTGGTGCGGAGCGTTCCAGGACAAGATAACCGTGGATTGGTCAACGAAATTGACTGTCAGGTTCTGCGGGGCCGAAGGTGGCTCTGCAAGGAATTGCATAGATCGAGTGGTAAGTCCTCCTCCTCCTAATCCCGACTTATCTCGACCTAAGACCAGGAACTTACGGGTGCAAGGCATCTTCTTGGAGTCCTTTTCAGCCCTGAAGTATCCCACGTCGCACTTGCATTCGGTGAACCCGTAATCGGGTGCGGTGCTGTGGACGGGACAAGCGTCGCAGGTCTGGGAGCCGGCTTCGTGCTTGAACTTCCCCATGGGGCACTTATTGCACTGTTGCTTGTCGATATCCGCCTCGTAGCCGGGTTTGCAGTGGCAGCCCCCGGACGGGAGGTACCACTTGCCGTCGCCCTTGCAGAGGAAGGTCGGCTGGTTGATCTTCACGGCGTTCGCCACGCAGGTGCCCACGGTCTGCTCGATCAGGGCGACTTCCCGCCCGGTAGGGGTGGCCGGGAAGTGGGCGAAGTTGACCGACACTTCGGGGCAGCTTATGTAGTATACCTTGATGGCTAGGATCGAGATGCACGCTCCTTGGTCCCGAAAGGCAAAGTACACCCCCTTCTTGGTCACGGGGATGGACTTGACTTCCGTGTTGATGATCACCTCCGTGTTCGTGTTGAACCTGCCCTCGCCCGCTGCGATGCGACCTGAGAAGCAGAGATCGTCCTTTAAACGTTGGATCTTATCGTTGGCTCGTTATGCGATACGTGGAAGTGGAGTAGCAAGGTCGAGCGAGTTTTCTGGTCGGTTTTTACTTCCTAGGAACGCGAAGACTCGCTAGGGAGGTTGGAAGGGAAGATGCCGATTGCTCTGACGAGGTCACTTACCGATCAGCTTGTAGCTCTCCGGCTCCCACGGCGGAGGCTCCTTGGTAGCCGCGTCGAATTCGTAATAGAGGAGACTGAAGGTCTCCTTGCAGCTGAGGGCACTTCCCGGGAAGAGGGAGCAGTCCCGGATGGTGAACTTCATCTCGATGTACATGCGGTTGGCCGGGCCCCGCTCGATGAACGGCGTCCACAGCCAATTGTTGACGTTGCTGTAGGCGACGTCGCAGACCACGTAACTCCTCCAGTTAATGCCCTTGTCGAAGTCGGTGAACGATTCCTCCACCCACTGGAACGGAACAAACGAGCCCACTCTTAGCCGTGCCTCGAAAACAACTTCTCAAAGTGTCGACAGGCTTCAGGGTTAATAGTTAGACGCAACGCGGGCACCGGATCCGTCGTTAAAATTATTTCCCCTCGCGTTTGTTTGTTAAGTTGAATTATGTATTTTTCTTCTTTCCGGGGCCGATACCTCTTTCATTTTTTTTTTTTCTTAACGCTCGAGGAAGACCAGGGACGAGATATCTTATGCTTAAAATTCTGCACATTAGGCGAAGGAATCAGCCCTATAATGGAGAATGCCGCGAGTCGCCGCCATGATGGCGCGCGGCTGAAACCGGGAAGGCTCGCGAAAATAATTTGCGCGGTGATTAACTCGAATTTCTGCGGGCTCATTTTCTTCGGCGAATCTCTTTCTGCCTCTCCGGGACGCATTTCCGACAACCGCGACCGCAATAAATCCCCGTGTTACTGGCTCGGGTTATTAGGGATGACGATAAAGCGCGGTTTATTTCAACGCCTCGTCGCTGCCGGGGAGGATGATGAAATACTGCCGTAACTTTATTATGGGAAATTTCATTAGGGCCGTCAAGTTTTTCCCTATCCTTCCTTTTTCCTTTCGTTTTCCTCCCTTTACGAGAGCTCCTCACCTCGCCGGGCTCATTGTCGATTTTCTTGGCGGTCCTTTATTATTTTTTATCGCAACTTTTTTAACACCCCCGCGAGACCCGATCTGAAACGCGTTTCAGCGTTCACCTGGAAACGCCGTGAATTTTCCCCATTTTGCAGCGATATTGCGGGACCGTCTTATCATGCCCGAGATAATTGACTCTTTTAATCTCGCGGCAAAACGGTATTTACAGGTCGTAATACTGGCGTCGTATAAACCAGCATCAACTCGGGATGGGCCACAAAAATGGACGAAGCAATATTTTGCCGGTGTTAACGCATTAACAGTTATGAACAATAAGGGTCATCGCCAGGAGCGATATCGACCCTCTGGCGATTTTTATTTTTTCTTCGAGGATCCCCCTTTATCCCGCATTCGGGCGAAGGACGAATAAAGTAGGAAAAACTGTCCAAAGTTCTGTAAAGATTTCCCGGAAAAGGAGGAAGTGTCTTGGCAAGAGTCCTAGGCACTCAACCGCGAGGCAGGAACGTTCGATTAGCCATATCTAAATAGTGCTGTCTGCTCGAGATTTTGATAAATCGGAGGATTAAATCATCCGATCTGGACCAGTGGATTTGATTCTCCGTATGAAGGGAGCACTTCGAGTCATTTGATATCGAGCGATTCCGTGGCCGCACGTTAAGTGACTTCTTCCTCTAGCTCGCTATAAAATGTACTTCTAATAAGAATGAAATATATAAAAATCCACCCCCTGGTATTCCCTCCAACTTGGGGTGAAGTAACGGCGTAAAGCCCATTAATTTGTACGGTCGCGAAAAGGTTGGCATTTCCGCGCGGCCATTCAGGGAAAAATGTACTTTGGGGTGGATTTTTTGCGACGCGTCGCCCACGAGGGTTGTTTTTCCAGGGAATACTTTCTATCTCCTCCGGGGCAGCAATAATAGTTATGAACCGCCGTTAGAAATAAAGCCAATAAGCCCGGAGCTTCGCCTTCGTCCACCCTCACGTATTCCCCGTTCTTACGGAGGGATGAAACGCGGCCGTAATATCGCCGCCATAATCGCAATTCCGACGGTGTTTCCATCGGGCGGCGGCACCGAGGGGTAGGGAAGACCTGGGAAAGGCTATATAAGGGGTGGACGAACTTTCGGTCTGGCGAGGGTTTGCAGATCTTAATATATATTGGGTCCACCCTCTGCGACTTTGGGGTGCGACTCTTCGGAGGGTGTCTTCCTCGGGGAGGGCCCCTTCTCCCCGGGGAAGGCCAACGTCTGACGGTGCCCCGTTTAAGCTACTTTTCACGGCTTCCACTGCTAACTCGGATTCGGCCTGGAATATCGTCCGAAAAACCTCCCTAAATTTGCTCCGAATCACGCGCCCCTCCAGACGATAACGATTTAAAGTAAAATAAGGCTCGGTGGTAGATTCGCGACATTATCAATAATCAACGGATCATTAAATCCCTTTCCCTTCGTTTATCGTCTCCAGGATGTGGCAAGTGCGAGACATTTGATTAAAATACCAACGAGTGTATACTTTATCACTTTCGCAGATAGCCGGGGGAAAATGATTAGAAATGTCAAGTGCGTTATAGCGTTGGGGTGGAATCCCGTGATAAACGTTTCCATGCCGCCCATTCCGTTCTCCCCTTATTCCCAGGCCTAGTAATTACGACCGGCAACGCGAAGGCTGTCAAAATGAAGAATCTCCCAGATTAGACGTCGATTAGACGGAAAAATGCGAGGAATCGTTATCTCGAGTACGTAAGATGTACATAAGATACGTAAACTCCGGGTCTCGGCCCATTGAAGAGCGGGCCCCGAAGAGGGCCGCCACGAAGAGGGCCCTTGGAGGTGAAGAAACCCGCCAATCACGTGGAGGTTGCGATGAAGAAAAAAAAAAAAATAGTAAATCACTCAGACACCCCCATAAAACCCCGGCCAACTATCCGGCGAGTCTTCCCGTAATAAATAACGCATAGAATGCAGATAGTTAGAGAGCTCGAGCAGAGGGACCAGGGGAACCAGGGAGATGCTTATCCGGACGTCATCGAGAACGAGCTGCCGGTGGCGATTGTCTCGTGAAAGCCACCTGTCGACGGTGCGTTTCTGGCCGGCCGTTTCGCGCCATCGACAGAGTCCAGCGACAAATGCAATTGCGTTAATGCACGCGCCGAAACGTCCGCCGAGTATCGAGAGCACGGGAGAGACTTTACGAGCACTCCAGGAATGAAAACGAATTTTTTTTTTTTTTTTCCCGACGAATTAATTATTCCGACGAGCGCACTTGGCGCGAAACACAGCCGTGTTTCTTTCCGGGCCGAAGGGGTAAAAAGCCCCTATACCGTGGAAGCAATAACGACCGACCCCCCGTGTCTTGACAGATGTCGCGAGAGATGGGTTGGGAATTTAATTCCTCGACCGATGGTGTATATTTGGCGTGAAACTCAGCCGGGGTTTCGCTTCGAACAGAACCAGAGGTGGGCGGGTCGGGATCGGTCCGTCGCGTGACGAATACTATGGGGTGCATTTAGGATTTAATTCTTTCGCCACGCTCCGGTAGGGCCCCGGGGATTAGCCCATGCTAATTCGGGATTCCAGGAGCCGGGTGTCACCCTTTTGGCAGCGTTTGATGACAGTGGGCAAGCCGGTGCACGGGACGGCAGCGAATGTTCCGAGAGCCGGCACGGAGGGTTGGGAAAACGGACGCTGGACGCTCCGGGGTTTGGTTTAATATCGGAGGGGATCCAGGGGTGGCTACCCCTTGGACCCGTCAAGTTTGACGTATCGCAGTCGCCGGAATCCATTATGTAGTCAATTACTCCCCGTGATGGGAAATGGCGTGTCCGACACCCCTCGCGAGGGCCGACGCCTACGCGCTCGACGAACCAAGTCCGCAAGGAAACTCGAAATTCCTCGCGGGCCTTCGAGACTCGTCCTCCGAACGGGCGGGCCTTCCGCTGCGGATCCTCCGCATGGCCACACGTGCGGAAGGAACACCCGCGGCGAGCCCGCTCGTTCTTGCCCGGTCGGATGCTCCGCACTCGATGTGACTGTTACGACCGGAGCCAGATCCGATCTCTCTCCTTCTTCCTCTCTTTCATTTGCTTCCCTCTCCAGATCCCGATCCCGATCCCGTTCTATCGGCGGGTTCCAGATGTGGCCGCATGCAAATCGCACCGATAACACGTCCCACGAGACCTGGACAAAAGCCGCGTCTCTTTCCGCCCGCCTAGCGTCCAGGTCTTCGCCGGCCGCCATCTTGGATTCTTCAGTTCTTAACCTTGGTGACCAAATTTATTCAAATCAAAGGAAATTATCAAATCTATGGTATTATCGAACTGTACATAATGTACTATGTACAATGTAGAATAAGGCCCGTAATACGTTGTTTTTTTTCTCTCGGGAATAGACTAATCTGGCTAGATTTGTTGATACGTTAGTCGATAACTATATTAGAGATGGGCGCGACACCCTCCCGATGAAGGAACGAAAGAACGTCAGTTTATAAAGAGATCTGTCTCGAGAGTGTATCGAGCTAATAAAAAAGGAGATGAATCTTCTCCACTGGCAAACTGTCCCGCGTCGGAGATTCGTGTTTACCCTAAAGGCCGTTGCCAGCTCTCGTCTTCCGCCCTCCTCGTCGACCCTACACCTCCCACGTGCACATATATCCGTCATCCCGGACCATCGTTCGCTCCGTTTATTGACACGACTTCACGAGTGGCTCGAGTACGTTAATGCGGCTCTAATGTGGCCCATGAGAACGTTTTTCTGCGGGACCAGCAGCGGAAGGGTTGAGACGAGGAGGGGAAGCGCGTCCACCGATCGGCCGGATGTTGTCTTTCCCAGATCACGAGGCTAATGGACCGGCTTCGTACCGATTCTTTCCGAAAACTTCTCATGAATTTGTTTTCCAGGGAATGAATTCTACCGTGATTAATCTTCAATTCCCTCATACGAATACTACCCTCGGGTTCAAATGAACCCACGATAATAAACCCTGGAAATAATAGAACCACTGCAGAGTGGATTATACAATTATGATTTAGGTATTTAAAAACATATCGAGGTAAGAAAAAAATAAATAAATTCGGGTCGAAACGTATCCGCAGAATGTGCGAAGGTTAACCTGGCTGTGCAACCCAACTTTCTATTTTCAAGCCAAGGAAAAAAAAAACTCATAATGTGAAAGTTGCAATTATTAACCTTTTGATATTAACTACTGGTTGATATATTTACAATTAATGTAAATTTGTGTAAACTACAACGTTTATAAATGTGCAATCTATGAACAAATTATTTAGTTACAAAGGAGTGAGGCAGTGATAAGGTACCATGTGTGTTTTTCAGGAAAAATGAAATAAGACAAAATATCGATATAAGCACGGGTGCGTGACTTCAAATCATGTGGCGTAATGAAGGGTTAAGGAACTTGCAGGGGCGAGTGGTCCCCCAGGAGTTCGAGGTCGGTTTAATTTTGGTTGGTCAATTCCTGACTAGGTGCACCATCGAGTACCAGGTCGAAGCTCCCCTTTATTGGTATTTCTAATGCGGTGTCGCATCCAGAGGAGCTCCATCAACCCCCCGCCCCCCGGTCCGATCTTCCATTTCTCGGGGTCCATGGAGGGCCGGAATATTAATGTCCTTCATATTTTATGGAGCCACTCGAGGCCGGGGGAAGTAAAAATGCGTATATACGGGGTGTTCCTGAAGATACTTATCAGGGGGACAAAGACGGAACGGGGCGACTCCGAAATGTATCCGAAGGAGTCCATTGAAATTGATAGGGCCAGCCCTTCCGGCCCCGGGGCTCGACTCATCCCTGGCATCCTTATTTGTCATTTGATCGCGAGGAGATATCCACGGCGATAAGTCCGCCGACGTCCGTATCCTGGGAAAGTCGGGAACGCGCGACTTGGGGATTCGGGCATCGATTTCCCCTTATTTCCTTTTTTACACCTCGAGGGCCGGCCCTGGTCCTCCCTCCTCCCTCGAGGACGATAAGTGGGTTCCCACTTTCATGATTGGAGAACCTCCCTCCGGTCCGATCCTTCCTGCGAATATATTTCCTTCGACGTCGGAGCCCCGAGTCTCGATACGAATTCGAGCATTCCTCCCCGAAAACCCTCGTTCGGTCTTATAATCCGACTTTTCTGGCCCTTCGAGGTATTTTCCGAACGTGCCAGGACGCAAGGATTGGACCTTTCGCCTCTCGCCAATTTGGACCGGCATCCCCTGTCGGCTTGACTTTCATCCCTGCGTCCCGCTGGCTCGCACCCTTACACACCCCGGGGTCGACGGTCGACGTCGGGATGGGAATCGGAGCTTACCTCGAGGAATCACTCGTTTTAACCCAACAATGGCCGATGAATCATCGAGCGAACACATGCCGACGCGACAGGGTCGCGTGACCGGCCATATCGGCGGATCGCCTTTGAAGAGGGAGCCGAGGGCGGAGGAGGTGGCTCTCTCGACAAATTGGCGAGGCCAAACTGCACCCCCTAAATGCCGGGAGTGCCGCTCGGAGTGTTCCTCGTTACGCGGAATTTATACGGGGCGATTTAGCCGAAATTCGTCCTTCAGATCTCGCCAGGGCGAAGGACTCCTTTGGGGTGTCGGCGTTGCGGCGTCCCGGCGCATAAAGGGGTTCCTTTCGGCGGAACCTGCCGATTGTTAGGGCACTCTTCCGGGATGACAAATTAATGCTCGACAGTGTCAGGACATTTTGATTACAGTCCTGAGTCATCGATGATGCAGAGTTTGCCGTGCCGCAGCCGGAGGACCTTCTGACAAAGAGTTATCGTCCCCGCGCTTTCCTAAAATGCAATTTTTTCGTTCCTCTACGAGGGGTACGAAAGATTTTGGTTTTTAGTTTTGTCAAAATGTCGCAGACATTGAAAATTGAGACTTTTCCATAGCATTGATTTCGAATTTGCAACGAGTTTAATTTTATCTTTCCGAAGCCGGGCTGTCCACAAATTCACCATCCCCTAGATAATTTCACGCAACACCCTTTGCCCATCTGGTCCTCAAATATCATTCCATAAACCATATGCGTATTTTGGTTTACAATCCTACAATACTTCTTGATGCACCCTTATCATTTTATCCTCGTTTGTTGACATTGGGGGTCGTAGATCGGACGATCATCAAGGAACCAGAGTGAATCCCGCGTCTTGTTCCTTCTCGGCGACGTCGGGTATCGACCAAGCCCTAACTCCGGCACTTCCAGTGCGGGTTCCTCCCCAGGATCCAATTCCTTTGACGAATCCCACAGCCTCCCCGTAGAGCCCAACGAAACCGAAGTACCGACTCCCGGCGGAGATTCGATTTCTTCGGCGAGAGTCCTGGCGCCTTTTCGTCCGAACTTTTCCCGGCCTCGGAGGATCTCTCACGTGCTATCACGGTTGGTTTAACCACTCTCTCCGGCCCTGTACCCATTTATCCAGCTCCCCCCCGCGTCGGAGGATGGCGGGGGTCGGCGGGGGTTGGGGGTTGTCGGGGGTCGTAGAGGAGCATAGTAGCGGAACACCATACCTAGATCGGGTCCCTCGTCTTCCCCATGGGCAATGTGGTCACGTCCCGGTCGCCATGACGACCCATCCGAATCGAGGCGAGGTTCACCCCCGTATTCCTCCAGCTTCCCTTTCTCCTCGTCTCCGACCCTCCACCCCGGCGCGGCTCCGCTCCTTCTCTCCCGCCGGTTTAACCCACGCGCGCCGAATCGTAATGGGAAACGCACAGATGCATTAGGCCAGGCTTTGCCATCCTAAATCCCGTCCGAAGGTGTTTCGCGATTCCAGGGGACCAGCGTTTACATCGACCTCCACTTTCCACCCAGCTTCGTCTCGTGTCGCTTGTTTCGAACCGCTGGACGGGGTTCCTTGCCCACCCCTTGTAGAGCTTTCGCGAGTTTCCCAAGTTGAACTCGGGTAAATATCTAAATACTCGATTCTTTGATCATTCGGTTCGCTGACAGAAATTTCACCTTCATTCGGTTCACTCGGAACCTCGGAGTTCAGGCTATTAGAACATGGAAATGTTAAGAACGTCTCAGTTTAATCGAAGGTTAAAAAAAGGATGAATTCGAAAGATCTTAAAATTACTAATTTAGGCCAGGGCGTTTCTAGGGAACCAGCGTTTATACGGACCTCCACTTTTGTTGAACTTTCACAAGGTTCGCAGGAGGTTTGGTCGAATTTAAAGGGTAGATTGTAGAAAAATGTGGTCCGCCTTTCAGCACCTCTGTTTCGATTTTTTCCCAAATGTCCGAGAACCGACCGGTGCGGCCGGTCACCACGTGGAAGTTAGAAACTGGTTCCATCTCTCGACCGCGCATCTCGTGACGTCACAAAGCAGCGCCGCCACTTCAGAGTCCTCGGATGCCGCGCCCTCGATCTTTACCCGTGGAATCGCCTCGTCCGTATTCCGCGGGGTACGCGGTATTAATTCGTCGGAAATCCAGGGATCCGAGTCCCCGCGTATGGACCGAGTAGTCATACGGAAGAATTTATGCGACCGGCGGGTCCTCATATCTCCGAGAAAGACGGGGACAGCCCCGATTCCGTATTCCGGAGCACCTCCCTTTTTATGATTTCAATTCCTAGAACCCGCCGCTTTTTGAATCCCGGATATGTCGTGCCATGCCTCCTCCGAGTTTACGGCGCCTCTCTTCCAGAACCCGGGTCCATCCTGCAGGGTTTCGACCTGGCACGGAAGGCTCTCCAAGCTCCGATTCACAACTAATTTGTCATGTTTACGGCGCGGCTTTACGGCCTCCTCTAATCCCGGAAGGGACTCCCTCCGAGATGATCGCCGTGACCAAATCCCGTCCGGGGTGCATCCGAAGTGCACGGAACCCGCAATCGAGATCCGCTCCCATTAATCCCCGAGAAAAATGGCCGCGGCCCGACAATGGAGATCGACACGCGTGCACAAAGCCGCGGGCGAGTTCCAACGGGGAGCGTTATTGGCCGTTCCTCGGCACCCTCGCGCCTCCTTGGCTCGGGGCGGACTTATCCGCAGCATCCTGGGGATCGGTGGATCCTAATCCTCGATCTGCCCCGGGACTTTTTCCCACCCCTCGCAGGGGTAATAAATATACACCGGATTCGTATTAGCCGCTCGTTTCCGCGAGGAAAGGAATAAAGTTTAGCCCGCGATTTCTCGCGCCGCCACCTCCCCCTGGGAGAGTCGGTCCCACATGCACCCTTTGCAATAAAGATAGCCACCCTATATATCGGACATAAACATCTGATTTTTCTAACCAAGGGAAAAGTTCGGAACGTAGAATGGATAGAAAGTGAAAAATCGACAGAAGCATGCTTTTGCCGATTTACTGCATATAATCATGTAGAACTATGGTACAAAGAAGGTAAGGTGTAATTCCACCAAGTACTTTTGATCCATGCCTTCCGAAACACCGTCATAATTTAATATGGCAGCGGGTTGTTTGTATCATGACGAATTGAATTTTTGTTAACGAAAGATTCCTGGACGTTCGGAAAAATTGAAATGCAAGGACGAAGAATTTTACTATTTCTTGGTAATTACGATTTAAAAGTGTACCGTGATTCACCCGTCAAAATGACTATGCAGAAGCATCCTTTATTTCCTATATGTGTAAAACAATATCCGGGTGATGCGAGAAATGGAAGCACTTACGATACTCGATGGCTCGTAAGCCGACATGGCTTTTATACAAAATTTGGGCGGTTTGCAATATAATCACTATTTACTGTACTTATCATATCATCGCCTTATACTTGCCACGTACGATTCCACCGAACCCACGGTGACGTGAATGACAATTAGGTGACACCCCACTGAGCGAATCAGTTAAGCAATTATTCTGTAGATTTTTCCGTAACATTAAATTTTGTTTTTTTCATAACACGTAATTTTGCACTTTTCCGTGACATTCAATCCCCAGATACGTCCACCATGTCCGAGCCGGAGAAAGACGTGAAACCGGAATAACGCCGACGGGAGTAAACGAAAAAAAAATGTAGAAAAATGAGCAAAGGGGTGGAAACGATGAGAATTATCCTTCTGGGAAGTCCTGGCGGTTCCAGGAGTTCAGATAGGCGGAAACGGGTGAACTTCTTGCCGAAGCGAAAGGGCAGGCCCTCTTTGGTGGTCCCGGGGTGGTCCCACCCCCGCAAGAACCAGGCCCGTCACGCATTCGCGGCGAGGACGGTGTGCATACCGCGCTACGAGAATGCCTCGGCCCGTAAAGACTGTAAAGGACGATCCCGGGAGGATTTGACACCGCGAGGTAGCTTAATCCTTCCCGGGGCAACGCTAACTCACGGGGCTCCCGCTTTTTCCCGGTGCTTCGGCCTTTTTCTGGGAGCTTACCGGATCGATTTAATGCCCTCCGGAAACCGTCTATCCCGGCCCGTTCCTCCGCTCCGGATTTACTCGGCCGGTGATCTCCTTTTCAATTTTCGACAGGGAATATTTCACCGGCCGGTGCATTCCCTTCCGGGAAGACCCTAAATTTCGCCTCCCTGTTTCCCGCGTCTTTTTGTCCACCTCCGCGCATCTCCCTCGTCGTGCACTAAGCGAAGATTCCACGACAGGAATTCATCATGGAACGTTACTTTGTCCGAGAGGTTCTCTCTCGCATAAGCGGATCGAAAAGTGCGAAGTATCGAGAGATTATCGACGTGGCCGGAGCGTCTGATGGCTAATATAAAATCCGAGGATAAAAGGCCTCTCAGAATTCCGACTCGGGTCCGAGATAAGTCTCGGACGAGGTCGCTCGATCGGGCCGAAGTCACTGACACGATCGCGATCCCGACGTCTCGATCGCCGCCATCTTGTCGAGGGCCGTTAACGAAACGAATCAACGAAAACGAGAGGCCACTGGGCTCGTTCGTCGCGGTTAACGAAACACGAGGGAGAAGGACGAGCGATCGTTTATTAGAACTGATAGCGTTTTAACAGGCCGAGGCATTCGGGCCCGACAGAAGCCGGACTTAACCTCTCCTCCTCCCGATGTAAATCCGCGTGGGCCGGCTCCCATCTGGCTGAGATTTAATTTCGCAAATCAGTGCGCCACTCGGGCAAAACCGAGCTCAGGAAAAGAGTGGCCATTTAACGAGGCCCGATTCGTCGACGGCTGTCCACGTATCCCCCGATTTATGCGCGACCGTCGACGCGCCGAATTCGCCGAGCCCTCGAGGACGCCATCTTGGAGAACGCGTCCCTTGCTCCCAATCCTTCCTACGTTCTCGAACGTTAATTAACGTTGTCAAGTAACAGAGTAAAAAAACACGATACCATTCCGTGCTCGACGACGAGATCCACCGGCGCCTCTCTCGATATTCATACGACCCGCAATAAAATATTAACGGCGCCCGTCCGCCGAGGATCCGCTAATGGACGTTTATTGGGCCCTTTCCGAATGTCGGAAACGATGCGAGGAATCCAGGGAGCGAGATGGACAGTCGGTCGTTCCCGTCGTTCCTCCTTTTCCCGTTCGCCCGGGGACAATGCATCGGCTAAACAAACTCGATGACGCTCCCTCGAAATACAGTAATCCCCCGTGCGGGCCGACAAAGAGCCATTGTCGCGGGAATGGAGATACGTTATCGTCCCGGAGTGCTTTCAAGATGGCGCCGCGACAGGTCGTTCACGAAGGCAGGACTTGACTCATCGCGGAGCCGATTAAGCTACGAGGAATCGCGCGATTCCATCGGCGAAAATCGATGACTCCGCGATAAGGAGATAACCGAGAACGCGTTCCCCGAACTCGCGTCGAGGGCTCCTCGGGGGCCGGAAATCGGGGCCTCGGCGGCACTCCTTCTCGACGCGATGAGAAAAAAGGACAAAGGAGAGGCGTCGCACTACTTCGAACGCGGTGGCGATAAAATCAATTCCGACGGGGCGATTAGGAGGGAAAAAAAAAAAAAAAATGGCCAGGATCTTCGAGCTCGCGGGTAACAGTCGCTCAGGAACGAAGAGGCCATAAACCGAGGACGCCTTCTCCGCGGCGTTAAATTGATCCTCCGTTTTGACCGCACGTCCCCGGGGAGGCGTTCTTTTCTCTCGCGATCTCGAGGAGCGGCACTCTAACCCGATAACGGGACGTCCGAAGTTCCCACAGGAGAGTCCTCGCACGTGGCACTCGAACTCCCGCGAGGGTCTATCTGTCCGTTTCATCTTCTGGTCCGTTCTCGGCTCTCCTGGTTTCTCCGCATCCTCTTTCCGCCTCCTTTCGCCCTCCCTCCCGCGGGATCCCCGTATACACGTGTACACAACCGCGTGGGCGTGCACGTACGTGCTGCGGGAGGTATATCTGCATCTAAATGCGCCTCTCGGATACGAAATTCTGAGGACGTCGCGGGGTGATATGTGACTACGGGAGCCACGGCGTCCTCCGAGCGATCCTCGTCAGGAAGGCCTTCCCGGAATGCGGGACCGGCGAAAACGCTGCGGCCCGTCCTCCAGGGGTGCCTTTTATCGCCGGGGGCCCCGATCCGTTCGAGGGAGTGGAAATAAATTAGAAACTGCGGGGAAAAAAGCCACCGAGACAGCGCGCGTCAAAGGGAACAGGTAGGCCGGTCACGTGACCGACTACGTGAGTCACGGCGTCAGTCGCGGCCTAGTAGTCGGTTCATCCTTTTTAACGACTTCAAGGATCAGGTCGTGGTTCTAAAATCGGGAAATCCGGAGCTATCGGTTTTAAACGTTAATGAAATTATTTATTCGCCGTTAGGGTTCTGCTCCGGTTCGGGGATCTGTCTTGATTGCCGTAGTTACGGCTCTCTACGCTCCTACTGTGGGAGTTTTGGGGTTCTCTCCTTGCTACGCTTCCTGCAACCGCTCGTTCTCCTCCATCGGGTTGTTCAAATACTCCAGGCTAATTCCGTTTGACTTGTTTGTTGCGACGCCGTTCGCCCTGCAGCGTCGTATATTAATAACCCCGCGTCCTCCCTCGGGCGGCGTCGCGTTATATCGCGTTAGACCGTCTTAATTCGGTATTTCGAGAAAGTTGATTAGGATCGACGTTCTTGCGCCCGTTATTACATCTTTCGATACAGATTAGGAACCCCTGGGAAGGCTAATTCGATCGTTCGGGGCGAGAGGACATAATCGGCCATTTTGGAGAACGCTCGGCACGTGGCTTGGGCAGATGGTTTCGAGAAATTCCTTTTTTATTCCGAGGATCGATTACATCGCGCCGATTACGGTGTCGCGTTCCTCCCTTTCCGAAATTACCGACAGCCCCAATTCCCCTGATAGATACTCGAACGATACGAGTCGGTATGAATAACAAAGCCGAGAGGGGCCGCGGCCATCCAGTACGTGACGTCACGCGCAGGCGGCCATTAACGCGGACTTCCGCGCCGTCGGGATCACCCTTAGGGGGCGTGACGAGGAAGTTCCGAAACTCCGACACGGATAAATACTCGAGCGATACGAGTTAATATGAATGACAATGCCACGGGGAGCCGCGGTCTGCCTGGCAAGTGACGTCCCCTAATCTGCCGACATGTACGCAAAATATGTGTACTCTTGTTGCGTATTCAGATCTACAAGCATCACTCTTGGAATATTTACATCCTCATTTGAAAACAAAAAAAGAGGTTCGCGATAAGTGACGTACAATCTGCTCCTGTAAACGCCAAGTAATTAGCCATTAAAAGAATAATTGATCATGCTAGTTTATTATATATAATAATAAAGAATCAATTTGTAGAGGCTCGTGGATTGACGTCTCCTGATCTGCTGACATATATACGAAATACGTATTTTTTTATCTTTCCGGAGAGTCTCCACTTTCACGGCATTTACATTCTTAATTAAAAGAAAAATGATTCTCACGTTAAATGAAACCGGTAATGAGAGATATACTTTGGAGTTAATCTGCAGAGGTTGGAATACTATCATCCCTTAATTTGCCGATATATACCAAAAATACCCTTTTTTTCTAATTTTCGTTTCCAGATGTAGAGACCCATTTCACGGTATTTGCATTTACAATTAGAGAAAAAACTCGTCACATCGAGTGGCGCAAGTAGGGAGACATTTTGGCGTCAACCTGTAGAGGCTCAAGTAGTGACGTCACGCGCCGGTGGTCATTGCTACGCCGGCCGGTAGGGAGCAGCATACACGTGTAGGTACGCGCGCGTTAACCGGGGAGTGTTTCGAAAAATCAACAGGAGTCCTCGGGAAGCGTTTCGACGCTCGATTAGCGCCTCGACGCTAACGATCGAGAATCGAAACTCCGGGCGGAAAAGGGCCACGTCGACGGGACCGAGCCCGCTCGCGTCGGCCGTCTCTCTAATTTGTCCGTTCAAACAAAAAGCAATTTGTTACCCGGCGGACCGACTCTTGGGCCAGCGGCGGTGCGACCAGCCGAGCGAGAGAGAGGGACGCAGGCGAGCCGCGGGAGCGCGAGCGAGACAGAGGGAGAGACAGCGCGAGGGAGAGAGGGCCGCGCACCGAGAGGGGGCACGAGAGGGGCTGATTTAAACCTGTCTGGCGGCCCGCTGTGCGCTTAACAACTGAAAAACAAACATGGCGCCCGACACACCGGCCAGCGGGAGCCCACGTATGCGCGCACAAGGACCGTAACGCGCTTCTGGTGCTAGCCCGGTGTACTCGGAATTCTAACGCGGGGTGAGAACATCACCTTCCCAAAAGGCTCGCCTAGGCGGCCGTGAACTCCATAGGGCGTTCCGACAAAGAAGGCACGTCCCGAGTTCGATACGCATTTGGCTCGATACTCTGCCGAATTTCTTGAAGATCGAATTTTTTACACTTAGAGAGTCCTACTTACGCCTGGAGTGTTGGCTTGAGGTCCGTAGGGGTACCGCGTCCACTCTAGGCTGGCCTCTGTAGTCGTGTCCAGGAGAACAACTGCAAACAGAACATACGTTTATCACCTGTTTCATGACGTGTCCAAGACATGTGTGGAGGATATACAGCTCAACGATTCCCGTTTCTTGCGAAGGTAGGAATAAGAAACGCGAGCGATCAGAAGGGAAGTTCTTTCTCTCGCTTTCTTGCCGTTAGACACATTAATCAGCGAAAAAGGAGAAAATGTGAGGAAAGACCGTTACCCACGGTAACTACGAAGAACAAGTTCTTTTATTGCTCATCATAACCTCAATACATCCATTTTTCTTCTACAAAGTTACTTCGGCTGCCATAACCTCCTGGAAGGTTATCCCAATTGTGGTTTCCCCGACCATTCTTTCTTTTTTCGCGAAGGGGCAGAATATCGTCAATTCGTCCCCTTCCCCCCCTCCCCCATGGTTGAGCTCGTCTAGGACAAACAGCGCTTGAGCAAAATCCAACGTAGTCAGGGGGTTAGAATTTCCGACGAACACCGGTAGGTTTCGGAAAAGCATCGATAACCTCTCTCGCAAGAGCGGAGGCGCGACGTCGCGCGAGGCGCGGCTTGCGGAGGTTGGGGTGGGGTGGGTAGGGGGTGGAGGGGGAGTGGGGGGCGCGCGCGGTACGTGCAAAGTCTATCCGCTAGCGCGTCGGTCGCGTCTATCGACCGCGGGGCCCGGCCGGGGGAGCACCGCCGCTCGCGGGCGGCTTCGCCACCTCGAGCCCGCTATCCTCCACACCCTCCGGCCGCCCTCCCCACCCGGCAGCCCTCCACGCGCCGACGCCCAACCCCCGTGTCGCCGCCGCCGCCGATCCCCAGACTGGAGGTCCTTGAATTCCTAGACCAAAGAGTGTACCAGCCGGCGGTGGCGGCTGCCGGATGGAATCTCAAAGGTGAAAACCGCGCGCCGCAAAATCCTCCCTTCCTTCGCGGCAGACACCCGCGCGACCTTACTCGCCCCCGGCAGGCAAAATCCCAGTGGTTCTCCCGCGAGCGGGGAGGGTGCGTCGCCATCTTGTCGCGACCGACTCTCTTTGCGTTAACTAAACCAACGATGTCATGTACTTAATACAGGAAAACGCTCGAAACGTTTTTCTTTGTTTTTATGATTAGAAATGATAGATATTGGGAAGGATGAAAATTGAGAGTGCAAATATGAATGGACTCGCACGATGTATTAATTAAGCGCCGAGGTCAGGTTTATTTTCTAGCAAATGGTGGAAGGGTTGACGAGGACTGTCTGGGTTTAACTTCGAAGATTTATTCGTAAACGAGTTGTAGGGGTGAGTCCGATCACGGGGATGCAGATTTTTGTCTCGGCGGATGGGACGACGTGGCGGAGCATCCCGGTTAGGTCCCACTCCCGTCTCGCAACGATGCGTTTCGGATGCACGGCGAACCGTCTTCCGGCGCCATTATGCGGCCCGTACGAGACGGTCGACGTTTTTCATTCCTCGCTTTGTCTTCTCGCTTTTTCCGCGTTCCATGAGAATGCGGGGTGCGGAACATAGAGCGGACCCTCCGGTCGCGGGTCGAGCATGTGTCGGGGACACGTGGACAATCCGGGGCCACGGTGATATATTCTCGCACGCGTTGGCCCGCTGCACGCAAATCGCGGTGGCTCGGATCACGGAGGGTCCCGATCCCTCGGGAACGATCGGGATGATTCAGTCCCGGAAAAACATGGCGTAGCTCGGAATTTAATCTCCGCTAACTGTCGGCCCTGGCGGGGGTACGCGTCTCGCCGGGTCTTTTTCCCGCGGGCACGGCGAGTTTCGGCCTCTCTCCGAATTTCGGAACCCAGCCCAGCCCGAATCCATAAACCCGAGCTTCGTCGAATCCATAACGCAGTTTCGGGAAAATACACCGTCCCCGAGTGGATGGGCCATGACGGGCGGAAACGGCGGAAACTCGGCGCGATCGGGCCAGGCGTAAGGGACGCGTCCCGCGCGAGGGAGGGAATTTAAATTTCAAATTTGGATCGTGTCGCAGGGTGTGACGGCATGCATACTATCGGAGCGGCCCCTCTATTCACTTAATGCACCCCGTCCCTCGCCCCGTGAGGTCGGGGCGCATTATACGCGCGCATACGCGCGAACGCGCACTTATATACTCCCGCGAGGCGGCCGGCCGCGCGCAGGGCGCATGCCCGGGTCAGCTTCCCCCACTCCGGCGGCGCCGGCGCGTGGTGGGGGGGGACCACCTACGTACAAGCGCGGCACTTCGCGACGGCCGCCTCTAGGGCCCCGGCGCTGCGCGCGAAGGCCGCCAGAGATCTTGTATATTCCCGATTTTATTTGGGCCCTAAAATTGTTGCGAGGGGCCCGAGCTGACAGGAGGTGCCGGCGCGCCATTCGCCGTTCGGACATCGACTCGAATCCACATCGAGGGCCCTCCTCCTCCCTCCCTCGCCGTTATACCCCCCTTGCTAGCGAGCGTGCAAACCGGCGGATCTTTAAGTGCCTTCCAATTTGTCCGGGATATATCCCTACCACGAGATATACCTCGGTATTTACCCAGGGTCCGTGTTCCATGACTTCCAGGGCGTGTCGTTGACCCACCCGGCGCAACTTTCGACCCACTCGAGTAGCGCCGAGGACTCGGTCTCGAAAGGGCCCGAGTCGTCACCCACGAGTAGGATTCGGGCCCGAGTCGGCTTTTCGGGAGGGAACGATTTTTTTAGACCCTAAATACCGAAATCGTTGTCGCGGGTGGACTCGTAATCGTCCGACGGTGCAGATGTCCGATCGTAATCGGACTTCTCGGGCCCGGACGAGGCCCCGTAAAAATTCATCACGCGCGGCCGAACGTGGGCAGGCATCCCAACACCTCGGCGGGATTATCGGGAATCATCTCAGGAATCCTCGATCATAAGAAGGCCGAAAGTCCAAACGATTCCGAGTCGGGATTATCCCGAGGGTTTCCGGTTTCCTCCCGGAGATCTTTGTCGAGGGTATAAAGATCTCCGTGTCAGATCGGGTCGAGCGAGGCCGGAAAACCAGGGAGGGGGATCTCGGAGGTGTGATCGGTTTTCGAAAACTACTTCCATGGCGAGCGTTCCGAAAATTCCAAACGGGGCCGATTTCCTCTACGGCCGATCACGAGGCGATTAATTCGGTCGGCCCTCTCCACGAAACGTGGAAAGCCCGAGACGCGCCGAGGAGCCGTCCGTCACTCACGAACCGAAGTCGATGGGATTTTCAGAGAAAACCTCCGCAGGAGCCCCCGCAATTTTCCCTCTCGCTACAGAAACAATGAAAATTCCAAGAGAGCGGGAGAGAGGGAGGGACGAGGCCCTTTTCCAACAATTATTTCTGCCACCTCGGCGGAACGGACGGAGGAGAGAGAGCAAAGAAAGACGGAGGGTGGAACGGCAGAGAGGGGGAGAGGTCACGCCTAGGATCGTCCGGGATTTTTTCCGGGACAAAGGCAATGAAAATTCCGCCAGGAGGGCTCCCCCGTTCCTTTTTTCTTAACAATTACTTCTGCCACCTCGGAGAAAGGAGCGCTAAAGGGCCCGTTAAACGGAGGATCGGAAAAGAGGGGCACGCGCGCCCTCTACCTTTCCTTTTAACGGGCCAATAAGGAAATTCCGCGAGCATTTTTCCACAATTAATTCGGCGACCTCGGTGGAGTAAGAGAGAGAAAGAGACCCATGGGGTAGAAAAGGAGAGAGAGAAATACGAGGTGCTCGGGGACTTAGGCCGAAACTCGCGTCTCCGCGGGGTTCCTGGGCCCAGGAGGGGGGAGGGGGTCCGGGACCCGAGAAGAAGTTCGGCTCGGCCCACGCCGCCGGGCCAGCATGCTTATGGAAGGAATTACCATTTACATAGCGTTATTATGTTTGTGCATAATGTATGTACACATGTTAAATCAATTATTTAAACAATATGGGCCCCGTCGCGGGAGATCGTCCGTGTCCGCGAGATGTTAGATTGCCCTTCCCCCACCCCCTTCCCCCTCTCGCGATCCTTCGGTCTCCTTCCCCTTTTCCTCTCCTCCCGTCACCTGCTGGTTCCCCCATCCTCCACCTCTTGAGCTCTCGGGCTCTTTGCATACGGATCTTGAATTTCAATTGTGCTTTTCAAGTGCGGACCACCCCCCCCCCTCCCGCCGTACTCGCCCCATTCCGCCCTCCCTCTCGCTCTTTTGTTTCCTCGTCCGCCACGTTCCCTTTCTCTTCGCTTCTTTCTCCCCGGCCTCCTTGGGGTCCGGCCCCGAGAAGAGAGGAGAGCGAAAGGACGTGCTAGGCGAAGGGTGGAGTAGGTGGATAGGTCGGGCAGGAAGGGGGTTTCTTTTTTTTTCCCACCCTTGTCTCTCTCCTTTTCGTTCTCTATCCCTCTTTCATCGTTAATTCTTATTCCGGATTTCTAGTCTCGCTGTGGGAAGTCTTTCTGGAGGAGATCCAAGATGGCGGCCGCGAGTTGCCGCCGCGCGATGCAATAGGAACGGCCGCGGCTCGGAATTACGCGGTTACGACATCGGCCCACGGAGGCGGTAGTTTCACCCCTTTTTACTCGAGCTACGCGATCCACGGACTGACCTATAAACGGATAATTACAGAGAGAGAGACGATATTGGGACTTTTTACCACGGCTCATTCGCGGCTGCGCTGCGGACGTGTTTACCGGATCGCGGGAGTTAAGAGATAAGCGCTGCGAGGAGGGATCGATGAACGCGTTTGTCGATAGACGTGCATTTTTCGACCGTTTCTGGATGAATCGAAGTCGACGGTTTTCGCGATTCCTCTCGCGTGTCTTAACATCTGGGAAGGTTAAGTCGATTAGCCAGATGCGGACGCGCTTGACGGTGTGCACAAGCAGGCCATTGTGTCTCGTAAAGGGATCCATGATCAGTCCCAGAAAAGGTCGTATTTTTTTTTTATTCCCCGTTCCTTAAGGCCGTCATCTCGCACCATCTGTTCCCATTCGCCGGCGCGGCGCTCTACATCCATTTTTGGTTCTCACGGAAGGCAGGCGGTCGTCTAACGATCGTCCCTCGGTGTACTCCGCTTATAAGGTCCTGCGGTTGGCCCCGCGATAAGTCAATTTCACCGGCTTCTCTCGGCCATTGTCTGCGTCATCTGCCTTGTCGTACGCATCATCAATGTCGCTTAAAATCTCCCGTTATGGTGGCGACCTTCGCGCACCGGATGTGCCCGAAATAAGGAGCGAGTTTCCTCGAGAACGAGGCGCGATATGGGAAAACGTCTCAGACGAAAGTTGCGCAGCTCGAGGCCCTCCAGGATATTCGTCCGAGACGTTTTCTCGTAGGTCGCGCGATAAGCGCTGAAAATTGCATTTCAGGAAGACGTGTCTCGCTCGTCGCCGCTGCCGGCGAGGTCTAGTCTCGTCGCCGCGTCTCGCCGCCTGGTGGCGTTCTCCAGAAGCTTGAGACTCGGCGCAGCCGGGGAGCATCGATCACTGTCGCATTCCCAATAACAGTAGGTCTTAGCTGGCTCTTCCGATCGGATTTTCATGTCCGAAAGGAAGCCTCCGCGCCGCGAGGAGTCCACCAGGAACGACTAGACCTTCTCCTCGGGAGCGCGGTCGCCTTAATGGAGGCTGAATAAATTTCCAAGGAGGCCGAAGAAAAAGAGCGGAGTCCAATTTCGGGTACAAGCCGATCAGCTTCATTAGCCGAGGGGCGCCAAGCGCGAGTCCGAAATTTATTCGGGACGGTTAAATTTCACATACCAAAAATATTAGCCATCGTTACCGCTCCCGAAGGCCATCCCTCCCCGTGCTCTCCTCCCCCTTCCCCCCTCCGTCCTCGGCCCTTTCTTCATCTTCTTCCTCCTCGTCCTTCTCTTCTTCCCCTTCCTTTCCTTCCTCCTCCTCCTCCGCAACTTTTTCACCCGACTCTTCCTCTTCATCCTTTTTCCCTACCTGCTCCTCACCCTCGTCCCTTTCTTCCGTCCCTTTCTTCTCCTGCTTTCCGGCTCTCTTCCCTCTTCTCGGCGGCCACTGGCAGCGCCCACTGGCGGGCTTTATCTCGACCGGTTAATGCGTTCGGAGAATCTATTACGGGACTCCCAATATTATAATTATTTTATTAGCGGGTCACTCTCGTTACCTCCTTCCTCGGGTAGGGAGCGATCGCGATTCCTCCTTTCTTCCCATCCTTTTAGCACTTTTTCTGGGACCCCTCCCCGTCGCCGAGCCTTTGTTGCCGAGGCGCGACGCGCCGCGGCGCTGCGAGCACCCCTTAAGCCGCGTTCACACGCCGCGCCGTAAAAAAGGCCCAATAGGGGAGCTGCTTACCGAAACGATCGCGGAACGACAGATATCAGATTTTCCTGAATCCGTCGTAAAGTCTAATTTTCACACCGTAAACGTTCCCTTGGCCGGTTTTACGAGATCTAAAATGAGGGGGCGCGATTTTTTACTGTACGCGTCACTCCGGAAATTATGGTCGTTGCCGAGATGTGGAAGGATTAAGGTACACACCTCACTCGAAGGCTCTGCAGAGGGCTATGCGTTGCGGGCCCAGCTTTAAGGTGTGTTCACCCTGTCGGTCTCAGGTCCTCCGTAAAAAAAGCCCGGTGCAAATTAGTTACTGAAACAACGACGGCGTGGGACCAGAATTTCCTGAATCTACCGTAAATACCGTCTGATGTTCGCACCGTAAACGCTCTCCCCGGTGGGTTTTACAAGATCTGAGATAAGAGGGCGACTTTTACGGTACGCGTCACTGTGGAAATTATGATCGCTGTCGAGATGCGGAAGGTTTAAGGGGTACCTCACCCCAGGACCTGGAGACGGTAGCGCAAGGTAGCTATGCAGAAGGGAAGGCCGTGCCTTAAGGCGCGTTCACGCCGGCAATCTCGCGCCCACCGTAAAAAGAGCCCGATGCAAATTACTTAGTAAAACCACCGCGGCACGAGATTAGATTTTTCTTAATTCGTCGTTAAGTCGCATTTTCACCCCGTAAACATTCCCTCGGGGTGTTTTACAAGATCCGAAACGAGAGGGTAAGTGTTTTACTGTAAGAGTAAGGGTTTTACCGGGCACGTCATGTGGAAAATTATGATCGCTGTCGAGATGGGTAAAGATTAAGGTACACCTCACACCAGGTTGTCTGGAGACGGTGGCGCAAGGTGGCTGGCTCTGCAGAAAGGAAGGCGTAGCGGGGCCGTGCCTTAAGGCTCGTCCACATCGGGAGCCTCGGACCCGCCGCCGCAAGGTGAACGTAACGGTGGTTCTCGTGACGCGGAGGAACGGCCTAATAGACCTGTCTCGACGGGGGGTGCCAAGAGAGAGGTTTTGTTCCTCGGGGAGAAAGAATTTAGGACTGTCTCTCCTTGGCCACGGCCCTGTATTATCAATGCTCGGCCGACTGCATTACCGATGGCCCTATTCACGGGGCCCGAAAGAGGACCAATTTGGAATCCCTTCGGGAAGTAATTATCGGATTCACTTCAAACAGGGAACTCCCTAGCCTCGGCCGATCCCCAGCCCTGAAACTGGCACAGCCAATTATTTACTAAAAACCCCCCGCCTTTATTCGCCGCTTATATAAATTAAAACCTCAATTTACTAAAAATCGACCCTATCAAAACCCTACCGCGTAATGGAGCTGCACGTTATTTTCTCCCCGGCGATAGGAGATACCGTAAAATGTCTCCAACAAAATCTGCCCGGCGGATCTTTAGCTCGAAGTTTGGTATAGGGCATTTTCTTCCAGAGAGCACCGTCAAGGTAGAAAACCTCGAAAGGAACGCAATCCACCTCCACCTGAGTCGAAGGGAAGTTTCGCTTGCCGCCGCCATCTTGCGGCGGCAGTCAGAAGCGGCGCGGGGAGGATCCCGCGAAACGTCTCGCCTTATCACAGAGGAAATCGAGAACTCCTAGGAATCGGACATCGATTCCGGGAAGCAGTTTCGGGGGGGGGGCGGAGGGAGGAGGAGAGAAGGAGGAGCGTTTCCGGCGAGCGGAAGACGCCGCAGACGGGGAGCTAAGGGATTACAAGTATGAGAGAATCGAAAATTTTCGATTAATATTCAGCGAGACTTCCTCGCGCGTACCGGGCTCTGGAAAGGGTAATAAAGAGAGAGGGACTGGCGAAGAGGGCGGAGGGTTGCGAACGCGAGGGAGGAGAGGGTGCCAAGGGTGACGGGAGGGGGAGGAGACGGAGAGAAATAATGGTCTGCTCGGAAATGTAACCACCCGACGCTCACGCCCTCGTCTCGACGCCTCGAGAGACTTTACGGGGAAAATCGAAGAAAAGCCAAGCGCGAAGGGGTGGCTGGAGTGGGGTGGAAACCGGGGAAGGGGGCGCGGGACGGGGGGAAACGGCAGAAAGGGGGAAAGCACCGGCGAGGTGGGCGCAGAAGGCGTGCTGGAACGTTGAAACCAAGTAACCAATACCGTCGCGGATCTATTACGCCCTCGAGATTTTTCTTCGCGTTATTTATCCCTCTCCCCAACCACCCCATCGCGCCGTTTCCCGACGTCGAACTGCGGGACTTCCGGGATCGGTGCTTCGGATAAATCTGCGGATATTTGCGCCGGGGGTATACCTTCCTTCGAAAATCCTCGCCCTGGCACCCTCTCTAACCTCCCTTGGAGTAATCGCGGGAGGTTACCGGAAGGTGGGGGAAAGTAAAGGCAGGCATTCCGACTGGTGCCATGTGCGCTTATCGTCTGCCCCCGCTCTCGAGACCAGTCGATAAAATTCTGCGCGTACGTATGTCGGAGGCGAATCCGTTTTACACTGGTCGGAAAAGTCGCAACACCCGAAGATCAAAATCAGCGACTAATCGTTCAGGATAGTGTAAAGAGATAGTGGCTCGATATGAGTTAAATCGCCACGCGCGTTAGAAGTGGTACCATATAAAAGGATGATACTTCCGAAATGAAAAAAATTTTTTCATTTCGTTGAAATACAGGGTTCCGAATTGTTTGAACTATCTGATGCCTTTCCAATACTCTTGAAGAAATGATCGTAACTAACAGTACCCGTGATATGACACCAACGAGAACGCTTGCGCAAATTCTTTTACCTAATGCCGAACGATAAACATGATTGTAATCAATAATTCACCATTAAAGGGGAGGTAGAAAAACATTTCACTTTTCAAATCGAGTTCCTTTCGTGATATGCGAACTTATGCCTACTACCGTATAAGAAGTTTCGCTTGAAAAGTACTTAATCACTAAGGCATGATCTACTTTCATTATGCCGTACATGTGATTGAACTTCGATTTTTAGCCAAATTTTTTTTCTTTGTTACGAGTAGTGTATGTTCAACTGCCCGTTGTTTTTCTTGCGGCGCTTCGTCGCTTCCCCCCCTCGCCGGGTATTCCTCCTCCCGTTTTGTCTATATCCTCTTCCCTCCACCGCGTGTCAACGTGGCGCGCGTCACGTGTCCTTTTTGAAGTTCTCTTTCACGTCGCGAGGATTAAAAATGCTTGGCCGATGGCACGACGCCTCCCGATGGCTGTCCGATAGTATCCGATGGCGCCCAATGACGCCCGATGGCGTCTGATGGCCTCCTCTCTCTGACTCTGACAAGTTGATTTCGCCGGACGTCAGGCCCGCCGGGTTTAAGCGACAAAGCGTCCTTTGACAACGCCTAACCGCACGACTTTCGATAACACCCCGTCATGCCGACTGATGTATCGAGTTCTCGGGGATTCGCGGTCCAGACGCGGTTCGAGAGATCGATCCGAGGTGACGGCTATCCGTCTCGAGCGATCAAAGGACGCGGTCGCGCATCCGACAAGTTCGTATCATTTTTCTAGAAGAGACTTCGTAGAGGTTGGACATAATTATGAACCGAAAAACATAATTTACAAGAATATTTTCAGGGACACGGCTTGACAGTTAAAAGAAAAAACGCCAACGCGTGCCATTTCCATCGATCGGCCCGAGAAAAATATATTCGTAAGATTTTAGTACAAGCTTGTAGTCAAATTATAACATATCGAGGTGATAAAACCGAAGGTCAGATCTATCAAAATCCTTAAATATGGTCAAGGAACTCGGTAGAGTTCCATACCAACTACATTTCAACACTACCGAGGATTCTTAGATACGATGTTACTAAATAAACCTGTCATTTAGTAACATCGTATCACAGTACTGCGAAACCCTAGAGGAAAGTTGATACATTTAAGCATTAAACTAACAAATTATAAACTGCTTTGAAACATGTTACAAAACGATGATATCATATCGGAAGGAATCATCCAAAAGAGAGGTTATAAAGTAGGACTATTGTTAACAGAGTACTCGAGGACTCGGCCCTTTTGTTCCCATTGACGCCTACATGCGCCGGGAAAATTTGCTCGTATTTCACCGTCGGAGGCCATAGATAGGAATTTTTACAAACGATGTAAGAACCGCATAGCAAGGAATAGAGTCCGCCCTGGACAGAATGTAGCCGTCGACCGAGTCGTCGCGGTCGAGCGTCTACCGTAGGTCACGCATGCTACACGTGAAAATATCCCGTAGCGAAAGGGTTAACGAGCCTAGCCCAAAGCCCATCTTACCGTCTATCTTCGCGATCAATGAGAGTAGGGCAGATTCGGCCGCGTGGTCTTGGTCCGCCACGCGGGGCGCATAAAGGTGTGCCCGCGACTCGGCGATGCCGCTCATGCAGGCCGACTGGAACGACACGCCTCGCGTCGGTGTGCGCCGGGCGGCCGGCGTTGCCACGTGGACGCACACGGCCGCGGCCGCTCCAGCACGCACCACCGGTCTTTTTTCTCCCAGTCGCTCTTTACCTCTTACTCTCTCCTCCGGGTCGCGGCCTCTCTCTCTCTCGGATCCGCGCAGACGGTAGGGGGCAACCTATGCTCCGTCCTTGTCCCTTGCCCGCTGCTGGACCGGGGAGTAGGTTGTGCAGGTATGCACGCGGTGGGCCGGTCGCGGGCATTCCTGCGGCGTTGCCGCGTCTCTTACTCACCGAGAGGAGGAGTAAGGGAGCGAGAGGAAGAGAGAAAGAGAGAAAGAGAGAGGGCGAGCGAGCGCGCGCAAGAAGTAAGAGTATCGAGGGGCATCGAGCCTCGCGGAGCTCGCGAGGAACGAGTATTCCTCTCCCTCGTCCCTTCTCGAGACCGCTCCCTCTCGCTCCCTCCCTCCCTCTCTCTCTTCCCGGCGTAGAAGCAATCGAGTTTGCGCTCGGTCCGAGTCGGCTAGCCTACGGGAATTCGGTCCGCCGGCTAGGATGCCGGCCGAGGGAAGGTCGCGCTGTGAGGTCCCCGGTACCGCGGGACGATCCGCTCCTTCCCGATCGCGATCCTCCTCGGCAGGGTTTTTCTCGACGAGCCAACTTCCGCGCCACCCGAGACCCTCTTCCCGTATTTCCCGGCATGGAGGCGATCGAGTTAGCCCGCGAGAGTTCCCTCTGGCGGGAAGGTAGCGGCCCTGGGAAGGTCACGTCGCGGGCTCTCCGCGTTCCTCCGAGGGAGCAGAAATCGAGTTAGGGATCTCTTTTCGTCGGATCCGGCGGGGAGCCTTCCTGGACTCCTAACCCGTCACGGCTGCGAACTCCTTCAAACAAAGTTGCTAAGGGGCGTAACGGTATCGGAAGGGTAACAAGATACGGCATACCTGGGGATGCCAGATAAAGCTGTCGACGATGGAGCATTGTTCCATAGAGCCGCCGACTGGCCTGGAACAACCCTTCACACTTTTGGACAACCTTTTACCTCTCGTGAGGGTGATGACCCCCTGAAAAGTTTCCAGGGGATCCTCCGCTGGAAACGCGTCGTCAGGGCGACGAATCGCGACGCGAGAACCGATTTTAAGACCCATCCGTGCAGAGTCATCGGTTTAATACGTCTCCAAATATTGAGAGCAGAAAAATGTGGAATGCTTTTGATTTCCTGTTGCGATACCTCCCTACCATCTTTTCGGTGAAAATATCGGCCCTAATCTCCGACACTGTCATTTACGGACGGATACGAAAACGTATCAACACCTCGATATAAATCTAAGACCCCGTTTCCATTAGTGCACAGTAGTTCCATAGTGCAGTTTGAAGGCCCTAAGAAACGTCCCGACACCCATGAAATTTAATTTTTTTTTCTAAAACGTCAGAAAAATGTTTATGAAGAAATTTTAGAAATTGAAATATAGGAAGTAAGAAGAAAGCATAATATACAGCAACCGCTAGGTATAACCCTATCCAATAGCGGTGGTAGAAAGGTGATAAAACACCGTGCCGAGTCTAAAATAATCGGCCTGATATAAAAAAAGGAGAAGCACGCGAAAAAAGTGAAATAATAATAGACACACGTCCTCCCGAAGATATACAGGCTAATAATCGTAAAGGTCGATGTCTGCTACCAAACCAAAGAAAAATGTCAAGGGGGTCAGGACCTTCGTCGAGGCTTCCACGTCGCCCCACATTCGCGTGGTAAGATTTGAAAAACGATTCGGTGCACCTGGTTCGGAGAAAAGTTTCAAAAAGGAGACCCCTCGGAGGCCACTTTCGTATCGCCATAAACCGTCGACAATGGGGAAGAAAACTATCTCCCGTCAGGAGGAGTCCTGGTTTGGGGCAACCAGGTGTCCTCGGACGCTTTCGGCTCCCCGTGCCCGACACCACGCAGCGGCCCCCCGAGGGAGAAACCTGACTCTCCGAAGATCCCTGGGCGACCCGAGCACTGACCCAGTAATCCTCATCCGTTCTCGGGACTCCAGATCGCAAATCTGGACGTTCACCAGCCGATGCCCACCACGATCTCCCGTTTCCGATCCCTGGACAAGGCCGCGCCCCAATTAAGGACTCACCGGGACCCCCGAGATCCAAGGCAGGCCTAATGACTACAGAATCGGAGGCTGCGAGGTAAGACCTGGACCCATGGATTTCTAAGAGTGGCGAACTTCCATCCGATTTTGGTAATTCCAGGTCCCGGGTCCCAAATCCCATGGTCCGCCCTAGACTCGCCACGGACGTTCACCAGCTGGTGCCACGGAGACGTGCTCTTAATTCGGCGAACCCCTGATCAAGGCCGATCCCGATGATCGGGCATCTCGGAAATGATCAGGATCCCTGAATCCCGGGAACCGAGCAGCCAGACTCCGAACGCGCTGGACCGGGCCCGGCATCCGCAATTTTTCGGTTAAATTATGGAAAACGTCCCGCAGCTTGTTATTTAGGAACGCATAATAGGACAGGGAGCCTGGACCGGTAGAGATCCGAATATATGCACGGGCTTCGTCGTTGGTGTGGGATTGCTCCCGTCTGGTTGCCACGCCGGAATAATATACGCAGATAGGAGAGGCTGTGAGCCCGATACACGGTGGGAAGGGATTCGGTTAAGAATCGGCTGGAAGGTATTGCCGCCCGCTGCCATTAGCGTCCTGGTAATGCGAGCTTCTTCTGCCCCGCCATCGGGAACCATCCTCCGACGTTAAACCCGCTCTCGAGCCCTCGCCGAGGATGAATATAAAGCGCGATTAAGTTTCCAGGAGAAACGAGCGGGACCCTAAAACCCTGTCGTTTAATTAGCCATTAACTTTATATTGTATACTCATTATCGATTGACAAATACTGCTCCTCCGTCGCGAGAAGAGCCGGTTGCTCCGAACGCGCGCGTAAACTTCCTTTAGGATAGGACGGGTCTCGACCGTTTCCACGACTAATCCTGGTTCCTTGTAATCGTATAAAACCGAAAGGCCTTTTGGAACGTCGTATCCCTGTTCCTCGTGATTATGTAAAATTGAAACGCCTCATGGAATCATATCGCATCTTCGCCCCTCGTGATTGTTCAAAAGTGAGAGGCAACATGGAACGAAATCGAGTTACTCTTACGGATAGTATAAATCCAATTCAACTCAAAGAATAGTCGCATCCCTGTTCTTTGTGCTCATGTAAAATTGAAACGCCGCATGAAATCGTATAACATCCTTATTCTTTGCGATTATACGGCATTCTGACGCCTAGGGGAAAATCATGTCGCGTTTTCGTTTCTTGCGACTATGCAATACTGATTGCTAGACACGTGTAGTCCTATCAAATTCCTATTCCTTGCAATTGTACACGTAATTGCTTCGACTCAAGGGATCACATCGTTGTTCGCTTTGACGATACAAAATTGAGACGCCTCTTGGAGTCACATCACGCGCCTTGTTCGCCGATCTGGACCAAGCTGTCAATCGACCTGACATATGTTTCCAGCTTAGAAGACCCACGTTCGCCAGGGACAACTCCGCGATAATGCGAAGGGTCGCTTAGCCCCCGTCATCTCTGGAGAGCTACAGATAATATACAGCGAGCCCTGACTGGAGATTAACCGAGTAATCGACTCCCAAAGAAGGTGTCCGTAAGCCGCCTCGACCGGGCGCTCGGGGAGCGATCATTAATCACGATTTGAGGGATATCTTTCAGCCCTGGTATGACGAGACCCAAAGTCGATTTGACTCAACCGTTTCTCTATTACTCCCGAGTAATATTAATTATGTTCACGGGAGGTGCACTTCGCGTCGCTAAAACTAACGTCTCAAAGAAGTTAACTACCCCCAGGTCGTTACCCTGGGACGTAAAGCCTTCGGTGCAGACTTTGCAACATTCCGAACCGTCGAGGTCACATTCCCCTCGGTATTTTACGTGACGTCAGCGTGAGACTTCTCCTTTTTTAATATTATCGTTGGACGAAATGAAAACGTTTATAGTATCGTCACGTGTAGTGGAAACTTTGGAACGCACGTATTCGAGGTGGGAATGTTCTCCTGCGGGACATTGATAGCTAGTAAGAGCTATGAGCGTATAGGATATGTACTGACCTCACACACTGATCAGACTGTGGAGATAGAACTAAAAGAGAGAAAGAGAGAAAACAAAGGGGGTATTTTCTGGCGCCCTTTTTCCTGCCTTCGGGACAATCAAGGGAATGATTGAATTTGTAAAGTCTACGTCTCTTATGTTGATCCACCTGACGAGTAATTTCCATGGATGGGGAATATATGGATATATAACATTAAACTATGATAACAGGAGAAATGAAAGAGAAAACAAGGAAATCGTTTCCTCGCGCTTTCTCTCTGATTCTGCGCGAAACAGCAGCGCAGTGCAATACGGTGGCAGACTGTTTAACAAGAGAAAGAGAGAGAAAGAGAGAGAGACAAAGGCCAGCCCCTCTGTTCGCTTTCTTCCCCTTTCGCTAACTTTCCAAGAATATCGAGAGAACGATTGAGTTTGCGGAATCCATGTTTCCCACGTTCATGCATTAAACGCGTAGTTGCCATAGACATCGGATATATAAATATGTAACCGTGATCCATGGAGACAGTAGAAACGAAAGAGGGAAAACAATCGCGCTCTTAAGTGCGCGCATTTTCTTGCTATAAATTGTATGTATTCAATTTAATTCAATATTCATTTCTTGAAGCTTCTACGACCTTTATCGACAGATATCACAAGGCCTCAACGATCTTTAATAGCGACTCGTTCTTCGCCGCGTTAAAGGTCACTTGCTCACTTTTACAAACTACTTGCATAAGAAATTATTTATTAACGGGTGACCAGTCGTCCGTTAAAATTTTGCGTTGGCTCGTTACTTTAATCGAATTATTAGACTTAGTTTTTTTTTTTTCGGACATTTTGACTGTCTGACTCCGGTGAACATTTGTCGCGATTGGTCCGTACTATAGTGCTGTATTCGCAATTAACGTGTCCATACAGCGGAAGCAAGACGCGCCAATACTGGCGAGAGGCAAGGCCGGGCGGAAAAAAATTGACATAGGAAAGGTTGCTCAGCGTAATTTGGCAACAGTCTACCTAACAAGAGAGAAAGAGCGAGGAACGATATCCTCTCCGTTCACGGTTTTGTTTTCCGCTACCCCCGCAAGCCTATCGAGGGAACATTGAGTTCGCGAGGTCCTGGCATCCTCCGTGGCAGGAGCGGATCGGAGTGGCGGCCGCTTGACTGGGTCGCGCTCGCGCGCTCTGGGGGGATAAACGGGAACTCGCGGGTTCCCGCTAGTCAGCGCGGTGCTTACCTTGCTCCGCCCGGGTCCCTCGCAGGCACAGCACAAGGTAGGCAGCACAGGTGGCCAAGAGGAGGCCCGCGCCCGCCATATTGAAGGGGGCCATTCTTATCAGCCCTCCCGCCAACGGCCGATCCCCTCGATCGCGCGCGAGAGAGCGTCACTCTCGCCTCCTCATGCTAGTCCCCTTGGCCGGGGCCGCTCGCCGTCGGCAGGGCACGCGAGGGCGGCCCCGCGCCCGCTGCACGCACTGCACGCACTCGACACGCACCGCCGGCGGGACACGCAGACGCGGCGCAGGGCGTGCGGGCATCCAACGCGGCCCGGCACACGCACACGCGCGACCCTCGCAGACTGCTCCTCCTAATGACGAGGCGAGATCCGTCGCATTTCCCCCACCCCCGCCGGACACCGCTGGACGCCGCTAGACACCGCCACTCGCCGCCGACACTCGCCACCTGTGCCCGCCGCCGAGCCGCTTCCTTCTCCGCTGCTCCGCTTTGCTCCGCTCTGCTCCCCGAGAGAACCTATCGCAAACCAAAAAGCTCGGATTAGAACCTTCAAATGTATCGATTAAAATACACTGATAAAATTGAAGATTAATAATTTCCACCTGTCCCCTTATGGTTTTCAGGGGATGGTAGAATTTCGGCTTATTCGATCACAGAATCGTTGTATGGTGATATGAAAGCGGCACTTGAGAATGAGTCGTTTATGACATTTTCCTCCGAAATGTACGTGCCGGTATCGTTTGAATTTCAAATTTTACCACGTAAACACCTGAAGAGTCTAAGAGCGGTGCTACCGGCCGAGATTGCACTCTCTCAAATTTGTCGATAACAATTTTATTAATTGTTTACAAAAAAATAATCATATTCACGGCTTATTTACGTAGTAAAATTTACTACGATTCCGGACATCCGATTCTAAGTAAAGTATCCATAATCATACTCGGCGGTTGAACCGGAAATAATTTTCTCGAGTCAGACGAATATTTTGCGCGCGGAACGTCACGTGTATGGGAGATTCGGCTCATGGCCGAGTGGCCGCCCACCGAAAGTCGAAGGTTTGAATGGCGAATCTCCCCCCGAACTCGCGGAAAACAAAGAGTTGGAGGCGCGCGTAAACTAATCGGCGTTTCCTCCGGCCATTGGTCGAGGCCCCCCACCAACGAGCGAGTTCTCGAGGCTCGCGGTTTGTTTTCCCGCCGGCGCGCCGCGCCGGGCTTAATGATAGCCCTGAAGGAGCACCTTCTTGCCCGGTGTGCTCCCCGAGTGTGAGGTTAGGTAAGCTTGGGCTAGGTTGCGTAATCTCCCGGCGAGGCGACCCGCGTGCCGACCTGCCCGACCGACCGCGTTTTATAACCTCTTCCCTATCGGCGGATATATAGGTGCATCTGACTCGAGGCCGTTCCGGAGGCCCTCGACAGGGTCGTTCGGTGTACCTCTCGCTGAAAACAATGCGAACGCCCCCTCTTCACCCGGGCAAGCATTCCTACACTCGTCACCGCCGCCCTCGTCTACTGCGGCCGATGGAAACCGTAACAAAGAATTCCTACTTCCCTTTGTCCACGAATCAATTTCGACTCGACTCCCGAGATCAATCGGTCCCGTCAAAATTGATGAGACGAAAGTCAGCTCGAAAACGAGATCTTTAAGGAATATTGGAGTAACGGCTCTCTTAAGGCGACACCAAAGTGCCCTCCAAGGGGTATCGCGTTTATGACACTTTTCTACGAATTGGGTGTACCGAATCGTTTCACACGTTACAACGTGAACATGGAGGCTATAAGGAAGGTTCTGATACTCCTAAAATTTCATTTTTTCTAAAACATTTGGAAAATATTAATAAAGAAAATTGGAAAAAAAGAATTATAATTTTATAGGTGTCAGGATCTTCCTTATAGCATCCATGTTCACATTGTCAAGTTTGAAACGATTCGGTACACCCAGTTTGGAGAAGTTTCATAAACGAGACCTATTTGACGCCACTTTCACATCCCCTTAAGGAAGCTTCATCGTGCAATTTAATTTTCTTTTTATATAAAATTAAAAATATATCATCAACAAATTTAAAGAAGTGAAATTTCATGGGCGTCAATATCTTGCTTAGGGCCTCCGCATTCACGTGGGAAGATTTCAAACGATTCGGTACACCCGGTTCGGAGAGTTTCATAAACCATACCCCAGACGCCGCTTTCGCATCACCTTAAACATCTTGATCTTATTTTAGGAGCTATTTGCGGAGGGACGAAATTCGTAAAGCCGGGATACCCGGTCGCAGCGATGAGCTCGATAGTCGACAATGGCTCGCAATTTGTCGGGGGAGTCGGAGGTGAGTTTGAGAGGTCTTGAAGGGATCGGCACGATATCGCGGAGTGGCCACGAGCCCATTTCGAACGGTCGGTTAACCCGCGGCCCCCGATAGGCCGGAGGAGCGGCGAGACCCTTCGAGGGCTCCGAGACCGAGTCCTTAGCGAGAGTCCTTCCCTCTCCGCCAGAGTGCTCCACTTGCGGAGCGAGAAGGTCGCCGAGAGCCGCGGCCTCTGGTCCTTGCCTCGGGATAACGACCTGCCCCGACCACCGGTTGCCCTCGTCCGAAGGAGCCTCCCAAGGGACCCGGGACTCGCCCTTTCAAATCGCCCGGATTCGCCGCGGAACAATCGGACGAAATCGCGAGAAAAGAGGGTGCCCCCTTTTACGCGCCTTCGCGCGCCGGACCCTTCTCGTTTAAACGCTCGATGGCTTTCCCCCAAAAGCCCAGAGGTCTTAAGGTGAAGTGAAACACGTCGAGGAACTTGATCGACGTCGATAAAGAAGATTTTTCTAAACGCCTACGTTGCCGATGTTCGTTTTTATATTGACAGCTGTGTTGAATTATATTGGATATTGTATCAAATGGCATACTCCACATGTCGTTTTTGTACAATAAATATCAAGAAATCGAAGTAAAACTCCAGAAATCCTCTGGATTCATGCTTTCTGGGGCCCTAATTGACTGCAGAGGGACCCCCTGCACCATCTGTGATTTCCAGACCAATTAAATTTTCACTCCGAGACCTCGTATTCCCATCGTTTTGGCATAGAACCGCATACAATACTGTTTTTGCCTTTATCCCGTTCAAATGCGAGTTTATCGATTACCAGAGTGTTCTAAATTGTCGTAAAATTGTCCTGCCCCTTTCGTTTCTCATATCAGAGCCTTCGATAATTGTATATTGATCGAAATATGAGAGCTCGACGCCATTTTGGTTCTGGTCTGGGTTGAGTTAAACAATTTTTTTAAAAAATCCAAATTTTGAATGTGTCAGGACAATTCATAGATGATCAGGAGTGATGTGACAAAGTTTCGGACAGTTTGGTCTAATACCCTTAAAAAAAGTGTTGTATTCGAATTGACTGATTTGAAGGGAGTTTCACTTCACCTTAAGGGCATCCGCGATTGTTCAGACCTGGCTTCGGTGTAACAATTACGGCTATCTTGAAAAGTAAGGACGAGGTCCCACTGAGTGCGTCGCATCGATTCTTCAAGGATGAACGACTAATCGGATGGGCTCTTAAGGTGATATGAAAGTGAGAAAGTGAAAAGGGATCGATCGTTTATGGAACTTTATCCGGACTGAATCCACCGAATCGTTCAAATGTTTACCATGGGACTACAGAGGCTCTAAGGAAGGTCTTACCCCCATGAAATTTCATCTTTTTTTCATTTCTGAGTGGCAGGACTTTCCTTATTCCCAGTTCGGTGAAACAATTCATAACTGAGACGTTTATGGCGCCACATTCAATATCACCTTAAGGTGATGTGAAACTCGCGTCAAACCGATCGATTCGAATAAGACTCTATTTTTGAAGGGTATTCCAAATCGACGGAAAAATTATACGGATTAAAAAAAATTTCTCACATTTAACCGAGACTAGAACCAAAATTGCGTCTGCTTCCATATTTCGATGAATGTACAAATTTTGCAAGCTCTGCTGCGATGCACGAAAATGCCAGGACCGTTGCACTGTATAGAACGCTCTAATAATCGAGACACACGCATTTGAACGTGATAAAGGTAAAAGTGCCCTCGAAACTTTTGTGCCAATATGAAGGCAACACGTGCAGTGCACGAGCTCCCGGAGAGAAAATTGACTTGGCACTAAATGCAACAGTTGGCCCCTGCAGCCTATTAGAATACGAAAAATCAATAGTCCAGGAGATTTCATAATCTCTATATTAATTCTCCCGTAACAACATATGAAGTACGGCATTTCTTTTAAATACTCAATGTAGTACGACACAGCCGTCGATGTAAACATAAATGTCAGAAATAATGCGCGCTGTTTCAAATGGTACATCAGAATTCCGTTTTACCACCATCGATTAAATTCCTCAGCGCCTTTCACACCGTGATAACGCATAACGCGTACCACCATTTCGTCACATCGACGTGTTTATACAAATTGGGGCACCAGGAAACGCGAGCCTTAAGGGGGATCGACCGCCGTCACGAAAAGTCGTGGGAATCGACCGAGTAACGATTTTCCGCCCTCCGAAGATAACGCTTATCGCGGCGAGCGACTCCCTTTTCTGGAAAATAACGACGAGACCTCCCGCGACCTAATTGGGCTCTTTGGTCCTGATATGGGAAGCCTCTCGAGCTGGGTTAGATGACGGATGGTGCCTCGTTTGTCATTCGACTCGAAGATCTCAGAACTCGTGGGAAGAGCGAAGAGGAGCGAAGTGGAGCGAAGAGAATCTAGGCGAAAGGAGGAGAAACACGCCCCTGGGAGCGGTTTCGGGTGTTTCGGAGCAGCGGGACCAAACGCTGGCGAGTTGTCCGACACCTGTGCCGTTACGAGGAATGATTCCGCAGGGTGAATTGTTCCCAGAACGGCGAATCATTGGGGGCCCTCGAAGCGGTCGAACGACGGGACGCCAGATGGACGCCACCGAGGACCTCCAATGCTCGATCTGGAGCAACAAACGCGGCCGATCGATCGGTGCCCCAAAACGGTATCGCGACCCCCGCCGACCAAAAGAGTGCGTCGCGCTCCCAAGAGACAGCGCCGCCACCCAGAGAAATATCTAGCAACGTCGATTGGGCGGGGGTCGCGATATCGCAATTGTCACCGAGACCCGGAATTGCCTGCCATAAGGTCGGCTGCGAGTTCCATCCCACCGACGTGGGGCGATAAATTAATCCACGAGACGTCCTATCGTTGTTACCACCCCTTGGTCTCGGGCCCAGTAGACTCGAATCAATGGAGAGAACGCCGAACCGCAACAGTAAACGATTTGGTATCCGGCCCACCCCTTAAGACCCTAAAGACCCGACACCTGACGAGTCCGGCGGCCCTCCGGAGGTTAGGCGAGCGAAGTCAGCCGTGGTCGGGCATTTGGTCCCATCTGGTTTGGCGGGCCAAGGAAGAAAGACGGAAAGAGGGCCAGGAAAGCGAGAGAGGCGAGAGAGGGGAGAGCGAGGGGCTCGAGGGAGCGAGGTCGGGCGAAACTTTGGGGTTTACTGCGGGTGCTCGGCAGAGGGCCAGGGAGGCTCGAGGGGCGGCGGGTGGTTCCAGGATCAATACCACGCGTTTACCCATCTCTCTTTCCCTCGGCTCGGCGGTCTCTCTCCCGCCCTTAGCTCGGCGCTCCCTCGCTCTCGCCGGGCCCCGTTGGGTCTGGCCGGCGTCTCGCCATTCTTCGTCGAAAGGAGAGAAACAAGGGCGAGGAGAGACAGGAGGAGTGCCGGGAAGGGAAGGGAAGGGAAGGGCTAGGATCAGCAGGGGCGGAAGGCGGACGGAGAGGAGCGCGCGGAGGAAGAGGAAGGGCAGAGGACGCAAGAAAGGGTAGAGGGAGGCACGAAATTCTAGAGTGCCAAAATATAGTCGAGAGGGGTAGAAGCGCGCTTTAGGAGTTCTTCTAAAGCGGGCAAAGGCCTCTCCCCCTCCACCCGCTCCCTTTCTCTCTCTCTCTTCCTCTTTCTCCCTGTCGCTCTCTCCGCAGCGCCGAGCGGCTTCGCTTGGACCGGCCCAAGATGCATCCGCGAAATTGCAGACTTCAGTGAAATGCGCTCGGGTCCCTCTATCTC
The DNA here is from genome assembly GCF_000612105.2 of Orussus abietinus. Classification (NCBI taxonomy): domain Eukaryota; kingdom Metazoa; phylum Arthropoda; class Insecta; order Hymenoptera; family Orussidae; genus Orussus; species Orussus abietinus. The sequence goes on from NW_019396002.1 coordinate 1,872,999, forward strand.
GGCCTCTCTTGCTCGCTCGCTCTCCGTCTCGCTCCCTCCCTTTCTTTTCCTCGCGGGTCCCCCTCGCGCCGTCTCTCTCGGTTTCCGGGGGTTGTTGCCGTTGGCCGCGAGTGGGTTCGTGAAAATTTTAAGATGTCCTCCTCCACCTCCGCCTCCTTACCCTGGCCCCCTAGCGGCGCCCTCATCCTCGGACGAGCTAGGAATCCGTAGTGCCTCTTTTCACGATCCTCTCTTTCAACTTTTCCCTCCACCGCCTCCTCCACCTCCTCCTCCTCCTCCTCCGCCTCTCTTTTTGTTCCACTCCTCGGTGCCGCTCTCGCCCGGCCCAGGGTTTTTACCTTTTTCCTCTCCTTCCCCCCCCTTCTTCTCCTTCCTTTTTTCTTTCTCCCGACCCGGCCTAGCAATTGCCCAAAACAGCCGCGTCTCAAGAGAGCCGTCCTTTGACAACCGCACAGGATTGGCGCGGCCTACCTCCGGGTCGCCGAAAACGGCTCCGGAGCCGAGCCGTCGAGGATGATGGCGAGAGAGCTTTCCCTTTGAGCCGGGCTTTTAATTAGTGTGAAATCTTTCGGATGGACTCTCGGCTGGGTTTCGGCGGCGACAGGGCTCAGGGGACGAGAGTGGAGGACCCGGGCGCCGAACCCGAGTCGAAACTCGCCCGATGGAAGACGCCGGGGTGGATGACACGTGGACAATGGGAGGCCGAAGAAAGGGAGGGACGAGTCTCGCAGAATTCTGCCCCCGTTCGACGGAACACCTTCCGACACCCTTCTGTATCTGGACCTCCACCCGGCGGGGGATGCGAGAGATCTAAGTTGGTTCCGCCTCGGGCGCCGAAAGAAACCATGGCGCGCGGCCGCCATCTTGGTTTCCGCCGTTTCGCCGCGCGACGAATTCTATTTCCGCGGAACGCCAGAACGTAGCTGGCCACGCGTAGATTTACGTCCTTGCGAGGCCGGCGCTTCCGCGGCCGCGAATTTAAAAACAGCCTTTTGAATTTAGATTGGCCCCTCCGCGAGCGCCCTCCTCTTTGTTCCCCGCGCGCGCGGTCCCCGGGGAATAATAGGATTCCTTTTTTTCGGTGTCTCGGCTCGCCAGCCAGATATAATTCGACGGCGCCCGCGACTCCCCCGCAGTTCGAAATCGCGCCGCCGGTGGCGCCGCCAGGCGGGAGCGTTCGGCAAACTCTCGAGAGGCTCTTCGCTGTTCTCGCCCGCGAGGCCTCCTCGGAAATCTGGCCTCGGCGACAAGGAAAATACCCCGCCAACTGTCCTCGACATTTTCCGCTACGTGGAGCCCCTTCGGAGAATCGATCTCCGTTTCCGCTCGCGGAACGCAATTCGGGACCTCTTCAAAGTTCGGTGATGGCGAACTCGAGTGGTCCCGCGCCACAAAACACACATCGAGATTCCCGAAGACTTTTCGGCTCAGCAAAGTGGCTTGAGAGCTGCTCCGCAGCGTCCGCCTCTTCTTCGACGGCAAAGAAACGCTTCGACGTCTCTCTTCCGCCATTTTGGTACCATCGCCGCAACTCGGTGCCTTCCAAACTGTCAAGTGGTGGCACGTACCCTCGAAAATCCTGCGCTCGATTGCGTCCCGAGCCTCCATCGGCGTCGGGAAAGATTTTCTTAGTTCACCTCGTCAAGTGGCGGCACGTACTCCCAAAAATCCCGCGTTCAGAGTCTTCAACGGCGCCGGGAAACATTTTCTTCCTTCGCCCCGGGAATCAATCTCCGTTTACGCTCCCGTAATTCAAGATATCTCCCAAGCTCGGTGATAGCGTTTCCTGGATTCGAGGTGTCTGCCTTTTCACCGACGGCGACGCCTTTCTTCCGGGCCGCCATTTTGGTACCATCTCCGCGACTTGGTGGTGGCTATCAAACCACCGAGTAATGTTTCGCACTCGCAAAAATCTACCATTCCCATGTGTTCGCAACCTCCGACGGTGACGCGAATTATTTTCTGAATCCTTCTCGGGAATCGGTCATCGTTTACGCGATGGCGAAGGGGTGCATCGACGTGTTTCTTCCAGTCCGCCATTTTGGTACCGTCGCCTCGACTTGGCGATGGCTTCCAAACCGCCGAGTGGTCGCACCCTCGGAAATCCGGCACTCGCGGGTGCACGGAACTTCCGACGGTGACGCGAAACGTTTTACGAGCCCGCCTCGAGAATCAATCTCGTGCCGTTAACTCGTGCTGCAGGTAGCTAGAGAATTTTTCCTCGTATTCGCTCGTTAGCCAGCTATAATTCTTCGGCCGCGTGTTTTAAAAGTCTCGTCGGTGGGAGCACCGCTCGGTGCAGGCGTCTCGTGCGGATTCAAGTGGCGCGCCTTGAAAAATCCGCTTTTCGCGAGTGTTCCAGGACCCGTAAGGGCGCCACAATGCTATCCCGCAATTATTTCCCGAGTAACTCGTCTCCCAATTAAGTAACAATATCATTCAACCCCTGCGGCTCTTTCGCGACATGGCGAAACCATTGTCAGCGCGAGTTGGTCCTAGACCTCCGTGTGTCTTCGTTAAGTCGCGGTACCTATCCAACGGGTTTTCGCTTAACCTCGTATCCTAGGTATGAATTCGCGTTATCCTAATCACGGATCATAACGTGAAGAATTATGATGTTCACCATCGCACGTCGATACCCAACCCATGAAGACAAATGAATCGAAAGAGGAAAAACAAAGGAGCTATTCTACCTCTTTTCCCCCATTTTACATGAAACAGTTGCCACATGGCGACGACCTATATAGGAGCAAAACTGACGGTAAAGACAATCCCATAGTTCTATCTCTCCTTTTCCCTACTTTCGCGGGAATATCAGGAGAAAATATATCCATATATCATACGTGATCCCGGTACTCTCCTGGAGCAACGATCGGTCACTTCGGTCCGCGTAATCCGGTCGCCGTCAGCGCCATCTGGCGGAGGCGTCGGGCAAACTCAGGTGGCGAGATTTTCGCGAGCGGGATTCGAGGTCCCGGTGGCGCAAAACGTCTCGCGAGCTTGTCTAGGGAATCAATCTGCGGCCGTTAAGTCCCGTCGCAGGTAGCGCGAGGGAATATATCGCGAGTGCCGAGAGGCAGGTTTCGTAACGGCCGCCATTCCGGGCTCGCTAGCTCGCCAGTGAAAGTACCACGATCTCCGGCTCTCGGCTCTCGGCTAGTCCTCGCCGGCTGGCTCGGATCGATTCCCCGGCTTAATTAGTCCCTAGGGCGTCCGTACGGTGACGCGCGGATACGCACATCTCGGGGAAGGGGACCCGTTTCACCGGGGGATAGGCCTCGGCGATCGCGACGTTACCGTAACGCCGCCGCGGTGAATGGGGCCGATATATCTCGGCCCCAAGATGGCGGCCGCCACCCGGATTAGGCAACGCGCATCCGCGATCGCTCGCAGCTGCTGCAACCGGTGCCGCAACCCGCGGTGCATGTGCACCTCGCGCCGCGGACAAAGAACGGGGAAAGAAAGAGAGAGAGGCGACCCCGGGTCCGCGCCCGAGTATGACGAGCGTCCTCTGGTGGCCGCGTCATCTGGCCTTCGCCCGGGCGGCGCACATGACGCGGCTTCGTTTCCCGAAAACCGCCACCTTCGCTCTTTTCCCGCCCCCCGCCGACAGGTGGCGCCACCGAGGACGGGGCCGAGGATCGCTCAAGTGATGACGAGCAAATGCAAGATGATAGTCTTGGTATTGCACTTTATGAAAGCCCAAGTATCAATAGTGTTGGACACTACCTTTTATTGTTGGCGATAAGGAAATGCAAGACTAAGACCAAGATCACGGTAATGTAGGTATTCTTGGTCTTGCTCAGTCTAGTCTGTAATCGCGTTAAGGCTTGGTTGCGACCTCGATCTTGTACTTTTTCAGACCACACTCGTCCCTACGCTCGAGATGTTGGGAATGGTCGGGTTTTCGACATTGGCCTTGCAGAAACTGAGGAGACACGTGAGGGTGTCCATAGGAAGTTCGGTTAGGTTAGGTATCTCTCGTCTATAAAGTTTCCCAGAAGTTCTTACCGCCTAAGCGTGGACTATACCACGGCACTTTGTTGCGAAGGAGATACTTCAAAATGAATAAACCTCCCATTGGAAAGGAATAAGAAATTTCTTTGTGTATTCCTTACCATTCGTAGTATTATTTGACATTTGTATTTGAGAAGACTAAACGCGCGCGTGGCGCAGTTCCGGACGAGCTTGGAGACGAAACGTCTCCGTCTAACCTTCTATGGACTCTCAGATGTATGCATATACTCTAAAGGTTCTCGATAGCAATGCCACCTTATCGCGATATACTTCTAATCGTCGGCGGAGTATCCGTATTACGTATACATCGGCCGTCATTACGGCTAACGCGGGACGAGGGGGACGAGAAAGAAGAGCGCGATAAATAAGAGAAGAAAACACCCGGCTACGGTTACTCTTTCCCCGAAGGCTCGGCCCGGTTTGTCATCAAGGGCCTCGATTTTCGGGGAGTCTCGGGGGCAAAGGGAGGCGTCAAAATACGGGGCCGAAAAATGGGTCCGCCGGCTCGCCGGCGGACTAAAAACAGAAACTCCTCCCGAATAGGTCTCGGAGGAAGCGCAAAGACGCGGGCCATATGGCCGGACCCGGAGGACGGGGCTAGGTTCGGTGGAAATAAAAGGGAGGACTCCGCCACGAGATGGTGGACCCAGGAGGAGTAAAATATAGGCCCGTGGAGCCGTTCCAGGAAAAATTACGAGTCTCGGGAGACGCGGCACGACGTCGTCTCGGGGGCCGCGAGTTCGCTCTCGGGTGACGTCGACTCGTCCATCCGTGGCGTTGCTTTTAGAATCTACCGGGGAGCTATTTGGGCGTCGACGAGGACCAACGAGGAACTTATCGCCGAGATTAAGAGCGACTTATTTCACCCGGGATTGCCCCGAGTCGCGTTTTCCCCCTTCGAAGGCACTCGTAAAGAGCGGGGTCGGGTTAACACCCGAGATCTCGAGCTACGTTTTAATCTTTAAAAAGGTACACGAAACTGGACCTTTTCCGGGGGAACCCTAACCCCGACGGAGCGTACGGATCAACCACGATTTTCGGCTAATCGAAATCCCGACTTCTCGTTGAAATAATGCCAGTAACTTGCCGAAGTAGCGTTACCCATAAAAAGCACGAAGCTAATAACGGTACCGGTAAGAATGGTTAAATGGAAGGGAAAGAGGGAACCGAATTTCTAGGACATTCGAGGCTTCTACAAAAGTTGTCGAGCCTGGAACGAGGAACAACTTTTATTCTAAGGAGTTTCTTCTGAGACGAATCATTTGCCCCACGAGTTGCGGCGACAGTTCGTGTCAGCTGGAGGAGAGACCAAGGGGCTTATCAAAAGACGAGAGACAGGTATCGCGTTACTCCGCGTCGTCAGAAATGTTGCTCGAAGGACATACGTGTTCGCGATAAAAAGACATGTTTACCGAATGCGGAAAATCTCCGATCAAGAGAGTGTATTTTCGAGCTAGAAGACGGCACGAGAGACAGATGCCCTCCATCGGTTCCACATTAGCTCCCTTCTCGAAATAGATTTTTATGAGGCGTGTGTAGGGGTGGGTGACCACTGTTTGCCATCGGCCATCCCTTCCTTTTATTTCTCTTTTAACGTATTTTCCTTGTAACGTAGGCGAGCACCCTCGAAGGTACTCCGGGGCGATAGGAGGTGAGAAACGACCTTTCGGTAGGGGTAATGGCCGAGGAACTATCCCGGGGAATTCAAAAATGGGCTAGGACCAGGGATAAGGGTATCTGGTTTATGGCGACTCCATCGGACGGAGCCGGTGGCCGAAAGGTGAGAAAACCCTTGTCGAGCCAGAAAGGCACTTTGAAATTTGGGAAAATGGCCGCCGGCCAAAACCCGGCAAAAGCCCTCGTTTCGTGCCAAATGGCCACTTTGAAATTCGAACGGGCGACTTTGCGGCCGGAGGCCGATAAAACGTGCCTCCAGAGTGCAAGGCCTTTCGAATTTGAATGATTCCCAGCGACCGCGAGGAGCCATTAAAGTGCCTTAGCCACTGGAGTACCTACAATGAGTACTCGGTAATTGCGGGGCCTCTTCGGCAGGATTTCTTTCAGCGGAGCTTCTTGAGCCGTACCGAATCCCCAACGACTTTGCTTGACCCAGAATCTTCCAAAGCCGTTATTTTAACGGAGCAAAGTTAAATAGAAATGATCAAGTGGGCCGCATTTAATTTCCATCCCGCGCCGGAAGCCGGCGAAACGTGTGCCGAATCGGAAGGGCTCTTTCGAAACCCGGGCAATTAATAATCATGGAGAGAGCTAATGGATCATCAAAGTGGGCGATGATGGGCGCCGCTGGAAAGCTTTGAAACGAATTTAGACCTTAATTCACCATCGGAATCGAGATGAATCCGCGACCTCGACCGTCCCAAAAGTCTTACAAAAATACATCCGGCGATACCGAAGCGAGGAGGTGGAAGAAAATAGCTTCTACTTCCGATAAAAGAGTTCATCTCAAAGCGATTTTCCATCCTTTTGGAGAAGGCTCGGCGAAATTAGGTGGAATAATAAAGCCCGAAATAAGACGTGCGATCCAGCCCCGAACCTGGCAGGCCCCCGTCGCGTCTTTGGAATCGCTCCAGAAACCTCTGAAAAATGTACACGTTCCACGGGCATTCCAGACCTAATCTGGAAGGACCTACGCAGTGTCTATGACGGCCGTCATAGCAGCCAGTATTTCCCCCTAAAAGCGCCATTCCCCTAAATGATACGACCAAAAACGGCCTCCGAGCAATGGTAATGGCCGCGCTGTTTGGGAGGTAAAAGGAGCGCCATAAACGAGCACTTATTCAAAGATGGACCGACAGATTACGCGCTGAGTCCGCGTTGGGTTAGGTCAGGTTTACGATCGCTGACATTACGAGGAAGTCGTAACGCGAGGCCGGTGGTCAAGCGGGAAGAAAACCCCGAACGATTAAGCCGGATATTGAAATTGGACTTGAATGCGCGCAGAGGAGAGATCGAGCGCGGCGTCCAAGATGGCGGCCGCACCTGATTCTGGGCTCAAAACCAGATGCGAGTCCATTTTCTTCCCCGTTCGACTGAGAAATGAAGAAAAAAGAGGAAAAAAAAAAGGAAAAGGAAGACAATTTTTCGGAGCAACAAACCGACGACGCCGGATGCAGCGGCGCCCATATGCAGGCGCCGCCCGATGCGATACATTCGATACAGGAGGGGAAAAAAGGAGAGAAAGGGCCGGGGTAAAAAAAAAATGTAACCTGCAACACGTGGTACTTTTTCATTACGTGCGTAGCATGGCAACGTAACGGCATATGGCTCGTCCCAGGACACCGGGATGGCACGAGTCCCGAGGGACGTCGCGGTCCGGGCAGTCCCGCATCAGCGCGTAGTATCTCTCCCTGAATAATTCCTAGGAGCGAGAGAGACGCACCGATGCGGCTCGCGCGGGCGCGAGAGAGAGGGAGAGAGCCGTATATCCGCAGCGCGCGTCGACGGTGCGGTGTACCGTGTGTATACCCCCGTGTGCGCCGCACAAATCGTACCTACGCCTACAAACCCATGTATAACCGTGTAAATACGAGGTCACTCGCGTGTGCGTATATACGTACATACACGTACATACGCATGTAAACGTAAGTGCGTCCCAGAGGAAGCGAAGGCAGCATGGGGTTTCCGCCCGCAGCCCCATCGCTCGCTGCGGACTTCAATGGGGGAATCGCCCCATTAACGAGCAACCGTTCATTAGACGTACTCGCTGGTAATGGCCGAGCCGAGGTCAAGTTGGGGTCCGTTTTAGGGCACGCACCTGACCAATGGCAGTCACCCGCGAGGCTCGGCTCCCCCCATCTCGAAAGCTGCGTAATCGCGGCTTTCGACATAAGGTTGACCCCCGCACGGCGATTTCGGAGTTCACGTACCCGTAACATCGGATATCTTTTCGGTGGAACCGTTCACCAGAGGGTACAAAGGCAGCGATAAATCGTTGCGATCGATCCGCGCCAATAGATCCGTACAAGATTTAACTGACGCGTGAATGCAGCGTGGGCGCTACGGAAGAATTCGATTTAACTGCACGTATTACAAATCGCCGCTATTTATCGTTCCTCGAGTAGTCATGTCAAGAGGTACCCTAGAGGCACTTCTCACTTAACGAGTTTTTATCTTTGTAAATTGTTTCGTTCAGAATTTTTCTACCAAATTGTATGCAGCTGCTCTTCAGGAATTCTCGATTTACGGACGGTCGCCAGGGACCGATTGACTCGTAAAGCCGGGGACTGCCTGTATACGAGATTAGGAGCGAACGCGATTTGTGATAAGGATCGATGCTCGCACCGTCGAAATGGAGTCGTTTCCGGACGGCTCGGAGAAGTTGCCTAACCGAGGACGGAGGAAAAAAATATTCACGAAGCGGTGAAGCTCTAAGGTCAAGATTAATGATTTTCGAGAGGAGAGACGCAAAGAGGTCGAGATGGATTCGTGATGGACCGATCCGAAGAGGTGCTCGACCGGAGGCGGCCCTTCAGGGCCCGGCGTCGTCGTCATCGAGGCAGCTGTTGCTCTCGCGGCTCCTGACTTTGGGTCTCGGCATGACCCCGACAGTCAATGACTCGAGAGCCTTCTGCCAGAAACCCGCGTTCTTGCCCTTTTCTTCAGAGAATACGCCCGAAAAAAAAATATCAGCCTTTCCGTTAAGCCAACGGAAGACCTTGTCCGAAAAAAGTCAGCTTTTCCGTTAAGCCAACCCAAGGCCTACGGTTGGATTATCCACGATCCTTTTCCCAACCACTAAGAGCCCGTTCGCATAGTGCGTTCTCGAACGGACATTAGTTCATGCAATAGCCATATTGCATTCACAAGCAAATATGCGCTTTACTGATAGAAACCATGTAGAACGCGCGTTTGCTTGAAAAACAAAATATAGGTGCGCCCACGAAGTAATATAAGGAGATACAACGCCATGTATTAAAATCGTCCCCACTGTAAGGGTCCAAGGTTTTCAGATTTCTTCCGAACTATGGCCGAGAACATCTCCTCGATGAAATTTTCCAATTTAAAATGATCTGCCAGCGGGTCCGCTAGTCTTTATCGCGTTAAAAACGTCACATTCTGTATATCATCCGGGAATAGTCGTTTCGCTTTGCATACCTTGATTGCAAAATTAAAAGCATCTCAAGTAATTTACGTCGATAGAAAATGTTTCGGCCACGTAGGATAGGAGTTCCCACATTTTCCGCAAGTAGCGCTGGCGTCGTTGGATCAGGGAAAATCTGAGATCCTGGGTCCTGATTCTGGGGCCATTTTCTGTGGAACCGACCATTGGCGTTATCTCCTTATGCTACTTCATGGGTGCGTGTTTGAAAACGCACCATGTGAACAGGCCCTAACGGTGAACCAACGCCGAACTTAAGACGTTCCTCATCGGAGCGACGTCTCGTGTCGATCCGTATCTTTATCGAGCGACGTCTCCCTGTAGAGCCTCCGAAGGCCCGGACATCGTTGTCGTATCGAGTCAGCTGTTGCTCCCGTTTCTCCATGCCTGGGACCTCGGATCTCGACATGGGCCGATCATTAAGAACCCATTAAGAGCTTTCCTTAGCCGGGAAACTAAATATAAAGTCGCGCCAGGTGGCGACTCGAGGTCCACGCCGACTCGGGGGCCTGGGTCCGCGGCAAAAGGAAAAGTGGAAGGATGAACGTCCAGCATCCGAGACTGGACCGAGCGAGACGAAGCAGGAGGATGTAAGACGAGGACTACCACCAAGGACATCCGCCCGGAATCTCGGCCATCCAGGGAGAGGACCTTGGGCCAATCGCGTCGCTAATCCGACCGCTCCAACGGAATGTATTGTCCTTCGACTAGCCACCAAGCCGGAAGATGTCTTTATTCTATCGAAACTAAGCACCCCAGTTTTGCAATCAAATCTGAACAATCGAGTTCTACGATCAAGTTTAAGGTGATACGAAAGTGACATCCGCAGGGTCAAACTTTCCTCTTAATTGGGCGTACCGAATTCCTTTGAAATTTTTCCACGCGAAAGTTGAGGCCCTAGAGAAGGTCCTGACACCCATGAAATTTCACGTTTCTTAATATATTTATAAATTTATTTATTAAACATAAAATTTGTGTCAGGAACTTCCTTAGGGCCTCCATGTTCGAATTTCGAACGATTAGGTATGCCCAGCTCGAAGAAAGGTCCTGTAAACAGGACCGCTTAGATGCCAGTTTTCAAATAACTTTAATCAATTCGAGTTCTGCAATTGTCAGAACAATTCGTGGACAGAGTCGAAGTCGCGACGACGAAGACCGATCGGCCGCCTCGGTCAGTTCCGCCGTCTCCGGAGCCACCCTTCGGATCGATCGATCGAGAATCCATCACGGCCTCTTTGATCTCCGATCGCGATAATCATCGATCTCGGCAGTTAGGCTAATCCACTTAGGGACGAGTTCGCCCTCTTCGCAAGGGCCCGTCTCGTCTTGTGGAAAAAGGCTTTCCCTTTCTTCCTCTCGTCTCCCGAAACGACCCGAGACGTTTGTCTTCCATCCTTGAAATGGTCCCTTAGGCTCGAGGACGGTCCTAGTTAATGTCAGCGGGGTCTAATGAAGATTGACAACATGCCCACCCAATGATCCGCCCTTCGCTCGTATTTCGGGTGAAAAGAGCGCCTCCACGAAAAGTGGACCTCAAGTGGCCCAATTTCCTATCTCGCTTCGAAACCATGTCGTGAAATTCCCAAGGTTTATATTTACCCCTCCCCGGGAAGACTTTTCGTTCCTAGATTTCCCTCTATTTGAACCTACCGTCTAATCGGTCGGTACCGCCAGCCACGTCGGGATATTAGTTACAAGAGGCGCTCGGAGGATCATCGCCTCATAATTTGAGAGTCTCGTATTACCGTCTGATTAATTATTACTCTATTTTAGACTGACATTACTAATTATCGACTAGCCGGGAGGATCCGGGCCTCGAATCTTTTTTTCCTCGGTTTAAGGCTGACTGATGTGACGGAGGAGGAGGAGAAAAAACACCATAAGAGCCTTTCGAGCTCTCCCATGATAGCCTTTTCCCCACTTAAGTGTGCAGCCGGCTGTTCGAGGCGCACGAGACAGAATTATGGAGTCGCCTAGACGAAACGATGTTCCTTCGCCGCTGACGAGTTGGCGATAACTCTAGTGGAAAGAGTCTAGGGTTCTCCTGAAACTCTTCCGAGGGAGCCACAAGTGCAAAACACGCCCAAGTGGGCCGCTTCTCCGTGAAACTTCAAAAAGAACGAAAAGGAAAAAAAAAAAAACAAAAAAGACGAAAATGATTAAGAAAAAATGCCCCAATAATTTCCACGTGCTTCTCCTTCCTCCCGAATCTTGCGATCGCCTTTCCGCCTCTCTACAATATTCAACGATATTCCGCGCCCGACAGGGAGGCTCGTAATATCTTTTAGTGCGTTTTAAGGGACGCTGCGGTGGTCCGGGGAACTTTTTCCCTTTTCTTTTTTTTCTCTCCCTCTCCCTTTATTTTCAATAATCATTAAACCGATAAACGCGAAAGAGAAGGCCACGAGAGCTCGAGAGAGGCCATCTTGCGGAAGACTCGCGATTGGTTCCCGGTTATTGGGGATTTCGGCCCCCCCGATGTGGCGAGCCTGGAGTGGCCAAATATTCTGGACAATTTAGGGATGTAGGTTGGTACGCCCTCGAGCACTCGAGCCAACCTAGCGAGGCGGGGGGATTACCGATAATTGCGTGATCGGTCTTCCTTTCTTTTTCCTCCGCTAGGAAATGGCCGCGTATTCGTGTACACGTATACACGTAACTCCGGTCCGTCGGACGTGAATGGCGCCTCATCGGAGGGCCGAAATTATTTAATCGTCCGCTTGCGGATTCTACCTTTCTTCTTTTTTTTCCTCCTCCTCCATCATCCAGTCCCTAACCTCGAGCGCTTCCGAATCGGTACAAATCGATGGATTTTCGAAGCGAATCGTTCCTCCTCCTGGCTGAAAACCGATGGACCCTTCCGGAGGGTCGTCGACAATGGGGCGTCCCCCGGTATGGTCAATTTCGTCGTCAAAATTTCCCCATTAAGCGGGGCTGCCAACCCCACCCCGGGTGACAGGGCCGAAATGGTCCCGCCTTTCAAAAGCAATAAGGCGGAAGATATATTAAAATGAAAAGTGCGCACAAAGAAGGTAAATCGAGACAGTGAATGGAAGGAAGCTGCGAAATGGATCAAGTGGGGACATCACAGAGATCAGAAATGGATTGCTACAGTTAGAGAATATCAATTTAAACGTCCAAAGAACATTAGAGAGGGACCTAAGTATCTCCGCAAATACGCATACATTACAAGGATCAATATATGAAATTCAAATAAAACTAAAAACGATTAACAATACGTGTATAGACATCCTTTTCAATGAGAAGTTTATCCATTAGGAAGCATCTCCTTTTCGCAACGAACTATCACAAAGCATTCCACCCTGTTAAAAATACTCGCAATACTCTCCCGTTCTTATCACTTAAGACTATGGTAAAATTATAAATCTCAAAATAAACTTACAATTTCACAACCTCGCGTTATGATCTCTTAGAGGGTATCATTATAAATGTACAACATGTGTTGTAATATTAAATTAGAAATATAAAATTAGAATATCATGTCAGAATGAACTTAAAAAAAAAAAAAAAAAATAGCGTTACGAAATTACAATATTTCTGCCAACGGGGTGCACGGTAAGAATTTTTGCGGAAAAATTTAGAAACGGATAATCTCTGCTTGGCCTCTTCCGGCGACGCCGACCTATACGTGTCTCCTCTACTTCTCTGGTCTCTATAAGCTCTATGGTGATCATTAATGCCGGGCACTGTACAACGTGGTAATCGCCCGTATACAATTATCCCGGTATTCCCGTCTAATTCCCGAAGTCGGTCGATCCGGCCGCGGCGGGAGGGGCGGGGGACAGTTTCGGGAGGAAGTGGTCGGTTCGATGAAGCGGTTTTACGACTTAACGACCAATTCCAGGCCGGTTCGGCGGATCGACCTCCGTGGTTGCCGAAGAAGGAGTCCGGAGTCGCGAAGAGCCCTGCCTGGAACGAGGAAACTTGCCGATCCTCGTCCCGAGCAGCGGCGGGTAAAAGACGAAGAGGGTGCTATTCCTCCCAAAGGAAGTGGGAAAAGGACAAACAGCGAAGAGGAGGCAGAGAGAAGAAAAGGGTGGAAGAAGAGAAGGTGGCCGAGATGGGTGGAGGAAGGAAGAAAGGAGGAAAAGAAAAAGAGGAGCGATTAAAAGGGAAGCTGGAAAAACAAGGTGGAGATAGATGAGAGAGACGGATAGAAATACAAGAGACGAGCGAAAGGTTAGACAAAGGAAAAACAATTTCCACTCGCGACAGTGGCTCTGGAGTATGTAAAGGAAGGAGCGAGAGAGGGAGAGAAAGACGGTACGAGACCTTCTCGGTGCGCTTCCTCGAAGGAAAAAAAGATAATAAAGGAAGGTAAAACCCCGTCGACAAGGTAGAGCGCGTCTTCGGCGCGCGCGTCGATAAGGACACGGCCATGCCCGAGACAAAGAGAGCGAGAGGGACGGAGCGAGGGCGCGAGGGGAGAGGTCGCGCTCTCATAGCCGCGCGGCGGAGGGAGGAATAAAGGAGAGACAGAGAGAGGAGGAAGCTGCGAAAAAAGAGGCGATCGAGCTGCTCCCGACTCAGCGGCTCTCATATTTAATGATACACCCGGGCCTCGTCCGAGCGCCCGCTAATGCACCGACACCGCGGTCCCCTCCCCCTCCCCCCGCGGAACGGAGCGAGACGACCGAGAGAGAGAAAGTACTTTCTCCTCTCGTTCGCTCGCCCCTTCCCCTCTTCTCCTTGCGCGATTACTTCGCCCCGAGTAACGGGGCTCTCGCGGACGATTCGCTCGGAGACTTTTGTTCCCTTTTGTTCCCGCGGAATGCCGCCGGTGTTTACCCTACGGGACCCTCCGTAATTGATTCGCAATCGCGGGACCGCTGTGGCCGCGCGCGCGCGTAAGAAACGGAGAACGCGGAAAGTCGAACCAAAATGGCGGCCGGCCCGGACGAGAAGGCGCGCGGCGCGAGAGAGACGCGGCGACGAGGCGCGACTCGAGGGCCTCTCGACGAGTTCGAGACGCAGGAGATCATGGTTCACTCCTGGGTAACGAGAATTTGTAGTAAAAACGGTTCTATACGAAGATTCCGCGCGTAGCGACGCATCCGAAAATTCGAGGTGGCGGCTCTTGGTCGCCGTTCTGCCGTAATCAATGTTGAGAACGGTAAAAAAAAAAGACTCTAGATAGTAACCAGGCTCTAGATAAGATTTCCACGTAAGGAGTGCCGAAACATGGCCAAGGTAAATCTTAGCACCCGATCGTGTATCCATGATAATTTATTCTGGGTTAGTGCCAGGCTAAAGCTGAGTTAGGATTTAATTTGGCACCCAAGACGATTTCACCTCCTTCCCTCTTTAGCGCCTAGCTCGGACCTACTTGACAGCTGATTATGTCTCGACGTAATTTTGCCCGATTCTTTTTTTTGGAGGGACAACGTAGGATATTTTATTACATATAGCTATGCCTTATAAAGTGTGACGTATTTGTGGAGGCCCCATATTGATGGACTGGCGGTTTGGCCAAGTCCTAGCTGGCGCCCTTGCAGATTTTCTGCATGGGGATTTGCCAGACTGCTCGCTCGAGTCCGATCGGAAAATAAAGCCGCAAGAGGGCCGATTAATTGGCGCACAGGCGACCCGCCGGACAGGGCGACGCTCGAGGAACTATGACAAATCGGACCTTTTAAAATTCCTACAAGGCACCGCCATCTTCGCGACGAGCTCGAGGCGCGCGCGGCCGCGCGAGAGACGGAGGGCCTCCCCTTGTAGGATTGGGTTTACACGCGCGCAAGCGCTCATTTTCGGTCCCGACCGTGGCGAAAAAAGGAAATTATTGGTAGGCGCCTCGCTACAAGGGAACGCACTCACCGAGGGTGAGAATTTCCGAAATGGAACCCGGCCCGAAGACTCGCCATTTTTCGCGACTGACGTCCCGCTCGCCAACACCTTCGGCTCCCTTCCCGGGCGCGACCGATGCTAATGGCGACTTCTTCCCATAAAGGAAAGGAAGAAAGGAATTAACTGGATTCTAATAAAAATAATTGGCTCCACTTAACGAGCCAAAGGGTGCAAAAAAATCATGCCGACATCCCTCGTCGACGGATGAAACTTTTCGAGGCCGCGCGCGGTCGTCCGTGGGAAAGAAAAAGTTATCGCACTTTCCCTTTGTTTCCAATTTGAATCGCGGCTCGGTCGGAGTGATTTTACTGCCTCTTGCGGTGCACAAGGGGGAGGAAAAGGGGACAAAAAGTATCAAAAGCAAAAATTGTAGAAGGTCTCTTTTCGAGGGAGGTTGCACCGAGCTCCCCGTTTCCCCCCTTCGCGCTCCTCTCTCCGTGTCTCCCTTTGATTATTCGTTGCGACCGGTGTTTGCGTCGTCCTTTAATCTTTTGCGCGAGGCAGCGTCGCCCGCTCGCCACGGGCCCGGCTTAATTTAAAAGGAGACGAACATTTTTCCACTTGTCCGTCGACATTCCGACAGACAAGAGAGAGCCGCGCGCAAAACCCCCAACGGAAATGACCACCGGGAAAGAAGCGGAGGAGGACGCTTTCGGAGCGGAGCCGAGCACTCGGCGCTCCCCGGATAAACACCGTTTTCCGCGCGACCCACCCCTCCTGGAGAAAAATGCTTCAAACAAAAATTGTTACCCACGTCGCGAGGAAGGTCTGTTGTCCGAAACATTTTCCTCCCCTTCGCGCGGCTACCCCGGAAATTTCGGTTAACGCGAGTCCAACGGCGGCATCCTCCGCGTCCGGGGTCGCCATCTTGGATTACGGCTCGATTAGCGAACTCTTGCCCTGATAAAGGGGTGGTCGAGGATTCCGAATCGGGGGCGAATGGAAAAGTGTGACGGGGGGGGAGCGCCCCTGGGTCCGGGCCCGTTCTGGTATGCTAAGCGTGCGTGGGGACTGAAATATCCAGGGGCACTTAGCATTATCTACAAAGGCTAATGTAGCCGCCGCGATATAAAGGTGAGCTCTCTCCGCCGGTCGGAAGCCAAGATGGCAGCGCTCCTCTTTCCCCGTCGAGCGCCGTTCTTGATTTCTCAATCTCTACGGGACTACCGGCGCGGCGCGAGAGAAAGAAAAAGAGGAAGACGGTCAATCGCTTCGCGGAGAGAGCGCCTCTCTCTCCTCCTCTCCCTCGCTCCCTTATTCCGCCGAATCTCCTCTGCGAGATGAAAAGAAGGGGGAGAGAAAGAGAGAGAGAAAGAGGCCGCGCATTGGTTAGGATCGCGTCGCGTGCCAAAGAGCCCGATTACGGAGCCTCCGAGGCGTCGGGACTCGCCGCTCCCTAATGGCCGCCCTTGAGGGGCAACTTCTTTACCGGTCGAGCTTACCGACGTTGCAGTTTCGCGCCGTTCTCTCGTCCCGATACGGGGAACCGGACGATACCGCGAAGAATGCATACCTGCGTTAAGAGGAAGGTCGAACGATCGGGAGGGGAGGAAGGGAAAGAGTGAAAAACGATTTTTCGGGGTGATTAATGTCCGGGAAACAAGGCACGCATAAGAAGGGTCAGAGGGCGAGCTCGAAGTTTCTTGCGTCCGGCCACTAACGAATCGGCCGTTAGGACGATAGCTCAACGCCCTGGAGCGTCAAAACGGTCCTTTTCTCCGCGACGGATGTGGAAATTTATTAATCCAGACCGCGGCCGTAATGGTCGGAGGTACGTCCGAGTATCGGCTATTGTGGCACGTAGTCTCATCCGTATGTTAATTTCGACAGGTCCCGAGTAGCGGCATTCGTCAGTGTCGAAAGTCCGAGAGGGGAGGGTTGATGGATGAGCTTTCCGCCAGGCTCTGCCGGGTGTCTTTAACCCGAATTCATTAAGTCGGATTCCAATGAAACGAGTGGCTACCGGCCAATCGGATAGGCGAGCTCTTCGCGGCTCGCCAACCGACTCGTTACGGCCCGTTAAGACGCCCGACGAGACGCCGCCCGAGGATGTCCGCATCCCTCGGCTCCTCTGATTCACCCCTCGAATAAACTACCTCCGCACTTCGAACGAATCAAGGCTCTAAATGTCGGGAATGATATAAAAGGGGAGTCCGTCTCTATCTTGAGATTCCGTCACGGAAGGTTCACGGGGAATTTCTTATCCTTGTATGGGGGAGTCAACGGCGAGACAGCATCAGAGAAGGTCCTCATCCCTCGAATTCTCCGATCGAACTATTGAAATATAGGCTGAAGTGCGAAAACATTAACCGAATGAAAGCTCTACACATCGGGAATGATATCAAAGGGGAATTCGTTTCTATTTTGAAATTCTTGCACGGAAGCATGGCGGGGAATTTGTCACTTTGTATGGGGAGTCAATGATAGGACCCTGCTAGATAAAGTTCCGCATCCCTCGGATCCTTCACTTTAGCTCTTAAAGTACAGACCAAAATCCGAAAACTTCGACAAGGTTCGACAATCAGGTTTCTCGGTGTCACGAAAGGAATAAAAGTTGAGTCCGCCGCCATATTGAAATTCCTGCACGGAGGCTTCACGGGGAATTAATCACTTTATACAGGGAGTCACGGCGAGACGTCGCTAGAGAAAGTCCACATCCTTCAACTCGCCCCTTAACGAACCTAAACCTACCATCGCACGTACCGATAAATCGTAACGATTTCTAATCCGCGCCCTTAAATCGAGTTCCCCAGCGTCGACGGGTCAGTTAAATCTGTGCATATCGATTCTCGCAAATTTATCGTCGCGTCTCCAGTCTGCATGTCGGCCGAATTAGGGCTCGAAATGTCAAGAGCGATATTAAAGTCGAGTCCATCCAGGGAGGTTCCTACACGGAGACATCAGGGGGAATTTGTCACTTTATATGGGGAGTCAACGATCCGGGTCAAGTTTGATGGGTTTCCAGGGTTGCATCCTGCAGTCGGTTTTCCCTTCTTCCCCGCGCATCGCATTCTGGCTGTTCGTTGACGCCGCGTTTATTCCGCCCGAGTTCGTCCATCGTGTCCTCTTTGAAGCCTCTGGCAAATTGTCGTCCAGGTGTCGGAGTCCCCGAGGAGGACAATGCCGACCAGCTACTTATAGCAGTTCCGCGCCCGACGATCCCACGAACCCGCCCTTCTCTCCCTCGGGAACGAGGAAAATCTCCCGGAAAACGGCGCACAATGGCGCCCGCAAACGGCCTCCCGACTTAAACGCCGGCTCGGCCTTTCTGCGGGGCGTCGTTGGCGTCGCTCTAACGACGCCTAAACGCCGTAAAATTCGGCCTAGCCGCGCCAACTCGGCCTGCTCCGGGGAACAATGGTGGTCGCGTGGGTTTTCATGGGTCTTCATGGGACGTGGCGAGCTGTGTCGCCGATACCCTATCGCCGTACGTTAGAGCCGGTTCGCGTTTTCGAAAGCGCGTCAGTTAACGCAATGGAACGGCTAAATCGCGTTCAGAAAGTAAACGCGCGCTGCTCGAACCGGCTATTGAGAGGATATGAAAGGCGCTAGGAAATTTAATCGACGTCGATAAAGTGAAATTCATCTGTATACCCTTTTTGGTGGTAACGCCGTTTTGAATACTCAAGTGGTAACATACCCTTCCTCCATATATTCAAAGTAAAAATTAAAGATCGCAACTTACGCGCCATCTTGGATCAAGAAATATATCGTCCGGGGCCTCGTGACGACGTCGATGCGTCCAGGTCGAGGAAAAATCGGTTATTCTCCGTGTTTGTCGAGGATCTGTCGTCGTCCATGGGTCGATTCCGGTCCGCGACCAAGGGTCCGGAAGGGACCAGAAGGTAACCAAGGAAAAGAAGGACCTCGTCTACCCGAGGCTATTCCTTCGGCCCCGCTTTTTATTGCTTCCTTTGATCGGCGCTGGGTCGTCGCGGCACCCAACGCTCTCGAATAAATATTTGACGTGCGAACAGCTGATCCGCGAGACCCTCTCCAAGGACGGGCCGTCCTCCCGGCTGCCTTAGATCTCCGGATCTCCCGAATCTCTCGGCTCTTCCCCGTAGCCCCCGAGAGATCCCGGCGTATTATCCCGTCGTAATTCCAGGAGGGAGGAGAGCGTGCCTCCGAAGCTCGACAAACAACCGGTAAACTTCCTTCTCAGCCGGAAAACATCCTTAAACTGGTGCCCCCGGGAGTTAATCCCGTTTCGTTCCTGGGTCCCGGATTCCTTGGGCTAACAGCGGATCAAACTTTCGGAGATTGATGACCACGTTTCACCTCCCACCCACCCTCCCCTTTTTTAAAAATAATCCGAACAGCGTGCCTCGCAACTTTCCAAAGTAAATCTCGTATCCAAGGTGGCTGATCCGGTACATCATGTATCGGAGCATACGTCTTTTCAACGTGTGCTGGCACCGCCATTTCCGTGGAGAAGGCATTCGTGTCTTCCAGGGTACATCGGGAGCAGATCGGTCACGAAGAGCTCCACGAGAAACCGTGGAAAAATCCCGAGACGCTGCAATTAGTCCTGTCCAACTACGTTAAACCCACACGTGCAGAGGGTTCAGCGTCCGTCTGGAGGAAATTACCAGGTTCGCGGGTCCATCGAGTCCGTTAGTCCACATCCCGAAGTCCCGGCACTTCTCTTCTTGCGGCTCTCCCGAACGGTCCATTTCCGATCACGCTGGATTCGCGGTCTCTCGTGTCAGCGTACGCAGCCTCTTCTTGCGCCATTTTCACCGCCCTGATCGCGGGGTTCGCGTCCTAGCTCCGATGCATTCCTGGCCTTTCCTCCTTCCCGATCGCGAGGGAACCGCTGCATCCGCCGTTTTTCCCCCTGCGAGACAAAATCAGGCTCCTCTCGATTCCGCGAACTCCCTGTGCGGTGGAAATTGGTATATCCCACTATTTTTATTTTTTTTTCCCCCGGACTTCCTCCTCCTCCGACGCCTTTCCTCTTCGTTCGCCAAAATGGCCGCCGCTGGACACCTCGCGCGCCTCGCGTCGTGTGCCAAGAAAAACTAGTTCCGAAATAGTCTAGTCCCTAAAACGCATATAATATACAATTGGACAAAGAAAGCATGATTTTAAAATTCGCAACTTCGCAAAGTGTTTATACATCAACCTTTTTGTAAGTACTCGCGCTTATTTCACACCTCGCGTGGCAAAGTTTTAATCCTATTTTTTTTCTCAGCATGGAGTAACGTCTTCCTCGAAAAGTACGGACCTTCCTATACCATCTGAATAGCTGCTACCCCACAAAATGATGTGTCGATTAAAAGCGAGAACACCTCGAATTAAGAGTCCATAAACCAATATTGTAGTGTTTGCGCATACTTAGAAAGCATATCTTAGTATATCCTCTCGAAAACCAGAGCACTGCGTCTCCTTTGACGCATATGCAGACGTAATGTATTTAGTTGCGTTGGTATGCCTTCAACTGGTCGCAAAACTTTCAACGTAGAGCAAGTAGGAATCAGGTATCCAGTTAGTGTAGTGTTTAATAGGAGATCAGGTCCTCTCGGACGCGTCCCGAACGTAGGAAGAGGCCGCCATCTTGGATCCTCCGGAACGCGAAAGAAGGCGAAAGAGCGGCGAGGCCCGACAAAGAGTCAATCCGCAGGTGCTCTCCCGGGTTCCGCGAGCCGCGGATTAACCTCGACCCGAATCCTCCCGATCCGGTGTTCGCCACGGTGCATTATACCGAGCGCCCATACCTAGATGGGAGTCCAGTTCTAACGGTGCCAACTTCCGGGTCCGATTGTTCGCGCGAGTCGGAGAGCCCGGGGCGACGGCATCGCTCCCGCGAGTTCCCGGCCGAGCCTACGGGGTTTAATTCGCTCTTACAATCCGCTCGGACAATCGGAACGGCCGGACTCCGGCCACTCTTGCGAGCCCTTCTAACCGGCGCCGCCATCTTGCCACCTCGGCGCGCGCGTTTTTCAAAATTCTACCCCCCACCCGTCGAATAACTTCTCCTTCTTACGATAGATATACCCGATTAACAAAGAGCCTAGTGAACAGTTTCGCCCGGCTCGCATAAGACCCTACGAGGATTCTAACCTAACCCATTCGCTGATAAATACGCCAATTAGTGAAATCGTTTACACCGTTATCCGTAAATCTGTAAAATCGCTAGTTAGAACGTAGATAGGACGCCGGCCTACCAACGTAACTCCAAAATAGGAGGACGTGAGACTTGAAATTGTCATGAATGTCAAATTAAATCCCAAGTTAGATTTGTGATAATTAAGATAACTCCACAAGAGTATAGGTAATCAATTTTATAGGTGCGGTGTATGCGTCAACCCCTGCCGAAAGGGTACGGTGAAAAAACGGCGATTAAAATCGGTCGATCCTCGAATCACAGCATCAACGCGCCAGCCAACCGCGTTAAAGACGCCCACGAGGATCTGTTCTAAAAAAGCTCCGTCTGGGTGTTCCCGGCATTCCTCGGAAAATTCACAAGGCATACGTCGGTCTGTACACGACATCTTGGCGTGTATTCCTTAATAAAAGAAGAAAGAAACCATCGAACGAAAGAGAGAGTGAGAAAAGGAGAAGACGCCGGAGGACGCCGGGGGTTACGGCTCGGCGTTATTCGCCGAGCAGAAACGAGCTTTGGCCCTATAAATACGTATATAAAAATACACACGTGCACGCGAGGGGCCCGCGGACGCGCGTTTCCTCTTCATTCGGCATAAGAAAGGGACGAAAAACAATGATAAGGAGAGAGAGAGAGAGAGAGAACGAGCAAAGAGAAATAAACGCGGCGACCTTATGGCGTCACTCGGGACGCCGGGGAGTCCCTTGGGCGCCCCCTTGCGTTAAATTCCTTTAACAAAAAAAAAGAAGAAGAAGAAGATAAAAAGAAGAAGTCCACGCATCAAGGCATTATTCCATTAAAAAAATAAAAGAATAAAAGGAAAAGGTTCGGCTATCTCGAGATTTAGCGCGAGCGTCATTCTTCTCTCCGGGCGGAAACGGATGGGCGGCGGAAAATGGCAGATCCTCGGGGTGAAAGAACGCACAGCCTCCTCGATACAGGACCGCGTGTTTTTCGGGGAGGATATGGGCGGTTTACCCAACGAAAAGAAGAGGACGCACTGGTAAGACGAGCCTCCACGGGGTGCGTCGAATAATCCTCGGAGGAGGCGGGAAACGAGCCGAAGTCGCGCGCGACGAGGGCGCCATCTTTCGGCGGTGCATTAGAGAGAAGTGGAGGCTTAGAAGGCCGGAACACAATGGGGCCGAAAACCGGAAAGAGGTCCGCCTACTTCCCGAAAAAGTGGCCCCTCCGCTTTAAGAGCGAAAAAGCGCGGACTCACGAGGGGCCGAGAAGAAGAGAGGGCGAGGGCGCGAGAGGGAGAGGAGAGAAGAGGAGAGGGACCGAATGCATTTAGTGCGCCCTGGACGTGGTTGCAGGTCGAATTCCCGCGAAATTCGAGCCGGGGATTGGATTCTCTCCCTTCTCCTCCCCTCTCCCCCAATTTCTCCCTTTTCCGAAAATCACGTGACTCAATGACGATTCCGAAAATTTCGCGGACCTCGATCCTGGACATCTAATGCGTAGAACCCAGAAAAACCTAATCGTTGCCTTCACATTCTTGGCAGCGAAAACGAAAGAAATCACAAAAATGAAAGGATGACAAATTTTAGAAAATGCATAAATATACCTAACATTGTATATTTACCTTATTGATTGCATTTTTTACTTCAGTTTCATGTAACATTACGTTATAATTTTCTGAATTCCACTTCAGATGCCGAATCTGATATTCTAGGGATAATGTAATTTTACTGGGAATTTATTGTGCCATCAAAATAACCAACGATTGAGTATGCAAATTTACATAGGCATTTTTATCAGTGCGCTATCGTCTCGCTCTTCCCCCCTTGCTCTCGTATGAGCTCTCGTAATTTGCACCGCACACATATATCTCATATAAAACGGGAGAGGAAAAGCGATAAGACACTCCCTCTATTTATTCTCTTTCAGTTTTGCTGTCCTCGCAGTTAAATCAGCGTTCTATATCAATACGTCCTAAATCCATGCAAATTAAGCGCGTCGTCGAGCATGGATTAGGATTTATGGAGCCCACAGATCCAACAATTCCCTTGTTATTCTTTAAAGGGTAACGGAAATGAAAAAGCGACAAATAGGAACTGTCGCGATATTGCGTAGCGCAACTGTTCCTATAAATAAATAAAAAAAAAAAGAAAAGGGACGAGAAATAGCTCCTTTAGGTACTTCCTTTCTTTCAATTCTGGTGTCTTCACGGTCAAATCAGAACGCACGGTCCATACATCTTCCATCCACGATCTTTATCGTCGTTGATCTCTTCCTTCACGACACGGAAAATGGTCCGCCTCCAGTTCGTCGAAAAATCCTAGGAAAGACTCCTCTTCGCGTCTCAAGTGTCTTCCGTCGACGTCGACGTCGAAAGTCCGGCCGAACGTGTCCACACTTTACACGTCCCGCTTTCTCCGTGTGACCGACGACGGGGAAAAAAAAAAGAAAAAAAAAGGATCACCCATTCAAGTGGGTTTTTTCTCCCCTCGCCTCCCACGAGGAGGGCAACGTATGTAAACGATGTCTGTCGAGATGAGGATCTCGAGAGTCCATTGTTTATTGACCCGGCGAGAATTAATTCCCAACGTAGGAAGACTCCTCCGGGAAGTCGATCTCTCGTCTCGAACCTACATCCTAACCTAGGACCTTGAGATACGACGGAGACGAACGATCATCCTAATCGTCTTCATGGACCATCTTCGACATTTTTAATTTTATATCTTTTTTTTTTAAACGTAATCCAGGTTTTACACCCGAGCGATAAAATCTAGCCTAAGACATTCGACGCATCGAAGCGCTTTCGGCTGGTCGATAATCCAAGATAATATCCTCGTTGATTAAAATCCTAAATTCTTAAATTCAGGACGCACGGAATCTGCAAGCCCAATTTTGGCATTCTTGCGTAGGCAACGAAATTAAATGACAGCAGCCAGAAGGGCCATTCTCATTCTCTCTCCCTTTTACCGTTAGATATCTTATTACATATCATAGTAGATAGGCCGTCGCCATATTACGCTGCGCAACCGTTTCACATAAAAAGAGGAAGAAAGAGGGGAAAAAAAATGGCCTCTTTATATCCCCTCCCTCGGATCGTACCAGATCGCAGGCTTCGCGGTCAGATCAGCGTTGCGCAATCCATACATTCCAATATCCATGGAAATTACACGTCTTACATTCGAATAAAGGATGTATGGAGCTCGCAAATCCCCCGATATTCCGATTCCCTTGATATTCCTGCTAAGGCAGCGAAAAGTACAGAGAACGGACTCTTCCTTCCCTTTCCTTCGCCATTAGACACGCCGTCGCCATACCGTGTCGCCCAACTCCTATTTCACGTGAAAAGGGCAGGAAATAGGGCGATAGGGAGAAAACCGCCCCTTTCCTATCTCCCTATCAGTTCGGCAGTTTTCACGGTCAGCTCGGTGTGCGGCGTCCATCCATCCTCCGTCCATTCGAAAGACTCTCTTAAAATCGGACAGCCGGTCCTAGTTGCAAGATCGGACCAGGGCCTTAGATCGTGTGTCAAGAATGCCGCAATAACCTGGTCAGTGACACCGAGCCAGATACGATCAACGATCTTCGTTATTCGACGGTCCCGGGTCTCTATCGAGGCGCTCTCTCACACGTGCCGATCCTTACGACGGGAACCTAGCCGGGTACGCCTCGCGCGTCACGCGACACTTACGACCTCCGGGATATTTCCCCTACGAAGTGAAACTAGTCGGCGGCACTAAATCCTCGGTATCCTCCGATCGATCCGAGGCCCGTCCCAAAAAAGGCTCCCCCGAAACGGGAAACCGAGACCGATTTTACACGACCCCGCGGCGGATTTATTCCCGATCGTCCTCGGCCCCGGGGGACCCGAAGTTGGCCGCGAGAGAGGTCCACCAGAGCCGAGGAAAAGTTCTTCGGCCGAAGAGAAAAAAAGCACCCCGGCGACCTCCACATAATTTCGCCTTGGCCGCGTTCGCCTTTATTCCGCGGTATCTTATCTCGCCGCTCCCCGAAATACACGTAATGCACTTTAGATAAACTCTTATTGGGCAATCGGCCTGTCCGGCCGAAAACGTGGGCCCGGGGAAATAAAAAAAAAGTCAGCTCCCGGTAGTCGCGGAGAATCCTCGGTTCCTCGGTTTCCCAAGTGCGGGGAAGAAGTCGATTAGTCCCCGAAAAAAAAAAAAGAAAGAAAAAACCTAATTGAGTCAATCGAGCGCGGTATTTAGGAATCCTAATTGCGCCGGGAACTCGATTAGTCAAATGCCAAGAATTCCGGAATGTCACCTCCCGTCTTTCTCTCGTCTAACCTGAACTCTTCCGTAGGGAAATTCATCGGCGTTATTAACTTTCGACGGAGCTCGGTTATTAAAAAATTCCCAGCCCCGGAGAGCCGTGGAATTCCATAACTCGGCGCTGCGCAGCGCGACGATATTTTGCAACAAAGTTCCCTCCCGACCCGAGCGCGCTCGAGGGGTGAAGAAAAAAAGAAAACGCCACGGGAAGGGAAAAAAAAGAAAGAAAGAAAAATAAGGGGAAACCAGCCTGCCCCGGACGAAGCCAACCAAGAATCGATACGATCTGGGGAATCGATTGTTTCTGGTGGCTAGTTACAAAATCCACGGTATCCTTTCGCGTAGGACTGCAAGACTAGAAAGTTCCTCCTGCGCAATTATAATCATTATTATATCGCGAATCGGCGTTTGGACTCTCTCTTCCCGGGACTCGGTCGGCGGAATTCCGTGGATCTTCCTCTCGCTCGAATGTATATTCCGCGTCTAAACGTCGGATTTTAGTCCCCGCCTGCAAGAGAATTCCCGACGAAACTTCAATTACCGCTAATGGAAGTTTAAAGTCAGAGACTTCATCAGAGACTCTTCCCACGTTATACAATTTTTCTTTCTTTCTCAAACCAAGAAGAAAAAACTAACATGACGTGAAGTTCATCGATATTAACATTCTGACATTAAAATTAATACTTGTTTATATATTTACAATTTATAAACAATCCCTTCCTTGCAGACGAGTGTTACGGTAATGAGATGCTACATTATGCTTTGCTAGAAAAATCAAGTAAGAGACTTAAAAAATATCGATATACAGATACGTCTACTTCAAAGTCACATGACTTTATAGAGGTTTAACAATCACAAGGTAATCCTGGAACAGGACGTTTCGCCCTCGCCGTATCACATTGCACTTTATCGTAATATAATTCATGTAATGGAAAATTGATACTATCCACGTTAAGTTGGGTTAGTTCATATTACGTAACGTTAGAAACGTACATTACAGTGAATTATACTGGGTAAAAAATGTCGACAACGAAACGACGGCGGAACCTCACGGGCCGAAAGAATCCACCTCTTACACACCCAGTTATTCAGTGAGCAGACAGAAATCCACCAACTAAATATCGCGAGTGAGTTCAGCTCGTAAACGCGAGATTTCAATTCCCACACGCCTAGTTAGCCGAGCCGACCGCCAGATGACAATCTGCCGGGAGATATCGCCAGCGCCATCTTCCGGCCGGGCGGCGATCGAAATATGACCTTGCAAATAATAATATATACTCCCCCCGGGAGAGATGCAGCCCGGTAATCCTAGATCCTAGATCCTAGATGGCAGATCGCGATAATCGGGACCTGCCGCCATACTTGTCGTCGCGTCGCGGGATGCCTAGGCAGATTCCTATCTCCCATCATTTCCCAGCCCACGGGTCCCCTTCCTCCGCCATCTTGGATCGTTATATCCCGGACAAAAAAGTCTCACACCTATGCGACTAGAAATCCAACCGAAAAAGGGGAATTCCGCACGCACCGCAAGACTGGCTCAAGGCTCCAAAAATGAGACGCGCTTTAAATTCCATCTCATCTAACTGAACAAGGAACAAATACGTATTACAAAATCCAAGATTTCTGCCCTATGGAAAGATCCGCAGAATTAGAAAGATTCGAAGGAGAGATCCTCAAAGTTACGCCGCTCTTAAGGGGATGTAAAAGTGGCATGCGAAAGGTTAACCGTTCACGAAACTTTTCTACGAAGTGGGTGTGTACCGAATCGTTTCAAACCTAACCACGTGAATGTGGAGGCCTTAAGGTAAGTCCTGAAACTCATGAAATGTCATTTTTGCTAAAAAAAAAAACTTTTGAAAACATCTATAAACAACTTGAGGAAAAAAAATTGAAATTTAACGGGTGTCAGGACCTTCCTCATAGCTTCCATATCCACATTGTCAAGATTGAAACGATTCGGTACCCTCAGTTCAGAGAAAGGTTTCATGAACGTGAGCGCCGTTTTCACATCGCCTTAACGCAGGCAAAATGCTTACGATGACACAAAAGTGGCATATCCGAGGGGATGAATTATGACACCATTCTTGAAGTCGAACGTATCGAATCCTCTGACATTTTGTCAAACTAATATACAGAGGCTCCAAGGAAGGTCCCGACACCCACGAAATTTCCCGTCCCTCGATTCGTTTATAAAGAGCCTTCGTTTAATTTCTACAAACGATCCGGTACGCCCAGCGAGTTAAGTTTGAAAAACGGCCGGCCACTTTGGCATCCCTGGAGAATTGCCGCGGAGAGCGCGCAACGAGGAGAGGAACAAAGCCGAGGAAGATGGCGCAAAGTGCGAACAGGAAGTGGCGATGCACCGCGCGATATCCCGTGGCCGACGAAACGGAGAAAGACTCGGTACTTTCACCGGCCCTGGTACAGTGCGGCCCGCGATGCGGCGGAGTCGGAGTGGTTTCCACGGAGAGGCCGAGATCATCGCGAATCTAGGCGAGAGTCGCGTAACGTAACGGGAAGGGAGTACCGAGCCGCGCCGAGCGGAGAGTAGAGCGTGCGCGCGGTCTGGGATTATCGATTTGCAAATGGCCGCCGCCGGTGGATTACCATTTCCTAGGTTAGGTCGCGGCAGGACGCGGCCCGAAGATCGGCGATCGTGGGCGCGGGTGAAATCGCGCCACGTGGTGGCCGGAGAGGTTAACCGTCGGCAGTCTTTCGGAGCCCCCCGACGAGATGTGACGTAGGATACATGGAGCCCGCGAGCCAAACCATTCCCCCTGATATCCTTGGGAAGGCGAAAGAGAGAAAGCAGAAGGGCTATCACTTCTTTTCCTCGCTTTTGATATTAAACAGACTATCGTCATATCGCGCCGCGCGCAAGTTTCACGTAAAAAAATTAAAAAAAATAATAAAAAAAGTGGAAAAGCGAGAAAATGTCCCGTTTTCTCTCCTTGCGTTTTGTACATGGAAAGTTGATATTTCGTCATATATTCTATATCGATGAAAATTTCTTTGCGTCCTCGTCAAATATTTTACATTCGGGAAGATTTGAGTTCTTTTTTCTTTTTTTTATAGAAAGTTGATATTTCGCCGTATATTCTATATTGATGGCAATTTGTTTGCGTTATTTTGAATATGAATGTTGAATGCGGAGAACAAACTCGACGATTTATTTGATATTTTTGCGAAGCTGGGGAAGAGGAATGAGAGAGAACAAGGGCTGGCCTTTCCTTCCCTCGCTCTTGCCATTAGACGGATTATCGTCATATTGCGCCGCACAACTGTTTCAGGTAAAAAGGAGAGAGAAAGAGCGAGGTACCTGTACCTGTATTTTCGTTCATTCGATTTTGCTCTGTACGTAATCGGATCGGCGTTATACATCCATGTATATCCTGCATCCATGGAAATTACGCGTTTTTTATATGAACGTAGGATACATAGGGCCCTGCAAACCTAATCATTCCATTGAAAATCCTGCGAAGGAAGCAAAAAGGAGAGAGAACGAGCATAAGGGCTGTCCATTCTCTCCCTCGCTCTTGCCATTAGACAGGCTGTCGCCATATTGCGCATCGCACCTGTCTCGCTTAGAAATGGAGAAAAACCGCGCCTTTGTTTCCTCTCTTTCAATTCTACGAACTTCATACTCAGATCGGCGTTATATATCCATACACCCTGCATCCATGGTATGATAAATGCAGTGACTAACGTCGTGGCGACATTTAGTCAGGCCGCGCAGCAAAGGCGCATACCCTAAGCTTGCAACAAATGCTTCAAAAAGCTTTTAAGGTGTTATGAAAGGGTCATTCTACATATATCAACACGTCAAAACATTTATAAATCTTATCCAAACTGGGTGCACCGAATCATTTTAAAACGTCATTCATTTTTCCAAATAGAAATATTTCATTTCTCCCAGACCAGACCCAAAGACGTATTTCTTTTTTCAAACGAAACTTCATAAAGCATCACGTTCTTCCATAGAGCCTCCATAATCACATGCTAAAGCTTCGAACGATTTGGTGCGCCCAATTTGGAGAAAAGTTTTATAATTATTTTGACGTCTTGAGATATATGTATATAGAATGACCCTTTCATAAGAACTTACTGCATCTATGTATTTGAGTATATCGCACGCATTTGTTGCATTAATAACTTCCTGTGACGAAATTAATGCTCATCTTATGCATCTTCGTTGTGTGGCCTGCCTTACCTTTCTGTAAATACGTTCACGAGTTTAATTCTCATAATTGTTTCCAACAACTGGGGAAACTTCATGAGATAGAGCGAGAAGATCGGTGAGATCGATCGTCGAAGCACCGGCGAGGTTGCAGGTTATAATAGTTACGACAATAGGCGCAGCCGGGAAGATGCCAGGGGGAGGCTCCGGGGAGAATTCGGATAAAAGAAGAATCCGATGAAAAATGAGCTTCGCCGGTAAAAATAGAACGAAGCCGGAGATCGGCACGCGGGTGACCAATATGGCGGCCCCGTGGCCGGGAGGCTGAACTACATACAGAGTAGACCTGCTCCAATTGGCCCGAGACAATGGAAGGTGCATCGCCGAGGCAGGCATCGAGCTCACCTGTCGCGCGATCATCTCTCGGCTCCCCAACGACTTTTCTGACGCCAGGACTCGCGTAGTGCCGACGCGTCGTACCTAATTCCTTTTCCTACCTAAATAAAAAAAAAATACCTGCAAATATAAACTATTCCAAATACCAACCATATATAAAATACCGAACCAATACGGAATACATTAACGCATTCTGCATATTGGACGCCATCACGGTCGGCGATTGAAAGACGTCGAAGTCTAAACTCGTCAGTTCGAAGGAAAGTTGCAAAAATTCGAGGCTAAACTAGGTAAACGTGAAATTGCATCTGCCAAAGCCTGGCGGTTTTTGAGGAGGATTCCTGCTCTAAGGACGGTGGTTTCCAAAGTCAATGGAGTCGGAATTTACGAGCGGTTGTTTCGAGAGGACACGCTCGAAGGATCGCTACCTGGCCTGCAGGTACAAGGGTAGCACCTTCTACCTGCGCCTCCACTCAATCGGCGACCTGAGCGTAGCTGGTGTAGCTACCGAGTCTGGGCGTTATCTAGTTACATCCTACTTTGTTTATACACCACCTTCCCCGCCCCAGTTGCATAGATTTTTCCATTAACGCGAACGATTGTTGAACTTTGGTCTAGGTACATCGCCTATTTCGTGTCTGTTCCACCCACTTCGTCGGTTTAATCCGCGTCCACCATGGAACGGTCGGTGGGTTTCTCAATGGTCGACAGAGTCCGGGCACGTAGAGGGACGAAAATACTCCCGAAATTTATGTGGGTTGACCGCGGCCAGAGATTTATATCTCGTGTAACTACTCCAGCTAGATACATGGAAAACGTGTCTAGGCATTTCGAAAACGTCAGACGGAGAGGCTTAGGCTCTACCTGGGAAAGACAACGCGGATCCGGGGAAACCATGGAGATCTATGAAGAAACGGATCGACCGTGAAGTGAGGTCTCAGTCGAGGGGACTGACTGAATTTCGAGAGGCAAGGGAAGGGAATTGCCGCGGCCATCTTGCGTTCTCATATACGATCTCGTACTCGTGAGCATACTTAATCGAAACGTACTTTCCTCAAAGTGTGATAAATCGCGTGCCGAAAGTTACGAAGACGGTAAAATAGTATCGATCATCGTTTCTAAAGACATAAAAATCCCGTATCTCAGTACGCGTCTTCGCAGATATCTCGCGTGACGGTGAGATATCGCCGAATAGCCGAACATCGCCGTCACGTTAAATTTTCAGCAGTTTCATTTATCAGTTCATCCCGTTACGTTTACCTCCACGCTTACGCGAGATATCTACGAAGGCCTTAACGGTTTTACCGCGTACTCCGAGCCGTTTGTTATATTCGTTTGAAACAGACGAGCAAGCGGCAACGCAAGATGGCCGCCACCCGTTCTTCCCCATTAGCCTTCAGCAACTTCACCAGCGCAGCGATACCCTCCATCCCATTCTTCCTAGATCCATG
Organism: Orussus abietinus; assembly: GCF_000612105.2. NCBI lineage: Eukaryota > Metazoa > Arthropoda > Insecta > Hymenoptera > Orussidae > Orussus > Orussus abietinus. The sequence continues at coordinate 1,904,392 of NW_019396002.1, forward strand.
GGGAAAAGGCTAACCATTGTTTTCTTTCGATTCCCCACCTCCCCTACCCCAACCTGCCGTGCGTTCTCGGTCTTATTCGTCTCGCTTCTAATTTTCCAAGTCCCTCCCCTCCCTGGTTCGCATGTCTCTCGAAGAAAGGAAGAGAGGAGAGCTTGAACGATCGATCCAGGGCACGGCCGGAAGTAGGGTCTTGATTCAATCTCGTTGAATTTAACGTCGCCCGTTCTTACGGACTTAGTCCGGGTGACACCTCGATAACCGGCGACCGGTGCAACTGTTTGCCCCAGCGCGGAGAGAAAGAGATAGAGAGGGGGAAGGGAAGAAAAAAAAAATAAAAAGAAAACAATACCGAGAATAAAAAGAACAAACAACGCGTAATACACTTCTAAATGATCCATTCAAGTCACAGGCCAATCGGAAGCTGCGCTTTTTGCGCCGCCGCGGCCGGCCGACTGCAACCGAGTAAGAGCTGCATTTTTCATAAAGCGGGACGATTGCCAAACAGCGCTATCGCGGCAAAAACGGCAACGGGGCAGAAAATGGGACGATTGGAAAAATGGTCGGACCTCCTGCCTTCTTGCCGTCTCGCCGCCGCGCCAATTCGCCGGTTTTGTCGGCCCAGCGATTGTTCTTGGCTTAGCGGTCGTCCCGCCAACCACCAGAAATTCCGGCCTTGGTTAAATTCGTTTTCTCGGAAATAAAAGGGAAAGAAAAAAGAAGGAAAAAAAAAATAAGAAGAAGAATGTTCTTTCATCGAAACCAATCAAGTCCTAATTCGACGGGCGATTATACCCGCGAGAATGGCCCCGACCGTAGAGCTTATAGAAACGGAGGGGACAATCTAAAGGAGGGTTTAAGCGGAGGAAGTTAGAGAGGTATCTATTGTCTATAAACGTTTACGAAAAATCGTTGCTACGGAAGCGTGAAATATATTAACGCCGTATTCCCTCCGTGACTTAACCATCGTGTCCAGATAGACACTAATGGATTTTTTTTTCCTGCTTTTGTATTTATACTTCTTCCTTTCATGCTTCCTTGCTATGTTTTAATTACCCAAATATTACTTTATATGAACGAATTTGCGGTGATACTAATATTCTCACACGAGGGGCTATTCACTTTTTTGCCTTTGATATTTCATATGATAAACAGCAATGCGATTCGGTAACAGGTGACGTTTGGTCTTAAAATTGTTACAAGGGTTGGGTGATTTCCATCAATTTCCACATGATTTCGAGCGTCAACATCCATGATTTCCTCCCTCGTTTTCCCATTTCATTAGCGTTTGACCCTGCTCGCACTAAACAATGGAAAAATTGAATAAGGGGCACGATTGTCCAATGATTCCTAATGCGCGCCTGCAGTATATTCCCAGAAATGTTTAGAAACGGAAGATCCTTCCCTTCTCTAACCATCTCCAGCCCCTTAAAAGTACACCAAAGCAACGTCCCCTCTTTCTATAAACTCCATGACTCCAGCTTCTTTCTCTTTAAGGTGCCGTGAAGTCAGCTGCATTCCCGCGGAAAAGCGGTCCCGGTTCCGCCCCTAGTTCCACTTTCGGTCATCGGCGCAGTTCAAGTTTGACTTAACCTCGTAATCGCGACGCGACCCGTACCGCCTATGTTTAAAACCTCGCCGTCGGTTAAGTGCACCGAAGTTGGCGGCGTTTCCCGTCACCCGTTCAGGGCCCCAGTTCCAGCTGAAGTTCCCAGCTTTAGTTTTAGTTACGGACGCGGCCCCTAATACGATCAATATTGCCTCGATACTCCGGAACTTCCTTCCACCGAGGAAGTGGGGTAAAGTTCGCGCTTTTCCCGACGAGCGGAGTTCGACCTGAAGTTGCAGCTCCAGTACCGGTGCGACCAATATTGCCCAGATACTCCGCACTTCCTTCTCCCCGAGGAAGTACGGAGAGAAGTTCGCGCTCTTCCTGGGTCGGCGTGACTTCCCCGCCGACGTGATACACCCTCGGTGATGGTGTGTTTGCCATCGAAAAATATTCCCACCACCGAGGAAGGCTCGAACAGGCCGCCATCGGCGACACATCGGCCATCCTCCCATTCGGTCTATTGACCGCGCGCGCAAAAGAACCCAAATAGCACGTTACGTTTCCACCTGGTGGAAACCACCTGAGCCGGGATGACCGAGAAACGGCCTAAAACCATTGACGTAGGATATTTGGATCACGCGAATCCTACCATTCCTTTGGTGTTCTCGCAAAATAAGGGAAAAAGGGAGAGAGCGAACAAAAAGGCTACATCCTTTCTCTCTCCGTTACACCGTGATACCTTATAAAGAATATTCATAAAATTTCTACCCTCTTAATATACATGAAGTCGTAGCAAAATTCTAAACTTCACGTCTTAAATGTGAATTAGAATATATAATTGATAAACCATCTTTGAATGAAACTTCCGACAGAAATGTTATAAAAGTCAGAAATTTTTTCTATCAACGGCGTACGTACGCTGTTAGATATTGCTTCTCAAACTAAAGGGAGAGATAAAGAACAAGCCTTTCTCTTCCTCATTTCTGCCGTCTCCATAGTCGGATCACCAGGTGGGGTCACTACCCCCTACGTCCTAAACCCCGCCTAAAACCCATTATCATAAAAATTGCGCCTTGGCGGCGATTCGCGATCGGCCTAGCTTTCGAAAGCCTCCGTTTAAGGAATCACAGGCTCTGGTAAAAACGCTATCCCAGTCGAGATCGAAACCGATTGGCGATACGTCCTCCCTTCTCCCGAGTCGCGATTAGCGGGTTTTAGGCGCGTGCGAAAGTACCTATGTAAACCTCAAGGGAAAAGGGGCTAACAATGAGCGTGCGCAGCTCGCACGCGTGTAAACGTGGACACGGCGTGTACCGGCGTGTCGTCCGGGCTCAAACAGCCGGCACGGAATTTATTTACATAATTAAGGAGAATCCTCAGCGTCCGCCGTGCGCGATCGGCGTCGCGACGGGGGCGCGGTATTCGCCAAAATTCGGGATTTCAGCCCAAATCGAATCCCCTAGAAGTTTCCCCTCGAGGACTCCCCTAGTAATGCGTCGTAAGTCGTCGGCGTCCTAACGAAGTGAGGCCAAGCAAGTGAATAGAGACCGAGTAGCCGTCTCGTAACGAGCCATTGCGGTTGTTACAAAGCCTTTGCCCAGAGGCTTTAGCGTCCGTTGTAGTCCGTCGCAAATAATTAATTCGGTTTAGATGCAATCCCCCTCCTACCGGTCCCTTCCGTTTCGAGCACGGCAAGATAACTCCGGCGATCGTTAAACTCGGTGTAAATAATCCCTTAAGAGATATACACCGAGGATGTATATACTGGAAGAGTACTCGGTGTTTGCGGGGTTATTACCAGACGGGGTAGAGTCCGACAAAGCCCTACGCAAACAAACCTCTGAGGAATGTCAACAGTGCTCGGAACAATGGTTGACCGCTGTCTCCCTATTTGGTACGATCGTTTATTAAGACGCGAAGTGGCAACATTTCGCACGGGGATAATTCGCCTAAACAGAAACGCAATCGGAGTCGGAGGAAATTCGACTCCACCCCGCTGAAATTCCGGAAACGTGGAGTCGGGTCTCGAAGTATCGCCATTGCTTCGGGTTTACATAACCCGTCGTCCACCCCCTACCAATCCCTTTCAGCATCGACAAAGAACCCTACAATGTTCGATGTTTATCCGACAGCTCGGAATTTTACGCCCCAAGGACGAAACTCCGACCCTAGACTTTCCTTACGAGTACTTAGAGATATAACTTAAATCTACATTTTTCGCCTACCACCGTTCCACCTGGCTAACTCTTCGATCGAAAGATGAGAATTTATGCGTCTCTCTAAATTCGCCATAAGTTTCACGGCCTTGAGTTGAATCGCAATTTTTGGGGTGCTGGGAGAGCGCCTTATTAATCCAGATAAATAATAAATCAATTACTGTACCAGATAATGCGTAAATATATCAATGCCCAAAGAATAGAATCCACGCCCTTGTCTACGCACCCTCGACCATGTACTAGTCTCATGGCTTTTAATCGTATGGTAATTACATGATTACAGGAGCATCATCAAATTAACAAAGTCAAAGAACAAATAAATTAACATACCACGTAATGTGTAAATGAATCAGTAACCAGAAGACGAGAATCTACATATCAATCCACATTCGCCCCCTTGAAGTTATACCAGTTTCAAAGCCTTGGGTCATATGATTGCAATGCTCATATGATTACAAGAGTACCACCCTATTAATGTGACATGAAAGTGGCCTCAAAGATATCTCGTATGTGAAACCTTTCTCCGAACAGGGTGTACCGAATCGTTCGAACTTCACAACGTGAGTACGGAGGCCACAAGGGAGGTCCTGACGCCCATGAAATATTAATATACATATTTTTTTATAAATTATTTATAGAAATGAGAAAAATGGCGTATAGAAAATGAAATTTCATGGGGGTAAGAGCCTTCCTCGAAGTCTCCACATTCACGTGGCAAGCTTGAAACGATTCTGTACAATCAGTTCGGAGAAAAGTTTCCCGAAGGATCGACCCTTAGAATTCCACTTTCGCGTCACCTTAACGAATTCGGCGAGCAAAGAAATGAATGCAGCAAATAGTGTGAATGTACAATAACTTCGGTAGAATCAGTTAGGAGAAAAGTTTCCGGAAGGATCGACCCTCAGAATTCCACTTTCGCGTCACCTTAACGAAGTCAGTGAGCAAATAAATGAATGCAGGAAATAACGCGAATGGCCGAAGTCAGAGTCTCCTCGTCTATCCATCCTTAGGTCGTCTAGTCTCTTGGTCCTGGGGCTTATCGCAATTCTCTCGTGAGAGCAAGAGCGCCAGTTCGTTACTCTTGTCAAATAAGAAAGGAATTAGCAGGCAGATCGGAGTTTCCTCGCGCGTCCGCTCGGGAGAAATAAGTGGAAGTCATGCTTACCGATCCTGGGGCGCAGCGTAAAAATCCCTGCGGGGCCGCTCCTGGCGCACTGGGGTCAAACTGTGCACGCTCACGGGGTCACGCGGCTCGAGTCTTCGGACTCCTGCGGCTCACCGTGGCGACACGGATCCTCGAGGTGGCACACCGGAGGACGCGGGACTCGCCGGTGCTCGGGCGCGCGCGCGATGCGCGCCGCGAGGGAAGGGCCGGTGTACCAGAAAAGGAACAGGAGCTCGTCGACGAGGCTGCCGTGCGAGGGAGACGGAGCTCGGCTCGGTTCCGGGGAGGGGAATCGCGGCGATCCACTCGAGATATTTCGCCGCTCGCTGGCTCGCGCTGAATTATTTGTCACGGTCGATAGAGGTGCTCGGCCGGAGTGCAAACGCCATTTTAGCCCCCATGCGTCGCGGCGGCCCGGCCGGCTCTCCGCGAGGTGCTTCCCGAGTCGAGCGCCCTCGGAATGCGCGCGTATATATATATCTATTAAATTGTATATATAGGTGGCGAAATATATATATATGTGCGCGATATGTCCGGAGAACGTATCCCACTAGTGGACGGCGCGGCCGGCGGAGGCGGTCGGCGCGGTCCTCCGCATAGCTTCGAACAGGACGGGGCGAAGTCGGGGAGCGCACTGGTCCACTCGCGGGATTCGCCCCCGAGGTTGCGGGTCCTTTCCGTCGGAGCCGCGGGTCGGCCGCGGATTGGTTGGCGGCCGGCGCGAGGAGGCACGAGTTGTCAACCGAGAGCCCAGCTCGCACGCGCGACGCCCGGTTATACGGCCCTGGCAGACCGGTCTAGCCGCCTCGGTCTCGACGCGGACTCCTTCTGCCGGTCCTCTCCCCTGGGTGCACCTCTGTCGGGTTTCGGCAACCCTCGGCGACTCCGCGACGTCTCTGCGGCACGTCTAGCGCGTCTATGCCTCGGCTATTCCGCTCGGCCGACGCCGCTGGGACGGGGACGACCAATCGCGTCGGCGCTCGACGCGCAATCCGCTCCACGAGGCGAGAGGACACGAACTGAACTGCCGAAGCGAACCCGAGCGGAGGTTGCCCGGCTGGTTCCAGTCGTACCGCTATTCGGCCCTCTTACACTAGGCCGCCTCTCCTCCCCGTCGCCAGGCGACCGCAGCGCCGCCACTCGTCGACGAGTCGCCTCGGGGACGCGGAACGCCGCCCGGTCGTCTCGGCCGCCCTCGAAATGCTCCCGGCTGGCCGGTCGCCCTCCTTTCCGCGCCTTGGTCGAGCTTTTCGCCCGACCGATTCCTCGCGAATCGTCGCTTTTCGCCGAGGGGTCATTGATTTTTTCCGGGCTCCCTAGTGTAACCCGCGCGCATGCGCTCCGCTCGCGCAGCGACACGGCCCTGCGCGCGAGCGCGCGCGCGCGCCGGCTCCGACGCATCGAGGGTCCCAGGCTTGATTTCTGGTGACTTTCGCCGCCGGCGGAACGCAGACGCGGTCTCTCGGTGACTCTTCGGGGAAATTCAGGGGGTTTTCGGGGTTTGAGGGTGGCGGCCACCTGACTTACCGACCGGGCCAGTGGAGCGAAGTCGGCCGCGCGCCGCGGGACATGGAGGTCGGACTTTGGAAAAATCCCATCTTGCACGGAGGTTTTGCTTATCGGTATGTGGCCTCCTGGGTGATGGGGTTTTGTCTTAAGTGATGCATCGACAGCCTCGACTCGACGCGAAGGTCTCGTTCGTTCCCGATTTCCATGGTAGATGGGAAACCTTTGGTACCTCTCGCTGCGGTGAAAAATCTCTCCTCTTTTCGAAGTTTCGAGGGCACCGAACACGGCGGGGTATCTGCCTTACCGATCGAGGTCTTTAGAATGAAGTTACCCGCGTCTCGGAGGTGGTTCGGCTATCTGGGGATCTTTGGGGAAATATCGAGATGCATCTTGCTTGACCATTTCGGGTCGAGGGGGTGGAGGCGGGTGGGGAGCAGGTTCAGGATGCGCGCGCACGGGAGATCCATGATCTGGTTAAGGGCGATCGAGAATGAGAATGTTATTAATCGGGGTCGATTTTGTTAATCCCGAAGAACAGAGATTCGTAAGGAGAGCGTCGCTTCGTCTTGGCTTCTGGCGTAACCGTACGTCACATCTCCCACTTTTTAAAGTGCATTCCGTGACATTTAGTGGAGAGGGTAATCACTCATCGCGCACTTTGTACGTGTATGTAAATATGTATGCCCCTTGAATGGTAAATGGGTAGGGACGGGTTTTCTCCGCGCATGCATGGGTGCGCGGAAGATTGATGGTTGATAAGTTTCGGGCTACGGAGGGGCCTAGATCGATGGATAGGTCAAGGGTTTGGAGTTGTCGTAGCTCGCCGATCTGTCCGATCATCGATACATCGGCTTCGATGAAGACGACGCGAGATACATGCGATGACGGAACAAATTCAGATGTACGGGACGCCGTTGAAAATGACGCTCTCCTTCGAAACCCTTCATACGCCTTTCCTGGCACGTCCTTGGCTTGTCGGGGTAACGAAAGACGTATCGATACGATTCCGGTGAACTATGGGTTAATTGGCCCACGCGTTCTCCCCCGACTAATCCCGGCATGAATTGCCGGGATCGGTGGCAGAGCGGTATAATTAACGGATATGCACAAAAGCCCGGAGCAAACACGAGGGATCCCCGCAAGATGGCCGAGCGACCCTCCGGGGAGCTCGATGGCGAAATTCCGGAAGTCCTGCGGGATCGCTCGGAGCTTTTTACGCGGGACACCGTGGCCCGACAAATTGTGGTCATCGGTCTGAAAAGTATCCGGGAACAAAGAAGCGGCCGATCGGAAAGAGGACGGTGGTGCATTCGTCGGAATTGGAAGGCGATCGATTCCCCGGATCTACCGGAGCGGGGTTAATCGTCCGAGTCGCACGAGCTCCACGAGCCGACGCGGACGACCGACATTTCCGCATGAGATCACACACTGTCCGCGCGCGGGATGAGTCGGATTTTCTATTTTCTCGCCGGGGGACCGCATCGAAAAACCGGACTCTGGAGGCCGTCGACAAAAAACCCCCCGAATCCCGGGGCTTTTTCGCCTCCCGGGTGTCCGCCTCGTTTTCCTGCCGCATTCGCGACCATCTTTGGGGACGCTTCGGCGCATTTTGACGCTCTTGGCGCGGAACTCTGCCCTCCCGTTGCACGGGAATCCGGCGTTCATTCGGGGAGGGGCGAAGAAGCGTCCGGTGGATGTCGTGGATTCTCTATTTTCTATTTCCTTGCCGAGGTATCGCATAGAAAAAGACGCCGAATCTGGGAGCTTTTTCGACTCCCGGGCTCATTTTCTCGAATTCACTTTGAGGACGCTTCGGCGCATTTCGGTGCTCTTGGTGCGGAACTCTGCCCTGAAATCGCACGAGAATTCAGTGTTCCTTCAGGTAGAAGTGGCCAGGACCGGTGGAGGTCATGAATTTTCCATTTTCCATTTCCTCGGCGGAAAATCGCATAGTAAAAACAACCCCTGGAAGTTGCCGATAATGAATTCATGAACTCTCGGAGCTCTTTCGCTTTTCGGGTGTCCGTTCATTTTTCTATCGAATTCACGGCCACTACAGGGACGCCTTAGTGAATTCCAGTGTTCTTGGCGCGGAACTCTGCCCTATAGAATTAACGGTCAACTTTTAGGGTGCTTAGACGGACTCCTGTGTTCTTGGCGCGGAACTTTATTCCGCAAGAGAGCAGGAATTCGGTGTTCATCCGAAGTAGAGGTGACGAAGGGGCGACCGGTGGAGGCTCTGGCTTTTCATAATCGAGAAATAATTGCCGGAGTTTCCGAAATACCGGGCTTCTCGGACATTTCTGCTAAGGCAAAGCCGCCGACTGGCCGGCACGAAACAATGGCGTAAGGTGAGACAAAGGCGTGACGCCATCTTTGCTCTGGGACACGCTCCGCGCTAATTTGGTTAGCGGTTCATGAACGGGATTAAAAATTTACGCACTTACGTGCGAATGCGTATCCGAGCCCCGACTAATGAAAAAGAAAGGACGGTGACTGGCTCGGCCATGAAACTTCAATTAGGTTAAGTGAAATTAGATTTCCTCACCCAAGAGCGCCGATGCAATTGCTCCGAAGTAAAATTCCTCGCGAAGTGGAGTCCTGATGGATTAAACAATTTAGGAGATTTCTCTAACGCGTTAGGAGAGACGTAAAACGTAGAATCTATTATTCCTTTTCGCAAATAAGGGTGACTCGATAGCCCTCTTCCCCCCGGAGTTTTGTATTTGCAATTTAATTTTGCAGGAGCTCGATAATTGGTTTCCATTCTCCTTCGGTTTGAATCCTTTTAATCGGATTTTGGTACTTCATCCTATTTTCTTTTCGCCGTTATTTCACGGTATATCGGCTCGTTTTGATCCGCGATTCAATTGGCTTAACTGAAAGTTCTTTTTTGTTCCCATGCGGACCGTAATATCCCCTACTCGGAGATTCTGGAAAAGAGGACCCGGGGGTCGCGTTTATTCCGACAATAGATAATGTTTGTGCTAGCCAAAGGTATACGTGTCCATTGAGTGAAAAGGGAAAAATTAATGTGATTCAGTATCCCGTAGCTTTGTCGCTTTTATATGCGTAATATCTGGAAACTCGTGAAGGGAAACCGATCGACGGAGGCAGGTCGTGATGTCTTTCAAAATGGCGGACGAGCGATCCTAAACTTGGCAGTCGCGTCTCATCGTTCGATGAAAAAAGAAAGGGCCGATTATTGCGGACAACTTCTCCGAGTCCGGGGAAGAAAAAAGACGCACTCCGGTGGGATTCGCAATTACCGGATGAAATATGTCGGAATCGTGAAGGAGAGAGAGGGAGAGAGAGAAAAAAAAGAGCGAGAGTAGCTATTAAATTAATTTGGTCTGTTTAGCTTTTTCCTTTCGTCATGTCCGGTCCTCTCCTTTGAGGGAGCCGCGCGGCAGGAGTGAATTAAAATTTTTTGGAAGGACCAGGGAAATCTCTTTCAATCTCGTAACGCCGCGGAGAGCGTCGGCCGTGACGGTGATTCTTTCGGGAGCCAATTGGCCCACTATACTCGGCTTTTTGATTCGAAATTCGATCGAATTCGAGCCAATGACTGGCGGAATTTCGAGAAGCATTCCCGACCGAGCACCTGTAGCCGAGGGTCCCGAAAACCATCTCGCAAAACGACGAAAACCCAAATTATGTCGATCCGCCACCTCCCTATAAAAATGCGAGAAGTTAAAATTCCAAAATAGAGAAACGTCAAAAGTCCAAATAGTCAAGATAAGAACGGACACGGTTCGCTTCGCGGCGAGTCGTACAAGGGTCTTTCGGATTCGCTAAATCAAAGGATCGCGAGTTTCTGTGGAGATGTAATTTCTTTTTATTGAAAAATGAAATTCTCGGGACGCGTCGATCAGTGTTCCGAGTTTCGAGGGGGCACCGAAAAGAATGATAAAAATCTCCGATGAGTCGAAGCGAGTTCAAAACGCGGGGGGGAAAGGCATCCGAGGGGGATCAAAGATGCTGCGGGGGCAGAGAGGGGCTGGACAGGAAAGAGACAGGGGAAAAAACAAACTCGTTAAAAGCGGGTCTGCAGTCATAAAAATCCGAAGCGCAGGTCTATACTAACGATCTACAAGTCCGCGCGAGGTTGATCCTAATCTTGTCGTGCAAGAATCGTCCATGAACGTCGACGCTTAAGAGCGAGAAGGACGCGCTTATGGGCGGCCCGCGGGAGTGAGAGAGACGCCGGCCCGCACGGAGGGGCCGAAACTTCGCGCGAGAAAAAGAGAACCGAGAGAGGGAAAATGGCGGAGGGGCTAAATTGCTGTTGTTCGAGTTTGTTCGAAAATCGAGAACGGGCTCCCTTTCCCCTGGGTATTATAGATGCAAAGTGAGGGGATGGCCCCCGTTCGTCAGGTATTTCCAGAAAGACGTCGCTGCCGCCTTTCGAACGCCTTTTTCTCACTTTTCACATACTCTTTTTGACGTGCTCTGTTCCCGCTTGCGTGAGAATTTCTGGCGACGGAGTTTGCACCGTAGAATCGTCAAAATCGGAATTTTTTATACCATTCCCTCGCGCGTGTCTGTTCTTCAACCCGAGATATACCTAAAAAGGCCTAGAGACCTTTAGTAACGTAGTTATTAATTTCGTTTCGTCAAAGAAGTTATTTTAGGGGTATTCTTATGAAAGGGCTCGATTAACACGCTACCCCTTTTCTCAAACTAGAGTTTTACTATTTTTCAATAACATTGATGTGTTCCGTCTCGTCAAGCGGCATCTTTGGTCTCTCGAGTCTCGCAATGGCTTAATGATTTCCATAATTGAATAAATGTCGATTAAGGTGGAAGAGGTGGCTAGACTTAATACACTTGCTCGAGATGACAGAAATCTAATCTAGAGTTAATCGGCATTTAATTCAAAATCTACCGCGAACTTAATATATTTAGACTCCAATCACTCGCATGATGATCAATCTGTCGCGCGCGGTAACTCTAATTACTCGCCGCCGGCAGAAACGCTAAAATAAAATTAACTTTCTCACTTTGACCTCATAATATTTGCGCGCCCGGTAACTACACGCGTTAATTTACATTTGATTAAAATTAGGCGCGAATCTTGTAGAACGCTATGACTTATATAGAAACGTATCTGTAAAGGGATGAGAATCGCTTCTCGTTAAGAGATACTATTATTTTTCACAGTTTACGGCGACACAAAGTTGATGGTGAAACCTGCCCGATCACAGTGCCTCTCTACGTGAACTGTACCATGTTCGTGATATCCTTCTCATAAATGTATTCAGAAAAGAAACCGCTCTTTTCAAATAAAATGAATGACTCTTAATGAATAAAAAGTGTCTTTCCATTAAATGAACGATTTGTCTGCACATAGCACGTATTCTCGGATACAAGCTCAAGGAACACCGGTTTCGGCTTGGTCTTAAAAACTTAACAGGTTCCTGACCGATAAAGTATACCTTGCACGAACGCATGTTTTCTCTTTGTTCTCCGTACGAGGTAAATTTAAGAACGAAAGCAGGGTACCCGACTTGAGATTCACTTTCGAGAAACAGAGAGAGAAAAAGAAAAGGAGATACCTCGCCGGAAGCAAGCCTTTTGCTACGAGACAAGCAAGAGACGTCTTGTGCTTTCGAAATGTACAATTATTTTATCCACAAACTCCTTTGCGGAACATAGTTGCATAGAACATCGCTGGCTAAATATTAGTACGAAAACATTAATAAAGGCAGGAAACAACGTCGAAGGAGACGCTCCAAGAAGTTCCGGGAGGAGCGTAGCCCCGTAAACAAAATTCTATTTTTTCTTGAATTTCGCCTTTTTCGAAATAACCACCGCCGAGGTTGGCGATTTTGGGTTCAACTGGTTCTTGTGCCGCTTGCTCTCCACGTGTTGAGCGAAGCTACTCTCAGAATTCACAGATAAATTGCACGGTGCACAATAATACTGACCTGGAAGAAAATAAAAATAAACCTCAGTGCAGACATATATTAAACCTTCTGTATTTATACTTTGATAGCAAACTTAAATTTACCCGATGGTGTCCTATAAATGGAATAGTCAATCGGTCCTGGTGGTCCTGCTGGCGGAGTTTCCACTTCGGAACCTGAAATAAGAAAAAAACAGTACCGTTTAAAATTTGCCTAGTAAATGCTTTGATTTTTCGGCAACTCAGGCAAAACATTAGATACCAGTTTCGGGAAGAGGTAAGCCGTTTAGTTTCAGCATTCGAAGGTGTCGAGCTCCTCGTTTATGGGTTTCAAGCTGATCCTGGCGGTTTGCGGAAACGCCGCAAAGTTCACACCTTAAAGGTGTAGGAAAAGGTGCCGCTGTAAAAGCGCTGGTAGGTACTGTCCCCGTTATTGGTGCAGTACTGTCCGTTGTAACGGGCACTGCCGGCACAGCTTGCGTTTCCGGCTGGAAGCTTGATCCAATCCCAAATCTTCCGGACGCGTCTGTAGGTGCCTGATGATTCTGGTTCTGAGCCTTTTTCGACGGTCTGCGGAGGTTTCTCGTGTTCATGCAAGTAACATATTAAGAATGCAAATATGAAGGTAATTGCTTGAAAACTTAACAACATACCTGACACGAGGGCCTCCATTTGCAGCTCGCATGTGCTTCTTTCCGGCGTAATGTTGCGACGCGTCCGTTTGCGAGGTAAACCAAGTCTTACATATCTAGAAATACGTAAAATGTAAACTTTACAAAATAAGAATGAAACCTAAATTGAGTGACAACGCGTACATCGCAGTAGGAGTTCCAGTCGTTATTCGTCGTGCTCGTGACTGGTCCATCCTCTGACTTCAATTTCTTAACGCTCTGGTTTAAAAACATGGACACTTTCTTTTGATGAGGCTTGCCATCATAATGAAGCTTGGCTTGCAGAGTTGAATTCATCTGCAAAATTAAAAAGTCATGAATCCTCCAGCTTATTCGATTGACCAGCAGAAAATAAATTGAACAGGGGCTTAAAATATTAGTAATTACATGATACTTACAACTGCATTGCACAGGTCGCAGTTGAGCGGTTTCATAAGCGCCGACAGCTCCCTCTGAGCACTCGCCACTTTTTCTGTGTGAAACGAGAAAGGGCATTTAGAAACCAGACGAAAAACAATGTCCGCAGTTGTTCAAAGTCTGCGGAATCCCCTAACTTAATTACCTGCATCTTGGGCAGGGTCAATGAACTCGCTCTTGCGCTTAAAATACTTTGGGCTTTTGATTTTTGCGGTATTTTGCGTTATCGTCGCAGCGGCGTTGAAAGTGGATTCATACCACTGCGGATAGACTTCCGAGGTATCTGCTTCCGTCGGCACCCACCAGGGAGCAGTAGGTTGGCCAGGGGGTTGCAGAGGAGGAACAAAGAAGCTGGACGCAGGAGTGAGGCTTGGGAAGGGTGGACGTTGTACAGGTACTACAGGTGGTGGGGGCGTTGGTACCGGTACCGGTACCGGAACTGGAACCGGAACAGGTACCGGAACATGCGCAGGGGGTGGAACGCGAACCGGTGCAAGAGGCGGAGCTCGAACAGGAACCGGCGGTGGAGGCGTAGGGGGAGGTGGAGCGCGATTCTGCGCCGGCATTTGTATTCGAGGTGAAACCGACGAAGCTTTCGCAGCCAGAATTTGCTGTTGTTTCACCAACTCCGCTCTCCCTGATGACGATATAATCGGCGGGGGCGGTGGAGGTGGCGGCGGAGGTAAAACGCCCTCGAGACCTAAATCATGTGAAGAAATTAAAAGGCAATGCAAATATAAACTGGATTACGATACTCTGATTACTGTGTGATGACTTAATGATTTACGAGGGGTAAAACGATATTACTGCTGTAGGGGGGTGTGCGTTCGGGAGATTTAATGACCAATTAGTTGGTCATTTCTTCGGTTGCTAATTATGGTATAAGTTATCTCGAGAGTGATTTCGAAATGTTGATAAGCTTCCGTGACGCGCCGCCAGTTGGCACCACGCGGCGCGTCTCTCAACTCACGTGACACCCAGTTCATTATCTCGGCACTCTTCATTCCGGCATCCAGACTACGCGAGTCAATTGGCGATCGATAAGTTGAATAAGCTCTTATTTACCCGGCACCTCCGGATTTTCGATGACTTTCGAGGCAGACATTTCTTAGGAGTGATTGACGGGTTTTCAGGAAGTTCTTTTTAGAATTGACGGTGAGACGCAGCTTCGACGGCTTTCGCTCCGCGGTAGCGCTCGGTCCGACGAACGGGAATTCAATCTTTTCGAGTCCGTTTAATACTCGATTCACCTGGCGAAACCCCACGTGCTCCGCAAGGAAAAACGCCGCGGAATCCGGACGCGGCTCGCTCGAACTTCGACAACTCGACTCGATGAGAGAAGTAGATTTTCGAGAGGTTAAATGAAACGTTTGACAACCCAGACCGACGCCATTATGGGTTGCTCAAGATGGCCGCCCGGCCCCTACCGGACATTACTACGCGTGCCGAAATTTATGAATTTTTGCTCATTCTTGTTATTATTTGCATTCATCTCCTTTATTTCATACCAACAGGCACTATTTTAGCATACAAACTTCATTTTAGTCGGTTTGTCGGTCATTTAATTGCTTAGAAAAGTGAAGCTGTAACTGAATGCTGATTGGCCACGTTCCGTTGAATCGATGATTGTGTCAGAGAGTAGCAGAGAATGCTCATGCTTCGTTTCTCATAGCTATTGAGAATTACTGTCTCCTAGCGGTAATGCTCGGAAATTGTTCCTTACTTAGAATGGATACGCTCCACAATTCACGACAGTACCTACTGATTTGATATCTCTTCCGTTCATATAAAGTGCAGCATTTCAACGTTACTATTAATACAATTAACATCCAAACGATAAATGATTAAAACATAGAAATTCAAACGCAGGACCAAAATTGGATGATTTACATCGTACTTTGTTTTTACTATGATAAATACTTAATTAGGGTGATGAAGGCGATGCGAATCAGATATTAATTGTATCGCACAAGGTGTTCTGCAAAATTGTCTTGCTATATTAAAATAATAAACAATATGAGTATAACAATAGTAAAAAAAAAATATGATGTTTTCGGTCATAAATTGAAACACCGCGACAGCCGGGTTAATCTCTGGGTTATAATTTTATATTGTATTTTTTAATTTTATATTCATCAGTTAGCTACGCTAGACTCTATTGGATTGTAACATCGATCAAGTTTTCAAATTTGCGGATCTATTAATACAATGTAGACGCTTCGGTCTGCAAATCCGGATATTATTAATTTTGCATTTAGGGTACGATGGAAACAGATGGAAATGTATATACGTAGTCAGTATGGAGCATGGAGGAACAACAAGAATTAATAAAATGTCTTCACGAAAAGATTCAAGACGGGAAAGACGCGGTGGAACGATTGAAAGTCGTCCAAAACGTTGATGGAGTTGAGAAGCTCGCGAGGAAAATATTTCAGGAGATTAAATTCTTGGAAAAGGTAAAATAACCTTTATGTAGAGGTTAGTGTTTGGACAACCTGTTGAGAAGTCGCTAGTTTTATAAAGAATTAAAATCATTTTTACGAGATCATGTGTAAATTAATTGCATGTAGTGCCTCAATCATGGTGAAGGTATTACTACTTATTATTTAATTTTTTATTATTTAAAAAACTCATCTGAGAAAGTATATTAGCTATATTCAAAAGCTTCAATATTTTCATGTTTTGGCACTTATTGGAATGAATTTAAATAAGATTTCCAACTTGGAAAGGTGTAACAACAACTGTGGGGTATTCTTACAAAGGTGGGATCCACAGGAAATGTAAAAAAAGAACATCTGCAAAGTACAAATTTGATTCACCTCGAGGCAATGGTCAATCGGCTGCTTTCGTCGACTGAC
Organism: Orussus abietinus; assembly: GCF_000612105.2. Classification (NCBI taxonomy): domain Eukaryota; kingdom Metazoa; phylum Arthropoda; class Insecta; order Hymenoptera; family Orussidae; genus Orussus; species Orussus abietinus. The sequence continues at coordinate 1,920,685 of NW_019396002.1, forward strand.
CCTGTTGGCGTGATGAAGCCGTTTAAGTTCCAAAAATCGAGGCTTGAAGTCGATGTGGTTTGCGATGGAGGATCTTCATGGGTGAAAGTAATAGCGAGAAATGCAAGGGCACTTACATTAATCTCTCTAGGTGCCGGAGAGTATGGACAAAAGTCAGTTCTCGACCAAGCCGATTCCTTTCTAGAGTGTGCTAAACATCATCCTTATCATTATAAATTTCCAAAAATTATATTTCATTTTGCCTATGGAATAGAGACTCCTTTAGCTGCTCGCCTTGAACGCCTTGGAGTTGACGTGGAAGGCGAACGAATTAGTTCTGATTATGACGAAGATAGTATGAATTCAATTGGTAACTACTTTTAATAATCATTAATCAATAACATGTTTTCAAAAGTTCTATAATTTTAAATTAGATGCAACCACTTATGCACTCAATTATCGATTAATCTTGTTAATGAAACAATGCCAATTACAACATTGTTATCAACAATGTCTGTCGTAACATTTCATTATCATTCATGGTATTTGATTGAAAGTAACATTTATCATTTTTTGGAGGCAGAAGTCTGTGAGGATATGGAAAGTGATGAGTTGTTCAATCCAGAAAGATCAATGGAGTCCAGTCCTGATCTGGAAGTACTAAATACAAAAACCAATTCAACAGAAATAAAAACCCTGAACCTTGATGTCTCTACGTTGCTGGCTTTTGTTACTAATATGACAAACGGTCATGCCAATTTTGTATACAGAGAGCCATTGTTGACAAGGCAAGCTGAATGGGAAAGAGCACGACCTGTGAAACCAATTCTAGATGAATTGTTTGGAAACAAAGAGCTAGTAGTATGTCGCACTGCATATAATAATTTTATGAATATAATTGAAGTGATTGGTGGATCTAATGAAACTATGAGAGCTGAAAAGCTGATTCAGAGGGTTCGTATTGTGGAAGATATTAGTAATGGAAGAATTATGGAACGGCTACCCATAGCTGGAAGGATTAAAGACCGATCTAGGTTAGTTTTCTCCACAGGAGAAAATCTACAAAGTATTACAGTCTCTGCCAACGAGGGATTCGTAAGAGCTGCTCGCATGCAGGTTCGTGTCACTGTCTGGAAAACGAAAGAACATTGCATTCACATTGACACATAACTAATGTAATTTATTAATACGAATAGGAACATTTCATTTACAAAAATTCAATCTATTAATGTACTATATCATGGAACCATTTTTGCAACTCAGTTTCATTTTTGTTAACATTAAAAGTGACATTTATGCGCTATTCTTATAATGAAATATTTCCTGGGATGACAAATTAATTTTACGTGTAATCTGATTCAAATTCAGAGACATTTTAACGATAAACTTATAAATAATTAATCTAACATTATTTGTTTAGGGCATTGAGTGCACCGTCTTTCTTCATGAGCCTCGATCATTATCCGAGGTCAAAGAAGCTTATGCTACAAGATTACGTTCTTGACTCTAGAACAACTCGAAACGAATTCATTGTATATTTGCCCATGGACGTATATTACTCATTGTATACTGTTGTACAGTTGTGTAAATAAATCAGCTGCTATTGCATTTAAAGTTAGTTTGAAATTAATTAACACCCTATTATGGCTCAGTCGAGTACTTGATTCCGTGGAACTTCCTGCTGGTTATTAAGACCCTCTACAAATTCTGAAACATGAAGTTAATTTGTGTATTTTAATGTGTGCAAGCTAATAATACGCCGTTTTATAAGTAAATCCAACAGTACTTTCCGAGTGACTTCATTGTTTTGAGCTATAAATTTATTAATTACCATTTATAAATTTGATCATGTGTGGATTTGTTTCTTTAGCCATGTCTATGCATTCTTTGCATTTTGCATAGTTTTGCAAGAGATTGTAACACTTTGCACTGTTTAAGAGGGCTTTTAGGTTTGCCCTGTTTGCTTTTAGAGCCCATTCGCAATCCGACAGAGCCTTTTCATAGAGTCCTAATTGCATATAAGCTAGTGCTCGATTGTTCCATAGGACGGAGGAGTCTTTTCTCTGCTCTATAGCTTTTGTGTAATATGTAATCGCCTTTTCAAAGTCTTCTTTCCTGAAAGCACCATTGCCAATTCTTTTGTAAGTCTCTGCTCTTTCATTTCTAATCTTCCTATCCTCAGCTCTTTCGTTGGCATCCTTCTCGATGGACCTCATAAAAGCTTCTGTTGGTCGCATGTAAATATATAACTATCTGTTCGAATTAAATGTTGCAATTCATTTGAACTAATAGTTTACCTTGAGACATTTTGTTGGGATCATATTCTTCTTTGCTTTTATATTTGTTGATTACGGTTCGTTCAACTTTTACTTTTATTTCATTTTCAGTAATTTCTTTCTTGTTTTCTTTGAGGATCTCATCAGCCAGCAACTCGCCATACTCTTGTTCCTTCTTATTGGAGGAAGCCAATTTCTTCACAATTTTCTCTTAAATTAAGGAAACGTTGATATACATATTAACATGACAGATACAAATCTTGACTTACCAACTTCAGTGACACGATGCATGAAGTTTTGAAACTCCTCTTCTGTAGATTTATTTATGGGTGCAATACTCTCTACAACTCTTTCTTTCTGATCCTTTGTAAACCCTTCATTATTCACTTCACTCAATTCCTCCATCCTTTGGAGCTGCTTTTCTAAATTAATGAATCTTTTTGATCTACTAAACACTGGCTAAACTTCTGAAATGTTACCTGGATTACCATGGCAACGTAACAAACTCTTCCATAGGTGGGAATCTTCCACGAGGAAACTGCAGTCCCGCAAGGAATGGAAATGTCAAAGAATTGTTGAATTAAAAAATTTTGTAATCAATTTTATTAACAACTGTAAATACCATTTTGAGAAATAAATTTCTTTGCTATTGGCGAGAGTGAAGTTAAATTCATGCATAACAATATAAAATTTATGGCAAGATTCGTGCGAGCAGCATACTTTGACATTTCCATTGCTTGTTAATAAAAATAATTATTTTAAAGAAATAAACACTTCTAAATTATCTTCCAGCTGTTGTGTATAGCAATATATATTATTATTCAAAAAGAATGCTGCATGTATTTAAGGTATCCTGCTTGGTATTGAAATATTGAAAATGTTCTACAAGTATTAGTAACTTGCGTGGGTTTTTTTTTTTAGTTTTTCCTATTTCTGTAAATTGACTGGAGGTTGAAAGTAATCCATAAGAAATCAATAGTCTTTGTGTAATTTTCTCTTTCATTTCACTGACATGTATTCTTTACAAATATTAAATTCTGAATGCTTGTTTTAATTTTGCAAAACTAACAGGAATCAAAATCAGTAGATTACAAGATGTTTGATTTGTATAAAATACATTCATCCTAAAATTTGACACTTAACAATTGACTTTTCCACTTTCCTTGTTTGGAAATGACTTGATGTCAGTCGAATTTAAGTTAGGTTTCTTTTGCCTTGGCAAAACCCAAAGATACAATGAAAGAAATGAGCGAACAATAGGATCTTCCTTAATATTGATTGACGCGTTATGTACGTGGATTTTTTAAAGTAAAGTCTAGTGTAGATTTTCCCTTTGTGCCATATGAAGTGCTAGGGCTCTCAACACTCGATCTCACGGATTTAACAAAAGGCTTATTATTATTACAAAGTGTTACGTCTCTAACATCAGTCTCAGTTGCATTAGTTTCCTGTGAGTCAAACTCTATATCTATTTCATCTTTAATAATCACTGCATAATTAACGGTCCGATCGCTATCTGAAGAGGTTGAAGATTTCCTACGGTCTAGAACTCTTCCAGGAGCAGAATGTTCAACATTTGTAGATCTTGAAGGTGAAATTTCAACTTCTTCCATGAGGCAAAGTCTCTTTGAAGGTAGAGGTTTATCTTTCGAGATTTCAGCCAGGATACGTTTCCAGCTGATCGTTTGTTCGAGATCTTCCCTCTTCTTTGATGTAGAAAACACTCTATCCTGAACTTCCTGTGATTTCTTGCTAGTACTTGGAACTTCTTCTGTCTTCCTTGCACAATCCAGTGCCTCTGAACTTTCTCTCCTTTTTGACGTAGAAAATACTCTGTCTTGCACATCCTGCAATCTCTTGCTAGTACTTTGAACCTCTTCTAGTTTTCTTCTGCACTCTATGGGATGTCCTTTTAAAACCTCTGCCCTTCGTTCAGAACTTTTTTGCTCATGCCCTAAGTTGAATGAAGTCTGTTTAAAGATTTTAGATTGTCCACAAGTGGTTGGTTCTTGCTCTCGAATAATTTCCTTAGACAAACTCCTGGTGTCCACAATTTTTAAGCTTGGCATTCCTGTGGAAGCAGATCGCTCCTCATCCAAAACTCCATTTTCCTCAACTTGTTTCCGAACCTGACGTAGTCCCCTTACTTCCAAGATTTCGGCAATTCGCAGGAGTCTCCCGACATCGCTTCGTACCACTTGGATCTCTCCACAATACATAAAATTCAATATAGTTTTCAAATCGTCTGCCTCGATGTCATGCAAAATGATCATTGGATATGGATGATCATTAACTTCTAAGAGACGCCTGAAGAAGGAGCTCGAGTGTGCCAAGACCATTTTGTGACATTTTAACACGGTCCCATCTTTACAAACCAGCGAAACGTCCACAAATTGTTGTTTTTCGTAGCATGAATCTAGAGAGTGTGCCAGCTGAAGTGGGAAGCTGTCCCACTTCAAATTCAGCATAGTTTCCTCCCGCATTTTCTGAAATAACGCAATCATCAGAATTCTTATAATACACTTTTTCTAACCTTACTTTAATACATAAATGCATTATTTCCCTATGTTTACCACATAATACTCTAAAAAACATCATAGCATTCAATTACATCTTTTTCTTAAATTTTAATAAATTTTTTCCAATGGTGGTCCTATTTGTATGATTTTTTAATATATTTCCGCATTGCAATCCCTGCATCTACAATATAACTGCACCAGTGCCCTTCGGCCTTCCGTGAACTACAGGCACTTTAAGATAATATGCAAATTACATGTCCGGCCTTACCTTATCCGTAAAGAAGGCTTCGCTTTCAATGTATGTGCCCGTCACCCGAGACTTTACAATTGGCGCGTCTCAATTTTCATGGCAGCAAGTGACGTAGTATACGTATTCTTGCCTGCCGTTGTTTCCGCTAGTTCTGAAGCTCTCCTAAGTGAGTCGCAGGCAGGGATAAGTTTTTTTTTTCCCGGAGGAAAATTGATTATTAACCGCGATCTGTTACCTGGGAAGGCGTCCGCAGGTGAGCCCAGGGCAGCCCAGGGGGGCCACACTTCCATGTATTGGACTGCACCGCAGTGTTCTATAGCGCCATCTTAACTGGAGTCACTTTTTCCTGCGAACTAAACGGTTTGATCTGAGAATAGCAGAGACAAGTTGGGAGATTGCTTACGGGAGGTATGGTGCGATCACATCCTGTACTGCCCTCTGGTATCATACGTAAGCTTTCACCGTTTTTTGCCCCCAAGGGCGGCGCAACGAATTTCTGATAGGAGTTCGCCCACTCGCGATGGCGGTACCATCTACCAGTCGCCGTTGGCGACTCACGTACTCGTGATGGTAATACCATGCAGCAGTTGACGGTGGTGGCTTATCTACGCTTACCGAACTGCTCGCTTTTGATGGTAAGGGAAGAACACTCGTGACGCTCCATTTGACTTTATCTACTTATCTACTGCTATTAAGTACATTGTTGCCACGAAGTCGCGTGATGCGGAGCTTTGGGGCACGCGTCGGTGTGTCGCGTACGGAACTCTCATGCAGCGAATCTGCGTGAGTGCGATCGCTCCTACAAATCTTCGCGCGTCCCAACCAGCCAAGCGCCAAGCTACGGGTCGAGACGTTGAGTATGTGTGCGTGCGGCGCTACACTCGACAAGTATGCGTGAGAGTCGAATACTGCGAAAAATCCTCCCGAGGCTTACTTAACTGCGGATATAAGCCGAGTTATTTCGCGTATGATTTTTACATTTCCCTACTAGCGTTATCGAGCATTTTCGTTCACGAGTGTTCTTCCCTTACCATCAAAAGCGAGCAGTGTCTGTAAACGTAGGTAAGCCACCACCGTCAACTGCCGCATGGTATTACCATCACAAGTACGTGAGTCGCCAACAGCGACTGGTAGATGGTACCGCCATCGTGAGTGCGCGAGCTCCTATCAGAAATTCGTTGCGCCGCCCTTGGGGGCAAAAAACGGTGGAAGCTAACTTACGAAACCAGAGGGCAGCACAGGATTCGATCGCACGATCCCTTCCGTGAGCAATCTCCCAACTCATCTCTGCTTCCATTGGTTAGAATTAAGATTGAGTAAGAAATAGGAATCATGTATAAACGATCTTAAGACGATTAAGCATGGTTCATGTTTCTATGCTAATGTTAGTTTTTATTTGAGTGCAGTGTAAGGAATTCATAGGGAGCGTGTATTCTTTTTCTATTCTAAGCGATTCCAATCGCGTTGTGTGAACAGGCCGTTATAGTAAGGAAGGCATAAATGTTTTTAACTTCAACTTAACGATTCTTTTAATTCGAACCTGATACCTCAATAACTCCAAAATATGAGTTTTATCTTTAAGGTTTCGACCAACTTTTCCGTCGTTCTGTCCAGTGTGCATTATATGCCCTATTTCAAGATATCTAAAGTCCTCGACTGAGGGAGCCGATAGTTTCCAGTCCTTTGGCAAAACAGCTTTTTTAACCCAGGATTCCGAGTTGAGGGAGGAATCCAATCCGACTTCTAGAAATCTCAAGTATTGCTCGCGACCAAACGAGCAATCGCTCGAATGCCAGCCCAGGCTTCGCGGGCTGTAGGCACGATTTGCGAAGCTGGCAAAAGGAAACCATAAGTCCCTCGATCCCTGAGTTCCATGGTGTAGGAGTATTTAATGCCAGCAATGGCTTTGGCCCAATCGTCCGATGCTCCAGAAATAGGATGCAACAGCTCCGAGGATGAGCCTACTTTGTACCGAGTTCCATGAATCTTGGCTGTGGCATCAGCAGCCTTCTTGGCCACGTTGACCAGCTCGGAGTAGTCCGAAGGCTTAGCACGAGTATAACTCCACGGGACTAGCCACATCTGTGAGTAGGAATGCAGAGTGAGGTAAACCCTGTGGAAAAACATAGGTGAGAGAAGTAATGCCTGATGGGTAAATTAAGGTACAGGGCCATAGACATGAATGCCCTCTCGTCATACATCGGTGACAATATCACCAGTGAGCATTCATACCCACCGGGTAGGGGAAGCTTATTCAAAATGGGTAGGTTAATTTAAAAAATAGTACAAAAATATAATCGACAAACATTCAATGTTCATTCATATTTCATTTGAAACTTTAGTGTATGGTATTTGGTTTTTAGCTTTGAAAATAACGAATACTCCATTCAAAATACAATTCTTTTTTAGGTTGACGAAAAAATGATAACATGTTTGTCTGGAGTAGTTAATCATTTTTCTATCCTGAAGCAAATATATATTGTTGTCTAAATCATATACAATTGCAAGAAACAAATATTCTGTTGAGAAAAAAAATTGATGTCGATTCAATCGAATCTTGTTTACTCAGTCTTAGATTTCCTTGAATGTACTTAATCACAGGATGTTTTTTGTTGCAATGCATGTTTCTTTGAGTGAACCACCTTTTTATCTCAGGGTACTTTGGAGGGAATATTCCGAATTGATTCAGGACGACATAAGTGTCTTATGGCTCTGACTTTTTTGGAAGGCGATAATCACCTTATATCTCGACGATTGGCCATTATATAGTCTGCGATGGCTCTGGTTTCCGGTTCCGAGAAGGCTTCTGGACCAGCATACGTCTCGTGACAAGGATCCGAACTGGCACCACTCGCTGTTTCTACTCCCCACTGGTATCCGAAATTCCGGTTCGGGTCGACGCCCTCGCACTTCGTCCAGAACCACCTGGTGTAACGAGAGACCATGTGAAAGAGGCCAGAAGGTGTGTACCTGAAGAAGAGTCCGCGTTACGCTCGCACGACCTCCTTGCGCCGGCTCGGTTCGTATAGATTCTAAAAACTGGTTAAATTAACGAACGGAAATGCCTATCATTCGGAATAACATCTCATCTCTGACCTAGCCACTTCTTCTTCGTCATCGTCACGGGTACTCCTCGTCTTCCTCCAAAGCCGATCGCCGGTGTGGCTGAACTCGTAGCCATCAGGATTCGCGACTGGCAGAATTATCCAATCGGTTGACTTCAAGAACCTCGCATGCGTTGCGTTTTTCTCCACCAGTTGTCTAAGGATGTAGGTCGCCACGGCTGATCCGATCCATTCCCTCGCGTGCATTCCTTAGAGATAACGAGAAAAGGAAGACGTAATAAGGGACATTGCAGAATCATTATTGACAATCCCTTCAACGCACTCACCAGCATCGATCCAAATTGCCGGTTTCTTCCGTCCGTTTTCGTTGGCTCCACTGGACACCCTTGCTAACTTAATTTCCTGCCCCTCGTAAGAACGGCCAATCGTAACGAGCTCTACGAGGTGTGGGTACCGCAAGGCCAGGAAGTTGAGGTATTTCGATATTTCTATAAAACCATGTATATATATAAAAGAAATAAGATTTATTTTCTAACAGAATTGGAATATGAATAAAGCATGTACCTCCATATCTATGGTATCTCTTCCATGTCATGGGGTGTCCCTGGGAGGTCACGAGGTCCACGCGTTGCTCCTTCGACATCTTCGGGTTCTGCCTGGCGATGGTTCTCTGCAACGGAATCGTTTATGACTGTTCATTATTTATGGCGATGGAAATCCAAGTTCCTCGGTAAAAGGATGTCTTTTTACCTGCAGGTCGGGTATCAGGATCTCGAAGTCTATCTTCTGTTTTTTCAGGAATCTCTTTACGTCCGCCAGGAGGCCGGGAGCTACGGCGACGTCGGTCGATCTGAACGTCATCAGAATTAATATTTCCTAGGGATTAGCATTTCCTCCGAGGTTAAGTGTTTAAGAGTTATCACGAGGAGGTAGCACCACCGGGACCGGCTACTCCACAAACCTGTTCCTAAAGGGCTGGGTCCAGAATTTGAGATCTTCGGTCTCGGTGTCTCTCATCTCAACGAGATCCGCGACGTGCTCTTCGCTGATAGGCAGAATCCTGAGCAACTGGTGGCCCTTGTAATTTACCCGGTTGCTGCGATCACCTTGAAGACCCTCGTTTTCGGGTTCCGAGTCCCCTAGGATGCTTCCTACCAGGGAACTGATTCCGTTGGTGGCCATCGTCAAGACCGAGTCGAACCATGCCGAGAAGGAGAGTCCTCTGGACCGCCGGATCCGGAAGTATCCTCCAGGACGCTGCGAATCGGCAAGGTCCCATCTGAAGATATGTCAGATCACTGTCAAGAAAGGATCATCATATCGTCGCGTTTTTTCTCTAAATTTGACTCCCTTCTCTTCGTATCAATATGACGTCTCAACGAACAGTTTCGTATAACACTAAATGTCCGGCCGGCTAGTCAAATTACATTATTTAAATCGCATTGGTAAGGGGATTATAAAATATCGGGACGTGCAGTGTTAAAAAAAATCAACGCGTGGCCGCCATGCGCGTCGGAACTGAAACTTTTACGTTAAAGAGAACTATTAGCTATTATTAATTATTACCGAGTATTATGAAGTATCATTAAGCAAGCGATGTAACAATATACCCATGTGCTCTTAATTCTTTCTTGCGCCCTTACGCGTTCGGTAGGGGTTGTGTCGGGCATAATTATTTATATTATTTACTCGTATTAAGCAGTAATTTTAATTCTACTAAAAATAAAAAAAAGGAAGCATTTCACTTTCTGAAACGGGCTCCTTTTGTAACGTGCGAACTTGCGCGAACCACCGTGCCATAAGAAGTCTCACTGTAAAAGGACACGAGTCTCGCACCAAAAACATTATTCCAAGTCGCGGACAGGTGAAACTTGTGGCAAAAGATCAATCCCGATCTCACCTTTTCGGAAGCGCGGGAGGAAGTCGCCGCGCGGGGTCGCGAGTCCCGGAAGCGGAAGTGGCAGCCGACCAGCTGCTGACTAGAATGGCGGCGAAAGCGACGGCGAAAAGTGGCAAAACTTCGACGGGCGTTCGCATGGTCGGTCGGCACTCGGTTTTGTCTCGTAAAGAAGCGCTCGCCTCGGGAGTTCTTGGCTGACTGCACCGAGTAATCGGCCGATCCCTCGAGTGGTCCGGCGGCCTTTCCGCGGCGAAACCGGACGCGAACCGGGACCGGCCCGACTAAACGGACGCTTGTTTCACTTGCCGTGTCGTCCGCTCGCCCTGGCCTCGACGGATTCTCAGACCCTGACTTACCAGATTTTACTAGGCACGTGAAACGGTGTTTTCACGTCACGCGACGCGTGCAGGAAGTCTTGGGGTACACGTCGCGGTCGTATAGAGACACGAAACCGCTCCAGCGAAAGAGGCTCGAGCCAAGTGCATTGCGACACGCGATCTTTCCCGGGACGATGGACGCGGCCGAGCAACCGCAACGTAACGTGTTAATTAACGGTGAAAGATGTGCTCGGCGTTGTTAAGTCGAGCTATCGGACGGATGTTTATATTCAACGAAAGGGGCTTTACAGGATGTAGTTAGGTAGGCGCGAGGAAAAGTGTTTCGGGAGGTTCGCGGAATCAGGAGGCGCCAATGAAATCGCCAACTCGCCCAGGCGAATCGCCGGCAGTAGGTCAGTGAGTTTGCCGTTAGCTCGAGATGTTTCTTCGGCAGGTCTCGTTAAACTGGTCACGTACTTCTTCGGGACAATCCAAGAGATGGCAAAACGCGCAAGGGGGAGTTCTCGTTTCTTTACGACGTCCTCTGGAATTCGGCCCGGCATGAGGAAGTTTGCAAGGCCTCGATTTGGATTGGTGAACCTAGATTCCTTACTCAAGAGATATATCTTCCTGAAATTAAAACAAGGTTGGTATATGTACGTTCTTTTGAACGAAGTACTTTTCAATGGTATTAATTCCATCTAATTGCAGGATCCTGCGAATCGCCGGATGGGTTTCTCGATGACTTTGTCGATTTTCTGAGATCTTCGGCATCCTCTTCGTATGGCGGATGACTTGCGGGACCTAAGGATGTGGTTCTTCTAAATCGACCATCGACTTCCGCTGCGAACATGATTTATTACTGTTATGCGGGGTTTATGCGATATACCTACCAACTTATACGGTACACAACGAATACAATCGTAACGACAATGCACGGAGTGAGTGGTGTAAATAATTAACAATGACTGTAATAGAATTAAATTAATATAGCATAATATCCATTAGTCTGCGCGGGGACTCGCGGAAGAAAGGACGACGAGCCGCGTGGGCCAAGTTTGCCAACATTTGATCACCTTAAATCAAACTTTAATAACCCCGAGTATTATTTCACTCTTCTCGAGGTTTAATTTAGAATTAGAAACAATTGGTAATTGGTCATTAAACGATCAGATAATAAGTTTTAATAGAGCCTAAATAAACGTCGATTAACTTTTCAGGTGATCAGGGTTGGCGCACCTGACAGACTTCCTATCGGGGGCAATCCACGCAATCGTAATCCACGGTCTACCCTGAACTAACTCGACTTTTGACTAGCACGTCTACGGCGTTATTTCGTTTCCTCTCCTCCCTGCCCTTCCCGTCGTTAGTACGTAAGGTTATAATCAAACATAATCGCTACTAACGAGGAGAAATGGCACCCTCCGATCACCGATTACCCGCAACTCAAGATGAACCTCTTCAACGTGGGAAACGAGACTCGGAGGAGCATAAAAGCCGGGATCATCATTCCGTGAAGTTCTACGAATCTATCCAGCGATAATTAAACGTAATCGGCGATTCGCAGAGTATGACTTCTCCCCGCGGGTCGCTACTTTAATCGGAATGAAAAGGAGGAGCGGAATTTCGCCTCCTGTCGATGTCGCCAAACTACCGATGATTCGAGTCTCGAGTCGACATTTTCGGTCGGTCTAATAATTGACTGCTGATGGTCGTTCTCGCGATACTCGCCGAGAAAAACGGAACGCTCGTTGAGCTCCCGGCGTTATCGAGACGTTGGAAAGAATTTCTCTACCGGTCGCCTGGGTCATCGCAAGCGTCTTCCAAATCTCATTCTTCAAGTATTCCGTTTTGAGGCCTCCAAGAAAACAGATTCTAGGAACCGATTCCTTCGAGCATGCATATGTAAAATTGCTTTGACGTTAAACGGCGCTCGGTCGCGAGTCAATGCCACGAGAACGACCGTGGAGAATGGCAAGAACCTAGTTGACCTTTCGACTAAAGACTTCGACGCTTCTTGGACCTCCTTCGCTCTGTACAGTCCTTCGCCATGTTCGCTCTTAAGAAACACAAAGAAGCGCGTAACATGAGAAATTCCTACATGCAATCATAGTGAGACTCGGTACCTAACTGCCTAATTTCTAGCGAGGCAAATTTAACGCAACGTCAGTGCCGGTGATAAAAGAAACGTTTAACGGATACAAGGTAAAAGCGAAGAACCGTATACATTGCGAGGAGGTAGAAGTCGACCGTGGCCGTGTCTTGTAAATGCCCATAGAGGAGAAGAGTCAACGACAATCCCAGGCACCGTTCCTGGACACGGCCACGGCCATGGAATAACCAAATAATGTGAGAGGGGCTCTTCGTCGTCCGCTTTGAGCGGTTACTCGATATCGGGCCTTAACGTTATGTACAGTTCGGGATCCTAACCACCGGCGAGGTCAATCGAAGTTAACCTCCTTATCGAGAACTACGCAATTTCTACGATTCACTGTTAATCCCTTCATCTGTTGAACGCATCGAGGCCAACGTGTGTACATTGCGTCGTACAGGCACCTAGGTGTCTCCGTCGTTAACGACCATAGTCTCGCTCTCCGTTTTACCTTGTTTGCGGTGCCACCGCGACAAAGGCGGTAAATTAACGGTAATCGTAATGCGGGATGTTTACACGTATACGCGTAGCGACCAAGCCAAATTCAAATGCCGTGCCACGTCCAGGAATCTCGATTTTAATCTCGGCTTCACCGTTAGATTTCGTTGTCCCGTAAGAGAATGGAGAATCGCGCGGCGCCTTTGTTCCTCTCGATTCTCCAGGTGACACGGCACTTCATGGAGAACATTTAGACCTGGTTCCGCGACTTCTGGGTCTTAAGCCAGAAATGATGAACTTGGCGTGCACTTCGTCGCATCGCTGTTTCGTGACTCGCTGGAGCGTTTAGCTTCCGATAACTGATAAGTGACCTTTTTACGGTCGATCGTTCGATCGTTCGATTTTATTTCTCTCGGCTCCAGTTCCTACTTCATTGAGTTCCGTCTGGCTGTATTACACGATGTTCGCCTTGATGATGGCGCTGCCCATCATGACCTTGTTGACGAAGTTGACGATGGCCGTTGCTGGCTGTTCTGGTTCCAGCTCGGCGAAAACGTGGCATTGGTTGTCCGATTTGTGAGCCGGCTTGCGAGCAACGAAGCCGAAACATCGACTGAAAGAGGGAAAAGGATCTTCGTCGAATCATTGATCTTTGGCGCTTTAGTTACGAAATTAAAGCTATAGTGGTTCCATCTGAGCGACGTTTTCTTTTTTTTACAAAGCGTCATTATAGTAACTTACTGGGCGCTTGCCGAAGGCCCGATTTCTTCTCCAAGAAATTCCCAAGTACGTTCCTCGGAGTCCAGACCGCAGTAGCTGATATTGCTGGTCGGGTAGTGCCTCCTGAAGAAGAGCTTCCTAGCGTTATCCGTTAAGGTGATGCCCTGGGTGGAGACCTTGAAGTGGACGATGGTCGCGGCAGGTAAGGGGCTTTGCTCGAAGAGCGTGGTCACCGCTTTCTTGATGGCCTGAGGTCCAGTTAACGATTCCGTGTCCATGGTGAAAAGGTAGAGCACGTTGCAGGCTGCAAGAGCGTAAAGCGTTTCCTTCAATCGAACTTAAAATTAAAAAAAAAAAACGACAAGAGCATAGTTTTACCGTTATGCTGCAATTAATTACCTCGAACTACGTTTGGGTGATATGAGAAATGAAGCGCGGTTGTTGCTATCATTTATGATGTGAAAGAAAAAAAGAAAAGAAAACGAAAAGAAGTTCCGATAGGTACCTGCGCCCTGGGCGAGTAACTGCTGAGTACTATTCGCCCCTGAAGAGTCCAAGGCTCGCGCAGCTGCTTCGGGTTCAGGGAGCAACAATTGACACGGCAGAGCCATTGCCATCAGACTGTGTTGATACACCAGGGCAGACAAGGAGCTGAAGACGGGTTCATTGGCGCATCCTTTGAGTCTCACTCCTCGCGACGTGGGCTCGATCAGGAAGTGCCTCACCAACTCACTGGAAGGATCCCTGGGACTACTGGGTGCCCCAGGAGGTGGAGTCGCGACTTTCAACGCGAGTCCGAATGCACCTGGGAAGGAATTGCTATCCCGGACGACGAAGGTTCCTGGAGTGGCATCCTTCAGCATAGAGATGGCTGAAGATCGAACAAGGAAGACACCATTATTAAACTGTCGCTAATTCTTGTATTCGGTACAATATTGATTCGTTTACTCCGCACCTTGTTCCCGGGAGATGTTGGGCTTGTACCAGATCCTGCTGGTGTCTCTTACGAATTTGACATTCGCATCCGCTACTTCCTGCGGCTCCATGTTGGAATTGACGCTGGACCTCCTCGATCCGGTGTAATGGGTCTGAGATGAGATTTGCCCGCTGCTGTTAACCGAACCGGAGGACATGGTGTTCTGCGGAGAGGTAAATGGGAAAGTAATTAAACCGCGCAATCAACTCGCGGAAACGAATCCCTCGTTCCAGTTTCATAGGAAAAGGAGAACGTACCTTCGGGCTGGGGACGAATTCCACGTGGGCTGGTGACCGTGCTGTCTGCGATGGGGTGAGACCTCCAACTGGGGAGCTGGCACGGTCCTTGCTGGAAATTTAACGAAACGGACGATTAGCACGGCTTCGTTTCACGGATTTATCAATCAGGAACATTTACCGTGCAAGGAAACACGCAGCCTAACTCGCTTTGAAAGAGAAACCATGTTTGAAAGAAATGGATTAATCGAACGTCTCCTCCATATCCATTGGGGAGATTTTTACGAGGTGTCGGTGCGGACTGAAAACTGTGCTCAGGAAGTTTCAACGACAAAACAAGGGTCCTAGTTAGACAAGGTGCAAGACAATCCTCGTGCTCTCGTTAGTCACGGCGGTTATCAACAATTACAACTCGGCACGAATCCATTCTTCACGTCTCGTTAGTTGCATAGTCTCTTTCTCTCCCTTCCATTCACTCCGTTCCTCTCGCCAGTCCGTTCCGTAAAATCTATCAGTCTCTCCATGCTCTTCAGATCGCACATTACCTAGAGTCGAACGACGTCGATTGGTTAGTTTGGAGTCCCCGTTTGTTATGGGCTTGCTTAATCTGCCCGCCTGCCGGGAAACTCAAACGTCTAAAATCACGAATATCGTTTCATTGAATTAAACTATCCTACGATTCGTTTATTAATTAGGTTTTTTAACGAAGGCCATGTCGCAACCTGGTTTAGCAACCCGTTACAGGTGCCATGGCAATTAACGTACGGACATTTTTTCAGGTCAATTAGGAAAATCTCTGCAAGTAGAAACTCCTTGAACTGCCCTGTAAGACTGTAGTAACGCGAGCGTCGTTTCAACGTGCGTCGTTACAACGTCCATCGTAAAAGTTAATTATGACTTAATGTGATGGAAACACGAGTAACGTGCGTCGCTTTTATAATAATCATGAAGTAGCATAAAGAGCTCTAGCTCTATAGATCTTTCCGGAAAATAAAACCATAGGGTTACTTTTATATAGATGTGGAAGCTTCTTGGGCTACTCATGGTTTTAATTTAAGGCCCTCCTAAAGCATCTCATTTTCGACATTTACGTGGCCCCGGTCTAAAAACATTTTTGATTGAAATCTTGCACCCACCGATGCGTAGTCGGACTCTTAGGAGGCAATCCCGTCTCCCTGATGGTGTCTCTGCGTTCCTCGATATAGATGGCCCGGTCCACCAGATACCCGCCGCAATCGCCGTTCTCATTATTATTGGTGTTGTCGTTAGTGTCGTTGACACCCTCGTTTCCGATATTGTTGTTATTAATATTGCTGTTGTAGTTCCTGGGTCCATTTAAGTAGGTTCTATCCGCAGCAAATGTGACGGTGGGCGAGGCGTTATTGACGTATGGGGTCCTAGGGTGCACCGGAAACGCCGGGGTCTGCGGTCTGGAAGCGTTTCCCACGGGAATACTTCCCGGGCTGGTGCTTCGCTCCGTCCACACGGAGTCGTTCTGTAACTGTAGAAAAAAAACAATTAATATCGAAACATTTTCCCCAACCCCAAGACGGGTCGCAGGAGCTTGGGACGAGTCAGAGAGGTATCGAAGAATCCTCAGACCGGAAGTCGCGAGCAAGCTGTGGACAGAAATAGGCGAGACATGCCAAGAGACCACGAAAGGACGGAGCGTTTGTAGAAGTACGTGGATCACGAGAGGCGGATCCAGCGCTCCTGGAAGTGAGGTACCAAGCGTTGGTACTTCCGGTTGGTACCGGGAACCGGAAAGGGACTGTCCAAGACAGAGCGACGAACCTGGGTGGTAGTATGCCATGCTTTCGACGACTGATTAGGGGAGGTGTTAGTGCAATTGGCGAGGTCGCTGGCGTCAGTCCGGATGTCCGGTGGCGTTCGCAGGTGGTCGGCCCTGTTAACGGGTTGCATCGGGGATATCTCCGCCAGGGAGCGAACTAGGTTGCTGAGGGAATCGGTGGGATTAGTCTGATGGGCCTGATTAACCTGATCGGTCCGATCAGTCTGATCCTGGGGTCTGTCGACGACTGCCAGTAGACCTCCATCCGGGGCGTCCTCGGACTCCGACATCATCGTTTTCGAGAAGTAGCTCTGAAAACGATCCAGGATGCGACTCTCGTCTTCGGCGACGTTCAACTGCCGCTCTTGAGGGAACTTCGCCGTCGTTGGGCTGGAGAAATCGCCGTCGACGGCCTGACGGCGCTCTCTTATCAACGTTTCGGCGCGAACGAAGCTATCGCTACGGGATTCTGGTCGCGGTGGTTGGTGCCGCTGGGGTCTCTCCATTCGTTGCTGGTGCTGGAGTTGGTGTTGAGGCTGATGTTGATGCTGCTCCTGGTGCTGATGCGTCTCGGGGCTCTGTTGGGATGTTAGACTTAAGGGAACAGCCGTCGATATGCCGCGGGAGGACGACAGAGGGCTCTGGAACGCAAGCGAAGCGCTTCTGCCTAATCTACTCGCTAAACTTGCTAGGAATCCCGGCGTCGTGTTTTCGGAAAGTGCAGGCTAGCCGGGAGCAAATTCACGAGTGGCGTGAAGTGGAACTTGTGAAGTTAAATGACTATTTTAGTTCGTGTTCTCGATGAAATGATCGCTCTAGACTACTTGTCAGCACTTCTAGTCAACGGAGACTTTTTGCAACCTCTGGTATTCTACATTCTACATGACTAAAGCTTCTTAGAGTCCCACCAACGTTTCCTATAAGCGCTTCTGGTATACCCAACCGGACGCAGCCGAACTCCTGGCGAACGTCCCTAAGTTACCTTACCTGCCCGTCGTTAACTTTCCGGAGCTCGTATCCCCTCTTGACGGATACAAATGGCCTTTCGTTGACGCTCTCAGCCCGAGGCCTTCCGGTGGTGAGTGCACCACTTCCGGCGCCGTTGTACTTCCTGCTGCTGGATCTTCTTGGAAGTAGGGGGCTCGCCGGAGCAGAAGTGTAGAGGGCAGTCCTTGCCGGGAGCTGAAACGACCATTTTGCAGGTTCATGTCGAAATTTCCGGCCAGGATGAGATGACCCCTCGCTCTATCACAGACTGAAGGGACCGTTTCCCGAAGAGGTGCGATCGCACCATCCTTACCTGACCGGAAATGGAGCTCGGTGTCCATGGATTTTCGTCGTCATCGTCCAAAACTGCGGAGTCGCTCGCATATCCGTCGTACCTTAGTCTGCTCTTCTGCAAGCTTCTCAGCTCCCCGATCACCCGATTTCCGGACTCCTGCCTCCATTGTTTGATGGGACACTTTTCGTCCCTCCTGGCGGCGAGCTTCATCTGTTGCTGCCTCAGCCACGACAGTCTGAAACCCGCGGACGTTCAAACACGATAAAAACGATAAATATTGACACGACGGGAATAAATTTCCCTAACTCCGGTACACCGGCCGATTTTACAGCTAAGGAGAAAGAAACTGACAGGAAAAAAAATCCTCCGACATTTCTAGGCTTTCCTGAGAAGCTGCAATCTCCCAACTGAGGAGTTGCGAATACGTTGCAAAACCGTCGCCATCAACGGCAACCCGTTCTGCGCAAACAACGGCGACAACAACGAGGCCACGGTCCTTACGCGCGTGCCGTTACATCATCACCGAGAAACGTCGTTACAGACTTCGAGTCTTTGCGAAACAATTGTTTATCCGGGTTGGATAAATATTGTTAAGGTGACTGTCCCGATAACCGACCAGGTGCCAGGAGCAGAGCACCCATACACGAATGCTTATAAGAAACAAAAAGAAAAAACAGGCAACGCCTCCTGGCACATTCGCCAAATTTGTTGTGCAAAACGTATAGTCGAGGCGTCATTTGTTTGCACAAATGGGAATGCCAAAGCGGAAGTAACTCCACGTTGACATATTGTTTTTCAAAAACGTGCATCTCTTTTGCAACGACCAGGATACGGTGTTCTGGTAGTTGCCGAAGAAGGTTTCGAGCTGACTCACCCATCCGCGTGTTCCACGGTGGATTTCGTTGTTTCACGAGAATTAGCGAATTCTGGAGGTGGGTCGGGGGTGTTGGGGTCGACGGGGCTGATGGCTCTGCGGGAGTCCTCGGAGTCCCCCAGGACGTCGCCAAAGTCGACGACGGGAGCTGCGCCCTTCAAGGAGACCCTCCTCACCAGCGATGGCGAGGAGAGCTTCCGTTGCTTTATCATGTCCGTCGTGGCTCCGTAGGTAAACGGCTGGCCGTACTGCCTCGCGTGATAAGGAATGTCCTCGTCGATGTAGTCGATGTGTCCTGGTGGCGAAAAAGACTCCGGGTGCTTTCGGAAAGTGTCCGAGGACTCTGGGGTCCTGCGTTCTGGCGAGCTCCGGAAGTCGACCGTGTCGAAGGTCGAGATCTCTTCCCTACGGTCCATCAAGTGTCTCCTGGGGGACGTCGAATCCCTGTACTCGTTCCCGGAGTAGTACGGTGGGCTGCTCTCTTTGGTCACCAGGTAATTCTCGCAGGACGACGAGTGCAACGTGTTCCCGTAATTCCGCGTCTGCTGTGGGGTGTACAGCTTCTCGTTTCGCTCCTTCCGTCCGTAGTCTTCGGAAGGTGGATCCGGCATCGACTGGAGAAGACAGAGAAACCATAAACCAACGTATTCCAAGATATACCAAAAATCGCGAAAAGAAACTCGGCGCCTCGGTGGGTACGCAGTGTAATTGGCGCGAAACGCGACCTTAGTCTCTTAAGGTTTCGTGAAAGTGGCATTTCACGGATCGATTTGAATTACTCATAAAAAATGTAATAAGTGTGTGCAAAGAGATTAAAAAGAAAATGTTAAAAAAAATGAAATCTCACGTATTCCAGGACCTCCATTAGAGCCTTCGTATTCACGTGATAAAGTTCCAAGCAATTAAATATATCCATTTCGAAAGAAAGTTTCACAAACGAGACCCTTCGAATACCCTTTTCACGTCACCTTAAGGTAGGGTTACGGGCGTAACAATGAAACATAGCGACAAATCCATGCAAACCAATATCTACAAATTTAATCGAAGTCGAACTCTAGGAAGAACTCGGTGCAACCGCACGTATAACAAATCGCTACGATATATCGTTACACGTATAGTCGCCTTAATACTTGACGCTCCTCCTCCTAACATTTTTCCGCGTTTATGGAGATATTTACTGCACTCGCGTCAAAGTGATATACCGACCAGAGTCTGAAAATAAGAATTACCTCGACGGTAAGCATCATGTCGTGCAAGAGCTTGTCGAGGTCGCCGTGAATCTGGCTCTCCGTCCCCGGCTCTGGGGGACTGGGTCGTTGAGGTGGGGCGCTGCTGATGCCGCTGTCCATGGAAACCGTCAGCGGGGATCCGCGAGCGCCGCCGCCAGTTCCCTGGTGAACCACCGCGTAGAGGGAGCCATCTATCGGGCCGCAGGTGTAATCCAGGTGTCCCAAGCCACGTGGTGGCGCGGTCTGCAGGGTCTGCAGGGAGTGCAGCGTCTGCAGAGTCTGCACGGAGTTGTTCGGCGGTGGCGGAGGCGGCGAGAGCGGCGTTTCGCGGCCTTCTGAAACGCGGATGCGTCGTCAGCGTTCGGCAAAGTCTCCTCTCCTTCTCCTTCGCTCAATTGGCCAATTGGCCGCTAATGCAACATACACCGCCGTTGAGAAATTCTCAGCTGCGCGGCCCGCTTTTAATGGATAACCTTCCGCGGGGATGGGACGCGTAGATCTTAGAATCAGACCATGGGATCTCATGGTGAATCCCGCTCGGCTGATGTCCCCCCATCAGGTTCCGCGTCACCTTGGATCATTTTTTCGATCGCGACGTCCAGCTCTCCAGTCGCGAGCGCTAACGATTCGCCTAGGTCGTCTCGTTCACCTCAGCTTTTCCCATAGAAGTCGGACCGGAGACTTTCCAAGTTGGCCTTATACCGCGAGAGACAAGAAGTCTCCTTTCCTCGTACTCGGATACCCGACGACCGGTAGAACGGATCGTTGGACGTCGCTTAAGGGGACGCGGATCCTCCGGGTGCCGCTGGAAGAGGTCTCGAAATCCGAGGCATGGGGTCCAGCTTCTGGAGAAGGAGGTCCCTCATACCCTGGACCCTCGATGTTCCCTTCGACTTGTACCGAGATTGGGCGTTAATGTTCATGCATTCATAACCAAGCTAATTTTGGGGCCGCCCTGCAGCTGAGTTTCGGTCCACGCCTGGCACAGCGAGCGTGGCCGGGCTCGGAATGATATCACCGGCCTGATATCAGGGCAGGCCGGCTACCGAGTTACCCGAGTCCGAGGTAATGCATTTATCCGCGGCCCAGCGCAGTTATTAACACTTTGCCCTCTTGCGCAACCCCGCTTGGATATGTCGTGGACCAAGAAACGGCTCGGAAGACGAAGGGCGATGCCAGCTACGAACTTGGCTTCTTAAAAAATCGAACGCGAACCGATGGCCGACAGGTCGGAGCGTAAAGTAATGACGCGACGGTTGTTCACTCAGAAATCAGTGAAAACGATTACCTTTGATTTCATATGATAAACAGCAACGTGATTCGCTAACAAGCGTTCGGCCTTAAAATCTCGGCAATGTTTCGATGATTTTCAACGATTTCCGGTATTAAAGTCCATGATTTCCTGAGTGAATATCTCCTGGAGCTAAACTCTTGAAAAGTTAAGCCTTTTAGGGAAGATCAAGCACTGTAGCAACTGAACAAAACCAATAAAGTGTATGGAGAGATTGTGATAATAGAAAGCACGAAGGAAAACCGTGGAGAGAAAATAGGAATGGGAGTGCAGCCGAGTCCGATACCACATGTCTATAGTTAAAGGTCAATACAATTCATCAATGCGACAATCCAGAACGAATCGGTTCACTAAGAATCACGTATAGTGCGTAAGGCCAGTTCGTCGCATCGGTAAATTTGGACCATGGACGTAGGATATACGGACCCCGACGACTCCGTTGATATTCTTGTGATTGCAGTAGGATTAAAAGAAGGCAAACAAAAGACGATCCCTTCTTTCTTCTATCTCTCTCGCTGTCAGTTAGTCTATCATCACATTACTCTACGCAACTGTGTTCGTAAAATCAGAGGAAAAGATAGTGTTCCATGTTTTCAGTGTCTCGATCATTCCGCCGTCCCAGTCGAATCAGCATTCGGGGTCCATACAACCTACGCCCATGGTTTGGACACACTGGCGCCCCACGAATTGCGAACCTCAAACCGCACGATAGTTCGTGATCGAACCACTTATGGGATGTACAGGGCTCAACGAAAGACGCAAGCAATTGGTCCACCTCCCTCGATTGGGAAGACGGAGTCGCGGCCAGGTAACATAAGCGACAGCCTCCCCGAGGCCAATCCAGGCCCACCAGGTCGTTTATAGTGCCCATGAAACTCGATTCTAACTTATCCCCCCCATAAACTCGACCATGCACCCATGGATCACCTCTCGGAAACAGGCCGAGACAAATTAACACGGGACTCAAGACCGGACCAACTTCACGCGGCGTCAACTTCCATCGGACACCACGGCACTGCACCAATGCCCGTACAATATGGCCAGAGAAAAATCAGGCAGCGGCGTGCCGTTGCTCTTACATGGTCAGAAAAGTCGGAGACCGCGGTACGGTAACCATTACCGTACCATTAACCCGTACAATATGGTCAGAAAAAGCAACGTTCCGTTCGGACGGCGCCGAAAGGCGTTCCCACGCATTCGGCCGGTCCCAGGAGGGAAATCGGAGACCGGCCGAATCCGCGGTCTCTGGTCCCGCGGGACCAGACCGGACCCCTACTTGTATGGGCACCTTAAAAGCTGCTCCCGACGGCGCACCTCGTCTGGTCACCACGAGCTCGAAGGAGATACTGCGCCGGCGCTCTCTCCTCTTTCGCGCTTCCTACGCGAGGCAAGGCTCGCCGCTCCCTTGGCGTGTTTTTCGCGCGCGTGTCCCCGCGTCCGTTCGTATGCGTGAACATCTCCGCGATTGCCGCGCGCGCGCGCTCCCCTCGGTCGAGCTCCTTTCTCGATTATCTTTTTACGATTTATAAGACGAGGAAAAAGTAACACCGCTCTTTGATGGACGTATTTATCGCGCTCTTTACAATGTCGTTCATACTCGATTTCGGGCCCTCTTCCTTCTTCTGAACCTCGTTTGTGAATCGTGCTCGAGCGGTATACAGGCCGAGGCACTTAACTTTACGACCCAGATCATCTCTATATGGTCGGGGAAAAATGATTCGTAACCGAGAGAGGAAGACGGGAATTAAATACGCGGACTCTGTTGAACCGCGGGAATGCAGAAGCATTGATTGTCACTTGCGCTCCTCTTGCGCCGAGAGATAAATGAAAGACTTTTAGGGGAACAGGGTTCCTAATTCGTTTGAAATTTTACTGAAGGAACATGGAGGCCCTAAAGAAGGTGCCGACCCTCGTGAACCGTTAACTTCCTTAAATTCGTTTATAAACATTCATTTAATTTTTATACGAAATGAAATTTCATAGGTGTCAGGACTTTCCTTAGGGCCTCCATACTCCCTCGGTGAAGTTTCAAATGATTCGGTACACCCGGTTTGGAAAAAGGTCTCACAAACGATCGACCCCTCGGACGCCCCTTTCGTATCAGCTTTAGAGACAAAAGATAAACCTCTGTCGATTTTCATCCGGACAAGCCCTCTCTTAGGTAACCTCCTCCGTTTCTATAAGCTCCATGGTACATCCTGTACTATATATTACAGTATTTTCTGCGCGAGAGCGTCCATCGTGTCGCGTGATCAACTGCGAGCCGTATCGATGTGCAGCATCCGCGAGTACCGGGAGGCGCGCCTGCAGTACGGTGCAAGACGGTGCACTGTACAGCACTGTACAGCACCGTGCAGTGTGCTGCAAAGGAACCAACAAAACCAACGAATACGAGTATGGGTGCTGGACTCGGAATCGAGCCGAAGTCCCTTGTCCGACCATGTACGGCAAGGCTCTGAACTTCGCGAGTCCCCACCGACAGAGAATCGAGTACTTAAGTACTTGCAGTAACGTTCGGGTCCCCCGACTTGCGGAATTGTACCCTGGCAAAGACCGTACCAGCTGCACTTAGAGGTCAAAAAACGCATATTCATGCCTGCTCACGTCCTTCGACAAATATTCGCCGACTTTCAGGCCGATGAAGCTGTTCACCGCTCGCGCGAGTCTGCGCCAAGAGTATGCGCGAGTATTCGTCGAATAAAAAATCTCGGCGTAAGTGGCGATTAATGTCACCGAGCCTATATAATGTGGGAATCTACCGCGTCATTACGCGCACGCGTCTTCGTTTCGATGCAGATATCGCGGAGATTAAAATCGCTCCTTAATTACCATTATATACCCTGGTACGCGCATCTCTCCTTCGGCCTGCCATACGTAAATCCAGGGCCGTGTAATAACGCGTGACAAAACGTCGTCTGCCTTATGAGCGCCGAACCGGGTGAAATGTCTCGTAAACGCGAAGTATGTTCGTTAACCGCGCGAAAATGTAAGTCAGCCTCGGTTTGCCTATGAACGGAGATTACGCACTACTCGGTGTCGAAAGAAAAACCAGCGATGCCGTAAGAATCGCGCGAAAGTTTGCATATACAGCCTAAGAGTATCGAGCCAACTTAAAGCCATACTGAAGATAACATTTTCATTTGACGAAAAAAAGCTCGCTTACACAGCCGAAGAGTATCGAGCCAACTTAAAGGCGCTCCGAAGGTAACGCTTTTCATTAGATCAAGGTCCAGCCATCGCGAAACGTGGACGTTGGAATATGAATAAAGGTGCAGGAAGAGCAAGAGAAAAACAGGCGATCTACATAATCGCGGGGATAACCAGTCCGGGGATTATCGATGTATCGTAACCTCCCACTCGCTGCCCTCGAAACGCGCGCCGCCATCTTGGGCGAGGACGCCGACCACGTGACACGGTCACGTGACCCCGGCCACGTGACACGGTGAACTTGTATCGGAGATTAATATACAAAAACGTATGTATATCGTTGCAAGCAACTAATTTGCGTGCCCAATGCCGGATCGGGCCCGAAAGCGGTGTCGTCATCTTCGGCGACGCCCAAGTAAACGACGCTAGGCGTCGTCTCGCGTCGGCCAGGCCGTACGTAGTATTCCTAGCCGGCGACTTCAACTGGGACAAGGACGCGAGCTCGAGGGATTCGTGAATCGCGCGTACGCGTGACACGCGACACGCACGACAGACACGACTCGGAAACGACGCCGAGGTACTTAAAGGGGCTCCTGACGATCCGGCACGCGCATTAACCTCGAATTTTGGCCCGTGCGTGTCTGGCTTACGGATGTTAATATCGTTTTGAGGAAAATCTTTACATTTTTCTGTTCTTTTTTTTTTCAGGAGGGTGATAACTTTGACTCGTCGGATCATCGCATAAGATATGAATATTCAAGTAAGAAGATCGAACGAAGAAGGAGGATGCATCGCGCATATCTGGTTCACACATACGATGAAAACGTTTCAAGGATGACGTCGAAATTTGCATTTCTTTTTATATGTACGTGGTTATAATTCCGACGCCCCGGACCATCCGAAGAGATATGGACATTAATTAATCGATCTTGAAGATGCACCGGTAGAAGAGGATGCATCGTGCCGTGTCTGGACTGCGCACAGTGAAGTCGTCTCGATCGAAATCGAAAAATATTTAAATTTACGTTTCACGGGAGAGCGGTCATAATTTCGCCGCCTCGGACCATCACATAACGTGAGGATATTTATTAATCGAGCCCGAGGAATCATCCGAGGCGAAATTATTCCCCGGGAGAGAAAAGTCAGCGGCGATGGAGGCTTTAAGAGCGGCGCGCACGCGACGAGACGACGGATCGAGGAACTGGCTGAAATTACAGACGAGAAGGAGCGCACACGCAACGGCAGATCCCTTTCTTACCGATATTCGCGGTCAGAGAATACCTACAAGAGCCACCGGCAGTTTCCGCCCTTTCCTTCCGTTCCCATGTATTACAAGTAGAAGCTCCGCCAGGGGAGGGCCTGGATTCCGATAATCTCTTCGTCCCGGCTTCCCTTTCCGCGGTCGGAAGAAACGCAGGAGGAAGGCGAAGAAAAAAGCGGAGGGGCGGAGACACCGGGAAGCTCGTTATCGTCTCTCTCCCGGGGGATAAAAAAAAAATAAAGTGTCTCGTTAACGCGGCAGGACGCAACGGGGTGACGGTGTTCCTCGACGGAGTTGAGATGGGGGGGAAAAAAATTCGTGTAAACATTTTACTCGAGACGATAACTGGCTCGCAGGCTGCTCTTTAGTCCTGGCGTGCGTTGCGGTGCAGCGTAACTCGCGCAAGGATATTGGCCGCACTTAACCTAGTTCGAGAAGGGCCTATCGCTAGAGATGAGTTCTGGTAAATATCATCGCGCTCGTACAGCCACGCTTTGAGAACATCCGGCCAATATCAAAATGGGGACGCAAGGGCATTATTAAAAAGAGGTAGCATTCCTAGAGGTCCGGAAGTATCGATGAGATACCACTAGAAAAGAAGTTCAATCCGTGCAAGGATGGTGTCACGAGTCAATAGATATTTGGATCTCGAGCGTTTATCCCCTCTTTCGAAATTTCAAGAGTCCTTTTCTGCCGTTCTTTTAACGTTAACGGATTCGTCTTGTATGTCCACGATTATGGGAGCGTCCGGCCAATATTAAAATGAAGATGCACGGGCGTTATTAACAAGAGGAAAACGTCCTCAGAGGACCTGACGGACGAATGAGGTGCCACGCCAAGAGACGTCTAATCCGTGCAAGAATGGCGTCATAAGTCAACGGATATTTGGGTCTCGAGCGTTTATTCCGTGTTTCGAAATTTCACGGCTCGTTTTCTACCGTCCTTTTCTCGTTAACGGATTCGCCTTTTAGAGACCCGTCCGCCTCTTTCGGACTTCCCGGGGCAGCTTAAGACTTTCTAAGAGGAAACTTTCCCGCGAGCCGGAGCGAATCACGCAAGGCCGGACGGGCTTTCGGTTTGCCGTTTTTGGGAGAATAGAAGTAGCCGTTCTGCCTTTTCCGCAGCCGGATACGAGCGAGTCGCGTACCCTCGAAAAGACCACCTAGAGCGACCCTCGCTTTCTCTTCATCCCGGGAAAACGAATCCGCGCTCAAAGGACGCGCGCCCGGAGTGGACCAAAATGGCCGCCCGGGACCGAGTCCGCCCCGATAACTTAAACCCAGTTTTAATTTATTTAACCGACCAAGCGTGGCGATTACGATGCTACGAATACCGAGGGACGTTGCTAGCGATCGAAGGGACGGGAATTTAATTAAGCACCGACGAAATCAGTCCTTTTTTTACTCACTGGATTAGGCGATTAGGCGCGAGCTATTTGTCAGCGTTGGACCGGATCGACGCGGAACGTGGACGAGCGAGAGAGGATCGCGGAACCGAACTGAAGCTGACCGAAGCTCCGAAACCCACGTAGAGGAGAGGAAGAAAGCTTAAGCCCGATCCCCATTCGTGGCGTCTCGACTAACCGCGGCCAAGAATAACCTAGCCGCGCCCCACCGCTCCTACGACCTACTCCTCTTTCTGCTTCCATGGACTTCCCAGTGCTTTCCGCGCCCGTTCCGATTCCAGGAGAAATTTTCCATCGAGCTTCTGGAAGGCCAAGCTGCGCCTGGAACGCCTGCTGCAAACTGGAGAACGCAAACAAACGTTCCCGACGAAGACAAATTCCCTCGCGAGTGAAAATCCTCACTTGGCCGACGTACAATACTTTCGGCTATTCTAAATAAACTCAAAATCTTGACAAACAAATGTGTTGAGATTTTCGATACGTTAAGAACGTGTAATTATAACGAAGATATAATAAATCAAGGCATGCAAGCTCTGGCCGAGGAAAAGTCGGGCCCCTCGACCGGGCGACTTTTGGGCATCGCGTCTCTCGACGGCGGGTCCGAATTCTTTTTCTTCTTTCAAGAATCATCGATCTCTATAAATATGGCGATTCCTTCCGTATCGTGACTTAAGGCCGATCGAATACCCATTGTGAACGTCGCGTTTTATGGAGCGTGGGCACGTGAACGTGGGACGAGCTACGGAGGATAAGAGTTCGTTACACTTGCCGATCGGGAACGGAGCCGATTCCCTTCGCTCGACGGGACGAGTACTAAATCTACCGAAAACCGTGAAAACGGGACGTTAAAAGGCGAGGTCAGGTCTTTTTCCCATCAAGGAACGGTTACATGACGCTCGGACCAGCTCCCACCCATCGATCACCCCGAATCAGGCCCATCGAGTCCCTGGACTCCATGGATCGATGCCCGTCATCGATCGCCGATAACCCTCTCGAATGATTCGACCTTTGATCTATTTCCAGGCTAGGCGCCGGTCCGGGCGAGGTCGTTTCTCCTTCCTCTTCGCGAAACGTATTTCCGGTCGCGATTAGTCACCAGCGTCCAAATACGCTTCCATGGAGTCTTACGAACTGGACCGTAAACGTAGGTCCAGGGTGCAGCTTCTAGACCCTGATCTCTAAACCATGAGCTCCGAACCATGCGCCTGGACCCTTGCTCCCTCACCCATATTCTCAGAACCATTCAACTCCACTCACCGTAGACGTCTTCGTCGCTGGTCTCCAGGTTGGCGTAGCTGTCCCAATGCAGAATCGGGTCGTGGCGAGCGGAAGCATGGGGGACCGCAGGAGTTGGGGCTGGAACGGGACCATCTTGCAGTCTGGGGTCACTCGCGAAGTAAAGGGTCACCACACTGTCAGGAGGGCACCTGGGGTCATCGCACGCCACGTCCAGCTCGGACCTTGGGAACGCCACGACGTTCTCCGTGATGACGCATGTGTGGAACTATTTCCAACGAAACGTGATTAAGAAACGCCACGTTTCAGAGATCTTATAGGATATCGTGCGTCAAGGAGATAATGTAGGCATTTGTCAGACACGCGTGAGGTTTTCAGCACGAGCCGAAGGTGAGGGCACGCGAGTGTAGCCCGTTGCCGCCTACTTCATAAGTATTGCAAATGCCTGCTTGTCAACGAGGCGCACGCGATATTTTTTTACAAAATCCGCAAGTAAAATGGGATTTTTACACGCTTGTATAGCGTGTCGTGGTCGATTTGCAAATCTTGTCGATTCCGAGCCTCGCCACCAAAGTCGGGTTTAGAAGTAAACGGGGAGGGATGAAAATGAACGCGAAAAAGTCCTCGGTAGGAGAATTCCAGAGGCTCGATCTGCGCATGGGCAAGAGCTGTTTCACTCTCCGAACGCTCTACAGGCGTCAAATGTCGCACATTCCATATGGATATTGAAAAATAGTATACAATTTACCAAAATGGAAAGTGGGTCTTGTTACGTCCAACATTGACCTTGTAATGCGAGTCGAAGGCGAGTTTTGCAAGCAT
Organism: Orussus abietinus; assembly: GCF_000612105.2. Classification (NCBI taxonomy): domain Eukaryota; kingdom Metazoa; phylum Arthropoda; class Insecta; order Hymenoptera; family Orussidae; genus Orussus; species Orussus abietinus. The sequence goes on from NW_019396002.1 coordinate 1,949,852, forward strand.
GTCGGACGTAAATAACCTTGCCTCCATGGTGAATACGATACTTTATATAACAAAAGCATGGTTTACGCGATTTTATGCGCATATGTGAAGTAAGAATATGCCACAGAAAGGGCAACTTTAGGCACCGAAGACAGTAGCGAAAAGGCGCGTAAACCATGTGTTATGTGAAAGCCTTTAATGTAATATTTCGTTCTTACCTGGAGGGCGAACATCGTCTCGCGGCTCTGTTTAGAGTAGACCCGGTGATAGCACTTTATCAGGATATCACCTCTGAGACGAAGTCCTCCAAGGTTCACGGTGAACTCCCTTGCATTCGTCACGGAGTAGAGATCGGAAGTGTAGACAGGGTTGAGGCCCTCGTAGACCTTGAGGAAGGCTCTGCAACCCGTGGGCTCAAAAAGAGGTACCCCGAGGACCGTCAGGTGCGTCAGGTACAGCGGCGACGAGCTGATCCTCAAAGACCCCGAGAGGAGGCCGCTGAAATACTCGATGTATCTGAAAATGGAAATGAATCCGGTTCACAAGAGCCTTCATTACCAAGGATTCGCCACGATTCATCGACAGGTGTTTGCTTCGGGTTTTCCCCTCGCTGGTCTGGAACGTTTTATCAATTTCTTAATTTTTCACGAACTTATCCAGGAGATCGGGGGACACGTGCTCCTCCACCTCCGTCGTAAGTATTCCTCCTCGGGGTTTGATGCTCTGGCCGATAAATTCGTACCTCCGGGCTCTTATCGATGCTAACGACATGCTAATGTTCATCGCTCGCGGAATTAATGGATCCTGCGAGCACGTCGCCAGGTCCGAATCCACATTACGCGCCCACTCGGGCGACCTGGGTTTCCTTATCGATAATACGATGCCCTTCGATCGAGAGACGGAAGACGCCCCTTCCTCGCGGTTTAATATATTCACCTTCGGTGGGACGGCACCCGGAGGGAGCCAATCTTGTCGTCGAGGAACCTCCTCATCGCAAACCTGTCCAGGTCCTGGTCGCTCCCCCCGCAGATGCTGCTGTAGTTCATGTACGCCGACACGGCAACGCCGAGACGCTCCTTGCTGCCCCTGAAAAAATCGTCCCAACGTTGAAAATAAATCCCTAGTCTCTTAAAGTACTCAGAAAATTATAGGTGGTTTAAGAGTTGAAATAAAAATAAAGGGAAGGACTCTTCAGGGTGGTCACCTCGCATGGAGAACGACGACCCGATTGAGGGCCGAGTTCAGCCAGGAGTCCAGCTCCTTGCAGAGGGCGCAGAGCCTTTCCAGGCCAGGAGCCAATCCTTGCGGCCATCCTGCTTCCCTCGTGTTTGGCTCGGATCTTCGTCCCGGTGAAGAGAGGTTAAAGATCTGCGGATAATTCGAAATCAGGTCTAACGTGAGGCCAAAGTATTCAGGGGAGAACTTAGAAAAATAGCGAGCACGAACAGTTTCCGTTTCCTCACCATATAATTGTTGGCGTGTTTCCCTCTTAGGAGGTTCGTCGCACGCTCCAGGACCCCTTGGGCGTCGTCTCTGTACCACAAGGCGATAATTCTCTCGGTGACATAGCAGAGCTCCATCACCTCGCCCACCCGGGCTGCTTTTCCAGGGAAGACGGTCGCAGAGTCCGCCCCGACGCCCGGCGTCCTCGGCGGCGTCGCGGTCTGCGCCTAAAACAGCCGAAAGTCGCGGAAAACCGTAAAAAACGACGCAACCACCCTCTGCCTGGGGAAAATCAACGGGCGTGTATTTTTAGACGCCTTTGGAGGACCTGGTGCAGCCCGACGTCGCCGAAAAACACGTATCGCGGTCGACCATCTGCCAAACGTCTAAGACAACATGGCGGGCCTTGGAGGGCGTCGGAAAGGGCCCCTCGATGTTTATTTAGCTACGTTACGTTACCGTTAACGGCCCCGTAGTCACTTTGTAACGCCGCGAAAGATCGGGTAAGTCAATAACGATTCGTCGTCGGTGTGTTCCGAGTATGTTAAGTTAAGAAAGTAAATAAAGCCCTGACGCCCCCGCCGGAGTTCCGGAGCGGCGCTCCAAGATGGCGGGCGACAGACGCGAGAATTCACCTGGGTGACTTTCGGCGCGTAAAAAATCCGCAGAACCGTCGTTCTCGTCATGGTTTAGCTTGGCTTGGCCCGATTTCTTCGAATCGTCGATCGCTCTTGGTCGATCGAGAGGAGGAATCGCCCGCGAAAGCAAGATGGCCGCTCGCGTCACAACGAGGAACCACTAGCGTCAGTTTACTTTTATGCTTTAATTATTGTTGCCACCAAGGATTTCGTTAACTTAAAGTTACTCTCGATATTCTTTGCACTCTAAAAAGCCTCTTTGACTTGATTTCGCGTTCTCCTTGTTCCCTTCTTCGCGTATCTTCTCTGTGCGTTGCGAGCTTGCGGGATATAGATCGGGTTACTTCATTTTACAATCCGGATTATCTCGGTACGGTTAATTATCATTATTCTTAGCCAGTCTAGAGTTGCAGAAGGAAATTAAAATCCACAGAACCATTGTTCTCGTCATGGCTTGACTTGGCTCGATCTCTTCGAATCGATGATCGCACTTGGACGATCGAAAGGAGGGATCGCCCGCGAAAACAAATGGCCGCTCGTCCAACTACGAACGACCACTAGCGTCGCTTTACTTTTGTATCTTGATAATCTCTCGTACCAAGAATTCTCGTAACATTTAATTATCTTTATTTCCTGCACTTGGCAATGTCGCTTTGACTCGACGTCGAGTCCTTGTTCTCCTCCTCGCGGACCTCCATTGTGCGTCGCGATCTCCCGACATACAGGGCAAGGCACTTAATTTAACAACCCAGATCATCCTTGTACGTTTAGCGGACAGTTATTCCTAACCGAGAGATGTAGACAGGGATTAAAATCCCCAAAACCATTGTACTCGTAATGGCACGATCTCTCGAAATCGTCGATCGCAAGGAGGGATCGCCCGCGAAAACAAAATGGCCGCCGCGCAACAACGAACGACCACTGTACAGATAAATACGACATGACGTCCCGTAATTATCTCGTTTCGACCGTCATGGCCATCAAGAATTCCGGTGATATTTTCCTCTCGTTAGTTTTCCCACTTGCGGAACATTAATCTTAGCGGAGGAGGATTGGATGAAATTTGTCGGCCGTATAACGGCCATGGCCACGTCGGGGAGGATTCGTTAACGACGTTTACGGGCAATAGGATCCCCGTTCTACGGTTCCTGCGAGATCGCCGCTATTTCGTGAAGTAAGACGCGCACCCGCGAACATAACGACTCGAGCTCGTGTCCCGTGTAACGGCGAACAACTGCTGATAGGTGTCGGTCGTTCGCGAGCTGGTTTCAGCTCCGCGTTATACATCGTTCTTCCGTGTCGCGTCGTGTCTCCCGTTGCACTCGGCCGTCCATCTACCAACGACGCACGTGCCGCTCGCGGTCGTGTAACGACTGCGGAATTGTATGCTCTGACGCAACGGATTCGCGGGCGTTTGAGCGTGACTCCTGGGGCACCTTCGAGAATTCTCAAAGTTCGCTTTCAGTACCGAAGACGACCCTGAAGACCCCGCGAGGCGGAACGACCGTAACGTCGCGTGTGCAACGGCAATTAACGGCCTCGACGTGAAAGTCGATTAAAGGCTCTCCTCGACGATAAATCCGAGAAAAACCGTCGGAATAATTTACTTAGTCATGACTAAACAAATCGGATGTTTGGGTTTCGGATTCGACTCGCCGTTTAATGGGCCCGGGTCCAGTGACGTCAAAGTCCCCTTAACGATTTGATGTATAATTTTTTTTTCAGGAATCTATGTTTGGGCTAAAAAGTCGGCGCGTGACCGTCCCGACCCTTGGGATTGAAACTTCTTAAATTAAAGGGAATTATTATTAATTATTCTTAATAGTAGTAAATACGCGTTCGAAACCGATTGTTTTGGACATATCAGTACCGACGCATGAAGATGAATGTAGTAATTTACTGTATGGAAAAAAAAACACATTGCGTTCCAATTTTCGATAAAGTCCCGTTTCATAACGTGCGAACTTACGCGTCCTATCGTGCCATAAATAGGTTCAGTTAAAAGTGTATGTCAAGTTTCAGGGACAAACTACTCCATTATCACGTAGTTGGATTTATTTGGTTTACGTATCAATTTTATCATTTTTAGATTTGTTGGGATGTGGCAACAATTACGTCAACGTTTGAAATATATGGTCTGTCATCGGATAGGATCATCATGCGGTAGCGTATTAAACCTTAAACGGAAATTGAGTCATTGTGTCTCAATGTCATCTTTTTATAAATCTACACTTCACATATGCAAACGCTTTACCATATTCTCACGTAGGTAGTTGCGATTAACAATAGCCGGAACGAAAAAAAATCTCTTATTTGAAGATAGATAAATACATTTTTTGTATACGTTTATGTGATGGCGTTCAGTCAAAATCACTCGATTTCCGTTTAAGGGTTAAGGTAATGTGAAAGTACCGTCAAGGAAGTCCCGTTTGTGAAACTTTTCCCCGAATTGGATATACCGAATCATGTCAAACTTTACAGGGTAAATATAGAGGTTATAAGGAATGTCCTGACGCCCATAAAATTTCAATTTTTAAAAAATTTCTTCTTAGATATTTTGTATAAAAAAATATTTTGTATTAAAAAAAATGAAATTTCATGAGGGACAGGACCTTTCTTATAGCCTCTATATTCACGTTGTAAAGTTTGACACGATTCGGTACACCCAGCTCGAAGAAAAGTATCATGTACGATTTACCCTTCGGATGCCACTACCACATCCCCTTAAGGAGAGTTTGCGCGCGGATCCTGTTTGCGTTCCAGTAATTCCGAGGGCTGTCGTTGGGTCAGATAGGTCGTTAACGCCGATCTAGTCCGACGTCGATCGACAGTCGCAACGGCGGAAAAACGCAACAGCATAGACGCAAGAACGCAACGGCGGGTCACGGTCTGAAACTTGACCGAGGCCGCTCGAAGACTTTGCGGGCGTAGGGAAAGATCGCTCTCCGGCCGGAGGACTTTTACGAAAAGGGAGTGAAGCTGCGTGGAACGGCACCTGCGGTGGGGCCGCAGGAAACGAGTAATGTCGGCTTCGTGCGAGGGAACGTAACGGGCAGGGATTCGTTACGAGAGGCTACGGTGTTTTGCGGGCCGAACGTTAGCCACAGCCGCTAGGGAACTCGGGTTACGAGGAGGCTCGTAAAAACGTATTTTTAGAGACGCACGATTCCCGGGACTTCCCGCGAGATCGGCGGGCTTTCGATTCGCGGCCGTTAGACCGCTTCGAAGAATCGGCGGAGCCGGAAGCGGCCGTTTAAGGTGAAGTGAAACACGTCGAAGAACTTGATCGACTTCGATAAACAAGATTTTTCTAAATGCCTACATTGCCGACGTTCGTTTTTATATCGACAGCTGTATCGAATTATATTGGGTATTGTACCAAATGGCATACTCCACCTGTCGTTTTCGTACAATAAATATAAAGAAATCGAAGTAAAACTCCAGAAATCCTCTGGATTCATGCTTTCTGGAGCCCTAATTGACCGCAGAGGGACCCCCTGCGCCATCTGCGATTTCCAGGTCAATTAAATTTTCACTCCGAGACCTCATATTCCCATCGTTTTGGCATAGAAGCGCATACAACACTTTTTTTGCCTTTATCCCGTTCAAATGCTAGTTTATCGATTACCAGAATCTTCTAAATTGTCGTAAAATTGTCCTGACCCTTTCAATTCTCATATCGGAGCCTTCGATAATTGCATATTGATCGAAATATAAGAGCTCGACGCCATTTTGGATCTGGTCTGGGCTGAGTTAAAAAGTTTTGTTGAAAAATCCAAAGTTTGAATGTGTCAGGATAATTCATAGATGATCAGGGGTGATGTGTCAAAGTTTCAGACAGTTTGGTCTAATACCTATAAAAAAAAGTGTTGTATTCGAATCGACTGATTTGAAGGGTGTTTCACTTGACCTTAACGGCCGGAAAAGATCGGCCGGCGAAACCGCGTCGGCCGAGCCACGTCACGTAGAATCGTCGGAAAATTCGAGCTCGCTGCGATTCGAGTTACCTTATCGGGATTAGGCGTGCGAGCTCGTATAACGCGGCCCGCGACAACAGGCTCCGCCGTTAACGGCAAAACCGGAGCCGCGTTGTGTTTCCATGGAGGCGCGGACATTCCGGGGGCGTTAAACGCGCGATCGGCGATAAACAATTCGGCGTTAAACGAGGACGCGTCGACGTCGGCCGACGGAGCGACTCGGGGAGGCTGACGTTGACGTGCAATTAAATATTTAGAGAAGAGGGAGGCGGGCATAACGACTCGCGAAGTTCTTATCTTGCTCGAGGTAAACTTCCGGCTTAGTTACGGATCGTTTTCAGGGGACCTTGTCTCGTTAGACTTATTGTTAGACAATTGCCCGTTAATTGAGCCGTTCCTAGGCCATAGTGATTGACTTCCATCTTGGATTTTTCTTCCTAATTTCAGTGTCAGATCGATGCTTAACTTTTTTTACTTATCACTTTCCTGTACTCCGCTTTTCTTTTTTCTTTTTTTTTTCGTGGAGTTAATCGGCTTGGCCAACGGACGGCTCGACTCGTCGCGATATAAAAGGCACTAACCCGTTGATTCGCTCTGTAGATCCCGTTGCCGGCGTTCCTGGTCCTCGGCTCGTACACCCCATTGTGCTGTAACGAGAAAAACGATCCGTTAAACGGGCGAATCTCGAGGAAGCTCCGTTGCGAACGATTCCGGCGATATTAAAGTGGCGTTTAAGGAGCCTCGTTAATGCAACTTTTCTCTAAACTGGGTGTACGGAATCATTTGAAACTTTACCACGTGAACATGGAGGCCATAAGAAAAGATCCAACGCCGATAAAATTTCATTCTTTTTTTTTTCTTTGTTAAATCTATTTATAAACATTCTTCATTTCACTGTAAATGAAATTTCAGGAGTATCAGGACCTTCCTTAGGGTCACCCTATTCATATGGTAAAGCTTCACAACAGTTCGGTCCACCCAGCTCGGAGAAATGTTTCTCAATCAATTCACCCGTGAAACGTCACTTTCATGTCACCTTAACGACGTGTCACGTGGTCGCGCGTTCACGCGCGTGCTCACGCACCTCGCGCTCTATGTGAAGGGCCGTGTGCCAGACCGTGAAAGCTATCCTATGGAGAAGCGTCCCGGTGCCGACGCCGGCGGCGTCGGGGTGGTCCCGAGGACGAAGCCTCCCGACGGAGAACTCCGCGTCCTCGTCGTCGTTATCGTTATCATCGCCGTCGTTACCGTCAGGCCGGCGGAAACCCGCGTTACCGTTTTCACTGTCATGGGCAGCGTCGCCATTCGCGCGCGCCCTTAGCCAACTCCGAGATAACGAGCCGTTGCACGAGTTCGTCATTCCGTTAGCCCGTCTATGCAACGCCGTTAAACGGCAAAATCTCGCGACCAGTCGGGGATCATTATGACATGAGATACTTGTCGATGAGCGCGAGTGTTACTCTTACGTCTGGATTCACACATACCCCGCAAAAAGTAACCATAATCATATCAGGAAGAGCTGGTTAATGCAATTGCCGAAATAGGTCGTTATATTAAATTTCCTTCAATTTGATTTGCCGGTTCTTATCTCTATCGATGCACCACGGTTAACTCGAGGTACGTGCGTGTGATGGCTTAAAGGTCTTCACACATACATACCTGGCATAAAGTAACCGGAAGCATAGGCCAGAACGGTTACGCATAAGTCTAATACGCGGATCCAAGAGCGGTAAGCAAAAGTTGACGATGTCAACGGTTTATTAGAAACGAAACTCTGTCCCACGTATGTAACAGTTTGCATAGCCGCAGAGATTCCGAAATAGTACAAATTTTGTTCGATCATTCCCGTATATTAAAACGGCGCTTTATGTCTGGTAATTCGATTGGCCAGGTCGTTAAGGCTGTGCTCACGGGTACCGTATTGCGAATTACGTGCGAAGGCCTTAACGGCGGTTCAACCCTGCCCAGTTATACCAACGTTTAGGAGTCCCCAGTAATTTAGCCATTTCGACCAGCTTTTTAACACTATTTCTACCAAAGGTGTCAAAAGACACCTTTTAAAATTTTAACTTGAAATTATTTTCAGTTTAATAATTTTTTCTCAATTAATGTTTTGAGTTTTCGTATAATAATTGTTAAATTTATTTAGCGGTATCATTTTCCTCCAGCTCATCAAAACCTTTTGGTCGAAATAGGTATACACAAAATCGTGGTAGAAATAGTGTTAAGCCACTCTCTCTTCTCCGGGACACAGTTACGCCTGAGCTTCGAATTTCACGAGAATTCTTCTCGGTCCATACTCCGGCATATCAATTTCCGGACGATTTGAACAGTGACCGGAATAGGGTTGATCGAAAAAGAAACAAGGTGACCGGCAAAGGCAAACGGACCGGCGGACCGGAAGTTGAGCTTAGTCCGCGCCCTCGTCGCCTCGATCGACTCGGGCTTCCCTGGCGGTCGGTCCGCCTCCGCCTCTCAGGGAATCCTCGACCGAACTCGCGACCCTGGGCCAACGGAAAAGGCGAAAAGGAGAGACCGAGAAGACGCGACGCGACGCGACTCTCTTCGACGTAGCGAGACGGGGCGAGGACCGGCGAGTCGCGCGGGAGCCGCCCTGGCGCTCTGCGGCGGAAAGCCCGCAGCGTCCCAGGGAGCGCGAGGACCGGGCGCGCGACAGAGAGGGAGGAGGGGCGCGCCCGCGGGAGGAAGCGAGAGGAAGAGAGAGGGAGCAGCGAACTCGAGCCGTATCTATGGAGACGGGCGTCGCAGGACCGCGACGGCGACGACGCGAGGCGTCCCTCGGGCGCAGGCCCGATCCTGCGCTCTCGCCGAGACGTTTCCTTCCTTCCGCCCCCTACCCCCTCGTGTCTAAAGCGACGCTTTCGAAATCGCCGAAAAATTGCGTTCCCTCGTCGCGGCGTCTCTTTGACCGAGATCCGGCCCCAATCGAGCGCCTCCACTCCGAGGATAACGCGAAGAAGCCACGCGACCTTGACTTTTCCCCCATTCGCGGGCGACTCGCCGATCGCGCCGGGATTACGTAATAGGACGCGAGCGCCGCCGCGACGCCCGGCAAAAGATGCGCGGCCGGTGGCGCCCTCCGGCGGACCGCTGCCCAACCGCGTCATCGATGAGAATAGAACCGGGCCCGGGGTTAGGGCCCCAACTATCGCGCCTCATGCATATGCCCGATATCGGGATATTTCAATAATTTAAAATTCATAATTTCGCGAAGACCATTCCCGGGCCCTGCGCCGCCGTCTCATGCATATGCTTGAATTGGTTTGAATATTTTACCGATGCATAACCCGGGGGAGAAAAAAACTCGCCCGCGAGTGGGCCCAAGACGGCCTACCGTCGCGACGCCCCGTCTCGGGTGTGCGGTCGACCCGGTGGGATTTCGATTTTTTGAAATCGCCGCAGCTGCATCTGCGGTCGCGGAGGCGACGGACCGGCGCGCCGCGGAGAGCCCGGGCGAGAAAAAGAAGCCCACCGCGGAGAGCAGAATCGGAGAAGGCCTCGGGAGGTCAGGGTGAAACCGCTTCCTGGTTATCCCGTTTCCCGATAGGGTGTCCCGCGGGCGACTTCCGCTTCCGCTTCGACTATTTCTAGGTCTTCGCGCGTCCGCGCAGCCGAGTCGCGCGATAAGAGGCCAGCAAGAATAACCGATGACGCGACCCGCGCGATGCGCCGGCACGCTTCGCGGTTGCGCGCGCACTCGAGCCGATAACGTCGAGCCAGACCGAGGAAGATCGAGAGCGTATCGGCGTCGATCAGGAGTCGGGCCGGATCGGAAACCGCGAGATAACGCCCGAAACGTAAAAAGGCCCGACGTGTCCGTGACCATTCCGCCTAATCGACCGACCATTGGCCAACTCGATCTCGCCCCAAGGTCGATCTCTCGTACGTTTCGAAAGATCGGTGATAACCCACTAAGCTACGATTCCTCGCTACCATTTTGCCACCGAATGTTGACTTATCTCTCGCAAATCCTTTACTTATGGAACTAGACCTCACCCAGCACGCCGCACAAACGTCGAGGGTGGAGAACATGGCGAACCGGAGATTGGCCACCGTCGTCTATCTCGCAGCGACGTACGACGCGCGGTAACTGACGTCACGTTAGACGGATAAAACGACGGAACCGTTCGCACGTGGAACGGAACATCGCGCGCGGTCGTCCCCGACCTCCTCGTGGCCGTTCCCGGCGCGCGAGTGACGTTTTCCGAGCCAGGCTGCAAGGGTTAAAAAGGAGGGAACTCCGGAGGGGTCGACTCGCGCCTGCGCCCGTATAACGCCGACCCGGAACGAGGGGAGGCTCTTCCTTTTTTCCCACCGTCGTCCTCGAGCGTCCTAAACGATCCTAAACTGACCTCGATCGTCCCGGACTGTCCTTGACCGTCCCAACGCCGAGAACGAGGGGAGTCGGATTTTTCCACCATTGTCTTTGGTGTTCTTAACCATCCCAAAGTGTAAAATTGGTCACCTCAAAGGGTCCCAATACATCGGATGTATCAACAGAAAGCAAGTTTAAAACCAGGTGAAACATTGACTAGTAAATGTTAGCTGAGATTTACAAGGAGCTCCCTTCCATAGCTAGGAACACTAATTACCACTAGATCGTGTATCGGAAACGTTTCCTTGGTTAACGCCAAGGTAAGGACTGGTTAGGATTTAATCTGGCACCCGAAAAGATTTTAATCTAGTCTCTTCTCGTTAGTGCTAAGACCAACTAACGATTTAATTACGCATCGTAATTTTGTTCGATTTTTTCTTTATCGGGTCAACATAGAACATGCTAGCTGAGCTTCACATGGAAAAGTGTGACGTTCCAATGTTGGCCCAGTAAAAGTAACCAGGTCCTGTTTAGCACTCTTACAGGTTTTCTAGATGAACAGGCCTATGTGGAGAACTGATTATGAAATGCCAGGCTATACCCAAAAACTGGCTGAGACTTCCACGTCATTTCCATCCATAGTTAAGACAGACCTTGGTTAGGACTGGGTCCTCCACCCAAGTCAATTTTTCCTGGTTAACGTCAAGACCTAGTAAGAATTTGTTACCCAAGAAAATTTTGTCCAGGCGTTTCACGTCAGCGCCTAACTAGGTCCTATTCAACATTTAATTACGATTCGACGTAATTGCGCTCGATTCTTTCTTTACTGGGCCAACTTGGAATATCCTTGGTGAGCTACATGGAAAAGTATGACTTTTCAGGCAGGGTCCTACATCGATAGGTTCGCATCCTGGCTAGGTCCTAGTCATTCCCCTTGCAGATTTTGTACACGGAGGTCCACGGCGCGTGCAATTGCAAGTCCGACACGGGCACACTAGGGTAATACCGTCCCCTGAGCAAACTAGGTTAAGTCCGAGTGACTTTTACACGAGGTCCTGACTCCGCTCAACGCGCACAGCCGCGCAATCCGGTTCCCTGGACTCCAACCAACCGTGCGGTAAATGGATGAATTAGAGAAACTATACGCGATGCGCATACGGAATGCAAACGCTGGAAGCCTCTGCGTGTCTCCTGAGACCGGGAAAATCGACCTGGAAAGCATTACGGAATTCCAGGTGCTTCGAAATTCCAGCCGAATCAAGTGGCAACCAATTGTCTGCCCGACGAAGGACGGCGCGGTACTTGTACGTGCCGTAAATACGCCGACGTACCCGCTCCGGTAGGTATCCACGACTTTCGACCACGCAACGAACGTCAAGGTACCTTCCAGGTCGTCCAGTGCCGTCCGAAACGTGGACCTAGGATATATGGATCCCGGAAACGCAACCATTCCCTTGATATTCGTGTGAAGGCAACAGAAAGAAAAGAGCGAACAGAGGGGCTATCTCTTTCTTCTCTCTCCCTCCTTATCATTTTGCTATTAGATAAGCAGTTGCCATATCGTGCCGCGGAACTTTTCACGTAAAAGGTGAGGAAAAGAGCAAGAGAACAGCCCCTCTTTCTTTTTTCTTATTTCTACTGCCTCCATATTGAAAACGCCGTGCAGAGTTCGTGCATTCTATGTCCATATTTGGACGTATCCCCGTTTTAACTGGTTCCCTCTCCAACAAACATCAGGACCCTTCCAGGTATCACTCTAAGGTGTTTTCGGACAGAGGTGAGAGAATCTAAATCACGGAAATGAAGCTGTCCGAGGTGACCTCCTTTCGGTTTGGGTTCCGTTTCGCTGATAAATCCTGATAAGCCTAGTTTGCATCCTCCATTGAAGCCCCTTTTGACCCCTTTCGATTCTCCCCGAGGAGGTCCAGGAACGATCGGACTGCGAAGTCGCCGGCTGTTCCCATTCCCGATCCGTTAGGTTCTATTCCGTTCGGCCCGTTTCGTTCCTCCTTCCATCGGAGGAGGCCATGGACGCGTATCGATGCGTACACCAATGGGTGTGGATGGGCACAGTTGGGCGCGGATGGGTGCGGATCGAAATAAAAGAGGCGTAGCGTTGCGTTCCTCCGCGGACGTGCAGCGGATCGATGGAAAGCTACCCTTTTCTTTTTTCGCTTTTGCCTCTCCCGGCCCAGAATGAGATGGACCCTTTGAAATGGACGCGCGTCCGACTGCAGGGGATAAAAAGGGAAAAATAGTAGCCATCCCATCTCGCGTTAAACGGCCGAAATTTGGCCCATCTCGGCTGGTTGGAACGGCCACGCGGATGAGGATACGAGTCTCTCGTTTTATCACGCCGCGAGCCCTAGATCGATCAAGGGGAAAATCCGCGGCTCTTAAACTCCCCTGAGATATTTTCTTCCTTAGGGAAGGACCACCAAGGACGGGGAGAAATCCCCGGGATTTCCTGCCGAGGCTTTTCAACTCCGAAACTCTGAGAAACGACTCACCCGCTGTCCGTTGGTGGGGCTGGGGCTGGAGCTGGGAGTTGAGTGCACCGTCGAGGCGTCGGTCCTGGCGTCGTTCCTGGCATCGATCCTAGCGTCGATCCTGGCGTCGATCCTCGAGTCGGTCCTAACTCTGTTCCCCACCATCATCGAGGTCGGCGTAGTCGTCGCCGGCGTCGGGAAGGACCCGTTCGCTGTCCGGGACGTCCTGGAGGGGTCGACCCTCCATTGATCCTGGATCTGCTGGGGGGCGTCTCGATATCTCGTGTCCTGAAAGTACCGCGAGTGGGGACTCAATTAAACGGCAAGAGATAAAGCCCACCGGCTAATCGTTAATTCCGGCAATAAAACGCCGACTATCGGGACCCTTTGATTCCTCCCTTTCAGGGCTCTCGACTTAATCCCGCCCGGTCGTCGCGGTCCCGCGTGTCGTTAGCCTCGTATTTATGTCGATAACCGACTTCGATCGCTGGCAATCGCCAAGGGGGTCAAAGAATGAAACCCGCGCTCCTTGGCAAGAGTCTTTGGCCGAGAGAGCGTAAGCGTTAAGACGTAACCGATAAGGCCTTCGAGGCGGCTTCGTCTTATCGGTTCGGAGTCGAGCTAGCTCGCGAATCGCTTGTTATTAATGATTACAACTCGGAGCGCTCCACCGTGCGCTCTGAATGATTATTCTGCGCAAAACTATATATCCCCTCCAGCCTGAACGCGTTAAACGCGGCCGATGGAACGGAACTTCTCATCGCGTTCCGCAACGTTACGGGCGATAAGGATCGCCGCGAAGCGCGGTAACGTAAATAGAAGTTGCGCCGAAAGGGAGCCTCTCCTCTTCATTACGGTAATACTTCGGCAGATAGCGTATCGATTAGATTACGCGGTTACGTAAGCGCGCCCCCGCTCTACGGGGGGACAAAAGTGCATTTCTTTCCGCGACGCTGCCGCTCGCGGTAAGGCCACTTCTCGTGGCCGATCCGGCAGGAATTTCCGATTTCAAGACCTGAAAGGTCCTCGGGCCGTTTCCTCGAGAGTCCGGGAGGCACGGGCCGGTCATAGACACGGCGGCGAGCACATAACCCTCGGCTCGCCTACCGGTTTCACGCGAGGCTCGTGAGTCACGGCGAGATCGCGGGGTCGATCGCAGCGCCGCCCGGCGCCCACGCGCGCGTACTTCTACTTGGGGCTCGCGCGCTCCTCCGGCCGCGCGCGGCCTTTCGGTAGGTTCGGCGCGCGATCGATGCCCGCGCGCGCGCGAATAAGCTCGTTTTCCCCGTGATTAATAGGACCGATTACTCGCGCCGTTGGCTCGCCATCGGGGTTTCGCGATCCGGAATGATCTACCGCGGGGTACGTGACTCGTCGAGGAGAGTTCCCGCCGGGACCAACGGGACCGACGCTCGACGAGGGGGCGAGAGAAGCCGCTCTCCGGAGCTTCGTGCCGGAGGTAGCTCGAAGCGGTCGAGCACCCGTTAGCGACCGTAGCTACTGACGGCGTGCGCCGCATCCGTGTTAGACAGGAGTTGCGGCAGTAGTTTGGAGTTAGATAGCACCGACGTGAGAGGCATCGCGTTAGAAATCAGTTGCTACAGGGTTGTCCCGGAGTAGATGCGACACTGTCACGTCAGACAGTAGCTGCACCACTGTCATGTCGAACAGTAGCTACAGCAACGCGGTAGCGGTTATCGCGATAGACAGTCGTTGCAACCGCTCTACCCTTTCTTGCAGTAGCGTCAACGATATCGGGTTAGACAGTAGCTGTGACACTGATTCGACAGTAGCTCCAATCGCTCTGTCGCGTCGGACAGAATTCCCACATTCGGCCGATATTTCATTATTGGTGTTGCGCGACGAAAGTAGTTTCAATGAAATATCGGTGTCAAGCGGCGGCGGTATCGGTGTTGCCTCGGCAAACAGTAGCTACGACAGGGCTGCAACGACAGACAGTAGCTACAGTTGGTACCGCACCGCCGTGGCGATTGGAAGGAGCTGTATCGGTTCCATGCCGATGGACAGGAGCTACAACAGGGTTATATCGTTGGATAGTATTTGCAACGTGCCATTTATTCTCGCGCTCAACGGCGAGCCGTTAAACCCGAGCAATTAAGGGGAACGGGATAATCTCGGAAGATTTCACACTAAACTCCGGGGACGGAGATTCGGTCCTCCCAGTATTAGAGTCTAATTAATTCCCCTCGCATGTCCGATCGAGCCTTATTAGGGTTCCCAGATCGGGACCCAAGTTAAGACGTTCTGGCCTCCATTTGCATGCTCCACGGGCCGTTAGCCGCGTCCGCGATCGCGAGGTCGCGGGCCCTCTTCCTCGAGCGGGTCGCCGGGTCCACGGTTGAACGGTCGGGCACTTTCTTGCGCGCACGCCGTTAAGGCGGGCCAATTCGAACGAGGTCACTCGGTAACGCGACCAACGAGGGAGCATCGAAACCGCAATTTAATGCGATTAGTGCGCGTAGGAGCGCCGGCCCTCTCGGCGTTGCGCTCGTTAACGAAACCGTTTCTGCGTCGCAACGGCGCGTCGCCGCTCGCCCCTCTCTCGACCGCCGATACGTTTCGTTATTACCGTAGAAAACCAGAAGAGAAAAAAGTAATGGAATATCGAAGCGGAATAGTAAAGTCAACGGGACGGAAAAATCGAGTTCTGTATTCCGAGAGCCGAGGCCCGTCGCGAGGTTACGAGTAGCTATAACCTATTCGCACGATTCGTTAACTCGCCGTTACGCCGGCCGCTCCCCTTTGTGTCGTGCCGACAGGAGACCTTACAAACGGATAAGCGGCTCTTCCCGAAAGTAGACCCTCGTCCTCTGTTCCCTTCTCTCTGCTCCATCTCGGCGTTTTCAATTTTTCTTTTTTTTTCATTTGTTTTTAATGTAATGAAATAAAGACGTTGGGTATAACCGAAGCCAACATGGCGTCGACTCTTTCCTCGCGAGATTGGATCCCAGAATTTCGTGAATATTGTACATGAAATTTCCCCTCCAAATCGGTGTTTTCGATTTTTGTTCTTTTCATTCGTTTTCAACATAATTAAATAAAGACTTTCGGTATAACCGAAGCCAACATTTTTTTTTCATTCGTTTTCAACATAATTAAATAAAGACGTTCGGTATAACCGAAGCCAACATGGCGTCGACTCTTTCCCCGCGATATCGGGTCGCGGAATTTCGTGCATATCGTACATGAAGTTTCCCCTCCATCTCGGTATTTTCGATTTCTTTTTTCCATTCGTTTTCGACATAATTAAATAAAGACGTTCGGTACAACCGAAGTCGACTTGGCGTCGACTCTTTCCCCACGAGATCGGGTCGCGGAATTTCGTCCACATTGTACATGAAATTCCGGCTCGCCGGTATGCATATTTCTGGTGGCGCGTACACGACGACTCGAATACTCATGTATACTGATTTCTGATCACGTATGTAACACGGCTATCCGACGGCGACGTGAATTCTCTTTCGGAAGCGGCGCCGCCGTAAATCTCGTCCGCGTTTGTACTGATTTCTCCCTTGACGTAGCGCCCCGTCCTCCTGTAAAGCCTCGCTTCGGAAATTGTTCGAATCGGACGATCGTCCGTTCCTTCTCGGATTCCAGGCGAGTTTCGGCGTCGTGAAAACGAAAAGCATTTCGCGCCGATAACGAAGGAGGGGCGCAGAAAACGCCTCGGCGACCTTGAGACCGTCGTTCGAACTTGTTTGCCGAAGCAAATGGAAAGGAGTAGTCGCATTCGCGAAGAGATTTACAGGCGAGCCTCCGTTCCTCGACGTCGTTCCTCTTCGATGTTAGGCATTTTTAGCCAAGGCCGTCCGTTCTCCCGAAGAAAAATTAATATTACTCGGCCCCACTGTCCATCTTCTAAAATGCCAAGAGGGCCAGAAAGAACTCGGCCGACTTTTATGCCGTCGATTTCTCATTCCCTCGAAAGGGGGAATTAACTCATCCCCATATACATATGCATACATCTGTAGAGGTAAATAATTTCATATCAGAGCCTTCGATAATTGGATATTGATTAACATATGAGAGCTCGACGCCATTTTAGTTCTGGTCCAGGCTAAATAAGACATCTCTTTCAGAAATCCAAACTTTGATAATGTCAGGCTAATTCCTAGGTGCTCACGAGTCACGTGTCAAAGTTTAGACGATTAGGTCCAACATCTTTAAAAAGAAAAAAGGGTCTAATTCGAATCGACTAACTCGAAGAGGGTTTCCCTTCACCTTAAGTTCCTTGTTTGCCAATTTGAAGTTATTTCTCTGGTATGACTTTGATTATATCTTGCGGTATATCCCGAAAATTGTCTAAAAATGAACTAACTATTGCTTTACCCCCACGGTAGACCCGTAGACATTTTTGTTCGCAAGACGACCGAGAGAAAAAAAATATATACGTCTCGAATTCCGAGGCGACCTTGAGACCGACGATCCACCTTGTTTGCCCGAGCAAACGGAAAGGAGCAATCGTTCGGGGAAGAGACAGGTAAAGTCCCCGGTCCTCCCCGCCCGAGTCGGCCATTTTTATTTAACCTAACCCGTGCCCGACGCTCAAAAGAGAAGCAGGACTCTGCCCCGGCGTTCTTTTTCCGCTCCCCGTTTCCGGCATATCTCCACATTTCCGCGACCAATCGTAACATTCGGAGTTCAATTCCGCCGCGAAGAGAGGATCGGTCGTCCGGGATGAATGGCAGTGGGAGGGTGCGGGGGAAGATGGCGCGCGTGCCCTCGACAGAAAATACCGGCTAGGAGTCGCGGCAAAGAAGCGGCAAGGGCCAGCCGGAGACGGAAAGCGCGCCCCCTTCCCCCCCGGGAGTCGGGGCGCGTCTGGCCTTATCTAATCTGCGAGGTCTCGACTCGAGCCCGCGGTCGAGCGCGGCCGAGCGCCGACGAGGAGGGCCGAGTGCGCCCGAGGGCGGCCGAGCCCGGCCGAGCGCGGGGTAGTCGAGGACGGTCCGGCCGCTCGGGGAAGTCCGGTTCCGTGCCGCCGTCAGACCGGTCCGCGACACGGGGAAGGAAAGGACCGGAGAGAGAGACGCGGGGCCCTATTCCTGCCCCGACCTGCAGTCTCTCGGTGACTCTCTCTGTCCCTCGATCACGGAAACATCGATGACGTAGAAGAAAATCTCGGAATCATCGATGACGTAGAAGAAAATCTAGGAATCATCGATGACGTACAGCGACTATGTACCCGGCCAACCCTAAAGGCGGTCCGAAAGAGCGATTCTATCGAGGCCTTCTCGGGAGAGCGAAAAGTCGTCGGCGTCGTCGCTGACGTCACTCGACGTCGAGAACGAGCGAATCGGTCCTCGCCGCACGTTGCCGTAACAACGTCGTAACGTTCGTCAGCGTTTAACCCCTCGGGGTCCGATTACGTTCGCACGTCGGCTACGGTACGATTCAATTCGATACGCGAAAGTAACCGGCAAGAGTGCCGGAGACTCGCTTTGGGAGTTGGACCCGCGAAAGGGTTGAACGTGACTCCGCGGACAATGGCGAGAATTCGTCTTTATCTCGCTCCCCGCTGGTAACCTTCGGTGCGTCCTTGTTGCGTTATCGATTGTTTACAAAGCAACCTCCAATCGCGTTTAATAATCCATTTACTATCAGTGTTATTCCGAACGCGTTGCCGCTCGCTGCTCCGACCGCGGCGGACACGTGCCTCGGGCTTGGGACGTTACTTCGCGAGATTACGGCTCATCCGCGAGCGCGTAACTCGTCGGTACCTTCCTTTAACGGGCCCCGTTAATCCCCCGCATTCCGATTAAAATAACATCTACGTTAAAATAAAAATGTGAGAAAATGAACCCTGAAACGAGGTAATCCAGCCGATTGGATCTAGTCGGTCAGGGGAAATCTTTTTATGGAACCGGACGCCGTACCTCGGGACCGTTCATGTCGGGGTGGTGTTCCTGTTGGTTCTCTTCCTCGTGTCCGCCGCAAGCGTCGCCGCCGTCGCGGTCGTCATCTGGTCCCAGACCCGGTCCGGATGCCAAAACGGGCTTCTATCCGCAGGTCGTTCCCCGGCCAAGGTCGGCGCGGCAGGAATCCGCCCTCGGCCCGGCTACTCCCCGGTGACGCGGCGCGCCGCCATTTCGGTACCGCGGAACCCCAAGGGGAGCTCCTCTTGTTCGGCCGGAAATTTGCGCGCGAGAGGGGTTCTTTTCGCCGGGACCGGACACGGGGACGTGGAGAGAGAGAGGGTCGGCGCGTGTGCGTCGCGGCGGAGGTCTTCCCGCGGACTGGAGCCGGCGCGGCGCGCGCTCGAGTTCTCGACGGCTTCTCCGCTCCGCGCCGGAGCTCGGAGTCCTCCTCGAGCGTCGGGTGTGCGCGGCCGCGCGGCCCGCAAAACTCGTCCGGTCGAGTGGAATCTCCTGGAGGCTCGCCGCGCGGCACGACGTGACCCCTGAGAGCCGCGAGCCAGCGAGAGGGACCCTGAACCGATGCATCGGCTCCAAGGAAAATCGAAGCTTCTTGGAAAATGAAAGGGGTCCTGTGTGACGATTTCTAATCAATTTGAAGCAACAGAGAGATTCTAAATCGATGCATCGGCTCCAAGGAAAATCGACGCTTCTTGAAAAACTAAAAAGGGTCCTGTGCAAGGACCTCGATTAAGTTTGGCACGGCAGGGAGATCTTGATACGATGCATCGGCTTTGCGCATATTATTACTTCTTGAAAAATCGAAAGTGATCCTGTGTGACGATTTCTAATAAATTTGTAGCAACAGAGAGATTCTGAACCGATGCATCGGCTTCAAGGAAAGTCAACATTTCTTGTAAAACTGAAAGGGGGACTGTGCAAGGATTTCTAACAAGTTTGGTACAGAAGAGAAATTCCGAGTCCATGCTTCGGCTTCGCGGAAAATCAATGCTTTTTGCGAAGCTGCGAGAGATCTTGCACTAAACTGAGACATCCTACGTACAAAACCCTTTTAGAAGTTAGGTACAACAGGGAGACAGACTCTTAGCCGATGCATTGACTTCGCAGAAAGTTGACATTTCTTAGAAAACTGAGAGGAGTCCTGTACAAGGATCTCTAACGAGTTTGGTACGGGAAGACTCTGATAGGATGCATCGACTTCGCGAAAAATCGACTTTTCTTAGAAAACTGAGAGGAGTCCTGTACAAGGATCTCTAACAAGTTTGACACAACAGGGAGATCCAGATACGATGTATCAGCTTCGCGGAAAATCGATATTCCTTGTAAAACTGCGAAAAGTTTTGAATCTCTAACAAGTTTGGTACAACAGGGAGCCCCTGATATGACGTATCAACTTTGCTGAAAATCAACACTTCTTGTCAAACTGAGGGGCCTTGTACAAAATCCCTCAACAAATTTTATATAATAGTGAGATTCCGAATCGATGCATCGGCTTCGCAGCGATTAAACACGTTTTGTAAAACCATGAACCATTTGATACAAAGCGTGATAACAAATTTCTTACCCGCAGTCCGAGTTCAATGATTAATTCGTCTTTCTTGGCCGGGGTTAATTAGTTCACAGCCCGGTACCATATACGTTGATGATAGAAACTGCCCCGAAGCTCTTCATAATTCCGTGGAATGTAGGTCTTGCCAGGATAACGTTTCAGCCAATTGAGAAACTACGAGTTCTCCTATACAACTCTCTCCAACAAGTTTGGTACACGCCATTAGGGTCCACAAATTAATTCACGCAACTGACCCTGTTCCCCTTGGTCTAATTTACTTGGGATACACTCTAGTCCATATACCTTCGCAATGGGGACTGTTTTAGATGCTTTTCATGATTCTGTGAAACGTACTTTTCCACCAGGACAACGTTTCTGTCTCTCGAGGTATCCTTTCCGCGGATTCTCGCGGTCGTTAGAGACGTCGGGGTCTACTTCGAGGTGGACCCTCGGTGTTGCAGGCCTTAGGTATCCGGGGTCTTCGGGCCGTCTTCGCGTTAGACCATCGGAGCCTTGAGAGCCCGGGGTCTAGGCGCAAGTTGCGTAAGTTTTTCCGCCTCTCTTGAGCTACCGTTCCGCGCGCGGGAACGCTGTACCAGCGCACAATATAAATGAATCTCCCTCTTTTTACGGCCGGCCTGTCTCCCGGAGTCCAGTTGGCCATTCCGTTACCGTCTGCATCTTCGGAGAACGGAGACTCGCAGTCTGCACCGCTCCATTCGGAGAGGAACGCAGCGGCTCCGGTGCATCTCGATACCTGGTCTGCCAAGAGCCCAGCTGGAGATGCAAGGAAACCTTTATCCACCTTTAACGGCAATATCGTTAGAATTTAGACATTTAGAATTTTTTCTACGCCCACGCGCCGCGTCTCTTCCGTCCCTGCTGGCGGTTAGGACGCGGAAAATAAATACGCCGAGTCTTCTCCTCCTCTTTAATGCACCTATCTCGCTCGTGCTCAATGACGAGAGGCACTCGAGCGCGTATAAAGAGCGTAAAGTAAGCAACACCCTCGTTCGTATGTTACCGGCCTCCATGGCGCGCCATGGGCGGTCTCGAAGCGAAAACATCCGGAACCGCGAGGGCCCCGAAATTTTCTACGGGGAATGTTGCGGCAAAAAGTAGCCAACAAAAGGGGCCCCAGGTTTATTCCTTCCCGGAAGCTGTCTCTCCTCGGTCTGCGGTCCGCAAGGGGCACTAGTGCGAATGGAAGTGCACTCTGTCGTAATGTTAGTGGTGCTTCCAATTTCTTTTCTTTTCTTTTTCTTTTTTTTCCCCACTTTTTTAGTTGCACTCGAGTCACCCTTTGGTGCCGGCGAGATTCCCTCGAGCGAGCCGGAAGCGACGAAGCGGTCGCAAAGGAGAAAAGAGTCTCGTGCAAATTGTGCCGTAACTTAAGGGGTTCAATTATTGGCCCCCTAACGAGGTCCCTAGACATTCCCGTTTTCCCAGCTAAACTGACCTTATAAAAAATCGATGAATATTCAAATGGATCGTCTACGCACCTTTTCCTCGCAGGTCTTGTGGCAGATGTACTTGCACACTGCAAAAGAAACGTCACGAAGTTAAGAGCATGGACCAATAAGGATGCACTGTTAAAGAGTGTCTAAGTGTAACTTTACATTTAAACTCGGTTATAAGCGTTTTTATTTCCCGATCAGGAACTCAGATCTCGCGAAAGATGCAGCGTTATACTCCTTTGATACATTCCGGCTGAATCGGTATTACTCTCGAGATTGTACAGCGAGCTTTGAAACGTGGCGCCATCTTACGGTCGGAGCGCAAACTAACTACCCGTACTGCGAGTTTCAGAATTTCAATCTTCTACCCTGCTATTTTATATGTATTTACGTTGCCCATTTCATTGACAAATCCCTTGGAAACGATAAACCTAATTTCACAAGAACCGTGCAATGTCGCGAGGTCTCGGAATCGAAACTTTTCTAGGAAAACTGATGATGCGCTTCCTCCGTGGGTGGCAAGATGGCGCCGCGCGCGCTCGGCGGAACCGGCTTTACCGACTCACCTCTGCAGCAGGAGGCCTGTTTTACCATCGCCTGGTGGCACAGATGACAAGGTCGAGGCTTTCGCAAGTGTTTGGTCCGGAACACGTGGCATTGCGGCTCGAAATCGCTCTGTAAACATAAAAGAGCCATTGAATTGCGCGCCACGTAACTACTAGCCGAATAACACGCGCGCAGTGCGTAATACGGAGCGAACTACGAGCAAAGGTGTCTCGAACGTAACGAGAGGCCGTAACTACCTCTTCCCTCGACAAATTACATGAGATGCACCCAGTATAACTCCGCAAGTGTTGCGCAAACACTCGGGGGAATAATAAACGCAGAGAACGTTAAACTCATTTCCAGCGGCGAATTATCTACGGTTCGGCCAGGATAATCGACGACTCTTTGAGGGCCCCACCGCCCTCGAAGACAATGGACTTTCTAACGATCACGTCCAATTTTGTCCTCCTTCTTCCTGTCGCCACTTCCGGTGGACACGTTCGGTCGGCGATCTTTCACCGACATGGCTCCGGTCGCAAATATACCGAATGACGACCGTAAAAAGTTTACATAGACTGCCTCGTCGGTAAACGTCTCCCAAAAAGGCACAACCGTGGGCCCCGCACTTAAGATTTCCTGGTCACGGTTCGATGTGCTCCATTTAGGACGTTAATTGGTATTCCTGGGGGAATGTCCGTCCACTTTAGAATAGGGCCGATACGGGGAGAGAAATATTAGTCGCGCGTAGAATTTTTCCCTCCCTACTTTTTCCAGCTCTTTTCATTTTTTTTTTCCTTTTTTTCTTTCACTCGAGACCTCTAGTACGAATCATACACGTGGCCGACATCTGGGAATGGACCATTTGGGTTTCCAGGAGCGAATGGAACCCTACCGAAGCATCTGGAACCTACTTCTTTTTTCAATTCCTCATATGAGAAGAGATTTATGGATCGTTATTTTAACAAAGGATAGTAAAAGCGTACTTGGACATAACCTTGTGACGTCTCCTTTCGGTCCCCCTTAAGGTGCTCAATAAAGACCGACCAACCATTTGGGAATATCGTTCGCTTTGTCGACGAATTGAATGACAAAACGGGCGCGACAAATATTTTGAAAATTAACCGAGTCGTTAGAAAAGATATTGCACGCTTAAATGGGCGCTAGATGGTGTTATATGGTAACTTCGATGATAAAGGGACCACCTAACCTCGAGAAGAACGGTCCCTTAGGAGTCAAACGCCGATGCCGCTTCGGGCGATTTCCCGCTGGCGTAGTGATAAATTGTGCACGCAGCGGCGAAACATTGAAAGTTGTATTCAATTAGCCATGCGGCAATATCATTTCCGATCGCGCGAAGACCCAGCGGGAGAGAAGGCCGAACAGTGCCGGCTTTGTCGGATAACATTAGCGCCATGGTTCGCACCACTTGAATCCGCATTAACCGCCATGCCGAGGAGTTATGCCGAAGCTCTTCGATCCCTGTATCGATCTGGACGTCTTCGTGTTTCTTCGACCCTGCGAACGTTGACCCAACTTGCTTTCATCTTCGCCGGCCGGACCGATAACAGGGGAAGCCACTTCATAAGCGACATGAAAGGCCAAGAAAAGCGCGAAACGCTTCCAGGATCGATCTTTCAAATCGAAGGACACGTCTTTTCGACTAGTTGTCAAAACAGCCCATTTCCCCCATGGAAAGCTGTTGCTTCCCCAGTCCGGAGCACAAGGGGGCCCTTTGTGCCCCACTACGGAGGCGCTCCAAGATGGCTCGATTTCTTGCGCGAAAAAACCTCTCCCGGCTCTACACCCGGGGAAAAACGGGGGAAAAAAGGAGAGACGGATGGCTAGAGAGCGCAAGTGGTCGAGAAATCGAGTATTATCGGCGCGATTACAGGCAGCGGGTGTTCGTCGGGCCCCACTTCCCGAGGTTCTCATGAATACGCGTGGGTCTTCTTCGAGCGGTCGTCGAGGCTCGCACGAGACCCCGAGGAGTTCATGCGAAAAATCTGCTAAGGCCCATGGAAAGTTCCCAGCCTGGCCCACTCTTCTGGGCCCTATTTGCTCGTTTCTTTCGGTGTGCCTTTCCACTCCCCCCTCGGTGTAAAATGTCTGCAACGTGGCTCTACCGGGGCCCCTTTGAAAGCCATGGCGGAATAACGAGGAAGCCGGGGCCCGGTCGCCCGTCGAAGAAACGTGGGCCTGACCAATCGAAATCCTGGGCCGTCTCCGGTTTCCGATCGAGCCACCCTGGCAATTATGTATTTCAAGCGGTTGCACTTTAATACGCGACAAGCGGGCCCAGAGGCGAGCGCGCGCGACTCGGGTTTCGTTCCACGAGGAGCGAAACGACCGGCGCGAAAGGCGACCGGGCCCAGACGGAGCTCTCGCTTCGGGAGTCCGTCGGGCCCCACGGAGATTTTCTGTCCCGCCGAGCGCCGGCCGGTGCCGGCCGGGCCCACCGACGCCGGTCATCGGAACGAAAGAGGGATTACCGATCAGGGCCCGGCCCCTCTCCCTGCCAACCGGGCCCCGGGTTCGGGCCCGAAATTCTTCTCAACCTCCCGGTCGAACCCCGAGACAATTATACCCGGAAGACGCTACGTAAGGACAATGACAAAAACGTAACTATATTCCACAAATAGCGCGACTCCAACTCCAAAAATGGGTCCTAAGGCCCATTTTTAAATACGTTCATTGTCATATTTATCTTTGGGCCTTCGTTAAGGTTCGTGATTCGGTTCGGATTTTGAGAGCGATCGAAGGCAAGCCGCGAGTGTAACCGAATCGGGCCCGCGAATCGCGACCCCCTTTGAGGGCCTCCGTGCAGGGGCCCAAGGCGAAGCCGGGACCGCAGAAACCGGCCCGAGACCGCAGGCGACCCAGGCTCGAATAAATAAGAGTTCAGAAACCCGCGACGATCCTCTCGCGCCGACCGCACGCAACGCCGGAGATGGACGCGGGGCCCGACGCCTGTATGCAGACGACGCTCGCCGTCGGCAATGCCGAGACGCCGACCGCGATGGACCGGTCCCAACTTACCGATCGCTGCACACACAATTATTGGGCCGAGTGCCTCTCCGGGGCCTTAAGGCTCGCTTGGGCCCACCGAGTTCTTCTCGAGGGTTCGACCCATCGAATGAAGTTTTGAGATTGTGAAATCCCCGAGAATTTTCCGATTTCTTATCCCACGTGGATCGTTTTCACGAAGTTTCAGGGTTTCGATTGGGCCTCGTTGATTTCTGAATGTCTCGAAACACGGCGTCTGGGTCGTCGGAAGTGGTCAACCCCCGACGTCGAAGCGACTCGCTCGGCTTGAATAACGCCGCCGCGGACGTCGATGGGCGTCGCGACGTCCCGCGGGTCTCGCGTTACCGTGTAACGGCCGACCGCGGCCTCCGTCGTGTCGTTTACCCGTGCAGAAATTCAAATAAGGCGCCAACAGGTGTCGCAATGCGTTAGATAACACCGACATCTGAATTCTAGACACTGCGGTCCCCGAGTGCGGAGCGGCCAGTGACAAGGGTTTACGATTTCCCACAAAAAAAAATAGTAGAAATAATCTGAAGAAAAATGCGCTCGGCATTGTTTCCTTTCCCTAGTGGTCAGGGGCATTACATAGAGCCCCGAGTTCAGGGCCCTATCGAGCCCACGACATTCTGGGAAGCGTCCCCTGATCGTTTCGTAATCGCGACATTACTCTCGTCTCCTAGGCCGCTCGTTAAGGAGGGCAAGCCTCGTTAAGAGGAACTTCATTCCAGAAGATGATATACGTAAATTCCTCCGGGAATAATTACCGTCATTCCCCGGGGCCCGAAGGGCCCCTTTTCCGCGTCCGTCTCGCCGCGGCGGACCTCGGGAGCAATTCGATCTCTCGACTGACCGAATTTCCCCCGACCGATCCAAGTGGCTTAGCTTATCGTCTGCTCCGACAACCTCTTCGAAGTGGGCCCGCCTACGTTGCGCGTAATCTCCGTCCAGAGATTGATATCGCGAAGAACCGTTGCCGAGACAAGGGACTTCCTTCGATCGGCGGATTAATACATCCGCCGCCTGTTACATTGAAAACCTACTGAGACCGCCCCACGATCTTTATTAACCCGATCGACCCGTTAATCGAATGCCGATAGCGTCTTCTCGATATCATACTTTTCAGGTGATTATGCCTGAAGAAATATTGGAAACCCGCGACGTCGGCACGTAAGGCCCCGTATGTGGGTCGCATCGCGTGGGCCCTCCGCTCGTAACACACGTAAAGCCGGGGTCTCACTAAGTGCGTTGGGTGTCGCACGGAGCGCGTTCACGACGCGACGCGTCGAAAAGTATGAACTAGTATTTCTCCCCGGCGGAAATGTCGCACGGGGTTAAGAGGTCTTTCTACTATTTCAACTAATTGCAAAATTCGGGATTTGCGACTCAAAAAATAAAGTTTCTTTATCTACAAAATTGATACCTTTTCAAATTCTGTCACGCTTTTGTATTTGCAGATTATCCCAGTATCAGTGATAGCGGACTCAAAGGGTTTTCTTGTTCTTTTCAAATTTTTACTTCGACTAGTTTTACTGTTTTCATCGAGTAACTTGTTTTCACTGACTAGTAAATGACATATAACTGAAAAACGATTCAATATTTTTACTCGAAGGAAATTAATGTTTGGTATTAAAATCCACTTAAATATCCATATAACGTTTAAAGTTAATAAGGGGTATCATTTCGTTAGTTACTCTCAAGAATCTCTTTCTTTTGACAGTCGATACTGAGAAGGGTCTTTTAACTTCTTGCACTAAAAATGAATTGGCAGAAGCCCCTCTCAAACTCGCATTTCAGGTACTATAAACAGTCTGCAGGCATAGCACGTCATTTCCATCGTAAATGTAAATAACATTGGACACGTGCATCACGTCATGCCAGCGCAAGAAGTTAAACGCACTTCTTATTGGACTTCCATTCTCGACGCGTCGACGCGCCGCGCTTTGTGCGACATCCGATGCGGTCCGTGGGACCTCGGACTAACGCGTGCAGCATATC
Source organism: Orussus abietinus (assembly GCF_000612105.2). Classification (NCBI taxonomy): domain Eukaryota; kingdom Metazoa; phylum Arthropoda; class Insecta; order Hymenoptera; family Orussidae; genus Orussus; species Orussus abietinus. Next base: position 1,977,185 of record NW_019396002.1, read on the forward strand.
GCTTAGACCTCGTGCAATCGTAACGGCGGGACTCGGACTTGCATAATCCGATGCATAATCGGACTGCAGCGTAATTTCCGACATCCCGTATTCGGCTTGGCTCGTGCCTCTTCTCGGTCTTTCTCCGTTCCTCGCTTCCTCCCACCGCGTCCTTTCCAAGGGGGGCTAGTAGGGAGAAGAAACGGAGAACGGAGAAAAAGAGGGGCCCGCATTCCCCGCGACGATCGACGATAATGAAGGTGGATTAAGAGTAATCGCGCCGAGACGCGGAGAACGAGCTCTAATCGGAGCGACAATTGGTAACGGCGGGCGCCCTTTAAGCCGACCTTCGGCCATCGCGGTTCTCCAAGAGGACGCCAAGACATCGAATCCCAACCTCCAATTTCCCAAAATGACGGAATCCGACACCCTAGAAGACCTCTAAACCAACTATCGCGATCCTTTCCATTTTGAGAAGAAATAGTGGAAACTGTAATTTCGATGTACTGTACACATTTTTTTTTTTTTAACCCCTTCAGATGTAAGCCGAGCTTCGCCCATCGCGGTTCTCCGAGAAGACAAGACATCGAATTTTTGAAAATATTTCACACTGCAATTTCGATATAACATTTTTTAGAAAAAAATCTTCGTTCATTGCCGTTTTCCAAGAGACGACCGAAGACGAATCAACCCTCAAATGAAAAAAAAAAAATACTGGGAACTGTAATCTAAGTATATACATTTATTGTCAAAGCCCTTTAAAATTCACGACACCCTAATGTAGACCCTATAAATCCGACATTCTGCCATCGCGGAGTTTCAAGAAAACGTAGGGTAGATTCCTAACCTTCAATTTTAAAACACAAAAAATCTTGCAATTCGGGGACATTCATTTCCTTTGAGAAAACCCCGTAAAACAGGATACTCTATCCACCCGGTGACTTTTACTTGTTCGTACGCATGTCGTCCATGTTGTACACGACTCTCCTGCGTAACACGCGTGTGCTCGAAGCGTGCATTAGCATATTCATGGGTTCGCACGGGTCGCCGCGATATGCGCATTACGTATCCTTTCGCTATAGGGGTTATCAGGCTAATCGCGCGAATCGCTCGGTCCCATTCGCAATGAAAACGCGACCTCGCGCACTTCCGTCGACTTATGATGACGGCATGATCGCACGCGAGTCGAATTAACTCGAGTCGAAAGGTATTAACCTAACGAGAAGCCAAGTATCCGCCTGTTCGAAGGAAAGCAGTCATATTATTAATCCATGAACATATCATGTACCATAACAATTATCGTTCATTTCTTACGCAGCTTAAAAACACTCCCAACACGTGGTTCTCGTATATGTCCCGATGACGATCGCTCTTATCGGGTGTCCGTGTCACGGATATTAAAAGTAGCATTGTTATGCGCCTAAATATGCGGATGTGCCTCTTCGAAGGAAAGCAGTCATATTATTAATCCCAGGACGAACATATTATATACCTTAACAATTATCGTTCATTTCTTACGCAGCTTAAAAAAACTCCCAACACGTGGTTCTCGTATATGTCCCGATGACGATCGCTCTTATCGGGTGTCCGTGTCACGGATATTAAAAGTTGCATTGTTATGCGGCTAAATATGCGGATGTGTCCTTGGGCCGAGTGCATCGAGCGATCGGTGTTAACGAATTCCGCCGGCGATTATGATTACGAGTTGACACGACTCGGTCGATTTAATGAGAGTGTCATCGGTGTCGTCACCGCCGCGGAAACGCACGAGGTCGCGCCTCCACTGGGAGGAAAAATCGCGGATGATCCAGATCGCGATCCGCCTCATCGGTCTAATGATCGATCGACTCCATTGTTTTTCTTTTTCTTCTCGCTCCTCTCGGTCGATTCGATTTAATGGTTTACACCGAGCTAAGACACCGAGTCGCTCGTCCGTCGAGGCTCGAGCTCGGGGCCACGAGGGAGTTTCCGGACGCTAATGAATTTGTCGAATCAACGTTAATTTCCCCGTGGCTCTCAATCTCGGGCGCCCTGGTCGGTCTAAATGTTTAACCCAAAGGCCCGACCAGGTGTAGAAAATTTTCAAGGGCGCCAGAGAGGACCTAGCTAGGTCGTCAACCTAGCAATGTAGGGTCGATGTCACAATGTCGCAATTTCCTATACAAAGGTTAGCTAGGACGACCTAAGTTCGTCGGAGAATGGAAGAATCGAATATAATTAGGATACTGCCTTTTTTTTATGTCATATAGGCCCTAGCTAGGCGCTAATGGGGAAAACTGTAGACAAGACCGTCTTGGATGCAAAATTAAATCTTAACCAGGTCTTGGCCGCCATTAACCAGAAAAAAATATCTGGATGTACGAGCTAGTATTAACCAGGATCTACTATGACCGTGATTGGGAACTCCAGGGAAAATGCTTGCTAGAACCTAGATTCAGCCTGCAATTTCATAGTTTTCCCCACAGGAAAAAAAAAAAGAAGCTCTTGAAAAAAGGATAACAGTAATGGCGCGGTAATTTTTACTCCGACCTGTATAATTAACGAGAACCTGAATTTCTATCATTTTAAGCCAAGAAGAGAAGAGAACGTTTAGACGCGATATGTTTTTCATTGTTTGATTTTTTAAGAACAGGCAAAAGGGGGAAAATGGCGCGGTCAAATTTATAAGGGTCCTAGCGGAGCAAGCACCTTGAATTTCTGTCGGTTTAACGCTGGAAGTGAAGAAAGGTATCGAATCTAAATTGTTTATTGCTTTTTTTTTTCGTTTTTAAGATGTTCGGTGGAACGTCTTTTATGTGAAACGATGGGTCCTCGTTACGGGAAATTCGAGTTGAATACGCCGTTGGTCAACGGCGAGACGAATCCGGGCATAACTCAAGAGTGCCTAGCGTCGCGACCGATTAACGCCACGCCGAGAACGCGCTCGTTAAACGACCGGGTAAACGGACGGAGAACGGCCTGAGCTAGTTCCAAGCCTTCCCCGAAGAGGAAGGCCCCTCGAATCGAGAGGAGTCCCATTTTCCGAGCTCGGGCCTGCGATCGGACCCAACCTTCGTCGTGTAACGACTTAACGACGGAATTCGCCGTTTACCGGCTCTCTCTCTTTCTTAACGCCGGACCCCCCGTGAGAGCGAAAGAAAGGGGGCGGAAAACCCACGATCAAGTCAACATTTCTACGAGACGTCGATACGAGTGCGCCAATGACTTTAACCTGAACACCTAAAAGTCAAAATCGCTAACTATTTTTCTAATTAAAAGTATGAGATACATCTAGTAAATGGTTATCTGGGTGAATTAGTACTTTTTTCTTCTGGTAAATCCAAAGAAAATTTCTAGGTAAACGAATAAGAACTTTCTACCGTAAATTTATTTGATAGTTCAGAAATCCAGTTAAGATGTCCATATATGTACGACCAGATTTCAGTCATATCATAAACAGACTTTCTCATGAATGATAATTGAAAATCATTCAACCAGGCGCATATAATAGTATTAACCTGATCTTTTCTTAAGTATTCTTCAGGATAATATAAAAAGATAGTGATATTAAAAAAAAGACCTGTTATTACCAAGATATAGATGTAATCTTCTCGTTAAGCTTAAGAATATATGTAATTTTTAGGTATGAAAACATTGATTTTTAGGCATTAGGGTTTTCACAGATATCTCGCGTAAGCATAAAAATAAGCATAATGGTAAGAACTGGGCAAAGAAATTGCAGGCAACTTGATATGGCGTTGATGTTTTACAGATTGACTGGCCAATTCTTCCTGTTGTGCTTACTGTTGCCGTTATGCGAGTTATTTGTGAATACTTTTACAGTTTAGCGGTGTAATTTAAGGAATGGGTTTAAACCTTTTTGAATTTTTCTCTCTAAAGGAAATAGACCCCGACGCTATTTCCGGCTTGACGACCTTGCCCCGCACGAGTCACTCTCGGTCTGCGTCGTCGTCGCGACGTCTAAAATACGCCCCCGACCCCTCACAAAGCCTCCGGGTCGTCGAAATGAAAGATTCATTGCGACACCCGACGCTTCCTCGAGTCGGGGAAGGATTTCCCGCGGGGACAAAGACGCGTTCGGCAGGTCGCGATTGTTCCCCACACAAAACGCAGAAAAACTCTTTCCGGAGAACTAAAGGGCACCTCGTTAGGAATCAGAATGGGCGAAAAGCTCCGACCAAAATGGAGTCCTTATCGCCATTCAAACCGTTCGCTTTAATGGCGAGGCTCCACGAGGGTTCGAAGTACCCCGCAGCGGACATCGCGGTATCAGTTGGCGCATCCGCGGTGATCCTTATCACGGTTCGTGAATCACGATCGCCGGACTCCTCGGCCTCGGTCGCCACCGATGGAGGTCCAAGCCACCGGGCTTGGGTCGTATCTGGAATATTTAAGCACCGCGCCGATTCCGCGACCATTCCGCACGCGGAAGAGCGTGCGTTCCACTATGGCGACGTGCCGCTATCTGCCCGTAATCGACGACCAAACTGGTCATCCAAGGCAATCGACTACGGCCCTGCCCAAATCCGGCCTGAACTCTGCCCCGTTAAAAAATACATTATAATTTAACAATACTTTTATTGGAAGCCTCGTGTTCAGACATAATACACTAATTCTATAATATTGTACGTATACATTGTATATACATGTCTTGTTAATTCCATACACAAATGCTTTAATCCTCCTCCACGGTTTCATAAAATCGAAGTTTCGAGATTTATTCAGAAATTGATGATTAATGTACGTCAATTCACGCGTAAGACGTTAAATTTATAAATCTATTACAATCTTATGTAAGAAGAGTACATCCATTTTGGGAATATATTTAATAGGGCACCGGCCCAACTTTTGGTTTCTCGGAGGTTGTAACTGCATTCAAGGGGTATTGATTTACATAATGTCGTGGAGTGGACCGATGTGTACGATAAGAAATCGTTAAAATTAGGCAGATCGAGTTTTTTCAAGCGTTCCCCGACAGGTCGGGCGCGCCCTCGGCGCCGAAAAGCTGGAGACTTCGATGCCCGCACGGCGCGTGGTCGCCGCCCTAGGTGGGCACGCGTTCCCCCACGGAAATTGGTCGACATCGACGTTGATCGATCCATCGTGGATATCTCGAGGGTGACCACGTGGCAGGGAACAATGGAGACCATCGGCCAAACCAAACGACCAGGCGGCGAGGCCATCGACAAAGCCCGAAGATGAGGATAGAAGCAGATGGACGCATCGGCAGCTGTCCTGCCGATGGCACCTCCATCCACTCGCGGAAATTTCGCCGCGGTCATTCCGATGAAAACTCTCGAATGGAACAAAACATCGGGTTTCTCCTTCTATCGATCGATTTCGGCCATTCCAGGATTTGGTTGACTTCCCTGGTCAGAAGCGCGCTTCCACGTTCCGCGCCCAGACCCATTAGTTCCGCTCCCTGGGTCAAAGGGACGTAGTTTTTCAGCATTTTACCCTTACGTAACATCAAAGGATATTCGCTTCCGTATTTACGTGTCGGACGGGCGAGAGTCCCGAGAGGATATTCCCCCTGGAAGTCCCTCGGAGTCCCTCGTGGCCCCAGTCTCCCGATAATCAAGGTCAATCGAAACGGCGCTCGAGAGAGAACCCCGAGGGGCAGCCCGAGACCCGGGAGATTTTACTTTCAAATGCGATCCGCGACTCGCGAGACTCGTTTTAAAAACGATCGAGCGGCCATTGTGCGCCGAGTAGCGCGCACTTTGTGCGCCGCGCCGCCGAGCGTCGCGGTCCCTCCTCGCCTGCGCAGAATTTACGACGACCGCGCGATCGATTATTTCGCCAGACCGAAAAACGAAGCGATTGGTGCCCGACACCTTGCTCGGTAATATTCCCCTCCCTCGGTCACGGTTAAAGGAGTAATCGAGAAACGCCGCGGACGTGCCTTCGCGGCGCGTCGCCACATCAGCGCCCCGTTGGGGATTTTGAGGTTAGGACGGCGCGAGGATCCTTGGGATCGAATTGCGTCGCCCATTGTCGAAGTTCCCGATCGCGTCTCCCTTCCCTGGAAGCCCTGAAACGTGCCTGACCTGCCCTAATCTGCGGCGGATTCCTGCCTAAGGAGCGTCCCTAGGGACCCACCGGGACTCCCGGCTCCCTCCTTTGTCTGTCTCCCTGCCCCTTAAGATTTAACGCCTCTTTCTCTCTCCCTCTCTCGGAATCCCCGGCTGAATCCCGTTCCTGGACCAGCCGGATATCTGGGGGCTTCTCTTCTCTTGACCGTTCTCGATCTTAATGGCCGTGGCCGTGAAAGAGTAGAAATAAAACGTGTCGCCGAGAAGCGATTATTTCTCTTTGTACGGGAACGTATTAAGAGATATACACCTTTGACTCGGGAAAACGAGACGATTTATTTACCTCTCTCTGGTAGCCGGAGGGAGAGATAAATAGAAATTACAAGGAGGCCTACTTGAGGGATCGACCGAACGTATCTTTGGCCGGCAAGGCGACGTCGAGCCGTTCGATCGGCTCTCTCGTAATTGTACCTGATCGCGAGCATTCCCGCTTGATTGTTTCAAGGACGCGTAATTTGTACACCGGCCGCGGGAAACCGATCCGCGGCTTTCTCTTGGAGCGGCTCAGGAGAATAGGCGGTGCGTATGAGACAATTTGACCGTGAGGATTTTATGACCGAAAGAACGTATGACAATGCGATCGTAAGACTACATGACCGTTACACCATTAGGCCGAAAGACTATTCCACCATATGACCATATGACCATATGACCGTATGACCATTGGAGCATACATACAACCACATGACAGTACCTCGAAGTTTCGGCCCCGACACGTGTCCTCCCGTGACGAATTTTACGGCCACATCCTTTCCCAGTAACGAGGAAGGCCGAATTCTCCGAGAAAACGAGGAAAAGGGACCCAAAGGAGCCGAAGGGAACGACAAAAATTCCACCGACTCGTGTGAAAATAATTTAGGGAAGACCCGGGGATTCTCGATGCTCGATCGGGTTACCGGGCGGCCATTCATAAGTAGGATATCCTCGTTACCGCTCAGACCGGGCATAATCAGGCATTAATGGGGTTTCCTGCCCGCCGATATTTCGGATTCTACCATTTCCATTTTCCCGTTTCCCATTTTCCACTTCGCCTTTCAGGATTTCATTCGGCCTCTCTGAAAAGCGACCCTCTCCGCCCTTTTCCCGGGAGTTCGACTATTTTTTGCCCCCCGGGGAATCTCGTTACCCTCGAAACTCTCGTCGGATCCGGACGGGCCGGAGGACCGGCCGCAAATAAATACACGCAAAACGGAGCCGCGGAGTTGATAAACTCTCGGGTCCCGGCACTCGAGACTTGAATCTGGAAGGCGAAGGAGCTTCCGCCCGGAAAGGAGCTCGGCTTTTTCGCAAGGAACATCCGCGTCCGAGAGTCAAGCGCCATTTATATTGCCCCGAGTAATCCCACTCGGCCAAACAACGGCCGCGGATTCGGCCAAACGTTTCTTTGTCCTCCGGAACCTTTTCCCGCGCCGACAAAGTGTTGGCTGCGCCGGCGAGAGCTCCCTTTTTCGTTTTTCCCCCTTTCCCCGGATTTTTTATCTCCGCTACGCGGCCGCCAAAGAGCGCGGCCCTTCTAATGCACTCCGGGCAAGAAAAGCCGGTCGTCGAGCGAGCGCCGGACGATTATATCGAACGAAACGAGCGCATATCGATTACGCTAATGCATCCCACGCCGAGGGCTGCTCGCTAATTCGATTAGCCTTCCCGTGGGCTTAGTTCAGTTTAGTCGAGCTTAGTTTGGTTTATGGCCGAGCCAGCTGCCGCCACTTGAGGGGTTAAAGAAGTCATCGATTGTCTTCTACTTTGACTTTAACTCGCGAGGTGTGGTCGTTAATTGACCCCAGAAAGCGACATCCCCTTCAGGGATGAGAGTTGACGTTAGTTTCAAAGGGAAGAGCTGAAACTCGGAAACCGCTGAAATCGGCGGTTAAGCCTTTAATGGTTGCATCGACACCGATTAAATCATTATCTAACCGTACGTTAAAGTAAACACACAACTCGTTATAACCGAAGATTAACTTCTTAACTTGTTACCCGGGGTTGGTGAAGCCGGGTCGGAAATCGTTTGCTTCATTTTGAGAATGTAGCTCGCCGACCGAAATTTTAATCTCGTTTAATTTAATCTCTGTGTGCACTTTTCTGATTTGAATCTCAAAATCCTCGAATTGTTACAATTGAATCGAGGCCTGAAATTTTTCAAATTGGAATGGCCATCTCATTTTAAACAAATAGGACTTGAAAAGCTTCAAGCTAATTATTGTAGAAGGCGGACTAAAATTAACTGGGAAACATATTAGAAATACGAGTTCATAACATTACTGCATTCGTACTAACAATAAGTAGAATCTTAAATAGTTGTTTAATCAGATTTAGTATTGCAATGAATGTTAACAATTTACGTAAACCTGTTCCTAAGGCCAAGGAAAAAAGCGAGACTTGTAAATTGAGGTTTCCGAAGTTTAACCTCCTCTCGATTTAGTGATCTCTCGTTTAGACCTCGACCCTACAAGAACGGACATAACTGAATAGTTCAGTTTAAAAATAAGACCTATTTCATTGAAATCTTCCTGCCTTAAATTCTCGCATTATACTCGAAATCCATGCGTTCACCAGGCTCGCATGAGGTAAAACTACGACCAGGAACACGTCGAAAACACGAGGTGTGGTCTCTAATTGACCCCGAGAAGACGACTCCCCCATCGGGAATGTAAGTTGTCTGGTTAGATTGAAAAAAAGAAAAAAAAGAAAAAGAAAGAAAGAAAAACCGCTTCGTAAGCGGGGCAGTCCACGATGCGTCAGACACGAAACTCGCACGCGATTATCCTGGTAGCCGACTCCCGAAGGAGTTGGTATTATTTATACTCATGCCTTAATGGGCCTCCAGACTATTCCGCGTCAAGTGATCCCGCCATTTTGGCAGCGCAAAAGCCCTCTTCGCCAGAGACTCGCGCCCCGAATTGCCCCCCAAACTCCGATGAGAGATCTTCGTGTCTCAATCTCCCCATCCCGAAAAAGCTCTAGCATTACCTTCGGAGTGTTTAGAACCTGCACTAAATCCCGCAAAACTGGGCCAAACTCTAGGGAGTTCTTCCCTCCCGCCTTCCCGACTTTCTTTTCTTTCTTGCCCCGGCGAAAGCTGATCAAAATTCTCGCCTCGCAGCCCGCGGGTTCTCTCCTTGTTAGTGGCGGCCAAGTCGAATCGCATTAACCACTTTTTACAATACATGTCAAGGGTTATTGCCTGACCAGTTATGTGAAACTTGCGTCCGGCGACACATTTTCTAATTTCTTTTTTTCTCTCTCTCTCTTCATCAGGGATGGAACCGTTTTCTTAATTGACGCGAGGCGAGGTTGCGTCTCCACTTTTGCGATGAGTTCAGGCCAATTGAAAGATGGATGACCATCCGGCTTAGGGAATTAGCGAAACAACCAGGCGACTGTTACTTCCAGCCTATTTTCGGGCTAGGACGCCGGGGAATAGGCCCTGTTACCAGATTAAACCTGACGTCAATGTGTCGACCTTTTCCCCGAAATCGGGGGAGCAACAAAACGCCGGCACGAGGCACCTCGTGTTACGCCTTCGAAGTCGAAAAATCGAAAAGTCTGGCTAATTTAACCCTTCGGTGGCCACATGTGGAGACGATTTAATCTCCACACGTGACCTCTGGAAGGCCAGGAAGGGTCGGCCAAAATTAGGCCAGCATCCACGCTCCAATAAACGGGCGATCAAAACATTTGAATAAGTGCGAGCATGAGTGAGAGTCATTCATAGTTGTGAGAGAGAGGGGGGACATTTAAGCGAAAGATTAGAATTGAATAAAAGTAGCGAGCTCGGACATTCGCGGGCCCCTTAGTCCGTCTCTCTCGAACACTAAATCAGTCAGCGTTGAAGGCACGACGAAATTGAAAACGCTCAACCGAATGATGAATGAAAATTTCTTCCCTCGCGTGGACACGGGTCGAATAAGTTATGAGGGTTCATCGTCTATATAATTAACGTTAAAGCTCAAAGTCCCAGGGAATTCTGAAAGAACTTGTACCTGCTTCATGTACCTCTTGTTTCTTCAAGACACGTTTCATCAAACGCAAATATGCAAGAAATCGATTTTTCTTGTTGCGTCCTTCACAAACTTGAAAACGCCCAATCGACAAAGACAAGCGAATAAAAATGCCTTGCGACCGAGAATTTCGGCAAATTCGTAAATAAGTTCGCCTGCCCCTCCTCGCACCTGTCGCTCCTCCGAAATAAGTTTTATCAAACGTAAAGACGCAATAAATCAATTCCCCGACTATTTTTATTGTACGATGCTCAAGAAATAGACCTTAACAGACCGATCGTGACGTCAATGGGTGGACCAGGAAAGAATTTTCGTAGCGCCGCGGATTGTGTGCTTGGCGCGGAACTCAGCCGCGGAGGTCGATCGACCAGGATTTCTTACTGCGCCATTGTCAATAAATATGAAAAAGGTGATGAAAACGCCAAACAATGAGACGTATAGGCGAGATCGTTTCGTTATCGCCCGAGAGTTCGACCGTTGTCGCGATTTAATTACCCTTCGGCATGATTAAACAAACCGGCCCCGGCCAAATGGTCCGGTTATTGGGCATGTTGTTGTTACACAGGTATGCCGGGTATTCCAGTCGGAAGTTTTCGCTCGGCATCGCGCACCTTAACGAGCAGATGAACCGGCTTACCGGCGAGAAACGGCTCGCCGACTGTTCTGGTCACAGCGGAGGAGGCAAAACTTTATCGGCCGGTTATCGCTCGACATTTCGGCCTCCCGATGTACATAAGCAGCGTAATTAACTTCCGGCTTAATAAACCATACAATAAGCCGGACCCAGAAATACCGCGTTTAGGGGTGCCCGATTAAGGCAAGCGGTCTCACAATCAGAGATTAACGCATTCGCGAACGGCAAATTTTTTTTCCGTTTCAAATACCGAGCATTGGCGAAAATAATGAAATTCTGAAACTGGTTGTCGCAAACTTGTATCGTGTAACATTATGGACGTGAATTCACGTCAGCGGCAACCAGGAATAGAATTTAAAATGACGTGAATTCACGTCAGCGGCAACCAGGAATAGAACTTGAAAAGACGTGAGTTCACGTCAGCGGTCGCGAATGCGTTAAGTCCCACATCCGGTTTCTCGATTTTTCGACAAACTTGCAGCAAATGTTAGAAAATTGTCACAAGGGGTAAGTTACGCCCCCATTATCACTCGTCATTTCGGCCTTCCGATGCATTGGATTTTAACGACCCTCGATAAGTCGAGGCTGGTCATGGTAAATAGTCTTGATTTATCACCGAGTGCGTTATTGTCGCAGCGCCTTAGCTCGGAAGTGGCTACTCCGCAATGCGTACCCTACGAGGAGCCCCATAAATAACGCGAAACGCCCGGCCATATCGCTCGATATTTTGGCTAACTGCTGCTATTGCGACAGGAGTGACCTCCAGCCTGATAACCCGAAACCGGTCACAGAAATCGCTTTGTTATCGGGTTGCTCGGTTGTTACATCGGTATCCCAGAAGATTAAGTTCCGCATGACGTGGCTTGGCGAATGGAACGACCCGCTGGACGCCAATTTTTCTCCCCCATTTTTCAACAATTTCTTTCCCGACCGAAATGGACGCGCCTCTGTCTCTATTGCCCGATGGGCTCCATTTAGCGGCTCGACCTCTTTTCCCATTTGTTTTATTAGCGTGCGCATTTTTACTATTATTACGTCGCTTATGTAGCTCTCGGCCGCGTTTATTATCGCAGCGAATTCATTTCGTAACTTAAGCCCCCGCATTGTGTACCTTAACGAGTAGATGAACCGGCTGACTGACAGTGAGCGGTTCGCGTCCCTCTTGACGTTTCCGCTTCCATTACCTCGGCCCGAAGTCAATCCCATGACTGACAACGAGATTCATACGCTCTACTCCGATTCATAATTGAATCGCTTCCCGGAGCTAGAGAACCTTCCACGGAAATAAATACATCTAAAAAGAAAATTGAACAATAACCAATTGCTAAAAGCTAAACCTCCGGCAACGGCAAGTCAACAAGCCTCTGGGGAAGGTATAAACACCCATGTTTCATCCAACTGTACAAGGAAATCTTCATAAAACACCTCCCTACTCTGGAAGGTTCAAGTATAGAAACCCGGTCTTGCGCGCGGAATGGATTTGGCGCGAAACTCGGCCAAGCGAGTCGACTTCGCGACGCGGCCTCTGCGCCTCTTCGCTAACGAGCGTTCCTTTTAATGCATTTTTAAGGCAACGGCGTCTCTAGGAATACAACCGTAAGTCCTGGCGCTTGTCTACGTACTTTGACGAGCAGATGAACCGGCTGACTGACGGTGAGCGGCTTCCCGGTCCTCCTGGTCTTCCCGCCCCCGCCGCCGCCCAGGCACTTGATCCACGGCATGTTTCAGCTCGAGTTCCTCGCGATCGAGATCGCCGATCGCGATCGAATCTTTCTCATATCTCGCATTCGACCCCCCAACTCCGCGATCAACCGCGTAGCTTATCTTACTCCGACTTTCCCGCGAGCCGATTTTCCGCGACTCCTAGAAAGTCTGACAAAAAGAAGAAAAAAAAAAGAAAGGAAGATCGTTCGCATCGGATCTCGAGATTGCATGCAACGATCTCGCGGCTCCAATCGGTGCCGCGAAGGAAGACCTAACCTCTCCAGCGCGATCGACCGGCTCGCGCGGCGGTCCGCCGACGACTGACGGACGATGCCGCGGTGCCGACCCTCCGACCCTGCGGCCGCGCGACGCCAGCGACGCCGACGACGCCCCACGTCCCTCCTGGCACGCACCGAGGGGGCAACCGCGGGCAACCGCGACAGTTGCTCGCCGCCTGAAGAACCATCGACTCTCCTACGCGCTCGCCACGCACTTATTGCGTCTCTTTCCGCACTTCGGAACTGCGACGTATCCCTTGGAATTAAGAGAGTTCCTTCTCCAGCCGCGCCCTCGTGCCGAGGTCGAGGAACGGTCGTTAACGGCGAACTCATGGATCCAGATAAATAAAAGAGTGTCATCCGGACCGTTGAAAAGGAGACTCGTGGTTCCCTTTCAATCGGCGTCCTTTTCCTTTCGACATTCCTCGCCGTTTTTCGAGGGCACTCGGGCCGCCGCAAAATGGCCGCACGGCGTAATTAATTGACGAACCAGAAGTCGGGTCGAAGATTCGGGTCCCGGCGTTAAGCCCGCGTAGATGCCTTGCGTACTTCCCGGCGAATTACGTTATACCGTACACCCGAGCTCACGCAAATTCTGACACGTACTTCTAGCGGTCGCGCGTAATCGTAATCGCGAGGTGCGAAAACCGACGCGTGACGCGCCGACCGGAATTGCGACACGTACCCGACTCGTGAGGACGCGTAATCGCGACCGATGTGCACGACCCCGTTCGCCGATGCTCAAATTAATAAGAGGAAAGGCTTAAGGTGAAGTTAACCGCGTCGAGGAACTTGATTGACGTCGAAAAATAATATTTTTCTAAATGCCTACGTTGCCAACGTTCGTTTTTATATTGACAGCTGTGTCGAATTATATTGGGTATTGTACCAAATGGCATACTCCACCTGTCGTTTTCGTACAATAATTATAAAGAAATCGAAGTAAAACTTCAGAAATCCTCTGGATTCGTGCTTTCTGCGGCCCTAATTGACTGCAGAGGGACCCCCTGCGCCATCTGCGATTTCCAGGTCAATTAAATTTTCACTCCGAGACCTCGTATTCCCATCGTTTTAGCATAGAAGCGCATAAAACACTTTTTTTGCCTTTATCCCGTTCAAATGCGAGTTTATCGATTACCAAAGTGTTCTAAGTTGTCGTCAAATTGTCCTGACCCTTTCGTTTCTCATATCAGAGCCTTCGATAATTGTATATCGATCGAAATATGAGAGCTCGACGCCATTTTGGTTCTGGTCTGGGCTGAGTTAAATAATTTTGTCCAAAAATCCACATTTTGAACGTGTCAGGACAATTCTTAGATGATCAGGAGTGATGTGTCAAAATTTCGGTCAGTTTGGTCTAATGCCCTTAAAAAAAAGCATTGTATTCAAATCGACTGATTTGAAGGGAGTTTCACTTCACCTTAAGAGCTCCGTGGTAAACGGTAATTCGCATTAACTACGCGCGAGCCGGGAGTACCGAGGCACGCGTGGGTGAGTCGAGGTACTAAACAATTGCGGTTCCCATTGGCGTTACTCTATCTGTAAAGCCTCGCATTTTCTCGGAGGACTCGTTATAGAGAGAGCGGGATCCGAAGTCCTCCTTCTTATGGCGAATCATTTTCTCGCCGTGTACGCGGGATTTCTTACGACGAGGATGTTGGCCAATTTCTTCGAAGGTCCGTTTAGATCGGGTTTTCAACGGCGATAGGAACCCACCGGAAACGAACCGTTTCACTGAGAAATGGCCGCGGCCCGCCATCGACGGTCTCTTGGAACCTGACTCGAGCGCCGAATAGGGAAATCGGTCGGCGAACGTGACAGCGAACGTGACAGCGAACGTGACAACAAACGCGACAACGAACGTGACAACGCCCGCAACGCTGGGAGCGGGACAGTCGCGTTTTGTTTCCCGAACAGTTCCTACGTGATCGCGGAAACGATCGAACGCCAATTACGCCGCATCGAGGACGGCTGGTCTTAAGAAAGGAAATTATATTAACTCGATGTTCCCTCGAAGTAATGTTAATACATCGATTCGTTATCGGTTAAAAGGAAAGGGCTTTGGTTCGCGATAACAAGGGGGATTCCGATACTTCCGACGCTTGAATTCGAGGCGTGGCGCCATTTTTGAAAACGGCCGCCTTCGGATAACGCTCTTCTTCACCGAAAAGATTAAGATAGAAATGTAGGAGAATGACCGGCGTTGGGGACGATAATTTTAACTCGACGTTCCTCCAAAGTAATCTCAAAAACTCGGATCGCTTTCGGTTAAGTGAGGAAGATTTTACTTCCCTTTTTGAAACAAGAGTGTTCGCGACATATCCGGCGATTTGAATAGGACGCGCGGCGCCATTTTTGAAAACGGTCGCGCTCGAAGAACGCTCCCCTCCACCAAGAGGGTTAGTTTGTAAGCAGAAGCGATTCTGGATTCCTTTCCAACATCTCGGAGCTTTCCGCGGAAACGATTCCCCTCGCAATTCGCTCTCGCGCGCCTCCTGGCGCTCCGAAAGCGAAAGCAAAGCGAAAGCGAGCACCGCTGCGTGGCCAATTACGAATTCCAATTTCCTTTATGCACTTTCCAGGAAAATCTGCGCCTCTGCCGTCCGGTCTTCGAAAAGAGTCGCATGGTTCGGTTCCGATCTGCGAGGCGTCGGCATTGTCCCCTGCGGAAGCGTGGCGCGTTGTCGCTAGATAATTGCACCTCTAGTGACACTCAACCGTGTTGGCCCGGGCACTGTGGAAAAAGTTACCCGCAGCACCCACGAGTTGAGGTTACGTAAGAGAACGATAAGCAAAATCGTGGAAGAAACCGAATCCAAGGCACAGGCCTTGGATAGAAGTCGTCCCGGAACCGCCTCCTCGATCCAAGTCGAATGGAAAGCCTCTTTGCGTCTTCGCGAGGCGGCTCGAGTCGGATCGAGGGATCGGTAATCGCAGCTGCCGCATCTTAACGGGTGCTCTCACCGAGGGCTTTCATCCCTCGAAACGCCAAAGGCGAACAGAGCCCTCGTTGTACGAGTGCGAGGCTCGATTGCGAATTAGCGCGCTGGCCGTTCGAGTACGTTCCAAGAGTCGGCCGGTACTTCGGTACAGACCTCCGCATAAGTCGCCGTCTCTTGACTGGCGAATAAAACCCTGCAAGTATATCGGAAAATCTCGCCGACTCGGGCCACTGCAAAATAAGCGTGTAATGTTCTGATAAGTACAATAATGAATAGCGCGCGGCACTTGCAATACTTATTCTATGGAGTCAAAGTGCGCACGTGCGTAAACTGGAACCTTGGTCAGGCGCAGATTTCCTGGAACTACTTCGCGTGCTCGGTGCGCCATCTCTCGAAGCCGCCACGAACCCGTTAGACAAATGCGCGACTCGCCGGTAAGCACTCGAAGTTCCTAGGTCGCCGCCAAATGGTAGTGTCATCTCTCGGAGAACCGGCGAACCTCATAGCCTCTCCACTCTTGCGTGAGGTGTCGCGGGTCAACGCCTGCGTGACTGGAGGTTCGAGCCAGAGATGAGTTGGGAGATTGCTCACAGGCAGGATCGTGCGATCGCATCCTGTGCTGCCCTCTGGTTTCGTACGTTAGCTTTCACCGTATTTGCCACCCAAGGGCGACGCAACTCAAAATTGACAAAATTGAGGGAAGACACTAAGGACCTTGGTGCAGATAANACCACCGTCAACTGCCGCATGGTATTACCGTCACGGGTACGTGAGCCGCCAACTATGACTGGTAGATGGTACCGCCATCGCGAGTGCGCGATCCCCTACCAGAAATTCGTTGTGCCGCCCTTGGGGGCAAAAAACAGTGAAAGCTAACGTACGAAACCAGAGGGCAGCACAGGATGCGATCGCACGATCCTGCCCGTGAACAATCTCCCAACTCATCTCTGGTATTACCATTACGAGTACGTGAGCCATCAACGGGGACTGGTAGATGGTACCGCCATCGCGAGTATGCGAGCTCCTATCAGAAATTCGTTGCGCCGCCCTTGGGGGGGAAAAAACGGTGAAAGCTAACGTACGAAACCAGAGGGCAGCACTGGATGCGATCGCACGATCCTGCCCGTGAGCAATATCCCAACTCATCTCTGGTTCAAGCTACAAGAGGAATTTCTGTGAAGTTGGTATGAAGTTTAAACCGCTCTAACTTTGGCAACCGCCATGAAACTATGAGTAATGGTTGACGGAAAGTCGTGCTTCCGTATCTACTAGTCCCAATAAATTAACTTTATTTTTATAATCTCCATTTCAGCTTGTACCATACTTATTATTTTAGGACACGCTGAAGCAGGGGTTAACCGCGCGGTCTCTTGCCTAGAATGGGGCCGTTTCGTCGAAAGGAAGCCACTGGCCTGAAAAATTCAGTGTCTTTATTGATATCGTAATATATTGTACACACTACTCCCCGGAGTTTCACATGTCTCACTCTCTCTGCAACTGCCGAAAGACTGCAGGTAAGTCAGTCGGCAGCTGCCCCCTTGTGAGTTGGCGTACCCTATATAATGAGACATCGTTCTATAATATTCCCGACTACTTACATTTACTCTTTCCATCCCACTCTTTGCGTAGTTGCGTACACGCGGTACCGTTACGATATATATATATTCGTGGATCGCGATAAAATAGGAACTGTAGTTGCTTCACCCCGTTTCTTTCCCTTGGGAAAGACGGGCAGTCGTGCTCGGCAGTATAACCGAGACTCGACTAATGACATTTATCGGATGTGACTTACCTATCCACAGGCACTGATACTTTAAAACCGATCGCTTTGAATTGCAAATATGTTGCCTTGGACGTGCTCAGGAGTAACCCTTTCGGCGGAGCAAGGTCAATTTCTAACACAAAAACACCTCGAAAAGCATCCCCCCCCGCGGACCTAAGGAATGAACCAAAGGAACGGCTCTTATCTAGTGGTTTTGATCATTTCTTTCATCCTTTTTCTTTCTTTTCTTTTTTTCTAAAATATTTATTGTATCGTATTGGCAAGTTGGATTGGCTTAAATGCTACAGACGGCAAAAAAACAATAGTGACCGAGCGCGCGTACGCGGACCACGGCAACGAGAGTAAAAAAAAAAAGAGAAAAACATTCGAAGGTACGCAAAAGAGCATTATGGATAAATAAGACTGTCGTATTTACAACGTAGGGGAGGAATCGCGGGGGAAAAAGAATAGTTGGGTCGGGATCTATGTCGAAGGGATATGCGTCTCGGCGCCGTTTTCTCGTCTGGCCCGAGACGCGAGTCGATTTGACTGTCAAATGGTAAAAAGTCAGGTCGAGAACTACCTTCTTCCTTCCGCATCCTTTTTACATGCACGTCGTCGAGGTCGCGCGCTGATTAGACACATGGCCCACTGAGCGCGTCGGGGGTCACATAAAACGCGGTGCCTCGACGCGTCGAGGATGGAGCGACCAACTAGAACTGCGCTTAAAACCCGCGGAACAAATTGGCTCATTAACAAAATCGTTTGACCGCGTTTGGTTCATTTTATAAAACATTTCGCGTTGAGCGAACCGAATTTCAGTTCACTTGACCATACTAGTTTGCTAGGACCAACTAAAGTGTTTCGCTTAAATCGCGTTCAATAATTTTAGAAAATATCTCAGGCGAATAAATAAAATATTTTAGCCAAATGTATCGAATTACATTAACATTTGAAGAGATCTACCGCCAGTATTTGATGTAATCGATGAAAAGTTCATAAAAAAGAAAAAAGAAAAATCGTATGATGTCAACCAAGTATTTCGTTCTCCATCTAACCATATATTTTATGGTTAAACCAACAAACATGTTATTGATTCGAGGAGAAATATTTTTATGCGCGCACCGTGCATTATTTTCACTAGAATGAAATTTAGGTCGAAACAATTTAACGCATCGCGTCAAGAATTGTAAACTCATTATAAATCCAGAGTCGCTCAATGGGACACGCCTACGCGTCAACGCGTCGCAGATCAACGCCCGCGTAACGTGAAACGCGCTCAGTGGGACACGGGTCTAACGAGTCTGCGCCAACGGGCGCTAAACGGGGCGCCGACCGAGACTAAAAGATCCGTCGAGCGGACGTTCCGCGGCGGTGTCTGTCAACGTAATAAAACATCAACGATAGCGAAAAGCACCTTAACGTAGTTAACCTTCGACGCTCCGTACAATCGGCGAGCGACGTCCCGGCGCCCCGCGTCTGCGCGGAGCTCCAGGACCGCAATCGGCGATCGCTCGCCCTCGGGGCTGGGCCGAGCCCTACGGCTCTCTAAACTAACGAAGAAAATCGCCAACGTATAACAATTCCGTACAACGCTCGTACAAACGTCGGCCTCCCTAGCGGAGCGAGCCAACGGCGGCGCTCCGCGTCTCGACGCAGGCTGGGACTCCATTGGGCGAAAAGGCTCGGTCGGAAATCGGACAGACCATCCGACATTTACGTATAAGTGCGCACACACGTCCTAGCATTCCCCGGGCGACCCCGTGGAACACAAAGCTCCCGTCCGAGGTGGCGTTTCCGAGCGGTTCCCCTCGAATGCTCGTCTCTATTAATAAACCGCGGTGAAAAGATACGGCGGTACCCGACGCCGCGCTAAAGGAAGAGGAACGAGAAAAGAATAAAAAGAGGGCCGACGGTCCGCAAACCACGGAAATTTCGACCAATCGAATCCGAGCCAGATTGCACCCAGGGTCTCGCTCCATCCCTCTCTACCTCCCTAGTAAAAACTCGAGAGCGGCGCGCATCCTCTCCTCTATCACTAGATGACTCTATGCCTATGGTTACGACGCATCCCTGATTATGTTCTCGGCATATATATATATATTTATTTATATGTATATCATATATGTACGTATCACTATTGACAATCTCACTCTCGTCCTCGCGCGCACACGTCGTTTCCCTCTCGCATATCCCATGCGTTCCCTCATTCTCTCCGTCTCTCTCACTCTCGCTCGCCCGTCGTATCTCTGTCGCGGTTAGTCAACGAATAGGTCGACCGAGGACTCGGCGAGGACGAAACTCGCCCCTCGCTCTCGCCCTCTCTTCGATCGTAGTAAGTACATCGTATTGCATTGTCGATTTGGAATTCAGCACTGTCATTCACGGATCGGCCGAGCCCCTAAAACGGGGGAACGCAGTGGCAGTGAATTATTCGTCTGCAGGAGGCTCGTTTTTTTCGCCGGACTTTTAACGCCTTCCCTTGCGACCGGGTCGAGAAGGAGCGCGAGAAATAAATCCCGGATGTCGCCCCGTCTGGACCCGCTCGGCCGATCCGTGCTCGGAAGCAACGCCTTAAGACCCTAGTCGAGGGAAGTATACATATATGTGTATGTATATATATATATATATTTCTTCCTTATCTTGCATTAAAATCGTGTAAATATGTATATTTATGTGTGTATATATATATATTTTTGTATATTCATTTATACGTCGTCGGAGGCGACATATCCACGCGGCGGGGATATTCACAGGTATAGATAGAAGACTGATACGTCCCTATCAACGGAGGTAGCTTGGGTGTGTGTGTGTCCTCGTGTATCGCGGTTTTCGCCCTTTAGGACTCTTCCCTCGAAACTGGTGGGGCTCGAGGCTGTCTAGCGGCGCAATCCGGAACTCGAGGTTGCGCGCGCCACCGTCGCCGAGAGGGCGGCGCTGGCGACGGTAGTCGAAAGTGCAGCGATAGAGTAGTAAAAGTAGGTGTAGTATACAAAGTAGAATGGTAGCACGGTAGTAGTAGTATCAACGTCTCTATATATGTAGTATCACGGCCTGTCTGCTTGAGGTTTTCCTGAGTTCAGTTATTGTTATATTACGCGACATCTCGTGTCGCGTAATAAGTACCTGAGTAGTTACGGAGCAGTCCCGCACGCCGCGGGCGTTCCGTTCTAAAAGCTATTGCAATACTGTATTCGTTGTATTTATCCCAAGTGACTATTGCGGACTATATTTCGGAGATCCTGTCGGAGACTCGAGGTTTTTTGGGGGCTGGAGGAGGTATCGTGTAAAAATATATATATACGTACGCTACGTGTATAAGGCGCGGGTACGCGCGACTCTGCGTATACCTAAGAATTAAATACTGCAGTAACAACTAACGATCAAGGTGGGACGAACATGCGAGCGCGAAATCGTCCTCGGAATCGACTCGATCGTTCCGGGACCGTTTCTCTTCCCCTTCGGTTGCTTCTTCTCGGTTTCGCCTCGCGAGGTATCGTCGGTATACGTATTATTAACGTTACTGTCGCTCTCTAGCGGATTCCTACGGTGACGCCAACTTGGCGTCTCTATGGCAACGCGGGACGCGCGGTCGAGGCTCCGAACGTCTCGGAAATTGTGCTTTTCCCTTTTTTGATCCCTTAACCAAACTACGCTGGATATTCGAGATTCGCCTACAAAGCGTTTACGACCTCTCGACGATTATGTCTCTCAAAAATGACCAAATTTCCCTCCTCGCGAACTTTGAACGCTGGATGACTGCGTGCACCAAAATGGCCGCCGTTCTCCGGTGACTGGCGTGAAAGGAAAACGGGCGTTCCGTTCCAAATGAAAATAGGCGTGAATTTATGAGTAACGCGTTTCTTTTTCTTTTTTTCTTCCCCTCTAGAAGAGCGTCTTTCGAAACGCGTCGGAAGCCTCGTCCGCGCAGTGACTCGAATTCACGACAACGACGCACGGTTCGCGAACGAGCGAATCGTCTGGCGAGATCACGGCGAGATCGAGGGTTCACGATCGAACGTGTCGGCTGTCTCTCTTTCTCTCTCTTTTTATCCCCTTCGCGCGAATACGGTACACGTGGACGTATACAAAAAATGTCAGGAAAAGAGGCGGACGATCGAGAAGGGTCGCGTTCGCGACCGTTACGCTATGGCACCGAATATCGTTAGCTCGTTAAGCGGATTCTGCAAACGCGTCGACTTTGCATTCGCGCGAGCTCTCAGGACCGTGTTTCGTTTCCGTGGAATTTCTTTTGCACAGGTTCGCCTCTTTCGTCGAGCGAGGCGCCGCGCCTCCTAGATCCAAGATGAAAATTTGTACTCTCGTGGAAAATAATCGTCTTACTTTAGATCGTTCTCTTTCGCCTCGCGTATCTAAATAGTATTTAGGATTATTGTTTCTCGTTCGCTCAGTCCATCCGATCGCGTCGCATATTACAGCCGCTACGTAGAGAGCTTCAAGGCAAGAAGTGGTTTCATTTGTACCGATTAGACCTGCAGATTTGTCCATCTCGTTGCGTTCCACTTGTATAACCCCTCCCATGCGTCATCAATTTCGTCGTTCGCAAATCTCTCGCCACATCGACTGTCCATCTTATTCTATCGGCCTCCATCCGTAGAATCGCGGGGGGACGCGAAACGCGGAGACAGGAGAAAAGCGTCGAGACATGTCGTACTAGCAACAAGACCCGAAAAGTCGACTCCGCGCTTTCCTCGACTCTCCGCGCGTTTCCCCCGACTGTCCATCTCGAAAAGCGTCGCCAACGGCAACTTTAGCCTTAAACTTACGGGGTTAGTATACACGGAGTATTCTCTACGAGCTAACCTAACCTAGAAACTACGCCCGCTCTCTTTCTCGAGCCGATCCGATCGCCCCGGACCGTCGAGTTGCCCGATATCCAGCTCACTTAAGAATAACGAGTGGTCGAAGCTCGATAAAGCACCGCTTCGAGCACTTTTCCCTTAACAGAGATGTACGGTACAAAATTCTACTCGAAACGGTGCTCTAGCGAGTCTTCTTTGTTACGGAATCCCTTTGAGAGGAGCCCAGCGGACCTGGAACAAGTACAGACGAGGCCGCCATGTTATACGGCGAGAGAGCTTAATGGTCACCCTTTACCCGGGAAACATAACCACGATTACAATTGCCAGTTTTTACAATTACTAATAAATAGGTATACAAATATCCATAACGCATTCTCAGCTGAATTTCCCTCCTTTCTTGCGTTTTTTATCTGGCTAAAAGGTATCGGGTACTTCGAAACGCCCGAATGGGTTTTTCTCTTCGGACGAAGACTGGTCCGGAGGTTCGGTGTCCAATTTTACAGTCCACCGGATTGAGATTTTATCGGCGTCGGGCCGTATTTCTCTCGTTCGCCGGACTCCTGCGCAAAGGGACAATCCCCACTGCCCGCAATATTTGCCACGCTCGAGATTCCTCGCTCGCTCCTGCACGCACGTGTGCCCACGCCTTGCCGCGCCGTTGCCGCCGGCTTGCATCGATCCGAGGACTGGCCGCGTGTTCGAGCACTCGAACGGAAAAGCGACGGTCCGAGGGCACTCGAGGGCGCTCGAAAACGAGAAACAAGAGCCTTTTCGCGTTTAATGAAACCCCGAATCTCGCGTGGTGCCCTCGGCCGTCGTTTTCCGGCGTCCCGCGCGGTGGCGCGCCGCAGACCTAACCTTAAAACTGCGGCAAAACGTGGGCGCGCGGCCTCGCACACTTCTATATTGCTAATGAGTTGCCTATGCCTAGTCTAATCACTGTCCTACGACCTACGAGAAGCTAACCTAACGCGATTAGTTTATGCGTGTGTGTATATTAGTAGGAACCATTTTACAGCTAGTCGGACCCCGATTTTCGGCCTGCGATCAGCGCGCGGGATCCACAATTTCGGGCGGGGATTCGTCGGGATAACACTCCGGATAACGAATGCGCCTCTTCTCGTACGCTTCCAGACACTCAACGTTGATTTTCCAAATTTAAATGGTATACGGGATTGGTTCATTTCCTCTGGAAGTGGAAGGGTGATTTACGGAGGTTTCAGCCTCTCTTCTTGCAAGCCTGTTCCGACATTGACGGTAATTCTTTATAAGTGAAGGTTGGGATCGGTCAATTTCGAAAAGGAAAAATCGTTCCTGAGGGTTTCTGGTCTCTTTACTTGCGTGATACTTCCGTTATCACTTGGAATCTAGAAAATTTCAGATAAACGTCCCGGAAATGGGTAGTAACGAACGGAGAGCGTCACGCCCGCGAAGAAAGATGGCGGCGCGCCTCAGGAGGTCGTCGGTTTCGAGGAGAAACGACGATATCAGGGGGCAAGGACGAGAAAGACTGCGTTAGAACGAACGTTAGTCAACGACGATCGATACGGGGTGACGGGGTAACGGGAGGGAGGGTGCCCGAGGGGGATGAAAAATGTCCAAGTCAGTCCTGGAAGCGGTCGAGAAGACGCGTTCCCCCGCCATTTTGATTTTCCAACTCTTGACTCTGTCGTCGGTCTCGACGATTCTCTGTCTTATAAAAAGAAAAAAAAAGATAGAAAATAAAAGAAAGAGAGAGAGACTGACAAGATTTAAAAAAAAAAGAAGAAAAACAACAAACACTTAATCTCTAACAGATCCCGACGTCGACATCGGTGCTCGCGCTCTCTCGACGTCCTCCGTCGGGGCGCTCCCTGAAGAAGGCGCTCGCGTCGCGTCTGTTCGGTGGTTAGGAAATAAAGTAGAAGCGCGCAAAACCAGACCGAAGTGCCAAAACGTCTACGTATACCTTCGACTCGGCGCACTCGCCGCCAACCTCTCCCTATAAATCTAGGCAATATATATTTATCCTCAACATTCATATATATATAATAATAATAATAATTAATAATCATCTCTCGCCGTCCGGAGCGCAAGAGGAGTCGATTCCCTCCCCGTCGCTGAATCACGAACAAAAAGAGAGAAAAAAAAAGAAGAAAAGAGAGGAAGAAAAAAAAACAGGCGCGACCGCGCGCTTCCAGCGCGTCGACCGCGCGTCGTCTCGTGTGTACACGGGCCTTAATACGGTTTCTAATAGCTCCCCAACAAATCGATGGCTAAATTGCTTGGCTCGCCCGAGACGAAAACAACGCCGCAGAGGGAGGGAGACGGAGACGCGGTTCTCTCGGGTAGTTTCTTCTCCCTTCCTCTCGGAGCGTCTCCCTCGCGGTTTCCCGCTCGCGATTCTCCTTCTCTCTAAATCCTACAGAGTTTTATTATGTGCATTGAGGTAGACCGATGGAATATACTTACGGAGGGACGTACGGAGGTCGCTCGCCGTCGCGGCGGCCATTATGTAGGCCAGTCGAGGGCGTCGAAGAGGCCTCGGAGTCTAGATTACCGGCCGAAAGAGTCGGTGTAACTGTCGACGGTACGGATTTTTCTATTTCCCGCGAGGTGAGCGTTCGCTTTGCCTCGTCCGTCTACTTCCGTCGGCGCTTTCGACCGAGAGTCTCGGGCGGTATGTATCTCCGCATATAATTTACGGGTCATTCCGAAAGTTCCGTCGTTTCTACAGGTGAGCTTTGAGGTAACTTCGCAAACAGAGAGCGTTAAGAGTCGTACCTGCCGCGCGGTATCCCATTTATCTCGCCGATTTGCTCGCGAGATCGTTCCGGTAGTCGCGATAGTTGCCCTGTGGGGTCAATCAGGCAGAAGTTCAGTCTTGGTTTCGATCGAAGCGAGCTACTCCGTTGGGTGACAATCAGTCACCCTCCCTCGAAAAAGGAAAAAAAAAAGAAAACGAGCAGCAGACGAGGCGCGAGCCAGAGATCCCGACCGGCTCCACGCTTCGGCTAGCGGGCAAATAATTGAAATAAAAATAACGCGTATATCTATCACGGGAAATCTGCAGGGCCCTCAACACCGCTGCCTGCAGGGACGTCATTTTCGAGCACAATTTTCGGCACGGCTGCCACCACGACTCCGAGCGGTCGCCCCGGCAAGAAGACGAGCAGCGGGCATTGGTAACGTATCAGTCGATAATATAAGTAAAGCGAGGAAAGCGGCAAAAAAAAACGGTTGCCACAAAACGACAGAACTACCGGAATGACCGAACGGTCGCGTAGACCGCGACTCCAAGGTAACTTTCGACCTTACCTTCTACAGGGGCGCAAGTCTACGGATCCGCCGCTTACGAAAGCTCGTTATTCCCCGCGCAAGGTCGGCAAAGTCTCACCTCGTCCGGGAAAAAAAGTCCTCGCGAAGAGCCGATACTCCAACGTACCTACGTGTCGGGCACTTTCCAACCGTTCCCCGGGTCCTGCGACGCGCACTGGCCCGTTTCCCTCGTCGCTCGGCGTGATCCGCCATCTTGGAGAACCGCGTCTTCGACGTCCTCTTCCGGGCGGTCGGGCGACTCAGAGGCAGGCGTTCTTCTCGTTCTTCGGGTCGGCGGCGCCGGGAGGCGGACGGACGGGCGGAGGGACGGAAAAACGTCGCGTCGTCGGCCGACGGAGAGCCTATTCCGCCTTGAGGCCGTCCGCCTCCTCGTTCTCGCTGAAGTCCTCGTCCTCGCCGACGGAGGACTCGGCGTCCTCGAGGGCGAGGTGCCGGGCGCGGAGGTCGGCGCGGTCCTCGAGGACGAGGCCGGGGGGCCGGCCCTCGTCCCTCCCGATGACGGGGTAGTCCTCGACGCCGCGGCTGCCCAGCTTGTCCATGGCGCTCATGTGCGCCATCTTCGCGGCGTGGGCGGCCGCGACGGCGGCGGCTTGCTCGGGACTGAGGCCCATCGTCAGGCCCGAGTTCTCGGCGATGAACTGGAGGTAGGTGTCGAGGATGGCCGAGCCGGTGGCGGAGGCGGCCGAGGCGCCGCGGTGTCCGGGGTGCAGGGGCGCCATGTTGGGCTCGCGGGCGCCCCCCAACATGCCGGAATCGAGGCTCTTGGCGGCCACGGCGCCGCCGTTGTTCTTGGGCCCGGGCCTCTGCTCCTGGGCCCCGGCCGCCTTGGAGATGACCGTGTTGTTGTTGGGCGTCGGCGAGCCGTACCTCAGGCTCAGCGGCAGCGTCAGGTCCTCTGGGTCGTCGCCCCCGCAGACCGAGCTGCCCGCCTCCGAGGGGGCCCCTCCGCGGGGCAGCTCCAGCCGCGCGTCCCCTCTCCTGGGCCCCGTCGGACTGGCCCGGGCCCGCAGCTCAGCCGGGCTGACCTTGACCCCGGCCTTGGCCAGTAGCCGCGAGGCCAGCTCTGGGTCGAAAGGGCTCGGCATCGGCAGCACCGGCAGGTCCTTCGTGCTGATGCCCCGGTGCTGCCTGGACATGTGCGAGTGCAGCGAGTTCCGGGACTTGGCGACCGTCCCGCACAGCACGCACCGGTACCCCGGGCACACCGTGTGCTTGTCCTCCAGGTGGGTCCGCAGCGTGTGGGCCGACCGGTAGATCTTCCCGCACTTCGGGCAGGGCCGCGGGTCCGTCGCGCGGACGCGCATCATGTCGAGGCCTCGCCGGGCGACTGCAATTTAGAACGGTGCACCTGCATTAGTGGCGTCTGCGATAGGCATGCCCGGATCCCGACCCGATTCCACCCGGCTCGCCCGACCGAAAGAAACCCATCCTTTCAACGGGAGCCCACGGACCCGGACGGTACACGCGGAAAAGTCATTGCCGGTTCGACCGACAATTTCATTATAACACGAACCAAACGTTTGGTCGACCTGGTCAAATTCTTTGGTCAACAACTTTTGGTCGATTACGTCAAATATTCTTGATCGTCCCAAGTATAATAAAATATTGTACAATTAAGTCGATGTGAAAGTGACGCGAAAGAGGTCTTAATTATGAAACTTTTCTCCGATCTGGATGAACCAAATCGTTTCAAACTTTACAGGGCGAATATGGAGACCATAAGGAAGGTCGTGACATCCATGACATTTCAATTTTAAAAAAAATTTGTTTATAGATATTTTCAACATTCACATTGGCCTTCGTGTTCACGTTGTGACGTATGAAACGATTCGGCACACCTAGATCGTAGAACAGTTTCATGAACTATTAATCTTTGCGAATGATACTTTCACATCCCCTTAACTAAAATGATTGGTTTATCGGCTAAAATATTTTCTAGAATTAACGATACGATTTACCTAATCGTTTTGATCGGTCGAGACAGGCGAGCTCGTTTGACGAACCAAATCTATATTTTCCCGCGTGTACCGTAGAGTCTCGACCAAAAGGATACCTTGAAAGCCCGTTTCATGCAGGATTCTCACGAAGGTCCTTCCCGCCGAGGCGATCGGCGGAGGTCCCAATTCCGTTCGATTAGAAATGGCTATCGGCGATCGAGGGGCACGAAGGTCTCTTGGGTGCTGGGAGAAACCATCAACGCCGCCTTGTTCGCCGTATATGTTTCTCTTTATTGTACAAAGCATTACTTAAGTGGTATACTTCACTCGATATATCGTATCCCTAAGTTCTGTCTAAAATAATACGCGCGCGCCTGCTCGTAGGATAGGTGCTCTATACATCGCAGGACATACATTTATTTATTTATATTTATATATATATATATAATCTATATATGTATATAATATTAATAAACGTGTGTATGTATAAATATGCATTTCTGTGTGTTCGCGTGGGTCTGTTCGCGTATGTCGGCGCGGCATCTTCTTCCCGAATTCGCGCCTCCCCGGGTAAAGCGCGGCGGTGCCGCGCGAGACGAGATCTCGGATCTGGACCCGAAGTTTTTGGACCTCCGAATCCTCCGAACGTCATTCCCGAGAGCAATTAACAGGAACCTGGGTAGGGCATGCTATTCCCAAAAAGGTTACGTCCCCGAGTAAGTAACCGGCGAAACCGAGCGACGGAGCCGCGCGATTCTTCCCGACTAGAAAACGGCGTTTTTGAGAGTCAAAGAGGGAACGGAGATCCCGCCGTCGCGACGAAGAGCAACTGGAAATCGCGGGTGAATCTGAAGGAGGAAGGTCCCCGGTCCGCGACCGGAGGGGACGACCCGAGTCCCGATATGTCGAGAGGCAGCGCCGCGGTCCAGGGTCGGCGGTCGGGGTCGCCGTCGAGGTCGCCGTCGAGGTCGAGAGCCGTCGGGCCCCCGGGGACCGACGTCGGACGCGACGAGGCGGAAAGGGGGCCGGCGTATAAAAATAATACTAGGATCCCGCGGGAGCGCCTCGACGTCGCGACCGGGGCCCGATGGGGGGACCGGGGCCCGATGTCGGGACCGGGCCCCGCGTCGGCGCCTCCACCTACCTCGGGGTACCTTAAACTCTAGGCGACACGTAACGCGTAAGGCTGGCTTACTCGGCTTTGAGGAACATCGTTTTCGCGCAATACGCGGCCCGACTCGTGGGGCCCAAGTGGGCCCTGGGAGCGACTTGCCCGAGAGTCGCGGCTGGGCCCTCCGCGGGCGTCTCTCC
Source organism: Orussus abietinus (assembly GCF_000612105.2). Taxonomy (NCBI): domain Eukaryota; kingdom Metazoa; phylum Arthropoda; class Insecta; order Hymenoptera; family Orussidae; genus Orussus; species Orussus abietinus. The sequence continues at coordinate 2,005,966 of NW_019396002.1, forward strand.
TGAGCGGCGCACGGAATACTGCTTCGGTCTCGGTTTGGGTCCGCGAGTCCCATCGGGCCCACCCGGGGGCCATCACACGTAGGTCCACCTGAGGGTCTTGATGCGGTCCCACTGCACGGGGTGCTTGAGTCGCATGTGGTTGCGCACGCTGTTAGGGTGGGAGAAGGTTTTCGCGCAGGAGGCGACCGGGCAGGTGGGCGAGTCCCGGGGGTAGTGATGGTCCAGGTGGGCCCTCATGGCCCCGATGTCGGGCAGGGTCCTGCAGCAGAGAGGACACCGGTACCCGTGTTGGCGGTGGTGTTCGCGAAGCATCCTCTGCTGCCGGAACTCGGATTGCTGCTGGGCCCGCTCGTATTTGACGACCGCGGCTCCGGGCCCGGGCCCGGGCCCCGCCGGGAAGAAGGACGGCTCCTTCCGGGGCCGAGGCGCCTCCACCTCGGCCTCGGCCCGGGCCTGACTTCGGTGCTGGTGCTCGTGGTGGTGGGCGCGGTGACGTTGCTGGTGATGGCTGTGGTGGTGGTGGTAAGCCGCACCCTCTGCCTCATCGAGCCCGGGATCTGCAACCACCACCACACACCAACGTTACCTCACCAGCCTCCGTCGTCCTCTCCGCTCGACTCTCGGTACTCTCTCGCTACTCTCTCTCTCTCTCTCGCTCTCTCTCTCTCCCTCTCCCTCTCTCTCGGCGCGGGGCCTGATCGGGGACCGAGGGCCAAGGGGCCGGCCGACTTCGCGTCGACAAGGATCCCATGCAGGGACAGCGGGAAGGGGGACCGCGGACCACGGGGTCGGCCTTCGTTCCGTCGACCGGCCCGGTCGCACCGCTTAAGGCTAAGGCCGCGTCGGAGGAACGCACCTACCCTGGCACCGACCAGCTATCGACCAGCTATCGACCCCCGCCCACCGTTGCGCCGAAACCGCACGGTGGTCGCGACCCGGGTCTCGTCCCGTCTCGTTCCTCTACCGCCACCGGACCTGGATCCCGGTCCGTCGACCGGCGTCGCGAGTCCCCGGACGCTGCGCAATCGCCTCCCTCCGAACGCGCACGACGAGCAGCGCGCGAGGTCCCCGCGGACCGCGTGCCCGCCCGGGTCGGGGCCGCGTCGTTCATGGTCCCGAGGCGCGGTCTCAGGGCAGCGAAGGGGCCTGGTGCTGGCTGGCCGGGTTGTTGGGATTGTTGAGACTCGGCCTCTGGTGGATCCCGTGGGCCTGGAGCTGGTGGTTAATCAGGTAGTGCTTCGTCTTGCAGCGCTTCCCGCACACGTTGCACTGGGGCCACGTGTCAGGGGGCGGCCAGTTCGAGTGGACGTTTTTCACGTGCTGCCTTAGGTTGCTCGGCGAGGAGTAGCTGCGTCCGCAGTAACGGCACACCGGCCTCGCGTCGTCGTGCCTCAGGGCCGTGTAGAGCCTAGCGAAGTTCTCCACGGCCTGGGACTCGGACGGGCACGCGCCGACGCCGACGCCGACCCCGACGCCGACGCCGACGCCCACCCCGACGTCCTCCCGCTTCGGCATCACCGATCCTACAACCCAGGACACGTGCCCCGTCAGAGTCATGCCCATTCCGCCTAGGGGTTACGGGGTCTCCTCGGTCTCCCACGCATTCACACCCATTCGCTCTTTTTCGCCCCCTTTCGCATCCACGTTCGGAACTCTTCTCGTTCACCTTCCTCGCACCCTCGAGGTGGACCCCGCTCGTCCTTCCCGGCGTGCACGACGCCCCAAGGACCTCGAGTCCTCGAAGCGTCCCGGCCACGTCTCGGGAACGACGATCCAGGACCCCTCGTCCTCGTCATCCCTTCCACCCATTCGCTCTCTTTCTCTCGCCATTCACCCCTTCTCCACCAGCCCAGGAACCACCTGGGAAGCTCGAGTTCTGGACCTCGAGCTTCCCAGGCTACCTCTTTCTCTCTTTCTTTCTCTCTCAAGTCGGTGGACAAGCAGACAAGCACTTCCTCTTTCTCCCGGGTGAGACTCACCCAGCCACGCACACACACGCACGCACTCTCGTACTCTCAGGGCATGCCCGGTTGTAGGATGGTGTGTGGTACCCCGACCGCAACGAGTCGATCGCTGGTGTCGCATCGTCCCTTCGGACTCGCTCCACGAGCTCGCTCGTCGACGTCTTCCACTCCGATTTCGACCCGCGGATGGCGCAAACCCCGGGGAACGCACCGGGTCGAAAGCGGCCCGAAATGGCGTCTTTATCAAATTTGGATCCTCGCCAAGACCCGGCGATCTCCCCTTCCCCCCGTGCACCGACTCGACGCCTCGCGAGGCCCCGGCCCTCGAGGGAGTCGAAAGGAGCGGAACGGAAGACACCTCGAGGACAGCCGAGCAAGCGAGACGGGACTAGGTCTCCTCGAGAGAAAAGGAGAGAGCGTGAGCAAACTACGTAAGAACCTCGGTATCGACCCATCTCCCTGGCCTCGTTACGACCCATCATCCTGTCTGCATCCGGCAACGACGCCTCGCCCCTTTCGCGGCTTTCATTGGACATCCGCGTCGGAACGCACCGATCGATCCCCATGATCGATTTCCACGGTGAACCAAATTTTCCTCCAGTTTCCAGGACCCTAAGATCACCGAGCCCTTAGGAGCTTCCCGTATCCCAAGTCTCGCCTTAAGGTGACGCGAAAGCGGCATCCGAGGGGTCAATCGTTTGTGAAACTTTTCTCCCACCAGAATGCACAAATTCCTTTGAAATTTTACCACGTGAATACGAAGACCCTAAGAAAGGTCGCGACCCTCGTGCAATTGAATTTGTTACAAAACGTGCAGACGGATTAAATTTTTTTAAAGTTTATAAAGATTAAAAAGTGAGGTACCATGGGTGTCGGGTCCTCCATATTCGCGAGGAAAAACTTCAAATGATTCGGTACAGCCAGATCGGAGAAAAATTTCACAAATGCCCTGGTGCTCATTTCGCATCGCCTTAAGGCCCACTCGAGCCACATCCGTGACATATTCGTGCCGTGCACGTCAATGCACTGACTGTGGTAACGATCGCGTCGACACGGATACGGCAGAATCGGCCGTTACGTCAACCTTGAATCCGAGGGTCGGTACAATTTCGGGCTTTCGGTGGATTTTGGGACCTGGAGCATAGTTTTGAGAATCGAAACGGACGTTCAGGAATCGCAGGCGACCCGGGCCGAGCCCTTCTCGGCGAGTCACGCGAGGCGCGAGGGGGTAGAGACCCGTGGAAATGAAAATAGGGGGCGAATCGACGTGGTCGGAATGATTCGGCCTCGAGTGGAGGGGCCGAAGGAGGCGGTTGGCGCGGTCGGAAGAGGCGGAGAGAGATAAAGGGAGATAAAGATAGAAAAAGAGGGAGGAAGGGGGGGAGAGAGAGAGAGAGAGAATGAGATCCGAGTCGAGTTTCGGGGCTCGCGGAGACGTCGGTGGGTGGGACTGGGTGGGAGTGGGTGGCGTCGGGGCCAAGTGAGGCCAGATCAATGCGGACACGTGCGGGGAATTGCACCGGGATCGATCCCAGGACTCTCGGGGGCTCCTGCGACCCTCTCTCCTATCGCTGGCCTATCGGCCTCCCTATCGCTCACCTATCGCTCCGGCCGAATCCTTCGTCCTTGCCACGGGGCGCGTTGATAACGTCTCCGCGACGATAACGGGTCTACGACCGAGTCCGCGTGCCGAGACCGAACGACGAAGCCCACCACCTATCGACAACGAACCCCGTGCCACCGTAATTGTTAACGATAAGTCGGAAGGGGATCTTTCGAGCCCGATATCGACGCACCTTGCGAATCGATGAGACCGATGGAAACCGATAGGACCGATAAGGGCGTAACGGTTCGACGTCCGAAAAATGGAGAAGAGAGAGGCGAGAGAGAAGGAGGACCGACGTCACCGGCAACCGGTTAACAAGGTTAAGGGTCGTCGTCAGCGAGGCGAGGCCGATTTCGAACCGCGAGGGCTTCGGTATCTTTTATTTCTGCCGGTTTATCCCGCCCCGACTCGTTCCCTCTTCCCTCTTCCCGTTCCCTGAGGTGCTTCCCTCCGGGGGCTGCAAGAGCGCCAGCGCCGCCACCGGGAGAGCCCAGACCGAGATTGGGATTTTATACTTTTTATGGCTTTCCCGAGTCGGAAGCCCAGGATTTTCGCGGCTCTGTTGCTGTAACTACGTGAAAAAAAAAAGAGAGAGAGAGAGAGAGATATGGATAGAGAAAGAGAGACGGGCAGAAAAGGACGGGAGTGGCCGCGACGCGCGCCCGATCGGCGATAACGAATAGCTTACACGTCCGACCGGGTCGATCGGAATCGATTGGATCGATCAGGACCGGACCGGAGCCCGACGCGAAGCTCTTTTAGCGACAACTATTCGTGTCAAACGTGGAAGCGAAATAACGTTCACCGGAAGAGCGCGTTTCCTCTCGCTACCAAAATGGCGGACCGATGCCTCAACGCGCCACTTCGGTCGAACGTAGAATCGAAACGTTTGGCACTATTCCCCATGCCGTTAGAATTCGCATTTCACGCTGGTCCCCGGGCTCGCGATGATCCCTCGATCAAGTGATCATCTTCGGAACTCTATTCCTGGTATCAGTTGGGCTTCTCTTCGTTCCAGCGATCCGCTGCAGAGTACGACGGCTGTTGCTGCTGTTGCTGGTGTTGGGGCTGCTGCAGCATCTGGTACACCGGATAACACTTGCGCTTCCTGATGCCGTGCATGGACAGCAAGTGAATCTGGAGGTACTGCTTGGTCTTGAACTGCTTGCTGCACACGTGACAGGAGACGTACTCGGTCTGCACGGTGTGGACGTTGACGATGTGCTGCTTCAGGTTGGAGTTGTTGGAGTATATCTTCCCGCACTCTGGGCACTTGGGCTTCCCGATGTGGTTCAGAGCGTCCGACTGCGGATGGTACGAGTGTTCCACTTGCCGGGGGACGTGGTGCATCCCTGGGACAGGGTCCATCTTCTTCTTGGAGCAGGACTGCAGCATCAGGTTCAGCTGGTGGTCCCCTTTGGTCAGGGTGGAGGGATGCTGTTGTTGCTGCCGCAGCGGCGAGGGCTGCTGCTGCGACTGCTGTTGGACCTGCTGCTGCGACTGCTGCTGGTCGTAGTGCTGCTGCGGCTGCAGGCTCTGCAGGTTGTTCTGCAGCTTCTGGTGCATGATCGCGAGCTGCTCGGTGGTGAAGCCGTTGAGACCGTTGAGGGTGTTGAGGGCGCCGAGGCCGTTGTCAAGGGGCTCGAGGGCATTGAGGGCGTGCTGCGTTTGGCTGGTGGGGTGCGGATGATGGGCCGGCTGATGGTGGCGGTGTTGGCGTTGGAGGAGAGACACGGGGTCCTGCTTCGAGCCGTGGGCCCCGCTCTGGTAGGTACCGGTTCCGGCGAGGTCGGGCCTCGCCGAGGAGGCCCCGCCGCTTGGAGGCCAACCGGAACCCGAGCCGGGACCGGAGCCGTCTCCACCAGAGGGCTGCCACCGCCCTGGAACCACCAGCCAACGTCAGTCCTCGGCCCGGACCCGGGGTCCTTAATAATCTAGTCCTCCGCCCTCTCTCTTCGTCTCCTCCTCCGCCTTCCCTCTCTCTCCCTTTTCCCCGCTCGCCTTTTCGCCTCTCTCTTTCTCTCTCTTGCGACCCTCTCACTCTCGCTCCGGTCGGCGTCCCTTAACCGCCGCCATTTTGGTACCGGGCCCTCGGGCCCTCCGTCGGGGCCTTCTCTCTGTCGCTCTCTGACCAGCCGACTCTTGACTACTCGAGCCTCCCTGCAGAGGGAGAGAGAGAGGAGACCTCCACCCTCGAAATCGAAGCTACCGACGTCGCTACCGATTTCGGTAGCGTCGAGGGGTCGGCGCTTCGGGCCCGATGGGCCCTCGGTGGTCCCCACCGATTCATCGGTATCTTATGACTCCAGCGGCTCGTCCACAGTGAAAAACGCGAATGGGCCTCGAGAGCCTCGCATCGACGGATAATCGATCGATCGTGTAGTTACGTTTCCGTGCCGTCGTGCCACGGTGCGTGCTCTAAAGTGCGCACGTGGTCGCCGGGTCTCCGTCTAATCGTACATGTCAAATTACATATACCTACACGCACATGGCTCTAAGTCTCATCGGTGAGACGGCGGAACGTCCGCACTGTCCTCTCCGAGACGTAATTCGAGAAACCGTTCGCAAGAGAACCAAAACTCGGATCGAGGTGCTCGCACGCATTTCTCCTTCCTTTCCTAGTTTCTATCTTTCCTCGTCCCCCGCACTGCCATCCAGTGCTTCGACTCGCCCGCCAATTTTTACGCGGGAGGGCGCCCGAATTTTTTTGTCCCCCTAAAAATACGGTCTCTCGAGGAAGAGACGTCGGACCGCTTCCTTATGACGTGGCTCGTCAAACGAAATCAATTTTTCTTTTTGCCTGATATTCCGCCAACCGAGTCGGCAGATTTTTGCTGCTTCGAAAGAGAGGCAGAGAGCCGCTCAGGGTCCAACCGGGTCCACGAGGAAGGTCAAGGGGGTGCGGTTCCTCCCTCTCGTCCAGGGACGCCCCGGAGGATCCGCCAAAGGTTCCCCCGGAGAACCCCCGAAGGGCACCCTGAAGGATCCGCGTCCCCTCGGGTCCTCGTGCGAGGTTGCGCGCTCTCTCTCTCCGTTTCCGAGGTTTACTCACCGTGTCGAGTTTTGCGGACGGCGGGATGCGGTGGCGACAGGGGAGGGCTCGAAGGGGTTGAACGGGTATTGCGAGAGGTACGAGAGTTCCATGCATTCGGCGCAACAAATACGACAGACCAGAGTCGGGGAGAGTCGCGGGAGGGTAGCTAGTGGTGTGTTCCTTCTCCTTGACTATTCTTTTTTTTTCCTTCTTTCTCTTCCTTTTCCTTGCGACTTAGACCGCAGTGTGGCTGGGGGAACGCGAGAGAACGGAAGACGAAGGAGAGGGAGAGATGTGTGTACGTGTGCAAAGTGCGGACTCGTCTCCGGACTCACCGTAATTCGGGTCCTGGTTGGCCGCGTGGATCCCCGAGGGTCCTGGCATCAGTCCTGGAAACCCGAGAGAGTGAAGGTCTTTTTTCGCCGTCACAGAAAGTCGAGCTCGGGTCTGGGAAATAACGGCCACCGGACTCGGTAACTCTTCAAGGTGGACAAGTATAGAAACGACGGCATTGATGCTGCACGAAAGTTTAAGGGGCCGCCCTAACTACAAGATCCAGCCCTTGAGGCGGTACGTCGAGGGTGATAAGGTGAAGCGGCGTCTGAGGCTCTTGTTTATGAAGCTTTTCTCCGAACTCGGCGTATCTAATCCTTTGAGATTTTACAACGTGAACATGGAAGCCCTAAAAAAGGTCCCGACGCTCGTGAAATTTCATTTTTTTTAATACTATACTTATAAACATTCGTGTTATTCCTTGATAAAAATGGAATTTCATGGGCGTCGGGACCTTCCCTAGGGCCTCCGTATTCACGTGGGAAAATTTCGAATGATTCGGTGTACTCGGTTCGCAGGAAAAACCTCGTAAACGGTTGACCACTCGGATGCCACTATCGTGTCACCTTAAGTTACAGTTCCAAAATCCAAGCTTTACCTTGAAGACCCAGAAGGGCAGCAGGGAAGGTCCCTCGATGGTGCTCCATGGAGTCGTTTAGGAGATCGGCGGGCTCGGTCTTGACGGAGTTCAGGATGCTCTCGTTATTCGACGTGTCCTCCTCGTTATCCGACATGGAGTTGGAGTCTTCGCCTGTCGACTGGGCCTGAAAGCAGAAAGCAACCCCAGGGTTGCAGGTAAACCAAGTCTTCCTTGAAATCTTCCCGCATGACTAGAGAAAATGTAAATACGTGATATTGACGGTCCTTAATTCATTACACATCGAATCTGGGGGAAATGGAGGCAACGACGCCCACTAACCTGGACGTTGTTGCTTGGTGTGTGTATCGTCGGGCCACCCTCCAACGCCTGCCCCAAAAGGGACTCCTGGAGGTCAGACTTCTGCTCGACGTGGTTCGCCAACGGCGGCGAGTAACTCCTGGGCCTCTTCGTAGGTGGCGAGCAGAGTCCTCCGTCATTGGGATCGCCCCTGCCGTTATCCTGCCAGAGATTCCGCGGCGTGGTCTGCGGAGATCAAAGGAAACCAGGAATTCAAGATAGGAACTGCGTTATCAACGAGCCGGCAACAATTGGCGCTCGATTTGCCAACCTCCCTATAGACGGTAACCAACTCTAAGAGCTGGACACGTAGAAAAATAATTTATATTCGTAATAAAATGTGTCACTTTCTTCGGGGAACGTGAAAGGCTTGAAAAAGGGCCAGCAAACTACCTTACAGAATGCTTTTGCTGTACGACCAATAAAAAAAAAAAAACTATTATTTCTGCGAGTCATATCTAAGGTTGCGATATTCCTTACTAACGCCAGTAAACTGCATCCAGGTCGATTAATCGAGTAGTAAAAATATTCCTTTGGCAGTTGCTACAAACATTTGTTAATATAGCAAGCATTTCTCTGAAGCAAGATTTACTTGCGGTTACATCTACATTCGGTACGATTGCAGTTTAGTCATTAGTGCAATTATTACTGCGATAAGAGCGAAACTCTATGGGCAATGTAGGTATTTGCTGAAGATGCACACCTCTTCTTTCCCATGTACATTTGGGACGGAGGAATGCACGGTATCGCGTACTGGCAGCGATCGCGAAAAAATTTCGGAGAGAGCAAACGCATAGGAACCGGAAAGAGGATGTCGAACTCACGGGCGCGCTGCCATTGTTGGCAGCCGAGGAGGCCGGGGGTGGAATCTTGGCAGCCGCTGCGCCGCTGTTGACATCCGCGAGGCCTCGAACCTGCAGCATCTGCGCGGTCTTCAGGAAGGCCCCGAGTTGTTCCTGGCCCACGTGGACCTCGCCGTGGTACATGAATCGCAGAAGGGATTCCATGTCCGACGAGGCGACGTCCCTCAGGATCACAATCGGATGTTGGCAGGGATTCGCCTGAAACGGGGAGAAAAAAATTGCACCATCCAGATGGAGATGAATTTTGGGGAATGGCGATAAATTTTCACGATAAAGATGAATTTTAAGGATGAAAATGGATTTCGACGGTGAGAATGAATTTTTAGGATGAGACTGAATTTTGACGATAAAGATGAATTTTAAGGATGAAAATGGATTTTGATGGTAAGAATTAATTTTTAGGATGCAGGTCAGCTTAAGGATGAGGATGACTCAAAATTTCAGCGGAGTCGTCATTCGGTTCAAAGTCGGTAGAAACAACGGAGTCGACAATGGCGACCCTGCCCCATGCTCCGATGGAACCGGGCTGAGCCGAGTCGCCAAAGCGCTTTAACCGAGGCATTAGGCGGGAAAAGTACGTATGCATGGTTTCTAATCCGTTTACGGGGACCCGCGCGAGGGGGCGCACCTTAAACGGACCTCGACGCGCCGCGGCGGTCCTCGAGGTCCCGGGACGGCGGCGTCGCGGACGCGGCCCAAACGACTTGGCGTCGGATACTGGGCCCAGTCCCGGTACGCAAGCACCGCGGCGGGCAACGGCGCACTTCCGTCGCCGAAAATACTCCCGCGGTACATAACGCGTAGGCGTCGCGACGTCCGATGTACGTCGGCCCAATTATACGGCGTCCCGCTGACTCGAGTCGCCGCCTACATCGACATCACCCTAAAACCTCCCCGAGGGGCGAGTAATCTCTCCAACTCGGGGAGTGAATGCGCGACGCCGGGCGTCGCGACGCATACCCGGGAACGAACGGCGCCGTTTAGCGCCGGCCCTATTTGGCCGGGGAAATCGTAGACGGCTCCGCAACGGTGCCCGTTTAACGGATGGGACGGGAATAGATGGCGTTTCGGGCCTACGCGTCGTCAGGGCGTCGAGATGAGAGCTCGCGTAACGAGACGCGTCGTATAACGACGAGAACACGCGACTAGATGCGAGTGCTTAAGGCCCCTCGTCGCGAGTTTAGGCCCGACCTTAACGAACGGGCCCCCTCTTCGGTGACTTTTTTACTACTCCGAAGGGTCTCAAGGGATCTTATCCCCGCCGTTATACGTTACTACACGCTAAAGACGTAAAGTTCATACCATTTGAAATAAAATTAGAAAACGGAAGAAAGTAATTTATGTATATAATATAAATATAAGTAAAAAGAAAATACGGTGTAAAACGTGAGAAAAAATTGATTGGGTAAAAATAGACGGCGGGGAAATAAATTAAAATAAATGTAGAAAACGGATAGGAATAAATTTAAATGGAGACGAAAGAAAGTGGAATTAATTCGCTGCACGGTACGCTTAAGATAATTTATGACCTGCGTTTTCGTAAAGCAACTAATCGATACGATTAATGTACCGAAAGGAACGACGAAGAAACGGGTTTACCGTTTAACGGTGTCGAGAAATACTATCCTTGTCCGGCGCGCTATTCGCGTTGTCCGCGCGTCGCCGAGCGGAGCTAACCGTTTCGATTGGACCCGGAGACGCTCTTCGCGTCTTCTTATTTCGATACGTACGTACGTACGACTCGGCACGTACACCGTGGGGTACACTCCCGATTTATTGCCGCTCCCGTGCGTTGGCCGCGTCTATTTCAGGCGCGAGACACTCGCGCGAGTACTTGGTTTAGCGCTCGCGCGAGGATCACCACGAAGGGCAGACCCTACGTATCCAGGAGCGATTATCCTCCCTTACATCCATTACATCCTGCTTCCCTTTCGCTATACGAAGCCTAAACTCAAAGAATTCGTAATTCAGAAAGTTTCGTTGTTTTCATAGATGGACTTTGAAGTAACATCACGAACGGAGAACCGAAAGATAGAAGACGGCAAAAGAAGAAGAAGAAGAAAGAACCAATAATGATAAAAGAAACAGCTAAGACGTTACACTCCGCAATTTTCATTTCCCATCTATTATTAATGGTACTTGTGCTCGCCAAGAAGAGTGCTAATCCTAAAAATAAAAATCACGCAGACGTGAAGCTAACGCATATCGGTTAGGATAACGTAAAGAGATGGTGTTTCAATTGTGACATTAAAAAAAAAAAAAAAACATACTCGTTAATACTTTCTAGATAAAAAAATCGGTAATCAAGCGCCGAAGTCTCAAATGATTCGTTGCGCCCAATTTGGAGAAAGGTTTTATCAATATTTTGATGTTTCGGCACGTATAGAATAACCCTTTCGTAATACCTTGAGATGTATGTGAACGTCGTTTCGTGTATTATTTTTACATCAATCCGAAATTACCTTTCCTACCTATATATTAAATCCCATCAATGAGTAGGGGGGTCCCCGTAAGAATTCCTAGCGAGGCGGGGTAATTTTGAACCTAGGCATTTCGGGGGAGGAAAATCCGAAGAACGTGGATCCGACGAGCGACGCAGACGCGGAATGGGAAAATCCAAGGAGTGCAGCGCGGTAATTGCGCTTCGGGCACACCCGGTAGCGCGAAGTGCGTGCACGCACGTTTCCCCGAGTGTATCTACGCACTTAGCGGCGTAAGGGCGTCCCGCGCGACCCGAGGAGCGCGAGGTTTCATTAGCGCGTCCATTAGGCTGCGCTCGCGCGAGCACGCGCGTCCATGTGGCGGGAGTGAGCGAGCGAGCGAAGAGGACGTTAATGCCGCGTTCGTGTTTTGCGCCAAAGAGTGGGAGGGAGTGGGAGGCAAAGCGTGAGAGAGAGAAAAAAAATAGAGATAAAGAGAGAAATAGTGGGAGAACGACGGGGGGAGAGAAGGAGTGTGTGTGTGGGAGAGAACGGGCGAATTAAACGCCGGTCGGGCGCACACGCGAGTGCGTGCTCCCCGAAGAGGGGAGCGAATGAAAGAGGGAGAGAGAACGAGAGAGAGAGCGAAAGAGAAAGAGAGCACGCTCGCGTTTAACGCGGCCACGTCATTCGTCCCGTTACTCGTCGCGGACGGACGCCGAGGCGTCGTCGACGTTTCCACTTTGGGGACATTCTTTCGGCGCCGCATCCACGTATCTCTTATCTCCGATACCAGCCGAGTGTAGAGAGAGAGAGAGAGACACAGCGCGCGCCCGTAAAGTGCACTTTATGCTCGGATTCACGTCCCGTCCTCGAGGGGTACGGTTTGAGAGGGGCCCCAGAGGACGGGATCCCGCGAAACCCGGCTTCGCAGTGAAGGGTTAACGGCGTTATCGGTGGCGCCCCCCTCGTCCCGCGCGGGGAGTAAGGTGGGCGCGGAGAGTATTTCCAGAGCGGAGAGCGGACTCTCGGCGCGACTTAAAAACGGCTCGCCGGGGTTCCGCCTCCTCGACGTCGACGGGACACGCGTGCGTGCCGCACGCGTGTCTTTAAATATAGTATATGGAGCAGCGGCACGCTTCGCCACCCGGGCGAGGAGGTGCGTTGCGTAAGCGGTGGGGTCCGGCCTGGGACGAGCGCGCTCCTGGCCGGGCGCTCCGCGTCCACCCCTGCCCCATAACCGCGAAGTAGCGCGAGAAGCTCCCACTCCATGGGTCCATCCCGAAAATTCTGACCCCAGGTTTCCGTTCCAAGTCAACCGCCATCGATACCAAGGAATCTTGCGGGAAAGGCCTTGCACCTCGATTATGCAACATGGCGGCATACTTGGTACACGAGTTGGACACGGTACTAGGTTTGGTACCGACGTAAACACGGTGTCGACCGGTGTCGACCTGTCTTGTTTTATTTATCAATATTTTGTAAGACGTTAAGCGGTAAGCGTCATGGTGGTTAACGAATGTTCCGGGATTATCGGTTACCTCGTGGACGATGTTACGACGGCCAATTTGAAAATTTGATACAGGGGGTAGGATCTTTCCGCAAGCGTCACCGGTGTTACCGTTGGCCAACTTGACGAAGAGATCCGGGGTTACCTTTATATACGGAAGTGGGAGCTCCTTGAGCTACTCCGTGCCCAGAACCTAGATACGATAGGCGGAGAGTCCTCGGACCAAAGGATACCAGGGAGGATAGGGGGATGCGCACCTTGAGGAGCCTCCGGAAGTAGGGGCTGCACGCCGACAGGACGACCTTGTGGGCGGTGAAGCTGCTGCTGTCGCAGGCGAGGGTCACGTCGACGAAGTCTTCCTCGTCGCGCAGGTGGCGGAACGAGCTGAGGATGCTCGAGTGGAAGTCGTTCCATCGGAGAGAGTACTGCTGCTCGCCGTTGGACGAGGACGAGGAGGCCGCCATGGCGACCCGCCCAGGGGGCGCAGTCGCGCTCGCGCCCTCGAGGGCACCGCCCGGTCCGCTCCCCCGCGGGGGCGGCCCGCCGGGGCTCGACCGACGACGAGGGGACCGCTGCCCTCCTCCCGGCGCGCGCGGGCCTTACCCGGGGCCGGCCGGTTCACCAGCTGCTCCCCCGGTTCGTCCCCGAGGCGTCCCTCGGCATCGCGAGCCGTCGTCGCCGTCCTCGCCGTCCTCGCCGCGCCCCCTCGAGGCCCCGCCGCCCTCGGGCCCTGGGGACGTCTCGGGGCTGATGGGGCCCGATTCGTCGACCTCCCTCGACCTCGCTCTCACCTGGAAGAGAGATTAAAAATGCATATGAGCATCGCACGTGAAAACTACGATAAGCAGTAAATCGAAGCCGAGATTAACCCTTTCGATACGAGACTCGCCTGGAAGAGAGTTTAAAAATGGGCACGAGCATCGAAGGTGAACACTACGATAAACAAAAAATGTACGTTCCAGCCGAGATTAACCCTTTCGGTACGAGGCTCGTTTGGAAGAGAGATTAAAAATGGGGATGAGCATCGAAAACAAAAACTACGGTGGGCAGAAAATATACGTTCCAATCGAAATTGACCCTTTCGATATAACGGAAACGGTAGTCTCCCACATCGCCCGCTCGCTGTGCCCTACGGGTAATCATAGTTACAATTTTGCATTGGTTCGTAACTTTCGCAGAATTTTTTTATTTAGCCCCTTTTGGACTTTTTGAATATGGTGAATATTTATCGTGACCGATCCATACTGTAGCGCTGTATTTGCGATTCTCGTGTCCATATAGCGGAGGCGTACTATCGGAAGGGGTGAGGATATTTCTTGTCAACAACAAAAAAAAAGTCTTGACTCCAGTAAAATTGATTTTGTAGGAATTATCGGGGTGCGACTCAGACGATGGCAAGTTAATATATCGAGTGGAAACGATTTTGCGAAAAGAACTTCGCTTCCAAAATTGGTCCGAAATATTAAACGCGTTAATTAAAATGGTACCACATTTTGTATAGAATGTTCCAAGCAACTCAAACGACTTAGTACTTGATATAAAACATTATTCGTGGTAGATAAATGTTGTTTCAAGTTCGTGCAAGAATATCACGCAAAGCTACAAGAAGTTTGAGAAAAATATCAGACACCCTGTTAATTCTGTTTAATCCCAGTCTGTTATAAGAATACCTTGAACTTTTCACTCTAACGCGTTTATGCCCAGAAAATGTAACGACAGTGAGTCAAACGGACTCGAGGTAGCTGAATTGAAGAAAATCAAGTATCATTACCAATTCTAATTAATTTAAAACCACTTTATTTCGTTGATAGCGAAGATCGATTCCACCCAATTGCCGTGTTCTTCCGATAAAGTGATTCTTTCGCGCAGGGTACCTCAGAACTGACCAAGGTGAACCAGGATGCGTCGATTTACCTGCGCTACCGTCGACTCGAGTCTCTTCCCTTCGGCCGAGATCCTGACAGCCAGCGAGAGGTGTAAAATCGGCCTCCTGGATATCGGCCCGCTAGCAGCCGCTGATAACGCCTTTCCCCGTGAAGGACCTCGCTGCTCGCGCCATTCCGCGCCTCGACCTCGACCTCTCCTCGAGGGTCCACCCTCCGTCCACCTTGCGGGCGATCGCTTCCTCCTTCCTTCCTGTCCTCGTTCCTTCCAGCACCTGACCCTGAAACGAGCCCACCAGTCCTTGGGTCTCTCTTCCGGGATTTCCGACCTCCCGACCCCGCGTTTCGAGGTCACGTCCGCGAGAATGGTACGCGCGCGAACGTTCACGCGAATGCCCACGCAAGCATCCACGTTTTACTTCCGGTAGACCAGGCTCACCGAGGGGGATATTCACCCAGGAAATCCTGGATTTTACTGCGGGAAGTCCCGCGGAAATCAGCTGGATATCGCAAGGCAGAAATCAGGAAAAGAATAGCCACAATGTTAAGGCCGACCGCCTCCTGTTACCGAATCGCATTGTTGTATATCATACGGAAACAAAAACGATAGGTTCTCGTCGAAGGAGATCATTTTCACTGATCTTCGAGTGAACAGCCCCTCGAGGGTCACCCTATAAGTTCTTTCGAGACCGAGAAAAGTCAAAATCCCGACAACGCCCGAATTAAAGCGAGACGTATAACCCCGTGCGTTTTCGCCGCTGCCCCCGTGGAATCGGATGCCGAGAGAACCCATTGTGTACGGTGCGGCAAAAACGCATTGGGTGACCCTGGCCTTACCCGGTCCCAGGCGTTGCAACGACGCGTTACGACAACCTGGCCAGACTCCTCCGTTTAACGAGAACATTTATACGAGAATCGGATTTCCCGGTGTCAGTCGCCACTCGACTCTTCCCGCTCCTCCTGATACAGGTTATCAGCGAGAAGCGGCGAATCGGCACATATCCCCTCCCCCGCGTACGCAACTAGCGCGAAAGCAACGTTACCGCGACGGAAACTCGACGAGCGACGTGCATCGGCTAGATCGTGCACTCCATTACGGCGATTCGCTCCGTCACCGCGCGCTAACGTTATCACTCGCGCGCTCTTATCACGCCCGCGGCTCTAACGCGTTTCGAGCGACCCTCAACGATCGCACCTCGAATGCGCACGCGCGTACGAGACGGCGGAACTCGAGATTTTTGGAATTCCCTTTGCGTGGAAGTGTCCCGGGTCTCCGCGGGACGGGCGGGCGATAGCTCGCGGCGATCGCTCGATCCCGATTAGCGCGCGCGCATGCGCACACGAGAGGGACGATCCGGCCCGTTTCGTCGCGGCCAAACGCGCCGCTTCCGTTCAGGTCGGCGCTATTTATAAAAGTGCTCGCGGGAAAGTACTCCACGAGATCCCCGGGTCCCCCTGGAGCGTTCCAAGACGAGATGCACGGTGTTTGGTGTGATGGAAAAAGGAAAAAAAAAAAGAAATATATGAAAAGGAAAGAAGGAAATCGCACGAGCGAGCCAGGTTTTCCTCCTCGATCCTCGGGGTCAATCGTGGAGGAGAGTAAGCGGCGATTAAGCCAGCCTAATTACCCGGTCGAGGCGGTTTATTTCCGTCAATAAACCGCGCCGTCAAACGGCGCCTCTCCTCGGCATTAATGACGCCATATAGGACGTACAAAAATTCACGTCGCCTCGGTCCTCCTTATCCTAGCCGTCGCGTTACCTCCTCCTGTCTCATGAAATAAAAAAAAAGTCTATGGCACTATAAAAGCCCTCTATAGTCATTCGTTGAACCTCCCGAAATAATCTTAGCATCCCTCGTGATATCCCTCATAGGAAAAAGAAAAAGAAAAAGAAAAAAAAATCAGAGATCACGGATCTTTCTCTCTCCCTCAAGGTGGACGTAAATGAAAAACAGCCACATAAAAATGATCAAAGATTACCTCCGTGTCTATTTCTTTCTCCCAAGGCGGACGCGAATGGAAAAGAAGGGAAAAAAAAGAAGATAAAATAGAAGGCGGGTTTCGAACCCGCGCCGTAACCGGCAAGTGCGGCGGGTGTCGCGCTGATTCCGGATCTCTTTAAAGTTTCACTAGTCGATGGCTGGCAGTGTCGATTCCGTAATTAAAAGCGGTATATCCATGTACGTGTAAGTCGAGGAGTACGGCCTCCTTGCGCCTTTCACCTCTGCCCCCGTGCCCCCGCCCCCACCGGCGGGCCGTGAGCTCCAGCACGTCGGCACGTGGCCCCGTGGGGCAATATCACTCTTTTCGGTGGGAATGCGCCCGGTGCTATCGAGTTTTTCGGAAATCCAGACCCCCGGTAAGTGACATGTCACAACACTTTCGGAGCCGTCCACGTGGCGTGAAAGTTTCGCGTCGATTAATCCCGATCGGCGCGTACAGTGAAAAGTCACTTTCGAACCCGCCGGTTTTTTCGGAACTCGAAATGAGGGGGAAAGAAAAAAATAAGGATGGAAGAATATCGAGCCCGCGTTGGTTCTGACAGTTGAAATATTAATTGTAAATTCCGATTGGAGTAGAATGCAACTCATATCGCCCTCGAAACTAGGAAGGACAACCCATAAACGGAGGATGTTCACCGGGTCCCAGAACTCGCGGTAATCCCGGAAACTGTCGGAAGTTGACAATACTTGAAGTCGAAAGTTTCTCCCTTACTTTCCGCTCGGATGGTTATTTACTGAATTATTAACGGTTAAAGTTTGCGAATCTTACGTGCGGTATTCAACCGGGCCAGAACCGGCGTGCAGATTTTCCGCGTTACCCGGGCACACATTTTTTTTAAATTTTTATTAACCTTCCACTGAAGTCTCAGTGTATTATTAAACGAATGGTCTAAGAATAATGACAACAATTTGCTTAATAAATATACGTATAACTCCATAACAATGTATAAGCGACGGAATTATAAACGATTTAAATCAATGAGAGTAATTAATTGATTCACTTTGATATACCAAACAGATATTTATTACGATTAATTACTGGCATATTAATTAGAATCGGCATGACTCTCTAGTTAATCGAGTTTGGTTATTCAAAGTATGATGTTTGGAAGTGAATTGAAAAAAAAAAAAATTGGAAACAAATAACAGTCAAACTTCAACTATACAATCTGAAACGTTTCTAAATAATCTGGGCCTAGATAGCCACAGGTCACCGACATAAACGTAAAACGTCCCATTGATTAACGTCGAAATTCAATGAACAAGAATGACATTAAAAAAAAAAAAAATCCCGCCGTTAACTTCGCGCGGCATTATTCGCCGTCTCGGTATTTCTAATCAGCGGTCCGCAAAATCATTCCGCGCCCCGGGCGGCGAGTGACTTAAATCGCCGCTGACTTCATCGTTAATTAAAAATGATTATTAGAGCGTTTATTATACGAAACCGCGCGGGTCGGCAAGCAGACCCGCCAGCCGTTGCGATCGCGAGCCCGAGTAGGTAAATATTGGCCAGTGGTTCGCGAGAGAGCGGTTATCTAACCGCTCAGTTGGCCGCAATGTAGGGCACCCGTTATCGCGGTCCGACGCGGCCGCGAAGAGGCGAGAGGGGTGCGGAACCGCTTCCGGGGGCGGAAACGCCGGCCGGAGGAGTGGACCGAAATCGAGATCCCCCCATAGGTAACCGCCGCGAAATGCCCCCCCTAAATTTCACCTCTCCGTACCTTGGGGAACGGTTTTACTAAATACGGAGGATCTCGCGGTTCGGTGAACCCCCGATTTACTCTCAGGTGCGCGGCGGTCGATAAAGCGGATGGCGTTGATAACATTACGGCCGCAATACGACGTATAGGTGGACGCGCAATATGTCCATAAAGCTGGCATTACCACTTTAGCGCAATTCAATGAAATTTAAAGCAAATTTATTGCTAATTTATTGCCATTTTATTGCGCGAGAGTGAAATCATTTGCACTTGTACCTTTTCGAAAAACTTTGGCGATGCCAGATCTATGTTAAATTAGCATTGCCAGGTTATAAAAACGATAATAAAGCAAATGTTCATAGTTGACGTATACGCCAGAATTTATTGCTAATTAATTCCTCGCGGATAAACCAGACTTCGATTATTTTATTCACCCCTGAAGGGGTATGTCGCCACCCCTAGGACCGGTAGCAGTATGACAACATGTAAACGGTGGGAGACGACTGATTTCTTCGCGGGAGACTTTATTGCTAATTAATTGCTTCTAAGACATCGCCGCAGCCATGAACAAAAGTAACTGATAATTAGTTGCTATCCAGAAATCAGTCTTTTCCAACGTCGTCATGCTGCTACCGGCCCTAGAGGTGGTGGCATACCTTTTTAAGTGGTGAGGTGAATAAAAGAGTCGAAGTTTGGTTATTCCACGAGTCCAATTAATTAGCAATAAATTCTTACGTACACGTCAACTGTGAACATTTGCATTATTATTGTTCCTATAACGTGGCAATGCTTAATATAAAGCTGACATCGCCAACGCTTTTCGATAAAGTATAAGAGCAATAAATTTTATTGAATTGTGCTAAAGTGGTAACGCCAGCTTTACGGACATACGCGCAACGGGGATCCAGGAAAACCGCGAGTACCCGTCCCGGTCGCGGAACAAACGACAATGTAGAAAAGGGAGGTGGCGATCACCTGGTCACACTCTTCGGGATCGGCGAGTGCAGGGCAAGGTGGGCGCCCGCTCTCCTCGGAATGCCTGGGCGGGCGCGAATTCGAGGTGTGGCGCACCCGGATCGCCCCCCTCTTCCTCCCGCACCCCCTACCAACCGCTAACGCCTAACCTCACCTTCGCTCTTATATATCGGCGGCAATTAAGATTCGTCGAGGATCGATCGGCCGGCCTCGCCTACCGCGGCGAGGGGCACGGTCGTCTCCGACCGAGGGGGAAAAGTGCGCGCCGCGTTTCGCCGTTTTTCTACCCAAGAGAGGTGTTCGAGGTATCCAAAAAGAATATCGTCTTGTGGGCCGAGTATCGCCGAGATTTTCAGAAGCGAGATAAGAAGGGGGCGGGCGATACATTCCGCAAATTCGAAATATGGGAAAGGTACGCGCCTCGTTTCGCAGTACTTTTTTTTTTTTTAATCCTAGATAGACGTTCGAGGTATCCCAAAGAGAGTATCGTCTTTCGGGGCGAGTATTACCGCGATTTCAAATTCGAAATGTCACTTGGCGGGCCAAGATTCAAAGATTTCAAATGCGAAGTATCACCGAGCGAGCGAAGAATCCGAGATATTTGGCGTATAGAAATGTCGAAACATCACGTAGCGGATAAATAAATATGAAATTTTATATTTGAAATATATCAACCTAGGGGGCCGACCTTTCGAAATCACGTATCCGAGATATCAATTGGCGTACAGAGATTCCAAATTATACCGGACGATAAATTCCGTCATTTCTAACGCGATAAATTCATTCGGTGTGGAAAAGTTTGGAAATTTCAGTTCCAGAAGACTCGAGACATGGCGGCATCCCTTTGCCTCGACGCGCCGCGCCACGTGTTCGGCAGGGAAGCCCGTAAAAGAGGGATATATCGAATTACCGAGAGCTATGCGTAACGCGGAGCGCCGTTCCCAAGGTGGGGGAAGGAAAATGCTCGGACCCGGGTTCAACGAGGGGGGCTGTGCTCGGAGAGGGCAGGGAATTTTCCGAAAGAAGGAATGGAAGTGCGGTCCGTCTTGCACGTTGCGCTCAAGCCCGAAATAAATGGCCCCCGTTCCCCGAGTCTTCCCGGGGGCCGGGAGGAGTCCATCGGCTGGAAAAACAGGAGTTATCCTCGATCGAGGGAAAGAGAGAGAGAGAGCTCCACGAAGGAATGATTCTCTGCCAGGAGGGAAATACACTTTCGGTCTCTCTCAAGACGTGCCGCTTCCTCTCCTGGCCGCGCAAGTCGCTTTACCTGGCCGCGATCGGTTTCACGGGTAACCGCATATATCCCAAGGGACTCGGGAGGATCCTGAAAAATGAGCGAGACCAAGTTACGATGCCCCCAGTATTTCCCACGGGAGGGAAAGCTCGCAAACTCCGGGGACCAGGTAGGCCCTCTCAGGTAGATTTTCCCCGACGCGTACCTGCCCAGCAAATTCGAGGCAGGTACACACCGAAAATTACGGCGACCGTATGCCGACCACCCGATGGGCCCGAAAATACCTGCAACTACCCCGGAGTAATCGGGGTCCACCTTCCCCGGGATATACACGGTGTCCAGTTTCTAAAATGGAATAATGCCTCTTAAGGTGATGTGGAAGTGGCATCGAAGAGGTTTTGTTTATTAAACTTTTCTCCCAACTCGGGCTTACCGAATAGTTCGAAACTTTACAACGTGAATAGGAAGACTATAAGGAAGGTCCTGAAACTCATGAAATTTAAATTCTTTTCAAATTTGTTTACAGGTATTTTAAAAACAGTTTATAAGAAATGAAATTTCGCGAGCTGCAGGACCTAACTTTGGGTCTCCATATTCACGTTTTAAAGTATGAAACGACTTGAGATACTCAGTTCGTAGAAAAGTTTTATGAACGATTGAGCTTTCAGATGCCACTTTTACATCCCCTTAACTTCCTCGAAATCTCGAATCACTTTTCACCGAGATAAATCTGTGGACCGCTAAAATCACGGAACTGACGAAAAAGTGCAGATATGCGTAACAACCATGTATATACGTAAACGATATGAAGAACACCTGTATGAAATCCCCGAGTTACCGGGAAATAACCGCTGATCAAGAGGGACATCCTAACAAATGTTTTCCATTAAGGGGATGTGAAAGTGGCATCCGAATGCTCAATCGTTCATAAAACTTTTCTACGAAGTGGGTTTCTCAAATCGTTTCATACTTTAAAACGTGAATATGTATACTCTAAGGTAGGTCCTGGAACTAGCGAAAATTCATTTTTTATAAACTATTTTTATAATACCTATAAACAAACTTGAATGGAATTGACATTTCATGAGTTTCAGGACCTTCCTTATAGTCTCCCTATTCACGTTGTGAAGTTTCAGACTATTCGGTAAATCGAGTTTGGAGAAAAGTTTTATAAACAAAACCTCTTCGACACCACTTTAACATCACCTTAATTGCGGCGAAAGATGATTTCCTCTCACCGAGGACAATGTGAAGTGCAAGGCTTGAAACGAATCGAAGATCGAGAAAAAGTGCTAGTGGAAAAGTTGCCGGAGTAACAAAAGCTGTTGCTAGTCCGCGATCACGTCCAGGGAAAATAACTTGTACAGCGTGTACGATCTATTACAGCAGATTACAAGATCGCGACACCCACCCAAGAGCATTGATCATAATTGCGAACTGAAACCGATGCCATTTCGCGTGGTTCGCGGTACGCCAAGCCTATCCCGATAAGCCTCCACCTTTTGACGTCCCTCTAATCAAATCCACCTGGGATGCACTTCCGGAGTGACTTCGAAATCGCGACCCGCGTCCTCAAAGGAACCTCCTGAAACGGGCTTTTCGGAGGACCACCCCGTATATATCCGGCAGATCGTTAATATTGCGGACCTTTCTGGTTTCCCGGGTGGCCCTCTCCCCTCTCGACCCTCCCTCTCGGTACGCTCGCATCTCGGAATGCACACTCGGGGCCATAAGGCTTCAGGAAAGACCCTCGACATGTGCGATGGTACCGAAAACACGATCCGGCCTGGTCGGCCATTTTCTCGTCTCGACATTGCGGGCCAAGAGGGTGAGACGAAAAATCGTTTCAACCTCTGAAAGTACCGAGCAAAGTGTAAGTACAGGGGACGAAACGACGCCTTGCGAGTCTCCCCGTGATTGGCAAGATAAACGGAGATCGTACACTGATCCAACTATGACGATAACAGAAATTAAACAGAAAACAAAGGGGGCGGTTTTCTGACTTTTCCTCCATTTACGTGAAAGATCTGCATACTGACATCAAAAGAGAGAAAGATAAAAGGTAACCCTTGTGATCGTTTCCTTTCGTTGTTCACAAATTTATCAGGGGAATGCTTGGATTAGTGGACCTCATATTATATGAAAAGTTTTCTTATCGCTGCCTTTGAAGGAATATCACGAGAATGGCTGAGTTTGCGGGCTCTGTACAGGTTGAAACATAATTCGTGCCCACGGTTTACACATCGTTATTCTCGTGAAAATGAGTCGAAAGGTCCTGTACTTGATTTTTTTTTATTCCTACGGGGTGTACGCGTAATAATTGAATTTGTCTGTACTTAGATGCTCCCGATTCGTGGGCTAGGGTCTCAGACCGTTCGGTGCGACACCCTTAAAAGAAACGTCTCATTTGAATTGACAAGCTTGAGGTGTGTTCATTTCACCTTAACTCAATCTCGCCGTGACCCGTAACTCGAATTAATTTCTACCGATAATTTCAGTCACATTTATCACTCGAGATCGCATCGAGTTGAAATATTCGACTCGTTACATCCCTAATCTCGTCTGTAGACAACAGAGGACGGCTGATACGCTCGGTCTAATCGACGTGCTCGATGAACTATTATCCAATTAATTATAGAGAAACTGTGCACCGTAGAAAAAAGAAAAAAAAAAAGAAGAAAGATAGTTCAGCACTTCTCGACTACATTTTAAACATGGATAATGACGTGTAAACCATCATTTAAATCGTAGTACTCGACTCGCCATATCACTAATTGTAAGCAAGAGAATTTAGAACATGCTCTCTCGCATACGTGCTTCGATAATCGAGGCGACTCGTTGGCATTTTTCACTTAATGATTGCAGACAAATAATTCACCGTGGGAAAAAAAGAAAAAAAATAATGCAAGACCTTTCAATCCCATTACCCATCTTAATGAGTGTACGTATAAACCATGGGCACGAATTCCATCACACTCGGTATATATTCAACGTCCATGTGCTCTGTTAATTAAGACGTCTACTTGGCTATTTTTCAATAAATTAATTATTACAGACAAACTATACTATGTACAGAGGGGAAAAAAAAATAAATACAAAACTTTGCAACTCCATTCATATTAAGGCTAGCATCGTGTACCCCGTGGACGATATTTCCGATACACCCTGCACATCCTAATTCCATGTCAACGTTGCAGGTCGATTCGGCGACTCTCGTTCATTAAATTGTAAATGCTTCCGTAGGTAAATGCGCGACGACTCGAGGTGCACATCGACGTCGCGCCATGCCCGGTGATTTTCTAAAAATAATAATCGACCGACGATCAGGCGTATCGAATCACATCGAACTACGCGAGATGTTGGATCGGTTTCTAATCGGTGCACAAACGACGAAATAGTTACCGTCAAGTGTCACGACGTCTCAAGTGCGACGCAAAACGGCCGAGCGGTGTCGCTCGGATGAAAATTTCGGCGCCTGATAAGGTGCGGATTACGCGCGCCGATAGGACGATTATCGGCCGACGATAATTGTATTTTCGCCGTGAGAAATAACGAGCCGGGCGGAAAGTTTTAACGTCGCGAGGCGCCGATGAGAAACCGAGAAGGGGGATCGATTCCCGGACTTTTTTTTCATTCGTCGACATTTTCGTATCATCCACGTCAAAGCACGAGCCACCTAGTTCTAAATGCGGTAAGTTACGTCAGGAACGATGAGAAATTCCCGCGCGACTTATCGGTAATTTCCCCCAAAGCGTAGTTTATTTTTTTCTTCTTTTTTTTTTGTTTCAATCGAGAAATTATGAAAATTTACATTTTCACACCAGAGGTCCGATCAGCCATAGGAATCATCGTAGAGGGGTAATTCCCGTTGCAAATTCTCTGTAGCCAATCAAACCCCTCCATTAACCTCGTCGCGCGATGAAATATCGCTGCTGGCTTTGAAACAAATCGAAATGGAA
The DNA here is from genome assembly GCF_000612105.2 of Orussus abietinus. Lineage (NCBI taxonomy): Eukaryota > Metazoa > Arthropoda > Insecta > Hymenoptera > Orussidae > Orussus > Orussus abietinus. The sequence continues at coordinate 2,030,388 of NW_019396002.1, forward strand.
TTTCACGTGAATATATATTTAGCTGAAAGTAAATAAGACCCTATAATCGATATCATTTAGTAGTACTTCTCTCCTCTTTAGCCTGAACCGCGAGGTGCATTGAAAAGAAAAATGTCATTTAAACGAAGATACCTAAGGTATAAATGGTAAAATAAAAATTCTCATAAGTTCTCGATATTCTCAGTAACTCGTGGTGTATATATATATGTTTCGCGGTTACCTTCTGTAATTTTACGTTATCGAGAATTTTCAAACTCTAGAGCCACCGCCAGGAATTTTACGTCGCGACACGACGTAGAGAGCGATAGAACGCAAGGTGGAGTGTAAAAAGCGATTAGGCGACTGACGCTACGAGCGAGAGATTCTCCTAGAGATTCCGTAACGTATAGGAGGAAAGACCCTGCCTCTACGACCTACTCTCTTAAACGCGACGGAAATAGCGTATGCACTATGTACGCGCGGTGCTCCGCATTTTCACCGAGGTGCGACCTCTTTCCTCGTTTTTCGACGCGCGGACCGATCCAGGATTAGCGTAACCTAAAAGAAGGAAGGAGAGAAAGGAAGAAAAAAGAAGAAAAAAAATAAAGCACCACCGAAATAGAGATTAAGAATAAACAACCCAGAGGGAACATCCCCACAAAGCGCCGCGATATCCCGGTACACGTCTTATCGATCTCATCTTACGATCTTTCCCTACTTTTTTTTTTTCTCTTTCGTCCTAGCCCCGGCAAAAATTCCCTATCTCGTTTTCGGAATTTCTTCACAGCGCAGTAATGCAAGGCGTATTTTTAAAGCGACAGAAGTATTGCATGTGGTGAATTTACATTTCAACTTTTCTATATATGTATTGGCACTTGCCACGCTAATATGCATATATGTACGTAGAGTGTAGTTTACTATTATATTGATTCATTCAGTATAGTCAACATCGCTGTCGGATAAATCTATTACTAACTATATACTCATTTCAGGAACCTATGGTGGATTAATTACAAACGGTATTGGTACTTCCGTGAACCCACGTACATTAAAATTCAGATCAAAAGGGAGGTAGACGGTGATATAAAAGAAGAAGAAAAGAAATTGGGACGGTAGAGCGAGCACATTTAGTTATCCACTTCAACAAGATCAAATATATTCTATTAATATCAAACCGTCAAAATGTGTGTATACATATATAATATAAAAAAATATATATATAGAAACTTCAAATGTAAGATTACCAAGCATAATACGATGTTTGTCGCCCTAACAATACCCTCTTAACCGCCCACGGTTAATGGTTAACGCAATTTTCCGCTACATCTTCCACGATCAACTTTTTGCGCTTGATATTTCCCGATAAAAATTTCCCACGATGGAATTCTCAAAACAAATCCTGAATGGTCTTTCGGCATTGAATTTTCTCGCAATAAATTCTTTACGATAAACATTCAAGGATCTTCCGCAAGGTTCATTTCAACGACGGGCGTATCGCGATGAATTTCCCATGATATATTTTTCGACAACAACGTTGCACGACAATTGTCACCTAACCTACGCCCCCCATGTTCTTAAAATACGCGTACCTGTCCACTCGACTTTTTCCGCGTTCGCGTTAGCAATGGCGAGCCTCGAAGAGCAGCCAAGAGCGGAGGAACCGACGATCGAGCAAACATTTATCCATCCCTGAAAATACTTTAGTCGGAGTGCAGTTCGTACTACGGTCGACGGGGAGCACCTTTCATCCGAAGACGTCGAGGGGTGCGGGAAGGAGGCGGAGGAGGGTGGGGAAGGCGAGGTCATCCGTCGAGTGGCTCGGATTAGAGGGGGGGGGGGGGCACGGTAAGGCGGTAACGTTCGGCTTCGGTATCGATCAAATAACGAGCGGGCGCCATTCGGGGGCGGGATACGCGGGATATACTCTTCTCGGGAGAGTGCGACCGAGACGGAGCGAGGCGCGACTCCGGTCGCACGAGAGAGAGAGATATATAGCGAGAGACCGGGCGAACGGGAAAAAGAGAAGCCGGCGGCTTGCCGGCCGAGAAAGAGGGCGAAAGAGAGAGATAGACGAGGGGGCGGTCGCCCTCTTCCGAAAGATTTCCTTTACCGGGAAAATGGTTACCTCCGCCCTTGTCGCGAACTCGAAAAAAATACTAAACGGACGGACGAAAGATACGAACGCAGACAAACAATAAAAAAAAAAAAAGGAAGAATACGAAAGCGTGAGGATAAAACAAAATACGAACGCGGGCTGAGCCCCGCAGTTTTTCTCGGTCAACGGGAAGACGCGACGAGATCGCGAAACTACGTACTTGCAACATAATATGATCCTGGAGTTGACGGAATGCGAGAAAAAAAAACGCTCGCAATAGCACGCGCGAAAGGGTTGGCAACGAAAGAGAAAGAGACAACGTTTATGTCCACCGAATCCCAAGAGATAAAGAATCGCTTGGATATTGATACAGTGCGAATAAATCAGGTTTCCCCATATTCCGGGGCGAAAGTGCATTACGTAAGCCCGTCTCGATTCCACGGAATGCATCCCGTTACGCCGGCGAATTAACCGATCTAAGAGCGAGTCGCGTCGATCCCGGAAGGCCTTATCTCGGCATCGCCGAAATCCCCCCCCCCCCCTCCCATATCGGCTCGTTAAGAAAAAGCGAGGAAACAAAGAATCCCAACACTTCGACGCGCCACCAGGTGCGTCATTCTCCGCGATCTATTAACGCGGCGTCGTCCCGGGTCCCGCGAATGAATGCCTCCCCGATAAAAGCTAGGAGAGTGGAAGGAAATCGAGCGAGTCGAGGAGGAAGACCGATGGACCCTCAGAAACGAGAGTCTAGCGAGGAGGGCCGGGAAACGGGTTTCGCGGGTGCCCTCGAGAACCGTTCGGCCGGACGCCGCGTGCGCGTCGCGTCGGCTGCACTGGCTGCACCGGCGCGAAAAGAATGGGGAAAAAAGAAAATAATATACGGAGCGCTCTGAAAGGTAGAGCGCGTCTAGTGGCGGCGTTCTCGGGGTGGAGAAAAAGGTAGAAATGGCGAGAAAGGGCACGGGCGCCGTGAGGAACCGGAGGAGGCGTCGATGTAACCTAATCGGCCGCAAGGTAGGCCGCGCGTCCAGGACGGGTGCAGCTGCGCCGAGCGCGTAGATCAAGTCGCGGGGCGTCGGGCGGCGGGAGGGGGCGCGGGCTCCTCTCGCGGCGCGATCACCCGAGGGGAGCCGAGCCGGGCCGAGCGCGCCCGAGCGCGGCCGAGCCGCCATCGGGTCGTGCAATTACCTTTAACGAACAGGCGGCGCGGCAATTATTCTTAATTAGTAACGCGGCAATAACTCGTTGATAATCAGTGTTCTACCGCTCGGCGCAGGAACGCTGGTTCCCGCTGCTCGCGGATTTACGTGACAACGCGACTGGCGCGCGGCGTCCTGGGAGCCGTCGGGCCGCCCACGTCCGCGCACTCTTCACCAAAAACCGTGGGCATGGGTCGTTCACTGATGTACCGGTGCACGTCTCTCGTCGGCCGGCGGCAACGCACGTGCCGGCGAAACCGGAGGCCGGCACTCGCGCGATCGATCGGCCGGCCGACCTTCGGCGAACCGCGCGCGGCCGATCCCGGCGACGCGGACCGCGGCGTCGTCGCGGGTCCGCGCCCGGCGTGCCCGCGTCCGCGGACCGATCGCTCTCCCGCTCGCGCGTGCGCGCGCAGCGACCGGCGAGAACGACCGCCTCGGGACGCGAGAGGTTTACCCTAGAGTAACGTCTGAGGCGGCACACGAACCTGGTTGCGGGGCGGCGCACCGAGTGATGGCCCTCTCGCTATGCGCTTTCGGCCGCCGCGGCTCTCCGCCGCTCTTCTGGCCCCCTCCCGCGGTCCTATCCCCTCCACCGAGCCGAACCCAACTTGTTCCCGCGGCGCGGAGGACGCGATGCGGCGCGATGCGGCGCGGTAGCACGACTGACGCGCCGCTCCCCGGCCGACTCCGCCGCCGCCCGCCGAGAGTGGCTCTGGCGGCGGCGCCCGACCGCCGGCCAATCGGCGCGCGCCTTGCCGCTGGACCGCGCTGTTGCCGCCCGCCATTGGCTCCGGCCGCGCGACCCATTGTGTCCCGGGCGTTACGGCGACCTTCCCCCCCTCCGCCCCGTCCGCTTTCCGCTCGGCCGGCACAGCGGAAGGCGAGGTGCGCGCGCTCGGGCGCGTATCTTTTCGAATCCCGAGACGCCGCGAATCCTGTCGCGAGTTTCCACGAGAGTACGCTCGCCTCTGAACCGAGTTAACTGCGCTTCGACCCTGGAATTAGCTGTCGGGGGACCCGTTTACGAGCCGCCACTCCGCGTGATATCGTTCTCCTTTATTTATGTCACGTGCCCCGAGTTTCAACATGGCGGATCGAGTTTCAACCGTACGGCATATAATAATACAATAATAATGAGTGGAAGAGTGGGGTGGAGGTTAGAGGTATCTTTCGACTTTCAACATTTCTAAAAGATCTTAGCGCACTGGCTTAAAATGTATTTATAGCACTTTGTAATGAAAGTGATATGTTTAAAAATAAATTAACTTCTCATTGAATGAAAATAAGAAATTCCTTCGCGTGCTTTTTACCATTCACGCTGTCGTTTGTTTTGTGTATCAAGAGATTCCTAATGCGCGTAGAGCGTCCTTTTGCAGACGTTTAGAAATGAAATATCTTCGTCTGACCTCTTCTGACCCCAACGTATACATATATAACATTTCTATAAGCTATGGTTTCAATCCTCGCGACGCGACGAAACCTTTGTACGTGTATATTTATTTATTTATTTATGTTAACATTTATTTAATTTTTTAATTTCCAGGGGGACCTAGTCAGAACAAGAAATACAAGGTCTTTTATTAGAGAAAGAATGACGTTAAAAACAGCAAACGATGCCGAAGATACTGTATCCTCTGTATGTGCTTCTCTCCGTGAACTTCTTACGTTTATCCTTTGTCAACCACCAAAAGACTACCAGGAACAATCGATCGACCGACAGCCGTGCTTTTGGGCTTCCACACACTTTAACTAATGGAGTTTACTTTTTTAACTATTACCTTCATCTCTTGGTTGGTCATGATATTAAATGTCGGGCCGCAAGTGGCCGGTAATGTCAACGAAATTGAAAGTCATCCTCATTGTCTCCTCCCAGTGTATACACTTGTGCCGTGTCATCGGTAATTGACACCGTGCGTCCGAAATGAATGCCGATGACGCGAACGACTGATTAACGATCGACTACGACATCGCAAAGACATCGCATTCCGTTATTTCCCGAGGAAGGTATTCCTAGAGAAGCGGAGAAAAATGCGATCACCTGAGTACACGGATGGACACGAATGCTTCTTCCGGATATGATGTTATCGGTACTTGATAAGGCATTCATGCCCACCAATGCACAAGGACATTGAGGGTAAAAATCATCGTGAATCTGGACCACCCGTTTCACGATCGTATCAACTTTATGGAAGACACAGGGCCAGAAAAGGGAACATGAAATCAATAACGACTGATCAAAGATCAACTACGACGTTGAGATGATATTGCGTTTCGTTATTACCTCAGCAATGTACTCCTAGAATTATGGACGGACAAGCGATTACCTACGTACACTAATGGTCACGAACATCTTTCTTGTGGTCATCGTGCTATCATCGCAGAACATGCTATTCGTGACCACCAATGTAGAAGGTTATGGGAGAAGAAATGAAAAATCCAAACCACACGTTTGACATTCGTACCAATTTTAAGAAAGTCGTTGCGTTGAACATCTTTAACTTTTTATAAAAAAAATTAAATCTAATCAGTACCAGGACCTTTCTTAAGATGTTACGAAAGTGTCATATACGTATACCAAAAAGTGAAAATATTTATAAAACTTTTCTCCAAGCTGCGTGCACCGATCATTTGAAACTTCAGCACGTGATTATGGGGACCCCGAAGAAGAACGCGATGCTCGTAAAATTTCATTTCTGAGACAAAAATATTGTTATTTATCCCAGACTGGAAGCAAAGACACAATTTTCTTTGAAAAATGAAATATCATGAGCATCGCGTTCTTCCTTAGGATCTCCATAATCACGCGCCAAAGTTCCACATGATTCGGTGCACCCAGGTTGGAGAAAGGTTTTATAAGTATTTTCATGTTTTATATATATATATAAATGTTATATATATAAATCATATACATATATCTTTTTTACATATTTTGAGTCCGCGCGGCAGGAAAGGGAATCTGAAAGCAGGAAGCGGGAAGGGTTAGGACGAACACGTGCACCGGCGTCGGTCCGGGCGCGCTGCGCGCGGCGTCGCGGCGCCTCGCATGCGCCCCTTGGGTGGCGGGTCGATCGATAGCCGCGAGGAATCGACGCGTCGCGGGCGGTCGCGGCGCGACGGAGGCCGCCGGCTGACGTCACGGGGCGGCCGCGCCGACGCGGCCGAGGCGCGCCGAGGCGTCCCGAGGGCGGCCGACGCCGCCGCGGAGCGGAGCCCTCCAGCTGAGGTATTCGCGAGCGCGAGAGCTCCGACGTCGTCCCGACGTGGTGTGCCGACGTCGCGTGTCCTGCCGAGATCCTCGGCGTCGTCGTACGGTGCGGGGCCCGATCGGAGGCGACCCGGGAGTCGGACCCGTCGAGCGTCGAGCCAGGACGAAGCACCGCGGGGATCGATCCGACCCGGAAGCGGGTCGCGACGGGCCCGGTGGCCAGGCCCCGGGAGCGCCCTCCTCTGCCCGACGGCGGCTCCTCCTCGGAAATGTTAGTGCTCCATGCAATGTAAGGGACGGCCCGAGGGTGCGCGCGGCGTGGCGGAGAGAGACGGAGGGTGGAGGGAGACGGACCGCGTCAAGGCCTCGGGATGGACCCGACTCGGAGGAAATTCGGAAATCCGCGTGACGGTTCCAAAGTGACCCAGAGACTCTAAAAACGACCCTCCCGCGATTACGATACATCGACTCACCACTTGTATTTCGCTCTTAGCATTTGATACCGAAATTAAATATCGTGGGTTTCCAAACGCCCTCACAGACGGTCATTGCATATACTCGTGGATAAATAAATCCGGTGGACCTCCTCGACGGAGATTACGGGCTCCTGAAATTCGAAAATTCGTGAAACGGCTCCGGAGACGGGTACAAAATCATAGAGACACCCCTTCCGTTATTTCAACGAAAATAGGAATTTCATTCCGCCTATACTACGCCCTTAACCTCGATTTCGGAATTTAAATATCGTTTTTAAAGGTTCTTATAGATGGTTATTGCATGGACTCGTGGAGGAATAAATGAGGTAAATCTCTTCCTCGGTAGACATTCGGCGCCTCTTAAATTCGGTAGTCCGTGGGGCAGAGCAGAGCGACCTAAATACTGAAAAAACAGCCCTTCCGTGATTTCCACGAATACAGATGATTGTTTCCTATATTTCGAGATTAACTTCGATTCTAAAATTAAATATCGGGAGTTCCTGAAGGTCCTTATGGACAGTTATTGCACAGGTTCGTAAGGGAACAAACGCGATAGAGGTCCTGAAATCGAGGAATCCCCTAGGACGGGGCCTTAGCCACGCTTCGACCAGGCGCGACCTAGAGCCCTACATTCGCGGTCCGCGGGCGCGCCGCGACGCGCCGCGGCGCTCCGTTACGTCGACGCGCGGCGGGGAAGGGAGAGTTATCGAATCCGTTTCCACCTCCCCTAACGGCCAGTCTGCCGTTATACGCGAAGTAAATAGAAACGCGACGTCGCGCCTCTCGTCGGAGCCGAAACGCGTCGCCCTTCGTGGGACCTGGCAAAATCCCGAATTCATTTCCTGGCACCTAACCCGTAAATCAACGGATAATTCAGTGAAGTGCTAATTACTCCTGCAAATCTCCCAAAATCGCGTAAACGTAAATTAAGTCATCTCCTTCGCTCGTCAGTGTTTACAGTGTAAGAGGCGTCGACCGAGTCGACCCTCGCACGTGTCGCCCGAGGATCGCCCGATTCGTGTTTAACCCGGTGATAAAGCAGAGGAGTAATCAAAATCCGATAATACTCGACTCGCCGTCAGGAAACGGTCATCTCTCCTCTCTCCGTTTCTATCTTCCTCCGGGATCTCGGTATTCCGGGATTCTGGGCACAGGCGTGACTCGCGTGTCTCGAAACTCCGCAATGCGGAGATCCGGCGACTATAAACAATACGAGTAAATAAATAAATAGAGAGGGAGGATCTCCAGAGTGCCGATCCTCGTCGGAAGGAGAGTTTCGAGCTCGTAGATAAAACCGGGTTTCCGTGGATCTCGCGAGAAGTTGAACCGAAGCTCCAGGTACGCCGCTAGCCCCGAGATCCCGGGATCCGAGCTAATCCCCGGTTTTCGTCATCGACCTCGAATCGGAGGTCGGAGCGAGATTCGTGGAACCAAGTGGAACTCGTTCAGGCAGACGCCTCGAGCTCGAGCAAGGGAGATACCTTCTTTCTAGTCTTGCAATCGGCTCTCTCGTCAATAAGACCCCAGAGTACCGGGGTTCCGTTTTACCGATCAGCTGATCGCGGAACGGGATAAAGGCGGCCATCTCCCTCGCTCCATCTCGAGGAGTTCCGGGATGTACTCCTAAGGAACAACGAGAAGCTCGGGAGCGTCCCTCGCCGACTGACGTCCGATTTGAGACCTAAAATAAAAAAGAGCGTCAATAGCAAGAAAGACCTCGTCGAGGTAAAAGTAGGTCGGCGGGGGTCGACCTCCGACCTCTTCTTAGGAGCGCTGAAAGCGGAATCCTTGTGGGCCCAAAGGAGCGTCGCCGCGGCCGGAGCATTCGACGGTAAACTGTCGGGGGCGTCCCGGTGGGTCCTGGCGGGAGGAGCGGCCCCGGAGGGCCTCGGGGTGGACCGGTAGAAGGTGTCACGGGCGAAGGTGGTGGAAGCGGGCGCGCGGGCTGCCAGGGGCGGCGGTGGCGGTGGCGGCGGCGGCGGCGGAAGCGGCCGACATGAGGCGGAGTCCCCCGGAGGGCCTTGGGGACCGGAAGTCGGCGGCAGGTTGATCGGGCGGGGTCACTCGGGCCGGGGGGAGGGCGGGGACTCCGAGGGATGGTGTGACCCGCGGCGCAACCCCGGCCGACGCGGAGGCCTCGGGGCGGCCGGCGAGCAGCCACTGCTCGACTCCGAGGACGAGGAGGACCCGGCAATGTCGTGGCGGCCCCGCGACCAAGGGGACCGCGACCGAGGAGACCGCGACCCCCGCGACCCGCGCAAGTACCCGCGCGAGGCGCGCGACCCGCGGGGCCCGCGCGGCCCCCGCGACCCGCGGGACCTCTGCGACCCGTACGACCCGTACGACTCCTGCGACCCGTGCGAGCCGTGCGACCCGCGCGACCTGCGCGACCCGCGCCACCCGCGCGACCCGCGGGACTACTGCGAGGCGCGGAAGCTGCACGACCACCGCGACCGGCGCGACCCCCATGAGCCCCGGGAGGGGAGGGAGCCCCATGGGGCCCGACACCGGGACCCCTACCACGAGTACGAGCCCTATCCCGCGGGCGGAGGGGGCGGCGGAGAACCGGCTTCCTCCTCGGCACTGACCAAGAATCCGGTGAGTGTTATACCACCCCTTACGAAACGCTTAAGCCAACCTTCCCCAGGCGTCGGATATCCGTTTATGCAGATTACCGGCTCCGCTGGAAAGCTAATCGCCGCGGAGAACGCGCCGCTCGGTTTCCGGCTCCGGCTCGATTCGCTATCAATCGAGCCGATCCAGGCCTACTTTTGCCTCCGCGATAGCGCGTATCGTCGGGAACTCCTTGGAATCGGTATTGCCAAAAATTATCGCGGGTGGACCTGCGGACGTGAATGCCTTCCCTTCATACCTTGGCGGCCTGTATCCACACGGAAGGTACTCGCGTTCGCACGTGTGCGGGAATTGCTTCGTTATATCGTCGATACTTCGCGTATACAGTAAACGATAACCGTCCTCCACCCGTGTTTGATCGACCTCCGTCGATTGGTGTCGATATACCGGTGGTGATCCGATGACCCGTCTGCTACATCGGAGAGATAGATCGATGCTGGTCCACGATTAATTGGTGCTCCAACAAGGAACCCAGAGTGGTTGGTAACCTCCTTGTTTGATACATAAAACCCTTTGTAAATCTTGTTTATCGGAGAAGTTTTTCATAAATGAAGGCAGATCTGGAATTAATTGATACCCTGCCCTAGGCACCGACAGCGATATCGGTAATCTTCGATATGCGTAACACTTTATACGTCGCACTCCCTAGAAATGCATAAAATCTGCTTTAAAGCCCATCAAATTCGACGAAAACTGCCCTCGGGATATCCAGGCTTTTCGAGATATGAAAAATCGATTCTACTCGTAGCCACGAGAGGAAAGCATTTTGTATGTCTTGTTTATCGGAGAAGTTCTTCATAGATAAAGGCGGGTCTACGATTAATTGATACCCTTCACGTGAACTGATACCAATATTTGTAATCTCGTTATTCGATACGCGAAACGCTTTATAAATTTCGCCCATTACTGGAAATGCATGAAATTTTCGTTTAAGTGAGCACATCGAGCTCAAGAAAATACAGGCCTCGAGATACGAAGAATCAGGTCAGCATATTAATTCTTAATCTTGATTATCAAAGAGGTCTGTCCTAGACAAAGGCAGATCTGCAAATAATTGATGCACTGCCTGGAAACTGATAGCGGTGCTATATAACCTTCTTTGATATCCGAAACACCTTATAAATCGGGTCTACTCCTAGAAATGCATGAGATCTTCGTAAAAGCGCATCTCGCTCGTCAAAGATGCCCTCGGGATATCCTGGCTTCCCGAAATCTGGGGAATCGGGGCTGCACGTAGTCGGGCGCGAGGGCCAAGAAAAGGTTGGCCGGCGCGAGCCATCTTCCCGCTCGTTATTCGGCGCCGACGCCGGCGCCGGCTTCGGGGTCGTTCCGTTCGGGGTAGCGGGACTCGGGGGTTTCCTCGGCCGACTCCGAGACCCGGTTCCGGCGAATATAGGTCAGTGCTACAAGCTTGCAGAAGCAAAAGAGCACCTTCGTCGGGCGGGATCCCGACCGAGTTGGCCGCTCCGCTCGACGCAGCCCGCTAACGGCCAAACGGGTTTCATCCGTGGACGAGTCTTTTTCTTTCGGTTTGGTTTTTCCCTCTCGAGATTCCTAAGGCGAAGTCGCGCCCTTTCTTCCCCCCCGGGCGATCATCCGACCTGCCGGCTTATCACCGATATCACCGGGCCCACCGGCAATAACCCATCGCTCGATTATCCGGACTCGAGGTAGATCGATATGTCCCACCGCGCCGAGTTTATCGGCTCAGGTGGCGAATGTTATCATCTAGAGTAACGCGACGAGTAAATGAACATAGGATGGTATGGACCTCGTACACCGATCTTACCACGAAGGCGGCGAAAATGAAACGGAGAGGCCGTTTACTCTCACTTTCTTTCGCATCTTTTCACGAGAGATGGTTATAGATACAACCAATCGACCGCGGTTGCTCTAGCCACTACTGTAAATATCGAAATTTTGAAGTCTACGGGCCTGTACAGAGTCCCAAAGGAGTTCGACACAGGAATTCCTGTAATTTCTGAAATCAAGGACCCTGAATTAGAGGGAATGCCTCTTACCATTTTCTAATCTCTACCCATTAAGTGCTTCAAATCCCACGGCACACTTTTTCGTAACATACACCCGAGCAAACGGACAAAGGTGCTGTATTAAAATGACAAAAAAAGTCGATGCACGAGGCGCGTAATTCTCGAGAACGTAGAGCATACGGATATACAACGCGTATGTGACAACGAAGGCAGCAGAACCGCGAGAGAAACCAAAGAGACCGTTTCCCTCTCCATTTTCCTCCTTTTTCATAAATTAGTACTTTAGCCCATTAATACGACGGCTTATCCAACAGCAAAAGAGAGACAGGCAGACTCCTCTGTTCGCTCGCGTTCCTTATCACCGCCTCCCCAAGAATATTAAAGAAACGTTTTAGTCTGATTTTTACATATTCAAAGTCCACGGATAAATCGAATACGCTCTTGCCATGAAATTTGGAGAAACGACCCACGAGCGCCGAATTTTCATAATTTTTTGTCCTCATAAGAGAAGCAAGAGTGGGACTCGGAGGCGAATCCGGCATCGCTCGCGTTCCTTATCACCGCCTCCCCAAAAATATTAAAGAAACGTTTGAGTCTGACTTTTACATATCCAAAGTCCACGGACAAATCAAATACGCTCTTGCCATGAAATTTGGACAAGCGACCCACGAGCGTCAAATTTTCATAATTTTTTGTCCCGATAAGAGAAGCGAGAAAGGGACTCGGAGGCGAATCCCGCACGCCATTGTGTCCGAGTCACGCGAATCCCGGTGCTCATGGGCCTAGACCGGAGGGCCTTACTTATTTCTGGGCGTCTGGGCCCGACCGATAGGGCCGTGTTTTGTTGCACCGGGGCCGGCGTTCCTCGTGTCCCTCGGGGCCAGGGTACGCCGTTCGTCGGTACACCTGCAGAATTCGGGGCGAAAAAGGGCCCGACGCGGCCCCGAAATTGCAGAATTACTCTTCTCGGAATCCTAGCGAATGTCGCCGGGCGGGAGAGGGAGCGAGAGTGGAGGAGGGAGGGGCCCGCTGGGCCTTAAAAGGCCGGTAAAGATGGTGCGGGGAGATGTGCCAGGAGGTGGCGGCGCGGCCCCTGGTTACGCTCCTTCCTTTGCCAGGTAAATCGAACGGGTAAGCAGGTTAGGTCGAGTTCGGCCGAGTGGGCGTTCCGTTGGACCGGTCAAAGCGACGTACCGCGTATACGCGTGTGCGTGTGCCGTGCGTACGGACGCATCGCGTTTACCTGGAAGGCCTTCCAGGTCCGACTCTTTCTCCCTCTCGGTGTATCCAACTGAAATTCCAGCTGGATAATTAAGTTTGCGAGAGGCCACCACCGGGGATTCCTCCGGGGCCCGGGCCCGTGAGAGGCCCCACGAGGGCGCGGACCGAATTCCTTCCCGGAAGACACTCGACCGAGCGCCGCTTTTTCGGGGTCCGCGAAACTCCGCTCCGCGGACTCTCCTAGACCTCGCCCGTCTCGGACTGTGGGAATGAATCCTCGATCCGGGATATTGGGCTCCTCCGATTCGGGCCCCGCGATAAGTCCCCAGCGCTTTCGGGCCCTGGCCCGGGGTACCGTCGAGGTGCGCGGTCGAGATACGCGACGCGGTAGCCCGGCAGCGGAGAAGAAACGAAGACGGGGACCAATTTGGCGGACGGTAACGAAGGGTCTGCGAAAACAAAGGATCGTCGCTCGGCCAATTGTTGCATTATTCATGCGTTTCTAGCAAGAAGCAGCCGTAAGACTCGGGCTGCCTCGAGAGTAGACTCGGCCCCCCTCTGCCCCTCTACCACCCCTGAAAATTCGCCCCTTTCCGCACGCTAGACGCGTCATTACGGCCGCCGGTCCTCGCCCGCCCCGCGTCGGGCCCCGATTGGGCCCGTCGGGGGGAACGGGGCCCAACAGTGGCGGCTCCGGCTCTCGTCCTTCGCGAATCGGGAGGATATTTCCGCCGCCTTTATTCGATCCCGACGAGCCGAACTTACTTGTCGCCGTCCCCGATTTTGGGACTCACCACGTAATCGGTGCTATAGATTACGTTCCCTAATGTGGAGCGAACGATTTCAAGGGAATAAGAAGTAGAGGCGGGATCGCTGCGCGAAACGGCGTAAGGATTTTAAGGCCCCGAGTCCTCGAGTTTCGATCGGCGCCGATTGAAAGGTTACCTGGGCCCGAAAAACGAGCCGCGTTCTCCACACTGGTCGATCTAGGACTCTCGGATAGGATCGGCTCGGTTCTCGGTTACGACGTACACGAGTCTTCTTTTCGGGGCTCGAGGAAGGGGAGGAGCGGGGAACCGGAGGGGGAGAGAGCGTATACGCGCTCGCGGCTAATAAAGAATTTATGGGCCCCGTTACCGGCATGGTTTCTACGAATTAACGATGATTACCGTCCGCGCACACTCCGGTAAAAGCATAAAAACCGAGCGGTACGGGTATACGTGCAGAAAGCGATTAAGCGGATTCATGAATAAGTTAAAAACGTTTTCGGCGCACCTGGTACCCGGCGTATGAGCCCACCTGATCTCATCTCGGCTCCTCGATACCGTCGCGTTAAAGGACCCTCTAAACGTACCTCTCCGGAGACGACGTCGTCGTCGAAGGTTGCGAAGCTCTTCCAAAAGGTGAACGAGTCCTCGGGATTCCTAAAGCTCGTCGCGGAGGACTCGCAAAAACGTCCCTTCCTCTTTGGATGACTTTTTGCCTAACTTCAACGCCAAGTACAAGCCTGAGCACCTCCTTCGCCGGCACCTGCATCAATCTTTGGGCCCCGAACTTTTGTCCTTGTCTCCGGTCAGCGGTCAGTCCCCGTTCTTGCTCTTTGTTTCTGCGGCACCTCGGCCCTCGAGGTGGACCGGACCTGCCCGATGGGAATAGTCACGGGCTGGTCTCGTCATGGTGCACCATGGACTTGGTTGCCCAAAATGGCCGCCGGGAAGATCTCTCGGCCTTGCTTTGGTCGTAGCCCTTCGGCTTTTGTTACTTTTCAATGGAGATATCGTTGGTTGGGGTGTCACGTGGTCCAGAGGGGGTGAGAGATCCTGACCGGATGGAAAGAGGAGGCTAACGCGCGGATAGACCAGGAGGAAGAAGAGACCGGCAATTTATTCGTCCGTCAGATGGCGCCTGCGTGACCGAGGAAGATTATGCTAGAGCCTCCTCGGTACCGAAATTCAAATTCAAATGCCGGCCCGGCTACATCGCTCGCGGCTACTTTTCTCCACACTAAGAACCGTATTGATTATACATGCCGTCGCCTATCGGCGCAAACCCGAATCCTCTCCTACGATTTCGGGATTTCGAACAGCCTCCGAGTCGTGGACGTAGGATACACTGCAAACTCGTCCATTCTTTATAATCCATATTCTTATTAAGGTGATGTGAAAGTGGCGTCGAAGAGGTCTTGTTTATAAAACTTTTCTCGCAACTCGATTTACCGAATATTTTGAAACTTTACAACGTGAATAGGGAAACTATAAGGAAGGTCCTGAAGCTCAATTCTTTTAAAATTTATGTATAGGTATTTTAAAAATAGTTTGTAAAAAATGAAATTTCCCGAGTTTCAGGACCTACCTTTAGGTCTCTATATTCACGTTTTAAAATATGAAACGATTTGAGACACCCAGTTCGTAGAAAAGTTTTATGAACGATTGAGCTTTCGGATGCCACTTTCACATCCCCTTAAAGCAGCGAAAAGGGATCAGAAGGAATAGGCTGATTGTCTTTTCTCGCTCCCTCTCTTGCCGTTAGATAGGTTATCGCCATACTGCGCCGGGTAGTTGCTCCCCGTAAAAAGAGAGGAAGAGAGAGGAAATCCCCTCTCTGTTTTCTTTCTTTCGGTTTTGCTATCTTTACAGTCATATCAACTTTATGTATCGGTATATCCTATATCCACAGAAATTACACGTCTCGTGCATGGACATAGGATACATGGAGCCTGCAATCCCAGCCATTCCCTTGACATTCCAGTGAAAACAGCGAAAAGGAAGGAGAGCAAACAGAGGGGTTATTCGTTCTCTCTCTCGTTCTCATTTGCTTTCAGATAAACTGTCTCTGCATTAGGCTGCGCTATGTCCCATAAAAAGAGGGAGAAAGAGCGAGAAAATAACCCTTTTATTTTCTCTCTTACGTTTTTGCTATCTTCATGGACGAATCGGTGTACAGGGATCCTAAAAATTTTTCGAACGTTGGATTTCTCAAGGCTAATTTCGATTTTCATAAAGAAAATTGTCCCACTCAATTCTATCGAGTGTGGCGATTTGTGTAAAGAAAGGAAGAAAGTGAGAATGCGGAGTGGTGCCCCGGTCACGCGACGCGCAGTAAAGGCACAAGAGTCGGGGCCCTAAGTCCCCGAAATGGAGCATTTTTGGGAGTGCTCGGTGGAATAAAAGTAGAGAGAGTCTTCTAGTGTTGGAATGCGGTATAAGCATGCACCTTGCCGGCGCGCCGGTCTCGGTAGACCGGGGCCCGTCGGGGCCCGATCGGGGTCCGATTCGGGTCCGACTCGCCTACTCGGGGGGGGAGGGTGAGGCGAGGTTTGACTTTGCAGTTGTGCAGCATCCTCTCTCGTCTCCCCGACGTGTCCGATTTGAAAGGGAAAGAGAGAGACACGAGCGGAGTGTACTTGGCCGAGTGCTCGGTGCGGGGCGGGGAGTGGGCCCGGGGCCCGGACCCGGGGCCGGGTCCAAGGAAGGGAGACGCGCCCGAAGGAGTCGGCAGAAGTGACGAGGGTCCGATGCGAAGCCTTAATATCCTGCAGCAGGTATACACCGAGCCCCTCTTTCGCCTCGCGTCCTTACAGTCGACACTTAACTCCGAAAGACCGAAAAACCAAGACCAAGGCCCAAACCGGGCCCCGCCGGTCCAGTCAGCACTGCAGCGACGAACGCCCGGAAAACCCTCGATCGTCGTTTCCGATTTCCCCGGAGAGACCCCATTAATTATTCCCACGACTGCAGCGGGATTAATAATTTCTTATCGCCAAGAGTAACACGGTGCTTTACTTTTAAGCGAGGTTATCTCTCGACTCGTGAGGCCCTTGTTTCGGGGGGGAAAGTGGCGACGCATGATTGAATAGGGTAAGGCCCAAAAAGGTTCTCCGTGCACGTTGAGGAAACTAGCGACAGCTCGAGGCGCGTCATTATGTCAGGCCCGAAATGACGTTCCATTAAGGACTATTTTGTCCAGCCTTGGTCCATTAAACGCTCTACTCGAACACCAAGGAATTACGGCCCTCCCGAGGCAGCGGGCTCGCCGGTGGAATCCTCTTCCAGGATCCGACATGTCCGACGAATCACGCGGTAATTTCTCGGAGAGATACGCGCCTTTATGAGAGACGGGGCCCTTCGACCGAGAAAGAATTTCCGTTCGACTCGTTTGTCCAGGCCCCGTCCGTCGGGCCCGTTGGGTCCGTACGGGCTGGACCGAGGAGGCGTCGGAGGTACTCGAGGGATCTCATCTACCTGCAAACTCGCTTAACCGCGCCTCTTGCTCGCTCTTCAAGCTCTCCGTATTGACCGGAGTCAAAATTATTGGGCCCTAGGCCCTAGCCGGCTGAAGCTCGACGAAATTCTCCTAGAATCCCCTTTTCAACTTTCTCCAGTCTCTACCAAGGCCCGAATTTGCCCTCGGCCGAGGCCCCGCAACAGGCCCAATATTTGACACGGTATCGCGCGAGGTTTTACTTTTATGGCCGCCACGTGGGGCCCGTTTTTCCTAACCTCCAAAATTCGCTGCCGCTCATCTCGCTTCTGATCGACGGTCCTTAATTACAGGGTACCAGTTTACGGAGAAGTATAATCGGAAAATACCTCAATTGCTCACCCTTGCGTCTTGGCTTGTCGTCCTTTTTGCGTCCCACGGAAACGCAGCAATACTCGAGGAGATCGGCGAGCGATACGATACCCTGAGCTTAAGGACTGGTCCACGCCCATTCACCGGGCGCACCACCTTGAAGACCCGAAAAGTCGAAATTACGAGCCGGCTTGTGCACAGCGTGAACGCATTCGGGAGAAGTTAGGTTAGGAACGCGGCTCGGGGGAGAGGGGCAAAAGAGAGAACCGGGAGGAGATTCTTTATCCAGCCCAGGCACTTCGACGCCACTTTGGCGAGGTGCTAGATTAGCGGACTATCGTCCGCCATCTTTAGACCGCGTCTCTCGTGGTACCACAGTGCTTGTAGAAATGGAAGAAACGATCCAAGGCTCCTTGCACCCACACCGGCAGCGACTTTTCTACCGGAAACAATGTAACTTTCATTTATTTACATTATTACCGGCGACGAAACCAGCGTTGGCGCTGGTTTTGTCTGTCGTGTACACGCGGCCTAAGGGAGTTGTTCTTAGACCATAGATATCTAGACTTCGCATTGCAGTAGGAGTAAACTCGAATTTACCACGTGAACTAGTGTGCATCGTGTACGTGTAAAGATCAAAGCTTAGACCATACATGTGTAGACTTCGCATTGCAGTCGAAGGGGTAAACGAATGTACCACATGAACCGACCTTTAACCCACACAGTTAAATTTATTCTGTTTCCTGAAAATTTCCTAGTGGGAGTTCTTACAATGGGAATCCTTATAATGCGCAAAAGATAATGCGACTACTGTTTCATATAACGCGTGTTATACGGGAGTCTACTGTACATGGTCTGAGTTGTTAGAGGAGGTTAGAAAGAAAAGCATATTTTCTCTCTTAACTTTTCGAGAGTACTTGCTGCGCAATTGCAGAACATATTGAAGCCACATTCACGTTTCAGCTTAAACTTCGCGTGTTAAAAGACTTCTAATACAGGGTGCTTTCGAAAAAAAATTGAGATTGGAGGTCCTCCTCTGTCTAATCTCCTTTCGACGCAGCATTTATTTCGCCATATGACGCAGTTCATGCCATAAATGCTTGCCGCATGTGCATAGATATACACTAATGCATAGGTGTGTTAAATGATTTTTTAAGAATTTGCCGCATATTTAATGTACGCTTGAATTAAGACCTTCGCACATACCTCGCATAATGGTACCCATAAGCATAGTATTAAAAGCTAGATAATAAAATCGCCGAAATAAGACTCCGCAATAAATTTTCTTTAATTCGATTTGTTGGTATATATATATTATACATATTATATATCGGACTATTGTAAGCACGAGGTGTATGCGATAGGTTTGAAAGCCTTTGATCAAAGCTTTTGGGTTTATTAAAAATGCAGACATCGATGTTTCACTCGTTCCATATTTTCGACTTTGACTTAGATGCGCAAAAACGTTGCGCGGTGCGCCGACAGCTGCGGCAGCGATCAGTGAATCGCCCGGAGGTAAGCGTGCATCGCGAAGGCGGCCGCAGTCGCGTCGAGGAAGTCGAGCGGGGCGGACGGAAGGAGAAGACTCTCTTTGTCCTCGCGCGCTCGCGCGCAGCGCTGACCCGCTGGCCCACTGACGCGCGAGAAGGCGCAAGTCGCCGCCCCATGGCGGGCCCGCGACACCTCCGGGCCCGTCCGCGCCGTCGGCGGGCCTGATGCCCCAAAATCGGGCCCGATCTCGAAACTCGTCCGAATGAGATGAAAATCGATTCCCAAGGCCCCCCGACCTCGCCGATTCCGATTCCGGCCTCGAAACAGACAATTTCCAGTTCATAATAATCTCGATCGCATATGTCTCAACCAAGATACATATTTTTTGAAAGAGGGAGGACATAGGATCATCCTTTAAAAGATCGCCGTTGTCTAGATCGGATTTGATTTATCGATTGGGATGGCGTAAGTTGGTTGCGTTGGAGGGAGGGGTCCTAATGCCCGGGGCGGTTTTCCGGGCATGTCTCGAAGATTTCCGAGGCAGGTAAGGGAAGGTCGCGGGCAAAAAGTCGTTTTGGAAAATCCGAGGTGGTAAGACCCTGCCCGGTCCTTTGTGCTGCCCGACTCGGACGGGCCCGGCATGGCCAAATCGTCGGATGGCACAATGCTCCCGCTAATGTCCACTTAGCGGGGATCGGCGGGACGTACTCCGGAGCCTGTTCTAGCGCTTTAGAGGGGCCATAACGCGGCCGCTCGGTACTTAAAAGGACGCAGGTAGACGCGCTAACTTTTTCGACCGCCGGCCGCGACGTAAGGGCCCGGGCACGGGGCCCGATCCGCCATTGTTTTCTAACTCCCACCCGGAGGGCCAAGAGGCGCGTTTGCGCCGTTTCGAGACGTGCGAGCCATTTGGGCGAGTTGAAATCGTTTCCAGGATTCCGTCCGTAAAGGCCTCCGAACAATGGACGTCTCGGCGTCAAAAAACTCGGTAGAGCCTCGCGCCAAATGCACTCGGAGTGGTACGCTTCTTGCCGGGGAGCCATCCATCTCGGTGCTCCTCCGTCGGGGGGACCCTCTCTCCCCTCCTCCCCTCTCTTTCCCCTCCACAATGAGGTGCACCAAAAACCTCTATGTGACGAATCCCACGACCAGGGGGTGACGGGAAGGTCAAAGTAGGGCGGATTCGGGTGGTCCCTCCTCGGACCCCGGGCCCGTCGCGGGAGCGAAATTAAACTTTCCTCCGAGGACTCGCCGCGGGGAGAGGAATCTGCGAGAATAAACGGGGGAGGGGGGGGGGGGAGGAACGGTCCCTCTCTCCTTCCGTTTCTTTCGCTCTCGCCTACTCGCACCTACTCTGGTCTACGCCGGCCCGGAGGGGAAGACACTCGGGCGGGTTTTGCAACATTCGACTACCCCCCACTCCCGGGCCCCGCCGCGGCAGGGGCCTTCTCCCTCCCGCGAGCGTGCGCCCAAACAAAACGAAAGAGTATACGGTTCCTCAAGGATAACGAGTACGGACCCAGAAGGTGGTGGCGGTGGCCACCGCGTCGCCTCCACCCGGCGGCTCGTAATACGAACAATTGGAGAGCGGCCGCGGCCGCCACCATAAGATCTTGGCGTGCAGCTGCGTCACGTTTCGACGCTGCGGCGGCTCTATGCGCACACGAGCGAAGCGCCGCGACGCAACGCGGTTCGTGACCGCATCGCGTGCACTCCCTTCGAAAACGGCCCCCCGGCCCTGTTTCTGCTTTCGGGACACCGACTCGGCTATCGATCAAATCGAGCCTCGCCGGCCTAAGTGGCCACTCTCTTTACTCCCGATTCTATAACACGGATGTGCAAAAAAAGAAAAAAAATGATTACGGCTCCGATACTATATTATCGCAGAGCACGAGGGAATCCGTAAAGGACTCGACCGGCCGCCATCTTGGCCGAAACCGGCACGAAAGGAAAGATTCGCGAAACGGGGAATCCTCCCCGGATGGCGCCTCCGTTGAACCCCGGGGCGGTCCCTTCTTTACCGGCCGGTAATTCGATGCGTCCGGCAGTGACGCCGGCCAGCGCGCGCCATGTCGGG
Source organism: Orussus abietinus (assembly GCF_000612105.2). NCBI lineage: Eukaryota > Metazoa > Arthropoda > Insecta > Hymenoptera > Orussidae > Orussus > Orussus abietinus. The sequence goes on from NW_019396002.1 coordinate 2,051,331, forward strand.
CCCAGGGTCCGGGATCCGATCTCTTGCTCCGGTACCCGACAACCTCCCCGTCCTCGGGCGCTCGGATTACCTACCTTCTCCCGCCTTCTCCCACCTGCCTCCGCCTTTTCTAACCTCCCACCCGCGCCCGTAAGTCCCAAAACCCGAATAGTTACCGTCCCCGTGTACAACCTTTTTTTCTCCCCCCGGGATTCCTGGGGCCCGGTGGAAACGTCGATTCCTAAACTCCGTAGAAATCGGGCGCGTTGAATTGCTGCCTCGCGGGGAGCGGAACAAACTCTCGGCGATCGAAAAATCGACAAGACGGGCCCCGCGGGCCCGGCGCCTGCGCAATGCGCGTAGCGGAGTTTCGGGAGGCCGGCTGGAGGGGCGGCGGCAAGGCGACCTTGACTAGGTCCCCGGACGAGGTTAGCCGAGGTGGGCCGAAGGGGCCCACTCGGGCCCTGCGCCGCCCCCCTTTCCCGGCGCCCCCCCTTCCCCCCTCGCGGTCCTCGGTGCCCACGGAGCCCTGCGGTTCTGCATTCGCAGACTCCTCCATCAAGGACATCACAAAAAGTACATTAGACGAAAACACGTTGCCATTATACGCGGCGTCGTACCGCGAGAACGAATCTCTACGGGTCTCGGCCACCGTCTCGCTATCGGCCCGGCTCGACTCGTCTTTTCGCGACCGCCGAATTACCTTAGGCCGCGCTCGTGACTATTTTCGGTTCCTGGAGAGACGGGTCAAAGTGGCACTAAACGTCGCGAGTCTGTTCTCCGGGAGACTGGATGTCTCTTTTTTTTCCCCGTTTCCTGTCGCAGTCCCTCTCCGCACCGACGGAGTCGAAGTCAATCGGTGACGTTCGAACTTATGGGTCTTGGTTTGCTCCGGACTCGTTTTACCGGTAGTGGTTCATAAAACGGCGCGTCGACGCAGCCTTTATTCTCGCGGGCCACGGTGCATCTTTCCGCTCTTAAGATCAAGGTCGGCTCGAAACCGCTCCGAGGTGACGTGGGTAGGCAGATGGGGAGATAGGCGCATGGCGTATACGGCATGTTGGGTGGGTAGGTAAATACGCTACCTCCTTGATATAATAATCTTACTTTCGTCTCGTAAGTTGAGGGTCTTTCTCTGAATCGCGATTCTTGTAACGGCGCCTCAATGCTGCCTTTATCCCTGGGCCGAGATGCACCTTACCGCTCTCAAGATCAAGGTCGGCTTGGACCGCTTCAAGTGGCGTCGGCGTTGGCGTAGGTAGGAAGGTGGGTGGGTGCACAGGTAGGTGTGTTGGTCCGGAGGTTGGCAGGCGGGGAGGTGCACGAGTGCGCTATCTACGCTGACATCGTACCATTTCCCGGCGATCTCGATTCCCAAAACTTTGCTGTCCTCCTCCTGACTGCCTAATGGATAACGAAACAATTGACGCTAATTTCCGATTAACCGTCGCGCTTAACACGTTAAGGACCCCTAAGAAATCTATAAGACATACGCCCGGGAACGCACGGACCACGTGAGCGGTCCTTAATGTGTTAACGTTCAACCTTTTATCCAGGAGAATTCTCAGATTCCTCGAATTTCCCTACCTCTAACCCGCGGGCCAGTATTTGGGGCTTCAACCAACTTTATGGAAATTGGGGTCCGGTGTCATTACCGAATCCCCTCCGGAGGAATATTTGTAGACCTGTTTAGGTACGAGGTACCTTCGCCCACGAGTCTGGATAACCGATTGGTCGATCCGACTGCGGGGGGAAAAGAGAAAGCTCCTCGGCATCCGATGGTGCCTCCTCTTGCAACGAACCACCGGCTAAGTGATCACTGAATAACTCTATCGCCTTGTCTCGGGCGGTTACATCGATGCGGGCTGCAAAAAGTTGCTTACGATAAGCCGGGGTTACGAAAAACAAGTCACATGAATAAGTAACTCACGTGAATAAGCAGCGTCGGGCCGCCGATCGTTCCGCGGCGTCGATCTCAAGGCCGCTGCCGATCGCGATCTGAAACGACGGAGCTGCGTTATTCGCATCCGAAGAGAATTTCGTTTCATTGTGTACAGGGATTGGTCGGTAGTGACATCTACGACATACAGATGAGAAAGTCGGGGAGTGGTGCAAGGTGCTCTCTCGAATCGGCGATCGCGGCCCTGACCGAGCCCGTGACCGCAACCGCATCCACGTAATGGACGGACCTCGAGTTTGGCGCAAAACGGGCGGCGTGACACCTACCGCTGCTTCTGACTCCTACTCGCGTCTACCTGCGGCTACTACAATGCGGTTATAACACAATATAAACTCCAGACAGTACCTACCTGTCCCCCTAACCGCCGTCGGCCTCAGGCGAGGCGGCGCGAGCGCCACGGCGGATCAGGGAGAACTCTCTACCCTGTATCTTAACATGGGTCGGTAAAGGCGAGCTCTGTGCCTCGCGCTGTCTGATTACCTTCTCCAGGATTATCCGCGGACGGTCGGTCGGCTCCCTGAAAAAAAAACGGTCCATTCAAAACAGCTCCACGAAGTTCCGAACAATTCCATGGCTGGACGCGCGCCGAGAATCAACTTCGCCATTGTCTAGACAAGAAACCGTGTTTATACAATGTACCTTCGTTATGCCAAACATGGAACCTTCATAAGGTTCTCTGAATTGAGAGGTAAATATTTATCTAATTGAAGTGCCGAACTTTGGCGTTAAGTATTCGTTAGCGCGTGCTCTTTTATGTACTTGGCGCGAAACTCCACCGAGTTTCCTGACGGTGGAGGAAAGGACTCTCTGAAACACCGGAAACGTAGAGAAATTCACCTCCGTCGTGCGGTTTCACGAGTGTCATGAAAGCCTGCCCCTCGCGGAGTTCTTACTTATTTAATAACTCCGTGCTCTCCGAAACGCCGCCATGTTGCAACACGGCCGTTACGAATTATTTCCGTTTTTGGAATTGGAAATATCTGGACCCTCGTCAGAGTGATGCCAAAAGAATGGCTACCAATTATGCAGTTTTTAATTAAATCCATTTTTAAACCTACTTCGTATTCGGCGCCACGATTCCATTGGTAGGTGATCAAACATGGCGGCGTTTTAGACTTCCCTTCAAACGGATTGCGCGTTATCCCGCGTAGTTTATTGATATCATTCTACGAGATTCTCTTCAATAAAGTAATACTTATATACTCTATACCTTACTCAATATAACTTAATATAATATAACCTTTACTCAATGAACTTATATACTTATATACTTTACTCAAAGCGAGGTTTCTAATTTGGATGATTATCTTTAACCAGAAAAATCCGCAAAAAAGGGCAAAAGAGGGCAAAATAGGGCAAAACTTCGGCTTTCGGACGAAAACGTCGGTTTACTTGTTGTCCGCGGAGACGAGGTCCGCGTGTCGGGGGTTTCCGACGGCGGCGGTGGTGGCGTCGAAATAACGAAGAATCGCAGCTGGCAACGGTAGCCGAGTTTATTTATAGCGGAGGAGGCCGCGGTGCCGTCGAAAACCTCTCGGACGGACAGTATGTCGAGTCCTCGTCGGGCGCCACGCGGTGTCGGCCAGGTCGGTCCGCGTTCGCTGCCGCTTCCGGTGCGCGTCCGGGGCCCTTCCGGTCCCCCTCGGGCCCGGGGTCGATCCGATGAGGGAGGTCGTCGAAAACGCGCGACTCGCCTCTCCTTCGTCCTACCTCTCCTCGTAGGACTCGTCGGCGACAAGTCGCGCTTCCCACGTTCGTCTTCGAGGGGGCGTCGAGGCGCTCCGCGGCGTTTGACGCAATGGCGCACCGTATACGACGACCGATAAGGGGCGACCACTACAAGTCGTTCGGCAAAAGGAAGGTAAAGTCGCTTCGTCTCTAGGAATCTTAAAGGCAGGAAAAGACCCTCAAGGTCGCTAGTCGTGGGTAGAGACGCATCGGGGGTGTATCGCCCTTGTAACGGCTAATTAGGGCGCACTGCTATGGGGATTATTTCTATACGGTGGTTGAATGGGGTAAAGAAGTTACGACGCCTCGCCCACGTCGCCGCTCTCGAAAATGGCGCGAAAGGCAGTGCCAAGGTCACTCTCGTCGGGTTCGGTTGGGGATGAAATGGCGCGATAACGGCTAATTATAAGAAGCCTCGATGAGGATAGTCTCGCGCCTTTGTCAACGTGCTCGGTCAAGGGGAGGATATCCACCTCGGATTCTACCGACCTGCTCGATCATCAGTCCCTTTCACACGGTTTTTCGCGTTTCCGCTATCGCATTTGGCTAATTCCAAGACACGAGGAGCGCCATCGAGGCCGTTCGTCGTGTCGCGCCGCGACGCCGAAATAGACGAGGGGATAAAACTCGTCCTTCGCAAGGTTTCGGTGCACTGTCCAAGAATCGAGCTCCGAAGTTCAGAGATGGGCGTCACTAATTAACTTTGAACTTCGGGACGTTTTGCGCAGTCCTTCTGCGAGGACATCGCGCGTGCTTCGTTCTTGGGTTATGAGACTTAAGGAGGTGCGAAAGTTTAGGCAGAAACTTGGAATCCTCAATTGTCGAGGAATGATCATATGTGGGGACGTCGACCATGCTCGAAACTCAAACCTGACGTATGACGGGCGGCGAAGTTTCCTCGTGCCCCACTTCTTGCACGGGGGGTTACCCGCGATAAAATTAGTTTCCCATTATTACAAAATCCTCAGGTCTCCTCATCCTTGCGAGAATCCTTGCACGCTTTCCTGGGTGCGATCAATTTGACCAGTGCCCTACATACATACGTTTCTCGCCGGAGTTCCCCGACGAGTATTTCCAGCTTCTTATCGCGCCTTCCTGATATTACTCGGCGGCGCGGGCGGCTCGAAATTATAAAGCCGGAAATAAGTAATAAATACTGCCGCTGTACCTTCTCTCTACTTTACGGTACTCGCGAAGTCGAGGTTCTCCCATCTTGGAAGTTAAGCTTAGGTTGCGGAAGTTCCCCAGAAGTCGGGTGCGCAGAAACCACGCAATAAAAAAAGAAATATTATAATTTTATAACATTTTTCTCGGAAGCTTGTGTTCAGGCTGATATACTATTTTTACAGCACTTTACACGTATACTTCACAAAGGCGTTATAATTTTAGCACATAAGTGTAGTAATTATTCCTCCGCAATTTTACAAAGTTCTAACGCGACGTAAAAAAGAAACCACAAACTCATTCGGAAAACCATAATAAGAGGAGGTCGTTTCAGTTTGAAGGCATGAAATTTATAATTTAACCACGTTCTTCTCCGTTATCGAATCCCAAGCGTGCATTATCACTTTTCCTCCCGATTTTCATTATTACTCCTACTCTTTATCGACCCGAAGATTTTTGTGTCGACAATCGACATCACCAAAAGCGATATTAAAATCGAACGCCTCGGCTAGAAAACTCGTAAAACTGGGTAAAACAACCGAAACTAAACGAAATGTGGGGGTCGATAAGACCCCTTTTCCTGCATCTTCGCGGGCCGAAAGTGCAGGAATTTTCATATTAATAGGGGTTGAAATAACCCGCAACCGAAAAAGCGGAGGCCACAAAGTACCGGCGAATCGCCAGGTAAACCATAAAGAATTTTTCAAGAGTCCGGCATCGGTCTTCGGCTTGCAGGTCGGTCGCGGGGTGGGGCGGCCTCGCGCGCAGCGGCGCTTGGATCGATACGTCCGAGAGGGTGTCTTCCGCGTTCCTCGCCAGCGCCACCTGGCGTGCGGTCCGCAAAGGCGCAAGGCGTTTCCGTGGCATCGGGTCGCGTCGCGTCGCCGAGCCGTCGCCGTGCCGTCGCCATGGCGGCGACGGGAGGCAACTGCGCCCCGGCATCGACTCGACCGCCAGCGCGTCGTCTCAGTGCGTCGAGGAGGCTCGAGCGGACGGGGGTTGGCTTCACCTCGCGAGACCCCGCGATCGCGAGCCGACCTTGCAGACTCGTGCAGTGGTAGAGGCGCAGGAAGGCGAGGTAGAGAGAGAAAGGGAAAGGGCGAAGGTGGAGTGGGAGTCGGGTCGAGCGATGAACTCGGAGGGTGGTATCGAGGGCAAAGGGTTAAAAGTGTCTCGGCGTTGAGGACCGGGTGCCGGTCGGTCGAGTCGGTCGCGTCGGCGGCGGGCGCGCCCCGGCTCGGATATCGAGCGACTGTATCGGAGCGATCGATGCCCTAACCCTCCGAGACGGAGTCGCGGCCGACCCGTCCCCTCCTGGCAGGGGCCGAGGATTGGATTTTCCAGGCGACTCGGCCGCACGGCCGACGCCAGGGACGTGGGAAGCGAGTCGACCCCCGGGGGCGCTCGCCGGTGGATAATTCGCCCGGTCGATCGGCGCCCTCCGCGACTCCCGGAGGGACCGCCGGCCGCGCGGCTCGAGCTCCTACGTCGCGGCGCCCGCCGACTCGGGACGGCGTGCAGGGTCGCGCGGACGCGCGCGCCAGTCCTCTTGGATGGGTTGCAAGAGGAAGCGCAAAAAGCGTGCGAGCCCGGTCTAGGCCGAACCCTCGTCCCGGGGGGCCGAAGATGGCTTAAGCGCAAGGACTCTGGACGCGCACTCGGGACGCCGGCCCGCTCCCGGGCGCAATGCGGTAGGGAGCCGTGCGCGAGGAGTGGCCGAAGCCGACGAGGGTGACCGACGTCGCGCTAGCGGGCGCGACCGGCCCATGGTGGAGGGGCCGAACGCTGACCAACCTGCCGGAGACGACGCGCGACCGCTCCTGGCAATGATCGGATACAATCAGCACAATTCCGGCTACAACAAGCTATTCACGCAGGTATACCTTGCTCGCCCCTGCGTGTCGTTCGGACCGTCACCGAGATCCCCCGGCCACGACGCGGACGAGTCCAGCGAGACGACGAAGGGGGGCAAATTGACCACTTTTTTCGCCCTTAATGGATCTCGCCACTTAAGATGACGTGAAAGTCATTTCACGGATCGATCGTTTATGAAACCTTTCTTCGAGTAGGGAGTACAGGATAGTTTGAAATTTTATCAAATGAGGACGAAGACCTTAAGGAAGGTCCTCGCATCCGGGAATTTCAATTTCATCCCCGATTGACCCCTTGGGTGCCACTTTCGTATCACCTTAAAACGGTAGGAAACTTTTCTCTAAACTGGGGATATCGAATTCCTTGACAATCTACCACGTGAATGTCCATGTTCTAAGAAATTTCTTCATATTTTTTCATTCTCATAAGATATAAAATTTTTCATGGGGACAAGGACCTTCTTTAGGACCTCCCTGATCACGTGGCGAAGCTTCGAATGATTCGGTGCACCCGGTTTGGAGAACAGTTTTATACATATTTTGACGTTTCGATACATATAGAATGACCCTTTCGTAACACCTTAAAAGCCTTGGAACGATGGTCGACGATTGTTCTGTCGTTCGTTCCAGGGGGGTGCCCAACCCTCCGCCGAACAGGGGCAATGGTTCGTCACCCGTGTAAGCGAGCACTGCCGCTCCAGCTGATCGAAAGCGTGTCACGCGATCACGTGACACCGTTAACGTTTCGCATTATACGTTAGTCTTCTAATGTATCAGTTAATGGCGTACATGCGTCGCCTCTTCGAGGTGCTATAGCGCCTGCTATCTCGCGTTATCCTTGCGTTTAATCGTTTGGCGTTTCGGAGCAACCGAGGCAACGTTTCGCACGACCGCTAACAATAAGTCTCGCCGATGATTGTTGGCGCGACAAATCCGTCCGTGATTTTCACGGCCACCGAATTACCGCGATCCGCGACCGCCGATCGGTCGCGATCGATTCGTTGCGAATGGTTGGACTGATCGAAAGTCGCGGACTATCGGCAAAATGGGTCTCCTAATTAGCGATTATTTTTGGGTGGCTTTCAGGGCTCGGCGGACTCTAACTACTCTCAGCCGAGCTCGGACCTCTCGCTGGACGAGGAGAAGGAGAGTTTACGACGCGAGAAGGAGAGGCAGGCCCTCTGTCAACTCGAAAAAGCTAGGGTAAGTAACGAGCGATAACGAAGGGAAGGACAGTACTAAAGGTGGGCTTTTCACTCGGGGGAAGCAAATGAGATCGATTCTTTTCCCTTTATGGGGACCTTTTCGAAGAGGGAAAGTGGCAAGCTGGAAATTCACGCGTCGGTCAGGTCGCACGGAAGACACCCATACAGCTTTGCACACGGCATTTGTTTCTCTAGAAATAATAGAAAAAACCCTCGTCCAATGTACGTAAACTCGATGCAAAAGATGTGCCATCGCGCGGCGTTTCTGTTGGACCAGTCATAGAGTACTTGCAAAACGTCGCGGTGTTTACTAACCAACCAATACAAATATAGCCTCGAATAGGAAGTAAATTTAAAAGCAATAATGTAAAAATTCTATAAATCGTATAGAATAACATCCTTCGAGATTCCATCCGATTTTTACGAGGAATATTCCATTCTAAGGAACCCTTTTATTCATTAGATCGAATGCAATATTCCACAGTTGTCTGTTACAATTAAACCGTTACAGTTTTATACAAAATTCCTGAAATATTATAATCTCTGTAAATGAAAAACAAATATTTCTTTCGGGGTAATTACGCGGTTCTTTCCACCGAGACACAATTATTTCATCCAAATGAGCATTGTTCAAGGAAATTATTTTTTTCTCGGATCAATGAAATCTTTTCTCTGAGTAGGTATATATGTCTGAGCTTTTACCTGATCGGTCCAGGTGTCGATGGACGATATTTGGGGTGTGACGGTGTTCTGCGCAACACCACTCGTATAAAACAGCCTTGTAGAACAATTTTACTCGACCGTTGCTCCCTGGGCCGTGAAATCGTCGCCTCGTCCCTGATTACTTGTATCGGCACGCATTACTCGTCAATTTACTCCGCATCCGGGCAATTTACAGACCAAGTCGGTGGCGTTCGCGGTGCGAACGAACGTGAGCTATGACGGCTCCATCGACGACGACTCGCCAGTCCATGGCTCGGCCGTCAGCTTCGACGTTCGGGACTTCTTGCACATCAAGGTACGGCTCCTTCCTTTTTATCTCACAACTTTCGTGCGCGAATCGACGATCCGGAGGGTCTCTCATCCGAAACCTGTCGAGCAGGAGAAGTATGACAACAACTGGTGGATAGGGAGGCTGGTGAAGGAGGGCTCCGACGTGGGATTCATCCCCTCGCCCGTAAAGTTGGAAGCCCTGAGGTTGCAGGCGAGTGCGGCTCGCGGCACCAAGGGGCTCTATTCCGCGAGGGGAGGATCGTCCAGCAACCTCGGCGAGAGCGGCATGCCCTCGCGTGGTTCTACGCCGCCCACACCAGGTAATGTCTTGACAGAGAGAACAAAGCTTGGTTAACGATTGCCCGAGTTAAGGTGAAGCGAAACTCCCCCTCAAATCAGTAGACTCCAATAAGACCTTTTTTTAATTGTATTCGATCGAATTGTCCTGACACTTTGAGAATTTGGATTTTCGAAAGAACATTTTTTGACTTAGCCTGGACAAGAACCAGAATGGCGTCGAGCTCTGATATTTCGATCGATGTAGAAGTATCGAAGGCTCTGATATGATATGCGAAGGTGTCAGGACAATTGTACGACAATTTAGAACACTTTAGTAATCTAGAAACATTTCCTCGTCGCAGGTGACGAGAGCGACAGCGTGGGCAACGTTCGGCCCGGCAAGACGACCCTGACCACTCCACCCGCCAAGGAGAAGCGGAAGAACTTCTTCAAAAAGCCGGTAAACGCTCGCGGCGCGTTTAGGTTCTCTCTCGTGCTCTCCGCATTGCCTCGATCCCTCTTCCGATCCGGACTTCCGGTCCAGGTTCCTCTTGCGAACCGCTGTCCAGCGTTCCTTCCGCTCGTCCTCGGTCGTCCTTTTGGACCGAAGCTCCTCCGAAGGAACGCGGAGCTTTGCCCTCCCCTTCCTCGGTCGAGCTTCGGTCCCCCGCGAAGCTCGACGCGCGGCCACCGTCATTAACCGTTTTCAATGTTTCAACGTTGCATTCCGTGCTCGCCAAGTCCTACGTAAGTGAGACTATCCTGGGAGTTCGAGGTAGAGCCCGGAGGAGGAGGGTCCCCGGTTCTAACGGATAAATTATGCCCCTTGCAGGAGACGGCGACGCCATACGATGTGGTACCGTCCATGAGGCCGGTCGTCCTCGTGGGACCCTCGCTCAAGGGATACGAGGTCACGGACATGATGCAGAAGGCGCTCTTCGACTTCCTCAAGCACCGCTTCGAGGGCAGGTAACCGGCGAGCCGAGTATTCCTTGAGAACGGAGATGGGCACCGGTCGTTACGACTTGCCGCGACGTCGTCGTTTCGATTGCGTGCAAACCTATAACGCCATTCTTCTTCCTGCCCCAACTATCTCTAATGGGCCCCGTAAAGCTAACGCACCGCCACCCGTCGCCGTTCGTGCGGTAAAGAGAGGTCCACCGTTTTACTCATTTCCTTTACCTCGATCCCAAGGATCATCATTACCAGAGTAATGGCCGACATCTCGCTGGCCAAGAGATCCCTGCTGAACAACCCGACCAAGCGAGCGATCATGGAGCGCTCCACGAGCAGAAACAACTGCCTAGCGGAGGTCCAAAAGGAGATCGAGAGGATCTTCGAGCTGGCTAGGACCTTGCAGGTACCACCTCTTGATTCTCGACAATGCGTTCCTCGTCAAACCGAATCTCAATGATCTACGGTTTGACGCAGATTGCATCGTATCCGCCACGCGTTACGACTTACATTGTATCGGGATACTCGGTAACGTCTCGCGACAAATACGTTTACATGTGCGTACAGACTTAGGCGCGGAGCCATGTACATGTAAAAACGTCGCAGAGTTCTTAACGCCAAGTTCGGGCATGTTAAACTCGTAAGAATTAATATTTCCGTATGCAAGACCTCTTCGTCGTTCGCGACTAAGGTACATAAATGGCAATGGTTATCGCGATTACTCTAATTCTTTTTTTTTTTTTCTTTATATACAATATATGCGACACTCGGGCAATGTTTTAAAAATCTCTAAAATGTGAAAGTGAAAATATTGCACTTAATAGCGGAAACGCCAAACGGTTTGGGCGGAATCGAGTGTGGGTTGCATTGCGCGCTCTGTCGTGGTAGGGAACGCGTTAACCTAAAATGATGACTGGTGCCAGTAGAAGCACTCTTAACCTTAAAATCGACCATTTACAGCTCGTCGTGCTCGACTGCGACACGATCAACCACCCGTCGCAGCTGGCCAAGACCAGCCTGGCTCCCACGATCGTTTATCTCAAGATCTCCTCGCCGAAGGTCCTCCAGAGGCTGATAAAGTCCCGCGGAAAGTCGCAGACGCGCCACCTCAACGTGCAAATGGTAGCGGCCGAGAAGCTCGCTCAGTGCCCGCCCGAAATGTTTGACGTGATTCTCGACGAGAACCAACTGGACGAGGCGTGCGAGCACGTGGCCGAATATCTGGAAGCCTATTGGCGGGCGACGCATCCCCCGATCGTCGCGCCGATCCCGCGGGCGATTCCGCCGCCGGACGCGCCGGTCGACGCGCTCGCTCCTCGCGGCGCGACACCAGGTACCGCCACTATTCGGCTTCTCGCGCTCCTCGCCGAGTCCCCCACCGACTTTCCCCGTCCCCGTGGAGATGGCGCCACAGGTGTTTTCTCAACGGCGTCGGTTATGACCGACTGAGACAGAGACTCGTAACGTGAGCTTCCCATGGACATAGGATGTATGTATATCAAAGAATTCAGAAATCTCCATAAATGCCCAGAAACGGTCTCTTTCAATTCTTGAGAATTCGATTAATTTAACCGAGAATGTAACAGTAATCTAAGGGAATTCAAGGGAACTCCGAGAAATTGCGTTTAAGTTATTTCCAAAGGTTAGTTAAACACTTTCAATAAGTAAAATTCATGAAGTCACGGTACTTTTTATAAATAGTGGCCGTTTTTTTTCTGAGTCTTATCTTGCTTGCGATGACTTTCTAGTTTCGCAGTTTCTGTTGCTCCTCTTGTTTATCCCAAGATGCACAAAAGGCTGAAGGGGTTAAGTTAACCGATTAACTGTGGCTTGCTAAGTTATTGAAAGTTCCGACATTCTGGTATTGGAAGTTTAAACAATTTTAATCTTCGCAGGTACAATTCGAGTTTTCACGCGGCACATTGATCACTCGTAGTTTGTTAGAATTATCGAGAATAACTCGAGTGTTATTGAACAGAAATTAAATTCTTATAAATTCTCGAAGATTTGTTGAGAACTTATCGTCGGTTATATTCCCCGTAATATGACGTACTGAAAACTCTACCCAGAGGTATACGGACGTTTGATTCTCGATAAATAGCCACCGGATGGAGGCACTGTAATCATCTCTCCATCTCCTTTAATTTTATGGCGACGTACAGCCAATTGCATTTTTTCATTATCTCACTCACAGTACCCGACTTTCTATGCGCGTCTCTCTTCCTCCTGTACGTGAGATGCCGTTGGCTGACACGTGCGATCTCTCTTTTATCCCCCACTCCTGATTTGTTAGCTAACTTTCAGAGCATTAAACGCTAATATAGGATCTGAGCTTTTATGGAATCTGAATTCTTTAGTATGGAGCGGAAAGTAGTAAAAGAAGATGCAACGTCTATGGTCGAGTTCACGGAAAGTGATCCCAGAATGAAAACCCAGGAATTTCGGATTTTCGCTGATCTAACGATGCGAGCACTACTTTCGGCAGTTGTTAAGAACTCCGATACTTTGCGTGCGAAACATTTACTATTGATGATTAGTGCCGGACAACGATATATCGTCGTTTGATAAATGCTAACGATTTCGGCCGGCACTAAAAGGGTTAATAACCTGAAACACTTGAAATTTTCCAATTAAGATACATCCTCTGTCCATACACGAGACGCGCAATTTCCATGGTTGTACGATTATGGGTACATACCGCTGATATTGCTGTAAAGACAGCAAAATCAGAAAAGAAAAAAAAAGAGAGAGAACGGAGAAGTTACTTTTTCCTGTTTCTCTTTCTTTTTACACGAAACGATTGCGTAGCGCGATATAGCGACAACCTATCTAACGACTAAACGAGAGAAAAGGAGTAAGGATAGCCTCTAAGTTCGCGCTCTTTCCTTTTCGCTGCCTTCATTGCGTTTACAAGCTCCATATATCCTACATCCATAAGATTTCCACCGAGGGGTTAATCATCCAGGAAATCCTGGATTTTAATGCCCGAAGTAACGTTGAAAATCATCTGGAAATCGAAAGCAGAAATCACCGGAAATCGTTGGAGACCATCAAAACATGGCCACGATTTTAAGGCCTACTGTCGCTCGTTACCGAATCGTATTACTGTTTATCAAAGGCAATCGGTTCCCAAAGAAGGAAATCGTTTTCACCGATTTCCGAGTGAATAACCCCTCGGTTTTCGTCCGAAAAGTTAATTAAGCTTCGTCGTTCCAATTCCCATCCTCGAATTAATCTCGTTATAGGGTCTCTGTTTCTAAGTACTATCTCACTATTGGTAATAACCGACAAAAGCGCCTGGCAATTAGGAGACCGAACATGCCTAGATTGTGTGTAGAAATGTTTTCCCGAAGTTTTGTAACCTGGACTCGGGTGGCGGTCCATTTTCGAGTTCGGTCTTCTGGTTGCGCTCTCCGTGTCGATCCTTTCCTCTTCGTCTCTCGTTTCATTGTTCCGCTCGACGCTAGACGCTGCTCTCGACTCGGCTCGGCTCGGCTCGGCTTGGTTAGCCTCTTTCCTTCTCCTCTTATTCGCCCTGGACGACAGACGCTGCGCGCGTCGTCGCTGCTGCACGGAGATGGGAAACTTTCTTCTTCTTTCTTTTCTCGTCCACTCGTATCTTTATTTTCTTCTTTATTCGGTACCCGGTCCCTTTAACCGGAGCCGCGATGAGTCACCTGTCACCAAGTCAAATCTTTTTGAAGAATCGGCACTGATGCCCGGTTCCACCAACCTCGGTGAAAAAGTTAATCCTCGGTTACGAGTCGCACGTTCCATCACATTCTAAAAGCTGGTTAATTTCCAGTAATCGCCCGATAAGTTTCTATTTTGCTTTCTAGTCGATCGGAGTATCAGCCAATCACGCTCCAAATAAATGTGGTGGAACATTTACGTTTTTAACCCATGATTAACTTAGACGTTAACTTTAACCTACGGTTAGGTAATGATTTAACCGAGGCTAGTGGAACCGGGCATGACCATCGCACTCGCGCGGACGCCATTGGCCGGCTAATCAATTAATCAATTATCAAGTAAAATGCAAATTAGCGGCGGCTCGTTTGACGGCGATGCAATTCCGGTGATGTAAATTGATTAGTCAGAGTGGATCGCTTGCACGGCCCTAAGTAATTACGGGTTTTATTAAATTCGGGGGTCAATTAAGCCGCCAATGTGATTAAATTCTAAACGACTTTTGCAGGAGGCTTAAAATCGATGTAAAAAAAAAAAGAAATTCAACCTAACCTCGTAGCGGACGATTGATTGCCAAACGAAGTTACTCCCTAGGGAAATGACGAATCTCCTTGAATTGGATATAGAAGGAAAACGTTTCGTGGAACCCTTTATGTCGGACTGAATCGGAAGAAACTCTTTCAACGTTAAAAGTCGCTTTTCGATTTGGGCTCCGTGACTGTGCATGACCCTTTGGAGTCGAGTCCGCTATAGTGGAATGACAGAAAGAAGTCTAACCCCGCCCTGAACAAGGGACTCTAGGACCCGGCAGGAGCCTTAACCGTAACCAGCAAGTCTTAATAGCCAGGACTAATCTCCCCGTATAAACTAGCTCAAGGCCTGACCGATGTAAGGGCTTACGCGACGACGGGAACTGTCTCAGGGTCCATCCTGACTTACGGCTTCAAGAAACCCAACATATTCACTCTTCCCATATCATTCGAAAAGTTATGTCGTTTTCTAGCAACCCTTTTTGCCGAGATCCTGAGTATTTAGGATATAGACAATGACGGTAATTGCTAAGTAACTTTCGCTACCCTGCTCGTGACGTTGCTTCAAAGTTCTCGTATGAACACATAATTGTTAGAATCTGAACCGGCATTGACAATCACGTTTCCAGATGAGATAAGACAGACAATGACGGTGGATTGCGTTACTATCGGTGTTCTGTTTGGGATGTTACTTCAAAGTTCGTCTATAACACGACAGAACTCTTGGAATGGTCTATAGACCTAGCAAGTCGGTCATCTAAGTAGTTTGTCTCTGTCAAGAGTTCCAAGTTATCAGGCACCAGGAATAACGTGGTTGTCAAGGCTGGAGGTGCACTTCGCATTTTGGTTGGAAGCATCTACGGGAAGATATTAACTGAATGTTGGGTTCCTAGCTGCAGAAGTGCATAGACCCGAAAATGGAATCATGGAGCTTATAGGAATGGAGAGGGTATAACATAAGTACTTGTTCAGGTATCCATAGGAGATTAGATACCGAGAAATCTTCCGTTTTTAAACTTTTCCAGAACAGCACGCATATTACTTAAATTTCAGTCTAAATTAAAGAGGTTATGGAAGCGGCATCTTAATTGTTCATGGAAATTACCTCCGAAGTACTGAATCTTTTCAAACTTTACGACGCGAATATGGAGACCATAAGGAAGGTCTTGCCGCTCATGAAATTTCATCCCTCGTACCAAATCTTTTAAATGTCTATAAACAAATTAAAAAAAAATTGAAACTTCGTGGGCCTCAGGACTTTCCTTATAGCCTCCATGTTCATGTTGTAAAGTTCTAAACAATTCGGTACGCCCATTTCGGAGAAAAGTTTCATAAACGAGACCTCTTTGACGCCGCATTCACCTAAGTGATAGGATGAGTGATAAAGAATATCTAAAGAAACTTGTCGTCTTCAATAAAAAATGTATTAATTTTGTGGTATCTCTCTTTCAAAATAAAACGTTACATGCTCTATACTGGCCGGATAAAAGCCTCCGGAAAAATTTATAAACGGAAGTATATCCCGCCTAACTTTCTGTGGAGGCTGTTAATGTTGTCAACCTTATGTGTCTATTTCATTTCTATAAGCTCTATGGGCAAGTTCCCCGTCTGCTGGGGGGAAAAGCAAGGCCTCCCGGTCCAGCCCTAACCACTGGTTGCTCTACACGTGATCTTGTTCTGTTTCGTGTGTGCAAAAGCCGTGGAGGCGGTGGCTGCTACGGGAGTGATCCGCAAGCAGGGTCGCCTCAGCTTGCGCGACTCCAAAATCCGACCCCGGCCCCGTTCCCGGCCCGAGGGCGAGGGCGACGAGTCGAGTTAGCCCAACCGGGCTAACTGTCCTCCACTTCTTCTACCACTCTTGGCCGCACTTTCTCGGAAGACAATAGCCTAGGCCCGCGCGCACTCAGAAGATCCTAGTGTCGTAGCTCTAGGCCGAGAACCCGGGGGACAGAGAAGGGGCCCCCGACCATGTCCGGCCGAGCCGGAAATCGGAGGGAATATCGGCCGGAAGTCTAAATCGGTCGTCTAGAGTAGGCCTTTTCTCCCGCTCGACCGAGGGTACGGATCGCACCTTGGACGTGCACGATTTGGCCGAGCAACGAGGTCGCGGAAACGGAGCTTAGAGAAGGAAACAGGAAAGGAACGTCAGAAACGCAGCGTTCGACTCGCGTAGATCGACTGGACCTCAATTCGTGCGAACGTTCGATTTTTTTTTTTTTTTTTTTCAATAAAACGGCATCGGGCGAAGTGGCTCCGCGATGTCTAATAGCTTCCCCTACTCGCACTGTGGGAGAAGCTATTCAACGCAGCGGAGTCACTTTGACAAGTTGTTTCAAGGTACGTATCGGTCCATCGCACAAGTAACGCGGTCCTTTTCTATTTCGTCCTACAAGAGAGAACCACGTTACTTGTACGATGGCCGAGGACGTACTCCGAAATTTCGTCTCTAAAGCTCCTTTTCTCCCGAGCACGTGGTAAGACGAAATCGGTCCAGTTGCGTACGTCCACGGATTGCGATCGATCGATTCCGCGAGCAGGACAGAGGACCGGGGAGGGGTGCGGGGAAAGAGGGAAAGGCTAGCTTGCCCCTAGTAAGTACGAGGATGGGTTTGATGCATGGGCCCGGATGAGAAACCAACCAGTTTTCTACTCACCCCGAGAATCAACCCCCCTTTAAGGCAAGCTAAGAGTAAAGTGGACGAGCGCAACGGACGGGAAGGAATCACGAGTCTCATCGACTCTCGGCTCGGTGGCCCCCCGTAACTATAACGTACTTTTTCACCTTCTACCTGAGTTTTGGTCTAGAATTTGACTCACGTCCTGACTTCGCTCGTTTTGGAGCACCCCGTCCCGCCCCTACTTCCAGCCCGTGTTTCGTTTGTCTCTTGGCTAGTTGACGTGTCCCCAAACACCCCTGCCACCCTCTCGTCCCACTGTTTGTTGGTTTTCGGTTGACCTCTGTAGCCTCCACGAACTATACACGCTCTCACATAGACTAGGACCTAGATTAGTCGAATAACGATAGAGAGTAAGGCGCTGTGTACGGTTGTCAATCCGGGATCCGTCCACTTCAGGGCGCAATTCTCGACTCGGAGTCGCGGGGACGTGGTTCGGGAGGGATTCGGGAACAAGGCCCCGAATAATGGGCCCGACTGGTCCACCGAGTTCCTCGTCGCTAAGGAGAACCTCCTCGATCGGCACCCTTCTTCTTTTCTTTTCTCATTTTTTTTCTCTCTCTCCCTCTGTCTCTCTTTACTTTCTTTTCTTTCCTTTTCGCGGGTCTTTGCCGAACGTCCAGGCTTCGTTTCGATGAGTCGCCTCGCATCCTAACCTCTTAATGCTACCGATGGACGCTTGCACGGTGCATGCACGTCGCCCGAGATGGGCCTTACGGGCCCACGTTTGTTTGTCTGGGATTCGACGCTTTCGCTCTAACGCTTTACTACTAACATGTAGGTATTCGTGCACGGTGTTTGGGTAGAACTCGCGAGTCGACACCGTTGGTCTTCGAGATGAGATCCTGAAGAGCACCACCTTGGCCCGTGTCGTCTCGCCGATGAATCTTTTCCACCGAGGAAATGTATGGAAGTTTGCAAGGTTTTAACTTACTAGAAATCCAGCCTCGTTTCCGTGACACCCCTGATCTCTTTCTGAACATCTTAACCGTTGTTAGAATTAGCCGTGAATTTTTCCAAACATTATAAAGCCAACAATGAAAAAAGCGTGAGTATGGACAAGATGTACCCACAGGGGAGGGTAAGGAAAACAATAAAATTGGTGTTCAGGGAGTCCTTTTGATCTGTTAATGGCTCACATGAGGTAAAAGTGTGCACCTCGCCACCTTCGTCTTTTCCATACATTTCCCGGATGAGGTCACCCATGCGTGCTCGAGGTCGATCGGTCCAATTCCTGGGCCCCGAGTCCCAGGTTCCGGGCCGAAACCCCGGCGACGCACGCATGGGTGACTTCGAGGTCGCAGATTCGGGCAAAGAACTCGGGCAGCATTTAATCCGATTCCTCTCTGTCCGGGGGTAGGATCGTCGAGCTACGGCGGAGGCGGCGGCGGCCACACGATAGGTGGCAGCACCAGGAGGTCGAGGCTCGAGAGACTGGAGCGGGACCGAGGCGCGGACCGCGGGGAGCACGACTATGGGGGAGGCGGAGGGGGCATCGTCGAGGAGGACTCCTACGTGGGAAGCGCCGAGTACGGAGGAGCGCCGCGACGTCGCCAGCAGCAAGACGCGAGAGCTCTCGGAGCCATCTAGGAGCCGGGGCCCCGGGGCCTGTCGCTGCAGCGCTGTCCGCACCTGCGCACGACCGCCCTCTAGTCCGATCCGCAGTCGGGCCACCCTCGCGCCGCGCGCAGCCCCTCGAGCAGATCCCGGAGTGGCCACTTAACCGGAGGGGTTCGTCCGGGTGACCGAGCCGTCACCTACACGGCGCGCCGGAACCGCTGGGACCTCCCTGATTCGAGTCGTGATTGAGAGAGGAAACGGTAGAGGCAAGGGTCAAGTTGTCCCGGAACTCGTGGTAATCCCTGAAACCGACGGAAGTTGATGAGATCTCCTGTTTCACTTTTTCCTCGAATAATTAATTCGTCGAGTTATTAATGATTAAAGGTAACCGACACCGTGTCATCTGTCCGGGATGTAGAAATGTCCGGTCTCCAGCGATCCGCGGCGTCGTCCAGGAGGCGGCAAGGACGCATCCCGCGAGTCCGGCGCCATAAGTGTCCACTCCGAAGGCAGAAGGAGCGCGGCGCCCCGATTAACAGTCGAAAAGAGCCCCGGGGCCCTTTGTTTTCGAGCCGCGTCCTCTCGGGCCCCGAGAAAGACCCACCTTGATCCACGACGCACACCGCGCGGCGTCCTGACCTCTCGGACCGCCTCTCTGAGACCATCCTCACCGCGAGCGAGCCGTAGAGCTTAATAGAAACGGAGAGGCACTCGCTAGGACGCACATTTTGCCGGGTGTCCCGGCTAGCTAGGACCCGATCCAGTAGCCGATCCGGCCACTTTGGGCCCCGCCAACAACGATAGACGGTACCCAGGCGATTAGCCAGCGGTTACCTTAGTCGACCGTCCCGTAACCGGCGGTACCTAGTCGAAAGTTGAGACCAGACCCGACCTAGAGGGTCTCTAGTCCAGATTACTCCGAGCATACACCACGATCGGACGAATCGCGTATCGTTAACGACCCTCCCTTCGCGTCCTTGCCTGGCGCGCTACGTAGGAAGAGTGCCCAAAGAGACTCGAGAGGGTGGCCGGCTTTTGTCTCTAAACTTTCCGGGAATATACGGTACGCTTCCCGCGCGACGTTTCATTACCCAAGTCGACTTAACTTACGTGGCATTTCCGACCTATGCTTATTAAGGGCCATTCGCTCTAAGTGCAGGCGAGGCGCGCGCGCTATACAGTAGGTCAACGTAAGCTGTAGTAGTGAACTCGCACAACGAATCTCGCGGAATCTCTAGAAAGAAGAGACGGCTCTCCGTCCGGTCTCCTCCGAGCACGATCACCTCCCGGTTGACACCCTCCATTCCTATAAGTTCTACGGCATGGTTGCATCGCGTCGACCCTCGCTTTAGAATCTCGGATTTCGATTTGCGGTTTCTGTTTCCGATGCCGAATCCGTAATGGTTTCCCGTCCGCCCTGCGCGATTCGAGTTTCGCCAAAAGTACGGTCGCGCGGAGCATCACTTGGACCCTCGACGGCGATCTTAGATGAGGTCGTTAATCGGAATTCGAAGCTCGCGAGCGGCTAGTCGACGCGAAGCTTTCTCGTCCACGTCGAGAGACGGCTCCATAGACGACGCGTCGCTGTACATAGTGTAAGAAAAGCTCTTAGGGGGTCGGAACTCCGATCCAGATCCGTTTCGGCGCTGCCTGTTGCGGCCGCCACCGGGTGCCACGCGCGTAATCCTCTACGTCGCTGGCAGACCTCCAAGTCCCTGGAAAGGGAAATCCCACACCCTCGAAGAGATCTATATTCCACGCTGAGGAAAAATAAATCGCCAAACAGACGCCAGTCCTCAAAACGCATACGATATGCAACTACGGAAGGACGGAACAACTTTGCGAGTCGTAACTCTTCAAATCGCAGTCGCGTGGCATATACTTTTCAGAGACTGGCGTCTATTTCACGGCTCGGGTGATAACGTTCAATATTATTATTTTCTCAGTGCTGAGGGCTCTCTCCCGGTATCCTTTCCAACGCGGTTAATTCTCACCTCCTCTGAATTCGTCGCATGGATTTCTACAAATTAATCCGCACCTAAATCGAGGATTCATAAGTATCACCGTGCACGAATTGGAATTAAAATTCCAAGCGAGAGAATCCGCAATGATAAAGACCTCGTAAAGTGAGAACTTCTCGTGTCTGCGATTTGATTCTACCGCGACTTTGCGATCGTATCTAGGTTATGTATCGCGCAGTCCAGGGAGTCCTATGATCGATTACCCTAGCGATGTAGAGGAACTACGCGGGTGTCGGGTGCTCGGTTCGATCGGAGCCGACCACTCGTCAAACCGTTGAAAGTCCCCGGCGAGATTGGGCCTTGGGCCCGGTCGTCTCTTCGGGGACTCTTCGCGTGCGTCTCGGGCACCTCCGACGTGCATCGACGGACACCAGTGCCACATCGTGCGCATCTACAGGGAAGGCATTAGCGTCCGTCGTTGCACCCCCGATACTCCGGCGCAGCCGCACCGAGCTCGCAGTCGCGTGTAATTATTATTAACGATTAATCTTATAAATAAACGACGATGCGACTACTTAGGCGGAGGGTGATTTACCAGTGCCCCCGCGCGGTTACTACGTAGCTAGGCGAAATAGGTGCCGGTTGGGTGCGTCAATCGGTCATTATAGCTGCGCGCGTCCTGACTTTCCACCTGAGCATCCATTACGAAATGATAGAAAGCCACCCTACTCGTCGGGACCCCCAGGTGTCGAGACCATGAGGGAAATAACAATACCGACTCTTTAACGTTCTTGACGAGGTATTTTGCGACCCTATATCGACCTTTTAACGCATTTCACGAGATATCTCGAAACCCAATGCCGACTATTTAACGAAAGGTATCTAGCGAATTCATCTCAGCCAAGACCTGTATATTTACAGGTGTGCACCAGGAATGGAGAGAGACCACTCGAGAAAATTGCTAAGCTTATTAAAAATGCAGAATAATGTCAGGGTCAGCTGGCAAGTCGAAAACGTTGAATAGGTCAGGATTTGATCGCGAAATTTTCGTGAAAAGGGTTAAACGGTCGGTATTGGGTCGCGAAGTATTTCGTGAAAATTGGTAAAAAGCCCAGTATTGCACCGCGAGATATCAAAACGTTAACAAGATCGGTATTAGATCGTGAGATATCTCGTATGGGGAATGAAAGGGTTAATGAGAAAGATTGCGAAGCAAGGTACTCCTCCGAGGTTCCTTTTCTTCAGGGTCTCGACCGCTCGCGTCGGTCCCGTCGTTTTCGGCGTCGTCCATCGGGCGACGGCGCGGTACCATTCTCGGAGCTTTTTTCTCCTGCTTGTCCCCGACTAGACATTCTTTTCTCTCGATCAAGGTGCCCCCTTTATCCGGAAAGTAATGCGAGAAACGATAGCTCGGGAGCCTCGCCTGTGTAGGACATATTGCGACCCGCTCCCGAGGGAGTCGCCCTCGTGGCCTCGCGATCGCGACCCCACAATAGAAACGGCCGAATCCTCCATTCCCTCCCTCTAGTCTGAGGGAATCAAACGTGGAACCAGCTACGGGATCGCCTAGAATCACGAATTTCGACCTCGAGATCAAATCCGAGTCGGACGAGCCGAGCTTTTCTCGTCTCCTTTCCGACTTCAAAGAAGTCTCTTCCGAAATTTGTCCTCGCTTCCCCCGGGAACTATTGGTCCGTTCCATAAGTTCGCGGACATGTTTCCCTTGCAATTAATTCTATCCGGATAATTGCGCATTCGAGTAAAACTCCCGGGAAGGTGGGAAGAAGTGATTAACCGCGTATATTGTATTATTTCATAAGGGGGTTGAGTAGGTTGCGACATACGTTTTATTCCATGTGGGTTAAGAGAGATTGAAAAGGCGTTGAAAATAATTACTTAAGGGGGTCCTTTATTTGATGCTCTAAGGAGAGTTCAAGATGAAGGAGGTTTTAAACAAAAAATTCCTGGCTTCGGAAATTAGGAAAAATTATATCAGATCCGATGACACGGTTTTTCAATAAAAGAGGGATTCAGATTCTAGTTAACGGACGCCGACAGGAATCCTCTTTTCAATGCTTTTCGCGCTTTAATCGTTGATACCTTTTGAACAAAAGGTTTCGTCAAAAGTTCGTGCCATCGGTTCTCAAACGATTTCTTTTAGTTTCTGAACCGCCTTAACTTTTCGTTCCTGACTTGCCGCTATCCTGGAATCGTGTACAACGTGCAAAAAAGTCAGAAATTTCCAGTCTTTACGAGTTCGAGATGAAAGATATTAAAACACTCTTTTTATTTACAAAGCCTCCGTAGAAAGTCAAATAAAGTCACCCTCTAGAGAAAATATTTCCTATAATTACCTCTTCGTTTCCCTTTAAGCTCACCTTGATTAACCAGTTAATTGCATAATTTACCGAAATAACGTTTCCGTTTGCCGCGTACCCTCGTCAAACGCAGTTAACTGGTTAAAACGTACATTTCGCAACCCACTAACCCCCTTATTACGTGTTTCTCTTTATTGAAAAAGGAAAAAAAAGAAGAAAAAAACCAATTAATATCTCTACCTTTGCAAATCTCTCCCCGAACTCACGGAACAACCCGATACTTCCCCCGCCCTCCGACTCCTTCTGCGGTGAATAATATCCTTTACTATCCATCTCCCTTTTATCGATACTTTTCGATCGGTGATTTACGAGAAGTTCGCGACTACTTTCGACCGGGCGAAATCGCCGCGCGATATGAGAGAGACCGAACGCGACCTCGGCCATCTTTATCCGCGGGATCTTGTCACCGCGACGGGGTGACCCCCTCGATGTCTCTTTAATTTAGCCATAAGTGCTCCTAATAGGACGGAAATCTCCGGATCTCCAGAATCGTTTCGGTCCAGCCGGATAGAGGCGCCGCGAAACCGCCGAAAGGAAAAGAACGGGCCTCGACGCGCTCTCCCGAGAAAAGGCTCCCGCAAGATCGTTTCTATGTCGATATACCGATATTACCGATGCTGTGATGTTACCCCTGGAAACTTTGAAAACAGTGTCTACCACCTCACCGGTCTCGATGCGTCTCGGTTTCGAGGACTTCGTCCTGTCCAGCGAGGACGCGCCCTCGAGGCCGCAAGGACCTTCGAAATTCCCGCCATTAACCGGGCCACCAATTTAAATTCCGCCTTCCACCCCATAGCCATACCGAATACTTATGTCAAAACCCGTCGACGGCTAGCATCCTATGCTTAGAGAAAATTCATAGGGCACCCTTAACGACCGGAATTCGAGACGCCTTGGAGCCTTCGAGGGCTCGTCGAGGCCGGACGCGAGGAGAGCTCGCTCTTCGAGGAATCGATGTTTCCACGAGTGTGCCCCGCGTAACCCTCGAACCGTTAAATTCTAATCGTACTTAATGTAAAGAGCGAGAGAGCGAGAGAGAGAGAGAGATAGAGCGAAAGAGAGAGAGAATAAGAGAGCCGTTTCATCGGTGGCAGTGATTTTTCTTGCGAGAATTAGTGGTTCTTCGTCAGAGGACACGGCTTGGGGGAGTCCCCCGGAAACGAGGAGCCTTCTGCGCGCGCTTCGCGAAGTCACTGCACGATGCACGTACCACTGGGAGACATCAATGCCCTACCATCCTGCATAAGCGATGCCGTATCTGCAGGGGAGGCATTCATGTCCACCATTGTACCTCGGCACGAGATGGGTCCTCTTTTCGAAAAATCACCAAACTCGAGATTCCTACACCTGTTGCATTTGTAAATAAAATTTTTATTATCACATACGTCATGAGCCCGTGTGCCTGTGTGTGTCTGTGTACTTGGGGAAGTCCGACTCGTGTGCGTATATGCTTCGAAAATTGACGGAGGGTCTCAATTCTTCTAAGGACAGGTATCTTGAATGACAAATGTCTCCTTGGGTGTCAAAGGTGTCCAATGACTCACCAGGCCTCCTGCAACGACTTGGGCTGGGTGAACCTGAAATCCTGTTTGAGGCACAAACAAAATTAACAGGATTATTGGAATGTTTCTACGATATAGACGTTTACGTCAAGTTGAGTTTTGTTTATGGCATTTTTTTTTTTACAAAAACCAGAGCTGTCCAAAAAGAAAAACAAATTCCTAAATCGTTGAAATATGGATTTTCGACTATAATCAGAGATGAGTTGGGAGATTGCTCACGGGCAGAATCGTGCGATCGCATCCTGTGCTGCCCTCTGGTTTCGTACGTTAGCTTTCACCGTTTTTTCCGAGAGTTCCGTAAGCGACACCGACGCGTGCCCCAAAGCTCCGCATCACGTCGACTTCGGGACAACAATGTACTTAATAGCAGTAGATAAGTTGATAAAGTCTAATGGAGCGTCACGAGTGTTCTTCCCTTTCCATGAAAAGCGAGCAGTGTCGGTAATCGTAGGTAAGCCCCCACCGTCAACTGCCTCATGGTATTACCACCACGAGTACGTGAGCCGCCAACGACGACTGGTAGATGGTGCCTCCATCGTGAGTGCGCGAGCTCCTATAAGAAATTCGTTGCGCCGCCTTTGGGGGCAAAAAACGGTGAAAGCTAACGTACAAAACCAGAGGGCAGCACAGGATGCGATCGCACAATCCTGTCCGTGAGCAATCTCCCAACTCATCTCTGCTATAATGGCTTCTCCGGCGGTAGGAAAATTCAGAGCCTCCCAGAACCTCGGAAACGGTAAAATGGTCATTTACGGAATTTATTCTTTTTTTAACAGCTCTGGTGTTTGTTAGAAAAATAAAATGGCACAAATTTCTACATCACAGCAACATTCCAATAAGCCTGTTGATTGTTTTTGTGACTCAGACTGGATTCCAGGTTCACTCAGCTAACGATATGCCATTAAGGACGCCTCTCGTTAGGTGAAACAATGCGCGTCGAGCCAAGGTACAACGTTTATTTCGCCTCCTCGGCAAGTACAAAGTACAAACAAATGATACGACCACTATTTACACGCTTATCTTAGGTACCAGCTGGAATTCGACGCATCGCTCATCATCTCCGTCGTCAAGTGGACCGGCCTTGAAAAGCTGACCTCCACCGCCCACGCATCGAGGGGGCCTCACCTTCCGACGTGCATGTCGCGAATTGCCATCTCTTTGGTACAACGCTCAAGGCGCGAGGAGCGACCCCTCTCTTCGTACTCAACCTTCAGACCCGACACCGAAATCGGCGGGGAATTCTTCACAGGCCTTCAACCGAGACGGAACGAATTTCACGGAATTTCACGGAATTTCACCCCGTAATCCATTCGGCACTGTTCGCGGCGAGCCCAGAGTTGCCAACCGACCCGACGTAACGATACTGTACACGACTTTACAGAAATATAGGTGACAACCTACGACACGGTGCAGCTCCCCTTATACGCGAAATCCGCCACTCCACGCGCATCGTCGAAGAAACGTCTTCGTGTCTCGTAATCCTCCTCGCTGGGTGAGGTTGGCAGTCGTCGGTGACCTAATACTTGAAACCGAACGCTGAAATCGCTCGTGCAAACGACCGAGTCGCATTACAGGAGTTAAACAACCCTCGTCCGAATCGTTGGTCGCATTCGGAAACGACCTAAGAGGGATGTAGACCCTGGAGGTACCACCGATGCGCTCTTCGTCATCGACCACATCACCGCGCGACACGACTTCCGCCCCAGATTCCGTACTATAATACTTTAATGGCTACGGCCTACCATTATTGGCTTTTACGGTCCGCTCTCCGCATGCGAGACATTGTAGTGGAATACCTTAATTACATTATAATTGGCAACTCTGGATAGAACGGGGAAGAAGCTGCGAGGGAAATCGGACGCGCGTTGAAGAACGGTTCCACGGGGAGAGGAAATGCGATTAGATTAGTCAGTTAATTAAACTAAGACACGTTAATTGGTCGGATTTGACCGCGATACCCCGATTAAACTCCCAGCTTCTCACGTTTTGGATCCCCGAAGCCTCGAAGGAACCGTTCTTCGAGATTCGTCCAACGTCGTCGGTAACAGGCAGAAGGTCAAGGCGATTTCTACTCCTTACGTACGATCTGGCGCTTAACTAGCGACGCGTGCAATAATAAATAACTTGTCTCGTGTATGCGTGCGTGTACTTATGCGAGCGCGAGCACAAAGGACGCATAGAAAGCTCCCTATCGAACGGGTCCCGGGGGCTCCGTGCGCGTCACAAAGCGATCCTTTTATAGGCGCATTAGAACCGTCCAACGGACCTCGCGTCCGTCACCTCTGTCTCTTCGGCGCTATTTACACGGACCACTGCGAAGTCCTTGCGCCTACCTTTGGTATAGTTTCCTCCGTTGCCGACTTTTTCTTACATTCCTACGCGCAGGTTAACCTGGCATCTTCGTTCCCGGATAATGGAGCTCGGCTCTCCATTGCTTCTCTCCCCACCGCGCGGAGTCGCATGGCCCGGTCGCCGGAGTGGGGGATGCTCGCTCGGACAAGCAGAGCTTCGCCCTGACGCATCAAAGTTGGGATTATCGTTTCCACGGAAAGGACAGCCGGCGACCGTCGCTTTCGCCCGGGTTTCTTCAGATAAAGAAGTAGTTCTCGTAGGTGGAGTAGGGCGACGACTTGGACAGGTGACTCGCCGTGATCGGGGAGGAAGGAACTCCTCGGGAAAATTGAGCGACGCTCGTCGGCGGCCTCGCGGTCTGCATCCTGGACAGGGCCTCCTTCCTCCGGTCGGCGTCGTGGTCGCTCTTCGGGTCGTTGTCGTTGTTGTTGTTGTCGTCTCTTGCCACGGACCTGTTGTTGTACTGGTGGCTGTGGTGGCGCCGATGCTGCTGGTGGGGCGAAAGGGCATCCTCGTCGTTGCGGTCGTGGTCATCCGAGTTGGCGCGGAGTTGCGTCGCGGTCCGCAGGTGCAGCCTCGACATGGCCATCGCCACGGCCGAGTCCGAGGTCCACGTGCTCTGCGGTCAAGAAGTCGCCTTTAAAATCCTACTTCCCCGAGGAGGCAAGCTCGCAAAAAGCAAAACGCCATTTAAAATGCGAAACTCGAGCCTCGAGTAAGCTTCCCCCGGAAAAATGCCTCACACCTCTAGGGGCTATCTACGGTCAAGGCGTCAGCTGTAGAGTAGGTGCACCGTGCCCACCTTTCTCACGTGGGGGACGTAATCAGGGTTGCGCCTGATCCGCAGGTGGTGATCCGAGTCGGTCCACCTCTGGGTAACTCTCAGAGGCGAGTCGTCGGGGTGCAGCTTTCTCTGGTACTCCTCGGCTTCGCAGACCTCGTAGAGGGAGAACCGTTCCACCCTCTCCGTGGAGCCGTAGCAGCTCAGAAGCATCTGAATCAGCTCGTCCACGGTGGTCCGCTCCGAAATCAGGAGGCTCTTGTACTTAGACTGGAAAGCGAAAGGAACTCCGTGTACTCGGAGATAAACCGCGATATCTGGATCTAAGATACTTCGGAGGCACGTTCGCCGTGGTAGCTTCACCGGTGCGCATTGTCATCCCGGGCACGAGCGAGTCCTAAAAATACTACCGCTAAGCGGAGCTGGAACGCATTAAGGCGGCGCGGGACCAGCTCTTGGAGGATTTCCAGAACTCGAATCTACGATTCGATCGGATGTCCCGGTGACACCGAAAACCCGAGGATTCGCCGAATCGCGGACTCCCGTGCATTCTCAAGCCCAGTCTCCTCTTTACTCACCCCTGACATCAGAGCGCTGTCGTAGATCTTGACGAGGCCTCCGCGTCGCGTCTGCAGCGAGAACCTGCAAGAATATGCAAATCTGTAGTCCACCTTAAGAATCCTAAATAATAGTTCTTAAAAAAGAATCCACGCAATCGGAAAATAGAGATACTAATGCTACCCCCTCACTTGCAGCATGGAGCAAAACATGTTTCAATTGGGCCTGATTTTCCTGCGAAATCGGTATACCGCGGAATACAGCTCTTGCAACTAGTTAGACCAACTTTTTAGCAGAAAAAAAAAATTCGGAAAACATACTTACGCCATAAAGACTTGTATATTGTGCTCATTTATTACCTTTTGTTTTTGTCGATTTAATATCTACAGAGATGCGTGGCAGCAAATGAAAAGGTAGCTTAACTATGTGGAAACCAACCTGGAGTCCCCACGAGGGTGGCAAGATTGAAGCACCGCAGGTCTCGCGTCCTCGTCGAGGGGCAAAATCGTGCGGACGTTGGCTCTCCTGACCGTCACCTCCATTGTCATGTAGAAGAGCTTCGGATCTCGATGCCTCATGCGATATTTGTTGAGGAGGTTGCGGACGATCTCGCGACACGTCGTCGCGTAGGTGATGCTCAGGGTCTTGTACTCGATGTCGGGCCGCAGGCAGTTCGCGTAGACCTTGATCGTCGTCTGCGGAGGAAAAAGAAAGAGGATCGTAATTTCGGAGTCCTGCGTGGGTGGACATATTTACGCGAACGGCCCACCAAGATTCACCTTCGTGATGTGCATTAACCAATTCGACATTTCTAAGTTAGAGTCTGACGCGTGTAATAGACGTTCGACCGCGAAACCAAGTAAGGACCGTTCCAAGAGGTGGTCGGAAAAAATTTGACCCTGCGGTCTTCTTCAGGAAGAATGAAATACTGTCAGCCAAACTGGGAAGAAGGATATCGGAAGGTGTCCCAAGATAGAAGCGTCTCTTCTGACATGGATGCGGTATTGACGTCGTCGATGGGGACCAAACCCTGATCTCTATAATAACCGAACAGGTGATTCCTATTCGCTCTAAACGGAGTTTTGTACAAATTCGGAGACACACATGTAATGATGAACGTGAGCCGCGCTGCTAAAAGACATGTCAGTTGATTTCGAGATTCCGAGATTTTCGATCGAATTAAATAGGAATACGTGGCGGAGAAAATTACTGCTAATGTACGGACATGCGAGAATTTATTGAGACCGTGAGATGACTCATGATCCGTATCAATCGATAATTCGATATACCGTAGTCAGTTATAATCGCCACGCCACCTTATGGGGTAATAGATATCCAGTACAGAGATCAGGGAGTTCAGCGCTCCCAGAAGAACCCCGCGACCAAACGTGGCGTTTTCTTTGCGATTCTTTTCCGCCGATCGATCTCCCCGTTTCCTTCGAGCCGCCGCCACTGAAAGCGGATAGAAGAACGCGAGATGAAGCAAAAGACAAAACTCGAGAGCGTTTCTTAGATGCGTAGACTGCGACCCGTAGATCTCGCCGCTTCTGTTCCCGCAGGTCCTTACCCTCGCCAGCTTCCGGTGGAGCGTAATGGCGGAAAAAGGGTAAAACCGCAGGAATCGGCCGGCAGAATGTCGGTCCCCCGATAAGGGGACGTCGATATCGGCCACGTATAGTCCCTAGATACCGAACTCAACGTTTTGGGTGGGTATGAGGCATTCATATCTTTCTCCAAATCCCGGCAGTCTTGTAACCAAAGGTCCCCGGTTACATTCGACGGCCACGACTCCAGTGATAACGACTGTCGCGATAACGCGGCAATTTTCACCAAGGCATCGAGTCCTATATCGGCACCTGTCCAGCTCCAACTCTGCCGGCGCCAAAATCGCGACCGACACATGTTGGCGGACAAAGGACTCCTTGGAAAGATAGGTCGAATAGAATACGAGCAGAATCCGAGCCGCGTTCAGGTGAAGCGAGACGTTTATATTAAGCATTCCCGGCCACTGTTTATATTATACATCATATCACGTTATAATGATTTTTGTAACGAACCGTTTTTATTACCCAGAAGTTAGGTTTAGGCTAAATGTAAAAAATTGTATTATGTTGAATTATGTTGAACCTTGGCATCAGCCGGGCCCACTTCGTAATTTTTTTTATAATTTCAGCTAAACGGGTAATAAACTTTAGAATAATATTTTGATACCAGAAGAGTAGGAATTAATTGATATTTTTCTTCGTTAATAAGCGTCCTCGCGTGAAGAAGTGATGAAGAAAAGTGCTCACACTTCAACCGCTAGCGTAGACTGGGAGACATAAATGCCCTCCCATCCTGCACAGGCGATGCCGTATCTGCAGAGGAGGCATTCATGCCCGCCATTGTACACCACATCGCTGTCACTGACGAAGAGGTACTATGGCGGTTATAACACATATATATCGGAAGTATCTACTTCTTCCCGGGCCTTCGATAGCCCAGCGGTTATGCTCACCGTCTGTACACTGGCGGACATGAATGCCTTTCTTATGGATAATGTGCTGCCAATGTATGGTGGCCGTATTTGCAAGACTCGACCTTGCGGGTGCAAAAGAAATTTTCTGCAAGACTGTAAGATCAAGACCAACTTTGCTCGTTACTATCTATAGATTTCGATATTACCGCACACGTACGATCATACGATCATACGTCTTAACGTATCAGCGTGGATATTGAATATCGAAAAACGACGAGGACGAAACGTCATGAACCCTGTTCGTGTACGACCTGGAAGGATTGCCGTCACTCCTGTTCGTCCCTTGGGAGCCATCCGACCCGGCGTAGCCGCCATCAGCAGTTTTGTCGAAGCACTATCGGGTTTGTCGGCAGCGCCGCGTGTCGTATATCCTCGCCGTTGTCTTTAGCCGACGTTATTATTGTTCGTCGAATAAACTCTAAACCGACGCGTCTGCTTGCGACGCGACATTCTCATCGTCGATGACAACTCGCGTCGAGTTTGGTGCAACCAGCCCACGACAAGCGGGAATGTTTGGTCTGCGCCCAAGAGTCCCAAATAGGGCCGGATCGGATTAACCGACACTGTGGCAACTGTGAAATCTATCAGCCAAAGCAAGAGTGGCGCAATCGATCGATAACCGGCGAACCGACACCGATCGGTCACTGCAAAAGACACCCGTTTAACTTGTCGCGTGGGCATCGATTGCGCCCAACGAGTTTCCGTTGTTCCACATCCGAAATTGTGGATCAAAGAACAGATCTCAACGCTCGTTTAGCTATTATGGGTAACTATGGCCGAAAAAAAACACCATTCATATACTATGGGTGACTACAGTCGCTCGCCACGAATTTATTACAGGCAATAAGTACCGGTAATTGTGACAGTGGGCTAAGAAGAAAATCTAGAGAAAATGGATTTCTCCCATAGTTCGTGTTACATACGTGTAAAATACGATATAAATGACTTAGGCAACTATCACAATCAGCCGCACACTTACTGCTAGTAAAGCCGCATACCGTAGGTACACGGCAGATACTTAAATATTTAGTGCAACTGTCTATTAGGAATATCTCCCCGCTGTTTTAATTGCATCACGTTACGTTAAAAACGGCGATAACTTATTCCTCAACCTAATATTTGAGTATACCTCCGCTTATAAAACAGTCATTTGTTGAATGAATTGCTTTGTGGTGGGATAAATGCTGCGTGCTTCTTGTATGTCTTCGGTGTACGGCTTTACTTGGAAATAATATTTCCACCGACCACTCCGTAATAACAGAAGTATTACGACATTTTCCGGAAGACGTTTAAATCGAATAATATTCATAAATAATATTACTGAAGAGAAAGATCATCTAATGTTACTCGAAGATTTGCAGTTAAAATGGCTAACGAGTTGGGTTATACGCAGTCGTATGTTACGCGTGGTCGGACGATCGTGACGTACCAGTCGGTGAGCGAACTGTAATGCATGTAATGAGTAATGCACAAGCGCTAAATTAGTTCCTCACTTCCGTCTATGAGGACAGATCACGCTGTAGACCGCATCTAATTTCTCTAATTCCCGAGTCCGCCTCCTGCGGTGGATGTGGCCGAGATGAAGAGCCGCCTGTCCGGACAGCTCTGTCACGGATGACGAATCGACGACATTCGCATCATAATTGAACGCGTGATAAAGAAGCCATCCACGACAGGGACATTCCGTTAAATATAATATCTCTGAAAAGTCACCCACTATAGTGGCTATAAAGCATAAATCCAGGACGACGGAGTTGTACGGAACGATTGCGTGAACGCCTCATTCTTCCCTTTGAGTTGCCTCGAATAACCCTTCCCTTATACCGCATCGCGTGAAATTTAGCAGAATGCGAGCGTTCCCGAGGGCAGCATCTGCGAGATATCATTTACGTCGGCATTTCCCGTTTCATTCAAGCATTCAAACGTTTCGGGCGAAGTCATTCACCGGCGAAAGCCCTTGCGGCCGGCAACGTCCGGTCGCGATCACGCTCTTCATCGACTCGAGATGGGTACGCGAAGCCCTCGTTGTCGTCGCTTCCTTCCATTTTGGTGCTAGTCCCTCGCTTTCCAATCCCTACCATACCCATGCTTCGATAAAATCGCGTCAAAAGACGAGACTTCTCCGGTCCGCGTAACCGCGTGCGAAAGTCAGCCGGTTCCCGGCACAGCATTCAGAGAGACCTCTGGGAAAGCGAGATGCGTCGGCGGACTCGCGCGAGCGTTTCGGTTCTCCAAATCGGACGGAGGGAGAGAGAAAAAGAGAGAAAGAGGGAGGGGGAGAGAGAGAGAGAGAGCTCTTTGTTCGCTGCTTCGCCTCTCGGTCCTCTCGCCGAGTCGCGCGTCGCACGGCACGATTCGCACGGATCCGCGCAACTTTCCTGCGTCTATAGCGCGATTCTTCCATAAACGTAGGCTATATGTTCCCCGCACCGCGATCTGACTGTAAAGCGAAATTGAGAGAAATACCGAGAAAGAGAGGAAAAGAGGGGAAGAATCCTCTGTTCTCTCTCCCTCTGGACTCTCCCTGCTGCTGCATAAAACAGCTACGCACCGCGACGGGACGATGGTCTATCTAATAGCAAGAGAAAGGAGGAGAAAGAGAGAAAGAATACAGGGAGGTTTGGTCTTTCTTTATCTTCGCCGCCTTCGCAAGAATTTCAAGAGAGGGTTTGCAGGCTGCACGTGTCTAAAGTTCACACCCGAGGCGCATGAGCTCCATGGATGGAGGATAATGGACATATAACACCGATCTACCCACGAAAATAGCAGAACCATAAAGGAGGAAATAGAGGGGCTGTATTTTCGCCCTTTCTCTCTTTTTCTATGCGAAACGTTTGGGTTGCGGCGCAATATGGCGACCGCCTATCGACTGTCTAGGGGGAGAAAAAAGAGAGAACCCTTCTGTTCGCGCTTTCCCTTTCGCTTCCTCGATATGAATATGATCATGGTTGGCCTCCATGCATTCTACATCAACGGGTCCTTCCGGCGGTTCGACGCGTGCCGAGGCGCCGCGACGCTGGCTTCGGCCCTTCCTGCGTGCCCGTGGCACGACGCCTCTCGGGGCAGGATGCGAGCCATATGGTGTCGGCCCTCCTGCGTCGTGTCCTGCGGCCTTCCTCGTCGTCCTCTTCCCGCCCCTCCTCGGACATCGAGTGGGCACTTCGTTACCTTCCTCCTCTCGAACCTTCTTCCGCTTCTTCGAGGAACTTAGAGAGGTCCGGAGTCGTGGGACGCGGAATCCACTTGGCAATAGGCAGGTCGACGACACGCAGGAAAGTCATACTTAGGAAAGCCTGCGACTCGCGAGTTGCTAATATTTTATATGAGTACGGTATTCATTTGTCGCTAAGAATGCATGGGAATAAAGGTGGCCACTAGGGACGCTTCATAAAAAAAGAAAAAAACGTTGGTCAGGCGGAAGCCACTTTAGAGGCGTTTCGTAGTTAAAGGGTTAAGAAGGTTCCAGTGGGACGCGGAATCCACCTGGCAATGGGCAGGTCGACGACGTCGCAACAGACTCGTGCCCGGGAAAGCCCGCGGCACGCGAGTTACCTCACAAGGTGCCCCGTAGGTGGACGAGGCCCTCCCTCGTGTCCGCGGCCTTCCTCGGCGTGCCTCTTTCCTTTCATTTCCTCTCCCCTCGTAGGCGACGCGACACCGTGTGGGCAATCCACGCCAAGGCTAGTCCCACTTTCCCTCTCCCCGAAAAATTCCCATTTCTCGCCGAGTCGCGCCTCTCTCGTTCGGATGTATCCACGTCCCTCTTGCAGGAGGACCAGCGATGCGACGAGTCGAATACTTTATCGACTGCCTATGCTAGCTTCCGATAGGCGCGGAACGCGTGTAACGCGTAAGGCCAGGAGCCAAGGACCTGACCGTTTCACGAACCTCGCGTTCTTCCTTAGGGCCTTTCTAATCACGTGCCGAAGTTTCAAATCATTCCACTCGCTCAGTTGGTGAAAAGTTTTACAAATGTTTTCACAGATTGATATATAGAACGAGCCTTTCGTACCACCTTAACGAGGACAAGTATTCGGCTTGTCGCATCCCTGGAGCGGGTTTCCTTCAAAAGTCTCCTTTGAAAGTAACCGACCCCTTCGTCCCAAAACTACCCGCGCGGATTCGGCACTCCGTGACAATAGACCGGGTTTCCCGAAGCCCTGATCTACATGCACGGCGCGCGCCGAGATCCCCCTCTGACCCCTGCGCCCCCCCAGAGAGGGGGCTATCGGGACGTCCTTTCATCTCTCTTCCTCTTTCTCGCAGTACCTTTTCTCCTCTCCGTCTCCCGTGGAATACGACGCGACGATAAACGACCGGGCCCGCGCCTCGGCTTCCTGCGAGCGATCGAGAGGGCGCGACGAGGCGAGCCCGGGCGAGCAGCCGAAAGGAAGAGAACACTTAGCGGCGCGTGCCCTCCGCCCGTAGGAAACGACAGCTGGGCTCACGGAGTGAGTTTCCCTCTCGACGAGCGCCCTCCTACGAGCTTCCGGCCGCGCCGCCTCCGTGGCTTCTATCCCGGAGATACCGATTCCTGCCTCCAGATGTCGCGGCGTACCTTTCCCCACGTGCTTTAAACCATGCGTACCTGCACTCGTGCCCTAAGGCTCGGAAAGATTCAGTGAAGGGGAAGATGGGATGACTCGAGGGTACAAACGAGAAAAATTAATACTCCCCTGAAAACGTTCTATCAATGTCGTGTTAAAGTCAAAATTTAACCCCCTTAGTACCGAACAACGATATATCGTCGTTTCACAAGTCCTAACGACTTCGACCGGCACTAAAAGGGTTAAACTAATACGCAATTCGCATCTACCGAGTTAACCGTTTATGGAACTTTTATCCGAACTGTACATACCGAATCTTTTGAAATTTGTATCATTTAAACGCGGAGGCCTTAAGGTAAATCCTGAACATCCGTGAAATTTCGTTATTTTTTTTCTTTTCTTTTATATACATATAATACAGAATTAAAAATGTTTACATAGAAATGAAGAAAATGAAATTTCATGGTTGTCAAGGAGTTTGACTCCGAGAAAGCTTAATAGAGCTTATAAAAACCGAGGAGACATCTCAACATGTACACGTATAGAAGTGTCCTCTCCGTTTCTATAAGTGTCCCATCCTTACTCCAAGAACGAGATAATTTCCCCTAAAAAATTATGTTTACCCGCGAAGCTTCGCAGGACTAGAAGAAAGGGAGGTGCGTTTAATGACCCTAACTCC
The DNA here is from genome assembly GCF_000612105.2 of Orussus abietinus. Lineage (NCBI taxonomy): Eukaryota > Metazoa > Arthropoda > Insecta > Hymenoptera > Orussidae > Orussus > Orussus abietinus. The sequence goes on from NW_019396002.1 coordinate 2,087,255, forward strand.
AAAGGCGGTGGATGTTTTTCCATCGACGCGTCTCTGCGATCCACCGTTAGGGTTGTAGACAGTTTTACTGACGAGCTGTGTACCGTCGAATGTTTTTTCAAGCACGCCCGGAAGGGTTCTCAAGCGGACAATGGAGCGTCACCGACTACTGACGATAATCCGTTCCTTTTCGAGCTCCGACTTCCGGTCGACCCGGATCTGTCCGGACCTTCCGGATCACGCACCAGTAAACCTGCGTGCAGGTCAGAAACTTTGTAGTTTCGATTAATCGTACCCCAAGGAATTGATCGTACCTTAAGGGGATGTGAAAGTGGCATCCGAAAGCTCAATCGTTCATAAAACTTTTCTACGAACTGGGTCTCTCAAATCGTTTCATACTTTAAAGCGTGAATATGGAGACCCAAAGGTTGGTCCTGAAACTCCGGAAATTTCATTTTTTATAAACTATTTTTAAAATACTAATAAAGAAATTTGAAAAGAATTGAAATTTCATGAGCTTCAGGACCTTCCATATAGTTTCCCTATTCACGGTGTAAAGTATCAAACTATTCGGTAAACCAAATTGAGAGAAAAGTTTTATAAACAAAACCTCTTCGATGTCACTTTCATATCACCTTCAGAAGGGATCCTCTAATTATGAAATTATCGCGCCTTCGTGACGATGCAACACGGGACAGAGAAATGAATTACGATACATCGATTTGATTGCAAAAAACAAAATTCGACTGATCTCGACTTCCACGGAATAAGAGCGACGGAAAACGTGTAAAACGTGAACAACGTCGTAAGAATGGAAAATAGAATTATGATATATAATTACGGTTCTGATTTCATCAATGACTAGTATGTTTGTAAATGAGAAATAAAAAGTAATTACATGTATAACCAGTATGTTCATAAAAGGGAAATCTAGCCGGAGTTACAATTTACGTGTAATAAATGATACATTATGATTACGTGTAGAACAACTAATTTTCACCGCCCCTCGGGTTCATTTCTCACAATTTCGTAACAATTATGAATACATGTATTCGTCGTTACAAAAAATTGAATTACCGATTCTGAGGAAGTTTCTACGTATCCACGTTCGGCGTCGATGCATCCCGCGTCCCGATGTGGCAAAAATAAAATTAAAATACTCGATTACCGTGTTTTTGCACCTATACGAGCCACCGTTTCCGCTTACGAAGAGATCTTCCCTTTTAGGGATGATCTCCATCCGTGGATTCTGGAGGACGAGGGCGCAGTCGACCCGGTAGACTGGTTTCTCGGAACTCCTCTTTGCGTAACAAGTTCAGACGTACGAAGTAGGCGTTTACACGGCAATATCTGCTCGCGATGCTCTATTTTCGGTGTAAGACGCCATGTGCGCGAAGAATCAGCTGCTCGTAACCACGAGCGCGTGTTTATGTGTACGCGAGGGAGGTCTGGCTCGACTCGGTACATCCTGGCCCTCGACAGCTGCGATTTTGCTCGCCCTCTTTTTTCGCGGCGTGTATCGAGACACAACGCAGCTCGCGCCTTTTCCCTGTCTTTCTCTGGTCGAGATTTTTCTTCTTCCTTTTTTTCTTCTTTTTTTTCGTTGGCAAGAGCGCACCTCTAGGGCCTCCAGGGCCGGCTCGGCGCGACATGTCGCGGCGACTCCCCGACGCGCCGGCTCGCGTCTCTTTAATTGGTCCTTCCTTCTAACGTTGATTGTTTTAAACGAGAACAACTCGGCCAATTCGAGCGACCGTCCTCCAGGCCGCCGGCGAGCGACACGCGCGATTATTAACGTGAACGCGCGAACCATTCGCGCTCGCGGCGATGCCGCCGACCGTCCTTCGCCGGAAGGTCGGCGACGATCGAAAGGACTCTCGAACGTGAACGGGTGAACGACGCGACCGATAATGAGCGAACACTAGACCTTCGAGACATCACACAAGTCGTAGATTTCAGATTGCTCGATAGCAGCTGATGGACTCCTACATTAGGACCTCGAAATTCGGCTGGCCCATTTTCGCGTTCGTTGCTGCAAGTTAAATTTCTTGCTATAACTGTGCATTCTTTTTCCGCGGGTATAAGGGGTCCTGGAACCCAATTTTCGCCGGAGGAGGCCGTCAATTATCGTCCTGTCACCTTTCTTCGGAAATTACAGTCACGAGATGATTCTGTCAAACGCAACCTTGACTGATCCTCCGCCTGTTAGCGCAAGGGGGACAGAGATCAACGACGTCGAACTCTCACATGTTCAACACTGCATACCTCGGTATTAACCATACAATGGGATTCCTTCAAAGTTAAATGATCACACGAAACAATTGCGATCTAGAGTTCCTTATGAAAGCCTCCGTTATTTCGATGAAAAATTCAGGAAAACATTTTTTTCGTCCAATCTAACCTCCCAGGCTAAACAAATAACGCCTGAATAAGTGTTTCGCTCTTATACGCCGTTCACATATGCATGTGGTGCGAAGCTCCATCGCGTTTCTTGATTTCCGCCTGTACGTCACAGACCTTACCGCGACCCTGATAATTAAACATGTCGTGAAGAATGTCTATGAAAATTGTCCGCCCCCCTATCATAAGAGTTTCCAGAGCCGTATATATCCCTGGCCCGATAAGATGCGTCTAAACTCGGCGAGCGCTATCAGCATCCGACTGCAGGATCAACGAGTCAGGCTTCATCGGTTCAAGCTGCTGTTGGACCAAAACGGATCGGCAGTTACTCAACCAGGCTTACTGCGGCATGTAGCGCTAATGGTTAGCCCATCATTGACCCTTTTTGTCCCGTTACTCATTACGTATCCACGCTTTCTACGTGAATTCCAGATAAGCAAACAGTAGCCGGTGGCACCTCCTCGATAGCGGTGCCCGGGAGGAGCCGACGATCCGACTTTTCCTCCAATCGCTATTTTTACCGCCGCCGGTCTGGATGACGCCACGCGAGTGGTCATCCGCGAGGCCGGCGGGAAGTCCGCGGTGTCGCGATCCGCCGCGGAACGCGGACGCGCGTGACGCGCGCCGAAGGCGCGCCGTGCGTTCTGCACGCATGCTGAGTAAAGCTTGCTCCACACGTACCGATAAATCGTAGCATTTTGTAATCCCAGCAGTCGAATTGAGTTCCGCAGTGTCTACGAAAAAAATATCTGCGTTGGCATTTAGTTCGCACGCGAGCAAAATGTTTACGGATCATTTCAAAATATAAACAGTCATGAATTCACGGGATTTTTACATCGATCTTTTTATCATTACTTTACTGATATGACATACCAATGTGAGGGAATTATTCAAATGAGGGAGCATGCAAACACCGAAGAACAACCAAAGAAATATCTTGTTATACCCAAGAATAATGATTTTAAAGAAAATTGTATGATTTAAAAAAAAAATAATGATTTCAAATAAATTGTCATAATTCCGATTAAACGTTGCATCCAGTTTGAGTTAAATAATTATTCTTTGAATTGATAGAATAATTCTTTAGTATCGTTTAATGAAATATTTCATTGGTTCGACGACATTTCCTCTCAGAGTAAATTCCATGCAAATCGATTCGCAATGATCCTTCGTTCCGTGTGCATCCACCCTTAGTATTCCGGAGGCGAGAGGAGAGGATCGGCGGTGATTGCGCGTCGAAAATCGAGGCTCGCGCCAAGTCGGCGCGAGCCTCGACCTCGGCCTCTTGACTTCACTTGACCGAGTGTCAATGGGGTCCGGTCGGCAACGTGTGCACCAGTAGCCGCGACACCAGAAGGTCCCGGGTATTCTTGGACTTTCCTCAAACCAGGGGCGGTCTACAGGGTAGAAACCGAGAATGAAAACCCGGACGCAGGTGCGACACGTCCTCGTCTAAATCCGCGCCCGTTCCGCACGGATCCCTCCGTCATGACCGTAAACGAGAGCCAGGCCGATGCAGAGGCTTCTCACTTATCCGGAGGTCCCGGAATAATTTCCGTAAGGGAAAACGCGGATTCCTATCCCGAATCGCGGTTACCTTTGTGGTGGTCATAGCATATATATCAGAAGTTCTACCTTCTACGCGGGCTTTCGATAGCTCAGCGATTACGCACAACGCTCATACCACGTACTCTCTCGGGTTTTTTCGAAAATCCCGCTCAGGAGAAATTTTTCGGTGTCTAAGGCAGGGTCTTCCTGAAAGCCTTACTGACGAGTCCTCACAGGCAGACCCGGGATGAAACACAACAACAAATGGGTACACTACACCATCTCCACACCTCCTGACCCAAAGTCCTAACCCAAGCCTTCATTGGTAACCTCGACCATGCTCCGGAACCCTCGAGGAAGATCCACCGGTCCGATGGGCCGGGAACTCTCGGAGTTCCCATCGGAAGGAAACAGCCCTCGTCGGGTTCTAGGGGGTAGGACAGGTGCGGCACAGGTGCAACATTTGCCCGCTCATCGAATCCTCGTTTACGGCTCCCCATATGTCGTATAAACAAATCGGGAAGAAAGCGCACGCTGCCACGAATTCGACCGTTTATAGCGCATTAAGGTGAAGTGAAACACCCTTCAAATCAGTCGATTCGAATACAACACTTATTTTAAGGGTATTATACCAAACTATCCGAAACTTTGACACGTCACCCCTGATCATCTAAGAATTGTCCTGACACATTGAAAATTTGAATTTTTTAACACAGCCCAGACCAGAACCAAAATGGCGTCGAGCTCTCATATTTCGATTGATATACAATTATCGAAGGCTCTGATGTGAGAGTCGAAAGGGTCAGGACAATTTTACGACAATTTAGAACACTCTGGTAGCCGATAAACTCGCATTTCAACGGGATAAAGGCAAAAAAAGTGTTGTATGCGCTTCTATGCTAAAACGATGGGAATACGAGGTCTCGGAGTGAACATCTCATTGATCTGGAAATTACAGATAGCGCAGGGGGTCACTCTGCAGTCAATTAGTTCTCCAGAAAGCATGAATTCAGAGGATCTCTGGAGTTTTATTTCGATTTCTTTATAATTATTGTACGAGAACGACAGGTGGAGTATGCCATTTGGTACAATACCCAATATAATTCGGTACAGCTGTCAATATAAAAACGAACGTCGGCGACGTAGGCATTTAGATAAATCTTCTTCCTTGGCGTATTTCACTTCAACTTAATAGCTATAGAGTTTCGATCGAATCGTAATCGGAGATCGCGTATCGGCCTCGGGGCCAGATTGGGAGCTCGAGCCGATACGACTCGACTTGACCCGAGATCTGACCCGAGCCTAGGGCCAGGATTCAGATCGAATCTTCCAGGGACGTAGAAACGACACAGTGGTGGCATTCATTCCTCTCTAACCCGGAGCTCTACGAACTCGTAGTCGACGCAGCCCGCCTTTATCACCGTTCTAAAACTAATTTTCGGTTGCTTGTCTCTTCCCGGTATTCCCGGCTAATGGGTCTTCGAAAAACGGAAGCCGCGTAACCTTGTTGGGTGGCCTAGCATCTGGCACGGTTGATTTACGATCCACCGACGTATTTACGCCTTTCTGGGTACGGTAGCTTCGCGAAAGCTTCCAGGTTAGGTCGTTTTTCCATCTGGCCGAACAAGTGCGGTGACGTTCTTATTACGTGTTAAGGCCGCTTCGAACGCGTCCGTACGATGTCCATGGCATGCCCTCACATGTCACGTCCGTGAACTGACTGAAACGTCTTAGATTTACATCAGAGTATTCATACATTTCCGTATCAATTTTATATCAACGCGGATACGGAAATATAGAAATACCCCGATACGAAGGGAGACTGAAACATGCTATACCGTTCCGGCGCCGTGACGTCCGTTCCGTGAAAATTTCGCTCTGGATCCCTACCGGACCACTGACACGGACGGACGGATACTTATTCAGAAACGTACCCTAGTAGCATAGAATAATTAATAAATATTTCTCCGTAATCTGCTAAATATCTCAAGCGACAGATTTTTTAACATTTTTTGTAGATTTCATTCGAACATATTTGAAATATTTCTTGGAAATCTCAATGACACGTTTAGTTTCAATAACTTATAAACATATGTAGAAATTATATTTTTTAACCTATGAACATAGTAAAAATACATTTCCTACTTGACGACTATTATCGGACACTTCATTTGGTATGAAAAATCACGAGAAATTTTTCTAATATTTTCGTTCCGCTATTTCATTATGGGAGCAAAACGTGTGATTTTGATTTTAAGTATTTTTAAAACGTTTATAATGTATTCGGTGGATAATATTAAAAAAATACTTGTATTAAAATCAAACGATATGTTTTGTATACCTGGTAGGAAAATATCATGAAAACACATGGAGCTAATATTATATAAATATTGAAGAGATAATATTCTACAGTAAACGTTTTGCAAATATTTAAAATGTCTGCTGAATATTAACAAAATGTACGATATTCGTTGAATATATTAAAAATATAAGACAAATATTTTGTGCTACTAGGGTATGAACGCTCCGATATAAATCCAAGAAGACGTTAGATAGATCATTTCACGGACACGATATGGATAAGCCTGAGTCTCTATTCAAGTCACATACGCAGCCGAGCCTTGATAGCAAACATCGCTTCCGGTTTCTATGCATCCGATTTACCTCGTAATGATCGCATTCCCCGAATGCGAGGGCTCATTTGGGCACAAAAAAGCGCCACTTTTGGAGGGTCGCGTGCTCGTAGATCCTTCGCGGCGTCTATTTCCGAACCTCGAGATTTACCCGGGCTCCGGCTCCGGGTTTTTGTCCCGGATTTGTTGTCCTACGAGCGAACGCGGATGTCGGTGTGCGCGTTATCGTTGCACGTGCGTCGCACCTGCGTACCGACTCGCCGCTCCGATTGCGTCTCGTCGCAGGAAACTCCGGGAACTCCCCTCCAGCCACCCCTCAAAGGGTTGCGAAGCAACCATAGACGTAGGATATACAGCCTACGCAACCTAATCCGACAATGAAGGCATTAAAAATGAAAGCGAGGACAAAGAGGCTGATCTTTCACTCCCCCCCTTCTTTTTCCGCGAACAATCGCGCATGGCGAGATATGATTGATTACCGACAAAAGAGAAGGAGGCGTCTTCTCTGCTTGACTTCTTTCCTTCTCTCAATCTCCGAAAGAACACCAAGAGAAGGGTTGGGGATTTGGGAGTCCCAAACATCCTACGCCCATGAAGGCTACGCGTAATCTCTCGTGGTACCATAAACTCGTAAAAAACGTCGTATCTCTCCTCCCACAAGAACCGCCAACTATCCATGGGCCCGGTTTACATAGCTAACCTTTTCGGCGTTAAGTACTGGCAAAGAATTCAAAACTAACACCCGAGACCAAAAGGATACGGACACGTGAGCCGCCGTGCTCAATAATTAGTGTGTTAGCCAACCGGTAGCGGCGTTGGGATCATCCCTCCGTCTCTCTTAAGATGTGAAAGCGGCATCCGAAAGCTCAATTGTTCATAAAACTTGTCTACGTACTGGGTCTCTCAAATCGTTTCATACTTTAAAACGTGAATATGGAGACCCTAAGGTAGGTCCTGAAACTCGCGAAATTTCATTTTTTGTAAACTATTTTTAAAATACCAATAAACAAATTTGAAAAGAATGGAAATTTCATGAGTTTCAGGACCTTCCTTACAGTCTCCCTATTCACGGTGTAAAGTATCAAACTATTCGGTAAATCGAATTGAGAGAAAAGTTTTATAAACAAAACCTCTTCGACGCCACTTTCACATCCCCTTAATCTTATGGCGATATGGGGCAGGACACGTGCGTTCTCTCTTTTACCCCTAATCTTGGTTTGTCAGTCGATTTAGAGCATCAAGCGTAATTATCAAATCAGTACTTCTATGGAAACTCCTGAATTCTTTGGTACTTATCACTTTTCAAAAACACATTATACGCATACGTGACGCTCCAATGCGTCGAGTGACCACGAAAAAAAAGAAAAAAATCCGGGAGGACGAATGAGAAAGAGAGAGCGATGAGGCAGCCTTATACGTGTCTACACCCGGATGTATCTAGTCGGACGATCCCCCGGAATATTACGACTCGTATCCTGATTACGGGCCAATTGTGAGCGTTCGTGTATAGACGCAACGCGTTCCTCCGTGCTAGCCGCGACAACAACATGGCGTCGATCTCGGGTCACGCACGTCAGGATGCGGGCCAACGTCATAGACGTAAATTGAAGTAGAACTCTCCCTTCTACCTGATTCTACCGGCCGGGACTGGCGCGCCGATCGCGCAGCGGAAATGCCAAGAAGTTCGGCAGTGGGTTTGAAATTCGGAACGGAAGACTATAAACATCCAACATGACGTCGGAAAGGTGAAATACTCCCTCTCTCTCGAAAAAAAAAAAAAATGCGTTAGCTAACGCTTGACCGAAGAAAATATTCAATATAGCAAAACTCGGGCTTAATGGGAACATGACCAAGGACCAAAAAACGAGAAATTTCCATGGCGACGGAGTTATCGATATTGCAGGGCGACGTGAAATAAAGAGAAGGAATATATGGTATATATATGGCCGTAGGATACATGAACCCCATACCCTGGTTTGATTAGAAAGATAGCAGAACCGAAAAAGCGATAACGGGGAGGTTGTTCTCTCTTTTCTTGTGAAAAAAAAAAATGCACAAAGGAATATGGCGACGGCTAATTTAACGATTATTTAATGGCAATACAGAGAGAAAAAAAAAAGGAGGGATAGTCTTCTGCCCCTCTTTTTTCTTCCCGCTGCCGTCTGAAGAACATCGAGGAAATGGCGGAGTTTTCAGGCTCCATATATCCTACGTCCACGAGGAAAATATACGTAACAAGGAAACATTGACAAAGAAGTGGTACGTTATACAGAGAGAAACGCAATGCCGTACCTACCGCATTGTTAGCCTAGTGGCAATTGTCGTGGGCATTAACGATCAATTTCTTGTTCCTCGGTAACAACGACATAGCGGATACCGGTGTAAGTTAAGGACTTGAAATTGTAGATTTTAAAGTTACGCGTTACATCGGTGAGTATCCGAAAATGAGTCGCCTTAGGGGCACTTTGTTCCCGGATTGCCGGAACCGGCGTTTTCCTTCGATACGAGTGACGTAAATTCCGCGAACGACCGGGATTTTTACAACTTCTCCGGCAGCTTCTTGTCGGATGGAACGCGCGATGCCTAAAATGGCCGGAAGTCGAAACGATCTCGGAAACGTCGTACTAATCAGGAGTGGCTAGAATGGAGACTATAAATACCGGCGGACGACGTTTTCCGTGCCGCCGAGGAATTCGCGCCGCGTTATATCTGCAATTGTTTACTGCCCCGTCGTAATCTCCGGCACGATTACAGCCAAGGGAAACATCGGTGCCCCTTATCTTAAGATTCGTACCCCGTGGGAGGGCGTGTTTTGACCGCCACGAGGGGATAACGTTCCCTATCGTGAAACCGAGCTCAAAAGTTATACTTTTCCCTGGCCCTTAAAGATACCCTCCGAGTAACACCCTGTGTACTCAACGATAAGAAAAGCTTTACAACGGGCCACTCATCCCTACACTAATTGAAATTCCCATTTCATACAGAGAGTTTTCCGACAAATTGCAGACACGTCATCGCCGCTGAATTGTACCAAGAAAGGCGTATACACGTGCAAAGCAACTGTAACAATGTGTAGTTTCAGAGTAAACACATTTTCAAGTGTGCAAGTACTTGGCGCGAAACCCTATCAAGTTTCCTGATAGTGATGGATATAGTAGCAAACATACACAATAGCAATTTTTATGTTAACGTATAGGTAATTACGTCGAACGACGCGCTGCTTTAAACGCACGCGACAAAACGCAAAATCCAATTCTCGTACCGAAAACGAGAATATCAGTTCATGGACCCATAATCCTGCTTCTAATAATCGCAATATGTATATTATCGGACATCAGATATCCAGTCATTATGCAAAACAATGCAATCGATTAAACGTCAGCGACCACAGCTCATCGTTAGGAATCGCAAGTCTCCCTCGACTCCGAGCTGCGGCTTAAAGGCGGTTCTCGTTTGGAAAATCGTAGCGATTTTCACGTCGGTCGACGAGGGAGTGGCTAGAAGCGGGGAAAACGAGCGGAAGTCGTCTGCGGGGTCCGACAGCGTGGAAACCGCAGCGGGCCCGCCGTCCAATTGGCGCGTGCGAGAGCCGAGAGTGAAACTCTCCGCGACTGTCGGGCCTGAGAAAAAGTTTGCGATCTACGCATTTCAAGGCGGTCCCTCTCCCTCCCTCCCTCTCTCTCTTCCTCTCATTATTTTAGAGAAATAATTGTCGAGATCCTGCTCCGTTCTCTCGGCCGGCTCCCATTCTTCGCGGTCTCTCTCTCTGTCTCGAGGGGCCCGAGGACCCTCGATCCGCAGCGGCTCCTTTTTTCCGCCTTCAGCTGGTCGCAATATGCGCGACAATTCCCGGCTCGACGCATTCGGCTCCCTTGCGGTTTTTTCGATCCGCCAGAGAACCGCTCCTCTCTTTCTCTCGAGAGAGGCGGACCCACGCACCCAAGGGACTCTTCTACGACTCGTTCCCATCAATTAAGGATCCTCAGACGTTACTCTCGCTCCCGTTTTTACTTAGCCCTCCGAAAGTTCTACTAAACCCATCCAGATTCGCAGGCAATGAGAGTCGATGCCCCGGCGAACAAAGAGACTCGGGCGTGCCAGGGACACTCGGCTGCGTTTCGCGCCAAGCGCGTTTTCGCCGCCGCGCGACAAATCCGATTCCGGTTGATTCATCCCCCTTTATGGACAAAACGGATTCTGCCCGACCGTATTACCGACTGCACTTGTTCGGGTGAGATTAGTCACAACTCGTTGCCGCCGCATACCTGTCCCGAGAAAGTGTTGAATCAACCGTAATTGCATGGTTAAGAACGTCACACTTCCCAGGACGAGGTTTCTACGATCGGGCGCTGAATTTCTCCTGGTCCAAAGTTCAGGGATAAGTTATATATCATCCTCGTTGCCTACGTTGATCCCCATATTAACTAGATAGCTAATTGGTACCAACTCCGTACCTAACTCCTAGCGCGATAATTTTAACCACATTCGCTTTCTCGTGAAATTCTGATTATGACCGATACGTCGCTAAAAAATGTCGTAACGGCGTGATGTCAAAATGACGTCATTTTAAGAATGTCATAATGGTGTCGCACTTTCATGGGGGAAAAAAAGAAACCTTATGACGTCAATATGCTTCGTCGAAAATTTCATCAGAAATGGTTAGAAGAATTAAAAAGTTATTCGAGTTGAAAAAAGTTAAAAGGAACTCCGCGCTGCTTTCGACGCATGTGCAGGCACTGGAATATCAGTTCATAAGCCCATAATCCGAGATGCTTCTACTTGTCATACCACTTCATGAGTCACAGTGTTCTTCATAGCAATGCGCTTCTTCTGCGTCCTCGTACTGCACTCATATTAAAATCACATTGTGACGTCTAATTTGACTTTCATATCGGACATTAAATTGAATGAATGCAGTCATTGAATGACAATATGAGTCTGACATACCGCCTGCAGACCCGTACGTAGATAAACAGAACATTTGGCTGAAATGTAGCACAAATTTAACCCTCTATAGCGCACGACCCCGAACTCGCATACCTCCACATTAACATTTTAAATCTCATTTAATATGTCCGACATAACTCAGTGCATTACTGGTTAGCAACCAAGGATTATACTTCTAAATCAAACGTATCGATATATGAATTTATAAAAAAGTATATAAACTATGTTTGTAAACAAATATCCCACGTTCCCAAGTGTAACGCGTTATATCAGTTCTTTACGGCTTGAGAATGGAAGTGAGTTACGGAGGATGAAATTGTCATATGAGGGCATCTTTGTATTGCAGATGATACGGTGATAATTTAGGTGAACCGCATACACGATGCGATTGTCACGTCTGTCCGGACAGGGACGACATACTCTGGACTAACCTGTTGGGACTTTGCGTCCGCTGGCGAGAGGCTGGTGAGGGCTGCGAGGGAGGCGCAGGACGAGGCCCTCGAGGGCGGCGGCGTGTCTCCTGGAGTGGGACTTCCGCTTCCGCAGCTACCGGGGTCCCCGCACCCTCCGGGCCCCCCGCAGCCGGTGCCCGATGCGAGGCTCAGACTGTCCGCTCGCCCCCGCCATGGCGAGAGCGACACGTGCTTCAGCATCCTGCCGAATCCGACTTCTTGCTTTTCAGGTGTCCGTGCTGAAATAAAATGGCAAGGCGTTAAAATCATACACGACTTCGGCATCCCATCGAGTACACCTTCTTGCTTCCCAGTCCGCGCTGAGACCCCCGACAACGCGTTAAAGTCGACTCGTACCCTCCGTTGGACACGGCGCGGATACGACACATTAAGGTGAAGTGAAACACGTCGAGGAACTTGATCGACGTCGATAAAGATTTTTCTAAATGCCTACGTTGCCGACGTTCGTTTTTATATTGACAGCCGTGTCGAATTATATTGGGTATTGTACCAAATGGCATACTCCACCTGTCGTTTTCGCACAATAAATATCAAGAAATCGAAGTAAAACTCCAGAAATCCTCTGAGTTCATGCTTTCAAGGGCCCTAATTGACTGCAGAGGGACCCCCTGCGCCATCTGTGATTTCCAGGTCAATTAAATGTTCACTCCGAGACCTTGTATTCCCATCGTTTTAGCATAGAAGCGCATACAACACTTATTTTGCCCTTATCCCGATAAAATGCGAGTTTATCGACTACCAGAGTGTTCTAAATTGTCGTAAAATTGTCCTGACCCTTTAATTTCTCCTATCAGAGCCTTCGATAATTGTATGTTCAGGGCTGGCCTAAGTTAAACAATTTTTTCCAAAAATCCAAATTTTGGATGTGTCAAGACAATTTTTAGATGATCAGGAGTGACGTGTCAAAGTTTCGGACAGTTTGGTCTAATATCCTTGAAAAAAAGTGTTGTATTCGAATCGACTGATTTGAAGGGGGTTTCACTTCACCTTAAGGCGGCATGAAAGTGGGATTTAAAGGTACTCGTTTATGAAACTGATTAAACTTTTCTTCGGACGGGATACACCGAATCGTTTGCAATCTAATCACGTGAAAGCGGGGGCTTTAAGGAAGGCCAGGATCCTAATAAAATTTAATTTTCATACAAAGTTAAAAAAGAATATGTATGTAAACAAGTTGGACAAAAATACATGGGCGTGAAGACCTTCCTCGTGGCCTCCGCATTCACGTGGTAAGATTTCAAACGATTCGGTGCACCCGATTCCGAGGAAAAGTTTCATAAACGCCACTTTCGTGTGAACAGTGAATACAAAAATTCAAGAATTGCCGGAAACGCTCCGTTTCCGCGCCAGGTCCGACCGGGTAGTAGAAATCGACCTTCACGTCGGGCTCCCACGAGACCCAGGTAACTCTGACTTTTGGAGATATGTGCCGCCTCAACGGGAATCGGATTCCCACTTTGGGCCGAGGTTATTGCCCACTGAGCAGGGAAATCTGCCGGGCACAGTGGTCGCCGCATAGTCGGCGCCGAACATGCTCTACCACGCGTATCGAATCTCCGGTGTGAGTTTCCTCCCCGATCCCTCAGCCCAGCATGCATGAGCACATTACGCGGTCGTTAAACGATTGTCCGCGTATATCGAGATAGGCAAGTTCAAACATTGTCTCGGACAACACCCGTCTGCGTTCCCGCGAAGCTCGTCATCAAGATCAGACTGCAATCCCACGTATCCACAAAAGAGGTCTTCGATGTTTACATAGATATCAACCCGACAACCATTAAGTTGAGATGAAAGGGTCATTCTATATATAAAAACGTCAAGATATTTATAAAACTTTTCTCCAAACTCTGTGCACAAAATCATTTGAAACTTCAGGACGTGATCCTCGTGAAATTTAATTTTTAATAACAAACTTTATTATTTAGCCCAGACTAGAACCAAGAATACATACGTTTCTTTTTTTCTTTTAAATCAAAATTTCATGAACATCGTGTTCTTCCTTGGACCCTTCACAGTTACGTGCTGAAGTTTCAAATGATTCGGTGCACCCGGTTTGAAGAAAAGTTTTATAAACATTTTCACCCTTTCATATCACCTTAACGCGTGGTTCGGCATCCTTGGGCCACCCCTGCACCACGTGCCCTCTCATTGCCTGCACTGTCCAACGGTCGAGCAGGTAGTCGAAGTCTTGCACTCGAGGACCGACGAAGAGACTCAAAGGACCCTGTTCTAAACGACCCTCACCAAAACGGGCTCAAAGACTCGTGAGTATTGACCATCGCGATTTCACAATACTTAAATACTTAAATACTTAAATATTTAAATATTTAAATATTTAAATATTTAAATATTTAAATACTTAAATACTTAAATACTTACGATTGCAGGGACGAATCCGTGAAAGAATCACCAGGTAGTCCCAGGGCGCGCCGATCGTCCACCAAGCATCGAGTCAACGCGGAAAGAGACAACGGGGACCGGGCCCCGCAGTGTCGCGGTGTCGCGTCGGGCGCAGACTGGCCCACGCTCTCAGACGGCGAGCGCGAGTTCGTCTCCTTCCCGCAGAGGCGAGTCGGGCATGTTCGCAGCGTCTAATGTTCGCTATCGGTGGCTCATACGGTCCCCGAGACGCGTAACAGGAGATAACATCCCGTCGGCTGGGGCAATCGACCGCGATAAACGTCCGCACGCTCGGAACGTTGCACTGCGACTGATTGCGGGCCGCGCTCCGCGGCGAGCCGGGCGCCGGCACAGCGTGCGGGCTGCGCGCTGCGGGCTGGGCCCTAGCGCCGGAGAGGGGGAAGGAGGGAAGCGACTCCTTCCTCGTCCCTCTCGCGGCGACCGGTAGGGGAGAAAAGGAGAGAGCGAGCGCACACGTTGAGCAGTCTTCGCCAAGGGACCGACGAGAGGGGCGGCCCGCGGAGTGGGGAGGCGGCCATCTTGGGTTGTGTAGCTTTTCCTTATCCCTTATTCCCGAGTCCCCACGGCCTCGCAACGGAGCGTAGGCGTGGGCCCAGGGCCCGACGCGAGTTCTCGCCCAGAAAGGGAAAACTGCGTCGCGCGCCATTGGACGGAGGAGGAGTGAACCGGGTATGGGAGGTATTTCACAGGAATTTTTCTGTTTGTTCAGGGAGAAAGACATTTTAAATGTCCTGTCGATGGTTCTAGGATGTCCAAGGTACTTGTTGGGGTTTTGTTTTTCCTCTCCTCGGTGCGGCTTTGCTTCCCCGTCACGTTGGACGGACACTACCAGTTACGTTCTGGCGACGAGAGATAAGGCATTTGTTCCGGGGCCATGCTGTCCGGATGTAGTGGGAGATAGTTGAAAACTATTCCGATATGCAGTTATGGCGATGGGAAGGCCACTGTCAGGGTGGAGATAATGAGCATGGATTTTGGAGGAAGTAGTCTGTGCATATCCGCGGGCCCTATGAATATTCTGCCCCGAAGTTGGGTCCCTTGTTGAGGAGATAATGTGCTTTTTGTTAAGAAAAAGAAATATGGAGAACTGGAGAGAGACGTGAAGGACATCGAGTAAAAATGTTCTTGTCGTGTGACAGGTACTCGCCGGTGCCTGGTGGCTATATTTGTTGCCTGGACGGCAGAGAATCGCCCACTCGAATTAATATTCACCCTGCGCTCGGTCTCTCGTGCACGTCGTTCCGGACAACAGATATCTAACAAGTATCGACTGGTATCGAACACTTGTCACGAAACACGCACAGCGTGTGTATGAACCCTCCGGGAAATACGTAAAATCTCTAGAAGTCTGAGACGTTATAAGCCAGGAAATATCCACCACAACCCAAGTTCAACCAACCAAGAATTAACATCTCCATATTGTCTCGAAATCATGGAGGTTAATGTTTTATCTATTGCTTGTGAATTAGATGGGTACTTAAAAGATCGATTAATTCGAGAGCAGATTCTTCGATAATACCGTTCTCCATTTCATAATACCATTCGATAATACTCGGTTTACCATTTATAATCGCTTAAGGAAGAGGCTGCTGGTTAACCCTTTGCACTCGGCATCATCCCATCTAATACATCTCGTTAATAAGCGCTGACAAACAGTAAGCCGATTAATAAGCTGCCGGTTATTAAGCGGTTCCAATAAAAAGGATATTTATCGAGTATCGGTAGATAAAGCGTTAAGAAACTTGATCGAGTCCCGCGCCTAACTCGTTTTCCAGAATTTTCGAAAGTATTTCGCAGATTCGTGATCATAACTCGGAAGGGATACAAAAGACACATTTGGTGTAAAAAACTAATTGGGGTCTATGAACTTGGAGACACGACCGTGTCTCTTGATGCCGCTACGGCAACGATCGTCAAGAGCCGTTGCGGATTTAACGACCTAAAAGTTCGTCCATCAAGACACCAACGTCTTCATATCACCTCGAGACGATTGAGGTTAACCTTCGTGTCCTCCTCAATTTTCACATCATTTACCACCATCGCGTTAAAATAAACTCATGGAACAAAAACGTACCCACATAGGAATTCACAATCGTCATATGATGAGGATAATCGGTTTACAATCAATTTGCACACCATTTGCTGCATGGAATCTCCGCAATATAAGTGCGCATATTACGGAATAAATTTCAACAAAAATTTGCGACAAATTTGTCAGGAGCTATAGCATCATTCCATGAGATTAATTTGCGGACATTGTATGACGTTAGTTAATGCTACAAATGTGAGCTAAATATGACAATTACACATGAAAGAAGTATGAAAGAGAGACGTATAAAGTAAGAAACACAATTCGTCTGAGTGGGCCAGAAGAAGTGACGAGAGCCAAAAGACCCCATTACATTCCCTCCTCTTCCCGCGCCAACTACACTGGGAGACATCAATGCCCTCCCAGGGGAGGCATTCATGTCCGCCATTATACATTCCCTCCACTTTCCGGGAAGGTTTCACAGATTCATGCTCGCAACGTCAAAAGGGACGCCGCTGCAGCGACGATCGCCGAGGAGGAGCGACCGAAAGAGTCGGCGCGGTCTTAATCCGACCGCGATAAGAACCGAGTGCGCCGAGACAAGGGACCTCCTGTAGAGCGGATCGATCTCGGGTAGAAAATCGAATTAAGCACGGCTGGAGGCGAAGCGCGACCGCGCGGCCCTTTCGGGAAAGACTGGCCCGATTTACGGGGGGAAGAGGATGCGCTTCGCGAAGCTCGTTCCTCCGGGCGTGGTGCACCGTAACACCACGAGAGAGGACGCAGACCGCGCACCGGCACGCGGCCTGCGTCACCCGAGTTCGCAGCGGCGCGGCGCTGCGAGCGGGTCCCATGGTGTTACGTTACTTTCCCACAGGCGAGCGTCTCCGCGTGCGAGAGATTCTTTCCTGCGGCGTGCACGGCCCGCGACGGGATACTACCGCTCGCGAGCTCCCCGACGCGACGAGACGCGACAAAACTCGACGGCCAGGATCCGCTCTCCATAGGAATCGAGTACGGGGCGGAAGCGATTTCCGGCTCCGAAAATGGAACGTCCTCGGGTTGATCTCGTTTCGCGATACCCCGTGCTGAGTTACTTTCTTCGGCCGATCCACCGTTACGGTCTTTCCTCGCAAGCTGTACCATAAGTCCTTACCATGAGTGCCCAAATTGGGTTCTTCTAAAAAATCATGGAAATCCCAAGTCACAATGTAAACAATGTCAAAATTGCCATGAATTCTTCCAATGAAACTTATAAACCCGTCGACGCTGTGGGAAATTTCATTTAAATCCGCGGATTAGAAATCGCTAGGATTTATCGTAACGTGTGTAGCCTTTAGTTTATACGTTAATGGAGTGCACAATGGTATCGCTCTGCCTTCGGCTGGACCGCAGCGTATAGGTTGAGTTAAGCTACACCATTTGGTTATTGAAAAGAAGTGTTTTGAAAGAATGCGCTCAGCGAGGAAAGGTATAACCGCGAACGTGGGGACGATGCGACATTGCCGCTCGTGTCTACATTAGTCACAACGGGGACAGTAATTACGCCGCTTGGCTCGACCGTTGTTTCGTCATAGAGCCACGATAACGCTCGCCGTTTGAAACGGCCGCTTAAATAGGAACGGACGAGCGGAATCGATGACTCGACGTGCACATTTCATCATTTTCTAGCGGTCGAGTCGTCGGAAATTTTGGAAGGAGCGATTCGGACGACGCGATCTGCGGAACGGTCGACGTGACGGAACAATGCCCTACGGTGCCCCGTGGTGCCCTCTTCGATTGGTTTACCATCCACTTCCGGCACGACGATCCCTTCCCTGCTCCGCGATTCGCATCCGCGTCTCTACTTCCGATGCTGCTTCCGGTGGGGACTTCATCAACCCGACCGTGACTGGGTTCGAGGGACCCCATTCGATGCGTCCACAAAGGGAAATGGGGTTTCGATATTGGTCACCATTGAGCATCGACGTTGCAACTCGAATATACAGTGTCTTCAATATTTGTCAAATGGCGGGATATCGTTACATCCCTAGTAGCACAAAATATTTGTCCTATATTTTCTATATATTTAACGAATATCGTACATTTTGTAAATATTTACCAGACATTTGAAACATTTGCAAAACGTTTACTTTAGAATATTATCCATATAATATTTATATAATATTAGCTCCACGTGTTTTCATAATATCTTTCTACCAGATATACAAAACATTTCGTTTGATTTTAATACAAGTATTTTTTAAATATCCGCCGAATACACTATAAACGTTTTAAAAATACTTAAAATCAAAATCACACGTTTTGCTCCCATAATGAAATAGCGGAACGAAAATATTAGAAAAATTTCTCGTGTTTTTTTGATACCAAATGAAGTGTCCGATAATATTCGTGAAGTAAAAAATGTATTTTTATTACATGTTCATAAATTAAAAAATATAATTTCACTATAACTTTATAAATTATTGAAACTAAATATGTCATTGAGATTTTCAACAAATATTTCGGATATCTTCGAAAGAAATCTACAAGAAATCTTAAGAAATCTGTCGCTTGAGATATTTAGCAAAGATTACAAAGAAATATTTATAAATTATTCTATGCTACTAGGGATTGAACGCGAGAATGAGCTCACCGGTTTAGTAGCTGACTGCGGAAGGTCGTGCTAGATGATTAGTAACGTTGGTGTGTTTGCAATGGAAAAGTGGGGTTTTGATATTAGTTACCAATGAGTAACTCATCGATGCTGCAACCCGAAAATACCGTGTCATCAAGATTTGCTAAGTAGTCGTCTAGCCATTAGATCGAACACGAGAATGATCTCACCGGTTTAGTGGCTCGCTCGCAGAAGATCGTGTAAGGCGGTCAGTAACTCATCGCTGGTAATGCATCGCAATCGGTACTTTACGGTGGCCGGTACTGTACTACGAGTAGTGGTGTACCGTGACCAGTTATGCATAATGACCGTGCCGTATAGCCGATAACACACGACGGTCACCATGGAACAGGTCTCACGGATAGTCATTATATCTTATCGCGAACTACCCGCTGTCTATCCTCTTCCTAAAGGTATGTTATTAGGCTGTTTCGGAAATTTGCGGACGAAATATTTCGCCGAACTTCATTTGGTGTCATAGTCACCGAATGAAGACGACCCGAAATAATCAACGTTGTTGAAGCGAGCGTTGCTAATTAATACGTTAGTCGTCTCCTCGCAGAAAAAAAGAAATACATTTTTGAATTATTAATTTGTTCCCCAACATACGGAATGTTTCGTTTTTCGTACCATCACAACTCGACATAGTTACGTGTAAATATTATATATGCAGCATGGCAGCCATGGTATGCTCCCGTTGACTTTTATTTTACATGACTTTCGATTCCTTAACGATCTGAGTTATCTAAGTCAGAGAAAGGCGCAATTCTACGTTAAAATTGAAAATGGAAATAAACGTAAAGTGCTCAATCGATGAAGCATGCGTGATTTCTCATCGAGCCAGATTCAGTGGAGAGGATTTCTGCAGACTCTGCGAATATGGGAAAAATGAAGGATGCCGGTTCGCTTTCCCACTTCCGCTCGACGAGCGGCTCTCTCGAGGACGCACGCACGTTCAGGATGGCCCGGGCTCTGGGAAAGGAAAGCAGCGGGTCCCATTGTTGCTGTCTAACGTTGCTTCCGTCGGCCTCGGCGTCGCCGAAGGTGCCTTCTATGTTGACTATTCAATTACAGGCTTTTTTTTCCGGCTCCCTTGCTTCTCGGTTACAAAATATCCCTCGTAAATGAAAATATACAGTTTGAACCGTTCCCTTCCCCTGCACCTCTTTTTCTTACTCCTGATGACGGTGGTCTCTCTGGTACTGTGAACCGATTAAGTGAAATACTTAAGGTGTTATGAAACTTGTTATGTCGGTATGTTATACATACCAAGCAAATGTTTATAAAACTCTCCTCCGAACTGGTACACCAAATAATTTCAAACTTTAACCCGTGATTATGAAGGTCCTAATGAAGGTCTTGAAACTCGTGAGATTTCAGTTTTCGCACAAAATCTTTTGTCATCCCGAAGAAGAACCAAAAAAAAAGTATTTTTTTTAAATATGAAATTTCGAGTTTCAAGACTTTCATTAGGACCTCCGTACTCATGTGTTAATGTTTTAAATTATTCCGTGCACTTAGTTTGGAGAAAAGCTTTATAAATATGTTGATATATATATATCGAATGACCCTTTCATATCACTTTAAGTCAGTTTTACGATCGCTTGTTCCCAATGAGAGAAGTGAGTAAAGATCTCATCATACTTTAACACTTTACCGATCTGCGAATTTGGAGATAAATGGCGATCACGCGTATTGCGAAACTAATTAATAGGCTTCTAACAGGAAAAGTGTTAAGATCTAATGATAGAGAAGTGGTAGGATCGAGGTAAACGTTTCGGTGCTCCTAGACGGATCATATTAAGCGACAACCTCCTCTTATGGGGCTTATGATGCGAGCACAAGAGTGCAGATATTTTTGGCTTAGTACTTCGGCTTTGTTCACAGCGCACCAGTTCGTATCGAATTTCTCAAAGAACTGCGGTTTAACGCTCACATTCAAAGTTTTTTTTCACACAGGCGCATAAGTAGTCCCCCGTCACATACATTCCACCGAAGGTCTTCAAATTTCATCCGGCATCGGTAACCCGCCCTTGCGAGGCCAAAAACTATATTTTCATTTTACCTCTTCTCTTTCTCTTAACAATTTCTATAACAAGGCACTGAGTTGCACCTGTTAAAAATGCAGACTCAAGGGTACATTGATAAATACCTGCTCCTTGCAACGATTACCCCTTTCGAAATACGCATATTAATATATTGCAAACGTCTAAGCACATATACATACATTATACATACATTACAGATACATTTAACCCCGATCGCTAATCTTCACAGTTATCGGGCGACCAGGTTGATTGCGTAAAATATGTATTAGCAGCGTGTACATTATTTCCGCTCGACTGTTGCATCCATCTGCGTAAGAAACATCTATGTCACGATATTAATCTGTGAATATATATATATACTTTTTTTCTATAAATCTGGACATATACGAGGTCCCCCAATCGCGGTCACCCCTTTCGCACGCCCCCCTTCGTTAAGCTGGCGTAAATTCACAGCTCTTTAACATTTACTCTCAGCAAACGAGGTTAAATTCCTCTCCACGCGCTTTATACACGTGATTTCCGTTTACGGCGTACTTTCCTACGTGCGAGGTAAAAAACCTCATTTTCACGTAATTACCTGCACCCACGGATCGGTTAATGCCCAGAGAAACTGGTTTGTCTAGTCAATACTGGTGGTGCATTCCACTGATGGAGAACCATCCATAATCTCTATTTTCCCCGTATTTTGTCCTTGAACTAATTGTTTTGTTCCTTAGTTTTTCCGTCTACCGTCCTTTTCAACTTTGCAGGTCTCCAACACCTCTGTCACCAGCTGGTGGCAATGCCCCGAACTCGATCGAAACGATCGAATCGATCCGAGCGCCATTTGGGTAACGAAACAAAAAGAGGCAGCAACATTACCGACAGTCATGGCGTCCCATGGAAAAAAAAATTAGGAAATGTGCTTACGTGCACTCTACAGACAACGCAATGCACTACGATCGGTTACATACTTTTGCCTATTTTGTCCTCAAAATTCGAACAAGTTCGGGCAAATCTTTGGCAACCATTCATGAAATACTGTACAATTGCGTATCTTTATTCTAGTTTATAGCCGCATAGAATATTTATTATTTTAAAGCGTTACCATGTTGCTATCTTCGTCTATGACTCCAAACTGTATGTCGTCCTTCTCTACCTATATAATAGGCTTTCCGTTTATTCTTATTCCTATTTCCCGGTTTATTAGCAATTTATCTCTAATTTTTAATAGAAATGCTCATATCGAGCATGACAATTTATGTGTTAACAAGATCCGCAATTCTTCATCATTTTCTCAATTCCAGTATGACTCGTATAGCCATTCCAACAATTTATAAATCATTTTGGAAAATCATTACACTTTATCAAAAAAGAATACCATTTTTTCTATAAACTCGTAAGTCGTCCATCGGTCAGTTCCACAGAACGCGTCGTGCGTCACACAGAGAACAGCGCTTAAACGCGCAGAGGATAAAAAACCCATCAAACCTCGGTTTAACTCCCTGCGTCACTTCCGCCGCAATTTCGATTGGCCTTCATTCTCGCCGTCTTGACGTGCCGCGTTCGGCATAACACTCTTCCTTTTCTCGAAGCCTGCGACTCCAGAAAAGTTAACTCTCCGCATTGAATATACCGTGCGTCGATAGAGTAGGCTCCGAGTTCCCGAAGTTCCCGCGAGATGACGCGCTCGCCCGCTGGCAGGTGGCGCGCGCGTCGCGCGGTCCCACGTCCCGATCGAGCGCGTCAGCTCCTTGGGGCGGTCAGCCGCTGCAGCTCGCTGGGCCGTGAGCTGCGACGCCGCCGGACTCTCGTTGGGAGGCACGCAACGCAGTCGCAGACGCCGTAGACGCCTTGGACGCGTCGCGCCGTCGAGGGTGGTCGGGCAGCCGTCAGTGCGATCGTATTCGCGAGTGCGAGCCGGTGGGCCGAGTGTCGCGGTGCGCGCGCATAACCGTCGCAGGTGGTGGGTGATACCTCGGGTCGGTGCGGGCAGGTGCTCGCGCACGGCTGCGCGCGGAGAGACGCGTATTCGATCCGCGGAGGCAGACGCCGCGGGGCGTATCCCGAAAACGGGGAACGGATCGTCCGGCGTGCTGGTCGGGGAGAGCCGGCCACCGGGTCGACGATCGCGGAAACTCTGAGCCCGGATACGCGTCTCGTGGCTCCCGGGAACGCAGACCGCTCGGATTAACGTCCCGTCCCCGGCGTCGTGGCCCGGGAAAGGCGTCGATCCAACTGCCGAGGGTTGGTCGAGGATATCCCAAGGGGTGGCCGGGTCAGGGGCGAATCATTAGCGGCAAATGTGTGACTCGGCCGACGCTCCTTACGCGCAAAAGTTGGCCTACCTCCGGCTGGACGATGAGCCCAGCCCCTACTCGTCGGCGGCCGCGGCTTCGCGGCGCGGCTCCGGGTCGCGACCCGAGGCGCAGGTGCCCGGCTCCGCGTCTAGGTCGGGCCGGCCGGTCGGGGCGATCGAGAGCTTCATCGACGGTGGCGCCCCCGGCGAGCACGCCCCCGCGCCTGCCCCGACCCTCGAGTACAAGCTCTACGAGCGCGAGAACATCATAGCCGCTTCCAGGTTCGCCACCCCCAAGCCGGTGGAGCAGGTGGACGGAGGCAAGCAGTATCCGCACCGGCACCACCACCGGCACCAGCAGCAGCAACAGCAGACTCCGGTGTACGAAAACATCGAATACTACCCGACGCAGCACCCCGTGCACCAGTCGCATCACTCGGCCCAGCATCCGGGGTACTACCAGCCGGTGGAGCCGAGGAAGAGTCCGCCCCCGGGCCAGCGAGGGAGTCCCAGAACGTCCATGGCAACCACCGGGGACGCCTACGATACCGGACTCCTGGGGTTCCGGAAAGCCCAGCCGCAGGTGCCCAGCGGCGGTCGACCCCAAGTGCGGGAGGCTTCTCCGAACAAGGAGTCCCCGCCCTACGAGGCGCCGCCGGTCTACGAGAACATTCAAGAGGTGCATCTGCACCAGGAAGTCGGCCACAACAAGCCCGGGCCCCAGGTGCCCAGTCCGTACCACGGGAACGTGAACGGCGGGGGGTCAACCGGGGGCGGCGACTACGTTGTCATGACCGGCAAGGCCCATCTCGGCCAGAACCCCCGCGTCGGAGTCGGAGTCGGAGTCGGGGTCGGGGTCGGCTCCCGCACCCGCTCGCCTCGTAGCCAGAGCTACGACTCCAGCGTGTCGGCGACCACATCCGTGGCGGACCTGCAGGCGGTCAACAGGAGCACCTACGTGCCGCCCTCGGAGCTGCAGCAGGCGAGGACCTACGGAGCGGGCTACTCCCCGGAGCGAGGCTCCCCTAAACCGGGCGTGCCCTACCACGGGGAGTCTCCTCCGATGAGGCTGCCTCCGGAGCCTGGCCACTATCGCGGCTCATCGACGGAGGACCCCACCAGGACCTACAACCCCGCCGCGGCGATACGGACCGCGGTGCCCGTATCTCACCTCCCTCGGAACGACATTAGGAGCGACCCCAGGAACATGCGCTACCGCGATGGCCGACCGGCGGAGGCGCTGATGGCGACGGCCACCACTATGTCCACCTCGGCCGCGCCGATCTGCTCCTCCGGTCGGCAACGACTGGAAAACCGCGAGGACGATGTCGATGTCATGGGCAGACAGTCGTCCGCCAACTCTGCCCCGCCTTATCATCCCGGCCATATCGGGCCCGTTCCCTCCGGCGGACATCCGCCACCCGGGGCCTCGCCCTTTGGTAGCCCCGGGCGAGGCCGCGCCCCGGGCTTCGTCCCTGGGCCCAACGATCTCAACGCCAACGGCAACGCTCGCGGCACCGGACCTAGAGGTGGCAACGGCACCCCTACGGCCTCCGACGACGACTTTTCGGTCGGCCTCGGGCCCAGGATCACGAGCCTGCCTCCTGGCGTCACCAGCGGCGTCGCTGGACCTGTGTCTCGCGACGCCGTCGTGTCGGGCCCCTCCGCAGCCCAGGGCCCGGCTTTGCGACGCACCGACCAGGACTCGGATCCTCGGAAACCCATCGGCTCGCCTACCGCACACGCCAAAACCGCCGCACCCGGGAAGGGCCTACTACCGTACAACGTTACGCCTGCTAGACCTCCTGTAAGAACACGCTCTAGGCCCTCCCTGCCCGGAACGTCCTGGTTCATCGATTTTATTTACACTAAACGACGAGACATTGCCGATAACCCACCTTGCGGTGAACGAGTCGATGGAAATTTATAATCCTTGAACAGGACGTTTTAATGGCAGGAAGGCGTTACCTTCCAGCTGATCAGATGTTTAGGAGGCTACGCACATGACGATGACTCCTGGTTCATCTATATTATTCACGCTAGATGTCGAGTCTTAGATGATAATTCATCTTGCGGCGAATGAGTCGAAAGAAATTTAAAATCCTTGGTCAGGACGTTTCAATTGCGGGGTGGCGTTACTTTCCAGCTGACTAGAAGTTTAGACGGCTACGCACGTGACGATAAGTCCCTGCGATATATTGGTGCTAACCGATCTCTGCAGGTTTAACTCACGGGTTAACGTTATAGAAGTGGATTAGACTGCACCGATTGGAAATTACGACGGTAAATCTCTGCAAACCGATCTGTACGGATTTAACTGACGCTTGGACGATATAGGAGAACTCGAATTTAATTGTACGGATTAAAAATGAGCGCGATAGATGTGAACAATTCGGGCTGTATAAATTTAACTGACGCGTGGGCGGTATCGGCGAATTCTCGATTTAACTGCACAGATTAGAAAAATTACTGCAATGAATATATGCAAATCGAGCTGTATATATTTATCTAACGCGTGGACGTACGGTAGGACTTGATTTAACTGCACAGATTGTACATCGCCGCGATAAACCCGTGCAAACCCATCTGTGCAAGTTTAACTGGCATTTGGACGCGACGAAAAAGAACTGGACTTAATTGCACGGATTTATAAATCGTTGCAGTAAATCTATGCAAACAGATCTGTACAGGTTTAACTAACGCGTTAACGCTTAGACGGTGTAGGACTCGATTTATCTCTGTACATTACATGTCGCTACGACTTATCATTACGTGTTTAGCCACCTGAGAGATCGACTACTAAGGTTGAGACCAGGAAGGACCGAAGGCCATTTTTAAGGCGCGATGTTAGGCTCGTTGCTTATGTAAATTACGCTATCGTCTTTAATGCTTAAACGAATATAATCATGACGTGAACATCCGCGAACGGGGCTCCGTCGATCGCAAGGAAACAATTTCTTCTTCTTCTCTCTTTTTTTTTTTTCATTCTCGTCAAAGCGAGTACTTCCGTTAACTCGGCTACGGCGCTTATTATGCAAATTATTCGAAAACTTATAATGCGCGGGCGAGAATAATCGCCACTCAGCATATAACGACGGTCCGTCGAAGCCGAGTCGAAAAAAGTGTAATTCTCTCCAAGTGGAAGGCAACGTCTTATTTTTTTTTTTCTTTTTTTCCCCCCTTCTTATTTCGGACAAAGAGTAGCCTGAAGTCACCCCGTAACGAGTATGAGTATTCCCGACGAGTCAGACTCGAGATGCGACATCACGCAAGCAAGTATCGGAAAGTCAGATTTCAGTAGCAACGAACGACTCCTGATCTCTCTTAAGGGGAAGTGAAACACGTCGAGGAACTTGATCGACGTTGATAAAGAAGATTTTTCTAAATGCCTACGTTGCCGACGTTCGTTTTTATATTGACAGCCGTGTCGAATTATATTGGGTATTGTACCAAATGGCATACTCCACCTGTCGTTTTCGAAAAATAATTATAAAGAAATCGAAGTAAAACTCCAGAAATCCTCTGGATTCATGCTTTCTGGGGCCCTAATTAACTGCAGAGGGACCCCCTGCGCCATCTGTGAATTCCAGGTGAATTAAATTTTCACTCCGAGACCTCGTATTACCATCATTTTAGCATAGAAACGTATACAACACTTTTTTGCCCTTATCCCGTTCAAATGCGAGTTTATCGATTACCAGAGTGTTCTAAATTGTCGTCAAATTGTCCTGACTTAAAAAAAAGTGTTGTATTCGATTCGACTGATTTGAAGGATGTTTCACTTCACCTTAAGAAACGTCAATAATAATTGAAGAATCCGCGGCTGGGGGTAAAGGCCTTCCCAGATATCTCGCGTAAGCGTAGAAGCCGTGATAAGAACTGGTCAATGAAATTGTAAACAAATATGTAACATGATATCGAATGTCGGCAATTTGGTTGGCTCTAATCTTCCTGTTACGGTTATGGTTACTATCGTGCGAGGTACTTGCGAAGGCCCATAAAGGTCCCAACAATAATCGGCATTCCTGTAACGTTATGATTTCGCGACCGAAACTTCGACGACTCGCGATCGCCGTATTTGGGAAAACTGCATTTTCTTTTTCTAACGTCAGCCTGAAAAGTCACGTGACTGCCTATAACGCTAAAATGGAGCGTCCATGGATTGGCAATTAAACTGATTGAGCCTTGAGTAAGAATAGTAGAACGCGGATTCCTCGTATCAGAGGGTGCCGAACATGGGCCGACTTCGCGCAGAAATTTCTGACTTGTGATCGCCGTATCGAACGATGTCCTGACAAGGAAGGTATCCCAGGTCGATCTCTCCGATTTGATTTTTTTTTATAATATATTATAGCAGACTAAAAACTAAGCGACACGTATTTTTTTTAATCTGCCTATAAACACTAAGGGGGTGAAACCACCATCCAAAGTAAGGCCTGTGAGGAGTCGCTCACCCCTTAACTTTTTTTTTTAATTGAGAAAGTTATATTTTTCATTCCTCGTTATGAGAAAGCTTTTCCAGGTGGATTGGTTAAAAAATATGTTCTCGTGGGTGAAACTGCCAAATCGCTCATTGACGTGCCTTACTTTGGAAGGTGGTTTCACCCCCTTAAAGTGTTTAATGGCAGATAAAAAAAATACGTGTCGCTTAGTTTTTAGTCTACTATAACATATTATAAAAGAAATGAAATCGGAGAGATCGATCTGGGATATACCTTCCTTGTCAGAATTCTTCTGGCGACAGCGAGAACCGCCTCGGCGATGTAACGGTACGCCGTTTCGTCGAAGGAAATAATCCTACTTCCTTTAAAGGTTCCTCTCTGCCCACGAGTGAGTCACTTCTTGAGGAACATCGGCGCACACTTATTTCAGTCCGTGGACTTTAATCTCCACGTGCGAGCTAGGTGGATATGACTGAACTTTTCTACACGTGGAAAGTAGCGGGAAGGAAAAACGCAAACGGGAACAGAAGTAAAGGAGAATCGACCGTTTAGGATTTTCCTTGCTACACGTTCAATGCCATTGAAACATTCAAATTTTAAGCATCGAAAATACTTGTACTCGATACGCTCGTACGTGCTGGCGACTTTAATCTCCACGTGCGAGCTCGGTGGATATGACTAAACATTTTTACACGTGGAAAGTAGCGGGAAGGAAAAACGCAAACGGGAATAGAAGGAAGGGAGAATCGACCGTTTAGGATTTTCCTCGCCACACGTCCAATGCCTTTGAAACATTCAAATTTTAAGCGTCGAAAATACTTGTACTCGATACGCTCGTACGTGCTGGCGACTTGACCTAGAAAATCGGACGTGTTCGTACACCTCTTGTTTCTCCTTTCGTCTCTCGTCTCCTCGTTTTCCCTCTCTCCTTCTCTTTCTCTCCCGTTCGGTCTCGCCTCGTGTCTCAAGCCCGCGCCCATTCGGTTACACGCGAGCACATCCGACGAATCACTCTGTCGATTGAACGAGACCGTTTTGCCAATCAATTATATAAATGCGATGATTTCGCAAAGCCAAAGCAATACTCCAGGTTCCGCACCCCGGAAACGAGATCGCGAGCCCGGATTATTCGGTGGAAAAAAAAAATATATATATAACGTCCCGGCAAAAAGATTACGGCCAAGGTTATCATTCTTTAAGGTGTCCACGTACACTGGGAGACATGAATGCCCTCCCATCCTGCACAGGCGATGCCGTATCTGCAGGGGAGGCATTCATGCCCGCCATTGTACGTAACGAAAAATCGTTGTAATGAGTACGTGCCAACCGATCTGTATAGATTTAATTGAAATGTGGATGACACGTGAACGCTATATGAACTCGATTTACCCGCATAAATTACAAATCGCTTAGATTTATCGTTACGGGTGCAGCTAATTTCACGGATTAAGGCGACGTGAAAGTGGCACGAGGGGTCAATCGATGATGAACTTTTCTCCTAACTGAGTGTATTGAATCATTAAAAACTGTTACCTCGTGAATGTGGAGACCCTAAGGAACGTCCTGGTACTCATGAAATTTCATTTTTGTTCATATTTTTTATAAACAATTTTAAAATTTTGATAAATCATGGAATTTTCTGGGTGTCAAGATGTTCCATAGGGCCTCCGTATTCGCGTGAAGAAATTTCAAATGATTTGGTACGTCCTGTTGGGAGGAGTTTTTCATAAACCATCGACTCTTCGGGTGGCGCTTTCACGTCACCTTAACCCTTTCATTGCCAAGTCCTTTCGAAAGGCCTTGGCGAAAGTCACGACAGGGTACAAGCCATAGTGCATCAAATTTTCAGCGTGTACATACGATATTAGCACCGAAGGGGTTAAAAACGATTCCTGCCTCCATTCCTAACAATGCTTCACCACAACGTCATTTTGCAAAACAAAAGGTGATGGCCAAACCGCCATACAGAGCTACTTCTTATCGATTAACTCGATGACCCTCGGGTCATTGCGATTGTCATGCAATAGAGGCCTGTTTTCTGGTGCCATTTGCCAGTTCTCCATAACAATTCCCCAAGGCCGAGCCTCCTGGTCTAATCGATGTCATCGTTTCAGGGTCCCACGGAGGCCGAGAGGAAGATCGAGGAGCTGACGCGGCAGCTCGAGGAGGAGATGGAGAAGCAAGAAGAGGAGGGCGAGTACTTTGGTAAGAGTGCCTCCATGGCTTAGTTCACATAGATCACTTTATACGCGCACTAAAGGCGTAGTTATATCAAGCTCTCAGTCTAAACTATATTCTATCGTCTTAATACAACATATTGAAAAAGAGCATATCGTACCGTCTTGGTACTTAATCGCTTTTACACCGAGTTTAGTATGCGTACTAAAAGTGTAGTTAGATCAAACTCTCAATGTAAACAGTGTACCAAAACGGTACGGTACACACATTTCTAGCGTATCGTATCAAGGCGGTACACGGTTGTTTATTCTGACAGTTCGATAAATCCACGGCTTTAATATGTGTGCCAAGTGATCG
This sequence comes from Orussus abietinus, assembly GCF_000612105.2. Lineage (NCBI taxonomy): Eukaryota > Metazoa > Arthropoda > Insecta > Hymenoptera > Orussidae > Orussus > Orussus abietinus. Next base: position 2,117,644 of record NW_019396002.1, read on the forward strand.
GTGTAAACCAAGTCTATGTCGCATCACCTTGCAGCACCTTGCAGCACCTTGCAGGACCTTTTAACACCTTGCAGCACCTTCCAGCGCGACATACAACGTGCCCGCGATCCTGTAGCAAGGCGCTCCAGCGCGCCGTTCGGCATTTCGTTGACATTCGCCTAAACGCGGGGGCGAGGGTTGTGGGTAGTCGGTGCACAGGCGAGTCGAGCCAGCGACCGATCCGTCCAACCTCGTTATAGATAGATCGGGCCACAGGACCAGTCGGACCGATTGGCGAGCCGTAGTCCATCGGCGAGTAGCGCCGCGTCTCGCCGCTCGTTCGCTATTTACGCGCGGGTTCCGCACCGGGGCCAAACGGGTTCCGCGGCCACGGCTTCGGGAAAAGGAACCAGAAAGATAGGAATGGCCGGACCCGTTCTGCCAGTGGCCAGCTGTGAGTCCATCGGCTGGTGCGAACGGTTCGAGCGCGTTCCCCCGAAGCTCTGGTCCATCCGCGGTCCAACCTTGAATCTGCGCCGCCCCGTTACGCCGTCCTGCGGGCGAGGAAGCGAAACTCGAGACGTGAACGACCAAGCTATTTCGGGGAAGGTCTCGAGAAACTCGAGGCCGATTACATTCGATTCGCGTAGATTAAGCATCCGCGACCGGGCCACCTTACCCGAGTTCCGAGGTCGAAATCCCCGGAGCGCGATCGCCGCCTCTTCCGGTGCCTGACACGGTGTTTCTCTTCTGGCAGGCATTTGTCACACCTGCGGCGAGAAGGTGACGGGAGCTGGCCAAGCTTGCCAGGCGATGGGCAACCTCTATCACACCAACTGCTTCATCTGCTGCTCCTGCGGACGAGCGCTGCGCGGCAAGGCCTTCTACAACGTCCATGGGCGCGTGTACTGCGAGGAGGACTACCTGGTAAAGATAACGGATTCACTCTAGTTTCCTTAACCCTTTGGCTACTAAAGGCGCCTATAGATGCCCGACGTTTGGTCCAATATTGCCAGCACGCATTTATGAATTTCGCCCATATGTGGGTAGGGACTTCCGAGGGGACTCGTTTGTGAAGCTCTTCTCCGACCTAGGTATACCGAATCGTTTGAAATTTTACCTCGTGAATGTGGAGGCCTTAAGGAAGGTCCTCGTACTCCTGAAACTTCATTTTTTACATCTTTTTCATAAACCATTTTTAGTTATGAAGAAATGGGATTTCATGGATATCGAGACCTTTCTTAGGGTCTCCGCCTTCATGTGGTAAAATGTCAAACAATTCGGCAGGTCCAATTCGGCGAAAAGTTTCATAAACGACTGACCCTTCAGCTGCCCCTTACCCTAACGATGGAACCGAATAAGTGGGTAATAAATCATTTCACTTTCAACTTTCAGTACTCGGGATTCCAGCAGACCGCTGAGAAGTGCGCGATCTGTGGCCACCTGATCATGGAAATGGTGAGTAGAAGCGCGTTGTCTTTTCTACCGCCTGAAAGACCAGGAGAAAAATATGCGTCTACTTTGAATTTCACGTATCGCCCTTACGGGACGTTGCGCGATGACCATGTAACACCAAACCTCGGGAATCCCCATACGGGAGGGTCGAGAATCGCCCGACGTAATTTATGGACGCTTTTTTCCCCTCGAGTCGCGGCTCGATCAGTGTGCAGCTCTTGCTTCGCAGATCCTCCAGGCCATGGGAAAGTCCTACCATCCCGGGTGCTTCCGGTGCTGCGTATGCAACGAGTGCCTCGACGGGGTCCCCTTCACCGTGGACGTCGACAACAAGATCTACTGCGTGAACGACTACCACAGGATGTTCGCCCCCAAGTGCGCATCCTGCGGCAAGGGAATCACTCCGGTCGAGGTGAATGCTTCGTATTTCTCGAATACGTGTCTCTCTAGACCAGGCTCTCTTGTACCTAAAATTCAGAAATCCACATTATAAAGCCGTACCTTGTAGCGACTTAATATCGGAATCTGTGATATAACGTTGTAAAAGAAATAGGCAAGTCATGTTTAACGTTATATTCCTCATAATCAGGGCACGGAGGAAACCGTCAGAGTGGTCTCCATGGATAAAGACTTCCACGTGGACTGTTACGTCTGCGAGGACTGCGGCATGCAGCTGACCGACGAGCCTGATAAGCGATGCTACCCCCTGGAAGGCAGACTGATGTGCCGGGCCTGCCACATACAGCGCATATCGCATACCCAGCCCAGGGCACCGCAGCCGGTCTCGGCGAGTTATCAGTACATGGGTTGAGCACTATTATCCATCTCCAATGACTGTCAATGCCCGCCAATGCCCAACTCTAAGCCACGAGCTGCTCCGATACCTGCACCACACATCGACCATGGACAGCGTTATCACCGTGAACATTGCGTATCGAGAAGTTGGGATGCAGATAGAAACGAGCTATATCTCGGGCATGCATTCGTGAGCGTCGGTGGTACCAGTGACTTATTTATGGGCTTATTTATATACACAAATTATATATATATAAAGGAACACTGCCAGCGGACGCGATCGGGGCCCCGATACTAGCGCGGGCCAATTGTGATACGACAACGTAATGACACTTTCGTTGATCTTTTGTACATATATACATATAGATATATACCTACATACACACACACGTGATGCGTACCGACGTTGTTTGTTGTTATTATATTATTATAATTAGAACTATGCTATCGGTAGAGTCGTTTTTATAAGGTGAACTTTTGAGACGATGACTTTGAGGCTCCCCTGTTGGATACCGTCGTCGAGAAATGCCTGTTCCTTCGTTCGCTGACTCGTCGTCCTAAATGTCGACACTCTTTCCAATATATGGCTGTAATGTGGACGAATTATCCCGAAATTGTAACGCCGTTGTACTGGATCGATATCTGCCAATGATTCCCGTAAGAAATAAAGTAGGATCTTACCCTTACGAAGGTCTTATGTTCGTTGAGTCGAGGCTAAGGAGTGAATCGGATGGAATTAATCCTCGGACGTCCGTATAGGTCAAATCTTTATGGTACACGTTGTTATAAGGACATACATTTACAGATTAGACATAATGTATATATTAACAATTCCCAAAGATCGTTCGATCTCGAGGATACGAGGCCTCGGTGTGAACCACTTACGTTACGTCTTTGGTGGTTCGGGCTTGGGTTCTTTCTCGGTGAGATTTGTCTTCTCCTTCGCTGTGCTTTTGCTTAACTGCTCGTCCTAGAACGTATGCATAAATGCAGAAAATAAAACTAAACGGGGATGCGGCATCGAAGAGATCGCTTCACGTCGGGATTTGTTAGTCATTGCGGAAAGAGAACGGTTCGAAGAAACTGAGACATGGTTCCATTTTGGAGAGTGCCTACTGGAAACTCGTTAAGTATAAAGTAAATGTAGGACACTTGGAAAAATATGCATTCTTTTCCAACACGTTTACAGTGGTCTCGATGCAAACGTTTTCATAGGACAATGAATGAATAGAACAATGGTAGAAATAAGCATTCTAATTATCCTAAGAATGACATTTCCTCCGTAACATTAAATGACACGTTCCCACTCGCGTTACCATTGTTCTACTGATGCAACAATGATACTATTTAAACAAAGCGGTACTTGCAATTAATTTAATGAGGAAAGTCTCAGTTCAATCCTGTCTTTTCTTCTACCAAGGAAATGTGCATCCAAAAATGAAAAATAACCATGCTATTCCTTAAGTCCGAGTAATGATGTAGATTACATAATGTTAATACAAATTAATGGATCTGCGTGTAATGCCGTCGTTAACACGCTCGGGAGGAAATCCACCATAGGTACAGATTTGGAGGTCAATCCGCTTCCCTTACAGAGGTAGAAGTCTCACCAGCAGATGACTAAACGGAAAATGGGCTTGATGGAAAATCCAAGGTACAAGTCATCGGGAATACTACGTATGCTCTTTCTCACAAATTATTAATCCAACTTAAACCTACCTTCTTCATGGGTGGAATCTGCTTCTTATGCATATATCCCCACCTTCGCAGGTATCCAATGGCTACAGTCGTGCCACCTACAAATAAAACGATACATGAAATCAAATTGCCCTCTTGCTCAACCATCTGTTGCCTCATTGCCGTTCGATCTTACCAACTGTGACGATGTATCTTAGCGGCGTAACTAATTTGTACAGGGCATAGACTACCGCCCAGTGACCAGCACCAGAATTATGCACCAGCTCTATGTACTTCTCACTGATGTGCAGGTATTTCATAATGGCAACTATGTCGACTCCGCTGCAAGATCGAGCAATCCAGTTATCAATTCTACCTAGTTTAGAGTCTTCAATTGCTCAACCCGGAGATATACATACTTCTTCGCAGCGATGTAAAATATGCCGACCCATCCTGCTGACGTAATAAGATGCACCGGTATCAGGACGTGCCAGTAGTCTTTGTATAGCTGTTTCATCCTCTGGAATACGGAGAGCTTCCCCGACGAAGGCGGGCTCGGTGCTGAAGCCGCATAACCGCGGTATGCAGTTCTCGTCGCGAGCGTCGATAGAGTACCTAACCTCACTCCCAATGTAAGGGCCGTCGTCGGCGCGGCAGAGAGTGCGACATCGTCTCTTCTTGTGATCTCGTGCTGGCATAACGAAGCCGGTGAGCTTCCACTCGCTGGCAGGACCGCCGAGGTATATCTTAAAAGCGAACTCGAGAGCCGTGCACTTCGCCCGATGATCGACACCATTCTCGTGAGGAATCGCGTCCGTGACACCGCGCCAGGTCCCTCCTCGCGGCCCTCGAGACAAGCTCATTGACGAGCCAGCCGGTGCCAATATTGTCGGTAATTTTGTTCAAATGAACAACATACCTTACTATTTCAGCCTGAGACTAACCAGGACTGAAGGCCTGAGTCCATGATTAAAAAACTTTGCCAATGTTTTTGTCAAATAAATATCTTACTTGCAATTTGGTCAACACTAGTGCTTCCGATGAAAAGCTTTGATGCTAAACTTTTACAGAAAAATCTAACTGGTATCTTTTTTTTTATAAAAGATACATTAAAGTTGCAGACTTCAGAGCATTTACATGCACAATTGTCAATGGAAAATAGAACAGATATGAAGTAAACTATTGTAAATGACAACAGAATTAGATAAATAAATATACATATAAAATAAAATTATGTATCTATATAATTGTATAAAGTGTACGTAGTAATTGAACACATTTCACAAGCATAAACCTTGGTAGAATTGTAAAATGACTTTATTACGAGTAGCAGCACCATCTTAATACATCCATGAGGAAATAAAAGATTTTGGGAAGAATATTGACAATGTTCCTTCGTCGTGGACACAGACCTTTACTTAATAATTTGAGAATTCTTTTGTTCCCATTTTGGTAAAAGTGCGAACAAACCAGTGAAGCTATGAAATATAATTTATATTTGCATGTTTCCATTTGTACACTTTCAATATATTTAACACTTTTAACATGTTTTCACAAGGCTTTCATTTTATTAATTAACTATTCTAGAAAGTATTACAAAGGAAAAAGTTAATAATGTAATTACATGTAAGATTCTACCCAGAACAAAGGATAAGCATACACGAGGACATTCTTTTAAAAGATAAGTGTACATACTGTATTGAGAGACCTTTTTCTACAAACTATTTCAGCTAATGACCTTTTACTTCAGGATCAAAATTAAAACTTAATTTTCTCTTGAATATCTTGCCTTTTATGGGTTCCATCGCAAAATGGTCGATTAGATGTCTGTTTGCAATTACAGAGCCAATACTCCTTCGTTTCTGGTACCTTGAATCGTACAGGTCTTTGTTTGACTTTAAGAAAGACATTTTTATGCGTTCCATCACAAAACGGTTGACTTTTGCTTTTTCCGCACAGGCACCACATATACGTTTTGTCTGCTTCACAAAGGTACTTGAAAGGTTTTTTGTCATATATCTCGCCACTCTCTGGCTGGTCACTGGCGCTGTATACATCTCTTAACAAGTTTCTCGGTATTTCAGACTCGGATGATTTGGACGAGTATCTTACGATCTAAAAAAACCCAGTATTACATATTGACTGTTGTACAGAAAATACATCATTTCTACAACGAAATGTTAGGTTATACTTCTACACTTCTCGACTTGATTTATATCTCATACTTAACTTCTTTCTTCTGATTATCACAAATTTTAATGGTTGATTTGAGGTTAGCTACACTTAAATGGATGTCTCGAGAAAACAATGGAATCTACTAAGGTGGCATAACTAGTAATTTATAAAGCTTCAGATACTGCTTACTTACACATTTATCTTTTAATAAATTGGAACTAACGTACTGCACAAACTTCTTTAAACGAGCCATCGAAGACATGTCGTATAACCTATGCGATCGCACAGCAGAAGTCACGAGTTTGTATCATGAAGTACATACAACCTAAGAGGTTCCTCAGGATGAAAACGTTGAGATTATGCTATGGTGCTGCTCTCTGTGATAACCATGTCTATCGAAATATCGCTATCTGGTGTCTAAATATGTAAACTTTTTATATTAGTCTTCACATAATCTTCTATAAATGGGGTTCACAATTCCACTGCACTTGATGACGATGATATCCGAAAGTTAAATTGCTTAAAACAAATATGGCGCTGCTTGGGAGAGGTGACTGGCAAAGTCCGTCTCCTTTTTGGCAAAATGGTCCAGCACCGGGCGTTTCATATAATTTTCCGGGCACCGTCTCGCACGGTAAGCCTGATGGAATCCAACGGTCACAGTGAGTACATGTTTTCTTGGAAACAATAACCTCTATTAAATATTTCAAACAATAACCTCTGATAAATGCATGTCACTTGAGGCATTAATGCCGTCGTCATACTTTCATGCTTAGTTTGTGTTTAAAATTTGCTGGGAACAAAATCGAGTGACGAATTAATTTCTTTCAGAGCCCCAACTACAACGGGTACTTCGGTAGTTGGTATTCAGTACAAGGATGGAGTACTAATTGCTGCTGATATTTTGGCTTCTTATGGCAGTCTGGCAAGGTACAGAAATTGTGAGCGAATCATGAAAGTTAACAACAACATCTTGTTAGGAGCAGGTGGTGATTACGCCGACTACCAATATATCAAGAACCTCATCGAGCAAAAAATGTAAGTTGCATAAAAATTTGGAATTATAAGCTTAAACATTTACCATTTCAATTGTTTATAGTTTAGAGGAAGAGTGCCTTGATGACGGGTTTACCTTGAAGCCAAAGTCTTTGCACTGCTGGCTTACTCGAATAATGTACAACCGACGTTCAAAATTTGATCCATTTTGGAACAATTTCATCATTGCAGGCTTAGAAAATGGCAAACCGTATGAATTATTTTACATTCTATGCAATTATTTACTACAAGTGCAATGAAAAATTAGTTTGAATAAGTTAGTTTAATAAAAATAGAATATTCAGTAGAGTAGTGATAAACTTCACTTGTAATTGAAAACTTGCAGATTTTTGGGAACAGTAGATAAACTTGGCACGGCATATACCGATCCAATAATTGCAACAGGGTATGGTGCATATATGGCAACACCAGTAATCCGTGCGGCTTATGAGAAGAACAAAGAAATGAGTAAAGAGGAAGCCCTTGATCTCATAAAGCAAGTTATGACAGTCCTTTATTACAGAGATGCCAGATCTTTTCCAAAGGTAAGATTTATTTTCATCTCTGCTATTTCGATATTTTGTATATTAATATTAATATTAATAACTCCTCTTTCTTTCAGTATCATATCGGGATAATAGATAAGGAAGGAATAGAAATAAAGGGGCCGATTACATTGGAGAGCAACTGGGAGGCTGCTGTAATGATAAAAAGTTAATTTACAATGACAATTATGGAATATGTCCTTTTAATGTTACTTTTCATAAATAAATCATAATTTACCAATTAACGCTTAATTTGTACACTCTATGTTAACTTGGATTCACAGAAGCAACAAGAAATTTCTGGTGATTAAAGAGTCAATATCTCACAGCCGTTATTTGTAATTAAAATAGTGTGTTCACACTGAGCAGTCCGAGCCTTATCTACAGTAACTGCAGTCCATCCATCTTCACAAATTTCAATCTCTTCCGATCCTTGGGTAATGACAGGTTCAATTGTGAAAGTCATACCAGGTTGCATTTTTCCAGGCATGTCATTTGCTGTACATAAAAATGTCTTGTCTTACCAGTGCTGGGTATCCACATGAAAAGCAATACTCCATTTCATACGCACCAATGTGATAAATATCTGGTGGTCCATGAAAGTAGTTGCCAATTCCATGACCAACAAATGCTGGAATTACATTAAATCCATGCTTATTTGCTGTTTCTTCGATTATGTTGCCTAAAAAGGAAGTGAAAGGAATAGTGACATATTTTATATATTTAAAAATATGATATAATAACTCAACTAAGAACAGAAAGTTGTAACTTACCTATTGAATTGAAATTTTCATTAGGTTTACATAATTCAATGGCATGTCTGAGACAGAGTTGAGTGACTTCAATTAGTCGCTTTGCCTCGGCATCAACGTTGCCAACCTCAAACATTGCTGAACAATCTCCATGGTATCCATTAAGGTATACCTTAATCACGATAAAATAAAACCTACATCTTCAAATTTATACTACCAACTATTTTAGTTGTGTTAGGATTTGACACTTCATAGCGCATGTAAAACTGATTCTTACTGTAACGTCGACGTTTAGAATATCACCGTCTTGGAGTGGTCGATTGTCAGGAATGCCGTGACATGCTACATTGTTGACACTCGTGCAAACTGATTTTGGAAAACCCTTATAATTTAATGGACTTGGATAGGCAGCATTGTTGATGATTAACTCATGAATATATTCGTCCAGAAGATCCGTTGTTATTCCTGGCTGTCAATAAATCATGAAAATATATAATAAGTATTTGTACATGTGTTAATTTCATGTTGAATGGAATAACGCACGTTAAGGAAACACTTTATCTTACTTTGATGAAGCCTTGAACTTGATTTAAAACCCGTTTTGCTAAGCTGCAACTATGACCCATGCACTCAATTTGATTTTGATTTTTGATTTCAGGATTTTTGGGTGACTGGCATGGAATTGTCGACTCACTGTATAATGGCTTAGGGATATGAGAAGGTACAACTTTTTTTACAGATACGGTCCAAGGTTCAACTAAATCATACTGGCCAAACTTATTGTTCATCGTTTTATGAGTCGGAGTCGCTATTATCTGTATAAGAAGCAAAAGTATTAACCTTTCAAAGCATTTCCTAAAAGTAACTTCACTATATTCTTTACCATTTTTTATTCAATAAGTTGCATTAATAACATTATCATACCTTTGACTTTTGTTGAAATAATTTTTTAAAGAAATATCTTACATGTGATATACTTTTCATATTTTTAGTGGCAAACATTTCTGTAGTCTTTTAATGTTACAGAAGGTATTAATAGTTGACACATTACAATTTCCAATTCATCGAAGTCCCCTGTAGAATTATAAATTCATCGACTCATTGAAAGAATAGTATCGTATAGTGTTTAATGTTTAAAAAATTCTTGTCAATCGCATACTTTCACATTATGCTAATGCCATACATTATCTATATTTAAATTTTTAATTTATAATTCTGAAAACCATTCGAAACTCAGTATATACATGCATACGAAACCTACCATACTGAAAATCAAACTGAGAATTACGTGATACAGATCTCTGCGTGATATTACATATACAATCTGTAATACAGATATATATATATAGAGAGAGAGAGAGAGAGAGAGAGAAAGTGACAAATCTGATATAACCTAACCTAATTTAATCTAACAAGATGGTGGAAACTTGTACTGCGCAGAAATATTAGAAATTGGTACTCAAAAGAACATACCACATATTTATTTTGCCGTGCTTTTTCTGACATCACTGCATTTACCAGCATTTACTGCCACAACTGTCAGTTCGGATAGGTTTATTAAAACCCTGAAAGGAATGTGGGAGTGAAGCACGGTAGTTTGATGTTCCGATTTATGACATCACTATTCTGTGACTAATTCCATTAGACAGTGTTGTCATTTTTGGTTCTATTATGCAAAACTTACAGTTTTCAGGTAAGTTAATAACAGAAGTATACGTGGACGTTCTTGTACCCTCGCCTTGTAATATTTTTAAACGTACACAATTACGATGTATTTGTCACTAATATATTATAACCTATACACCATGATCTTTAGTGTTGTCACTTCAGTGTCAGCACTGAAATATAAGACCAAGAACAATTACCAAATCCTGTACTTTCGTTCACAAATACTTATATAAAATATTTTTCCCCTTTTCAGTGTGATATTATCTGGACTGCTTTTTTTTTTTTTTAAAATGATAGCCTCCGAAATTGGCTCTACAAATGCAGATCCTATACATATCAGGGTAACGAGTGAGAAGGCTCCTTTGATCAGCGGTCGAGGAATCTTTCATCGCCTTTTTGGAGGAATCTTTGGGTTGGGTAAATCACCACACGTTGAGGGAGATGGCTACATCGAGTTTAGCAGTTTGGGGACAGACAGTGGGCGTACATTGGGAACCTTTGCTGGAGTATTCAGCCCTGTCACCCTGTCCATGTTCAGTGCCTTAGTTTTCATACGAATGGGTGATGATTTGAAATTATATCTTTTTGTCTATGATTTGTGCTAAAGAGACTTTGAATTTATATACTGGTGGGGTATACGTACTAAAATGTTAATATTCTTAATGTTATTTTTCAGGATATATTGTTGGAAATGCAGGATTACTAATGACGTTGACTCAGTTTGTAATCGCTTATGGAATTTTATTATTTACAGTTGCCTCTGTTTGTGCAATTTCAACAAATGGGGCAGTTGAGGGAGGAGGCGCATATTGTATCCTTTCTTTTTCTAGATAGTTAAGAAGGAAATATTACATGTATTTGAAAAATGAATGATTTATAATAATACATGAATTTCTTAACATGCAAACTATAGTTATGATAAGCAGAACTTTAGGACCTGAATTTGGGGGCTCCATTGGCACACTTTTTTTCATGGCAAATGTTGTGTCCAGTGCTCTTTGTATCTCTGGTTGTGCCGAAGGATTAGTGGAGAATTTTGGACCATCTGGTTACTTGGCTGGCAAAGATGGACTATTACCTGATGGCAAGTGGTGGAGATTTCTCTACTGCTCTGTCTTAAATACTGCGAATCTGCTCGTGTGTCTCATCGGAGCTGCTATGTTTGCTAAGACCAGCATAGCCATTTTAGCAATTGTCTGCGTTTGTCTTGGAAGTGTCTTCATAAGTTTCTTAGTACAAGGAGCGGTAGAAGTGCGTAAATATTCTCTTCATCCATGAAAAAAATAAATAACTGTAGTGCTTTACTGATCTAATTTAACTATTTCACAGGTACCTATACCAGAAGCAAACATGTTGGTACAGAATGCTACAGTACATGTAAATGGATCCTACACTGGATTGTTATCGGCTACTCTTAAGGAGAATCTTTATACAAATTATAGCATGGATTATTCAAGTGATGGCACTAGAACTGACTTTGCTAGTGTTTTTGGTGTCCTCTTCAGTGGTGTTACTGGAATAATGGCTGGAGCTAACATGAGTGGTAACATTTTGATTAAAAATTCATAATTACTCTTAACGTTAAAAAATATGATAGAATTATTTGAAATTTCTTTAATCCTGTTTCAGGCGAACTAAAGAATCCCGGACACAATATTCCTCGCGGCACATTGTCTGCAGTCCTTTTCACCTTTGTTTGCTACATTTTCTTATCGGTTTTAACGGCTTCAACGACCAGCAGATTTTTGTTACAAAATAATTTTATCTACATGATGCCTGTAAACGTTTGGCCACCTTTTGTGGCAATTGGAATTCTTACCGCGACATTTAGTGCAGGACTGAGCAATTTAATCGGCTCCAGCAGAGTACTCGAAGCACTTGCAAAGGACAATGTGTTTGGTATGAGAACATGAGAACCAGAAAAAATAGAGATACTTATGTAATAATGTTAAAATTCTAATCAACTTTTAGGTTCCGCATTAAATTTTGTAATACAAGGAACCTGGCGAGGTAATCCAATAGCTGCGGTCCTTACATCTTGGACTCTCGTCCAAGTTATTTTACTTATGGGATCTCTAAATACCATAGCTCAAATAAACTCGGTCCTCTTCTTGTTGAGCTATCTCGCCACCAATCTTGCATGTCTTGGACTCGAACTAGCCAGCGCTCCAAATTTCAGGTAAAAAATATATCGCATTAATTTCTCAACTAATTAGTTTGATACATGTTGTAATATTTTCTGTAAACTTATTTTCAGGCCGACGTTCAACTATTTCACTTGGCACACTGCTACGGTTGGTTTGCTAGGAACCTTAATAATGATGTTCACGATAAATAGCATCTACGCCTCGAGTAGCATAATTCTCTGCCTGATCTTGGTGATCGTGTTACACCTTTTCTCTCCGAGTAAAAATGCTCCTTGGGGCAGCATATCGCAAGCTCTCATCTTCCACCAGGTGAGGAAGTACCTGCTGATGCTGGATTCTCGAAAGGACCACGTAAAGTTCTGGAGACCTCAGATGCTGTTAATGGTGGCTTCTCCGAGATCATCCTGTCCGCTGATCGACTTTGTCAATGATCTGAAGAAAGGTGGACTTTATGTGATCGGCCACGTCAAGGTCGGCGACTTTACCGGCCAAAATGTTGATCCTACCCTGGAAGAATATCCTCACTGGTTAGGACTGGTTGATCATATGAAGGTAAAGGCCTTCGTAGAGCTCACCGTCACCAAGACTGTTCGAGAGGGCCTCCACCACCTGATTAGGTGTTCCGGAATGGGAGCAATGAAGCCAAATACTATCGTCCTGGGATTCTACGATGAAGAGACTCCACAGGACTTCTTCCAGAACTCCCAGTATACTACGACTGCGTTTGATAATGTTAATGGAGAAGCAAATGGTACCCTATTCCCATTGAGGCGATCTGGAGAGGAGAAGAGCATTGATCGGATTCAGTATGTGGGGATGTGCATGGATGTGTTAAAGATGAAGAAGAACCTTTGCTTGTGCAGGAACTTCCACCTGCTGGATAAGAGTCGTATTAATAAGTGAGTGCACGTCTTGACAAACTTCGAATTGAAACTAAAGATTTTTCTTTATTTCTGTCTCACGTACATTTTGTCTATACATTATGTAGGATATCGTAACATGTCTCATATTCTTTCAGGAATTCGAATTTAAAATACATCGACGTGTGGCCAGTGAACTTCTTCCAACCCTCCGATCAAGACCCCTTTGATACCACTTCATTGTTCATGCTGCAATTAGCATGCATCATTAACATGGTACCAACATGGAAAAACCTGCACTTAAGAGTGTTCAACTGTGAGATCGCGGAGAGTGAAACCAGCCTGTCTATATCGGAATCGAGTTCAATAAACGAGTTTCCGAAGGCTTCGAATGAGCATCGGATAAAGAAACTGCTGAACATGCTTCGGATTTCTGCATCGATTCAGAAAATTCCAGATTGGGGAGCACAAGTTGGAGGCCTTAATGGCAGACCTCTCATTGAGCCTAAAGCAGAAAGCTTTGATGGCGGCCATGATTCGACCGATGACATTTTGAGCAACGTTTCTCGGTCTTATATATTAAGGTAATTATTTTTTAACGAAGCCACGAGATACAATTTGGGGGGTTTCAAATTTGTTATTTTATTCCAGCGTGAACCAGTTAATAAGGCACCATTCAACTCAAACAGCAGCATCTTTTATATATCTTCCGGCTCCTCCATCGTCAACTTCTTGGGAAGAGGAAATGGTCTACCCCCAATACCTTCAGCTTTTAACAGAATTGACTGCAGACTTACCTCCGACAGTGTTGGTGCATGGTGTCAGCGCTGTTACTTCCACAACTTTATAACGGTAGACAGTTTTAAAAGATGGGGTAGACATTCTTAAGTTTCTCAAATCGAGGAATCACTTCAGAAACGGAATTTTAATTAATTCTAACATCGTTACTTCACAACATGAACATTTGTGCTGTATGAAGTTTTATATGGTTTACATTAGGATTTCATGAGAATGACCAGAGAGCATTTTATACGTAAGCTTATATGCACAAGGGTACAGAACATTGTAGGATTTATTGAAGCCATACGCAGATCGAGATTTTAATTAGACAATATTAAGAGGAAATGGATTTCGAAATCTTTTACGGTGATATAATCGAAAAAGTTGTTTCTACTAATTGGGACAAGACTTTCGGAGTCATGTTCTGTTCAGTTTGGTATATTATGACGTTGATATTTGTGGGTACCACATACTTTTTGATGTAATTATTTCTAATTATTTGAAATCGTCACTGTTGAGTTTGGGAATTTTTTGCAGGGTTATATTGCATTTAGTGGAAATAATTTTATAATATACACAAATTGTCAAAAATTCAAGATGGTAATCTTGCAAAATGTACTATTTGGTGGAAGTAGAATGGCAAAGCAATTAGATGCGATTGAAATCTAAAAAGAAAATTAATAGACAAGGTCTAACCTTGATCATATCATATAAGAGAATCAGAAAAATCAACAGTTTTGGATGTTCAGTCCGAGAAAAATGTTTTTTAATTATAACTAGAAAACTAAGGAAACTTGAAAAACTTGAAATAATCAATACTACTAAAGTCATGCGTTAACGTTACGAATTTACTGCTGCGAGTATTAATTGGAATATGTATAAAGAAAAAAAAAGAGAAGTAACATAAGTAGAATGTCCTGTAGAATTTTTTACAGATTAGACTTGTATCAGTATTCTTATTACGAATTATTCAAAACGTCGGTCACTGTGATAACTAAATTAATCAATAAGAAACTCGTTTTCCCATAAGAATGAAAATATATTTTGAAAAATCCACGAAAACCAATCCGAATTTGTATTTTTTCAGAAATACATGGTAAGAGCATTAAATCGACCTATTAACCAATGCACAATGTATTAGAAACTTATTTTTTAATTAACTGTGGACTTTCGATTAAATACAAGAAAATATATAAACAATATCATAAAAATTAGGATTAATTTATTTGATAAGTGTACATACATACATACACGTATGTAACACTGGCATTCATCGATGGCAACCTCGCGAACCTACTGCCCTCTCCGGCCGCGCGACGTACTAGTGGCAGGAATAGCGTAGAATTTGAATCGCCCAAGGGGCAGAATGGGTTTGCTAAAGAAAATAAATGTTTATAAAGAAAACAATTAATGAAAATGATTTCAATATTATTGTGAATTGTCCCTAAGTTACTTAACGCAGTTTTTGTTAAATTATTATTTACAGAATTTCTTATAAAATATATTAAAACATGTTTTATTAAATTTTTCCAGGAACACGAAGAAAGGTGTGGAACGTAATATATAAGAGACATGAAATCATGATTCCGCTTCTATGTCCGAAAGTGAATGCATTGTAAATTTTCCTACGGCATTTCACTGTATAAATATTAATAAACTATTTTTTTAGTTAAGATAATATTTTAACTTCGTTCAGTGGATGAAACAATTAAATCGCTGAAAAACTTGTTAACTTTTAATAAAACGTGTTTTAATATATTCTTTAAGAACTTCTGTAAATAATCATTTAACAAAAACTACGTTGAGTGGCTTAGGGACACTTCGCAATAATATTTAAATCATTTTCATTCATTGTTTTCTTTACAAACATTTATTTTCTTTAGCAAATCCATTCTGCCGTTTGGACAATTCACATTACACGCTACTCCCGCCGCTAGTACGCCACACGGCCGGGGAGGGCAGTAGGTCCGCGAGGTAACCACCGATGAATGGCAGTGTACTTAGCATTCTAGGATCGTTAAACTTCATCGCCTGTGCAAGAGTTGACGTTTAACCTTAAAGGAAAAGTGAAGCAAGGAGTAGAATTTACCAAGGTGGAAATTATTTTAACTAGAATCGTTGTATAGTTAACATTATAATTTTAAATCAGTGGTTTTCGTAATCTAATATTTATTTATTCCTGTCACTGGATTTAGTTTGTTGTATTCTTATTTGTTAATTATTTTCTTATTGACTTTTTAGGATTCAGGCTTTAAATTGTTAATTGCATCTTACAGTTTCCCACACCAGTTAAAAAATGGGTGAACGTAAAGGAACGAATTTATATTACCCACCGGACTATGACCCTCGAGTCGGTGGGCTCAACAAGTTTATGGGGACCCATGCACTGCGTGAAAGAGCTCGCAAACTACACATGGGTATCCTCATCATACGATTTGAAATGCCATATAATATATGGTGCGATGGCTGCGGTAATCATATTGGAATGGGAGTACGATATAATGCAGAAAAGAAAAAAATTGGAATGTACTACAGCACACCATTATATCAGTTTCGGATGAAGTGTCATCTTTGCGATAATCATTTCGAGATCAAAACAGATCCTGCGGTATGATTCCCATGTGCTTGTCTTCTAAGATTTATTATGTTATAATTAGGCTTAACTGATGTATATTTAAATTAACTTAATTCTTTAACAGAATTTGGATTACATCATTGTAAGTGGTGCTCGTCGACAAGAAAATCGTTGGGATCCCAAGGATAATGAACAGGTAGTTCCAGAAACAAAGGAAGTATCAAAAAGACTGTATGACGATGCTATGTATAAGCTCGAACATGAAATTGAAGATACAAAGACTGCACGATCGCGTGATTCTGCTCTAGATAATGCTATTGCCCTTAATGAGGCAACTTGGAAGGATGACTACAGCTCTAATTGTGCTCTACGTGCTGCATTTCGAGTAATTCAAAAAAACTATTATTTACCTTCCAGGTTTTTTCTCCAAAAGATTTTTTACTTCATGAATTATTCTAGGCACGGAAAAAAGAACTTCAAAGTAAGCAAACGACTGACCACAAGTTACTGACGAAAATGGGTATTGATGTTGATCTTGTTAATGAACATGAAGATGATATTAAATTAGCACGTTTACTTATGTACAACAAGCAAAAAGGTATGATACGCAGTAACTATTACAATAACTTAGATTCTTTCAAGAGATTGATAAAAATAATTTCTCTTGCAGAAACAAAGAAATCAGGTTTGCGACTAAAGCGATTAGTGTCCATTGCAAGGTCTAAAAAGGCAACAAAAAGTACACAATTAACTTCAACCAATAAAACGAAATTGCCATCGGTTCCTCCAACACAAGCTACATCTTCTACAGGATCTTCTAGCACCAATAGTTCACTTGTTGGTTACGATTGCTCGAGTTCTGACAGTGATACCTAGTTTCCTTCAGGTTTAATAATAATANGTAAAAAATAATAAGTATACATTATTTATTAACGTTTTATCAAGTTTCATAGCTTTCCTCCATTTTGAAGTACCTCTTTAAGTTATGTCAACTTTGTGTAACGTTTTCTATTCTCAAAGTTAACCATGTCACAGTTATGAAATTGATTCTCATAAAATATTGTTTCTCAAGTAACACTTTGTTACTACCATGTAACATTCATGGAAATGATAGATATAAGCCAATGATCATCAAATTAAACTTTGGTGAGTCAAATGATTAAATTATATTTCTACGAGAGGCTGTTCTTCATTTGGGTGTACCGACTGTGCTATCATCTTCTTTTTGACAACGTGAATCCTTTTATTCGAGAGACAAATGACGTAGCAGTGATCAGGATAGGTGATAGAGATTTTATCAAAGCCTTCGTCTGATGGAAAAGCCTCAGGGTCAATTTTATCAATCGATGTTACTAGACCAGCTATTATATCAGCAATTCGCTCATCATTTTCCAGCTCTCCTCCAGACTGAAATGGAAAATGAATTAGCCCATTGTTTAAAGGAATACTTTGTCATGTATTACCGCTAACACTGCACCATCTTCTGTTAAAACTAGGTAGCCAACTTGGTCTGGGATACGTTCCATGGATAGCATCTTTGAAACGTCAAAAGGTCACATTATCACAAAATACCTATGTAACTACATGAAAGTTCATGTTTTGTGATGGCATCACCATATATACTACACATTACGTCTGAAATCTATATTCTTCGCTTGATGAAAAAAATTATGACGCTCTTTGCAAATTATTTAATCAATCAGAACAAATAGCGACGAATTACCTTAATTATTTATGCGATAAAATACGCAATCTTTTTTAGAAAATACAGAAGTGATGTCAGAAATGAGTTAGTAATAGAGATGACTTGGGAGATTGCTCACGGACAGGGTCGCGCGATCGTATTCTGTGCTGCCCTCTCGTTTCGTACGTCAGCTTTCATCGATTTTTGCCCTCAAGAGCGGCGCAATGAATTTCTGGTAGGGGCAATAAGGAAATTTTTCACAAGACTAGGTGTACCTGATCGTTTGAAATTTTATAACGTGAGTATAAAGACCCTAACAAAGGGTTCCATAGCTATGAATTTCCGTTTTTATAAAGAAATTGAAAAATTGGAATATACAAAGATGTGATAAGGAACTGCGCATGCGCACGCCGGGGTCGGGGACCCTATATAAGGCCGAGCGCGCGCTCGGAGCATCACCCTTTGGTCTTTCGAAGGGTAAACATCGGGTTACCTGCTTCTACCGTAACTGATTTAACCCCAGTTTTAACCTACTGTTAAACCTAACGGTTAACCCCAGTTTTAACCTACGGTTTAACCTAACGGTTAAAAATCAAACTTCGGTTAACTTGGGTTGTGAAACCGGGCCTTATGGGAGACGTCCCCACTCCCTTCCGTTCCCTTTCTTAATATATTTAAGTTAATTTATTACGTTTGTAAAGGGCTTCGGTGCGCAGCAACCTTCACGTGGTGAGCTTGGGGGATCGGTGGTTTCCAACTATTGTTCGAAACCACCGGTTCGCAAATAGCTGCACGAGTGGTTCCACTTAGCGTGTGTTTTTTTGTCTGATAGTAGTTTAACGTAATTAAAAGTGGAAGCACTCGTTGCGTGCGTGCGAGATTGTACATTGCGGACAGGACGTTGTCGGGTATCTTTCCATGCAGGTAGTAATTTCGGATTTGCGTGCTAACCGAAGTAGATTTTTGCAGGTACGGCATTGCCGTACCTTTAGTGTATCCGGCAGCTTCCGTCGGCACCTAGTACGTCGTAGCTAAGCTACGGCGTGCAAGGCTACCTGGCTCAGGTTGTCGGTTGCGCGATGCGTTGTTTCGCTTTGGCGGCATCCCGCGGGAGCTCTGCCTGCTGTAAGCCGGGACAAGCCCGTCGACTGAAACTCATATTCGCGGGCCGACAGCCGAGCTGGGTTAGTCGTCGGTGACGGTGGAAGCTGCTGGATTGTTCGCGTTAGGAGTAGTATGCCCTTCCGGCAAATTATATCCGTAATTCGATGCCAACTGGAAATGTACTCGGCGACTTACCCTGTACTCTGCGGCGAGCGTTGTATGGACGGATGAGTATGGTATGCGAGTGGTTTGTTGTATGGATGGATGCTTATGGTATGCGAGTGGTGTGCTGTATGGGTTATGAAATCCTGGTTCTGTGAGTTCCTGGGACGCCGGGAACTCAACGGAACCAGGTGCCTATGCTTAGGCGGGTCCTAATCGCAGCGGCCTCCTCGTGGCGGGACCTGGGGGATCGGTACCATCCTTATGGGATGACACCGATCCGCGAACTAGCTGTGAAGTAGAATTTAATTAAGGTAAAATTTCACTTTCTCGTAAAATAATTAAGGCAAGTGAAGGGTAAAGTCAAAATGGGTGCCACGAATGTTCTTCCCTTACCATCAAAAGCGAGCAGTGTCGTTAAGCGTTGGCAAGCCACCACCGTCAACAGCTGCAAGGTATTACCATCACGAGTACGTGAGCCGTCAACGGCTACTGGTAGATGGCACCGCCGTTGCAAGTACGCGAGCCCCTACCAGAAATTCGTTGCGCCGCCCTTGGGGGCAAAAACTGTGAATGCTGACGTACGAAACCAGAGGGCAACACAGGAAGCGATTGCACGACCCTGCCCGTGAGCGATCTCCCAACTCATCTCTGTTAGTAAATCATTCGTGGAAAGTGCAGAAAGATGCGAGCGTTGAATTAGCTACTGCCCTCTCGCGACATTGCTTGGAGTTTTTATATTAACTCTAGATAACCAAACCTATAGAATATTTGTAACTACTTTCCAGTATCAGTGCCATCTGTAGAGTGCTTAAGAAACGTAAACTAAACCGAGAATCTCACGAAGGCGACAATTCACGAGAGTTGCCACCGCAACTGGCAGCTGGAGATCTTTGCTTTGACATTTGCGGCTTGACAGGTTTGATTTCAGTGCCTTTGCCGCTAATTTTAGCTGCGATTGCGTTTAAAGTGTTTCTTTCCAGCAGTTTCTTTATGCAGCACTGTTTTCGGGACAATTTTGAACTGGTAAGCGGAAATCGTTAAGGACTTTATGTTATCTCACTTGCCACATATGCATTGTAACCTCACTTAGACGATACGTTTCTCTATTTCAGATGGATTTAATTTAATAATTTGCACTGCACAACAAGTTATTTTACGAAGAAAAAGTCTGTTCTGTTGATCATGTCCATTGACTCGCAATGATAGTCTTACGACGCAGGACACTCGTCAAGATTACAGTGTGCATGATCTATGTGATCGGCGTGCTGGTCATTGCCAAACGAATGTTAAGAGTAAACGATAGCTTTGCCTTTGACAAGCAGGCATTAACATCACCCGAGTCACTGTCAAGCGCACAAACACTTGAAAGTCCTCATAGGCTAAGTTGGAGAATTAAAAACAGGGACAAGTGCGTTTGTTTGTGGCATATTTAGTTTTGTGTTTAAAATGTAAAGAAGCTTATGCAACAGTAGCTTGGGAATGTTTCAGATTTGAAAAGGCAATCCAGAAGTTTGAGAATGGAATTGTACCAGGTCTTGGAGATGGAGGAGAACCGGTCTACCTAGAAGGAGAAGAGAAAATCGAAGGAGAAAAAGCTCTGCGGACGAAAGCACTTAATATCATTGTTTCCAATCAAATATCCTTAACGAGGAAATTACCAGACGTACGCGATCCTAGGTAAAGTGCTTTCCAATTAAGAATTTCTATTTTATTTTTTATTAAGTGCGGAATGTAATTAAAGTATTATCACAGTTGCATGGATATTACGTACGATAAAGACTTACCAACTGCTAGTGTAGTCATAATTTTTTACAACGAACCATGGAGTGTTTTGCTACGAACTGTACACAGTGTTCTGGGTGGTTCACCTACTTATCTATTAAAAGAAGTAATTTTAGTAGACGATCACAGTGACGAAGGTAATCCAAATGTATTCTCATATGGGAAATGATTTGTTGGTAGTCTAGTAAGTGAAATTCATATGAAATGCTTTACTTTTAGAGGAATTGCAAGGCCAGTTGGATTATTACTTGGCAACACGCTTGCCAACAAAAGTCAGGCTTCTTCGGTTGCCGGAGCGTCTGGGATTGATACGCGCTCGTCTCACTGGTGCAAAAAATGCTACCGGTGATGTACTGGTCTTCCTTGATGCGCATTGTGAAGTAATTCAAGAATGGTGAATATCTCTTGATTATAAGTGAATTAAATATTCGGAGAACCTGGTATATCTACTTTTAGGCTGGAGCCTCTGCTGCAAAGAATTAAAGAGAAGAACACTGCAGTACTGATGCCAATTATTGACAATATATCGGATGAAACTTTAGAATATTTCCATGGTAACGAACCATCCTATTTCCAAGTTGGTGGGTTTACCTGGTCTGGCCACTTCATGTGGATAAATATTCAAGAAGATGAACTTCGATTTCGACCGTCTCCTATTTCACCTACCAAGTCACCAACAATGGCAGGTGGACTCTTTGCGATAGACAGAAAGTACTTCTGGCAGATTGGCAGCTATGACGACAAAATGGATGGCTGGGGTGGAGAGAACTTGGAGATGTCGTTCAGAGTAATCATTTATGAATATTGCAGTAATTAAGAAACATGAATGAAAATCATCTGTTTCTTACATTTCTGACAGAAAACTTCTTTTAAGGTTTGGCAGTGCGGGGGAACTTTGGAGACTATACCCTGCTCTCGAGTTGGCCACATTTTTAGGGACTTTCATCCTTACAAGTTTCCAAACGACAAAGACACCCATGGTATAAATACTGCACGATTGGCTTATGTGTGGATGGATGAATATAAAAGATTATTTTTATTACATCGTGACGAGTTTAAGGTATGGCAAGTAATTTTCCTAATATGTACTAATGTTTCGATTATAGTTTATTCTTGTATTAAATTCTTTTTCTGTTATTTCTGTTAAATGAAAACTAGGATGATCAAGAATTGATCGGTGATATTAGTGAACGACTAAAGTTACGAGAGAGATTAGGTTGTAAGAGTTTCCGGTGGTACTTGGAGAATGTCTACCCTGAGAAATTCATTCCGGATGAAAATGTAATAGCGTACGGTAGAGTGAAACTGCGAGGTCGAAATGTTTGCCTGGATAATTTGCAGCGGAATGAAGAGAAACCTTATAACCTAGGTCTCTACAGTTGTCATGATAAAGTCTTCCCCAGTCAGGTTTGTATGTCAGTAAAATTTGTGACAAAAGTCTATTAAGACGAAGATGACCAAATATTTCTTTACTATGTTATTAAATTGTAGTTCTTTTCTCTGAGCAACATTGGTGAATTACGGAGGGAGGAATCTTGTGCCAGGGTAATAAATAATCCAAAGACAAAGAAGCATATGAAAGTTCAAATGACTAAGTGCTCTGGCTCAAAGGGAAATCAAGAATGGTTACTCTCTGATGTAAGTGTACTGCACAGATTATTATTTTTCGGCAGAAAAGTCTAATGTATGAAATTGTTTTGAAATCATTTCCAGGGTGGTAAAATTGTCCACGTGGAAACTGGCTTGTGCTTAGATGGTACTGATCGTAACTCTGAACAAGATGTTGTAGCAAGAACTTGTTCTGACGCACCTGATCAGGTTTGGCAGTTTGATTTCTATGGCGAAGAAATTATTCCAAGATAATGATCGTGGATTGAAAAGATTATCAAAGTGATACGTAAAGCGAGAGTATAATATTTTTATAGGTTATCTTACGTGCCTGCCAACTTATTGACTGTCTCCTAAAGGAGGCAAGACAATGAGTTGGGATTTATTAATTCAGTCATTGAACCAGTTTCAAAAGTAACAGTTGTTTTTATGAGATGATATACAGTAAGACTTGTTGATAACTCTAGACTTTCTAAAAGCAAATAGTTGTATTTGGAAGGAAGATCATTTTTGAGGCTTGCCAGAGGCTGGTAACGACAAGATACAAGTTATTTCTGCTACTATGAAATCATGTCTTCCAAAAACTTTCCTACAATTGCAACACTGTCAAGAGTTCTGTCATATTGCTAATAATCGGTGATATTTTTTTAATGGTTTTTAAAAAACTAACTCATGCATGACAGGTAGTAACATAATTTAATCATCAAAAGTTTTTCGGACGTCGGTAGAGATTTTATAAATAATTCTAGTTAAACAAAAAAAGAAATAAGAGAAAACTGTGATTCACTCCAATCAAAAATTTACTTGGATGTGAGACTGAGGTGAAGCAATGTTGTGAACTATAGAAAAGGATGCTTCCTATTTTTTTCTCGTATGTCGTGTTAGTTTCTATATTTTATTTTTACAATGTGTGGAAAATTAGACAATATGCAGTACATCTTAGAGGGTTTAATCTAAGATGTGCAAAGTACCTGGTTTACAACCCGGTGATAATGTTTATTCAATGTTATCAGAAGAAATGAATCTCTGTTCAATGTTCTGCTTAAGGTTGGAAATAGTGATCATTTCCACAGGTGAACTGATTATTGTCCGGTAGGGTGTAGGATGTATTATTGCGTGTTTACTAGGTTTTCTGTTGTGGTTATTTATCGTTTTCTCCTTTTTTTTTTTTGAAGACTCTAAGTACGTTTGTTGAGATTACAAGTGCATTTTGTAAGTTGCATCATATATTAAATGGGTGGTCAATAGCTTTATTTAATCGTTAAAAGAGGAACACTAGCAACAGAAATATGTTAAATGATAAAGAAATATTTATATTCTTTTACGTACGAACATAAGAAACGTTTAATGTTTCTTTTCCCCTGGAGAAGATTCTTGTAATAGTTTGCCTACAACTATGATTACAAAATATCATAAATTTGTAATGCCGTGTAATTTTAATTGTATTGATTTTTTGGTTGTGCCTTACACTCAAGGTAGCATAAGACGGTTGTAACGAATTAATGGGATTCACTCTTTTATCAAGAGCGCAACAGCTGTCTTCTGAATAGAAAATGTACAATAGGTGTAAAATAAACGTTATTTTTTTAACTTTATAAAAAATTGTCTTAATGTTGGGAATATCATTACACATACAGTCATATTCATTATAGTAAAGCATCTTCCGAACGAATGTATTCTCCAATGTCTGCTTGATGAAAGCAGACAGTTGCCATTGGATCGACGTGTTTACAATCTGCTGTACTTTTAGCAGCAACACCAAAGCCCTGAAAAAGACCTTCATTATATTTTACTTCAGAATGTCTATACCTCCATTTTATTTTTTACGTACCAAAGGTATGTCATTCATGGAATATATAATAACTCCCTGATACTGCGGGGTATTTTCTGTAATACGACCTAGCCCAGACTTCGTTATATGATGACCATATAAAAACTGTTGTTCTGCTGATGACTTTAACCATACTTTGTACTGGAAAGTTGGAAATTTCAATTTTGACTTGACATATGAGGTATGTTAAACAGAGATTCAAGTTACAATTACCTGTGCATATGGAGCCAAATAGTGTAACGCAGTAATATGTAACCTAAACTTTCCTGTCTTTGTGAACTTCCCAAAGCATATGCCTACACTGATTAAATTGTCTGGGCTAACTGTATTAGCCAATGATAAAATCTTTTCCGATACGTAGTAGACTCGGTTTTTCTTTTCTCGAAAACAATAAATGCCATCAGGACGATCCACAAGAACTTTAACGTTTTCGCCGATACTGAAAAGAAATAAGCATGATTTGAAATGCAGATCTCGGAAAGTGTATAAAGTTCCATGATTCTGTACATTAATGAAATGAACTTAATATGATTATAAATGCAAACCATAACCTCTAGAAATCTCTGTATTAACTTACTATTTTGATAATTTTTCAAACAAAAGTTTCATTTTGTCCTCTGGCAACCGTTTCATTTTTTTCTACTTTTATGAACTACTTTCACAGTTTATAATAAAATTTGATAATGGAACGCAGTGATGAGCAGAGATGAGTCGGGAGATTGCTCACGGGCAGGATCGTAAGATCGCATCCTGTGCTGCCCTCTGGTTTCGTACGTTAGCTTTCACCGTTTTTTGCCCCCAAGGGCGGCGCAACGAATTTCTGATCAGAGATGAGTTGGGAGCCAACTCATCTCTGGTTTCATAATCAGAAAGAGAAACAGTTGATGATTACAGATTAACCTGCCGTAAGTTTGACGTAGATTCATGAAATAGAAGATATTTATTCGTGTCAAGTTTAAAAATGCACAAATATGGAAGTAAGAAACGGGTTTGCTTTTAATTGCATAGAAATATAGGGCTGCGTATGCGTGGGCAAGTGTGTGGGAATTAATCGGCTTCATCAGATAAGGTTAGGGTTGGATTGGTGTCGTCAGTGGCGAATAAGTCGGTGGTTCAAGTTTGATTAGTCCACGAATATGCATAAAAGAACTATTATTTTAACCGTGAGACTGAATTGTTGAAACAGGTTTAGAACTTTATAACCTAGATGAGAGAATTTCGAGAGAATAATGAAATAGCGTTATGTAAACTGACTTAACCTAATCTATTGTCGCATGCCAAACAAATGTAAAAGATAATAACGAAGTTGACGGCTTAAGAAAATATGATTACTAAAGACGATGAACGCTATAGACGGCAGCAAGAGGAATTCGTTTCAAATCACGGCGGCACGACGGCACAAGAAACCATTTTCTTGATTATGCCAAATGTCTGCAGTCTTCTTTTGACGACAACCACGATGGGTCTGATTGGTCAATACTTGAGCAAAAACGTCAAGACATTCCTAGAGTTTTTGTTAATCATTGTGCCATGCATATTATGCTGTACGGTGCTCTCGCAACATGTCGTGTCCGTCTGTGTTACTATGATAATGTTGTCCCTCATAAATATTTTTCTTATGAGGATTCCTATATATTCGCTATCTGCTACGGAGCCAAGACCAATGATTGGTAAACGTCCTTTCATTACGATCTTCCGAGCTCTCACTAATGTGATTACAATAATTTGTATCCTTGCGGTTGACTTTAAAGTCTTTCCGAGAAAATTGGCAAAGACCGAAGTATATGGGTACAGCTTGATGGATACGGGTGTGGGTCTCTTCATGGTTGCGAATGCCCTTGTAGCTCCGGAAGCTCGGGATTTTGGAGAGAAGCCAAAGAAATACTTTTTTAGGTCACTGTTAAGAAGTCTGATAAGCTCTCTTAAAGACAGCATGTCTTTACTGCTTCTTGGGATGAGCAGATTTATTGCAGTGGAGTATTTGCAGTATCAGCGCCATGTTACGGAATATGGAGTACACTGGAACTTTTTTGTAACACTGGCATTTGTTAGAATATTTGCCAGCTTGATTACTAGTACCATAAGCTCAAGATATTCACTGCTTTCTGGTATTTGGATTATAATGATGCATGAGTATACTTTGAGTAATGTTGGACTGAAAAAGTGGGTTTTAAGTAATGCACCAAGGGATAATTTTATATCGGCAAACAGAGAAGGACTTATTTCAGCACCAGGATATGTTGGACTATATTTTGTTGGAGTTGCTGTGGGAAGACTCGTTCATGCAACATATCGTTCTTTGAATGAAAATCCGGAAGCTCGCAAGCACCAAAGTGCTGTACTTGGAATTCTAAAGCAGTCGTTAGAGATAGAGTATAACGAATCAATGGTATTGTGCATTAAACTGTCATTAATAGCAGCCCAGGCATGTGCGGTTACTTTGGTTTGTGATTCTTATTTTGGAGTTTCGCGAAGATTGACAAATGCTGGATATTGTGCCTGGATTACTACCTTGAGTACTGCAATGCTCACATTACTCCTACTTGTAGAAATTGTTTCTGATATTTTAATACATGCTACTGTGACAAACAAAACATCGTCAGAGAAGGATGCTGGAAAGATGCAAAAAGGCAACGACCAGAAATTTAATGAATCAGAATGTGGTTCAATTAGAAGAATACCTGAACTTTTTGAAGCAGTTAATTATAATGGGTTAGCATTTTTCCTGTTGGCTAATCTTTTGACAGGTGCCATTAATATGGCAATACGGACATTATATACCGATAATTTAAGAGCTATACAGGTGATCATGGTTTATGCAGCTGTGAATATGCTAATTTGCGTAATACTTTTCAGATATAAAGTACATATTAAGCTCTAACGAATACGAATGTAAACCAAAGGCAATTGTTTCTGCCATAGTATTGATGTTCGATAGGTCACAAAATAAAATCACGTTTAATAAAGATTTTTTAGGAAATTCTATACTTTAATAAAAAGATCACTTTGTACAAATCTTGTATCTCCTGGCATAGGTCTGTAAATGATTTAATACTTTTCTACAAATAATCTCAGAATATGTAACATTTAAAATATAACTACATTATCAAAATTGATCAAATATCAATACCTACAAAAATGTTACACCTCTTGTTATAGGTCGTCTCTAATTAGATTTTTGTGATTTGTTAAATTTGTTTCTAAGCTCTTCATCATAAAGTCTTTAAACTTATTATGGTTCTTTACATGTTTTTCTGCTAGTGTGACGATGCGCAAAAACTCCTTGACATCAAAGCTATAATTAGTGAATTTGGCATGAGCTCCGCCATCTGGATGAGTTCCCTGAGAAAGGATGAAAAATATGAGCACAGTGGCAAATTATATTAAGTTACGTTAACAATCCTGAAGTTCTTACAGGATCCTGTTGGACGAGTTTTTCGAGATTTTCCCATGTGAAGTATTTAATTCCACGTAGCCTTGCTAAATCCTTGTAACAACTAGGATCTTCACAGTTGTACCTGTAATGTTTCTGTAGATCTAGTATTCTGACTTATTTTAAATGATTTCTGAACACTTACAATTCAAAGACTGCCGCCCAATCTGGGAGGAACATCATATGAGTTAATCCTGCGCCATGGATGCCAATGAAAATATCTGCGTTACTACTGATTTCCAGCTGCTTTTTAAATGACATATTTTTATTATAAACTGCCTGTAAACCAATGTAACTAAATTATTCCAATATTTGCATGATTATCCGTTTTTGTAAATATTTTTTTTCACCGAAGTTAAGCCATTTTAATATTTCGGAGAATTCAGATAAATACCTTCTTAACGTGGTAATTAGGATTTTTCTTCAAAGCAGTTACCAGTTCATCCTGATTCAAAATGTTTCTATATTGTGTATCTCTACTGAGTAGAACTACCCGGATCTTCGAACTCTTTCTTGGATGCAGTGGAATTTTTAAACGATGCAAAACGTGTTCTTTGAAAGCTTTGAATAGCCCACTTTTTTCACAGCCATAAATCTAAACATCATTAAAGCACTGATTATTGTTTTGATTGTTTTCACGAAGAATCATATGAAGGAAGAATTTGTTACTCACAAGAGGCGTGTTGTAGTATAGACCGAAGATCATACGAGGTAATAGAGGGAATACTACATTTTTAAAACATACTGTCTCTCCTCTAAATGTCTTAAGATCCCACAGTGGGTTCCTTGTAAATGCTTTAAAGGTGTCCTTAAATGCAGAATTATAGCTAAAAAAATTAATATTATTAATAGTTTTGCATTGTATCGTAGTTATAAAAGATTCATATGTATACTTGTAGCTTTCCCAGATCAGGATGTTGTTGTCCGTACTGAAAGCAGCAGGATGCGAGAGATTTACGTGGAGAGATGCATAGAGATTAAAAAAGTCGCAGAAGTGATGGTACATGTTCACTGCTGTAACACAATATCTTAAATAGTAATATTAGAGATTCTTATCTTCGAGCATTTAATTGTTACAAATGAACATACTAGCATCAATCTTCAGGATGTATGTCGGTTTTTCAATTACAACATCGCAGAGTCCCGATGTAATTGGTCTTTGAGGTAGTTTTCTAAAAAATCTCAGTTCTGGTCCCCAAGATTGCAGTGGACTGAGGTGATCAGCTTGTTCTTCCAGCTTCTTCTCATTCAATCTGAATAAAATCCATCAGAAAATGCTCTTTCATTTAGCAGATCTTAAAAATATACAAAGGAATTCAATATTTTATTTAGTATTTACGTGCAATATCCTCCAATTTGTCCTTCGGACAGAACATCCATTTTGTACCTTATCGGCTCTTTTCTATTTATTAAATCAGTAAAGTTGAGCATGATATTTCTTCCTCGGCAGAATCTCATGTGCTTGGAACACTCCAGTGCCGAATCATCCTGAAATAATAAGTTCATTTCCGTTACCATCAACATACTTCCCTTAAATCTTTATCTTAACAACAAGCAGATTAATACTTACTAAAAATAATGGAGTACAGAGTACTGACATCTCTTTTCGCTGTTCCTTTATGTACCCAAAATCGCCTTGATTATAAAAGGTATCTAACTGTGCCTTCTTCGTTGCAACCCATCCTTTATGATCGCCTGGACAATGTGGAGTGGAGAATGAATTTTTTGATTTGCAATCATCTTCGTATCCCCAACATGCTTCTATATTTAAGTGTTCCTAAAGATTAAATTTAAATGTATCAACTTACTCATCGTTTAATAGTTATGAAATTTATATTTAAGAGAGATCAGCCTTTTCACCTTATAAGGGCACATCGAATCATTCTTACATTTTTCTGCTATCTTAGGAAAAGAATGAAAATAATATTTTAAGTGCTCTTCTGGTAAATCAATGTCGGTGTAATTTAGACCCATCGTAACAGTGAGTGCCGATGTAATTAAAATAAGAGTATTGGTGAACAGTCGATGATCCATTATGTGTAGAATCGTAGAAATGAATGTAGGTGCCTGATCCCCTCACGCTGACACTATTAGGGAAGGTAGAAAGGAACCACCTGTTCAGGTGGCCTTTCAAATATTGGCAGGAGACACAAGCACACATGTATAGGACAAAGTTAATCAGAATTGAAATTATCTTGATTTTGACACTTTCTCCGACCGGATGCTTTGAACTTCATCCCTTTGCGTTCACTGACTCTGATAACCCTTGAAGATCTCCACGTGGGAAGGTTCCTGAATTTCTAATCCATCCTCTCCGTTACATTTGAATGGTTTCGCCTATCGATAAAGTAGAACGTTCTATTCGTCGATTTTCCGATTACGCTTTATTACCGACTGGAGATATCTATTCTATGGTTTACCATGCAACGCTCTCTTCTGTACCTACTTTATCGGGACAGTTTAAAAAGATGGCGCCACGTACGTTATCTTACCAGCAGGCAATACTCCAAATTATAAGTGAAGAACTTGGTCTTTGCGAATAGTAACTAAACTGTTTTATTTCGGTTTTGAGAGACGAGGGATAGTAAAAAGATAGGGAAGTGTTTGTTTCATCTAATACGAGGAATATTATGTTGCAGGTATAGCAAGGAATGAGGTGTTGTTGTTCGCACTTCGAAAAGTGTAAAACAAGTCGCTTCAGAGGTTAACTGGATGGACCAATTATGGTATTAGTATGAGGTGAAGATGCATATCGCCGAAAATCGGTCAGCTGTCTCAGAGGTTCGAAATTATGAGGTGTGCCCGTCGGGAAGATCATTTTCTCGGATCTTGAGAAAACATCCAGAGAGTGGCCCGAGTTGAGAATTTTCCCTCCGAAATTGAAGGCAAAGCCGCTAAGTTTAACGGATTAGGGTCTTTGGAGCAAGAAGGGAAGAGAGATGACCTCGCCGAGAAGAAGTCAAGTCCTCTTTGTTCAAGAGTTAAGATAAAGTCGAAGACAAAGACGGAGGTGGACCGAGTAGGTCGTGTTTGAGTTCTGGCAAGACATTCCGCGCCTGCAGGAACAAACCGAACGCGCCTCGGTCGCATCCGTCGACAAAACTCAAATATTATAGGATACGTGTATTCTAGGCGAGCCGGAAATCTCGGGTGTACGACACGTGTAAATCGTCACTGCCGATCTACATACTTGCAGAGTGACCTGGCTCTTACACGAGGCGCTGGAGACGAGTTTGTTCCGCTCAGGGAAGCGTTTATATTGCTGCGGAACAGGCGGGAATTTACAATTTTGTGCATCATAAGATAACGAATACTGACCACTAAACTACCGAGGTTATAATATTAGTAATCGAATTATTTTTAATACTGCAATGGAAGTAGTAAACCAGGAAAAATACACTTGACGCTATATAAAATCCTAATACCGCTCAAGATCGTGTTCACAAGGGATAAGAAACGATGTGATATTTTCTCGGCATTTTCGCTTAAAAGTCGCTTCGAAAGCACGGAAAAGCTTTGTCGCCTTGAGAGTCCTAAAGGCTGTTTACCCTGCACTTATGGTGCAGCGCTGTCGACGGTTTGGGCCAGTCCGAGGGTGGCAAATATTTACGCGCAAGACCCCAAAGAAGTCTTCTGAACTCTCTACAGGGATTCTGTTTGCAATTCCGAGACTTCCTGGTTTGTTTCCCCCGGACTTCGGGCGTCGAATCCTTTTTGTGAGGATTTGGCTTCGCGTGATTTCATAGATAACACGGATGAATCATATTTAATTTAACATAAAGAACACGCGAAGGAATGAAGGATAATGGGCGATCTTTAAGAGAACTGCGAGTGTAAGTTCGTTTACGTACCTTTATCTCTTCGTAGTTCGTTTCTGCTTGATCTCGGGCGTTGAAGTCTAGACTCTCGAGAAGAAGAGTCGGTCTCGCGTGACTTTGGTGGCGATCGCGATGCATCGCGTCCCGATACATCGAAGATAATTGCCTCGGTTTACAGGGGTCCAGAGAGATTCCTAGATGCACCCAGGTGGAACCGCAACACCAGTCGGACGTTTGAAATGGACTCTCCTTTTTCCCCCGGAGCGGTGGAATCCCGTGGGATCACGTTCCCACGATCGGGTGCTTTAAGAGCTTACAGGATTAAGCAATCGGCAACGGACGATGCTTTCTCAGATAGCGATGCTAATGCGCGCCGAGGTGGGCGCATGTGCGCTCGCAACGACTCCTTTTATATCCCCTTTATTTGTTTAGGCAGAGTGACAATTCGCTTGGCAATAAATTCATTCGCACAGTGGCCGAGAGTACCGTATTTGCTCTAATCAAGGCGATTGCCGTAGAAACTAGAGAAAGTCTCTCGGAAATGTAAATTGACGAGTTGCGCCATTATGCAGTGTTACGGTGAAGGACGCCCGCGGTCAAACTGACGATCGCAGGAAAATTGATTTTACGAAGCACTTTGGTGAAATTCCGATGAAATCTCCACAAATGCGTTTAGCTGTTTGGCCAAAATGATAACTTGTTCTCTGAGAATCAAGATGCCTATTCGAGTTTGGTGCCCAACCGAAGGGGGGGACCGAATAAGCGAATCTCGCCTGACGAGGACCGGTTAGAAACGCTGGAGGGCATGCCTTTAGAGCGCGTCTTTCGAGCCACGAAATCGATAGATCTATCGATCTCACGCTCCCGTGGGTCCGATAGGTCCGTGGGTCCCGCTCGGAACCGATTACGAAACCTTGTCACAACAGTAGCCAGCCTAATTCGTTTCGACTTTTGGAGAATCCATCGGGATCGCCGAACGGCGAGAAGGTCGAGAAGGTCCTTCGGGTCCGAGGAATTAAACAAAACAGAACGAGACGACGGAGAGATTCCCAGGGGCGTTTCGGCAATAACTCCGAGGGATAGTAAAGGAAATAAGAACATGTCGATCGCGGCAAAAAAGTCCTCAGGTAGAATCGGCTTGCGCGGGTCCCACGGAGTCGTTTTCGAAGAAAGGAGGGGAAAAAAAGAGAGCGTCTTGGCGCGAGGGGGCAGGGGCTAAGGTCGGTGGCGATTAACCCTTACTTAGCGCCCGCCACCGCCCCCGTGGTCCAAATGTCGTACAACAATGGGGCACTTATGCCTCCGTCCTTTGGTGAGGAAATCATAGAGTCATCTCGGAGGCAGGGCCTCCCCAATTATCTCCAAGGCAAAACAATTAAACGCGATCGAGAGGACCTCTTTAGGCGATGCGTCCATTCGCGGGACAAAAGGATGTGCACCTTCATCCAATTAAAGGATAATGGGATCCTGCCGGACGTGCAATTTGCCGATCCTCTTTCTCCCGATCGATAGTCTTTTCTGGTGCTCTCTTTCTACGATTTTTTCCCTCCGTCTTTCTCCTTTTTTCTTTCCGACAAGAAAAAGAGACGGAGAAGGGGGACGATGAAGCGGGACCAAAATGGCGACCCTCCTTGACCAGGATCGCGTCGGTCTCGGATCAAGATGGACCCTGATCCGTTTGCGCCCAAGCGGGTTACAACTCAAACCTTTTAGCTATTGTTTGCGCGGCGTTGTATTCTATTTGTACAACCGCTTAAACACTACGGCCGGTAAGCTCGAGCGCGTCCTCGAGAGGATCGAGTGCATTGAGTGCATCGAGTGCCCACTTGGCCAATGGCGGCCTTTCGAGGACCCTCGAGGGCGATCTTTCCGACGTGTTTCCGAATACAAACGTCCAACCGTCTCTTTTCGTCCGAATTTTCCATCCTCGCTTACATTCTTCTTCGAAGCCTCGAAAACCCACCGAGAAGCGTTACTATTTCTTCGGAATATATTCTCTCGCAACCCTCGCATATATAACTTTACGATTAATTTTCGCACGACACCGAAACGCGGATTTAATTAAAGATCGTGTCGTTTTTAAGAATTGGTCCAATTTTACGGCCTGATCCTAAATTAGAATTTGATTTCGGACTCGACCCTGCGAGGACCTCGCTTATCCACCTCGAATCTCCAGATCGGAGTCGAAATCCACTCGCCTAGAAAGACGAAGCAGGTCCCGCGAAGGCACCCCGAGTAAATTAAGCCGGATTAGCCTAATCGGGCCCTCGGACCGTCAATTAACGAGGCTATTAGTCAGGCCCGGTGACTATTAATTCGGTCGATAGTCCCACGCCGAGCGATCTGTTATGGCAATATCGTGTATTTGTCACTATCGTCCGGCTCACAAATTGGTTACAGCGCACCTGGAATGCCGGGTCCTCCGTCGGAGGATCCTTCCTTTGCGTTCTTTTTACATCTATCCTTAACCCTTTCCTTATCCTCCCGGGTGCTCCTCGTTCCCCGGGGCTCATCGGCGCGGAATCCTTTATTCGCATTTCTCGTCCTTATCTCGAGTTCCGCGTATTCTTTTCTTTTTAATCGATCTTTCGCAGTCCCCGTGAAGAGGGCTTCGCGTTCCTCGTGCAGGTATACTCCTACAGGTACAGGTATACCTGTTATACACAGGCACGGGCATACGGAGAGGGCCACTTTGGTCATGCCCTGAAAAAGGAACGACGGAGATCGGAATGGCGCGAGAAAAGCGGCATCGGGCCCGAAATAACGAGATCAGGAGCGTAACGATCGAGGAGTTATGAATCGGCCTGTATAATGGAGGGCGGGGCGACGCAGGACGTCTCAAGAATGAGACCACTGAACGTCTCTCTTAGGTCGGGCCCAGCGGGGACCAGGGATGACAAGTTCATGTGCCACTGACAGTCCCATGGGCCTTGTGGACCTATAATGTGACGACCCATGGGGCCTCAGACCCCGGGGATTCCCCTTTGACCGTCAGCCAACGACCATATATCCGGCCTGCCGCCTTGTAGCCGATAGGTGCCTCTCCTTTTTTCCCCTCTCTTTCCACCTGGCTATGACAAATTCGAAAATATTTGGGGACGACCGACGAGGGTGGCTCGACCGGACCGACACAATGGGAAAAACCACGAGGATGTCTAATTTGGAATTCGGCCATTATTAAGGCCCGACTCGAGGACATCCGCTCTTCTTAGTTAACGCGCGGGTGCCTTAAATCAAGTTGTCGGGAGGGGCTGCTCGTTTTTCGGGAAAATGGTAAAAATCGAGGATAATTATGGACTGTTGGACCTGGGTGCCTCTGGAAATCTATTACCGTCTCACCTTGGGGAGAAATGGAAAGGGTGCGATAATTACACTTGCCAAAGGTATGGCCCAGTCTGTAGTTAAGGGTGCTTTGGTATTACCGCACCCTTAAGAGGCCCCTCTTAGACTTTATGACTCTCAGGACGGCGCAGGTTCGGAATGTTTTTTTTTTCCTTAAGCCTTATCGGCTTTTATTCGGTAAGATATTACTCCTACGGTATTGCTCATCTTTATACCTGTACGTACGTAATCTACGTACCTGATAAGGCGAAGCACCTATGACTGTACCGAGTAATCTCGGCGATACCGATCAACCGGTTAATACCTACTGACCGTCTTATTTCCAAGCGGAATTCAAAGTCCGCAAGTCTCCCGAGTATTTTAAAAGAATCGCGAAAAATCGCCGAGTTGGACGCCGAGTGAATGGCGTGACGAGGGAAAGAAACTGGATTAAAGACGGTCCAGTTCCGAGAAGAAGATTAATTGAATCGGTCCTTTGCGGGGCCGCTTGTCGTGCTCCTTCTCGAGGGGGCTTCTTCTTTTTAAATTCAATTCCAAGGGGGAGATAAATTAAATTAGTCCGTCGCGAAGACTCGTCAGGTTGGCCGATTACGTAAGCGAGTGGTTAAATTCCTCCGAAGGGGCGAGGAAAATGGCCGGTGCTTTGAAGATCGGAAGGTGCGAGAGTGGCTCGCGTCGGCCGACAAAGGGTCGCTCGCAAAATCGGACAAAATGGCCGCGGGCCAGATGGCCATCGGCCACCCGCGAGCGGAGGTTCGCTGAAATGCGTGAAAAATCAGAAATGCCTCTCCTAGGGAGATTCCAGAAGGCACGGACATCGCCGCGGCCTTAAGAAGGCCCCGACACGGCCACCCGCGAGAAATGGGCCCGAGAGAGGTGGCTGAAATGGCACTAGTCACGAAACTTGAAGCGAACTTGCAATTATCATTAGATATGCGGACCTCAACGGCTTGTCAGGGCCCGCGGGGATCATCCCCCTGGAATTCGAGGAATTCCTGCATTTGGCGAACCCCTTCTCCCCAATCTCCCCCCAAGTTTGGATCCCTGTTAGCCAGAAGAACTGGCGACACTTCAACCATTAAGACCTTCACACCTATTATAAGGAATAGCTGAGTATTTTATGAAAAGGTGAACTTTATTGAACGAATAAAGGTAGTCGTAAGGAGACCAGAGTCAATTGACTGTTGGTTGGTTGGTTATTGGTTATGGCTCCAGAGTCTTCATCGCGCAGACTCTATTAATGCCAATTTATTTACTGATGGGGCTATTGGCCCCGTTCAGTTTATTTCCTTGAAACGTGGTTGTTTCTCATACTATTTCACGGTTTCGCTGTTTTATTGTGTTATATCTTTGTTTAATCAAATTTTCACTCAATTGCGTAGTTGCGTATATTACAACACCTTGCATAAATATGGTAAGAAAAAACTGGTCAACTAAATAGCCGAACGCTGATGGTGTATTGTATTTTTTGCAACTTTATTGGTCGGTTCTCACCGTAGCGCTTATGGTTACCGTTATGCGAAGTGTCTGTGGGGGGTCCTTTTACG
Source organism: Orussus abietinus (assembly GCF_000612105.2). NCBI lineage: Eukaryota > Metazoa > Arthropoda > Insecta > Hymenoptera > Orussidae > Orussus > Orussus abietinus. Next base: position 2,154,401 of record NW_019396002.1, read on the forward strand.
AAGGTAGGTAGTCACGATGCGTTTTCGGCGTCCCTAAAATATCAAACCGTCCTGTACTTATTTTGTACACGATGTTTAAATTCAATTCTTTTCGACCGAGCAATCATTATTTGGCGAGAAAAGACGCATTACGGCGCTGCCAGCTGCGAGGAACCGGATCGCATTGGTTAATTAGTATCTCGGCGATACCCCGTCGAATGAGTCCTCCAGGTTAGTTCGCCGGTCGGCCACCATGGCTGGGGGGGAGGGCGCTAGTAGTCGGGGATCGCGTGGTCCAGATATCGGAGACCGCCGTGGAGATCTTCACTGACTGTCCCTCGGGGGTGGATCGCGCCGCGGGTATTTCCTGTATTAATGGTGGTGCACGCTGTGTCCCGCGGCGCTCTAATGGATCGATCGTGGGTGGCTTCGATCTACGCGATCACGATCCGGAGAGAGATCGCGAGATCGCTCGAGACACGCGTCGTTACTCCGTGGGCCGAGCCTTTCCTTTTCTCAGCGTGCCTCGCGCCGGAAGCAGCCGCCATCTTGTTTGCGCAGCACAACCGACCTCGAAATCTATGTCTCTTTTAACCCGTCTATATTCCGCAGGGATTCGCATTCCAATATCTACCTTTCGGAGACACATTCGAGCCTGTTAGTTCCTACGTTCAAGGCATTGGTAAACCTCATCTCACATTTTGGGATTTTTTCCGAGAATCGTCGAGGAGATCGGCGCGATCGCAAGATGGCTCGGCGAGATATCGCGAGTACACCTCGCGAGTGCCTTACCGATTCCGCTCGTTAATTAGCCGGCATTATTAAAACATATCCCGGCCGTGCGGCGATCCCTGGCCCGCAGGAAACGTATGGGGCCCATTAAGGCTCTAGCGAGCCGTGATGCGGCTAATTAATCGGAGATTAAGAAGGGGTTAGGCCCGGAACGAGCATCTTCGAGGGGCCGAGTTGGGGATGCGACGCGATGATCTACGCCGGCTGCGATCGGTACTATTATTTATTGATCCCGGACCATCTGCAATATCTATGGACACCTCTTCGACCTCTTGGAGTTGATCGCGAAGCCACAGGCACGATTCGCTACCTCTGGATGTACCTATAAACAAAGTCTGCTGGGAAATTATCGAGACGGCGAGTATAAAATCTGCCAATCCGGTATAGAGACTTTGGGTGGCGCATGAAGACTTGCAAATTGGCTGTCGCTGTTAAGTCGACTTGTCGTCTCTTATCCTGTGCATGTGCACACACAGGCACACACATACACACACATACACAGAGACGCGAGATCGCGTGATGATCCCGGCTTTTAAGCTGGCTCGCTAATAAAGGCGAAACGATAAAAGCGATCGGTTGTCGAGACTTCCGATCGCCCCGAGTCGGCGTAATAATTCTTGCGAGAGTACGCTCGCGTGACATACGACGTATGTACGCTGCCGGCGCGGTTACTTACGTAAATACGCGCATTCGTGTCGGATAATTGATGACGCGAGTGCGCGGGCTAGCGATAAATTCGAACAGGTGCGCCGGACGAAATTGCTCTCGTTGGCACAACAATCATTATATTTGTCACACGGCGGGGATTGAAGATGCGGATTAATTGAAAGGTAGCGACGAACGAGGGAGGAAGGGGATGGAAAAAGAACTCGAAGTGGGATTTATAATCATTGAGCATTACGCGTGTACTCGGCGTAATTCAACGTTGAAAAGTGTCCAGGCTCGGTGTATCATTAAACAAAGGGCGCGGTTTTCCTCGCTCCCTTTCCCTCTCTCGGGTTTCCCTTTCTAACGGGGCCTTAAGCGCTTCTCGTAATGCCCACTGATCACGGATGGGGCCCGTTTTGCGCGGCAATAAATACATAAATGTTTAGCCATAACGGAAGGGCATAATTCGCCGCGCAGCGCGGTGGGTGGTTGCGAGCGGACCCCGTATTTAAAGGGGCCTGAAAGGGCCTTTCGCAAATATCCCACTTTTGGGAAGGCATTGTCGGCAAGGTGGGCCTTACGGGATAGGGGGGCGACCGCTTCGAGGTAGATCCGCCATTTTTCGCGCGTAGAACCACCACGGACTTTTGGGTCCGACGAGGCGGAGGCGAAGGTGACGACGGCCACCTCTAGGGAAGACTGGGAAGAAAGGCCCTTTTTCATCTCGGGGTACCATAACCAATCGCTTCATCTCAATCTTCGCCACACCGAGGGACCCACCCTTCGTGGAGGGGCCCAAACCTTCGGATGCTGAGAACTCAGGGGAGGAGGGAAATATATTTGGCTGGAATCCGAAATGGCCGAGTTTCTCTCGGTGGAGAAAAGATTGACTGGCCCTGAAGGGCAATCACCAGCGGAGTGGAACGGTCACATGCTCGCGTGGTCATATGGTAAGGCCCATTTATGCGCCAGGAGTTACGATTGGGACAAGAGGAGAGAATCGAGGAACTATTGGCTTACCTTTTTTCTTTCAGATTCCTCGTCCCAGGAGGTCGAGACAAAGAGGAGGGTGAAATCCGGATGTTGACGCAATCGAGGCGAGAGACGAGCCAGCTCGAGGTGGGGCGGTCGTGGGGCCCAGGAATTCCGGGGCCCGTAAAGAATCGAGGCGCTGGCGTCGCTTAATTAAGGGAGCACCCATCTCGGTCGCGGGGCGAGAATGGCAGCGCCTGGTGGCGCCACCACCTTTGGATCCGCTCGGCTGGCATCGCGGGAAACAATAATTACCATTCCGCCGGGTCCTTTTTCCTGGGCCTCATCTCACCGGTGGCGGTCCTTTGATGTCACCGACGTGTTCGCACCCCGCCCACTTCGGGAAGCCATTTCGTGGTGTCCCGGGTGGCCGCACACGCACCGGGCCCCGGACCCGATCCGAGGACCCGGGCCCCTCCACGCCACACGCCGAAAACGGACCTATTAATTCCCGAGCTCGATTTCGAGATTCCGCCGCGTTATCGGCTGATCGATAAGCCTGGGCCCTTATTTCGAGTCCTAAACGGATAGAAAAGTCCCCGGGGCCTGGCTCGCATCCTTCGCATTTCTGGGCCGGACGACGCGCGAAGGATTCTGTCCCGAATTTAGACTCCTCTAGGTCCGTTTCCGCGTTCATTCGGCGAATGAGGCCCTAATTACCTCCACCGTGTCGCTCTTACGGCGAATCAATTTATTTCGGGGAGTCTACCGGAACAGTGGACGGAGGTGGACGCAAATGTAAGGACACCCGTCTTTCGAGGCCTTGGAAAAATCCTACGCGAATTGGCGTCTTGGAGGGGTCCATGTTTGCTTCGGTTACCTTTCCTGCGGGATGGCGAATGAATTTATCCGGGGGATGCTCCTCCTTGTGGGGCGCAGACCAGGCGGATCAATTTATTTCGGGGAGTCTACCGGAACAGTGGACGGAGGTGGACGCAAATGTAAGGACACCCGTCTTTCGGGGCCTTGGAAAAATCCTCCGCGAATTGGCGTCTTGGAGGGGTCTCTATTTGCTTCGGTTACCCTTCCTGCGGGATGGCGAATGAATTTATCCCGGGGATGCTCCTCCTTGTGGGGCGCAGACCGAGCGGAAGGGACCGCTCCGGGCACGAGTGGTCGAGTGGCGCCTTTCTTGGCCCTAATTCCGGCAATTTCCCTGGAACTCGACCGACAGTCCGAAGGGGTGCACCTCGAAACAGGATGAGAGCCACTCGAGTCGAAACGAGCCTTAAGTTCGCCTTGTAATGGCCAAGCTCTCGCCGAGTCCTCGAGACTCAGCCGAAACTCGAGCTCGAGCCCCGGCTTTGTGCCGAGGTTTATTCGTTTAGTTAATGAGGATGAGTGTTAACCTATATTAAACTAATCCGGGGGACCAACAGTGGCCAATAGAAAGGACCCCCCGCGGATAGGATGATCCCCCAGGTGAGTTACACACCTGCCGGGGGCCGCGGCTCGCTGAAATGCGCGTCCTCTTTTTCTTTCTCTCTCTTTCCTTCTTCCGATCTTTCTCACCCTTTGGTAATCTCAAGAAATATTTAAGGAAGGCGGATGGGTTTACCGTAATCCTGGAAAACACTTCGGCGTGATTAAGGTCCTTGCAATGGAGGATGTCTGTAAAGATGGTGATTAACCCAGGTGAGAAGTGAGGAAACGGATTCTCATGGTGGTAGAAATCATCGAGACCATGGATATGGGAAGAAAGGGCTAAAAGGTATCGTTGCACCAATGAAACCACGACTGTGAGTAAAACCAAAGACTTAAGGGGAGGAACGGATGGCGGCCATCTTAGGTTGCGCGTTCTTGCCTGTAAACGGATATAGAACTTGTTCAAAGTACACGATAATTTTTATCTTCTTAAAAACATTGTCCAATATATTTCAGCGTCTTCAATGCCTTTTAGCACTCTCTTTATCGTACTTCAAAAAGTGCACCGTATGTAGACTTAGCCGCTGTTCATGAATACGAGATTGCGTGTATTATGCAGCAACGTAAGATGGCCGCTGTATCCACTATCAGGTCAGTTCCATCCGTTTCTTCTTTAGTTCCATGGTCGATACCCATAAGACCCTGGAAACTACCCAGAAAATTCGGCAGAGTTTCGCGCCAAATATTAATGCATACATATTAAAAAAGTTCTATTTCTCTGGAAATGAATGTTAGTAAATTAACATTTTATCCGAATTTCAGATCCGTGGTGGATGTATCAAGTATCCTCACGGTGGATGAGGAAGGTGCAAGGACTCTCTGGTGGCAGATCCTTGCCGATCGGCGATCTGGACCCCATGGGCGTGGTAGGAGTGCCATATCCGAAGAGGAGGCTTTCCAGTCGGGGCAGGAGAAGCGCGATCGGCGGGCCTTTCGTGTGGTCCACCGGCTCGCGTCGGGGACCACTGTGGGACTACCCTGTGGTGTGGTGGTCCGCAACAACGGCGGCCGGTGCCGCAACTTCATTTACACCTATTCAGCGTCGGGACGCGCCTTTTGGATTTACGAGCTACCTCAATCTCGCCTCCACCGGCCGGGCCTCCCCACTCGACGCCCCACCACCGCCGGGCCCGATCCTAGGGCCCAACCGCGGGCCCAACCACAGCCCTCGGCTCGGTGCATCTCGATAAGGCCCTACCTCCTCCTGCCGCGACCGCATCCTTAACCGCGGAAATTCGCCTTATCACTCGAGCGATTTTTCTTCCATTTTCTTTTCTTTTTTCCCAACAATTTTCTGGGCCCGATATCAGGGACTCATCTTGAAAAGTCGCTTCGGTGCGAGACGGGGGTTGAGACATCGTTTTCGGCCTTCCAGGAGCCTTATGAGCCTTACGGCGGAAAGGAAGGTAGAAAGGGATATGTCGCAACTATTCGACCCTATCGGTTGACTCGATTAGGCTTTCCTGAAACAGGGCCTGATCTTTGCAGCTGGACGTGCCAGCTGCATCCGCATCTGTTAGGGCCCATCCAGAAAATTCGGCCTAACGTCCTCCTTCCGGAAGGAGGATAAAGGACGCCCCTCGCATCCCTTGAGTTAGAAAAGAGGGGGCCTTCGATTTTCGGGGCCCTATCTGCCGGGCAGATCTCGATCTTATTGGTCCGTTAATTTGGCGCTTCCTATCTCATTGGGGTCCGATGGGGAGGGGAAAGGAGGGAGGCTGCCGACTCTCCTGGAAGGGCCTTACGACGGAAATTCCTTGGCAAAAGACTCGGGCGGCCATTTTGCCAGGCTGCGTGTGGTCCACCTCCACTCTTTGGGCCCTAAGTTCCTCGTCCTGCCCCCCCTCCCCATCCCCCTCCATCCCCTGCATCTCGCCGGGTTGTCTTACCTCAACCACCGTGAATAATCGCAGGTTGAGGAAGAAGGGTGAGCCGACAAATTAAGTCGGACATAAATAATCGCCGTGGCTTAATCCACCTTGCCCCCTTCGGGCCCCTTCCCGCGCGTAATTGCACCTCGACCCTGTTCAATTCCCTCTTAAATGGCGCGTTTCCACTTTTAATAGCTCGGACCGATCTCCAGAAATTTCCAGGGCCCGTTTCCGCCGTCCGGTAAGTGGCGGATACCGCTGAAAAATGAATACACCGCCCGGCTGCGGGGAATTACGACGGGCCCATAACGCGTGCGGCCGATTCGCCAGCGAATGGGCCTCACCGCCACTCATAGGCATTCTCCTGCCAGGTCTTCCACTTTCGCGGAGATGCTTTCCTCGGTGGGAAGAAGCGAGTACAAGAAGTCCTTACTCGAGCGCCACCCGGAGATATAGATTTCCGCCATGGCGGAAATGAAGGGATCTTATTAACCCCTTAACTTACAATATCGTACGAGAGACGTGGTATATCAATCGGGTCAAACGTGAACAAAAAGGGTGAGAGACGTGTGAGACTTTAATAGTTCAGCCAAACCGTGAAATGGCCAGATGTATGACCAACACTTTTGTTGTTTATGGCATGCGCTATTGGAATTTAAATCGTAAGGTAAGGGGCTAACTCCCATTTCCCGAAATATGGAGAAGAAAAAGAGATCAAGGAATCTGGAAGATGGAGGGCGCTATCGAAACTCGCGCCCACCAGGCCCACCGAAGAGGGCGGAATATCGAATCCCATAGAGCGCCGCCATGGCGGAAAATGAAGATATTAACCCCCATCTTCCGAAACGCGAAAAATAATGAGATATCGAGGAATGTGGAAAAGGGAGAACGCGACTTGAATTTGTGCCTATTAGGCCCACCGAAGGGAGCGGAATATCGAATCCTATAGAGCACCGCCATAACGAAAAATAAAGATATTAACCCGTATCAGTCCAACCGGCAGTAATTCTGCCATCTTCTTATATTCATCTAGTATTCTTGGAGTGATAAGGGTTAACCCCCATCTTCCGAAACATGGAAAATAAGAAAACGTGGTGCCACCGAGACGGTCGTCGGAAAAGTTCAAGCGACCCAAGCAGAGTGAAATATTAGAAGGACCGGCAAGTAATGTTGTTTCTGCGCAATGAATTTAATGTAAGAAAACGATATTACTTTCCGGTCGCCCTGATATTAAAAAATGCATGCCTCTGTATTAATGGGTCAATCGGTTTCGTTCGTAGCTTGAAAAACGCAGAAAAATCGTCCAATCTTGATGGCCTTGTTCTAGTTGACTTTACTTATTTAAGAGGTTCGGAAAACGACATTCATTGTCCAATTTGACGCGCCAGGCTGAACATCGCAGATAATGACTAGGTCTGAGATTCGCGCCTCTATGTATATATATTTGGCGCGAAAATCTACTGAGTTTCTTAATGTCGAGGAGTCTGGAAAGCGTAGAACGCGACTGGAATTTGTGCCCATAGGGCCCACCGAAGAGGTCGGAATAGCGAATTTGATGGAGCGCCCCCATGGTCGGAAAAAGGGAGCGATCACAAAGTGACGATCCACTTTGCGTAGCGGGTCCCACGGAGGAATTACGCGGAAATCGCAGATCCGCACGGTACCAGGTTGACTCACGCGTTCTCGTCATCCTGCCGGCGCAGAATGCGCGTCCAGAGGTGGGGGGAAGGTGGGCGAAGGTGGCGGAGGTGGCAGGGACGTCGGGGAGGAGAAAAGGGAACGAGGGGAGCCAAGAGGGAAGAAAGAGGGAAAGAGGGAAAGAGAGAAGGAGAGGAGGAGAGAGCAACCCAGAAGGGTGGAGAGAAGGCCGGGAATTCCCCTGCGGGAAAAGTCGTGGTGGCAGCGGGTGGTGGGGTGGGGGCGTGGCCCCCGGAGGGACGCCCACCGGGTCCCGAGGGCACCACGTGCTTCCCTGTGACAGATGCCAGCCGGCACGAAGCGCGAAGCGAGGAGGAACGGGGATCCTGTATCGGCGACCCGGACAAAACGACGATTCGGTGTCGAGCTATTTTATTAGAGATTAACACATTTGCTCGCGGCAAATTTTTTCCTTTTCAAATACTGAGTACCGGGGAAAATAATGAAATTCTGAAACTGGTTGCCGCAAACTTGTATCGTTAAAGCAAGGATAAAAATTATAGAATTTGTGCGCCGCGCTGGCTAACAATTAGCGAGCCAACTAAGGAGGACGTGAATTCACGTCAGCAGCAATCAGAGATAGAATTTAAAATTACGTGAATTCACGTCAGCGGTCGCGAATGTGTTAAGAGCCTTTAAAGAAATTAAAATTACTCGAAAAATGAGAATTTCGCCAGAAATTATGGAATGGGCCTCGAGGCCTATCTCCCATGCTAGAGCATAATTCAGGAACATTCAAGTTTTTATTACGTCTTCCCGCGAGTTCGCGGGCAAAATGCCATTGTGGCGAATTTTCTTTCGAAATATCTTTCCGCATGTACCTGGAAGCGAGTACACGCCAAATTGGTCGGTACGTGGTTAATTTCGTTGGGGGAAATATATTTTTCTCAAGCCCTATAAATTTATCCATGAACCCATTGGACGTGACTTCGTGGACAATTAGAGGTTTGTTCGTTTCGCCTACACTTTCTACACTTTTACGAAAAGTGTACACTTTGGCGTTCGATTTGATGGAAGGGACGCAGAGGTCCCTGTTCATTTTGCGAGGGCATCTATCCCGAGGGTAGACTTCCTCTACACTTTCTACCCTCGATCCCGAGCTAGTGCAAGATGTTATAAAAGGCGTAGGCCGTGAATTCGGCGGCAAGTTTGAAAATTGAAAAGACCAACAAACAGGAAAGTACAAAGTTTGTCCGAAGATCTCAAGGTAATATAAATAGAAACAATGATCAATACACGTTCTTCGTGTATAAAACGATTTAGAGTTTTAATTATCTACGTAATCTTTGAAAAACATGTACAATCGTTTTTATTACAAATTATGTATTAATTTGCAGTTTATTTATTTACAATTATTATGTATCACTGCGTCACGTATTATCCCTATCATCATCATTTGTTAGAAGACATAACGGAGGAAGCGTTACGTATTTATTTCCATCATCATCCGATTAGAATAGCTCCAAAGTCGCATACTGTCTCGCTAAATAGGCCATCTTGTACTTTCTTGAGCTTCCTGGTGTTCGGGAAGTCGATGGAAGCGTATCTACCCTTCCGCACCTTTCAAGAAAAGTCTGGTACCCTCGTTACCCTCGAGGGTAGAAAGTGCAGCAACGCGAACAGACCTTAGGTTTCGGGAGAAATGGATATTATTTTCTGGGAGACGCTCGCTCGCGCAAGTCGATAGGGCATCGTTATCGGGTGATAAGCGCCCGGGCTCGGAATTCCCGCCCAGCCGGTCGGGGCCCGGTCGGAGTGCAGGGAAGGAGGCGCCCCGGAGTGGGGGGAGGCGAGGGTCCGGGCGGTGGGGACCGGGCCGGGGAGGCGGGGCGAGACTTAATCGTCCTCGGGGCCCCGGGCCGGCGGCCCGGGTGGAGGGATGGGGCGCCGAGAGAGATCGGTTCCCGTCCTGGAGTTCCTCGTGCAGTCGCTTAGCCGAGGCCTATACTTGTCCGTCGAGGGGTATCGGACCCGGGTCGAGATCGCGCCAAAGACCGAGTCCGAGTGCCGGGGTGTCTAGGACACCCCGAGAGCATCCCGGGGCCCGTCGGGCCCGTCGCAGGCGTCCGGGGTGGCCGGTCCCCACCCTGGCGAGGCCTCGCACCTGCGCCCTACCTGCTGGCTACCTGCGCCCGCCGGCCGGGGTTGGCACCCCTGGGCCCCCCACCACTTCCGAGGGGGTGCACGGGGCACACCCCCGCCCGGTGACCCGCAAGGGGTGATCTCCCCCGGCTGACCGGCTCGGCCGAGACTCCCGCAGTTCTGGACTCGGGCCCGGCTTCGCTGGACCGACATCCTTCGACCAACCTCCGGGACAACCTGCGTCTGGACCTGTCCACGACTTTGGGCCCCCACGTTCCTGCTGGTCGAGAACCTTGCAGTTAGTTGGGCCCCGAATCTTGGGGTTGGTTGGACCCGAAACCTTGAAGTTACTTCAGCCTCGAACCTTGACGTTACTTGGGCCTCAAAACTTTGACGTTACTTGGGCCTTAAAACTTTGACGTTACTTGGGCTTTAAACCTTGACATTACTTGGGCCCCGGACCTTGCCGTTGGTCTAGTCGCGAAACTTGGACATGCACTGACCCTGCCACAGCTGGGAGGTTCGGGACACCCCGAAGAGCTTGAAGTGATATGTTGGGTTGACGACTGGGCGGGGAGTGCTTGGTGATCGGTGCCGGGCCCTGGGGAGGTCCACGCTCTGGAAGCCAGGATGAAGATCTGGGTCTTGCTGGGGGCCCTGGCCATGGCCGTGCCCGCTATGCCCGCCGAAGTCAACAGGAACAAGAACAGAGGTCGAGGATCTATGTGGTGGTGAGTTGACCCCCTGGTATTAAGGTTTGTTCGTGTTCTCTACACGTTCTACCCTCGAGGGTAACGAGGGTACTAGACTCTTCTTAAAAGGTGCTGAAGGGTAAATACACTTTCGTCGACGTCCCGAACGCCGGAAAGCTCAAGAAAGTACAAGATGACCGATTTAGCGGGACGGTATGCGATAATGGATTCGAATCGGACGATGATATAAATGAAGACGTAACGCTTCCTCCATTACATCTTTTAGCAAATGATGATGATAGGGATCATACATTATGCAGTAATACATAATAATTGTAAATAAAGAAACTGCAAGTCAATACATCATTTGCAACAAATAATGATTGTACAATATTTCAAAGATTACGTAGAAAATTAAAACGCTAAATCGTTTTATACGCGAAGAACGTGTATTGATCATTGTTTCTATTTATATTACCTTGAGATCTTCGGACAAACTTTGTACTTTCCTGTTTCTTGGTCTTTTCAATTTTCAAACTTGCCGCCGAATTCACCGCCTACACCTTTTATAACATCTTGCACTAGCTCGGGATCGAGGGTAGAAAGTGTAGAGAAAGTCTACCCTCGGGGTAGATGCCCGTGCAAAACGAACAGCGACGTCTGCGTCCCTTCCGTCAAAACCAACGCCAAAGTGTATCATTTTCGTAAAAGTGTTAAAAGTGTAGGTAAAACGAACAAACCTTTAGAGTCTTACTCTCTAGTCAAGTGGGACGAGAAAGATACACGCAACGAGCATTTCCATTGACAAGCGGTTCAGTAGTTATTGATACGAATGCCTATCCAATGTACATAGATGTACGTAAACGTATAGGGAATTAAATTGCTTTTTTTTAAGTATTTGCTGCTTGCTCGATGCGTGACACTTTGGGGTACAGCCTGGCTTTGATCCTAATTTGTATGATATTTCAAACGGTGACAATTTTTATATTTTTTCTTTGAATGGCTTAAATGTTTCTTATCGATCTTACCGAGGTATGAGTCCCAGCCTTAATGTTTAACGAAACTCGCGTGTTTCCTCGGATTCGAAAACCCTTAACATAAAACGCGTCTCCGTCTATTGTCGCGCCCTTCCCAATCACTCTTCTATTCGGTGGAGCAATGTAAAAAATTCATGACCATCGTTCGATAGGAGGCGTTTTAACGACATGTCCTAGAAAGGTAATGTCAAGAATGAAACGAAAGAAATGTTTCTTTTAAGACGCGTGCGGTTTCTCGAATGTTGGATTTTTGGGTTGCGACCTGACTTAGGTCCATACTGGTACCGCAATTTCAGCGTTAAAACGCTATTTTTATGTACGGCCTTTAAATCGCTAAAAGGTGTCTTTTAACGATACAGGTAAGGAATGAGTCTCAGCCTTAATGTTTAATGCAATTACTGTGTGTTTACTTGCACTTGAAAACCCTTATTAAAAAACGCGTCTCTGACTCTTGTCGCGGTCTTCCTAATCACTCTTCTCTTGCCTCCCTCTTCGCTGGAGAGCAATGTAACCAGATTCATAACCATCATTCGCGCGAGAAGGCATTTTAACGACATGTCTTGGGGAGATAAAATCAAGGATGAAAGGGAGCAAACGTTTCTTTCAAGGCGCGTGCCCCACGCTCTCGGATGTTGCGCCAGGTCAGTGTTCGTCGCTCCGTGGTTAAAGACCGAACAAGAAACGGGATGAAACGACGAGGTGTGATTAAAGTTTTGCAAGAAACCTTGAAAATTGATATTACAACGCGTTGTCGATTGTTCATCACTCCGTGGTTAAAGACCGAACAAGACACGGTATGGAACGACGAGAAGTAATTAAAATATTCGACAAACCTTGACAATTGATATTACAACGTGTTGTCGATTTATCGTTGCGCCAGGTCAGTGTTCGTCCCTCCGTGGTTAAAGACTAAACAAGAAACGGGATGAAATGACGAGAAGTAATTAAAATATTCGACAAACCTTGACAATTGATATTACAACGTGTTGACGATTTTTCGTTGTGCCAGGTCAGTGTTTGTCCCTCCGTGGTTAAAGGCCGAACAAGAAACGGGATGAAACTACGAGAAGTAATTATGATTTTGTGTGAAACCTTGACAATTGACGTTACACCGTGATATCGATTTTTCGAAGTGTCGAGGAATTGATATCTTTTAATGGGTTTCCACTTTTCCGGTGCGTGTCGGTCTTAACGACCGCAATCGGTCGCAATTTGCCGAGACCGACGTGTCGGCCGACGGCGAGAATTCCCACGCGATTTCCTCGAAGGATTTCCAAAGAGGCCCCGGGCACGCGACTCGAGAGGCCCGATTGATATCTCCTCGTTGGCGAAACAATCGGCGAGAGCGATCGCGGCCGACAATCGGGGAAACGATCGGGAAACAATTACCGACGGCCAGGCGAGCGCCGGTTGCCTTGACGAGTCGCGTCGACTTTCGCTCCTCGGCCAATGTTGGCGGAAAATCGACTGGAATCCCGGAAAAATCTCGAGACATCACCTAACGCAAACCTTCGTAATCCGAAGAAATTCAGTATAAAAGATAACGGCTCTCCTCAGATTAATCACGAGAGATAATTAAATAAAAAATAATAGTTTTGCTCGCGTTAATTCTCTTTGGCCAATGTTGGCGGAAAATCGACAGAAATCCCGGAAAAATCTCGAGACCACCTAATGCGAACCTCCGTAATCCGTCGAAATTCAGTATAAAAGATCCACTGAAATTAATCATGAAAGGTAAATTAAAAATAAAACTCGAGGCTGAGCTGTTTGAGAACTGTGGAAAAATTTGACATCTTACGGTTAAGTTCTTTTTCTCTTTTTTTTCTATCAAAGTGGTTGGATCCGTATTAAAATAGTGGGAATAGGGGGCATCTAACACCTTAACGTCGACGTCATAGAGATTACGTGTATGTAATAAGGATGAAGATCTGTGTGTAATTTTGAGAAATCCTTGCGTTATTTGTTGCAGACGAAAGTACTGAAATTGACCCGGTATTGCGTGGGTAAAGTGTTAATGGGTTAACATTTTATTTATTTTTTTAATTTGAAATTTCGGCGGCGATAAGGTATCACCCGGGGCGAGGGGGCGACGGTGGCTCTTTCTCGGGACTGAGCGATGACGTCCCGTCATTTCCGACAGGACTACCGCATCCCGGATGACAGGGTCGTGAATCAGACGGGCGTACGTCGGCCGGGACGTCTTTTTCAGGCGGAATCCGCAAACGGGCGGTATTCCGCGGCTAGGTCCCCGACGGCCGATAAATTGCCGCGATGCGGATTCACCTTTATGCGAGACACGATCGGCGGTAATCTCACGGTACCGCTTCGGAGGCCGATCGAATTCTCGCTGATCGATGGCAACCCGTCGGCGATCGGTCGTCAACATGTGCGTCGGCGATTCCGCCTCGTCTTCTTTTCCCGGGGATTTTTTTGTCCGGGGCCGATTGGACGAGGCGAAGTCGATCAAGGAGGCCCCGAGTTGCGACTGAGTTACGCGACAAGCTCACTCGCGCGAGCCCTCTTGGCGCCGAGTCTCTTTACGCGATTGCGAGGTTAATTTTCGAGCTTGTTTGGAAAATACATCATTTTTTAATCTCTTTATGCGATTGCGAGGTCAATTTTCGAGCTTGTTTGGAAAATACACCGTTTATTTTCTCTCTTTACGCGATTGCACGGTTAATTTTCGAGCTCGTTTTCAAAATACACCGTTTTTTCTCCCTTTACCCGATTGCGAGGTTAATCTTTGAGTTTGTTTGGAAAATACACCGTTTTTCTTTCGGCGATCTGTCCAGCAAGGAGGAAGCGAAAGACTTTATCCGGGACCGATTGGACGAGACGGAGTCCATCGAGCCCCCCGATCGAGGCTGAGTTTCGCGACAAGTTCGCCCGCGCGAGTGCTCTTGGCGGCCGAGTCTCTTTACGCGATCGCGAGGTTAATTTTCGGTCTTCCTCGTAAAATTAACCGTTTCTTCGGTTTGCCGATCTTTCCGGCAGGCGGGGAGAAAAAGGGCCCGTCTTTCCCACGGGGGTTGCGGGCAGGGGCGCCCCGTGGGACGCCTCGGATTTTCTGGGCGACGTAAATTACCGGCGATATCCCTAACCGGTCCCGCGGCCTCTTATTTATGGACATCACTTATTGAATGCACGGCACAAGCCATGCATAAAGGCGGTACAACGGGTCTAACCCTGCGGACCGGAGTTTACACGGCTTAGAGGCCTCGACGGCTGCGTGGGTGTGCCCTTCTTGCACGTGCACGCTGCGCAATGTGCATGTGCGCTCGCGAAAGTGCAGGGGTTGCGCGGGGCGCCGGGGGGGCCGTAAAAAAATCGAACGACTCCATAAAGCATCGAGGTGAACCATTAAGAAAGCGAGGACAGAGGCGGAGGTGCTCCGCAGGGCTCGACCGAGACCTCCGCGTCCACTTTTGAGATTTCCTCTCGAGCCTCTTCAGGGTCTCGCTTAACCCTTCGCGGTAAAGTGACGAGTCTAGTTCGTAATTGATTTGCATGCCATCCCTTACAATTTTCATGATTAAATCGTCCTGGAAGGGGTTAACGACGGAAGATTGTCTCCACGTTTGAGATTTCCCCCTGAGCCTCTTCAGGGTATCGCTTAACCCTTCGCGGTAAAATGACGAGTCTAGCTCGTCATTGATTTGCATGCCATCCTTTACAATTTTCATGATTAAATCGTCTCGAAAGGGGTTAAGGGCGGAAAATTGTCTCCACGTTTGAGATTTCCTCCTGAGCCTCTTCAGGGTCTCGCTTAACCCTTTGCGATGAAATGACGAGTCTAGTTCGTTTTTGATTTGTATAGCATCCCTTACAATTTTCATGATTAAATCGTCCCAGGAGGGATTAAGGGCGGAAGATTGTCTCATCCGTTACATCCCTTCACAATTACCCGGAAAAATGGAGTGCTCTCCTACGAGTATTTATGAATTCAAAGTACAATTAGGGTCATCTTTCCAGGGTCCCTCCTTTGTGTTGGGCGAACTCCGGCGCTCGTGCTCGGCGTCTGGGGACTCGAAAATAAACCCGTCTTCGGGGCCCAGGGGGACATCTCGGCTGAAGATGACGGACGTCGACAGAGATCGCGGGACGATTAAAATAAATGTTTATTGTGCCGTGTTAAGCGACCCCGACACGACTGACTGACGGCATTCATCCTCGAGTCCTTCTTCGAGCTGTTTATTCGCCTGGGAAATGTTTGCCAAACGTGAAACGTATTTCGGTGACGATGCCTATCTCTGTCTCGCTCCCTTCCGGAGGATCGCCTTCTAAGGTCTGAATATCCTCCAGCTATTTCCAGAAGATCCTTCCTGAAGTACATGGCAGATATCGAATTAAGCTCGTAAGAGGTTCATGGAGTAAGGCATTTTGAGGGCTCTCTTATTTACCTTTATTTATGAATTTTTATTTCTGATTAAAGGGGGATTGCCAAAGCCGGAGAGCCGAACAACCTGCTGCCGATGTCTCCAGCGTCCCTGCACATGGACCCCACGGTTTATGCGACTCTGAGGAGGAAACAACGCAGGTTAGCCCGGGAGAATCCAGGAGTTTTGATGGCCGTGGCCAGAGGAGCCAACCAGGCCATTGTGGAGTGCCAACACCAGTTCCGGAACAGAAGGTGGAACTGCTCGACGAAGAACTTCCTTAGGGGGAAGAACCTCTTCGGGAAGATCGTCGACCGGGGTGAGTTCAAGTCCTATCCACCCTTACGAAATTGACTCACATTCACCCTTTAAGCTGATACGAAAGGGTCATTCTATGTATAAACCGTCAAAATAATTATAAAATCTTTCTCCAAATTGGGCGTACCGAATCATGTGAAACCTCAGCACGTGATTATAAAAAAAAATCTAAGGAAGAACGAGGTGCTCGTGATACTTCATTTTTCACAAAAACTGTAATTTTGGTTCTAGTCTCGGATGAGTAAACAATTTTTTTAGTGGAAATAAAACGTCATATGCACCACCGTCTTCCTTAGGGCTTTCATAATCACGCGTGAAGTGTCAAGAATTTAGAGGCATCCAGTTTGGAGAAAAGTTTTATATTTTGATGTTTTATATTTTGACGTTTTATATTTTGACGTTTTATATGTTGACGTTTTATATTTTGACGTTTTATATTTTGACATTTTATATTTTGACGTTTTATATGTATAGAATGATCGTTCCATATCATTATTATGTTTGCGCGAGATCCAATTTTACTGGAGGAGAATCCTGAAATTTAGGAACTTTGGGAACTGGGACACGATGAGTGGGCTCTTCAGGGTGTGAATAATTCCGGCGGTTTATTTAGATTTTTCGGGAGTCCTCTCGCGGCTCGAGCGTCGACAGGAAGCAGAAGAGCGGGAATATCGGGTTTCCTCTTGAATCTTTCTCGTCCCGTCCCGGTGTATCGGGTTATTCCTTAAGGGTGCTAATCGAGGGTGCTCGTCGCCGGTTACAAAGTACCGGAAACCCATCCGGTTTCGGCCTAACCATCCGTCATTAGCCGGCTAATAAAGGGGATCCCTAGGGAGAACCGGTAGCTTCCCATTGTTGGGACCCAAGCCTCCCTTCAAGAGCGATTCCACCCCTTGAACGCTGAGCGAAGAAATCACATCCAAATAAAAAGAAAAAGCATTCTTTGGTCGAATGGATCTTCACTTGCCGCTATTGACAAAATAAGAAAATAAGACAGAAATGAAGTTGAGGCAAATTATAAACGATTCTCCATTTTCTTAAGCTCCCCTTGCATCGCCTTCATATATTCTTTTATTCGTTAACAAGTTTTTCTTTCTTTTTTTTTTTTATAAAAAGTACTGAGTTGCTGGAGTTTAATTCTATTCCAAACGTGACATAACTTTCCTTCATAATTTCTATACTCGAGACCAATTTTGTACGTGGTACCCTTTTCGGGAAATCATTGTCAGTTAATCCTAACTTGACATTGCAATAGTGATTTCTTATCAGGAATCAATTTCACCGAGGAAATTTCTTCCCTCGAGAAACATTGGGATCGCCACAAGGGATTAATATCTTGGAAAGTAAATGTTTCACATTTTGTGCAAAAAAAGAAAAGAAAAACAAGGGAGTCCATTAAATAAGTGCAACGCTTGCGTTTCGCGTCGCGGAATCACGAGATTTCCGGCCAGGGGAGGGTCCCATGATCCGCCCCTGGGAGCGCCGCGAAATGAGCGTGGTGGCCTTTTTTTCGTCGTACTTAAGTGGCCATATGGGGACGAAAGGGGTGGCGAAGGGGCTGTAACCCTTTGTGTTTACGCCGACCTGGTCCGGCGAAAAAAGCTCGGCTTACAATCGGCTCGCGGAGATCTGAAAGAGCGACAGGGGAGCCGCCAGGGCGCAGGGGGTCCATTATCAGGTTGCAAAACATACATCTGGCCCCGGTGGTGGCACGTGCCCCAGGGGCCCTCAAGATCGGCTCCCGAATGGCCCCGCGAAAATCCCTGCCCCCCTGGCTCCTCTATTGTCCCCACTCCATCGCGTTATCAGATCCTCTTATCTGGTATAACGTTTTGCGCCGATTTTTTTTTCCCCTCGAAGAAGCACCCCTCCTCACCCCATTCCCTATCTAACGACCCTGGACCCTCTTCGGTCATGGCGAACAGATTTTTTTCCATGAAAATCTGTGGACCAGATTCTTGAATTTCCAGCTCCTCGAATTTTTATATTTAAATCGCCCTTGTGGGAGTTTTACGAATTCTCGATTTGCGAACGGAAGGGAGGAATTCGAAAGGTGGGGGTGAACTGTGGTTTTGGATTTTCCTAAGGGTATCGCATTTTTTCGGGCATAAGATAAGGGAGCCAGAGGGGATTGTTCTGTTGCGGTAGGTCAGGGGTCCTTTAAATCTGGCGCGGGCCCTTATGGGCGAGATTTGACGGATCGTCGATCGGGCCCAGAGCGTCATTGACAAAATGGGACTGCCTTGTTTAGCCAGGACCCGGGAGCGAACGATTAGGAGCAAAAAGAGCCCTGCTAATGGCGGATTCGTTTCATGGGGGGCCTGAAGAGTATCAACCGGACTTGGGGTGTATTCCCTGTGTAAGGCCGCGGGTACATGGGGCCCCACCTATCTTTTGGTTTTGGGGCCTGACGGGCGACAACTTGACGGATTGGCCATTCGGCTACGGATGTCACTGACAAAACGGGACCAAATCGTTCGGCCCTCGATCCCCAGGGTGGACAATTAGTCCTGCGCGAAGGACCATTAATCCTGCGCCGTCTTCGATTTGTCAGGCCGGAGATGTGGATATCCGGGACCCCCTCTCGTGATTTCCACGCCCGTGTTCCGGATTAAACGACCTCTCCTCGTCATTTCGAAGTCCCTAGACAATGATTACACTTAAAAGATTCCCATAAAAATGTATGAAATTGTCCCGTCACATGCGTAACTCCCTAATATTCCCTTGTTCCTCATTAAACGACCCCTCCTCCACTGGAAATTCACTGGAAATGGTCCCACTTCCCTTGTCAAAATTTAGGAAGAGGCGTGTATTTAAGTAGACATTATTGTAAGACTTAATTTTGTTTCATGCAATTTGAGGGATGATTTGAATTAGTGAACTATTTATTGAGCCGGGGTTAATTCAGATGTGGACGAGACAACTTCATAAATTTTTATGAAGTTGTTCCGTCACGTGCGTGACTCCTCAATGTTCCCTTGTCAAAATTTATGAAAAGGCGTGTATTGAAGTAGACGTCATTGTGAGACAACTTTATTCACGCAAGTTGAGGAATTATTTGAATTAGTAAACTGGTTATTGCGGCCGGGGTTAATTCGGATATGGGGGGACTCATGATTTCAGTAAGTGGTGAATTTTTTAATGTTACATCGCCTGACTTTTCGGAGTTGTACCAACTCGCGTGGCTTTTTTTTTTAGAGATCACGAGATTGATAAGATGCGCCAGGTCGCGTTCGCTTTCGCTTTCATCCGGGCTCGACGACACCTGGACAAAACGCGTCTCATCAATCTGAAATAAACGGGCAAGAGCGATTAGTTGTGCAGACCGGATTAGGCGTCCGCCTAATCGGGGATCGCCATTAAGCAATCGGCAGAATCTGCAAAAGGCACCTAGAGTATGGAGGGCTACTCTTTGCGCGAGCTGTACCCGGTATTACAGCTGGTAGTGAGTGCGTTCCCGGCCTGTAATCATTTTGCCGCCAAGAGCCACCTACCGCGCCGATGCACTCACCGATGTACTCACCGATGCACTCACCGACGCACGCCATTGCACCCCGTCCCACCTAAAGGTGCGCACCTTGCGACGTCCCTCCGTGGAAGAGGACCTCCTCGGGTAATCGCCGATGTCGTGGGTCCTCTTTTGAGCCCGCCATTATCGGGTATCCCAGATTGGGTGTAATAAAAAGGGGGAGTGAAAAGTCAATGTGCAGGTCTGCACTTTTTATTATACCGTTAAGCGTAATTATTCCACGTTTTCACGGGATTTTGCGTGGCGAGGTAAACAGGAGTTATGTAAGCTGTAAAAAGGGGGAATGAGTTGAATGCACTGGTTTTATTGCACTATTACACCTTGCGTTGTTCTATGTTTCTATGCGGCATTGAGGGAGGTCAGGTCGGAAGAAGTTAGAAACGTGTTAAGGGGGTATATGCAGTTGTCATAGGTGAAATTCAGGATTTTTTTTTTCATAAGTAAAGTGCATTTTTTAATCGAAAACACGAGGGTGATTTCATCGTACAATTATTAAATTTTAATAGCCCGTCATTATTGGATATCCCAGATTGGGTGTAATAAAAAGGGGGAGTGAAAAGTCAATGGGCAGGTTTGCACTTTTTATTATACCGTTAAGCGTAATTATTCCACGTTTTCACGGGATTTTGCGTGGTGAGGTAAACAGGAGTTATGTAAGCTGTAAAAAGGGGGATTGAGTTGAACGCACTGGCTTTATTGCACTATTACACCTTGCGTTGTTCTATGTTTCTATGCGTTATTGTGGGAGGTTAGGTCGGAAGAAGTTAAAAACGAGTTTCACGCTCTGTTTTCGATTGAAAGATGCATTTTAGTTATGGAAAAGAAATTCTTGATTTTTGCCTTTGACAGCTGCATATAATCCCTTAAAGAGTCACAGAGTAGAATGAACAATTTTGCATAATTTTTATTGTACTATTACATGGCGTTATCTTTTCTTTCGGTGGAATTGAGCGAGGTTGGGCCAAAGGGGATGGAAAAAGGGAGAGTGGAGGGTCACGAAATGAAATGCAGATTTTTTTTTATTATATCATTACTTGCCATTATCTTCGGTTAGGATGGGCTTTTTAGAGGTGAGGTCTCCAGGGGTGGAAGAAGGGAGAGGGAAAAGTGAATGAGGTGAGTGTACGCTTTTTATTATATCGTACACGTCATTATTTCACGTTTCGACGGGATTGAGCGAGGTCAGGGAACAGGGGCGGAAGGGAGGCCGAGTCGGTGCCAAATGCCTGCGAGGAAGAACAGGGGCGAAGAACGGTCGAAATGGCGAACTCGTTCCTCGGCGAGGGCGCGAGAGCCTCGTTCTTTGAGGCGCAAAATGGGCTCGTTGTCATTTCTAATCACGTCTTCATTAGGGCCCACGTTCCAAGGGCCCCATCCCCCCGGGGATCCATGTCGCGCGACGTATATGATCGGCCGTTTATAGGATAAATTCAATCAATGCCCGTCGGGCCTACGGGTCGCTGCTTATATGGCGCGCGTCAGCTTTTTGCTATGGCGTTACGCTCCCATAAATCGCGGCCTATGATGGGCTACATGTGTCGACGGCACGCCACGGTTTCTTGCGAAAACGTGAGCCGCGACTCAAGAGGCCTTAACGGACATTTTTACATCTTGTTTGCTTCCTCCGAGCGGTCCCTGCAAGGCCCGGACCAGTTCCGCCTTCCTCCGCGTCGTCGGCCGCCATCTTGGACGGGTCCAAACTGCGCGTTTCCGGAGTCTCGCGAAGATTCCCCTTTTTTTTCTTTTTTCTCTCTTTCATTCCCCGCGCTTCTCGCAAGGTTTCTTACTATTTTCACGTTCTCTCCCTCGTCTTCGCAGGACTCCGCAGTCAATTCGGGACGTTTGTCGGTTTTTCTTGGCCGTTACGTCGATTTGAAATCCCGAGGTGGACGCTTTCGCAGTCTGGTCGAGGGTTAGTTGGGTTTCTTTGTTCGGAAGCGAATCGGAGGTTAGGAAGTGAGGTTAGGAGATCGGCGGGGGCTCGGAGGATACGGGAAGGTCCTCGGGGTGGATGCCGGGGGTCGGGGCGGCGGTAGCAATAATTTCCAGCGATTTTATCTCCGTGGAATTTCAGCTTGACGCAAATGCCTCTCGTAAAGTTGCGTCGCGATGTCGCTTAGGGCGATCTCGCGGTCGAACGAGTCCGAGGACTCGTTCCGACTACAGAACAGCTCAAAAGTCTCTCGACGTCGCTCTACTTGGCGCTACTTGCTCTCCGTTGCCATAACCTAACGACAGGCCTGCTCTAGGGAGGTCGCGCTAAATCGGAACGCGACCGATCCCCTTTTGCCTCGGCACCGGTTTCGAGCCGCTCCCCAAATCCCGTTTTAATCTCGGCCGAAATTTGTCCAATCCCCGTCGTATCATCGTCAAAAAATCAACCCCAATGACAACGCATCATTATTTCTCAAACAGATTTTAATTTCTACAATTTACATAGGAAAAGCCTTAAAATAATTAGCAAACGCGTGTTTCTCTTCGTTCTTCTTGCTTGGCGCGTTCTTCTCTTTTTATACCTCTCTTCTCTCTCCACGGTCCAGTTACACCTTCACCGTACACGGACCGATAAGCGTAACTATTTATCGCGGCCTCTCGGGGGAATGCCAGAAACGCGAAGGGATTATTTATTGAGCGCTTCCACCCGGTGTTCCCTTCTCGGAGACGACCGATAACGATTCCTCGGGCAGGCCGCGTTATCTCGGCCCTGTTTGACGATCGTAAAACGACGAAGCTCTTGTACCCCGCGAGAGGTTAGCCCGCTCGCGGGAAAGCCGAACCGGCGCGCCATCTCGCGGCCGATTAGTTTGACGGGCTCGCGCGATCTCTTTTTACGAGCCTCGTGTCGATGACTTCACCGGCTCTCCCTCTCTTTCTCTCGGAAACGAGTAATCCTCTCTTCCTACGTGAGTAAACGCAAGGGGATACGCTGGGAATTACTCGTCGTCACCTTTTATTCTCCCCAATCACTCAGAATGGAGACAAAAAAAGGGCACCAACTTCCCCTTAAGAGACTATACCACTGTGAACGTCGAAAGAATTACAGATTTTGGAGGCGAAAGTATGAGTTAAAATTAACATTTTACCATGATTCAGGTACAGCCAATGGCCATGTGTTTACTGAACATGGTACTAAAATTTGAACCCGATCGGTCCAGCCGTTTTTGAGAAATCACCTGCGCCAGGTGCAAACAATGTTTTTGTTTCTCTTTTTTTCACTACCCTACGTTTGTAATGATAAATAAATAAATGTGTATTTTTTACTAGAAAGAAAAATTTCTCTATATTCTCCTACGTTAGGCCGTTCACGAGGAAAGAAATGTTCGTGCCATTATGTGCAGTACTTTTTGAGACAAGAAATTGTGAAAAATGTGTAATTCTTTCGACGTTCGCATTGGTAGAGCCCCTTAAAAGTCGACTCTAACCCGTTTTCATCGCGCAACTTTGAGATTTCATCGTGAGCACATTTAAAAAAAATATGTCTTTCTTTCTTCATTACTTCCTAAGGTTTCCTGCAATTCCTTGAACTTCTGCGCGACTTTCGAGAAGGGGACCCCCCAAAGAACGAAGGCGTGTTTTCTTAATGGCTGACACGTTTTCGCAGCGGGCGTTAAGCCCGGTCCGCGATCTCACCTCGTCCCGGTCATCCCGGGATAAGCCGGTCCGTCACGCCAGTTCGCCATGATGACAAATAATATCTGGAACCAATCGAATTTAAGGGGTCCCGGGATGCGCGAGGTGTCCCCCCGTAATCGAGTGTAACGGCGCTGTAAATCTCGTGGCTCCCTTTCCGCGGGGCCCCCCGGCGGTGCCCGCTTCCGTTCCCTGGTACTTTGTCCCAGGATTAGGGAAAGCAGCCCCTTCGGCCTTCCCGAGGCAAATCGGCAAAAGAAGGAAGAGGACGGACTCCAAAAGTCGCTGAAAAGACTCGTAACGAATACGCATCCTCCTCGGGAGATCAGCCACGCTCGACGCCCTAAGAAAATCCCTCCAGACGTCTCACTTCGTCATTGGGCGTCGAAAATCGCGCCCAAACTCCCCAGGAATAAGGACCGTAACGTGGGGCATCACGAGACAGCGGGGGTCTAACTTTTCCCCGAGGCCGCGTCCGCGTAAAGAAACTCGGCGGCCTTGAGGCGCGCGCGTGTATGTATATGGCGCGAGACTCGGTCGAGTGGAATCGAGACGCGGTTTTCCGCGCCGTATCGAGTTTTCGCGCGGGAGAGTCTCTCCGGGGGGCCCAGGGGAGTCGGGACCAGCGAGGAGGCCTCAGGGGAAGGCAGGGGGAGCCAGGGCCCGAGGTCGCAGGTCCCGAAACTCGTTCTCAGCGCCTTAAGGTCCGCCCAAGTCGGGCCCGGCCTCTGATATCTTTACTACGGCCGGCACAAAGGTGCCGGTAGGCACCTGCGCCTTATGCAGATAAGGTCGAGGTGCCGGGGTCACCGATGGTGGGGGAGGCCGGGGTTAGGGGGCCCCTTCACCTGCGGCGCTCGGGGCCCGCAGGTAGTCCCAGGGGGATTGAGACGTTCCGACGTCACCTCCCACGCGCCACTTGGGAATCTTTTGACCGGGCCAGGTGCACCTGTTGCACCGACCTCGTCCTGGTCGCCCCCTCCCCCTTCCCCCCTCCCCCGGCTCCCTGCGACCTCTAATCACGCCGTCGTGATCGATCTTCCGGGGTCAAGGCCGCAACTAATTGCCCGCGTGGCAGTTTTCCTCGGGGTCAAGGCCATCGCCAGAGGGGACGGTCAATAGGTGTCAGGGCGGCCCTATAAAAGGCCCTCGTAATGTGCTCGTAAAGCATAATCTCGCGTAATTAACGGGATCTTTTTAATAGTTTGACTGGACAAAAAATTAGCCCCTTTCCCCCTCCCGCCGATCCACCCTGGCTAGACCACCCGCCGAAGAGGCTCTCCGGGACCGCCCCGGAATCACGGGACACGGGTAAAACGGGCCGTAAAAATTTTGTTGGGGGCTTTTAGCGGACCCTGGGACTAAGAGCGCTGCTACGTTAATGTCGTATTTATCGGGATCGGTGGTTTATTGGTCGTTTATCGCCGGCTGCCGTGTGGCGGGCTCGTCTTTTGAAGAACGCGATGCCTGGGAGACATCCCGGTCGTGCACCAGTTCGTTGGGCGTCGTCTCTTATCCAGCTTTTTTTTTCATGGCTGTTCCAGGGTGCCGGGAGACTGCGTTCATCTACGCCATCACCAGTGCAGCGGTGACGCACAGCATCGCCAGGGCTTGCAGCGAGGGCAGCATCCAGTCCTGCAGTTGCGATTACACTCATCAGTCCAGACCTCCTTCGGCTGTTAGGGACTGGGAATGGGGTGGGTGCTCGGACAACATTGGGTACGGCTTCAAGTTCTCCAGGGAGTTTGTGGACACCGGGGAACGCGGGAGGAACCTCAGGGAGAAGATGAACCTGCACAACAACGAGGCTGGGAGAGCGGTAAGTTGGAGGCGCCTAGATTAAGGCGACGTGGAAATGGCGTCCGGGGTCCCCTTCGTGAAACTTTCTTTCGAATCGTTTCGAAATTTAGAATATGATATGGAAGCTGTAGGAAAGGTCTCGAGACCCATGTAATATCAATTTT
This sequence comes from Orussus abietinus, assembly GCF_000612105.2. NCBI lineage: Eukaryota > Metazoa > Arthropoda > Insecta > Hymenoptera > Orussidae > Orussus > Orussus abietinus. The sequence continues at coordinate 2,179,474 of NW_019396002.1, forward strand.
TTTAAAACTTGTTCACAGCCGTTTTAAAAATTTCCTATAAAAAGTGAAGTTTCATGGGTGGTCGAGACCTTCCTGGTGGTCTTCGTGTTCATAGTGTAAGGTTTGAAACGATTCGCTGCATCCGGTTCGGGGGAAAGTTTCGTGAACGGTTGACTACTCGGATGCCACTTTCACGTCCCCTTAAGGAGATGTGAAAAACCGAGGAAGCTTGACTTAAGGGCAGCCATGGTACGCTGAATGGGAGGATGTTGAAGGGGTTTGACGGTAGTTTCTGGATTCGCCAGGGCGGATCTCAAGGGAAGCTGATAAGGGGCTCGATAGCTTGGACCACCCAATCTTGCTCTCGAGATCCGTCCTGGTGGAGTCGCCGAAAAGGGTCCTTCCCCGACCCGGAGTTCCCTTCTAAGTCGGTAGGACCCATCGGCAAAAAGGCTGCCCGATTTCGGGGCCCCAGTTTCCTCTCGTGCATTATTGAAGCGTCGATCGCTGCCCGTCTCCGGTGGAGGCAAAAAGCCCACCCGGCTGTTCGGTTTTTGCCGTGTCACGTGGACGAGGGCGCTCGAAAATGATATGGGACTCGTCGATATCTGTCAACAGCACGTCTCGTCGGAGATGCGGCAGGAGTGCAAGTGCCACGGGATGTCGGGCTCGTGCACCGTGAAAACCTGCTGGATGAGGCTGCCGAACTTCAGGGTAGTCGGCGACAACCTGAAGGACCGGTTCGACGGAGCGTCCCGCGTCATGGTGAGCAACTCCGACCGGGCACGGGCCAACAGCAACGCGATCATCAGCAACTCCGCCAGCAACTCCGTCCACGCCCATCGGGAGGGCCTAGGGCGCCGGCACAGGTACAACTTCCAGCTGAAGCCCTACAACCCCGAGCACAAACCCCCGGGTCTGAAGGACCTGGTCTATCTGGAGACCTCGCCGCCGTTCTGCGAGAAGAACCCCAAGCTCGGCATCCTGGGCACCCATGGCAGGCAGTGCAACGACACCAGCATTGGGGTCGATGGCTGCGACCTCATGTGCTGCGGTCGCGGCTACAGGACCCAGGAGGTCATCGTCGTCGAGAGGTGCGCCTGCACCTTCCACTGGTGCTGTGAGGTCAAGTGCCAGCTCTGCAGGACCAAGAAGACCATACACACGTGTTTGTAAGGACCTTGTGTTAAGACACCAGCTGAACAGGGATCATGTCACGATGCCAAACTGCAGGACCTAGGAGGTCCTCGTCATCGAGGTGTGTTCGAACCTTTCATTGGTCCTGCGAGGCCAAATACCGATTCTGTGAGACCAAGAAGCTCGTACACACAATTGCCTGCGAAAACCCAGATACAAGGACCTCATACATGGAGCGGGTGAATGTGAACTTCTCGGTGACACTTCGCGATGGGAGTCCTAGACCTCCAATTCCTAGGGACGCTTTAAAAAAGGCGAGAGAAGGTGTGCATTTATTTATAGGGTCCAGAAGGTGGTAGGTAGCACCTATCCCAGGGAACCACACGGTGTGTGTACGTCATAGATTGTGGAGTTCAGGGGGATTTAGGTGGCTTCACTAACTAATATTCCCCGGTTTCTCGATTTATGGAGAGTGCGAATCCTAGAAGAGACCTCGTGCAGACCCTGGAGGGAATTCCTGGAACTTGCGCCGTAGTTCTCGGGAGAGGCCGGGAATTCGGCGGCGTCTCTGCCTCTCCTGGTCGACCATGCCCAGTATTAACGTGAACCGATTAGTTATTTATTGATCAGACCCACGGGGGCGCTCGGAATGACCGAGTCACGGTCTCTAGGCGTGCAATTAACCGTTTAACAAATTTGCGCCGATAGGCGTCGACGTGTCAAACCGCGACGCACGTAGGTGGCTTTGCTAATCTGTAAATATGAGCTTTAACGTCGCTCCGTCCCTCTCCCTCGGGCCGTCGCTCTCGTTTCCCCCGTAAATCTCTTTCTCTCTCTCGCTCCCTCGTTCGACGTCTAAATGTCCATCTGTCACTGACATACTAATTGCCTTTGCTGTCCGGCCACGCCTCTCTCTGCCGCTGTGTCTAACGCGCGCCGGACCTCGAGAGTACGCGCGAGTATCATTGACATTTATTTATTTAACGCCGTGGGCGCGCTCGCGAGGCGCGAACGTCGTTGTAAATAAAGCGTAGCGCCGAGTGGTAAATTAATAATTTGCGACGGCCTGCACGAGGCCGGACGGGAGGTTGGCACCACTCGGGGGCAGTTCCGGTTGATCAGCCATTTGTAAATAGAAACGGCACCCTCTTCGCGGTTCATTTCTCCTTAAACCACGCAAGCTATCGAAAAACGTGTCAGACAAAAGTTGCTCCCAGTCCCACCCTCGACAACTTTTGTAAAGGCCAATTTCATCCTCGACGTTGTCTGACGCAAGGATAGGGAATTTTATACGCGCGGGTCTCCTCGCTAACCTCGCGTACTCGAATCCCAGTAACTGTACATAAAATGCACGTCCCAGCGGGGGTTAATCAACATTTTGCAATTTTTTATATGACGTTGGGTAGGAACCAAGAAGTTTTAGATACAATTCGAGACGTAGGTCATGTGGACCTGGCATTTGTAAATATTTCAGACCGGTGGAGCCCGGGTCACGTAATGCACCTTACCCGCGATCTCTGCCAATTTCTACGGGCGCGCCTTCTTTGCGACGAAAATGTCCTGAATGAAACTTCTTTGGAGTATTATCCTGAACAAGTTTCATCTGAAGCATTTCGCTCCATCGCTCACCGGTCGAGCGGAAAACTCGATTTTAGATTAATTTATTGGGCGACGTGGACGCGCTCGCGAGAGGCGAGCGTCCTCTTACGTCGCTATGGATACAATCGATTTCCCGAGTGAGATTTACGAATCTGTGAGGAGAACTGCACGAGGCTAACCTATCGGCGAGGTGGAACGCTAATAAGACTCGCAGGAATTTGGTTCGTAAGCCGTTTGTAATTAGTTTTAACCGAACGTGTGTAGGTGCCCTGCAAACGCTTGATAAGAAACGTATTTCGTGCCGTTCTTGCACTTGCCGTTGCACTCTTCAGGGCCCTTGGCGAAATACAGTGGAAGCTTTTATACGCTACAAAATAAGCTTCAATATCGCGAAAGGAGTGGGGAAGGCCCCGCCCAGTTCGTCCCCTCTCCTCGCCAGACCTACTAAATCCCCACTCCTCGTCCACGCGTAAGAGATCCCACTGTATTCCTCACCTAGGAACGCCGTTTACGTATAAATCTATAAATTTATAAATATATATATACATATACTAATTAAATTATTTTTCTACCGTAACGACCGTGTCATAGAGTCGGAGACTTTTTAGGGGAGATCCCGAGTACCAGTGCCGGTGGCGAGATAGTTGTAAACCGAATTGCACTCGCCGACGTTGTGTATAGTACATAGTTGTAAGTAATTATTCCTCTAGACCCCATTCCGGTTATTTATAAAAAAAGGTATATATATATGTATACATATATTTGAGCATAAGATAGGAGAGCGAAGTGGAATAAAGTGATATACATGTGTACGATGAGGATATGTGTTGTGTTATGTATTGTACTCCGTTCCCCGACAGAGGCGAAACAAAAATGGCGAACCGTGTTTCACTATTGTCCTGTTAAGAGAAACGCATGCCGATCTCGCAGTAAACCACGCACTTTTCTCGGGACCGTTCCATTAATAGTGCGGATAACGTCACGCTTCTAATGCGAAACTAACGCAACTTAAAGCGTTTCGCACGCGGGGGATAAAACGGCACGATAAATAGTATTCATAGGGGGACGCCTTCTATCAGCCGCCATTTTTGAGGCCCTCGAATTTTCTCCCTAAAACTCGCTCCTTGTTCCTGGAATATTGTTAACGTTGCTAAATGTACATATAAGCCGGGAATTATTCCATAAATTCGGTTTAGTAGTTAACGGTAGTTTTTGGGGTAGAAAAAAAGGGGACCCTAGGGCCCAAATTGGTAGTCGGTGAATGGAAGGTTGCGTGCCCTTGAGAGCGCATCCCATTAATGGATGGCTTGGAAGAGGGGGAGGGTTGTAAAGGGATAAAGGGGGGAGGGAACGTCTCGGCGGGCTGAAAGAGGCACGCGTGACGGTATGCGTAATAATAGTAAAACTGAATGAATCCTGCGGGGGTTTTCGGCCAGGGAGCGGAGAAAACCGGGGCGGAGGTGGAGGAAAGCGAGATCAAAGGCGCCGCCTCGAGAAGTGGCCGGCTGCCCGAGATTCTTGTCTCCCGCGGGAGATGCTGGGAGCCTCCCGTGGCAGGAATTTGTTTTAGTATCTTGGTATATGTGCCCCTACGGCCCCATCGGGCTCCAAAGGGCTCCATCGAGGGGGTTCCTTTTAGGCCAGAGGGTCCTCTTTATTCGCGCTCGCGAAGATCCTGCCGATTTTCTCTGCCACCTGTCGAATTGATTTCAACTCCATTTTTTTGGAGATCTTAAAGGACTCTCTTCAAAGTCCCAGGAAATAAGGCCCGAAAGTCTCAAGAGATGTCTTTATTCCAGGAGAGTTCCCAGGTGTGAACCGATCTCCCTGAATTTTTGGAGGGGTTTGAAGGACTCCAGGTGAATTCCATCCTGGGACTTCTGGAGGTGTATGGTCATTTTCGGGGAATTCTAGACATTACAACTGTTATTGGTGACTCACGGGGATTTAAACGCCCCCTACGGGAGTGCGTGGATCGCGAGCACAGTCGGGGCCCGTTTACTCCGAAATGGGCCTTGTTTAATAAATTATTCATAAGCATATCACGCGCTCCCGGGAGAGTGGCACCTAATTCCTTTCCAAGTACGAGGAATTCCGGATAGGGCCCCGTGCGAGAGGGTCAGGAAACGCAGCGACCCCTATACGTGGCTCGACTGGTAGTAGGGCCCGAAGAGGGAGTAGCATCTGGGCCCGTAAGGCCCAAGGAAGGTTGGCCGGCGTTCTCGACGTCCCCGGGGCCCGGGGGCTCCTCGAGGGCCCAGATTATGCCGGACGAATGCGAGATTCGTCGCGGTCCCCGGGGCCCGGGCCCATCAGCGATGCCGCGCGCGTGTGCGAGCGGACGACGACACGCGACGTGTCGCGGCGGGCCCCAGATTCCATCTCCCGCGGGCCCGAGGTCTCATAACCTCTAAATGTTTTCAACGCCTCTATCAGATGCGGGGCCCTTGAGGCCCCGGGCCTTGAAGTCGGCCGCCGTGACCCGGGGAAATCGCACCCCCGCGCGAGAATCTCCGCAAAGCATCCATGCCGGCCTTTTTATCGAGACAAAAGTCGCCTGACATTTCGGAGGGGCCTTACTTTTGGGGGCCTTAAGGTGATATGAAAGTGTCATATATACGTACCAAAAAGTTAAGATATTTATAAAACTTTTCTCCAAATTGGGCGTACCGAATCATTTGAAATTTTACCACGAGATTATGGAGGCCCTAAGGAAGAACGCGATGCTCGTGAGATTTCATTTTTCGAAAGAAAAAAAAAAACTTTTATATTTATCTCGGACAAGAATCAAGAGAAGACATTTTTTTTTCTTCGAAAAGTGAAATTTCACGAGCATCACGTTCTTCCTTATGGCCTCCATAATCACGTGTTAAAGTTTCAGATAATTCGGTGCACCCAGTTTGGAGAAAAGTTTTATCAATACTTTGACATTTATACGTATATATATATATTTTTTTTTCACATTTTATTCTATATATATAGAATGACCCTTTCATATCACCTTATGGTAATTTAAAATAGGATTAGGGAGGCAGCTGAGAGACCAGAAGCCACATGTCTTGATAGCCGAAAACTGCCTTTCGATAAAAGACCATTTAGATTGATCAAATGTGTTTCCAGAGGAAACGGGGCGACGTACGGTGTACGTCCCGAAATGAAATAATCGAATCGGACGCGCTTCCAATGGCGGGCCGATGCGCTCCTTTCGCGGCCGATTATCTGGACGATTGAATGGGCCCTCCATTGCGGGAGGGGGCGAGGGGCCCTTGGTAAAAAGTGCCACGCAGAGCAGCGGAGAGGCCGAAAGAACTCAGCGGTAGGCACTGTGTGTTTTTCGAATTAAAGGGAATCCAATTGTTAGTTTTCCTGGCGGCGCGTCGATGATTCGCCACGCCACTCATGCTCTTCTTCTGCCGGGAGGAGGACGTCCCTCGGACGTATCGCTCGCTCGGCTCGGAATTAAGCCATTCCGCGCGGCACCAGAAAAAGGTAATGAAGCCCTCGTGGGGCCCGTGGAACCAACGCGGGCCCAACGCGGAACACGGGGCCCCATGACCGGGACATCACACCGTGGCGAACGCGATACGTAAATCTCCCTGTCTCGCTCTACCGCGGCCGCTTCTTCAAGGATTACCAAGATGGCCGCAGCTGGTGGTCCAGCACCCTGGGAGTCCGGGAAACCATCGCTTGATTTCTTCCGACTTCTCTAACCCCATAGAAACGGCTTAGAAGGACTCCAGACCCCGAAACGTGGGATCCTTGTAGTAAAGAAACTCGGCGTGCGAGGGTGTTTTTGGTGCGGAACGCGACTTCTGGGTTTCGCTTACTGATTCGTCATTTTGCTGCCGGTGGTCCAGCACCCTGGGAGTCCGGGTAACCTTCGCTTGATTTTCCTTTACTCCTCTGACCCCTTAGAAACTGGTTAGAAGGACTTCGGATCCCGAAACGTGGGATCCTTGTAGTATAGAAACCCGGTGTGCGAGTGTTTTTGGAGCGGAACGCGACTTCTGAGTATCGCTGAACGATTCGTCCTGTTCGCCACTGTAGAGCGCGGCAAATGGAAGGAAAAATCCTGAAGTGGGTTGAAAAAATTGCTGAAGGCTCGAAGGGAATCCGGGAGCCCTTGAGGACGCTCGGTCGGAACATGGCGGAACATTCGTTCCAAGGTGGAGTGCTCCTGTTCCGAGGTTCCCACAGTCGGGCTGTGGATTCCGCGCGTCCCCCGCAACCGGAATGTTTTATAACATGCCAAAACACCGATAATTCGACCGTGTGGTCCGGAGCGTCTCCACAGCGGACGGCGCGTTCCCACGGGGAAGGCCCGTTCCAGGACCCGCTAAGGGATTCCTGCCATACCACGGTGTGTCCTTAGGCGCGGGTGCCGCGTGCGTTCTTCAATCGTAAAAACGATAAATTCGTTGATTTACGCGGGGCCTTTTTATCGGGAATTATTCGCTCGAAAGTCCCGGGCTCGTCTATGAGGCCGATTAGTCGGGCCCTGCAAGTCCCATTTAGTGGTCTTGCCCATGGGAAAGGTGAATCGTCCTTGAATCCTTTTTCCTTACCTCTTATCAACTATCTTCTGCTAAATTGTCCATTATCAATTTTAGATACCCTGCATGAAACATTTAATACTTCCTCTATGCACTTGGCGCGAGACTCAGGCGCGTGGAGTACCGCGTTTCTTTACGTGCCGCTCCTACCTGGATCCGGAGACTTTACCGGTAAAAAGTCCTGAAAAGGCCAATCTGAACCTGCGTTACAGTTTTTACTCCCTCTTTCCAGTCTCTAAGTGAAATCCATTAGATGGTCTCGCGGGGCCGAAAAATGCACCGCGAAATGGCCGCTTCGGGTCGCCATTGAAGCCACATCGAATTCGATTATTTCATTTCACAATGTGCACCGTCGAGGTGCCCTCTTTGTTCCTCGTTCACCGCGTGAAGGACCCTTCGAGGAATCGGGGCCTAATCGCGTTAGGCCCATGGTCCTGCCGGAGCAAGAAATAATGAAGCGCTCCCACGAGAGGAGAAGGACGACACCGACAGTTCCCAAGAAACCGGGAAAAAATCGAGGAAACTCGCGTGAAACGAGAAGCCGATTATTTTCCGGCATTAATTTCAAATGCTGCGTCGAGTTCACGCGAGAGAGAGACGAGAGGCACGGAGGGAGAGAGGAAGAGCGAACCGTTAGAGGTTTCACACCTAGGAGGGAGCAAAGGATCGACGAGGTTGTTAATAATTTCGGAGGAGAAAGGCGGCCCAGGACCACCTAGGAAGCCGGCAGGATCGGCTGGAGTCACGGCGTCAAGGCTTAATTAATGATTTTACAATATTGGAATTAGTCCCGGAGCCGGCCGACCAGAAACGCCCGGCAAGAAGTCTCGCGAGAGGTCCTCGGGAGGTCCTGCAGGACCCCCGGATCCTAGAGGTCGGAAAAAGGCGGTGGAGTAGCCGGAGAAACGCAAGAGAAGGGACTCGTTGCCCGACAAGAAAGGGGACAAGCCCAGGAGAGGAGATTCAGATCGGCGGTGCATTACGCGGCATGAGTCGCAGTTCTTGGTGCTCATCTCGACCATGGACACCACCCATATCGCCGATGGGCACTCGGAATATCACAAACGCGAGATTTCGAACTGGATTTCACGTATTTCGGGTCTTCGAGCCCCAAGATGTATCCAAACATTCAGAGAAAGTCGCCGGGCTGGAAGAACCAAAACGCACTTGGCGCGAAACTCAGTCGAGTTTCGTTACATGGAGGACCCTATCGGATACTTAATTTACAAGTTATTAGATAAGAAGAGGGTTAAAGAAGCGCGGAGGAGCGATTGTCGCGAGACTCGAAGGACCACGGAAGAGTTGGACAAGCAACGCGGCATGAGTCGAAGTTCTTGGCGCGAAACTCAGTCGAGTACCTTTACACGGAGGACCCATTCCGATACTTCATTTGCGACTTATTAAAGATGAAGAGGGTTAAAGAGAGTCGGAGGAGCGATTGTCGCGAGATTGGAAGGACCGTGGAAGAGGTGGACACGCAAAAAGGAGAAATCCGGTAGTGAGACCCAACAAGAAAAGGGAACTTCGGGCCCCTGGGGCCCGCGGATAATCAACCCTTTATTCTCGGGGCGGATCTTGGTGAGTCATGCCGGCGACTCGTTGGGAAATTAGGTTATGAAATGATTCACGGACCACCGTGGCTACATCCTCGGAGGCCCCGCGCGAGCCGATCGGGCCCGATGAGGCCCCGATACCTCGCCATGGGAATCCGCTCGGATGCGAGCCTTGAAATCGGAACGAGTTAACGAGAAAAGAGGTGCCGATAAGGATCGGAAATTACCAGATGGCCGTATTTAAAAATATTCCCGTAGAATGGGCCTTGACAGTAGAGAGGAAAGCCCCGAGGCGGCCTGGAAAGGGAAAGGGAAAAGTACTCGCAAATCCCAGAGAAGCGGGCCCAGTGTTCGGCAAAGCGCAGCCGACAGAAACAGCGGCGGAATCGAGACAGAAGGTGGTCTCGCGAGGCGAAGGTGTGCTCGAAAGAGGGACTTAAGGCCCCGAACCCACCGCCGTGTTCCGCGAGGCCCCGGTAATTACGAAGGTAAGGCCCGACGTGGCAGTATTGGGCCGCGCTGGGCCCATCGGACCCCATCGGACCCCATCGGGCCCCACCGGGCAAGGCCGCGCAGAGGCGTCAAAATCGCCGCCGGCTCGCCCGGCTCCGGCCATTATTGAAATTGATATTTTATCGAGAGCGCGCACGATCCGCCGCCGTAATCGCCGGTTATTGAGTTATTTCGCGATAATTACGAAATCAATAAGGATAATTTAACGGTCGCCCCGATGCGGCCACTTTTGCTTCTTCGCCGTTTCTTCGACGTATCGTCGGAAGAACGACGCTAATGCGCGCCACTAATTGCGTCTAAGAGAGACAAGAGGGGCCCGTGCATTCTCGATGCACTTTCCGGGGCCTTAAGGCCCGCGTGGGCGGCGATCGGCTGTTGACAGATCATTTAACGATCCCTGGCAGATTCGCGGGCTAAAGGCGCGTTTAACGCTCGGTCGTTTAGCCGAGAGGAGTCGGCCATTGGTGCAACGACATCCACGCTAATTGTTGGGACTAACTAACGGGCCTTACTTAGCGTCTCCACGAAGAGCGCAGCACCCTTACGCGGAAGCTTAAACCGAGCTGCTTGCGATCCTTGCGATCCAGAACCCGAATGTCTAAAGGTACATCATGAAACACTAAACTTTAACGTGAAATAATTATTTTCAAGGCTGGTTGTTATTTGTTATCTTTGTGTATATTGTTTATCAAGTGTAACTTATCATGACATGATGGTACGTACAAGTTCCCAGATAACGAAAGGAGTCCGACTGGAAAAGTAAAACACTTCTATTGTGTAGATAATTACTCTTTACATTCATCTTTGTATTTTGATATTGGCTCAACGTTTTCATTACTGTCAGTGGTTTATTAACATTTGAAGTGAAATGAAAATGAAAATAATAATGGTTCGAATAACTAGTACCAGAATGCTTTTCGTGATAGAATTATTAAGGATAATTAATAATATGTAATAATTCTCTTTACGTTAAAAGTTTCATTTGTAATGCATGTACATACTGATTTTTCTTTTTTTTATTATGATTTTCATGTCGACGAAGATCCTGCAGAGATCCGGTCAAGGATCGCGAATGAAGAGCGCATCCAGGATTTCCTCCGTCTTCGTGGGGGGGCCCAATGGAGGGCGGAACGTGGGGGAGATCGAGTCAGGACCTGGACTCGTCCTGGTGGTAAATGCACGCATCCATATCCCACTTGTCGTGGGTGGACGCGCGACATGCGCGAGGACAACGGGACAAGTGCAGGACATGTCGGGCTCCCTCGGGCAAAAGGACTCTGGTAATTGCTCGCTCGGGGGGAATAGAAGAAACAAAAAGGACCTTCGCGATCCGTCATCCTGGGATCGCATTATTCTCCCTAGGGAGTCCTCGGATCCCCCGAAGTCGTCTTGACTTTGGTCCACAAGCAATCTGCAACGATTTTGGATGATGGGCCTTATCGGTCGAAAAAGTAATCTTGGAGTAATTTGACAAGAATGGTGCATCACATAGACTATGGGTCTTACCGGTAAAAGGAGTGATATTCGGGTGACTCTACAAGAACGATGAGCCGTGTGGATTTTGGGCCTTATGGGTAGAAGAAGTAATATTCGAGAGGAATGAATGCATTTACAAGGATCTTGCCCGAATCACGCATCGTGACGATAGTCTGGATGTCATCGCGCCGCGATAACGCCGGGCCTTGTTGGGCCCGATCGAACAATGCTGGGCCCGGACTCTTAATAAACGATCCTCGTTTTCAGCGATCCGTCATCCCGATTAGTGCGCCGGGCCCACGTGGGATTCCCGTGTCGGGCCCTCTTCTGTCAAGGCGCGCGCGACAGTTGGGCCCGACTCGGTGCATCGGCGTGCACCGTGAATTAACACTATTAAGGGCCCGTTATCCGGCCGATCGCACGGGGGGTCGAGGGGGCGCGTCGATCCCTCTTAGATCGATCCCGATCGATAAGTCGCGCGATCTGCCCCCCACCCCGAATACAATGGCGGCCGGGCCCAAAACGGCTTCATTAGGGGGCCGCATCGCTCGGATGCCCCACGGGAGACGCGCCTCTTGTCATTGTGCCGGGCAAGGCCCACCATTTAACCGGGCCCCCATTGATCCACGCGTTGGGGGATGACCCGAATCGTACCGGAAGACCTCCGAGGCGCGCGGATAAGGCCCCGACGGTCCCCGGGGTCGAGGATCTCCGAGGGACGTGCTTTCTCCGCAGACTTGTGCCGAAATATCGCGGCAAGGCGATGGATTCCACCGGGGCCCGATGGGCCCTATGGGCCCTCGGTGACCGATAGTCCCCTCCCTCGGCGCGTTGCTGCCTAGGCGAGTCGGCACCTCCGCGGCGCCGGCCACTAACCGGAGGTGCCCTTTATCTCGGGGCCCGATCGCGCCCTCGCGATGGGCCCGCCTTTAATTCACAACCCTCCCTGGCCATAACTCGCATTTTACTCCTCGGTGTTTATGTAGTTTTAATAATGCCTGATATCTCCTCTTGGCGCGTCCGCGAAACACGCCCGGGCGCCCCGCTGGGCGCCGGTGTGGTCGTGGGGCCTGGCCGCGAAACTTTGGGCCCCGAGCGGCCGCGGCTGGACCCCGGCCGCCCCTTGGCGTCGCAATAGTTTCGCATTCGGCTCGGTGCACCGGGCGTAGCACATGTTAACAGGGGTTTAAACTTTTATTAATAAGGATAAATCAGAGGCGCCCCGCGGATGAAGTTGTCGGTGCCCCAGCTACGCCCGGCGCGCCATTTCGTGCACGAGCGCGCGCGCCGGTTGGGCCCCGGGCCCCGCGTAGGGCCCCATCGCGCAAGTATATTGTAAGGGATCGCTCTCTCGGCCGGCTTTATGACCACGACCACAATGTCGTCCTCCCGATGTGCGAGCAAGCCTCGCTATGTGCACCGGGATATTTATCGACTTGCATACTCGAGGATGCGCTCTCCGGTGGAGCACAGAGATGGGAACCATGAGAAGAGGCCCACTTCGGGCCCACTTCGGGGCCCGCGCGGTGGTATCCCTCGCGCACTTCGATAGCCTCGCAAAATGGTGGTGATTTGCCTGGTACCTCTACAAACGTATCGTACTCTTCGCCATTTTCCAATTTTCCGAACGATCGCTTCAGAATTTAGGAAAATAGTTCAGATGAAACTTCTTCCTTTCGGTCTCCTCGACAATTTTGGTGGGGAACACTTTTTTGTAGCAGTTGCCATATCGCGCATTTTGATAGCTTCGAGAAATGGTGGTAATTTGGCTGGTACCTCTACAAACGTATCGTACTCTTCGCCATTTTCCAATTTTCCGACCGATCGCTTCAGAATTTAGGAAAATAGTTCAGACGAAACTTCTTCCTCTCGGTCTCCTTGAGAATGTTTGTGGGAAACAATTTTTTGTAGCAGTCGCCATATCACTGATAGGCGCGTAATCGTGCCTTCGCTGTTGTCGGTAGAACGTCAGTTCCCGAAGCGACTCCCAGTTTCAGAGCGCATTCCAACTTTGCCATTTAGTGAAGTTCAGTTACCGGTGCTCGAACGAAGCGTGAAGTACGTTAGCGGTCGGGGCCGATCCCCGACACTGTACAATGGGAAATATCTCAGGTGTGTCAAGGTTAATTAACCCTAACGCGAGTAGTTACACGCCCCGCTCCACGGACGCGGAGATGCAGCTGCACCTGGTGCATCTACTCCGTTCCGTTCTCCACTAGACTCACGACTTCTTACTAACGAGAATTCGCTTCTCGACCCTCTCACTGCCCTTTCCTCGGCGAAGGAAAAATTCCGACGCTGTCCGGGATTTTTCAAAGAAAGGAAACATTAAACTTATTACAAAGGTAGCGAGGGCTTCGATACGTTAATGACGTGCAGCGTTTAGTTTAGAGCGGAGCGAAGTGACTCCGACCGGCTTCATAGCTTTTCCCCCCACTCTCGCGCCTCCTCGCGGGAGTGGAGGGGAGCGGCCGTGGAGTGGGGGAAGCCATGAAGCCAGTCGGAGTCACTTCACTCGTCACCAATTGGAACGGACAGTACCAATCTACCTAATCCTTGAACATTTTTCTTATTCAAGATCTCTCGAGGACGGTGTTCAGGAAGAATCCGAATAAACTTTCCTGATCGGTCCAGCGAGCGGCTTAACCTTAGAATCGTCGAATTAGCGCGAAGCCGAGCCTTTCTTTCCAATTACCGTGGAATTGTGCAAAGAACAGGCATCGATGGTACCCAGGAAACCACGTGGGTTGTAAGTCTCGGTTCAGGTCTTCGCTTTTCCTGAAGGGGGCCCCAGCTTCGCGGAGGTGCTGGAGGGGCCGGTAGCAACGCTCGCCGAGGGGATCGCTGTGCAAACAGCAATTGGAGCTCGTTAGGAACGCGTTAGGAGTCGTTAGAAGTAGTTAGAAGCCGCATTTAGCGACCCCTCGCTGGTCCGGGATTTCTTGAAGCATCCGCGAGGCTCGAAGGAGATTCTATGGGAGAAGCTTCCGGGAAGATGCGACCGAGGTGCCACAGAACCTTGGACACCAGGAGAGACAACTACCACACCTTCCTGGGGAACAATGGCCCGGTGTCAGCAATTTCCACATCTTAGATATCGTCCTTTTTATACAATTCCTTCTATCTTCGTCCTATTTAATCACGCTAACATTTCCATTAACCACACATCCATGGAGAAGTTACCTTGATTAAATAGAAAGAAGGTAGGAAAACTTTCAGATGGACATAACAAGAGATGACCAACACATGCTGGGGCACAATGGTCCAGTCTGAAAAGGTTCGAAGAGGTTCTAGGATACTAACAATTTCCACATCTTAGGCGTGAACATGGAGTCGATCTTTACATACACGTTTCCCTACTTTCGTCCTTTCTAATCACAGTAACTTTTTCCCTTTATGAGTTCTCCATAAGGTCCAGCATCCGCGTCACTGGTCCAGGCTTACGCAAGCCGAAACCGAGTGTATTAGTCGGGGATCGGTTTCCAGAATGTCAGCAGGGGAGGGGCAGGCGGGGGCCGGAGTCCCTATGATATACCATAATGTGGTATAATGTTGGCGAGCAAGGGAGAGAGGAGATGACGGGGCCCATAAAGATTTCAGTGACCTCCTTGTAGCGGAGAAGCGCATGTCGCGCCCGGTGGCCGCTTCCCGAGAGCGGGCGCTTAAGCCCGCGGAATTATCCTCCTGTAAACACCTACCTAATTAAGATTGGAACATTTTAACGTCCACGCGGGACCCCTATAAACTGCCTAACGTATGGTCAGTTTGTTAAGCTTACGGGTTCGTTTAATTAATATCGGCGGCCGAGGAGGGGCGCGAGTGCCGTCCACCTTCGCCGGGTTTAGTGCCTCCATGGGGCCCGCCGATGCACCCGGGGCCCGTTTGGGCCCGTAGGGCCCCGACATTGACTAAAGGAAGTCCCGGAAAATCGTAATCGAATTTTGTCGAATTTTTAGGGTCCCTTTCGGGGAGCGGAGGACCCTCTCTCGGCCAGGAATCCCCGAAAGCGTGACGACGTCGAGCGGGAGATGAAAGGCCGCCCTGGAACTCTCCCACGGGAAACAATCCGGTCATTCCCGGAACGATTAAAAGCGGAACAATGCCGAGCGGTACCAAGATGGAGTGCGGAACAAGCGCGGGGCGTGCCGCGCAACAAAACCGCAAACGCGCCCGTGATTAATTGCGATGCCGGACGTCGCCGGACGTCGCCGGACGTTGTCGGACGTTGCTGGACGTCGCCGGACGTCCCTGCGACTCGCCGATGGGAAACAGGACCCGGGAATGTCCCTCGAGCCCCGAGGGGATTTCCTATCCCGGAATGGAGAACGTTCTTACTGAGAAGACCTGAACAGTTTCTTAGAAAATGGGGAAAGAAAAGGATCTTTCACATGATCCATTACTTAGACAATGGAAAAAGTGGATGGGATAATTTTGGTACTCTTTGATTCGTTTCCTTTTTCAAATTTCTTTCACAAAAGCTTTGAGAAACAATGGCGGCCTGGGAAGGCAAAGGGACGCTGCAGTTCTCGTGCGAGGAGAAAAATGGCGTCCGAGGTTTCCGGGCTCAATTTCGGAGGTGGCCATTTTCTCCGAGCCTACGCGTAGGCCCAAATTATCCCTCGGGATTGGACCACCCAGCTGACGGGGAACAGACCAATCTCCTGGCCATGGGCTAATCGCGCCTTACCGAAACCGAGGTGGGGCTAATTGCGCCACCAGCAGTGCACCTCTCCTGCTCAAAGGGCCTTATAAGGCCCTCGTCTTGTTCCCCTATTCCGCGTAATCGCGGAAAATTAATAATTCTACTTACCGGACTTCAAGTCTTTTCATTCAAGTCTATCTAACCCGTGTCTTGGGTCCCAGAATCCAAAAAATGTACAGCCACGTCTTACGGATACGCCGAGCGCAAAGACGCGGCGCCGCCATTTTGGATCACGCTTCTCCTCCGTATTTCGGTAAAATGGACAGTTTTCGCTTTAATTTTCTGCACTTCGGCATTGGAGCGAATGTTTTGGAGCCTCGGATACTCCGATAAAGGTCGACCTGTTAATTGCTTTATCCTGAACGCCCAATAAATGGAGGGAATCTCTGGATTGGTCGTTTAGAGATTGTGTCCCTTGGGAGGACGCCGTCGGCGTCGTTTATGGCGTGCCAGCGACGTCGCGACGGCACGTATACACCCCGTGACGCTTTATGGGGACGCGAAATTCCGCGGCTCGCCGTAAAACTATTTTATAGGACATGTCGACAGGAGTTCGGTATCGGTCCTGAAACTAACGGACAGCGGACTCCCTTATAAAGAGAAATTACAGCCCGAGAACGTGTTCTACACGCGCGACGAACGCTGGGGGGATATCATTTTCGGTTCCCCAGGGTTCCTAAAAGTGATACCGAAGATTCTGTGCGCGATACTTTGCATTCGATGGCTTTTTACGAGGCTGTTTCTAAAATCTGTTTAATTAAACGAAGGTTTCAAGTTTCGCCGACAACAGGACTCACCTTAACGTCGAGGCCACCTTCGGCGAGGGTTCAAACCCACCTGGGGGAGTCGGGTGAAAAGTAATTTTTTTTATCCGTTTTTTTTTCACCATAATCGAGATGTAGCTGGTTGGGTTATGGGATTTTCATTGAAGAGACACAGAGAAATTGCGGATGTAGTATATTTATAAAAAAGGAAACATATCAGTCTTATGTACAAAAGACGAGAGTTTGGGGCCGCGGGTAATAACACATACTAAACGAGTTATACAAGGCGTTGGGTATATACGAGAGTAAGAAACCTTCCTCGAACTTCAATCCTCACTTCTTATCGACATTATCAGAACTTCTTCGAAGTTTCTCGCGAGTGCTGAACGAGTACAATGCGCGCGCCTCCGCTTGCAATATACAGTACCGGGGGATTGAGAAAGCTGAAAAAACTATATTGCGGCAACAAAATCGCCAAAAAAGAAACACTCAGCTAAGCTCGAGGATACTGCAAGGGGAGAGTAGCGGGGGAAAAAATGATCAACCCCCATGGGTCCAAGAATCATGGCACTCGACAAAAGGATCAAACCTCCCGCGCACGAGTCCAAATGAAGGGCGCTACCGACGAACCGCGGCAAGTAGCAAAAAAATCATTCCCATGAAAGTTACTCGTCGCCTGCCGATGAGTTACTTTTGTTGGAAGCATTTTTCCATATCTTGCCTGTGGGAGGCGAGAATCGCGGAAAACGGGGTGGACGCGGCTCGATACGTGACTAGCGGCACGTGTTGACGGTCTTTTTGACCACGCAGGTGTTGCAGGTCACCTCGCAGCACCACCTGAACCTGCACTGACAGTTGACCTTCTCTTTGACGACTCTCGTGTCGTAACCACGGCCACAGCAGAGAAGCTCGCAACCTTCGACCCCTGGACTGGTGGCGTTGCATTGGCGACCCTGGGTCCCCAGGGAGCCGGTCTTCCGGTTTGGTCTGCAGAAGTCAGGGGAATCCTCGCTGTACACCAGGTCGAACCTACCAGGGGGCTTGATGGTCGGGCCCTCGGTGATGAAACTGTGCCCGTCGTTCCCGGGGATGACTTTGGCCGCCCCGTCGAAGGAGTCCTTCAGTCGGTTTCCCACCTCCCGAAAGGCCGGCATCTTCCTCCAGCAGGTGCGCACCGTGCAAGACCCTGAGAGTCCATGACACTTGCACTCGGTCCTCATGAAGTTCCTCACCGCCTGAGAATAGAGCACCAGGTCGACGGGAATTTATTGCCCTGGTCGGTCGTTATGTATGGTGTGCGTATCGATATAGGGGGTTATTCACTCAGGAAATCATGGATTTTAATGATGAAATGTAAAATAAGTCACGAACTACCGCTTCTTCTTGCCGAAACTATGAACTATCTCCCTGGTAGCATAGAATAATTTCTAAATATTTGTCTGTAATCTTTGCTAAATATCTCAAGCGACAGATTTTTTAAGATGTCTTGTATATTTCATTCGAAGATATCTGAAATATTTGTTAGAAACCTCGATGACATATTTAGTTTCAATAATTTATAAACATATATAGAGATTATGTTTTTTAATTTAAGTTCAGTAATTGTACTATGAACTCACGTTCTGTTTTCGATTAAAAAATGCACTTTAGTTATGAAAAGAAATTCTTGAATTTCGCCTATGACAACTGTATATTGCCCCTTAGGAGGAATTCTGTCATTCCAGGGAAAAGGCTTACCAATCTGCCCGCGTCGTTGTTGTGCAGCTTCACCAGGGTCTTGATGTCGCTGCGTTTCCGATAAGGCGCGTCCATGAAATCTCTGGACTTCTTGAAGCCGAAGTTGACGTTGTCTCCGCATCCTCCCCATTCCCAGTCCCCTTCTTCAGGGATAGGCCTGCTGCGATCGTTCGAAGACCTTGCAAGCTTCGCGCGGCTGCCTACGCACCATGAAGAGTCACGAGAAACCATGAAGAGACACGAGAAACGGTGAAATGTCACGAGAAATTATGAAAAGTCAGGAAAAACCATGGAGGGACCCGAGAAACCATGAAATGTCAGGAAAAATCATGAAGAGTCACGGAAAATCAGGAAGACCCACGAAGAGTGCAACCAGTACCTTTACTATCTCCACTCTCACCTTTACTCGTCATCTTATCACAGGAGCACTCGACTAGGTCGCCCATGGTGCAGGCTCTGGTCACGGCATAAGTCACCCCAGCAGCCGTGATGGCGTTAACGAAGCCAGTTTCCCTCGTGTCTGTAAAAAGAAACGCCATGCCCGGTTCCATTAAACTCGCCGAGTCGAAGAGACTCGGAGGGAGGTCCTTCCGGAAGTCGATCGCGATCGATTAACGGCGTAAAACCCGATCAAGCCTCTCAGGCCCCGGGCCTGATCTCCATGGGAAACGGGACCGAGCTGCCCCGAAAATAAAGCAATCCGAAAAGGGACCTCCACCGGTTATGGAGAGGGGGCGATCGGATCGGCCGAAAACAAATCGGATTACACATCGTTAAATGGATAAGACAATTAGCTCTCCTCTGGACCTTCTTCGAGAAATTGACACCTCCTGGCCACGCATCGAAGTCCCCATGGAGGGGAAAAAATCCATTCATGGAAGGATTTGGAGGTCTAATTAAAAGGAACTAAAAATTGTCCCATTCACTGGATGATAGGCAATTAATCGTGGTATCGCGTTTCTGGGATTCGAGGCGATGGTAGTTTGCAGCCTCGTTGAGCACCGTTTAGGGGGAATTGCATTCCCGGAGTGCACTGTATGCCTTGCACATTGTGTGCCTAAGGAGTGTACCTTGGAAGGTGAAGGCTATTTCCCGAGGTCGAGGTGGGAAAAATCGGGGCAGCTCCGGAATGCTGCGTACCGATCTTCCGTGACGAAATAGACCTCGGCTAAGTATCGGCTCTTCAGGGTCCTATCAGCCATCTTCACGGAGGCTTACCGGGCTTCGCAGATCCCGAGCCGATTCGCGATGATACCAATAATAAGACTAATAGTGCACTAAACCGCGAAGCTCCCTCGCAAATTGCCAGGCTACCTCGGTCGCTCGGAAAGTTCGACGAGAGCCGCTCTTCAGGGTGATCCTCCCCCTGGCGTGGCATCGCGAGACGAAGAGCACCAATTTAGGCCTCTATCTGGGGATCTAAGTCGGAAATAGGAATCTATTCCTGTCTGGTAATGACGATCATGATCATCCGATGAACAGTGCACCTAGAGAATAGCCTCTTCAGGGTTGGTGGTATTTTTCTTGGCTTTGAAGTCAGGAAGTTTGATCAGTTTTAGGGGCGAAGTTGGAGGAATTGCGTGGTTTTTGATTAGGTTGGTTTGTAGGAGAGACTGGTACTCGAGGACCCGATGGGTGATCATTTCGGGTCCAATAGGAGAAGTGGAGGGGTCTTCTGGGCAGCACGAGTCCCACAGTCCTTGGGTCCGTGGGTGCTCCGGGATTCCGGGCGTGTATTGGGTTTCACCTGTCACGTTTCCACTCCATCATTAGGGAACAATGTGCGCCAGTTGCACCCCTCTCGGTCCGGCAGATTATGCTCCCCTCGGCCCATTTGTCTCTCACCTGCCGAGCATCCGGGCTTCGCCAGGTCCTTATTTCTCATCGCCCGGTCCTCTTTGCGGATGCTCGAACCCTTCCCTTGGCTCTCCGTGAGCTGAATTCCAGAAGGCTGACGGTGACCTTAACCCAATTACACCTATCGAAGATCCATGGGCATCCGAACGCGCAACCCCATGCTGCAACCCATCGATTTCGGCAAACTTCATCTAGACGTCTCCCTAGACCAAATCCTACCAGTTAGCGTTGCTATCTCAGACTTCAAACTTAAAATCCTTCGTCACAAGTCATGAGCAAATTCACATTGGTTGGTTCGTCACGCAATCAAAAGCTACCAAGGATCACCAGCATCCCTCCATCCGAGACTGGGAGTCATCCGTTCCTTGCGTCGGTTTGGTCTCGACTTCAGGGATGGGAGATGGTTCCCTTGGAAAGGGTTATATGCGTTAAGCCTTGGTCCCCATAGTTTCCATGGAAGCCAGCACCTTCCATCTGAATATCCTTTCAAAGGTACCTTCCTAAACCAGGTTCTACCAAACTCTAAGTCCATCATCACATAGGCAAATTCACATTAGCTGGTTCTCCACCAGATCCAAGGCTACCAAGGATCACCAGCATCCTTCCATCTAAGACTCGGAGTCACCAAGATGGACTTCCTCGCGTTGGCCTGGCCTCGACTTCAGGGACGGGAGATGGTCCCCTTGGAAGGGGTTATACGCGTTAAGCCTGGTTCTCCGTGGTTCCCATGGATTCCAGCGTTGGGTATCTTCGGGCAAGATCGACGGACGGGCCGGCGCTGCCACCGGGCGTATCTCCCGATGCATCGCCTCACCTTTCAGTGCGTATTTAAACGATACGATAGTTTTGTACGAGCGATCTTGATATCGGGCCGCCTCGAGCCGGCCTCTGGCCCGGAGGCCGCCTCATCCGCGGCCCGGTTCCCCTCGGACTGCCGGCCCTCCATGGGACCCCTTAACATGACGGAAGCATCGCCGAGATCGCTCCCAGATCGCCAGGGACCCGCCGATCGAGGGATTCTTTACGCAACGACGGCCCACCGCTCCTCTCCGAGGGAGATCATCTCTTCTCCGAGAGGGGCCCACACAGGTACGCGCACACCTTTGCACGTACGCATCAGGCCCAGCTTCTGGGACTCGCGGAAACCCGGGATCGCTCGGATAACCATCGCGCTCTTTACGTCGTTACCTCGGAAGCCGTCCTTATTTGGATGGTGGGCCGAGACCTGATACCTCGAAGACAGAGCCAACTACATTTGGGAGCGGAATTGAAGGGCCCTTTTCCTCCGGGAACTCTACCGTCATTAAGGGTTTCATTAAGACGTCGGTGACGAAGACAGGTGGCGCTTTTTTGACGGCCAGGTTGTTTGGAAGATGGACCGAGACTCGGTACCTAAATGACTTTGATAGAACCACCTAGACTTTGATACCCTGAAGATTCTAGTAGAGACAGCTACGTTTGGGAACAAAATTAAAGGTCCTTTTCTCTTGTAGTCTAGCCTAGACTGAGACCTAGGACCAGGATCATTGAGGGTCCCATTAAGGCGTCGATGACAAAGTCATTACAGGTGGGTGGAGATCTCGGTTTTGCGCTTCCTTGACGTCCAGATTCCAGGCTCCAGATTCCTGGGAGGGAGCACTCTGGGGGGAGGAGACTGGAATCTGAAAAATCGGAATTAGCTGCGGCCATCCCGGTACCATCCAGAGGGACCCGAGAGCATAAGTACGCGGCAGGAAGCTCGAGAAGAGCAGCCCGGGCAATTATACACCGCGTAAGTCTCGCTCCGAGGATAATGCCCCGGAATGCTGATAATTGGCCGTCCCGCCAGGGGGAACCTTGCACCTGGCCGGCTCGAGATACTCCGCGAGATCATCAGCTCGCGATCCCTCGTGTCTAATTGATCCACCGTGATTTATACCCTTCGCTGGATCCGCGGAGTCTCGACGACCACGTCGAACCACCTGGTGAGGAATTCCAGGGCAGGACATGTCAGGAAATATTTAAAAAAAATGAACCCTAGAGAAGTAGGGAAACTGGTGGCGCTGGTGATGAGTAGGTTCAACTTTTATAGCAAATTTTGGGGATAACTAGCTAGGGGGTGATCGATCACGTTTCCAGGTTAAATGCTGCTGGTGCGTAGACGAATACGTAAATCGTGGGTGATTAATCGGTCCCCTGCATTACGCAAGCCTATAATTGCGGCCATGCATCAGCCATTGTGGGTTACGCTCCCGGTTAAGCCGACCACTCTGCGGACGTAGATGGCATCTCGATCCTGGCGGTGATTTGTTCGGAAACGCGGGATTTATCACGGCCGATGCGCAATTCGTGCGTAATTCGCCGGGAGGTTCGCTAAGACCCGATCGGGCACGCGCCTTTCAGCGGCCCGAGGAATCGATAAATCCTCGTCGGGCTCCGATCAGCGGACTCGTGGAACTTTCCCAACGAGCAATAATGGATCGAGAGGTGATCGAGTATCCGTCTTCAACCTGAGTGAACGCTCTGGTAAAGGTTTGTCGCGAATCGCAGGTCTGGATTAGCCAGGGAACGTGGAAACTGAAATACCCAACACCCTAAGAGACGCTATCCGGCTCCCACCATCGCAGAGACTCGTGCAAACTTTCTAATCGACAAAAATGGATCGGGAAATGATTAGGTCTTTATATTTCATCAAAGTGAACACTTTGGGAAAGTTCTTTCGCAAGTCGTATGTCTCGATTAGCTGGGGAATGTGGAAAATGAAATACCCAACACCCTAAAGGATCCGGCTTCGAGCAGTAGATCCATTATAGAAACTCGTACAAATTTTCCAACCGACAGTAATGGATCGGGGGGTGATCGGGTCTCTATATTTCATCAAAGTAAACGTTTTAGAAAAGATCTTTCGGAAATCACGGGTCTTGATTAGCCGGGGGACGTGGAAAACGGAATACCCAACACCTGAAGGGATCCCTTAAGGTTAGTGGGGGCCCCGGAATCACTCGTTTTAGGTGGAATTAGACAAGTTCTAGGGTCAGAAGTCCAGGGGAAACTGCCACAGGTTCTAAAGGAGAGGTAGGAACCATGAATTCTTCAATGGGACTGGTGGAATCCCTTATCAAGGCGAATTCGATCCAAGCGCTGATGGTAGTCCGCGGGGTTGCGCGTCCCACGGCCGTCCGACAAGGAAACCACGACGGCGAATTTAATGGCAGCGGGATAGCGAAGGCGTCCTTACATCTTCCGATAAATTCCCAGGGACATGAATGCCCGGTGGACACATGAATAGCCAATGCCCGGCTTCAGTGGAGTCGGCGGGTGACCAATTGCGGCTAGGCACTCGCCTGCTTTCGAGATTCCCCGGGACTTTTCTCCGTGGTTTTAGCCCCGTCTGGCTCCACTCTGGAATCCTTCATCGAGGATATTCCAGGCCGCGACTTCGGGATGCCTCGGTAATCACTGTCTCTTCCCGGCCGCAATTCCGCACGGTTCCCCCCGCAATCTCGCCACCGCTAAAAGGCCACAGGAAAAAGCGCCAAACGGGCTGGTTGAACCTGAAGTGTCCCTCGACGTCTGGGAAATGTGACCAGGTATGAAGCTTCCCTGGAAAGAAGCTCTTTGTTTCCTCTCCTTCTTCTTTGGGGAGTAAAGACATTTGGGCTACAGAATTCAGCCCGACCTGGACGTCGAGAATCGCGCAAAAGGGATTCTTCTTCAGCTTCGTGAGCGTTCCCGTCCTAAGTATCGATTTGACTCAGAAGAAAGAATTTTTCCAGCGAGACTTCTTTCGTCTTCTTTAGTCACGGTCATTTCAATCGGTCTCTAAGGCCATGCTTTCCAGGGAATCGTTATAAAAAAAACGCCATCACTCTTTCATAGAAACTCCCTCTTTCGGATTTGGAGCCTCCTCATAGAGGTAGTACCCAGTGGAAAATAGTAGAGTGACGTATTATTAATTATTCTTAATTATTCCATCACGAAATGCCCTTACGCGTCCGGCACTAGTTATTCACATCGTTATTTTTATTTTTCATCTTACTTTAAATGTCGATGATTAACTCAGACGGTAACGCACTGACACTGTAACGAAAATGCTCAGTTGTGTAAATATTAAAACACAAACATGAATCTATACAGGAATAACTAAACATAATTAGGTTTCACTTTCGGAGTCATCCCTTTCGTGACGCGTGCTTCTGGAAGAAGTTTGACATAAAAAATGAGGAACCACGGCTGATGTAGTACTTGCAAGGCAATTTACTTTAAAGGGTATTTGTAGTGTTTTTTGGTTACCATGGCTTTTTTTATATACAAGTGGAATATCCGAGGATCCGGCGAAGGAGTCTGGGAATCCGGGGCGGAGAACGCGTGGCTCGGTCACTCAGACCGGATGAACGTCCAGAAGAGTGCTGGGAGAGGCAAAGAAGAAGCGGCGAGCTCGCTTTCGGAGAGGCCGAGGCACTCTGGCGGATACATGTACGGCAAAGTGTAGGGTCTAGTAGCGCAAAAGTGTATGCGTAACGCGCTCGTAAAGATGGCCCGACCGGGAGGAGAGTCCCTCTTCCCTGGTTCCTCCCGCGGGAGCATTCAAATGTCAGGCTGGCAGTCCGACCGAGTAACAGATCTGTCCTCCGCCGAGGAGTTAACGTACGGTAGTCCGATACGATAAACGCACGGGACACTAAACTGTTTGCTGTTGTCAATCCTTTGTGGAGGAATACCGGCCCGAGGACGACTAAGGGCCGAAGACAACGCGAGCGTGCTGGGATTTACAGGGACCACTGAAAATCCGAGGACTCCTGCGAATCTCGGGTTCCCCTGAAGACTGGAAAGCTTCCAAAGGACCAAAAATGTGTCAGTGTCCTAAAGATGGGGAATTGCCATCAGGGTACTAAGGTTGAGTAAGATCTGATGACGGTGTAAGGGTACAGATTGGGGATTTAAAGGGATTGTTAAAAAACTGAGGGTTCCTGTGAATCTCTAAAACCATTCTTCAGGTTCTCTTGTGAACACAACGAAGTCTCTAAGCAACCTGAAGATACGCAACAACCATCAACTCGCTGACGACAACGCAAAGCCCTCAATCCACGCAAAGATATGAAACTACCATGACAAAATCATGGCCGCCTCCGCCTTGAAGACGATGCCAGGGTGCTGGTTAATCCACGGAACTCTTCGAAAGCTGCGACCTCCTGCGGATATCTGAAACCGTTCGTCAGGTGCACCTGAACACAGGCAGGCCCCTAATTTACCTGAAGATGCGCAACAACCGCCAGGAGAAATTAGTTCCTCCGCCGGGGGTCCAAGACGCGCAGCAGCCTCCAGGGTTCCCGCAGCTTATTTTCTCTCTCGCCTCTAAGAATCTTCGAAAAGGACCCTGAAGAGACCTGGCGAGGCGTGCAAGGCGACGTTCCGTGCGCGAAGAATCGCTTTTCCAGGCCCCTCCAGGCGCCTGCACGCCATAATCGGCGTTCATGCACCGACATTGTGCCCTCCGGAGGTGCTACCGGGCACCATAAATAAATCATGCAAATTTACCCCGGGGACCGGGAGCCTCCTCCGTCTCTTCCGAACATAATGGACGGCTTAACGACAGGGTGCCAATAATATTTTGCGCAAACCCCTCGTAATATGGTGCAACAGGGGCTGGCCCTTCGCCCTGGGGTTGCTACCACCCGCGGGTCGGGGACGGTGGGGTTATAAAACTTAACCCTGAAGGCCGCCATCTTGGATTCTACTTTCTCCTTTTCCAAAGCACAAACCGTCCTTCTTCTTCCTCGACACTTCGTATGTCTTCGACTTCCATGCCCTCGCTAATTGCAGCCTGTGCAATGACCCTGCCTGGTACATACCGGTACACTGATTGCGCGAGGGAAATACAAAGAGGCTCGACGGTGTTACATAATAAATACCATAATTCCGTAGAAGGCGAGTCGGGGTATTAAAAATCCATAAACGAGCCTACAACGGTCCTCGTAACTTCGAGTCGTTTCAATTCAAGATTATCGCTCCGCGATATGACTTTTCGCGCGGAAATACTTCCAGGGTTTTTCGATGATTTTTTTAAAATCATTAATTTATCATGAAGAATTTTGTATCAACGATCGCAGATATTCAGGGGAGATGGAAGATCGGTCTTGAAGATTACCACCTGAAAAGGTACCCGTTTCACATATTTTTCCCTGTTTCTTTAGTTCTTTTCTTCTCCTCTAGATCTCTCGCTAGTATCAGCGAGCAAGGATCGGCGAAAATAAATGATAGGAGATAGAAGCATTAAACGGGAATCCGAGGCGAAGTGCAGGTAGGATGCGTATATTAGTTAGCACGGTGCTACCCGAGAGACGGCAAACACTTAGCACGACCGCGCTAAACGTGTCTTGGCCCTCTCATTATCACTCGTCACCTGTTAAGAGGATCCCTGGCGGAGTCCCGCGAGGAAATCGACCACCGCGTCGTTCCGAGGGGACTTTACGATTCGAATCTCTGAAGAAAATAGGCGAGAAGTAATAAAAATGCCCATTTTCCCCAGCAGTGCTCCTAGAAACCCCAGGGAGTCCCACAATCTCCACGTCTCGCTCCGATTTTCACCGCAAGCCATCTTGGACACGGCGGCCATCTTGGATCCCGCGACTCACGTATCTTGGATCAACGTTTCGCGATATCGATAGATTGCATATCTCAGAGCGGAATTTAGATAGGCATCTAGTTAGCCGCCGTTGCCTTGAATATTAATAGTTCCGTCTCTTTGCATTTCACTGGAAATACGGCACTTTTTTTGGACTTTTGCGACGGAAAGTTGAGTTCAGCGCGGAGACCAAGATGGCGGCCGGGATACCCCTGGTGACAGACCGGGTTTATTAGTCGCATTCCAGGGAGGATTCCTGCGGTACTTTGACCTCTACTGGATATTAATAATTTCCAGGGTTGTGTATGTGTGTGTATCCGTGTATAAGATGCAATATCGTATGAAAATTCCGTTTTCGTTGTTCATTTCGTTTCAGGCGTTCCGGTCCCGCGGCGAAACGCGCACCTCGGTTGCAGCGCTTAAAACGCGGTACCTCGAGGCGAGGGCCTCATCGAGGGCCTCACCGAGGGTTCTAGCGAGGTCCTAAGACGCGGAGTTTATTGGCGGATTCCTGGGGGAAGACCGGGGGGACTTCGGGCCCCGAGTGAGATCTTCGGGGAGCGGGCGTTTACGAGCCGCCGGATTCCCGCCGCGTTTAACTGCCAAATAATTAGCCCCGATTTAGTGGCGATTTTATTTAACTCCGGCTGCTCCATTACAGATAAGGCCCAGAGTCGCGCGCGACGAGGAAGGTCCCTAAGGAGGCCCGGGCGGGCCCAGGGGGCCTCGAGGGGTCCGTCCTCGGGGACCACCGGCGCGCCTCGAACGTCTTGGGACCTTTTTTATTACGCGTAAACTGTCCTCTTTATTTCCACGAGGTTCCCGGGACTTGCGACCTCGTCCAATCGGCGAGAGGAACTCACCAACGACTCACTTCGGGGCCCGGGCCCGCGATTTGGGCCAGCTGCGGACTCGGAATTCTCGAAACGCGAGATCTGAAGAGGTTGGACCATGAGGTAGGAAAAACCTATCTTTTTTCGAGTTGGGGGAAGTTTCTCGATTTTTGAGGGACGCAGCATCGTGGGGCCTGACGCCATCTTGGGTAAGGCCTAATGATAAGGGATGGTATTAGTCATGAAGGATTGGGGAACAGGGAAAGGAATTAGACGTCTCTTATTGCGCAGTGTCGGGTTTTCTGAGTTACGAGGATAGGTCCCATTTTCTGGAAGACAGGGAAGGAGGCCCATCTCGATAAATCGTAACGGGACATTTGGGGCCTGTTGGTAGCACTCGGAGGTTTAGCGCCCGTGTTCGGGTTCATCCGGACACGCGGCATCCCTCAATTAAGGGATGCTGACCACCGCGGTTAGGTCCCCGGGGCTGTTCTATTCCGACCTGTCCCCAGCTACCTCCAGGACCACACAGCGGCAGGACTACCTGGGCCCTATCGGCGGATCGGGCCCATAAAAATGAAGCGCCGCCAGATAAATAAACGTCAATCGGGAATTAAGATAGGCGTCGTCACTCCGGTAGCCGAGGGGCCCAGGAATCTTTCCAAAATTCTGGCCGACCTCGCGGACCAAGGCCCAGATGAAAGGATCCGATAGGGCCCACCTTAATGCACTTTCATTGCGTTCACGCATCGAGGATGCGTGTCAATTAAGATCCCCGAAAGTGACTCCCATGTCCTGCTGCTTCTTAAGGAGCAGTTTGGGCCCCACCCCTATTTCTCTTGAGACTTTGAAATTGGGCCTTCCAGTGAATCCACTCGGACGAGAAGACCGCTTACATACAATCGATAACCGCTAATTCGAAGGGCCCAATTTCCATAATTTTCCTTATTAATGAATTATTTTCTGTGTATTTCTGGGATGTTAAACGTCGCGATTTGGCGATTCGGTGGAGGGAAGTGAAAGAGATGATTGCCGATAGGTCCCAAATTGCATTCTCCCGGAATCTCGTATTTGGGTCCCGTTACCTCGGAACCGTTTCTTCTTGTTGGCATACGTCGATTTCCACCGAGCCGTTCTCAATCTTGGAATTCTCTCTCTATCCTGGACTCGTGTCGGGCCCCGTACCGGGGCCCGTGGGGCTACGGGGCCGCGTCCGAAGAGGCACCGGGTGGGCCCCGAAAAGTCATATATTTCTTGGAGGCTTCCCACGGCGAGCTGTCCTCGCCCACCGTGGGCGACCTGGTCACCGAAAATCCAGGAGGCCGTCGTCACCGTTCGACGACCGGTTGAGTCTTAAGTCCGAAACGACCATCCACTCAACTCACGATTCTTGATTTCGTGTCGACGTGCCCCTCTAAACCTTTACCACTACGTTTTGGGACTTACGTTAGTTAATTACTGTAATAAGTCCCCGCTAGGTGCAGCGTAAATCGTGACGAAAGCAAAACTTCAACACGATCTGGTGAAATATCACGGGCCCTCTAAGCAAGTAGGGCCCACACTATTTCACGAACAATCCGTTAGTATTTTGGGTCCGTCGGCGATTGTTCCTTCGCCGAGTGTGGACACTTGCCGCGGCAAAAAGGGCCCAGAATAAAATATGGGGGGATTAAATGAAGTTGCAAACGTTCGGTATTGCGCATCGCGGCACGCAACGGGCTCGGACTTTCGGGCCCCGTGGGGCCCGGCCGGGGCCTTATCCCCTCCCATCCCCCTTCCCAGAGCGGCCGCGATTATTTATGGCGGTGCGCGCGCAAGGTACACCCACTGGGACTTTACGATCTTCCAATGAAGCATAATCGGACATTGTCGTGTTTATGGCGTCCGTGGAGAGCGGGCCGAAGGCCGTGGGTGCCAGGTGGAGCGCCATTGAAGTCCCCGTGGGATGTCTGCGGTGTCGTACGTAAGGCCCCGGAAAAAAGGGAGAGAGAAAGAGAGGAACGGAAGGGAGCGAGAAAGAGAAAACCTGGGTCATCTTCGAGCGGGTCCTCGACAGGGTCGTATTTCACCGGAGATCCCTCTCTTCGCTTGGCTCTTCCAAATTGGCCGTAATTCGGCGTCGGGCCCATTTTCACGTCGTATGACCCCATGGCGGGCGACCCCGTGGCGTGTGGCTACCGACTGGCCCACGAGTCGCTCCCCTCCCCTCGAGGATCTCTATACAATGGAATTATATTTCCGTTGTCT
Organism: Orussus abietinus; assembly: GCF_000612105.2. Classification (NCBI taxonomy): domain Eukaryota; kingdom Metazoa; phylum Arthropoda; class Insecta; order Hymenoptera; family Orussidae; genus Orussus; species Orussus abietinus. The sequence continues at coordinate 2,209,028 of NW_019396002.1, forward strand.
CCTCAGTGAAAATCGATGAGCCCGTTGAAGGGGCCTTAAGTCCCAAAAGCGCTCTTGCCGCAATCGGGATGCAGCGTACTAGCTGGATCAACGTTCACACGAAAACTATGTTCACGTTGTAACTGGAATAGATAATCGACTCGAGACAATTGTACGAAATTGGGCCCACTTTTTTCTGCAACCTGATCCGTAGTATGGTGAAAGGCCCACGAAGTGTAGAGATCGATGGTCTCTGGGTAGTATCCTCCCGTTCTGTAAATCCCTCATTAGCTCGACATTATTCGTCGATTTCCTTCTTCGCGAATCGGGTGGGTCGGTCCCTTTGGAAGGGCCTCAGGCCCCGAGTGCACCCGAATCAAAGAGGAGAAGATCCGATCGGCGAAGGAAGAGGACTTTAATTAAGGGAACATATTGCCACTAATATCCCACGGACAGTGTCAATCTGTCGAGCTACCAAAGGGTCCACCGAGCCGTAAGATCGGTCGGGGCCTCATCTCGGGCCCCATCGGAGGCGAGCCGTGTCTTCGATTTAGTTGTCGCGTCCGATCGTCCGGAATTAACCCGGACGGCCATAACCCGCACGGTAGACGAGACCACTCGATCGGACGTCGCGTCGGGCCACGTCGGACCCCTTGGGCCCGTGGAATTAGGAGGAATTCCGAGGCTAAATTAAAATTTATTCCTCCCGCCACTTAAATGCCGAGATAAAGCCAGCTAGGATGATCGCAGCCCAGCCGATCGGGTCCCGACGTTTCCCGGGGCCCGGTCGCGGGCGCGGAGGGGCGCACTCGTGAAATCTAATTTACGGCCGGGGACCCTAATGAGGGAGGAAGAAAAAAGCCTGCGGTTCCTCCGGGGAAATCGCGAACCTACGAGGTCGTCGGGGTTGAATGCAACTCTCCCGGGCCCGAACGTTTAATCCGAACGAATGGGCCCTAAGGCCCCGTGGGGCGACTCCGCGCAGAGTGTGTAATCGACATCCGGTCCTAATGCCGAGCTGGAAGCGCCCTGTAATCTGCCGCGAATGCGTGTATTGTCCTCCAGAATACACCGGCCCAGGGGTTTGGGCCCCTTTCAATCACGGAGAGGCGTTTTGGGCCCACCCCCTCCCCCGAGGCATCAACCTTCGGCGGAAACCTAACCGACTGGGAGTTCCCGTGCCCGATTTCGGACTTCTGGGCCCGATCCTCCCCCGGGGACTCTTTCTCGAGTCTCGAGGGGACCCAAATCTTTGGGCCCTATTCGCCCCTCCCCGAATTCATTCATCAACCCTGCACCCGGTGTTGATGCTCGAGCGTTCAATCAGAAATTACATGAAGGGCGAAGAAATCTTCGCTGGGAGATGGAGATGCCCAAAATTATGACGTCTTTCAGTTAAAGAGGCCTTACCGCGAAGAAGGATCTTCTTCAGGGACCTCCTGGCATTTGTGCAATTCCATCGGCGATTCCTGAACTGGTATTGGCACTCCCTCGTGCCCGCCTGAACCCCCCTGGAGATTTCCTTCAGCAAGGCCGGCTCCTTCCGGCAAATGTCGGACAGCTTCCCTTTCAGACGACGCGTCTTCTTGCAGACCAGCATCGGATCCATCACCACCTGACTGCCGACGGCCCTGAAACTCGAGGGTACGTTCCTTCATCGTTTATTTAATAAAATTGACCAACCACGTGACCAACCAACCCAGTGAAAAAAAAAAAGAAAAGAAATAGAAACTTTTAAGTCAAGGTGATGTGAAAGTGGCGTTAAAGAGCTCTCGCTTATGAAACTTTTCCCCGCAAAGGGTGCATCGAATCGTTTCAAATTTGTCAATGTTAATATAAAGGCTATAAGGGAGATCCTGACACCCATAAAATTTTAATGGAAGAAAAAAAATCTTTCATAGATATTTTCAAAATTTCTTTGATAAACAATGAAATTTCATTTACGTCAAGAGCTGCCTTTCAGCCTCCATGTTCACGTTGTAAAGTTTGAAACGATTCGGTACACTCAGTTTGTAGAACAGTATCGTGAACGATTGACCCCTCGGATGGCACTTTCACATCCCGTTAAAGGGAATTATAAATGGAAATAGAAATTTACAGAAATGGCGCCAACACTAAGCTACAAACATGAATGCAAATAGTAGTTAACAGTAAAAGAAATAAGCGTTTCACTTTCCGAAAAGGGTTATCTTCGTTTCGTTCGCGATCTTACGCGTACTAGCGTGCTATCAGAGGCATCGGTTAAAAAATGTGAAAATTAAATTGTCAGATTATTAATGCCCAATTTGTAGGGCGGGATCGGAATCCTGGCTACCTTGACTTCGACTTCCGTCCTTCGTGTATAATTAAATGAAACATCGCCCCAGAACGGCCCACCGAGGGGATGGGAAGCTAAGAGAAGAGGATACATTTTCGCGAGTCGAGGGAGCGGGAAAAGAGGAAATAGAGGGAGAGAGACGGATATACGTGTCGGGCAAAAGGAAGGAGACAGGGAGACCTCTCGGTATAATTTACGGAAGGCCACAAATCCAGCGGCGCGACGGCCGCTAAGTTGCCGGTTATTTAGCCTGGCGATATCTCAAGCCGATGAGCCAAAATGGAGAAAATGGAGAAAGTGGAGGAAACGGGGGAAATCGGGGAGCAGGAAGCCCTCTGGCGAGATTAAGCGATTCACGAGCGCTAACCTGGACCGAGATGTTATGTCTTAGGAGGACCCTAAGAATCCGATCTAAACGCGCGCGATTTATCGCCCGCGTCTTGATCCCGTATTTATTCTGGCTCCCTCGTAAATTAGGAGAAAAGCGCGGAGAATTCGCTCCTCGGCGACTCCCGAGTCCCTGGGGAGAGTTCCGGGCCCTACTGGGATGGCGAACCCTTCAGAACTTCCGATTGACCAATATCTGTCAGCTATCTATATCTATCAGGGTATTCATCCGGTATTTGTTCTGGCTCCCTTATAAATTAGGAGAAAAGCGCAGAGAATTCGCTGTTTGGCATCTTCCGGGTTCCATGGGAGAGTTCCGGGCCCTACTGGGATGGCGAACCCTTCAAAACTTCCGATTGACCAATATCTGTCAGCTATCTATATCTATCAGCGTATTCATCCGGTATTTGTTCTGGCTCCCTTATAAATTAGGAGAAAAGCGCGGAGAATTCGCTATTCGGCATCTTCCGGGTCACTGGGAAGAGTTCCGGGCCCTACTGGGATGGCGAACCCTTCAGAATTTCCGATTGACCAATATCTGTCAGCTATCGATATCTATCAGCGTATTCATCCGGTGTTTGTTCTGGGTCCTTTATAAATTAGGAGAAAAGCGCGGAGAATTCGCTATTCGGCATCTTCCGGGTCACTGGGAAGAGTTCCGGGCCCTACTGGGATGGCGAACCCTTCAGAACTTCCGATTGACCAATATCTATCAGCTATTTATATTTATTAGCCGATCAGCTGATCGGTTGATGGGCCACTTCTAAGTAATCCGCAAGCCTTGTCTTTGATCCCGGGTTAAACTCTTCTGTGGTCGCTTTTCCTTGAAATGGAGCGTCGGGGCCTTAGGGCCCCGCTAGACAAATCCTGCGAGAGCTCAGATTGATCAAAGCCTGATCAGCTGCTCTGGTGATCAGTTTCTTCTCATTAATTCAAGAGCCTTTGACCCCGGGTCAAATCCTTTCTTGATCGCTTTTTCTTGAAATTGGCGCGACGCGACGGGGCCTTAAGGCCCCGCTAGACGAACCCTGCGAGGGCCCAGATTGACCAAAGCCTGATCAGCTTGTTCCCATTAATTCGAGAGCCTTCCCTTTGACCTTAGGTCAAATCCTTCCGCGGTCGCTTTCTCTAGAAATCTTCGCCCAGCGTCCGGAGGGGCCTTAGGGCCCCGCAGAATGCACCCAGCAAACGAGCCGACGCCATTACGATAATTAAAGTCCGGTCCATTATATGAGGAGGGTTGACCGTGGTCCGTGTGGTTCCGTGCGGTTCCGCACGGTTCCGCGCGGTTCCGCATGGTCCCGCGTGGTTTGGCGCGGATTCCGCCTCGGGATGATTATGCCCGGCCCCGCAAGAACCCCGGGAAGAAATGAAGGAAGAAGGGCAACACTTCGAGCGGCGACCTTCGTTACGAAACGTTAATTAAGATCATTAGTTCTGCGTCGGTCGGATGCCTTGAGTGCGCCTTGGCCTTTCTGGAATGCGCACCGCTAATGGCGATTCCCCTTTCGACGTGCTTATGCTTTTCCTCTCCCCGCAATCCGGGGAGGAGAGACGGGAACTCGCGTTTTCGACTCGGAATCCTTTAAACGAGTTTTCAAAATCGAGTCCATGCCCTTTTAAACTCACCCACTTGGTAGGTATAATACGTCATGTAATATATGTGGTTTTCGACATGTGTATTGCAACCTATAATACGTCCCTAATTTTCTACGCGAGCATAAAGTACATTACGCCCTTTTATTTCTAAATAGAAAATAACACATCCAATCAGAAATAGTGTTAATTCGAAAGAATATTGAACGCCAACGCCGAATTAATTACTCCCTAAAAATTGTTACGTGTTTACACTCGCGCTAAAAGGCGTTTAAAACCTAGCGGATACACGTATCATTCTTCAAATTGGAAACGTAATTTACTGTTTTTCTACAATTCTTTACGGTAAACTACTTGCTTCACGTAATATACGTAAAAAAAACCTGAAAAAACGGGAAATTGCCCAACTTTGAACTTCCTCGCAAACTATTCCAAAAGTCGATCCTAGTCGAAGGGGCGAGGGTTCAAATCCCTGCTCCGAAATATTATTTTTTTTTCTTTGCGCTTCTTTTTTCTCGAAGATATTCACACAAATCATGTATAAATCCTCGTCGGACGGTGGATAATCGGTGTCGTAATTCGCCTTTACTCGGTGAATTAAATTGAATAAAATTGTATAATAATTTCGAGAAGCGGCTACGCGGGTACTTCTCCGTTGTTCCGAGTAATGAAAGAGGAAGGAAGGAAATTGGGGATACTTTCTCACACCTCGGCGGTCTTTTCGAGTCGCGGGGCACGGAGGTCGAGTCATTCATGCGGTACTTACGGTCTTTGCTCGAGACTCGGTCTCGAAAGTCTCTCGACTCGTCGAGAGAGAAGTATCGACCACTCGGAGTCGTACTTTCCGAGAAGGCGCAACTGGCCCGACATAACAGTCACGTTTGCCAGGGAGTTACGAGACGCGCTGTATATTATGTTTAGCTGTTACACGTAACCAATGCGTGAAGGGAGAGAGTGGGCTGAGTAAAAAGGAGGAAGAAAGACCGATACCCGGGCGTATTTCACGGACCGTTTGCCTCCCCGGGGAAACGTTCCTCACCCCGTTAGTCACGTAAACGAACCCCAAGACGAGACAATCGAGGGGTGAGAAGACCGAATTTTCTACCCATCGCCCTGGAAAATCTGACCTCCGCCTCGAGGTCAACGGGGCGACCTCCACCCCCGATAACCACCCTGAATTATTAAAGGTTTATTCGGGGCTCGTCGAAAGGGTTAAACCACCCCCGTGGAAAAAGACGCGCATTTGCATGTGGAGTGAAAAATGTATTCCCCGAGTGTATTAAATCGTTTCAAAGCGACTTGTCGTGGCGGGATTATTTTAGGTTATGGACGAGATTTGGAGGTTAGATACGCCGCCTTAAGTAAGGGTTTATATTAAGTATAGATAATTAATAATCGCATTTAAGCGGTTTTTGTATTGAAATGGTGGGTTTGATTTTTTAGGAATTCCTGAAATGGAGGTCTTCGAGGACCAGGTGCGAGGATTCGAGGGTGTCCTTTCCGGGACTTCTTGAGGACCTCTTGAAGATATTTCCCGGAAAGCAAAGAGGACATTTCCTGAAGGCAGGTGAGGGATTTTTTGGAGACGCGACCGTCAGGGAATTTCTGAGTGGTCCAGCTGTTCTCGCATCCCTAAAGACTCCTCGAGTCTTCTGAATCATTTCTTCCGTCCACGCACGATACATTTATCATCCGCTTTCGCATTTTCGAGTATTCCCTGAAATCTGTTATCAAAGGAGAATTATTCCTCTGAGCGAGTAAATTTAATTATTTTCAATAATTTCTCATTCACCTGATCGAAAGTGATCCCGAGCGGCGAGACCACTTTCGATCAGCTGAATGACAAATGATTGAAAATGCAAAATAGAGTTAATGAAAATACCAAGATGGCGGCGTTTCGTGCATCGCCCGTGATTATAAATAAATTAAATCCATTTAAGAGTGAACGTGGAGTTATTTCCCGGACTCTTCATAAATTTACAGAATATCAAGAGTAGTCAGAGGAATCTTCGCCTTGGTATATACTTCTTCTAATAGTAACTACAAATCTAACAACAAGGAATAAGCCATCAACTTCCAGAAAATTTAATATGGCGTCACAAGTTCGGTAATTTAATTGAACACTTCTCACCGTTAAGATCTTTACTGATATTTGCATTACAGTACACGTAAAAACAAATCGTAACGTTAAAAATTGGTCAATTCATTGCTGAACATGGGACGCCATGTTGAATTTTCTGCAATATCATTGGCCAGTCCTTATTATTACGTTTATAGTTACTATCAAGCAAGATATTTCTAAAAACCTTTAGGTTTAGGTCCCCGCTAGGTATCCGCGAAGACCTTAAAGCATTGATAGAGATCCACAAGAAACAATTGGTCAATAAATTGCTGCGAAAATTAGACGCCATGTTGAATTTTGTGCAATTTCATTGGCCGGGGTTTATCATTGCGTTTATAGTTACTATTAGGAAAGATATTTGTAAAAGCCTTAGGTTTAAGATCTCCGCTAGGTATCCGCGAAGACCTTAAAGCATTGATAGAGATCCGTAAGGAAAAAAGGCGATCGGAGGAGTTCGGGGTCCAGGAGACGCGGCTCCGAGGAGACGGAGGCTGCGAGGGAAGAGTCGGGATGGATACGTCGTCGCTTACGAAAAGCGTGGAGAGGCCGGTTAGGTCGGTCGACTTATTTATTGCCTCATTAGACGCACTCACTTTGCTCGAAGGCAGCTCCACGCTGTCTGCTCGGATAGACAGTGACGAGCGCGGTGGCTCGGGGCCCGAGCCGGTTTACATGCCCCTCTCGGCCCGGCGTTCGACCAACAAGAAAACTCCACCCTGGACCAGGACCCGAGATTCCTCGAATTCCCCGCCCGCTCTCCCGCGGTCCCAGCCCGGGGACCAGGAAAGGACCAAAGGAGAACGCTTCTCAAGGAGGTCCCGCAGGCTCCCACGCGAGGACGAGAGAAACTCGCGCAAGAACCGAGAAAATGGCGGACGGCTCGAAACCGATCGAGTCGAGCCCTCAGTTTCCGGGACCAGTCCGGAAAATGGACCCCGCTGGAGAACGGCTGATTTTCATAGAAAAGTCGGCTGGATGTAGGAAAGGGTACAGGAAAGGATCAAAGGAGAAAGCTTCTCGAGGAGGTCCCGCAGGCTCTTACGAGGACGAGAGAAACTCGCCCAAGAACCGAGAAAATGGCGGACGGTTCGAAACCGATCGAGTCGCGCCTCCTGTTTCCGGGACCAGTTCGGAAAAATGGACCCCGCTGGAGAATGGCTGATTTTCACAGAAAAATCGGCTGGATCTAGGAAAGGGTACAGGAAAAGACCAAAGGAAAACGCTTCTCAAGGAGATCCTGAAGGCTCCCACGCGAGGACGAGAGAAACTCGCCCAAGAACCGAGAAAATGGCGGACGGTTCGAAACCGTCGAGTCGAGTCCCCAGCTTCCGGGACCAGTCCGGAAAATTGACTGAAGAACGGTTGATTTTCGCAAAAAAGTCGGCTGGATCTAGGAAAGGGCCCAGAAGTCCCGAAGGAGCTCCACCTGACGACACCCTTCGGGAATGTCGCCGACAAATTGGAGGCACGGGGTCACCGTGCGAACGGACCCTGGCCTGGAATTTTTGCACGGTGTCTCTCCATTGTGTCGAGCCTGCTCCTTCCTCCCGAGAACCCTTTATCAAGAGGGCCTTAAGGACCTCTGCGAGGAGAGGCTCGAGATTCGGTAAAAAAGACCACCAGAAATTTTCGCTACGGCTTCCAGGGTAGCGTGGGAGAGTGCGTGGCAGGGTGGGAACTCGCGAAGTTGCCTTGCTAGTGGAGTTACCTATTCTCGGGGAGTTTCTAATTGCTTTTAATTAATCCTTACGAACTTCTCGATTTTTCTATTGGTTTCGCGCCTTGGATCGTTTTTCGTTCCCTTCGAGTAAAATTCCATCTTGGAATAGCTGATAGTTGAATCTTTTGGAGTTTAACGACAGTGCCTCGCTAGTGAAGTCATCTTTTTTCGAGGAGTTTCTAATTGTTCTTAATTAATTCTCACGAAATGTTTGATTTTTCTATTGGTTTCGCGCCTTGGAACGTTTATTCGTTCACTTCGAGTTGAATTCGATCTTGGAACCCATCCTACCATTTGGAGTCTAAGATGCTTCAGCAGCGGAGTTACATTTTCCCTGGTAGTTTCCAATCGTCTCTAATCAATTCCATAGAGTTCCGACTTTTCCCATTTTTCTCGCGCCTTGGAACGTTTGTTCCTTGCCTCCGAAGTGAAGTTGATCTCGTAACGACCGACCATGGCGACGGCGGATTAGTCGCGAGGACGTCAATCAAGCGGAAGTCAAAATACGCCGTCGACCCGTCCATAATACCGGCAGCGAGCCGGCAATGACACGGGTATCAGGGTTTTGCAGTGACACGCGTGCACGCACGACACGCGCGTTCTCCGCCGTAAGGTAGCACCACTCGAGAGCAACTTCACCTCCACGCGGTGGTGCACAAAGACTTAACCTCTCTTTTTCGTTCCGATTTCTGGGCCCTCGTTTCCCTCGCGTGATTTACACTCGCGCGATCGGTCGCGCCCATTGGTCACCGCGCAGGAACGATTGGCGGCCATTTTCCATTTTCACGGGACGTCTTTTATACTGATTTTAAAAGAGCGCAACTAATGCCGGAATTTGTAATATTAACATTTATTTTAGGCTACATAAACCGCGATCGTTAGCATTCATTGGTCAGTGCGCAATATCGACTGGCGGCCATTTTCCATTTTTAAAGGATGCCTATTATATCCATTTTAAAGAAGCGCGACGAATGTGGGAATTTGTAGTATTAACATTTATATTGGGCTATTTGGGAGGGGGATTAATAGCGTCGTATCAGGAGGTGCGTTAAGCATAGCTCGGTAAATCCACTAGAGGGGATTTAGTCGCCAGATAAATCCGACCGAAGACGCGCGGCCATGATCGAGTGCATCGGCGCGAGGGCGAGCAACTATATTTAATACGCATCCGCCGTATAAAGAGAGAAACATTGAAGTAGACGGATAGAGAGGGAAACGCGGGTCCCCGGGTGTCGTAAGCGTGTTACACTTTCCGCACACGAGCAGAAGAATTATGTCTGTTTACGTTGGCTCGAAACGGTTCGCCCCTTCGAAACCCCTCCACCCAGTGTTATCCATTATGCCGTATAAATGCGCGTAAGTGACTTCTGTCTGCAAGATTCCCAAGCGAGAATAATGGCGTGAACATGGGTCTAAATGCAATTAAACAAATGAAACAATTAATAATATTCGGGAGCGCGCCGTGCCATTAGTATCGACACCACAGCGCTTTAATTTCAGTAGCGCGAAGTTGCTTGAAAACGCGGGAATTTCAAAATGCACCGGCTTAGTGACGCAAACACAGGCTTACATGCAATTAAATCAATGATGTAATTAATAACATCCCGCAGCGCATACCTTATATCATCATTAATCACTTCAGAGTTGCCCAGTTACCTGATATCGACGTCAGATATCATGTAATTATCTCCTTTTGTTTACAGCGATAAATTGGTCGCGAAAGTGGAAGAACGCGGTAAAAAACTGGAATTTCAAAACGTGCAGACTTAATGACATAAACATAGGTCACAAAATGCAATTAAATGAATGATATAATTAATAACACCCTGCAGCGCGTGCCCTATATCATTATCAATCACTCCAGAGTTGCCCGAAGTTACCTGATATCGACGTCAGATATCATGTAGTTATCTCCTTTTGTTTACCGGGATAAGTTGGCCGCAAAGGTGGAGGAACGCGGTAAAAAACTCGGGAATTTCAGGACGCCTGCTCTAGCTCGCAATTGTCCGGCCGAGAGAGAGGGAAAGAGAGCCAGGCAGAGGTTGGGAGAGCAGGAAGGAGAGAGGCAGGTGAGACGGTGGGAGTTCCGAGTGGTCCAACCAGCGCGAAGGTAGCCGCGGACTGCCCACCGCGGCTCATTGGCCAACTTCGCGGGCTACGGCGAGAGAGTGTCGCATTATCACCGAAGCGAGCCCGACATGCTCCGATGCGAGCACTCTTTTCCGCGGATCTTCCCGGTGAGACAGGAGGTAAATGGATCCGGCACATAGAAACGGGCCCGGCGCGATGATACATCGAGTCGACGCGTGCTAACGAGTCCTTCGCAGGCGGAGCGGTCGACCTAACCTAGAATCCGAGGCGCGGTAAGTTCCTACGAGATCGCAATTTCATCTACACTTTTGGTTTCAGGAGATGAAACGGAGGGGAGCATACGAAGAATAGAAAATGAAGGTAAGAAGAAGATGCAAGAGGATAGAAGAAGAGAGTCGACGCGTGCTAAAGGGTCCTTTACAGGTGGAGCGGTCGACCTAACATAGAATCCGAGGTGCGGTAAGTTCCTTCGAGATCGCAATTTCATCTACACTTTTGGTTTCAGGAGATGAAACGGAGGGGAGCATATGAAGAATAGAAAATGAAGGTAAGAAAAAGATTCAAGAGGATAGAAGAAGAGAGTCGACGCGTGCTAGCGAGTCCTTCTCAGGTGGAGCGGACGACCTAACATAGAATCCGAGGTGTGGTAAGTTCCTACGAGATCGCAATTTCATCTACACTTTTGGTTGTAGGAGTTGAAACGGAGGGGAGCATATGAAGAATAGAAAACGAAGGTAAGAAGAAGATGCAAGAGGATAGAAGTAGAGAGTCGACGCATGCTAACGAGTCCTTCGCAGGTGGAGCGGTCGACCTAACATAAAATCCGAGGTGTGGTAAGTTCCTTCGAGATCACAATTTCATCTACATTTTTGGTTGCAGGAGATGAACAGAGGGGAGCATATGAAGAATAGAAAAAAAATATAAGAGGATGAAGGAAGATGAAAGGAGATAAAGGAAGATAGTAGAAGTTAGGAGAGGGATGAGCTGACTTGGACGTAAATTCGGCAGGACGCAAGACCGTCTAACAATTAAGTACCTCACCAGGTTTATCGGTTCCGATATACAATATGTAGTGCACCGAAAAAAATAAAAGACCCGCATTCGTTTATACATGCTAATCGCGAGGTGCAAAGAGAAGAAAAGCCCCCGGGTTTCAAGGAGGAGCGTCGCGGAATGTTTCGGAGGAAGGAAAATGGCGGATCTTAGGAGAAGACGAGGGCCGGCGTGTTATGGAAACAGAGTTCGAGGATAGATGCCAGAGGGGATTTTCATCGGGGGTCTCGGCAGCGGAAGTCGCGCCGATCTAGGATCCAAGATGGCGGTCCGAGCCCTTTGCTCGGCCGACGATCTGGACAAGTTCCTGGCAGATCTCCAGGAGAAGAGGCGCGAAATTCCCGTGGCCCGTAGGCCACGTAACGGTGCACGCCGTGGAATATAAATGCGTCTCATTGAGAGGAGCGAATTCCTCGGCTGCGTGCGGCCCTCTCTTCCCTCTTGTCCGGCCGGGGGCCGCAAGAGGCGCTTTTCTCGTTCCCTTTCAGCGGCCCCGGAGCAGGAGAGAGAAGGAGGAGAGGAGAGTCCACGGGAGCGGACGGTCCCTGTCGACTTACAAATTATACGCGCTCCCCGAGATTTACGGTGACGCGAGAGCGAGACCATTGTCCGTCCTCGCTCACTTCTTTACTTCTTTACCCCTTTAACTCCTCGGCTGAGGCCCGCGGTCCGGTTTCCCCGGGCCCACTGTGCAATGGGCCCAGCCACCGGACGACGGGCCCAGAGTTCCCGCGAAAAAACCCGGGAATGCCGGCAGACCCAACGAGCCCGCTCCCGCGACGCTCAGCGCCGATCCGACGTCGACGTCGCGACGACTCCGATGATCGAGGGGCCCCGAGTCCCAATTTCAGGGCCTGGGCTGGGACCGGAATGTCTCGCTTTATTTCACGACCTCGGCACATGAAGTATTGTCTCTTTTTATCGGGGCCTCTTGGACGATTTCGTCGGTCTGGTTGGAACTGGGCCTCCCGGGGCCTTAGGCTGAGCGAAGGCGCGGCTCCTCGATCTCGATATATTTATCATACGTGCCGGCTCGACACTTTTCGGTCACTTCCACAAACAATCTGGAGTGGAGTCCAGTCGGAACGGAAACGACTCAGGACGGCAGAAATCCTTTTTAAATCGTGGACAAATATTTGAGGCCCCTCGAGAGCCGCGGCGGGGCCTCAGGCAAACGAGGGGCCCGGGCCCCTAGATAAGTCTTCCGAAATTTCTCGGGAGGAAGTCTTCGCCTTCGGGAAACCGCGACAATTTACGCCGACGCGCGAACCGGTCTACTCGAATTAGGAGATTTATATGGAATTTCTTTGAAATTTCTCTAAAATGTATAGAATTTCTTTTCGTTCCGCCAATTATGAGGCTCTGCGCGTGTGAAGTCCATCTTTATGCCGGGGCCCGTTGACAAGACCACCTTGATAAGACCTATCTCCGTGTAAACGTTTGCACCCAACTCGGGAGGACGCGCGTTATTATTTACGAGCGTGGAGATATCCAGCATGCGATTTTCGCCACGAGAGGAATTTCGCGACATTCTTGGATTCCAGTTAAACGGAACCAAAATGGCTGCCGAAATGGTCCCATGTAATAGCCGAGTACTGCAACGTTTCAAACGCTTCTAACAATGTCTCCAACAAAATGCAAAAAAATGTAACACGCCTAATCGACGACAATGTGTAATAGTATTATGAAGATGCAAGAAGCAAAGAGCAAAGTTTCACTAAGGAAGATGGAAAAATATACGATTCAAAATAAGATAAAAAGTAACCAAAATGCGATTACCGCCACGACAAAAGTAGAGAAATTTCGCGACATCTTCAGATTCCACCAAAACGGAACCAAAATGGCTGCCGAAATGGTCCCATGTAATAGCCGAGTACTGCAACGTTTCGAACGCTTCTAACAATGTCTCCAACAAAATGCAAAAAAATGTAACATGTCTAATGTGCAATAATATTACGAAGATGTAATAAGGAAAGAGGAAAATTTCGTTGATAGTCGTGGAAAAATACGGGTTTCAAGTTAAGGTGGAAAATTCGCAAAGAGAAGCTGTCTCCGTGACTCTAGTAAAAGAAGTCGTGGTAACTCTTCACGAGGAAGTGTTTTTGGGAAACGAAAAAGCCGCGTTTGGAGATCAGAAGAGGCGCTCAGTGTGGGAGTTGCGTAAGATCGGAATATTCCAAATAAAACGGCTCTCGATCTTCGAAGAAACTCGTCGTGTCGCACATAGAATTGTTTATACACGGCAACTCCGACCTTAGCCGAGAAGAGCCGCCGGTGTTACTCGTCTCTCTAGGTGAAGTACCCGCTAACGGAGGCTGTGCATCGCAGACGACTGCTGTTTGTTTGAGGCCGGGCTTTTATGGCTATCACGTGCTACCGTGGGCTGCTTTTCGTCCTCCTCTCCCTGTGCGAGACTCGTTTCCTTGTTTCCCATTCTTTCCCCGAAGCGCGAGACATCGCGTCGATCTTCGGATGCTTCGAGGAAGAATATAGAGGACGGAGCCGAGAAGGAGGAAGAAGAAACGAGGACGAATTCGGAGATCATTAAAATCTGATTTATTCAGCAGGTTAGATTAGGTTAGGAAGCCTGGGAGAGGTCTCGAAGAAGCAAGGATCCATCATGGATCTTTAAGAAGGATCGATAAAGTGGTTTGGAAGATGCCACGTAATTTCGCGAGTGTTCTTCGAGTATGAAGCAAGGAAATGTATCCTTTCTTGATCGGATCTGATTTATTAATCAGGTTAGATTAGGTTAGGAAGCCTGGAAGAGGACTCGAAGAAGCAAGGATTCATCATGGATCTTCAAGAAGGATCGATAAAGCAGATTTGAAGTTGCCAGCTGATTTCGCGAGTGTTCTTCTAGTATGAACCAAGGAAATGTATCTTTTCCTGATCTGATCTGATTTATTAATCAGGTTAGATTAGGTTAGGAAGCCTAAGAGAGGACTCGAAGAAGCAAGGATCCATCATGGATCTTTAAAAAGGATCGATAAAGCGGATTGGAAGTTGCCACGTAATTTCGCGAGTGTTCTCCAAGTGTGATCCAAGAATAAGAAACTTATCTTTTCTTCGAGGTTCTCTTCAGGTATTCTTTCTGGATTTTCATTGGCACTTTCGAAACGTTTCAGAAGCGGACGCAGGAGAGGATGGCGCGCAAGAAGAAGCGAGAAATTGGAAATATTCGCATTTATTTGAGAAAAATCTACGAGAAATAATGCTGCAAAGCCAGAAGCTTCAAGAAGCTCTTCAGGTACTTATTGTGGATATCCTCCAGCGCTTTAAAAACTCCATGAGTCGACTGAATAAAAGAAAGCGGCGAGCAAGAGGCGAGAGATGAGCAAATTTCGAGCGATTTGTCCAGGAAATTCCTGAAGGAGGTGCCAAGGAGAAAGCCGATGAGCAAAGAGCTGAACGAAGCTGGTTAGGCGACCTCAGGGTCGGGACTCACCAGAAAGAGCCGGTGATGGGGGTGACCAGGAGGAGGCAGATCGCCACGAAGACAGGGCGCATCTCCACCCTCTCCCTCGCCTGGCGAATTTCGGGAAACTTCCAGGAAGCGGTTCCGTCTTCAAGGTCCCTACGAGTCCTGGGGTCCTCTTCTAGGCAGCGACGCGGCGCAGGGACGAGCTCCTACGAAACTGGACCGATCTTCTGCCCTCACCTGCAGAGGTCGATATCGAGCCAGGGGTATCCGACATAATTTGCCGAGATACCCAGGTGAGACCTAAGACGTGGACCAGGTAACCGCTTCAAAGCTGCGACTTCCCCAAATTACCAGCTTCAGGATTTTGGGTCCGCAATTAATTTCCGGTCCCTTAATCGGAGTATCCTGAGGTTCCCTAGGTGTTCAGGTACAGGTGCACGTCTATAGCCGGCGTTCCACGTTCCCTCGAAAGCCCTTGAAGATCATCCTCGTAGTCTTCAAGGCCGTCTTCCAGAAGTGGGCCCAACGTTCTTCAACGACACCTCAGGGTGGAGGATCACTTTCCAGGGTCATCAGCACCGATCCTCGACGGCCAAAGAGGGAAGAGGGTGCCGGTCCCGACGTTGAAAACACCTGCCACCACGTTTCGGAGAACCTCGGGGACCGATGGGGCCTCTTCGCCGGGAGTCCCAGAAGTCCTTTCCAGATGCCGGGTCCAGGTGCCCATGCGAGTCGCGACCGTCTCTTGCTCCGCCGCCGAGGGTGTCAGGAGCACCCCCGAACTCCGCAGCACCAAGGGTGCCCAGCCGATGTGCGCAGGTCCCGCTGGTCCGGGACTTCCGGCGACGTCCTGCCCGGTGATTTCCCAGGATTCTGCAAAAACGCGCCTCGACAGTGTTCCTGCCAGAACTACGTCACCGCGGTCTTTGAGTGCAGCCTTACCCCCACCCCGGGGCCCGGAGCTGCCCCCACCCCGAAGCCACCACCACCGCCACCATACCACCACCACCAGCACCACGCCGCCTCCAACTATACGCGCTGCTGCGAGGAAGGTTCACTATGGCCCCGGGTGTTTCCTAGAGCGAAAGGGACCGGGTTGGTGAAGGTCAGGGGTGGTAAGGCCCACGGGGCCTGGGTCAAGGTTGGAGAAACGGACGAAGGTTGGGTCTAGGTCGCGGTAAGGGTCGCAGGCTGGGCTCTGGAAACCTGGAAAAGGGCGAAGGAGAGTCAGAGATGGAGAAAGAGCGAGACGAAGAGAGACAAGGGCGATCAGACTGCGATCGCCGACACAGGCTCCGAGGGAACGCGTGCGACTGTGGACTCCGTGGACTTAGGCAGGTGAGCGCCGCTCGGCGGCGAGCCGGCACACCATCTCCCTCTTCGCCTCCTCCGGACCCCGAGAGAGAGTCGCTCGCGTCCCGGGTACCCAGGGATGCCTGGGATGCTGCGGAGAGAGATGCGCCGCCGGCGCGGGAGGGAGAGAGGAATAGAGACGGGAATAGAGAGGAGGCAATGAGCGAGACGAAGGATGAAGCGCTCTAGGCAGAGTTTGGGCGGAGAGACGTGGGCGGGGGGAGGGGAACAGGAAGACCAGGTCGTCGCCGACTCGGCGTCGGTCCCCGAGGCCCTAGGGCGGGCCTTGAGGCTCTGGGGTTAAGGGTCGAGCAGGGTCACCTGGCCACCTGAGTGAGTCGCCGGGCCGAAGGTGGACGAGGTCGAGCTCGGGCATGGCAACACCGTGTCGGGCCCCTCGGCGGACTCGTAAGACCCATTTTTGAAAACCTGAGAAATGGACGGGTGAAGTCGGTTGCGTGGACCGAGTCTATTAGGAGGGATAAGGAATTGTAGAAAAATTTGAGTGATCGGAAATTGGGCCTGTGGGCCCATGGTTGGGCGCGTTGGACCCATTCTTTCGGCCTCCCACGGGGTAATCGAAATTGTGGGACCACGAAGCCAACGGCTGAACTCGTAAGCACGGCGACCTCGCGGTAGGTGACTAGTCGAGGGCCCATTTCCCGGGCCCGTAGGGCCCCTGGCGCGGCTCGGCAGCCGCAGCCCTCTTTCTCTCTCTCTCCGTTCCTCTCTCAGCGCTGGGAACGAAAGAGGTGGAGGCGCAGCGCGTGCTCTTGAGGTCGGCGTGTGGCCGAGCCTTTCATCTCCGCCGCCGTGACAAAGCCGCGAATACCTCGCCGGGGACTTAAGGCCCAACGTTTGCCAATCCTCTAGTCCGATTCCTTGCTGTCTCCGACTGGAATATCTATGAAAACTCCGGGGCCTGACTCGGTTTTAAAATCTCCGCTCGGGAGCGCGATGACCCTATCGGGCCAGAATGGGCCCGATTGGGCCCGATCGGACTCATCGTGCCAGTCGGATATATACCTCAGGGCCTCACAGGGGGAGGGGACCAGCCAGCAGGAGTCCGTATTACAGCTCATTTAGTAGCGGGCTCCTACGGCCCATTCTTCGGGCCCTCCTCGAGAGTTCCACTCGCTTGGAACAGGTCCGAGGACCTACCGGCGCGGATCTGGGCCCAGTTTCGGTTCCCATAGGGCCCCGCGGGGGCTCGGGCCCAGGAATCGACCACTCGGATGCACTCTCCCGCGGGGTGGCGAGTTATATCGACCCGACTCGAACACCCTGAAACTCGAGAACGCCGACCCCGTCTCGCTCGTGCTCGATCGGGCCCTAGGACCTCCAAGCTTCGATTGGGCCCTAGGGTCCCCAGGCCTAGATCGGGCCCCTAGACGGCGTCCCAGAATTCCGACGACACGTCCTACCGTGCGCAACCATCCGATCTATAATTGCCCAGAAATTCCATAAACTTTCGTTTCATCAACGCGTTCGTCGTTTGAGAAATCGCTCGCCTCTCACTTTATCCGAGAAGAGCGCTAACTAAAAGTGCGCCTTAACATCCAAAGATGGCGGATGAAAGGAGTCACGATGGACGCTGCTCGGGTGCCGTAATCGCGGAGGAATTGCGCAACTTGCGCAATCCGTACCGAGGGTTTGCAACGTAAAGTGCATTCTCGAGAATGCAGTCCTTCACGGATACCCTCTAAGACCGAAGTCGGGCCGAAAGAAAAGGGGCCCGAAAAATGGTCGATCGAGTCTTGTCTCATTATCGGAGTAAATGGACCCCCTTAAGGACCGATTAAAGACCACGTGACTAAAGTCACGCCGCTCTTAGTTTAAAATCCTTCTTAATGATCGGATGCCTTAAATCGCAATTAATTGCGGCGCACTTTCTCCGCGGGAAATTTGTGTAAAAACTCGATCACCGGGTACGCACATGAAAGTAATAACGAGCTCCGTGCGCGCCATTATCGCGAGTTGCACAACGCACCGAGGTCAGGAGTACTCGGAGGGTAATTATCGTGCGTTGGGATAAAGAGAGGCACAGAGAATCTGAGGAAAAATGGATTTCTGAAATTACACCCTCGATCGAGTGGCTTATGCATGAGTAATTACAGATGTTACATCAACGCACAAGTGAACGTGCGCGGCAACCGATCTTAGTCATGGATCGAGTTTATTTTCGTGAACCCCTTTTGTACTTGAAACGCTGTCATAATTTTGTTTTTTTTGTTTCTACATGTTTTAGGGGAAGTCTGTATAAACTCATCTCTCGACGATGACCATTATTACTGAACCAAGGCGCGCGAGTCCCAGTTCCGCTTTCATCTTCACCCTCCACGAAGGCGAGGAAGAGGAGGGTAAAAGCAGGCGTAAAAGTTGGCAGCCTGGTGGCTGGCATTGTAAACGTAACACTTGTAACCGCGACCACTTAGTGCGCCGCTTTCATCGGGCTTTTCATTTGACTCCACGCATGACGCCTCTGGAAGAGCGGCCATAACTCTTCAGGGCCGCGGATTCTCCTTGCGTCTGCATGCGATGCATGGTAGAGCTGGCCCTATCGTTCCTTTTCATGGTTTTCATGGTTCCACGTCCATTTAGGGATGTCTCGTAGTCATTTTATTTTTCCAGCAGGACGGAAAAGTCCTGAAAGGGTGAGGACCAGAATCAGATGGGCAGCTGCGAGGTGATCGAAGACAATTTTCCACTAATTGCCGCTCGGGCGGTGCAGGAGGTTTTGGGTAAGTCCAGTGTTTCCCTGGAGAACGGTGGAGATGCATGGCAGAGCTGGTCCTATCGCTCCTTTTCATAGTTCTACGTCCATTTGGAGATGTCTCGTAGTCATTTTATTTTTCCAGCAGGACGGAAAAGTCCTGATAGGGTGGGGACCAGGATCAGCTGGGCAGCTGCGAGGTGATCGAAGACAATCCTCCCCTGAACGTCGCTCGGACGGTGCAGGACATTTAGGGTGAGTCCAGTGTTTCCCTGGAGAACGGTGGAGATGGCAGCTGGTCCTATCGCTCCTTTTCATGGTTCCACGTCCATTTGGGGATGTCTCATAGTCATTTTATTTTTCCAGCAGGACGGAAAAGTCCTGATAGAGTGGGGACCAAGATCAGCTGGGCAGCTGCGAGATGGTCGAAGACAATCCTCCCTTGAACGTCGCTCGGACGGTGCATGGGGTTTTGGGTGAGTTCAGTGTTTCCCTGGAGAACGGGGGACATGCATGACAGATCTGGCTGTATAATTTTTTTTCATGGTTCTACGTCCATTTCGAGATGTCTCATAGTTATTTTATTTTTCCAGTGGCACGGAAAAGTCCCGATGGAGTGGACATCGGGACCAGCTGGGAGGCCGCGAGATAGTCGAGGACAGTCCTCGCTGGATGTCCCTCGGACGGCGTAGTAGGCCTTTGGTGGGTCCAGCGTTCCCCTGGAGAACGGTGGAGACCAACACAGACGCGGAATGGTCAGTAATTTATGGGTGAGACTAATTACCGGGGAATGCAGCTCCTCCAACTCACGGCCATTCCGTCCAGAGAGCGTCCAGGCCAGTTCCAGGCTCTCTGCTCTCCCACCGTCGTCGTCTCCCTCTTCTTCGTCCTCTTCGTCCCCGTCAGCCGCGTCTCTCTCCCCCGCGATGCTCACCCTGGAATTTAATAACCGGAGGACGACGGTGCGCTTCTCCTTCCACCTCGTCCTAGATCACCTCCTTCTCGCACGGATGCCGAAGAACGCGAGGATTCCCCGGGGATGGGCGTTCCGGAGATGCAGTTGGAGCCGATGGTTGCAAACCGTATGATAAATTTGAAGTAGCAGTGGTGGAAAATGGAGACCTGAAGAGGACGAAGAAAAAAAGACAGGAAAACCTCGCAGCAAGGTCGCTTCAGGCTGGATGGTGCAATGGAAGATTATGGTCTAGAGCCGTGTAATGAATTTAATTTTCCAAGTATGGGAAATGGAAGACGTTGGGAAAGGACGAAGACAGGAAAATTTCGTGGCGAGGTTGTATGGTCGTTTTAGATTGGTCGATGCAACGAGGATGATGGTCCGGGACTGTCTCATGAATTTAATGTTGCAGGGATGGGAAATGGAAGGCACTTGAAAAGGACGAAGACAGGAAGATCTCCAAGTCGCGTGGCTGGTTGATGGGTCCTACATCAAGGGTCCCAGAAGAGGCCCACCGCGATGGAGGAGCTCCCCTGGGAAGGCTGCGAGGAGGTCGACCAGGATAATGGAAACGGGCGTGTTCGGGGCAGCCATCACGGGCGTTAGAACAATACCCGGGCCAACTCGGGCCGTCATTTGGGCATTAGCCCCGGCACAAGGCCCCGCAATTTGGGCCGAGTCCCGGGTCACCTCTTGCCTCCACCCATTAAATACCATTATACGTTTCACTCGGACACCGGTCGTCGCGTGAACCGTGAATTCCCGAGAGCCTGGTGGAGGATGGGTCCGAGCGGGCCCAGGAGAAAGATGGGCTAGTACGGGCCCAGGAGAGAGATCGGCCAGGACGGGCCCGGAGAGAGATCGTACGTGAGAGCCATTTAAAGGACCACTCTCTGCTCTCCCTTTCCATCCTCCGATTTTGGAAAAAGTCCCATTATCCGGGCAGGAGGGTAGAAACGAAAACAATGGGTCCGAGAAGTGCGCCCCGCGCGTGGGACCGATGTCCCGTGTGGGACGAGGTCCCTCCTCCGTCTTTTCTTCTCCTTTTCCGCCCCCCTCCCGGCGGGGCCCGCGGGCCCATGGGCCCACGTCTGGTTCGCACGGACGCGACCACTGGACCGTCTGCGACGCGGCCTTGCCCGGGACCGCGACAAAAACCGACCTCCTCGGTGCCCTCCTCCACCTTCTCACCTCGGGGCCCAACCAGGACCCGGGACCAGGGTCAAGGATGAGCCTGCGGTGAAATTCTTGGACACCCTATCGAGGAACGCCTGAAAAAGTGCGTCCCCCCCGAAGAGTTTCGCCTAATGATATTTGGGCCCTTAACGAGACGATATCAAATATTCAAACATTTATAACGAATGAATTAGGTTAGGACAGAAATCATCGTGACGTCACAGAGCTACAATACCTCGTGCACTGCAAAGAATACGAGTCACTATTAAATAATTAATAAATGTACAAGGAAATAAGAGATCATCGTAAGTGACGTCACAGGCCCACGTGACGCTGGCGCTGCAAATAGTACACGACATTGTTAAAGAATTAATTAATATAAATGAGGGAAATGGGGTTAGGATCATAGCGACCTCGCAGGACCACGTGACGTTGCACGGTGCAAATAGTACGAGAGATTTGTTAAAGGATTAATTAATATAAATGAGGAAAATGGGGTTAGGATCATAGTGACGCCACAGGGCCATGTGACCTCGCGCTCTGCAGCGCGGCGCGGTCTTTGCTTATTGCGGATCGAAGAGGTAGGTAAATATAAGTGGCTTACAACAACGCGCGGCCGCTGAGCAATTACACGGCACTTATGGGGCCCGTATCGAGGGCCCGTTTCGAGAGGCCGAGTTTCCACAATGGTAATTACGAGGGCAGCCGCTCATAAATTTCATACGCTAAACGCGGCCGAGCGCTCTCGGCAGAGGGGCGCTCGGCATTCGAGATATCTGCTCGCGGGGCCCACTTTCTATTTCCCATAGGCACATCGGGCCCCGATACCGGCCAGATCTACGTAAATCGAGACGCCGATCCGGCGAACGAGCGGCGGGAACAGGGACCTATATAAACGGGGGACGCCGCACAATGGGGGGACTTTTCTCGATTTATGTCTCCAGGCTCTTCGGGAAGTCCCATACTTAAGCCGTTGACTCGAACGGTGAAAAGACTGATCATCGGGGATGGCGATTAGATACGAACGAGTCGAGTTTCTATCAACAGCAAAGTGATCCACTTCTATGTGTAACAGGACCTCCTAGATTCGATATGAGTAAAGGGTATGTACCCTGCGCTGCAGCGCGGAGCCGCATGGGATGTTACTAATTACATGACCAAAAATTATAGTCACAGGTGTCAGTGATGGATATTAAATATGAAGGGGTCGAGTTTCAATTAGCAGTAAAATGATTCACTTCTATTATGATAAGACCTTCTCGATTCGACAATGAGTACAAAATTAATATGTCGTATTTCAGCGTGCGAGGTCGCACGCGAGGTTGCTAATTTAAGGACCCAGGCCTATGTCGTGGGAGTATAAAATATTCTCCACGAAATCCCGACGAATCGAGGTAAAAAGCGAGGCTGGCGAATTAACCGCACTCCTGGAATCATTAATTCGATCGGGCGGCTTTTTGCGATTCATATTCACGACAGCGTGGCTATTTCGCGCCCGATGAATTAAAACCACAGATGGAGAAAGATCGAAGGCGCGCCCTGGGAACGACGTAAGGACGCTACAGCGTCCGGGAGGATCCAAGGAAGGAGCCATAAGTAAACGATCCACGATCCCGATCGATCCTTGGCGCCGAAGCCGGAAACGGATCAAGACCGCCGCTCGACAGATCGCCGTCGAGCGATCTCTACGAGCAGAGAATCCGTAAACTGGACTCCAGAGACCGGGAGGGGAAAAATCCCATCCGAGATCGGGCAGGATCGGTGTCATTCGGTCGTCCTGGACATCGGTTCCCATCCAGAACGCGATTCCCAAGGGAGCAGATGAAACACCTTCAGGCACTTCTACCTCTTCAAACTCCACAGAAGGCCGAAAAGGTGCGGGGAAGAAACAAAATACCACAAAAATTCACCAATTTATTAATTAATTACAATTAATTGCTATCGGATAGAGCTTTTCCAAGGTTCGTGTCTGCAGCGTCCAGGACTCTCGCAAAAGCGCGGTGAGGCCATAAAGATGTGGCTAAAATATAAAGAACCGCAGAATTCTCCGTTTTATTAATTACTTGCATTATTTATTACGAACGGAGTTAATTGTTCCGAGCTGCGTGTCTGCAATGTCCAGGAGCGTTCAGGACCAGTCCGGGACTCTGACGAGGCGTGGAGAGAAGGACGTTAAGATGCGTCTAAAAAATAAATAACCACAGAACTCTCCATTTTATTAATTGATTATGCTAATTATTGTCGAATAAAGTGTTTCTCCACGTCGTCTGTCCGCAGCGTTCAAGTGTTCGGGACCAGTCCAGGACCATCGGGAAGGCGCAGAGAGGACGAGCGGCTCGGCGTTATAATTTGAAGCGGTTTCAGGGAGGTCCTGCCCGAAGGCTCCCGGCCGAGTTCAATGAAGTCATCAGCTAGGCCTGGTCGCGGACCAGTCTGTTATTACGCCCTGGTACCGCGGCACCCGAGCCATCTTCCTTCCACCTGATCCCCCGAGACTCCCAGACTCTCCCTGCCCCTCTGGAACACCTTCCGTGGGTCCTTCCGACCTTGTCGGGCGAAAACCCGAGCGCAAACTCTCCGAGCTCCCTCCCCAACGAAGGAAAACACCCGACTGAACAGTAGACTCGCCCGGGAAATAGTGGACTCGCCCGGAAGAGTCTACCCGGACGGCCAACAAACGAGGCGTCGTCCCTTCGAGTTTCGAAAAGCGGTGTTAATCCTAGCAATAGCGGCTCGCCTTGTTTGTTTAGTTCTCGGTTTTGCCTTTGTTTTGCTTTTGTTAGATGTTCTCTGCGTGCCGAAGTTGCAGGGAAAGTCTTCCGGCGAGTCCATTCACTGGACGAGGTGTGTTCAGCTTCCGATAAGGCTCGCTTCCCCCCAAACACACTATCTTACAGTTACATAACACTGGAACAACATGACATATAACGAATCTTATTCAAAAGATACATTAATGTCATATACCGTCGAATTATTATCGTTCGGTAACATTGTTACAAACTCGTAAGCATTGCGGTTATATAATATTAACATAACATATAACATGTTACCGATATGTTATGTATACATTACATTATTCGTCTAATGACAGGGTTATACAGCTGCGGAGGAAATAGTAATACAAATCTTACTTATGTTTTATGTATGTTACATTGAATGTCACACACGTTATGTTATTGTTACGTAACCGTGTTTGGTGGGTGTATTGGAGGTTAGATTGGCTTTTGCGAGTTTTGTAAGGACTTTCTGTGGGGTTAAAGCAGTTTCGAAGATGTGAAAATCGAGGAAGAAAGTGAAAATGTAAGCGCGAAGGGAGAATCGTCCCGATTTACCGAAGCGTTTTCGGGTCGGGTAAAAAGGGATGTCCTCGGGTTTTTTTTGTCGCGCATCGCAGGACTCGATTCAGAAGGATGTCCCACTCGGTCGTGAGAGCGGGTGCAAAAAATGGAGGCAAAAGGAGCAAGCAATTAAACGGCATCGCAAACACCATAACGACACGTCATTCGGCGGTCTTTGTGAGCCGAGGGCCAACGATGAGCCAGCCGGACTGCCTCAGCTAAACGATTCTCATTCTCACCTGAATCCGGCGAAAAAAGGCCCAACGGGCCCAGCAATGGTAGCGTAAAAATTTCCACTAATGGCGCCCCGGGTACATACAATGGGCCCGAGCGGGGCGGTGGACATTGTGCCAGGAGCGGGGCGGACTTCGGGCATGGATTTCACATTTATGAAGAGATCTCTAACTCATCCCGCCTCTTTGAGCGGGCCCCGGGCCCTTTCTGGGCCCTCTGTCTTTTTCTCGGGCACCTATTCGTGTGGATATTAGGGCGATTGTCGTGCCTGATTCGGTACGGTCCCGAAATAAGGCCCCCGAGGCCTGACAGGGGCCCGGCACAAAACCAGCGGCTCCCAGGCCCACCGAGGAACTTTTGGGCCTTGTGATGCCCCTGGGCCCCACGCTTGGACGTCGATCCCGTGGCTTGCGCTATCGACTCGAAATTAATATCGACTGATACAGATCCAAGAGAAACGTGGACATTCGGGGATTAATTCCTTCCGTGGAGATATAAGGCCCAAAATCAGAAGATGAGGCTCTTATAGGTGGAACGAAATTCTTGCTGATCGCGGACTTCGGTGAGCCTCTTTGGTTTGGGCCCGGGAGGACCGCCAGGGCGGAAGAAGAGGAGGGCACCGGGCTAAAGTCTTCGGAAAGGAGAGGTTAAGGCAGAGGTGGGCCCCTAATGCTACCTCGGGCCCCGCGATCGGAGATCCCGTGTAGCTGAGGTCTGTATCATCTTCGGAGGCTGGTACCGTCGGCATCGTGTGAAGTCCAGCCGAGCCATTATATCCCCCTCGGCTGCCTCGGAGCTGCGCGCCGGCCCCCGCTTTGGGCCCGTCTCTCTCCCACCCCGCCTCTCCGACATCGGGCCTCCTCGTCCCGCTCACGGACCCCGGCCCGGGGCCCGCCGGCGAAGGAGAGGAGGAAGTGCGTGGTGGATTGCAAGCCGAGGTGTCGGGGCCCGCATTAAGGGGGCGGTACGCCTCGAAGGAGCCCCGAATTATGACGTCACTGGACCGCACACGTTGCGATCAGGTGAGCCGAATACAAAATGGATTGTTAATTACGAACCCGGCTCCTCTCGCCCTGCCGAGACGAGACCGAACCGGACGAGACGAGACGAGACGAGACGGGCCCAGATTCTCCAGAAGCGACGCGGGCCCAACTTCGTTCCGAACCCGATGGACGGGCCCAGGACCGTTGCCAAAGGCGCTGGGGCCTTATGAACCTCGATCGCCACCAGGCCACCCCGACCTGGAATTTTTAGTTTCCTTTAAAACGGTATAAAATGAAACGTAACTTTTTGGGCCCACTCGCCAGGCTTCTGGACCCAAAAATGAAACTAGGAAGTGAAGAGGTACTGTTTGGACGAATTCTTGCGCTTCGAGAACGCGAAGGGTGGTTGTGTAGTCTTCGAAATTCTGGGACCGCTCGGTGGGCCCAGGAATCTCGGGGCCTTATTTCCCAGAACCCTGGGAGGGAAACCCGCGGATGAGGAACCGAACCTGGGTGTAAACGTAGGAATATAAGCGCCATAAAGTCGACGGAAATCCTTTTCGGACCTCGGGCCTGTGTCCTGAGTAAACGGAGCCTCGTCGGGCCCGGATTTTGGGCCCTGCCGTCTAAATCCGGAATCTCGGGCGCCTTATCGACCCGTCCAAGCTCGGATTTGACGGCGCGAGCTCGTAAAGATAGGCGTCTTCGAACAGGTGGTTTGGGTCCTCGTGAAGGACCCAATCCAGGATGTCATAAAAAATTCCTGGGGGGAATTCCTTCCTCCAGGAGTTGGCTTCATCTTTTCCAGTTTTTATTTTCAGGTGGAAAATCCTGGAGGAGAGTCACGTGGTCGACGCGTCGGATCATTAAGTCGGGACCATACGCTCGGCGAAGGATGCATCCTTGTAGCATCCGAGCGGAATTTAACGGGGCCCTTTTCTCCCGGAATTAATGGGGCCCTAGATGGGCTCCCGCGGGAAAACAGTCTCCGCAAGACGGCGGAAAAAAGAGGATCCCGGATTTTGTGCGATTAATTGGAGACCGAGATACTTCAGAAAGAAGTTCGAATTAATCGCCGAGGATGAAAGGAGGGACTCAAGGAGGATCGGTATCGTCGGGCCCCGGATTCGGGGACCGTTCAGGCCCGCTGGAAGGATAAAGCTACTTAGGAAAAAATCGAAACGGAAGACGGAAGACCTGAATGGGCTTGTCGGGCCCTGAGCGAGAACAAGAGGATCGGTTTCATTCAAGAGATCCTGGGCCCCGCGAAGTATCTCGGGAGATCGGTTCCCACAGGACGAAACAATGGGAGACGTCCCTCCGGGTTACTGTATCCTGTCGATTTCCCAGATTTCCAGGACCAGGCCCGAAGGAAAGCTCTTAAGACCTCTCCTCTCGCTCCTCTTAAAATCTTGTCTTCTGAAAATTTCGAGAAAATTTCACATTCTTGTTTTAATTATGTATTAACGTTTTTGCAGAAATTCGGTTAATCGTCTTTTAGATGAGCCGGGTAATTCGGACGTCACGGAGACGGCAGTCCGTAAATTTTGTGCGAAACCCTCGGGATAGGAATTAATGTAACGAATCCTTTCTAGGTGGGTCCCCCAGGGTGGGCTTTGCGGGGACCTTCGTCTTACGTGGGTAACGATAACGAGCCGAGCCAGCCGGTTGGCGGAAAGTCCGGTCCGCAGGCACAAATGAGTATTTACTATTCGGCTCGGCTCTATATTATGCCTCGTCTTGCCTTAGGATCGATTAGCCTCTAATCGAGTGGTATAAACAAAACGTTAATCGGGGCGACGAGTAGCACACGTCGGTCCGGCTCGACCGGTTAGGGCCTTGACGCGACGAGGACGATCGCGTGCGCCAGCTTCTTGTCGCCGAGGCTCGCACCGAGCCTCTTCGTAATTTTTTCAAATAATTCGCTCTAATCGGATCCCCCTTAAAAAAATACTTCCTCTCAAGAAAAGACCTCCTACTATTGAAACAATTTTTCGCGATCGACAAACACCGGGAAAAAGAGGTAAAAAAAAATGGCAGATCTCAACCGCTCGCCAGCTTCCCGCCATCGAACCTCGCACCCAACCTCTTCAGAATTTTTTGAACCGACCCTCGCTTTCTGAATACCCACGAAATAAATATCGTTGCCTAAAGGATGAGCGGCTAATATCGATACGATTTTTCGTTACGGTTGAACTTCGGGAGGGGGGCCCGAAAAAAAATGGCGAAAGTCGATCGCGTGCGCTTGGCGATGGCCGATCCATCGATCCCGGTCTCTCAGGATCCTCCCACGGGAGAGATCGGCTCGTGGGCGGATTCTTGGGATTCCAGGATGGTCTGGGACACGCACGCGAGCCCACAAAGAAGTGTTAATTGCGTTATTATACGCGCATCGAGACGGGATGCCGCCCGGATCGGCGATCGCCTATCTCGCGAGTCGGTCGCGGTCATTGTACGATTATTAAATACGATGACGCGGCTTTTATCGGGAGACGTCGATATCGCCGATACCGGCGCCGGTGGGGACCGATCGGGCCCCAGCGTCGCGACGCCGGCCCGTGAGGGGCCCTATCTAGCTCGGGCCCCGGCGACCCGAGGTGGTCCCGTCGGTCGATCGGCACCGCGGGTCGGTCGATGGATCTTTCGCTGGAGATCGATCGATCCTGCTCGTCGATCCCTCCTGTAGGGACCTGCGTTACCGACGAGCGAGCTCGTGCGCGCATTCAGGTCTCCGACTTCTCGGCCGTTCCAAATCATTCCTGGGAACGGATTCGAGCTGTAATACCATTTATTATTGATAATTATTTCCATAGCCCATTTTACAACGCCAATATCCATAATGAATTTCATTATCGACGATAATTATCGCAATATCCTTTACAGTGGACTGCAACCCGAGTCGAATATACATTTATACCTCACGAAGGCACATTCATATTTAAATAATAAAATGAGGACTTGAGACAGAAATTTATTGAAATTAATCTCATTTCAAATCTAAATATACATTTATATCCGTTTTCTGAGGATCGATTAGACGGTTTAAATCGCAAAAACCTCAATTTTCAAACACTTGGTCAAGTATATACTATTTGTATATATATATTTTCTATTGAGAATAATAGTCGCAATGAGTTTAACAGTTGTCAGCAATTCTCGCATTGGAATTTACTGCTCACTGCAATGTTCATAACTCACTGTTTAATTGATAATCATTTTTTATTGTATGTTTCTTGTCAGAATCCTTGTGGAGCAATCCATTTTCCAGTGTTTGAAGGACCTACTTGGGGACTTTCGGATTTTGGTCATTTGGCTGAGTCGCCTCGAGGAAATCACGCGGGGAAATTAATTAATGCCCAACGTCGCTCGCACTCCGGGCTTTATTAACGAACGCCCGTTCTTGAGTTAATTGCGAGCGTTTACGGGCGATAAATCAAGGGGGCCTCGTCGCCGGTCCTCGTCGGCGGCTTCCTCGCCTTCCGCCGTGGACCTCGTGATTTCGTAATCGTTTCGGGGCCCGGGGACGATAAAAGCACCGTTAATAGACCCCGGCAAAGGAGGAGCCGCCATTGATTAGCCCAGGAACGCGTCCGCTCCCGAGGGAAGGACTCCTTCCCGGGCACTTTCGACCGCGATTTCTCTCGATTTTGCAATCGCTCTTTTTCTTTCATTTCCTGATTGTCGGATCTTTTCAATTCTTTTAATTTTTTTTTTATTTTCTTTTAATTTTCACTTAGCATTACGTGGTGACAACGCAGAAGTGTAAGGGATACCGCGATACGAGCTCAAGTATTCTGGAGAGGGGATAAGCGCGGCTCTTCGAGGATCCGGGGATCCTTCAAGGACCCTCGAGGCTCCTCTTAAGCGCGAAGATCCTAATCGCGCGTGTCCGGCACGCGTGGAGAACGCGGGTGAGGTCTTCGGGGTCCTCTTCAGCTTCTTCACCTGGCCGTTAAGGTCGATTTCCTTAGACATTCTTGCCTTGAAACTACAGTAGGAAAAATCGAAAATGAAGCAGGAACTGAGAATTTCACTTCAGCTTAAGTTTCCTTCTTCGCGGGTTTCCAGTACCTTTTTCCTTGCTAGAATTGGTGCACTCGTCAGGATCCTCTTCAGCTTCTTCCCCTAGCCGTCAATATCGATTTTCTACGATATCCTCGGTCTGAAACTCGAGGTCAAAAAATGGAAAATGGCTTCGGAATTAGAAACATTACTGCATCCTAATTTTCCTCCTTCGGAGGTCTTTAGCATCTCCTTTCCCCGCTGCAACTTGAGCACGGTGGACACCTCGACGACGAGCACCTCTCGCAGGTGCCATTCTTGCGCCTTCGACGAGAATCCCGTAACGAACGGTAGTCTTCATCATGGTGGACAGGAATGACCGATCGACGTCACTTGGGCAGCTGTGAAGAGAACTTAATGGTCTTCAGGAAACCATATCGTCTACTTTCGTCCACAAAGTGCCGCCAGATTCGATCTCCTCTCCTTCCGCAGTTATGACATAGTAAAGGATCCCCAAAAAGTGAAGAAAGAAAAAGAATTGAAAAAAACAAGAGAGCATCCCAGCGAAGACATCCCCTGTTCTCGAGGGAGTCCCGAAGGAGCTCATCTCCTGCACCGGGTCCTGGTCCGAGGATCAAAAGGGCCAATTACGGAGGATAAAGCAGTCGAAGGTGCGTTCGAGCTGCACTTATCTGCAGCCAAGATGGGCGCAAAATAGGTGGAGGGATGCAGCGAGCAGTCGGTATACCAGGACGTTAAACGGTCGCTCTTCAGCGTGAACACAATGGAAGATGGATGTCGGGAAGGCTCGAGGGAAAAAGCAGGAAGAGACAGGAAAAGCCAGGCAGGAGGAGAGGGAAATCCAGGAAGATCCTCTTATGGAGGTACTTTGGGTTTGCGTCCGCCGTAGGATTTCGAGGGTGGAGGTGCCGAGGGGGTGGGAGGACAATTTCTGCAGGATGCACAGAAGCTGAAGGAGGACCAGACAGGTAGGACGATTCGGGACCAGCCAGGACGCTCTGGAACAGGTAAATGGCGTCCTTGCGCGCACGAGGAGCAACAATAACCAAGGAGAGGGGTTGGGATGTATCTCGAGGGGTGGAATATCGAACACAAGAAGCGGCGCTCTTAACGGCATCCCCGAAAGCGGATTACGCGAGCCGGGCTGCTCTTTAGCGAGCGAATCGCTACACGCTCGGACGCACCCCAACAAGTGGCTTTTCACTGCTCTCGCTTCGCCTCTCTCGCCCGATCGCGTGCGATCGGTGAAACGGATATCTCCAGAAATGCCCGGAAACAATCCCTCGGGATGGAGGAGCCGACAAAAAATCCGAAATCTCTCGAAAATCAAGGGGACTGGGCGATTTTCCGAACGAAGGGACGCCGCGACGCGACGTCCTCCTCAATACCGGGTCCTTTTTCCACGGCGGGAACTCTTTGGGCTGGGACTTTGCGAAACGGTCAAAGGAACCTCATTCCGCACCCTTGAAACCTATAGCGACGTTTCTTCGAATATTTTCCACGTTTTCCTCCTTCTTTCCGTAAAGAAACTCCCTCGAGTACCGTCCGCGCGCAGTGGTGCATGCATTTGGTGCGCGACTCAGTCAGCTATAGGGGGCATTTCTTATATTTTCGATGTTTTCTTCCATTATTTTCCGTAAAAACGATGCGTTCTATCGGGTTTAGTTAGGTAAACCTACACAATGGAGGCAGAATTCAGAATTCTATAGAATTGTTTCTTGGAATATCTTTTCAATTTTTCAATTTTGTCCGTAAAGAAACTCCGTCGCGTGCCCGCGGGTGGAAGTAAGTTGGTGTATACGTACTTGGCGCGAGAATCAGGCGCGCCTTTCGCTGACGCCTCTGCAAGGTAAAGTTTGAGAGGCGATTATCGAACGGATTAAGGGAGTAAAAAGGGGAATGAGGACGATTGAACAATGCAAGAACCTCGAGGGCAAGGAGGCCGGAGATTTCCTTACTACTTCCTTCCTAAGGAGGCCCATTCAGGCTCCCTGGAGTTGACGAGGATCGCGGGATTAATTATACGGTCCGGCGAGCCTGGATATTCGGGGGTGCATAAACTCCCCTCGATCCAATTGAATTCATGGGGAGGAATTATTATGCGATCGTTATTCGCCGTTCAGAGGACCTCGCGCGACGCCGCGCTGTCCCATTTATTTTCGGACATTTATTGAAACGTCGGTCGGGCCCGTGAAAGGACCCAGGGCGTGTCGGCGACATCTGTGTGGGTCCCACTGTTTCCTCCGATTTTTTTCACCCTTTTCTTCCCTCCTCTTCGCGATATAATGCCTAATAACAGGGCGAGCGCGCCCATGTTAGCATCCCTTACTCAATCCCACGGGAATTTCTCCCCTACATCTAAGGACCTCGGTCCTCAAAGCTTCGCATTAATTCCCAGGACTAATTCCCGCCGGAAGTCCTTGGCAAGGACTCTCCAGGAATGAACTGGACAACGAGGAGGCTCTCTTCTTCGTCCCCGAGTTCACTTGCGCGCCGTAACCGCGAAATTTCAAATATTCGATATTAAAAGCGCATCCTTTTATTTCACAGAGCACGATGTCTCGACTTACACATCAGGATATCCCTAGAAGCTGCAGGAGGAATCCTTTAATATAGTTCCAGAAATACCACACGTGAAGAAACGTCAACCAGACCCTTCGGCCCGCCGCTCAAGAGGATATTTCCTTAAAAACTCTCGCAGGACAATTTCTTCCGTAAAGAGGAATGGAGTTCTCTTTTCAGTAGGTATTTATCAAGGATAGTTCGAAAGCAAAAGCGAAATCGAGCACTCCTTGACGATTAATCCCTGAGAAAACGTCGGTCGGGCCTCCCGTCCTTCCATCGGCGAAAGGCGACCTCCGGCGTCTCCTCTTCGTCCGGCCAGGACGAGAGGCCGAGTCTTCGGAACAAACGAGCGAATCGATTGGTTATGAGCGAGCCGACCGACCAATAAGGTCCTGGCTCCCACCTCGTCGGGTATGCAAATCGGATGTCCACTTCAGAGATGCCCGAGCCTTCGCGCCGCTCGGACGCGGCTTCATCTCGGGCCCCTCGTCGCGGATTCGCTTCTTTTTTTTCCCTCCCTTCTCTCTCCCTCATTCTCTATCTTCCCTTCTCTCTCTTACTCCAGACTCCTTTTTTAGCCGCCTTCTGCCCCTTCCAGCTCCCGCGCAACGCCGCCTCCGCGGTTTGTCGACAACTTGTCGACTCTTCGGGCTCGGATCCGCGTGGGCGGGTTTCCGCGCGATCGCCTAACGACGGAATCGTGTTAAGTGGACCTCTTCGACTCTCGAGGTCGAGGATGCCTTCGATGCCGAAGACCCGGAGTGCCGCTCTCTTTGAGGCTCCTCTCGTTTGCGCGCGGACTCGTCGAGAGGTGCGCTCTTCAGCGCGCGAGGACCCTCGCTTATGACGTTCATTAAATCACTTCAAATCGGGCTCCCAGGTCCTCGGAAAGATTCGTCCTCGTGGGGTTGATAAGTGCCTTCGTGTACATAAATAATAAAAAGATCTTGATAAGAGCTCTCACGGAGTAGATAAAATATTTATACTTGTAACGCTTCGGGAAAATCTTTCATTTCCGAGAGGGGTCGTCCTTTTTTTTTTCTTCTTTCGTCGGCCTCCTCGAGGTTCCGGTATCCGGAGGTATTCCGGGAGGCTCAACGAGACACCCTGCAGACGAGCTCCGCCGACTAACTATGAAAATTCGTTCTCCAGGAATGCATTATTAAAGCATTCCTTGCGTAGCACGGACTCTCAGCCTCCGGGCCACCTGGACCACCGCTGCTCTCATAACTTTGGATATTTCCCCGCGAGGGGATCGCTCGGATCGCCAGGCTTCCCTCTTGGATCGACATTTTTATCGGGGATATCTTGCCCGCGGGACGAAGAATTCCCGTCCAGGGAATCTCTAAATGAAATTCGTACCATTTTATCATCTCGATTCAGACGGGGCGGTCCCGCGGAATTCCGCTCCTCGGGTTAAGCTTTACGTTTTGAATCGGAGAATGGAAAATCTCGAAAGAAGGAATGATTGGCATCTGAAGAATTAATGAATTATTGATTATATCATTCACTGACACACCGTTCACTTTTTACGTTACCCTAAATAATCCCTAGTAGCGCAAAATATTTGTCCTATATTTTCTATATAGTTAACGAATATCGTACATTTTGTTAATATTTAGCAGACATTTGAAATATTTGCAAAACGTTTACTTTAGAATGTTATCTCTATAATATTTATATGATATTAGCTCCATGTGTTTTCATAATATTTTTNAAAATATAATTTCTCTATATGTTTATAAATTATTGAACCTAAATATGTCATTGAGATTTTTAACGAATATTTCAAATATCTTCGAATGAAATCTACAAGAAATCTTAAAGAATCTGCCGCTTGTGATATTTAACAAAGATTACAAAGAAATATTTAGAAATTATTATATGCTACTACGGATGTATGTCAGTCTCTCTGATTTGCGTTTTTTTTTCTGTTTTTTTAAAGGCTTGTTACGTTTTCGCTCGCAGTATATAATTAAATGTTTTTGATTTTCCGTCAAAGTTTCTTCAAATAATGTATTCGACTCGTGTTCACGGTTAATTTAATCGATATCGGTAATTGAAATCGTAGGGAAGAGTGATAAGAAAATATCGCGTGTATAAATAGGCGAAATGTGAGATTCAGAAAATTGTTGAAGATATAACGGAAACGCAGAGGCTATTACCGACATACTTATTTCCGGGAGGAGTGATCTACTTTACGTTTCTCTTCCGTGAGAGCGATCGGAGGATTTTCTTTGTGTCCTTTTTTATCCCCAGGGTCGACGTCTCAATCGGTCGAAGGAAGTCGATCGCATCGATCACTAATACGCACCGTCGACTATTATCGATTTCCACAGTTGAGCGTTTTTACTGTCTCGAAAGAGTTCGCGGAAACGCCGATCGATTGCCACACTCCGATCGACGATCGATGATCTGATTTTTTGCCGAAATCTGAAGATCACCATTGGAGATTGAGATTTTCGATTTTCTCCCACCGATCGACTTCACTAATCGAATTCCAGGACCTCGTACCTCGCGACACGATTTTCAACTTTTGCCCTATCGATACCACCTGGCACGCACAATGATCCAACTCTGAGAATGATCTAGAAATGAAACCTGAAATCATCAGCATTGACTGGAAAAAAATCACTTCCTTCGATTTACTCCCATCGTTCGATTTGATCAATTGCTCGCCAGGACTACATCGCCGATGACCCCGTTATCGATCCTTGACCGCTAACGTCTGATAACGCGTGATGATCCAGAGTGATCTAGATGATAATTTCGAAGTCGGCATCGACTAGAGGAAAGTCATTCTTTTTGGTTTCTTTCACCAGGAAGTCGTCTCTAGATCTCTGTCATTACGGTCCATAGCGAGTGAATGGATACCCAGGATCTACAAGGATCCAGGGATCTACACGTGTCCCTTCCTAATAAGCGAGGATCGTTTAATTGGAAAAGAAACGCGACCTCCTGGGTAGCGTTTCTTTTCCACGGAAGAGTGTCTTCCACCTCGGAGGATCCATAATGAGTGCCAATGGAGGAGGTCAGGAATCCTTGGGAGATCTATAGATCCGTAAATCGTCGATCGAGGCCCCGTCTACCAATACTCGACAACCGACAACCGCGTTTACGCGATTAATGTCCATCTCGGCGATGTCCCCTCCGTATATGAATATTCATCCCGGGATTCCTGCGCGACGAGGACATTTATTTATTCTTTCTCTCCTTTTTCAGGAATTTCGAGTGTTCCGAGGACACGGTGGTCCACGATCAGAGATGAGAAGAAATCCCCTGAGAGGGTGATTGATTTTCCTAACGGCGAAAAGGAGGAAGCTGAGGAGAGATCTTAAAT
Organism: Orussus abietinus; assembly: GCF_000612105.2. Classification (NCBI taxonomy): domain Eukaryota; kingdom Metazoa; phylum Arthropoda; class Insecta; order Hymenoptera; family Orussidae; genus Orussus; species Orussus abietinus. The sequence goes on from NW_019396002.1 coordinate 2,244,397, forward strand.
GATTCACGTCCTGGAAAGGATCCGAAGGATGATTCATGGATCCTCGATCGGTAGACCGGGAAAATGAGTGGTACTCCCCGAATATGGCGACATTTTTATGACGAGTCGGCCAGGAAGAGTGTTACTTTTAACACCGAATCCGCCGCGATTAACACGGCTCGGTTCGGCACCTTTACGAGCTTTTTATTGCACGGGAAAAGAGAGTAACAAGAGGGAGGACAGCGCTTTTGCATTAACATTCTAAGCCCCGTGAGCGAAGCCAGTAAAACCAAGGGAAATCGACATCGTGAAGAAATAAAAGAGACACTCAGGATACCGTTTATCCCCATTTAGGAAAAGGGAATCCTCGGTATAATAAAAAAGGAGGAGTGTTAATAAAATATTCGAAAGTACCGAGAACGATATCTCGACCTCTTCTACAGAGATCTCACATCGGGAAAGTCGAAGAGGATTAAGGACTTAGGAGGGTAATATTAAAATACTATTTATGAATTAATATCGTGGAATTAGTGTTAATCAACCGCGTAATCGAGATCCTGGAATTAATATTAACGGATTGAGGGATTAATTTTAGAATTTAATCCTGGAATTAAATGTGCTTAACTCAGATTTCTCGAGATTGAGGAATATGAGAATTTAAAGGGGAATTTCTATAAGAAATTCATTAGTTATTAATCAGATGGAATTTTGTTATATACGGGGAGATAGTTTTCGGGAGGGAGCGAGGTCAAGGGAGATCGAAGAAATCCTGAATCCCAGCCTCCCGCTTACAGGACCAATTAGGATCTCCGATCCCGATCGCATAGCCCGGCGATAGGATGATCGAGGAGGGCCGATGGTATCGTGGATCGCGTGCTAGGATCACGGGATAAGGACATCCGATAGGTTCAGGAGCGGCGCAGCCTCCGAGATGACACGCGCAGGAGAGAGAGAGGGAGCATCTGCTCCGTTCTGGAAGATCGATCCCGATCGGCTATCGCGATCCCCGATCGAGAGATCCCGGGAGTGCCCTTTGGGAGCCGATCCCTCGGCTCCCGAGGATCCCCGAAACCCGATCAAGGATCCAGGATCTCGAGTACTGGATCCATTGCCTCCTCCCGCTCTCCGGGGTCATCCAGATCGTCATCGATCCCCTTTGAGAGTCGATCGATCGACGCGATGGATCCTCAAGATGATCCCCCGATGCATCGAGTCATCGGCTCGGATAATTCTCATCGATGAGCACGAGGTCGTATGACGGACCTGAGTAAACTTTTTAATAATTCATTTTTTTTCCAAAGGATCGAATTTTACATTTATCAATACGAATTGAGTTTTATTATATGCGTAGCATCTTTTCGGGTTAATATAACGATGAGTACGAGATCGATCTTGAGTACACTTTTCATTCATGAATTTTTGTTCGGATGAATCGTATTAATGTGAATTAATATGAAATGGGATTTATGAAGTATTTTTTCGGTCTAGAGCAACGATGAATGCGAGAATGTTCCTGAGTACGTTTTTTATTCATGAATTTTTTTTTTGTTTTGAGAGGGTCAAATTAATATAAATTAACGTAAAAGAGGATTTATTACATGTAAAGCATTTTCTCGGTTTAAGGTAACGATAAAGAGTAAATCTTTATTCCAAAGGATTAAATAAAAATTAATTAATATGAAATGGAATTGATATTTATATTGGAAGAATTTTTTCGGCTTAAAGTAATTCCGCTGAAATCCCTTCTGAAGGGGTCGAGAGAGCATCCCCTCGGGCCGATGTTATCGTTCGATCTTTGGCAATCACTTAGAATCAATGGAGCCCGGCCATTGATCGCGGGGGATCCTTGTTCAAAGATCAACGAGCGATTCAGTGGGAAGACGGGGTCGGGAATCTATTAACGAGCCACCCTTTGCCGGGCTTTGTCGGGGGTCGTTTGATCTCGGGGTCAGGGGCACGATCCGAGGGGTTGACACCGAGCCGGCTATTCGTCTGCTCACCGGAAGTGCTGGAAGTGGGAGCCAACGAGGTAATATAGCTCCTGCAGGGCCTTTGGGGAAGGCGAGTCCTTGGAGGGACTCGAAACTCCAAGAGAGAGGGATGAAAGGTAGGGAGACCCGCAGGATTCTGTTACCCTGATCGGCGAAGACAGTTTTATTTATTTACCCTACGTGCCTACGTAACAATTAAACAATTTCCAGGTCATAATCTCCTGGTTAACTCCCCTTGATTTTAGGTTAAGTCAGACTAGGGTGGAATTAAAACGGGTGGAGGCGCTCGACTTTATTTCAGATAAAGGATTATAAGATTCGGCTCGATAAGCGAGGTGGGAAGAGTCCTGCTTGAGGAGACAATTCTGAAGGATTTTACTTTCATCTTCTTTTTCTTTTTCAGAATTAAGAAAAGGTAGATTTGTAAAAATTCTAAAATTCTTCGATCGATCTCTCTGATTTTAGGGTAGGTCAGGGGTAAACAGAGAGAAGATGGAGGCGCTCGAATTTAGTTGTAAAAGAAATATTCCGAGGGAAGAAATGCGAGTCCTGGTGAGACAGAGAAGGATCTTGCTTGAGGAGGAAATCTGAAGGATTTGAAGAGGGTAGATCCGGAGTTTTGGAGCGGAGATAGAAGGGCAAGGAAAGGACCAAGAAGGAGGACGGACGAGATCGCATCCCTTATCCGATGGCCAAGGAAGAGGAGGATACCTGACATCCTTAGGGAGGGACTTCAGCCTCCAGGGGAGGACGAGCGTCGATTTTGTGGATTGACCTCCGGAGGGGGTTGCTCCTCCCACCGAGTCACGTGGTCCTGGAAGGACATCCCGCAGGACCTTCGACCAACCAGGGGTGTTTTCTCCCGAAAACCTTATGGAAATTTCCCCATCTCGTCCTTTCAATAACAAGCCTAATTGGCCTCAAAATTAATATACTTACTCGATGGAGTAAAATATCACTCTGTTAACTCATTAGTTAGCTGATAACGTTAGAGAGAACCGCTGATAGGTACTATAAGTCAGCGTAATCCGCAGTTCTAAACGTTTATGGTTATTTACAGGACTTTGATGCGTGTCATACGAGCGCTCTACGGCGATATAAATCTATGATCGATTTGCGGACACGCAAGCGTGACCGATTCCGGCGTCGAACACGATCGATAAATAACTCCGCCGGCAGTTTACAGAAGTGGAAACACACATCGGCAGGACTCGAGCTCGATAAATTATCCCTCTCTCGAGCGATCGATCATCGATCCTTCCAGCCTCTCGGCTCGACTTCTTGCCGAGGAAGTCGCGCCAATGACAACCATGGCTAGGTGTCGGAAATCAGATCTAAACGTTTTCTCTAGGAGTCCTTCCGATCCTAGATAGCCTCTTCAGGGTCTACGAAGTTAAATATACGCCCGGCGGAAATGATCGATGAATCGCCCCTCCTTCCTTCGGCTGGATCATTAATCAGCGCCGCCTCTTTATCCACTAAGATGTCGCGAGGGACGCGCGATTTGCGTAAACGTCAAAGACCGTCGGTCGAGATTTCCTCCGAAAAACTCCGAAAAGGCTCTGAAATATGAATCCCATAATTGCCGGATTATGAAATTAAAGAGTATATCGAAGATAGAATCCTGCATTGATATCGGTCGAGGATGATGGGTTATCTCTTCATCCTTAACAATAGACACGTAGTTTCATTATCGTGAACAAGTGGAACCACGATGTTTCATTGTTTATAAGAAGTTTCACAAAAGTCGATAATTAGATATAAAATAGTCCCTTATAGCCTCCAGAAATACAGTTCAAAGTTCGGAACGATTCGGTAAGTCCGATTTGGAAAGTTTCATAAAAAAGACCTTTCACAACGCCTTAAATGAAGGTTAAGCATGATACTAACCAATTGAAATTAATGAAAGGGAGATCGTATTAAGGAAAATTATTTACAGGAAACAGGATGGGGTACATGGCCGTGTTTAACTGGGTCCATGAAACTACGAGTCTGTACTTAATGATTAAACGAATAGTCATCATCATCTTCGAGATAATCTCTATTTCTTTCCTTTGTCCTGAGGCTCTAAATTAATTGTCAGTAGAATTTTGGCGACATTCCAGCGTTAAGCGATTATTCCTGACAGTGGACGTGTCAGGGTGCAGCAGGTGTCAGGGGTTGGTCAAGATCGGGGTCCTGGTGGAGTCCTAGCGTAGTCCCAGGACCGAGTCAACCTGGGACCAGGTCCTGTCGGGAAGTTATTTCCACCTGGACCGAGGCAGGATTCTGCAGTCCGGATCCCTCCTTCTCCGCCTCGTCCTCTCTCTCACTTTCTCTCGTTCTTTCTCTCTCCGAGAACATCGGGGTGGTGGCGGTGGTGAAGGCGGTGGTGGGGTTGGTCTTCGCAGCCTCCGCTCCCTGTCTCTCCTCTCTCCCTATGAGAGGCGAGGAGGGATTCCGGGTGCGCGCACTGCGCACCGAGTTCATCATAGACAGACCGATCTGGCTGACAGCTCCGTAACGGGAATCAGACTCTGTCCATCTCCCTCGCCGCACACCGACGTCCACCCTGAGGAAGTGCTAGGTAAAGCCCCGTCCACTTGGCCCTCCAGCTCGACCAGTGACCGTCCAGCCTGAGGAACCTCGTCTTCGAGGTGGTAGACTTGAAGTTCCATCCCCATCGTCAACCACTCAGTGGATGGGCTGGCCATAGACAAAACCATCGCTGAACATTAGGCATCTATAAGATTCGACATAGTTACGCAACATCAGTCTCCAGGATAAGGAGACCTCGATAAGGGGGAGCCGTCCATGACGAAACCTCCCTTAGGGACATTTTGGTGGCCGTCTGAAACTTGGGACCATCAGAAGAGGGACGTGTTTCCCCTGCCTCGTTCTTGGTACTTAGCATCCAGAAACCGCCCCTCAATCGCACCTTGGTGCGATTAACCACCCAAGAGGATTTGGGGTGATCAGCGCCCGGTGTTGGTCCCCGGAACTGGAGGTCTTCGTCATGATTCAAGATACCTTCGAAGATGAGATCAGAGGTGGAACCCTGGATGGCCGCTTGTTTTAACGTCTGATTTTGGACTGGAGAGAAGGAGGGAAGGAAGGAAGATCTTCCATCAACGGTGGAGCCATAAACAGTGGGTCCAGCTCGCCGTTCTCGGGACCGTCGCGACCGTCATCGGGGCTGTCATCGGGTCCATCGGGCAGAGGTTCGCCGGATCAGCTGTTTGCTCTACGCTCGGGGCCGTGGAAGGCAGAGGAGGAGCAGGAGGAGTAGGAGAAGGTGGTCGAGTCAGGAGGCGTAGTAGGAGGACCCGGAGGGCGAGTTTTATTTTATTTAAGCTTGACACCTCGCGGCGGACGCACACACCGGAAATCGCGCGGCGGGAACCTCGCTCTTCCTGCCGATCCCTCGGAGGTCCAGGAGGTGGAAGGTGTCCGGAGCCACCTCGAGCGAGAACTTGGCCCTTCCCGAGCGGACCTCTTGGAACTTTGAGTATCTTGGAGGTCCAGGAGGTGGAAGACGTTTCGCTAGGAACCACCTCGAGCGAGAACTTGGCCCTTCCCGGGTGGATCCTTTGGAGTCCTAGGAAGCCGAAAGTGCTCCTGGAGTCTCCTCCAGTGGGAAACTCGCCCTTCCCCTGCCAATCTCCTGGAGGTCCTGGAGGTGGAAGCCGCTCCATCTGGAGCCACCTGGAGCCACCTCGAGCTACCTCCTGTGTCCGGCTGGATCCCGATGGCCCGTTTCGGTCGCCCTGGGCTTCTTCGATCATGAGTGCTCTCTCGGATCGCCCACGGGACCTCCTCCCGACGAGGGGACTCCGGAACTCCGGAGCGGACCCCGCGACCTCGACCAGGGCGCGCCCAGAGTGCTCGGGAAAGCCTCATCCAGTGCCGCGGATGTCAGTGAGTCACCGACTAGCGAGTCGCGCGCCTTGCCTCCGGGAATCGGTAATCTAATCTCGGAACTCGGCCGAAACCCCGTTAGAACCCGCGGGATTCGAGGAGAGGAAGGAGCGAGGAACATGGCGAGGGAGTGGAGGACCTGATGAGACGACGGATTCGTCACGAGCTGGACTCCACCTTGGGAGGTGTCGGTTCCTCGAGCGCCAAATCCGAAGGAAGGTGGAAGTGGTGAAGATCGTCGTCCAGGATTTGGCTACGAAGGAAACTCGACGAGTTAAAAAGGATTAAGGATCACTTCGCCTTATCAGATATCCTGGAGCCAGTAGTTTGAGTATCTTCCATCCAGTGTATCAAATATCTTGAAGCCGGTGTTTTTAGAATTCTAGGCCTTGACTATCCTGCTGTCAACTTCTTGACCCACAATCAGCTGTTCAACCATCCACGAATCAGCGTTCTGAATATCAGTGTCAACGTTGCAAACACCCTGGCACGTTTTGACGATCCTGGACCCAACATCTTGACTTGAGATCAGGATCACCCACGAATCAGCGTTTGACGATCCTGGGGCCACGTCTTGAGTCTCTCCGCAGATCTATTCTTTATCTTAAGATCTTGATCTGGAATCACCTGCTCGACCATCCAGGATTCACCGCATTGAACATCCTGAAACCTGGACAACCTCTGCAGGACCTCTGGAGGGTCTAAATCCAGCATCCTAACCAGAGGATCGTCGAGGAGCATCGATCGAGGAATAGAGCTGGGTGCTGCCGATTGGTCTTAAGTGTCTTCGGGCTCCCCAGGGAAGCCCTCCAGGCCGGATGCACCGGTGCATGGGTGCAGGGACCCTCTTGGAGAGCTGACAGCCGTCAAAGAAGCGCCGGTGCCCGGGGCCGGTCCTCGACGCGTGCCGCGCTGATCAGAGAGACCGCTCCGGTGCCCCCAGGACGAGAGACCACCAGAAACAGGACGATAGGGATACCCCAGGCGCGAGAAGGACGTCTCCAAGGGAAAGAGAGGGGTCCTTCCGTGCCGGTGCTTGGGGTGCAGCATCCCTGGACCAAGGGGTGCAGCATCTCTGGACCAAGGGGTGCGTCGCTCTCAAAGTGGACAAACCGCGTGCGAGGGTGCTAACGCGTGGTTCCCTGGGGAAGGATCGGGACTCGAGCTGCTCCTGCCTGGACCCGGAGGACGCCAGGACCCAGAGGACGATGACAGGATGCCTCCGTCCCGACGACGAGTCCTGAAGGGCCCGAAAAGGATCCCCAGATTGCTCCTGTTCATCGCTTTGCTGCTGATGCTCTTCGAACAAAAGTGGTGAGTTGATACTTCGGGGTGAGGAACGGGATTTGCATGTTCTGGATTGAACATCTTCCCGATCTGGGAACGCGCAGAAAATTATTTGGTTGGGTCGATATCACTTCTCATGGTTTCAACTATTAAGTATGGTTGTCGTGTGGACAAATCCTTCCGTTGACATGGCATTCTCTGGTTAATGACTTTTCACTGATCATATCAACTATTGCGATAGATCACGCCGAATGTTAATTTGATTTGCATTTAACAGAAATATTTGGATTATCAACGACGTTTTCAAAAATCCACGAAATGATTCAACTAAACGCTTTAGTTGATCGAAGGAATGTTTGGTCGAGTGGACTAGAATTCCAGTCACTTGTTTCTTTGAAATTAACCAAGTGCAGCCTATCAAATGATTTTGGGTAAATGAAAAGAATTCTTTTTTTGGATAACGAAGCTAACGAGATGCTTTTTGACAAGATCTTGTTGGGAGTTGAAAGGGATCCTCGAGATGATCTCTTGAATGTCCTGATACTGGAAGCGTGGCGCTTGGGCGCGATTAGGATGCTGGACCGCGTTGCGAGGCCTTTAAGGAAGACGAATCCCGAGGGACTCCCTGTCTCGAGTGGGTAAAAGCTTGGGTAGGGATAATGGAGATCGTGAAACGTTAGATCGGTGATGTCTGATCGAGATCTTGGATCTTGACTGGATCGTCTTTAGCACCCGGAAATTTGTAGATGTCTGGAGATATCTGGAAATTGGGTCGGAAGTGATTTTTGAGGGATGGTTCCGTAAATTTGAGTCCTTAAAAAAATTGTTATAGGAGGAAAATAAACGGGAGGGAGCGACGGATACTTTTGGCAGAAGGCAGTTCCTCAAGAAATTCGGAAATATCGAGGAATATTCAGGAATATCTGGCTATCGGGTTACAGGTGCTTCCTCGGGGACGCTTCCGTAAATCCACTTTGTGTCGAAAAAATTGTAACAGGAGGAAGACGAATGGGAGGGAACGGCGGACACTTTCCGCGGGAGAGGAGGGACTCCGAGAGTAGGAGGAATCCCGCGGGAGGACGCGGACCCTCGGGAATTCCTCCTCTCTCCTGTCCAGGAGTCGGCGCGGGATAATGGAGACGTCAAAACGTCAGTCCGGTGACATTGTCCGAGTGTCCGTCGGGCCCGAGACCGATCCGGGGCAAATCGGCGGTGGTCCCGACTCGTCCTCCCTCGGGAACCCTCGCCTTGAGGACGGAGGGGACGAGGCCCCGTGTCCAATTTGCTCGGGGAAAAATTTACGAGCCGGTAGCCCCGCTCGCGGAGAGAATCCGTCAATAGAGGCGTCTCTTTCCGCGACGGACGTCCAGGAGCATCCGAGGAACGTCTCGGCACCTCCAGGAGCGTCCAGGACGTTCCGGACAATGCGTAGGCGCAAATAGGCCATCGGTTCGAGGCGGAAAGCGACACCCGTTCAAAATCGAGGAAAGATCACAGTTTCGGGTCCTTCCTTGATTTTCCGATTTTTCTTTATCCCAGAAAAAGAGAGGAAACGAATGTCTGGAGGGATGAAGATCGAACGGGGTAGAAAACGAGACAAGACGAGTCGTCAGGGTCCTGACGAACTCCTAAAAATGCAGAACTAGGAGGGACTGGAAATAAAAGCCTCGTTTTTCATTATTTTTATTAATATCGTTCAACTATTTCTACGTCTTATTCTTTGGTGCGAAGATGCTGGGAGGCACGGCGAGAGCACATCTTGATGTGATTCGCAGCTGCTCTAAGTCCGGGCTGAGCGATGGCGAGCGATCGAGAAGTCCTCTTCGCTCCTGGATCGAGGCAATGCGTCTTTCCCGGGTTTATTATCCTCGGGATCTCGGGTGTTTTACGAGCCCTTTATAATCGCAATTAGCCGACGCGTTACTGTGACAGATCAACTTTATATGGTGGCCCTTCGACCAGTTGCGCACCTTCTGGACGTCCTCCGTAAAAGGCAGGAACTAATCGTCTCTCCTTATTGTTCTGTTACTCCTGCGACATAATAAATCTACAAATAGTACTATTTCATGGCACTGTACTTACGAGGATCGTTGAATGTAACACCGGGGGCGACTTAGAGTCTATGAGGTTATGTTACGGCCTTGGATTCCCTGAAAATGCAAAGTTCCACAAGGTTAGCTAGACGAATTGTATCTAAATGTGGAAAGAAAGAAGAGATTTGAATATTTTCAAATTAAACCTTCGATTCCGGGATTCTGGGATCGATAAATCGAGAAGGGAAGAAGAAGCGTCCCTAGGTCGGCGATCGATGGAACCTCCTCGGTCCCCGGGCGCTCCGAACATAACCTTGCAATGACTTCCCTGAAAATGCAAATTTCCACAAGGTTAGCTAGACGAATTGTATCTAAATGTGGAAAGAAAGAAGAGTTTTGAATATTTTCAAATTAAACCTATCGATTCCGGGATTCTGGGATCGATAAATCGAGAAGGGAAGAAGAAGCGTCCCTAGGTCGGCGATCGATGGAACCTCCTCGGTCCCCGGGCGCTCCGAACATAACCTTGCGGTGGAGTCCGCATTTTTGCGAGCGAGCTCGCGAAGCTCGGCTTCCTTCTCGCTCTATCTGGCTCTCGAGAGAGTCCACCCAGGTGTATTCCCCATTAAAAGCGAAATTCCATTCCGTGTTCCTCTCATCTCGCCCCGCCTGGGCCGCGGGGTAAATAAAACACGGCGAGCGCCATCTTGGATTCTTCGGACGGCGTTATTACAAAAATGCAGGACATGCGCCCCGGCCGGGCTCTCGTACCTCGTTACCGCAAAAACCGAGGAAAAAGTCGACCCCGGAGAAATGCCCCTCGGATCGATCGCGAGCGTCGATCCGAGGCCGATCTCCTTTCGCGGGATTTATTAGCGAGCCAATTACGAATTGCCCCCGAGATCGGACTCTTCTGCCGAGGGGTCCATAAATCACGCTCTTTGCATGCCCGCTTCCGGGACGCCGCTTATCGCCCCCAAACTTACTTCTCTGCTCGATTTCACCGAAAGAAATGGAGAAACCTGAAGAAAGCTTTCTTTCGCATCCGACTTGCCGCCTATAAAATCTCATGCTCGGAAAGAGTGAAAAAAATAAATACCACCATTCTTGAGGGATGTATGTTCACTTCCTGAACCTAGCGCGTCCATAATTTTATTTTATTTTATTTTTACGGAAAGACATGAAAAATATGACACGTCTGACTTGCCGCTTATAAAATCTCCTCATGCTGGTAAAGAATGAAAAAATATAAAGGAAGATTATTACAAAAGAGGTTAACCCAAATCGCTCAAGAAATGGGACCACCATTATCGAGGGATAAATGCCCACTTCCTGAAACTAGCGCGTCCAACATTTAATATTATTTTATTTAGACAAAAAACATGAAAAATATGAATGAAGTGTTTCTTAAAAAAGTCTTATCGGAGTACCCGTTAATTTTCTGGGCCCACTGTGGGTCTTGCCGAAGAAGCAAAGCGCACACACGGGTGCAGGTGTCGGGGCCTGCGACAAGGTGCGTCCACGGCAATTTGTTCCTCGCGGTGAGATCATTAATCTGCCGAGGGTAGATCATCAATAGTGCAAAAGATAGCCAGGCCACGTTGTACCGGTAATGGGAGCCCTCAATAATCTTCCCGGCTGGGCCCGATGAAGCGCCTCCGCGTTCGGGCCCATTCCCACACTTGCGGGCCCAGCCACTCGTTCTCACTCTTTCTCCCTGCGATTCCGCGACCGTTTCCTCTTTTTCTCCTCCCTGCAAGCCTCATTTCGAACGAGTTCCACGGTAATTTGTACCCCGGATAGCCGGCGACACCCCTAGAAGGCCCAAACTCCGCGGCGCGTTGTGAAGAAGGCCCAGGCCTGAAAAGGTTAGAGAAGTCACCGCGAAGATGCACCGATTCCCTGAAAAAAGGGGAGAAGAGATAACGGAAATGGTTTTCGGGCTATTTTTGGGCCCAAGGAGACACTTGGTTGCTCGTTTAGTCCCGTAGAGATGAAAAACCGAAGTGAGTTTCCTTATTCAAGATGGCCGCCCGAGCGACGCTGCGCTCAGCCTTGTTGGGCCACCGCAAAGCGTAAAATCTCGATTATCCGTCCTCTGTATTCCGGGGGTGGATAATTGTGATAATCTTGTTAATTTTCGCGCGATGTTCCCTGTTATCCCGCTGAAGGGTCCCTGGCCGCGGTTTTCCTAAATTAATTAGTCGGGATAACGCAATGGGCGGCCATTAGGCGAGTGCAGGCAACCGCCGCTTAAGATACCGCCCTAAGAGCCAGTGCCTAAAGACGTCGGTATCAGGGCTGCTATCAGAGCTATTATCAGCTCTTTGAGCATTCGCACCTCTCGACCTTATGCCTCGTAAAGTAACCCCGAGGGAAAGCAGACGCACCCGTGCTTATAGGAACGTCCACCTAGGGCTAGCTTCCATCGGGAGCCACGACAAGCAATTTTCAAGAAGTATTATTAATATCCAGAGATGTTTCAATAATCCAAAAATGGATTTCACAATTTCTCAAGTTTAGAGAAAGATGAATAGAAACACGGACCCTTGGATAGATTTGAAGACTATCGACCTTACACCTCGTAAAGTAACCCTATGGAGAGGCAGATGTGTCCGTACTTGCAAAAAGCTGTCCTTGGGCTCGATTTTTCAGGAGCCATAAAAAGCCATTCTTAAAAAGTATTAATATCCAGAGATTTTTCAAAAATTAATCGGTGGATTTCACAATTTCCCTTTTTTTTTTTAAGGAATGATAAACCTTTGATCAAGGTGGAGAATGTCGATTTTATGCCTCATAAAGTAACCCTGAGGGAAGGCAGATGGATTTGTACTTGAAGCCCACCTAGGGCTCAATTTTTTCGGGAGCCGTAAAAGGCCATTCTTAAAAAGAATTAATATCCAGAGACATTCCGCAAATCAAAAGGATTTCGCAACTTCTCGTGTTTCCATAAGGATAGGTAGGAGCGCTGAACTTTCGGTCGAGGTGGCGGTAGAAGTGGTTTGGGCGAGTCCGGGGAATCCTCTTCTTGCACTCCGGATCCGAGGTCGAGGATCGACCTTCGAGGGCGCACAAGGCCCTCGAGGACATTCATTTAATCGAAGATGGATCCAGAAGCACCGAGAGTCCCCGGCTCGGCTTGTTCGCGATCGGGTATCCGATAAATGGCGGATCCGAGAGAGAGGATCATCGCATACCATCCGCACTGCGGAATTCCTACCGGCTCTCCTGCGAGTCCGAGCCGAATTCCCGAGGCTTCCCGAGAGCTAAAATCACTCAAACCGATCGAACCCTTTCGAGCACCCGTGGGAAGGTCCGTCGATTCGGGAATTCGCGGTATATTCCCCACGAAAGCCCCGGGGAATTCCTCGGAGTGTCCTTCCCGGGTCCAGGAGTCCTTAGGAAAAAGTCCCAGGAAGGACATCCTTTTTAATCACTCGGTGACGGACGAAGCTCGACGAGTATAAGTTTCTCGAGATGTGGTCGGGCTATTTGAGGTTAGGTTTATCGGCCCACGCCGGCCCCGTGGGTCGGGATCAACGGGGGTAGGCGGTCCAGGGTGCAAATGACAAATGCGAAAACGATGGGAGGGTAAAGAAGTCTTTTTGATTACAGGGCAACAGGCTTGATGAGTAATTCAGTGGACGACTGGGTGAGCGGCAGCGCCGTCGTCTGCAATGGGATTCCTGGACTGACCAAGGAGCAGAGGGAACTATGCCACAGGAGCCCCGACGTGACAGTGGCAGCCTTGAAAGGCCTGCAAATGGCCATTTCGGAATGCCAACATCAGTTCACCTGGCACAGGTGGAACTGCTCCTCTCTGACGCCGAGCAGCAGGAACCAGCAGAGCAGCGTCCTTCTTCAGCGTGGTGAGAGTTCCTCTTCAAAAGTTCTTCCTTCCAACCATCTTCTCTCTTCTCTCCAAAATGGCGGCCGCGATACGGACCCATAAAGAAACCGATGAAACGTAAAGGCTAAATTTACACCGGTCACTTATTATTAAAGACTCAGTTTTAACAAATTGTCAGGGTAATGCCAATAAACTTGTTTGAGACTCTCCCGCGTCTCTTGATACACAACAGTGTCCCAAGACGGTTCACTGAGAAAAAAATATCAGTTGACCGAAACAAATATATATATTATTGCCTGAATAACATATAATTGCACGAAACAATTATTTCGTTGAGAAGGAAACTTATATCGTTGATTTAAATTAATTTCCTTCACTCTATCTAACATTACTTTGCGCATATTTTATCGCAGGATGTTGTTATAGCAATGTATATTTCTTTGAGTCAAGCAATTTTCTTTTCTCAGTTTACGATATGCACTTTCCGAAGGTACCGTACCAAGACGATACACGATCGTTTACGCCGACAGCTTAACGAATCGACTTCTTTAGTACGCTAACCAAGTAGTCGGTGTAAACTAAGCCAAAAGATGTTAAGACACCAAGATAATAAAATTGTGTCGGGCGTTGTTTTTAAGAGCATAATAATCGCGATCAGTAACAGTTATCACAAACTTCTAACTGTTCTCATAGCCGTCTATACCAGGTGAGAAAGATGGCCGCCATCCGTTTCTTCCTGTTATGTATTCATCTTTAGTAACACAGCGATAACCTCCATCCTTTTCTTCGTATGCTTCAAATTGACTTCTCGTCGGTTCCTCTTCTTTCTGGACGCACCGTCGATGATGGTCTTCGAGGATGGTCTTCCTTCAGAGGAAGGGGGACCTGGAAGAGGAGCGAGGCGTCACGAAGTCGACTCTAAGCGTAAACCTTAAATCAAAAACCAGACCCGCTCGAAAACCTGACCCAGTTCCATAACAAGAGTGCCGTGACGTATAAATTCGTCCTGCACGTACGTGCGACCGCGGAGGAAACATTTATCGTCCAGGCCGACCACTTCGGGATCGGGAGGAGCGAGAACCAGCGAGCGAGCCTCGACGTTTCTCGCACCTGACTTGAAACCTTAAGGCCCCGCTTTATCTTCGCCGGACCATCTTTATCTCCGTGTCGTTCCATCCCAACTCGCGAGGTGTCGAGATGACGTCTACCAGGAGGTTTCGAAGCGTCGCTAACCGCGCAAAGAACACCGTCAGCGTCGCGTCGGGAGGACCAATCGACGACAGCGCCATCGCTCGAGCTATTGTCGAAGCGGGGATGCACATAGTTCGCATAGACGCCGCAAAACGGCGCCACCACAACCGCGGTTTTAGGATTTAGGAAAAAGATATGGAAAGATCTTGCAGAAGCTCCAAATGTTAAAGATGAAAACGAGTGGCAGCCATCTTTCGTTGACGACGATCTCGATGGTTTTAAATGGATCTAGGGGAACTATTCGATGTGCACGATCACTGTCATTTGCAATGTTCATGCCCTTTACCAGGATTGGTTTCGTCCTAGATCCATGGATTTGATGCATCGAGCCGCGGTACCAACTGAGGCCCATTTTTGTGGGCGATTTTGGGCCCGTTTCAGGATGTATGTCGTCTCGGATGGATTTTGTGCGTTAAAGGGAAGTTTAAAGTAGGATTAGAGACGTATGACCGAAGGTATGGGAGGGTTCTTCGAAGGTCCGAAGGATGAGGCCCGCGACGCGGGCCGGGATCGGGCCCACTCGCGGGGCCTCACCTGCCCATGGGTTTTGAGGAAACGGGACTCGTCCCGGCGTTTCGCAGATTTGCGAAGGTGCACGAGTCGGCGCCGGGGGCCCGATTTGCCGATTATCGGAGTCGTTATTGGGCCCGTTTAAAAGGCAGTAGCTTCCGAGAAGAGAGGGGCCCATTCTCCTTTCCCGGCGAGGCAACCTTTAAATCTTCCTCGCTGGTGGGCACGACCGAGAGCACCGAAAGAGATACTGGCTGTGGGCTCACAAATCCACCGTGTCAAATTCGTCGGGGTCCATATCTCGGGGCCTGCCGAGGTGCTGCGTGTCGTTAAGTCCCTCTTTGCTCTCACTCGGGGCCTTTCTTCTTCTCACTGCGTATTTCGGCCACGGGCGGACTTCCACGTCGTCGTAACTCGGCCGCGAGACTCGGCCGGTAAACGGCTTAATATATTACGAAAATAGCGGGCCCTTTCGCGTCGGGCCCACACACGTCGCGAGAAAACTCAAACTTCCATCGACTGTCCTCTGAGTGAATAATATCATCGCGCTTTACGAGAAAGGAAGACGGTAAGGCCCTCCGCCTCCGCTCGCTAACGTCCAAGAACGACGTAACCGACGCGTTTCATAAACTACTGCATATTAAGGCCCCGCCTTAAGATGGAAGCGTTTTGGGCTCAGCGGTATTCACTTCGGTGAAATTTTTTAGAACGAGAGATACGAACTGACGTTGGACCAATCCGGGACGCCTCGCGCTCCGATTCTCAGACCGCCGAAAAAAGGGCCCATTCCTGACTAGATCCTGGGCTTTCTGGGCCCGATCGAACGGAGAAACTCGAAATTCCTTGGAGTGGCGTCCAACACGGGTCGACCATTCGGCCGTCGAGGGATCTCGAGCAAAACCGTCGAACCCGAGGCCCACCTCGGGGCCCACCTCGGGCCCTCCTCAGGCCCACCTTAGGGCGGCAAGAAGGACGTAAATCGCGCTGCCGGACTCGTCCGCGGACATCTCGGACACACGTCCTGGAGCCGGGGATTCGACAGGGCCTGGTTCGACCGGTAGTACGGTCCTACCTCGGTTGGGCCCTATCGAGCCTGGCGGAGGCTAGAGAGAGAAGGACTGTCCTCCGCCTCCACCCCCTTAACCACCTCCTGTCCACCTCGGTCCCGGTAAACGTCCAGGAGAAGAGGCCCGGAGACGTACAACTCCTGCGGGAGGATTTATTACGAGTCCCCTCGTCCCTCGTCTGTCCACTTGGGCCCTGGTAGCTATCTGCATTATAAAACAGTTGCTGCCAATAGCCGTATATAGAGGAAGCAGTCCCCGTCACCTCCCCGCGACGAGTCCTTATAAAGAACGGCTACCGAGGGCCCTCCGAGTCGCCAACTCGGGGCCCCTGGCCCCGCTCGGGCCCCGCCGGGGAAAAAGATGATAACCTCGCCGCGGTCGATCGACCGACCGCGACACGAGTTATCTCCTCGCGATCGGTGGAAACGTCACCACCTTCCAGTCGACTCGCTGCCCTCGGCAGGATCGATCGGGCCCATTGGGTCTTACGTCGATAGCCATCGAGCTCGCCTTCGCCCGTACTCCTGCCGGCGGGGACCGCAATGGAGTGCCGATCTGCCGAGTCTATTTGTACCTTGCTCGATGGGCCTGAATGGACCCCCGAGTGCCGCCCCGTATCGTTCCACCTAAAGAATGGACATCGACGCTTCCATATTTAAGATCGTCATGGGCCCAAACACCTCGGTGAATTTCTTCCTCCCGGGGGAACAAGATCTCTGACTTGGAGGGCCTTAAAAGGCGAGCCTTGCAAAGAAGCGCCTCCGGGGGCACTTTTCAGATCGCGGAACGGAACTCGTGAGGCCCCTCTTGGGCCCAACGATAAAAATGACGACCTCGTCGGTCAACTAGCAAATCGCAATACGAGCTATCTTCTCGGGACCAAAAGACGGTATGCCAATTTGGGCCTTGCAGACTAACCATGCAAGCCACCTAGAATTGGGCCTGATCGGTGCCGGCTGGACGTAATACAACAATTTGGGTATTAATTAATCGACGCAAAGCCCCGTGGACTCTCGGCACAAGTGGGAGCTGTTACGGGGGCCCACGGAGCATACGTTACGCGTTTTATGAATATTGCTGAATGGGCCTTAGGCCCCTCGAGTACTAGCTTATGGGTAAATCAACGTTATGTCTCGCGAGATATCAGATCGTTAAGCAGGCATTCCCGTTCCGAGGTATCGAAGCGTTTACGACCTTCCTCCAGTCTCAGGCCCAGATAATGCCCATTCCCACAAGGCCCATTCGGGCCCAAAGATGCATTAATGCAAGCTAAACACATCGTCCGCGTAATCGGCTCCCGGAAAGTGTCCAAATCGTCGAAAACAATCCCCTCGGCCGCGGCGCCACTTTTTCCGAGCGGGCCCCGCGAGGGGACGGGCCCATATCCGGCGAAGCCGCGCGTTTCCCGCGTAATCGCGCATAATGCTCCGCGGCCTCATAAATACTGCAACGGCCGTATCGAGGTGAATCGAGCCTCCGAATTAGCCGACGGACCCCCCTCGAGCAGTGTAAGTCCCACCGCGGGATGAGGCCCATCGGGCCCAGCGTGTTCCGTGCCTTGTAAATCGACAGCCACCACCGCGGCCTGATCGGCAGTCAATTGCGGGTCCTCCAGAAGTCGGCGGCAGAAAAACTCTATTTGACGTCGCTTCGTTTACAAAGTACGTTTCGGGCCCATGGCGCGTCCGCGATCGGGGCCCGAGGTCGCCCCCCTCGGACTTTGGCACTGCGTCTTCGGGATCCCCACTGCGAGATCGCTTATACATGCGGCCGGTGGACGCCGCTGCTGATGGCCGTGCTTTTGTTTTGACGGACGCTTGAATAATCCTTCGCGGGGCATCCCGGGGCATCAGAATGCATCGGGGCCCGCGGGGGCCCTTCTACGGAGACCTGGCCCCGACTTCCCGCTGTTAAACGCGCGATTTCCTCGCCACTCGTGTACCGCGCCACGTCGAGGGGGTGTCCTTTGACAACGTCGGCGCGTCCACACCGCGCGTCCTTTCCGCGAGCGGTAAGGAAGCGCCGACACTTTATGTCGCGGCGGAGACTTCGATGCCGGCACTCAGCGGCTCCCTTGGACGCCGCGACATTCGACGAGACGCCAACCGAGGGCGTGCAGACTTTTCGCTCTAATCTCTGCCTGATAATACCCGTGACGGTCATTAGGACGCCCAGCGGTCAGAAAACCCGACGAGATCGGAGATGGCCGGAAGATTCACCGCAGTAATTGTCGGACGCGTCATTTGCGCCCGCAATGGCGCGCCTTGATTGAGCATTGTGCACCGGACAGACGGCAGTAACGAGTTGTCCGCAAGCCGTTGGCAATGTCCATTAAATATCCTGGGAGAGTTCTTCGCCGGTCCCACCGGGATGCGGAAGATCGGGTGGAGGTTTAGTCTGAACTTCTTCCGGTCTTCCACGATGAAAGCGTTTTCATCTAGAAAGAACTTGATTTCTAGAGTCGGGGTTCCCGATGCAGACGCTAATTTCGTATTTTACTTCTTGTTCTTTTAACACTTATCCCAGGTTCATCAGCCATATTAGTTTCATAATCATATATAGTACATGTTGAACCACCACGTTCCGATTCGCAAGAAGTCGCGCCTTTCCTAAAAAATAAGAGGTCCCTCGATCCTCGTTCTCCAGGAGGGTCACCCTTCAACGCGGTGTTCTAGCCTGCAAAACTCCTTAGGTTTAGGATTTTCTCTTTAGGTTTAAGATTCCCGATGCAAAATCTACGTATCTCTGGCTATTTCTTGTTCCCTGAGAAATTATCCTAGATTCATAACGTCCTTCGCAAAATCCGTTCAATATACGTTCCCATTTGCAAAAAGTCGGGAAAGATAAGAGATCCCTCGATCCTCGATCATCCTTCAACCTGACATCCTTGTTCTCCTGGAGGGTCACCCTCCCACGCGGAATCCTTGCGGGCGTTTCCTCGTTGGGTCAGCCGACCCGGCGCGTCCGCTCTTTCCGGATAGGGCCCAGCCCACCTACGCATCCCTGGACCAATCTGACGAGGCTGCGCGCCTTCTCCTCAGGTTACAGGGAGACGGCATTCGCCTACGCGATCTCGGCCGCCGGGGTCGCTCACAGCGTGGCCAGGGCGTGCAGCATGGGTCGACTTCTGTCCTGCGGATGCGACCCCTCCAGCTACAAGGGCAGGACTCCTGCCAAAGCCCGCGGGACCCAGTGGAAGTGGGGCGGGTGCTCGCATAACCTGGAGTACGGGATGGAGTTCTCCAAGGAGTTCCTGGACAGCCGAGAAAAGGCCGGGGACATCCAGTCGACGGTCAACCTGCACAACAACCAAGCAGGACGGCTGGTGAGTTAGTCCTCCAGGTCCTCCGGGTCCAGCTGAGAATCCCAGAGATTATTACCTGAGAAGAGCACTGATAGAGTGCACTGAGGAGCACTGATAAGAATCCAGGAAAAATGTACATACGTTGTTGCACCCCTCGTACGTGGTTTCACGTAAGAAAACGTAAAATGGAAAATGCAACAAATTAAAGAATGCATATTTACATTGGGGCCTTTATTACTTCAGTCGAATGTAATGGCTACACCGTCATTTGCTTTCATTCAATTTTTATGTCGAATGTGATGTGATGGAAGGGTCATTTTACCGTAGTTCATAATAACCAACAATTAAGCATGCAGATTTTCATTTCTATCAGTGGAAGCAAATTTCCCTCCGCCGTGGTTCTTATTGTTTTAGCCCCAAAAACCTATTGTTTCCCTGAATCAGTACAGCAAACTGTACATCACTCGACCGAATATCGACAGTTTCTTTCCCTCTTGCTAGAAATTCATGTCCAAATTCAGTTATTAAGAAACTCGGTAGAGTTTCGCGCTAAATACATTAATACAAGGGTTTAAAGAGCATACCAAGTACTTTCCCTAAAGGAAGCTTCCTCATGGATACATTTCAATCCTACACAACTGCAAGCGTTCAATGCCATTAGTGCAATAATTCCCACCCACCAGATTATCAGAAATGCTCCCCTTTCCTAAAAGTGCGATCTCTTTTTTCCCCTATTTCCGTTTACAGTCCCGTGTGCGAATAATCGGGCGCATACGCGCTAGTCGAAAGTAATCCTCGGCTAACTCCTCCATTCCTCTTATCTCTATCCGTCGCAACTGCAAGTGTTCAATGCCATTAGTGCAATAATTCCCACCCACCAGATTATCAGAAATTCTCCCCTTTTCTAAAAGTGCGATCTCTTTTTTCCCCTATTTCCGTTTACAGTCCCACACGCGAATAATCGAGCGCATGCGCGCTAGTCGAAAGTAATCCTCGGCTAACTCCTCCATTCCTCCTTCGCGAGGTCCGCTTCACCTCCCCCGTTCCCCCATCTCAGCTTTTTAGCCGGTACTCCCCTGCTCCCGCCCGATGAGGAGGGGCAAGGGAGGAAAGGGGAGGAAAGGGGAGACGAGCGGGTCCTCCTCCGTGCATCTCCACGCTCCCTCTCGCCTCGACGTTATTAAGACGGAGCCCCGGGCTGGACCACCCAGCCGTAGACTCATTAACTGTTTTGTACGCGACACCTCTTTGTCTAAAAGAAACTCCCGGCCACCTTCCCGCGCCTCCCGAGCGTTCCTGTTTGCGGGCCAGCTTAGATTCGCCCTTTTTTCCCGGTCTTCGGCTCCTTCCTACCCCCGGCCCCTCGTTTCCCTATCCGCGATTGGACGCGCCGCGGCCTCCTTCCGCCGGGGTTCCCCGCGAGCTCTCCCACGGGACCGGATAGGCTCCACTCCTAATTACCTGCCTGGACCCCCTCGGTGGATCAGGACGCCGGACCCCACGTCCTGGCAGGACGACGGCACGATAAATGGCCGGCGACTCTCGAGGACGGGGCTTCTCTTCCGTCCTCCAGGTCCCCGGGTTCCCTCGGCACCTCTGGGAATCCTGCAGGTGCTGTTTGTTGCACCCTGAGAAAGAAAGGAAATGCACTGGACCGAAGAAATGGTACCTTCGAGTCGTGGATATTTCTTTGAACGGTGCTGCACCCGGAGGGAAATTGATTATTAATTTTAATCTAACCGAGGAAGTATTCGGTTAGTTCGAGGAATTATTATTTGGCTCAAATGAACTCTGATAGATTGAAATGTTACTGAAGTAATATCGCATTCGGCCAGCCTAGTTTGAGTCAAGTAATTATTATTTGAATTAAAGTAATATTTCTCTGGCCGGTGACATTTCTTTCTCGGTGTACCTACGCCACCGCTCAGGTGTTATCAATGACTCTTGCACTGCACAATCTGGCGATAACACATTTTACTGGTTATTCAGTTGTCAGTCGATTTTCATAATTCTTTTCCGTTTTCTCTTTTCTTAAATGAAACTCTTTGTGAAATGTACAACTTCGCACGTATGAACCTGGAAACCTGGTTTTTTCATTTTCCGGTTAATTACTGTTTTTATTTATTTTCGAGTTTTTTAGGTGACTTAATTTACGAAAATTTAATTTTTCGATTTTGTGTATGGTATCGAGAATCTACTGAAACGTTAGTGCGTCATTCCGATGGTTAACGTTTGACACTCAAAGTAATGTCAAAATTATGCAGATGAATAAAAAATAAGAATCCCGAATACACGCGCCGGACGCGTGGGGGCATATTGTGAAAGAATAATCAATAATAATTAATAACATCTGATGATTCTGTATTATATTCGATGCTGGCGACGAAGGATTTTTTTAATCGTGCAAATGTCAACATACACAATTCACTCGTTGATTATTAATTTCAAGCGGTCGCTAGCAACATGCAAATCCATTGCAAGTACCACGGCATGTCAGGAGGCATGTCGAGAAGGAATAATCACTAATAATTAATAACATCTGATAATTCTCTATTAAATCCGATACTGGCCCCGCAGGATTTCGTCAATCGTGCAAATGTCGACATACACAATTAACCCGTTGACTATTAATTTCAGGCTGTCGCCAGCAACATGCAAGTCCGCTGCAAGTGCCACGGCATGTCGGGAGGCATGCCGTGAAGGAATAATCACTAATAATTAATAACATCTGATAATTCTCTATTAAATCCGATACTGGCCCCGCAGGATTTCGTCAATCGTGCAAATGTCGTTGACTATTAATTTCAGGCTGTCGCCAGCAACATGCAAGTCCGCTGCAAGTGCCACGGGATGTCGGGCAGCTGCGAGCTGAAGACTTGCTGGAAAGTGACCCCAGACTTCCGGATAGTGGGAAAGACGCTGAAGGATCGATTCAAGAACGCTGTGTTGGTCGCCCAGAGCAACCTGGGGAGCGTCACCCCCTTGACAAGGGTTAGGGGGTCCAGAAGACGACGTCCGGATAGGCAGAGACAGCGCAAGCATCGCGGAGGACGTCGAAGGCGACCGAGAGACCTGGCCAAGCAGCTCTTCTACTATCAGAAATCCCCGAATTTCTGCGAAAGAGACCCTGCAGCTGACATCCCCGGTACAGCAGGTCGCAGGTGCAACAGGACCAGCGGGGGCGGCGACGGGTGCGCCGCGTTATGTTGCGGCAGGGGGTACAACGTCGTCAGACAGAGACGGACGGAGAGGTGCAGGTGCAAGTTCCACTGGTGCTGCTTCGTCCAGTGCCAAAACTGCACCGTCGAAGAGTGGATCACGGTCTGCAAGTGAGGACCCCAAGGTTAACCCCCCAGGGTCGACCTGGGGCGAGGGTCGAAGCCGAAGCGACCTACGTCGAGGGCCTCCAATTTGGCCAACGCTTTCGAACCTCGTTTCGCAGCCCTCAGGGCACCAATCCCGGTGAAGATAAGTATTAACGAGAGGATGAATTCCCGCAACCCTGAAGAGGTGAACCCCAGGTGCAGGAGGATTCCAGGTTGCGGAACGACCCGTGAACACCAAACTTCTTACCAAAGGGCCGAAGTAGATATTTCCCGAGTAGAGTATTACGCAGAAGTGGGGAGCACGGAAGTGCGGCCGAGCAAAAGGACACTCTAAGTGCACTGAAAGTGCATCTCGCGTTTAACGAACGGCGGGCGTTGGGAAAATTGGAAAGAGACTTTTACCGAGACCTTCCAGAGACGCGGGGACGCGGAAAGCGAGCGAAAAACATCGCTCGCGGAGAAGGTAAATGTAGAGACTGGGAGGTTTAGCGAGCAAAATGGCGACGCGGAAGAAAAAGTAGAAACAGTCCCCGAGGGTGACAGTGGCTGCCAATCGCTGTCACGGTGACAGCCATTTGGCACCGTTCGTATAATTGCAATCCCCCGTTCCCCCCCTCCGGTATGGCAAAAAGTGCGAATTAACGAGCGGAAACGGAGCCGCGACCCCGCGTTTTCCGCTCGTTAAATCCCGGCTCTCTCTTCGCGGCGGATTTCTCGCCGGGAGAGTGGAAGTGGAGGGGAAATATCGATAGAAATCGAAGGGAACACCATGAACGTAAGACGTATGGACCTCGCATACTGATCCGACCGTGAAGAGAGTAAAATTCAATGGGAGAAGAAAAAGAACTGTTTTTTGCTCTTTTCTTTTTTCTCTTTGAATAAAATTGTTACGCGTGGAAATCCGGAGGGAGAAAACATTGCCCCTCTGTTCGCTCTCTCTCAGAATATTAAAATAATGCCATACATCTTATGTCCATGAAGAACATGTCGATACCATCAGCGGATCGGTGAACTATCGACCGCAGGGCGCGGAACGGGCCGAAAGTGCGCGCGGGACTGACCTAACCTAACCTTAAACGCCCTAGACATAAGCGTGTAATTTATTTCTAACGAAGCCTATTTAATTGATATTTAATTCCGAGGTAACGAGGCGCACGGAAGTATCCGTGCGCACCTCCACCGCAGTATTACTAGAGCCGCAGGGGGGTGGAAATTCGAGGAAAAGGTGGGAAAGAAATGAAATCCTGTAGAAAAGGGCGGCACAATTGTATCATGGTAAGACGTACAATAAAACAGTTCCTTTAAGTACCATTTCTGATCCCCTGTTCAATTACCCTGATTTTATATTAAATTGTGATTATTAGGGGTATCTCTATTTCTAGGCGAAGACTCAGGTGCGCCGATTCGATGCCGTGGGGGTAAGACTTTGTTATTCCGACGAAATTGTACGGTAATAAATGAGTAAGTAGTGCAATGCGATAGTGTCATTACCCGGCGAGCACGATAAAGAGTCCCTCCAAGTATCACCGCCGGAAACCTTAATCCCCGTACCGAACGTGACATCTATTTCCCACCGTGAAATCGCAAAGCCTCGGATCACCGAATCCGTGCAGAGAACCACCCCGAGGTATTTCTCGGGCGACCGAGGGCGAACGACGTCGCCTTCTCCGAAGAGAAGCTCACCAGGAGTAGTCTGTCGAGGGGCCCCCAATGCGAGTAAAGTATCGTTTACCGACGGCTTTTGGGGCCCGTGCCCGCTTGTGCGCCCCTATTAAAAATCCCCTTTCAAAATAGAAATTCGGAGGTTCCTAGTCGCCTAACAAGGAAGGTATCCTAGGTCGATCTCTCCGATTTGATTTCTTTTATATGTCATAGTAGACTAAAAACTAAGCGACACGTATTTTTTTTCATCTGCCATTAAATACTTTAAGGGGGTGAAACCACGATCCAATGTAAGGCATGTCAAGGGGCGATTTGGCAGTTTCACCCACAAGAACATAATATTTTTTTAACCAATCCACCTGGAAAAGCTTTCTCATAACGAGAAATGAAAAATATAAGTTTCTCAATTGAAAAAAAAAAGAAATGCGGGGGTGAGCCGCCCCTCATAGTCCTTACTGTGGATGGTGGTTTCGCCCCCTTAAAGTGTTCAATGGCAGAAAAAAAAATACGTGTCGCTTAATTTTTAGTCTACTATAATATATTATAAAAGAAATCAAATCGGAGAGATCGACCTGGGATACCTTCCTTCTAAGTGAGAAATTACACAAGACCTGGAAGACCTCCATCGCGGTTTTCGGTCTCACTGCCGAACGAAGGCTCGGAATTCCGCGCAACTGTGCCCACTGCATTTTAGAAACATTTGAATGGTCGGTAGACTGTGGAAAATGCAAATTTTCCTGAAAATTTCGGACTTATCATGGTTCTAACCGAGGCTGAGGACGGTGAGAGCAGCTCTTCCCATCCGGAAACCCAAATTTGAAGATTCAAGTAGCTTTAGCGCGAATGTGTAACGAGGGGAGATGCAGAAACGCTGAAAACGAAAGAAAATAAAAAAAGGAAAACCCGTCGCAATTTTCGGTTTAGTCTTGAACCCACCACTCTAAATTGCGGGAAATTTTAGACAAGGTATCTTTACTTGTTCAAGGATGGTCGCTCAACGGCGTAAATTGCAAAATCGTAAGCAGGAAAGAGAGAGGGAGTGGAAATCTTCCCGTGGGAAAGTTCTCTCGCAGGAGTTAACCAGGTGTCGAGATTATTCTCGCGGGAAGGGGTCAGGTGCAAGAAGGTGGGGGAAAAAAAGTGTCACCTGCGACACCGCCGGTGGTTTCCTCGTAGAATCTCGGCACCGGTGGTCGCAAGGACGCCGAGGCAGAAGGTATAACGACTTCCGTTCGTCATGTTTATTCATCGGGCCCCGACTTCATCGCGGCGCCGCGCCTTTGACTCTTCGCAGCGCCGCTTAGGAGGGCGCCGAAGTGTCAGGTGCAGGGCTTATCGACGGATCGGCGATTTGTCTCCGCAGGTGCAGCTGCCGTATCGGCGCGACTTTGTCCGCGCCGCGGAAATCGGCGATCGATCCCCCGCGCGTCGATATGCCTCCAGGACTTTAAGGCGGTAAAAAAGTGCCGTCTGACGCCTCGTTACGAAGCTTTTCTCCGACTCGAGAGTACAGAATCGTTTTAAATTTTACCACGCCATCGTAGAGACCCTAAAGAAAGTCCCTTACCCATGAATATTAATTTCATAGTTAAGTTTATTGATAAAAAATTAAATTAAATGATCCTCGCGCGTCGATATACCTCCAGGACCTTAACCCTTTGGCTACTAAGAGTGCCTAAAGGCGCCCGACGTTTGGTCCAATATTGCCAGCACGGTGAGACGAATTTCACTCATATGTCGAAATGGCTCCGTGTTCAAAGGATTAAGGCGATAAAAAAGTAGCATCTGACGTCTCGTTGTGAAATCCTTTTCCGAAATCAGCGTACAGAATCGTTTTAAATTTTCCCACGTAATCACGGAGACCCTAAAGAAGGTCCCTAAGACCCTAAAGAAGGTGAATTTCTTGATAAGAAATTAAATTTCATAGGTATTAAGACCTTCGGGCCTCCACATTCGCGTAGTAAAACGTCAAAACGATTAATTGCCCCCAATTCGCAGAAAAGTATCATATATAATTGACTTCTCAGATATCGCATTTCCCTCACCATAGACTTTCCCGAGTCCAGAAAATTGGCGAAACTTGTACTCTGCCCATTCTTTTTCTAAATCCGGTAATTCTCCATGGTTATGATTGGAGGTAGTAATTTTGCAGTACATTTACTCGGTTTATCCGTCAGTAATTAATTAGTAGAAATAAACGCTTCTTGTGTAATGGCGTCCCGAAAATCTCAGTCAAGAGGGGCTGGGAGATTCCTTTCAATTTGAATCTAGGGAATTGGGCCGGTTAACCCGGGAAAAAAACGTAGGGAAAAGACGACCGCGAGGTCGTCGTCGCGATGGTTAATGAAAATAAATGCTTTTTCCCCGCCACCCTAATGGCGCGCGCCTGGAACAGGTCCCGAGAAAAAGCGCCGGCCAGGGGAACGTAAGGAGGGATACTCGTCGACAAATTCACGGGATGGAGTCCCATTGCCGGCTACACGACAAGAAGGTGTAGTTTCGCATTGTAGGATCGCACATTAACCGCGATGCAGCGGCTCCTTTGACGAGGAGAAGCTACCAGGCCGGTGGACCGAAGAAGCCGCGATAAAACACGTTAATTTATCGGGCACCGAGGAACCGAGGGAGACCTTTCGAGGTCTTAGTGCCATACGGCAGGATCGAGAAGCAGAGGGACACCCTCGAAGCTTTTTCCACGAGTTCGAGGAGTACTTAATAATTATTAGACCGAGAGACACTCCTTTCAGCCTCGAGTTACCACCTCTACCGAAACTTCAGATCACTGACCTACGTACTAACTGGGCGTTAATTACGTATCTTTGACGAGCGCGCTCACTTCTCGCATTTTCGTATCACGTGGGTTTATTCCCCGAATTACGTATTCGCTATAGGAAAGAACCAAATACATTTTTGTTTCTTTCTTGAATTACAAAATATTTTAGTACTTTCATTTTATTAAATACTCAAATCAGATATTATTGCCAAATTGTACATTTTGTTCCACATAATACAAGTACGCCTATTCTAAAAATGATATTATCATTTCAAATCATGCGTTTACGAAAATCCACAGTTTTCTTATTTCATCTAAAAAAATAGAACTTAAAACTAAGTGTGAACAAATAAAAAAAAGAAAAATTAAAAACGCCATTTATATATGTCAGAACGTCCATATATATATCGATATATATTTAGATGCTGGATGTGATATTACCCAGACAATGTTACGTTATTAATAGTGGCATCGAAACAACCAATGATCTAGGGTGTAAATTTACACGGCAACTTTCTTCAGTGTTCTGTACACATTATTAGTTCGATCAGTTAACACATTCGCGACCGGCAAATTTTTTCCGTCTCAACTATTGAGTACCGGCGAAAATAATAAAATTCTGAAACTAGCAGCCGCGAACTTGTATCGTGTATCGTAATGGACGTGATTCACGTCAGCGGCAATCAGGAATGGAATTAAAAATGACGTGAATTCACGTCTGCGGGCAACCAGGAATAGAATTTGAAAAGACGTGAATTCACGTCAGCGGTCGCGAATGTCTTAAGATCGCACTAAAATTCTTGAATTTCTGATATTTCCTCCCAGGTCCCTCCCGAATAGAGAAAGAAGCTCCCAGGTGACCGCACGCTCACCGCGGCGGGCAATCGTTCCGGGTAATCCAGTTAGGGAAGCGACGATCCTTGGGAGCGGAGTCGGGATGGTTCAAACACGAAGACCGCGGGCAGTCGAAGCTCAGGGGATTTACCGGGGAAAGAGCGGATCGCGTCTCGCGGGCGCGCTGCTCGCTCGCGAATCGAGCGGAAGAGAGTCACGCCCCGGTGGAGGGGGCGAAGCGAGAAGAGAGGAAACGAGAGCGGAGGAGAGCGCGAGGAACGGAATCAATGAGCTAACAGGCTTGCGAGTTAGCAGTTAGTTAATTAAGTCGGCCTTATTGGATCATGGAAGCCAACCCAGAGAGGGGATGGCGGGACCGCCGCGAGAGACGAGGGGTGGCTCGCACTCCTCGGGGTGTTGGCACTGCGAGGGCGGACGCCGCGGGGCCTGCACCGACGCTCCGCCAGACGTCTTAATTAGAGGTGAGTAGAACCACCGAAGGGCCGAGGGCACTCTCGCGAGCCCTGGCACCGCTTCCTTCGCGGCTGCCGAGCCCTCCCCAGGGACAGAGATAAGTTTCCACCTTCTGCGGCAAGGTGGCGGGGTCGAGGAGCCACTGCACGCGTGCTTCCGGGAGTGGGCACGCACCCCGAGATCGCTCGAGGGGTAGGTGCATCGTTACTCGGAACGAAATTCGGTTTTTCAATTTTCCTGTGATAACTTCGGCCCTGGTAACGTTGCTGTCTTCGAGAGGACATGAAAGGCGCTAAGAAATTTAATCGACGTCGATAAAGTAACATTCATCTGTACCCTTTTTGGTGGGAACGCCCTTTTGAATACTCAAGTGGTAACATAAGCTGGCGCGTCCCATTACCGACCTATTTATAATTATCGGGAAGTCTTTTACAGTCTACGTTGAGAATTACACGAACTGAAGGGTTATATGTGTCATTTCGGTGAAGTGGTGATAAAAAGATGGACATAAAACTGCCGAAATCCCATGAATTCATGACTGTTTATATTCTGACCAACCAACGTCGCCATCTGTGACGTTTAGCTGCAACTAAACTTTTCCTTTAAAACCACGTGTTAGCCGCAGAACAAGCCAGCATTCTCTTGCAATCGTTGGTGAAAGTATTTACCACATTTTCCCATCTGACTCTGTAATATTCCATTTCTACGGTATTCTACATTGTTCGAGTTAGGTCCTGAAACTCTTCAGTTTCGATTCTAAGCTTCCAAGAAGCGTAAAACATCGAAAACGTGCCCGGACCACGCCATGTTGGTTCTAGTCTATGATAAGTAGATGGTGTTTCAAAGTGGCACTGCATGCGTATTAACGGGGGTGGGTATGCACCCTGGAGGTCGCTGAGGGTTCCGTTGGGGAAGTAGGTACAACACCACCTTGTCCGAAATTTGTATTTCCGTTTCTTCGTTGAATTCCGGCCCCAGTACTACTGACTTTTTATGGAATTAACCCTGTGAGGTGCTCCCAGGTGATCGTTCATCCAGGCAGCTTAACTTCAGTGGACTAACGATAACCGGTGCTTTTTTTATACTACTTCAGTTATATATTGCCCCACACCCTATCGGAATCGAAACATTGTAGAAATAACTTAAATATCCCATTACCGGTATCACGACCGAGAGTTATGAACGTTTATTATCAGACTCTAACAAAATATTTGGACGTATAGGTAACGTCGCCGATATGTAAAACACTGTCTAATAACGATAAGAAGCTTTCCATTTTGATACGAACGTTGACGAAATTCTGCACCTGCACTACCTGTACAAGGCATGCGTGTATACGAATACGAATACCTCAGGGTAATCGAGCACCCCCTCCTAGGGCCTAATCACTGGCGATAAAAGTTCCCCCATCGGACCCCTCGGAGTCGCTGTCCACCTCGGAGTTCCTCGGCGACGGGGTTCTTCAGCGGAGGACGCGCGCGTGAAAGAATCCCGCGGGACCCGCGGGACTCGGGAAGGACAGGACATGAAGACCTTATCTCTTTCGGATCGCAGTAATGCCGCAATTAACAAGTCCCCCCCGCGGCTAGCGGGACGCGTTTTACGCGTTCCGCAATACGTCTCCGAGAGGTGCCAGAACACGTGTACCGCAGTGTTTTGCCTCCGCGTCCGCAAGAGGAAGACCAAGACCGACGCCGGGACCGATACCGGGCCCAATACCGATACCAATACCAATACCGAGGCCCGATCGGGCCCAGCGCCGGGGCCTTGGAGACCACCAGCCCCCGAGAACGCGCTTGACGTATATCGGCATTTCCGAGCCGAGCGTTACCACCGAGCTAAATGTTGCATGAGCTTCGCGGAACCCGAGCTCGGCCCGTGAGATTCCCAGGATCGATTAAGCCTCCTTGAAAATTATGGCAAACGTCGACTGGGAAGCGCGACGCACCTCGCGGCATAATTCTGGCCCTTTTTCCTCCCTATTCCGGCGCCGGCCGTGTTCACCGGTTCCACGGACTTCTTTGGGACTCGTTCCTCGGGATAACCTCGCGAAAGAATACCGACAACGGTTTCTGGGGGCTTCAGGGAGTTTAATGCGTTTACAATTCACGAGTCAGGGGTCAGGGTCGCTTTCTTCCCTCCTCTTGTTCGATCCTCTTCGAGCACTGTAAAGCTTCCTCTACACCACTCTGCACTTCCACTAGAACGCATTGGACAGGTCAACCTCGTGCAACCGACGAGAATTTCTGCGAATAGCTCGAACTATCTCGAAGAATCGGGGGAATACTTCCTCACTTCTTATATTTTTCTTCTCTTCCTCGTTTTTCTCTCTTTTCGTCGGGAAAAGTCCGACTCTTCGGCGAATCTTCCTCTTGAAAGAACTCGGAGAGGTTAACTTCTTCCAATCGACGAGACTTGATCCAAATCTAGCACGGAGAACTGTCTCGATGATTCAGGGGAATGCTTCTTTTTCCTCGCCTTTTCTTCTTCTTCTTCCTCCTCGTAAATTGAAACTCTCTTCAATGAATTCAAACTCTCCGGCGAATCTTCGATCGTCCGTAAAACGCGGCCGAGACGTTCCCAGAAAGCGCGGAGGTTCGCGCGGCGCTCGCAAGATGGCGGCGGGTTCGCACGGTCGGGGCAACCGGTCGCGGTGCATTCCGGGCGACCTCGTCCGATATAAAGTTTCCCACAGGCATTTCGGGAAGCGAACACCTCGGGCGATCCCCTCGAGGGGTTAGGGCGGCGGAACGGCGCGATCGGTTTTTCTGAAATCACGGACCGCGCGCTCGCGTCGCTGATAATTTAGCGCCCCGCCGAGTCGGGACGACGAGGGCGTCTCGTCGCGCGGGAAACCGCGACCGCTCTGGACACTGCTACCAACGGGACAGGGTCCTTCTTTACCGACCGACGCGTCTCGATTACAAGGTGCAAAAAGCCGAGTTACACGGAACGCGCCGCGCGGACAAATCGGTGGATTATGCGACCCGCCAACCTGGACAGAAGTTTCCAGAGTCTTGACCAACGAGGCGGCCATTTTGTATATTTCGCAATTCGCGCCAAGAAGAAACAGCGTCTCCTAAATGCAATAGATCGGAAAGTCGTATTTCCAGGCCTGGTTTAAGCCTGATTAATGCTCTGTTCTAACTCTAATTTACCCCAAAATTAATTATTCACAGTGAAGAATTCAAGGAGAGCGTCTGCGCTTTTCTTATCTCAACCATAACCCTTGTCCTAACCCTAAAGAGCCCTAAATTTGAACTTTTCTCGAGATTTCAATGATGAACGCAATAACTTTGCAATTTAATCCACTTTCGATATTTCTGACAGCAGTCATTGATAACAGTGAAATTAAACGTCGTTATTTATTTTAGTATTTCTTTTGGGAGCAGTTTTAAGATTATACGTTGAGGATATCGAAATGTACATACTGCACATGAGCTTATATAGCAGTGCAGTACATAATTCATTCTGGATATGCATTATGGAGAAGTCTTAAGGGGATGTGAAAGTCGCACTTAAAGGGCCAATTGTTTATGAAACATTTTTTTCGTACCGAACCGTTTCAATCTTTATTGCGTTAACGTGGAGATTCTAAAGGTCTTAATAATAAAGAAAATTTTCTTTTTCGTAAAGAATTTTAAAAATTAAATTTCGTACAAAGAAAAGTTTCACGAACGATTGGCCCTTCATGTGCGACATTCACATCCCCTTAAGACTCCACCGAATGGACTTCTCCACAGTGCATATCCAGAATAGATTATTTCTTCCAAAGCTCCCTGGATCTCCTGAACGTCTTTAAGTGAGCGACCCAAAGGGAAGAAGACACTTTGAAGAATGGAACTCCAATAAAGGGGGAGCTAATCGGCCTCGACCTTCGAGATTTAATCCGGCATGGAAGAGACCGAGGAGGAGTCGGGACTTCCCCGATAAGGACGCCAGTTGCCGAAGAGGTCGGCGAAGACTCGGAAGAGCGAAAGGGAGGATCGAACACCCTGAAGAGGATTCCACGGCGACTCTTCCTCTGGTTATCGGTCGAGTCGGCGAGTGCTCGGTGCCGATAAGGCCGAGGGATTCCCCAGGGAGGCGAGTTCGAATCCAATTAACGAGGCTCGATTCCCGTCCCTTGTAGTTCGCCGCTACAAACCGAACGAGTCCCTCGGGAACCTCCTCGAGGACTTCTCGAAGTAACGAGCGAGGGCTCGCACCTTCGCTCGGCCACGGAAACGGGAATAAGAACCACGGATTCGCGCACTAAATACCTTACGTAATCGGCGGAGAGCCGATAAACGGATATGGGTTTACGAGGCCCCACAAGTACTTGCCGGCGTACTTGGCGTGCACCGCACGAGCGGCCGAGGACCGCCGCCATCTTGCGGGCCGTCGCGACGCGGCCCTGGGAAAACGGCGTCCTCGAGCTTCTGGATTCAGGGGCTCCCGAGGCCCTTTCAAAGCGCATTAAAGCAGACGATAAGTCGGCAAATGAGAGGCCCCCTAATTAGCTTTGCGCCGAGCATATGCATAAGCGGATCGCTGTCTAAAACAGCGGCGACGTCTTCAAGGCTGGCGATTCGGACGCAAAGAATGTGCGCTTTAAAGAAATTCGGTTCACTAAAGAAAATGCTTTTAAATAAGAAAGCTCGGAAATTATTGTTTCTCCGTACCCCTCCAGTCCTGGGGTCTTCAAGAAGCAATCGATGTTCCTGAAAAGGACTTGCATGACCCATCGGATTCGTCCTCAAAAGTGAGGAAGCTTAAGGCGATGAAACTTTTCTGCGAACTGGGCGTGCCGAATCGTCTGACATGTTCTTTTTTTTTCTTTTTCACAGACATGCGGAGGTCTTAAGGAAGGTCTTAACACCTGTGAGATTTCATTGTTTCCTCAAATTTGTTTGTCAATATTTTATCTAATCCTTCACTTTAAGGTGATATGAAAGTGACGCCCAAGGAGGCGTTTCATGAGACTTCTTCCACGTCGAGTGTACCGATTCGTTAAGAAGTCTTACCACGAGATTATGGAGGCCCTAAGGAAGGCCCTGATACCCATGAAATTTTATTTTGTTTACATTTGTTCATAAATGGTCTTCTAATTTTATATAAAAAAGAAAAAAGAAATTAAATTTCACGGGTGTCAAGACCTTCATAAGGCCCTCCAAATTCACGTGGTAAATTTCAGATGATTTGGTACATCTAGTCTCGAGAAAAGTTTCATAAACACAGAATTGACTCCGGGAATTCCGCTTTCATACCACCTTAACTTTGAATCCATGCAGAAGCGCCATTTTGTGCAGAAGAACCTAGTCTCAAATGTTAGGACGCTCTCGACTGAAACGGTTATTTTAATTTTGAGGGAAAATATGATTTCAAAGGGCATGGATCCACCTGTGGTTAGAATTGTATAAAGGGTGCAGTGTCCTCGAGTCTCGGGAATCGGGATGTGCATCCTTAAATCAAGGCGACCTCGCCCCCGAAGTGCATCCTCGGGTTCCCGGCGGTTCTTAAAGGCGGAAACGAGCCGAGCTCTCGAGGTAATTAACGGTAACCCGGCGTGTTCGAGCCACTCTGGAAGAAATACATAATTAGCACTCGGCCTTTGTAACTCTTTCTCTCCTCGCCCTCTCGCAGGGTGTCGATCCTCGAGTTTGGGATTCCACCTCGTCACGTTCCCTCCGGACCCTCTCTCGCGATCCAGGATGCAGCAGAATGCATCCCTGCACGCGGAAGCAGCATCTCTAACATCCTCTCGAGTCCATGTCACCTCTGTAAATGCAACAAATTGGATATCGTCGCTCTCAACAAAGCCGAATCTCCGCCCCTGGTCTTCCCCGCACCTTCTCAATTTTTTTTTTCCCCCTCGCTATTCACGGGGTGTAAGACGATCGGTTATTTTTTTCTAGGTAGGCCGGGATGGTGACTCTAGTATCGAATTGTAATAATTAGCGAAAAGGAAGAAGGAGTGGCTGAATTGATTTTTTAATGTCTCGTTGCAGAGGTAAAGGGCCGGTAGCAAATCATCACCCCTGATCTTCTCCACACCTCCTCAATTTTTTATTTTTTCCTTCGCTATTCACGGGGAGTAAGACCATCGGTTATTTTTTTCTAGATAGGCCGGGATGGTAACTCTAGTATTGAATTTTAATAATTAGCGAAAAGGAAGAAGGGGGTGCTGAATTGATTTTTTATCTCGTTGCAGAGGTAAAGGGTCGGTAGAGAGATGGACGACTACGGGAGACGTGGTGGCGGGGGCGGCAGGCGGGGGAGGGAAGAAGTTGACAATAGAGAAGGCCAAGGGACGCTCCAGAGACTCGATAGTATCCAGGACCCCGGGAAGAGGTACATCCTGAACGACTGCATCGGCTCCGGAGTCTGTGGGGACGTTTACGAGGCCGTTGACACTCAGGCTGGTGGGTAAAAAATGTCGGAAATTAATACAAAATGATCTCGATATTGTCTTCGATTACCCAGGGAATAAAAAGGTGGCCGTGAAGATCCAAAAACTAACCCCGGACACGCAGGGCTTGATCGTCGAGGAGTACCGAGTCCTGCGGGACTTCGCCGGGCATCCGAATCTCCCGGACTTTTATGGGATGTACAGGAAGAGATCTGGTAAAAAGACCGAGCATGATCAGATCTGGTTCGTCATGGAGGTGAGCAGTTGTCTTCTTTTATATGTATAACAAAATTGCAAGGACACATTTTCATATTCACCCAAAACTTCACATTATTTTCTAATTCACATGTCGCCAGGAGGAATAAGCTTGATGAATTTCTCTCCAAATTGTAATATTTATAATTAATACATTCTCCTTCACGAATCGGCATATATCGACAAGGATAAGTGACCGGGAATAATAATCGAAAGTGAAACAACCTAAGGACGTGTTGCGAATTCTCAGCTTGTTTTCCCTTTTTTCTTTTATATATATATATATATATATATACAAAAATCGCAGGAACGCATTTTGATTTTCCTCGAGACCATATTTCTTCAACCGTGAGGACGAACGAGCTCGATAAATTTCTCCCCAGATTTTAATTTTCATAATTAATACTTTCTCCTACATGAATCGGCATATTTCGACAGGGATAAGTGACCGGGAATAATAATCGAACTGGGAGGACGCGCTCGGGAGAGCTTACGTCGTAATCCCTCGGGATTCCCCCCGCTCGGTCCGACGCGGCTCCTCCACCCCTGCGTGCCCTCGGCCCGAGGCAATTTCGAGCATTTGAGACGGTCGAATACACGGATAATTTACGACACGCGTGGCCATTAAACAATCATTAAACTCGTTCGTATACGCAGGTGAGGCCTGCCACGTCGCGGCCCTAATTTACGGGCGGACCTCCACGGGCGGGCCTAAATATTATGACTTGTCCTTAAATTGCGAGCGACGAATTCGCGACAGCACTCGCGGAGTGCCGGAGAATTCCCGTCCCCCTGAGAAAAATTCTTCGACCCGTGAAAACATCCCCTTAACCTTAAAAAAATCCCCCAACCCCCTGCCCGAGTGTCGCGACCGCGACCTAGGCCGCTTGCTTTCCTCATCTCCCGATGAAACAATTTTTTTCTCACAAAAGCACAAGAAGTTACTCGAACCGCCATTACCCTAGAAACATAAAGAACTGCCTGTTAAAGTTAAATTTAATTTTACTAAACATCGAACCCCAGGTGTCGCCAGTAAATCCCAGCAGCCAGGTAGACGAGTACATCGTCGAAAAGAGAGTGACCGAAATCCGAGGAGCCGCGTCGTAATTTACAGCCGGACCTCCGCTGGAGTCGAAAAGCATAACGACTCGCAAATTGTAATTGGCCCTCCTCTTTATCGATTTAACGTACGACTCGGGGTGTACAATGTCTCTGGAGAATGATTCGCCCGGTAAAAAGAGGATCCCGAGGGGGTCGGGGTGAGTCGGGGGGGTCGTCGGGAATTAATTGCGGGACGTTAAAAATCTCGCGAGGTAACGGCCCCCCTCCCTCCTTTCCTCCCCCCCTCTCCTGGGGGGAAGGGGGCAAAAGCTGCTTTTGCCGCGCCGCGCCAAGTGCACAAGAGGTGCACGGGACGTGCACTTGGCGCGGCGTTGCGCCGCCGCCGACGTGGTTGCAGGTACGCCCGTAAAACGCTTGATATGAATTATCGCCGGCGATAAATCTCTACCACATTGTCGTTATGCGTGCCTTTTACCCCCTTCTACCCCCGGCCACCTGATTCTCTCCTTTCTCCGGCTGCAAGCCTGCAACGATTGACTTACAAAGCCCGCCATTAAGTGCGAGTACCTTTGCTCGAATCCTCCTCATCTCGATTCGAAATTTTTAATTCTGAATCTTCAGGGGTGGTTACGATAAGCTTTATACGGTTTGCATATTCTCAAGAGTTTCAGAAATTAATTATAATCGTGTCCATTTTGGACCTGTAGGGGGTTAAGATGAAGAGACTTCGATGCATGGGCATGGACGTAGAATATATGTATTCCACCCCCTGGGGTGATAAAAAAACTCGTAAGAGTTTCGAGCCAAATACATTTGTGCGATACATTACGAAGATAGCAAAACGGAAGGAGAGGAAACCTACGGCCTGTTTTCCCGTTTTTTCCTTTTTTCCTTCTCTTTTTGTATAAAATTATTGCGCACAGCAATACAGCTATAGCCAAAGAAAAAATGGCCCCCCTGACCGCTCTCCTTCCATTTCGCTGCCTTCGCAAGAGTACCGAAGAACCGACTCGATGTTAGGCTACGAAGAAACGAGGAATGCCCGGAGTGGAAGGAAGGAGATTTAATAATGCATTCCTCCGAGAAGAGGGAAAGAGTTCAAACCAAGATCCAATCCCGAGACCCTGAAGATCCAGATTGCTTCCGCCATCGTACGGCATTCCCAGGGCGTAATCTCCCTGCGGGACATTTTTCACCCTCGTTTCTTCATTTATATTCATTTCTTACCATGCAATCATTGAGAAGAGAGTGACGAGAGGACTTGTCCACAGCTATGCGAGGGCGGGCCGGTGATGGACATGGTGCGTGGTCTGGTGGCGGCGGACAAGAAGATGCGCGAGGAGCACATAGCCTACACCCTGAAGGAAGTGATCAAGGTAAATGGATGTCGGTAGCGAAAGTCTAGGAAATATTCACCTGGGTGTCTGGAGGACTCCAAGGGTCCAATGGCTCCCGAGGAATGTCGAAGCACGAGCCGAAGGTGTCTTCCCGCGGCCTCTCTTTCTCTCTCGCTCCCCCTGCAATAAATACCACCTGCGTGGAGCCTGGTGGGTAGCGTCGGCAGCCAGGTTATTATAACATAATCGTGCCGGATGGTGCGTCCCGAGGCCGATGGCGGCCATCGGGCTTTGTCTCGTCATCCAGGGGACGCCTATAGGCGTCGGATCAAAGTCCGAGTCGAAGCCATCTTAGGGCCGCGACGGACCCAGCGACGCGTCAATGGGTCGGGTATAAATTACAAATAAGACAGCCGAGATGGCCCGCTAATTAACCTCCTCACAAATGAAACCCATACCTCGCGTGCTCCCTTACGAGAGGCCACGGGCGCAATCCACTCCAGGGCTACAGTCGACCCAGAAATTTACCCGCTTCTTGCCCAACTTGAAACTTATCGAAATGACATATTCCTAAACTTTTCCAAGTCTACCTATCCCACTAAACACCTTATGTTACAATGAAATAACATTGGAATAACACGATATATAACGAATATTCAAAAGATACATTAATATCATATAACGTCGAATTATTACCGTATCGGTAACATTGTTACAAACTTGTTAGCATTGCAGTTATATAACATTAAGGCAACATGTAACATGTTAACGATATGTTCTGAATACGTTACATTATTTGCTTTATAACCGTGTTATATAGCTGTCTAAGAAATGGTAATACACATTTTCCTTATATGTCATATGTATGTTACATTATATGTTCCAAACGTTATCTAACGGTTATATCATTGTTATGTAACCGTGTTTCGTGGGATGTTACGCTCTATGTCGTATGCCATGCTTTACATATGCCCTGATTACGATCCTATACATGCCGCGGCAATGCTGTACATACAATACCGATCATATACTTTGGGACACGTGACAATATTCCTAATTTAAAAGAATTAACCGTTGTGACATTTTTCTTACACTTCTTCAGAAGGCTTAGTATACTAATCCTCCGCACTATTAAGTATATACATACATAAATTACTCGAGGAGATGTATCGTCATCGTTTTGTACGGTCTCAAAATATATGAGTGGTAATATGTCTTGAATATTTCGTGACGGTGACCCTCGTATACTGTACAATGGCGGACATGAATGCCTCCCCTGCAGATACGGCATCGCCTGTGTAGGATGGGAGGGCATTGATGTCTCCCAGTATACTTTTGCCATAGTTATATTCTATATATGCCCCAACTATGATCCTCGTATGCCTCGGTAATGCCGCAGCTATGCCACGGTTATTGCGCATCTATGCTCCACGTTTGCCCCAGCTATGCCGGGGCACGATGCGCACCGCGCTACGTGTTCCCGGGGCCCGGTAGCGATTCGTCCACGGCCACTCTTGCGGTAAATCAGGCCACCCTGACGTTTAATGCCGGCAAATTACACGCGGAATAAATGCCCCGCGAAGTGCAGTGCGCGTTACCGAGAGAACGCTTCTCCGTGGTTCCCTCCTTCTCGGTGCCCCTTTGCGAGCCCCTTTCTCTGCGCTCTTCCCTCTCTCTTCCTCCCAGTCCCGAGAGGAGGCGGGGAGAGAGAGGGAGACAGAAACGGTCCCTTCGAGTCCGAGCTGATGAGCCGGGTATTAATGATTTCATGCGCATGCTGCACCGGTGCACTCCGTGGAGCCCCCGTCCCCGGGCCTCGGGGCCCCGCTTGTTACACGCGTTAAGGCCCGGCCCGCAAATTATAGATCGTTCAATTTGCAGTAAATCTAGAGAAACGCGAGAATTCCGCGCCCGGCCGGCCGGCGAATTCCGAAATTTCCCCGGTTTCCCTGGGTCCCCCCATGAGACTCCCGGTGGCATTCCCGTGGGGCCTCTTCTGCTGGGCCTGACCGCGACTCAGCCTCCGCTTCTCCTCTAGGCGGTGGTGCACTTGCACGAGAACAACGTCATCCACCGCGACATCCGGGGGAACAATATCCTGCTGACGAAGGAGGGCGAGATCAAGCTGGTGGACTTCGGCTTGGCCAGGATGATTAAGGGCGAGATGGGCAAGCGGAAGACCTGCATAGGGTCCCCGAACTGGATGGCGCCGGAAGTGGTCACCAGCAAGGGCGACCCCGAGTCCGGTTACGGAAGTCGGGCGGATGTCTGGGCAATCGGGATCACGGCCATCGAGTTAGCCGATGGGAGGCCGCCCTTCCAGGATATGCACCCCACGAGGGCGCTCTTCCAAATCGTCAGGAATCCCCCGCCGGGACTCTTCAGACCAGCCAACTGGTCGCAGAACTTCAACGACTTCATCAACGAGTTAGTGGGACACCTGTAAAACGTGTACAAGGAGTATTGTTGATGCTGCAACGCGCTCTTAATTTTCATCTACACGATTAATCCCGGCCATTTTCAGGTGCCTCGAGAAGAACCCCGACAACAGACCCTTCATGGCGGAAATCATGGAACATCCGTTCCTGTCGGAACTGCCGGAAAACGACTACCCGGTAAGTAGAGGCTTGTACGGTGCAACCCGGCATTACGGCACTATCGGTGGAGGTGCAATTAACGACCGATCGCGATTCTTCCGCAGCTGACGCAGGAAATCAAGGCCCTGGCGATGAACGTCAAGGAGAAGGGACGAGTCGAGAGGAAGCCGGAAGTCATCGTCAGGAAAGGGTTCCTCAAGGTACAGGAAGCGTCCAGCGGCCCCCAGTCTCCTTCTTAAAGGAAGGAATAGACGCAGTCGAATTAACGGTTATTAATGATGATATTCATCGATATTTGCAGACCCACCAGACGGCGCCTCCCGAGCAGATGTATGTCGAGGACCTCGCGGCCCTGGAGAACCTCACCGAGGACGCCATTTTGGAGGAGATGAACGAGAGACTTAGGCAGGGCCACTTCCAGACCTTTGTAGGCGACATCTTGCTGGTCGTTAATCCGAACGAGGAGCACGACATTTACGGACCCCATGTAAGACCTAAAATATAAATGTCGTGAGAACGAGTATTATTAGAAGGGGTGACGATAATTTCTTTTTGATTTACCTTGTTACGATGATGATTAAATTTGAGGGCGTCTTCAAGGTCGAAGAGGTCTGTAAGCTTACTTGTGCTTCCAGTTCCACACAAAGTATCAGTGCAAGTCCAGGTCGGACAACGCACCTCACGTTTATGCGGTCGCTGATAGCGCTTATCAGGATGTCCTGCACAACGAGGAACCGCAGCATATTCTTCTGGCTGGGGAGAGCAACTCGGGCAAGACTACGAACATGATGTACATCATCGAGCACCTCATGTACCTGGGAAAGGTATTACAAGATGGGAAATTAGATGCTGATATGGATAAGTGGACAAATGAATTTCTGTTTTTACCAGAGCTTGCAAGACGCAGGGTCCAGAGTCCTGAGGGCGATCAAAGTGGTCCAGGCCTTCACGCATGCTGCGACGCCTCTCAATCCGAACTCGACGAGGTGCCTTTTGCAAGTGCAGACGACTTACGGGTCGACTGGAAAAGCTTCCGGCGCCATTTTGTGGCTCTACCAGATGGAGAAGTGGCGGGTCTCTACGAGAGATAGGTATATTCGGATGTGCAGAATGTAAATCGGGGATAATTCCAGTGGAGGTAGAAAGTATCTGTAATGAAACAAACAAAGAAAATGTTCATTATAGATTAATATTTACATTATATACATGTATTAACGCCTTAAAAACATACCACACGCTTTGTGGAAAGGACGATGAACGGCCCTCTTTCAGGGGCTTGCGTTTCACCATTTGGTTGAGTTTCGAGCCAAGTACATTTGTGCAAGAAATTCAATTTACTTAGTAAGGAAACTGCGAAGAGTAGTGCTTGAAAGAACAGTTTGGTAATTGTTTATAACTGCAACATTCAAGATAAAACGTAATTCCCGAGATTAGAATCGCTAAATCAGCCCAATGTTCTTTGTATAGAAACCAATCCAACTACCACGTCTTCTACTACTTCTACGACGGCCTGGACGCCACTGGAAAGTTGCGGAATTATTTTCTTCTACCCGGAAGAAGGTACCGGTATCTTCGAATCGGCGACAAAAGTTCCGGAAACAAGCGTTCCTTCAAAGTTAGGAACGACCCCCACGGGAACACGAGTAAATACCATAGGTTGATGGAGGATTTGAGGGTCCTGGAGATGGAGGAACACGCAGGGTTCGTTTGGAAGGTCCTGGCGGCTATTCTGATACTGGGTGAGGTCAGGTTCGTGGAGGGCAACAATGGAGAAGCTGAAATTGAAAACATGGACACGGCCAATGCAGGTAAATTCAACAGTAAAAAGGGATTCTATCGAAACGAGTAAGTTAATAAGAAAGTGACGAACCGTTTCAGTGGCCGATCTGTTGAGCGTCGACACGAAGAAGTTCACCTGGTCCCTGGTTAACTATTGCTTGATAAGGAAGGGAGCAGCGGTTCGCAGGAAGCACACATGTGAAGAGGCGAAGGAGGCCAGAGATGTCCTGGCAAATACGATTTATCAGAGACTCCTTGATTGGGTCGTCAACAACATCAATTTGAAGCTCACCACTACTCGCACTCTTTTGTAAGTGTAAAGGCACAACTCTGCCTTCGCTGATGAACGTTTGATATAAGCTCTTCAAGTTCCTAAGAGGGATGGAAACGTTTAAAAGCCTCTTTTCTTAGTGGTGACAAATTCAGCATCAGCGTCATGGACCTCTTCGGCTTCGAGTGCTTCGCTGTGAACAGGATCGAACAGCTGGTCGTGAACACCATGAACGAACAGCTCCAGTGCCATTACAACCAGAGAGTCTTCGCCTGGGAAATGGTAAATGAATTAATTCATGGATTAAAGAGGTATGAGATTAATCCTTCTCGCGCTTTCCTCAGCAAGAGCAACAAGAAGAGGACATCCCGGTGCAACAGTTGCACTTCTACGACAACAAGGAAGCGATCGATCAGCTGATGGACAAAAGTTATGGCTTGTTCCACCTGATCGACGACGCATCGCGCCAGCTCCAGGATGCTCAATATGTCCTCGAGAAGCTGAAGAGCAGAACCCGAGGAGTCCACGTAAAAGTCGTTGGTACCCACGAGTTCACGGTCGCCCATTACACCGGGAAATTAATCTACGACGCCAGCGAGATGCCCGAAAAGAACAGAGACTTCGTACCCCCTGAGATGATCGAGACCATGAGATTGTCCGAGACGGAGAACGTCCGACAATTGTTCGTCAATCAATTGTCAAAGTCGGGCAACCTGACGATCGTCGTGGAGCAGCCGAAGACCGTGGAGAAGACGACCACTGCCAAGAGCAAATGGGGTGCTGCGTTAATGGGCCAAGAAGTTGCAAAACTAAGAGTAGGTTTGGCCGATCAGCAGAAAAGTTCCTTCATCAAATCCTATCGAGTTGACCCATAACTTCTTTGCCGCTTACTTAATCCAAATTTTATCGCATTATTTTCTTCAGGAAAGGAATTATAAGAACTATCTGAACGTTGAGAAGAATTCAACGGCGAAGAAGACAATATTAATCGATATCCTTCAATTTTACTTCTTCATTGCACATTGCTTTAAATGCGAAAAACGGCATCGTTTGAGGATCAATTCAATGCCTTAATGGTTATCTTATCCTAATTGATGATTGTCCTAAATGAGAACGTTTGCTTCCTTCTTTAAGAGATTCAACACGGCTTCTCGGGGGCAGTTCTCGCAGACCCGGAAAATGCGAACCTGTGCGGCGATC
The DNA here is from genome assembly GCF_000612105.2 of Orussus abietinus. NCBI lineage: Eukaryota > Metazoa > Arthropoda > Insecta > Hymenoptera > Orussidae > Orussus > Orussus abietinus. Next base: position 2,287,527 of record NW_019396002.1, read on the forward strand.
TTCAGGTCCACCAGTTTGGAGGTGCTGAAGAACCTCTCCATAGGAGGCGGAAGTGGTGGGACCCACTTCGTGAGGTGCATAAGGGCGGATCTTGAGGGGAGTCCCCGAGGATTTTACAAGGAGGTGGTCCGACAACAAATCAGGGCACTCGCTGTCCTGGACACTGCCAAAGCCAGGCAACGTGGATATCCTTATAGGATTCCGTTCCAGGAATTCCTAAGAAGGTGAAAAACTAGCACTTGATCAAGACAAAACGTGACAATCAGAAATATCAGAGATGAGTTGGGAGATTGCTCACGGGTAGGGTCGCGCGATCGCGTCCTGTACTACCCCCTGGCGGAGGATGTGGACGGCTAACGCACTTGACACCTGATACCCCCCAACGGGGCTCAATTCAGGGATCCTCCTCATCTCTGCCCCCAACTCATTTATGTGATAACAATGGTCCTAACACCCATGAAATAAAAATCTTTTACAAATTTGTTATAAGAAATGAAATTTCATAGGTTGTGAGGACCTTCCTTATAACCTCTATATTCACATTGTAAAATGTGAAACGATTCGGTACACTCAGTTCATAGAAAAGTTTCATGAATGATTGACGCCTCAGATGCCACTTTCATATCCCCTTAAAGAGAGCACTGAATTTATTCAATGTCAAGCCATCTTTGTTACTTTTAGGAGTAATCATTTCGATCTTCAGGTACAAATTCCTGGCGTTTGACTTCGACGAGAACGTGGAGTTGACGAAGGACAATTGTCGATTGTTGCTGATTCGCTTGAAAATGGAGGGCTGGATAATCGGCAAGACCAAGGTTTTCCTGAAATACTACAACGAGGAGTACTTGTCCAGATTATACGAGACCCAGGTGAAGAAGATCGTGAAGGTGCAGTGCATGCTCAGAGCCTTCCTCGCGAGGAAGTGCATGGCCTCGAAAGTTGTCAAGGTTAAAAAGGAAGTTGGTAGGTAACGGGAAGATCGATAACACTTTGATAGAAAGGATGGGCAAAGTTCCATCCTTCGTTCTCCGAGAAGACGAGGTTCTTCTCCGGGCCTCGCTCTTCTAGATGAGATTAACGGGTATTTTTTCAGTGAAGCAAGCGTCGATGCAGAGGCAGAAGAGCCGCGAAATGTCTCAAGACGAAGCAGCATTGGTCCTGCAGAAAGGTAACTTGAATACGAAGAGACACTCGAACGATTGCAGGGATCAAGGAGAGCTGTAAACAGATAGTAAATTTATATTCAATATAAAGCTCACTTGATCTGCAATCAGCCCTGATGTGTCCGACAACGGTGAAGAGTACTCTTCAAGATCTTCACGATTTCGTTTCCGACGGTAATTCTCGCTTCCACAGCATACAGGGGACACACGACGAGGAAGCAAGTCGGCCCCCTTCTGAAAGAGGATCAGATGGGCCAGGAGACGAAGGACTTCATGAAGTTCTACAGCAGCAAGTGGAGGTCGAAGAGTCTTTATCAGGTCCTCCTACACTACCGTGCAGCCCGGTACCAGGACCTAGTCCAGTTCTCTCAGCAAGTGAGTGCTCTTCCGTCCCAGGAGACTCCCCACTTAAAATAACCCTAGCTAACGTATCTCCGTTTATCCTCGTCTTCAGGTCCATCTCTTCAATCAGGCGATAGTGGGGACGCTTCAGGGGACGAATGAACGCGTCCCGCTGGAGAGGATCGACCCGGGAGTAAAGGCGTCGTCGTACTTAGGCCAGACGAGACCACCGCAAGTACATAAGCTACCCTTCGACATGCATCAGGAACTTCCATTCTTCGACACGTCCTACATGAACGATCCCTCGAAAGCGAAGAGAGGTCCCGGGTAAGCGTCGACCCGTGTCGTCGCGGACCATCCACGAGAACCTCTTCCCGAAACCCGGCTGGAAACCTGGACCCTGCTAGGACATCATCGAGGGCGAGCCTGAAAGAATGATCGGGCCGATTAGGCGAGAAATCGGGAGCGAGTGGAGAGTATACATGTAGAAAAGGAATGAAAGGGCGAGATCCTAGAGCCTGGCCAAACCTGGACCCTAACCCAGCCCAGCCCCCTCTCTCTCTATCTCTCTCTTATCTCTCTCTCTCTCTCTCTTCTCTCTGGTAAGTCCCACATTGGTCCTCTTCATATGTTACCATGAGAATGCGTTCCGCAGATCCATTTCATCCTCGATGTCTGACGACGAAATCGAGCCCTGGGATACGCCATTTCGGAGACAAACCGTGCCTTGGGCCAACGCCAACGTACACACCAGAGGTGCCTATCACTTGTTGCACATTCGACGGTCGGGATTCCCTGATAACAAAAGAGATGTTAAAAATCAATGTCTTATCGTGCATGCCTGGGCCATACGTACAGACCTATCACTATCGGAACGTATGCCGGCTCGGATTATGGTCTATCGTAGAGACGCCTCTCTCCGGCGCGGATCACCCTCCTAGCCCGCGTCTCTCCCAGAGACAGCCCCGCGACTCCTGCCGACTGTCTCGCACGAGAGAGAGGTTCCCCCTGGAGGGCGCCCCGGGTCTCCATAACCATTCTCTGATTTTCAGACGTCGAGGTTCAAACGACGAACTCACCTCACCGCGTAGCCCACGCGCCCGCCGGTGGAGCCCAGAGTCTGATCAACACTCCGTTTTCCAGGGACCCCAATGTCCCCGTTCGGTGTCCCCCGGAAGACTCGTCTCGCGGCAGGGCCGCTCCCAGCTTTCAGCAACCCCGAAACCCCAGTAGCCCGCCGAGACGCCCCAACGCTCACGTTCCTCGCTCAGTAAGTCCCTCTACGTTAACGCTAGTACAGTAGCGGACATGAGTGCCTCCCCTGCAGATACGATATCGCCTGTGCAGGATGGGAGTGCATTGATGTCTCCCAGTGTACCAGATTGATGGCGATTCTCCAATGATCGCTGGAATTAAGGTGATATGAAAGTGTCATGTATAAATATATATATGACACTTTCGTTTCGGTATATACATACATGCATATATATGTATGTATATACTGAAACGTCAAAAAGATTTATAAAACTTTTCTCCAAACAGGGTGCACCGTATAATTGGAAACTTCGCCACGTGATTGTGGACGCCCTAAGGAAGAACTCTACGCTCATGAAATTTCACTTTTTCAAACAAAAATATGGCCTTGCTTCTAGTCTAGGATATATCAGTTGCCTTTGAAAAATGAAATTTCATGAGTATCGCGCTCTTCCCTAGGGCCTCCACAATCACGTGTTCAAATTTCCTACAATTCGGCGCCCCCAGTTTGGAGATAAGTTTTATAAATATTCTGATATANTCTAGGCGATAAGGAAGGTCCTGACGCCCATAAAATTTCAATTTTTTTTTATTTATTTAATTTGTTAATAGTCTGAAACGATTCGGTACACCCAGATCGTAGGTAACTTTCATGAACCTTTCGGATGCCACTTTCACATCCCTTTAGAACTTCCTCTAGAACGGATCTTCTTGGCACAGAGCTGTATGGTGCAAGTAATTCCCTTTTTAATTGCAGAATGATTACGACGGTGCCGGGTCAATCCGTTCTAGGAAAGCCGCCCCACCCCCGCCGATACCCTACAACCAGATGCCTTCAGCACGTAGCCAGAATCCGGACAGTCGAGCCAGGAATGAGGGATACAACGATTGGGAATTTGAGGACAATGCCAACAAGAACAACCCTAGTAACAGTCGGTGAGTGGTTCCCGAAGACTCGCGGATTTTCAGGGTCGACTCTGTTCCTTGATGAGGCTTATCGATAACTGATTCCACGTTTGATACCGATCCACAGCGTGAATCCGATCCACGAACTGCAGATGCTGGGACGTCGCAACAACAACGACAACCACGAGAACGATGGTCCGCCTTTTAACTTCCAGGTTAGACAGTTACTTCCACTTGTCTTTCAGTGCTGCCGAGAAACAAAGGTTAGAGTGTGGTGGATGGAAATGATTTCAGGCAATGCTGAGGAAAACTCCGCACCAGAGAGCCTCGATGAAACGCACCCCCATTTACGACAGTTACGCCCCTTCGCCGCCCCCGATGTCGGGCTACCGATCGTCGAATCGAGACGACATGTACGAGTCGAATGTCGTGTACAGAAGCAGTGGAAGTCGCCGAGATGAGTCCCCCGAGTGGAGCCCCAACGAGATGGTCCGGATGTCGGAGAAGTACGGCAGGGAAGGGGCCTGGGGGAGGAACAACGAGTCCAACAACCCCGAGAGTGTCACCACGGAACTAGCCCCGGGGATCGTCGTCGAAGGCTACGTGGCCGATCTCTAAGTGGTCTCCTGAGCACGGAACCAAATATAAATCAAATGTACTTGGCGCGAGACTCTGCCGAGCATCTCGACGCAGTCCCCTGCTGGGTTTCCCTTCGCGAACGGAAGGAAGAAAGGACACCGTCCTCGGACTTCCCAGGGATGGCGGTGTTGCGTCGTTCAAATCGATCTCTCTCCCACTTGCGTTGGTCTTCTTCCTCCCGGGAATCCCCCTTGCTGTTGAATTAATAAAATCGATTGTAAATTTAAATGTGCGTTTATTTCCGCCACGGGAAGGGAGGCCGAAGAACTCCAGAAACCGTGCGTAAGAGGAATTACTTAACTTCGAATTATAGCCTACTAAATGTATTGTCAGTCATTTTCACCGGGAAAGTCGTATGTGTGTATATATATATCTAAAGTATCTAAGTACAAAATAACCACATCCGCTTTACAGATCACAGTTATTCTAACACCTTACAATCACAGCATCTCGTACGTACAGTAATACTCATCAGTAGCAGCTTCGATGTAACAGACCACCACGATTATCAGGGACGAATTTACGAACCTTGAACGCTCCTCAAATACACATTTTACATGCTAAAACCCAGGAGTACATGGCTAAGTGCACTGCTGTTAGTTAAAACACCATTTCCAAGCCATCTGTAGACTTATCACCTCAAACTTTATCCACCGCTATCCTGCCCGCAGTTATGCTTAGCACTTTGCTTGATTATGTTTACCAAAGTTTCCAGTCTTGTCGGATGAGAGCTTTGCAGAACCATGTGAGCCTCCTCCAGAATCAGAAGTCCATTGTGCGCATCACTGGCTGATAGATTGTGAGCTGATATTACGTGTCGCCTCCAAGCAGCATGAGTCGGAAGGACCTGGAGAATTGACATCCAAAAAGTTCACCATATCTCTACCCTGAGTACATTTTCATTAGAAGCAATCCAACTAATATACCTGGAAACACCATTTGCAGTTGAGTTTAGGGGAAATTGTGTGACAGGCCTTGATGTGTCTCCTGCGAAAACCCCAGCTGGCGTAAGCTTTATCACAAAAGGGACAAGGAAACGGCGGGTACACAGGGCCTTCCCTGATAGCTTGAAAGTCCTCCGACTCAAGAGCACTGGCACTGACAAATCCTGGAGGAACAGTTCCAGAGACCCCAGGATCACCCTCCGGGGATTCCAAGAGATAGTTCCTCGACTCCGTGTGAGAATCCGTCAGCTCACTGGAGTTACCATCACCAGAGTTGAGGGAACCAGGTTGATCAACAGCTTTTCCAGGATTTTGTTGGGCACTTTCATTAACCAGGACTGCAGGACTTCCTTCAGGAACTGGACTCGATACCTCGCGTGCCTCAGCGATCACGCTTATCTGCGGCTTCGGAGACCCTGCAAGGATTGTTCGGTTACGTCACATATGGCTCTCCAGAGTGAGAAAAAAAAGGCCACACCGACTGACTCCTACTCCTCGATGTAAATGAGTAGGCCATTACAAATGTAAAATATGTTTATTTGCGACCAGTTCCATACCTCGTCTACAAGTACCGATTTTAACGGTCGTCGGGCATAACCGAACATAACCTCAAGAGGGGACTCACAGGGGAAACCTATCGACGTACGACGAAACCTGCAAATCTTGCGACTGTAAATTATAAATCCTTTGCCGAGTACGATAAAAATTGTCACCCACAAATTAATTTTCGCATGCCGGAAGGTTTCTCTTGTAAGTTAGGCTCTTTCCACAGCGACGTAGAACACCGGCTCTCTTATAAAGAGGCGACTGAATTGTACATTTACACCTAATAGTAGTTTCTGCATCACACGTGAGACGCCTTTCCAGTTAAATATTCTACAAGCATACCTTAAGTTACTAATTCTCCTCGTAAAGCTACGTTTCTTAACATTAACCGAGCCAACCTACGTCTCTTGCAGAGTGGCTCGCGCGCCCGCATACATTTACTTCGGTGTGTCCTACGTATTGTGTCTGCGTGAACAGTTTCTCGTTTCGTGTGGTATGTGTCCGATGTACGTCATACATTTAGGAACCCCCTTTAAGGCGATGTGAAAGTGGCGTCAAAGAGGTCTCTTTCATGAAACATATCTCCGAACTCGGTGTACCAAATCGTTTCAAACTTGGCAATGTAAATACGTAAGCTATAAGGAAGATCCTGGCGTCCATGAAATTTCAATTTTTTTTTAGATTTGTTTATAGACATTTTCAAAATTTTGTATAATACATGAAATTTTATGAGTGTCAGGACCTTCCTTATAGCTTCCATGTTTATCGTGGAAAGTTTCAAACGATTCGGTGCACCCAGTTTGGAGAAAAGTTTCATGGACGATTGATCTTTCGGATGCCACTTTAACATCCCCTTAAGGAATGCAGTATATCCTCTTGTACTACAGAAAAATACCTTTCTACGGTTAGTGCATACTCGCGTGAACACCGTACTTTAAACATTAAAGGAATGTGACACGTTACTTAAGGTACCTTAGAAAAAGGATCAACGAAGGACAAGTCTCTTTCGGCGAATCTCGGAAACGCCAGATCACAAATAATTGGACGGTACGACCCGTGCAGAAGAAAATCCCGTCGATTCTACAGGATCACCAGTGGAATTCCTATTACCCCAAATAACTCTTTCGCCTCGTTGCAGACTGTAGAAAAATACATATCGTACACAAGGTTGTTCGATGGAGCCAAATGTAAAGTAACCGACACCCAGGAAACCATCGGAAGGTATTTCAAGTTATCCAAGTAGAGGCTCCGAAGACAACATACTTGCACCTTGTGACTTTCTGTAAATTTCCAATGCTACGATAAGAAAGTCATTTGAGACAATAAAGTTTGGCATCGCATCCTGTGTACAAAGCATACTTATACGTTCATTCATAGTATATCATCTAAGAGCAATACCCAATTTGCATACAATTTATACGTTGTTTCCTAAACACGTGTATCCCATAAATGAGTTTCAAATAAGTCGTGCGTACATATATAATCGTATCCACACATCCGTGTTCAGAGATGTGTAAACTCACGTATAAAATACAAACGGTTCCCCAAACAATCTCCTGGTAATCTCTAAATTATTTACAAATTAAATAAAACCTCTCAATTATATACAAATTAGATAAAACGCCCTGATTCAGATAGGAAACTACACATACATATACATGGTTTCCATATGCAGTCTATATTGTTCTCTTCCACAAGGGTGAGTTCATCCTAAGACACAGCGAACGAAGGAAAAGACTATCGAGTCTACGACTGCGTAACATTCTACCATCTTGCAAAGGACTACAAGGAAATCGGTGAGAGAAATTACATCGTAGGGTTTAGAACTATCATTTGCATCGGCAGCAAACGGAAGCGTATAAATAACTCGACCTCTGCGTATACTAAGAATCCGATCACCCTCGGAACACGTCTGACTTCCGCGAGCACCTGTCACCTGCTGTTACGAAGCCAGATCACCGATGCACCACCTTCCTCAAGGTTACCGGAACCACCTCTCCGATCCCCGTCAGAACTGGCAGTCCTGTCGACGCTATTGCACTTGCCTCCTTGCGAATCCTTCGGTCTCTGCAGTCGTTACTTACATCCACCTAAAGACCTCGACACCAAACTGTCACTCGAAGCCCATCCAGATCGGCTAGAAAGGACGACGGGTACATTTCTATTCCAGCCAGTGGAAACGTTTCCGTTTGACCCCTGACTTGAAACGCCCTAGTCATTGGGGGTAGACGGAGCGCCTCTGAAACAGATACCTCTTGAGGCCTCGGTTGCTGGTGTCGATCTTGGTGACGCAGTTCTTCCATGCCTCCTCCCATTCTACGCTGTTAGGTGCGATGCCACTAAAGTGAAGGAGTACCTCTCGTATGAGGTGGATCTTGTTGCTGTCGAACTGCTGCTTGCCCATCTTGCCATTCACGTTGCAAAGTATTCGCTCCTCCGGCGTAAAGAGGATCTTCATGAGGTCGCAGGCCAGGTGGTCCATTGGACGAGAGGAGGCCCAGGTAGAGATCACGTCCGGACTAGGAAGCAGGTCCGCGTAGGGCAGCTGCTGATACGCGTAAAGCAGTGGCTTCACGTCGGAGAATCCGGTTAGGCCCGACAACCCGGACAAACCGGAAATGTCTTCAGCAGGGCTGTTCCCAGACCCTGCCACACATCAGCGGTTTAGCGAGACGCGGCATCGCACTAGCGCTCAGGGCGACGGAGGGAATAGCCAACATAGATGCTAAAGATTCCAGGCCTCACCGGTTGCCAAATTTTCCTACCTCACGCGAACAAGTTTAAGAAACGATTTTAAGGTTATGTGAAAGTGATATCTGGAGGACCAATCGTTTATGAAACTACCCTCCGATCTGTACCGTTTGAAATTATACCATGTAAATATTAAGGCTCCAAGGAAGGTGTCGACACCCGTAAGGGTTTAATTTTTTATGAAAATTAAAAAATTGTTTATAAACAAATTTAAAAGGATAAAATTTCATGGGTATCAGGACTTTCGCTAGGGCCTTTGTATTAACATGGTGAAGTTTCAAACGATTCGGTACACTCAGTTTGGAGAAAAGTTTCATAGATGATACTTTTAGATATCACTTTCATGTCACCTTAACTTCATGATCATTTTACAGCGGGATGAGGGAAAGTGTCACGATCTGGAAGAAGCGGAAACTCTCTGTGAGGCCTGAATAGCATCCATTGCTTCGCTCTACCACACACTTATTCTCTCGTTTGCTCATAGACACTCTCTCATTCTCTCCAAATCATGCCAAATGAAAGAAGAGTGTCTTGACACAAACCGAAGGTAATGGTAAGCTTGACCAAAGCGAAACTAAAAGTCTCTGGCTAGTTTTTGGCGACAGTGCCAAAGAGAAGCTTTGGTGACCGAGTGCTCTTTGGAGCATGGCTGTGCGAAATACTGGCAGCGAGGCATGGGAGGCAAATAAACCAAATCCACTTCGTGCATGTAATGGACAAGGGATAAATGACAGAAAGGTTGTGCACAGTTTAAGTTAAGAGGATAAACGTGTACCAGAAATAGGAAAGACAGTACTCGATAAATATTTCTTACAATGATGAAGGTTTAAAAGCTTAATAAGTAATTTACCCCAGTGATTACTGTCGAAATAGACATAAATCACAATGAGAAAATATTCACCGATTACATATAACTTCTTCTACTATTACAAAAGATGCAGATAATGAAATCACTCGATAAATTGTTGGTCATGAACATTGAACACATTAGTCTGATGTTTGCGACAGGCAACACAGACCAGAAAAAAAATACATTTTTACAACATATTGCATGAATAAGGAAATCTTTTTCAAACCAACCTATAGTGCAGTCTCTTTGTCCCGTGTCCAGGCGTTCCGCAAGTTCTTTTCCTGCTGGTGAATGTTTTTGAAGATCCTCTACGGACATCTCAAATGGTTCCAACTAAAAATAAAAATACATTACAACCACCGAGTACAATGACATTACTTAGCGTAAGCACAATGCAGGTCTACCTACTTTCATTTCTAATCGTTGGTTAACCGGATTCGGTAATGATTCAGGTAAATCGGGCTCCTTAAAGCTCCTCTCACTATTTGTTGATTCACTGACTGTTTCAGACTGCGATATCTGTGGCGTCAGAGCTTTTTCCAATATAGAATTGTTTTGCACTTTGCTGATTTTCTGTTTTTTCTTAGGAGTCTCTTCGAGTATCGACGCAGCCTCTTCGGATAAAGGCTGCTCGAGTTCGGCGAGCCTCTTATACGATTCCTTAGCAAAGATATCTCCCCCAGAGAGACCTCTGATCTGCAGAGTCTCTGCAGCTTTTAGCAAGGCTGGCAGGTTCTTCTGCTCGATATTCACCTCGCCCTTGTAAATAAATATGAGAAGTGCCTCCAATTCGCTGAAGTGTACGTCTTGAAGTATTATCACTGGATGCTGGCATGGGTTGGTCTGCAACAACAAGATCTACGTTATCATTCTCGTTCGTTTCCAAAACCTGTCAAAAAGGTCACAAGCATTAGCGGCTCCAAGTCAGTTCTTATATTATCTTATCTCCTCCGAAGGACATATTCTATATAAAATCCAAAGTACAATCCTCTGATCTCTACTGGATCACTCCTATCGACCACCAAGACGACCAGGAAGGTGATTTGTTATTAAAAACGAGCTGTCACCTCCCGGTTGCCCTAGTGGCGAGCTTTATCGACCTAACAAACGACCGATGCCCGGCTGTCAAACTCGACCTTCATCAGCAGCTACACGACAAAAAAGGGAGTAATCGATAGAAACAACCAACTCTTGACAATTCTAACCTCGGAATTTACAGGTTAGGTACGACTTCTCACCTGAAAAACCTTCTTGAAGAAGGGACTGCTCGCTGAGAGTATCACCTTGTGAGCGGTGAGACACTGTCCGTCACTCGCCAGGGTCACGTCGACTAGACCCTCTTCCTCCCAGAGGCTCTCGAAGCTCGTGGCGATGTTGCTCAAGAAGCTGTTCCACTTGAGGCATATTTGGCTTGACATCGCACCCTGCCGAATCCGACGAGTGACCTCCTCGGGACGATCCGTTCGCGAGCTGTCGCGCGTCTCGCCTCTACGCGACGTCCACGGAAGAAAAGTCACGCCAGCCACCGCGCACAAACATACTGGGACTGGAGAACCAAGATGGCGGCGCTCGCTCCGGCGGCGGTTAATTCAAATGCGATTTCGAAAGAAACCCAGAATTAGCCCTAAGAGATCTAATGAAAAGAGAAATCGGTTAATAAGCGTGAATTAAACAATACTTAAGCATTCTGATATATTAAACAGAACTCTTAATGCCTCGGAACGTAGAATCAATAAAAACTGCGACGCTTACCTCGGAAACTGTAAGTCCTGCTTTCCGCAGATACCGGTAATATCAAGAATCTTCTGCGCAGGAGTTATATCTGGAATAAAAATACATGCACCATAAATAATTAGATTCGTGGAATTGAAGCCGCGATAACAATATGTTAATGCTTCAGAATTGGAAAGTCAAAACGGTGGTAGGTGGTTGGTAGACCACGAGTCCGATTTATAGACAAAAACTGTATTCAAAGATTGGAAAGGAAAGGAAAGGAAAGAGTTAACACGCATAACCATGGACACCATGCGCGTTCACATCCGCTCACATAAATGCATTTAAAAATCCGTGGTCACGGCAGCGATCGCGCACATCTCCGAATCAAAATGGCGTCACCGATCGAGCATCGGCGTGCGCACCTCGCGACTTCTGATCTCGATTTCCGGTCTTGAAGTTCGAATCAAGGGACGCAGCCCTGGGATTTCCATGAAGAAGTGTGAATATTCACAATGAATGCACAGCAGAAGAAAACTGGCGAGATAAATAACGAAATCCGTGCCGGCGAAGGACAATGGCCGAGGGCCCTGATCAGGGGTACGACCGGTGAGGAGAAGTTGATAAAAAGCTCCCTCGTGTTCCAGATTGTATATATCTTGACTTTAGATCAGGCGTAGGGCGATATACGTGGATGTTGGTGCGCACCTCGCAGAGAACGACGAGCGGAGAGACGCTGAAGTGTGGCTGAAGGATGGCCGCCGAATGGCGTTCGGCAGTCTGAAGAGATCGCGTGGATTCTCCTTTTCTCGGCGAACTCGCGGAAGGGACGTCGAAACGGAGGACAGGCCAGAGTCGTGCCGTTGGAGAGTTAAATTAAAACGGAGCGAGGAGGGCCGTGCGTGCCGTGTCGGGCTATGTGCGTGCGTAGCCGCCTGCGTGCCTGCGTGCCTGCGTGCCTGGCCGCGTGCGTGCGTGCTCGCGTGCATGCACGGTTGCGTGCCTCCGTGCCTATAACAGAGTTCCATAATCGTTAAGTCTCCGCCTTACTTTACGTCCCTCGGCGTGCACGAAAATATCGGAGGGACGCCCGTAACGGGCGAGAAAAAAGAATCTCAGGACAATAAACGTTGATTTCATTGGGCGAATCGCGGCCATTCTTCGGAAAACCCGTTGTCCGGCGAGCCTCGAATCTCGATAACGCGGATGGCGTTAAATGGTAAACGGCACACACCGTGCTCCCGGAGAATCTGCTGAATTATTGATGTTTCCAGAGGCCCGTATGGGTATACGTGAGTTACGTGTTGGTACTTTTGAGGGAATACTCTTACGTTTAAGCTTCTGCTTTATTTCAGGTCTCTTGGAGAGCGAGGTAACGCTTGACCGTCTCCCTAGTGGCGGGCTTAGAGGTTAAGAGAAGAGTGTACGCGGATTTTACTAGTATAATATTGTATCTGTCAAGTATTGTACTGATATATAAATGCCTGTAATGTAAAAGACACGTGGAATTCTTGATTTTCCTTCTGAACGTTCAGGGAACGGATTTATAATACTTTCTTAATACTACACTGTTAACAAAAAATTCATACATATCATACACTTTTAGTTCGTAAGGTTATAGTAAAATTCTAAATTTGATGTCTTAACAGTGAATTAACATACATTTATTATACGATTCTAAATAAACTTATAATTTTATAACATCATGTTGGAATTTTATGAAATTGCGTAGAAAATTTATACATTTGATATTCGAAAGTCATTTAGTACGTATGGTTTATCATTCTTTTTAGATAAGGTTTTAATTTTATGATCGTTTGTATGAGTTTTACTTTAGGTCTCTTGGAGAGCGAGTTAACGCTACAGCGTTTCCCTAATGGCGACTTTACAGGTTAGGAGAAGGGTGTATGCGGATTTTATTAATAAAATATTGTACCTATCATTGTACTGATATACAAATACCTGTGATGTAAAAAATACGTGTAATTCTTGATTTTCCTTTTGCACGTTCAGGGAAAGGATTTTAATGATTTATTAATACTACACGATGAAGTGCGAAACATGCCCCGGCATCATCTTCCGCGATTTCCAAGCAAACTCGATTGGGCACGCCTCGACTTTGCACATCGGCTGTCAAGACATGTCTAGAAAGTAATGATAGCGATGTACAGAGACTAACAAGAGGGTCACCTGAAATAAGTCGAACCATACATGAAAATAAACTGGCCTAATAGAAACGTTGTCGGAACTCCTAATGGGATTCTGGCAATTCCCTTGTTCCTCAGTCGGCCATCTTTGGTGCGAGTTCCTTAATGGAAGTACTATAAAACAGAGTAATACTACGCACAATGTCGACTGTAGAAAAGGAACCATGCTGTGCGATTACCTGTCCGGACACGTCCGTGGACTCGCCAGGTGAAAACCTGATGAATGACATATCGTAATACCTTTTACCTGCCTTTCCTCTTTCTCTCTCTCCGACCCTCCGTTACTTGAGCCAAGTGGCTAAGAATAACGGGAACAATGAAAATGGATAATCGATTGACATCCTCCCATTTTGGATGTGCAATCGAAGGTAACATCCGATTTCGATGTCTCAACCAATTGCTAAAGAAAGATGTATGAAAAATTATTTTTATTCGTATCACTTTTTTATCTTTCTTCATTCCCAAGTCGAATGGTCGGTTTTAATTCTCATTGGGCCGCGAAAGAGCGTTAGAAATGGGATTTTTGGATTAGTAAATTGACCTGATTGGCCCGAAATTGATTCAGGTGGACGCGTGGAGAACAGGTGGAAGGATCGGTCTTCCGGTCCTTCTGTGGACGCACCTCGATATCCTGAGAAGGCTCCCGGGTAATTCCCAGGACCCCTGGACGCACCGAGCACGAAACTTCAAAAGTGTGCAGTAATAATCCCAAATTCAAGGCGGCAAGGGGCCCGAAAGGCGAATTGCCTTCGGCATTAATTTTACCTGGCAGAAACGAGAATTTCCGCGAATACATGACTCGGCCATCGTCCTTTCGAGTCCTGCAAACCTTCCTACCCTGTGAAATCAGGATCGTCTTGTCAAATTAAAATTATTCTGTGGAATGAAAATATAATTGATGCGATGACGAGCCTAATTATAATTTATTATAATCGTTTCACTCTATTCCAGATAAAAATGCGTTAAGGGTTGGCTAATAAAGGTCGGCCATTTTGAATTTTGACGTTAGAAGTAGGGAAATTGCGTGAAATTCTAATATCATGAGAAGCGAATAACATTTACGAATAAAGACTACGAAATTAGATATCCCTATGAGAAAAGTGGCCCGTTGGCGAGGTTACACTATTTAAAATATTCATAAAATTCATACACTTTTGGTACATAAGATTACGGTAAAGTTGTAAGTTTCACGTCTCAAATGTGAATTGCTGTACGTTCATGATAAACTTGAAAATAAATTTGTAACTTTGTAACATCAATATTGTAAGTGTCTGAAGTTTTGTAGAAAAAGTGAGACAAACGTCTTAAATTTATAACATGCGATATAAATATTGTTTGGAAATGTTATAAAATTATTACACCATGTCCGAATTAAACTTCCAACGAAAGTTGTATAAGATTTCAATATTTCTCTTTAACAGTCTTCAATTTCCGAGGCGACGATCCGACAATGAATACAATGTTAAACCAAGTACGGAAGGACTGATATGTTTTCCATATTCATCGATTTCAAGTGCATCCACACATTGAGAATATCGTGAAAAATTCAGCGAAATACCCGTTGGGAATTTCACGCAATTTACACGCCCTTGACGTTAAAATTCAATATGGCTGACTTGGTTTTACTGAGCTCTCGAGGCGTATTCTGAAAATTCGCAAGATTGAATTGATTCCATTCGCACTTCAACTTAGCGGGATGAATTATAAGCGAAATCTTTTTTTCGGGAGCCTTTCTTTCGCCCTGGGCATAATTTGGCGCCTTAAGGGATTACTCGGCCCAAGGAGGGCACCGTTTAAAGGGCCCCCGTTGAAAATTTTGCCCAAAATATTTCACGTGGTCGCCTAATCCCCTGGCTCTATAATCGCTTCACTTTGCACCCGTATTTCCGCTTTGCCTTTCTTTCCGAAAATCGGCCCATAGTTTCGTCCCTTTCCGCCATTTTGGAGTACTCCGCTCGGCCTTAAGGGGGAACTTTAGGTGACAATAAACGCACCTCCTGCAGGAACCTTTACTACCCGGTAGGTCCGCTTTTCGCCGACCAATCAGAGGAGAGTTCAACCTGATCCGGGGCCCGTAAATACGACGGTTTTCCAAATTTTCATTTCATTAGTGAATTTTCCCGCGTTCGGAAGCAGTCCATGGTTCGACTCAGTTCTCGAGGCGCCGGCTTCCGTAACTCGTCTTTAGCGATTGTCGAAGTTCAAGTCCATTGACATTGGGATAAAGTGAAGCATGCCAAGAGAAGTCAGAAGACACGGAGGAAGGAGCGCCATGTCGGAAGAAGAGGTGGAAAGTCACGTGAGTTAATTATACCGATAACATTTCTAATTGGTCCATTTTTAATGTAAAAAAAGTAACTGCCTCAATGTTGCGTAGAAATTGGGAACGACAAGGGGAAGTGTATCACTTATTAATATTTTTTAATTCCACATATTAACATATTCCTTTGTTAATGCAAAAAGACTGAGACGAATTTGAAAAGAATAATCCATAAGTCTTAATTTGTTTAGACGACGCCATTAGTCACAGGGTTCTATATCTCCTAGGTTTATATTTAAATTTAAGGTAAAGAAATTAATTTCACAATTAAATTTTCAGAATGATCCACGATCGATGAGGCGTTCCTCGAGGTCGAGGTCGAGATCCACGATGAGTACGAATCGCTTCAGCCCTTTCCAGCGGTACTCCCCAAAGATGGACTCATCAGACGAGAGGAGCATGTCCCTGAATCAGTCTCATCTCCTGGAGTCAAAGACGAATAACATCCTGGAGAACGGCAAAAAGTGCGCAAGGTTCCCGTTGCAGCTATTGAAGATGTGTGTTAACACTGTAGCAAATTTTCAAGACAAGGCCAGCGCCGCCCGGGTACAGAAAACAAGGCCGGAAAGCGGTCCAGGGTGTTCTGAAGAAGAATCTGACGAAGATGGTGACGTCTCTTCGGATGAGACGGATAGCGCAACAGAAGATTGTCAAAACGAGAATGTTAATAATTCGGGTGGCAATAATTTAGGTGACTACGCCATAAACGGTGGAGTGGCGATGAACATGTCGATCGACCTGGGGAACATCTTGGAGAGGTCCTTGATGCGGCCGATCACCCCTGAAGAACCGATGGACATCTCGATGGACGACTTGAACCTGACCGGGAAATCTGAGCAGACGAAGTTACTAGATTCGAAGATGGTAACACCTGAAATGCTAGTTAAAATCCCGCGACCTTATCATCGTACCACTCCAGTGCGAGCGATTAAACCCCGGCAGCTCAACCTTGAAGATGAATCACGAAGAGCGATCGAGACTCCTCGTTCAGGTCGAGAAATCACGAGTTTGGAGAACGCCGAGTCTCAAGGCCAGATTCATCGTGGATCGGTGGATCTGAAAAAGGAGACGGGTCCTCGGCAGGATACCTCACAGGTGGAGTTCCTCAGGGTGTTCCAGTTTTACCGGGACATCGCGGAGCAGCAGGGAGTCCAGCGAGTCCATAGGAGTGTCCAGGAGGTGAAGACTGATAATGGGATTCCATCCGGCAGCACGATACGAGACGATGATGCTTCTTCAATGTCCTCTTCAGGGTCCTTCGAGTGGAGTGACAGGGAAGACTCTTCCTCCGGCGACGAGGAGATCGCCAAGATCTTCAAGACCCACTGCAATTCTTCGGACGAAGATCCTGATTCGCTTCCCACAGGTGATATCATATACAGGATGAACGATCCCGCCTTCAGGGAGATCTTGAAGAAATCTAATGGGACGACGGAGACAAATTCTGCGGGGATAAGCAGGATCAATGCTCTTCTGCATGTCTCGGAGGCTGCAGGACTTCTCGGGATGAACGTCTCGCAAAACACAGTGGGTCCCTCAGTTCAGAGCAAAATTCTTCAGGACGTGAAGAGTATTCCTCAGGGTACACATGTTGAGGCACCAAGACCTGGACCACGGGACCAGATAAATATCCTTCCACAGGATGCTAGATTCGACCAATTTAATATGGACCCAAAGATCAATCAGCTGGCAAGAGGAGAACCCAAAGAACACGGAGATCGTGTAATTCCAAAAGATCTACAGATGCACCAGATAAACGGTGCACCGCTGGATCATCAACAGAATGCTCATCAAGTTCCTAGACCAAGAACTTATCCGATGGACTCCATTCTTGTAGAGAAAGGAATCAATCTACTGACACCGCCACAGACCCTGAAGACAAGCGACGGACTCTGCGACAAAGGTGCACCTTCCGGTGCAGAAATCGACTCCATGATCCTGCAACAGCATCCGAAGATACAGCAGATAAACGGTTTCTCTTCTTTGAAATCTCTGGACCTGATAACGAGCCCATTAGACCTCACCCCTCAATCCGGACCTCTCGAGAAGAAACTCTCCCAGGGAAGCAAGAGTCATTGCAAGTGTCAGAATTCAAAGTCCCTCCCGAAGACGAAGAGGACCTCGACGAAGCCGGACCGTCAGTATGCAGCATCCGACGGTGCACCTTCGATAGAGGACGTCGAGATGAACCAGGTGGAAAGTCGGCACCAGGAAGGCCGTCCCAAGATCACCGCCCGCTGCAGTGATCTATGCAAACAGGTGATCGAAGAAATGGACCACGAGGACTCGTGCGATGGCTTCTCTTCGGCATCCTCTTCGTCCTCGGTCGACCTACCATCTGAAAATCGTCCATTGAAGACCGAACCCTGGTGGATGCATCCTTTGGCACATATTTTCCCTAAGAGCCATCTTCCAGGGTACCAAGGATATCATGGATACCAAGGATACCAAGGATACCACGGATATCAAGGATATCAAGGACACCAGGGATATCCAGGATTTCCAGGATTTCCAGGATTTCCAGGACTCCCTGGACTCCCAGCACTCCCTGAATTCCCAGGACTTCCAGGATTCTCGAGTCTATCAGCTTACCAAGGACGTCCATCATCATGCCCTTGTGGGAATCCTTCCTGCGTCGTGGTCCCTGTACCCACGTCCTCATGCGGCAGAATTCCAGATCCTTTCGGGATGCTGCCCATGTCTCGAAGATATCCGTACGGGTATCCTTCGCCACCGCCGCCGATGAGGCACTTGTACTATCAGTATCCTGAATTTATGGTTCCTCCCAAGCAAGCCGCTGACATTTCCTTCAATGGATATCCTTCGAACCCTGCGTCAAATAACGTGATTAAGAAGGAAGTAACTACCGGCGCTTCTAAACTGGGGGGAATTTAATTCGGGAAAAATACCATGCAAATCAGAGTTCATGATATGAAGGTACTTCTACATTCTCTACGAATAACGAATGCAACCTCATTAAGTGAGTAGGTCATGATTGCCCCCCAATCAAACTGTGGTCTTCGCCTTGAATAGATATCCTTAGAATCCTGCGTCAGATAACGCGATTAAGAAGGAAATAATCGGCGGCGCCTCTAAACTGGGAGGAATTTAATTCGTGAAAAATACCGGGCAAATCAGATTTCATGACATGAAGGTACTTCTACATCCTCTACGAATAACGAATGCAACCTCGTTAAGTGAGTAGGTCATGATTGCCCCCCAATCAAACTGTGGTCTTCGCCTTGAATAGATATCCTTGGAATCCTGCGTCAGATAACGCGATCAAGAAGGAAATAATCGGCGGCGCCTCTAAACTGGGAGGAATTTAATTCGGGAAAAATACCGAGCAAATCAGATTTCATGATATGAAGGTACTTTTACATTCTCTACGAGTAACAAATGTATCCTTGTTAAATTATGTATAAGACATGTTATGAATAAAGCATAGATTAGTTAACAACCGTGGCTCCTATTATCTTTCATTTTTATTGGAATACGTATTTCGTCGACTCGAGGCAATATCTGAACACGGTGCAACGATGCTGACGTAACTATATGTATATTATTTATATGCAGGGATTCTTGATCACTTAGATGTGTTTAGTTTGATAACAACGAAGTAAATGCAACTCTTCGGGTCTCCAGGAGTTCGAGTACAATGCTGCGGTACCATCGGCGTATTCTCGCAATTTTTGCAGAATTTGGAAGGCCCCTCGGTTGCCCGTCGAGGACACTCGCACCTGCTTGCAGGAATTAACCTAATTTTAATTAATTTCACTACTAATAAAGATAATTGATCTTATTTCGCTCTTCAAAAAAAAAAAATCATGTAAACCTGAAGTCGAACCTGCGGCCTCCCCAAAGTCACAGCTGCCACGAAAGTGACCTCACCCCGACCGATCTGTTCTCCAAGATCATTTCTGGAGAACCTCTCCGTATATGACATCCTTTTCCTGTATTTACTGTACTCGTCGAATGCCCCGAAGAACGCCTTGTTTTTCAGCTGGCCGAAGCAGAAAACCTCCGCCATCTTGCAGAGGTCCTTCTTAGTTCTGTGCACACCATTTTCCAGCCCAACCGTGGGATTTTCCTGCACGCGACTGGTCTCTTCAGGGTCGGCGATGGACCATGAGTTAGGGAACGAAGACACCCCTTCGACGAGTCTACCTCCTCTCGTCATCGTTGGCACGTTCCTGGGCGAGGACCTCATCAAGGTCGCCATTGCGTAGTCTTCTGTGGGGATTGCATTTCTCGATTGGTCCTGGCGAACGTCCTCGGTATGGTCCCGACCATTTTCCCTGGGTCGACCTTGGTAACCGCGGGAACCCTGATTTCGGTGATTGTACCTTCGAGCCAGTCTCCTGGTGTCCTGGACCTTCATCCTGGTAACGGACCGACACTTTATCCTGTCTCCAGATCCGCGACTGGGCTTCAAAGGACACTCGTGCCTTCCTATTTTCTGGACTACGTCCGCATACGTTTTGTGGCCTTCAGATGGGATTGGCTGCCTCCCCGAAGTCGGCACCGCAACGTCTAGAAATATCCCCTAATATCAATGACTCTTATCAATTAATGCCGAGAATTTCACTAAAAAACCAAAATTTATAATTAAATCATTCTCAAACTCGCTACCCCAGGTTAGAACTGCATTATCGTTGCTCCTCGCAGGAGCCCTCGTCAAGGTCCCAGCACTTCTTCGAGGTTGTCCGGATATTGCTACCGGAAGTGCCGCCAATTGTCGTCTTGACAATTCAGGCCATCTCCTGGGATCATCCTCGGAGATCGACTCCACCTTATTGACATGATAGGAGAACTCTTCCTGGCCGATGAAGAACGGCGCCACGAAGGACGCGACTCCCGCCGTGCCTGGCCTGACGTCTCTCAACATGTCAGGAACGGCCTCGAAGGCGTTGACAAATGGTAGCACCGGTTCCACGAACGATGGAACCCTTTGGATCAACGGCTCGAAGATGCTCGACGTCGAAGTTGCGTAAACGCCCTCTATATTCGCTGTCAACGCGAAACACGCCGTCAATGACACCTCTCCAGAGTTTACCAGATGGCCGCTGCCAAGGATCTGATAACCATGCTGCGGCTGCTGCAACTCCCAAAAAAAATCTCCAATAATGTCACGCCGTGGTGATAAATTGGACATTTAAGCATCAACTTCATTTTAATTGACAGAAATAATTGGCAGCGCGTCACCTGCTGCCGCGTCAAGTACTACACCCTGTGCTCCAGTTTCGGTGCAGAATGATATTAATATTGTCAAAATGATTTTAATTGGCAGAAATAATTGGCAGCGCTTCACCCGCTGCAGCGTCAAGTGCTACACCCTGTGCTCCAGTTTCGGTGCAGAATGATATTAATATTGTCAAAATGATTTTAAATGGGCAGAAATAATTGGCAGCACTTCACCTGCTGCAGCGTCAAGTAGTACGCCCTGTGCTCCAGTTTCGGTGCAATATGATATTAATATTGTCAAGATCATTTTAATTGACGGAAATAATTGGCAGCACTTCACCTGCTGCAGCGTCAAGTAGTGCGCCCTGTGCACTTGCGCCTCGTCGAAGCACCTCAGAGTGGTTTTTTGGCAGAACGGGGTGGACAGGTACTGGGCAACCTCCTGCTTTTGGCAGGAGGGGTTTCTCTCGGGGTTGGCAGCGCCGTTGGCAGCCAGTACCATGTAATGGTGAGGATAGGGCCGCTGGGTTGAGCCTTGCACCTGAAGAGCGAACTGCGTCGAGGGTTGCTTCTGCACCTGGAGGGTACGTCGGACCTTTAAACCAGATTCGTCAATGGCCAGTTTACGAGCACCCAATAAATACGCTTTGTCTCCAGTTTGTCTCTGGCCTAATGCTATACAACGCTCCAGATTGTCATCTAGCGCCGGAGGCCTGACACCCGCATCGGGGTGCCATGTCGTTTCCTGTCAACTGACGACTTTACGACCTCCTCTCGCCGAAATGCCCCAAAGACCTGGCGCTACCTTGGCGAGCTTGTTACGGATACCTGCCGTCGACACCGGAAACTTGGAGCAGCCCAATTTGTCAATTAACATTTTTAACAATCTTATAAAAAATCTGAAAAATCGCGAAGCTCGAATTGGAGAACAATTTCTTGTGGCGAACTTGTTACGGATACATGCCGTCGACACCGAAAACTTGGAGTAGCCCAATTTGTCAATTAACATTTTTAACAATCTTATAAAAAATCTGAAAAATCGTGAAATAAATGAAAAATCGCATTAAAGAAAAATGTCTAAATTAATCCTCTGTAGTCTAATTTTTCAATCTTGTTTTACTTCAAGACGTGCAATTAAAAAAAATTATTAAACCTAGAAACTCGATGGTCTTGCCAACAGATTTACGAGCACCTATCCTTATCCTGTTCCTATCATGTAGTATGTATCTATTAGGGGGACCGGAAAGAAATCCATTAATTTTATACTTGAAGTTTGGGGCAAAAATAATGGATTTCTCTCCGGTTGCCCCAATATGATCAATTATCGCAACCTGGACGTATCTGACGTGAGGTTGCTGCTGGGCCAGCTGATTCCGGGAGCCGCTGGGAGCAAAACAGGTCAATCTTTGCCAATGTGCAGCAGTCGCTATCCCGTACAGGTTGGCCGACCCTTGAGGATGTCGCTGAAGAGCCTGAAAACCGCGGCTGGAACCCGTCGACCCGGTCAAATTCACCTGAAAAATGAAAAATTAAGTCAGAAGAAATATAATGTACACGTCTCTCGACCGCCTTACATCTGATGATTTCACGAGGGGCCTTAAAAATCCGGCGATAAGAGTTTAAATTTCGGAAATTCAAGAAACAAGGTTCGTATCTGAATTACATCTTATCATTTCACAAGGGATTTCAAAAATTCGGCGATAATGAAAATGTTGAAAATTTAAGAAGTATAATTCGTACCCGTCTTATATCTTATCATCTCACAAGGAGCCTAAAAAATTCGACGATAAGAGTTAAAATGTTGAAAATTCAAGAACACATGGTCCGTACCTGCCTTACGTTTTACCATTTAACAATGGACCTCAAAAACGCAGCGACAAGAGTTACAATTTTCGTAATTCAGAGCTAAATGTCCGTACCTGCGCCTAACGGGTTGCGAGGATGCGGGGCACGCGTAATGCGACTTGGGGCCCGGCACATCCTCAATAAACTAATTACGAGAAACCCCAAAGGCGGGAAATTTCTCGGGGAAACGGACTCCCGGGATTCCCAGTCTACCTGTGGGGATCGTTCTTATAATCCCCGTTACGCCCGATGCCGGGGCTCCTCGAGGACTTCCGTTCTCCAAGGGGTCTGAGCCCTTGTCACTTGATCGCCCACACCACGTGGCACGCCTGTCGGCCTTGGCCTTGAACTTGAGGCACTCGTCCCGGACCTTCCCCTTGCACCTGACACCCCAAATCGCTATTCGACCCATCACGCGAGGTTGACCATTGATTAGAAAGATAGTCACAGATAATCTTAACAACCTTTCCACATAAAAAACTTCTCTACTTCCAGGATATTAAAAATATTCTAAGTCCACTTCGTTTTGAAAATGTATCCTTAGGGAGGATATTTATTATATGTATCCTTCTTAAAGGTGCACGGAGTAGTGACACGTGTCATCGCAGGGAAAAATGGGGAAACAGCTGATCGCATGAAAATCCTTCTTCCGGGTTTGTTGGGAAGGAACGGGTGTTCATTTTTTAGAGGGACGAAGATGCAAGGTCATCGAATTCGACGCGAGATGTCCTGGACGACGTCCTGCGGTACTCACCCAGGTCTTATTGTCCATGAGTCATGAAAAGAAACCGCGATTACCGAGTACGCTCCCCATGAGACATGGGAATAAAGGTTCACGTGGGCGATTTGACACCTTACTGGCAAATGTTTCCAGTGGGAGTGAATCGCATAGGTCCGACATTGATAGTCATCTGGACAAGGGGAGTACCGTTGCATGACTCCCATAAAAGTGATCCTTATTAAGGAACATTAGCGAAGCAATTATTTTTTTCAATATCGCATTTGTACCGTCTAATCGTATAAAAACGTTACTTTTTACTCTTATCTTTGATAAGTTTATTTTATACATAAAAACGCCGTTTTATCCTCCCCCCTATTTACACATCAATCTTCCGGGTAAAATACCGGAAAATTAATTAACACGCCACGCGACCAGGCGTGTCGTGTCGTGCATTCGGCAATGATCGATGACGTTCGCATGGCTAAGAAATTGTAGCTACTGAGCGGGCGTGAAAGATAAATTCATGGGTGATAATTGGCTTCCTGGAGTGACGTCGGCGCGGGTGTTCCGCTCCAGAACGGGGTCCGTCTCATTTATGTCCTCGACCTGCGAAACCACGAATTGGATTAGATATATTTTAGAAACTTGTAAAACAACCCTGCGACCTCCTTCTCTTACCACCATGGGGTTGTCCTCGATCTTGACCCTCTTCTGAGCTATGGTTCTAAGAAACGCTTTTGCTTCCTCCTTCGTCTCGTCGAATTGCAGACACTTCTGAGCATAATGATTAGCCTGGTCCAGTTGATCTCGTTTCAAATGATACTGCGTCAAGTACTTGTAAGCGTGACTGAGTTCCGTTCTGTCTGCGTTCCTGAATTCATCCATCACGAAGTCGGTGTACGCGGCTGCGGCGTGATCATGCTCGCCTAATTTTTCGTACAGCCTAGAAATGCGGAAGAATAATTTCTACGGCATTTATATGATAACCATATGATTCAAGAAGGATAATAAAATAAATTCAGGAGCGTGGAGCATAAATTTTTGGCCAACGTACGTGGCTAACTTGATTAACGCCATTCCCTCGATGTCGCCAACGTTGCAGGCTTTGTAGTAACATTTCAAGGCGTCTTGTATTTTATCCTGCCTCTCGTAAGCTTCTCCTAAAGCCAACACCATTCTGCTGTCGTGCGGTCTAAGTAGTTGTGCCTGTTTGTAATAGTAGAGGCCGTAAAAGGGCATCTTTAGGATCTCGTAAGTTTGCCCTAATCCGTACCACGCTCTATAATCCCTCCTATTGACTTCTGCAAGAATAGAAGGTAAACGCAGGTTATTCTCGATTTATTACCTTCACTTAAACCGACGTCGGAAACACACCAATGGCCTGCCTGTAACTGTGAATAGCAGCATTTGTGTTCTTCATCTCCATGAACTCGTGCCCCAGCAGTGTCCACGCAGAGAGGTATTGAGGATTCAGTTTTAACGCTCTGTGAAAATACATCACAGCCTTTTGATGATCCGCCCTTAAACTATAGTAATTTCCTGAAATTAGTATTTTGTTACGAATTTGTTGTCCTTCAATAATTGGCTATAACTGGGATTTAATTCCAAAGTAGCTTACCTACTATGCAACAAGTTTCGAGTCTGTATTTGTCGATCTCGGTTGCTCGATGGGCCAGATGAGCCAACTCAACTTTCAGTTCTTTCACGTACAGTAAATTCGAATACGTGTCCATGTTATCGAGGCAGTAAGGGTCTTCTTTGATGATCCGCTTAAATGTCTCGATTGCTGTATCAACATCTGTTCAATGAAATATATTTCTTTTACAAAATTATTTTCTGGTGAGAAGAATGAATATTATCTGTATCTGTAATTGATGTCGATTATTACCTCTCCTGTAATGGACAGCAATCGCTGTTTGTGCAAGAACATAGCCATTCTTTTCAAAACCCATAGATTGCAATTCGCAATAAAGTGCTAATCCCTCGTCGATTAGCTGCAATTCTAAGTACATGTGTGCGATAAAAAACTGCCTGATCCAGTGATTAGGTAGTGTCAAGCTCTCAAGCTTCTCTCGGTCGGTAATTAGCCCTGCTAGCTCTAACCAGGTTCCCCAATGCATTGGTTGCTTGTGCGTAGATTCTACTAAAACGTCTACAGCCTCCCTAGCGAGTTGCAACTTTTTTAAGACAACGCCAAAGAGGTAGAGACCAAAACCATCCAGGTTTCCACTTAAGTGATCTTTTCGTAGATCACTGCATAATAATTTAAGACTATCATTCTTCAGGGGATCTGGTGGTACATCGGTCATATCATCTATCTTCTTTTTCTCACCAGACAGGTATCGAGAGTACAAATACAAAAACCGTGCCTTGGGCGTCTTGCATTGTTCAGTAAAGTATGCAGCTCGATCATATTCTTTTAAATCAAAATAGCTTTTTGCCAATATATACATGTCCTCTTCCTCGTTCATTTCAATCATACTTATATCTGCAGTTATATCGCCTACCTTTACTTTGATATCCTTCAATGAATAATTTAACTCTGCAAGCCTAAAGAAGTAAAAGGGGATCGGAACATTATCATTTTCTATGAAAGACCTCGGAAGCATGGTCGAAGCAACCTTCAGCTTAACCTCTTTCATAGAGAAATTCTCTAACGGATTTACAATAAAGAACGACTTAAATAGTAATTATAATTAAAAATGGTTTTAATAAGTACCATTTCGTAGTGTGCATCAACCCACGTTCTGAGCATTCCCGTATCGCACGCAAAAGATCCAACTTAACCTCTTTTGTGTCAAACTTGATCACAGACTCCTCCATTTCATTAAATTCTCGATGACTTCTATAGCAATTCGATATTTTTTGGTAAGCCGTCATAAATGTGAGGTGTTAAAATAACGAAATAACATTTCAACAAATTTGACAAGGCGCGAAAATGTATATTTTCAGGAGGTGTTGCCGTCTACTGACAAAGTGGCGAACTATACGGATTTAATGAAGCAATTCTACGTCGGTAAAGTAATTCATTTTTCTCATTGACACGTAGTGTCTAATATTTTATTGTATTTCATAATTGAACCGTTCTTATTAGACTTGTGAGTCCCAAAAGTATTTTAATCCATTACTCAAATTTCTATCAAATGTTTCTATGTATTGAAAGGAACGGATAAAGTGCCTTTGCAACAATGTCAACGTTTCATTTGTTTTCATGGGTGAGTAAAATCATTCTTAAGGTGGAACCGTGGAACACGCACGTATAATTAGAGGCTAGAAATTAACATTGGGTGCATTCAGAGGAGACAACTGTTGAGTGATCGGTTAGCGCTCATCTGCTGAATGAGTACGTTTACTCAACATGTTTACTGATCAGACCATTCTGATCGCCATTTTCAGCAGAAAATCGCAACATGTTCCCAACTCATCGGTAACCGCTTATCTCCTCCGAATGCACCCATCCATTAACAGTAAGTAACAGTAAGTAACAGTTCGAGTAAAACAATGCGTCGTAATTATAAAATCGGCGCCACCGTCAACTGCCATATGGTATTACCATCACGAGTACGTGGCCGCCAATGGCGACTGGTAGATGGTACCGCCATCGCGAGTGCGCGAGCTCCTATCAGAAATTGGTTGCGCCGCCCTTGGAGGCAAAAAACGGTTAAAGCTAACGTACGAAACCAGAGGGCAGCACAGGAATCGATCGCGCGACCCTGCCCGTGAGCAATCTCCCAACTCATCTCTGGTGAATTCTGCAGAAAAACATGGGGCCATTATTAAATAGTACACTACACGTTGTATAGATGGCGCCACATGGAGGTAGAATCTGTCTCTCTTGTACTAAAATCACCGTTTAAATAGAATCCTACAATAGAATTTCTTTAATATTGAATTAGAAATTTAAAATGTGTATAAATTAATTAACTCCATTGTTTCAGGGTGCTAATTCTCACGGTCAGTTGGGTCAAAATATCGAAGACGAGCAACTTGTACTTCCCACAGAAGTTGATCTGTCCCAAGCCGAGCTCAGAGCAGAAAATATTGTAAAGATCGTAGGAGGAGCAGGACTCACACTGATTTTGGATAAGTTAGGAGACGTGTATTCTTGCGGATGGAATACCAAAGGACAAACAGGAATTCCTGTTGCAGGAAGCATTCTGAAATTTAAAGAAATAGAATACCTGAGAAATGAGTATATCATTGACGTTGCTTGCGGATGGGATAGCTCGATGGCTCTGACGAGAGATGGGTATGCCTTTGTCTGGGGTTCAAATCGATTTGGCCAACTTGGGAACGACCTCTGTGAAAAACAAGATACTGTTAAACCAATTAAAATCACCAGCAACAAGAAAATAGTTCGCTGCTCAATGGGCTTAAGACACTCCGCATATGTCACCGAAGACGGTCTAATTTTTGTTACTGGTTCCAATAGCAAAGGCCAATTAGGTGTGATTTCTCCGAAAGGCAAACAAATTTCAATGTTAACTACATTTACCAGAGGTAATTTTAGACGACACTTTGTGCAAGTATATAAAACCGGTACTAATGAATTAACCACAGATTTTACAGAACTTTCAATTAAATAGTTCCAGGCTTAACCGATGTGGTAGATGTTGCATGTGGTCAACATCATACAGTAGTGGCAACTAGAGAAGGCATTTATTCATGGGGTAGCAATAAGTACGGACAACTAGGGCATGACTCCGTTGAGAATACTATTCCATTTCCGAAAAGAATACAGAATATTCAACCTGAATACACGAAAGTTTATGCAGGCTGGACACATACAGTTACTTTAAATAGAAACGGAGATGTACTCAATTGGGGTAGGAATATTTATGGTCAACTAGGAGGTCAAAGGTCCGACCAAGATCATTGGAAACCAAAAAGTATTCAGAATCTACCAAAAATCAAGGAACTAGGAATTGGCTCAGAACATAACATCGCACTTACTGGTAATTATCTATCGTACTATTACGCCTGTTGTACATGCAATTTGTTACATTTTAAAACCACAATGAATGGAAATTTTAATTCCAGAGGACAGATCAATTATATGTTGGGGATGGAACGAGCACGGGAATTGTGGCAATGGTTCTACGGAGAATATTTTAATTCCAGAAAACGTCTCTACTTTGCGAGATTTTAATGGAGTTGTCATAGGAGCTGGTGCTGGCCATTCCTTCGCAGTGATCCAAAAGTGTCCTCCTCGATAACAATTCTTAGATATCAAATTTCAGAAGTTAACAACGTTTTGAAACATTTGCGCAGTATTTCATTTCTGTTAATATAAACAAATCCATGTGTTACGAGTTTAATCTACCTTCTGTTTAATATTCTAAAATAATTTCGGTTTAACATACTCATAGAACATATCAGTAACAGAGAATCTGAGGTAATCCATAAATTAAGTGTTGCTAGAAATAGCTTGAAGGAAGTATAGAATGTAAGGTATAGTTCCACCTGGCCAGCTACCACCTGTCAGCAGGCAACTGTCATTCTCTACTATGACAACAGCCGAGGAAAACGTTTGACGTTATTTGAGGTGTTTGAAATATTTTATTCCAAGTACAACCATTACTGCTAAAGATGCTCAGGGTACGCTCTCAGAATAACGTCTGGTAAGTGTGTGACCAAAGTAATCCCATACAAAGCGAAAGATTCGTATAATATTTATACAATGTGTGTTTGATTTAGCGAGCAAGAAGCTAAATTTGTTCAGGACAGGATTGTCCGCGTGGAGAAACATTTCGCGGAGCTTTGCACTATATTCGCGGCGTTCGCCAGAAAATCTGCCAGGTTGGTGCACGAGGCGATCAATGAAACTATTGATTAAGCAACCATATCCTAACATTTCCAAACGACGCCCTATTTCTACGGAATAGCGCCATTACTTCATCAAAATATGTAACACGTTATTATTTTCAGACTACGCGATAAGACCGATGAAGTGGCGAAAGTAATCCAAACCTATGCGGAGTCGGAGAACATTAACCAGTCCTTGAGCAGCAGTCTTGGAAATTTTGCCAAGACACTTTCAATCATCGGAGATTACAAGTAATTTCTGTTTCGTTACAAATTTCTTGGGATTTCTGAAATCCCTGAGTTATTTTTTAATCATCTTGTCGACTGGGGTAAATAGTTACAATATGAATGTATTTTCTTTTTTAATAGGGACGCAGAAGTCCAGAGGCTCGAAGCTAAAGTTGTTACTCCATTTTCTCAGTACGCCACAATTTGTAAACATGCTCGAGAAGATGTTCGAAACACCTTTACAGCCCGGGATAAGGAACTCACCAAAAGAAGACATTTTGATAGGGTGCGAGAAAGGAACCCTCGAAATCGACAAATGATTGTAGGTTTCTTAGCGGTTATTATAGTCAGGATAATTGTAATATATTTGTTTCTGTTGTAATTAATTTAGTCGCAAGCGGAGTCAGAACTTATGAAAGCTACTGTTGAGGTATCAAGAGTGGTAAAGGGTCTAGAGGAACAAATAGATTCCTTTGAGAGGAGGAAGCTGCATGATATGAAATCTGTACTTCTGGAATTCGTTATCATCGAGATGAGTTTCCATGCCAAAGCTGTGGAATTGTTAACGAAAGCGTACCGAGATATTGCCGAAATAGACGAAACAAAGGATCTGGAGGTAAAGCAAATTAAATGGTACCAAAGAATGGATTTTTCTAGATACGAGTTTCACAAATTTATTTAATTTCGAGAGTACGTAGAACCTCATGCATAGAACGTAATTTTTTCTTCGACACACAGGACTTTCAAATAACGAGAGGAGATCTAAATGGGGTAATTTAACTGGACATTATTGCCTTAGTAGGTACCAGAGATGAATACAATTATTATTCAGTTTAGTAAATGATATGGAATTTGATGAACATTTTTCTATTTAGCAGAATAGTTTTCCCACAAAAATTGTTCATCTCTGGTAGGGAATGGAAGGAAAACGTAATGAAATCAGGAATAATTGGAACAATAATTGTTTCAATTGTAGGAATTCAGAGAGGTAATGCAGGGGAGTGACACTGCATCTAGATTGGACACAGTGAGACGAACTTCGTTTAGGCAGGCGTATTCTCTTACAAATTTGGCTAGTCGCTTTGCCCCATCTCCTAAGAATACAAAGAAATCTTCAAACCGATCAGCAGGCTCATTGGTGAGTTTCTTGAACAGTTATCTTATTTATTTATTTCACTATTAATAATTTGATTTTTTAGGATTCTTTGAAAAATGGCCATACAAATTCTTCGGAATCGGTGCAAGTGGAAGAATACGGTAACAACTCTGGAGAGTCTGAATCGGAATCTGTCGAGGAGAAAACAGTGAGACTTCGCTACAAAACAATGTAACTTCTTTGAATTCACACAACCCTCGTGCCTTTGCAATTATATATTTTAGATGAGGCGCTTTATAGAAAGAAAACAAGGAGCAACCAGTCGACTTAATTTAAGAGCTGTACCCGCTGTTCCTAAGTACCAGAAGTCCTTAATATCCTCAGTAATCCGCAGTATATCCTACACTTAACAAAGGATTAACCTATAAGCATTGTCAGAAATAACCCACGATTTATATGTAAAAAAGTGTATATTATCCATTCAGTGCAAAACTTAATACGCTTAACGAACGCGCACAGTCACTTTATAAATAAAGCATTTTCAGAGTGATGTAGTAATTGGCTCAATTAAAACCAGTGCCTTAACGTAAATCATTCAAATGATTCACATCGTTTGCAGCTATCCAGGCCACAAATTATTTATCTGTTCCTTCAACGCCTGCCTGCGTCATTAGGTCGCCAATGTTTTTCTCCAAATCATCTATCCGGTTGCCCATTTCATCTAGTATTTAATAATTAAGGATGGTCATTTCTAAAACTGTCGCACAATACATCCAAGTCAAATTTGATGTTATATTACGCCGAGCTTTGGAGATAATCTATAAACGGTTATTACGGCTCGCAAAAAGGATATTTCTTCCAATAATCTGGTCCGACATCGTCTGGAACTTGTCTTGCATATTTTGGAGCAGGGTCTGCACCTAAAACATCAGAAAAAAAGACCAAAACTTCCATCGTGCCTCCTAACCAAACATTACATGATAGCCAAGCCCGAGCATCCAAGGACGCAAATTATAAGGCAGGATCAAAGACTCACGTATTGCGTCAGGTCTTGCATGTTTTTCGGCTCCGTGTTATTGCCCATCGAATAATTCTCGCCGTCTTCTGTCTTCAAATCCTGCTTGATATCTGCCATTCTCCCGGAACGTCGCCCGACTGCTCGTAACTCGGCACCGTTTACAAGAATCGCGAGGTCGCTCAAGGAAGAATATCTGGGAATACTCCGGATATTAATGGCAATTTCCTGGCGCAGACGACAGTTCGGAGTCGAAGCCGTGTCAGGTGGGACGACGGTACCAGAGATTGATTTAACAAGGAAATTATTAAGACCAAAATCGGCCCCGTCCGTCTAACGCGACATTCGAAGCCGTTCGAACGATATGACATTAGATTTCCCTCTGGAGCATCGCTCTGCGCATGCGTTGTCCCATCATCGGCAAATTAACATTATTCAAATTATAGGAACGATCATTCACGACCACGATTCGAATGGCACTGGGGAAAAATTCCACCACGAGGGCACGAGCGCGGAAAAATTCTCGGAATTACTCGGAATGATGACTGCAAGTGATACACTCTGTCGGTAAGTATACTCGTGATTTAATGGATGACTAAAGGTTAAGTAATGTTAGAGATCTCGTTTATCGATCACGTGGATTGCGTTTAGTTTCGAGAATGTGACGCTAGATGGCGGTAGAGGCGCAGCGGTGAATTTGTACGCGTGAGTATTCTCGACAAGGAAGCGAAGTTTCGGAATCAAGGAATCCGAGAATTCGGTAGAGTTTCGAGCCAAATACGTTTATGTTACGACTTATAAGAGATGTTTTCTGGCAGTCACCCCATCTCAGTATTAATTGCGCCCAATGTTGTTTTACTTTGGCGATCGGACAAGTACTTACTGTTAAGGATTACGTAAAGTTGGTAAAGTCTAGTAGGGACTTCTGTTCTAACCCTAACTTAATTGTCCGTTGTAAGAAATTCATTAGGACCGTTTGTGGGTTAAATATTATAATCAAGATAAGGAAAGCTTAAACGCTCTCTATAAATTCCTTATAGTGAACGATTAAGTAAAAGTTAAGTTAGAATTAGAACAGAGACATAAACCGGGTTTCAAGAGTAAGGTACAGAATACGCGGAATGAAAGAAGAATCAGTGTTAATGGATTTATTCTTCGTAAAATTGTAATATACATTATATACAACTTAGTACTGATCGATTCGGAGACCGGACGCGATGAGTTTATTCTAGCAACAGGTGCGCTTTATTCTAACCTCAATTACTTCTTTCATTCTTAACATAAATACCTCTTGTTAACTTAGGGATCTAGATTTGGCTACATCAGTCGTTGGCATTTGACTTGAAAAGACCACCTTGAGGAAACTAACGCAACTGAAGAAGAACAAGTAGTAGGTAGACAAGCTGACCACTTACGTCAATATTTACATGAGAAGTGGGTCCGCTTGCAAGAAATCTCTTGGAACATAAATTACAGTATTTTAACGCTAATTACTTAAATCTAATAGCCCGATTTTAAGTTAAGCTACTACACAGTCTCAGAGTGAATCTTCCTGTAGCAGAGATACGCTAGTCTATAAGGATGAGCTTTACTCGATGATTCTTGCACCTCGAACGAAGGAGTACTAATATGATCCGTATACAGACATGTCCTTAACCAGTCCAAAGAACACATTTTGGTTTGTAAAGAAATTACTTAACTGCCATACAAAGGGCTAATTAGCATCCAGATCAATTTACTCGATGCCATATCATAAACGACCAGGAGAAAGATCTCTTCCAGTAGTCCCAAGAACATAATCTATCTTATCAAGAAATTATTCCCGGATCATATATATTCAAAGAAATAATTTCCTGATATGATACAATGTGTTCATAAGCCTGTTAAGGTAAGTATTCATCCGATGTACTCGTTTCTTTCCTTTGGTGCTCTTACACACTAAATGAACAAGACTAACGACTAATCATAGAATTTCTGTTCTCTTCACTGGAAGCCTAACGCCTAGTCGATTAAATCTAGAATTACTTTAAGGTCGACCTCGACCGCAGCTTATCGGCCTACTTTACATTATCAATTAACTAAGCTCGAAACAGAAATGGTAAAATTAGTCTCGAGGTATCTTAACGCGAAGCTAACGATTAAGAGATTATTTCCCCTTGAGGCTTAGCGCCTTCTTTCTCTCTTGACATAAGAAAATAGCGAGAAGTTCGACGAGAAGTGGTCCAGAAGGGCTCCTCCCTTAATCCCAAACTGCTCGGTTTTCTCGCTCGTTTTCTCCGCCAGTTGTGGTCTTTGCTCTTTTTACTATCACCCGGCTTTCTCAGTACCTTTCATTCCGTAACTTGCAGTTTAGAAACGTCACCGCTTCCCCATCTACGATGTGAACGTAACGAGAACAGGCTCGGACGAAAAGGGAAGGGACGCGTTGATCTGAAAGAGTAAGTACGATAAAAAAGTGAGAATACTTCCGTATTGCAATAAATATACAGTAGATTTTCATTTCTTCAGAAAACGCAGGAAAAAAAAGACTTCGTGCACATGCAGGTCGATTAGAAGAAAATTCAAGTGCCAGTTGCGAACTGGAGGGAGTTAAAGTTTGGCCGACTCGAAGTCCAGGGTCGACTCTTCAGAAGAAGTGTCCAGATATACCTCAGGGAACTTGGCAGAGTTTCGCCCCAAGTACTGATACATATATCCATATTATTTTCAAAACTTTTTGTAGAATCTAATTTATGAAAGAACTCGACCCTGTTAGCGGTTTAAGTGGTTACAGAGGCGATTAACTGCGAGGACGAGCAATCCAAGCCGTTGAGTTAGTATTGTTAGGTCACACACTCACATGCCTTCTCATCCTGGTCGTGATCTGCTTGGCAAGATGGTTGTTGGACGAAAAGGGCAGGTTTCAAAGGACGACCATCCTGGTCCTCTATCTGCACCACGAGTCCATGGTTCCCATTGCTGCTGTGACCATTTCTGGGATTCAGCCTCCAGAATCGCAGACCTTGTCTCACATCCAATGCCAAATGGCTTCCCGTTGGTGTAAGTGACGTCACGATGGAGTCCATCAGCCTCTTCTTTGCTGTAACGTGATTTCGGAGTTACAGGTAAAAGTAGAAGCCTGGAGAGGTACTACGAATTCCCTGGGACGTACATCGGTGCTTCTTCAGGGACTTCGTGTAGAAGTACACGGATATCCGGATCTTCTTCTCGTCATCCTCGTCCTCCTCGAAGGTACTCGTGCTCGTCGTCGTCGCGTTCTCCTGGGGCAACTTGAAGAGCCTCAGTTTAGCCGCCACGACATGTTCACCCGACGTCAGGTTCAATTGAAAGTGCATGTTCATCGAGAAAGGGTCCGCCCACGCCTCGGCGTCCGTGTTCCGAGGAGTCTGGCCTGTGAACAGATTAAACGTCGTGGAAATAATTATTTCACTTACCGATAAGTATCAACTAACACGTATATTATATCAGATCTCGCTTACAGGTGGGAGAAAACATGGTGAGCCGCTCTCGTTGCACCTGGTTGCTGTTGGCGCTGTGGTTGAACCGACCTGTCATGGCCAAAACTCTCATTTTGATGTCTTCGATCACCTTCTGGCCTTGGCTGCGAGAAAGAAAGAAGTGTCAACGCTACATGAACGCTACAACTTCTCGGATACTCGACTGAGCGTTGACTCCCGTCATAAAAAAACTCCGTGAATTAATTTCACTCGATTATTCCGCCCCCTTTGTGGGTAGACTCGAAGCTAGGGTCGTTTGTTAATATCGTCTGTCAAAATGTCGCGTTTTTCCGGGTCTCCCTTGTACGGATCTGTTATCTTTATCCGAGCATAGTTCGGTGTCTTGTTTGGATCGGCGCGGAGACTCTAAATGTATTCAGGAAGGATCGCATCCTCTTTGGTCATGGTCAGTGACCTAGAGCGGCAGACAAGTCGAAGGCATTTATTAAGATCTAGACACCGGCTAGACAGGGAGAAACCTCGGCGGCCAATCACGTAGTCATTCCGTTGGGACTTGAGGCCAGTCGCCAGTCTGGCCTCGAGCCGTACGTCTTCCTCGGACGCGTCACTCCTACGAACGACGTCTTATTTACATTAACTCCCAGGGGGCGCTTTTTAACGGAAATCTTTGCGTATTCCCTCCGAGGTCGCAACGGCGGCCGCTATCTTTTTTTTTTCGCGGGACTCAAAGGAGCGGAATAATTATCCTCGTTAACGAAGTCGCCGTAAATCGCTAGTTCTGTCGTTGACTGTACTAACGTAGCTGGACTTGGGTCCGATCGCGGAGATCTCGACGCCGGGATGAGCGATCGACAAATTTCGATATCAAAGAAACATCTGAGATTGGATCTGCTACCATGATTAAATCTTAAGGTGTTTCGTATTTATTTAATAATAACGCGAATAAAGGTGTTTAATGAAGTGGTAATGAGCATTATTGCGATTGATTCGGGGTCGATCGTAGAGATTTTAACGCCTGGATGAGCGACCGACAAATTTCGATATTAAAGAAACAACTTAGATTGGATCTGCGACTACGATTAAATTTTAAGGCGTTTCGAATTTATTTAATAATAACGCAAGTAAAGGTTTTTAATGAAGTGGTAATGAGCATTGTTGCGATTGATTCGGGGTAGATCGTAGAGATTTTAACGCCTGGATGAGCGATCGACAAATTTCGGTATCATGGAAACATCTGAGATTGAATCTGCGATAACGATTAAATCTTAAGGCGTTTCGAATTTATTTAATAATAACGAATGAAGGTGTCTAATAAATCGGTAATGTGCGTTATTGCGATTGATTCGGAGCCAATCGTAAAGATTTTAACCCTGGAATGAACGATCGACAAATTTCGATATCAAGGAAACGTCTAAGACAGATTCTGCGACCTCGATTAAATCTTAAGGCGATCCTAAGGTGTTTTATCGTTACCTAATAATGCAAATGAAGATGTTTAATGAAGCGGTAATGAGCATTATTGCAGGATCCGGGACCGATCGCGGAGATTTCGGCGCCGGGTCAGCCGAGTGTAAACAGAATAATTAGTATTAATAAACCCACGACATTGTCTGGGTCCCTGCGATTAAAGCGCAGTTTATCGGCGCGTACGCGCGCCTTTCCACTACACCAGCGATCGGAGTAAGCGAATTAGGCATGGATAAAAAGGTGAACGAAGAGTGGTTAAAGAAAAGACGAGGTTTCCTGGGCCCGCCAATAGGTCCTTAATGTCGCGTTCCAAAGTCCCCTGGGCATTTTCCGTTTTATTGCCCTCCGTAATGGGGGATCCCTCGTCTCCCGGTTGGATGGTCCGTCCCACGGGACGTGGGATAATTCGAGGCCTGTCCCAATTTCTGTGGGCGAGGGTCGGCGTCACAATTTCCGGGATATCGCCCGGCGAGATCTCGAATTTGATTCCAGACATGTGCGGTAATCTAGGCGCGTCCAAGCCAAGCATTCTACGTCGTCTCGTTGCCTACGTGCCTCGTCTACGCCTGTCTGGGAAACGGAGACACGAAGAAACGCGGATTTTCAAGCCTCCTCTTAAACCGCCATTTTGACTCCACTCGACGTTGTCGAATTTCGGGAAATTATTATTCTTTTTCCCCATCGTCTCTTTGCCTACGTGTCACATCTGCGTCTGTCTGAGAAATAGAGACAAGAAGAAACGCGGATTGTCAAGCCTCCTCTTAAACCGCCATTTTGACTTCCCTCAACGTTTTCAAGTTTCGGCAAATTATTATTTTATCCTCGTTATTCTTAATAATTTATTGGGTCATCTCCATGCTTTCGAGTTTCGGCAAAGGATTAATATCATTTTTATCATCATCTCGATGCTCCATTCGATGTTTACGAGTTTCAGCAAAGTATTAGTTTATTCCCGATTTTTTGTTAATAATGTATTGGGTCATTTCAATGCTCCATCCGATGATTTCGAGTTTCGGCAAATTAGTAATATTCTTTCCCGATTATTTACAAATCATTGAGTCATTTCGATGTTTGATATTTTACGAAAGATGTATGCAAACGTTTTGGGGAAAATAAAAAGAGGTGCGTGTCGCGCTATGATGCGGTCAGAATCACGAGGCCGAATAATGGAGTCGCCTCCTGTCGGATCGAGATTGACACACGCAGTCGCGCGTGTGTCCTCTGTCTCGGTTTTCCTCTCTGTCGCTCGACATAGGAAGAGAGGCGCAGACAAGGTAAGCGTATTAAATTAAAATGTGTTACATAACTACATAAGAGCAGCCTAACTGCAGCTCGACTAGACACTGGCCATTACAAGGGTGCTCAACCGACGCGTGGAGGACCACACGCGAGGGCCGGATTTTGATCTCGAAGAAATTCCGTATTTCTGACAGAAACAAGGCGTGAATTCGTAACCAAAATGACCGGTAGATATCGAACGGCAGGAATATCAAAGGTTCTTCGACTTCCCGAAGAGTGGGAGCGACTTGGCAGGGATTTCCTGACCCACCGGTCGCGCGGCCGCGTCGTAAAACGCGAGACGCCGTCCAAAGACGTCCGCTGGCGGCTACGCCACTGGACGGCACGAATGCATTTACGCGTCTAGACTTAATAAAGTAAAAGAAATTCCAGCTGGCTGTGGAGGAGGCGGAGGAGTGATTTAAAAACGTAGGTAGTCCCTAGCGGTGTTTCTACGTCGAGAGGAGCCTTCGCCCCGAAGAATCTCGTCTCCACCTCGAGGGAAAATGGCGTTCTTAGGACCCTGATGATCTCCACAGCCCCGTTGGATAGAGTGTCAGTCAATTTAGAATTAATGCGCGGGTTTAATCACCGAGGAAATATATTTGCGAATACGTTGTGCAAGATTTCGCGCCCAGGATGCGGAGGAGGTTGCTTGGCGCTCGTTGAAAGTCGTTCCTGAGATTTATTCGGAGCTCTCGGAGACGCCTCGGCGTCGCGGCGTCTCGCGGGAAAGCCGCCCCCGGCTTCGCGATCCGATAGGCCGTTTTTCACTTTGCTTTTTCTCTCGCGGGGATATTTTTACGTGCCCGAGGGCAATGTTTCCCGGGGGCGGGGGCGCACGGGGAGCGGAGATCCTAACCTCCAAACCAAGACGCGTGCAGCTGCGCGAATTGCTCCTTTTGCCGAGGCCGATTCCAGGGGCACGTGCGCGCCTCTAGTTCGTAAATGAGGTGCCGATTTAAGGTGGCGGTGAAAAGTACGACTTAAGGGGATTGGTACACCGAGAAGAATGTTTACACTGTATCAAAGAAAAGTATTTCTTTGAACAGTACCTCGGAAACATTTCGATAATCTAAAGAACAACTGTTTCACTAGAATAAACTCCAATAAACTGGATCCAAGATTTCTTTGTAATTGTGACAATTTGTTTGACTTCATTTGAGCCAAATTGTTATTCTTTGAATTACGAAAAACATTTCGACTTAAGGGGATTGTTACACCGAGAAGAGTTTACATTGGACCAAAGAAAAGTATCACTTTGAACAGTACCTCGAAAATATTTTGTTAATCTAAAGAACAACTATTTCAATAGAATAAACTCCAATAAACTGGATCCAAGATTTCTTTGGAATCGTAACAATTTATTTGACTTAATTTGAGCCAAATTGTTATTATTTGAATGAAGAAAAATATTCCTTTGGCTCGGTGGATATCTTTTTCTCAGTTTAAAAGAGATCGATAAGGTATAGGAAATATTTGTGCGCCTCTGGCGTGTAAATGAGGTGCCGATTTGAGGTGGCGGCGAAGAGGATGACTTAAGAGGTCGTGAAATGCGGTTTAATTAACGTAGGTTTAAAAGGGAACGCGGAAAAGGGTAGAGAATATTTGCGCACCACTAATGCGTAAACGAGGTGCCGATTTAAGGTGGCGGCGTAAAAGGCCACTTAAGGGGGTTGGTAGGCTATGAAATGCGATTCACTGAAAGTAGGTATCTTCTTTTTACGCCTCGAGGTGCTCATTTTCTAATATCCTTCAATTCCCTTTACCTCGTAACCGTGATGACGACGCATATCAAAACCTACTAACTCCCTTAAGGTGGGGATTTAATGTTTCCTCGAAATAGGTGAAAAGGTTGTGCCGCTAATTTTGGTCATCCCGGTCGCCTCTGTACAAAAAAACGAAATCATATAACCAGGTCGAGTTCGACCGACATTTGGAACAGGACCAAGTGCGAGTGGAACACTGAACACGTGCGAATTCATAATACATTCGTCAAGTAGAAACTCTTCACACATAAAAAGATATATTCATATTCCTTAACATGCCGTATATCCAAAAAATATTGTAAGCATCATACCCAGATGGCATTTTAAAAAAATCCCGACTGTCGTATATAAGTAAATCTGTTAATGAGTGTTATCAAATAAATTAGTGATTATAAGATGCATATTAAATCATATTAATTAATGGCAGTTTTCCATCGTGAACGTTTCCACCCTCTTAGAAACGCTTCTATCTGGATGAATTTCAGTATTCCGCCACGTGTTAATTTATGCCAGATGCACGTGCAGCTGCAAAACTGGCTGCAACTGCAGGAAGGATTCTCTAGCGGTGTGCAGGAAACGTAATTTCGTAGAAATTCCGGGTCTAGGAAGTACGCCTTTGGCAAGTGCTAGCAAACCGAAATACGTACGAGGGAAATTCGAGATTCGAGAAAGCGTCACACTAAAAATAAAAAGAATAAGTATAACAGAGAACTAAGATTAAGAAAGCAAAAGTCACAAAGTCCAACCCAACTCTGAAGTTTTCTCACGGTCACACATTCGGAGTCTTACCTGTCGACGTGTGACGTCAGATTTCCACTAAAAACCAGAGAAAATAGAATCCGTTATGAGAGCTCACTGCTTCATTTAAAACTACTCGTAACTCGGGAAATAAATTCCCGCCGGTCTATATTTAAAATACAATATTGACCCAGTTGAAACCGGCAGTTGGAACGAAGTCAGACTCGAGATTGAAACCGAAACTATAGAGGGAAAACGTTCCTCCACTTCGGGACAATTGATTTGAAAATGAATTATCCAATAATGTACAGTTAAACTGCATTTTGTACTAAATATATATATTTTAAGGCGATATGAAAGTGGCATCTGAGGGGTCAATAGTTCATGAAACTTTCCCACGTGAATATAGATGCTCTACGTAAGGTGACAACACCCATGAAATTTCATTTTTCTTCTTTAACACAAAACAGAAAATATTAATAAACAAATTTAAAAAATGAAATTTCATGGGTGACAGGACCTTCCTTAGAGCCTTCATCCTCACGTGGAAAAATTTCAGACGATTCGGTACACCCAATTCGAAGAAAGGATCATAAACGTGATCCTTGGACGCCACTTTCATATCGCCTTAAATACGCGCTGGTCACGAATGGTCTCTTTCCTCGTCTAAAATCAACAAAGGCCGTTTAGATAAGATTTAGAAAAGATGTAGAAAAAATTAGGTAGAC
The DNA here is from genome assembly GCF_000612105.2 of Orussus abietinus. Lineage (NCBI taxonomy): Eukaryota > Metazoa > Arthropoda > Insecta > Hymenoptera > Orussidae > Orussus > Orussus abietinus. Next base: position 2,328,494 of record NW_019396002.1, read on the forward strand.
ATAAGAAATTGAAATATCGAAAAAAATAGAAATGGCAAGTAGCTTACTCTCTGCGATGGGCCAGGGCAGCCTGGTGATACGTGGAGAGGTTCCCCGTGGGAAAGCTGTCGTTGGATCCGTTGGCGTTCGCCACGAAGTGTTGCACCGGATCAGGTGACTCGTTCAGATAGTCCGCGGTATCGTTGTCCTCCGACACCGACGAAGGGCCCTGATAGTAGGTGTTCTGCTCATAGTAGTCGGAGGTCTCGTTCTCCTCGTTGTCGTAGTTCAGGGACTCGACGACTTCCGGTATGACTCGGTAGACGTCATCCTCGACCCACTCGAGGCCCTCGTACTCGCTGACTCTTCTGGGTACCAGGCTGTCATTTCCGAGGAACTCGGTTCCTCTATCAATCTGTTGGACGATTTCGTTATCGCGGGTGCCATTTACCCCGTCTGCGGGTAAAGTATCATTTTCCAGGTCCAAAGAACTACTCGAAGGGATTTCAAGGGGTTCTCCAGTGGGAGCAACGTCGGTACCGGGGGGTACCAAGATGGTCTCTCCTGGTACCTCCACGTTCCTCGGCAGGTCAAGGTACCTGGACCTCCCCAGATGCACTCGGTGTGCTAGAGGAAGAGGAGTACGCTGATAAGTAGTGTCGGCATGAAAGGAATGGCCCCTTTGGGCGCCATTTTCCTTAGCACCCGGCTTGGTCTTCTCGTCGGAGCTGGAGTCGAACTCGGAGTCGTCGTAGCGGATCTTGAAGATCACATGGGGCTCCATAGCCCGGACAGAGCTCCTGTGGAAGTCCGAGCCAATGCCGGTCTCTTCCTGGTTGCTTCTTCCTTGGTCCTCCTTGTTCTCGTGGGTGGTGAGGTCCTTCCAGGACTGGCCACGCTCCAGCCTCGACGCCTCGTTCTCGTAGTCGTACACCGCTTGCTTGTTAAAGGCGTCGAAGTCGAAGTCCTTGTCGTGGACCCTCTTCTCGTGAATCAACTCCTTCCTCCAGTCGCGTTCCCTCTTCAGGTCCTCGTAGTCGAGCTCCATCCTGTTGCCGTCGGTGTCGGGCTGTCGGAAGTCCTGCTGGTTCCTAGTCCTTTGGGGCTTCTTCCTCCTGCGCGAAATGGCCCCTAGGAGGGGCCCCTTCTTCGACTGGTCCTCTTCGTCCTCGGCCCTCAACTCGGCCTCCATCTTTTTCCTACCCAATTCTCGCTCCCGGATCGCCATCACCTCCTCGAAGCTGTAATTCAGGCTCTTCAAGAACAGCATCTCCGCGCTACTCAGGTCGCTGGTGATGATCTTCAGGATGGCCTTCTTCAGCATCTTCTCCAGCCTCTTCGTGCTCAGGGGCACCGATCCGTTCGTCGGTTCCGACCTGATGTCGTGCTCGGTAGAATCCTGGGGTACTTCTTGACTTATTGCCGTTTCTTGCTCTTCTTGGTGACGGAAGTCACACCAGCCTCTGGAGACCGCCAGCAGCAAGATCAGGATAGCCTTGGACGGAGCCATCCTGGTGCTTCCACTATTGGCTCCCACTTGTCCCAGGAACTCTGATGGAACTTGGAAATTCTGGCTTCTGGTGGCACCACTCACTCTAGACGTCTCCAATCCCTTTTAATGGTCTCCTCTTGATATTCTATGTTAAAAGTCTTCCGGATCCTGAACTTCACCTCACCTCCACCTGATCCACACGTCCCATCGGAAACCCACATACGCAGGACTCGAAGAGGTCCCGATCAACTTCCGCGCCCTGAACTCGATAAGGGTCCACGATCACTAATCGAAGAGACAAGTATCGTGATCTCGTATCGGATGTCCCACGTTGTCCGATAGTCTCCTCCTCTCAGACTCCGATTGCAGAAGCTGGACCGACGTGGAATGCCGAAAAGGTACCCGGTCCCTGCACCCGGGGTGATTCCCAACTGTGGAGTCTCTCAGCGATGTTATCTAATCGAGTCTCAATAGATCCGAGAGCCCAACCTCTATTAATCAGACACTAGGTCCAGAATGCAAGAAAACAACGAAAAAAGAAGTAGAAAAAACCTACAGACACGTCTCACACTTGTATCGAGACAGGGTCCTCCCTAAATCCCTCGATATCGTGTCCTAGATCTTAGTCTGGAGGTTTTCCCAAACCGCGGGAAGTTATTCCCGAAAGATCAGACTTTTTCACGTCTGATCCTCAATTTAACGTCTCGCACATCGAAGTCGACCGGTCACGGACGCGTTATCGCGAAAAGTCCCGGAAACTGGGTCGAACTTGGAGGCAGATCCTTGGTACGAAGACGGGACGACCGCGCGCGATTTTGAAATTTGGCAGACGGGGTTTTAACGCTACTTTGACTCGCGCTCTTCCGATCTTCGATTCCCCTCGTTCCGATTTCTGATTCCCGTTGGATCCGAAAAGGCAGAGGGATCTCTCTTCGGTGGGCGATGCTTGTCTGCGTGTGCCCGCGGTGAGCCGTTCGTCTCAACTGCGGGCCGGCACGTCTCGCGGACACAATTCCGTCTACTCAGTGATTCCAAGAGACGCGACCGCGACTCCTGGTCTTCTTCCCGGGCTCATCCCTACCCTGGCACCCGAGCGAAATACCCGTACTAGAGTCGGGCCGAGTTTTCGCCGAGAGGAATGGAAGACGGCCCCGAAAACGGGCCCGATAGCGCGACAACCGATCGCGCAGCTGCCGAAAAGGGCTCGAAAATCGGGACCGGTATCGGGCCTGCCGACGTGCCTCCACATGTCTCCCAAGAGTCGGCACCTAACTCTTTATAGGTCCCTCCCTTCCCTGCCGTCTAGACAAATCGAAAGATATAATCTTTGAATCATAATGTAGCGCCTCGGTAATCGGACGCGGCACACGGGGAGGGTGCCCGACACCCGTGGACGCGATTCCCGATGTCCTTAAGGAGGACTCCGAGTGTCTGCGCCGATATCGCAGTACCTGATCCGCCGTCTCAGTCGTATTTATTTGTTTCGAGACACCTCGGATTTCCGAGTACAACGAGACGACGCTTTTTGCCGCGCAGCTCGTGGGTACCAAAATGGCGGCTGAGGTACCAGCGCGTCGCTCGTCCTGGGCAGCACTTAATTATGTAGATTTCGGCCCTACGCGTAGAATATCCAGGCGATAGAATTATTGTTCTTCAACCTTAGAATATGGATGACATGCCGGTAATGAATTACCTGATACCAGTTTCAGGGGTGTGATGAAAATAAAAAGTCCACGTTTAAGGGTTGGCGTCGGGAGGTCCTAGGTAGGAAGATCCAAAATGGCGGCGCCCTTCCTCGGTTTAGAGTTTCTCATCTCGGGCGGATTCCGACCCGTTTAGCTGGCATTCTTAGAGGATTTCGGCAATCGATGCTCGCAGATTACGTCGTCCTGAGTCACCGAGCCAGTGTTTCGGTTACTGTTTTTTATTTAATTACGTGACTCTCCTGGCGGCCATTTTCGCCGGTAGTCCGGTCACCGGCGCAGTGACGCCACCAAATCCGAGAATTAGGTTAAACCGATGCCATTTTCTTCGAACCCATCGCTTTTGCGTCACTCGCGGGTTTCTCACTCGCAAATACGACGCATTATGCTCCCGTCGAGTCCGCCATAGCGGAAGATCGGGATATTTGCGTACTCCAGATTTAGTCGCGTTTCCCTCGGCGTGCAACATTGTCTCCTCGATTTCTTAATTCGAAAACCCGCCGCCAGGCGGGGCGCCGCGCGATCGCGAGGTACGGAAGAGTTTCGCACCAAATGCATCTAGGAATGTGCAGGAATACGTGGCTATCAGCTTGCAACCGAGAAAAACGTTACGTCGTAGAACTCGTATCGCTGGCGTAGGTCGTTTCGCTGTGGACTGCAACAAAAAAGGAAAAAAAAATAGAATGAAATGTAGGTTTCGTCGAAGTGGCATATTTCCACGAATTTCCGACATACTTCGCTGTCGCGATAGACGTCATGTCGAGAAATCCGAGCAGCAGCTTTGTCGGGAATGCTCGACGAGTGGATTATTTTGGATCGAATTGGGCGAGTCTCCGGTATCGTTTAGAGTGCAAGGTTATGTACGATGAGCGACTTAACCTCAAAAAAAAAAAGGCGTTTCAATAATGACGAATAAAAGAACGTATCTCGTCAAACTTAACCTCTATCCGGCTTGTTTCGGATTTCTTAATTTCCCTGGCTGGATGTTAAATTTTAATGCATGAATTATGGATTATTAGTGTATAAATTTGATTCTAAAGTGTAGATGCAATGTTGTATTTTTTCTTTTTTCCTTTTTTCCTTCGCAGTTGATATCGTCCCAGTCAAGGCAATGGAATCCGTGCGCGGCAGCACGTCGAGAATTCCTGCCGGGAGGATTATTTTGGATCGAATTGTGCGAGTCTGGTGCATCGCTTAGACTGCAAGGCTGCATAGCGCGCGCGCACGAATGGAAACGAAGTATGCAATTTGATCTAAATGTCGAACGCGCCGGTGCAACGTTGCTAACGTCACGCGTGCGCCCGTGATCGGACGGACGGATGGACGAACAGACAATCTGGCGTCTAGACGAACGAAAATAATAATGCGGCCTCCGTCGGATCAAATTGTTGTTTGCGCTGGTAACAGTCATAATATTTGTTAACGCGCTGTACACAAGTGGGGTCTCGTACGGGGAATTAGAAGCGGCCCGAAAGTAATCGGGACCTAACTGGTTGCGTCTGGTATTTGAGACGCCACCTTAATTATTATCAGGCCACCCGAATCAAAGGGACATCGTGGGCAGGATCTGCAAATTCAGGGTTTCAGGGAGTAGTATCCAAGATGGCGTCGTCCCTAGAGCCGCTCGGCCGCCATCTTGGTTCCGCGGATACGCGAAACGGCGAAGGTGAATCTCTCGGGTTATTTCCTGCGATTCGCAGGTGTAGTGGGATCGTGGACAGGATTTGCGAATTAAGGATTTCGGGGAGTATTATCCAAGATGGCAGCGTCCCTAGAGTCGCTCGATCGCCATTTTGATTCCGCGGATACGCGAAACGGCGAAGGTCAATTTCGCGGTTTATTTCCTGCGACTCGCAGGTGTAGTGGGATCGTTCGGTCTCAAAAGTGGACATGTAAATTCCGTAAACCTGCGATAAGACGGTTCAGGATGACCGGAGCGGGGGAGGTCTTCGAATTATTCAAAAATTCGAAGGTGGCGGAGGTGGAGACAGAGGACATTAGAATTGTAAAGAATATAAACCGCCGACGCTTCGAATAATCGAAGCTTCGGCGTAGTCTCGGGGAATTTACATTGTACAGGCTGATAATCGGGGAAGATAGAGGAAACCCGGGACCCGGGAATCGCGGGGGTGGTCGAAGTCGGATTGGCCTTCGAGAGATCGAGACCAATTCGAGGAACCGATCGACGAATCTGGAATCTGGAATCGATTGCGCAACTTCGATCACCCACGTCGACGACCCGGAGAAATCCTGATGTGCATACGTACAGTCGTAGATTTCGATGAACGAATCCGATTACCAGACAGGGCACAATGTAGGGGACCAATTTGGACATTATTTTTCCTTTCTTTCGAGGCGACATACCTAAGCGCGCCATCTTGGACAACCTCGGCGTCTGCACGCGTCCGCGAGATTCAACGAGGTGTTTAGTCTGCCTAAGATTTTGCAGTTTGATATATTTATAAACACGCAAGCAGAGTCGTCTGTTGGTCGTCGGGGATTTTATTCAAAGTCTCCGACCCCGTCCTCCCGAAACACGTTGGCCTTCGCGCTTTCGGATCGGTAAAATCGATCTTTCTGGTTCTTTTTTATACGAATAACTGCCTCGGGAATCCGCCAAGTTGGCGAAAATTCCCAGCGCAAAAGTCGAGCGATCGTACGTTAGCTTTTGAAACGATTAGGAAGGGCCCGTCCCGCGTCTACGTCTTATTTTATCGCTCTAACGAGGACGCCATGACTCACGTAGTACCGCCTCGCAGATTCGGCCCGAGCCCTAAATGGCGCATCGGACGCTGCGGAATAACTCATCGCATACGCAATTGAAGGGCGCGAACAAAGTTATAAGTAGCCCTCCTCGAGATTTTCCGGTTTATATAGTAATTTGATACATCTTCCGCGAAGCGGACAGGTTTTGGAAACCGGCCAGGAGTTTGAAAAGTGTAAAAAACCTGGGATTACATAGTTTCAAATTTGAAGACCCCCCTAGAAATCCGCCGACACTTCTGCCAAGTTCTTTAATACCCACCCGCGCCGACCTTCGTTCATGGTCTACCTAACCTCAAACCGAAAGCGATCCTAACCGAAGTTTCTGATAATTCTTCCAGCTTATGAATTCCTAATTTAGAGGGCGGTAGAAGTGATGCAACTCTGCAGGATAATTGCGGATGATTCGAGACTAACCGCATCTGCTTCTAAACGAGCCGCAGACTCCATCGAGCTCGAGATACGATCTTATCGGAGAGGCCGCCGTATCTTAGCGGAAAATGAGAAGGCAAAAAGACGAGCCTCTAAGCGTTTCGGGCGTATCTTTGCGGAAAATGAGAAGCGAAAGAGAGGCGAGTCTACTTCGCTTCCGGAATTCGGATCCCCGCCGAAGACCCGGCGATCCGCGGTCGGAGACAAAACGAGAGACAATATACCACGGCAGGATCGCGGGAAATTGCGATTCCCGCAGCGGAATTCGACGCGCGGAAGTACCGAGTTGCTCGGCGCAGTCGTAATTGTAAACCGCTAGCCCGCGGCGATCATCAGCGAGTCGAGAAGAGGGACGCAAAACGCGAGATCCTCCACTTCGTCCTCGATCCGAGACCATCGTTTCCGCCATCTTGATGCGCCACCTTGAACCGACGCCGCGCGGCGTCGAATTCTTGCAGTCGCTTCCGGCTGCGGCGTCTTCGATTTTTAGGCGCATCAGGCGAGGAAATTGCGCTTCCTTTAAATCTGTTTCTTTTTGTCAATTCGGTTTCGTGGTCGGTCCAAGAGACAAACTTGTTTATTGACGGGTTAAGGTGAAGTGAAACCCCCTTCAAATAAGTCGATTCGAATACAACACTTTTTTTTTAAGGGTATTAGACCAAACTGCCCAAAACTTTGACACATCACTCAAAAACTTTGACACATTCAAAATTTGGATTTTTTATACAAATTTGCCAACTCAGCCCAGACCAGAACCAAAATGGCGTCGAGCTCTCATATTTCGATCAATATACAATTATCGAAGGCTCTGATACGAGAATCGAAAGGGTCAGGACAATTTTACGACAATTTGGAACACTCTGGCAATCGATAAACTCGCATTTGAACGGGAAAAAGGCAAAAAAAGTGTTGTATGCGCTTCTATGCCAAAACGATGGGAATACGAGGTCTCGCAGTGAAAATTTAATTGACCTGGAAATCAGAGATGGCGCAAGGGGTCCCTCTGTAGTCAATTAGGGCCCCAGAAAGCATGAATCCAGAGGATTTCTGGAGTTTTGTTTCGATTTCTTTATAATTATTGTACGAAAACGACAGGTGGAGTATGCCATTTGGTGCAATACCCAATATAATTCGACACAGCTGTCAGTATAAAAACCAACGTCGATTGATGTCGATCAAGTTCCTCGGCGTCTTTCACTTCACCTTAACTCCTGGACAGACTAAATACGTAAGTGAGTCAGATACCGGGAGGTTCTGGAAGGGTGACGCAAAAGGACGGTTCGAAAAATCCCCCTAATGGGACGCTTGAAAAAGAGACCAACAGGCTTACGGGGCCTTCTTCGAAAATCGACTGGACATCGATGATGCCTTGGTTCGCCGAAGTCTTTCGAATATCAACGCGAGATGTGACGTCTAGACGGCGGCACGTGGCCGTAAGAATCCTAGACGCATAATCATCACGCATACGAAACGCGGAACGCAGTTCCGCATAATTCGGCGGAACTTTATGATTCCTCCGTACGATTCTGCAAAAGATTTCAGTTTTACGTTCTCGGAAGACTCCGGACTTTTGCTCCCACTTCGAGAAATTGAAATCTTTTTTAGGTTATCTTATGGCCGCGCGCAAGAGGAGGAATTTCTAGGAATTTCTAAAGATATGTTATAAAGCCAAGGATTCGCACGATTATGCGAAACTTTCACTCTGGACAATTCTGCAAGGTATTTGATCTTTACCATCTCAGAATTCTCCGCAGCTTTGGTCTTACTTCGAGAAATTGAAATTTTCTTTTAAGCTATGTTATGGACGCGCGGAAGAGGAGGAATTTCTAGGAATTTCTAGGGATATGTTATAAAGCCAAGAATTCGCACGATTATGCGAAACTTTTACTCTGGATAATTCTGCAAGGTATTTGATTTTTACCATCTCAGAATTCTCCGTACTTTTGGTCTCACGTTTAAATGTTATTTTAGATTACATTAAGGTCATGCGCAAGCGAAGGAATTTCCAGTAATTCTGTAAGAAAATGTTAAGCCGAGGATGAGCGCAAAACGGAGGGACGATTTTTTCCTCGTGTCAACCTCGGAAATGGTTACACAAGTCTTGGTTTGAAGGTAATAGCCTCGTACAACTTGCGGAATTATGTATGTCATCGTGCTTGACTTGTTAAGAGGTAGTAAGGTATGTTTTCTCGAGACGAAGTATTTTCACTCACCAGGAGTAGTCTCCCTCAAGCAGGCGAACACGGAACAACGTAACGTCAAGAGATGTTGAGTGAAACATTTCCGTGAATCCGGTGGCTAAAAGAAGAAGCGAAAGAGATAGTTTCCAACGATTGATGTACATATGTATTACGATTGGTTGTGCAAACAGAAAAGAAAAGAATAGAGACATACGTCGCACGTTTTTCTTCATTATACGTCTCGATTAAATTTATCACAATTAAATATGAAATAATAAAATTGAAAAGGAAAATTTACGGATGCAGATAAAAGTTCAACAGAATCCAAAATACTAAAATATCGCGACAATAAATGTGGAATATTAAAACATAGATGAAACATAAGTAAATGTGTAAATTGAGCACTTATTGTTGCACCGCTCGTGCACCGTATGTATACAATTCTAAACGATTATTTCGCTATCGATCCCTCATCGATCATCTATTGACACCCGGCTGGTATAACCTCATTAGAAGTGATCTTTTATCAAAAATTTCGAATCGAGTCTGGTCGAAAAAAATTCTTATCACCGATGTTTATCGCCGTTTCCTTTACATCTGTTACAAAAAAATGCACCTTCAATGAAATGGATAGTTCTATAATTGTTAATTAATTTCTATAGCGAAGGCGAATGTTCTTAATGACCTTCTAAATTTTTACCGCGACTTTTTGCTCTTATCGACAGTGTGCAGTTCATTGCGAATGTTCCTTAAAGCCTATTTAATTCTTGTCTAAGTATTGATAAGACCTCGAACTACGCCGAACGTGGAAACTACCTTCGCTCTGGAAAATGACTAGGAAAAAAAAAAAAGATATATCAACCAAAAGCGTCCGTTAAAAGCCAAAGTAAAAATTCTTCACGCTTTTGAGATTGTCTTCCCTAGTAACACAGAATAATTTCTAAATATTTGTTTGTAATCTTTGCTAAATATCTCAAGCGACAGATTTTTCAAGATTTCTTCTAGATTTCATTCGAAGATATCTGAAATATTTGTTGAAAATCTCAGTGACATATTTAGTTTCAATAATTTATAAACATATATAGAGATTATATTTTTTAATTTATGAACATATAATAAAAATTCATTCCTTTTACTTCACGATTATTATCGGACATTTCATTTGGTATCAAAAAACACAAGAAATTTTTGTAATATTTCCGTTCCGCTATTTCATTATGGGAGCAAAACGTGTGATTTTGATTTTAAATGTTTTTAAAACGTTTATAATGTATTCGGCAGATAATATTTAAAAAATACTCATAATAAAATGAAACGAAATGTTTTGTATATCTGTTAGAAAAATATTATGAAAACACATGGAGCTAATATTATATAAATATTATAGAGATAATATTCTAAAGTAAACGTTTTGCAATTATTTAAAATGTCTGCTAAATATTCACAAAACGCACGACATTCGTTAAATATATAGAAAATATAGGACAAATATTTTGTGCTACTAGGGTTGTTCCTTTTGTTTGACGAAGCGTGTCGTTCTATCGTCATATCTTGGATTATCCAATTTTACAGATATGACGATTGAACGCCATTTCATAAACTCAGTCTTGCGGCGGTTCTCTCTTGAGCATTATCAATTATTATCACGGGATTTAAATTCATACGCGACCACTGTTCTTCATACTTCTTTCGACGATTATAAAGCGTCACGTTGCAAACTATTACTTAAATAAATTCTTAACTTCTGTGATTTACACGAACAAGAATCAGAATCTACGCAGAGTATCGGACAATGATAAGCACAAATAATTGATTTGACATATACGGAAGTGTAAGAAATAATTATGTATATCTAGCGATCAACAATTCTGCAGTAAAGATTCGAAGTTGGAAAATTTCACCTTAATTATCACATCTTATCTAGTCACTCGGTATTTAATACACGTCTTCAGTGTTTTACAAGTTAAATAACGGAAGTTGAATGTCATGTTCATTGAGAATTCATTATTTTTAATTGTTTAACATTAAGGGGATGCGACTCGCCGGCTTAGACACACCGTGATAAAGTTACGCAGGATAAGCGTTATCATTAATACCTCAGAAAGATAGCGATCCAAACGAGCAACATTGATAATGAACAATTAAAGTTCCTCGTGAATCTCTGAATCAAAAGCGTTTAACGAGCGTGATGCTTGCGCAAGTTGCGGAAGGACATTTTCATAAAGTTTAAATTACATTTTCAGTCACACATTGGTGGAGAAAATTTCTTCAAATGCGTTTCGTGGCGATAACAGTGTCGAACGTTTCGGCAGAGAAATGTTCATAACGTAATTACGACATTGCCGTCTCGGAAAAGCAATTTTCCCGTGTCGAAGTGTGCCAAAATTTCTGCCATATTGGAAATTTATGGAAACGATGTCGGGCGCCGTCAACTACGGGTTCGCCGAGGTTGGTATCCTTTTCCTTATTACCGTGACTCGAATTGACAAAATAAAACAGAATTCCGTTAGTTCGGTGACGCAAATGCAGTCGGATTTTTATCGGCCGAAGTAACGACCAGATCGTATACATTTGCATGTCCTACTCTTCCAGGAACTTCTGCAAGACGTTAATTCTTCTTTTTATTCCTTTAGGACCCCGACGTGGAGATGATGGAAAAGGGGACGAGGAAAGAGCTGAATCACGAAAAGGTGAGATTCGGGAGAATTAATCACGTAAACAAGGATTAAAATCAATATCGCTCTACATACTCGAGTCGATTATTAATCCCACGGATTTGTGAGTTCATTGTTCGATTGCACCCTCAAGGACAGTGGAATTGTCCAGAGTCATTGTTTTGTGCTCGATCCAAATTACTTCCACCTTTTTTTCCTTTTTTTTTTAAAGCGAAACGCCCAGCTGATAAAAACGCGCGTTAAAAGTTCTCGACTACCTTAGGAAGTGCAGCGCTAATGATTTTCCATTTTTCATAAGGCCTCGCAGCTTTCCGAGAGTACAAACTGCTTAGCCAGGTTTAAGGACGGCTTGGAGGTTCTCTTTTCGAGAAATCCGAGATTCTTCGCCATTCTTGGATGGGCGATCCTCAACTCGCTCGTCTTCGCTTATCTCATTCTTGCGAGCTTGCATTGGACTAGAAATAGTACGTCTTAAATTGTGTATTTTACATATTTTTGGGGAAAGTAACCAGAATTATTTGGGATTTACTTGCATTTTCAGCCAAAGACTGCGCCTTTGAATGGTGCGATGGATTCGGAATGCTTCTCATAGTGTTAGGAATCACGTATTTTGGGTTACTCTACTATAAAGTCTTCAAGAGGTATTTAGGAAAACCTGTGACTCGGTGCTGCAGACCAATTTTCCTATTCTTGAGACGAAACTGGGAAACCAAGTGAGTCTCGACATAAAATCAATCACTAATGTCAATAAGTCAGAGCAGATAATTTTCAAATTGGGCATATACAATTTCTTTAAGGTTCATCTTTTGCACGTGGAAGACCATAACGCAATTTTTGATACTGCTCGGTATAGTTATATTTCTCGTTTTCGACACCGTGGGCTCAAGAGACAGGCTCATTAGTTTTACCGGACTAATTGTCCTCCTGACTTTGGGTTGGATTTTCTCGAAGCACCCTGGTCACGTGAGTGCTCAAACTGCAATTAGCGTGCAAACCTCTTCTCAGCAAAAGCTAACATTTCTCTATTGCTTCAGATTAATTGGAGGCCCGTAATTTGGGGCCTAATCTTGCAGTTCTGTTTTGGCCTCTTCACGATCAGATGGAACGTAGGTCGTGCAATATTTCAGTGCGTCTCTGAGAAAATTGCAACATTCCTAGATTTTGCAACAAATGGTGCCACCTTCGTGTTCTCCAATTTCCTGGTCCACGAGAAAGCCGTATTCGCATTTTCGGTGAGTTCGTCAGAATGACTGATTTTCTCCTTTCCTTCATCCGCCTTACTTTCCATTGTCGTTCCAGGTATTGCCGGTAATCTTTTTCTTCAGCTTGATCATTCAGGTTTTGTATTATTTGGGAGCCATGCAGTGGGTGATCATGAAGCTTGGTTGGATTCTCCAAGGAGTTTTGGGAACCACTATCTGTGAATCCCTTGTTGCGGCCGGAAATATCTTCCTAGGAATGGTAAAAAAATCTGCAAATTTCACTCTCTGTACCTTAAAACATATACGACTTTTCTTGCCTGATTTCTCCGATTGTTATTCTATTAGACAGAGTCTCCGCTTTTGATCAAACCATATTTACCCAACCTGACGTCTTCCGAAATCCACGCTGTAATGTGTTCCGGGTTCGCCTCGGTTTCAGGTATGTTTCTTGAAAACGTACTTTTTCTCTGTATTTTGAATTACGACTGCTGCAATACTGGTAACGTTGTTTAAAAAAAAATGTATATATATATAGGTACCGTATTAGCCGCTTACATCGGCTTCGGAGCACAACCGGCTCATCTTATCACGGCATCGGTAATGTCAGCACCTGCATCCCTCTGCTATTCGAAACTGTTTTATCCGGAGACTGAAAAGAGCTTGACCACCTTCAAAAACATTCCGCTACAAAAATCGTAGGCGCTATTATGCATTTCTAATTTGTCTTAATTTTTGCTCTGCCCTTAATTCGTGTAATTCAAATTTATTAAAAAAAAAATGTATAGTGATGATTCTGGAGTTCTGGACGCAGCCACGAAAGGAGCATTGGCAGGGATTCCCATAGTTCTTGGAATAATAGCCAATATAATAGCTTTTGTTTCCGTCATCGCTTTTATGAACAGTATTCTCTCTTGGCTGGGAGTTTTAGTTGGAGTCGATGGTCTCACTTTTGAGGTGAGACAGTAACATTTCATTAGATGAAAATTTCTTTTTTTAGTGTCTAATTCCCGTTTGCTCTTGCAGTTCATCCTGTCGAAAGTTTTCATGCCCCTAAGTTGGATTATGGGAGTGCAGTGGGATCAATGCGAAGACGTTGCCACTTTGATTGGTCTGAAAACAGTTGTTAATGAGTTCGTGGCGTACCAGAAATTAGGGGAGTTCAAGGAAGCAGGAAAATTATCCCCTAGAACTGAAGCTATTGCAACTTATGCCATTTGCGGGTTTTCGAATCCAGGATCGCTGGGAATTATGATCGCACTTCTAGTAACTTTAGCTCCAGAGAAAAAGGAACAAATTACGCGAGTTATCGTCAGGGCTTTCTTTGCTGGCAGTGCAGTTTGCTTTCTTACCGCCAGCATCGCAGGTAAGGCAGTCTGCACATTTATTTGACATCTTTCAACGGAAATGCGATATTTATTTTCCTAGGAATGCTGATGAATGAGGATTTTTTCACGGACACAATGGTAGCAAGGAACTCTACTAACGATACGACTATGTTTCATAGTAATTAATATTTCGTCAAGGCCAATGTTATTCACTGTGTTCATCTTCTGTTATGTTAAAATGAAATTATCTTGTTTTAAGGCATTTTCTAAGATGACAGTTTAGTAAAATATTCCTGATTCATATCAGAAAGTGGCGCAATGTTTTGAAACGCACGATTTGTTAAGAATGAAAGTCAAGATCATAAATGCATTGATATATTATATGTATAGTGTAAATAGAAACATTGTAACAAAATGTAAATATTTTGAAGTTTTGCTAACTTAATCTAAATGTAATACGTTTACTGTGCATCACAGACTTTATACGAGAATGGGTGCAAAAACTGAGCATGTATACAAATACTTGTCATCTTAAATCACTGATGAATCAGAACGGTGACTCAATTTTTTAATCCTGCATGGACGTTTCCTTGTTCCCACTTTACAAATATACACTTCTATTTTGGGCACTTTTCAGATTACGATTTTTCCCCACAATCGTAGAAACAGACAGCGTGAAAACGTGAAACTTCTGCGCGCGAAAATATCGTAAACTGCAAAGGGTAGTACCGTAAAAGGACCAAATGAACAACAAGCAACGTAAATTAAAAGCGTTGCTTATTCTGTTCATTATTAGTCTTTTCCACTACGTCAAGGCATGGAGTTGATGAACCTCGTAGAGACTATGAGTTCGAGTGAACACAACGGCAGTTACCTCTAACATTTTCGGTAAAATATCAACATTGCGCTGAACATGTTCTCCGCAGACCTGAAAACATAAGAAACAGCAACCGACTAAAAATGTTCAATTGTGCAATGCCACAGAAACAGTCCTTAAAAATATTAAATTGTATCTCACCTTTTTTAGTAAAGCTTCTCGTGTAGGCAATGTGTACATTGCTACAACAGCTGCGGTTCGCACAACCCAAGGATGATGCTTTGCTAATGTTTTGCCATAAGCTTCTTGACAACAGCTGGATGTCTTCTCCGCATCGGTTAAGTCACCCAAGCGTTGCATGAATTCTCTAATAAAATCTTAGCATAATTCCCAGTCAATAAACAAGAGATAAAAAAAGGTGTTCTTCATTCAACTGTACAGTAAAAAATTATACCTAGCCCACGATGTAGCCGTAGCAGCGTGCGAGCCCCATTACTCGAGTCGGACTTCAAGATCTTGCGTTGTTTTTCATAACTAATCATCGACTTGATCGTTGTGTAATTATCTCCATCCGTTTTCACCTTTTCCGATAATATATCAATTTTCTGCTTCAAATCGGAGGAGACAAAGCTGAATACGCTTCCCATGAGCTGGAAAAATCTGCGCAGAATTCACACTGCGAATTCCTGTGTAAAGAGTATCCGCAATGGTCATGGGAGGACAATGAATTATGGACTCAACCAAGTTCTTAGAAGAGTGCATTCAACTTTATACTTCGAAATCAAATTAATAAAAAATCATTCGATGTTACCAAGTGATTAAAATGCAAGTTTCTTTAATTCCACAATAGCAAAATATTATCAAGTAATTATGTTGCTAAGGAAGAATTAAATTTCAGAGGTTAGGCCACACATTGCGAAATTCTTGTTAATATAGGTGGAACGAGGTCTGAATATACCAGCTGCTGAATATAAAGGAAGCGATAAGATAAATTACATAAGTATTGGATATGCCTTCACCGTTATCTCTGACAGAGAAATGTTTCCATCGTACATTCATTAAAACATACTTTATATTTCCAAAATATATTATGTGTAGTGGCTTATCAATATTCTTCCCCATAATCAAAGGAAGTGGCGTGCTGACTCAGAAACTGCATTTCAAAACTGATAAATACAAGCTTTACAACAAACAGAAAATGAAAACTGGAAGCTCTTCTTTCATGATCGCCTTTATCTAAATATTAATTATTACAGAAATAAATGAAATGTCCTGAAATACTGTAATGAAGTAAATGGTGAAAAAGAAATCAGGAAGAGCTGACCATCCGTACTGATATCGCGACTGACGATAGTGCAGGTTTCGCTCATAAAAGTGAGGTTAAAAATCCGAAATAGACTTACTTGTTTAATTCGTTATACGCGTCCAAGTAGGCCTTAATATCAATGTCATCGTCCTCAATGAGAGCACGTTCGAAATGATCGTGGACCACTCTCAAATCGAAATAACTCACTTCCGTACTTTCCGCCATATTTCGACGCTCCCTCCGGTTGTTCCCGTTTGTCAATCCGACAAGTTCGGCACTAACTGACAATAACAAAGAGTGGAACTAGCAGAGATGAGTTGGGAGATTGCTCACGAACAGGGTCACCGATCGGTACTGTGCTGCCCCCCGGTGGAGGACGCGGACAGCTAATGCACTTGCCACCTAATATCCCCCAATGGCGGCCCAATTCAGGGATCCTCCTCATTTCTGCTCCCAACTCATTTGTTCGATAACAAACATCGTTTAACATCTTTTAACATCTCTTACCAACAAGTCCAGCAAGACCTGCGGCGATGAACTACCCATGATGACCTGAAAAAAAAATGAAACCTGTTGTGATCCACCTAAACCTGGAAAGGGGCATAAAAGAACAGGCAAAAAAGAATATTAAAAAAAATTCAGGAAGTCTGAGATTAGACAGCGAATAATTTACTAAACATCAAGAATATTAATGGTAGATTGATCTCGTTAAATTGACTGAGCTAGTATTTTTCATATCACTAAGTAAAAAAAATCCATTTAAATGTAGAATCGACAAACTATAATCGAAATGATCGTTAGTCGTCTCTTTTCCATCAACCCTGACAAAGTGACATAGAAAAAAATAGATGGGAAAACGTGGCGAAAAAATGGATGGCTGTCCGTTCGAAAGAACGGAAGACCATCGTAGTTGTCCTCTTCTTAAGGGGCCGCTTCAGCATATAGTCTCTTTGACTCTTGCAGTTTCTTCGGGCAGAGCCCTCTATGTCTCGAACGCTCGGCAATCCCCTGATTTTTCGTATTAAAAAGAATCACTCCACGAGCAGATCCAAAAGCTAGCAAAACGACAACCTACGATCCGAGGATGCGCAGCAGTCCGTGCGTATTGCACATTTATCCGGATTCCCAAGCGCGGTCTAATTATTTTCATATCTGAAAGAAAATTGTCACAATTACGGACATGTTACAAGACGAACATTCTCCACCCTTCCGGAAGGGTGAACGATAAAAAAGTCCCAGGTTTAGGATCTCCCCCCAAACCTCCGAGAAGAGATCCTACCCTGACTCTGCCTGTTTACATCTAAACGTTCACTCCAGACAACTATCCTCCCTAGCTATATCTAAAAAATCAACCGCATTCATTCCAACACACTCACTCCACGGTTCTTTTACACTCCACCCGAGGGCAAAGAACCTAATCCTAGGGAGTGCATCCCGGGATGCCCCCGACCCTCGAGTTTAGTACTCGCCCTCAAACGCATCATCGATTGCCATCGCCGGTTGAATTTAAAAAAATTAAATTAAAACGTGCAATCGGAACCCGGATGGGTGCACCCCCTCGCCATTTACGGAGCCTCCCCTGAACCTCGTTAGGAACGGGAATGCCGTCGGTCCTTGAGAAATATTTTACGCCACGTTAGTTTGAATTCGGAACGTAGCACGCAATACGACCCTCGCCATTCTCTAAACTGATCGCGGCGTCTCATCACGGCGGCTTATGCGGATCAACTGCCGGTCCGTCGGTCCGGCCCGCGACCGCTGGCCGGACCCGGCTCCCAGATTGGGCCTGACCTCGCCTAATGCGGAAGCTGGATCGCGGCCAGAGATCGCCATATATAGGGGTAACTCATTTCTAGCAGACACTTTAATAAGTGTCAATTCACTTAATAAACTACGTGCATCCATTACTTAGTGCAGTAAACTGGATATTTTAATTAATATTAAAAACTAGTGTTTCATGAATTCTAAGCCATTTTATATAAAAGTAAAAGCTGGTACTTAAATTAATTATCTTGAAGTGTTAACGTTGCACTTAATAATAAAGGCTTTAAATAAATATAGATGAAAGAATTCTATGTACAATCTTAATTCTACTCGGTGTATAATACTCCTCATTTTCACGTACTCCCATTAAAGCCTTGTTCAATTTCTGTTTTTGTTTTCTTCAAGGTCTCCGGCAATGCCAATGCTATGAAAAGCGTCGCGGCCACCGAAATCGCATCGTAGATGTATATTGTTGCAATGGGATCGAATCGTATGAGTGTAGGGTATAGTTGAACAGTGGCAAAATTATAGAAACCGACCAAACACGTTGTAGTTGGTCCCAAGATGTTCACGAATCTGGTTGGATACAGTTCGCCGATCATGGCCCAGGGCAAAGATGTGAACCCGAATGATCCTGTGGCCTGAAATTAAATGCAATTTTTAAAGCACTGCTTCCTAATATCGATAATTTTTTCCAGAGATTTCTTACCACGAAGAAGAGGATGCAAGCAAGTGGCACGCCGGAAGTGTAGGAATTTTTGAAGAACTGCTGATGTACTCCCAAAACTGCTAGGGAAACCGACATCCCTACACCGGAGATCAGAGCTGCTGGTCTTCTACCAACTCTGCAGATAAATTGAACGATTTAATTAATTCGTCAGAAATTATTTAACAACCTGAAGACTTCTTTGTTTTCCATACAGCACCTGGTCCCGCAGACAACCAACACGATGCTGCCAATTAGCTGGACCAATCCAATGACAACAGTCACCACAAAAGGGTCCTGAACAATTCCCATCTCAGTAATAAAGTCAACAGCATAAGCGATGATAACATAAATTCCGCAAAACTGTTGGAAAATGAAGAATGCATTTAGGATCAAAAAGGGTTTCCAGACTTCCGGAATCTTCAAGGCTCTGGCTAATATCCTGAGTCTATCCCAAAACCGTCTGAAAGAGGATGACCCGTTGCCCTCCTCCGCTATTATCATAGTCGAGTCCGATTGCTGATCAGTGTTTGACACAATCATTTCCACATTGGACCTAAAATCGTTCCTCCATTAAAAGTTGAATATTTTCTGGTATTACAAAAAAGGAATTTAAATATCTAATACTCATTTCACCGCAGAAACAGCATAATTTATAGAGGACGCAAAAAGAACTTATTGTTAGTCTCGCGGCAAATACACCGTAAAGTATATGTATAGTTACATCCTTAGGAACCTTTGTAGTACCGAGAGTTGCTGTAGCGAGTCAGTTCTTGAAATTCTTGTAGAAATTTCGGGGTCTCGAGTTTGAGTCCCCGCAAACGTAACAAGGATTTCTTGGCCTCCTCTTCTTGTTTCCTCTCCAATAAGAACCTTGGACTCTCCGGAAGGAAGTAGACGGCAGCGCTGGCGGACATTAACGGCACTATTGTTGAAACGATGGCGACCAGTCGCCAGTTGTTCTAGAGTTGGAAAATCATTCGCCGAAGGTCATTCCAGTTAGGTATGGCGGGGTTTCTGTCGGTTTGAAATGTGAATACTTCGATAACGAGGCCCAGGAGGTAAATTAGCATGATGCCGAGGGCATTGAAGAGGCTCGATGCTGACGTCAGTGCTGCCGTTAGGCGAGGTGTAGAAATCTCCGCAACGTACACACTACTTGGTGCCGAAGCCATTCCCATAGACAGTCCTGTCAAAGTGACGTTAACGGACATTTTTCAAATTTTCTCCTCAAGCCTGTTGGGTTTCCCCGGTCTACCTCTTCGTGTAAAATTTCATTTTTACGTTTCGCATGCGTTTTACCGGTGATTAGTCTGCCGCAAAGAAGCTGAGGCGCGTTATGGCTGCTCGCAACAATGACCCAACCGACACAGGCAACGAAACTTGCGAAAACAATGGCGACGCGTCTTCCGAATTTCATGGTTCCAATGCTGATCAAACTGCCAGCAGACTGCGACACAACCGTCAGAGAAGCTGAAGAAAAGAAATCCCAAAGTGGAGTTAGGACTGAAAAGGGAGTTCCCTAGTAACTTCTTATTTGCAGAGATTTTCTCACCAAACAATGTGGCGTCGCTTTGGTTTAAAATTATATCCGAAGAGCCGTCCACCAACAAAGGCAACGCTACGGCGGAATATCCCATGTTCATCCCGGTGTTCAGTACACATGACAATGCCACTGATGCATACAAAATCTAAAACAATGTCCTTTCCATAAATGTACAATGTATCTTGAAACTTCTTAAAAATAAATATTTATAAAGTGTCGAATAAATATTTAAGATCACAGGAGCCCAATTTTCCAGTCCTACCGAATTCCTGCTTACGGGAAAGTCAAGAAAATCGTCTGAAAATTTTCTTAAGGGGATGTGAAAGTGGCATCCGAAAGTTCAAACGTTCATAAAACTTTTCTACAAACTGGGTGTCTCAAATCGTTTCATACTTTAAAACGTGAATATGGAGACCCTAAGATAGGTCTTGAAACTCTTGTAGTATGTAGAATCTTGTAGTCTCCCTATTCACGTTGTAAAGTTTAAAACTATTCGGTAAACCGAGTTGGGAGAAAAGTTTTATAAACAAAACCTCTTCGACGTTACTTTACTATCACCTTAACAGAAATATCGTGCAGAATGACGTTAAATAATAATTTTTCTGAAGTCACAACATACCTGTAACGTGACTTCTCTTTCTGGACATGTCGGGTACGTGAGCAACATCTCTCTCTGGGGTAATAATTAGATCGTTAATAGATATCTTTTCTTATTTAATTTTGTATATACTATTTCACGATTAGTTGGAGGTGTCTACAGACACGATATTTCATCGCGAAAACGAGTTCAGGACTGGGTCCCCATTTTGCAGGTGATGAGAAATAAGTACATGTTAGCGAGCTGTTATCAGGAGTATATAGAGTTGATAGATACATAAAGTCGTACATAGAGGAGGTAGGTACAAACGTGTGTTGGTTTGGAATTTAAAGACATGTGCTAAATGAGTGCCAAGAGTGAAGCCGACTGTATAGGAAATGTATAGTGCATATATCATCCTACGTACCTATCATCCCACGTAATAATAGTACCTGCGCATTATCGCGAATGTATGCACACCTAAGATCATCTTCATTTCATGTGACGTAATTTGCTACGATTTTTTTTTATATCGTTCCCTTTGTGCTCTCTGAGCTATCGGTGATTGGTCTGCGTCGATTGTCGGTAATTCATGAATTATGAGAATTTGAGGAATGCGAAAAGAATGGCCGATTTTCTGGAAACGGGCGATGATTCCATTCTCTGCATCTGGAATAACAAAGACGACGCGATGAAATAATTCCTGACAAGTGTAATAGATTTAGCTCTTGGTGATTTTAAAATATAGCACCTTGAGAACAGTCATGTCGGTTTAATGGCGTCCATTGCGGGGGATCGCATTATGGGAAGAGAAAGAAAAATCAAAGCTGCGGTCGTTGTAGACATGCAAACCGACACTTAAAGTAATTCAGATCTCTGCTTTAACGGTGCATAATATTTCATAATTGGCCGTATAATTTAGTTTGGTATCGCGAGATTGAAAGAGGGAGACAGAGACGTTCATTAACAGACTTTGTGTTCACTTTGGAGCATAATTTTTACCATGGGTCCGCTTGAGTCGAAACTTTTAATTCTATAGTCTCTCTAAGCCTTCTAAATAGGTTTTGAGCTAATACAAAGAAAGGTAACATTTATATTATAGTTGAGGTCTTATTTTAGACTTCTACTTTTAGGCCTAAAGTAAGAATTAATTTCCATTAATTTGAACTTAGGACCTCGAAAGTAGGATATGAAGAGTGAAATAGGATTAAATAAACTTACGTAAGTTACGCAGGTTTAAATTAGGGGAACAAATTTTTATTCGGGTCAGAAATGAAATTCTCAAGTTTTGACCTGAATAGACTTGTTTGATTTGTCATTGTGCAACAAGGGATCAGGGAAAATGATAATTTGATAATATGAGGCGCAACTTGTCATCATTTTAATTCCAGTTCTGGTATCATCGTGGCGGCACGCGGTCTTTCGAATAACAGTTCTGCCGTTCTTTCTGACGTTACATTTAAGCCGATTAACAGGGATATATGAATCACAATGAATTACTATAGGAATGCGCAAACTAAGTCCAGGGAATTTGCATCTGCCGTAATTAGACACCATCCTCTGATTCATTTAGCAGGAAATGTTACAGAACAACGAATGCAAATTGTGAGAATGGCGAAATTGTGGAATTTTCGCGTCCACGAGAAAACCTATTTAATCAACCTGATCTTCACTATGCAACTTCTAGCTCAGATGTCATCATTTGATAATTCCGTTTTTTTTGGCTTCATATCATTTCGAGATATCAGCGTGATAAGCAACATCCAGTGACCTACAGATTCCAGTTTCGGAAATAAAAAGAGTAACCTTCCTCTTCCCGCTTCTTCCAAGGTTTACTCGGGCATTAATCCATGATTTATCGTTAAGGATTAATGTTTCCTTTAAAAAATCAGTTTCTTCGGAAGTGATTTCTTTCTACAGATTAGAGCAACCTTTTGTCTTCTGGTTGGAAATCAGCAGACCTGGATTAAATGAAGATTCTTCACGGTGATGTCACTATGGATTATAAGATCACTTATAAATCGCAGTTTTCTCAAGAATAGAACAAAGAAATTAACTTTTTCCTTTACCTCTTCCAAGGCTTTCATTATTTGCCAATTCGCGAGGTAAATGGAAATTTCTTTCGTTGGGGCACTTATTTTCCTCTTTCTTCGCGTCCGTAAAGTTGTTCGAGCTGTTTTTTATCTGCAAGGACGTATGTACTTTAAGCATATATGCTTTGTCTTATTATATAATTCCATTTGCACGCTCGCATGGAGTTTCATTGAACCAATAATCCTGGATAAGGAATACCAGTCCTCTATCTTTAATTACTCACTTCGTAAACCGAGTTACTGTGTCGAAATGGAGGTGTCATTGTAAAAAGTGCATGTCAACATCCTGCGAACATCGAAGTGTCTCGACGGAGTTATTGACTCACTTCTGCCTTAATTGGTTATTATTAGCTTAAGTATGTGATTTTCCATTTAAAGATTTAACTTTAGAAATAAGCCTCTTCAGAAAGGTCAAGGAAATTACGCGCAAACCAGAATGTTCTGCATAACGGCATACCGAGGATACGTAATTGCAAAGATAGAAATCGGTATTTACCATTTTTTTACAAAATATACGAGATGGAGAAGACGTAATACGCTATGATAATTATGAGTGCGATTGGTTAGTTTGGATGTGCATGCAAAACAAATGGGGGATTTCTCAATGTCGACTAAGTGGAGGCTGCACTATCCGAGAAATACTATATTTTATACATGTTATCCATCTCTTCTATCTTCTCAAAATATTCAAGAATACACTCGGCAGATATTTACACAGATGTCTCTAAATGTCGCTAAAAATGCCGTGTTTATTCAACTGCAACAATAAATATCTGCGGGGCTATAATTTATTTTTAACAATTTTGGGGAAGTTTGCGGTTCCGCAAGTCCGCGTAGTGTACGACGCCTCCGAGGGGTGGCGACACCGGTGCACCATCTTGCAAGCGAGACTTTTGTTCTAGAAAAAACAATAATTACACTGTTTTAATTCAAATGCAACATTAATTTGCATAGAATAATGCATTAAATCATGCTGAAGAGGACAAAAAGTTAGCTGATAAATGTCTACTCGCAATTTATTGGCTAACTATACGTCATCGGAGGAATTGAAAATCTTTTGGGATTCCTTTGTGGAAACGCCTATGTCCGCAGAAAAATCGTTCCAGAATAGTCTAGAAACCTGCAATTCTTCTTTAATCCGAGTCCACAAAGACGCGATTACTCTTTGCTCAGAAAATCCGCAGAATGAGGCCTTGCCGATGACTCCTTCGAAAGCAGCTTCCAAGGCTGGTCGGTCGAGGAATATTCCAACTTTGTATCAGCTAAAGCGCACATGGTAGTAAATTATGCTATAACAGGCGGATATTAATCGCACCTTACATTTTCAGGTCAAACACACATAATGCCGCGTTTACTCTTAAACTTTACCCAGTCGCTAATTTCACAAACCGATGTTAATCGAGGGAACAGTCGGCAAAGAAGACGTTCTGCCGATACGACATGACGTTACCGAAGAAACATACGACTCTGTCGGTACATTAAAAATTCTCCAAAGAATCTTCCACATTCGGCGTTAAATTTGTACCATTGATTTTCAACAATGTTTAAAAAAAAAAACTTGGACGGCATTTCCCAATCAGAGATGCCTAGTAACGTGCCGTATACCTAGATAACAATTATTGGTCGACGCAGAGATGTATTTTCTACAATAGGATAAAAAATTGTCTATAATAATTCGTTTCTTAGTACCAAGTCCAAGGAAAGTCCGAAAAGATGGCGTAAACGTCTCACCGACTCTTTATAACCTATTTATGTACGCAATCTTGGATTACAAACAGACCTGTTAGTAATGAAATGCGTCATTCTTCAATTAGTCCGATTACTAGTAATTAGACAACGATCTTGTTTTCACTGATGCCATTAATGATCTGCGTAGAATTGTTCCATTGACTTGAAGGGAGAGAAGAGACGTCATTATTAGGAAGTTAGGGCGTTGTTCGTTACTCTTCTTTCTCGCAGAAATGCCGGAAAGTTTTCGCCAATGCTGTAATGATAAAAGGCCAGTGATAAACGCAATCCGTGGACATAAGCTTCGGAATAAGCAAGCTTAGGGCAGACCGGTTCAACGGCGTCGCTTGGAAACTACATCAGTCCAGTCTTGTCTCTCATCAAGTTATCTCGCACCTCTAAGTGCTCTTTCGGTGCACTTAACAGCACTTCATCAGGTGTTGTTGTAGTATAGAACATATAAAATAGTAAAACCGCCTTCTATTGAAAAATGAAAACGTCTCAACTTCAGTGGAAAAGATCAATTAATTAATGAAAAAGCTCAGTTGAAATAAAATGAAGTAAATATGAAATTAATCGAAGTGTTCTTTCGGTGCACTTAACAGCACTTCATCAGGTGTTGTTGTAGTATAGAACATATAAAATAGTAAAACCGCCTTCTATTGAAAAATGAAAACGTCTCAACTTCAGTGGAAAAGATCAATTAATTAATGAAAAAGCTCAGTTGAAATAAAATGAAGTAAATTAATCGAAGTGTTCTTTCGGTGCACTTAACAGCACTTCATCAGGTGTTGTTGTAGTATAGAACATAGAAAATAGTAAACCCGCCTTCTATTGAAAAATGAAAACGTATCAACTTCAGTGAAAAAGATTAATCAATTAATGAAAAAATTCAGTTGAAATAAAATGAAATAAACATGGAATTAATTAATTAAATATTAATTGTTAACCGTTGAAGGAATAAGTTTCGAGTGTTTCCTGTTTGAAGTATCTATTTCTGTTTCTCGAAATGCAGTCTCTGACAATTTTACAAGTACTTATTTAGAAGAATCGAATTATTCGGAGTCAGTGGAGATTTAAAGTGATATTCATATCTAAGTTGAAATTTGGGCGAGATAAATTTTTTACAAATAACGCGAAATAGGGAGATCGAAATTTTGTTATCTAACGGAGATGATTGCACGTATTTAAACCGACGTCAGTGGGTTTGAAATTGATCTTCGTTTCGTAATAATTATCATTGCAACATGGCGCTAAGGCGCTGGTGGATTTCGACATTGTTGCGCGTGTTACCCTGAATAATAAGACACATTGAAATAATAACAAAATTTCGGCTTAGTTCTATATTTTTGTAATGGAGATTTTCTGGGTTCCCCTGTTAATGCTAGTCGGATAATTGCGTCCAAGCCCTAGTAGCATAGAATAATTTCTAAATATTTGTTTGTAATCTTTGCTAAATATCTTAAGCGACAGATTTTTCAAGATTTCTTGTAGATTTCATTCGAGGATATCTAAAATATTTGTTGAAAATCTCAATGACATATTTAGTTTCAACAATTTATAAACACATATAGAGATNCTTTGAAATATTTTCAAAACGTTTATAATGTATTAGGCAGGTAATATTTAAAAAATACTTGTATTAAAATGAAACGAAATGTTTTGTATATCTGATAGAAAAATATTATGAAAACACATGGAGCTAATATTACATAAATATAATAGGGATAATATTCTAAAGTAAACGTTTTGCAAAAACTTCAAATGTCTGCTAAATATTTACAAAATGTAGGATACTCGTTAAATATTTTGAAAGTATAGGACAAATATTTTGTGCTACTAGAGAGGAAACAAACGGCAACTTATTTTAATAACGATGATCGATTTGCGGGGATAATGACATAACACGTGCTTTAATTTATTGCAGATCTTAGAGATGGAGGAAACCGAGTTGGACCGAAGAAGAGGTAGAAATTACCAAGTGCGTAAGCGACCTCAAAATTGTTAATTAACATTATGAAGTTACTTGGAATAAATGGAACATAATTATCAATTAATACCAGATTCGTCTTTCCCCGTTAAATTCTACGAGAGTTGTATTGTTTAATCTTATCAAATGAGTTACTAGAAGGGGTAGTAAGACATTTTTAAGAAACAATCGCACGCAACTTGATAATTACTGTCGGGGAAGTGTATTCTTTCTTAAAAGGATTCTTTTCAAGGAATATCAGAAATCCTCTCTTTGAGGTCATCAAAGTCTGCAGATATATCACTCACTGATGTCTTTTTATCTTCGAGAAAATATGACTGAAGGTCTGATAGCGTTATCGGCCACCTAGAACTTGCCCCCAGCAAAGTGCCGAGGTTAATTAGTTTAGGCATTTCTGGAATCTGACTTTCAACACATGAGGCGTGTAGAGCGCCCACGACAAGTACATATATTCACAAGTTTACCGGAGAATAAAATTAAATTAAATTCCTTCAATGGAAAACTTAAAAAGAAAGGAATAATTTAACAGCTCTACTATGAACAAGCCTTGATCTATGGAACGACTTTTTGACAACAATTGAAGATTTATATTTTTATTATAAATCAGGCGAGTCCTACGCATATGCTAATTGTCCATAGAAAAAAATCTCATGATCGGTTCCGTCTCTCACCGATCATTTCATAACTCGAGTATATAGCATTACGTGTTTACGCACTTACGCGACATACGCATATTTTCATTTTTTGCACGATTTAGTGGGACGAATACACGTTTACTGACAGTATCCTTTCAAGTCAATTTTATGATTACACAGCTCCGTTCGTGATTATAGGCTTTGCGGAGCATATTATAAATCGCGTCATATCACTCGCGTTCTGATCGGAAACTGCAATTATTGTACGTTTAACGTGCGGGTTAAACATGTAATTAAAGCAAGGAATGTAATTTTGTACTCTGTTGTAGTGTGTCGATCCGTCGAAGATGATGAAGATTAACTCTTCAAGTATATCCTTGAGATTAGTGGCCTAGTAATTTGCATGTGTATCGAGAATACATGAATACGTTTTTACAGATGCTGATCGGCTTCATTGCAAATTTGTCGGTTCTGGGACCAGCAATGGGTATGGGTTATAGTGCCATTGCACTTCCTCCCCTGACTTCCCCAACGAGCGAATTAAAAATGACACAGAATCAGGCATACTGGATAGGTTAGTAGAAATTAGTCTATATGAAGTCACCTAAGTCGAAATTTTAGCCCTACTTTGAACCTTTATGGTCTAAGTAAGACTTATTTTGGTCCTATTTCACTTGTTATCCACCTTTCGCATTTCTGCGATCTACATAATACAAATCAAGTCTTAGTTTAAGGTTAAAATTGGAAGAAATAAAAATGTCTCCCACAATTAAGGTCTGAAGTAGTACCTCAACTATACAGATGTTAAATCACAAACCCCATTTAAAAGGCCCACAATTAGTTCTAAGTAGAATAAAAATTTCGACTCGGGTGTTCACTCGGAAATCAGGCAAACCGATATCCATCTTTGAGAAGTAATTGCTATGAATTTTATATAATAAACGGGAACGTTATTCAGTAGCCAGTGACGTTCGGTATTAAAATTTCTGAAACAATGATTCGACGATTTCTAACGATTTCCTGGCTGTGTGAACCTGGAATACATTTTGACGCACAAACAAAATAAACAGGCTTGTTCGAACGTTTCTGTGATGTAGATGTTTGTGCCATGTTGAGTTTTGTTTGTGCCATTTATTTTACAAAAGTCAGGGCTGTTAAAAAAAAATAAACAAATTTCGAAAATGACCATTTTAACGTTTTCGAGGTTCTAGGAGGTTCTGAATTTTCCTAACGTCAGAGAACCCATTAGAGTCGAAAAATCCCAATTTACACGATTTCGGAATTTGTTTATCTTTTTGGACAGTTCTGGTTTTTGTAAAGAAATGCCGCAAACAAAACTCAACATGACACAATCGTTTACATCACAGGAACGTTCAAATAAGCCTGTTAATTTTGTTTGTGCCTCAGACTGAATTCCAGGTTCACATAGCCCGATTTCCCGAGTAGAAGATCATTTTCTACTGATTTGAAATGCTTTTCAATGCGTTTAAACGTTGTCACTAGTTTCGAGCAATTTCAGCAAACTCCATTCTACGGCATATGTTCCTGATGATTTATAGCATTAAAACGCATGATTTTGTGAGGGAATAATGACAAAAAATTTCGATTTAGGAGAGAAATATTAATATCCGACCTTTTCAGCTAGCTCTGCAGCCGTGAGTGTCCCAGCGGGCTGTTTAACTTCGAGTTTCCTGATGAGACGAGGAAGGGTGCCGACTCTCCTTACGACGTCGATAGTTTCCTTGGCAGGATGGCTCCTCATCTACTTTTCGGCAAATTACGAGCAGATCGTCATTGGGCGTATTTTATCTGGAGTGGCGATAGGATTGGCTTCAACCCCAACAACTGTTTACGCAGCAGAGATAGCGTCCCCCAAATTAAGAAGCACAATGGTGACCTGGACGAGTGTGGCAATCGCAATTGGCATCCTTGTCGTGTACACTGTAGGCTTCATCTTCGAAGTAAGTCTAAAATGTCATTTCATACATAAAACAAAGGACTTCATTACGCCCGTAATCACGAAAGTAGTATAAGTCAACAATCTGACAGAAACGAATTTATGTTACACTATGTGTCGGGTCCATTTAAATGAAAAACGTGTGAAGTTTCAAAGCAAAAGAATTACTTAGGCCCTTTTTACAACTGTCGGTGCAATTATTGCTTGAAGAAAATAACCTTAAGTATCTTTGGATCCATACTTAACGACCTTTTCAGGATAACTGGAGGATGGTAGCTCTGATATGCGGAATCTTCCCTTTTCTTGCCATCGTTTTGCTTCTCGCGCTGGTCCCAGAATCTCCAATATGGCTGCGGGATAGAGGACGCCTCGACGAGGCCATCGAGGTGATGAAGAAGTTCCGAGGAACCCCCAAGGGCAAACCAGCAACTGCAGAAATCCTCGAAGAGCTTGACGTTATGCGGAGGAACAAGGAGCTGAAGTGGAAGCACATCTTCAGGAGGAGCTCCCTGATGCCGTTTTTCGTGATGCTGAGCTACTTCTTCTTCCAGCAGTTTTCTGGCATCTTCGTGGTGGTGTACTACGCGGTGGACATTGCGAAAGAGGCTGGAGTGGTTGCAGATGGATATTTGGTGGCGGTGCTAATCGGTATCACGAGGCTTTTAGCAGTCTTATTGGTCTGTTTCGCCTCTAGGAAGTTCGGTAGAAGAAAACCCTCCATCTTGTCTGGTGCTGGGATGACGATTTTCATGGGGCTCTTGTCGATTTATGTGCTACTTCTGGATAAAGGTTACAATATCAACGATGGCGGATTTCTACCCATCTTTTGTCTCCTGGGGTACATCTTCGCCAGTACTTTGGGATTCCTTGTGATCCCCTTCGCGATGGTCGGAGAGATTTTCCCATCCAACGTTAAAGACATCCTTTCGGGGGTCACGACTGCCTTGGCTTATGTCTTCAGCTTCTTCACCGTCTTCATCTATCCATATAGTTTGGAGACCATGGGGAAACATGGGGTTTTCTTCTTCTACGCCGCCATGTCTCTTTTGGGCACGGTCTTCGTCTTCACGCTTCTTCCTGAAACCAGAGGAAAGACGCTTTCAGAGATTGAAGAACTCTTCGTGAAGAGAAACAAAGATGCCGAGGAACCGGAGAAGAAGGTCTTCACCTTGAGGAGTGTCACGGCTGAGTCTTAGAAGTCTCGAAGTGGAGTCGTCACAGATCTCTTCAGCGAACATGACGACGGAATGCGACTTGACTTCCTTCGAGGTTATTTGTACTGAAACCGAAGAAGTTTTTATTTATTTTTCTGAAGCCAGGAATTTCAAGAAGTAGATGAGGACCTCATCCCAAAAATGTGTTTCCTGAAGAAGGGAAGACCGATATCCCATTTATCGGGAGGGAAATACGTTTTTCAACTAAGAATGAGCGTTAATCAAGAAAAACGTGCGCACAAGATCGAAGCGAATCCAAATGGAGATACTGCCTCGATATCTTGACGACGTATCAAGAATTTAGGCGACAAATTACCGACACTATAGTTATTTTAAAGCCTGCAAATCTATCGGCAAATCGATAGAGCTGTTAACAAATTAGCCGTAAGTTAGTATTTAAGTAGACTGCCAAACTGTCAACTAAGAGTGTCCCGAACAATGTAGCCAGATATTAGAATATCGAGTTCTACAACAACGAGCTAGTTAACTTTTCTACTAATCGAACTTACGTCAATTATTGCAAACAATTGACACTGGTAAAGGTTAAAATACGTAGCGGACAAGATTACACCCCAATAGCGAATAATCGTGTTTGATACATTTTATTAATAAAATCTTAAATAATAAATTAACAAATGGAGTAACAATCACGGTAATTAAATAACAAACACACAATGTACAGTACAACTCGAGGAGGAAGAAACGTCAAGGTAGACTCACTTAAATGAAAAAAGAACTAACAATAAAGTTTAAGAATAATTAATAGGATTAATAAACTAAAGCGTAACCGCGGTTTGTCTCTGATAAAGAAAGACAACAGTCTTCGAAGGTGTTTCTTCCTCTCACGCGTACACATGCATACAACACCTCGGGGCAAAGACGTTCCTTCTCGGGAGGAAGAAGCGAAAGGAACGTCTTCGCTCGCCTGAAAGAAGATATAACTTTAGCCTCTAGGTACAATCGTCTTATCGCTTCACGCCGCCACTAAACGTGACAAGAGAAATGGCGAGACAGGCGTTCTCCAGTAATCCGCAAAGGCCCGGCGTCCTTTCGCGACAAAGAAGTCTGAAGTCTCGGCGCATCCGCGAGAAGAAGAAAACCAGGAATCCCGAAGAAAGGCGGAAAATGTCCCGCTTAGACGGACTCGAATCCTGAATTTCTTCTTCTCGCTTGGCGAGTCTCTTTTCGGAGCGTAAAGCCTCCGCGTAAAGGAGGTCCAGTTGTGTCCGAAATTGACTAACCTTAAAAACCTAGTAATGTCAGTAAAGCTTTCTTCGTTCGAAAGGTGCGATCCTCGGAACCGGAAGTCGGATATAACATTAACATAAGTTAGGACTACGGGCCGGCTTCTTCTTCCAGAAGCTTCGCTCGCGGCGGGTCCGCCATTTTGGTTCCCTTCCGCGGCGTCAAGTTTGACCGTTCGAGTGTACCTCAAATTTCTCTATTTCAAGTCTATAAGCAATCTACACTAATTTGCATCTATAAGAAGAGGGCCCCGAACTTCCTACGAAGCTTCGGTCGAAGAAAATGGCCGTCGAGGACGCCATCGACATATCAAACAATATCCTCAGGGTCGCGACGTAATATCTAAACCGTGAAGAAGTGAGGACGTCCCCGAGACGTCTTCAAGATGTACCGTCGATGTCACTTGTCAAGTTTCGAGAATATGTCTCCCTATGTTATAAATAATTTAACGAGTCCGCTTTCGGACATCGGTATAAGTTTCACCAACTCCCCAGAGACATCTACGAGATGTCTGCAGAACTAGAAAGTAGACATCGATCGACCGGTACTTCAGATATCCGTTCGGTGTTAATAACACACCGTTGAAATATCCTACGACGTCAAAATGACCGTTAACAAAATTCTCACGTACCCCACCCATAGAATTTGCTATCCGGGCAATGCAACAAAGAAGAAACAAGGGAACCCCTAGAAGAAGAGCGGTCTTCGACTAGTCACAGCCGTCCCTTGTGAAGTAGCTCGAAGCTAACTGACTTCTTGTGCAAGAACTGTCCCCGTTGGCTAAATTTCATCGACTCTTCAAATGAATCGCCTTACCGCCTCTCGAAGCGGAAGTTGAAGGTATCTTTAGGAAGCGCGAGGTTACCGATAGGAACCTTATAGCTCTCCTGCTCGATGGGGCAGATGGTGAAGTTCTTCAGGATGGTCGCCAGCATGGAGAAACTAATATTCTGGACCATTTTGTAGCCCATGCAGGACCGACGACCGCCGCCGAATGGAAGGAAATGTTCCGGCTTGGTCAGGCGGTCTTCTTGGACGAAGCGTTCGGGCTTGAACTCTTTCGGGGCATCCCATAGCTTCTCCGACATGTTCAGATCATAGTTGTTCAGGAAGATGAACGTATTCTTCTTGACGCGGTAGCCTGCAAGATAGAAAGTAACTATTAGTTCAGCATTTTCCCCGGTAGAGCGGTAATTCTACAGAAGTGTACACGGTTCGGCGAGGCTCTGAGCGGTGGCACCACTTACCAGCAATAGAGCTGTCCCGGCTGGCAACGTGGGGGACGATGGGGCTGGCGATGAGCCTGATGGCCTCGAGGATGATGGCTTCGGTGTAAGGCATGTGTCCCCTGTTCTCCAGTCCGACAATGTCAGTCGCTGTCGAGACCGAGTCGATCTCTAGCTGGGCTTTTTTCTGGACAGCCGGCTCCGAGACCAGGAATCCCAGAACCTTGACCATGAGGTTCCCAACCGCGGAATGGCCGCCGATGATGTCTTCCAGGGCGAAGAGGGCAGCATCCCAGGATAATCTAGGCTTGCGGTCCATCTTCACGTAGTTCACCAGGCAGTCCACGTAATCCGTCTCGAGGACGGATTTGCTCCAGCCGGAGTATCTCTCCTCGATGATGTTCTCGTTAACGAATTCCCTG
This sequence comes from Orussus abietinus, assembly GCF_000612105.2. Classification (NCBI taxonomy): domain Eukaryota; kingdom Metazoa; phylum Arthropoda; class Insecta; order Hymenoptera; family Orussidae; genus Orussus; species Orussus abietinus. Next base: position 2,361,471 of record NW_019396002.1, read on the forward strand.
ATCTTGTGGCTCCAGTGCGCCATCTTCGCCATGTTGCGTCGATGAAGGGGCATCAGGAAGGGCAGGAAATCCGCGGCGTAGCCTTGGTTCACCTCGAAGAACACCAGGTCGAAGTTCTCCACCATCCTCCGGAAAGCCGCGTGCTCGTAACCGAAGCTCCTCGAGCAGAAGTATCTGGTGAAGATGTTGGCGCAGCTGTGGAGGATCAGTGACTTCGTCTGGAACTGCTTGTCGTAGGTGTGGTCCAGACGGCTCATCAGGAGGACCATTTGCTGGGAGATGATGCTGTTCAAGTGTCTGTAGCGATGGGTGAAGGTTCGCGGGAAGGCGTGGACCCATAGCATCTCCCTGCGGGATTTCTGCACCTCCGACCAGTCGCAGAATGCCAGAGCTGAAAATAAAGAGGAAATATGACGCTATCCGCTCTACACCAGAAAATTCACCCTTAAACGCGATAAGATGATGAAATTTATTATTATTATTCTACCCAACGATCCAGCGGTGTCGCAAATACAAGAGAAAAGTGTAACCAGCGTTGAAGACGCCTCATTAGGTACCAAACGAGTGGGCGCTAAGGTTCTCCAAAATGGCGGCGGACCTGTCCGACTTCCTACATTTACTACTTTTGCATGGATGGTACCGTGATAGCAAAATTCAATGTTATAACTTCTTGGTGCAAGCCACATTTCTGCGCCCTATATGCAGTCTTCACCGGCCTGGCATCAGGGAAGGAACAGCGAAGAAACGAAACAGAGCAGAAAATCCCACGAGGAGGGGACGGCGTGTCTCGCTCGAGTGCTCCAGGAGTTCTGTGGTATTCCACGAGTACTCCGTATTCGACCTTGACCTCAGTCCTCTACCCAAGAACACGCGACAAGACGCGGGAAGAGTACTTTTCTCACCGACGCGAAGTCACGCCATAACCTCTACCCGGTCCCGTTTCCCGCCGATTCGAGCCTGAAATATACCAACAGGCACGGACGAAGAGACGAAGCGAGGCAGGAAACTCGTGGCGAGGCGGGAAAGGGGCCTGGAAAGGGGACCAGCGCGTCTCGGTCGAGTGGGCTCGCGAGATGATGCCTAAGATTCCCTTGACCTTGAGCCGATGGAGACCATCTTGGTCCCAGCATTCTAGGTAGATATATTCCTCTAAGCGAGGGAAAACTAAATCTGATGTTAAATACTCGGTGAAAGGATCTGGGACTACTCTTCCAGGTCCTTTTCGATTTATCTTTACAAGAGAAACTCCTACGGGAATTACGAGGAGCCGAAGAAATGGCTCCATCCCAAAGGACGCCATCTTGGTCTCGGAATTCTGGGCAAGTATGTCCCTCTAAACGAGGGAAAACTAAATCTGATGGCAAATACTCGTTAAAAGGATCTAGGACTACTCTTCCAGGTGACTTTCCTTTTCTTAGAGGATGGAAAACTTCTGAAAGAGCCAGCAGCCGAAGAAGTGGCTCAGGCCCAGATAGTGCCTTGCAATCTCAGATCCTTCCAACTTCTTCCAGGTGCTCTGGATTACTCCGAAATACTCGCAGATAGCCCCTGATACACCCTGAAGTCCCCTTGACCTTGCGCTGCGAGACGACCTTGGCTCCGGATCGCGCACCTCGCAGGTGCCGAAGAATGCGTCGACGCATTCCTTTTTCCCTGGCTCCCTCCCACGGGAGACACGCGACCGAATAGCGAGCGCGCGTAGGCCGCGGCCCTGCACGCACGCGGAAATGCAAGGTCGGCCAGAAAAAAAGAAACACCAAGTAGCGGCGTTTGCAGAAAGACGACTCATCGGCGAGTGCAAGGTGCGCGGCTTGCCCGAGGAGAGTCGGCCCCGCTTCTACACGCATCAACAAGCGGGAAGACACGTCCAAGATGGCGGCCCTACACGAAAATTAACTCCTATTAGCGTGTGTAGCGACGCGCTCGCTCGCGTGTGCGCTCGCCCACTCACGTGGCGCCACGAAAGCAAGGTCGTTACCACGCGAGCCAACCTCCGGCATTTCTTCACTTTCTGGGTCTGGGATGTTTATATTTAGAAGCGGCCCTCGAATCGGACCGCCGATAATCATTATCGGGCCTTTTTCTTACTTTCTTGTTACCTCACGGAACAAGAAGACGACGACGAGGACCGCCGGCATCGGGGCTTCCCTCCTCCACCGCGACCTCTTTCGCCTCTTCTTGTATGGGCCGCACCGAGATGTTTATATTTCGAATCGACCGATTTAACTAATTTTACTGACGGATAAAGAGATTAAGCACGAAAGGATAGAGAACGAGTACATTAACGGAGGCTTTAATTACTTCCCGGGGTTTAGAAATCTAATTTTAAGAGCGCAACGCTACTAGTGGTGGCCGTAGGTTATGGCCGCCATGTTTTTCCTTTTCCCCCTTTTTTTTTTCGGTATGTCGAGACGCGGGATTTCTTCTGCAGGAAAAGCGAAAGTCTGTGGCTAATCACGTGATGCTACTTCAATTTCTTCACTTTCTAGGCACGACCTGTTTGCGCGGGGAAGAATTACTATTACGGACTCGTGAAAATGATTACAGTACTCGGTTTGCAGTATTGTGCAATCCCGGGAAAGGGTGGCAGGAGAAAAGTGACTCGTAGAGGTTATTTCCACTCTTCCTCGACACTTTCTCCCAGTTTTTTGTCGTCAGAAAAAGGAATGAGAATGCCTGAGGATGCCAACGGTATAGAATTTAAGTCATCATACATTCTTCAGGGATTGCATATTTTTAGAAAATGTTACGTCTTGCATCAGGATATTAGCGCGTCTTGGACCCGATCGGACGCCATTTTGGTACCGCATTGGAGAGCATGTCTGGATATAAAAGCCAATGGATCATGCATAAATGTAGTTTCCGGGTCCGACGTGTTTACTGCGTCGTGGTAAACAAAGTAGCAGGACGTCGCGAACTTGAGAAAATGTTAATACCCGTTTTTAGAGTGGAGCTAGGTCAGGAAAAATTCTACGCAGAAGGATAAGGATATCTTCAAGGAAGATCTATCGGAAAAATTGTCCCATCAGCGCGACGCGCTTCGGCGAAACTGTCGCGTCTTTTCCCTGAACATTTACAACCAAGCATTAATGCCGATAGTCCGATGTTTGACCGAGATACGACAATGTTGCTGTTAATTTGCTGCATATGCGACCGTAAAAGCGAGCGGCGGCCAAACAAGGTCCTGCGCACTTTCCGAACTTCCGGGTGTGTTATAATGATTACGCGTTACGCTACCACGTGTGACCCGATCCCAGTAACAGCGTGCAAAATGGCTGACAATCATCCCGGAGGTTTAAGAGACCCAAATGACTATGAAAGATAAATCGACAATTCAGTTTCGACACCCTGGGAGAAGTTGGACAGGATTGGCGCCCCATTAGGACGTGTGGTGATCATCGCTTCGCGGAACGGGTCTGATTGATGTGTCGTAATGACTCGTTAACGACGCGTGAGGTGGAATGAAGTAGAATTAATTGAAATGAAGTAACTGGAGATGCGAAAAGTAAAGAATGGGGTCTTACAGTTCTCCTTGTTGCCGCAGAAGAGCTGGTGGTATCTCGAGAAGTTGGGCCTGGAGTCGAAGTGGTGGCCCTTGGTGATGAGGACCTCCTTGATGTTCTCCAGACCGTTGACGACGATGCAGGGGACGGAGCCCATCTTCAGTTTGACGACCTGGCTGTCGTAGACCCGGGCCAGGTCGGCAAACGCCTTGTACGGAACGTCGTACTGGCCCAGTATGTGAAGAGACCCCAAAATGGGCCAAGGCTTCGGGCCAGGAGGTTCCGGAAGCAGCGAGACGCCATCGTCGCACTCCTTCTTGGATCTCTTTTTCACCCGGAGGTAATCTACGAGGATGAGGAAGAGGCACACCAGAGTGCCGGCGATGAGGAAGTACGAGGTAGCGCTCACAATGATGAAAGCCATCTTCCTTTCGGATCTACAGGATCTACTGGATCTACTGGAAAGTCCTCGCTTCTATGTCCTGGACCCTGGAGAAGTTCTCCCCACCTATCATGGACGCCCAGCACCCCGAGCTGGATCTTTCCTTCTGAGTTATTCTACTTCCAGGACCTTTTCCTTAGATCCAAGTTCGAATCTTCCTGCAGACCCCAAACGGTTCCGCAGCTCAACAGCGGCCTCTTCGGTAGGTTCTTCAGGGATGACTGGGATACCTGGAGGCCGTTCAAGGGAGACTTCGATGCTCGTCGACGATCACGTCCCCGAGGTCCTTCGGCTCTCCAAAGAGTCGAGACCCGTCAGCAACCAGACTCTCGGGCAGGAACCTTTGCCCTAGTGCCCTAGACCCAGAGGATGACGACTGCCTCTCGTTCCAGGAAGTCGCTGCCGGGTCCCCAGCTGGCGAGGTGGACTTTGTTCCCGTTGCAGAAGTCGGGGGTCCTCCACGTGGCGACGCTCGATTCTAGGATCCTCAGATCGTCGATGGGTCTTGGTGGATCCTGGGGCGTCCTGGGGCGTTCTTCTTGTCGATGATCACCGGTTCTTCTCGGCGATCTCTGGTCAAACTTCCGTCTACGTTCGGTCCCTGTGAAGTCGTCCAGACGAAGTCTTCGCGCAGTCGGGGCGATTCCTCGGAACTCGGCTAAGGGCCGGCCAACCGAAGTTCTAGGTCAGGTTAGGTGCGTTAGGTGTGCGTAGTGCGTACCGGCGCGTACCACGTATTGTCTGTCGGTCTGTCTGCGAACCGTTTACCGATCTGACTCGGTCTGGGGATAGGATGGTGGCCGGCTATCTTATATAGCGAGGTAATGTAGTCAGCACATTTACGTCGCTGCTCACCCCATACATATGGATTCAGGCAGGGCGTCCGACTGTACCCCAGGAGACGAATTTCAAGAAACATACCGCAGGGAGGGGTAACGCTGTCCGCGGGGAAGGGGGAAAAACTGACAGGGGGTACGGGGCCCAGAGAGGGAGGCGCGAAGGGACGCTTCTTGCCCTTGACGGCTGTTTAAGGTAAATCCAACGTTCAGGTGCAGGTGCTTAACGCTAAACAGGGCCCCATTTTTGGGCCACCCGGGGCTCGTCGTCCTACCCCCGTTTTCGCCCACGGCGATGATTTCGAGCGACGCTTTCCTACGATTTTAACATTTTACCCATCCCAATCAGGTCTTTCCCTTGCGTTCCTCCCTAATTACCTGTACACTGCTATTGTAGTTCCTGGTGTTAAATTAAAATTGTGAAAGTTGGAGAGGGGGCGGGGGTAGAGAGGGCTTTCGTAGCAGGAAGGGGGCCGGTGAATATGGGTATGAATTTTGGGAGGGGAAGAGGTGCGTTTCTTGAATTTCGAAATTTTCGCAAGAAGGTGTGCTGTATTCAAGGTAAATCTTAATCTCATTTCAGGATTCGGGAAATGTAGTCAGATTTTCCAGACGGAGGGAATTTATCGGCAGTTTTCGAAAGGTGGTGGAAGATCGATGCTGCGTTACTTGGCGAAGGTGGATCATTCCTACGTTTTTCTTTTTGCTGGAACATATATTTGAATGAATTTCCGGAGATGGAAAAGTCGCGGTTACATCCGCTGGAAAGAGGGGAAGGACGAGGAGAAAGGGGCACTGGGTGGGATGCCTTTTGCGGCCGTTCGAGATGAACCTGACTTTCAGTTGCAGGTGCAGGATCTGCTGGGGGGCCGCTAAGACGTTCTCGACCAAGAATTACGATTACGAAAATGCAATTTTCTCGATTTTCATAATCCTGAAAACTTCTCAGTACAACATTATGCAATCAAATGTCGTTATAATTGTAGTTCGCGGGTAATTTCAATAAATTTTCCACGATCTATGTATATAAATCGTTGTTATTTTTTTATTTCCTCGATTGTCGTTTTTGTATATAATAAAGGGCACTGGGTGGGATGCCTTTTGCAGCCTTTCGAGATGAACCTGACTTTCAGTTGCAGGTGCAGGATATGTTGGGGGCCGCTAAGACGTTCTCGAACAAGAATTACGATTACGAAAATGCAATTTTCTCGATTTTCATAATCCTGAAAACTTCTCTGTACAACATTATGCTATCAAATGTCGTTATAATTATGGTTCGCGGGTAATTTCAATAAATTTTCCATGATTTATGTACATAAATCGTTGTTATTTATTTATTTCCTCGATTGTTCTTTTTGTATATAATAAAGGGTACGGGGTGGGATGTCTTTTGCGGCCGTTCGAAATACACCTGACTTTCAGCTGCAGGAACAGCAGGATCTTTCAGCTTCAGGTGCAGGATCTGCTGGGGGGCGGCCAGGGCATTCTTGAACAGGAATCAAGAAACTCGGTAAAGTTTGAAACCAAATATATTTTTGAATTACGGCTACGAAAATGCAATTTTCTCGTTTTTAATAATCCTGAAAGCTTTGCTATACAACTTAATGCGATCAAATGTCCTTATAATTACCACTCGCGGGTAATTTCAATAAATCGTTGTAATTTATTTCTTTCCTCGATTGTCCTTTTTCTATATAATAAAGGGCACTGGGCGGGATGCCTTTTGTGGCTTTTCGAGATGAACCTGACTTTCAGTTGCAGGTGCAGGATCTACTGGGGGGCCGCTAAGACATTCTGGAACAAGAATTACCATTACGAAAATGCACTTTCCTCCATTTTAACAATCCTAAAAACATCTCTATAAAAGTTTATGCGGTTAAATGTCCTTATAATTACTGCCCGCGGGTAATTTCAATAAATTGTCCGCGATTTATGTACATAAATCGTTGTAATTTATTTATTTCCTCGATTGCCCTTTTTCTATATAATAAGGGAGGGTGCCCCAGAGAGTGAGCATCAGTGTCGGCTCCAATTAGGGGAATCAGTCGGAACTTTTATCCTTTCAACTTCTTGCCTTTGCAGCCTTTTTAAGGCCATTTCCACTTTCTGCCGCAGGTGCGCGTACAGTCGGGGAAGAGCAAATTAAGAGTACTCGTCAGTTTCGGGCTTGACGGAGGACGCCGTCTCGGATAGCTTCTGCCAGATTGAGTATAAACTGTTAGAACTCTATAGCATCGTTTATATATTGAATAATATTACTAAGGACATATTAAAATATGTACGTAAACACCGGGTGGGTAGATTTTGTTGTCCCACCGATTTGCAGCCACGGATTTACGTCAAACTTACGTCAGGTAAACGTGTTAGGCCGACGTCATCTGGTAAAATCTGCACCACCTCAGAAGTATGTCAGGCACATTCACCTGAGGTAAACATGACGCAAATCTTGGGAAAGTGTAGAGCAGTCAAGGCCGTTTGGTAAAATTTGCCCGAATCTGCAGAACTGTTTGTGCACTTTGCAAATTAGGGTGCAACGCTCGCAGATGAACCGAATCGAAATTGTCGCTATTGATACAAAATGGAAATTTGGTTTCGCTTGAGTTACTTCTTTTATATATATATACATTATTTTATATATATATATATAATTTTTTTTGTATAGGTACAACAGTTTTCATCCACAAGGGGAGCAACAATTTAATAACGATGATGTATACCCTGCTCGCCGAAAGGATCGCAACGCTTAAAAATCGTTCTAATGCAAGACTATCGTGTTCTTTAGAATAACGTAAAGAGACCGTGATTCAATTTTGGCTTTAAAAATACTTCTGATTATCTAGATCTCTTCATCATCTCCTTCGATTAGAGACCGATATACACGGTTATCGGACGAGCACACGTTTGATTTATGGGCATCGCAATTCTTCGGGCTGAGCCGTGAATGACGAACTCGCCTCAGATCAGAAAAAGACGAAAGGAAATGTCCTTTCGTTCTTCTAAACCGTATATCCGGTAACCAGAAATACATAACTTTGATTTGCAGATTATCCAGTTCTTTTCTAGCCGCCGGTGTATGACGCCGATCTCGTATCGGAAAAATCAGAAGAAAATCTTCCTTCATTACCCTACACAAAATATGGGGCCATCAGACATGCGCAACTTTAATTTTTCGGTATTACAGCTCTCCGGCAAGCAGAGTATGACGAAGATTTCGTATCGGGTGACTGTATAAGGTGCGGAGAAATTTCCTCTCATTCGAACGATATATATAAGTTAGGGTTTTATATATATATATATAAAATCCTAACTTGGATTTTCAAGCGTACCACTTTTCCCTTCTTTTTTAACAAGCAGGGATTCCGTATCAGAAGAAGGATCGGTCGAGATGTTCCCTTCAGATTTCCACCTCGTGGAGGCATCACCCAATCTGGCCGGTGTCGGAATAGCACGACCGACGATGCCGCCATTTGCATTTCAATGTCACTGGAAACCTCGGCGGGAAATTCATCGGCTGGTCGGCGGGATTCTTTTCTCTCCCCCCCAGGCTCGGCGGGGACCGTTATCGGTCGAGAATCGAGATCGATTCCGAGACGTTCCGGCGGAATGTGAATGGGTTACGCAACCTCCACTTTCGTAGGTGGCGGCGCGAGCGCGAGAAGAAACGGATTGACGCCGGACCAGGATGAGCCGGGGGAGAAAAAGAGGTCAGGCTCGATCCGGATCGACGCGATCGGCTCTCGATACCAGGACCGGCGATCCTGGAGGCGGGACGCCAGAAGAAGAGAACGCGAGCCGAAGAAAGTGAAGCGGTACCAAACGGTACCGCCGCCAGGACTCGCCGACTCCCAGCGCGAGCAAAAACCTCCCCACCAAGTGGAACAGATACGGTTATCGCGGGATTCGGCTTCTTTTGCGCCCGGGCCCCTCGCCGCTCGTTTTGCGTTCGCGAATTCGTGCGGCTCTTCCGATGAAAATCGCTCAGGGTCAAGACCGCCGGAGAAAAAGACGCCTCTGGCGGTGGTGGACGCGCCGGCCGCGCGATGCCGGACTTCTTTGCCCTCCGCGCACCTCGGATCTGGGATTTCGGATGGAGAACGTTTCTTCGCGCGGGGAACGCTCAAGGTCAAGGACCGAGGTGAAACAGCGGAGGAAAAGTGAGCAGGAAGAGTTCAGGGTCAAGAACGACCGGCTTCAGGGTGCGGAGAGGAGACCGGCTGGGCCCACTCGATTGGTGTGCCGCGCACTCGTGCGATCGCGATTGCGACAATTGAAACGAAAGTGCGCGATGAAAGGAAAGGTACACCGGTCGGAGGAAAATTTGGAAACTCGAGGGCCTGGGTTAAGTTATCACGGTTATCTTTTTTGGAATTTTTGGAAAATATCATTTCTATCCGATCCGATACTTCAAAATGTATACCTAGTGTGCGATGAAAGCAGTCGGAGGAAAATTTGGAAACTCGAGGACCTGGGTAAAGTTATCCCGGTTATCTCTCAATTTTTGGGAAATATCATTCCTATACGATCCGACACTCCAAAATGTATACCTAAGTAAATGTATACCCTGTGTGTGATGGAAGGAAAGGTACACCAGTTGGAGCGAAATTCGGAAACTCGAGGACCTGGGGAAAGTTATCACGGTTATCTCGCAATATTGGAAAATATCATTCCTATACGATCCGATACTCCAAAATGTACACCTAAGTGAGAGTTTCGCTATAAGTATGTACTTATGTATATACTATATACTTATTATATACTTATACGCTTATACATGCATTTAAGGTGATGTAAAAGTGGCGTCTAAAAGTTCTCGTTCATGAAACTTTTCTCCAAACTGGGTGTACCAAACCGATTCAAACGTTACAATATCAATGTGGAGGGTATAAGAAAGGTCCTGAACCTCATGAAATTTCAATTGGTTAAAAATTGGTCCATAGGTATTTTTAAAATGTTATTAAAAATTAAATTCCATGAGGGTCAGGATCTTCCTTATAGCCTCCCACGTTCACGTCGTAAAGTTCGACACTCCCATTTCGGCGAGAAATTTCATGAACGGTTGATTGTTCAGATGCCATTTTCACATCCCCATAACTGGGATTAAAACAAATGTACAGAAGATAAAAAGAACTTCGACATCGAGGACTTAATTAAGATTAATGTTCTCCTAATTGAGTCATTCAGGGAAAAAATATTCCCAGCTATTCTATAAAACTTCGCAGATAATGACTAAATGAACGATTCGCGTCCATTTATGTTCATGTGTGTATTTGGCTCGATACTCTACCGAGTTTCGTGATAACGCACTGTTGGTGCGCGGAACACTAATTAGGTTAGAACGAATTAAGTTGGTGTCGTTTCTTAAGGTGAAGTGAAACACGTCGAGGAACTTGATCGACGTCGGTAAAGAAGATTTTTCTAAATGCCTACGTTGCCGATGTTCGTTTTTATATTGACAGCTGGGTCAAATTATATTGGATCTTGTACCAAATGGCATACTCCACCTGTCGTTTTCGTACAATATCAAGAAATAAAAGTAAAACTCCAGAAATCCTCTGGATTCATGCTTTCTGGGGCCCTAATTGACTGCAGAGGGACCCTCTGCGCCATCTGTGATTTCCAGGTTAATTAAATTTTCACTCCGAGACCTCGTATTACCATCGTTTTAGCATAGAAGCGTGTACAACACTTTTTTGCCTTTATCTCGCTCAAATGCGAGTTTATCGATTACCAGAGTGTTCTAAATTGTCGTAAAATTGTCCTGACCCTTTCGTTTCTCATATCAGAGCCTTCGATAATTGTATATTGATCGAAATATGAGAGCTCGACGCCATTTTGGTTCTGGTCTGGGTTAAGTTAAACAATTTTTTCCAAAAATCCAAATTTTGAATGTGTCAGGACAATTCTTAGATGATCAGGTGTAATGTGTCAAAGTTTCGGACAGCTTGGTCTAATACCCTTAAAAAAAAGTGTTGTACTCGAATCGACTGATTTAAAGGGGATTTCACTTCACCTTAAGAGTCTCATAAACGGTTTCATGGAATCCGGGGACGCTCGTTTTGAGGTTAGGATCCGGAACCTCTCTTTCGGATGAAGTTTCAAGGGATGTCGGATTCGGGGTAGGCGTGAGGAGTTTTAGGAATTCCAGGGATCCCGACTTTCTTCCGCGTCTCTTTGAGAAATTTCCTGGTCCCGGTCGGAGGAGCTCGAGGAAGCACGCGTAGTATCGAATGAATTCGTTCGAACCGCTGAATAAAACATGAGCCGTTTTTTCTCCCCTCTCTCTTTCTCCCTCCCTCGCCCTGAACGGTGGAAGATTACTTCATCCATGTTGCGGGTCATCATCAACCATTTCTGGGAAGCTAGCGGTACCTTCCTCGATGAAAACGAAGTTACGAGAGATATTAAGATACCGTGAGACCGACTCGCGGAAGGAGCCACTCCGGTGCGGGAAAAAAGACGCGGCAGAGTAACCAAGACAGCGGAAAGCGATTCGTTGAAAATTCTGCTACCTTATATATACAAGTTATATATACACCTATCGCCCGATTTACACTGAAGATAGGTTCCTTAGAAAACCGTGTAAATCGAAATCGTAGATTTTTATACGTAAAACCGTGTAAATCGAAAACAAACTAAAATGTGCATAATTCAGTAATTTATTTCAACGTAAAATAAAACTAAATATATTTTAAAAAACATAAAAAAATAACGGTCTATTCATAAAATGATAAAAATATAAAGGTATATGTACGTAATTATAAAATTAAACAATGTAACCAAAAATTTAATTACATACTATGTAACGCGATGCCTTTTAGCGCGGACTTACGCCACGCTCGTCAACTATGTATCCCGGATCTTCTCGATCCGTGCCGAGGGTAAATTAAAAAAACGAGTAAAAGTGAAATTGTGTAAATAAAGTACCATGTAAATCGGGGGATAGCGCACATTTAATGAATTTATTCGAGGCGGGTAATTCGGCCCAATAGTTTCGCAGAATACGGCCGAAGAAAGCCCAGACTCCGGGCGCTATATTGGCCGGGAGTAAAAGGCGGCCGACGAAGAAACCACGAATCGATGAAAAATCGTCGATAAGAATAGAATATCAGAAGAAAGCCGGCCGTCGAGGTGGGAAAAATCCCGCGGCGGGCAACAATGCAACAACAATGACTAAGCGTCAGACACAGAGCAAAACGTCCGTTGGAGCACAGCCAGAAGAAAGCCGGCAATTTAACGGCGGGAAAAAAGATCGGGACGGGCGGATTAACGCTTGGACCGAAAAGGAAAGGAAGAAAGCGGGAGACCCGGCGGCCATTTTGTATCCGAGGGAAAGAGAGGCCGGATGGAGCCGGGATAAGAAATCATCCGATGACGGAGTCGGTTATCCGCGGTAGAGCAGACGCGAGGAAAGCGAAATATCCGGCGGCCATCTTGGACCGTGGGAGGCAGCTCCTATCTCCGGGGGATCGGCGGAAGAGGTTATGTTCGCTGTCGGGCATCCGTTAGTTTCCGCGAATCGGAGTCGGTTTTCTCGCGATCTCGAGGAGCGATCTCTCTCTCCGGCGGCGCGCCTCGATCGGGGATCTCTCGATGGGAGGATCGATCGATCGATCGTGCGCCGAGGCGGGCCGCGAGGGGAGGAATAAGAAGACTCCGGTTGAATAAGAGACGCCGTCGACCCGCGGGCGAGCTGGTCCCATCGATAATCGAATGCCAGACTCGAAGGTCCCGCACCGAAATCAAGGTTGCCTCGATTAGCGTGCAAGAACGACCTACCGGATGTCTGCACCTTGCTCTCCATCCGTCGCGTCATCGGCTCGACGTGACGCGAGGACGCCAAGATGGCGGCGCTGCAGACTTCCGGAGGCCGGGGATCCGCGCCGCCGAATTTTGCAGAAACTCGTTACGAGACGAGGGTTTCCTATCAAGTGCTGACTCGTGCAGCCAACTTAGCCGAGCTTGGCTTACATTTTAATACCTGAATATCATAAATATCCTGCCGTAATCGCCAGTTATCGCGCCGTGAATGGACGCCTCGCGAGGACGCCAACATGGCGGCTCGAAAGACTTTCACGGGCGAAGATTCTGCATGTCGAATTTTCGGGGGGCGCTTACGTAATTAACTATCCCCGTTTAAATCTTCCGACGCTTCGACCTACGTTCTAACACGATGATATTAGTGTAATTAGCGCGGGATTGTATAATATAATATTTCTAATTAATCTGTTCCCCGATTGTTAGAGAACGCGGTGGACCCCGAAAACGTTGTATGCCAAATGAGTGTCAGATTTCCAGATTATTCCTGTAAGCGATGACTATGGCGCCGTGTAGGTAAATCTTTTAAAGATGTAGCCGAGCCCCGCGAATAATGGAGTCTGCCTCGAAGGTCCCGTACCAAAATCAAGGTTGACCGAATTAGCACTGAATAAGACCATCAAGCAGGCCAGCCATGGGCTGTTCCAAGATGGCTGCGGCGTACAAAAGAGACCGACTTTTAGTTAACGCAAAGTCGGACTTTTTCCGAAGACATCTTAAAAGTCACGCCTGCCGGATCGATAATACCGAGTCATCGAAGAAACCAGAATGTATAATTAGTCCTCCGTGCCATATCCCTTAAAAATACGGCTCCAATAACGATTTTTCTTCCGCACAATGGCGTCCCGTAATTGCGCCAAGACATTATTCCCCTCCGTTTCCAAAGATTAATCGCCGAGTTTAATCGTTTGTCCTGCAACGAAAATAGGAAAGTGATTAAATATCTACATTGTTACACACTTCCGAGTGTGTAATACGTTTTGCATGCGCCCTAGGATCCGTTCTATAAATAGGGACTTTCTTCTCCGGGTGGAGTATCAGTCCCAACTTAATTGTTAAATGAACCAGGTCGCACATGTAACGGAGCTGGGTGTTAATATTACGTGCTCGACAACTTTCTTTTTCCAATAATGTAGTAACCCTAACTGGGTCATTACATCGACCGAGCATGACCAACCGTAACTAGACGTTAGTTTTACACCACTTTCATCTCCAATTGTTCATTCCCAGTCCCTGATTCTAACCTTTGGGCGCCATTTTGTCTCAAGCGCTCGAATTGCCCATTTTTAAGCTGCAATTATTACACAGAGGATGCAGCCGGTTGTGTAATGAAGTAATCTGTGCATGTAACGGCGCCGATGTGCTGTGTGATCTGCATGTAGCGGTCGTCCATTGCGCTCTAACGGTCATGCGGCTTTACATAAGCACATAAGTACATACATAACGCAATGGGCAAACGGGAACACACGAGGCGAAATATGCACTTGCAAAATTCGCTACGGATACATTTATGGAGGCCCCTAGGAGCACGGTGCACCACCGAGTCGAGCATTAGACATGCAGATGCAATCGAAGGTAAAAGTTTTTTCTGTCTCATCCAATAGGAAGCACCTGAGGCTGCCGATGTCAGATCTTAAGGCCGATACTAGGTGCGCTCGATCCCGATAGACCTTTCTCGAAGGATCTTCCACCGGCGTGTCTCTAAGCTGCCCCGGGACGTCATTTTTTATCCGCTCGCACCACTTTTAACCTCTTATTGGCCTTGACGAATCCCAACGCCGCGTACCGGGTCGACTAAGAAGTGTCTCTTATTTCGACGGTTAACATTACCTTCGACATCGCCAGAATATGGTTAAGATATGTTGGGTTAGGTTACGATGTCTGGTAACTTTCGGAAAACCTTGATAGAGGGCAACGGCTAGGAGTACGCGCAACTCGGCCGGAGAAGGATGTAACAATTTGAGGTTAGGTCCCCGACTTTTCTAAGAAACTCGAGTTTCGGGGTCAGAGCTGCCGCCAGGGGGCGAGGAAATCGTAATGGCCACGCGGACCCGGAGAGGGGATGGCGTTCCGAAGGTTTCGCCCACCTCGCAACTTTGAGTGGGATTATCTCCGGCACTTTTCGAGGTATCGGAAATCCCTCGAGGCACTTAATTCCTCTCGGGGGAGGCAATCCAAGAAGCCTATTATATCGCGTCGGTACTTTATTCCGGGGGCCGTGGCACCTATTCTCTAGTCCTAATGGCGGCGCAGCGGAGCATCGCCGGCCTGCGATGATCGAGGAGATGCCAAGGCATTTCTCTCTGGACTGCTCCGGATCGGAATTAGCATCGCCGGTAACGGGGGTTCGAACTCGGAATCGCGAATGGGAACGAGAAAAAGTGACAACGGTAAAAAGTAGCCCATGCACTTCTCTGTCGTCGCCTCACCGCCTCCGCGACTCGCCGCTAGTGGACTCGCTCTTGCTGAGTCATATAGCGGATGCATATACGCGAGTACGAGCCAGTGCAGCGGTTCGATACGTGCGATCGCATGCACATGCTCGCCGATGCACTCGCATCTGACCACGTTCGAGTGGGGTAACTTACCCCGGCCCCGATTGCGACACTCTTCCGCCTCGATCGAGAGCCTTCCTCGATCCGAGGAACGAGGTTATGTTCGCCCGTTTCGATTTCTCGAGAATCGAGTCGAATTTCGACCACGATGAATTTCAACAGAGCCTAGGGCAAGCCTAAGGCCCCGAATCGGGCCTTAGGTCGTAAAGGGCCCATCTTGAGGGCTCCTGGAATGGACCGTATAATGTAAGGCCCCGTATAGGCTAACTATGTTACCGTCGATGCACTCGATACGGTTCCAGGGGCCGTCGAAGCGGTGAAGGAAAAGTGGTTTGCATCGCGTGATAAAGCTGCGGGGCTTCCGGGGCCGGAATTCTTGGGCCTTGCTTCCAACATGGAAGATCGATGTTGCCCGGCAGGCTGTTTGGCCAGACCTAGGACAAGCCTCGGAGTTAGCACTGAATTAATCTTCTAAGTCCCGGGGCCATGGCCAGGTAGGCTCCTAGGGTGGGCCGCATAACTTAAGGCCCCATAAACGCAACTATGTTGCAGCCGATGTGCCCGATATGCATCCAAGGGCTGCCGAGTGCGGAAAAGCGATTCCCATCGGACCCCTTGGTCTTCCAGGGTCGGATTCGTGTTCTGGGCCTTATCCGGGGGTGGAGGAACTAGTTGGTCAGGACCTAGGGCAAGGCTAGGAGTTAGCTGCGAACTAATCTGGTTTTAAGTCCCGAGGCCGTGACCAGGCGGGTCCCTCGGACGCCTACTTAACATAAGGCCCCGTAAACTTGCGGACTATGTTGCCGATGGGCCCGATCCGATTCTTCGGGGACCTTTACTCTCTGCACCGGGCCTAAGAAATATATTCGCTCGCTAGTTTCTTCTTCGCGGGTCCCGATTTTGATGCAGCGACGCTGATTTGGCTTTCAAATCCCGGGGCCCGGGTGCATCTGCCTAATCGGACTGGCCCAGCGGGCCCGAATCTCTCTCGAATCTCGAGACCGCGAGGTGGCTGGCACATGCACGGTGTGTATCAGGCATCGGGACTATCAGCGATTGTCTCGAGACCCTGGAGGCCGACTGCATCAGAAAAACGTCTGGCTCCGGAACGACTGGCCGAATAATTCCCTTTGTCTTTGCGGACGGAGAGAATGACCGATTAGACAAGAAAATCCCGATCGGTTCGAAGACTGGTACCCTGATTCCCGATTCAAGGGGGCTGGGACTCTGGGGATTCGGTGTTTGAATGGTCAGTCTCCGACTTGACCAGAGAAATGGGTCAGCAGATGGCGTGGTGGTGGGGGCATCTCGTTAACTCCAACGAACTAATGTATCCACCTGGATAATTATTAAGTTTTTCCTTCTACCGTGCTAACTGAGTCTCTTATTTATCAGCTAACTGATCTATCGACTCTAATGACTAATTGCAGGATAACGGGCACTGTCCCATTGGGGATGCTGGCGGTGCCAATAGACTTTCAAGGTGCGAAGAGAATCGACGACCCTGATTCCTAAGTCAGGTTGCAGATTTGTCGGGATGCAAATCAGGACAGCGGGATCGAGGAGACGATATGTCAACGAGGATCGTGGGTGACCGTTGGTCAGTCCTTTCCGTGACCAGGGCGGAATCGATGACCTCGACTCGATCGGCCGGTGGCCGTTCCTTGTGTCTATGCGCCAGGATATAGCGGTGCCTGAACGGCTCCTGAGGAACTGCCATCAAAATGCACATAATTCCTGGGACGATGCGCGGGAGTAGTGGATCTGAATTGCACACCAGATCCGATGCAGATCGCAATGGCTAGATCTCAGGACATGTCCGAATCTAGTCCCGAATTTCTAACTCCCGTTGCCAACCACCACATAAAGGCACCAACACTTACTTCTAGCGAAATCTATTCCCAACGTTTCTTAAACACACATTATACATCGCATAATGTGTCTAATAATTAAGTCTAACGTTAGAATATACAGTTTATGAATTTTAGAGTTATTATAAGCGAGGAAGAAAATTTTTAACCGGACTCCTGCGGTCAGCTCGTGAAGGAATCGTCCAGGGTCCTGGTGGAATTTTCCAGGACTCGCAATGTATTTCAGCAAAGCCTCTTGACCAGCACGTGGGACGATGGAGACCCACATGGGAATGAGTCGAATCATGGGAGTTGGATCCATTGACGAGGTTAGATGTTTCCACGTCACCTATGGGAACCCAGATGGAGTTGCATCATCCGGAGAAATCATTACCCCCGATGAATCAGTGCCGGCCGGACGGCATTCCTGAACAAGATCGAGGTCGTTAAATTGCACCTCGGACTTCCGTCTCGGCTCGTTCTCGGCATCTCCAAAGCATGCCCCCGGATTCGAGTCGGGAGCTGGCCAGGTTGAGCAATTTACACGGCCTTGACCGGGAGGTACCAACCGGGACCAAGG
Source organism: Orussus abietinus (assembly GCF_000612105.2). Lineage (NCBI taxonomy): Eukaryota > Metazoa > Arthropoda > Insecta > Hymenoptera > Orussidae > Orussus > Orussus abietinus. Next base: position 2,379,052 of record NW_019396002.1, read on the forward strand.
AGCCGTCGCTGGGAACCAGGCGGTACCAATCGGTGCCCGAATCTGCTGGTCACCTTTCCTCTCGATCGGTCCCCATACCGAAGCAGGAAGTGTGACCTTGATGGGTCCACCACAAGTCGGTCTGCACGAAACGGCATCGAGCTGGGGTCACCAGGACTGGCGAACGAACATGGAATAGTCCTAACTCTTGATGACTAGCCTAGATCTTGACGACCAGTCGATGGATACTTCAGCTTTGCATTATCAGTCCCATATTGTGTGGCCACCACCTACTTCTCGTTCCCCTGAAATATGCTTCCATTGGGATTAAAGTAAAAAGGAAGTGGCTTACAACGATTGTCCAGGACCTAGTTCCAGACTGCCCGGAACTAGATCGAAGTCCTCTGAATGGTACCATTGGCGACGCCATATTGGTTCCAGTCGCTGGCTCGGAGATTTGATTGATTTAGATCCGTGAAAGCTCTCCCGCTTTCTCGAGGTTAGCTGGAGGAATTTCGAGGCTGCCTCCCGGCTGTGGTTTTGATGCCGTGAAAAAGATCGCTACAAGTGTCCAGTCTTATCCATATGCGTGGACGTCAGAGTTGTCCTGTTACGGGACGCTGTGAAAGGTCCACGTGACGGGTCGCGCGGAAGGCCCCGGAAGGTTCTGGAGAACCCGCCAATGGTCCCAATGCTCTCGGTTATGTGACGTAATTGACTTTCAGTGATGCCATTGGTACACGTAGCCGCCGTACGTGGGAATTATGGCCGAGAGAAATGTGTTTACAGGTGGCTCATGTTCGCTGTTGATCTCGTCACGCATCCCCTCTCGACAGGAACGTGATAAGGTAACCCGCGTTTCGTATAACACATCACACGTGTCCATTAGTTCCGCTACTCGTGACTCATGAAACGTTCAACCTACGTTTGATCCAAAGTTGTTTCCCTCCTCGAGCGCGTTCATGAAGGTCCAGATCCTAACCCCAAAATCTGGGATTAGCCCCCACCAGTGGGACAAGATCGCCAATGCCAGGTCCTGGTTCCACATCGAGTTCCATTCAGCTAGAAGAAAAACCGATCGTTTCGTTGATATTTAACGAGCACGCAGTATACGAAATCCGGAAAAACATTCCGGTTCGCTGCGACGTACCCTACATGGCAGGTTTCCCCGTGCGGGTTTATTTATCAGGATCCAAAACCCCGTATCAGGGGTTGACTATTATTCTCCGAGGCACGTGGTCCAATTATGCCGGGGACCAGTTCCAGTCCAGGTTCCATTTCAGATTCCATTTCAGGATCGGTTTCAGGTGGCAGGTCGGGTCCCTGAGGAGAAGCCCTCAGAAGAAGTATGGAGACCGGGCCCCGCATCCAAATGGGACACCCGTTGTCCCGAGGAGTCCACGCTGCGTCCTCTCCTTGTTTTGTCACACCGGGACTCCGGGACGGCAGACGGGAACGTCGCAAGCATGGGGTCGGCTCTGACGTCATTTGACGTAACAGTAACGCGCCCCGTGGGCGCAGACGCGAGCAATATGTGCGCCGTCCGAGCTGCGCAGTGGCTACCTCCACGGACTAGGCCGGGCCTTGGGCCCTAGTTGGGTCTTGGCAAAGGAAAATGGGCATTACAGCTCCTTTGGGCCCTTTTGCTCCATCTCCTACCTTGCCTGACGATATTCCACCGCAGCGCACCGACTTACGACGTTAGAATTGGTACTAACGTAACACGCTCTGTATGTAGACCATGTTTTCTTCCGAAGTGGGCAGCCATTTTTCCTGCTTATGGTATTGAGTTATTCAGAACGTTCTGTCCTGCTCATGTGAATTACGGTTTTTGCTCCTCGATATCGCGAGCAGTATTATCATTATAAATGATTACCTTAATCGTAATTATTTCTGTCAAAGTATAGGGCGAACTCCGCGCTTTAATGTGCAAAAACTGCTATCATTTTTCTAGGCAGCATATATTGTTTTGGTGCAGGTCTTATGGGATTCCTGTTTGTCGTAGAATTTCAATTTAATAATCGAATGTAATTCTATAAGTATTCATTTAATATGAAGTTTTCTAAACTTCGTTTTCCAGGAAGAACAATGGTTTATGTTCTCGTCTTACTCCTCCGTAACTCGCAAGCGAGAAGCTTCACCGTGCTGCCACCTGGACGACGCTTTCCGTCACTATGGAGCATCTGAAACTTTTTCAAGATTAATTCATCATATTCACGTAATATGTACATACTTGCCATTTCGGTAAACACCGTCAAGCAGTACCGAGTTGAAGTTCGGCAGAGTCGATGGGCCACGGAGTAAGAAATCTCTGAAAGGTGGAGTTCTCGAGGCACCACCCGTTAACCTGTTCTTTTCTTCCGGATGTTTTGTCCCTCTCCTCGCTGGGAATCGAGAATCAAGTACACGCATTGTAAATGTGAATCGGGGAATATATTCGCGATTTAAAAACATCGCTCTATGGGATTATACAAGAGCCAGTTCTTTATGAATGAGCGACTCTGAATTGTGGAGGATCGCCCAGCTTTCCTCCTCTTGACTGGCTGAGGCTGTTGTTTTGCCTCAACAAAAGCAAAACGACGCCGACGGTATACCGGAGACCTTCTTATGAAGACACACCCAGAAGATGTCTTGTCAAACCGAACGATTCCATTTCTGCACCCTTGAATGCGCCCTGCATCGAGTCTAGGACTGATTTCATCGATCGTCTAATGCCTCAACGCACTGCGCCCTAAAAAATCACATATTCCACTCATAATTTAATTTAATTTCTCATATCTTCGATAACATTGTCTAATACCTTGTTTGCCAATTCTTGTCCACCGAAGAGGAGGCAGAACTTCTTGGGATATTTATCTCGGCCATATGAAGAAGGTCCCTAATTTGAAATATAAATCTAAAGTTATAACAAATTCTCCGAGTATTATGTTGTTAATTTCTCTATCAGGTGCCCAATAAAGTAGAGGCGTTTATCTTCGGGGTTCCAACAAGTCAAAGGAAAGGGGATGCAACTGAGTAGGCAAACATCGGCAACTACCGGCGACCCGATTATGCGTCCGGGAAAAAAAAAAAAAAGAGTCATCCAAAAAACTCCGATCCGATCCCAATCTATGCTGATGTAGGATTGGAGCATAAGCTGGGGTCAATCCATGCATAATGAAATTCCGACTTGCATGCATATCGCCGGGCGCATGTGAGCTCCGGGCTCCCAGCCAATCGCGTCTGCGACCCGGCTCTGATTTGCCCTCTCGGAAAATATGAGTTTGCGTCTGCGCGGAAAGTAATTTGCTGCCCAAGACTACGGAAGTCGACCAAATCTTCGGAATTAGGTGATTAACCTGGATGGAAAACTATCGCACGGTCATCGGTGGGATCCTCGTCGTCAACGGCGAAGATGTTCTTCTTCTCCACGTTCTTATAGTAATCTCCTCCGACTGCCTCCCCCGTGTTTCCAAAAAGCCGCACTCTCGCAACCCCTCGTGAGTTTCTAAAGGAAGAATCTCGGTCAATGGAAGAATCCAGAAGGTTTATGTGTGCCAAACCGCAACACCACATACTCGGCCATTCTGGGCACCGGTCTGTGGCTGGTACGTACCAGAACCGTGTGTAACCGGAGGCTGCGCCGATGCGGAAACCTGGTAAACATATACATGATGCGGTGAAAGTGCCACTGCAACAGCTACGTGCAAAATTGCACGCGATCATGCCCCGGCATTGATCCCGAATCGGTTGCGCGACGGCCCGGTAAATGATGTCACACTACAGCGAGAAAATTCTTAGGACATCCGAGCCATCGAGCGATTGCGTGCCTCCTAGCGATGCGGTCGCTCAGTTGCCCGGCATGCCGCCAGATGGCGTCACTCGACGTGCCGAAGACACGTGACCTCCTGAAGTTGGGTACTGGTCAGTCGTCTATACGCCATAAACGTCATCACCAAAGGTTTATGGATGGGAAAGATAATATGGACCCTGCAAACTGAGCTATTCGATTAACATTCTTTTGACAAGGTTGAAAATAAAAAAGCGCACACGGAAGAAATTCTCTCCTGCCATTAAATAGACCGTCGCCATATTGGGTTGCGCAGCGGTTACGCAAGATTTATCGAAAATTGTGGGTTCTTTCGTTTTCGTCTCTTCATACGGCTATCTTCCTGAAGTTGGGCACTGGTCAGATGGTTATACGCCATAAACGTCATCACCATGGCTGGATGGATGGAAACGATGGTATGAACCCTGCAAACTGAGCTATTCCATTAATATTCTTTTAACAACACCGAGAATAAAAAGGCGCACACGGAAGGATTCTCTCTTACCATTAAATAGACGTCATATTGCGTTGCGCAGCGGTTTACGCAAGATTTATCGAAAAGTGTGTGTTCTTTCGTTTTCGTCTCCTAATGTGGCTATCTTCACGGGATTCACACATCCTATGCCCATGTTCATCATACTTAAAATTCCTTAAGGATGCTTGACAGACAATTCCCGTAAAGAATCTTGGGGTGATATCATTATCAGGACTTCCCATCTGGGCTCCGAAAAGTGGCCATTTCCCGCCAACTTTACGACGTAAGAGCCAACTGAAGTTGACGCAGAATTGCATGGGGTAATTTGAGAATCTGAGCCGACACCGAATTCGCTGTTAAGATACTCAGTGCCATTCGCGCGCGCATGCGTACGCATGTATTTGTTATTTGGTGCGAAACTCTACCGAGTTTCCTGATCTGCACTTTGCACGGTGCAATTCGAGTCTTCCCCCGATGTCCAGAAATTACCGCTTTCTCACGATCTCTCTGTTGTGTACACAAGCGACATTTTTCTGCAAAATCCTGGTAAATCTGAGATGACGCGTGTCTGCAACTGTTTGTCAAACGCGCTGCGTGGGCATTTAGTGAGCCTAGTCATATTTCTCGCTATTGGGCATACGACACCTTTGTAGTGACCTAAATTTGGTCTCTTGTTACACGGCAACTCCGAAACGTTTCCGCGATCAATTTCGAAAATCGACAACGAAATTTCTGTGTTTATGTCGCGTTTGATATCACTTTTAATCCATTAGGGGATAGAATTAAGGCCTTGTAATATCTCTTATGTTTATCATTGCGTTATACACAGATTTCTATACATAACCCTAGATTGCTAACAGTGGGAGTTGACATGTGTTCACGACTCTTTCCGGTTTACCTCATTTCGGTTTCCTTTTACAGCCGCAAGAGGGCAGGGTAGGTTGTAATTTGACGCGTTCAGTCAAAATCGCGGAAGTGCAGATGTAACACGATGACACGTAACATTTATCTTCACGAATTAAATTAAAAAAAAAAAGAAATGCCGCAACAGTGTTGTATATTAAATTATAAAAATGAACTCTCAATAGCAGAATTCCTGAACTTACAATAATTGGGCAAGCCACAGTTAATCGGTTAACCTAACTTCCTAACCTTTTGTGTATCTTGAGATTAATAAGAGCGCCAAGACAAACTGCAGAAATAGAAAATCATTGGAAGCAAGAAAGAAATCGCAAATCAATGGGACACTATTTCCGGCTAATAAGTACCTTGACTTTATGAATATTACGCGATAAAAGTAATAAATTAATTTAAATACAAATTCTCAGGATTCTCTTAAATTCTTTTAAATTCTCTAGGGATCTTCAAGTTGCGTAATATTCTCGGTTATATTACTCGAAATTAAATTCTCGAGAATTTATAAAAAACAGGTCTGGAGTATTTCGACTGGCTTGTAGCAGGATTCTGTACGCCAATTCCGAAGCTCTCGATATCCTTAACCATTATTCTTTCAATAGGTCGTTAACCTATTCGTTACGATATTGGCAGCTGCCAAATTGATGCACAGAATCTTGCCTCTGTGTCCTTCGCAGGGTTGGGTAAGTATAATACGTCATGTAATATACGTGTTTTCTAGGCCTATATTACAACGTATAATACGTCCCTAGTTTTCTACGCGAGCGCAAAGTACATTACACCCTTCCCTTTTCAAATAGAAAATAACAAATCCAATTAGAAATTTGATATTAAACAGAGTTAAGTCGAAAGAATTAGAAAACCGGCGAAATGAATTATTTCTTAACAATTTTTACGTTTTAATACGTGCGCTAAAAGACGTTAACCTCGCGAATATGTATATCATGGATCTGTTAAATCCGCCATATTGAAAACGTAAAATTCTAAACAATTTTGAACATAAGCGCCAAAATAATTGATTGTTCCTTAAAATATTTTCGTGTTTACATGTGTGCTAAAAGACGTTTATAACCTAGCAGATGCCGTATATCGTCCATCTGCGGCATTCTTCATATTGGAAACGTGATTTACTGGTTTTCTACGATTTTCTCCGGTAAACTATTTTGTTACGTAATATACGTCAAAAACCTCGGAAAATGGGGAATTACCCAACCCTGGTCCTACCATTGAGAGGCGGTAAGCACGATTCGACCAGAATATCCCTATGAAATGTACGCGTCAGCGCCCCCAAACGGTAACTGATGGAACCCTAAATGAAGTAAAGCGGAAGGAAGCCCTGGCACATTTTTCTCCAGTCCAAGCAGCAGCTGTTAGCGATCTAGGTTTATGTATAGAAATCTTTGGTGTTACATCATCTGGACTCTTCATAGTAAGAATATTCCTCGATGGAATTGTATTAACTACAAAGATCCTGGAGCGAGTCCAGGTATTTTGTCCAGGAATCCGCCTTTTTTGCGAGTTCGAGAGTATGAGAAACCGAAGAAAACCGGTTTCGGTCACTGTAATATAAGATCAGGATTGGTTAGTTTCGGGTTCATTTACCGGATAAGTTCATCCGGAAGTTATTCGGGCGTGAAGAAATTGGGCAAGCCACTCGAAATGGAATTCCGGGAAACTAAACGTATCCTTACCATGTCCACGAGAATCGTCGAAACCGATTTGAATGTTTCTACCGACAATTTTTTCGATGCACTCCAAGAAACATATATAGACTTGGCCAAAAAGTCCTGCGACACTTAAATTTCCATTTCTAAGATTTGACATAAACCAGCAGAAAGGCATCGAGAATCTGCCCAGGGCACAGGTAATACATATAACTATAAAATACAATATCGACAGAAGTTGTGAATCACTAAATAAAAAGGACTCAAAACTGTTAGTGCACTCTTTAACCAACCCCATTTCCCATTACTCGGAACAACTCCCAAACAATCCCATCTCCCCGAATTCGCTTTACCTCTTTCATTGCATTTTTCGTACCTAACGTAACATAACCTAACGTAATAAATGCCCCTAACCTGGGCCAACGCCGCAGGTAAATCAGGCTAGAAATTAGTCCAAGGCCCAATTTGTCCCCGTCGATGGTCCGGGACCGATAAGTTCGAACAATGGATTTCTAAACGTCCCTCAGGAGCCGATTACGATCTGGATCTTCTCTCTCGAAGGATTAGCATTTCGGCGAGGATTCGCCGAGTTTAAAGGGCTCCGAAAAGTCGACCGCGCTCCTCTCGCTTAACATGCAACCCTGAACTAGTCGGGCGCTTCGCAGGTGAGGCCGGGACGGCTACGCGCATGTGCGAACTCGCCACCCAAGATGGCGGCTGCGACCCACGCGCGGCGCGACGCTCCGCTCCGGTTTACACGCGATCTCCGCGACCTAAGTCCGTCCAACTTTCGCCCGACACGCGCGCTATGGTGGTGCATTGCCTGCACGATTAAGTGGACATGGCCGCGTGGTCGCGAGAATCACGTGGCCGATACTCTTTTCCCTGAACCCGTTCGACAGCCATTCCAAGGAACCCATTACCAACAACTTGTAGTCCTCGCCATATGTTATGAACATTTCTTAATGAAGAATTGAACATCTAAGATATGAAACAAAAGTTTGTATAGATCTATGCATGAAGTAGTATAAAGAGACACAACGCCAATGGTTGGTTTTACAGAAAGTGTCCCCAGAATCGGGACCCAGTATCTCAGATTTTCGCCGATCTAACTACGCGAGCGCTACTTGCGGAAAATAAGGGAACTTCAATCCTACGAGACCAAAACATTTCCTACAGGTGTAAATGACCTAAAATGCTTTTAATTTTACGATTAAGGTACGCAAAGGATAATCCTCAAATGATATACGGAATGTGATGTTTTTAACGTGATAAAGACTAAGAGATCCGCTAGCAGAGGATAATTTGTAATTGCAAAATTTCATCCAGGAGGCGCTGTCGGCAGTAGATCGAACAAAATCTGGAGATCTTGGACCCCTACAGTGGGGATGATTTTAATACGTGGTGTCGTATCAAGAAACTCATAGTGTCGAATGATGAGCGAAACGCGCCTTGCGTGTATCCTTATACTACTTTGTGGATCTATATTTAATAGAAGACTCGGTGAGGTTATAAGAAACGAACCAAACGTTACATTATTAGTATCACGAAGACTTAAAAAGCGATTAATATACAAATTCAGATTTTATCTGAATATCTTGTTTTTCTTATGGAATGTGATACCGTTTCCAGGAAAGAGAAGGGAAGACAGAGAGAAACGCACGCTGTTAATAGATCTGGAGTAAAAGGGCTGCGTACGGAAAGTTCTGCGCCTAACGACCCGTCAATGGGGATCAGTCGGGGATTGAATTTCAAACATCCTTACGAAATTATGTCACCAATGGCGTAACGAGCCTGCGTTATGCCCACGGGAAGGCGGTTACCATTGGCGGCCTGATGAATGCCGATCGCGGATCCAATTTACCATTTGAGGTTGAAAAAACGATTATGCGATGTAGATCTAGGGATCTGGGTGTCTGTGAAGCCCTGGCGAGACGCTTAAGAGTTCGTCCAAATCTCAAGGTCGACTTGATTAGCAATTACGATTAATTCGAGGTAGTCTATCGAATCGCATGAATATCCATGGGACAGCAGGGCGTAAATAAATGAATCAAGATGGCGGCGCGTCTTCCCATCTCGGCCACCGGTGAAGTCCCCGTTTCGTCAGGCTTGTTGTTGCCGCCCAACAAAATTCGACGTAAAAGGCATTACCAATGTAAAAAGCTTCGATACTGCGATTCGGATCTGGGGTCCTAAGAATAGCGGTACTTTCTTTTTGCTTTAGTGACGTCGGCGATCGTGAGAAGAGCCACGTAGCGCGTGCTGCCCGGCGACACAGATTTCGAGTTCGCGGAAATCCCGCGGTGGCGCAGTGTCAGGTTTCGCGAAGTTTCCACGTCTGGTCCCCCACCTCCTGCTTTCACGATCTTTCGTGGTTTACCCGCGACCAATGAAGGAAGCGCTTTCCTAGATGACGTCACGACGGCGAGTCACCCGGTGACGAAAGGTTCCAGTACGAGAACATTCTTGGCGTCAAGTTGAACGTTCGTTATCTGTCGATAAAGATCATTAGAGAATAGGAAAGGAGGGAAATTAGATAAAGAAGATTAGTGAAAGGACCTTAGTGAAAGAAGAAACTGAGACAGTCTGGGGGTCTATTACGTAAAGCAAATTGAGCGAAAATGTGAAAAATGAGTAGCTCACGGTATTACGGAACGTTTTTGGTGGTGAAAATACAAGACCATTCATATGAACTGGCTCGGCACAAGGTTTTGAGCGAAATGGTGAAGCATACAAGAAAAGATAGAAAAATAAGCACCGTGAACGCCATCTTCTACGAATTGTTACACCGAAATTAAAAATGGAAAATATATGTAAATATGAGTGTAATACATGTTTAAAAAATATAGATAGACTCGAGTCCTCTTTTTTACTTTCAACGGCTTTCCATCATTACGCCTTTCCTGCCAATAACCCACTACCTCTCAACAATTTTCGATTTACAAGGTATGTACCTTTATTTGGCAATATTACTAGACCGGAAGTGCTAGTGATCTCGTTCTTTCATATAGCGAATACGTAATTCGGCGAATAAACCCACGTGAGATGACAGTGCGAGAAGGAAGCGCTCTCGTCAAAAATACGTAATAAACGCCCTGGAAGCGGACTGGACAATGTCCCGTTTTCTCCGCACGTGCGGCGCCATCTTTGTTTCTCCTGTAGCGTCCTCTTCCGGCTATCACGGGCGAGATCGAGAGCGATCGAACGCACTCGGTGAGGTTATGAAATCCAAGTTCTCGGACACGCGTGATAGTTCCAGAAAAGAAAGTCTGTTCCCGTAATGGTGGCCGGGAGGACGGGGGAGGAGGGCCTCCAATGCTAATGGTTTTCCACTAAATCCGTCAGCCTATCGGGCGACCCGATTTTCGGCGCCCGAAAGACACGATGCGTGTATTCACGTATTCGATGGCCCAAGTCGCGTGGACTCTCGGCGGTCGAATATTTAAAAGTTTCGGGGAAATCGTCGCAATCACCGACCCTCCTCGGCATGCGGCGCCGCCATCTTGTTTTCTTCATTATGTAATAACGGTATATCCAACCGGCTGACTCATTTCTACTCGGAATGTTTTCGATTCCCCAGGACAGCGAACCAGGATCTTCGGGTCTTTCCGTTATTCTTTCACTCATCGAACATACGTAAATAAATTGCGTGAAGGTAGTATTTTTATTGTCGACTCGAATGGAAAACAAGTAAAGACCCACTTTTGAATCTTAAGGAAATGTCAATGTGATATGTGATGGGTCAATCGTACATGGAACATTTCTCCGAACTTGGTGTACCGATTTTCATAAAGTAGGATAAGGAAACATAACGCCAATGGTTGGTTCCACAGAAAGTTACCCTAGAATCGGGATCTAGGATCTCAGATTTTCGCTGATCTAACGACGCGATCTAACGAGCGCTACTTGCGGACATTTAGGGAACTCCAATCCTACATGACCGAAACTTTTCCTACCGACGTAAATGATCTAAAATGTTTTTAATTGTGCAATTAAGATGCGCAAAGCGAAACGATAATCCACGGATGGTGTACAGAATGGTTTTTAACTCGATAAAGACTAGCAGACGATAATATTTAATTGCAAAACTTCATCAGGCGCTCTCGGCACTACATAATAAAAAATCTGAAGATGTTGGACCCCTAAAGTGACGATTTCAATAAATGGCGTTGTACCTCCTTAAATTACTCCATGATCAAGGTGCGCGGAAGCACACCTTGTCTCTTTTACGCCACATATGGAATCCTATCCTCTACGAAGTTTTACCTCAATGTGTAAAAGTGAAACGACCCGTGCGAACGTTACCGCGAGAATAAGCGAAATAATTCCCACAAACGAGGGAGCTTGGCGGTCCGACCGCAAGCGGATCGCCGTGAAGTGCGGAGAGGTTCAAGGGCAAGTCCCCCCCAGAATTGAACCGATTCCGTAGACTCGGGTTCCGACGTCTCGTCTCGTCTCGTTTGAGAGCGGGCCGGCATCTGCCGATTACCGATTCAAAGCACATTCAAATCGGATTCCACCTCCGCCACCATCGCCGCGGCACGCGCTGATCCCGAATTCCCGCGGAGGCCACCCACCGGATTTGTTTTTCAAAGCGGCCGGGAAGATGGCGCGTAGCCCCGTCAATTACATAATGTATTCGGATCAAGATTCGGCCGGTGGACGGGAGCGCCGGCAGCGCCTCCGGCGGCGGCGCGGCGAAGCGCGCAGTCGCCTCTGCCTCGGAGAGTCGGATCTATGCATGCCGGGCCCGCCGGCCGCGAGGTCACGGTCGCCGAATGTCTCGCGAAACCTCTCTCTGCACCCCAGCGCCGCTGATTTATTCGATGACTCCGAATCTCAGCCAGGGCCTTTAAATTTCCTGCCAATGCCGAATACTTCTACGAGTCGACCCATCGGAATTCGACTTGGAACCGTGCCCGGATTACGAGGGAATTCTGAAGATCGGAGGATCGCCGTGCCCGCCAAGATGGACAAAAACCGAGCCAGGAATATGGACCACGGAATGGAGCAGTTAGGATAAGCAACGAATAACGACCCGTGGACACTTTAAACGCGCTTTTCTCAAAACAATGTAGATACGACGAGGGCGCCGTTCGTAACGCTACAACTTCCACGCTGCGTTGCGCTGCAAGCCTGTTTAGACGGTGATGACTATCAGTGCATGATCCTAAGGTCGCAGACATCTGAACAAATGATCGCCGGCTGAGATTGATTGGCACCCTGGTACTAACCTTAGATGTTAGATTTGTAAATGGCAATGATTTGTTCGGATGCTGCTGACTTTGAATGCCCTGTTGACTGTCATCGCGTATTGAGATTAGTTAACGACACAACGCAGTGTCCTCAAGAGAACGTTACGCGCTATGCCGTAAGCTTAGGTGGAATGTATGAAATGGATGAAATGGATTATGTTAATTCGATCAGCACTCGCAACTTTCGATGTACTTAATTATTTGGAAAATATATTCGGGAAGTTTGGAGTGGTAATTCAATTGGTACCCCTGCCCTTCGGGTATTACTGCAATATCTGATTATGTATGGGAACCGATCAACGACCAAACAACCACATCCGTCGCCATGGCAGCTTTGGGTTGTTTTCGGTCGTTTCACGTGGAAGCTGGATTTATAGAATCCTGGCACACCTAAAAACGGGACTCTCAGAATCTCGAAGTCTTATCGTTAAGTTTTAGTTAAAGTGCCGGGTTAGATGATGGATGGATTGACCGTTTTTGAAAAGGGTCCGATTCACGACGAAAGTGATATCCACATTTGCGATTCTGATACCGCCGTGTCTTCAGGGACCAAAGAGGTTGACAACACCGAAGCTGAAAGTTGTAGCACCGGAACTTCAATTTCTGAAGTACAGGTGATAAAGCTAGCTCTAATCTCACTGTGAAATTAATTCACGGGAATTTGTAATTCAATGTCGCCCATAAATCTTCCCCATCGTGGATTATCACGATCTCCCTGAATTCTTTTGTTTATATCTATTCCCAGCGAGTCGTGAGAAGGAAAACCGCGAGAAAAGCGGTTTTCAGAAATTCCTCGTTGTTCTTTTCAGACACTTCGAGTCGACGAAGATGAAGAGGGGCTGCCAGCGGAATTGGACGCTGAGAGTTTGCAGATTGGGAGAAAGGCGCCATATTTGAAAAGTTACGACCCTCTTAATTTCCCCGAAGACGAGCCTGTTGTTAAGTCCGAAGAGTTCGTGCAATTCGCGGCAAAGATGAAGTTCTTTGGGATGGAGAAGTCTTCGGAGGAATTGAGGATCTCGGAATATTTTCATGACAATTTAGGAGACGTTGATGAGGAGAGGTCATTTTTCAAAGACGCGGAGAGTCTGGACAAAGTATTTGAAGATGAAATTCATTGGAACTTCCCAGAGGAGATGAGAGCTCTCAGTATAAACTGTGAAGCTAACGAAGAAAGCCTTAGAGAGGATTTGTCATTCTTTGAAAACTTCGGGAAATTAGAGCAAGAGGAGAATGAAGTAACTTCAATCGAAGCAGACAAGCAAGAAATTGCAGACGAAGAAAGGGAATTGCCATTAAACGATGCAGACCGTTTAGAGAATAAAAAAGAAGACACGGAAGAAGAATTAAAGCAGACGAAAGTCTTTCCTATCTATTGTGAAATCAATGAAGATATTGATGGAAACAAACGCGAAGACGATTGGAAGATAGTTTTGCAGAACATGAGAACCCTGGAAGACGTAGGGGAAGAAATTCAAAGGAGAAAAAGGGAAGGAAGATGCGAAGACATCGAGCAGGAATTACGGAATATCGAAAAAGAGATAAGCAAAAGAGACGACGAGCAAGATACGCTGAAAGAGGAACTTGAAGAACTATCTAAACTGGCGGAAGAGCAGGGCGAAGAATCGGAGATGAAAGTTCAGGAAAAGCTTAAGATAATCGCAGATGGAAAGGAGAGAATAGAAAGAGAAAAGAAGGAAGCTCTAGAGGATCTTGAATTGAAGTTCGCGGAAGTCGAGGAAATGATGGCTCGACAGAAAAAAGAAGAAGATGTCTCCTCAATGAGAAATTCGGTAGAGGAAGAAGAAATAAAATCCGACAATTTGAATATCGAAGAAATTGAAGATGCACACGTAGAGTTTCCTCGGACGAAAACGGAAATCACGGAGGAATTTCGCCGGAAAGCGAAGAAATCGGATAATCATCAGGATGAGAAAAAAGACGAAGAAATGAATTTGCGTCTTCAGGGAAAAGAAATCAATTTCTCCGTAAGTAACAGCGTGAATATCGACATCTTCCCAGATAATTACAGAATCCCGGAAATGAAAGAAGAAGTCGATGCAGAAGATGAGAAGACGGGAGAAAAAAATTCGGCAAAATTTGAAGAGCGAGTACCCGAAGAAACGGAAAATCACGACGGGGAAGACGTGGACACTGATCTCAATGACCTTTTTTCGGAAAATAAATCGAAGGAAGAAGAAAGAGTCTACGTAGATGACAAGGTCTATGAATTCGACGAGAAGAAACATGGCGTCAGGTAAGAGAAATACCATTTTCCATTTTTTTTCCCCCGTTCCATTTCTTTTTCATTTTCTCTTTTACAGGATGACGGAAAAGTTTATAAAAAAGCATTGTAAGGAACAGAAACTCTACCAAACCCCAAGATTAAACGATGTCCTGTATCTCCATTACAAGGGTAATTATTATTAAAATGTATCTTTTGCCGGTAGAAGGCACAAAATGACTTAACTAAAAGATGAAACGTTTTACATTTCAGGCTTCTCTTATATCGAAAATTTGAAAGAATACACGGGATTAAAATGCCTCTGGCTCGAGAACAACGGGATCCTAGAAATCGCAAATTTGGGAAACCAAACCGACTTGAGATGTCTCTTTTTGCACAGCAATCTGATAAGTAAAATCGAAAATCTCGAGTGCCTCGCGAAATTGGACAGTCTGAATCTTTCTCACAACATGATAAGAAAAATCGAAAATTTAGGTGGGTTTAAGTAAACCTGAATTTCAGGATATAATGTCTCACCAGCGACCTATATTTTTCATTTCAGACAGTTTGAAGGAGCTGAAAACATTGAACTTATCTCACAATTATCTTCAAAATTCTAACGACTTGGAACATCTAAGGACACTTGATAACCTCTCCATTTTGGATCTTTCACATAATCGAATCGACACATTCGATGTTGTAGAAGTAAGTTTACATTACTTTTTAAATCTAGATCCGTAAAATAGAGATAAAAATATATGTCAGATTTCGTACTTTATTCCTTGACATTAGATTTTGGGAGACATGAAGTCTTTGCGTGTTGTCGTCTTAACAGGAAATCCTGTCCTGAAGAACATAAAAATGTATCGCAAGACGATGACCTTGAAATGCAAGAATCTGCAATATTTGGACGAAAGACCAATTTTTCCACGCGACAGAGCTTGTGCCGAGGCTTGGTAGGTGTTAAATATACTAATTAAGAGAAATACTGAATAATAAGGCTTTATTTTCTCCGTTGGCGATATTTTTCAGGTTCCGAGGCGGTCCAGATGAAGAACTCGCAGAAAGGCAAAAATGGATTCAAGCGGAGCAGAAGAAAATCAACGACAGCGTAATGGGTCTGTTTCAATTTCTTCTACATTAATATTTCTCCTAGTGATTGTTAATAATGATTATTTTAATGACAAAAGCCATCATAAATAAGAGGAAGAAGGTCGAACAGGCGCAAATTTCGCAAAAGGAAGGAAGTAGTACCGAATACAAAAATGAAGCTGAAGAGATTATCACTACATCTTCGGAGTTGGTAAGTTTCTCTTTCTTCAATTATTTCCATTTATTTACTATTGATATTTTATTCCATATTATAGTTAAGCTTGGAGAAGAAGAAATCCGCAGTCTCTTCGTCTAGTTCCTCGGAAGAGGAAAATAGTGAAGATGAGAAAGACAGCTTCGATAAAAATAACAGTGAAGACGACTTTAAGAAAGAGGCGACAAAGGACAGCGATGAAATACTACTTCCTTGGAAAACTCAAGTGCGTTTCCCGAAATTAGGGGAATACTTTTTAATATCTATATCATAAGATGTATTTTAATAGGAATCAAGATTAATCAATTTGCGCGTACTGATCTTTCGTTTTCGTAGAATCGAAAAATAAACGAACCGACGCGTTTAGTAGAAGAAATCTCGATCTCCGAAGGCTATCATGTCGGTGACGCCAAAAGGAAAGGATTAGGAAGACGAATTCTAGAAAGTCGTCAAAGTGAAGACGATCTTCCAGGAGATTGCATAGTAAACAGGGAATTAGCAGATTACGAGAAATTAGTGTCGACATATAAAGAAGAAATTGAATCTCCGAAATCTGCGAAACATGCCAAAGAAGATGAAGTGTCAGGTAGAACGAAGAATGTCTTGAAAACATATAAAAAAAAACAATCACATGCTTTTCAATTCCCTTTTTAGTTTTAGCGACAGAGAAGTGTTGCTTCACCGAATTATTCGACATCGAAGAATGCACCAAGGATGTTCACAACGAAGAAAAGGAGAAACTGGACAAATTAATGATGGAGAATCGTCGAATCGAAGATTACTCCGCGGAAGATTACGAGAAGCTAATCAAGGCTTATCAGTGCGAGAGAATTTTATCGCCGAGACCTTGGAAAAATGTCGAGGACAGTGAAGAAACAAGTAATTATCTTCGGGAAAAAAGAAAAGGAAAAAAGAAATGGCCGCAAAAGATTAAACGAAGTGATGGAAATTAATTTAAGAATTTATGCGTTCCAGGTGGTGCAGTTCTTGAAGTTGCAGGAAAGTGTAATTTCTTGGGAGACACTGCAGATCTGTCCGAGTATGTAAAGCCATGTAAAAGAAATGAAGAAATTTCCGAGGCAAGAGAAACGAGCGAGGAACTCGCTAATGAAGATATGAAACATCCGGTGAGCTCTCAGCTTAGTAAAATTCGCAAGGAAATGAAGACATTTTGTGCGGACATGGATAAATTCGTGGAGGAGAACAATATCACTTACAAACATGGAAAAGTGGACAGATTTTGGGGCGCTAAAGACCAAGCGAAGGAGAATTCAAAAACTGATCTGTCCGAGTCAGAGGGTGGATCAAATGTCGATTGCGCGATGATCCCTCTTTCGGAAAAGGATAATTCGACAGAAGAAAAGGAAGAAGTCCCGGCTCTCGATTCGACGCCGTTTAATGAAAGGCGTGCCGAAAATTTCCCAACTTTAGTGGAAGAGGTACAAGAAGAACCGACTAAAACATCCCCAGATCCTGAGGAGGATGAACTTTTAGATACCGAACCGATCTGCGAATTCTTCAAGATTTTCGAAGGCATAAACAACCAGTCAGAAAGTCCCGAAAGAGTTTTGGCCTCGAAGAAATCGTCTTCTAGTCCTGATATCGAGGGTCTGATAAAAACTATGGACTCTTTATGTCTTGACAAGAGTGAAGAAACATCACCGAAACAAGCCGGCAAGCGACTGCGAGAAGAAGACATATCAGAGATCAGTCGGAAAAAGTCCTTGATGGAGGAAATCAATGTCGAAGAGAAGACTCCAAGTCCGAGAACGATCAGCCAGGTTTCGGAACGTTCTCGCCTTCACTCGATTCGTCAAACGAAAAAAATGTCAAAAAATTCCCCCTTAATCGACAGCCTTAAAGCTACTGCGAGTATGCGTCCAAAGTCGGGTAAGAATATTCATTACACCCGTGTAAACGGTTTTAGAATAATTTTCGACAATTCAAATGAATTCCCTTAAACCACATTTTCTTATAAAAAATCCTTGCAGATGCCAAGACGCTGGCGAGCCTTCTAAAAAACACGGACGTCACGGAGATTACGATAAAAGGGATGAACTTCAAGGAGTTCCTCGACTACGTGGACGAGAAGGAGAATCGGAAGAAGCTTCCGATCGACCCTGAGTACTTGAAGTATGAAGTGAGGAAGGACGCGTCACCAAGGGAAACCGAGGAAACAACGTCAAAAGTAGATGATAAACATCTAATAGAGGAGATTCCGATCGGTTCAGGAGGAGATAAAGTAGACAAACCAGCGGAAGTTATACTCGTCCATCAAGAAGAAATGGACGAAGCCCTGAAGGCGCGAATCACGAGGAACATTAACAAGCCGAAGAGTATGGAAGAAATGGAGCGAGGAAGAAAGTCGGCGAAAGGGTTGATGGAAGTCTCGAGAAAGGCCATGGCCGAAGGAAGACTTCCAGATAATCACTCCGAGGTAATTAAGAGGATATGAAAGGCGCTAAGAAATTTAATCGACGTCGATAAAGTAAAATTCATCTGTATCCTTTTTGGTGGTAATGCCGTTTTGAATACTCAAGTGGTAACATTAGCTGGCGCGTCCCATTACCGACATTTATATTTATGTTGATGTTTTTTACAGTCTACCCTGAGAATTATACTAACTGAAGGGTCCGATATGTCATTTCGGTAAAGTAATTGATAAAAAGATCGATGTACAACTGTCGAAATCCCACGAATTCATGACTGTATATATTTTGACGACACAACGTCGCCATCTGTGACGTTTAGCTGTAACTAAATTTTTGCTCTAGCACGTATTAGCCGCAGGACAAGCCAGCATTCTCTTGCAATCGTTGGTGAAAGTATTTCCTATATTTTCCCACTTGACTCTGTAATATTCCATTTCTACGGTATTCAAAATTGTTCGAGCTAGGTCCTGAAACTCTTCATCCTTGATTCTAAGCCTCCATGAAGCGTAAAACATCGAAAACGTGGACGGGCCACGCCAAGTTGGTTCGAGTCCATGATAAATATATAAATTTTCGATGAAATATGAAATTTCCCGAGTATCAGGACCTACTTTAGGGCCTCCATATTCCCGTGGTAAAATTTCGGGCGAATAGGTACACCCATTCGGAGAATACTTTCCTCAACGATTTGACTGCTCAGATATACATATATATGTATATAGGTTGACTCTTTTATATCACCTTAAAGATGCCAATTTCGCAAAGAAACATAAAAATAATGAATAACCGGATACGTTTATCCACCAGGAAACGGAGATTATGCCCATGACGAAATTATTCGGGAGTCAAGGCGGGAAGAAGAAGAGTGCCGAAGAAGTGAAGAACGTCAGGAAGGACAACGACAATGAAGAACAAACGGCTATTCGGAAAGTCACGAAGACTTTGGAAATGCAAATGGCTCAAGGAAACTGAAGAACTGAAAACCGTATCGATTTTTCCTGAGCACTTGGTGCTCAGCCTTTAAAACGTACTTCTAATTACGTGTTTAGGGTGATGTGAAAGTGGCGTCGAAGCGGTTTCGTTTATAAAACTTTTCTCGCAATTCGGTTAACCGAATAGTTTGAAGCTTTACAATGTGAATAGGGAGACTATAAGGAAGTTCCTGAAACTCATGAATTTTCAATTCTTTTCAAATTTGTTTATAGGTATTTTAAAAATAGTTTAGAAAAAATGAAATTTCGCGAGTTTCAAGACCTATCTTAGGGTCTCCATATTCACGTTTTAAAGTATGAAACAATTTGAGACGCCCAGTTTGTAGAAAAGTTTTATGAACGATTGAGCTTTCGGATGCCGCTTTCACATAGCCTTAAGACATCGATGCTTCGAAAGGAACGTGTCAAAGCACCGAATGCCTAAAGAAAGGTTTTCTTGGCGTTGTTTTCCCCATCAAGTGAACATAAAGATGGTAAAGTATGGGCAAAGAAAGGGCGGTGAGTTTTGGAGTTCGACTTCATCTCCAAAGCTCACTTCGGTGAGCTTTGTCTCCTTCCTCACTTCGGTATATGCGGTGCCAAGGTTATGTTCGTTTCTTTCCGGGCACCGGATTTCGAAAGTTAAGGCTTTAACTGAGCTTACCTACGATTTGTAATTTCTTTCTTCCTTGGCACATTCATCGCCTTAGATTAATTCTTCGGTACTTTATCTGAGTACAAACCTGCTCGACGTTTTTGTTCGTACAAACGGTCACGTCGACTTTCGTTAAACTCGAGAAGAAAGTATGTAACGGACGTTATTCGCGACGAATTCTTGGGTTCCGCGACCAAGCCGAAGTTCGGCGCCGGAGAGCCTCTTCAGGACGGATTGCAATCCTACAATGAAAGAGTAACGATACTATAGTACAATACTGGAGAAGAAAAATAGAATGGCACGTTCGGCGTCATTTTGAAGTACTTTTTATTTACTCTTATTCTCCTACGACGGTTCCCAGAGGTTCCTTTTCGATCTCGATCGCCCTCCCACGCATCCCCTCGTTATTTCTCCCTCGCAGGGTGTATCGTGACCGCCGGCATTGCGAACAACCCAGGGGAAGTCCACTTCGAAGCGTCGGGACTTAAACCGCCCCTCTGAAGTCGGAAATCGACGACTTCAGGCGAGGTTAAGCCCGCGAGAGCTCGCAATCGTCGACAATGGCCGCCCAGCCTTAAAGCCTGGCTCCGTTAATATTCGTTTCTTTCCTGACCATCTCCCCGGAAGCCTAACCCATGACTAGAGACGCGAAGACTCGCGTCCTTCCCCCCCGAAGTCGCCGTCGTTCTCGCGATTCGTAAAAATTAATGAAAAACCTGGCTTCGAAAGCTCTCCGCAGTGCTCCGAAATACAAAAAAGCCTCTCGCAAGGCCACGAGCTACGACACGCGCACAAAGAAATGATCAAAGACCCACCACGGTTGCTCTACCAGTTATATATCGTCACCTAATTAATCTCTCTTTCTCCCGTTAATTATCGATAGATTTGGTCTGACCAGCTGCCTGCCTTACCGACCGAGCGCCCGGGTCTGTCAAGCGATCGCTTCACCGAGTTTCGGCCAACGGCCGCTCGCGGCTCTGCCGATGGAAACGAGCCGATCTACGATCTAACTAAACGTTATCCTCGGTCGATAAAATTATAAGAGTAAGGAGAAAGGCTGCGAAGCTCGCGATTTGTCACCCGGAGACTCGGCCAGTGAAGTACACTTCGGTCGCCGCTTCCGCCTTATGGAATTACGGCGCGCGCGCGCACGTATCCGGTATTACCGATATGAAAAAGAAGCGATAAGATTCGAGGAATTGTCGCGAACTCTTGAATTATCGTACGTGCGGGATGGAAAAAATGACCTAAACGCCCAAGACTTCGCTGTTTCCGTTAGAGGAACGGTAACTCCGACTCGATGGTACCGATCAATGGCATATTACTATGGACATACGCGTGTGCGTAATAATTCAATATGGCGGAACTGCAATTCATTAATCACTGCAGATATAAAACATTCTGTATATCACTGTGTGTACTGATAACTCTATAAAAAATCACCAATTACATATACGCACGATAATCCATTATGGCGACGAGCAGGCGATTAATCATTGCAATTGTATAGTGTTACAATGGTATACCGTTGGCAACTCGAGGAGGAGTCACCAATATATGAGTACGATAATTTAACGTGACTAAAGCGCAGACGATATGTCGCCGCAAACACAGGACAGTTACATCAGAGTTATCTTCGATAGAAATGACCAATTATTTTGTGCTTACAATAATTCAATATGGCGGAGTCGGGAACCCTCCTTCTTGGCTTCAGCGAAGGGAATGGACAGGGTGGGGGAGAGTAATGTCGGTGATCGCGATGTGGATTAGGACTAATATGCTGATTAGTCGAGGGAATTATCACAAAGAACGATTCACAAAGTCCCGTCCTCGATATAGAGACGTGTACGTGTATGCGTGCGTGTGTGTGTGTATATATATATGCGTTAATTTTTTTTTTCTTTTCAGAATGAAGTTAGCGTCCGCGTGCAGTCAGTCGTATCTCTCGGGATTTCTTCATTTCTTCCTGTTTACGGCCGAAAGGGGTTCTTCTTTGGTTTTAGTTGCCGACGCCGCCGCGCGGCGGCGCTCGGATGAACTTGTTATTCCACAGTTTTCCGCGTACTTTATCGAAGTTTTCCCAGCGTTTCGGTCTGCGAAGAGATATAATGTGGTTCGGTTGAGGCCGTGGATCCGGAAGCCACGCTCGCTCCGCCATCTTGTCGACTTCCGGCCCGCGCGTTTCCTCCCTACGACCCGCCATTGGTCCTCTGTTGTGAATTACGATTGTTAACACTTCCCTCCGTCAATTTTTCTTCCCTAGTCGAATTGTACTGTCGCGCGAATAATAGTATTTATCCTTCCTGGCCTTCTTCCAGCTCCTCTCTCTCGATCTCTTCCTCCCCATTTGTTTTCCCAATTCTCAATTCGCTCCTGGTCGTCGATCGTAGCACAACCGGAAGTTCCTTAAATCTCGATCAGCATTAACACTAGGAAATAATCGATCAACGAATTGCGAGGGACTAATCTGTCCGATACATGCGTATACGTTGAGAGAATGAAACACATAACCTCCCAGAGTCGAATTCCTTACCTCGACGACTCTTTAAGACACGGTGGGCTCAGGTCCGCCATTTTAGTTCCCTCCGGAAGCACCCGATCGGTCTCTTTCGATCTACATCGATCACAATGCGTCCGAAGGTAAATATGGCCGACCCGAGAATACCGATCCCGCGTCCTTCCCGGAGAACAAGTTTTGCTCGTTTCGCAAGATAACAGATATTTATAATAGATCTCGAGGAAACCGCATACTGCGCTTCTGACAAATGAATCCACCGGACGAACTAAAACGCAGCCAAGACCTCCCTTTCTCTTGTGTAAAACGAGCAAAACCAGAAACACCGGAGGACCGATGCCATCTTGAATGCGCACCATTCATCTCCGAGTACGCGTTAGCTAACAGATTTCCACGCGCGATTTCTAACGGTCATTAACCAGTAACGTTTTTTAAACTCGTGATTATATCCTGGAAGTCGCGAAGAAAACTCGAAGGAAGAGATGGCGCTGGCATCGCTTCTCCCTTCCTTCACCGACCGCTAGAAAAGTAGGAGCCGCGAGACATGGCGCGTTCTTTTCAGATCTGGTTAGACTTAATGGAACACTCGTGCAATATCTCTGTCTTTCAAAAACGCGCCCGCATTAATACAACAGGACATGGTATCCGATTTCCTCTAGTTACGAGCTTACAAAAACTATGACACCGAAATCCCATCATAAGGTAGAATTAACCGAAACCAAAATGGCGTCCGCGTGGCATTGGCCGATCAACCGATATTCGACGGATTTCCTAGAGGCCACCGGCCCCCGGATTCCCCCGCAAGTAAAATAAACTTCCGATCGATGATTCCACATAATTCCATTGTAATTTACACATTACATCATCCATACATATCTCTCGAATGGCGTTAGAAATAAAAACCTGATTCCGCAAACGTGGAGCCCTAATGCGCGACCGCACTCCGCGAATATCCGACCACGATAGATTTTCGAAAACCCGCCCAGTGCTCCAAATCTCGGGAAATCCCATCGGGTGAACCTTTTGCTCCATTATTCTCTCCAAAATCTGCGAAGAACACGTCGATGGATGTCGAAGAGAAACGAACCGAATGTAAATCATACGTGACGTAACGGAAGTAGAGCATGGTCGCCGGAAGGCGTTCGAACCATTACATACGTATATATCTATCTACCTATCTATCTATATATATTTTGCAGTGTTAACTGTTATCGGTATCTCCTTACGCGTACTTATATATTAAATATTAATATAATTATAAATTACAATTATTATTAATATTATTCATGTTGCTTTAAATGCATACACAGTTTGAAACACCTAGTCGACAGAAACTCGGGTTGCTTGGGGTGGGGCAGGGGGAAAGGGGGATATGGAGGGCAGAGTGAGGGAGAAAATAGAGTGAAAAAACAGAAAAGAAGAAATCGAACGCTCTCGACACGCAGCAGCTCTCGGATTGGAGTCGCGGGTAAGTAGAAAAAGCCCCGTACAAAAGAAGCAGAAGAGATTTGCGATGTAAAGGCGGCCATCTTGTTTCCCTGATCGCGCAGGTCTCTTTGGATGCTCAATCGGAGAAATGCCCCCTTGGCGTTCGCGGGCCCGAGTCCGCGTGGCTCGAAATTCGAATACCCGGTACTCGTACTCGATTCGCCAATTCGTTCTAGTAATCGCGAACCGATCGTTCGAGTATTTGAGATATAAACTGAGATTGTGCATACCTTTAACACGACGCACGATGTAAATCCGAGTACCGAGTGCGTACATGGTCGGATACCAATCACTAATCCGAATTTCAAAGGGCGCCGACACGTGGGGAGATTCGTCTAGGGTCCCCTCAATAGCCAATGGGGGATTTCTCCGGATGAGGAAGTCTTCCAAGATGGCCAAATATGACGCAGGGCTGTCGAGGCCGGGTGTGTCGAGCGGAGTCACGATAGCGGTAAGTCATATCTCTTCCTTTGCTCTCTTTCTTCACTTTAGCAGGACAGATGGCTACAAACTAAACGATTACACGTTTTACATTAAATATTTCATGTCGTTATACTATCCCCGCAGGGGCGAGCGCGCGTTAAATACACCAAGAGGTCCGTAATCGCGCGTCTGCAGGGAGAATTAGACATTTTCGGAGATTCGAGGGATCCCCGGGATTTACGCCCGAATTCTTCACCCCTTGCGCCGACCCTGAGGCGCCCCCGACGGATCCGCCATCTGTTGGCGTCGCCATGAATCGAGACGACCGGTCCTAAGAGGGAGGAACGACTCCGACGTTTCTGTCCACGTCGAGAAATCTTTGCATTTCAACCATTAATCGACACGCGAATCACTCCTGAAGAACGAAGGACCCCAAATCTACCTTAAAAAGAATAGTACGTAAACGATCTCGATCGCCGAAACACGTCTCCATTAAAGTACCAAGGATGCGATCCTTGAGAAAAAAAAGGAGAACAGGGTAAAACAATGAGTAATTCGTTCGAAAGCAGATTTAAAGCCCTTCGGTCTTAAGAATCTGGATCTTTCATCCAGGTTCTTTCGTCCGCGGTCGCCTTAGTTCGCCTAGTGCCACTTCCGGTCCTCCCTCTTTGCGCCAAGACACACCCAGGGCGCGGCCTCAGGCGGTACTGATACTATACAAAATAAATAACGATACAAATTACAAAATAACGCCGCACGCGAGGTCGGCTCCCTACGGGAGACGCCTCCGTGAGTCGTACTCCGTACGAGGTACAATCGTTGATCAATAGATGGCGCGCCGATCGTTCGAAAAAAAAAAATTCCCTAGAGTAACTTTCCAAAGCCTTATCCAAGGCATTCGACAAGTCGACTGTCAACCTTTTCACAGTTACGTTTCCGCAAATTAATTCAATGTGCAAGCCACTCGAGTAAGGTTTTGCAATGCACCCTAGGTTGAGTCCAGCAGGCTGGAACCACGTTTGATGTCTGATTGGTCTAGACGGAACGTTTGACGGAACACGAGGAACCATCAATCAAAAACCGTCTTCTATCTAGCTCTCCCCGTTCAAAGGGATCCTATCAAACGGGGTTCGCGCCTTAGCGGAAAAAAAAAAAAAGAAAAAACGAAGGAACGAGGCGAGACCAGTCGAGGGCCCTTGGTTGGGGACTCGCGTATTTAAATAATCGCCGTTAGATGGGGTTTATTGGGATGACGCGGAATACGGGGCAGAGCCCTCCTGCGGGGGCTCCGGTCCTGCTTGACTTCGTCTCCATTTTCTTCTTTCCTGTTCTCGAAGCTTGAGCGTCCTTGTGTGCGCCCAAACGCAGTGTCCTGCATATCTCAGGTGTGCGTGTGTGTATGCGTGAACGTGGGTGCGCGCCCGCTAAATCGGTGTCACGATGGCGTACGGAATATGGCTCGTACACTTGATCTCTCCTCCTCTACGACTTGGTTTTGTGCGAGTAAAAAAAACCTAAAACAACAATGTCCGGATAGTAAGGTCTCGTCGGCAGAGACCTCTTAGGAACCGCGTCTGTTGGCGGTCCCGGTCGTGACCTGGACACCTGGCAGAGTGCCGAAGACGATGGTCTTCCGCACGAAAAGACTCGAGTGGCGGACCTGGATCATCCTGGTGGTACCAAGATGGCGGACCCTTCACTCCCGAGCGGTGGTACCAGGCCTTGGAGGAGTCTCCCGGTAACGAGAGGTCGATGGCGATGGCAATGACGAAGAGATTTGGCTGATGGCTTGGAACTTCCTCTCTCCTTGTTAGTCTTCTCTCGGCGACCTCTTTTTACTTCCCGGTTCGCTCGCTTCCTTAGTTCTCCCTCGTAGTTTAGGATGCGCGATTCGTCTAAGTTCCTAGAAACGCTGGTACTCGCGAGCAGCCTTGTCGCCGACCTTGCCGCGCCGCCAGGCCAGGTCGACGACGATCCGTTTCCGGCGGCTGATGGCGCCCTTACCGGCGCAGCCCAAAACCTCCTTGCTGTTAGCACTACTGCTGCCGTCACTGGTGCTGCCCAGGTGGTCGCAGCTCCTGGTCAGGGTCAATTCGGGTGTTCCTGGCAGGTCGTCCGCGAACGAGCCGGCCGGGCCGACCTGCTCGGTCCTCAGGTGGTGATACTTGATGCTTATGCTGTATGCTGATTGGCTGCAGTAGGTTCTACCTAGGAACGTCGTGGCCCGATCCCCAAGTTAGTTCCAGATGCGGAGGAACGAGTCCCAGGAACCCGTCGCCACCGCCATGCCGTCCTCCGTGACACCCAGGCAGGATACGCGATTGTCGTGCCCGGCGAGGATTCCTGAAAAGAAAGCGGTGTTCACTGGGAAGCAATGACCACTCCAAAGTACTTAACGAACAAGGTCTCATTGAAATGGAATCCCTCAAGACACCGAAAAGCATCGATCTGAATATTGAATTTGGAAGTAAACTAGATTCCATAGGGCGCGTAATCAGAGGTGCAGGAGATGTAGAGCTTGGGAATTCAAGGAACACCACTAAGAGAGAAGGGCTCAAGAAGGAAATCTCTCATCTCTCCAGGAAGTCGAAGACCCTCTGTGAACGATCCACATACCGGCTCGTTCGGACTTCATAGAGTCCCAAACGTTGCAGTTGAAGTCATCGTAGCCAGCTAGCAGCAATCGTCCGCTCTTGCTGAAGGCCACACTCGTGATACCGCAGATGATGTTGTCGTGACTATACATCGCCAGCTCCTGGTCTGATCTGATGTCGAAGAGTCTGCAAGTGGCGTCGTCGGAGCCCGTCGCGAATGCGTAGCCGTTCGGGAAGAACTGCGGAAATAAAAGACCCTCAAGGTCTGTCTTCCTTCTCCCGTAACAGTTTTGTATCCAAACGATGGTTTACCGTGACGGCGTTAATATCGCTCTCGTGGCCTGGGAAAGTCTGCTTGCAGGAACCCTCGCGGATGTCCCAGAGTTTCGCACTGGCGTCGCAAGCTCCCGAGACAAAAGTACGCATATCCGGTGCCAAGGACAAGGACATTACGTCTCCCGTATGGCCGATGAATGACGTGCATTGCTGCCCAGTCTCGATGTCCCAAAGAGCGCTGAGGATATACGAGGAAGGAAATGAAAATACGACTCATCGCGTCAATGTAAATGATCCGAAGCCGAACCGCCTCAGGCACCGAGCAGACATCGGAAGGATGAATTCTATCGGCGAGAAATATCCAAGATCGAAGACTAGACGAGCATCCTCACCAAGACATGTCTCCAGAGCTGGTGACGATTTGGTTGTCATCGAGGAAGCGACAGCAAGACAGGTACCCGGTATGCCCAGGAAGCTCTCTGCTAACTCGGACGTTACCTTCCCTAGTTTTAAGACTGTAAATCGAACAAATGTTGTCCAATCCGCCGCAAGCCACGTAGCTTCCGGATGGTGCGTACGCACACGTCATGACCCATGAAGAGCGAAGCGGGATTGCGTGGACCTTGTTGGTTGTGTAGCTGTCCCAGACAATCAACTTTCCGTCTTGAGACGCCGACACCAGATTTCTACCGAGCAATCGAAAAACGGAGACAATTAGGGGAGTCTCAGCAAAGGAGCTTCGATGTTGATATGAAATGTTCAGGCCGTCAGCGACCGAAGAGTTTCTTGATGAAGATAGCTACCTAGAGTCACTGCCCCAGTGCATCGCGTATATCTTCGCCAAGTGTCCTCGTAGAGTACGCCTGGTTCGCATTTGTATCCGGCCAATGGGATCCATTCCCGAAGTGGCCTGGGCAAGACTCGTGTCGCATGCTGCCTTTCTTGCATCCTACAACGTGCCCAAACATCATAAGACTACAGATCCAACATTTGTCCCCCTACCATCCTCCTTAGCTAAGAGCCTGTCGTAACATCATTATCCGAACACACTCTAATTGTTCACAACTTCGGTGAGTTCCAGTACGACAATTTCGCATTCAAGATTCTGAATTAATTTCTCTCTCGAAGGCGATACTTAGCATCGGTTTCATAAGCAACGAATCTCAGATGATGAACGCTCGCAGTGGTTGTTTGTCGCATTGTGAGCTCAGAAATGACATAAGAAATCCCTGTAGTCGGCAAATTTACAGATATGGTATACCAGGAAACTCGTTCTTTTACTTCAGAAAGGTAGTTCTACTCTCAGTGGAAATTTTCGTCGCTCTTCGGCGTAATACACGGAAAGTAGGCGCGAATGATCGCAGAAGTTGTTTTTTACGTCTCCTGGTATTCTCAAGGCAGTTTCTTAACCATGGCTTAGTAGGGAGTGACGAATCACGAGGAGGTGAATGCTCGCAGCGGTTGCTCGCCATACCGCGCGGTCTCCGGGACATTTTCCACCCCTAACTTCCCCACCCACGTATTCACGTGGCCCGCGTATGTGAGATAGGGTGCGTAGACTATATACGTAACGCCGATACTCGGCGAGAGAGTACATCGACGAGGGTGGAAGGCAAGTGTTAGAGGGCGGAACAGAGAGACAGAGACGGCGTGACATTCTGAAAGGGTGAACGTGCGAGGGTGAACGAGAGAAGAGAGAAAGAGAGATAGAGAGAGGGAGAGTTAGAGGAGGCTACTAGTGGTGGTGGCGTATTGATCGGGGAAGCAGCGTTATGCCGCGCCCTACCATCACCACCTTCAACCCCATGAAGAACTTCCACACCATTGGCAATAACAGGAAGAATGTAACTACTGTTACCACGGGAATGCATTCCCTTGGAGACTGCACATATTCGCACCCTCCTCTCTCTCTGCCTCTACATTTCTCCCGATCCAATAGAGCCGCGAGGTCAATGCAGATAAGACGCCTCTTGGAAGTATTCTACATAATGCGCTGAATGCACTCTCCCAAAAGAGTGTTGAGAGTGTCAGATAAGTCGAAGGGCAGATCGAGATAGAGCATACGGTCGCGTAATGCATCGTTAGCGAATCTGCGTGTTTGCAACGTGGCGGAAAATTTGTATCCTCGTCAGAGGTAGACGAGGATAAGGCGAAGAGGTAAATCAATGCCACGACAGCATTGATGGGAAAATAATGATAGTTGTTTAACTAGAGAAATGACCGTGTTTAAATCTAACGACCGCGTCTAAAGAAGGTATTGCTTTTGAATACACGTAAGGAATGTGAACTTAAGTCGATACAATGCGTCTCCTTTGCATAGTCGGCCATGACGGTAGACTATGGAATTCAGACATAACTGTTCTAGTCGTTGCGACCGTCGTCACGGCCCGGAGGCAAATTTCCTTATCGCTCACAACGAGGAAACAATTCTACTTTTATAGATAAGAACCTTTGTTAAGAGACTTGTTCTTTCTGAACCAACGTAGGTTCTTCTTTATTTTCATTGAACCGTGAACGTCACGAGACACAAGAAAAATGCATGGATTATTCAGAGGCACGGAGGAAATGCGCAAATTGATCGAGGCGATCGACTTTTTAATGAAGAAGGTCGTCGGGTATTACCAAAGTTGGTGGACAGGCCTTCGGGAGGCACAGAAATAAAAGAAGCCACCGGCTCGTTAGGAGCTGAACAAGGGCTACAAGTGTTTAGTACTAAGTGCACTCCGGTGGCGAGATGCCCGAGACTTTTATCTTTTAAAACAATGCAACGCTGTTGCACGAATAACTGTTGCACCGTCCTTTGGCACAAGCTGAACAATACTGCCAACACTCCGTCGTTGCCAAGAAAATCGTACAAAGCCTTCGACAATTGAGGCATTTTTAATGGTCTGGTTAGCGCGAACATGCTATGCCATTTTTAGGACTTAGTACTTTCCTTCGGAAATTTTAGAAGGCCGACTTTGTTGAGACAGAACAGTCAATGTTTGCGGTCAGGTTTAAGGAGATAATAACTTGACCGGAAAGTGGAGCGATAAGAAATTCCGTTTATGAGACATACGACTAAATTCCATGCAATTGGAACCTACTTGTATAGTATACACGACGCTTTGAAAGCGATGAAAATAGGAGTAGAACCATTCATTAAATGCCTGGTTGATCAATTCAGTAGCCACATGCGAAGCATGTATCGAGTATCAAGAGTAAGAAATAAAATTAGTAAATTAAATCCCTGGTTGATCTTGCCAATAGTCATAGACCGGAAGGAAACAAAACAAGGTGGTTAATCCCTGGTTGAACCTGCCAGAAGTACTCAAGGCTTTCTAGGTAGCTGTTTGGCCACCGCGACCTCGACAAGAAATCCATGACTGGTTACTTTCATGCAGAAGACATGACCTTATCCACCACTCCACCTTTGATGCCGCCAATTAGTTTTCTTCTCATTCTTATCTTGACAACGGCCTTTGCAACTAAGAAAATCTCAGCTCGACCCTGAGCCTCCTATTATCAGTATACCTTTAAGGACTAACAACACCGCGTAACCAAACGAACATCTGGGTACAAGTCTCAGGTATCTCTGACAAAAGGTAAGCTCCGAAAGAGTATGTGTTCAGATAGCAGTTGTACACTATAATTCCGCCATTCCTCTTGTCAGTCACTGATTACGTTCTTTTGATTTTGACTCCAAACGTCCCACCATTGTACGTATCTTTTCAAATTCAAATGGAGTAACAAAGACATGCTGCTCTGACGTAACGCCATTTCCCGTGCAGATAAAACAACTGAACGATTGAACAATTTACAGGGAGCAGGGACGACTAAGCCACTTACACGAATGGCATTTTTCAGAGTCTCCGCCTCTTGGCGAAGGCTGTCTAGTTCATTCATGATGCGTCCGTAGATGTGACCGTGTGTGTAGAATTTGCGGCTTCCTGCAACCGCTTATACGGATGCGAAGGTTTTTCAGGGGTCGTGGTTGGATTTCCTGGTCAAAAAAGCGTGGTCCAAGGGGCTGGGGTTAATTGTTACGGGGGGCCAGGGTCACGCCGCCGCTTCGCCTGATTTGTCGTGTTCCTGAACCTCGCCACGTTCGACTCTTTGGCTCTTCTACGAGGAAAGATCTTTCCACTTGTTCCTGCTGTTCTCCGTGCTCTCGAGCCCGCTACCGTCGCTAGCAAGACAGGAACCGGAAACAGGGCCAGGTCTCTTCGGCACTTCCCGCCACTCGCGCCAGCTTTGACAACCTTTAACGAAATCGTCGCCAATCCTGAAAACAAAAAAAAGAGTATTTCAGAAAACCACACTATTCTCGCAGGAAAACGATGAAAATTAAGCGACACACGTTAGTTACATCGGACTTCAAAACGAACAATAGGCCTTATCAAGCTCGGCTTTGAAACGACACGAGCTAAACGATCAACTAAGATCGCAAATAAAGCGTTCAGTCCAGTTAAATGGATAATTACAACCCTCTAGCTCGCCAATTCATATTCCGGAGGGTTCGATACCGTTCAACTGTGACAATTTCGAATCGCCTGAAGTTCGCTAAGTTACGTGAATATATACTTTGAAGCGTGTCCGAAAATAAACGCGTGCCTAAATAAACTTCCTGATGCAGGAAACAACGTCAGGCCAATTTCCAATGCCACCGAAACTGGAAAAACAGGTTTACGAGATCCATTCGTAGAGCGTCATAAATACAAACGTCACAAACTATTTGTTTGCGTCGGCAATGTCGTAGCTACCGCCGCCAAAGTATCCCCGGAAATTAATGTCAATGTTTCTCCCCCCCCACCCATTCTCCCTTCAAGTGCTATCAAAGTGTAAGGATACTCCACAGGTGCAGGCGTTTTGCCAAGCAATCGGTTCAATCGTCCCGTGGCGAGTTCCTTTACTTTCATTCAGCCGGTCTTCCCATCAACCGACAAACGTGCCAAACCTGTTGAATAGTTTCGGTAGCTGCCAACTATTCGCATTTGCCTATCCTCTACCGGCCGTTCTTACTATAAAAGAGCATCCGCGTCTACGCAGCGTCTACGCATCGCGACCAAATTGAAAGCCAATCCCAAGTCCGCGCTGAATAAATCATTCCGTTCTCGCCGATTAGCATACAATGCCAACGGACACGTAATAGCATCAACGTGACGTAGAGCAATGTCAGGCTCGAATTTAGCCGCATGACTTGTTAAACAGATATCCGACATGCAAATCAATGCCACACAAAAGAAAAATCCCGAATTAAAGTAAATGAAAAGAAAAAATGAAATGAAAACTCGCCCAATTACAGGGTAGGAAGGAAAAGTACACGGTCTGATCTTAAAACAATTGAACGAAGCTCGCGCGGGAATTTTTTCCCCCCACTCTATATTACAGTAGACCTCAAGAAACGGCGAGAAATGAAGATGTCGGGCAGAAGGCCGCATGACTTGTTAAACAGATACCCGACGTACAAATCAATAACGGATACAATACGCTGGATTAAAATGAAGGGGGAAAAAAAAACGAAAGGAAACTTCGTCCGATTATTACGGAAGACCTCGAGAAACAGTGGGGGATTCAGACGGGCGGAAAAGGCGTCGCGAGGAGCCACCTTTGAATCCCTTTAATCGGTCAAAAAGTGCCGTTTCCCTTTCTTCCCGTAATCCTCGAAACCCGGCGAGAGGAACCTCGCCTCGCTTCCGCGAGGCGGCTCGCCAGCGCTGGCATAGTTTCGCGCAGGCGCTCTCCCAACCTCCCTTCTATAATGCGATAATCCCACGAGAGGGCGTGCGAGTATCGAGCACCCATAAAGAATGACACCGGTGTCCCGAGAATACCGGCCCTCGGCGAAGAGTCCCAAGCCGTGGTGTCTCTCACGGCCCGAAAATAGAACGCCATTAGATGGCCACTTGGACTCTCTTCTTCCTTTTCTCTCCCTCTGTCGCCTAACGCGCTGGACCCTTAAAAGAACATCGAGCCATCGGGACCTTTACCTCCGTCTCCAAAAAGCGAAGCGCTCCTTCCCTGCCCCAATTAGTAACGACTTATCCACCACAAGGGACCGCCCTTGGCACATAACCAAGAAATAGACCATCCGAAGAAATAACCAACACTCGGACTGGGAATTGTTCCACGTGGAGGAGCCACACCAAACTAGAACGTAATTAGCGATGTCGATCCCTATCCGAGCGGCAGGTGTCGAGCGCGTGTTTCTCGGTGTTTACTCATGCTCGCGCCGAATCTAGATATCCTCTCCAGACACTTCGCGCCTTACGAGGTGCCACATTTATCCCAGCATGTGTACGAACCGTAAAAATAATCGTTCCCCTCTAAGCGAAAAGCCTGAAGAGGCCCCCGCGTTTCCCCGTTGCTACCAAGCGTAACCAATTTCCCCGAAAGCAGTACACAGACGTCGATAAGTTCCTTCCGATCTCCGCGCACGAATCGATCATCCACGCCCTCCGCCTCAATCGAACCTCCTCCCATTCCCCGCTTTCTCCAACCGCTAGGGGTCTTTACCTCGCGAAGAAGTGGGTAAGATAGCCCTAGATATAGATCCGTCGACTCTTCCATCATGCGCCACTCCTCGACCGCTATCACGCCACAAGACCCGCGGACCTATAGGACAACTCACGAATTATACCCCGGGATACGAATAGCCAGGATAAGTCGAAAAGTGTGACCTTAACGGGGCACTTACGTTCCCTTAACCTTACTTTCTGCCGAGCCCTTCCGGGTCAGTCGCGGAGCCGCCTCGAGCCGGCTAAGCCTTTCCGGTATCGGCGCCCACCCCATGCACCCGCCTCACGACAGTTTCCACCGGTCACTCGCGTCCGCCATCTTGGAACTGGCACCGGGGTCGCCCTTCTCATCCACCCGCGTTCCCCAGCTCGTCCGGGCGGCGCGTAATGGCGTGCACGGTCGTCAGGTGGACCCGCCGATGGTGGCTCGCCGGCGCGTCGGGCGAACGAACGAGGCCGCGAACATTTGCCCTTCGACCGTATAAGACGAGAGAAGGGCCTACGACGAGTCGGCCGACCGACAGCGATCCCGTTTCGGGGAAAAAAGTGCGCGCGCGATGCCGACGCGCCGGCCGGAGGCTCCCCGGACCACACCCAGAACTGCCCGACGTCGAGTGCGAGCGGCGTCGACGAAGTGAGTGGGGAGAGGAGGGGAAGTCGCGACGCTGGCGCCGCGGCGCCACTGCCGCCGGTCACAGGTTACCCCTCCTCCCTCCCTCCCTACCCCGGATCTAAGCACCTCTCCGCGGGCGCGTTTTAGACATTGACCAACGGCGACGCCGGACTTCACCGAATACCGGATTTACCCGGTAAGACGGATTCAGGGGGTATCTATGTCGCCTCAATTAACCCCGTTAATTGTGGGAGGCTGTCGCCAGGGGGCATGGTTTGGAGTTACGTGACGTCACCGGTTGCTCCGGGTGATAGGTCGAGCCGGGTCTTCGATCGGCCGCGATGTCGTAACGGCCACTTTCGCGCCTGCTACCGCCCGGGAGTCGCGTTCTTGCAGGTTAGGAGCCTACGGGGCCGATCGCGGCGCCTCTAACGGCGGATCGGGGAAGCGCCCCGTCGCCGGGATTGATGTTTCCGCGGGGTCGGGGCGGCGCCGCGACCCCTGGGGGTCGAACCAGAAGCGGTCGAGCGGAGATCGTAGCGTTTCCCGTGTCCGCTCGGGAATGTCCTACTGCGTCTCTCTGTGTGTCCATCTCTTCGCCTCTCTTTGGCCGACTGGGTTCCTCCTAATGGAGGACTTCGAATATTTGACGCATGCTTTAGATGCCGACGTCGCAACGCGGCGTACGGCCGCACTGCGAGTGGTGCGAATAATGCGAATGATGCGAATGACGCGAATAATGCGAATGGTCTCCTGATTAAGGTGATGTGATAGTGGCACCAGAGGACTCGTTTATGAAACTTTTCTCCGAATTGGGTGTACCGAATCGTTTCTAACTCTGGAATATGTATATGGAGTCTATAAGGAAGGTTCCGACGTCCATGAAATTTCAAGTTTTTGTAAAATTTGTTTATAGATATTTCTGCAATTAAAAAAAAAAAAAAATGAAATCTCACGGGTGTCAGGACCTTTCTTATACCCTCTATATTTACGTTGTAAAGTTTGAAACGATCAGGTACACTCAGTTCGGAGAATAGTTTGACGAAGGATTGATATGTTAGGACTTTAATTTCGTTCACTGCCAGAGACTACTCCTATCGGTCTCAAAAAATTCTCAGCATAAGTACTCCCCGCGACTTACTTGTGCAAATTAATGCAAGCCTCCGCGAGAAGCCTAAGTCATGGACAAAAAAGAAATCTTGAAAATGGTCATTCTAACCTTTTCGAGGTTCTGAGGGGTTCTGAATTTCCCTAACGTCAAAGAACCCAATAAAGCCGAAAAATCCAAATTTCCACGATTTCGGAATTTCTTAATCTTTTTGAACAGCTCTGGTTTTTGGTTATATATAATAAAATAAAAGAAATAAAAATAATAATAAAAAAAATAAACGACAAACAAAACTCAACATGACACAAACGTCTACATCGCAGAAACATTTCAATAAGCCTTTTAATTTTGTTTGTGCCTCAAACAGGATTCCAGGTTCACATAGCCTATTAGATCAGTAGCGCTGTTTGCTATAGCAACGAAGGTTAGGGCTGTATGTATATACATAGGTAAGTTAGTACGGTATGTTTAAGAACAATGGAGCTATTGTATCTTTACTGAAGCCACAAATACAAAGACACGTCACGTTGTTTGCGTTTTTACATTGGCGTCCCCCATATGGTGTCCTGCTCCGGAGCTTTAATAAATGTGCGTATCTAACCCTTTATTTAGAAGAACTCGGAACTCGGCATTGCGGAATGCCGACGACGATTCTTGGATGGTACGGGAACTCCCGTTGAATATTGCACTCTATGCAAAAGAATTGCTTCACTGGGACAGCTGCATTTCAGGTCGATCCCATTGTCGTGCATGCAACCGTCAAAAGCAACGGCCTTACGACCAGGGAAGGCAACGAGAAAAGAAAGCCCTAGAACCCATGGGCCGTAAACAGGGGCATGGAACGCCCGTTGATGCTCAACTGTCGCTCCTGGACGAGGCAATACCAACCAGGTTAGCACCTGGCCCGCAGGTGTAAAGACGACCATAACCGTTCTTGGAATCTTCACCCAACTATCTACTGCTTTGTTCAAAACATCAACATGCAACGATTGCACCGAAAGTTACAGAAATCAATGCCTATCCACGGTATATCTCGGCATTAAAGTGATATTAAACGTGTCATGTATACATACCAAAAAATAGTAATATACGTATCAAGTATGCGTACCAAAAAATCTTGGAAGCTTCGCCCAACTAACTATCGTCTTGTTCAAAACATCAACAGGAAACGATTACACCGAAAGTTATAGAAATCAATGCCTATCCACGGTATATCTCGGCATTAAGGTGATATTAAACGTGTCATAAATAAATACAAAAAAATAGTAATATACGCATCAAGTATGCGTACCAACAGATCTTGGAAGCTTCGCCCAACTATCTACCGCCTTGTTTAAAACATCAACAGGAAACGATTATACCGAAACTTACAGAAAACAATGCCTATCAACGGTATGTCTCGGCATTAAGGTAATATTAAACGTGTCATGTATACATACCAAAAAATAGTAATATACGTACTAAGTATGCGTACCAAAAAATCTTGGAAGCTTCGCTCAACTTACTATCGCCTTGTTCAAAACATCAACAGGCAACAATTGCACCGAAAATTATAGAAATCAATGCCTATCAATGGTATATCTCGGCATTAAGGTGATATGAAACGTCTCATATATACACCCCAAAAAGTCAAAATATTTATGACACGTTTCTCCAAATTGGTGCACCGAATCATCTGGAACTTCATCGCGAGATTATAGAGGCCCTAAGGAAGAACGCGATGCTCGTGAAACTTCATTTTTCACAAAAAATTTCAATTTATCTCGGAGAAGAACCAAAAAGGACATTTTTTTTCGAAAAATGTAATCTCACGAGCATCGCGTTCTTCCTTGGGGCCTCCATAATCGCGTGTTAAAGTTTCAAATAATTCGGTGCATCCAGTTTGGAGAAAAGCTTTGTAAATATTTTCACGTTTATATATATATATATATATATATATATATATTGATATACATATACCTGTCACATATATATGACCTTTTCATATCACCTTAAGGTGACGTGAAGTGGCGTCAAAGAGGTCTCGTTTACGAAACTTTTCTCTGAACAGGGTGTACCGAATCGTTTTAAACTTTACAACGTGAATACGGAGGTTATAAGAAAAGTGCCGACCCCCATAAAATTTGAATTTCTCTCAAATTTATTTATAGAAACTCTTAACATCTTTTTTTTTTAATAAAAATCGCAACGACTGATCCTCTGCACCCAACCTTTGCATCCCTTTATCAATTGACAGGCGAATCGGACGAGAAAAATGCCATTGTCTTGAAGAAGCCCGATGAAAGGCGGAGTCGACGCTTACCCGCGATAAAAACGCTAAGGCGGGGGGGCAAACCGCAATAATTCACTAATAATTCCGGTGGTATCAGTCGCCGATAAGCGATTCCGGGAAGCAAGATACGGAGTCCGCAAGGCGACGAGGCCTTCCGAAAATAGTGTCAATGCAGGTTGCGGGAAAGTAAATCGCAGTGCTGCGTCTAGGTCTAACCTAAAAATCTGGAGCTGCCGCCTCGACGGAGGGAGGGGGACGCAGTGGGGGGAGGGGGGGTTGGGTCATCGAAACCAACCGAGGCCGAGGGGTCCATGGAGGCGCCAGGTGAATGACGTCAAACAGGCTCGACGTGACGTCAGAGGAAAACCTGAATGCACCGCGACGACGCTCTGCGTCTCGGCGGCTACCCCCCACTCCTGTTCCCGGGGACGCCCCTGCGCCGCCCGGTCCCCGAAATATCCGTGCACGGTGGTGCGGGATTCGATTGGTGCGGATTCCCTCGTGCCAGGAAGATTCCAGCTCCGCCACTCGGAAAGATTGATCCGACCCTCACGAATTTATACATGCAGGGGATATAGCAGTGCACGGGCTGCGGCGTTACTTCGATTACTACGCACACCGCGATACCCGGGACCCTAGCCTCTTAAGGGGATGTGAAAGTGGCCATCCGAAAGCTCAATCGTTCATAAAACTTTTCCTCGAGCTGGGTGTCTCAAAATCGTTTCATACTTTAAAACGTGAATATGGAGACCCTAAGGTAGGTCCTGAAACTCGTGAAATTTCATTTTTTTTTTTTAAACTACCTATAAAGAAATTTGAGAAAGAATTGAAATTTCATGAGTTTCAGGACCTTCCTTATAGTCTCCCTGTTCACGTTGTGAAGTTTCAAACCATTCGGTAAGCCGAGTTGGCAAAAAAGTTTTATTAACGAAACCTCTTCGATGCCACTTTCACATCGCCTTAAGGTGAAGCGAAACACGTCGAGGGACTTGATCGGCGTCGATAAAGATTTTTCCAAGTGCCTACGTTGCCGACTTTCGTTTTTATATATCGGCAGCTGGGTCGGATTATGTTGGGTATTGTACCAAATCGCATTCTCCACCTGTCGTTTTCTTACGATAATTTTAAAGTGATCGAGGTAAAACTCTAGAAATCCTCTGGATTCATGCTGTCTGGGGCCCTAATTGAATGCAGAGGGACTCCCCCCCTTAAGTTAACAAATCTTTTCCAAAAATCCAAATTTCGAATGCGTCAGGACAATTCTTAGATGATAACGAGTCATGTGTGAAAGTTTCCGACAGTTTGTTGTTCCAATATCCTTAAACTCGCAACAGGTGTGCCGACCTTGGCCGAATGATGAATCAAGATCAAGTCCGAGGGCGACGATTGGTTCGAGTCTAGGAAAAAAAAAAAAAAAAAGTGTATTCGAATCGACTGATTTGGAGAGGGTTTCACTTCACCTTAAGGTGATATGAAAGCTGCGGCCGAGGAGCTTCGTTATATGAAACTTTTCCCCGAACCTGAGTGTATCGAGTCGTTTGGCATTTTTTTACGGAAATGTGCAGGCCCTGACGAAGGTCCTGACACCCATCCACTTCTATACGCTTGAAAACATTCTTAAAAAAAAAAGTTTATAGAAAATTGAATTACATGGGCGGAAGGACCTTACGAGGGGGCGGTAGATCGTGAAATACGCTCCACTCAAATCTCTGTTGAACTTAAAATCGAGCGCCCCTGTAAGGGAATATTTTCTATGCCTCTTTACTCTTGTTTAAATTTAACTTTGACTAGGACGCATCTCACAAGCTGCCAACCCCCTTAAGACGAGGGGAAAATAAAGCAATGCGGAAGATGCGGCAGTTCCGGGGATCCCACTTCTTTTTTTTTTTCTTTTTCACCCACTTTCGCCGCGCTTTCAATATGGCCGCCGGGTGGTCTCGGTTTTCAAAGATGTCGCCAATTTGCCGGCGTTTTATCCGCCGCCGACGAGGGGAACACATCGGCGAGCACAGGACGTGACGCAGGAGAGCGAGGGGAAACTCCGCCGGCCATTATCCGACTTAAATACATTGACCCTTCCTTCGCGGTTAACTGGTGCGCCCTACTAACCGGCCAGCTAAACGCAGCCGCCCATTAGGGCTGCGTTCCCTACCGGAGAAAAAAGAAAAGAAAAGAAGAAAAAAAAAAAAGAAGTCTCTGAGAGATCCGTTACCGCTTTTATTGCGATGCCCCGCGCTCTCGGAATTGCGACACGTCCCACGGTCCTCGGATCAAAACAAGAGGATCGCGGGCTGGCAGAACGAGACTTCGAAAGGCGAACGCTTTCTTTTTCCACGACGCTATGCGGCATTTCGGAGGAAAGTAAGACGGGTAATTTGCCTTGAGTGTTCCTTTCTACGAGCTGATTAAGCACCCTCGGCGGGATTTTGCTCCTTTTAAAATAACTCGTTTACCCGCGCCCGATCAACAGTTTCTAGACAGTTAGTTAAAAATCACGGGACTGGGCTCGACTAAAAGGATCTTTAGCGATAGTCGAATAGAAATCCTTCTTTGCAAAATCTTGAGGGATGAACGGTTCTCGAGATAATTAATGTTAAAGGTGGAGCCAATCGCGCCGCGGCTCCATCGGAAAGTGTAGTCAGGGGAGGGGAGCCACTTCACGTCATTGGTCGATTTTTAAAACTCGAATATCTACCGAACTACTGCTCCCAGAAAATTTTCCATTAGAGATTTTCGAATCCACTTTTCGTTATCTACCCTTGGGTATAATTGTAAATGCGATTTCTCGACGAGCATCGAGTACGCGAAATCAAGGTTCCCGTTTCAACGACCGGAGACGGCTGGGCGCCGCTTTTTTTCTTGCAATAAGACACGGCCTCGTCATAAGACGGTCGCACATATATACTTGGCGCGAGACGCTATCGTATTTCTGAATAATTGACTCATCACGTGTTCCTTTGCAAAGCGACCTTGACTGTTCGGCTAATCCTCCCACTTCCAGCCCAGCGGGAAATAATTCCTTACACTTTTGTAGAAATGTCACACTCATTCGACGGTTATCATCCCCGTTCCCGATAAATCTGACAAATTGCAACTACCTAACTTCGTTTATTCAGTTTAATCGAAGAATGTAGATAGCTTCGGGCAAGGGGGTTAGTTCCTCTGTAAGTTTCTCGACATCGAAGAAAAAATGGAGTACAATGAAAAAGGTGTCGCGTTTCAGCAATCGATTTCTGTATTCCCCGCGCGTCAACCGTCGTCTTGTCACGGCCAATTGGACACGAGCTCTATGTCGTTTGTCTTCGGGAATGTAAAGACTTTGTATTTCAAACCAATTAAACCCGATTAAGACAGCTGCAGCTTCAATTGGCCGGCCAATAGCAAAACGGCGCGGAGCAGTCTTCGGTGTCTCAGAATTACAAGCGCGTCTCCGTTCTTACCAAGAGAGCGATACATTATCCAATATCAATCTTGGCACCAAAAACCAAAAATGTCGGAGGCAAAACAATTCCTTTTCAAGAATATACAAAGAATAAGAAAAGCAACTTAAAACGTAAGAGATAGGAAAATTAATTTTTCGATTATCTCATCTAAAACGAAAATGATACTCCGGAAAGCCTCGACTTAAATGAGTAGTTTAAGAATTGTATTTTATTTTTTTTATTTCGCATCGCATGGCACTGCAATCGTGGGGAAGTCTACTTCATCGGCGCATGCTGAGAAGTCAGGAAAACGATGCAATTCTAACCTCAATGTGGTTCTTGTAAGTGGACACTCAAAAGCTTGTCTTTTCCTGTAAAGGAATGGGGAATATAAATAGAATCCGGTACGAGCAGGGTAAGAAATCACTCGAGATGTTGTTTACCATGAATATAACTGTCGTAGATAAATAAGGAAAAATGGAAAGCACGATGAACGTCTTTAATGCTGGCACAAGGCGGACCTACTCGATGATGTACACACATATGTATGAACATATTTATGCACGTGCATACACCGATCTTTTCCTATTTATCAATTTTCTGGCATGACTCAGGCTTACATAAATAAGGTAACCGCAAGAATTACTCTAAGCATAGAACCCCGTCTTCCTGCTGACTCCTTAAAGCAAACTCAGACACTCACACTCTCCTTAAAGCAGACTCCAAAAAGTCATTTAACTTAACCATACGCATTACTCGTCCTTCTTCGTTATTTTCCCTGTATTAAACTTTAGGTTCTTTGATAGTCAATTTTATGGTTTTAAATGACTACGTCGAGCAGGAGTCAACACCTTCGCCGACTCGCGAATGGGCTCTACAAAATGTTGATTCGTTCGTTCACCTTTCCCAAAATTCCTCCAAGTTGACAGTTCGACTAGTTTCAAATCAATCTAGTTTAAAACCTTTAAATCTTATCGCTCTCCGATCATCTCAGCGTAGTGTTTCTCCTCCCTTCCCCGGAGAAGCGCCGGTGCCACGAGCGGTCACTACCCAGCAAATCCTACAAGATTGATAATTCCTCGTATCAAATAGATCGGGACAGTCCGTGCCGCCTCGGAGAACAATCGCGACGGTACAGTACCAGATCAGGCTTGAGGTTTCAAAGTTATCAGCTTTCAGAAGGCCGAGGTGAGCGGTTTGACAGTCCGGGCGGCAGCCATCTTGGGATCGCGTCCGAGGGCTGCAGGGCTCGGCAGCCGCTCGCCCCGCCGCTCCCCACCCACCTGCGCCAACAATTCCGTACCTTTATCCGTCGTCCCGTCGAAGTCCTCGAAATCCGCGGGATCCCGGGAGTTCCTCCACGAGTCCAGAGGTGTCCTCGGCGAGTCCTTCCCCGAAATGGCGTCCGCTGCTCGCCGGGCCGCGACTTTCACATCGAGTCTTTCCCCCGCACTTTCCCGGCACTGGCTCACCCTCTCTCTCCCGCCCGCCACTTCCCGGTTTTCCGCCCTGTCGCCGTCCTGTCCGGTCGCGACGCTCCGAATTGAAATTCGCCCTCCGAAGCGCGTCTCCTCTCGTCCGACTGGAGCCTCCGACAGGAAAGTCGCTCACGCGAGGGCAGAGATCAATCTTCGCTCTCGTTAGCGAGCTCCGCCGCGAACCGACACTCCACTATCGCGGGCTCGTTTCCACCAAAGCGACCTCTGCACGAAGCGAGCGTCTCGGCGTCTCGGATAGGCGGGCGGCAGGGCGGGGCTCCTTGCTTCGGCTCCCGTAAACCCCGAGCGCCGACACGAAGATACCCGAACTTCCGCGAGCGGCCGAGCGCCATCTTGCCGCGCGGGAAATACGAACGCGCTCTTCACCTAGCGATCGATACGGCGTTGGCAGTTTGAAAATCCTCGATAACAGGAAATTGGATAAGGTAACTGTGACACACACCATAAGTTACCGAAAATATCGAGAATGCACGTCGAAGTTCAAGTTAAAAAGTAATAAACTGAGATGAGTTGGGAGTTTGCTCACGGGCAGGGTCGCACGATCGCGTCCTGTGCTGTCCCCCGGTGGAGGATGTGGACGGCTAATGCACTTGCCACCTGATCCCCCCCCCCATGGCGGCTCAATTACAAAATCCTCCTCATCACTGTGATAACAAACATGTTTTAACCAGAGATGAGTTGGGAGATTGCTCACGGGCAGGATCGTGCGATCACATCCTGTTGCTGCCCTCTGGTTTCGTACGTTAGCTTTCACGGTTTTTTGCCCCCAAGGGCGGCGCAACGAATTTCTGATAGGAGCTCGCGCACTCGCGATGGCGGTACCATCTACCAGTCGCCGTTGGCGGCTCGCGTACTCGTGATGGTAAGGGAAGAACACTCGTGACGCTCCATTTGACTTTATCTACTTATTTACTACTATTAAGTACATTGCTGCCTCGAAGTCGACGTGATGCGGAGCTTTGGGGCACGCGTCGGTGTCGCGTACGGAACTCTAATGCAGCGAATCTGCGTGAGGGCGATCGCTCCTAAAAATCTTCGCGCGTCCCAACCAGCCAAGCGCTAAGCTACGGGTCGACATGTTAAGTATATGTGCGTTCCGCGCTACACTCGACGAGTATGCGTGAGAGTCGAATACTGCGAAAAATCCTCCCGAGGCTTATCTAACTGCGGATATAAGCCGAGTCATTTCGCGTATGATTTTTATATTTTCCTACTAGCGTTATCGAGCGTTTTTCGACAGTTTTCGAACGTTTTCGAGCGCTTTTAGAGTTTTTTTGGTGCGGTTTCGAGCGTTATCGAGTGTTTTTCGACCGTTTTCGAGCGTTTTTAGAGCGTTTTCGAGCGATATCGAGCGTTTTTCAACCGTTCTCGAGCGTTTTCAAGCGTTATCGAGCGTTTTCGAACATTTGTCAAGCGTTTTCGCGCGTTTTTCAAATGTTTCCGAGCCTTATCGCAGGCTCTACAGTGCAGTTG
Organism: Orussus abietinus; assembly: GCF_000612105.2. Lineage (NCBI taxonomy): Eukaryota > Metazoa > Arthropoda > Insecta > Hymenoptera > Orussidae > Orussus > Orussus abietinus. The sequence goes on from NW_019396002.1 coordinate 2,422,916, forward strand.
AGTGTTGTTAAGTGCAGTAGAGTCCCGTAGAGTCCGGTAGAGTCCCGTAGAGTCCCGTAGAGACCCGTAGAGTCCCGTAGAGTCCCCTACAGTGCCCGTAGAGTGCCAGTAGAGTCCCGAAGAGTCCCGTAGAGTCCCGTAGAGTACCGTACAGTACCGTAGAGTCCCATAGAGTGCCCGTAGAGTGCCCGTAGAGTGCCCGTAGAGTCCCGTAGAGTGCCAGTAGAGTCCCGTAGAGTCCCGTAGAGACCCGTAGAGACCTGTAGAGACCCGTAGAGTCCCGTGGAGTCCCGTAGAGTGCCAGTAGAGTGCCGGTAGAGTCCCGTAGAGTCCCGTAGAGTCCCGTAGAGTGCCCGTAGAGTGCCAGTAGGAGTCCCGTAGAGTCCCGTAGAGTCCCGTAGAGTCCCGTAGAGTCCCGTGGAGTCCCGTAGAGTGCCAATAGAGTCCCGTAGAGTCCCGTAGAGTCCCCTACAGTGCCCGTAGAGCGCCAGTAGAGTCCCGTGGAGTCCCGTAGAGTGCCAGTAGAGTCCCGTAGAGTCCCGTAGGGTCCCCTACAGTGCCCGTAGAGTGCCAGTAGAGTGCCGGTAGAGTCCCGTAGAGTCCCGTAGAGTCCCCTACAGTGCCCGTAGAGTGCCAGTGAGTGCCAGTAGAGTCCCTCCCGTAGAGTCCCGTAGAGTCCCGTAGAGTCCCGTAGAGTAGTCCTGTAGAGTCCCGTAGAGTCCCCTACAGTGCCCGTAGAGCGCCAGTAGAGTCCCGTGGAGACCCGTAGAGTGCCAGTACCGTAGAGTCCCGTAGAGTCCCCTACAGTGCCCGTAGAGTGCCAGTAGAGTCCCGTAGAGTCCGGTACTCTCCGGCACTCTGTAGCAACTCTCCGGTACTTTCGAGCACTCTCCAGCACTCTGCGGCATCTCTCCGGCACTCTCCGGCACCCTGCGGCAACTCACCAGCACTCTCCGCCACTCTCCGGCACTCTCCGGCCCTCTCCGGCACTCTGCGGCACTCTGCGGCACTCTCCGGCACTCTACGGCACTCTACGGCACTCTGCGGCACTCTGCGGCAACTCTCCGGCAACTCTCCGGCACTCTGCGGCACTCTGCGGCAACTCTCCGGCAACTCTCCGGCACTCTGCGGCACTCTGCGGCAACTCTCCGGCACTCTACTGCACTTAAGAACACGCATCCATTTAAATGTAGAATCGACAAAGTATAATCGAAATGATCCTTCGCCGTCTCTCTTCACCGTCGATCCTGACAAAGTGACATGTGACAGCGAATAAACCCACGTGAGATGAAAGTGCGAGAAGTGAGCGCTCTCGTCAAAAATACGTAATAAACGCCCTGATCATAGATATCTCGATTTTAATTACATGCTGTTACGTGGCATATTGCTGTACTCGATAGTGGCGATAGTTCTGTGCATTAAGTATATGAATGCAGACTATGTTTTGACTATGTTCAGAGCGTCACTCTTGTGCCGCGTATGCTATCTATGTGGATCACACTTTGCGACTCATTCAATGACTCAACTGCGATCTGCTTCCCTTTGCAGTTCGCCAGGCGGCGCGTTGTGTCGCTAGAAGTGCGAGCAACGAACGTGCGCATTGGCAAAATCTATACTTAAAATGGAGGAGAAAAGCCAGGTCGCGGAACGAGACACCAAGAAGGAAGAAATCGTCGATAAAGATGCGAAGACCAAAAGGTGAGTGCGACGGCTACGTCGAGTGCTGGGTTCCTAACCTAGATTCGATGGGCCCGCCCGGCCGGGTCACTCTCCTCGCCGTCCTAGTAAGGCCCGGCACCGTCAAGGACTAGCCCGTCCCTAGTACACATGACCTCACAATTTTCACACATCTCGAGCACACATGTTTCCCATAAATATGTCGAATAGAGAACAACTCCCGATGAAAAAGTTCTCTTTTGCAGCATTAGGTTCCTCTGAGTTAATCCATTGTGCAATCGTATAATTCTCATACCAATTGACAGCGATGTGCATGTATCTTATGAATGGTGAATGTCATTGTCAAAGACATAAATCAAAAGGAGTTAAATGAATTGTACATACGACTAGTCTTTTCCAGAGAAGGCTGTACCGCAAAGAATCAGCCTTTGTTTAATGTTTGCTACTCGGTACAATTTTTGATAAAATGTTCACTTGCTATATCAGGGTACTGATTTATTAAGCATTGATAGTGCCGCAGTGGTATGGGATATTGTATAGTTTACAATATGTTTAATGTTTTAGTTCAAAGAAAAATCGGAAGAAGAAAAACCAGGCTGCCAACTCTGGTGGTGAAAACCACGAAGAGCTGAGTAATGCGGAGGACTCTGACATGTCTGGTGCCAGATGTAGCATTTTTAATATAAAGGACATTCGGATGGCTATGGAAGTGTTCAACATACAACAGAAACCTGCCAAGACTCAGGAAGAAGCGATGCAGAAGCCGTATAAATTTTGGAGCACTCAACCAGTACCTAAGATGGGTAGGTGCAAAGTGATAATTAGTGACAGGAACATTTTGAATTTTCACTGTTCTATTGCATTTCCTAGATGAGAAGATCGTGCTGAATGAACCGATTGAACCTGATAAAGTTTCTATCAGAGCGGAGCCCTACTCTCTACCAGAAGGCTTTCAGTGGGATACGTTAAACCTAGATGATCCGCTAGTGTTGGCAGAGTTGTATTCATTACTTTCTGAGAATTATGTTGAAGATGACGATGCCATGTTCAGGTTCGACTACCCACCAAACTTTTTGAAGTGGTACGTGCAAATAATAATACTAAATCTGTAAACACAAAAAAACGGTGAATTATGAAGTAGACGATATCTAATGATTCATTTTAATTTACTTCAGGGCTTTGCAACCTCCTGGTTGGTGCAAAGACTGGCGCTGTGGAGTCCGAGTGAGTAAGAGTGGTCGACTAGTCGGTTTCATCTCTGCCATCCCAGCCACCATGCGTATTTATAATCAGTAAGTTAACTTCATATAAATTATAAACTGACTAAACAGAAAAACTTATCGCCTTGAGTTTTATACTTTATATATCGATGCAACTTTCAGTACCCAGAAAATGGTGGAGATCAATTTCCTTTGCGTCCACAAGAAGCTACGATCAAAAAGAGTAGCACCAGTGTTGATTCGAGAGATTACGAGGAGAGTAAATCTTCAGGGTATCTTCCAAGCTGTGTACACCGCTGGCGTTGTACTGCCCAAACCCATTGCCACGTGCAGGTTAATAACGATCTTTTTCGTACATTTTGACCTAGAGGTAACTTACTAATTCTTATCGATGCTGCCATGCGTGTAGGTACTGGCACCGATCGCTCAACCCGAAGAAGCTGATCGAGATTAAATTCTCCCACCTATCTCGCAACATGACAATGCAACGGACGCTCAAGCTCTACAAACTGCCGGAGAACACCAAAGTACCTGGTTTCAGGAAAATGGTTTACACAGATGTGCCTCAGGCTCACCAAATACTAAAGGACGTAGGTTCGAACGGCTAACTGTAATAGTTGTGACTTTTCCTGGTGTAACTACTTGCATTTGTTAGGAATACCCTTTGTCATTCGTTTCAGTATCTAGAGAAGTTCGACTTAGCGCCGGTGTTCTCCATCGATGAGTTCCAGCATTGGTTCCTTCCGCAAAACGGAATTATCAACAGTTTCGTCGTGGAGAACAACGGCACGGTCACCGATATGGTGAGCTACTATACCTTGCCCAGCACAGTGATGCATCACCAAACGCACAGGACCCTTCAAGCTGCATATAGCTTTTACAACGTTTCTACCAAAACACCTTGGCGTGAGCTTATCACCGACGCCCTAATATCTGCCAAAAACGTAGGTTTGACGGAAATCTAGTGATAAATGATATTTAAGTAACCTTCACCACTTGAGCTTATAAATATTCTATTTTCTGACTAAATATGATAAGCCGTGTGAACCATGAATCGTAAACCAGTTTATGTAAACTCAAGTGATAAAGGGTTATCTTTGAGTCACGGTAAGAATGGATATTTTTCCGTTACAGCTGGGTTTCGATGTCTTCAACGCTCTCGACCTGATGGATAACAAGGAATTCCTCGAAGCCCTGAAGTTTGGCATCGGGGACGGGAATCTGCAGTACTATCTGTACAACTGGCGTTGCCCTAGCATGACTCCAGGAAAAATCGGTCTGGTTCTCCAGTAGATCGTGGTACCGATCGACGATTCTTTCCCGCAGGCAACATTTCTGCAGCGCGCCGCAGCGAGAAAAAGGGAGAGAGAGGACACGCTCGAGGGTGTTCACGTCTGGGCGAGGAGAGCCGATTAAAAGATTTCCGAAGCCGCAAGGTTTCGGAGAACCCTGGATATCGTGATTAGTAGAAATATGCAGATTTGACGGGGACAAATTGAGGGGAAGAGTGCATCGCGTTCTCATCGTCCGTGAGAACGTCCTAGTTCGCCAAGCCGAAACTTGGAAGCGACATAAATCGTATGTCCCTCCTGTTCGAAAGTATATACATGTGTGTGTATATATTCTCATGATTTTTTACGTGCATCGGATTTTGGATGCATGGTAGGTACTGCAAAAAAAAATTGCCTGGCTCTTCGGGCAGGCTGACGTTTGTAGATATATATTGTCACGAGAGACGAACAATCCAAGAGGCTCGGGAGTTTCCGCGAGAGGCGACGGGTCCTCTCGATTCCTGACTTCAAATTCCCTTCTTTTTTCTTCCTCTTGGCCAGAGAAACGAGCAATCCATGCCGAAAGGCGAGTGAACCGGAAGACCTTGGACAATTTAATAAAAGCGGTCGTACGCAGTGGGCTAGGGAGTTTTCCTTGATTTCTCTAATATGGAACCTTTTCTTAGTTGTCGGGGAAACCCTTATTTTGTTATAGAAAGAAAATCGAATCGAAAATGTCCGCGTAATGTCGAGGCCAGTGTCATTTTACACCCAGGAAAAGATAGCGAACTGAAGGGTCTTTAATACTAGCGATGCTCTTTAATCTAATCATGGTCGTCTCTAGAATGTTGACTTAATCTGTGGTAGACATATACGACAGTCGGTACGTTGTGATACTAATGAATTTATTCCAATTAAACACGTGTGATAGTCATTGCAGAAAGAAACGAGCAATATTTCTTCACATTTGTAAAATCTGAGTCTTAGGGAGTTAGCGAAGAAGGCGTGGAAAGTACAATAGAGCAGTTGCTCCGTGGCAAGAGCAAGCATTGTCGAACATTTATTCCGAATAAATTGGAGGGTGTAAAACGACATTTACCGTCAAGTTCATTCTCTTAAAAAAACGAAAACAACAAAAAAACTGCGTTAAAATGATTAAATTACTTGAGAATTCTGGGTAACGTCATTCCACATAGTACTTGTTAAACACAGTATGGATACTGACCATTATACTACCGAGGAATTGAGACACTATAACCTTATTAAGTTGAGAATGCCTTCTACGGTGTGACTTTCGTTTATTAATTTTTTATACAAAAATGAAAAGTACGCGGTTATACTGTGTCTGTGGTCGGATCACCACTGGGGTGCTGCTTATAAATATATTTACACGTGTAATAATAATATATCTATGCATATTTTGAAGTACCTCCAGATACGTTTAAGGAATAACATATATTTAAGGCACATGTCGACTATGACGAGTTTCCAGATATAACAGTGACTTACCCCTTTGCTAATTTATTTTCATTTTAAATGCCTAAATACGTTGAATTAAAGATCTCCAATAACGTTACTGACTCGATAACACGAAGGAAATAAATATACAGATCCGGAGGTACTTTAAAAGTAAAACTTTTTTCTATAGAAATAATTGAAAGTGATTTTCCTTCAAACATTAATGAATTTCCATAACCGAGGCGCGAAGTTGCACTTCGCATTTTCTTTTTGCCGGCCGTTTCGAACGGCCGCGTTGCGAGTTACATTATTTCGGGTCGTTAAATAAATTAATTCCAGCCAATTTACAGGTTTCAGAGAAAGAAAAATGTACAGGGTAGCACTAGCCGGCCTCTTTTCGGTTTAAAAGAAGCTAAGCCAGTGTGATAAGCTTGTCGTCAAGATAAAGAAACTGACGAAAAAGCCAGGAACGTCGGAACCGGATGTGACTTGGAATTCACTGCAGCTAGTGTCGTTAACTTCTGGCAAAGCAGTGAAATTCGGGAAGTTCTGAATATCCGCAGGCTGGAAAAGATTGAATAAAATGTAATTATCAGTAAAGAGATATCTGTTTTCGCGTTCAATCAAATGGTCGTTGCAAATTAGTACTTTCCATAGTGCAATTTAAAAGAAAAAGAAAAACGGAGGAAATTACCAGAGCAAGTTTGTCGTCTCGTTTTCTACAGAAAGTCATATGTCTCCCATGGTAGAGGCTCCTTTCGATAGACCTAGCTAGCAGTTCTTCTGTCCAAGGTAGAGCCAACATATGTTCTGCAAGAGTGCGACCTAAAGAAAAGAAGAAATTAGTATTTTCTTGAAAAAAAAAAAAAAAGAAGAAGATCAAAATCGCGTGTTCGTGATAGTTTACCTCGGAATTCTTCAGGGTCTTCAATCACTAGTCTGGCGAAGACGTTGTCGCTTTCTCTTTCATCCGAGAAATCTCTCATTGCCTTAAGAGCAGACTCCGCTTCCTTAACGAGATCTGCATCAACATCTTCACTTGGTCGAGTAGCTGGGTAGACCGGAAGTTGCTGCTGAGTGGTCGAAGGCAGCGTCACCGAATCGGTCCTGAAGAAAGCGTAAAATCCCATGAACAATCGAATTTAAATCTGCGTCCGTTGTCGTGAAATAAGATGATACGCACCCTGTTGTGAGAAACAGTTTCTCTAGATGGTCCACTGTGACTCCTTTGAAGCTGGAAACTCCCAAGGTCCTGAACAAATCTTTGACGGGTGTCATGCTATAGCAAGCCGCCAAGGGAGTTCTTGGATAGTGAACCACGAAGGCGAGGCACATCTCCTGGGAGGCTGCGTATCCTCCCAAAGTGGGTCTGGATCGGTCCAAAGTTCCATACACACACTCGGCCACTAATTCGTCACCAGGAAGTATCTTTACTTCCTTTTCCAGAGTGTGGGATTGCTGGTAGTTGAAGTCGAAGTGGTTGTCCTGGACTATCCTGGGTAGCTCCTTGCCTTGACGAATATGTTTCAGACCTAGGCGTTTCCCTGCCAGGTGAGAGTGAAGGACCACGGACACGACGTTGATGCCTTCCTTGGGGAACATCTTTAAACGGATGTCGTTTCCATCAGTGCTTAATTCGATTTGGAAATTTCGAAGAAAGTTCTTCAACGGATAATCCTTATTAAAGGGGCTTACCGTGTTCGTACAGTGGGGGGTACAGTACCCAGCAGTTGCGTACTCCTTCTGTCTGGGGGGCACCAGGTGCAGGGGGCTGACAGCGACCCCTGCTATAAGGATCCCAGCCTCCTGGGGCCTTAATTGTGGAGTTAGGTGCAACCTGACTCCACTGCTGTCCACGACTTTCTTCAGGCCCGGATTATTGTAATGGACCTCCAGCATGTAATAAGAGCCCTCTCGGTGCTCCGCTATAGGGATCCCCACGTGGTCAGGAAGCCATTCACCTGGGCGACGAAAAAGGAAAGCTATTAATACAGGAAGCCGTATCCGGTGGGGTGTCCGCTTCATCTAAGCCGTTTCCTTGATGTCTCAATTTTTAAAAGCGCCGCAATAACGTCGCTATTTACTGTGACGAAGTAGCAATATAGATGAAGTTTCATATTTTTCAATCACACTTAACCACTGCGCTCCGTTTCTTCGTACGTAACGAAATTTTCCTCACGGGATTTGAAGAACTTAATGCACATCAGAAAACGATAAAAGACGTCTTCCCTGGTTCGAGGGCCGTAGATTAAAACATTTTCATTAGGGGGTTCCAATTTCAAAATGTTCAAAAGGCCGACAAGTCGAAACTCTAGGGCTCTCGACGCTGATTTCGAATTTACGACAACTGTGGTGAAATGCGATGATGATCGACGATAGAGGGTGAAAGATGCCGTACCTCTGCTTCCTCGAGCCCAAGCAAGGACTGGTTGAAGACACGAGTCCCATTCTCTGGGCATGGTGGGACTGTAACATGGGGACCCGACGATCCTGGCGTGTAGGCCCAAAATGGGGGCGGTTGAAGCACACTCGTAGAGGATAACATGATGCACAAGGTCTTCGTTAGCCTTCTCGACAAGCGGCGTGTACTGAAAGAGGAAAAGGGCCTCATTAGCCGGTAGTGGGAGCCGAGCCCACGTGGGGCCCTAGAAGATTCATTCATAGGCAGCGCCGTTTGGGCCTCAGGCGACGCCTCGGTAACTCGGGAGGGGCAGGAAAACTAGTTCTCATTCCGCAATCGTTCGGCTGAACACGACGTCCGGTCGCGAAGCACGGACGATCGTGATCCGTGCAGCACATGGGGATAAGGCCCCACCTGCGCATTCTTGGTACTCCCGTGAGGCCCCCAACTAATTCGTCATTCCCGGATGTCAAAATGGGACAGGAATCCCAGGAACACGGCGCTCAGGATAATGATCTAGGGTCAGGATACTTACGCCGATCATGTGATGCTTCTTCGCTAACTGTGGGGCCTTAAAGATCTTGCACCAATAGACCGTGTCCGAGTCGTCGGAAACGGCGAACTGTAAATTCGAGGCAGGGTTAAGATAAAATCGAGACCCAGGGAGATTTTGGCCCTTCGGGCCCTTTTCTGGATATAAGTGAGATGGGCTTTAGGCTCACCTGGTTCAGTTTGACATCCCAGTGTCGCAGGTCAGGAGTGTCCTTAGGTGGCGGCGGGTGGGGAGCCGAGGCCTTAAGTCTCAGGGCCCGACCTCCGCGTCTTTCCCCGTGCCATAAGGGAGTGTTTAATTCTGGGTCCGTTGTGTGCAGCGCCCAAAGTACTCGCACCGTGTCGCCCTGAAACGAAGTCGAGCAATGAGAGAACTTAGGGCCTGGCGGGTTGCCGAACAAAGCAAGGCCCAGAGAGGAGAAGCGCGGTTTCAGCTCCCGCGGGACTCGATTAGAAATATTTTAATGGGCCCAACAGCTCATCCCCGGGCCCAGCGAGCAATTCGTGGTATCCCGCAGCTTCGGAAGGCCCGCCGAAAAATACCTTCGCGAGAATCCTGGACATGCATCGAGCCCAGGAACGCGGGGCCCGGGCATAAATTTCGGCCCAGGACACTCGCAAACGGCGACTCTCTAAACGAATCGTCGGGCTCTCTGATGGAAATTTCGCACTCGATTTCGACTCGTTTCGGGGTTGGGCCCCATTTCGGGGGCCGGAATGATTTTCGAGCCTTACCGTCAGTCGGTGGTCCTGGGGATCGCAGGTCTGCCAACTCCGGCTGAACGTCACCGTTGTGTGGGTCTCGTTTTGGGACCCTTCCAGAATTTGGACGTCCTGCGAATTATCGGTCACTGGGGTCCCATTCGTTTCCTCGATTCCGTGGGAATCCTGTAACGGCAAATGAATCGATACTTAGAGTCGTACGTTATGAAATTTTCACTTCCGGGCAGCAAAGATCAAGTAATGGAAGAAACATGTCGGCGCGCTCCGACTAGACACTCCCCAGCTTATCCTACCGGATAAGTTACAGCTAAATAGCCCAAAGCAAACGCAATTCGCAAGATTCTTGGGAGTTATACCTCGCTGATTGCTTCGACCAGTTCAAAGATCGCTATCAATTGCCTCCCTTATTTCCCCGTTGACGTATATACTTGGCGCGCAACGCCGTCTCGTTATGTTCAAACGTATCAGGCCCCGGGCTCATTCGGGCTTCGCCTCTCACACCGGGACAATTACCCCTTAAAATATATAGACGATATGAATGATTGAAATACTAAATTAAGCGATCCGTGTGGTGGAGCTCTCGCGGGGTATTTGATTACATAATACATAATTCAACGCGTAACGAGTTTAATCATATATCAAATGGGCGGGCGGCATTCCGCGAAGTTGTCCACCGCAAATTGCGCCGGGTTAGCTGGCAGGAGGCTGTCCAAAACAAACGCAAAGTGCTGATAATATTAATTCACGGCATCCTGCCAGGCTGTAGGTCTTGGATTGTCTAAACTAGTTCCCCGCCGACAAAACTCCCGAGGTATCTGGATCAATTTGCTAATTTTATATCCACATTGATATGTGCACTTGGCGCGCTGCGCAATCTCGTTAGGAGCAGGTGCTGGCGAGCGTCCGAGGCACGTGGCCGTTCAAGCCCTGGGCCCATTTCAACTCATCGGGCAGATATCGTGCGGGATATTCGATCGCATAATTCATTACCAACCTATCGGACGAGTCGTCCGTTGCGAGACGCCGGAAACGCTCCAAAACGAGCGCGAGGCCTTCTTGAATTAATTCACAACATTCCGCCAGGTTGTTCGCAAATCCTCCACGTTATCGGAATGCAATCGATTCCGTTTTCTATTTTCCGAGATTCTTAGCGATTTCTGTACTTGGCGTTTAACGCAAACTCGTTGCGCGCAAACTCACCGGGGCACGTGACCGTAAAGATCCCCGGTCTGTTCTGCTCCGTTCGGCGCGCAATTCCCCTAAGGTCAATTACCCATTGAAATGAAAAAAAAGAACCCCCTACTGCATTAACGATAAGCCTAAACCATGCGAGCGAATCGTCCATTCATGGAAATTCGAATCGGTCCTTTCCAGGTTTCTCTATCTGCAGTCCGAATTTTCGCGCTTGCAAGCTCTTTGCCTTGAGTTGTGCGCTTGGCGCGAAATGCAGGTCCCCCGAGGCAAGTGAACATAAACTCCTGGGATCCACTTAAGTCCCTTGGGCCTGTACTCCAAGGACAATTATCCATTATGATGAAAATAATCATCCCATTAACCAAAACCCTTAATACAATTTTTTTTCTAACATGCATACAAGTCACCCTCTCTTGCAAGTTTTAAGCGAAGGATCCAATGAATTTCCAGTTTTTCCTGCGTGCAGATAATTTTTTACGCGTTTGCAACCTCGTCTCCCTTGAGTTGTGCGCTTGGCGCGAAACGCAGGCTCGCCGGGGCACGTGACCGTAAAAGCCCGGGGTCCGTTTGGGTCCGTTGGGCCCACTCGTAGGCGAGCAGGATTCCGAACGGTGAGCCTCGAGGGGAAGTCGCCTTCCTGCGCGTAATGAATCCAAATAATTACCGACTGCCGTCGTCATGGCGCATGGATTCGCTCGGTTCCGCCGAGCGCATCCCGGACAGGTCCGAGTCGTCCGGTATGCCGACTCGTTCGGCGCGTATACCATCCGGCAGCGATTTGCGACTCGGTTATCATTGATTTTCACCTGGTCATAATTAATCGATCGATCTGATTAATTCCACGCGAGAGCGATCAGCCCGGGTGCTAACTGGACCAGCTGGCCGCAAGTGCATCCGCGAGACCTCCGAGAGGTTATCTAATCCGCTGGCAGGAAGTTTGCAAACTGAAAGATGCATTCGATTATCCCAATAGATTTTTACGTGCAACCTAACGAGGAGGCAGCTTTTCAATTTCAAATGGTCTTGTTAATATTAATTCTCCCCCCGCGTCCCTGGTGATCGATACATGTACCTTTCCGTTCGCGTACGCAATCAAGGAGGTTATGGTCCTTCTATAATTGCAAATGGATGTCGATGAGGTCTTATCATTTATTATCGGTTTTAACTAATCCAGGGGAAGTCCGATTCGAGCCGAGATACGGAAACGCCGAGGGAGGTCGAGGCGGCGGTTCGTTAATTGCGGAATTCTGTCATAAAGGCGTTAATTAATGCCGAAGTAGTTGGGAGAATCCTCGGTGTGAGAACGCACCTGTGGAGCTCCTGAGAACTTCGTTAATTTCCCTGAATAATCCCCCTTTCATGGCGCGAAAACCTTCAACTTCTCTTTAACGTCCACGGGGTTCACAAAGGAGGAGTTAGCTCGAAACGCGTTCACACGTTCCCGGGACCATTCTGAGGGATAATTCCTTTTTCTAAATTAACATTCATTATTCATAGGCTGACGCCAATCTCGAGTTATGGCGCCGATAGGTGCAGATCGCGCCGCGAGGGCCGGATCTTAGATCGACATTCTATCGTATAAATTGCGAAAATCTGCTAACCGATCGGCCGAAACCAGTCCCGACGAGATCCAACGGAAACTTATTCTCCCGTCCGTGACGTCATATCCGTCCAAGTAATATCCCCGGTCGCCACTAATCGCTCGATCGACGTCCACCCTGCAAGAAGTGGAGTACGCGGTCTGCGATGGCGGAAAGAGGCGTCATAATTAATGCTAATCCGCGGTTTAATAGAGGATCCGGCCATCTCCGGTCGCGCCGAGGAAGAGGGGAAAAATTAAATTGCTCATTATCCGATTATAAAACATCCCGCTGGGAAACTGTATCAATTAGTTATAGCAAGCTGCAACTCTGGTTCGGGTAGGAATCAGCGTTGGTTGTCTTTGGTCGCGAAAAATAGCGATAATAATGGATTAGTTGTCTTCTGTGTACGTCCGAAGAGAACCAATATGGCGGCGGATCACGTCGGCCCGAAGAGGCGCGAGGTTAGCCTCGGAAAATGTTCCCGCGAAACAGCGTTGGTTATTTTGGCTCGCGAAGAACAGCGATAATAATAAATTAGCTGATTCTCTTCCTGAGCTTTTCTTTCTTCTTTCTAAAATAACGAATTTTCTAATTTGTCTTTCGTAAGTTCCAATTGAACCAATATGGCGGCAGGTCGCGTCGCTTCGAAGAGGCGCACGAGGTCAGCTTCGGAAAATGTTCCCGCGTCCCTTAGGGATCCGGATCGATCTAGTCCGAGAAAAAAAAAAAGAAAAGGGAGGACATCTATCCTTTGTGTTCGGGGCCTGAAGGCGGTTCCCATGGAACGTCCATGTGAAAAAGGAAGGAATTTCTCATGAGGACGCCGGTCGAGGCGCCACTTCGAGAACGGTAGCCAGGTGTTTTCGAGGAGTCTCTTTCCCTCTCTGTCCCCCTTGCCATGCCTCGACTTTAACCTCTCTTTCTCCCAATCTTTCTGCCTTCCTTCTGATACCCTCTCCCTCTATCCCCCGGCTATTCCGCATTTTTCGTCTCGCTCTTCTGGCCGAATGCAGCTCTCCTTGTAGCTCTGCCTTCTTCTTTTTACCACCTGGTAGACCGGCAGCTGGAAACCCGGCTGATGCGAAGGTCTTTCGTTCGGGATAAAGGGGTTTCGTCCTCGGGAAAGATATTTCAGGGATCCCTCGGAAAGGTCGTACTTCCATCATTTACGTATATCTAAGTATATATGCTTAAACAATTCCAACTTCGTACAGCAGCGGACTAAGAATCGGGAGAAAATGGCGTCCCTAAGTACATAGATACACGTTTAAGATTACTTTAACCGAACTCGGGGAGTTATCTCGTCCTTGTTTTACGTTTAACTGACGGAACAATTAGTGGATTAAGGTGATATGAAAGGGCCACTCTATATATATGAAGCGTCAAAGTATTTATAAAGCTTTTCTCCAAATTGCATGTACCGAATCGTTGGGAACTTCAGCACGTGATTATGTAGGCCCTAAGGAAGAACGCGATGCACATGAAATATCATTTTTGATAAGAATTTTTCTTTTATCCATCTCAGACTAAAACCAAGAATACATACTTTTAGAGAAAAATGAAATTTCATAAGCATCGCGTTCTTCCTCGGGGTCCCCACAATCACGTGGTGAAGTTTCAGATGATTCGGTGCACCCAGTTTGGAGAAAAGTTTCATTGATATTCTTACGTCGTGCATATAAAATGACCCTTTCATATCGCCTTAAAGTCTCTCATGAACAGGTGGAGGGATTTCCCGAAGACGCCAATAGGAATGCACTAAACGCCCCGACAACGGTCACACGTTCAGATTTACGTGTGCAGATATATGTATCGCAGAACCATGTCACCCCTGACTCGCGTATCAAACGTAATCCAATTCGTGTCGATCCGAGGTCGAGGGATAAGGACGAAGGAGGCTTGGAATAAGGAAGAAAAGAAAGGCCTCCCCAGGCTCTTCGGGGGTTTCGTGCTTCGGTGAGCCGAACTCACCTCTCGGGCTTATGGCAATTACTTAAATATCAGGTTCTCTCCGCTTCCTCGCGTTACGAGCGCACGGGCCCCGCAGCCGCTCTAATTGGTCGGACTTAGGGGGCACTGGAAACGCGGCTTTACGCTCCTGGCGGCGTCGCCAGGAACGAGGTATACGCGCCCGTCAATATGACTGTATACACAAGGGTCGGGACGAGCGCCGCCAGGGCTCACGTGAGAAAAGAGTGGACGAGAGCTGGACCTTGGGTGGGACTTGGTAGGACGTTTCTTCCTATTCCTGCGGTTTTCCGGAAGCCGGCATTAACCGCTTCTTTCCCTGGGTTAATCGCTCCCGGGACGCAGCGGCGCACATAACCTCAACCCGGGTAAACTAAAGGTCTCTTCCGACTTCGGCTTCCACGTACTGCGTATCCGACACGCGAACATAACCTCGGCATGATTAAGCTGGAGTAGGTTCGAAACTAACCTAACCTAACCTAACTCTTCCCCGCGTGCGCAACCATTACTCGCGTTTTGATGCCGATTAACCCGCGAGTCTCGACGTCGTTAGTCAATGTTCCGCGGGATGATCGAAAAGAAAAAGAAACGGTCGAAAAAGCCCGCAACGCTCGTGGACGGGGGGCTTCTTTGCCGCGGGGGGAAACGCTCCCGAAGAAAGCGAGCGAAAAGGGAAGTACTACCGGGAAACGGGAAGAACGAGACCTCGGGGAACCGAGGAAGTTCTTAGGTGGCAACAGTCACGAAGGGAAACGTTCGACCGTGAAGTTGTTTCGCTTCGCGATTGATGGTAGTGGTCGATGTGAGGTTATGGCCGGACGAGGTGCAGGAAGCTCGATTGGCTTCTTTCGAACGGCCGCGAAGCGGGAAGCGCTGATTAGTAATTAGGAGGCAGTAGTCCGCGGCATTGGCCGCCAGTTTTCGCTCCGTGGGCTTGTTTTTCTTCTTTTTTTTTTCCTTTCTCCCCCGTCATCTTTCCCCTTTTGTCCGAGCGCGGAGAAATTGTAGGGCAAATAAGAGGCGGGATTTTGCGGATCTGGTCAGTCGAATGGCTCGCGGTAACGACTCGTAATTCCGAGATCGAGTCCCGTGCTCTGCCGACTCGTCTAGCCGAGATATTCTTGATGCTGTTTGAGGTAAAACGAGGGAGAGCGCGTTACGTCGAGTGCGGCCAATTGGATGATTTATGGTAAACGACTTGTTATTTTGAGGTTAAGCATGTCGTGCTCTGCCGACTGAGCTGGCCGGGATATTTATTATGTCACTCGGAAGTGAAGGAGAGTGAAATGCTGGAGGTTGAATAATGGAATGCTTTACGACTCCACCTTGTAATCATGCGATTAACGGTCTTGTGCTCCGCCGATTGAGCTAGCCGGGATATTCACAGGGAGTTAATGAAACGTCGGAGACTAATTGCCGGAATGGTTTAAGTCACATTACCGCAATTAGACCATTAAGACGGCGATGTTGCGGCGCTTTAGTTATCGCGTATTTTTGACACCATTCAGAAGTTAAGAAGAATGATGTGGGGTTCGTATAGAGGTGCATGGCTCGTGCTTATGAGTTATTATTACAAGATTAAGAGTTTCGTGCTCTACCGAGTTAGCTAGCCTGGATAATTATGCCGATATTGCGAGACCCTGGTACATTACCGACTTAGTTTACGGGAAAGTCTGTCACGTTACCGCAGGGCAAGTTTAATCGACATTTCTTTAGGCAGCTCTGGTTACAATCAGCCTTTGGCCTTACTTTTGAAATGGCACCACACGCTGCTGTATAATTTTTGTCTTGCTTCCTCTCGTTTGTTTTGTTTTATTTTCTTTTTTTCTTTCTTTTCCCTTTGGCAGTTCAGGAGTTTCTCAATTCGCTAACAAAGGGTGCTCGGTTGACTGGAGCCGTTCGGTGCGGCTTAGAGGGTGCCGGCAAAGGGGGACCTCTTCAGGTTCGTTCGCCGGTACAAATGTTATATACGGGAGGATGTATTTTATTTGACCGGTGAACCGGTTCCTCTGCTTGGAAACCGTAAATCATACGTTGGATTATGTCGGCCCGATGTCGTCTCCCGGTATGTTAATGAGTTTCCTCCCTGCGCGTTCGCGATATACCGTTCCGGGGACTCGGTATGAAAAAGAGGGCCCCGTACCGGTCGCCATTATCGGCTTACCCAGGGATCTGCCTGCTCGCCGATCGATCGTAGGATCAAACCTAGGATCAAACTTGAACTCTCCATCGTAAAAAGACCCGGTGTCACCTTCTGACCTTTCGAGTCTCCGGCTCTATAATCGTCAGCTATTTTAGATTTTAACGCCTTCGTTGAAGTCCTGTCAGAGGGGGTTCATATTAATGAGGGATCACGTCGAGTCGATTACGTTTTTACATAATTGAGTTACCCGGGGTACCGTGTATCACCTGTGACATATTTCGTAACTGCTAATTAGCTATACCGACATTCAGTATACCCCCATATTTAATCCGCGGTGGTATTCATCCGAAGCCAGTGGGTCGTCGTTCGACCCCATAACCTGGATGCACTTTATTTTCGCGGTACTCGGGTCGAGTCACCGTCCGGCCGGTGACAACCTTCGACCTATCACACGGAACTGGTTGTCCAAGGCGGCCTTATTTCCCCCCATCGTATCTCCGGGCCCCAAAAAGGAGCGTTTCTAACATGCCTATAAACTCAAGTCCTGGATAAAGCTACAAATCTGTCTCCCCAGTCAGCTAAATGAGACTTAAGGGGGACAGGTGGCGGGTCGCGTAAAGCCCTAATGTTAACACGATCTATCCACCTTGGGGGTAGAAGACGAAGAAAATGAACACTCTAATAAGGCGTCCGTTAAACCTTGCAAATCGTTGCAGTCGTGCATTTGCTCTTGCAATTAATACACCTAACAGTACCTCGTGACCTGACAAAAGTCAGTAGGCCAACAATCCGACCCCCTGACCCAAATTTATCGCGTTCTGCTTCATATCTCCGCCCCCCCTTAATTCACATGCTATCCCTGGTGGTCCAGAATTGAAATTTCAGATGTCCCGACAAAAGATACGAAAGTTTCCTCGAATGCTACGCCTGGTGAGTCCCTTAAATTCCTCGACAGGGTTCTCATCGTCTCGGGGTTGCGTGGGGCAGGTTGGGGGCATGTCGGGGGACATAAAAAAGGGTAATGCAAAAAATGTCGAGGGAAAATCTGAAGGGGGGACGCGAGGGAGCGTTTCTGCATGCACCGTTGCACTCGAACGTCCGTCTGTCCCGGTGCCCCCCTCTCTCCACGGGGCCGACTGACGGCCGAGGATTCGCGATGGGCCCCTCGACGGGGGGCCCGGCCAATGTCTGGAGGCCTTGACTGGGGCCCGCGGACCCAACGTGGCTTGCCGTACCCCACGGCTCTCACTTATTCCATCGCGGCTGCCCTATCGACTGTTACTCGCGTCTGAGCTACGCAATTCTCGCGTCTCTCTATCGCACGCCCTGGGAAATTATCCACTACCAGTGACATCACTACGACACATACTACCTTAATTCGCCATAATTCCCGTTAATTTATTCATTCGAATGAAAATCTACCTACGTCCCCTGTCCCTACTTCCGCTCCGAAGGATTCTCGCTTTCGTTACGTCGGTTTGTTGTAAGTCGTAACCTAACCTAACCCCACTCTTTTGGGGCCTTATGTGCCATGAAGTGTACTATTTATGGACTAGCAGGATGTTTAGCTTCTACAGAATCGACCCTAAGAGTTGTAGGGCGTTTACAAGGTTCATTCGATTTTTTTTTCTTTTTTTTTTCTTTCAATAAAAATGTTTGCGAATATTTTTCCCCGTTGCAGCTGTCGACGCAAGGTCGTTTCTCTAGGGCCCACCTGGTAATCAATTAAGGGGCCTAAAGGCATTTCCGAGGAGTACCATAAATCCTTCTGGCAAAGGAGTATCGTTGCCTTCTCCCGTTACCGGGAGGAGTTTCGTGTTTGGTGACGCGATCGCGTATCTGCCGGCCTCCGATCGCCATTAGATCGGCCGGCCGGGCCTTAAGGCCCCTAAGTTACTATTTCGCCGGGCGCTTAATTCCGAGGGAGTAAGGATCCGGGTAGATCGATCGTGTCTCGAAAGAAAGGCCGGACCTCCTCGGTACGGTCCAGACGTAAATATATCTTGACGTTATCTCGCCGCGTGGAACGTCGTTCGTTAATTTTACCCTTCCCTAAGCCGGGGCCTTACCCCCACTCCTGCTCGGGCCGGGACGGAGGATCGCGGACAAAGCGGGGACTGAGGCGAGGAATTCGCCGTGTAAAACTCGAATGCCCCGGTGCTGGGACTCCTTTGGGACCGGTGGATTCTCGATTATTTTGCGGGGCCTTAAACTTGGAATAAGTCCCACCAGTGGGGGTAAAGTTGAGAAGGTGGACCTTGCTAGGGAAGGAAAGCGAGGAGGGCCCACGAGGAAGGAGATTCGTGTACCTGGAATGAGCGTCGCTCGAATTGGGCCTTACGGTGAAAACAATACGGGGCCTTTATCAACCCACAAGCGGACAGTGTCGCTCGCAATAGGCAATTCGAGAATACGCGACCAGTCCCATTGATCGGAGTGGAAGGGAACCCTTCGTTGATCGGTGGCTTCCGACGGCCTTAAATCTGCCTAGCAAATTTGGGACCGGTAATGGACGAACTAACCCTCGGGACGGGCCCGAGAGCGAGTTCTCTCACATCCCGATATCCCGCGGGAACCAACTTGTAATGGAAATAAATTTAATTAAGATTAGGAATTCGGAGAAGCCCCGGTCAAGCAGGTTCTCCACCACGTTGGTCCCAGACCTCCTCCTCCCCCCCTCCCCCCTCCCTTCATATACTAGTCGCTCTTCCTTTCATTCTTTTTCCCACTTTCGAGCGTTCCGAAATCCCAATTAAATATTTCTGCGGTTCCGGCAGCTCGCCTCTGAGATTCTCGACAACCTGGGATTTTCGTTGCATTTCTGCCAGTGCAGATATCGAGATCTCATCCAGGCTCGTTAGGGCCCTTAATTGCGGCCCGATGTTGTTTCTTATCGGTAACTTTACAAACGGGTCGCGAGAGCGGGCTATCGAAACTTTCGGTCCTCGATCGAAGGAAAACTTCTGAATTTTCGTATCGCCGAATTTCTGGAGAGAACCTTCCTCCTCCTCCCTTTTCTCGACTCGCGGATTGGGCCCCGAAACGGCTTCATCGCCAGGAACGGCGGCCAATTAACGCAGCTCATTAATACAATCGATCGGTCGATCTGGCGAGAGGGCGAACCGGTCCCCCGATTTCGACTCCGGCCCAACACACGAAGAAGGGGCCCGGGGCCCGTCCTTCCTTTTGTTTTCGCGACGCTCGCCGACCGCGCTGCCCCGGGCCCCACCCCGCGCCGGTTTCTGCCAAGGGCTTTCTTAATCTTCCTTTAATTCCTCAGACTCTTCGCCTCTTTCCTCGTCCTCTCTTTTTTACCGGTCCCCCGGGCCCCTTTTTACCCTCGCACATGCTGCACGCACAGGCCCGGCGGTCGGGCCCTTCGAGGGCCCGATGGGAAAAAAGCATGGCCGATTTTTCTCCGTTTCCCGGACACTCTCTACCACCAATGACCTTAGAATCATATTACGCAAGCCGGACTCGTATTACGCAAGAAAAAAAAATTTGGTTATGAATTTCCCACGCTACTTTCCACCCTTTATTGCTTGCCACTGTTAAGGCTCAAATATTGCCGTTGTGTTTATTACACCCATGGTATCCAGCGTGTCCGTGAAACGTTATTATCCGATCAACCTTTTCAATAAAAAAAAAGGTCTTGCGCATCATTGATATCGATAACGGGGCCCATTACGGGCCCCGCGTGAGTAGATAGATATTGATCTCAGATCTTACCAACAGGTTGACAGCGCCGGTGAGGTCGTCCACCCACGCGAGGAGTATATCGGCCCCCTTCATGTGGCTCTTCTCGTTGAAACCGATCCCCACGTAGCCTAAGGTCCTGGCGGTAACCTTGAACACGACAAGGTCGTCATCCGAAGGGTCCCACTCGAGGATGACGTCCCCGGCGTCATCAAGGACCTCGCGTCGAGTAAATTTGGGGTCATTCGTTCGTCTTCGGGGCCTCTCCAGGATGCCGTCCCTCGAAATCGTGTCCCACTTTGGGTCCTTAGCGGGAGCGGAACCCGAGATTCTGGGCCCTTTCGCGGGCACGAATTTTTTCGGGGTCCTACCCCCGGACTTAGGGTCTCGCTTTAAAGCAGGCCCTGGCAAGGACCCGGCGGTTTTTTCCGACGAGGATCCACGGATCAATTCGATCTGGGACTCGGTGTCTTCTTCGGGGCCCCCTTTTCGGGAACGGGCCCCTCCTGGGAACTCCTGAAGGTACTCTTCGGATTCTGCCAGGCCGAAATACCTTTCGGAATATTCCAAGCCTAGGTCCCCTTCGTACCGTTTCGGGGGAGCTTGGCTGGAGTTCCTTGCGGCCCCCTGGGCCCCCTGGGCCTTACGGGCCCCATTCAATAACTCGTGCTGGTCGGGGCTCGGGTTCTTCTCCCCTTGGTTGGGATACTCTAGACCGTCCTCTTTCGCCAGCGGATGCTTCTTGGGCCTCCACCGGAAGCTCTCGTCGACGTCCAGCCGCTGCTTCTTGAAGTAGCCGAAACCCTTGTGGGGGTCCTCTATCAGACTCCTGCGGGCTCTGGGCCTTACTCTCCTCTCTTGACTCTTCTTGAAAGCCACGGTCCTCATCGTTTCGTCCATGTGCTGCACGTAGAGATCGAGAAGGTCGCATCTCGCCACCCAGTGGGTGCAGAGGATCAGAGCCACCCTGAAGAGCAACATCTTCGTCGATTGGGCCCCTCAGGATGTCATTTGCTCGAGTTCCCAATTCCCGAGTGTCGAGTTATCGAGACCCAATCCCGTACATGGGATCACTGGCGTGGGCGCAATCTTTTTCTCATGACTCCCGAAATCGGGCTCCGCTTTGACGGGATGGTAACTAAGTGTACGGTAAGGCCCTTACTTCGAGGATCAATCGGACTAGGTCGATACGTTCACTCGGCACTGTTACGGGTCGATCGGCGTGCACATGGTCGTCCCGAGCATCCACCGCACGCGACTGTTGCTCCGCTACTACCAGGGACCGGCCGGGACTAATTTAAACACCCGGCAGCCCCTGTGGACTGCCCGCGCAGCTGCTTACCTGGGGTACTGCCGGCCGGCCCCCCACTCCCGATCTCGGACCCAGTGGGCGGGGCCTGGGCTACGCGCCACCCAATCCGCGGCGCCCGTTAGACCCCAGCTACAGCGGAAAGCACGGCCCGCTCGACTGACCGATGCAGCGATCTCCTTACAAGTTCCACACCGCTTTTCGGTTCTTACGCGCGCACCTTGCCTCGACGCACGCCCATGGGACTTGCTTATTATCTCGACTTTGCGACTTTTTCTCCAAGCAGTAGACGTTACCACTGCGGGCGATCGCCTATCGACGAGTTTATGTTTATCCGTGCAAATATAGGAAAATTATTCCGTATTAAGAGGCGGAATAAAATGCCGTTTATACGTTGCGCTAAACTGCTCGGCTATCTTTATGGGTATATCTTGGTCGGATATGTGGAATTTATTGAAATGGATAGGGGACTTTGGAGACAGGTATGTTTAGCACCCTGGTCATGTTTAGCATGGGCCTGCCAGGTGCGACGATTTAATTGGTTTTAATTAGGGATCCGAATTTTTGGCCGACGTTTGTCCGCGCGCGCCGAGCCTCCCTCTTCGAATGGGACTTAACCTCACTTCCTGGCCAAAACTCGCTTCTCGGAGGCGACTCGAACTCGAATGGAACTCTCTCGAACGATTTCCTGCGGAAGCGTTTTTGTAACCGGAGACGGACGTTGGTGTCGTACTGGAAACAGCCGAGGGGTGCCCCTGCAAAACCGCCGATGGCAGATGCGAGCAGATGCGAGCCCTTGGCACGCGCCCTTATGTCGCGCAGTGGTTCTCAATCCTGACCCACAAACTGCGTAGAACTTCCGGAATGGACTCGAAACTTCTTCCCTATAAAGCAAACGTTCTCGGTCAAAGTCTCTAATACGTCCCCTGTCTCTCACTATTAATACAATTAAATCTTAATATTAGTAGCTTCCCCTTATTATCATTCTATAGATATTTCATTCCCTTCCTAGGTTTCAAAGCTCTTTGTGGGTATTAAATTAAGAAAGATATCATTTGAAACGTCCTAACCGAGGGGCTAAATCAGTGAAACGATTTCCTTCTTTGATAACTGATTGACCTCTAATTTCCTATGATAAACGGCAATGCGTATTATGTACTTACGACGCTTCGCTTAAATTTATGTAAATTTATGTCTTCTTCTCTAATAATGCCGATTTTCTTCGGCGAGTTTTTTTTTTATATTTCTTATTTAGTTGGGATTTGACACGAAAGTTGTAATTGTTACCAGACGGAAATAGGGATAAAAGGGTTTGTGGGTGCGATTTAGCCATTATTTCGTTTGTTCAACCTTTTTAAAATAATTACAGGCTTCAGGCACGATCAGGTCCGTTTCAGAAGCGACCAGAAATCCGAGTCGCAGGTCTGACGGTCTGAAGTGCTCCGGAAATCGGGAGTTGAGAACTTACGCACGTGCGGGGCGTCCGAGTATATCGCGTTGCAGTGCTGCCGTTGAAACGGTATACTTCTCTCGATATTCGAGGTATATCGATCGCTTATACGGCGACTATTACGCAGTTCGCTCGAAATTACGAACGCAGAAAAACGGGAGGGCTCGAGACGATCGCAAGGTCTAAGGAAGGTATCCCAGGTAGATCTCTCCGATTTGATTTCTTTTATAATATGTTATAGTAGACTAAAAACTAAGCGACACGTATTTTTTTTTAATCTACCGTTAAACACTTTAAGGGGGTGAAACCACCACCCAAAGTAAGGCCTGTGAGGGGTGGCTCACCCCTTAATTTTTGTTTCTTCTTAATTCCGAAAATTATATTTTTCATTTCTCGTTATGAGAAAGCTTTTCCAGGTGGATTGGTTAAAAAATATGTTCTTGTGGGTGAAACTGCCAAATCGCCCCTTGACATGCCTTACCTTGGATGGTGGTTTCACCCCCTTAAAGTGTTTAATGGCAGATAAAAAAAATACGTGTCGCTTAGTTTTTAGTCTACTGTAACATATTATAAAATAAATCAAATCGGAGAGATCGACCTGGGATATACCTTCCTTGTCAGAGTATCAACAGCACAAAGTAGTAAAAGAAAATATAACGCCATGTATTGAAATCGTCACCACTTTAGGGGTCCAGGAACTTCACATTTCTCTGATCCTAGGGCTGAGAGCGCCTCCTCGATGAGATTTTCCTAATTAACAATTATCGTCTGCTAGCGCCTCCCCTAGTCTTTATCGCGTCATACATCACATTCTGTATATCATTCCCGGATTATAGTTTCGCTTTGCGTACCTTAATTGCAAAATTGAAAGGATTTTAGGTCATTTACGTCGGTAGGAAATGTCTCGGTCATGTAGGGTTGGAGTTCCCTCATTTTCCGCAAGTGGCGCTCGCATCGGTGGATCAGCGGAGACTTTCTGTAGAACTGACTATTGGCGTTGTCTTCTTATACTTCATGGACACGACCTAACGATAAGAATGGTTTACAATAACTCGTAGACAAGTAATACACTAGTAATTCACTACCCACCACTCTTGATCGAGAGTGGTGGGTAGCGAAATCGGTGCGGTCGAAAGAGGAAAAAAGGAGTTTCGTCGGATATTTTTCGACACGGTCGATTGTGGGCCCCTCCGCCTCGTCGATCTCAATGATCGACGTTTACAACAAACGAGTGATCGCGTGACGAGGGAGATTCTCGATCGAATTAATTGCTTCTACGAAAACCAGTTTCTTCCCGAAGACTCGCCATCTTGCGGATCGAAAATCAATTTCTTGCCATCTCGAACTCTGGAAAGATAAAATGAGAAACAGTACTCGGAATCGAATTTCGGGAATTCGGGGGGCAACGAAGATGAGTGGAGAATCCCGCCATTATATGGTAGCCGGACTCGACGAAAATTAAACGTAACCTCTCTAAACTCCTTCAGACCTCCGAGTAGTCTATTTTGCAAATTCCAGTTGTCGGGACTTTTCGGATTCCTTTTCGATCTCTAAGTTTAGGGAAGAGCCGCTTCGTATAGCGAGCTTTGAAGGTCTCGAAAGGACGGATTCTAGAATTCTGGAAAAGAGGGATCGAAATCCAGGACAGGAAAATCAAAGATGGCGACTTTTCGTGGAAGCTCCTTTCATCTTTCCTCCCTGGATTGGGGGCAAAGGGAGTACCGCGGGGCACGCAATCTCGAGCTTTGTGCTTGATCCTTTTTCGCAAAAAGGACACGATCGTAACCGAGGTTTCCCGTTCACAATCGACATCCTTCCTTTTGTCGGAAGGACATTCCATCCCGGCATTGTATTCGGCGTGTAGAAGTCGAACGAAGACTCGGCCAGGACCCGCCATTTTGTTCACGTTTGTTCTGATCCTCTCCCTGTTTCTGTATCCTTCGTTACCACAAACACGTAAAGTCTTCGGTCTTCACAGAAAGGATGCACTTAGATATGACAAAACAGTGGACGATTATCAATTACAAACGGAGAATGCATGGGGAGAAATTATAAAGGAAATATTCGACTTTAAGAAGGATTTGTCCTGAAGATATTGGATGTCCTTCGGAGAGTCTTTTCCTTACTTCCAGCCACGTAAGTTGCGATCGCCGCGAGATTTAGTACCGCGAGGCTTCTCTTGTACCACGGTAACATTCCCGGCATAAAAAGCATCCCGGGCAGCGGCTCACGGCGTACGCCCTAACCTCTTAGTATTCATACCATGAGATTATTCGGCGTCGTCGACTTTACCATAATAAGTACACCGGCGTATCGGAAATCAGCTCCTGGGAAAAACCCAATGGATCATGGCTACGCACGGACGGGAACCCAGCATGACAATGCCTGCGACGCGCCTAACCTCTAATTTTAGCTCTGAGCCGCAGTACAGGGATTAAATCCACAAACGAGCTCATTAAAAGAAACGTTCATCTCCCAGGAGTATTTGTCTCCCTTTAACTTTGAATTCCTCGCAAGAAGTCCGGATTTATGGAGGTACGAATCTTCGAGGTGAGGCTATTTTCTCTGCTACTAATTCTCAAGCCTTGCCGCTAGGTAGTGCACGTTTAGCTTGATGATTCCTTGCTACTGGGATGTTTTTTATGAGTGTTTTGGATATGTCAGCCCGTAGCAATAATTGAATTGACGTCTGTGATAATCCTGAAGAAGTCGAAATGTATAGTAGCCAACCATTTCGCCTGCGTTTTAGTTAATAGTTTCTTACTACTAGCGTGTATTGGAAACCCTCCAGGCTAGGCGGCCATCTTTTCTGTGAGTCGTTAGACCGTTCCTTCGGGCTAGATGGCGCTAGCATATCCCAAACGGACGAACGGACGCCCGGAGGAAACCGTCGGAATCCACCTGCTGTTTCGTGGCACCTGCTACATAACCTTCTTTCCCCGCTGGCTGACATCTGCCATTCGAGTAGACAGGAAACTCCTTATTGTTTTGGGCTGCCGAACTAATCCTCTAACTACCTTCCAACCTATCCACCTATATACGATGATTCCACCCTAGGAGTCTCGATGACGACAGAGCCAAAAATAAATATATCTCCATGTCGCTGCTATTCACTTCCACCAATACTGACATTCTATTATTAGACGTGAGATGTATAAATAATTAATTAATTAATGTTAACGCTAGAAAAGTCCGGGAAGTCAACAAGGTTGGAGGGACTTCGCCTTGACAAGAATAGCGATCCTAAGAAGATGGCTCCATTAGAGAGATCGAAATGGATGCTCTCTCTCGAAAAAAAAAAATCATCGCGGTTGAATAAAACATTCGCCAGCGGGTTTTACTCCTTCGTCGGTTTGCAAAGCCCCGACGTACCGGGAAGCTTAATATCGCAAAGATATTCCGGTCTTGTACGCTTGCGCTACGTACTTAAAGCCACGTACGCAAGTAAGGGATGCGTGAAGGCATCCGAACGCCACGGCATCATCTCCAGGGATTTCCGCGAATGAAACCCTGCCTCTGATGATGATCTCAAGGCTCTTAACAACGGATCAAACCTTGATTGCGTTACTATACCGAATCGGAGGAGACCCTACAGTATAAAATTTACAACCACCGACGTCATGTTAGAACAATCTACTACACAACAATTACCACGTCTCAGAAGTTACGCTTCTACACGTGAACGGAATAAACAATGTCTGATATTCATCGTGGATAAAATTATTTAGAAATGTTATATGGGTGGAGAATCACCTCATTAATAAATCGCCGATCAAGAAGTAACCTCGAACAGCAGGTAAAGCTTTCTTACCTGGCATTTCTTCTTTACCGACGAGGTAAGAAGTCTAACAAGTTCCACGACTGACCGCCAGGAGCAGCGCTGATCAATAATTCTTTCCCACCTGCTTGTCTTTCACATCTTTATCTGCATTCAATTGTTTTCCATTGAAAGTACCAAGATTTTTACGAGTTTCTCCTTCTTTTAGAAGCTTTTCCTTACGAAAAATATATTCCTCTTGGGATATATTTGTCTTTATCAGCGGATGCATCAATCGAAGCAGTTCCACAGTTTCCCGATAGGGGCACAGTGTACCGCCAACCATAGTTTACCATCACCCTTTTCGTATTCTGAAAGAGAGTTTTTCAACGTACAAGTTCAAACGATCGAAACAATATATTTCTTTTTTTTTTCTACTTATCCCGAAAACTCTTTTCAGTTAACGAATTTGTTATGTCCTGATCAGTTTAAATACCTTTCTGCAGGTTATCGAATTTACTTCGATTATACCGATGTTAAGACCATCACCCTTTTATCAGGCATCGATGAATGAATTTCGCCGACATCGTTCCACTTCCAAAGCCGTCCGTTTGTGGCGTTCGTTTTTTAGTCGCCATTCGAGCGTTGACAGTTCCTCCCACAACACAGCCCTGGAGTTCCCCTTCGAATAAGTCTGTTTACTCCCTATTTCCTTACCCACGTCTATTTGTCGAACAAGTTGGTTGTTCGTCGTTTCTCGTGTTGACGTAACCATCGACAGTCCCGAGTGAGAAAATTGGGCGTTCCCGAATTAGGGTCGCCGATCACGATTGACAAATCGATCCCAAAGAATCGAAAATCATATCTTGTGTCCTTCGAAATCCACGTTAAATTATGCTTAGAGAAATTGGGTGACCACCAGGGTTGGGTAATTTCACGATTTTCGAGGTTTTTGACGTATATTACGGAAATCAAGTAGTTTACCGAAGAAAACCAGGAGAAAACGTATCAAATATGGCGAACAAGACAGACGTAGGGCATGCGGTATCCGCTAGATTATAAACATCCATCTTGTCCATTTGTTTCATCTCATAATTTACTTTTTCGTCTTCCACCTTTATACATTTTTATACAGATATTGATTACGAATCTTACAACTTCAAATAGTCGTTATCAGCCGTTATAAATAAACGTCAAATGCACATGTTTGCATACATTTCAAATTTCCCAGGCTGATTTCGAATGGCGCGTATTTGTAGATGTGTAAAGCGCAATCCCCTTAATAGCCAATGAGAATCTCTCTTAGAGGTAAATAGGTGGACTCTCATTGGTTATTAATGATATTGCGCATGCGCTTTGCACATTTAGTTTGGGCCAACATACTTCGTGCCTGCGTAGAAGACTAGGGACATATTATACGTTGAAATGTATATTACGTATGTGTATATTACGTAATGTATACACGTATGTGTATAAATAAAACCATGTATATTACTTGACGTATTATATTTACCCAACCCTGGTGGCCACCTAACCAAAGAATTCAGAAGTCTCCATCGATGCCCAGAAGGATACGGACGTTCGATGCTGGATAAATAGTACGTTAGTTAACGGAAGGCGGCGCTGTAATCATCTCTCCATCTCTCTTAATCTTATGGCGATACATAGCGAATTGCATTCTTTTTTTATCTTACCCACAATACTCGGCTTTCTACATGCGTCTTTCTTCCTCCCGTATGTAAGATATCGTTGGCTAACACATGCGATCTCTCTTTTACCCCCACTTCTGGTTTGTTAGCCAACTTTTAGAGCATCAAGCGCTAACATAGGATCTGGGCTTCTATGGGACTTTTGAATTCTTTGCCTGTGCACGATCGAATTCCCGGATAGGACGTCGCTGCAGGTCGGTCGGGGGAAAATGGCGAAATCTCGAAGTCCAACGCACGCAGGATATCCAGTGTCCCTAGGGGCGTTAAATAATTCATACCTGCTGGGAGTTGGCGGGGGTGACCTGAGAGGCTGGGAGGGAGGTCGGTGTGGCGCTGAAGGACCGATCAAATATTCACATGTCCCTCAACGTGGATGGGAGCTGTTTCCACCTCGAGTCGGAGGCCAGGCCGAAGGTAACCTTAAAATCTCCCCTTGAAAGCGGAGGAAAAATATATAGGTTATGCTAAGGACAGCCACGAGTTACCGATGCGCTGCTTCTAACCGTTCTGATCAGGCATCTCAGATTCGCGTCGTGTCAAGCCATAAATAATGCGTGCAATAAAGGGCACTTTTTATGTACGGCTGGACCGACCAATGGCGTCGCCTTCCACGAGCAATCACGTGACCAGCCGATTGAACCGCATGGAAATATGCCACCTGGGTCCCATAATGCCCTTCGTCTCGGAAGGCATTGTCGATCACACCCCGTGGAGGGACGCATGTATATCAACCCCCTTCTGAAAAAGCACGAGCATCCCTTGTCACGTGGGGGTCCTTCGAGAAATCTTCGCAGTCCACTTCGGAGGTAAGAGAATGTAATGCGCATCTTTCCTAAGACTTTTGTTTTTCAGTTTGCAGGTGTGTTCGTTGGAGTATCCCGGCTAATTGCTCGACTAGCCGTGGGAATCCCTAGGAAGGAAGTGGTCAATGGGAGACGGTACTCGAGTGGTCGTTCTAATTATTCCGGCAACCCAACGCCGTCCACCCTCCGCGGCTTCCGCTATTAAGTCTCCCCTAGTAATTCTCTTTTCAATTTTCAGACCCCTTCTCAAATTTGGGCCTCCCTTGCAGGTTGCTTCGTGTCTTCTCTTTCTTCCTTCGGGGGATTCCACTCTCTCTCTCTCTCTCTCTCTCTTTCTCCGTCTCGGACTTTCTTCACACTTGGAGCAGGCTGTGGCGCCCTCGGAGACCGCCCATCTAAGTTTAACAATTAACGCCGAATTGGGGAGAAAAATAAATTAATTGCACGGCACTGCAAGCGTGTCAGGAACACTCCGGCCTGATCAGCCCCGAAAAGCCCGAGGAAGGCACTATATTGGACAACACCCTTCTCGCAGTTAATGATCTCGCGATCGGTATTGACGATGACCCTCTTCTTTAAGGCGACAATGTTAGAACTATCGCTTTTAGTAATAAAAGTTAAGATGTATCTGTTGATAAATAAATAACATCGCATAATAGATATTTTGAGATGTTTCGAAGGATTCGGAAAAGGCGCCATATTGGACAACACCCTTCGCGCCGTTAATGATCTCGCAATCGGCCTTGATGATGACCCTCTTTTTTAAGGCGACGATGTTAAAACTATCGCTTTTACTGATAAAAGTTCAGATATATTTGTAGGTAAATAAAAAACATCGCAGAATAGATATTTTGAGATGTTTCAAAGGGTTCGAAGAAGATGCTATACTGGATAATACCCCTTGAGCACTTAATGATCCTCCGATCGACGTTGATGCTGACCCTTTTCTTAAAGGCGACGATGTTGATAAGGATGTTCCACATCGCAAAAATAAATATGGAGAGACGTTTGGAAGGGTTCGAAGAAGTCGTCGCGCGTCTTCAGGGCGTCTCGTCAGCATCCCCAAGGAAGCGGCCAAGAAGGGCTGAGATTGCGGTGTCCCCGTGACAGCCCCTACCCGAAACCACCCCCTTTCGCCGTTCTTTGTCCCCGGCGACGTTGACGTCGCGACAACGGGTATTTGTCATACGTCGATAGGCGTCAGGATTGACACACTCGCCGAGTGTGAAACGGAAGCGCCGGGGGTGGCTTGACAGGGGGTCGGTTGACAGGGCGGGGAGGCTGGGCGTTCCGGGGGTGGAAGAGACGAACAGGCGCCGGGATAAATATTTGAGGAATTTGTCGTCGTGGCGGAGCGGGAAGGGAGGGCTGCGACCTATCGCTTATTTGGCGAAACGCTAAAGGGATTTCAGTCAATTTGCGTACACATCCCTCTTTTTCTCTTATTTCCGAAGCACTCCCTGGCCGGGACTTATCGGAATTATTTATGGGGAATTTTTTGTCCTGGGGATATGTCCAAGTGATTCCCCGGGAATCGGGACAACCCTTTCTCCCTGTTCACCCCCTTCGCATACGCAGGAACCCGTGTTTCGGGGGGTGCGAAGTTTTGACGGCACCTTTTTGAAAAGGGTCTCATAGAGTGTACCCGCGATTCCGGCTGTCTCGGCACCCCTTGCCTCCTGGGTTAATCTACCCTGATGTACCCCAAAACTGGCTCTGTCGTTTTGGAACTGCGAGGAGACCTTAATCCTAGGCCTTAAGCCACGGGGGATCGATTTTCGGATTGATATGAGGAACGTGTAGCTCCTCGCTCCCATTCGCCACTTAAACCCTCGTATGGGGGTTGAATTTAAAACCATCCCGTAGGAGCATACAGGGGTCCCTTAAAATCAGGATGAAGCCGGAGGAACTTGCCACGAGGCCTGTTCTTGGTCGTCGGGGTACAAGTCCCAGGGGATGACACGTCGATACCCATTTTCGGTGATCGACTTTTACCTCGTGGAGGTACCCCGGCCCCTGCGAAACCAACCTTAGGTGTACTCTTCGACACTTTCGCTTCTACATTTTTTCCTACCTTCCACGTCCCATTATATCCCTCGGTAGATGTTTTGATTTAATTTTGCAATATGTAGTCGAGGGCAGGGTAATGAACGCTGATGAAAGACGTTTCGTAGATCAGTGGTAGCGTCCCCATCCTGACCCTATTGTTGTCCTCCAAAGATCGACCCTCCTTAACGCGGCAGCCATCTCCATACCTAATGTAATCGCAGCGTGGGTGCATCAGCCGTGGCCTGCCGCGCGGAACTAACTACTAATGCCGTAATTTTTTTTTTTCCCCGAGATTTTACGTCCGCGAGTTATGGGCTCTTGCGATTTGCATGGAAATGGGGTCGCGCCAGAGATGCCTCACAGATCGGATTGTTCCGTTCGCTTCCAGCCTCCTGACGTCTCTCTCAAAGCTCGATACAGACTCGATCGGCTGTATTTCAAGCTGCAAGAGTGCTTTTACATCGCGCTATAAAAAGTCCGCCAGCTTCACTCGTGCGACCGTAGGCCGACTCTGAGCCCCCCTTGCCTAATAAAAGTCCACCCTAACGGGCTCGCCAAATTAATGGTGATTAATGTCGATGAATAATTCTCGTGATTTTCATCTCTCTTGGACACGTGACATTTCATTTTGACTTCCCACTTTTTAAGAAACTGGACTTCACTTTAATTTTCATTTTAGGAGGTTTAGGGATAAGAGTCTCGCCCGAGTTCTGCAGGTCTCGAGGTATCCGCCTGACCAAGCACCACCTCCTTTCATCTCGCCGCCTATTCAGGGAGGCGAAGGTGTACGCTCGTGACAGTTTATCAAATTGCAAGCTCGCCCCTAGGTGGCCCTAAAAGGATGTAAGGGTCGTAAGGTGGAAGGGTGGCAGCTTATTAGAGTCCCGGCCTCCATCCGACCGACACCAGACTCTGCGTCTTACCACCTTGCTTCCTTTCGTCTAGCCCCTTCTAGCCCCTTGCTACCCCTAAATTTCCAACCCCTTCAGTGGCCCAAGATGGCGCCACCTAAGCCGGGGGGCGAAAACCTCGCCTGAGACTCAGGCTCCTCTTTAATCCTCCTTTAGAATTCGACCAGGACTGGAAGATCCCTCAAAGGACTCTCCCTAGCCCTGGCCGAAAGGGTTCTATCGCTTTGTTTTAATCATATGAATTAATCAGCTCTTTAAATACTTGTCGGTGATCTGTTCCCACTATTTCCTAGTTTTCTTCCTAGGTTTCAAATTGATACGAAGGATAACTACAGTTGTACTCTTAGCAAAGACGGCATTGCTACCGAAGCTTTCCTCTTACCGTAGGACTAACCGTACATCCGTTTGCAGTTGTATCAATCGTAAATGTCGCCTTAGAAAAGTTACTTGGTAAATTAAAACGTTCCAGCAAACATTCTTGGCTCCATTTCCAAGTATATACGTTTCCTGAAGCGGGTGAAATTTTTTATCACGACTGAATTGTTTCTATTCATGCAGCTTCAAGTTTGCTCCGTTTCCTTAAAGAAGGGAATTAGTGACCGGCGTGATGTGGTCGTCGGAAATTAGATACAGGATGTATCGAGGCAAAGCCGATCACCAAAGACCGAAGCCATCAGTGTCGTGGACAAGACGAGAGGGTCCATTCGAATGGTCGCCGGTCCAGCTGGGCCGGGGGAGCCTCTTGGGAAATGTTTCCACTTTGCAAGGGTGGAATGGAAATGGCCCTGGAAACGTTCTCCATCCCACATCCCCCGACAGGACCTCGGGATATCATCGGAGTAACGGCCCTAACTTGAATCAAGTCCTAAGATTCCGGGAGAGATCTATGCTTCCCCTACTTTCCGGAGCGGCCGCCATCTTGCGCCGACGTTTCGACTTTTAACCTTAGAACAACCGGCAGATTTTTTTTGTTGTCTAGGATGAGCCATTTGTAACAGGTCATTTGGACCCGTCTCGGTAGTTCTAGTGTTAACCTCCACGAGGAGAGTAGCCAGGATTCAGGGAAAGGCTCGGTCTCTTTCGGATTCTAGTTAGGGGTGGAAATTGAAGGTTGCCGGGATACGAGTTAGGTCTCCGTCGGCAATTTCCTTGGATACACGAAATTCCAACGGGTCTTTGGAACGTCGTTTTGCTTTTTCTTCGCTTATTCCTTTCCACTTTTTCCGGTGTCCTCCTAAAGGACCCCTTGGATCCTTGCATATGTCTTTTTACTCTCACGTATGACATTTTGAAGAAATTAGACATCTTGGCGAGCTTCTTCTTCGACTTTCTTCCTTTCTTGCTAATCCCTCGCAGAGTGCTTCGGTTTCCTAACCTCCTTCGCCCTGAACCACGACTTGTCCTCGCCGTAAGGGACCTCCAGACCGGATCCCTCTGGAGATCCTTTAATTATCCTAAGTAACGCCCCGAGGAGCGAACACGTCGACTCGGTCATAATATTTAATCACTACTCGTTTATTCCCCTCGCAACCCGCCTCGGCGCGACGCAGCGACTCGTTCGAGGCGGCGAATTAATCGTCCATTTGTCTGCCGTACCGTCCCAACGATTTTTCTCCTGGTCGGTACTTTAGAAGTCGACTTTTCTATCATTTTAGCACGCTGTTAACGGATCCGACAGACGTCGGTAAAGAAGAACTCGATCGGGCGATTCGCGGTTCGCGGGGGGCCGGTAAATCGGAGCGCGACAATACCTTGGCTCTCGGGGAGGAATCTCACCTCTTGGCAACCCTTCGGATCTTAAAGATTACGAAACAAACGGGCGCGAAGGCGGCAAATGGGGTGACGAGCTTGGAGGGGGTACAACCCCTTCAAAGCTACGGAGAAGCCGGAGCACGTTAGGATCTCGCGAAGGGGTAGTTTCCCCGAGAGGCGGCATCGAGGGACGACGAAATTCGCGACGGGCTCTGGAACTTCTCGAAGGCGAACCATCATGGCGACTTTTTATACGAAATGTCATACCAATCTATCCTTTACTCCGTTTCGACATAACTTAGGATATTAATTTCACTATTGCAGGTTGTCGGGGGCGTGGAAACAATTGGGATTCCATTAACTACCCCCCAGTGTGAAAACGTATCTACTTACGTACGACAAAATGGTAATAAAATGACATGAGAGTTTATATAACGAAGTATCTGGAATACACATCCTGATAAGCTTAAAGATCTTAAAGATTACGAAACTACCAGGCGCGAAGGTGGCAAATGGGGTGGCGTGCCGGAAGGGTGGGCAACCCCTTTAAACCTAGACGCCAGAGCTGGTTAGGATCCCGTACAGGGGTAGTTTCCGCAGGACGTGGTCCTGGGAAGGGACGAAGTTGCCGGCGAATCTGCGGACCTTCCTTAAGGGCGGAGACGGAATACCGGTCCTAACGCTTTTAACAATATTGCGAGTACCTGAGTCAGTTAAGGGACGTCCAACATGGCGGCTGTGGAGTTTCATTAAAGTCCAATAATACTATTCGGCTCGGCCGAAATAAGGCGAGGAGCTTTGCTCCCGAGGAACTGGGCCTCGACCCTTCTTTAGGTTAGAATCTCGCCCTCGCGAATTTCTCGGCGGGGTGGGACCTTCCTGGAAGGGTGGCTCTCGGCGTTTCATTTTTTGACACCCGGTGTATTTGATTCCACCCTTGTAATAAACCCCAGGGGTTGCCGTCGTGGGTCTCGCTCTCCCTACATGTCATATCGACACCTCACCCCGAGGGGTAGGTGACTGCTAGGTAATTTGCTTTCTTATTTTCTCCGTGACGACTCACCCTGCCCTTTACCCCGAGACGAACGACGGGGGTTCCCACCCTCCTCGTATTTCGTGGATTTTATGGAGCAGTGCGCCGGGTCGCCACAGGGATCGCTGTGGGCGCCGATATCTTGAAGAATATGACGCTAATCTAGACATTCGATGTCTCGTTATTATAATTAATCGGCAAACAATGCAGAACCGTAACCGATATCACTTTAGTGACGGTTATCGCCGTGGACGCCGATATCCTGAAGAATGTGACGCTAATCTAGACATTTGACGCCTTGTTACCGTAATTAAACGGCAAAGAACGCGAATCCGTAACCGACGTCACTTTAGTGACGGTCAGGTTAAGTATTAATTAGTGACGGCATGAAGGCACGTGTTCCAGGTGACTAAAAGTCGCCATTTTATCGGCGAAGAACGGACTCGGTCGTCCGAGTGCGAGGATTCCCCTGATATGCCCGACGAAGCCCCGGACTACTTCTTGTTTCGCTCCTAATCTGATTTGGACCACCTCCAGACCAGAACTTCTTGACGCTACTCCTTTGGTTTCCCTCGACAATCTCGTTACGTCAGCTCGACGCGGAATTCCCCGATGCCTCGATGGGCTTTCGCTCCGCGGTGACTCGGCACAGAGGTTATGCACCCGAGACGCACTGGCTGAGCGCCGCCATTTTGATTTCAACCTGGCGGCCATTATGATAATTACATATTCGAAAAACGAACCGTCTTTCAGCGTTCCAGGAACGACTTCCTGACTATAGAGGTTACAATGGATTTCCCCTATAAATACCTCATTATTGATATCACGATATTGCAAATCCCTCAATATTCAGTCGTTATGGTAATTTTCAACCGCAGTGGGATGTACGTAACGCCGGTTAATCCATGATACAGAGTTAATAATAATCGAACGATCGCACCGATGATCGTCGCTTGTCAAACTAGGGATGCGACGATTAAACATATATTAATAAATCGTACCAGGGGTAGTTACAAGATGTGAAGGGACGCCTGACTCAGGACCCGAGGAGATAAAGAAGTAAAATCCTTGTAAACGTATACTGCAGGGAAGTGTAGCAATTTCCGTGAGTGCATCTTAGCAGGCGTCGTGCAATATGGCCGCCGTTTCGAAACGCGGGGAAGAAAGATGGCGGCTCCGGAAGAATTTCACAAATTCCCGTCCGGCGCCCGAGCGCCGCGGTACCTCGGCGGTCCGTGGGTTGTCGCGCCTCGTGGGTTGGCAACCCTTTGCCGTCGCCGCCCCCACCCGGCGGCAGCCGACGCGGAGGACAAAACTTAACCTAAGAAGCCTTTAAGAACGCCAAGGTGGCGGCTCTGGTGGGGTATAAAAGTACCCGCATGCGCACACCCCGGAAAAACTGCGACCCGCCCCCGGCGCCGCCCCCGTTTGCGTTTCCGCGGCACCCACGCCACCCCCGACACCCCCCGACGTCCCCAAGACGTCGCCAGGAGGTCTCGGAGCCTTTTTCGAGAATTACCCCCGGCGACATGTGCTAACCTCGCGGCGTTTACTCTTTCGCGTTTTTTCCCCTCGCCGCCCCGTCGTCTTGGAAATGACATTCGGCCTCGCCACGTCGCGGGGACGCGACTAGTTAATCTCGCGACCGCACTGACGTCGCGACGTCGACGAGATGAGTCCTACGAGTCGTCGCACGGTAGATCCTTGAGAAGCTTCTCAACGCTGACACTGGAGGAACGGTCGAGTGGCAGTGGTGTGGTACATTGTTGGTCGAGGATAACTTGGCAAGGATTTAGATGAACTGGTATGGCAGTGGATGGTCGCAGGAGGCAGTGGATTCAATTAGAAGGCAGTGGGTGTCGATTGCACCGGAAATCAGTGCCATGCCACACTGTTGATTGCGGATAACTCCACCAGGACGTGGACGCTTGAATATGATAGCGGATGGTGGCAGTGGATCCAACTAGGAGGCAGTGGCTGTGGATTGCACCGAAAACGGTGCCGTGGCACCCTGTTCGTCGTGGATAACTTTGTCAGGATCCAACTGCAGGCAGTGGCAGTGAATTGCATCAGAAGGTAGTGGATTGAACTAGAGTGCCAGTGGGTTGCAACGGAACGCAGTGCTGTGGCAGTGGATAGTGGTACAAGCAGAGCGTCGCTTTCGGTGCCCTTATCCATTAAATCTGAAGATTTTACCTTCGGGATAATGAATCTCTAGTTCTTTCTGCTAATCCTAGTAACACATTACAATGATTCCGGTGGAGGTTACACATTGACGATGGATTGGCTGATTACACACTTGTTGCACGTAGGTATTTGGAAAAAGTGTAGATCGAGATGTACTTTCGATTATCTGGTACTTATTGGCGATTGGTTTCTCGTTCCTGGGGCCCAGACTAGTCTAGGGTAACTAGGTGGCAGGGGATATCTCGGTCCTAATCAGATCTAGGGGGTTTCGATGCCACTGAATTCCCCGCGCGACACAGACCCATTGAAGGTAGAATTAATACGGTTCTGGACGGGTATTCTCAATACAAAATGTATAGAAATTTGGTAACGAAAGCGGTTAACGGTTCCATAAGTGTTGTCGTTCCATGAACATAGTTGAGTTCGGTGTATCTAGATGGCAGTGCCGTCGGATCCCGCGGAGAACCAGGCCGATAGCGGTCGCTTCATAAGTGGCTGGCCGGTCTCTCCGGCTCGTAAACTCCAATTATTCCTTGCCGGGGTCGCCGGTTGCGAACCAACCCATCGATCTAATTGGTCGCCAGCGGGTAATTGTTCGGCCTCGATAATTGGGCCAATTAATTCGAACGGTAAAAAAAAGGCGCGTCGATAATCGTCGCGCATTGTGCGCGCCGATGCGGGCCGCGCGGTATCGCGACGCCGCCATGGAAATAAACCGGAAGGAAGAATCTGGCAAAAACAACCCCTGTTCCGAATTCAAATGGAGTCCATTCGGCCTGGCGAAATCGCGGCCAAGGGATTAAACAGCGCGTCCGGACGCCCCATCGTCCATCTTCTTTCTTGCACTTCCCAAACCAAGCGTCGTCTTCGCGCCCCGCCGCTTCTTACCGAACCCAGCCCACCATTTCGGTCCACGGCGGATCATTCGACATCGCTATTATCTAAGGAAACCCAAAACTGGACAGAAATTTGTCGGAAAAAAATTGTTCCCGATGAAACTGTTGCAATCGATGCAGGGCCAAAAGCGCGTTTGGGGTGTAGGGGTCTCTTGTATTGTCAACCGTAGGGGCGTAGGATTATGGGGGGTCTTTCTCGTTCGGGGTCCCAGCAGTTTGCTGCAGATACGTAACGTGGTCGATAGTACAGCGTTGGACCTCGAAAGAGTGACGTCCCGCAAATTCGGTCCTTTGCTACATACTCGCTCGGAAACGACGGATCAACTATTTCAAGGGTGAATAATCTTCGAGCCGCAGAATTAATACATGCAATACTTGCAATTGTCGGTGCAAGAGGACGATATGAAGGGCACCGAGGGTAAAATATTAACCGTCTGGAAATCACGGTTCCCGCAAATTCGGTCCTTCGCTACATACTCGTTCGGAAACGACGGATCAACTATTCCAAGGGTGAATGATCTTCGAACCGCAGAATTAATACGTGCAGTACTTGCAATTGTCGGGGCAAGAGGACGATATGAAGGGCACCGAGGGTAAAATATTAACTGTCTGGAAATCACGGTTCCCGCAAATTCGGTCCTTTACTACATACTCGGTCGAAGACGACGGATCAACTATTTCAAGGGTGAATAATCTTCGAGCCGCAGAATTAATACGTGCAGTACTTGCAATTGTCGGTGCAAAAGAACGATATGAAGGGCACCGAGGGTAAAGTATTAACTGTCTCGAAATCACGGTTGGGGGGTGTCCCATCCCTACTTAATTGACGTGCCAGGTTGCATTGTCGCAGATGCATCAAAGCAAGAGTCGCACTCGGCGATGCACCCTAATGATTCCGCTGGAGGAGTCTCTCAGGGTGTGTTACACGGGGGTGTCAGGGGTGCATCGCTGGACGCAAAAGTCCAGAAAGTGTCCCTCGGCCCACGATAGGTTCCACCCGGGGGTAACTACCCCTGGGTGCTCCCGGAGAAAGCAACTCGGGTTTTCTCTGTCTTTCCCACCCTTGCTGTCTTCTGCCCCCCCTGCACTCCCCCTCGCCAAACTCGCAACTGCACAAGGGGGTCCCGTCGTCTTTGTTTTCCCTTCTTCACAGTGTCGTCCCGCAGTCGGCAGCGAGATGGTCGCGACCGTCTCCTTTCGGGGGCGGACTCGACCGGGACATTCGGAAAGGGATTCCCTCCCTCGCGAGCCGCGATGAGCGTTGAAAAACGCGCGGGGAAACCGACGATTCCGCACCCCCTTCCGGGAAGCCCGGAGCGGCCTGGGTTACTTCCGGTAATATCGGCGCCGTAACCGGGTATATCGGAATCCGCGGCAGTGGTTAAACAAACCCTTTTTTTACAACCCCCTTTTGCTTCGAGTGCACCTTTTCCCTCGCTCGATTATCAGTTAATCATCACTTTAAATGGATCCTTTTCCGCGCTCTCTGTACGAAACGTAACCTCGGAAAATCAACGATAACCCATGTTGAAGGTACTGCTTCTCGCGCGATCACCGAAGTTAAGCAATATTGGGCGAGAATTGAACAAACGCGCAAATACAACTTTAAAGATACCAAAAATAACCTGACGAGTTATGAAACATATAGTATAGGACGAAATAGGCGCGTGGAATAGCGCCACATAGCTTTAAATTATGGACAACTTCTCTATAAATATTAAATATATAGAAGTATACGAAATGTCGATTGGGGACTTTTATTGCGAGGGGAGAAAAACAAGAAAATCGGGGCGATGATTTGAATTTTGGGAAGAAAGATCCATAAAGAAGTGTAACTATCGGTTAATTATCACTTGAAAATGACCTCCGGGAAAGTCTCATTCTCTCGCTGTACCCAAAACATAACCTTAAATAAAGAAAATCTAAATATAAACATCTAAAAAATGTATTCGAGGTAAAGGGCTCGCCAGCGTTGATTAGAGTCGATTAAAATCAATTAGTGGCTTCGGTTTTGGGGGTGGAAAAAATCAGCAAAGTCGAAAAGAATTGGATTTCGGGAAGGCTAAGAAGGATCCTCAAGACAAGGGAGTGTAACGAGGCTCGTTATCGCGTCCCGAGATCCTTCGGTCGTTAATCAGAATAATACATGGAGCAGATATGAGCAATGAAAACCCAAATATAAAAGTCTAAAAAGTATGTTCGAGGTAGCGGGCTCGACAGCGTTGATTAGAGTCGATTAAAGTCACCTAGAGGCTTCCGTCTTGGGGGTGGAAAATATCAACAAAGTCGGAAAAAATTGGATTTCGGTATGGCAGGAAAGGATCCCCAGGACAAGGAAGTGTAACGAGGCTTGTTATCGCGTCCCGAGGTCTTTCGGTTGTTAATCAGAATAATACATGCAGCAGATATGGAACAATGAAAACCCAAATATAAAAGTCTAAAAAGTATGTTCGAGGTAGCGGGCTCGACAGCGTTGATTAGAGTCGATTAAAATCAACTAGGGACTTCTTGGAGGCGAAAAAGATCAACAAAGTCGGAAAAAATTGGATTTCGGTAGGGCAGGAAAAGATCCCCAGGACAAGGAAGTGTAACGAGGCTCGTTATCGCGTCCCGAGATCCTTCGGCCGTTAATCGGAGTTATACTTGGGGTAGGCATCGGGCCGTAGCGCGAAGGGGAATCCCGAAGCGCCTCCACTCGGCGCGGCTCGGCGCGGCTCGGCGCGGGGGCGGGAAAGGCCAGCGGGATTTTTCCCCTCCGCCATGAAAAACCGCCCCCACCAGCGGCGCGCCACCGGCGGCGGGGGCTGGGGGCCGGGGGCGGCGGCCTCAAAAATACACCGCAACCACACCGCGCGGCTCCACCGCAGAAGCCGCCACCTTCCACCGCCGAGACCGAAACGAGACCAGACACCGAGACCGGCTAAACACCTCCGAACCGCTCTCTCTCTCTCTTCGATACCAAAGGAACTTCACCCCTGCAGAGGGTGGAACCCTCGGAGAAGACGTCGAGGCTTCGACTACACTTAGTCAGCGGCCGCTTCATCGTCCGGTTGGGACGGTATCGGCAAATTGGCCGACTCGATCTTCGAAGTTCCCTTCGAATAAGGAAGAATTCATCCCGAAGACGTCCTTCTGAGACGGGTGTTCCTGGAGAAGTGGACCTCGACTCTTCATTAGATGGCCCGGCTTCTTAGAGTGATATTTTGCCGGGGATTCCGGGTCTCGTGGTGTTGGTGTGTGGAACTGGGTCCAGCAGTCGCGCTTTAGGTCGGCGGAAGTTGGGATGTGTCGTGCCGATGGGGCATGGGCGGGAGTGGACTGATACGGAACACGTGTCCTGATAGTTGGAGAGTGGTCCTGGGTTATGGATTTATCCTCCTGGGTTAAGTGGTTCGGTCTGGGTTTCTCGCGATCGAAGAACGAGTGATCACTGAAGAAGGATGGATTATCGTCCAGTACCTCTTCGTAGTTGGTGACTGGTGTTGGACTCTCTTGAGACTACCTCGAGGTTGACTCCTAAGTGGGCAGCTCATGCGGTACCCGAAATTTCGAGGTGATAGGAATTTGGGTCTGTCTTTTGAGAGTGGAAGGAACCCCAGACTGCACGCATCAACGTGGGAGGATCATCGATCGATCCCTGGTGATGTTAGTTGACGAGCTGCGACTCCTGATTGATTTTCCAGAGGAATGGCATCAGGGCAGGGATGAGACTCCCTCTTTGAGAAGTGACCGTTTGATTTAGGGGGTGTAGTTCGAGGCTGATCGTTGGGTAGGGTGCGGTACCAAGTGGTTTTGTACCGGAAAGTATCGGGGGAGGAAAGCGATGCAATCGGGGTCGGTGTTGGCGGAATAAGGAAAAGATCGAGGGGTTACGAGGAGAGACGGATTTCCCATCGATTCCAATAAAACGAATTTTCTCCGCGACTTGGCAGTCAAGCCGGAGAATTTGCAAGCGGATTCGTCGGCCCCGTCGCAGGATAATGAAATAAGGATCAAAGGATCCTGGGGACAGGGCCGGGAGATACGGAGAGACACGATGCCGCGATTCAGGGGAAAACAAATCCGATTCCTGGGGGTTGGACACCGATACAGGCCCATGGTGGACACGAAATCGAGGATCTCTGAATGGGCCCAGGGTTCTTCGTCCTTACCTCACCTAACTAAGATCTCCGGGATCGATTAACTGACCCAAAAACCACCAATAAAAAATCCTGAAAGTGAAATAAAGGATTCTTGACTCTAAACAATAATTAATCGTTCTGAATTCTCGGTAGGAATTACAGTTCTGCAGCTTTGG
Source organism: Orussus abietinus (assembly GCF_000612105.2). Classification (NCBI taxonomy): domain Eukaryota; kingdom Metazoa; phylum Arthropoda; class Insecta; order Hymenoptera; family Orussidae; genus Orussus; species Orussus abietinus. The sequence goes on from NW_019396002.1 coordinate 2,464,955, forward strand.
ATGATGCCAAAGTTGTCCACTGATCGCTCCGATAGGAATCGTTGAGATTCATTAATTCGATAGGTCTGTGGGCAATCAGCTAATATTGAGGTCTTCCCTTGCCACCGATCGATCAGCTATCTACCGATTTGCAGTGTGTTTAAAGTTTACAACTCGATGATCGGTGACCAAAGTAGATACTACGAATCGGAGACTATTAGGAGCAGAAATATATTAGGAGTTGACGTGCTCTAGATTGATATAATTATCTACGATCAAGGTGTTAGAGAATAAGTTACAGATGCTTCAGGAAATTAGGCTTACGTTCGAATATGACTAGTCGATTTGGGGCGAGGCATTTAATAACTGCAACGATTTCGACCTCAGTCAATCACCAACAGTAAATCTCAGATTGACGGCGGTCGAATTCGAGCAGATACTCCCTGGGTACCTTAATTACCCAAGTTCGCATTTAGGATCTGAACCGATCGTTCAATGTCAGGCGATCGTTTGTCAGCGGTTGATGGACTTAAAAAATCTCTAGTCCGGGAAGCAGCCAACTCCGAAGTCTGGCCGAACGAGAACGGGAGGATGATGGATCCCCCAAGTGGACGACGGTCCTCTTCTTGTGACTTTGGGATTAGACTTTAAGCCGGTCGTTCAGTGTTAGTTAATTATTTAGTGGCGGTTGCTCGTGGTAAATGATCCTCGGTCCCAGGGACACTAAGGGAAGCCGGGTCTGGACCAATGGGAACGTAGGAACCCGAGGACTTCCGGCAAGTGGTCGATGATCTCGTTCTCATGACGAACCCCTCGCGAGATGCCCGCCGAGAGGATCGGCCTCCCGGCGTAGATCACGTGGATCCTAGATCCACCCGTCATCACCAGGTGAACCCAGTGGGTCAAATCGGGGGCTCCAGGATCAGGAGGACCAGGGCCTCCTCCAGGAGAATAATGCACCTGGCCAGCGAGGTCCCTCCCCAGGGATCTGCCGGCGGCAATCACCTTTCGGACTGCTCTCTCACCGCGGACCTCTTGGCAGAAAGGACCCTCGATGGACTCCTGGCTGAGCATCCTGGAGAATTGGTCAGGACCGGTAGGAACCCTTTGGAACCGTCCTTAAACCCTGGTCCCTTGATCTCTGGACTTAACATCCGAGAATCACAAGGTAACTATCTAAACAACTCATTCTAATCTTCCCAGGATGTCCTCACGTGGTCTGCACCGTCCTGCCGTCCCACTGGAGGTCCAACAAGACGCTGCCCATGGCTTTCAAGGTGGTGGCCCTGGGCGAGGTCGGCGATGGTACCCTGGTCACTGTTAGAGCCGGCAACGACGAGAACTGCTGTGCCGAGCTCCGGAACTCGACGGCGCTGATGAAGAACCAGGTCGCCAAATTCAACGACCTGAGGTTCGTCGGCAGGAGTGGGCGAGGTGAGAGGTCACAATTATTCTAATCGTTACGAATTGACGATAGGGTGGAAAGTGAAGGTTTACATTGAGAAGATTGATGTGAACTTGGTTGTAACGCAGGATCTAGGCTGATGTCCTGGGTCGCCCGACAACAAACTACCCTAATAGTCCTGTTAGCGGAAGGACACCCATGTCCCAGAACAGCCCTTCAGGAAGAATCCACTCGGACCTCATTGGTCGGCCCTGAAAGATTCAAAGGCACATTAAGCCGGCCCTCTCCTCCTGATGGGTCTCCCTCCTTAGGGCTCCATCGTGGCTTCCCGCGGGATACTTATTCCCTCTCATTTTTAATTCACTCGGCAAATACGCCGTCCGATCCGAGCACCCAACATGGCGGACGCGGAGATTTTTAATTCCGTAGGTCGGTTAATAATTGACGATTCCTTTCCTCGGGGAAGCGAGCCCCAGGTTGGGGTGCAGAAAAATTCGTCTCCCCGGACCCTAAATAATGCTCCCTAATCATCGCCGCCATTAGGGACCGTTAATGCGACTCTTTCTGACCTCCCGAATAGCAGCGGGCCTAACTTAAAAAACGCAGAAGCGAGGATGATTGGAGCCTTTTCATTAAATCATCCCCTGTTACCCGGAAATCTCCGTTACTAGATTTTCTAAAATAATCCACCAGGAATTAAAGGCAGCCGGAGCGCAACCGCCGCCGCCATCTTGGAAAGTCTTCCTCCGCCCGAAGAGGCGTCGTTTTGACTTCTTCCCCCGATTTCTTTAATTCCTTCAGGGCGAGTTCGCTCCCGCTAAAGTCGCCTCTCCTCGACGGTTTTAACGAGAGAGAAAGCGCGGAGAAAGCCCGACTTGTTTATGGCAAATTGGAATAGGAAATTGCAGAGTTCGAGCGGAAGCGTGTCGCCTTTTCGGGGCGCGCTGAGGGTGCTCCAGGGCCGGCACTCTTTAAAGTCGATGGACGTTTAAGGGTGCCTTCTTCTTTCCACATCCCGCGTGCCAGCCGAGTACTTGGACTCGTGAATTATTTCCCCCAGCGTTTCCTACCCTAATCGGGAGTTCGCCATTTTTCAGAAAGGGGGTGCCTTAATTCCCGCTGGATGCTCCTTTGACGACGCAGTCTTCGTCCGAGACAGAGATCCATCCTCTTTTTTCCCTTTTTCCTATCTTAAGATATCTTAAACAGACATGTAGTCCTTCGGACGGGGCGCGGTACCGAAATTGAGGTTAGGACGGCACGATTAGGTGAGGTTAAGGACGCGAATCGGAGCGCAGGGTCTGAAGGAACGGTGAGTGGATCTCGAATCGGACTTTTTCCACGTCCGTGGAAAATGCGGAACCTAGCCGGGGGTTTTCCGTAAAAATGGCGAATTGGGCACGCATCGTGGATGCATACATACGACATATCGTATGTGGACGGTAGGTGCAGGGGTGAGGCCGAGTGGTTGACTGTAAGCGGCTTTGGTTTCCATGGCAGTAAGCCCTCGTTACTGCATTACGGCCAGCCCCTAACTACCACTCGTACGCAACGATTTGCCTCGAGATCCTCCTGCAAGATCGGTTTCGAGTGCCGGGAAATCCTTCTTTCCCGTTGGAAACCCCCTAATCGCCCTCCCCCACCCATGGGATCCCCTTCTTGGGTCCAAGTCCCAAGAAAGTGGACCATTAATCGTCATCCGGTCATAATATTCTAATCCACCTCCAATTTTTCAATCCAGCCGTGCAGTCCCAAGGAATCGATGATCCGTCCAACAGACTGCTCCCAAAATCAGTTTGCAAAACTCCGGATAACAAACGCCAGAGGGGTCGGAATGGATTTTCGAATTTCCACCAATTCCATAATTTATGGCGTTTGCCGGCTGGCGTAACCTCGATGCGTTTTATAAACATTCACCGTGTTTATTCCCGTTGGAATACATTTATTTCGCTCTGTTGCGCGCCGCTCGGCTTCCACATTGACTGATTAAGGAACTGATCGATGGATTTTCAGGACAGGGATTGATCCTACAAAGACATCCTGAATTTCCTTACTTGAAAGATAAAAACTTCACCTGGTTTGAAGAAGCCCGGTACTTTCATGAAATCCCAGAGGCATCAGCACCAGAGGGAGAACACCCCTCCACCACGTGACTGGTACCATACACGTGATCACCCCACTAATCTTGATCCTTAATAAATTCTTAAAAATAAGGTCATCGGACACGATCAACCCACATTTGATGGGTTCTTCTTAGGACCAAAGGGCAATTAAAGATTGTGTTAGGTAATCTTGATAATTATTAAATCCTTGTAAATGGAAGTGTCGGACATGATCAGCCCTCTTTCGATGGGTTCTTGGTACCAATGGGTAAATTCGTAATGGCGCTGAGGATTAGTTTGGGATGGTCACCAATGGAAGGGTGTACCAGGAAGAAGACATCTCCCGGCTGGGTCCTGGACACCGGGTACCAGGACATCGGTCAGGATCTAGCTGTCGATACCTCGAGGGTGTCTCTCTAGCCCTCCTCGTCCGTACCTCGGATATCCGAACCGTCATAAAACACCGGTAACTCCGGTATTTATGCGATCCGTTCGTCGTTTTACGTATCCACACCTATGGCCGAGCACACGGCACCCATGGAACACCCTGTGCACACAGGGAACACGGGGAACACAGGGAGAACCGTTTGTGTGGTGCCGTGTGCCGCTACGAGGACCCTACTCGTTCCTGACTCCTAGCCTCGGAGGTTGACGCTAATCCCTGTCGAGAACGAAAGGGGTGCCGGGTGATATACACCCCTGCACGAGCACGATAATATTCCCCTATTCCCGGTACCAGGGTGTCCTGGTATCCGGGAATAGGAGGAACCGCCTCCACAAGATGGGCGCCGACTTAACCCCGTCCTTGCCACCCCCGACCTCTCCGTTTCATTTTTTAGACCCTACCCCTCCTACCACATCCCATAATTTCTCCAATTACGTTCCGCTTGATTTTTCCTGGTTTTTTAATTTCCCTCTCAATTTCCGCGTTTCCTCATCTAGGAAGGTTTATCAAGGTACTTCTTCCATGAGCGTTTTTACCCAAATACTTTGCGAGCTAATGCAACGTGGATGGAGATGAAAATCATAACGAAAATGAAAATGGAAATGAAAATGAAAGGGGGTGTGCTGTTTCGTTCCGCTCGGGGCGGTGAGGTGGTGAATCCTCTCGGAGGAGGAAAAAATGGGGCGGCTCACCCCTTTCGAGACGGGGATGACCACGGAGGCGGAAGGCATCCTCCAGGTGGGGTACCTTGGCACCCCTCCCGGGTCCGGTGCGATCTCTCGGTGCCTTTTTTCCCAATTAAAAATTAAAAAATCGCCCCTCCAAGTCCGCACTAAGGGTGCCGAGCAGGGGCGGAATGGGGGACAAGGGGCCAGGGCGCTGAACGGGGGTTGGCTGCACTGGTCGAGCTTTTCTACCGATTAAACATTATTTTTCGCCCTGGCTTCGCGCTCCGATCCGGCTTCGCTCTTTTTTATTCCACCCCCTGGCCCCTGCACCCCCCTACATCTGCCTTCCTCCCTGTGCCGGTTCTTTTTTTGTTTTCCTCCTGCGTCTCTTTTTTCTTTTCGTTAACATACCTATGCTAATTCCGTACTTTCGCAAGAGCAAGCTCGGTGGCCCTGCTTTTTAATCGGCCGGACGCACCCCCTCGGAAAGCATTCCTTATGCCTCACTTGAACGATTCGATTAGCCGGGAGCTCGTGAAATTTATTAATTTTTATCCGCCAGGATAAACCCTTCTTACGCCTTCGTTGCGTCGACTTTTAGGATTCGCGGCGGCGTCGGCCAATCGCGCGACGGCTCCATCGGAAAGTCGCGCTTCCCTTGTCCAGAAAATGGCGTAATAAATTTTTATATATTTTCATAACTAGTGCCTTATTTGCACGATTAGATTACTCAAGACAAACCTTTCATTCGGTTCTCTGTTAATTTTAAAATTTGCGTTGACGTCAACCAATCGCGAAATGGTTCCAAGGGAATGTCGAGGTTCCCATGCTGGAAAATGTGTAAAATCATTTTTTTTTTTTATACAAATTCGTCCCTTATGCCTTGTGTGGACGATTAGATTACTCAAGATGAGTCCTTTTTACGATTCATTACTTTCAAAATTGGCGGCCAGTCCGACCAATCGCGCGACGGTTCCAACGGAATGTGGAGCTCCCCGTGTTCGGAAAATCCCGAAATAATATTGATACAATTTTCTACCGCTGTGGAATACCTTCCGATTGAATTTTTCCGATTTTCCTGATATTCCACTAATAACCAAGAGAGGGAATATTTAAAATGGATTTCCGATGACATTATCAGAGACGATTGATCGGCGCCGCGACGGTGGTTGTCGCTTATTAAACTCGCTGGCTTTCATCGTTCCCGGTTATTAAAGCTCGCGAGAAAAAAAGGAACGGATCTCCCCGAGTTCCGGGAATTATTTACAAACGGTAATAATTATTTTCCCGAGCGAAGGAGTGGTGAGAGGTCATTTTGGAAGAATGGGAGAAAAGGGGGTTGGAAAAAAGTCGGGCAGCCCTCTTTAACGGCGAGCAGCACGCGATTCGGTGTACTCAGCTCCTTTATGGCGATTCGGGTAGTCAAAACGTCAGAATCTTAAAACACTACAAACACTCCGAAATAACGATCCAGAGCCACCCTCGGCTCGCCGGCAAACAGGGGTGTTTTTAACACTGCATGATCCCTGAGTAAACTTGGGGCGAACGTGAGCGTTTTCGAATCTCTCCTCGTCTCCCCATTTACGGCAATTTCCCTCGACCTTTCCCTCCTTATCAAGCGAGGTGCCCGATAAAAACCCCCACACGCCACAATTAAACGTAGTTCATTGATCGATTCATTTTCCAAACGCATAATTAACTCGTATCACCCTGAAAATATTTTACAAAATTAAGAAGGTGACATGAACATTTCGTAGGGGTAGATTTAAGGGAGTTCTTAGGTGTTTTCGAGGTTAGGTCGTAGAAGGATGATCCAGGGTCCCCGTAAATCTCCCGTAGGTGTTTTCCCATAATGGCTGCGAAGACGGGAATAAACTGCTCTTCCACTCAAAAGTAGGCGTAATTCATTAATCGATTCATTTTCCAAATGCATAATTGAATCGCATCACTCGGAAAATATTTTACAAAATTAAGAAGGTGACGTGAAAATTCCGTAGGGGTGGATTTAAGGGAGTTTAGGTGTTTTCTAGGTTAGGTCGTAGAAGGACGTTTCAGGATCCCCATAAATCCCCCGTAGGTGTTTTCCCATAACGGCTGCGAAGACGGGAAGGAATCGTTCTTCCGCCGAGTTACACATAATGCCTCATAAACACCCCCAAAATGTCTCAGCCACCCCCTTTTCCAGGGCAACCCCGTTTCCCCATGACGACCCTGACACCGCGACGGCAATAAACCTCAGCCTCGTTAGGATCCTCCTAAGGACTCTCCTTGCCAACCCTCAAAATCCGCCCCCAATAAGTCCGAACCGATTTCGGCTTCTTCGACCCCTGGGGATCTTTTTCTTTCCGTTTCCACTCTTGGACGTCTTCATCGAGCTTCGTTTCCGCTTCTTTGCGTCTCTTCTCGGTATTCTCCATCCCTGATAATTTTTTCTTACAGACTCCCCTAATTAATGTTATTTTTAATATACTTTCTAGAAAACTACCCCCAATTATGGACGATTACAGGGGTACGAGATTTTCGAGGGATTTTCGAGTAGGGTGAAGAATTCGAGGGATGCATCTCCTCCCGAGTGGAGGGGACACGATCGAGGGGTGTCCTTCGGAAATTCGCCGAGCTTTTCGCGATCTGCCGTAAAAGTTTAGGGGTGGCTCTCTCTCTCTCCGTGGAATATTTCGCGCGGCGACGGCGGTAAGCCGGTTAAATGTCGTGGTTCACCGTAAAAACCCGCCCATTACCACTCAACCCCCTTTGCTGCCATAAAATAAAACTACCCTCACACGTGCATACGTATATTGCACCCCCTCCGTCCTGGACTGCCCTATTCTGTCCCGTACAGTTCCAGATCGCCCTGGCGCCGCGTTATAAGCTCCATAAGCTGACTAGCGTGATGCCAAGTGCGTTAAAGTGCGCGAAACTGCGTTAAAATGGGTATCACTTTCACCACTCACCCCTCATGCCACAATTAAAAGTACTAAAACCGCGCTCGGCTTTTTCCCAATTTTCAATGGTTTCGGCTAAAGTCGGTGAATTTTTCAATCTCGGTATGAATATTTGCCGGGGACGTTTGTTCGTTCGGTGGTGGGGGGCATTATCATATTACGGGGGCGAATCATCGACGCAATGGCGCCGCGCGTCCACCCCTTACTTCCGTCACATTTGTGTTTTGTTTCCGCAGAGCTTGACGCGGCACATTGACGTCGGGGTGTCTGAATGGTATTTCTAATACTTCCGGGGAAATTCGAAGTGACGACTTTTCGGATTTCAGGGAAAAGCTTCACCCTGACGATCATGCTGCAGACGACACCCCCGCAGGTGGCGACGCTGTCAAAGGCCATCAAAGTGACAGTCGATGGCCCTCGAGAGCCGAGGTCAAAGACAAGTGAGTACAGTGAGTACAAGCCAAAAGTGATAAGGGTGCATCTGTTATCGTTAATCTCGATATCTCGGAAAACTAATTGATATTACCGCGGGTAATTATGATTAAGGGTTGTGGATGATTATAAATGAGGGTAGGGAGTTCATAGGTAACGTGTAAGTACTAAGGGGTGTTTAGGGATTTTTCTAGGGAATCCCACGGAAAGTCGTCCTTATGGAGGAATCTCGATGAAATTTCAGGACACCAGGCCTTTCATCCCTTCCACTTCGGACCGAGGCCCTTCCCCTTCGGACACCCCCAGGACCCCCTAGGGTTCAAGCTGTCCGGTAAGTCAAATTTCCTAGGAGGCCCTATCTGGCGAATTCCCCCGAAGAGCCACCCTCGACTCCTTGACTCTAGGGGTAGTCAGCCAGGTTGATGGATAACTAAGTTTGCCACCCACTCCGTCCCTTCGCTCCTCTCCGAAGACCTCGCACGGAGGGTGTCAAAATTGAGCCGCGCCGGGTCCGCCAACTCAAAATTGAGTTTTCCCCTGGTGTCTAAGTGGAGAAGACTCTCGTTAGGAGAGGCCGAGGGAGGGCGCGTTGCCTTTTCATCCCTTATTGGGCATTGTTGAGGTCGCGAGGACTAATAAAATTCACCATGGCAGACATCTAGGGTAGGGTTGGGTAAATTGTACCAGGTTTACAAAAATGCCAATAGAAATGTTTTTGACAGGATCTTTTAGTAAACGAATTCGTATCTCATTTATCTGTGAAACTCTGTATGCAAAGTACACACATGCAAGTACATCAATGCTATTTAATACGGTAGACATTCAAATAAAATATTCCTTACAACGGCACGATTTAAACAGCTCATTTGGTAAATCGTCCTCTTCTGTTATAATAAGGTCGGATAATTTGTACCACGTACGAGAAATGGATTCTAAGCAAAACATTGACCATTTAAGTAAAATTCGGAAAAGAAAGTTGATTACATAAATCATATTTTACGACGAAAAATGAATATGTGGAATTCATGTAGATTTTACATTAGCACAGTTTTCATGAAACCACTTTTTACAATTTAGCACGTTCTGTGCCACGTGTACCACCGATAATACGCGTTAACCTCGGGTGGTATACGGCGTGGCACGGAACGTGTTAATGGCTTTCCTCATATCTTAGGATAACCATAATTCTTTTTGGTGCCATTTCTAAACAGAATCACGTTTGTCGAAGGGTGAATATTTAGATAATCAAAGCTTTGACTTAATAAACACAGAAGGGATAATTGTACCGGGACAAATTACCCGATTATGCGGTGGGACAATATTACCGGGAGTTGTTTTCAGTTTCATAATTTTTAAAGTGTCCGTTTAGGATTATGCAAAAGGTAATGCATGTACTCGCATGAAAATTAAATTAACTTTTTAACAATTATTGGTGACAATTTTCTAACGTACCCCACGTGGTGTAGTCGGTTAGAATCAATGGGGCAAAATTAGTAAGGCGTTAGCAAACTAATACAATATGCCTTTGTCTTTAGTACTCACCGGTGCTGCCACCAAATAGTTAGGTATAAACAAATGTAGCACACTTAAGTTCATAATTTTTCAGTTATATGGCCATTTCTTAGTATGTGTTCTTAAATATCGTAATGGTACAATTTGCCGGTACGATATCCCCTACTTTACCCTAATAACACGGATGAATTTAATATGATTCAATAATTTCCTTTCCGATTAAAACAATTCCTTTGAAGAGCAATTGACATTATAAGGAAATGCGTCTCAAGTACAGAAATGTGAAGGATGTAGCTGCAATTGCATCAAGATCGAAGTAGCAGAAAATTTCACCATTTCTTAGTAACACGATGAACCTTTTGTGATTCATCCAAATTTATTGAAATTATTAACCGAATTATTTCAACGTGGAGCAACTTTGATTACAAAGGTAGCGTCTCCGGTGCAGATAATCAAAGATGCAGTCGCAGGTGCATCGAGGTTACGATGTCTAATAAAATTCATAATTTCCTAGCTACGCGGATGATCTTATAATTTAACAGCCTCTTTTTTCATCTTTAAATTATTTCATAGTGGAGCAACTTTGGTTAGAAGGGGAGAATTTCCAAGACAGAGAGGTGCAAGCTGCAGGTGCAGCCGATCGGATTGGAGGTGGCGGGGTCTCCAACTGGCCCTTTCCTGCAGGATGTTGGGCGACTCGTGAATATTTGCGAGGCTCCTGCAGGACTGGTCCGTTCGATCTGGAGCCAGTAGGGAATTTCATTCGAACTCGTTGGGAGGTCCAAATTTTGATGGGACTAGAGGGCGCAGGGGCGCGAGGGGAAGTGATACTGGTGCACCGACAGTGTATTGTTTCGGCATGATAAGCGGCTTAACGGAGCTTCGCTCCCCCTGATACGGGGGCGGAAGCCCCCGGTCCTGCCGTCGATCTCTCGCCACCGCCGCCACCCACAGTGCGAACCACCCACCCCCACCCCAATCAAGGACCAGCAAGAGTCCTGCCACTCCCGACCCCTCCCTGATCCTGGATCCAGGATCGACGACTCTCGATCCCCCATTCTTCCCTCATTCGCCTCTATCAAACCAATTTTCAGATACCTTATCACGGAAACTTCATCACGCGTCGTCTTCTCAGTTCTCATATTTAAGGGTAGTCGTTACGGATGTACCAGATTTAGGGTCGATCATTTCGAATCCCTCCTTTCTGGAGCTCATTTCGGGATTTGGGCATTTTCACGGAAGGGAAGGTATCGGTTACTACCTACTCCGCCAACTTACCCTCGGAGCTAATCATCCCCTAATTTGAATACTTCCCGCCATTTCCGTGAACCCTTTCGCCTCGGTAGTTCAGCCCGTGCAGCACAGGTTGCGCCTCTGTCCACTTCGGGGGCGGGTCAGTCGGGTGTAGGGGGTGTCGGGGGGTNGGGGGTTTTGGGGGTGGTCTCCCCCTCGACCGGGCTTGGGCAGGGGCCAAGAGAAGAGGGTATCGGTGGCTGGGTAAGGGTGTGTTTCAAGGGGTGGTTTATTAGATATCCGCGCCGGGGGTTGATAAGGAGACACTTCCACGCAGCTACTCGTGCAGGGGTTGTTAAGGTACCCATTGAGGTGTAACCGGGGGATGTTATTAAATTTCGTTCGGCCTGCCTCAGCAGCAGGGACGAATTTTATGGACTCTTTGGGGTGGCGAGAGACGGAATTGGAAACCCGAAATATCAAATCGGACTCTTTTGACCCTCTTCTAAATACCTTTTTTTTGTAAAAATCACTGGAAATGACAATAATTATTTTGAGGATTCCGAGTCGAGTAATTCCCTTGGGGTAGTTTTTCAAAATTACATTTTTAATGGAACGTTCATTTCAATGAGCTTAACCTTCGTATTTGAAGTGCCTGTATTATGGAAATTAATGAGAGAGGAGGATAATAAAAACCGCGATTTTTTAAATTCCCGGAGAGAATCAATTACAGCATGGAAGAAAGTCCGGGTGCATTTAAAATCGCACCCCAAGATCCGGGGGCGATAGACACCCCGTCGCCCCCCGGGGGTGGTCGCGGGGGTTGAAAAATCGCGTAGCCGGGATTTGAGTTAACAAGAACGCGGCGTCACCCCATCCGGCCTCCCCCCGTGTCAATTAACCGCCTCCGGGGGCGGAAAAATCGCAACCCCTGTTTCAATAAGGTGGCCTTTACCTCATTTGGGGGAGATTGTTAGGCGCGCGTTTAAAACTGCCTTTTCCGTCACCCCCTGCCCCGTCGCGACCGTCGAGACCGCCCCTCGGATCGCTTTGCAGTAAATTCGCGTTTTTAAGGGCGAGCATCCCCTTAAAAAGGCACCAACCCCCCGCGGGGGCGAACCACCCCCGGAGGCTCGAGCCTCACGACCGACACCCGGACTTGCGACCTATTGGCTGTCGCGAATCGAATTACGTCGACAATTTCGAACTTCTTTCGACCCCCTCGGCCCAGGTTTTCGGGGGTGGGCCGAGGGATGAAAAGGCCGGCCTTTAAAGGAGCCAACTTGTCCTCGGAAACCCTTCGGAAGGGTAGCGGGGTCCTTAAAGGGAACCTTTTTAAGGGTTGTCCACCGTCGTGTCGAATCACGGGGGTCCTTTAAATTCGCCTCACATTTCAGCCCCTATTGGGGCCCACCCCTACCTAGGGGTGGGTCAGGCTCGTCTTTTAATCAGGTCCGGTGACCGCTCTCGGGGGCGACGGTAACTAATGACACCCCCGACAAGGATAGTCCTTCTTCGGGGGGAGGCGCCCCTTGGAGAACATCGGGAAACCACCCCCTTGAGAAACGGAACGGGAAAACCGCCCCCTCGGTCGGCGGAACCTTCTCGGGTCGGTCTTAAGAGATTTTCCATGAAAGCTGGATATTAAACTTCATTCATTATATTGTTAATTAATCTCTAAAGGGATGTAAAACCATCCTTGACTGAAATACCCCGGGAACGCAGAGTTAATGAATAAATATTCGATAAACCATCTTCGCAATTTACACGGATTTGGGGCGAAGAAATTCCTCCCTCCTCGAAAAAAGAATGTCTCAGCTCGAATGCCTACAATCGGCCCTTTCAACCCTCTTCCCTCCCTCCTTAACCCTTTCAGCCTTTTTCTTTTTCGACTCTCTCGTGCCATTCTCAGCATCGCTCTGCTTTTTACCCCACGACACGAAGGGTGACCCGCCCCTAACCCAGGCTCTTCGGGGTGGAATTTAATTCGTCCTTTTTACGTGAAATGAGGACAAAAAATCACAACGTGTATACCTTGGAGGATGAAAATTCACCACCGCGAACTAAAGTCTCCGAAATCCCTAATTCTAACCCCATTATTTAAAAAGTCTTATCGAACGTCCCGCCGTGAATTCAATTAAATTCCCGCCGATGTAACAACGCAAGTTAAACGTCATCTTTAATACTCTATTCGATGGAGAAAAGTGTCACCATTAAATCTAAAAAAAATTAGGAAAAAAACTACAAAACCATTGTTGTTTATGTGTCTCGGTGTTGTTAGATAAAAAATTGATCCTGACAAGCTTATCATACCGAAACTTGACCTTAATACCTCGGCGACGGTCGCGCACATGTATGCAGGTGTGTGCGTGTGTAATTGGCGGAAAATTCAACCGAGTTTACTATTTTCAAAAATCAGGTTCCGTAACGAGTTTTCATTTATTTCCTCCCCGAAGAAAATGGAAAGAACGGCCGCAACTGTCCACTTGCAACCGCTTTTCACCCCCTTGGCATCCTCGGCGTCGGTCTGTTTTTCGGCCGAGGTCGGAGGGGGTGAAACAGGCTCTCTTCGGGGTAGTCGGCCGGTCTCTTAGGCCCTGCCTCTACCGGGGACCTTTAGGGGTGGCATTTTAGGGGTTGCGCGACGCGATAATGAGAACGGGCGCAAAGGGTGGGTGTGCAAAGACACCCGGCCGGGAGGGTTGCCACCCGAAGGGGTGAACGGCTACCTCCGCGCCAAGGAGGGTGCAAAACACCATGGGCTCCACAAGGGTTAACGCCTAAGCGAGCTAAGGGGCGCGTTTTAACGCCTGTTTTGCATAGATTTGAATAGATAAGGAGGACAAGAAAATACGCGAATTAATTTATTATGTATCTCGGGGATCCCGGGGATCCGGGCCGGGGGGGGGGTTGCCTACCCCTGCGGAGCTTTACTCTTTACTTTGGGGAATTCACCCCGTAATGCCTCTTTAAGTTTCCGCCCCGAAGATAGTGGCTACCGGAGAGCCCCGTGCATTCTGCATATTAATTCGGCATTACGATACCACCCCCTTCCGAGATAAAGAGGAAGGGTGGGTGGAGGGGAGGTAAAAGATTCTTCCACATCCTAGAAACATTCCCCAAGGGACGTCAATAAGGGCTGGAAGATCGTATAGACGACTTTTAATCTCGATTATTTGCCAAAGGAAATGTCGAGATCGCAGGGTGAGCTTTCCTTCGGGGGGTTGATTTTTTCTTTTTACATATCGGGGCTGTCGGGGAAACGTCTCAATCGCGCGACCTTCCAAGATGTCGCCGAATCTCGTGGATTCGGGGGTGCAATATATCATCCCTTAAACTCGAGCTCCCCCGGCACGGGCAACTACTCGGAGAGCCGTAACGTTTAAGCTTAACATTGCTCACCCCTTAAAGAGTAGCAGCTCCTTCAACCCTTTCTCTTCCCGGCATTCCCTCCGCGGCCCTCCCCTCATTAGTCTTCATTTGTTTTCGAAATTATCGTCCCCGCCCAACCAGACGCGCGAACGGTGGCGCGCTCTCGCGGCGAGCTTCCGCCCCCGGCGAGCCGGAAGCTCAAACCGGCAGCACAACCGGCGCGGGCAAGCGAAGCTTCTCGCCATGGGCGCTCGATTTAACCCGGTAAGCTCGACCATCACTTTCGAAATGAAATTAACGCGGTGAATCGTAATTTACTTAATTTTCCTACCTACCTTTCGAGTCCGTGAGCTTTCCGAATTTTGACCCTGAGCTTTTTCGAGGTTACCTCTATGGGACCTTTAAGCGACATCAGAGTCGTCAGAGATTCCTAAACAGGGTAGAAAAATTCCCAGAAAATAAAGAAAGGAATCAAACTCGTCTCGCGCTACGGCGGAAAGCTCGGAAAGCTCCGACCTGACCGCAGGGAAATTTCCATTAAGGGAATGAGAGTTCCCTGCCCCGGAGTCCGGGGCGAGGACAGGCCGGCGATGTCAGGACGAGCGGAGTCCGCGCCGGCAAAGCCCAGAGTTACGAAGCTTTTCAAGTCGCGAGCTCTTATCGTTTTCTTAATCCTCTCATAAAGTAGCATAGCTACAACGGTGGCAGCGAACGTGCCGCCGGTAGAAGGCCAGATAGCAGTGTCCTCCCCGCCGCCCGGCTTAAAGAGAGCTTAAAAATTTCCCCTCCGCTCCCTTTCGGAGCTTTCCCTCCCCTCCCGCTCCCCATCGCGGCCCCCCACCTACTCCGCGCCCTCCCTACCGTCGCCCCCCCTCCGGCGACCACTAGCGCCGTTCGCGGCCGCCGGCGGGGGGTTTGCGGCCAACCAATCGGGTTCGCCGCAATCTCCGCAGGCCACGCCCACTGGCCAGTAACCCTATACCCCTCCCCACCACCGCTTCCCCTAACTTCCCCTACTGTCGCCCCCCACCAGCCGCGCCTTTGGCTTCGGAGCTTTTACGGAATTTTTAAACTGCCTCGCACAGATGACGCTATAATCTACTATTGATCAAGGTTTTCCGAAAACCCACCGAGAGAATGACTCCAGGTCGGCCCGAGTCATGACTCGGATTCATGGAGGGGGGGAGACAGCTTTCTTACGACGCCATTGGTCTGGGAAAATATTGGTTCTGTCTGTAGAGGTTAGGGGCGATTTGGACCAAGCGAAGGCGATCTCCTGACAAGTGGGTCGTCCTTTTCAGGGTTACAGCACCTGAGCCTGGAGCAAGGTGGGAACCAGGGTTGGGGTGGCCTGCCACGGGGGTCGCTGCCTCCGCAGTGTCTTCCGCCGCCGCCCGGCCACCACTCGCACTCCCATCCACCCCCAGGTGGGGCCTCGGCCTTCAACCCTTTCCATCATGCCATCGAACAAAGGTCCCCGAGGCTCCCGGTGCCGGCCATCGGTAAGTCCACCTGCTGAGGATGCAGGGGCACTTATGCTGCTGATACTGGGAACGTGATTCCAATCCTTATAAAACGCCTCAGCCATCTTTAGTGGAATGACCGAGACCAAGTCTGACTTTGCTCAAAGGACTCCCGATCTTGCCTGAGAATATTTATGAATATTCCTAACTCTCAGCGCTCGGTACTTCCATGCTCCGTTTTCTCGCCCAGAATCTTCCCGGAACGACCTGGGACCCATTAGCGTCTCCGTCAGGGACGTCACCCCGACGACGTCCCCTGGGAACGGGCCAGGTTTGCTCACGACAGCGTCAGTGACGGCTCCCACTCCACCTGCTGAGACCACCACGACGACTCCCAGTCCCTCGGGACACCACCCTCCGCACCCCCATTTTCAAGGTGGGTTCTTGAATGAACAGGTGTAGCTTCGATTAGAATCCTCAACCTGGGTCTGAGAGTTATGTCCCGAGGCACACATGAAAACGATGTTTTTTGATTCCAGGACTCCACCTGCTGGGAGCAACAGGGTCCCTATTCGGCTCGATATTCGCCCCCCTGCTTCCTCAGTCTTCCTGGCTGTACAACCCTCTGTACCACACTCAGCAATACATCTTGGAGCCTGAATGGCACGCCCTGGCTCTCAGGATGGCTCAACAGCGTCTTCAGAGGCCGGATCAGGCCAGGTTGGAGGATCTGAGGAAACTGAGAGGATCCTCTGGCAGCCCCGAAGAGGCGTCGAAGGAAGAGGACGGTCATCGAGGAGATGGCCTGCAGGATGCAGATAGTCCTGATGGGAGCATCGAGGTGGATGATGGCGACAGGCCTGAGGATCAGGACTCCAAGAAGGATCGCCCCAGGAGCGAGGAGTCCCTGCTGGGAAGGGACTCGCCGCTCAGGAGCGATCCCGATGATGCCAACTCCAGGGATGACTCCCAGGAAGCTTCGTCCAGGCTCAGGCCTAGCTTGGAGAACCTGAAGGACCATGAAATAGGACCTGAACAGGAGCAGCTCAGGCGCAGCGACCTGGCGGTGAAGATCAGGCTTGAGGGAACCGTCGATCTCAGCACCAAACGCGATCAGGATAAGGAAAATGTAGGGCAGGATCTGACGACCCGGAGGAAGGAGGACGAGGACGAGTCGGAAAGGGAATCCGTCACCCCCAGGAGGGAAAGGACTCCCAAGCCCAGACAAGTCTGGAGACCTTATTAAGACCCATCATTGGGTTCGTTCCAAAGGGTCTGAGAACAGGATCAGGGTATCTTAGATCTTGAGATCTAACGAAGAATGACGAAAACCTGAGTCGAAGTAGATACCGATTGCTCCTCCCAGAATAAGGTAGAATTCCCTGCTGGGAATGATCTCTTCCACGAGGATTAAAGACAAGGATCAAAGAGATAAACGAGTCTAGGTATAGTCGCAATCCAGAACACTGATGATCTGTACATAAAAACTGCATAGACAAGTCAGTTTAGGGAAAGTAATTAAAATTCACTCCCGACAACGATCGGCACAATGATTTTAGACCTGGGGTCAAAGGATCATGCACTAGGTGTCCCAGGACACGGTAACCACCACTTTCGACGAAGTCCACAGGATGAATCGATACTGGGATCAAGTTCCCTGACCATGGTGTCAGACTGAAATGACGAATGACCATGTACAATCCATCAATTCACTCAAACAAGTCTGCAGACATACTGAGAAAAAGTCATCGTAGGCTGAAGAGCTATCTGGGATCCGGAAGGGAAGTCGTCTACTTAAAAGGCCCTGACTTTTATTCAAGGACTCCATATTCCGAACCAGGACCAGACAGACCTGAGGACTGGACTTCTTCGGAGAGTCCTGAAGACATCAGAATCGGAGTCATCGATCTCTTCTAGATCTCGTCTAGGAACCAAACCGATGATCCGACCAGCACTGAGAGTCCTCACGCGGGACTCAGGACTACCCCTGGATTTTGAACCAAGGACCTCCCAGTCGCAAGAGCCAATTCTGACTTGTCAAGGCAATGGGATCCTTACAGAATGATCATATCAGATCATCCGAATCTTGCCCGGAAACTGATCCTTAGGGATCAGCTGCGGCCTGACATCAGGGATGACTTCTTCCTGATTCGTGCGTCAGGACACCAGGGACTCGAGGACTAACCAGGGTTTACGTCGAATAGCGTGTAAATAAGTGGCGCCAGATACTAATTAGGATAATCTTTTTCGAGCACCCCTCCCGATAATTATCCTCAGGTTGTGTCAGCGTATCGATCTTGAAGAGTTCCCCAAACGAGACGGTCCCACGAGAGGATCAGAAGGATCGTTTGCTCGTATCCTTAGCTCACCTATTCTCGACTCCCTTTCAATTTTTTTTTTTAATCCCAGCCCAATTTTCAGCTGCTATTTTCAGGACCTCCTGGGCTGACGCGAAACGTTATCAATGAATGAAAGAAAAAATTCTTAGAAAATTCTCGATAATTCCGTATCCTTGGTCAGCGATTAAATACATTCTAAGGATACTATTCGTTGACAAAAACCTGGTATAGGAAATGACTTCTTAAACGTTTCTTGACAGTGTCATTTGATTTGTCCTAAGCAATAGTTACATGGTGTACATTTTGCAACACGACTGATGGAAGTATTGGATGAATTGTATTTAAAAGAAAAAAGATATGGCAAATTGTTTGTTGCTCCTCAAGAAGGACGAGGAAAATCATCTTGCAAACGCGTCTTTCTGGCTCTCCTAAAAATCGACCATTACTTGTAAACTACTACCCATTAACTAATCTTATCACTGTAAATAACTCGATCACGGAAGACTTCCCGACATGGTTTTGTGCCTGGAGTAATGTTGTAACAACGATCGTAATTTGTTCATCGACACTTCCTTTCGTTCGAACTCCTGTCACGTCATCGATTGTCATTATACGTATTGTTGAGTGGTTTACGTGCAGTTTTATTCATTTGTTTACAGTTTACGAATGTCTCTCGTTTCAGGGACGGAGGATTTGCCGAGGCTCGAAGGTAAAACGAGAAATTTCACAATTTGCAGGATCGATTTCCGGGAGCGGGGAATTCCTGCGGGTGCCCGATTGTTATAAACAAATGTATTTGTTTAGGGACCCTGGGTATGGAAAACGATTGCCCAATTTATAATGAAGGCCGCGGTTTCGACGGGCCGCCATGAATTTTTTTTTCGGATATTACATTTGTTGCTCCCCGGGGGATTAAACATCGGTTAAATATCGAGCGGGGGGCATAAATTACAACACTTGCGCGCATCTCGAGTTTCGCAACAATTCCATTGAAATTGTTCCAACCAACGAATTCGGCTATGGTAAAAATTCTAATTGACAAAATGGCCGAATCCAGGAATTAAAAAGCGACTCCATTTCCAGGGACTGTATTTTGTTCGTACATTTCCTGCCTCCGGAAGATAAAATATCCAAAGAAAGACATAAATTACAATGCTTCGGCGTTTCTAGAGTTTCGCGACAATTTCATTTAAATTGTTGCTGCGTACCATAATTAGAACCCTAATTTTAAACGTTAGATATCGAACGAGGGACCCTCGAATTTCGAAGCAATGTCATTTAAATCGCTGCTGCATCCTGGTATCACTGAAATCTTCCCAGATAGATAAAGTGATAAAACATTAGCATGAAATTTGCCTGATAAAAGATCATGAAATAAGTCACGAGAGTGTTGCTTACGAGTCCTCATTTGGCACTCAGATATGCAGTACCCAATGACGAACGAAAAATACTTAAATATGAAACGAAGTTAAACATATGCAATGTTTATACGCATACGTACAGCTAAGTTCATCTCACGTATTGTCGATAAATAATTGCAGCGTCTATAGCCTATATTTGTTCCATGGCGTGACAAATCTACCGCAAATCTTTGTTCAATTTTATTGTGCAATATACGTGCATATATTGCAAACATTTCATGCAGCAAGTGTTCGGCAAATGGTTTGCAAATCGACTATCCTCATGGTATGATGATCATGAATTTCTATCCGGGTTAATATCAATTACTAGAGAGAACAATGGCCGGACTTAAAAATCCACAATCGAGAGTCTCTTCGCGGATGTACATTTTATATTACTATTTTACAACGTAGTTCGTGACGTCACAAGTACTATTAGCAAATCCCACGAGAGGTCAGAAATATCGTTCGGTTCATTCCTATGGGCAGTTGCACCGGCACCTTGCAGAGCTGCGCTTTCCCGTATGTGAGGGTGCGCGTGGATGCAGCTGTGCCTGTGCACCAGATTCAATAATTCGCCGATTGCAATCGAGCGGGATGTGCACGCAAAAAGCGGTCGAGCCGGCCGATATCCGGCGGGAAGGTCGCGTGATTGATGGGAACACAAAGCCCGCCGGAGGCACCCCGAATCCAGATAAAAAGGCCGCAAAACAATTTTCTACATTATTTTGCGGCCGGCCCGTGGAACAAATGAGCAATAATCCTGACGCGCGACCGCCGCCACCCACGGGGAAATGACGAATCTAGGGGAAACGCGGCAATTAACCAGGCCGGACGTACGGCGTTCCTCGCAAAGGGGTGTCTCTTCCTGGCCAGCCACCCTAATAAAACCTGCGCAGAACCTCATTCCACTAGAAATCCAAATATCCCTAGAGAGCCATCAACTCGTCCAGAAAATTGCATTCTAACCTATAAAACGGTGTCACCACCTCCAGCATTTCTTACAGATATACGAATACATGGATGAAAAGCTGAAGATTAAACAGGTTATATATGTTAATCCGATATTCAGGGGTTAATTTTCCAAAGAGTGGCAGAACGCATTTTCGCCCCCTTGCGGAAAGGAGGCCCACCCGGCAGGTTGGGGCGAGGAGGGGGGTGTAAAAAAGGGTGTCGGAATCCTGAGGTACACGGTGGAAGCCGGTCGGGTTATCGCAACAAACTACCCCAATGACGACACGATTAAAATTTCACGGGGGGAGTCGGGGGGGTGGTTGCTGCCGGTCGTCGTCCGAACAAACCGTCTATATGATCCCTTTCCACTCGTGGCCCGGTCGCCCCCGCCCGTCCCCCCGGGGGCAGTCCCGGGGGGTGATTGGTACGCGACCGCAGCCACCCCCGCTTTTTAATACACCCGCACCTGCCCTGCACCCTGCACCCCCTGCCGCCCAACGGTGAGCCCGGCGCATCCACGCGCACCCCCAACCCCGATCCGACTCACCCCCGTCAATGTCACGGGATACGGATTGATTCATCGATCGAACCTATCTGTCCGAGCGGCCACCGAAATAGCAACAAAGACTCGCCGCCCCCGACCCCGAGCCCCCACCCCCGCCGCGGGCCAGAAATGCATTTTGAGGGGATGATGTTGGTTCTTTTAATCGAGACTTGGCCCTTCATGGGCACTGATTTTGGCTGGCCAATCAAGGTTTGACGAGTCCGATCGGGGGTTGTAAATGCCCGACATGGTCGAGGGGTGTTGCTGGACGATAGTAATCCCTTCCCGGAGCTTCTTTGGAGGGATATCTATTTTTCAGCCTCGTTTCTCGCCCATTAGAATCCTCGCTTGATCGAGAGGAAAATTCAAGATGGCGGAAGGCCCTTAGACCCGCGTCGGTTTCTTTAAGAACTCAAGTTGGGAGAG
This sequence comes from Orussus abietinus, assembly GCF_000612105.2. Taxonomy (NCBI): domain Eukaryota; kingdom Metazoa; phylum Arthropoda; class Insecta; order Hymenoptera; family Orussidae; genus Orussus; species Orussus abietinus. The sequence continues at coordinate 2,486,171 of NW_019396002.1, forward strand.
AAAAATAATACTGGGTGTCGGGGTATTTATTTTAACAGTTTATTTCACGCCGCGAGGCGACGAGTCGGTGATGTTCCTTTCATAAGGGACGGCTATAATCGGAGATTAATGAAGGGGTTTTTTTGCGGGGCTATCGCGAGACGGCTCCTTCCCCAACGCGGAGGAATATCTCGGGTGTAAATGAATTATGGGCGACGGGTGGAAAAAGTCCTGCAGGAGCGGCTCCTCGGGGTCCCGGGGCGAAGTTCCGGGTTCGCCGGAGAGTGTCCCCTTACTTTTTGTTCTTCCCCGGCGATCCTTTTTACTCTTTCGCTACGGCCCTGCCAGCCGAGCACTTTAGATAATAAGGCCACGGCGCTCGCGCCACATACGAAAGGGTAAATTGGGTATTCGTCCGAGGAATTATCTCTCTAATTTCTTTAACGCCGAACCCTAAGTAACGCCTTTTTATCGCCTGGCGCGCGAATCTGGACATTTTCGAGATTTTACGAGCCACCCTCCGGGCTGAAAAACCGCCTCGAAGGCGCGACGTTTCTTGCGCGATGCGGCTCTCCCGACGCCATCTTGGACGCCATCTTGGACGCACCGGAAAAGCTTCCTCTACTGAAATTCTATTCAACGCCCAATATACGAACCCTACATCTTTTTAATATCTTCTTTAGCCGGTATTTCTAAGAAAAGAGGCATATTCGATTTCCGAACGTCCCTTTGCAACGTTTCGATACAAAATCGGCGTGAGTCAAGTGTCGATTGGGAAACCATTTTCTACGCAGCCAAATGCGACGTTAAAGTCCCACCTATTCAACTAATAATAACAAACGATCGTCTCTGGGCCTTGGGGGTTGTAATTCGTATAAATGATGGCGGGCAGCCTCTAGTTCGGAGGGTAGCACCTCGCATCCATCGGAATCGCCCTGAAATTAGATCCCACCCTCGTCGAAGGTCCGAGTTCGACAAATTCGGTTAGCCGGGTGAAAAATGAGCGGCTACCCCTGCACCCCGACCCCCGCGAACTTCGACCTATTCGAACTCACCTCAAAATCCCGCGATTTAACAAAAAGTCCCAGATCACCGAAACCCTTCGAGTTCGATCAAAGTTTCATCCAACCAGCCTGGCTTCCAAGTGCTCCAACTAAACATTTTAAGCCTTCCTAGACTCCGTCGAAGTCGATCTAACTCGCTGATTAAGAAACTCGGTAGAGTTTCGCGCCAAATATATATATTAGGGGGACCGAAAAGTAATCAAAATTTCTTCGATGAGCTCATTCACAGTTAGTGAGTACAGTAAAATTTTGATTACTTTTCGGTCTCCCTAATATATATATATAGTCATTATCTGCGATGATTAGCCTGGATTAATTAGCAGAGATTTTCAGATCAGACTAATTTTCACGGGACTAATTTTCAGAGACTTTCAGACCAGACTAATTTTCACAAACAGAGAATGTCGTTTCCTGAATCTCTCGGATGGGTAATGTCAACTATCACCAGGTCATCGAGATTGGACTAATTTTCCGCATTTTTTTTTTCCTTTTCGGAACAAACGAAATTGATCGGTACATTTAATACAGAGATAGTCAATTCTTACTTAACTTTACATTTTCGGAAACTACATTTGAAGGAGACATTTTGCTTACTTAAGGCAGTCGTACCGTGTGACGGCTGTATTCTTTCACTTCCCTTTTTGTGAATTTCCACTAACGAACCATGAAGATACCCCATCTCGGAATTTTTACAATATATTTATTAATATTTATACAGTCCCTCGGAATTTTCTTCAAGCAAAAATATAGCTTGGTATCGACTTTACAGCGTTCGAAAGACACTCGTGTGAAAAATAAGTAGGGTGACGGCTGACATGATTCCGGCTGTTCTGTTCATCAGAAATCAAAAAGTAAAACAGCATTTTAATCCGTAGATCTGCGGCTATAGCCGGAACTAGGATCAAATGAAAATATTGAGAATTAGATTTTTGGCGCGGTTTTGAAAATTTAGTTCCGCGTTTTGTCTTTTTCTCGACTGTTTAAGCTTGCTTAAAAATAAAAACTACGACAGTCATCGCAATTATCCTATTTCGAGCGAGAACCATAAGTCTACTGAGCATACCATATAAATTAGAGCAAACTCGATTCAGTAATTTTTGAGAAATCCTGTGAGCCAATTTAAAAAATGCAGTTCTTAAACACCCGCCGCTCGAACGCCCAGTCAAAACTAAACTAACCGTTCCTGTAGCGTCTCGATTAACATAGGAAAGGATCTGCAATGAGTTTAGTATCTCCTCTACATGAGCATTAGTCAGAAAGGTCTTAGGTAGCAGCCGAATTCACTGAATTCATTGAATTCATCATGAGGACGGCTCTGGTGCTCGACCCCTGCTCCGTTCTACGCGTGTAACTGAGTAGTCACGTGCCGACTTCCAATATTGAAATATCCTTTATTCTACGTATTCGAGAGATATTATAAAAGCAATTAATGACATAAAATATTTCTCAATTTTTTGGACCCATCGCACGGTACGACCGCCTTTATTTAAAGGAAAAGTTAAATCAACTTTCCTGCACGTGGATGTGTAAGATGGCAGACTTTAAGCCGGTCACGTGGGCTCGTTTAACGGCGGGAAAAGTTGGGAAGGCCTCGCGGGATGCTCATATTGACGAAGTCTGATAGCATCGAAGCATTAACCTCGAGAACGAGGGTTACTCCTGCCAGCCCGGGGCGTTCAACATATTATGTTTGCCGCTGTTGTTTACAGGCTCTTGCCATCTAGGAGGAGATGTACGCGGAATTCCCCGACGACGTATTCTGGATTTTCCTCGGAAAAGTTCTTTTTTCCGCCCTTAAGGTGGGACCTTCCGGGAGATCCTAACCTAAAAAGGTCGCCCTGAATCGACGGATACACGAGTAAAGGCCAAATGAGGGAGGATTGGGATTCGTTTTCACGTCTTTCGAATGAAACGTTGAGGTCAGGAAGTTAGGTTAGGAAGGCTCTGGTCGATTCCTCCGCGAGACAATCGGGGACTCTCGGAGGAGCGGAATATCGAGGCGAATCGCCGGGAAAGCTTAACTTCGGCAAAGACAATATAAAAGTTGGGAGGGTCGCCCGCGGGATTGGAAGTCGTAAATATCATCTGCTAAATAAAGCTTCATCCTCGAGTGCGGCGGGTGGCTGGAAACCCCTTTGCACCGTGGGGCAAAGGGGGCGAAGACAAAGACCCGTAACGCCGACTGACATTAAGGTATTGGAAGAGAGGGACGCCTTAAACGGCGTCCATCCCCGAACTTCGGCATCTTCTTCGAGTAGTAATCAAATTTCCTTTCACTCCCGAAGAGCCAAACCGTCCCGCCGGAGACGTTCCTCGCTCCCTAATGATCGGCGGAGACCCATTGTCAAGAACCGCGCGCTCTCCTCTTTCCGCCATCAAAACGCGGAATTTTCTCGAAATCCAGAGGAAACTTCCGCGCCGCAACAGCTAAGGGCCATTGCTGGTGAAAAGCCACGGAATAAATGCCTCTACAAAAATTCTTCAATATCAATAGTTTCCTTGTAAACCGGATTTTTTCGACGCGGTGGATCTTTAAGGCTGTGGCGAGGCTCGCGCCCTGCACTTAGGCGTAACTACTCCAATCCAACGGTTACTTTTCTTTTTTTTTCCTTTTATCGTGCAAACTCTTGTCTATCTTTAAAGTATCTTCATGTATGTTTGAAATAAAAATGAGCATCTTTAAAAATTGATTGATCAAGGGTTTCTGGATTTCTAATTCTTCGAGGACGCGTTGTTTAGGGATGGAAAGGAACGAAATCGCGGATGGACGTTCGCTTGGAAGATCGGCGTCCTTCGGTCGATTTCCCGAAGGAAATTCGTCCTTCCGCCGGCACCGCCACCCCGGTAGATTCTCGCGAGGTCCTCGCAAGCCATTAAACAAAAGCGTTCGGCTAACCGAGACAAAAATCCGGTGGGAAGATTTTTTTCCTGCCCCGGGGGCGAATTCCGTGCGTGCCCGCACGGCCCGTGTCGGGGGCAAAAGACAAACGCCGTCGCGTCTTTCGTTTGTTTCAAGCGTCATTTGTTTGCCGGCTGGGGGCGCTCAAAGGGGGCGCTCGCCCCCGGGAGAAGGAAAGACCGAGATGGCGAGATATCACTAAGGGGTTGGATAAGGGAGATATGGGGTTGCATGGTTGGAAAGGCCACATTTGAATGCCACCGGAAAAGGGATGCTCTTTCATCCCTGTCCCCGTGCCAACCCCCACCCCACTCCGGGGGAAACTTTAAAGTTTCGACCAAGTTGATACTCGAGCCAGCACTCAGACTGACCCGTCGTCGCCGCCATCTTGGTCACCTCTTTCGTCTCGAACCACCCCCGACTTTCGTCCAGTCGGTCCGGAAAATTGAAACTATAATTGAGACCGACCCTCAAGCCTCTTCGGTCTCTGGGTCACCTGAAGTTAGGCCCAAATGGGGAAATGATAGAAACTTATCCGGAATTGTATTATTAATTTGAAGAAAGGAACAAGAGACCCTTATGATTTGGGGTTGAACCACATTCGGGCGAACCTTGAAGGTGGGTTGTTAATTATCATAACAGAGGGTAAACACGTGGGGTGTATATTTCTGCACGAAATGTCGGACGCCACGAGATGGTTTTATGCATCCCTTTTCGAGGGATCCTTGAAAGAGTCCTCCAGGACTGGGGAGTTCGCGCCGACACCCGCGGGCCTGAACCAGGAGCGTTTAATCCGTTCGCCTTGGAGGGGTTGGAAAAAAATCCTTGCACCCTCTTAATCTGTTCTCGAGTTCCTTCGTCCCGGGTGTAAGCCCCCTTGTCGGCATATTGCGACCATTCGCGGCTATAAAAACGCGAGGGTGTGCTCGCCGAGGGGGCAGGGTGGTCTCGAGAAGCGAAGGGGTTGTCGGCTTGCCCGAGTGACAAATGGTTCGGAATAATACCACCTCCCCGAGAACGGGCGCCCGCCACCCAGCATCCGTTCTAAGGGCTGCTGGAAGAACTCCAGAGGGAGCGCCGACATTGTCGTTAAACGGTGCCTTTGTTTCGCCAACTCTTTCTCGACCACCCTAAAGATCGTCACCTTCCAGCTCGCCACTTTTTTCCACATTTCCTTAGCCGATCGTTTCAAAGATCGTCGACCCTCCCTCGATAATCGAATGACGACCCTTAGAAGTGTCGAGTTGTAATGACCAATTGACAATCGCCACCGAAATAACTAGACCATCACCTGTCCCTGTTCGCTGATGGGATTGCTGGTCATTCTTAGGCTATTTTCTTAAGTTTTCCTGCAAAAATGTAATTTCTGGAAAAAGTGTCGTATCGAAACGATAAGGGGGCAGGAAGTCTGGGAGGAAAGCCCAACAAAAGCCCACCCCTAAGGTGTGGACCAGCTCCTGTAGGGTCCAGCGGATCCCGGACAGGACCCGGGGCGGCAAATCCCACCTTCGATGACGGAACACTATTTTTTCATTAGCCCAAGGAACCCACACCCCAAAGTCCCCACGTCCCCCCTGATAGTCCGATCCAGATCCAGATACACCAAGAAGCGCTCGGGGCGCGGGGGTGGGTCGAGGACACAAAGCTACTTTAAATAAAGGAGCGCTCCATCCATTGAACCCATTGTCAACCAGTGACGTTGACTGAGCGAGCGCCAGCTCGGCCGAATCCATCATCTCCATAGAAAACCTTAATTATTTTCTGATGAAAGAAACTCCCGGGGATCGAAATCGGGCTTTTTCTCCCTCCACCGGCCTGGAGATCGCGTCTCGCAGCTCCGAGCAGCCCCCGAACTGTCTCAGCCGATTCTCCAGGAAGACTCGTAGAAAGGACCCCAGCACCCGAAGGATACCCAGATCCCGATGGCCTCCTTTCGCAAGAAGTAGGAATTCCAAACGAAACGTTGCTCTAGGCCAAAAGAAGACACCGCGTCTATCAAGTCACCTATCTGTCAGACCAGCTATCCATTAAATCACCTGACCAGGTCATCTATCCATCAGATCACATCCATCGGGTGATCTGTCCATCTAACCAGCTATCAGTCACTAGACCACGTGCTGATGCCCTTCTTTCCTTTCCTAACTCTTAAGGGATGTCGGATGACGACAACCGACTAGTTGGGCTAACTTGTGCCAGCTCCCAGCAACGTCTGGGATGGTCCAGGGATGACAGACAGGTCTCCCGAAGCCCTGCCGAAGAGCATCCCAGCCGAGTGCGGAATCGCAGGATCTAATCTGCTAAAAGTCTGCTTAATTATGAGCGGTAGCAGGCAACAGAGAGGCGCGCCTCTGCTTTCGGACTTTTCCATTAGCCGGATGAATCGTTAGTCTTTTGTTGACTTTTATTGGGGGATGCTGCCGGGGCTGGTGGCGGCGTCTGTCGGCGCTGGGACGCACCAGCAAGGGTGCTCCACGATGTGTTCCTGGTCCGATTAATAAAGCAAGGCTGGCTCGCTTCGTCTGCTGGCCCGTCCCATGGCGTCGCCATGATGTCTCCGAGGGAACCACACTTATCTAGAACTCTTTACGACGAACCCAGAAGAGTTTCGGATCGACTCTGGACACCTCGAGACAGGTGCCGACCATTAACACTTTTGCTCCAAGATTCGTCCTAGGGGGTTCATCATCTGGATCATCCCTATATTAGCTAGAGTTCTTCTCGACTCTATCGGTACTAACCCCATTCTACGGATTCGATTGTGCATCAGCCACGAAGGGTCAAGGCTGGATCCCCGCGAAAGGATGCTCCCCAGGTCCTGATGGGGCTCGCAACTCGTCCTATCGACTCGGAGGGGGTTAATTTTCTGGTCAGTTGGTCGCTTCTGGCTCTCCAGGGTTATGGCGGCGATCTCGGGGCTGTAACAACCCCTACTTTACCCCCGTACATAAATATCCGGAATTAGCCATTTCTCCTGTTCTCTCCCGACCAAGCGGGACCGGTCGGGGTTCTACGATCACTTGACCGATTAAGGACTCCAACCCGAGGGCTTCGATTCGAGCACTCGCTCCGTTACGCTCGCGGGGGGTCCTGAGTGGATTGACGTAATTGAGGAGAAAACACGATGCAAACCGTCCTCGAATATTCGCGGAAGCGATCTCCGTCTTTTCTGAAGCTATTAATCAATTTCTGGACCCCATCTTGGACGCACCCTCCCGACTTGCTGGCGTTCGGGCGCCGCTCGGACCCTACACAAGATCTAGTCCTGGACCTACCTCGAGGGTTCCTGAGAACTAAACCCTCCAGAAGATCTAGGCTGGATTTTTTCCCGAGTATTTCCGGGTTCTGGACACCTGGATAAATCATCTCAAACGAAATAGAAGACCCAAACAGACTTGTGATGTTGGGTGCCGGTACCTAGGTACAATGTTGGTGTTTGGTGGATTTCAACAACAGTGATCACTCTTATCATTCCGGAACTTTCTGATTAATTCGGACAGCTTTGCGATTGGTTTAATGGTCCTTTTAGAAACCAATCTGAAAAGCCACAAATGCTTACTTAGGTCTTGGTGCTCGGATTCAATGTCTGTATTTGGTGGGGTCAGTTCGATAGCGACTGTCCTTAACATTCCGAAGTTTATCCAGGAAGTTTGGAGAATCGAGGGAACAGGATCTGGTGGTCCAGATAAAAGAGAAGATGTTACAGCAAAATGTAATTTCGCGGAGCTGGACACCTTCCATGATCGGTCGGATGATCCTGTTAGAAAGCAATCCGAGGATCGAAGAATGGTTGCTCCGGTTTTGGTGTGAGGGTACAACCCACCAAACACACTATGTTACAGTTACATAACCTTAGAATAACATGATATATAACGAATGTTATTCAAAAGATACATTAATATCATATAACGGCGAATTATTGCCGTTCGGTGACATTGTCACAAACTTGTAAGCATTACAGTTACATAATATTAACATAACACATAACATGTTACCGATGCGTTATGCGTACTTTACATTATTTCTTTTATAACAGTGTTATATCGCTGCGTAGGAAACATTAATACAAACCTTACTTATATGTTATATGTATGTTACGTAATATGTCACAAACGTTATGTAATTGTTATATCATTGTTACATAACCGTGTTTGGTGGATTCAGTTAGGTAGCGATCGGACTTATCGTTCCGGAACTTAGCCGGGAAGTTCAGGGAATTGGGAATACATCGTCCCTCTTAAGGATCTCCTTCGTAAGAGGATCCGGTGATCCAGACAAAAGAGCGGAGGTGCGGCAAAACGGGACCCTCGCATGTATCCAGCTTAGCGGGACCGCAGTTTAAGGAGCTTTGGCTTTTGTTTAATCCCCGGGGAGTAAAAACGAGACGATCCTCGTGCTCTTCGCTCACGGCAGTCACCCTTCCTTGGACCCCGACAATCCCCCAGCTCGGGGGGAGGAAGAAGCCCTCTCCGATCTGCCCCGAATCTGTTCCTTAATCATTTCGCGTAGCAGCCGTTTGTCGAGAAATCCTTCCTCCGGAACAGACATCGGTTAGGAGACCTCGGATATGAAAAATATCGACACGGTCGATACAATTCATTAACACTAGAATTCGAGCTTCCCGAAGTCCAGGGGCGATTCCACCCCCGGATTGGGTAGCCATATTTTCTCCGGTAATAGGAATTCTGCCGGCTTGGAGGCTGTGAATCATCTCGGGTATCTCCGTCTCTTAACATCGACTATGAATACAATATCGAATGGGCGAATTCAGGGTGGGCGATAAAAACGGGAGATGGCGAGGACCGTCGTTTGTTCTCCCCCGGGGAAGATTTCGCTCGCGCTTTCTTCCCCGACCGGTGACTATGGCCGAAATTTTTACGTAACCGAAGACATTCTATTTTTTCTTCTTCTTTTTATCTTTTCTAAATAAGTGACTACGAAACACGACCGTGGATAGGTTCTTATTATTAAAAAATAATTGCCTTCGACACGAGTCCATTAGCATTATCATTTAAAAAGAAAATGCTAGATTTTAATACGCGACCCTGGGCTTTTTTCTTTTCTTTTCTATCTTTTTTCTTTTTTTTTCAGAATATAATTGAGCCCGGAAAATTGCACGGTTCAGTGGCGGTAACCTACCGCGATGACTTTCGCGAAAATGGGAACAATTCGGGGACTCGTCCCTGGGATAAAATCCCTCGGGAACCGCGCAAGGCAGCCCCGACAAGACGAAAAGTTCTCCCGGCGCGGAGTCCGGGATCCAGATCGGGATCAGGAAGGTCGAAGGACTGATCCTGTATTTGAATACGAGGACTCCCAGGACTACATGCATTTTAACTACCGGCCAGATGCCGGGTCTCCCACGCTGCCCCGTCGTCTGGCATCGCCAAGTTTCTCAACTATCGTTACTTCGGGGCCGACACCGACCCGACCTCCTCCCCTGCGGGCTGGGGGGCATAACTTCCCCGGAAACCTCCCCCTGGACTTGGCCCTTTCGCAGGCAAAAATGCAAAAGTGCCTAACCTTGCTCGAACTCGGCGGGATCTGGGGGTGGCGGCCACTCTGCTTGGATTTCGTCCTGGATTAAGGAGGCCGGGTCACGGACACGAGGACCCCCTAAAACGCGTCCTTCGTATCTGACCAGACTTGATATACCGAACACCCCTCCTCGATAGACAGCAATTTGTTAATAATAAACCACCATTTTCATTGATCCACTAAGTTTCCCTGACAACTTGGCGAGATTCCTATAAAACGTTTCAAGACATTGGTTTTAAGTACCATGTGTGCCCATTTCCAAAAAGCTGGTGAGCCCACAAGGGATGAGTTCAAGGGTTGATATGAACATCTAAATGATATTTTTGTTATACAATAAAGGGGAAGAGGAAGCGTCGCTAGAGTGTAGCGGCGACTTTTGATGCCGGGTCATCGATATCCCAGGGTCTGGATTCCTTAGGGGGTGAAATTTCCGAGAGGTTCCGAGGAACAGCTCGGCAGGTGGGTCCGCGAAGGAGTAGAGGAGCGAGCACCTTATCCGGCACCTACCCCCCGGTGGGGGTGGGTCTCGGGTGGGGGTCGAGGGTCGGGGGCTAGGGGGTGTTGTAGCCGAGTGGGTACCACCAGAGGTGGGTCTGGTTGGCCGCGGCGGCGGCGTCGGCGGCGGCGGCGGCGGCGGCGGCGGCGTCGGCTGTCTTGGACAAAATCAATACTGTGGCCACCCACCCCCAGCTTGCCCCTTGCCGAACCCCTAAGGTTGTGGGGCAAGTCGTGGGTGGGGGGCGGCTGCAGATGCCGCGTAATTACCACCCTCAAGACACGTGTGGCGCCCGCCCCACTCCCCCACCTGTCCGGATCGCCCCAGTGCCGCCGCCCTCCGGGGGCGCTGCGCCCCCGCGCCTTGCGGCCACCCCGGGGGAGGGTCCCCCCGAGGCCACGGATCCTCGGATATCTCTTTATTAAAAGTATAACTCGCGATATCCGCCAGGCATCAGTACGGGTGCTCTTCTTTTTTCCCTCGCCCCCCTTCAGCGGCCGACGGGTGGGTGTCTTACCCCCGGGAACTCGGGGGAAGACTGCCGCCGCGGATCGCGCTACCCCTTTCCGGGGGTCGTAATAAATTAGCATTCTCGTTCTAACAAGGTCCAGACTTCATCCCTCAGGGAAAACGGCCACCCTTGCTGGACATTGCCGGCATAGCTCCGCGCCCCCTCCCCCGCGTGCCCCCGGGGGGAGCCGAACCCTGGCAAACTACCCTTATTAATATTATAAGACAAACCGGCGGAACGCTCGCGTGTGTAAATAGCCGAGGTATTTGTACGCCCTCGTTTGCTTTTGGCTAACCCCCGGAGAGGTCTGAGATTTAATTGCAACCCCCAACCCCATGGTGGATGAAAATTCTTGAATTTTGGAAAACCGTAAGGGCGGTCCCAGCTTTGCACCTCTCCCGGTCGAAAGTTTCCCTGTAACGGGTAACGAGGGTGTGCAACTGCAGAAGTGACGGCCAGTTTTTAAAAACCAGCCCTCACGGCGGTTCGCCCCATGGGAATTCGAAATCAATCGCGACTTCGCTCCCGATTTCGTGGGATCGTTGTTAAGCGCCCTGTCGGCGGAATCCGGGGCCCGAAGAAAGGCGCGAATAAATTCCCGAACCACCCCTTTGTCACGGGGGCAGTTTCGCCCGGGCAATAATGTCGGCCCGGAATGGCGGTAAGAGAATCAATGATCTTTCGGGATGTTATATGGCACATCCCTCGTGGAAATACCGTCAGGAAGAAAGGGTTGCACCGCGGCCGTAGGAACGCGCGGTTCAGCCCCTAAATCAAGCAAACAACCCCAAAAACATGGAAACCCGAGCAGTTACGCAGCCGGTCGAGGTCATTTGTGGTCCGGGGAATGTTCCGGATTTTTCGGCTGTTTTGGAACAGCCCTCGTGACTAAGGGACGCTCCAAAAATTCCGCCCCCGCCGACTCAGGAGCCCCGAAAATTCTGCCGTAACTTCGCGCCGCTCCTCGTTTACCCTTTGAGATATTCGTTGCACAGCTGTCTTGAAAAATCAACAATTACTAACATGTGGAGGCAATCCCTCCATTTTCTCGCCGACAGATTGCGCGAGTCACGTGGCCCGAGGTCCGAGCAGCCCCTTTAAATCGAATCCCGCTCACGTACTCGACTAATCATACCGCTATTTCCTTTAATATCCGTAGGTGGCGCCCTCGTCTCCTATCAGCCGGCACTCTCGCCAGTCTTAGGGACTTCCGGTGAGGTATCCACCAACGGGGACCTCGCTTCCGGCGTCTAAATGTTTCAGTAGCGGAGTTAAAGCTGGAGCCGCCCGTTCCGGCAAAAGGGGCGAACGGCAATTCCTTCTAGTTGCATCGAACGAAACCCCCAAAAATCTCAACCCCCTCCCCCCCCCCAAATCTTGTCACTTAAGGTGATGTAAAAGTGGCGTTAAAAAGTTCTCGCTCATGAAACTTTTTGCCTAAACCGGGCGCGCTGAATCCTTTCAAACTTTACAACGTGAACGTGGAGGCTATACGGAAGGTCCTGAAACTTCAGTTTCTTTTTAATGTATTCGTAGACATTTTTTAAATTTCTTACAAGAAATGAAATTTCATGAGAGTCGGGAGTCCTTCCTTATAGCTTCCGCAATCACGCTGTACAGTTTGATACGATTGAGCACGCTCATTTAGGAGAAGAGTTTCACGAACGACTGACTCTTTAGATGTCACTTTGACGTCCCCTTAACATTCTTAACAAAAAAAAATCTCATCAGTATATCCTAACAAATAATATCGAAAACGAAGCCCAGAAAGATCCCGATTTTTAAATTTACACGATATTGAGGATATCGAGGTTTTCCGAATTTTTGCCGAATTTTCGGATCTAAACGTTGATATCATGACTTTTGGGGAGGCTGTTAGCGTTCATTTTAAAGGGTTTAGTGATTAAACCGAGAGAGCGGATTCAAGGGGGAGGAGGGTGGAGCAAAAATCACGGTTCGTGCCTTATCGGAGGTCGTCGTAGGACGTGAAAATGGCTTTTTATCCGGTTATCACGGATCATACACTAGTCCGGGGACATAGGGATATCGGTAGTTGGTCCGGCTCTAACGACGCGCGTGCGCCGTGGGAGATTTGGCCAATAAAGGGATGAACGAAAGGGTGCAAAACGCCCCCGCCCTCGTCCCGGCCCCTGGGGGTTGAATGGGGCTCTTCTCGCCCCATGGCGCGTCCGTTCGGACCGGGTTTTCGATTTTGACCTCTCGCCCCGTTCCTTCGGGCGGCTCGCCACCCCGGGGGGCGAGCCACCCCCGCGGCAAGCGTTCGCGATCTAACGACCGAATTTACACGCCTAAACGGCCCCATCAAACCGAAACAAATCTTGGCGGATCCTCGTTGATCCGCCGAGCGGAGCCTCGCCAGAGACGGGGGTGAACTCCCCCTCGGCGGCGAGCCGCCTCCTAGGGGTGAAAGTAGTCCGGGCGACAATTCCGGGACGTCCAGATATTAAACTATAAATCCTTATCCTAGTCATGGAACACGAAACCCCGCTGCACCCCTTCCGGGGGAAGGGGTGGGTTGGGGTGGGGGAATTATGCGCGTCTTCTAGTTGCGGAATGGTCATTTGTCTGGACTGCCAGGGAGTGTTTAAAATATGGACACTCCGACGTACGCGCTCTGAATGCTTGTCGGAACATTTTGTTGGACTCCGTATTTTCTCTTTTATTCGTTTTCTCTTTTTCTCTTCTTTTTTTTTTCTAAGGGGTGAAACGTCGCTTCAATATTTTTGCCAAGTTTCCGCGGGGTTTTTATGATAATTTCACCGCCGGGGCGGAAAATTCGCGGGGACTCGGATCGGGGCTAATTTGGACACTTTGTCGTCTAGGGTGTTCCCTCTGACTTTGTAAGAGAAGGCACCGGTGGGGGCGCGAGGGTGCCTTTGGGCGTCGGGTCGGACGTCGCCGTTCTAGGGAGTTACTGGTGCGCCAAGGTGTACCGTTACTTCGTGGCGCTTTGAGCCGTCGGCAAGGGGTGTCGGGGCGTCGGGGGGGGGGGGGGCGCGAAGGGGATGGCTCTTAGCCGTGTTAATGCCTTGAGAGGGGAGCGTTAATTAATAATTGCAGGAGGGTGCCTCAGCGCCCTCTGGGAGACCAAGAAGCGAGAAGATCGTAGGTGCTCGCGAGAGCGCCGCGCCGATCGAAGCGGGATTCCCCCAGGTTCTAGGGGACACTCCTAGTGACTCTTTCGGGGATAGAACGTCGAACCGGCCACTCCCTCGAGGGATGCCCGGTTAATTCCCAGAGGCCCTTGAGCGATCCCAGAACTGCCCAGAATTCCCTAGGCGGAATCTTGACCGGCGCGCCGAAAAGGCACTTCGGCCGTTCCGGCGTTCGATCGAACCAAGATTCCCCAGGCACCGGGGGAATTTCTGGTAACTTTTCGGTCGGCCGAGAATTCCCCCCGAAGGAAGCCGAGAGAGGTCGCCGGGGCGGCCGGAGGGTCCGGAAGCGTCCAGGGGGTTGTCCGGCAGTCCTGAGCGAAGTCGAAGGGTCGGCCCTGGCCGGCCCCGAAAGGGTTTCCCCCCGTCGCCGGCCAGCCACCTAGATCGTGTCGTGGGGGAGGTCCGAGGTTCCGTGGGGCTTGGAGGAGGTCGGCTGTCAGGGAGATAAATCGGCCCCGGCTTAATTAAATCTTCTTCCGCGCTACCCCGTACCGCCACCGGCGGACAGCATCCCTCCCCGCCTCGAATTGTTTCGAGGATATCAACCCTGATTTAGGGCGTCGCTGCCCCCGCCCCTAAAATGCCCGGGGGGAAGTGCCCCCGATCCCGGGGGGACCCACCTGCGCGCCCCCTTTCCGGGGACCCCTACCCCCTCGAGTACCTGGGAGTGGTCAGGCCCGGCTCCCCCATCCGGGGGCCGGATCCCCCGCCTGGGGGAAACAACCCTAATTCTCCGACAGACATCTCAATAACGCGAGCCGCTCGCCCGGCTTCCGAGGCAACGTCTCTCGGCCGAACTATATCCTCTCGCTATCTCGGCAATCGCGAGTTACGGGGGGAAAGGGGGTACAGGGGCACGGGCCGGGGGCCGCGGGGGCAAAGCTTGCGGGGCTGGGTTTGGAGATGCAGGGAGGTAAGGGTGGGTGGGTGGGTGGGTGGCTGTACGTCGATAGAGCGGCGCGCCGCTGAGGCCAAGATACGACACCGCCGCCACCGCCGCCACCACCGCCACCACCGGCGGACCCGTAAAGGGGCGGCTTGGGGTTGGGGGCGACCCCACCCCTTCCTTGACGACCCCGGCGGCCCCGCCGGGGGTGCGACGGAGAGGGAGGATATCTCCGCGCGGCGTCGCCCCCGACCGGGCCGCCGCCCGACAGAGACGGAGAGAAATAGTGGGTCGAGGGGTGGAAGTCGCGCGCTCCTCTTCTTTTTACCGAATAGCAGATGTTACACCCGGGGACGTAAGAGCGGTGGCTGCTCTTACGCTCTCCCGTGCAGCCTGCAGACGGAATTTTTAATCCTGCAGCTGCAGGCCCGGCTCGCCGGGGGCGGCACCTCAGCCGCGGGCGCTCACCGAGGAGCCGAGCGATTCTCAACTCGTCCGTCTTTCGGCCCGGGCGAGGGGGTGGCTGCGATAAAAGTGCAGCTGCAGCTGCGATCGCACCGAGAGGATAGCCGTGGCGTATCGAGCGCGCTACGCCTCTTCGGAACCTCGCGACGGGGAAATTCAAAGATCTACGTCGACTCGAATCCCAATCCCATTTATTTCTTCCCACTAAGCCATTCCAGATAAGCTCACGGACAAACTCGTAAAACAAAAATATATATATTTTTTTTTTCCAACGAAACGAGCCGCGTATTAATTAGTAACGTATTTCCCACCATCGATAATCCCTTGCCCGGCTTAATTAAATGTGCCATTGTCTCCATTGAAAAGTAACCGAAACAAGTGTGGGCGCAAACTTATGGAACAGCCGAGTGTTGTACAGTAACCGTTCACAAGTCACTTGTTCACGGCGATATATTAATCCTAAAACGGTGTTAACTACTTTCCAGCGCATCCATTCCGTCACTAGGTGTCCTCGTTCCATCCCAGTTCAATCGACCATAATCCAATATCCAACCGATATCCAGGGAGAGATTTGACGTAAGACGACACTAATTGCAGCTGGATGTGGCCAATCGGCGCGGCGCTAATTTGGACGCTTAGTGGACGGCGCGGAGAGGTTAGGTTCTGTTTGGGCTCTCTGCCTGGCGAGACCGGCAGGTGTGAGCGGGCCGGCACGCACGTACGGAGGCACGCGCCCACACACGCGAGGGCCCGTCGCACCTGCATCCCGCCGAACGGCCGACTATTGGTATTCGGTTAATTATGATCCTCCTCTCCCCCGTGTGAATTCTTGACGCGGGGGTGTCGCGATCCCCGTGCCGGGCGCGCCTGCCATATCGCCAGAAGCAATGCCGTAAACGCCGCTCTACGCTGCTGATTCGGCAACCCCCAAATCTGGAATCGCGACCGCATTAGCCACATTAATCGCACTAATCAGTTTACCTGCCGGCAAGGGACGTCCTTTCCGCTGCGGCGAAAAAGCCCCGCGCGATATCCGCCGCCAATTTCTAAGGACCGTCCGCCTCAAAGCGCAGCGTCGCGCTCGCCTGCGGCGAAAGGAAGAAGCTTCGAGAAGACGTTCAGAGATGGCGCCGCGAGCGGCCGGTAACCGATTAGTCAGTCTTCCTAATGCTGCATCGATTTGCCGTGACATCGGCGTATCATTTTTCAATTATATCTTCCGATCTCGCAATTTTCGATGTATCCCTCATGACGAGAAGGGAAATCATATCAATCGAAACAGGGATTTTATCGAAGTTCATAGAGGTTAATCTAGAACTACGATATATACATGTAGACACGTGACGGAGTACTCATTCGAGTGGGTCTTATTTTCGGAATTAACACTTACTTCCTAGACACCTGAACGAATCAGTCTAATTAAAGGTTGACTTATTTCACGTTAACTTGCATTTCTGCAATGAAAACCGAATAACAAATCATAGTTAACGGCATTACAATGTTAATGCTATACCTTCCAAGCTCCTTGTTTGTTTTTTCAAATCTTCTGATAGGGATCTCTTAACTTGTGTACCAATCCAATGAAAGTGCTACCTAGTGGGGGCCAAGAATTTCGGAAGATCTCGTCGCCTGAGTTTTCGAAAATCGTTTCATCCCGATAAAGGTTATCACCAACCGATCTAAACGGAAGTTTCAGGTATCCGCCTCCAAGCCCAGGGAATCTCCAAAAGGGCGACGTCGCGACGATCTCGAGTTTAATAATTCCGACGGAGTCGCGAGAGTGGTGTCGCGGACCTCGCAGTCTGTGAGAGGAAGAGAGAGGGATGGACGCGCGGGCGGCGGGAGGGAGAGAGAGGATAGCTCGCGTCTCCTCACCGTCTAAGCTCGTCGGTTTTGCGAAAAATATCGCTCGCCCCGACGTGGCTCCGAAGCTCCGGGAGTCGGGGGTTGTATTTAATTAAACCCCTAGGGGCTGCCTGATCGAGCATCAATACCCAAGGGTTCTCAACTGTCTCCCGGAGCTTCCAATTGCGACTCCCACCTGCAAGCTCAAGTGCGACGTTTCCGTCGAGTTGGAAAAAAAATGTATAAACAAAGTCCATAAGATGTGCTAACTAATGGGCAATACATTGGGATGTCTGGGCAGGTTTGCGAAGCTTTTTGCCAAGGGAGCTTGCAGCTGCGAAGCTTGGCGTAGCTCCTAAGTATGAGAACCGGATCTCAAGATCCCTCTCGGCGGGATGTATGGAGGTTTGCGAAGGCTTATTACCGATTTAGGGGAAGCTCGGGGTTACTTTCTGAGCCGCGGAGGCGAGGTCCGGGGGAGAATTAAAAATCACTAAATCCAGTTATACCGGGACTCCTCAGTATGCCGTAACTAACGTCGGTGGGCCTGGACTCGAGGAGTTGCAAAAAGACTCGAGGCCTCGGCTGACTGATTAATTAATTTTGTCACACTTTACAGGCCCCTCGTAAATTGACGAGAACCTGCCAAATGCATCTGGGAGTTTTGGAGAAATCAAAAAGGAATCCTCCCCACGATGCAAGCCCCGAATCCCCGCGGCGAGAGAAGGAGGACGCAAGGAAGCTCCCGAAAGCTCGCTAGCGATCCAAAGAGGACCAACCCCTCGCAAAGCGAACCCCGTGTTTTTTCGAGTCCGACTCTCCTCCGGGGGAAAATTAAAAATCCCTAAATTCAGTTCCAGGAGCCGCCCCTACCCCGGCGCCAATCAACCCCCCAAGGTTCCACGAATTAAGGAGGTGCAGGATCGGCGAGCCGGGGCGGGGGAAGGGGCACACAACAGAGACTCCATTGTGCTCCGGGGAGGCGGAAAGGAGAAAGAAACTTTTCCGCATTCCCACCCCCGGGTTCCCTTTATGCCGTTTTAATAAAACTCGAATCTTGCCGGTGGAATCGATTCCAGCGGACTCTTAAATATCGCAAACCGCTTTCCTCGCTTTAAGGGCGGCGGGGTTGACATCGGTCGTCCCGCGAGTTCCGGGGAAGAGAAGAGGAAGAAAAGGAAAAAAATGGCGGAGATCCGGTTAGCCGGGAATGAGGCGCCGCCATCTTGATTTCACTAGACGTTTCCCGCTCCAGGGAGGAAGGGTGTATCAGAGTCCCTTGCATTTAAATCGCCATCGGGTCAATCTTGATCCGAAAGTGAGGTTAAGTTCGCCTCTCGAGGATCCAATCAAGGCGTCCTCGCAGGTACGGGACGAATTACGAGATCCCGAAGAGAGGAGGCTTCTAATCCGCAGACCGAGCCCGGATCTCGGGGGTGTTTGCAATTATTAAAGGCACTTCGCGGGATCTTCCCCGTTATGGCGAGGGGGGCAGCGGTAATCTCGCCCCTGTGCCACCCCCTTGTATTCATATTAACGCTTCCGCTACTTGGGGCACCATCATCCCCTTACGCACCTGGGGTTGACGGGGTTAACCCACGAGTGGTAACCCTGGTAGGCTCCTGACACCCGGGGGGATATATGCCCCCGAGAGATGCGAGCGAAGTGGCCTCCCCCGCCGCAAGACGCGCGCGAGATTAACCCCCGAACTGGCGGATTTAAATGGCCGAGCGAGCGTTCTTAAACGTAACCAACGGAAACTTAACCTCCGCTGCTTATCCTGCAATGTCAACTGATCCTCGTGCGGTATTAACGCCGGTCTAAACGCCGACTAAGTCCATACTAAGCTTCCACCTCCCTAGGGAATTACCTTGGCCCTGCGCCCGCATTAATAAGTGACCGTCCTGGACAAACAGGCTCGCCAACTCTATCGGGGGATTTGGACTTGCTGCCGTCGTGGCATCGAGGTTGGCACCTTCGGAGGCGACGTCGAGAATACACCGCGATTCGTTCTTGGTGAATATACACCGAGACAAAAATGCCGTTGATCTGAGGAAATATTTCTTTGAATAGCACCAAGGAAATATTTTGTAAATTCAAGGAATAATTTTACCGAAGTAAACTCGAGTAAATTGGATGGAACATTACTTCATAAACGAGGCAATCTATTTCAGTTTATTTGAGTAAAATAATTATTCTTTGATTGAACAGAATATTTCTTAATCCGAATGACATTCTTTCTCTCAGGGTATATATAAACATTTATGAACTGCTGATCTCAATCGATGATATTAATCCCGCTGATAAGTATTTATTGTGATAAGCTACCAAATGTGTGACTAATCATTGCTTCGCCATTCCTTCCACGATTGTTCGAATAGGTCTTCCCGCTAAATTCCGCCGATTTCGGACATTTCATGTGTGACTCACCACGTAAACGGAAATACTCGAAGATTTCAGAAATTCGTAAGTATTTCCGGAAAATCGGCATCGACGAGATAATTCTCTGCCTATTTGCATTTCAGGTGAAAATATTCATGCTTTAGATATGCATTAAGGAGGGTCGATTGCTCTAACTCTTCGGATCTAGGGGAAAGTAACCAGTGGCACGGGCACCGTGGAGACTTTCCGCTGGAGCCGGGCGGTTGGCCTCTCGCAACGAGAGTCCAGGGTGCATAGAGGCCCATGAAGAATGGCGACACTCAATCACGCCAAGACAACCGCCTGGGAGTCGGCGAGTCCGAAACAATACGAAACAAACGGCCCCCGGGGGCGGCGGATATTAGTTTTTCGATTCCTCCGCCGCGACTGCCCTCTTCCTTCACCTCCGCCACCTCCATATTTTTCTCAGTCACATTTCACCGGGGCATTTATCATTTTTAAACGACCCGAGGAATCGAGAGCCTCCCTCCCCACAGATGATTCACGCTCGCCGGATATAAAGAGCGGCCCCTCCCGCCCCAACGGAATGTCACTAGACACCCCCAGGCGTCCAACCCTGATTATTTAGGCGCCATTTTTGAAACCGACCTAAGTCACCTCTACAACTCTGCAAAAACCCACCGTCCCCATTCCGTCCTCCCCAAAATCAATAAGAAGAAAGAAAACCAAAAATAAGTTCTTCCCAACCGCTGCGCATATTGTAAGTGAAGCTTCTAAGTTAAAGAGATTAATTAAACATTACTAATTGCCCTTACAATTAATTACTTTTCCATGGAATGCCCTATAGCCTCCGCTACCGCTTCTTTCTAACGTCATTTTCGTTTCGCTACATATGTTAATAATTGGCAGAGAGATACAACCCTGACGCTAACAAGACCGTTTACGCAAATTGCATCAATTCTGATATACAGAGATGGTTATAAATACTAATTAACGGTAAATGATTAAAAAAAAAGCGTTTTACCTTCCCGGGTCCCTTGATAACCTGCGAACTTATTCGTAGCCGCATATCACGAAGGATGTTTCTTGAAGAAAGTTCCTTATCAACAATAGTCCCCTCATCCCCACATTTCCAGCGCGAACCCCTAGTTATTTCCTTCCTCCGCCATAAATCAGCCTGCAACGAACATCGCGTTGTGGTACGAGTGCTAATTAATTGCCTTTTTTCTCCCAAGGAAACGAATTACACCCTGACTACGGGGAGCAGGCCCTAACATCATGGGAAATCCTCAGCGGCCTTCTCTGCACTCTTTGCACCCGACTCGCGTGCACTTTGCCTTATTAAGGGCTTATCCTTGCCCTCTCCAGGAGGCACGTTCTCCCTCCAGGGTGGCAGGACTGTCCCGCGACCGCCGTACATCACCAGTCCGGCCTCTGCGGGGGATGAGTTATGCCACCCTCGAGCGGCCTCCGGGTTGCAGTCCTACCAACCCCCGCCCCACCGAGGGCGCCATCCCCGACTCGACTGCGGGGGTGTCGACTAGACTGGATATACGCCAGTGTTTTCGATATATATCAAGATCTGTCTGAGGTTTGCCCGTCGAAGATTTGTGGCCCTGGGCGAGGCTGGCTCATTTGCGAGGACGACTATCTAAAAGGCATTCACGGCATCGTAGACACCTCACGGCTCGTGATTTAAGGAAGGGAGGTTGGACGGCTCCCAGGGATGCCAATATGGCGTACACCTCGGGTCTCCTCGAGCCTCCCCTATGAAGATTACCGGCACAGGGCGTTTATTACGTATTTTTGACGAGGGCGATCACTTCTCGCACTATCGTCTCACGTGGGTTTATTCACCGGATTACGTATTCGCTACATAAAAAAAACGAGTTCACTAGCACTTCCGGTCTAGTAATATTTCAAATAAAGGTGCATACCTTGTAAATCGAAAATTCTTGAGAGGTAGTGGGTTATAGGCAGGAAAGGCCGGAAGATTGAAAGCCGTTAAAAGTAAAGAAGAGGACTCTAGTCTATCTATATTTTTTAAATATGTAATACATTCATATTTATATGTACCGTAATTAGAAGTTCAACAATATAATTTTCTTATCGTGTCATGTAAGTGTGAATTATTTAACAGTTCTCAATGTTTAGTAATGTAATGTAACCACGCAATAACAAAAGCTAACCTGTACATCCTAGTAAATTCTCTTTCTTCTAACGAAAATGGGTCTGAGGCATCACGTAATTCCCTACTTCTTCTAATAAGGTTATTATTACGTCCCCGAATACGATTGTTGCCAAAAATTGAAACATCCAGGAGGTTTTACATGTTGAATTTCGGTGTCACAATCCGTGAAGGATGACGTTCATGGCGTTTATTTTTTTATCTTTTCTTGTATGCTTCACCATTTCGCTTAAAAATTTGTGCCGAGCCAGTTAATACGAATGGTCTCGCATTGTCATCACCAAACACGTTCCGTAATACGGTGAGCTACTCATTTGTCACATTTTCGTTCAATTTGCCTTACGTAATAGACCCCCAGAGGGTCCAGATCATCTTGGAAGATAATCCTTACGGAGTATTGTCCACAAGCGTTTAAGAGAAATACTGAAAATTCTACGACTTATTTTTTAATTAAATTAAGTTCGCTTGTTTACGCGCGGATAGGGGAATAATGAGAAATTGACTTGTCTATTCTGTTATCCCGTAATCTTGATTACTCGTCTAGTACGATTTTCTTTTTTAAGGGATGAAGGAATATTTTAAGGTTTCGGTAGGTTTTCGGGGGTAAGGAGGTGGAAGGGTGGAGAGAAGTTTCGGGGTGGGTTCTTGGCCACGGTTAGGGTCGCGTTTGGGGAATGAACTAACGAGGAGCCAATTAAACCGATTTCCGGCGTCCAGGTGCGCCGGCACTCGGGAATTCAGCCCCTATCTGGCATAATCACCGATAACAGAGCAGCCGCTTATAAAAACTTCCTTCGGCGGCGCCCCGCTCCTCTGGGGCGGTTCTCCCTCCGACTGAGAAGTTGGTTTACCGCCCCCGGGGGTGGTTAGCGGGTCCAGTTAAGGGGCGTCTTAATTACCCACGGTAATGAACACCTTGTCGTAAAAACTTGCGCCAGTTTAATTATTTCCAGACCTCCCTCGCTCCGCCCCACGCGGGCTCGTCTCCACCCCTCGCCCTGCATCCCCCAGGAATGAGGAGTCGCTAATTACCCTGCAATTGGAAAATCTCGATATCCCCTTCCGATATTTTTCCCACGGCGTCTACGTTCACCTTCCCTCCCTGGATTTCAAGAAATTTTGACGAAGAACTATTAATAACTGCGTCCCGATTAATTGGCAATTAAGGTGAAGTAAAATACGTCGAGGAACTTGATCGTCGACGATAAAGAAGATTCTTCTAAATGCCTACGTTGCCGATGTTCGTTTTTATATTGACAGCTGTGTCGAATTATATTGGGTATTATACCAAATGGCATACTCCACCTGTCGTTTTCGTACAATAATTATAAAGAAATCGAAGTAAAACTCCAGAAATCCTCTGGATTCGTGTTTTCTGGGGCCCTAATTGACTGCAAAGGGACTCCCTGCGCCATCTGTGATTTCCAGGTCAATTAAATTTTCACTCCGAGACCTCGTATTTCCATCGTTTTAGCATAGAAGCGCATACAACACTTTTTTTGCCCTTATCCCGATAAAATGCGAGTTTATCGACTACCAGAGTGTTCTAAATTGTCGTAAAATTGTCCTGACCCTTTCGATTTCCATATCAGAGCCTTCGATAATTGTATATTGATCGAAATATGAGAGCTCGACGCCATTTTGGTTCTGGGCTGAGTTAAAAAATTTTCTTAAAAAATCAAAATTTTGAATATGTCAGGACAATTCTTAGATGATCAGGAGTGACGTGTCAAAGTATCGGACAGTTTGGTCTAATACCCTTAAAAAAAAGTGTAGTATCCGAATCGACTGATTTGAAGGGGGTTTCACTTCACCTTAAGGGTGGCTTCGATGTCGACCCTTGATGAGGGCCAAAATGGCCCCCCCCCTTGGTACCGTGGGCCCATGAAATCGAAACTTTCCAAGAAAGACGGGGTGCTGTCCCACATCGAATTCAATTACCCAAGGGCAATACTTTTTAAGGCGGTTCCCGCAGGACAACCCCGGGGGTAGTAACAGGGCGCGCAGTTGCGTCGCTCCTCTATAAATTCGCGGGAATTAAACGAAAGAATGTGGTCTGCGTCGACGTATATGGCCGGGCGAATGCCACCCTTAACCCTGGCCGTTCCGGCAACACGGCCGGGCCAAGGGGTCGTTTATCGGGGGGGGCGGGTTGTTGGATTTTTAATTAAGGGTAGCAATGACTCCCGCCAAGAATTCCGGGCATCGCTGGGGCATGTCGGCCGCAGCAGCTTGTAGGTATTCGCGAAACCCCTTCCAGGAGATCCTTCCGAACGAGGTCCTGAAGGGTGCCGAACCACCCCCGGCCGACGTCGAATCGATCGCGATAATCCGATTAACCGGCGCGGCAAGATTTCCGATTTGCTAACCGAGCACGGAAGGCGCTTTTAACGAGTAAACCTCCTTCCTGATAATTTCTAGGTTAGGTTGAGTTAGTTCGGGTTAGGTTCAGCTATCAATGTACACATAATGCGCGGCCATTATGGATTTCCCGGAGTTCAGGGTGTCTATTTTAGGGGGCTCCTCGAGTCACCGGAAGAAGATGGAGACCGTGGTCTCCAGGGGTGTCGGAAATCAATTTTTAAGAGAGAGATGTCGAGCGGATTCCGTACAGGGGACGAGGTGCTGGTCCACCCTATTTTCAGGGCCGCGGAGGGTAGTTTTGATTTATCGAAACCGGCCGGCAGATTTACGAATATCAAATCCCCGTTTAGGGCCCCGGCGAGGACCCACCCCCGCACGGGGTGGGTCTTCGCCGCATACGTGCAAATTACCGGGGCAGGGGGCAGATCTCGACCCAGGGCGAAACTTTCGGAAGACGTCGCCGTTTTCTTCGGGCCGTCTCTCCAGGTTTCCCGAAATTCCGGGATCCTCGCCATTTTCTTGCCCCCCTTACATTAGAGGCACGGCGCCGAGTCTTTGGGGTAGTTTCTAATTAGGGCCGCCATGACGGACGGGTCCTCCTCGTATTTCTTTGGAGGTGCCGTCAGAATTCCGTTCTTCAACTTCCGCGACATCCGATTTTACGGGAAAGAGCTTACCCGAGGGTAACTTCCGTCTTCGTAGGTGGGAAATCTCAAAAACCGTTCATCTCTTGCAAAACTAAAAATATTTTACACGCGATACATTATGAAATACATTTGGAAATTATTTTTTTATGTACAGGTAACTCTCGCTATGCGAATCCTTGCGTGCAGAATTTTTTTCTTTTTAAATTGTGCGCCGGGGACATTACCGAATTCTCGATTTTGGAACGATAGGCAGGGAGCGATTAATTCGAAAGGGCGAGTACTTACTTGTACTTAAACCACCTCTGATAGATAAATCATCGCTAACGAAGAAGTACGTCGATGGGGATCCCCGGGGAATGCTTTCGAGCTAGAAATCAGACCTCGTCCGAATATTAGGAGGTTTTATGGGCAAAAAGAGCGGCAAGGGGAGGGCGGTACTTCGGGGCTCCCTTTCCGGTTAAATATTTAAAGGCGCATCTGAAATATGTCGATTCGCGCGCATAAACACGAGGGTGGGCTTCTCCTTAGGGCAGCCGGAAGATTTATCCTTCCTTACCTCCTCCGCAAGGATGCCCGGCCGCCATTTGCATCTCGCTCTCTTAAATAAACGCCGAGGACTCTTGTCACCGTGGACAATATGCAAATGAGCATCGAAAAACATAGCAACGACCCCATCCCCCCGCTCTAACGAGGAAAACTTGCAACAACTATTTTCAACCCACCGCTACATGATCGTTAAACATTTCCAAACGAATTTCACTTCCATCGACCGCAAACAACGTCGCTTCTATTTATTTCTATTTATTAGCACACGAACTAAATTTTACAAAAAAAACATATAAACTAATTGTTGACTTTCCAGTCGTTTGCAGGCTAGTTGTGTTAATATCGGTGATGGGGAAGCATGTGAATTAGCTTCTGCTCGTTTTGCATACACGAGAGGCAAGAGGGGGGCCATTCCACGAGGAGGTTAGGAAGATAATTCTCTCTCTCTCTTTCTCCGCGGATGTTCACTTCAATCTCTTGGCGAATATTTGAAGAGGCCAGATCAAAGCCCGTCTGGTCAATTTCATCAACATTTGAATACGAGCCACCCCCGGGCTTCGAACCACCCCCGCCATCGGACCTCTTTTGCCTCCGCGAACGGATTGCCGGGGAAAAGCGCGCCAGGAAAAGGGAGAATCCAAAGAGGGAACGGGAAGGGACGGAAAAAGAGAACTTGAAAACTCCTCCGAAGTAACGCCGCCTCGGGAAGGTAGAAAATCCTAGGCGAAAATCCCATAACGTTTAGGACCTCGCGGGATCCGGCAACTACGTTCTTACCGAAGAGAAGTGAACTGCCGGAAGATTGAAAGCAATGCTCGCAACAATATACGAGAAATATTGGAAAGTCCCCGATACGAATCATGCGTCAAGAATAACTACTAGAAGAATTTCGGAAGATTTGACAATTTTTAGAGATTCTCGAAAAATCGAGGGAAACCAGGAAGGGGCTATTTTTTCCAACCCTCTAAGAGAGAGAGATACATATATATATACATTGTCTTGTTTCGCTGCACAATTTATGGGGTCGGTAGTAACCATGCTCCGCAGGGGGAGCGACTTAAGGGAGGCGCGCCGCGATCAAAGCGTAATTTTAATTAGGCAGATTATACGAAAAGATAAAAATTATTAAAATTATTGCCCTAATGAAAGGGGTGGCGCGGGGAGGAGGAAGAGGGTCGCGTAATTAAACGCCAGGAGTCGCTTTCCCTCGGCGAGGGGAGGGGAGACAAGGGGGAGTTCCTGCGATGTATATACTACGAATGTACATATATATATATACATACGTATACATATATATACACGCATATATATATACGTATGTACGCTTAGAGAGCAATTGCGGAAGATTGCTGCATAATTTTAATATGTATCCCCGAACTTCGTAATTCGAGGGATACGCCGCGGGGCGTAATTGCGAGTTTTCATTCCGCACGTAATTAGGGGAATTTCGGCAGCGAAAGGACCATTTTCGAAAATGGGAATTTCATGGCAAGTCAGGGGAAAGATTTTCTAGGGATGGACTTGGTGTTCTCGGTGAACGGGGAGATCGACTGTCGCGGATTTCTGGTGACTTTGGATTCTTTCTTTCTTTTCTTTTCTTTTTTTTTCAAACTGGAAGGGGATGAGATTTCCAGAATTCGGTAGGATTCAGCGACATGGAAGGGAAAAGTCTCTAGGGGTCCTTAGGGACAGGGTGTTTCCCTTAGAGCGGCCCAATGGAACGTCGACGAGTGGCCCACCCCCTCTCCTCCTGTCGCAGATCAGCCCGCAAACCGCAAGGTGCCACCACACCCCCAAAAACCACCCCCGACACCCCCGCGGCCAATGATCGGGCCTAGCCACCCCCAAACCACAAACCAACCGCAAGGCGATGCGCAGAACTCCGCGGCACCGAGCCCACTGCGCAGCCCGACCGCAAAACAAAATGGCGCGGCCCACCCTTGGCCTCCTTAGGCCTACCCCTTAGGTCCGTTGCGTTTTCTTTACCGCCTGCTCAAGTCGCGAACACTTCTTCACTCGATTCACCCTCCTTGCAGTTCCTAGCTCGCGATGCTTCGATAACACCCTCAAAGTAATCCAGAATTAAGGATGTATCTTGAATTCACCTGAAGGATAGCAAAGCGAAAAGATGCAAAGTTTAAAATCCCGATTATTCCCCGCCCTCGAAAAATCCCAGAAGAGCAACGATTACGCTCAAGGATCGTCAACAGTATCCTTCGATCCTACCCAACTAAAGAGTGTACCTTGAATTCTCTCAAGGAACAGGAGGGGGAAAGGTGCGGAAAGTTTAAAATCGCCAAACTCGCCGTTCTTACCCGCGATCGAGATTCTAATAAAAAAAAAAAATAAAAATGAATTAATATTTTGTCATGCCGGAGTTGCTTCGATGATCCCTTTTCTTCACTAGTTTAAGGGTGTACCTCGAACCTCCCTGAAGGGTTGAAGTCAGAGAGATGCAAAATCCAAAGTCCATTCTCCTGAATCGTCCCTTCTGTACTTCCGCGCCTTTCTCCTTTTTTCTTCTTTTCTCTCTCGCATCCAAAATCATCCAATCGATTTCTCGGACACTCTTCGAGAGTCGCCCCAAACTTCAGGATTCGGGAAAGTCCTAGAATTTGGAATCTCCCTAGGAAGGAGCCACCCAGCCGGTCCCAGATCGGCCTCTCCTCATCCAGGGGTGCGTCTTCCCAGGCGTGAAGTCCAGGGGTGGAAAACCCGGGGGCGCACCTGGGGTCTGAGGTGCCCCCAAACGTGGGCTCTGTGGCGCGCCTGGGAGCCCGCGCTCGCGGTGAGGGATTGGGGGTTGTGGGGGTCGTGGGGGTTTAGAGCCGCGGGGGTTGCGGGGGCTGGGGGGGTCGTCGGGTGTCGGGGGCCGTGGAGGGGCCGCGGGGGGTTTTTCAAAGAGGGTCGGTGGTCGGAGGTGAGGAGGAAAAGGTGGGACTTGGGGTAGGGGGCGAAAGGGGGCCGGAGAGGGGGGGGTAGAGGGGGAGGTGGGTGGTAGGAGGAGGAGGAGGAGGAGGAGGGGGAGGAGGTTGCCTAGCTACCGGCGAGACCCGGCCAAGATACTCCGAGATCTCGAAGGCCGTGGACCGAGCCGGAGTCGCGGGATTACCGGCTAGGGACATTTTTCTAGGGAAATTGTGCCGGCGCATCCTCTCGGCCGTATAATTATAACACTTACGAGTATCATTGGTAACTAATATCCATGACATGACATTTGGAAAAATGGAGAAGAATAACATCCCTAGCGACTACGTGAGGGGTCTCTCAAGTTCAGGTTTTGCCAATATGGCGTTAATTGTCGACTTTGGTCGTTCGATTTCCAGATTGTCTCGTGGTAGTGACTCTTTATGAACTTAAGAGCTTATATGTATGGGCACACTCTTGCTTTGTCTCCATGGTACGGATGTGTGATTAATTCAAGGTAGAGGTAAATTCCGGTAAAATGAGGGAAAATGGATTCCCAGATTGAAATAGAATGAGTAAGAATATTCATGTTTAAATCCCCCCCACTAGGGGGCGGGGGAGGGGTGGAGGAAGAGATCAAGAGGAAGAAATGGTTTCGCGGGAACCAAGGGGGGGCGACGGGGGGGGGAGACTTTCTTCACTTTCTCTGCGTATTTACATACGTAATGGTCATAAAAAATTGACTCCACTTCCCCTCGAGAGGGGTGATACTCGCTGAGGGGAAGGGAACGTATAATCGGAAACTTGGCGAGGAATCGATGATAACAAAGGGCGGGACCAATGAAAAACAATGTAAACAATCGATTAGGAAAAATGGCAATTTCATATGTAAAGATTGGCGAAACTTATTGATCTTTAGACCCCTTACTTTTTTTTCCTTTTTTTTCTCAGACCCACGATTAATGTAAACTCAAGAGGTGAGGAGAATTTTCCAAATTAGGGTTAATTAGGGGGATGGAAATAATTCGAGATTAGAGGGAGAGGCGGGGATCGATAATCGCTCGATGTCAGAAGCGATCGGTCCGAAACACACGGGTACGGGGTGGAGGAAAAGCGACAAGTCAAAACGTCATGTTGCAAAATCAGTCCGACGTGATGGGACGGAAAATCAAAGAAAAGTCAATCGCAGTTAAGCCTTGACGCAAACCGCCGGAATCTGTTTATTACCATCGGGGGTTCGATTGGTTGCGGTCGGGCGAGCGGATGACATTGATTGGCCAAAATGGGGGGGTAGGTTTTGGCAGATGGAAACGGAAAAGGAAGAAAAAAGAAAAAAAAGAAAAAAAGAGTGGCAGCGAGCGAGACGCCCGGGTCTCGTGAGATTTTTCCCGAGACCGGTGTCGCCCTCGGGCGGAGAAGTCGGCAAAGACCTTTAAGAAAGTCCCACCCTCTCCTCGTAGCACCCCCTTCCGTCCCTAAGAAACTCACCCCCGTGGTGGTAAAGTAGCTCGCCTTCTCGGCCGGGTCGGTAAAAACCCTCCCCGAGGCCTAATTTCCCCGACTTACCCCGCAGAAAAATCTCCCTCGGAAATTACTGAAACTACCCTTTCCGAATTCCTCCCCCTTCCCGTTCTCCCGTTGATTTCATCGCATGTAAGCCAAGAACAAAATCGATGAACTATCATGAGATAGCGTCGGGTCCCGTCGATGCGAAAGGGGGTTGCGATTTTTTCGATACATTTTTCGGGAAATCGGTCCGGGGGATGATTCTCTCGTCCATTTTCGAGAACCCTGAGACATTACGAATTACAGGTTTCGCAAATATTCCGCGTATCTATCAACGAGTCTTGCGACAGTCTCGGGTAGACAGTCGGTAAGAAAGGGAAAGAATAAGGAAGGATTCTTTAAGGAGTGGCGCCGCCGGCGTCGCGACGCCGGAGTCTTTTAAGAAATATCTAGTCCCGGGGGTCGCCGCTAAGAGAGGTGGCGCTGCTAACGAAAGTCGACTCCGCGCATTCTCAAATGGCGAATTAACAAAACCCAAACAAATAATGAAGTGTAACCCCTTTCGGCACTCTTCCAATATAGATTAACCCTCGCATAAAGAAATGATACCGAAATCCTCGAGATTTATAACACGCGATGTGAAATGACGACTCGAAGGGGGTGGTCTTCAGGAATAATTAGAAAGGGGTGTATATAAGTTTTTTTTTTTTACGGCCGGAAGGGGTGATATCTCATTCATCTGTAAAGACAAAGGGCTGCCGAGGGCTGGTTAATTTAATCTAAGCAAACATCATACAGTCGGGGTGAGATATTTCGGGGGGCGGGGGCACGGGGGAGGTTTCCCTGTACCGTAGAATTCTGGGGACGGTAGATTCGCGGGGGGAGGGGAGCAGCGGGGGCTTTCGAGTCCGTAGATCTTGATACATACGTAAGTACAAGAGTATTCAAGGCGAGACGCAGGAGCGATGTTTAGCATGTAGATGAAGATCTTGGTAATCAAGGGTTGCAACCCCCCGGGCGCACTTCGTCAAGTCTTACTTATTTCCGCCCCCCACCCCTGGCCGAGGCGCAATTGTTTCAGAACTCGGCCGGAAAACCAACCATTGTTACGCGCAAACGTCTCTACACTATTAAAAAAGAGTCATACACTTTTAGTACATAAGGTTGCAGTAAACCCATAAATTTCACCTCTCAATAGTGAATTAATATATATTTGTTATAAAATTCTACGTAAATTTACAATTTTATAACACCGCGCGTTGTGAAATTTTGTGAAGTTGCGGAGAAAAATTATAAAATTGACATTGGAAAGTCATTTGCTACGCGTTGTTTGCAAATTCTGTAGATGAGTTTTTAATATTACGATCGTTAACGTGAGTTTATTTTTGGACAAATTTACTCGAAAGATGACAAGTATCGGTGGTACTGGCGGATAAACATTGTTAGGACATTCTTGAGTCCGAGAAATATTTAAATAATATTAAAAAAAAAGAATTCTTACAGAAGACTCCGTTAGCATCATGGACAACGTACCTGCTACTCTTCCGTGAGTTCCAGGTAATTGCAACTAGCACCGCGATAATTGCAAAAAGACCTTTTGTTGATATCAAGTACCGGTCAACACAAATTTATAACACATATTATAAATATCTTACACATACGTACTAAATTTTATAACATACGTTATACATTTTATTTGAGAATACGTTATAGAATTGGTATACCATGTCCGAATGAAACTTCCAACGAAAGTGCAATAAAATTATAATATGTTCTTTTAACACTTCACGTGGATCCAAAGGAATATATCAAATATCCGTACTTAATACCCTTTTAACGGGATAAATGCTTGGTCAGGAATTTCTTGCAGATGGAGGGTAATATATAAATATTCGAATTAAGTGGATCGCCCCATTTAGGGGTTGGCCAAAGGTGTGAAGTGCACCCGAAGCTTCGTGAGCCCGTAGTGAAGCGAACTTTATAAAACCTCGAGCGGAGATAACCAACAGTGGATACGAATTTCGTTATAAGTTATATCGGGAAATCCGGGTATTTTCCGGAAGTAATTCGCGTTGAATGTGGAAATCGATCGGGCGGGTCGTTAAACGGCCGGTTTTGATTGGCCATGGGCTGTCAAGTCGTCCGGTATTACCGATTCCAATCGTAGGAGTTCCCGGCGGGGGAGACAGTTAGTCCAAAAATTCGCCTCGTAATCGACGGCCGGAAAGTAATTTCCTATCCGGCCGGACAAAGGGTGATTTTGCATGGGGTTGGCAGTGCAGAGCATGGGGGTGGCAGTGACCGGTGCGTGTAACGACCTAACCTCCCCTGTCGCTACTGTCCCTATACCGTGGGCTGCTCACGGTGACGCCACGTGCATTCTATGCCTCAAAGAGAGTACTTTCCATCCACGTTATCCCGCTTTTTAAATCTAAAACCGGCGACAAAATTTACTCTCTCGATCAGTTACGTTAACTTCGCTATACCCACTACACGTTACCGTCTTAACACATTCGGGACCGCTCACGTGAATTCACGTTATTTTCAATTCTATCCCTGATTCCCGCTGACGTGAATCACGTCCTGCTTAGTTGGCTCGCTAATTGTTAGCCGGCGCGGCGCACAAACTTTATCATTTTTATCCTTGCTTTAACAGTACAAGTTTCCGGCGACCGGTTTCAGAATTTCATTATTTTCGCCGGTACTCAGTATTTGAAACGGAAACAAAATTTGCCGGTCGCGAATGTGTTAATAATCGCGAAGGAACGTTTAGTTTCCCCACGGCAACCTCGTTCTTAGCCGATGCGAAAGGATTGACCGCCGCCATCTTGTTAATCATATGAAGAGGTATAATCCCGCGCAAGGTTAAAATACATATTTTAGCATTTTGACGCGAAAAGGAGATGCTACAAAGTGAATAAATACCGCAGTCCAAACCAACAAAAAAAATGACCACATATTTTCTACCATTCATATCAGGCTGGTCCTTAACTTCGTGCCATTTAAATATTGAAATTTTATCATGTTAATTTTTTCAACCGAAGGATCGGAAACTGCGCGAACGTGGGGGAAGAGGTTTCGATCAACGAATTAGGATACATGATTAACTGAATATCGCAAAATTCCAGTTCATAAAATAATTTATTTAAGCATAAGAAAGGCACGAATTTAAGGGACAACCCAATGATATCTCAAACCTCGTTAAAGTTTCGTGTATCTAGAAATTTCTAATTTTCCAACTTTTTCCAAGGTATGCCCCGCATATTTCCGGAAAGATCTGGAGACGGAGGATGCTGCCTTTGGATATATACGCATACTATGCATCTTCATTTCCGTTGTCAGTTCTATGGGAATGTCAAGAAAACGCGGCTACGTGCATCGGAAAGAAAGACTTGGCACATTTCAGGGCTCGACATTTGGCGGTAATCGGACGAACAGCAGACGATACGAGGGAGCAATAAATCGGAACGGGCAACTGGTCCGGCCAACGAACCGCGTCCAGTTTGGCCTCGGACCCTCTCGGCCGCATCGCGAACGGCGAAGCTATTCCGCTATTCGCTATCCGCTATTCTCCATACTCCATTATCCCTTACTCTACTCCACTCTGCTGCTCCACTCTACTCCATTATGCTCGCACCACGTATAAACGCAACTCCATCCCACTCTTGACCACGGTGCCCATCGAGGCCTGTATCTTCCGCAAACCAAGCCCGCTGGGATCGGTAAAACCTCGGCCTAGACCGTCCCAGCTTTCCGCCCGCTCATTCACTGCACCTAAATCCCCGCCTCAACATTAATTAGCCTCCCTTCTTTCCAGCGTATTTATAGCCAAGTCTAATTATACGGAAATGTACACTTTCTTTGTAAATAAAGTCTCCTAGGCCGCCTCCGTCTTTTGTTTGTCCCTCGTCTGTAAGACGACTTCAAGGTTAGACTTTGTAGGTTATGTGCGTCCTAACATCCGTTACATAACCTGTACCATACAGATAAACCGTATGGGACCGATAAAACTATCCAAATTGTTGGCTATTAGTTCACCATAATGAACGATTTCTTTCATACTTGTAATTTTTCGCTGTGTCGCAATTTAGATACCCATAGAAAAGAATTTGGTTGAACAATTACCATTTCTGCGGATTCACTCGTTATAATGGTCATTGCAGGGAACCGAGGAAATATTTAAGTAACTTGGGACATTTGATTGAAATACTTTATTCATCGATTAACCTACTTTCCAAAATGAAGAAAACCATTTAACCAAGATATTTCAGTTGGCGTAGTCAAGTGAACTGAAAGTCCACTTAATCGGAACATTTTCTAACATCAACCAACTGCAGTCAATTACACAATTTTATTCGTACAGCCAGATTCTTTTCTTCGGGTGTAAACAATAACTTCACTCACCGATCTGTATATACTGCGATGCACAATAAACTGCCGAAATCGTTGACTATCAGCATCTCGAAGCCTGGCTTGGCGGAGAACTCGTAGCTCCAGAAGTTTCTGTGCAATGGAGAGCCTTTGTCGGGAAGTTCTCGAAGAAATCCGTAAAAATGTTCCAACCAGCGAACCAGACCGCGCGAAGAAGCGTAGGAATTTTTTTTCAGACGCCTCCCGAAGTGTTTCCGTCACTGTTGAGAGGTCGGGTTTAATTAAATCCTTCGGGAACTCGCGTTTATATGGACGCACGCATCCGGGGCTGCGGGGAATCTTTTAGCCGGCCGTCGGTAGTCTTTGTGGTGGGGGATCGGAATGTATACATACACTCACGACCACGGCCAGAGGTTCCCAGCTCGGCTGAAAATGCGGGGGCAATTAGGGAACAGTAAAGGACATTTACATCCAGGAGTATCCGCAAATGACATCAAGAAGTTGAGGACTACCAACTTCAGGTAGCCGTACCCTGTAGCCCTGCCCCCTCAGCGACCGATTCCAAAAATTAGTTCGTAACGTAAACTAACGACAACTCGGCGGATGAAATGAAAACATGTTGCGAAAGCAGATTCTCAACTTAAAGCGTTCACAACTCGTCGTGGGAAATAATATGTCTTGTACGAAATTTCTAATTCCTAGCATAAATCGATGGCAATTTTGTATGGGAAATAAAACGTCTCGCTATTAAAATCAAATTCCCGGGCTAAATGGAGGACGACTTGTAGTGGGAAATAAAACAACTCGGTTTAAAAATAAATTAAAAATAATACCAAAATCGGCGATGAGGTATGAAAAATGAAACTTGTCTTGTTTATGAAAACGAATTCCTAGGATAAATTGATGACAACTTGTTATGGGAAACAGAACAACTCGGTTTAAAGATCTACTCCTTACCAAAATTGGCGGTAAGTTATGCAAAACGAAACGTCACGTATCTAAAAACGAATTCCTAACCTAAATACGGAACTAGTCGCTAGGGTAAATGAAACGACTTCTGTTATATTTTGAAATACATTGTATTCGACTCAGTCAAAAAACTACGGTAACAATAGTTCGGTAGATATGTATCGGAAATAATCCATAAACGGGCTTTCGACCGCAAAATAATCCGCGAGTACCGCGAGAGCACGAAAACATTGCACAGGATGAAAGAGGTTAGTCCTGCCCAGGTCGACACGCAGTTCGATGTGAGGTTCGCCCCGGGGATCGCGTCCCGATGGCGGACGGTTTTCGTTGAGAATTTTTTTTTTTCAGCTTGCAACATGGGACGCCTAAATAAGAGCGATGACGAAATTCCTATGGACGCATTTTCCCTCGACTCGAAATTCGTTTCGGTTCTCGGCCCTCCGAGATCTCGCACAGGAGGCCGATTCCTTATTGCACGTTCCCAAATCATCAGCGCCCACATTACGCGCGCAATGTACATATTCAATATATATTTATATATATATTTATATATATATTCTATGAAACATAATTAAAGAAATAATTTATCTCCGGCCGCAGTTCGCATGCGTCATTCGAGGGAACGCTCGACTCTAAATCGATTTATTTACATGTATGTACAAAGCCGGTTGCACCGTCTGAAATCTCTCCTAGCACTCGCACACGCACGCACCGACATTCTCTCAGAGGTTCCCAGGGAACCCACGTGGCTAAAGATATACGATATTTAAAAAAAAAAAAGAAGAAAGGTCGCGAGGTTCGTCGGCGACGACCTCGCGGCCACGTAATCTCCGGACCCAGCGACAGAGGTCCCAGAGACGGCAGGTGCAGGTGCCCGAGAATGCTGGGAGCAGCTTCGCCGCCGAGTAGTACCCTTGAATTACCGAGTTCCGTACTGTTTAATGCCCACTGAGTGTTGCCGTTGACGAGAATCAACGTCCTAAAGATTATCTGAGAGTCCCAGCAGCGCTGAGGACGGGGATCTCAGAGTAAGGAACGATTTCGCAGATTGCACGAAGCCGGGACCACCAAATCCTAGCAAGTCCTAAAGGACTCTGCGGACTCGGATCGAGGATTCCTCAGCCCTGAGGATTTCATGTCCCAGTCGTAGCCGATGATCCTGAATCCTAGCCAGAGTCCCAGAGTCAATCCTTCATGAAGTCACAGGTCTCGCGCCGAGAGGTAGATTAACGCAGCAGCAGCTGAGACATTCCTGAGGTCGATAACTCCAGATGAAGAGAAACAGTTTCGCAGATTCAATTACATCAGGACCATCGAATCAAGCCGGCTCCTCCGGGAACGTTATCAAGTCCAGGCTGAGGAACCCTCGCCCCTGAGGCCGCTGCCTCTCAGTAGGGCCTCCAAACATTGTTATCAGGCCTGACTTCCTCCTGCCGGACGCTGCAGCTGTCCGGCACCGCTCGCTGCTGTTCCGCAGCCTCGGAGTTCTGAAACTGGTTTCCATACAGCTGGGAGTAGAGGATGCTGGGGAACACTCCCGGAGTGGGGAAGTAGTTGCCGTAGTTTTGACCGAATCCCTCCTCGTGCACGGGACTCTCGGTGGTGCTGGAGTCCGTCGACAGCGATCTCGAGGATACGTAATCCTGGTACCTCTGAGTGGTGGATCCTGAGATCAAGGTGCTGAGAGGATCCAGCGGGTCGGGCTGGCCTGGAGTTGTCGTGTCCGGGACCACTGTTTATTAACACCACGATTAAACGCACGCGTGAAGGGACCTCGTCTCTTTGCTCTGGGAACGTTTCTAGGAATTATATCCGCGATTGATTATCTTATAGTGCTGAGAGGCTGCTACTCACGCGACGAGACTGCTGAGAAGGCGTCCTGTTGGGGGGTGGTGCCTGCAGTCGCGGATGCCGTCACCGTGGCACCTGCCGTGGAGTCAGGTGCAGTTGGGGTGGTCATCGCTCCACTCCCAGCAAACGACGCCAAGGTCGACGACGGTGGTGGTGGTGGAGGTGGCTGAGGAGGTGGTGGAGGAAACGGGGCCTGCGCTGCGCAAGACGACAGCGGGCCCGGAAGGTATCCAGCGTAACCGGCCGTGGTTCCGTAACCCCAGGAGTTCCCAGCGGTTAAGCCGAACTGGGACATGTCTGAAGAGAAGAGGGACGTTTGAAGCTATGAAGGGGCTAGGGAAAAGACTAGCTGGGTCGGCAATGATCCTTCCTCCTACCCCTACTGATGAGAACCTAACTTAAATCTTAATTTAGACTCTGGTCATCGTCATCGCCATACAGCCGAACAGGTAGAGAACTAATATAAATGGTTAAGTCATTGACGCTATTTCTAATTTTTTTTTTTTATTGTATACGATTTAGATGTGAAAAGACTAGCTAGGGCGGCAATTATCCTTTCTCGACCCCCACTGATGCGAATCTAACTTTGATCTGAACTCTGGAACAGCTGGATATCCAATATAAATGGTTAAGTCATTGACGTTATTTCTATTATTTTTTTTAATTGTAAACGATTTAGATATGATAACTGCGAATCGCTACGGTGGTTCCAAGTATTTCAGTCGAGAAGAAGCCTACAACGCTGGACATCCCTGCGTGGTCTGCACTTTTCCGGGAGCCCGCACCCCAGCTAGGTTGCCCAACGAGTTAGGGGTAGTTGGACCCACCGGAAAAGGGTAGGAAAGGACACATTGAGAGGTGGCGAGATCAAAGGGTTGGTCATCCCCAACCTCAGCTCAAACTCAAATAACCCAGTCGTCTCTCCTGGACGCCGCTGCACCGGTGCGGCCAACCTAAATACTCCAATCTACTATGCTCCCATATAGCTTGTTTATTAAGGAGAAGAAAAAAATCCCCAGACTTGTGGGACCTTTTAGACATACGCGATCCAATACCGAACTCCTGAATCAGCTTTAGAAATCTATCATAAACACTTTTCATGCTGCACCCAGATGAGCCAATTCTGAGACTTGACTTCCCTGCCTCGAGGGTCGCGGAAAAATTAATAAGAGGAACATTCCAGACAGGTCGTGTGGTTTACTATGTTTCGTCCTTCGGGCAGGGCGTCTCAGAAAATTCATTAAGCTTCGTGGAACCATTTACAGCCTGATGCCCAACAGGGCCGACAACCGAGTCCAGCTCGTGCTGGTCCAACTTCTGGTCGACGGCGCTCGCCAGTGTGAGACGGCTCGTCCATGTTCCGAACACAAACGAGCAGCCCTAGCTGGGTGTAGAGCGAGGCAAAACACCCCTGCGCCACCGGCAGCAACCCCTTTAATATAATATTTAATCTAGCTTTGAACGGGCTTGCGGTTTCCGCTCCTGGAGAAACGGAGAACCTAGCTTTCGAGCCTATCCAGGGCTTTGCCTAAAATCCGGAGCAGAAACCAAAGGTGAATGCGTTCCGGCATTTCTGACTCGCTGTGATGACGAAACATCGGTTACCTCCAGATTTCCGGAAGTCTCATCATCTGCCTCCCTTCACAGCGAATAATCGGAACACAGTCTAACATCGGCAGGGTTGATGAACGGGTGATCAGGTTGGTCATTGCTGATGTACTGTACTGTACAGTACTGTACGTCTGGTTGCGTGGGCATCATTCAATGACTTCGGTTAGACCTAGCTATTTCCTAACTGATATGCGGAGTACTCACTTTGACAGTTGCCGGGCATGGCGTGCCGGAACGACGACAAGGGATCCCTCGGCTGCAGTGAGCTCGGTAGGTGTTGCAACGGACTCGACAAGGGTTGCAAAGAGTCCACCAGGGGCGAGGTGAAGAAAGGGCCACCTCGTTGAGAAGCGATGGCGAACGCGTGGAGCTGTTGCTGCTGCCCTAAAAGTGACAACACTGCGATCAACCGTGCGCCTGTCCACTGGACCTCAGGAACTCGTGCCCCTGGCTAGACTCACCTAACCGAGTCCCTAAATATCAGCTCCACCTGCAACCGTCCCCATTTTTCGACAAACGCCCTAGAAACCTAACCCCAACGTGCATCGGCACCGATTCGATCGATATTGAACACCAAGTCATGCAGATGGAAGAGAGTCAACGGAACAAAGGAGCAGAATCCCAGATTCATACACGAAACTACCGAATTGGGAACCTACGGCCAGGCGGACACACCCTCTTTGTCTAGACTCGGTGGGAAGGACAAAGCAACGTAGAGCGGGACCCGATACGTTTTATTTCCCACGGACAGTGTCGGCAACCCAATTAAAGACGTCCCAACAGACTGGCGCTGGTACCGCTCCTTCCACACCGCGGTGGGGCGGTGTGGGTGTTGGCCCAGCCACCAACGTGTCCATTGGACCACCACCTACGAGAAGGCACTAGAGACCAGGCAATGGCGCGGACCCGCCTGATAATCCAATCGAAGCCCTAATTCTAACTCGGCAAGCCGAAATTCCCGCTAGTTTGCTGAATAGGACCAGGTCGATCAGGGGACCCTCCGCTCGGGGTCCTGGGACACCGGAGGAACGGCTAACGAGCTCTGGTCAAACGAAGATGACTCCTGCATTTTGGACCCATCCGTCGGGTGTCCAAAGTGTTGGTTACTCCCAATACCTCCATGGATGGAGGCACCAGGTGGCCGCCCAGGAATTGGACCCTCCCAAACGGTAGACGAGTAGTGATCAACTTCCACGGAGGATAATTGGCACACCCAGTAGCGAAAGTTCCATCGACGGAGTTTCACCGCGTTCGGAAATTTGGAGTTTAACTTGTCCAGCTTGGAAAGAGGTTTAGATGATGATGGACTAATGGTGTCCGAAAAAGAAGGATCATAGGATGCTCATGGTTGATGCAGGATCGGACTAGGAAGTCCACGTTCATGGTGAATGCAGATTCCTCGGCTGGTCCCAACAGTCGGACCTGGGCTGGAACTCGACGCACCGGAAGGCCAGCGGGGTTCCAATTAATGGAGAAGGACGCCGGAGAATGGCGCTCCTTCCGCAGACGGCGGGACTTGATAAATTTAATAAATTATCCAGTCCAACCCCCGAATTTATCACGGGACCCTTGCGTGTTCTCGCGGCCACCCGCCGTGGGGCGTTTGCTCTATTTCATTAGACGTCACTGTTCCAGGACCCTCTTCTGGGTCCCGCGCCACGGGATCTCACGCGAGCTGTCCGGAATATCCTGAAGAGGGATGTCCCAGTGTCCGAGCCTCTCGTAGAGGATTCCGGGGAATTGTGCAAAACCGGACAACCGGCTTGGGACCTCACACCTCAAATGTAGGATTACACGAGTGATCCCACTGACATCGGTGACATCGGTAGAGATTTTCCAAGGTCCGCGTCTTTGGATATCCGCCCACCAGTAATCACCATCTCCGAATGACTCGATCTCCCACGTTGGGAGGTGGGGCCTCTAATTGGGCTGCTCCGATGACACTCATTGGGAGCCCTTTTAAGGCCAGCGGTGCAGGACACGTGGAAGCAGTCACAGCTCGAAAGGGATCCCTTTGAGTGTTAGGTATCGATTCGGTATCCTCTTAGTTCCGGCTGCCAGGGAATTTCTCCGAAGCAACCAGCTGGCCCGGACAGCTTCCTCATTTCGGCCTCCCTCGACATCGGAGTTCTGAGTGTCCAGCAGGATGGCTCCCGATGTCTCCCTGTTCCCGACAGGCGTCCAGCCTCAAGGAATTCCCTCGGGCCGGTCCTCCAGATCGATGAGCTTCGAAGCCTTCCGATCGAGAAGAGCATCCGGAGAAGCGGAGAAACCCTTCTCAATCAATTTCCTTGGTCCGCCTTTCTATGGCGGTTACCCTCGGGGATGGGCCCGAAGGGTTGAATGTGTAATGAATTGCTTGTTTAATTAATTACAACCCCTGCGCCCAGCCACCCAAGCCGGAGCGCATTTATCCTGCTGTCAAAGTTCTCCTTCCAAGAGGGCAGGACCTCGAATGGACCTCTGGAAGATATCCGATCAGCACCAGGAATGGGATGACATCGATCCGGTCTCTTCGGTTTTTGCCGGGCACCCAACTCTTGCCGGTTTAATTAATTCCCGTAGCGTTGGTTCCAGGTCACTAACGCTCATCCACAAGATACCCGATCGGAGATGCAATGGATCCATCCAGTTGCCCTTTTGTATCCGGATCATCCCAACTTTGGTGAGTCCCAGCAGCGGCATTTCGAGCTAGAAGTGCTGGACCACCCGGGAGAAAAGCCGGCCTTTCATCTCGCCTCTCCGCGTTTCGGAACATTTGATGTCCGGAGACGTCGCTGGCCATTTTCGGAGAATCGTCTGTTTTAACGACCGATGCGACGTACCGCACGGCTCCCGTTTTATTTTTAACTCCTCGGGGTGGAGTATTATCGTGCTACTCCGCTTAGGTGGTGATCAGGGAATTACGAGCGCTCACTTCTGCCGCGTCTCGAGCCCCTCGGAGAGCGTCGTGTTCTCAAAGAAGACGAAAAAAAACACGGGAAGTACAAACTGAATTCAATGGTGCCCCGTACCTAACCTCCATTTGGACGAATCAAAGGATGCGTCGGCGAAGAGCGGCTCCTCTATCAGTGGAACGATCAATGCCAGCCTAAAGTGCCTGGATAGAAAAGCTAATTCGAGGCTTCGATAGGCGCCCATCAGGACACAATAGACTACGTTTCGTAGCAATCCTGGAGAATGGGGGACACGGTAATTCTACGTCCCGCTGCCGCAGTTAAGGAGCCCCGAGATGGCGGAAACTTCGGTGCCGACTTCCGGTATATCCGCACAGTTATGCCGCAGTCCTTTATCAACGTAACACGCCCACCGCGGTTATAAATAATGGGGATTCTGCGAACTTGGTAACGCCGAGTGCAAAGCCGCGCGGAAATTTAAGGCACCTTTGGCAAACATGGCCGTTAAGGTTGAGCGGCGAATCCGCTCGGCGTTACTTCATTCGGCCTTACTCACTAAGGAAAATTGATAAGTGAATGTAGAAATGCTTACAGTGATACTCACTGGTCTTGGATCTGGGCTCACGTGGCCCGTCCACTGTCACCTTGATGGCCTTTGCGTACGTCGCCACCTGGGGCGGCGTCGTAGAAAGGGTTATCGTCAGGGTGAAACTCTTCCCTGCACAGAACGTTACAAATCATGTTAGGTACAATATTTCTGACATCGTTGTCGGAAAGGTCAATGTTGAAGTAAGAGTCGTTCCTGCATAGAACGGTAAAAGTTAGGTTAGGTAGAATATTTTCGGCTATACGGAACGTGTCGACGTTAAAAGCAAGGTCAGGATGAATTATTGACGGTATCTTAGGAAGGGTTGTCGCCAAGCTGAGACTCTTCTCTCCAAACAGATTAGTTACAGATTAGATAATATATTTTTCGCGGCGTTGTGGAAAGGGTTATTATCAGGGCGAAACGTCGTAAGAAGGGTTCAAATCGGGGTAAAACTCCCCAGGATTTGCGTGAAACGTTAGAAGTTAGGTTAGATTAGGGATAGAATTTCCTGCTTCGACCGCCATTCCTAGGAAGGACAAAACCGCGACCCGACCGGAGAGTGAGAGAAAGACGGCCTTACTCTTGGGTTTGCGAGCGTCGGTTCGATCAGGGGCGCAAAAGTTCGCAAATAACGTTAGCCCGGCGAACTGCTCGTAAACGAATTACGGGCCGGTTAATGTATCGAGAGGGCGCTCGCGGCGTCCGAGGCGCGTGCGGCCGAGTTAAGGGTCGCGCGGAAAACGGGCGCCATGGTAAAAAGCCCGTTAAGCGGGAATAATGTCGCGGAAAAAGTGGCGTCGCCGTCGCGCTAAATGTACACGCGCGCGCCACGGCGTACACGCAGAGGTTCACCGCAATTCCACCCCCGCGACCCCAGCGCCCCTCCCTGCCCGAAACGCGGCTCAACGAGCGTGAAAACGAAACGCCGCCATTTGAATGCGAGCCGGCGTGGAGGCGAGTCGTGCTTCCCGCTTAGAGAAAGAAGAGGAATTAATTCGTTAAGAAGAGCTGAAGACAAGAGGACTGAAGACAGACCCGAAGGACCACCCGAACGTTACCAATGTACTTTGCGATAAATGTACTCCCGGTAAATAAATAAATGCAGCAAGCAAAGTTGTCATTCATTCGCCCCCTTGATTAGGGGTTCGTCCCCGACGGTGCCAGAAGTCGCGTGGCCCGTAAACGGGCGACGAGTAAAAAGGGGTGAAGTCAGCTGAAATCCGGGGGTAAATAGGGGCAAAACGGAGGTTAAAACCGGGGGTAAAACCCACGGTACCACGAGGTGCTCGATGCACCGGAAGTGAAGGGAATAACGCCGAGTGTCCGCCGTGGCCACACGGTGGTTCGCCACGCAAGGCTCTCCTTCCTCGCCCGCCACCCACCACCCACCACCCACCGCCCATCGTGTTTACGAGTCGAGTCACGCCATCCTCGAGCTAGCCACCCTCCACCTTTTCACCCGGGAGGTTATGTTCCCCTACGTTAGGTTACCCTGCCCACTCAGGTATCACCCTCGGTGCCAGTCGCCGAGTGAACGCTAAAAGTCGCCCAACGTAACCTCGCCGAGTCGAAGGACTCGTTTTAAAGATGGGACATGGTGAAACGATACCAGAGACGTTTCAAAAAGGAGGCGTTTTCGGCAAAACAAAGGAAAAGAAAATAAACCATAATAGGAAAAAACGGACGCGACGTTCCGGCTCGTAGCTGATAATAGTTTGTACCGTTGATATTTCGCCGGAGGTTAGCAGCAATTAATGTGGACGTACACAGGGGGTGGTGTGAGTTATCGAGCCAATTAATTAATTTCCATTTTCACCGAACGAATCGGAAATGAGGGATTATACATATTCTGGTAACGAATTGGTTGCGGTCCGGGCGGATCATGGGAACGCACTTGTGCCCGCGATCAAACAATCGTCCTCGACAAGAAACGCACAAAGAGAACAAATTTCGACCGCTGTTGGGTCCTCCGGGATTCGAAACCATTTTCTACCCTTGATTATTAAATACGTGGATATTTAGTTTGGACGAGTTACGGCTTCCCGTGCATTTTGTGGCGCGCCTTGAATCGGTGGAGGAGGCTCCCTAGATTCTGTGGAAAATGGCGGATGGGGGATCGCACCGAAAACTGAGAAAATTGCCGGGTATCCGCCCACGAACGAGAGAGCGGCTCGCCTAAATGATCTATCTCGTTAAAGGGTTTAACGACGAAGGGGTGGATTGCGATTCGCTACCCTCAAAGAAGGCTCCGCCAGGATGGGGCCGGTATTACACGAGAACCTGACGAGACGAGTTCGGCTTATCATCGATATTGCGAAGTTCTGGGGCTTTGATAGGGTGCCAGAGATTCTTCGGTACGAGCCCCTACGAGAGCGGTTCTTTTCCTTCCCAACCTCCGGACGAGTTTCCCGAAATTCCCCACGCACCGTCCGAATCCCACCCTCGGGGGCTCCCTTCGGATTCTTTTATCACTTTACACCCCGCCGTTCGCCAAAATGGCCCTTCCGCTTCGTTAAAATATATCTGACTTCAAAGGACCCACCCCAGGAGTAGCGAAACAAAATTTCTCCAATTTTTATTCCGCGACTGGTCGTCGAGCTCTTTCAAATTTCCCGCCGAAGTTCAGCTGGGGAATTAATTGCGATTACTCCGAAATTTTAATTTCACATTCCGGAAGATCCCCCGGGAAGTGCTGAACCGAACCTCTGGGGACGCTTTAGTCATTCGTCAGCAATTTACAGTTTCAATAGCCGTTGACATGTTTTATAATACCTAGATTTCCCCAAAAAAATTACAGGAAACATTACAAAAAGAATGGCGCCACTTTCTCTCTGCGTTTTTTCTCATGTGATAATTTTGTACAATGTAGATACGTCACTTATTTATTTTCGATCGATTTAGATTACTGGTCCCGTTCGATTTGATCTAATCCGAAATTCGGGAAATTCTCTAGAGGCAAACAGGGGTGAATCCTCCCCTGGAACTGTGGGGGCGCGTCAGTCATTTGTCTGGGATTAGCTCTCAATTGTTTTCGCCAGGCGGGGGTGGGGGTGGCATTAACATAAGCTAGGATGAAGGATGTAGGAGTCTCCGTTCCTTTCCGGGAGAGACTTCCAGCTCTTCGGTTGATTATTCCTAGGAC
This sequence comes from Orussus abietinus, assembly GCF_000612105.2. Taxonomy (NCBI): domain Eukaryota; kingdom Metazoa; phylum Arthropoda; class Insecta; order Hymenoptera; family Orussidae; genus Orussus; species Orussus abietinus. The sequence continues at coordinate 2,531,000 of NW_019396002.1, forward strand.
CTCGACGGAGTCCCTCGGGAATCGCTAATCACCTTCCCGGTGCCGTCGAAATGGAAAATCTCGCGTGTAGCCTTACCACTTCGTACGAGAAGGCTTAGAGAACTTCCTGCCGACTTAATTTGGTCCTAGCGCCTCGAAAATGGCGGAAACATGCGAACCCCTAAATTTTAAGGACTCGAATGCCCTAACCTCGAAAATAATGTAAATAAAAATAAATATTCCAAGGTATTCCCGAATTTCGTATAATTAATAAACGAATAATAACGGTGGAGTAACATATCTCCCTATCCACTTATCGCGGAAATTGATATTAAAGCCGCTTAATTTGGCATCTCTTAAGCAAACCAGGGTTGGGCCGCGAAGTTGAAATACCGACGCTAATAACGTTAATTAAAACCCAACTGAAGCCACAATTAATATCACAGCCGTGGAGTCTGGCATCGACGGAGGTTCATCCCCTAGCCTTAGGCCGGGGGGTGTTTTTCCCCCAAGTAGGCGGCTGGTACCCGACAAATAAAATCCATTACCCACCCCAGGCCCAAGACGGGGGCTGAGAACCCCGCAAGACGCAAACCCAAACCCAAACCCAAGCCCTTCCGGTTCCCCCGGCGCGACTTTTCTCCCAGAGAGGCGGCGAGGAAAAATGGGGGCAGTTGCCCCAAGACGTCCCCGACCTACCCTTACGTCTGGGGCGGCGTTCACCGCCTTCACCCTCGTCTTCCGGGCCCTCCCTCCCCGTCTGTCAACGAACTTTCTCCAGTTTTATGAATGGAGAACTCGAAACTAGGCCAGGGGAGACCCCAGAATTCTTCGAGCGTTAACGAAAGCACCTCTAATTAAGAATTGAGAAAGGAATTAATGGTTTTTCCTAAGAGGCCCTCGACTGAGACCTTGCCGGTAGATCCTAAAGGATATACGAAGAAGAAAAGTTCTTTACAGTCATTCTCTGAGCTTATTAATTTCCGAGATATTCGGGAATTTAATCGAACAATCACGTGAGAGTACTGGTGAATAGTAGTGGGAATAGTTGGGAATGGTGGAGGCAGACGCAAAAAGCGTGCACGTCGAGAAACTCACCTCTCCCGCTCCTGCCGACGAATCTGAGGTCGTTGAATTTCGCGACGTGATTCTTCATCAACGCGGTGGAGTTCCTCAGCTCGGCGCAGCAGTTCTCGTCGTTCCCAGCTCTCACGGTGACCGGAGTGCCATCTCCCACTTCGCCCAGAGCGACTACCTTGAACGCAGCTGGCAAGGTCTTGTTGGACCTCCAGTGTGGTGGAAGGACGGTGCAGACGAGGTGTGGTGAACCTGAGAACAAATACAAGTTCCTGATAAGTCCTCCCAGCAGTTTAGAACGCCGCAGCAAGAGTTCCCGCAGAAAGATTCATCCAGAAAAGACACGTGGAAAGTGTTCCGATGAACTATACAAACCAGCACAATGACTTGCTGGGATGTAACGAGGGAAGTCACCGCTGAGAAATTCTCAGCGATGATTTGTTGTGGGATCATTGATGAGAAAGCCTCAGCGGGTTATTTAGGATGTCTTGCCCGAAATCTCATCCTCACCTGTTCTCACCAGCTCCCCCGTGTGCTCGGTGACAAAGTCTCCCAGCGTCCTCTCAGCCAAGATGTCGCTGGTCATCTTGGTGTAGGCATCGGCCAACGGCGAGACGCCGGACTCGGGCGACGCCGCCGCACCTGGCGCGGATGCACCTGTTAGCTGCATCCTGCCGGTGGTCCCAGTACTCGTTCCCCCTGTCGTGGTTCCTGAGGTTCCTCCGGGAATCGCCCCGGACTCCGTGACCCTGACGACGCTCCCAGCCCCGCTCCCAGTGCCGCTCCCAGTTACTCTGCTGCCGCCGTTGCAGCGCCCGAATATATCCATAGGCAGTCAGAACATCGGGTGGAACATGGCCTCGCATCTGAGATCTTCCTCAGCACGAGAAGCTAACGGGTCCGAGAGTCTCAGGTCAAGAAGACATCTCGTCGCAAATCCACTCGCGAGATTGCTGAATCCTTAAGGAATGATCCGATGGAGTCCACATTTTGCTGGGAGTTGTCATTATATATCTGATATTCCATGGCCGCTGGGAGAAGGTTACTGTTCACGACGACATTTCCTGAACTTCTCGCAGCAGTCCGTCGACGTCGAGTCGTTCTTTTCGGCCGCTGGGAAGCGGATATCACAACGAAGAGAGACGCCTGAGGACCGATGCAACTGTGGACCCTGGTCAAGAGACTGCAGTTGGTTTTAACAGTGCCGAGAACTGCTATATGTGGATATCTCTTCTCAGGGTCCTCAGGGAGCAGAGGACCCTTCCTGAGAGTCCAGGGTCATCGGTTCAGGGCACATCACTATGCGCGCATCTTCCCAGTCCAGTCTTCAAGGAATCTTACACGTATCGGCGTCTTCCTTGCCTTGGATCATCGCAAATTGCTCTCAGCCGAGGGATCATCAACGGTGCTTGAACTGACCAAGTCATCGAATCTGTCGGTTGCGTCTCACGAAGAACCTCTGCATAGCTGAAACGGAAACGGAAACGACCTTTTTACAACGAGTCATCATCCTCAGCCTTGGAATTCGGAATTAACTTAACTGCTGAGGAGCTCGTTCATCGATAACGAGGTCTTTAAGCGCCTCGGCGACTCTACCGTGCTGATAACAAAATTTCTAATCAACTCAACGACTTAACTAGGCGATACGTAGGGTAACTAGGTTTTCACCCCTTCCTCAGCCATCGGCATTTTCTCCCCTGAGGATACCTGAGGAATTCCGCTCAGACGCCGTTTCGGACGATTCTAATCAAGCCCATGAGCCTCCGTGGATAATGGAAATTACCGAAGGTCCCCGTACAACCCTTCCGGCGTCTCTTCATCCCCTCCGAGGACCGAGGTGTCCCGGGCTGAGGGGTGAGTCGCGCATCGCACACTTTTCCTGTGACGTCACCGTTCATTCAGTAATTTTTGCGCACGTCACTCGCGTGACACGAGGATCCAGGGGCGTAGGTAGAAGGGATAGGATGTCCGTGGCAGTGGGGGCAAAAAAATAGGGGAAAAAGAAGCTCCGGGGGCGAACAACCCCCACACGGCCAACCCCTACGCACCGACGCCGCGTGTCAAACTACACGTGGTCGTACACGTTGTCGAGCCGGTTCGGAGGATCTTCCGATATCCCCAGGGAGCAAGACTCCCCGGAAACTAACCTTCCCTTCGACGTCTTAATTTTTCTTTTCGAAGCTCAACACTTTTTAAGACGTTCCTTCCAGTCAGGTAATAGAGAAAGTCCCGCCATCTTATCGCAGGTTAAACGGCGACGGCTCCTTGCGACGGCTGCACCCTCGCCTGACTTCGCATTCAAATCTCTTGGAAAGACCCTCCCTTCTTTACGACGCGACCCAAGACTCTCAGAAGAAAGACCGGGAAGGTGGAGAGAAACGAAATACCGGGAGAAAATATACATACGGACCAGGATTAACCATTAACCCCCGATTTCCACTGACCGCGCACTTCAAAGAAGAACTAAGATGTACGCCGGGAGATCATTAGCTTTTCTTCAAGAAAAACCGGTCAACCCGGATGAATACCAAAAACCACCACTCGTTACTTCCTCGATTTATCTTACACCGATACTTCCTATCTTCACTGTTCACAAAGATTTTTCTTCCAGAAACTCCATCGCCATAACCTATACAATTCCTGCTGAGCTTCACAAAGCATCGCCTTTCCCGGAAGTATGGGAAGAGGGAAAAAATTCAAGTTGAACAATGGCTGAAGGAGGGAAAAGATCGGAGATCGAGGAGAGCTTTCGACGCACTTTTGCAGGCGAAGTTCAGGTGGTGGTCGAAGAAGGAACGACGTTCCGTGAAGGAAATGAACCACTAACCATAATTTCCAGTGGATACGTATGAGGCAACAGCCGTTGACGCACTGGTCCATGCCTACTCACGCAGCATCCCTTTCCCCTATCCGAGCCATCCTATCCCATCTCAACCCCACCAGCAGTGGCACATCCTCTCACCCTCCCCCGAGCCGGTTAACTTCGTCTTTCTCTCTCCCTCCCTCCCCCTCCCGCGGCGTCTCCCTCTCTCTAGCTTCTCTCTTTATCGCTTCATCTCCCACCGTACCGCCTCCTTCTCTCTCGAACTCGTTGTGTCCCTATCGGGTCCTCCGTCCGCGTGCAGCGCCCTCTATTCGGTTCTTTTCCCCTCAGCCCTTTGCGGTGCGGCGCGTGGCTGGACATCGCCGGGGCTAACGCGATAGATGGATCGATTTCTTCTTTTTCCAACACACAAACCGGGAATTCGCATCCGCTTCGTCCGAGGATCATTTTCCCCCGTGTCCGAATTATCGACGAGCTCCGAAATGTTTCCCCGGTAAAATAAACGTTTCACGTATAAAGTCAAATGCCCCACCGTAAAAAGGGGAGAAGATAAGAGATCAGTTTATAGAGCAAGGCGTTCTTTTAGGAGAATTCTTTTTTTTTTTCCTTGAAATTGTCGAGACGACCGGTGGTGCAATTTACGAGAGAATACTGCCGTAGATAACGGTGGGACTCCTTCGCGCCGCCATTTTCGATTTCGGTCAACCAGGGTCTTATTTTTCCGGGGGCTTTTCCGCGGCTTCGCGAATCGTTCCCCAGCCAGTTATTCTGGCCAGGATTCCATCTTGTGTACCTTCGGTAATCCTGCACCTGAATATCGACATGCAGGAGGGTGCCCATTGTTTGCCCGCCCGTGCAAACAGAGCTGCCCCGAGAGAATGCAGCTTCGCTATTTGAATTAGAAACTGAAGCACAGCGCGGACGGCACCGCCGGGGGCTTCGACGAGTTTTCGATCAGCGGGCCCGACGACTCTTTCCAAAGGACATTTCCAAACCGAATCGGCCGGGAAATATGCCTAGGGAGGATCTAGAACCGCGAAGCGATATAGATTTTATAAATAAGAGGTACACATTGTGACCATACCGAGGAATAGTTCCAAAAGACATATTAATGGTCCATGAGGGATTCCACCGTCGCCATCTTTGAACGACGTTTCTGGCGCGCGGTGGCAGAATTAATCACGGAATGCAGGTGCAGTTTTATCTGTGAATTCCATACGTGGCGACTAAATCGAAGGCGACGAACTGTTTACCGGGGACATTCGACTGGTGCCTCTATTCTAGTATTGACAAACGACCTAACGGCCGTGTGTGTGGACGCTCGACGAGATTCGAATTATCTCTGTTGGAGGTTGTCAATGCAAATGTCCTAGCTACATTCAATTACTGCTCGTCACGCTTCGATCACCCTGGCTGCTCGGAAGTGTCGAGAGAGATCTCCGGGCTTCGAGCCCGGCACTTAGTTGCACTTTTGGACTCCCTCAATAAAAAAGAAAAGAAAAAAAAAAGAAATAGAGACAATCATCTCCACCACCGTCAATGCTCTCGTCCAATATGGCGGATGAAACGGCACCAGGGTCATATTGCTGGGTCTCACCTGTGCAATCGTGATGGGGGATCGGTTGGCAGCATTCAAAGGGGTTCAACAGCAGCATCCAGGATTCCGTTCACTGGACTCGAGCACAATAATCTCACCAGTGTACGTATCTTTGTCATTTATCCGACAATTATCTTTGATTTATTGTTTGTTCCCAGCGGTGTTAGTCATCTTCGCGACGTCGGTCCTGGGGATGGGAATTTGTGCTGGTGAACAAGGTACCACGACTACACTCATGTGTTGCACCAGATACTGTCAATTACATTGACCACGTGAGTAGGGTGTGTAATCGGTTGTTACCTAAGTCCGATATCAGTACAATGATAACGACAGCTCCAGATGACAATCAGTTCTTCATCGCGAACTTTCATTCCGCCATTTGTGCGGTGGATTCGTTGCTGGTTCCGGACCACTGAATTCCTTCACCGGCCGATCACAAGCACAGTTATTGGATGTCTTCCGTGATTGATGTTTCTCGGTGACAGTTACCTAGTTTTGTCGAGGTGCAAGGGTACCACGAGATTGTAGCCGATATAACCATCGAACCTACTCCGAGGTGTTGTCGACGCATAGTAGGCGGCATTCACGTGGTGTCTTCTATCATTCATCCAGTGTCATCAATCTACCGACTCCAAGCCACTGAATCCGTCTATCACAGTCTGGAGTTGCATTCGTACATCAATTATCCGTACTTCCGTCCATCCAGCATCGACCCCGGTTCACTGGTCGTCTTGTTCCACCCAAACTTCACCCACTTCCGGGTCCACGTGACCTTGGTCTCAATGATGACTCCAATTACCACCACCAAGCCTTCCGTACCGTGCCACTTTACTTCCACCTCCAAGTAAACCGCGACATGTCAACGCTTAACGCGAAGAAAATAAAGGAAAGCAACAACGGAAACAAGATAAGCACGTAGTTTTATTGCGTCGAGTGAAGTAGTTACAGTACTTAGTCGAAACTTATAAAGACGACACGTGCACCGATTCTGACGGTAATCCAAACTCAGTCTGCGTAGTTTCCGCCCGGATGTCCCACTTGCTCGTCCACGCCGTCTTCGACACTGACCCGAACGACGACAACGACGTCAACTACGTGGTTTCGTCATCCCGAAGCCGGCTGGAGTTGCGAGGGAACGCAAGCGCCGATTTTGGGCGGCCGGGGCGAAGTTTCGTCCAGAACGGAAGAGTGCACTCGGTTGGACAACAATGCCGGCGACCGACGACAGCACGAGCACCAATGGTAGCAACAACAGCAGCAGCCGCCGCGCCGCACGAGTACTACACGCCACCTCCCACCTCCACCCGCGCGCCACCCCCTTCCGCCCCTTCTCCTAACCTGCAATTGCGCCCACCACAGGGAGCCCTTCCCCTCCCGCGGCGACCCCCTCCCCTCCACTGACACCGTCCCCACCATTGCCCACGCGCTCCACCAATGGAGGGGAGGTGGCGGCGAACATGTGTAACGCGCAGCCTTGATTACACGCGGGTTTGTAAAAATTATTATCATGGCCACGAGGGCGGGAATACTTTACAGAAATTGTTTATCGCGTCCGACGAGCCGCGAGGAGGCGCCCTGATATATTCCGTAGAGGGTTTTATGCGTCGCGAAGTTTCGGAGGCGTTCCTAGAGCAGTGATCGTGTCACTGTGGAGACGGATCGAGGAAACGATCGAAGTTAGGTTATGTTTCTGCCGGAACTGTCGAGGTGATGGATGGTAAAGTTTGTAACGTAGGAGGGATCGTGCAAGTTAGGTTATGACAGGACGATCGGTTGCTTCGCCGTTACCATTGCACTTTCTTCAGTGCAATGTGCAACCTTGTTGATGGCCAATAACTGCTAATGCATTTCGGGACAGTCGAGGAATTTTAGAGGTTAGGTTTATGGAGATTAAAAAAGAGTTGTAAAAGAGGGTGGGGATTAAGCTCGTTTTATTCTCTTAAACGAGAATAATCAGCGGTGTTTTATTGTCGTAAATGATACATCCTCAATTAAATTTAGCATTAATCTTTTGAGATTTATCTGACCCTTTTTATCGTATACACCGCGAGAAATTAATGACCACTGACAACTAGTTCTCCGTGGCGTTAAATGCCACTCCCACACTTTTATGCATCCTCATATTTGTGCCATGCACGTGATTAAATTTCGTTCGCCACTATGTTAAAAAATATCAAATTACGCGGCAACCTTTCCCCTCCTAAATAAATGGAGAACGATTCAAGAACCTATAGGAAATCGGTATTGCGAAATGGAAGGTATAAAAAAAGAAAAACTATACGACGATGTTAATAATGATCCGTGTCCTTTTTAAGAAAGGAATGAAAATGGCGTTGGGTTACTTACGGTCTCAATTGGCGCGGTCATCATGGGCACGATTCCTCACGGTCACTTGGAGGTTATGTACAATAATGCTGTTATCTCGCAACGCGGTCACCATTTAGGGGGATACGAGGCGCGAATACGGTCGTGACCCAGGACCACGTTAACGCGATTCGGGGAACGATCCTACCGTGGGCTGGAGCCACTGTAGGGCGAACCGGTGGTTCCCGATTTCTGACCGAAACCGGGCTAACCGCGAAATCAAAAGGCAAGATGGCAAAAGTAACTCGGCGAAGCCGAGGGGCGGCGCTGCGGCCTGGCCGGCCCACCGGCGCGTCTCGACGTCCTTCTTCGACGCCAACCTAAGATTCCATGACGCCCTCGGTGAAAACATCGACTTACCCGAAGTTCGTCCGAAACTCCAGACCCGATGAGTTAATTTCGCTCGTGATGGCATCTCGGTCGAGGATATAGGTATTTACAAAGAAAAATTTCGACGAACGGTATTATAACGTAAACACTGGACACTGGAAACTAATTTGACTCATTTTTCACGTTTGCTGGACCACACCAAAGGCTGATTATAACAGCGATTTGTTGGACAACCACGTTTGCTGGACAAAACCAAGGGCTAATTATAACCGCGATAAGGGCGAAATTTTTAAATTATGATTAGTTAATCTTGAATTCAGCGCGATATGCGCAGCACCGATCAAGATTAAAATCCATTGTTTAGTAACCATCGGAAGGCGGATGGTTAACCGTAATCATGCGTTAAGTAATTCTTGATTAAGGATTTTGTTCATCCTCAACCAGGAACAGTCAGTCCCAATCTGTAGGTCTCATAACAAAGGATGTTTTTGAGGTTAGAAATTGAATTTTTTGTTATCGTCTACCATCGCCCCTGTTATGGTGATCCCTCGTAGGAAATGGGATTAGAAATGGTGAACTATACCCCCCCTTAACTTCTTCTTTTCCCGGACATTCTCGCAGAAGATCGTGATTAACAAGTTCCGTGCCACGCCGTGTACCACCCGAGGTTAACGCGTATTATCGGTGGTACACGTGGCACGGAACGTGTTAAGTGCCGTGAGATACGGGACAAAAATAACGAATTAACATTTCGAAGTCGGTTAGTAACGAATATCAATACAGGGACGGGAGAAGGGTAAGGGCGCTTGCAGTGTCATATCGAAGCCGATGCTTTTTAAGTTAGAAATTGAAATTCTCATCGCCATCTATCATTATCGATTTTAACGTAATGGGCAAGGGACGGTAAATGGCAAACCATACAGTCCCTTCCCTTCTTCAGATCGAGTAAATGAAAATCCTAAGATCTTTCACGGTTCAATCCGCAAACGCGCTTTTTTTTCCGGACATTCTTGCAGAAGGTCGTGGTTAGGTGCAGAGAGATGCGGAACGAAAGCAACGAATTAACATTTCCTAGATGGTTAGTAGCGAATAGCACAGAGGGAGGGAGGGGGCATGGGAGCTTGCGGTTAACAGGAGAGGGTTGGCTCCAGACTGCTGTGCGAGAAGGAGGTCAGCATCGGCGCGACCGCTCGTGCGAGAAGGACAAATATATCAACGGCTAAAAGTAGACGCGGAAAGCTGCCGCGTCCGAGAGAGATCTTTCGTTGGACCAGCCCGTAAGTTTGAGAGAGAAACACTACTAAAGACAGATTCGAGTTGGCATTGGGTAGAACGAGCGGAGAGGTCTTCGGACTGCGGAAGAGTTTTCTCTAAAATAACGGGGCAAATAACGAACGTTTTGCGTTCGATAAGCTCCTGTAGAAGCACTGCTGGTATAATGCGCGGAATTCCCATTGGGAGCATTTATTGAACCATACAAAATGGCGTCACGTGGGAGTCGAAGAGACTCGCGAATGTGGAATCTTCGATTAAAAGTGCGAATGATTTTGCGGAATTTAAAACCGGAGTTTTTGCCGAGGGGCTGATCGTCAAGGGAAGATAGCATGAGTTCGGGGATGAATGGCAGAGGGTGAAGCCAGCACGTGGGGTGCACCGATTACTCGAGCCATCGATCGAAAAGTGGCCAGATAAATCAAGTCCCGGAACGGCCATGACACGTCATAAACATTTCTGCGGATCACCGTTGCTCGGCCACTTCTCATCTGCATTTGCGTTACGGCATTCTGTAACTAGAATGCACATTGGAAGACATCTTTCACGCCCGCAACGCATCGATCGTTGAAAGAAAACCGATCGTTAGAAAATAATGTTACCTGAAATTTCTCACTAATTACCAAGAGAAGAACATGTAAACGTCTAGGAAGTATCGTGTACTAATTTTTAATATCTCCGGAACAAATTCATTTCGTTGTCAGTGGTAAGAAAATAACAAGCTGCGTCATAATGCAGTGTTTCATAATTGCAATTTTCAGTTGGAAAGGAAAAGTGAACACTTGTTGGTTGTGAAACTTTTTATTTATCAAGCTATAATTCATGTCCCTGATAATTTACGTTTACACTGGTGGTATTATTTGGGTGAGCATATAGGTTAGTTTTATGCGCGATGAATTCGAGTCGCAGCGGAATCAAGCCCCAGGAAAACTGAATTCCACCCGTCGCGCCATGAGAACAGCCATAACAAGCACAACCGATGACGGACGATGACGTATCAGGGGTGGAATTTGATTTGTCGAGTGGCGCCTGTCTTCGGTCGACCAGTTTCGTGGCTGAGTAGGACGGGAAAACTCCCGTGTGCGATCGAGGCATCGCCACCGTCGTTCCTGGTTTACTCAAGAGATGGAGCCACGAGTGCGGCAGCCGCCGCTACTCCGCTGCGCCGCGGAAGCGAGGCCGACTGCAGTACGTTTCGCGTTCCACAAGGGACATCGCCGTTACTCTACTTGAATATTATATTGTAAAGTATAATTCAGTTACATTCCACCTTCCCACCGTGGTCAATTAGGAATTACCTCAACTAAAAAATTAACCGTTTTAAATTCAAATTCGACCCATGTCCTTATTGTCATTATTGCACAGGTGAGATTAAAAAAAAAATGTAAAGCGAACCTAATTTCGTGAGCTTAATTACAGGACATTTATATATTTTTAGGAGAGCAGAAATGGAAGTTATGACTGATTCAAGAGCACCTGAAGATTGATAACCATCTCTCTTGGTTATATAAATTTGATATATTTGCAGTGCAAGCAGAAAGCGGTATTTCGATCGCGGTTCAGTCGATTGAGTGTCGAAAAATCATACGAGGAATTCGTTACTAATTTTGTTCCTGCAGGTATGTACAGTAGGTAGAGGAGCTAGAGGGCATCGAAACTCGCGACTAGCATACGAGCTGGTGGAGTGTTTTGTTCGCGCGCGCGATGGACGCGTCGCCATGGTAACCGGCGGTTGTTTATTATTGCGTCCAGTGGTTGGGGGTTGTCCGGGGGGGCCGAAAGGGTTAGCCGGGGGTATGCAGGGGTGTCCTGGGGTGGCATCGAGGGAGTGGCGGCCGACCACACGAGGCCGAAAAACACATTCGCCCAAACCCCGCGTGGTAATGAGAGTTCGATAAAGCGCCGTTACCAGTTTGACGTCAGCCGATTTTTCACCGGCTTTGAGGGGGTGCTACGAAGCCAAAGGGACGTAAGGTCAAATCTCAGTGAGCATTGCGTGTCGACGGAATGTATTACGTAAGAGTACGGCGAAATTTTGGCCGCAAAGAGTACATGCGGTATCGATCCTCATGAGGCCGCCATATTGGATTACGAAACGCTGCAGGAATGTTATGCATGTACTGAATTATACTTTATTCCATTTTACGGCAAGTTTTGCAATGTATGCTTTTGCGGTACGCTAACACCTCTGCATATAGAGAGGTCTTCCCCAAGAAATGGCTCCCCATCATGTAGGTTAACGCAACCCCTATTTAAGAAACCCAGCCGTACGTCCAACACATGACGCACATGCGGTTGATCTTAATTGTTTCCAAGACTATAACGAGTAGCATACGGTAAATTGGCGCTAAGTGTCTACTGTAAGAATGTACATTTCCACAGAAGCACAAGGCCGCACACTCAGATTCCCTGAAAGGAGGTGCAGAGAAAGGTGGTGCCAGATCATATAGTAAGTTATAACAATAGCCTGCCTTGTAATTTCTTACAGGACTGCTGGCAAGACCAACCAGGGATTACCAATTATTATTTACTATATACTATATACCGAGATGCAGTATGTGCGAAAGTTGCACAACTAGTGCAAATTAAAGTGTCAAGTAGGGGTCAGTTGGACCATCCAAACTTCTAATGGGGTGAATAAGACGCGTATCGAAGTGTAAGATCGGTAGGGTGGTTGGAACGACTCGGGAGGAAAGACGTCGGAGATGGGGTGAGCGGACCAAGGATTTTCCGCCGGGCGGGACATTCACTAGTCTGTGGGTGGGTCAGCTCCGGAAGTCCGGAAGGTTCCTATCGCCGCTTCGGAATCTCTGACGTCAGCGCCTAAGAATCGCTACCCCGGGGAAGCTTTTAGGGTGCGAATAAAGGATCTTCAAACGGTGGATAATCGTATCAAGACTGTTTCTGAATAAAATGCCAACAAGCTGCTGAAAATGCGTTTATTTCATCAAACAGAGAATGACAGACGACTTCGAAGTAATCTGGTCGTAGAAGAAAGAGGAGGAAGATAAAATGCGCGGTAAAGGCAGACCGTATAACCCCTCTAATTGTTTTCGTTCAAAGGGAACAACCGCACTGGTCGTTCCCTAAACGTCGAGATCCTGTCGCAGCTCCCACGCGCCAGGTTCCCCTCCCGGTCGGTATCCGTCCACCTGTCCCCCGACAATTTACTCTTTTCGACCGGCGTGTCCGCCCTTAAGCGAGCAGCGATTAAAATTAACGAGGCCGATCGTTTAATTGCATGTTAACTGAGGAAGAGCGGCCAGAACCGGAAAAAGCGATTCCTCCTTTAGCGGCCGTTGGGGCCGACGGCGGGTACTCCTGTTGTTCCCGAGAACACAGAGTGGCGCGCGCGTTGTTCGTCCGCCAAACGAGGGTCCTGTCGCTCTATCGTTCCTCGTTAGGCTCGAACAAGGTGCACCATTCTCGGGACGAACAAGGTGGACGCGATCGGGTGGTTCTCGTTCCGCTACCCAGCTCCTCGCTGATCGCTAATGAACACCGGTGCGACCACCCGATCGCGGCTGGCCAACACCGAAACGATATTGGCCTTGTAAAGTCCGCCGAAATGTATTCCACGCCGCTCTGTCAGCCCATCTACGGCACTGCCGTATCATGTCGTCCTTCCCGAACTGTCCACACCTCCCTGGACCAATCGACCAGACCGAGTATTTTTATAATATTTTTATATTGCGTTTTTAGGCCGAAAAGGTGCAGATTCCAAATTATTGGAGAAATTGATTGCCCCACGTGGAAGTCAAAGCACCCGGTTAACGCTTCAGTCGTCCTTTAATTCTACCGTGCCGTTTTAGGATTTTAATCCGCTCCGAAGTTAATCCCGTGGCAAGTTAGGTATGCGGTACAGGTATCGGTTGAAAACCGAAACGCATCAGTTCGGTAGCAATGTGTTCGCTCAAGCTGAGCAGCATCGAGAGTAGAGGTGGCGAACTACGATGAGGGTGAGGAGGGTGGCGGAGGACCATGACAGGTCCTGCATGGACCTCGTTTCGACGTACGAACGGGACAAGGTTGTGAGCGGGTATGTCGTGGGTATCCGAGGCCGAACACACTGCGGAAAATACCCATCCTGTCCATCATTTCCCTCATAGCATCGCCTCCGGTAGTAACCGAGCGTCCGGTCCACCGGCAATTTTGTCTGGAATACTTGAAGCACCTGCACCCAGCACCTCTTCGGTTCCGCCCCGGTAGCTCTATGACACCCAGCCTAGAAAAAATCCGATCCTAGTCATGGCTCGATACGTACCAGGCAACTATAATGTTAGCCACGCGAATTAGCCGTATCACCTATCCACGTACCATGTGAGTATCCCGGTGAAGGTGAGGTCCCAGCTTCCAAAGTCTGCTAATGATTCATGTAATCCATACATGATGGAGCCCCGGGCACACATCAGGGCTCGGATACCCTAATGAATCGCTGTGAGTGATCCAGGGCAGTTTTGCTCAGGTCGAGGTAAAACGATCCCCGTCGATGGCGCCATCTCCGCGGGCCGCTCATCCCCGGACGGCACATTTCGCGGTGTTCGGGGTGTCGGGGGTGGTTCACCAGAGTGTACAGCGAGGTCAGGGTGGGATGAGTCCGGCTCTCGGGGGCGGTGGTGAGGGTATTTGTTGGCGCGAGTGGCTAGCCAGTCGGATTACCACCGGGGAGGGCAGCTAGGGGTGGGTTGCCGGCCGGGGGCGGTTCGCGGGGGTGGCCGCCGCCGGCACAGTGGCACTCGACGAAAAATGTAGCCAGAGAGCGACCGGGAGCGACCACCGCTGGAAAATTTACACGCATCACGAGCGCAAAGTTGAATGGCAAGGGTTAAAAGAGCATCGCTAATGGCCCTGCTCGGTTATTTTGTGGATTTTTATAATACTACTCGCCCTGCTCGGCTACACTTTTTCGCTCCCCAATTCCACGTCGTCATTTCTGATGCTGCCGAGTCTTTTGTCCTGACCATCATCGAGGATTTTTCGATCCCCTGATGGAGTTCTATTGTTCTGCCTGACCTAGGGTATTCAAGTGACTGTCAATTTCAGTTGCGAATAAGGGGTCCACTTTAGCACCGAACTTCCTGTCCCATGCAATTAGAACGAATGCAAGCTAGGTCCAAGTGTAAATGCGACTATCAAGATCGAAGCTGATCCCGCGGAAGGTGCAACTTCGGATAATGACTCGGATAGATCCAACTGGAAGTCTCAAGTACACCCCAATGTTCTCCAAAGCTCATGCAACCATAAACGAATTCCATGCTGCAACCTTGTGCCTTACTCCAGAGTCGTTCCAACTGGTCCCAATGCAGCCTCGACTGCATTCTTATAACCGTAACCAACTGAAGTGTCCAATCGGCAACTGGCGTAACGCTAACCCAGTGAAATAGATAGTGGGCAGGCCAAGCAGAATCCATCCATATATCGCCGGGCCAACAAACCGACCGAATCTCGACAGGACGGATGGGTAGGCCGCGTTCACCATTGCCACTCTACCGTTCCCTGCACGCACACCAACCTCCAGAGCACGGGCGCTCCTCCACCCCCGCGGCATCCACTACAGTGGCGGCAGTGGCTCGGCACTCCGCAAATTTTCAACCCCTATTCGAGCTCGTTTTTGCCGCGTCCACCGCCAGATCAATGGGGTTGCTAACACGAGTACGTATATGTGTCCGTCCACCGCCCCCGGTCACTACCGCCATGCATCCATGGCGACTACGCCGCTCCCCGCTAGAGTGCCAAGCCTTATACAGGGTGACCAGAAAGTATCGGATACCACGATCAAGCCGTAATTATCGGCCCTACTGCGCTCAACGTCAGCGATACCCTACGTCCTTCCAAGCAGACCCTCCGATCCCCACACCGAACCCATCTTCCCTGTCTCCTGCCTTGTACGTGCGAGATGTAGCGAAATTGTTCAAATAAAACTTGTTCTGCACGTCGTAACGCAGAATTTTTGTAGGAATTATTTTTTTATATCGTGAATCGTTGGGGTGTTTGTTTGAATCTTTATCGCTGAGAACAGAGTTTTCCCCTGGAACCCAAGGTAGTATAAGTGCCGCTCGTGGGCGTCCAGTTTCGTTCTTGTCCAACGCGAAGCTACTCGCTCTGTTCTTGCACATCTCCATCGGTGCCCAATCGCCGTTCCGATTCAGCGACTCGTAAAACAATGCGCGGCTGATTAGAGTAGGGCCGGCTTTGCAATTCATACGCTACGGAATTACTGGTTTACGCGTCGCTGCCGTGCGAATGCCGCTGCACGCGCCACACTAAATTGCATCAAGCCGGTTATCCCTCGATGCGCGATCGAATATGGCGCCTATCGCGACTGCACCAGGCTTCGAAGAAAGCCGCCCCAAAATTTTCATCAATTCCAAATCGCCCCGACGTCCGGGCACTTTTATTTAATACTTCTCCCGCGCCTCATTTTCAGGAAGATGAAACTGAAACACAAATTCGTTTTGGATTTCGCCGACGTTTATACGTCAGTGCTGAACTTTTCATACGTACGTGCGACTAAAAGGCGAGTTAAAGTCGATTATTTATGGGCTCGGGTAGAATATTGGCGGATATCAGGTCCCTGTTCCGCAATATTGGTATTCCGTATCTGCACCGGAGTTCGTGGAGCTGCTGCTTGTTATTCGCATGATTGATCACGATTGGAAAATCGATGAATTATAGTATTGAAAGATTCATAACTATCCGCTCTCCGACACTGGTATTAATTGAGCGAGTCGCGGCTTAGCGATATCGAGTGGAACGCGCGGAAGGTCCGGTGTAGGTTAGGAAAATTGCGGAAAAAAGTTCATCTTCGATTCGCCAGAATATCAAGTTGACTGATGATTCTGTAGGAATACTTCCTGCCGGCATATCGACAATTCTTCCCTCTGTGAGTGGCCTGAAAAGAGAGGTCGAACGCTGGCGATGGATCTGGATGGATGGATCGCAAGACGAGGGGAGGCGGAAGAAAAAACGCTGGGAGAGGAGCAGCGATCGGAGTTGCGTCGAGAGTCCCTTTGTGCGAATCGTTCACCTGATTTAACTTGGACACTGGGCCGCCGGGGGGAGTGATACCTGACAGATGTTCCCGGATTTTCGAGTATTTTTTGGTTCCGCAAGGCCAGGCACCAGGCCCCGTACGAGACTTTGAAGTAGCCGGACCTTACGCTTGCGTCGATTTCGAAACGGCCGTCGGATTTCCAACCGGCCGGATTCCGTGATCGACCACGCGGAAAACCAGCAGTTGCTCCGCGCACGCCCAAACGGATACCAATATCGCCAAACTCGGACTTGATATCCGCCAATATCCGATCCGGATCGACGAGTAGCGCCTACTTCGGCAGACCTTCGGCTCTCGACCAGAAGGGCTCGTTTTTCGGATCTCCGAAAATATCCGGAGTGGATATTTTATCTCCGAATATATCCACTCCGTATATTTCCGGACATGAGTTCGATGCCACTGTTTAAAGTTACGTCTTTTGCCCGTTAGTGCCGTGAAACGGTTTGGCTTTCCGAAACTGGATATCGGCGGACACCCGGTTCGAGTAGGTGAGTAACCTTACCTTAAAGCGTACTCGCATGAGCATCTATCATTCTTCGTCTTCGCTGCAGTAGAACGATAGTTAACTGAACGGTTAGAGGAGACGACGAGGGTAGGCGACGAAGAATCCGACTCCCGCCGCCAGATGGCGCCACCAAAGGCCGAGCCTCGAGTGTGTGCCGGCAGGATCGGCGGAGTTTGGAAAACAGATTAGAAACGAACGAGCGGTGTTAGGGTATCGGTCTCCGGCGATCTTTACAAATCCGATTTTGAAGCAGGCACGCGGCCCTATGAAAAACGGCAGCCCACTGAGGATTCGGGAGACTTTGATCCCGCAGGGTCTCCGACACAAAACAGGGACGGGTCCCATCCAGCTGATCTCGGGAGACCTGTGGGGAGAAACGGGATACTCTTCCTAACCTCTGCACCATACCACGAAACTACTCCACAAGAAGACACTCGATTAGTCTGCATTATATTTGTAATTAATGTGTACACTGTCATACAATGTGTACATAACAAAAAATAAAGACATTTGAGGATTTAAGGAATTATCATTAACGAAGCAGAGGGAAGGAAAGAAAAGGGAGCTTGCACAATTTTGTTGAGCTTTTACGTTCTACCGGGGAATAATGTTCTTTGCTTCGCAACGAATTGAAAAGTGCCTCGGACAAGCACATCAAAGTGACTGGGGTGCATCTGGCGTGTTTTTCGAGAATGCAGTCCTGTGTCTGAGGAATCACTCGAGGCACGGCCTATGCGATTAACACGTCAAGAGTACAAAGGATCTCCGGCGAACTATGTCATGGGAATAATTTTTTGTCCTCGGGACCCCATCGGGAGCGAACCCCTCTGGTTATGTTTGCACACACAAACATTTATCCACGGGGCCACCATAAAGTAGACCAATCCCGCGGTAGTCCCGAAGCTTCTTTATTCGGCTCCTCCTCGGGAGAAGGAAAGAAAAAACGTCGGAATAAATAGGATCCTTCATCCCGTAAATATTTGCCCCGTAAGAGAGTTCATCGCAACCCTTTCAGGGGATGATACAGGAGATGGACATTTTCTACGGGAGTCCTTTTTCCCTGGCTCGCTGCCTGGGGAGGATTTAGGGATTTGTCGAGATTTGCCCCCGAGGAGTTCTCGAAGTCAACATCAGAGGGCGGAGAGTATTAAGAGGGGGAGTACAAATATTCTTAGGGGAAGTTCTTGATTTTTGTTATTTCGACAATGTGTACTCCGAGTATCAGCAAACGAAATGGAACGAAGAAACGTGAAACAGCTCGTTTCTTGTTCGATCATTGAGTAGTCTGGCATGATTCTAAGAGATTTCCGCTACACGTTGAAATGTCTGCTCCATATCCGTAATTCGCATGACTCCGTCCCTCTAAAACTGTGTTTCATGTAATACGTACCTAGATCCCTCGTTGAGAGCTGACAGGAGCTATGAGAAGTGTTCCTTAATTTATTCGAGGGATGGCTAACGGCCTATGCAAGAGTCGGACCCTCTTCGGGCAAGACCTAAGAGGACATCGAGTCCAATGATCGTCGCGAGCTGTTCCGAGGGTTTCGCGCGGGACTTTGGGACACGAGGGGTGTTAATTCCATTTTAACCCACCCGTCTCGGAACTACCCCTAAGACCGGTGCATATTTCATGGACCGGAGGAAGCCCGTCAGGCGGCGGTCCAAGTCTTGCTCCTTCTATAATTCACGCCTACTCCGAACCATCGATCCTCAAAAGTGGCTGGAATCCCTTAAATCACGATTAATCCACCCATTTGTACACCTCCCATATCTCGCTCTACCCCCGTTTCCCTAAAAAACGAAAACGCGCTAATACACTAAACGGAAAAGTGGACTCCCTTAACACCTGTTAAACGAACTCTTTCCGGAAATCATGGATTTTAATACTCGAAATTGCATGGAAATCAGCTGCAAATCGCAAACAGAAATCACTGGAAATCATTAGAAATCACCGAAACATTGGCACAATTTGAAGGCCGACTGTCGCTTCTTACCGAATCGCATTGTTGTTTATCACATCAAATCAAAGGCAATCGATTCGCAAAGAAGAAAATCATCTTCATCGGCAACTTCTATTCTAATTAATAATATCTAAAGTATGAGGTGATTTAACTATATTCCTCGTATACACGTTGTACATAAGGAATAGTTATATACAGTTTGGGAGTCCCATGACTTCCGGTACAATTACCTCCCGGCGAATTCGAGCACGGGGAAATATATTCGGCACGTCCAAGATGGCTACCGGAAATTGCTGGGTGACCTTACTTAGGTCGGAACGACGAAGGAGGAGTAGACCGACGTAGAAGGGTTAGCATACCGTCCAATAAGGGCCTCGGTCATTAATGAGGTAATAGTACGACAGAATCCGGCACCGTCCTATCTTGGTTTGATGGGCCGTTCCAAATTACATTGTTCTCGCCGACTACTCGCTATAAGATATAGAACGCTTCCATGTATCTTCAGGATACTTAAAAATGGCGGCTCGGCGCCGGAACAGCTTTGTACGGATATACCCAGTTAACAAGGATTAAGTTAAAAAATAATTCCCAGGGGAGAAAGGGGCGTTGAGGAAGGCGTGTTTTTTTCGGAATTTGATGACAAAGGGTGAAATATTTTCCAGTGACACTGTATTTCGCAGGGGTGCGAAGCGGGCCAGCGGGCCAGTCTACACGTATATGGCGTTGGCTCCGAGGGTGCGTCCTGAACATGTGACGCTTGATTCATACACAGACTGCTACGGAATCAATTTGTAATCTTGACTCGAATTAAGGACGGGCCGCGCGTTTATTGGAGTGGAGGTTCGCCGCGGTCGGGAAGTTCTGCGCAACTTTGACCATCCAAACGGTGCGACCAAAAAAAGGTCCTGAAAACCGACTCACGTAACTCCGTCATCGTACTTCCCCGGAATTTCGAAGGGATTTGAGCGAAAGTAAGTAAAAGTACTGAGGAAGTACACAGGGAAAATATATCAAATAATTACATTTTACCAGTTTCAAAGTGGTGAAACAATGGCCGTTTACGAAGCTGCCGCCATCGTGCGTTTTACGGCGATTTCCGTGACTTCGAAGTTTTCTGTGCAGTTCGGGGTATATACGGCTCACTGCGGAATCAAGGGGATGAGAGAGGGAGAGAGAACAGGGTAAAAAGGGATCGGGAGAGGCGAGACTGAACGCACTCACTGTATGATCGATGCCCCGGGCCATTATTACGTGCAGCCCCTTGCAAAGTATTGTTGCGAGCCCCAAACTGTGCCGACTTCGCCCAGAAGTGAGGTTAGGCACGTCAGCGGAACCACTCTCGCCAACTCGATGCATTTCCTCCCCCGTGAGAATTTCCGCGAAAAATCGACGGAGATACATCGAAGTTTGCGAAGTCTCTGGAGTAGAGGGTGGGGGTTGCGGACGTCATTTAAGGGTTCCGAAGAGACGAGGCGCCCTTAATCGAGTTTCGGTGTCGGAGGACTCGGAAGTTACATGGCTCAAGAGTCGCGTCTACTTTCGAGGTTAGGACCGGCAAGCAGGCGCGTCGGTTCGGTTCTAACCCATCTGGCACATCGTGGCCGAGAGCACCCTTCCTCTGTCTTTCTCGCTCGAAGGTGTAAAACAAAAGGGCAGCAAAGGCGAGTCGCGGGGCCACGCGGGAAGGGCGAAAACGATCGCGGCAACGAGAACGGAAACAAAAGCGACGCGGGACGATACGCAGTATGGCGGCGCTTCCGGCTCGCTCACCGCACACAATGCACTCCCTCGTGTTAACTTCTGTGCTTGCTTGCTCGTGCTCTCTGTCTCTGTTTGGCTCACTTTTCCTCTACCGAACGCGCCCTCCGTCTCTCTTTTCCGTCCTCCTCCTCTCGAGTTATGTCCCTCTCCTTTCGCGAGGTGGTGCAACTCGCGCGCGCCGTCCTCGTCGGGCGCGGTGCGCGCGCATCGGGCCCTCTCTCTCCCACTGGTCGGACGCTTTGCACTCGGCGACGCGTTTCTATGACGCGACGCGTTACTTAAGCCGCGTTCTTACGGCTGCCGCCCACCGGTATTAGCTCCGCTCCCGGATACGCGCAACGCTCGCGCCCTCTGCCCCCGGCGTCCATCTTTGTTTCCCCACAGGCACTAGCCGATATTAAAAAGAGACTCGCTTTGGAGGTCCAACGGCGAGGAAACGGAACTCGAGGCCAGAGAGTGTTTTAAGAAATTAGTCCTCGCGCTTTCACCAGGAAACAAGATGGCGCCGCCATTATCACTGCGCCATTAATCCACTCCTCGTTTTTTACGGAGAACCTTCAGTCCGTCACAAAAAGTACTTTTCACCCTTGGACCCGGCGCATGACTATTCGACTTCTCCCCGCTCGTTTGCGCGTCTGCAGGTTTCCCTGCATTCGCCGCGGCCATTTTGGAAAGCGCGCGAACTGAAGACGAATGTCGAACGAAGACGCACCGGCGAAGAGCTTTCTTAAGTCTCAAGAGAAAGGCCTCTCTTCGAAAGGCGAAGAAGAGAGTCCAGGTGAAGGTCCCGCGACTTTCGAGGATCCTGCCTAAGAGGCAAAAAGCGGCTCTTCTCGGGGGAAATTCTCGCAGAAAAAGTGACGCAACGGACGGGCGGTCTCCTTCGAAGGACATTTTGAGAAAAAATGGGGTTAATCTCGCGTTAATCCCCACTGAGCGGATCCTTAAGCTCAGGGAAAACAAGCCTCGACGATGGCACACAAAAGTGCGCCATGAAGGCTGCGAAATTGGGGGTTGCATGGTTTGCGCCCCTTGGAACCACCCTTACGGTCGGTCCTCGGTGTCGGGGTGGTCAAAGTTTCGGGACGGGCCTTTATGGGTCGTGTCCTCTATTTTGCCAATGCGAGGACTACCGACTGGGAACCGGAAACCCCCCTCAGCGATCGATCAAGCGATCGACGGGGGAGTTACCCCTCGAACATGGCTGCTACTTCAATTGTAGAAATTATCTGAAATTGCCTTAAAATATGTCAACGAAACGTTAAAAACTAATATACCATTTATTCCTACGATCCTTTATACCCTTTTATATCTAAGTATCCTGTCGATCGTTCATCCCTTCCACCCAGACAGCTGTTTATTTACAACCCCATCTATCTGTGGGCAGCATTGGGGGTAGTTTCGCAATAGTTAGGCAGCGCTTGACACCGACACGCTGACCCACATTGGGAAAGGGTTGGCCGTGATCGATCGGAAGATCGATGGAAATTTACGAGCTGGTGCAACCCCTTCGACAATGTCGACCTTTACCGTCAACCCCTTCGGGCCTCGGTCGAGGTGGGGGTTGCAGGCGTTACGCCGAATTGACGCGCGTCTTTTGCGCGAAAATCGGTGAAACGAGCCTCCTCGGCCTGGCAATAAATCTCGATTCACCCTCCAGCAGCCCCGAATTTTCCTTTTCGAGGGAAAAGGAAGCCACCCCTTCACGAAGTGCCCCCAGCCCCCGAGCCATTGACGCGAAAGACCTGTCTAAATATTGCCGATCGACTTTTCCTAACCTCCTTTCGGCTTCACTTTCCAAAACGGTCCCTTTTTGGAGCCTCCCTAATAAAGGCCGAAATTTCTAGTCGCAAGTATTGTCTTATTAATTTCCCTTGAATTTAAGGTGAATTTCCAGCCATTATGGAAGAATTTCATTGCTCAACCCTTACGCATCGGGGCCTTCCCTGGAAGTCCCCAATTTTTGTCACTAGGCATTTAATGTGCAAAAAAGGAAACAGGTAAAACCATTTTCCAAACCAGGAAATCCCACTGTGGAGGGTCTAATAGAGTTCAGTCCTTTATTGTTAAAATGTGGTCATAGAGTCCGTTAATCCCTTTCATTGTTCAGGGATTAAAAGTTCCCGGCCGAAATGACCGATTAATGTATGGCAACGATTTTCTGTTTTTGACAATAGCCCGAAACGACCGTATTGTCGGCGAAACCGAGCACAGGTAAGAAAAGCAAGTACTCGAAACGGGAAATTCGGTCGTTAAATCCGAACCGTAGATAAAGTGGTATAGAGATCTGCACACCTGTTTACATAAAACACGTACACCTGCAGATATGTAAAGGGCGAATCGGCTTCGACCACCCTTCGGTACATGCGCGAATCGCCAAGGGATGCATTCCCGCGAAACGCGTATTTTTTCTCACTTAACTGGGGACAAAAAATGGCCGGGGAGAAATCACAAGAATTTAGATCGGAGAAATTTGTAGGCTCTGCCGGCTGTAAATATACCACCGGTTACAGGCACAAGTAAGTCGACACAATGCGCATTTTCCACCCCTGGGGCCTTTGAAATTCTCTACGAGTGTATGTAAAATACACGATTTTCAAACACCCCCAACGCACCGTTGCAACATTATACCCGGGTAATAAACACGAGCGGAAAATTACGCGGAAGAAAGGTGTACATTTTAAAATGTTTATCCAGCCTTAATTCCATAAATTCGGACTGCGTTTGCAATGCCCGTTAAAAGTTAGCGTTCGTCCGCTGGCAACGCCCTTATTTGCGAATTACAGGGTAGAAGTCGGCATTCATCCTGGCGCCGTTAAAAAACACCTTGCGATAAATCTCCGCAGCATCCATCAGCTGCCAATCGTGTGAATCAGGAAGTGGAATCGGTTGAAGAAAAAAAAAAAATCTCCGTATAAACGATCGATTCGATGATCCTCGAAGTAAGCATACAAGCATGCATCATGCGGAGCAAAAACCCCCAAAAAATCGGCGACATGAACGTGTGACATGTACATATCAAAAAGTCGAAACGTTTATAAAACTTTTCTCCAAACTGGGTGGACGAAATTATAACAAAAACATTAACACAGGATTATGGAGGCTCTAGGGAAGAACGCGCTGCCCGTGAGATTTCATTTTTCGAAAAAAGAAAAATACTTTTTTTTTTTCGTTCTTGTCCAAGATAAGTAGTTTCTTTTTTCCTTGAAAAAAGAAATTTCATGAGCAGCGCGTTACTCGTTGCGGCCTCCGTAATCGCGGGTCAAGGTTTCAGATAATTCGCTGCACCCAGTTTGGAGAAAAGTTTTATAAATATTTTCATTTTTTCTTATTTATTATTTATATCACACTTTCATATCACCTTAAAGTGGCCATATTCGCGCAATCGTGGGCGCGAGCATCGGCAGGGCGTCGAACACATTCGCGATAGGCGTCGTAACCAGGTGGAGGTGTGTAGGTCGACACAGGTAGAGGTGTAGGGGTGGCCCGGCAAACGCGGCTGGTAAGTCGCTAGGTGGGGTAGGTGCACCCTCGGGTACGGCAGCGCTCTCCGTCGTCTCTTCGCCCTCTTCGTCGCCCTCTTGGGCAGCCCTCGGCTCGCAAGCAACCCCTAAGCCTGGTTAGGGGCGAAGGCGGCGAGCCGCGGAGGCCACAACACGACCGCCGTCCTCATTGGTCGGCGCGTCGCTCCTGGGAGGGGCCCCGGAAAAATTGGTGGGGAGAAAAATCCCCTCTAAATAGCTGCAGCTGCACTCGGGAAAAACTAGAATCCGCTCAGCCGGCACCGAGGACGCGTCGCGCCGACCGAGCCTCGCCACCTAACCTGACGACTCTCTCTCTCTCTGTCGCGAGAGCGCGCGCGCGCTCGCTCGTCCTCGCCTGGATTTTCGAAAAATCTGCGCACAGTAGTCGCGCCCCGCGAAGTCGACGCACGGAGTCCGTCGAGGATTTTTCGCCCCTCGGGACCGCAGGTGGATATCAAAGTGCGGAGGTGCGAGGAAGGAGACCGACGATCGGCGATTGTGAAGTGTCGCGGGTTCCCGATTGGCCGTTTCCGCTGGGCCGGTCCAACGGAAAGCGAGTCGCGCTCGGCGGACATTTTGGTCCCGCGGTGGAAAGGTCTGGACCGCGAGGATGCACCTCCCGGAGGGACCCATCGGGATGGAGAGCTTCGGCGCCATCCACGACACCTTGAGGGCATGCCACGGCGACCTCGTGCAGACCGGAAGTCCCGCCATCCTGTGCAGCGCCTTGCCTTCCCACTGGCGGTCCAACAAGTCTCTGCCCGTGGCCTTCAAGGTCGTCGCCCTCGACGAGGTCACCGACGGCACCCTCGTCACCATCCGCGCCGGCAACGACGAGAACTGCTGCGGCGAGCTGCGCAACTGCACCGCCATAATGAAGAACCAGGTCGCCAAGTTCAATGACCTCAGATTCGTCGGCAGGAGCGGAAGAGGTGAGGCCCTCCGCCACTTCCGGTGGTCTCGGGAACCCCGAGGAACCCTTTCCCTCAGATTTCTCCACTTCCCCATCTCGGTATCTTGCCACCGACGACTGACTTTCGACCTCGCTCCGGCTTTTCTAACCGTTCGCTTTGTTGGAAATGTCTTGGCTCATCTGTAGAGAATTTTTAAAGTCGAAACACGTCAAAGTCAAAAGAGTCGGCGGCGCCAAAAATGAGGATAATCAGATAGACTCGCGGTTCGATTAAGAAGCGATACCCTCGAAACCGGGCTCCTCTATTTGGTCTCGCAGTTTAGATTCAGAATTTTAGTCGTGGTAGTTTTTCAAAGTGTTTTGGAAATCCAAAAATTCGGCGAGATGGATACTCGGGTTTTTTGGGGCTGCGCGCATAATGGGTGGACGGTAGATGTTGGAAATAGTCGATGCGGAATGATTAGCTTCTTCGGGGAAACCCTTTCTATGTTCTTTCTGAATCTCGCCCAGGAACATAGTTATTAATTAGAACGTTTTCTCGATGGTTTCAGGAAAGTCGTTTTCGCTGACCATTCAAATAAGCACGGTGCCTTTCCAAGTGGCGACATACTCCAAAGCCATCAAGGTGACGGTCGACGGGCCCAGGGAACCCAGGTCCAAGTCGAGTAAGTATTTCTGCATTTTGCTGAAATTATTTCCGCATATCCTCCCCCTAAATTGACAATGCAAGAGGACGTCAAAATCTAATACAATACTTCCTTGGAATATTAATCGAAAGCAAAGTCATTGCGCCGATAGTTCGTCTTGTTCGTTGGGGGTGTAACGTTCATCGGAGCTCGATCTAGATTCCGCCATTTTGCAGAAAAGTGGACCTCGGAGTTAATTAACGGCGATTTTTGAGATGCGCATGTCCTGTTTTTATTTGGACCATTAAAAAGGAAGTGGTTCCCTCGAAAGTCGGAAGTACATCCGGTGCCAGCGCGGCGGTCAACCGGAATGACGGAACCAATGGCGAACCCGCGAACGGGCGTCGGGTAGCGTCGGGACGCTTCATAATTTGGCCCGTGGTCGGCTGAATTTGAAATTCGAAATTTACCGGTGAACTCGGCGCAATTTCATATTTCTCGCTTCCTTTGCTGACAATTTTGACATTTGCGCTCGATTCCACCCTCCACTTTTCGATGCTCACTGTGTTCCCTCTTTCTATCGGAATCCCAAATTCCCTGTAATAACGAAGGGTAGGCAGCCCTTTTTGCCCTACTAGCTGTTAAAAGATATCCAGAATATAAAGAATCTACATCTCATTTCCCCAATATGTAATATAGACAAATTTTCAAGTAAACCTTTGGGAGATTGTTATCTCCACCTTCGGGAAGTACAGAATATCTCGAAGACTAACCATAAAAATGCCATCCAGGTTCAATGGGAGAGATTAGATCACATTAGGTTAGCTTTACGCATTCACATTTTTTTCTCTTTCTTTTCCGTCATACACCACGAAATCGGTTGTAGGATTAAACGCTTTATCGTTATAAAGAAAATGATTAATCATTCTCTTAGAAGAGGTTCGATCTACATAAAGGCCTTTACGGATACCCAGCGTAGACGTAGACTTTGAAATCTGGCAATTCGAATTGCCGAAAACCGAATATATATGTCGTCGATGGGGAATTTGATTGGGTAATTCTTACTGTAAACTCGCGACTATTACGCGAGGTATCTGTGAAGGTGTCAAAATAGTATACCAGACTAGGAGCGAGCAAGTTAAATCGTCGAAACTCGGAAAGTCCATTGGAGTCCGGAGGAACGGTCGCCGGGAGTCGCGGGGCCAATGGCGAATCCGCAAACGGGCGTCGGTAGCGTCGCGGCGTTTAATAATCTGGCGTATAGTCGGCGGACCTCAAACCGCCGGAGCGCCGCGGCGGTCAGAAGAGGGAACGCCGGTTGGCCGCCTCACTCCCTCGGGTGGTAGTGTCTCTCTCTCGGGTTTTCCCTCCCTCTCCGTCTCTCCACAGAGACCTCGTATATCCGCGTCTCTCTCGCTCCCTGCCGCGAAACAGCGGTCAGCGCTCTCATCCATCTCGGAAGCCAGGCACTCGGCTTCTCTCTCTTCCGAGGTTCTTTAAGCCGCGCCTGAGATGCAGCGTCTCCCTCGCTCCGATCCCGCTTCTGCCCGCGGCCGCTAGATGGCAGCGCGCGCTGACGTCTCTGTTCCTCGTGAGCACGTCTTGGCACGGGTTCAAGCCGCACGTGGCGGTGTCGCGCTTGTTTTCCTAAAGGCGGCTTTCCATTGGTCGACGGCCACTTGGGTCGTTTGTTTATTGGCACGCCGCAGCGCCTCCGTTTTATCCAACGAATCGCTCTCCCTTTTTGCTCCCCTTTAGTGCCGGGGAAACAATTATCGCCCGCTGTGGAGTTTCCGTCGCGCTTTCCACTCCTATAAGTCCCTGTTAGTTTCCAAGTGCGTTGTCCGAAGATCTCGAAGTTGCAAGACGACGGGAGATGGCGCTGAGGGTTGAGTTTCTCGTAAACGCACGTCGGTCAGGAGCTGATCCGCTGCGGTGGATCACGCAGCGGCGTCCGTTTGGACCCGCGCTTGTTTTCCCAACGGCGCGCTCCGATTGGTCCCCGGCCACTTGGGTCGTTTGTTTATTGGTCGGCACGCCCGAAAGAGACGCGCGGCGTCCAAAGGAGCCGCTTTATGCGTTTGTTTATCGCGTCGCATATGGCGGCCCCATGTGCGCTTCTCGCGCGCATTAATGCACGCGGACCGAGCTCGGATAAACACCGCCCGCGAGCCGATACCGGCCGCGAGTTAGGTTAGGTTATCCCGCCCGGGATGCGACTTTACGACGGCTTTAACTTCTTTACGGGTTTGCCAGTTCGTTACATGAGAAACTATTCATAGAGGGTCTCTCGCGGTATCGGAAATAAAACCGGGGTATAGTCTCGCGCTTTCGATTCCTTTCCGTATGGATTTTGTGCGTCCATTCCGCTAGCTTATAGTATCCAATATGGCCGCGAAACGTCCGAGGCGCCGTTCTGCGGAGCCCTTGTAAAAATGGATGCCTGTTTGTGTTTCAGATTACCAGTATGGGCCAGGATTCCCCGGACTGGGACTACTAAATCCGTGGATCGACGCGGCCTACCTCGGGCACGCTTGGCACCTACCGCATCCGGCCTTGGTGAAAGGTGAGGGTCCATTGACGAGAACCTAACCTTAAAGTCGGCCCTAGTAGGCACGCGATATCGATTAGTGATGCCAGAAACGTTACGATGATTCATGCGCTGGACCGAGGGAGAGCTCCCTTTTCTCACCGACCACCCTCTCGTGGAATAACAATGCGACTTAACCCCTAACCAAAACTGTACGTCCCGATGTCGGCCCTCCAACAGTTCCCAACATGGCCGCGCGTTCGCTCCGCATTTCCGTACAATTTTGAAAACACTCCGCAAGTCCTGTATATCGACCGGCGGATAAAATAATCATTTCCACCGTACTCTAAACTTTTAGTGCCTCTCGGGTCTTAACAATCAACGTTCGCGCGTCGTCGCGCCGCGCAAGCCCTTTGTTTGCAATCCGAATTGGATTTCTATTTGATATTGATTCATCGATATGCGCGTTGACCGGGTTTCGAATGGATGGCCTTTGTCGTTAATCTAATTACCAGAAAAAAATAGACTATTCGCCTCAATGCTGCCCATCAATTGGACGGATTTAGCACGACCGCCTTTTAACACCAATCCAATTTCTATTCGAAACAACCAGATCCATTAATCTAGGACTTTTGGGCGATGGTCCAGCGCTCTTCACTTGTCGATTCCGAATCTCTCTCCATATTTCCTGTTGTACAATGTATCGTTATTCTGATTTCAGGCTCGATGTCCATGCCACCAGCGGACCTGTTCACGCCTAGTTTCGCGCCAACGGTGCTAACGTCGGGTTGCCACTTTGGCGAGCACGTCAAGTACCCGATGGACTACCCGATGCCACCAAAGATCCCCACGGCGACCATCCCGACCAGTCCATCCAGAAGCCCGGCAAGAAGTCCGAGCGAAAGTGGCAGCGAATCCGCCGCCGAGGAGGTTAGGAGTGCCTTCGTGCCGATCCGCCTAAACACCCTGCCAGTATCGACAACGACGGTGCCATCCTCGTCGTCGCCGGAGAGGACTACTCCCCGGAAGCCGACGGAAGGCACCAGAAACGAACTGAAGGCGCCACCGGCGCTCATCTCGCAAAGGCCCCTGACGAAGAGTCCCACCTCGACGAAGCTGGCGTCGCCTCCGCCTGCAAAACCCGTCTGGAGGCCGTACTGAATCCCCAAAACCCTTCAGACGTCCTGAACCAGGACAGTCATCGAAAAATATCGAAAAGGAAGGCTAGTGTTCCCTGGAAATGGGTGTCTAGAAACCAGCAGTCATCGGCATCTCCATCGGATGAGCTCTTCGGTTTTACGAGGAGTCTCCTTCCATTGGCCGCCGCCAGAGGCGCCGCGGGTGCCAACGGCAAGTCTCTCAGTGCTTGGTTCTGGATAAACCGAGTGGAGTTCCCGAACGCAATTCCAGCGCGATTCCGTCCCCGGAATCGCGACGGCTATGATCGATGCAAATCGTTCGCAAACGATTTTGCGGAGAAGTCCACGAGGTCGGGAGATATCCACCTCCGTGGACGGCGGATTGGTTCCCGTGGTCATCGCCAGAGGCGCCGAGAGCGCCACAGAGGACATTCCAATTACCCCACGCAACTCGGCGATTTGAAGCAGATCATTGTCGGTTCCCATTGGTCATTTCCCGTGGATTCGACCGATACCGTCCCGGCTTCCGAGAAGTACACGCAATTGAGGAGCCGGTATCGGTCGCAGCGTCCACGGATAGGAGCAAGGCCATTGAAATCGACTCTGTGCGGCTTTACTCTACTTCGGTGTACACGGTTTCTCGCGTGTACGCCCTTACTGTATATTACTTCCATTGTACGGATTTAATTTGGGATCCCCCCGGTTAATACCCGCAGCTGTCGATGGGAGCGCTCGGAGCGCCACGGTCCAGCGAAGTGCAAGACACGCTTCGCTGGCCGGGCTTTCCAATTACCCGACACAGCTCCGCAGTTTTAGGCGCGAAGCGCGGTCGTTTATCATTGGCCGTTTCCCCTGGATCCAGCCGGGGGCGATTCCACGGGTCCGTGAAAAGTCGAGCACGGGATTGGAGAGTCCACTTCCAGGGATTCCGGGATTAATTCTCGCGGCCACCGCCTGCCTGGCGCTGAAAGCGCCCCGATCATTGCCCCTTTCTATGTACATTCTCCCCCTCTGTACGATACTCGCTGTAAATTCTTCATTCTTGTACATACTCAACATATTCGGGCGTAGCGGGTGAATCTCGATGGCGAGGGTCGAGCGGAAATCTGTCGAAACGTCTACCTGTACATAATCACCCTGTAAATTCCCCGCTGTACATAACCTCCCCGGAGGCGCGGTGCACATACTTGTACATACTTCTAGACAATAACGGTAGTCATAGGAGAGAGTCGCAGAGCGAGTGGGACTGCGTGAATGCGCTATTTATAAGTCAGAGATTTAATTTAACGTAATAGGAACAAAGTCACGTGGAGCGAAGCAGAGAGTCTATGGAGAGAGCTGGGGAGACATAAATATATATAGANAATGAATTCTATGTCATATATACGAAACGGCGTTTTGTTTTCCCGGCGTTTCCCAACTCCCCCCGGAGAGAGAAAGAACGGACCGGGCACGATGGCGGACGCACAGAGGCTGGGGAATTTAATCGGACGACTCTTCTGGGGTCCCTAGACTCCGCGCGGTGCATTTATGCCCGGGATCGCGGAGTCTATCCGGTGCCACCGGGCCGAGTGGAGCTCGACTCCGTGACAAGCTGCTAGGGGATTTATATTTCTTCCCTCCGCGCCTCCCTTCTTCCTCCTTTTTTCTTCTCTCGTCGCGATTTAAATCTGAATGGCTGTACGCCATGGTCGTTCCACGCCGGCCTGCGGTGTATGGGTCCCCGTACGGGGGATGGGAATGGTTTATATCGAGGGGAGTACGTGAGATCTGTATTAGTACCTATAGGCCTTTATGTCCAGCCGGGGTTCTCATTCCACCCTTCTCCACCCTTCTTTGTACCCTTCTCGCGGAGTGAACGATTCCTCCATTTTCCTCGGATTTCCTTTCCGCCGGGAATATTTTGCACATCTCAAACGATGACTCGGAAGCAGACAGCGATTGCCAGTGGATGTCAATCGCGTTCCCTGTTAATAAATTCCCCATAATTGGTATAAACTCAATTGGATCACCTATTTACTATTATTACCCTACTCCGCCATTAATTCCCATTAATTCTGTATTTAATTTCTTCTCGTCGAGTTATTCTTTAAGACGAAGGTAAAATGTTGGCTCCGGGACTGGACCGTGGAATTGAGAACCACGTTGACACCCCGTAGCCCTGGGGTTGTTCGTTGACGAGTAGACAACGGAACCAAGCAACCATGAAGGGTCCCCACGTGACCCGAACCTATCCGGGCCAATCCGGACGTGTGCGCGCGCACGTCCGCTAACTAATGTTTGTCCAAAAAATCGCCTCAGCGTAATTGGCTCCGGGACGGGAAAAATCAGCATGGCTAGGCCACTCTGCAAACGGGGAGTCATCGGCGTACCGAAAAGGACCGTCGAAAAAATACATCCGACGTACATTTCTTTTTTATTTTTTTTTCTCTTTTCTTTTTTTCTTAAGACATCAAAATAAGGGTCTGAGAAACTCGGTGCTTTTCTCCCATCTCCCCCACTGACGCTGATCGTGCCGCCATTTTTATTTTATTTTCTTTCGACCAACAGGTGAATCCGTTACACCTGCGATTAGGACGGTTGTCTGATTCATTAAGTGGGAAAGAGTGGAATAAAAAGTCGGATGTCGGTTGGACGTCCGAAAATCGGATTGGACGGTATGAAAAATCCCGAGGTTAGGTCGGAACGGTAGAATCGATCGGTTCAATCGATGATCGGTCGTAGTGACCAGTCCGGGGTTGAGGGTCCTAGAATTAGGCAATCAGCGCTGATGAGGGGTGGTCCAGAGTGTGGAGAGGCTAGGGGCGAGTTCGGACAATTAGTGACCCTACCCTCCCACTCCTGACATCCCTGAGCACGCATTCGACCGCGGTTTACGCATGCGAAAGAGAACGTTACAAGCACGGATTGCGAGCCTACACTCTCGATCGTGGCGCGCTCTCTGACGTCACAGTGCTCCCAATCTGCGCGACTATTTACTTTTCAGCTAGATAAATAATTTTCCAACCCTCCCCCCACAGAATCGGCACTTAAGCAATCACTCATTTACATGGAATTAACCTAAAAGAAAAAAAAAGAGAACAACTCAACAAATTGTCCGCCGCGGATGAGCGGCCATATTGAGCGCTGCGTTAAATAATTATATTCGTTGTCTAATGGATTAGTTCGAGGTAGTAGAAAATAAGAGGAACGGGGTTGTATGGACGTTACGAATTTGGCCTCGTAAAAACGTATGTCGATGGGGCGTTTGGGAACCGCTGGGGGTTGACAAGGATTTCCAGCATCCGGAGGGGGTATCGCGGTTGAGAAAACCTTGGAAAATAATAAGCCACTTCCCGAGGACTTTCTTCATCCCCTCCGAGTGGCCAGGGGAGGGTAAGGATGGCTGGGCGGAAATCCAGGCGATATCAGTTTTTCACGGAGGGTCGCGCGACCTCGTGCCGAGTGTCTATGGCCGAGGGTGGCGGCGACCTTAAGTCCTTAACGAGCCGATTTGCATACCCAATGAGGCATCGAGTGACATCGACCTCGTTATCGGGGATCGATCCCTCTTTGAGCCGGCTTTAAGGCGCGACTGCTCCCCAAATCGATCGACTTTCGATTCCCCAACGACGGCCTTTCCCCATTTTTCGGATCTTTCTACCCGCGGTGTCCTTGCGTAACACTTGCTACGATTCGGCATTTAATTTCGAACAGTTATTTTATACGAGGTCGGTCTATAATACTGGCCGATAAGACCGGATTACCGTTCGCGTCGTCGAGGGGCCGACAGTAAACCGCGGAAAAGCATCGGCTCGGCAAATAAAACCGCAGTATAACCCCGGAAACCGGTGGTAATTCTGCAGGGAAATTCGGGGTTGCAGGCCCCTCCGAAAGGTGTGTCCCGGTTTTTGGCGGGCCGTAGGGCCCTTTTATGGGGACAATTTGATGCTAGGCTGCGATTTTACGATAGGGTTTCTTTTAGGCCGGCACTACTCCCTACCGTTCTTATAAGGACGGGACTGAGGTGAACCTTGCGGTCGTTGCATGGCGAAAGCGGAATACAGCTTTATGGGCTTCGTTTTATAACAACTGGGCAAAAGGAGTCCTCGGTCCGCAGGAGGTCCCAAAGGAACCCCCCGACCTTCTCGCCGGGACAGTAATTAGACCTGAGGGACCCAAAGTCTCTGATGCGGTGCCTACGTACTGTTATGCAGGATACTATTAACAACCCCTGCAATATTTACGGGATATTACCTTTCCGCCGGTTTGGAATTTCTCTACGCCGTGGAATCG
The DNA here is from genome assembly GCF_000612105.2 of Orussus abietinus. Classification (NCBI taxonomy): domain Eukaryota; kingdom Metazoa; phylum Arthropoda; class Insecta; order Hymenoptera; family Orussidae; genus Orussus; species Orussus abietinus. The sequence goes on from NW_019396002.1 coordinate 2,564,731, forward strand.
AACGCTACTACGCTCTTTGGAAGGTGACGTTAAAAGGAAGGACGCGAAGCGTACGTTGAAGAGATTGACAGAGGGTGGAGGGGCGCGAAAGTTTAGCCTTTTAAATCGTAAGTGCCAGCGGCGTCATTTAGGATCGCGAAAATGGCGGAGTTCCTCATTGATTCTACCATAATGGCGGACCGGGATTCTTTTGGTCGTTTCGCGCCTCGGGTCCTAACGACGCCCTGGCGCACCGTCGACGCCGACAGAACTCATCACCGGGGAGGAAGTGGACACGTCGGAACAATTTCCTTACACCGGCACCCCGTTTGCTCCGGGGTTGCTCCGCTGGACCCTCAGCGATTGACCAATTTGCCAAATCGATTCGCACACGGAATCAACTTCTCTAATTTTCCGGGCTCCGAGAGTCGCCAGCGTGCGCGCCATCTTGGAATCGGTCCGAAGAATCTTAATTAAATCTACCCAAGTAAATGCAGTTATACACTTGAGTATTTCTGAAGATGAAAACGAGTTACGCAATTATGATGGGAACCTATTTGCCATATTGTTTAACGTATTAAGTATACATATCATAGAATCAAACCGAAGAATATTATTAAATCTACCCAAGTAATGGTAATTATTAACTTAAGTATTCCTGAAAATAAAGATGAATTACGAAATTATGATCGAAAGAAATAGATCGGGGCGTCATTTTGTTTTACGTATTGTTAAGTATGCATCGCGGGCAAAACATTATTTTCGGACAATTTTTCTACGGTCGCAGAGCCTTATGATTTTCGGGAATACATATGGGAGCACCGTGCATGTAGATTACTCGATATATGTACCTCCACCGCACACTCTCACCCCCATTGGGCATACGCCCTGTAGATATTACCCCGTACAATGGCAGCAAAAATTATGGATAGCCGATAGGCCAGCACACGCTCCAGGGGTGCGTCTCATCCATTTAGGTCCATCACACATGACTAGATGGGGTGAGACTTTCCCTGCAGAGGTTCTCACGTAGATTACGACCTGCCAAACGCACTGCCTCCTCTCGAGGACACTGAAAAAAAGGTCGACCTAACCCTTTCATTTCTTTGCTACCCCAATGCTCATCGTCCCTCTAACTGTTAACAATTTTGTGACCTACACAATTACCACCAATTAATACTCGTTGTAAACCCAAAGATAAATGCCCAATCACCACCTTCATTCTATTGCTCGTTCTTATAAGAGTTCACAAAACTTCCCAGGTAGCGACCCCGTTCACAATGTTTAATTTTTCATCTTTCAACCCCCACCTTTTTTTTTTGAGACAGATCCTCGGATCGGTAGGGCAACATTTCCTCGCGAGGTCTTCGAGGGTAGATTTATCGATTATTCCCGGTCCAGTGGTCCCCTTTTGCCACGGACTTAGGCCTGCACCCCATAAGTGCGGGGCACACGCGGCTACCCGCTCATGCGCTACATCCCCACACGTAAAGAGCTATTCCCGTGCATACAGAGGTATCCCTGTAAATGTAGAACCATCTCTACGCGTATATAAAGACGTATACAGTGCAGATCCACATATAGAGAGCAGGGGGTGCGCGTGCACCCCTCGAACAGCCGTATTACGGTCGTCGGCTTGGTCTAGGAGCCGAGAGCGGGAGCCCGCAGGGGTACGCCGCGACAACCCCCGTGGCAACCCCTCAAAATCAACCGCTCCCTTCCCGAGCCGACGTGCCCCGAGCCATGAGCTGGCTTCACCCCCTGCACAATCTCGCCGGGCCCCATTCAAGAATCCAACTCGCCTTATGGCATCTTTTCGCTAAACGCGTGACGTCACCTCCTATAATTAGTCACGAAGCAGCATTTACCTACACCTCGTAAAATTATATTAACAAAGGGTCGGCAATTGCCCAGCGACCGCCGAAACGAACCCGTGAACGGAGGTTAGGACCTCCGTACAAAGTCGATATTCCGTTATTATATTCGGAACATTAAATCCAGTATGGTCTAGTGGCGAGGTTTTACTAGACCTAATCGGTAATCATGTAATTGGACAGCATTTCCGGTATGGTCTAGTAGCGTAGGACAATCTATATTACCGTGTGTCAATGGCCTGGGGACCGCAGGTATTCTGAAATTCTGTCGAGCGGCAATTAATTCGGCGGTGCATCGACGTCCAGGTTAGAAATACCCTGTGCGCCTAGACTGCGGCATAGACTATGGGACACCCTTTGCTTTTACGGCGCCTACTAAAGTTTCAAACACAATCACGCGCCCCCGCGCCTCCCCGTGGCCAGTAATAATGCACGTAACACGCGCCGCGGTGTGTGCGTGCGCCAGTCTAGCCTCCGCGCGAGCCCTGCGCGTTCTTTGTGCCGGTGCTGACGCCAGAAGGTCAGCGGGCCGCGGGGGAACTAACGGCATTACCTAATACTGCGAGGTGCACATATGCGGTGCCCCCGGCTTCGTTTTTGAGAAGTCCCGCTCGGCCGATATGGCGCCCTCTACTTTTACCCTCTTAACCTCTCTACCTAGGCTCGTCTTTCCCTTTAAAAAAGCGTCCCCCTTTCCCCTTGCGTGGGTACTTCTACCACTAATTTTTTAATTAATGCTTTTAGACGTTCCTTTTAGGCACGGCGCCAGGCGGCGGTGTCCTCCGCGCGATTCGGCCCTGTTCGTCACACCTGCTGAAAATACCGTAAAGATCATGTTTTAGGAAATTCATTCGAAATTCCCTCTCTCTCGATTTTTTATATTCCTACACGCGTGTCGAGTGAAGCGTTCGTACCTGCACTCCGGTAGGATAAAATCGGTAAATAGAGTCCTGCTTAATGAAAATCCTTCGATTAATCCCACGTCGACGCGACGTACTTTTGTCCGATTCGAGTCGTCACCATTGGTCGCTCCTTGGACGGAAAGTACGCGTCTTCTATGCGCGCCCTCGGGACGGAGCCGTAAAACGATTAAACGATTTGAATTAATTCCATTAACGTCACCCCGTGGCGCTTTTGTCTCCGGCCAAGGGAACGAAACTCGGGAGGAACGCTTTCCCTCGAAAGGCTTTCCCGGAAACGCTCCTTGTCGTTAGCGCCGACAAAGGGTGACTCGACCACGAGGGCGCCATCTTTGACCACAGGTGATCGCTCCCGGGAAATACCCTGCTTAAACTTCCGGTGCTTTATTAACGATCCGGGATGTACCGGTAAATTAATCCGATTATATCCCGGGTAAATATTTGGACGTCGGGGCGCCGCTAGTGTCTTCGGATTATCCCGCAAGATAACCGACTCCACCAGAAGGGAAGGCCAGGATTAAAGGTGACTCATTTTAAACCCATTTGGCACCGTTCGTAAGTAAATCCTCGCGTTTACAGGTGTACGGATTTGCGGGTCACAATGGCGGCTCCCAGGATCCGCCGTTCCCGCGCTGCCGAAGTTCCACGTTTCCGGCGACTTTCTCGCAAACGAGGGGTCGTCGGATTCGTAAAAAGGGACGCGCGTGCCTAGGCGTGCGACGTTTCCACCGCAAGGGGACTTCGGAGTTTCTCCGAGTCCAATTTCGGAAGCAGGGTGCGCAATTTGGTTTGCCCCTTTACGACGCTCGGTCAAGGCAAGGCCCGAAGAAAGGCTCGACGAGGGACCGAGGGAGAAAGCAGGACCTCGGGTCCGAAAGATAGTTTCACCAAGGAAGCCAGGAGTCTTCGGGTTTTAGGTCACTGGGCTAAGGGGATTCTGGGTTTTCGGGAAGCCGGGCGAAATTTATGCCTCGCCGATGCATCCATTATGGCCGCCGGCGCGCTCGCCACTTTATATGGGGCCCCGACCCCAGAAGTTGTATAACCTGCTCATCGTGGGCAGAGCGACTCGCGCGAGCTTTCCCCGGACCCATAAAGCTCGGGCCCAAAACAAAAATCCCGAAGACCCGGCAGCAAATCGAAATTTTCGAGCACCCCGGCGCGGGCCGCGCTCTCGGGGAAATTTTACGACGGCCCCGGTCTCGAGATTTATGGCTGGTCGTACGCCCGGTGAAAGCGGAGGGGGCTGCTCGGGGGTAACCCACTTTATTTTCCCTTTTCGAAAAATTATATGGCGCGTGGCCGAGGCGACTGCGCAACCGGGTGGGGGGCGGCTCGCGCGAGGACCATTTGCCAAAATATTACCCCTGTTTGTGAACGCTTCATGGGGAAAGCTGCGTGACATTTGGAAGGACATCGGATAGCTTAGCCGTATCCTTGGAGAGGGAGAAAACGGGGAGCCAAGAAAGCCGGGAGAGGAAATTCGAGAGGTCCTCTGGAGGTCCTTCGAGGTACAAGGGTGCAAATTGCTACAAGTCTCGCAGTTATTTATTTATTTTTCCTTCCTCCCCTGTTTCGGGAAAGTTCCGATTTCACTGGGGAAAGATTCCTTGGATTCGAGTTCCTTCTACGAGGAGGAGTTTGTTTACAATATCGTTCATATCCTGACGGTGTAATAACGAAGTTATTCGATACATTTTGGTTCGGAAAAATTGGGTACATTTAAAATTGATTTGGACAGATTTTTCATATTAATAAAATATTGAAGAATTCCTCGAGGTTCCCAGGATTTTTCAAGGCGATTCGAAAATATCTCAATGCTCCCTTACGACGTATTGTAAGGACATGAATTTCGAGAAGGTCCTCCCACGCAGGGCAGGCTGGCAGGTGAGGAGGAGCAGGTCGAGTAATTGAGACGTTTTCCTTCTGGCAGGAGACGAAACCCGAGGAAAGCTCAAGGAAAACTCGAGTATACAATCCGAAACCTTATACGATCGCGAGGACAATGCTCTCCTGGAATAAGAGCATCCTGGAGAGCTTGCCAGGGCGACAAGACTCTTCCGGGACTTTCAACGGGCTGCCGGTGCAAAGTGCGGAATCCCACGGGATCCACCCCAAAGCAGCTCCGGGAACCGAGGGGCGGAATATGGCTTAACGTTCCCCACGCTACGCGGACTCTTCGATCTCACTTATGTACATAAACTGTTGGAACGTTGATCATTAAACTTGATTCAGCTTCATAAATTGACTCCATCGCGTCAAATCAACCTAGAAATTAGACAAAATTATACGTAAAATAAAATTCAAGCAGTTCCCTACCTATAACCTCTAATTAAACCAAGTGGTCCAGACCGCGGAGCCCGACCCGCGCGATGCGGCGGTCTAAGGCCGAATGAGCAACAGCTCGCGGTCGCGGCCTTATATAGGGGGAGACCCACCCCTACAAGACTTACACACCTGCTACAAATTTACTTATTTCCGTGATATAAGTAATTTTGATAATTCGGGGACAATCGACCAAGCATCCCGGAAATAGATCCAGAAAGAGACGAAAAAATTAGTAAGAAGTACAGTCCCGCCAGGGACACCCGGGCGTCCAAAAAAGGAAGGTCCGCGAAATTAAGACGGATCCTCTTGGTGACGTTTCCCGGGGCAGGGGCGATGAGCGATGACACGCTCCTCTGTCGCAAGAGTAGCGACTCTTGACCGAGTGTCGACCCACGGGGGGGATTCGGCGGTTCCCAGCTCCCATTCCTTGGCGGGATGAATGAAGCGGTCCAGGCCCAGAAACCGCGGCCCATGAATGGACCGCTGGCAAAGGCGTCCCCGCCGTTCCGTGCCCCTACGGCATAAATCACGAACTAGGACGCTTCATGCAAAGGGCAAACAGTGGCGGGGCCGCTTGCTGGGATTTGGGCGCGTCCACAATGCCGCCGCGAGAGACGCGAGGGGCAGCGCCCGGCAGGGAAAAACGCCCGACATGGAGTTCGAGCACTCCGAGGCGATTACACGCGCGCCGAAACGCACTCTGGCGGAAACGAGGCCTGTAAATAAAGGCCAGCTCCCGTTCGGAGGAGGCTCGACAAACGCGAGATTAATGGGTGATGGCGTCGAAGATGCCCGAAGAGAATTTTTAAGTCGCAGATCTCGAAGGTCCTCGCGCCCGAAGCTTCGCTTCTCTTCCCCTACAGATGACGATGTCCGATTTCCGAACAATCGCTAACCCAGAAAGACGTGACATTAAGATATCTGTAGAACTCATGACACCTCTTCACATCTGGAAATCCCCGAATCGACATATTCTGGTGTCAAGGGAAGAAGTCGAAATTCAAAAGCGGTTTGAAATTCAGAACGAATTTTGACGGCTTCGGAGCCGTCGCCACCTGGTGTCGTTTCATGGACGTAGGATTTACATATAGTGCCCTTAATTCCCTTGATATTCGTGTGAAGGCAGAACGGAGGAAGGAGAGCTATCGGTTCTATCTTTTTTTGCTATTAGATGGGACGTCGCCATATCACGGCGCACAATAATTTCACTTAAAAGGAGATAGAAAGAGGCAAAAACGATCGATAGTTCTTTTGTCTCTTTTGTTTCCGCTATCTTCATAGTCGGATCAGGGTGCGGAGGCCACTACGTTCATGGATCTCTTTGCGTAATTTCGGGCCACGTGGGGAGGAATAGATTGATTCGTCAGGGCCGGTACCATGGGAAAGTGGCGGCTTCGGCGACGCCTTTCGGCAGAACTGTCTCTCTTTTGGCACCGGGTGCCAAATCTATTTTCGTAAGCTGGCCAATGTGTTCGAAAATATTGTAAGGCCACGGGTGGGCGGGGCCGGGGTGCAATAAAGCCCAGTTCACGGACGATTTTCTCGAAAACCCGAACAAATTACTGAAAGATCCCGGTGAATGGCGGAGGACCCTGCGGAGGCTGGCCGGCGACCATTGTTGGATAAATTATTGCGCATAAGAGGATTCCTTGGAAGAAGCAAAGTGCGAGGATTGACCTTTCCGGTCCCAGACATTTTTCGAATTTCTCCGATCATCGGGAACATCTTTGTACGAAATATCTTTGAACGAACACTCGTCCCAGGACATCCTCGTATCGATAGGTCTTTAAACCATCGCTCTTGTACCCATACATAAGACTAAACATTTGTCCACTGCCGTCGACCCCGATATTCGAAATAGAAAAGAAATCAGGTTTTAGTCTCAGTTTTTCTTCCCCCGGATGCAAAGTTGGATCACTCGAGAGGCGTCACCGTCCCTTTTATTTCGCCGTCGAGGTTATTTCAGTTTTGAACTTCGGCCACCGCCGAAAGTGCTACAGTTCGCCGTAACTCGGATCTATTTCGGTTTTCGTATTTTTGGGTTAGGTACGTGACCCGGAGCGCCGTGTAATACTCGAGTAATCCCGACCTCCAGGAAGTGACACGAGCTTCGCCGATGGTGCGTTCTAATTCGAACTCCTTCCGAACAAACAAACACATCCAGGTGAATTGGGGACATCTACGAGATTAGAGTCGTCACGCGCTCAAGAAGTCACGCAACATGCTTGATTTTTTCTGAAGCGCCTCTTCTAACCAGCCTCGGAATATCTCTTTTAAACGAGGGAAAGGAAATCCAGGATGCGGTTAACCTCTTCGGGTGGGACTTCCTTTGGAGGCGTCCTTTACCGAGGAGTCGTCGGAGTCATCCGAGTCGCCGCCAAAGCGTCGCGTTAGCGGGAAAGGATCATCCCGGAGATAAAGGACGAGCGGCGCAAAATGGGACCGGTCTTCGGGTCCGGCGTCGGTTCAAAATACAAATTCGCCGAACAAAGCGGAAAGCGTTATCTTCGCGGCGGGAGATCGGTCCAGGGCCGAGTTGGCAGACGTTCCTGGAGGAAGAGGATTTCTCCCGCGAGGAGATGGGCCATCTTGACGAGTCCGGCTCATTAGGGGTGCCAACCCCCCGCGGGTTGGCCTCGCCACGCGGGGGGCCGACCTGGAATTTCGACGCCCGACGTCTCGACGCCGGCGCAGCATCCCTCGGATGACTCCGGGAGCGTCGCCCTCCTATGCCAAGAAACGACGTTCGCGTCGTTCGCCCTAATTGCGAGATTAACGCCGCAATGGATGTTAATCTCGCGAATTCGTCGGAAACTAGTACGTAGAGGACAAGCATACGATATCGAACAAGGAAACGACTTCCTCTGCTCAACATTTATGTAATAGTTATTATATTTTAAATAATAAACGAAATTATTCGGACCCGCGTGCCTTTCGGTGAGATCCAAGATGGCGTCCTCCGCAGAAGCGAAAGTTTGCGTTCGCGCGGCGGCCTCGTGCCGCAAACTGTGGACCCTCCGGGGTCCTTTTCAACTCCTGGGACCAATGATGGCCGAGAAGCGTGACAGGCGTCCCGACGAAGCTGCCGGGCGCGACCATAAATGCATTACTGCCGGAACGAATCGCCTTCTGGTCGAAACGAGGGAAACTCTCGGTCGCGCGACCCGGGGAGGCCATCTTGCTCCGCCGCGCGACGCACCTCTCGAGTCCTCTCGACAAAGACACAATTCTCGAGGTGACGGTTAAACACCGGCGTTGGGGACCTCCAGGCTGAACGAGTAAATATATGGGGTCCTCCCTGCTGACGGGGGTGCCAACTGGAGCCCTTATTAGGGCCTTTTAGGCAGATGACTTCAAGGAAGCTGGGCAAGATGTCGGGAAATTCTCCGCCATCTTGGAACATCGAGACTCCCTCTTCGGTCCCCGAACTTCGATTAAAATATCAAAAGGAATTTGAAACTACCTCAAAAAAGGGATGCGAAATCCTGTACCAAAGTTTTCTCGGTACCCTATTTTAGGACCCACGAGTTTAATGCAAGCTTATTAGTAATTGTTAATTTGAAAATGAACTTGATCTTTATAGGAAGGTGGGAAAGGCGTGACGCGTCTTTCGCTCTTTTTCCCAAAGTCAAGTTTCCGGTCAAAGTGGGGAAAAGTGAAATTGGGAACCGAAAAGGCCCGAAGTGACCCATCGGGCCCAAAACCCATGGTCGACTCTTGGTCGACCTTGTGGGCCCAGAATGGGCGTACTGTTGGACCCATAAACACCCGCAAAGCCCAGCCTCTGGCCGCCGATCTCGTGCCCGTGACGAATGGTCCAGCCCCGATTCGAGATGCTGGGCCCCGTTATCCCGAATCGTTGGTCTGGAAGATCTGGATGTCCTGCACATTCCTCTCAACTGTCCAAAACTCCGCCAGATCTAAATTTTACATCTCATTCAACCGTTTTATACGACATGGCGAACATGATTACCTTCTCTGCAAATATGACACATAATACATCCACTTCGACATTTTTTCAAAAAGATATTTAAAATGAAACTTCTCATGTCACGGTCGGGTAAGCTCGAATGTTAAAAAATGAGAGCGTAACGAAAAGTAAAGCATTTATTTTATTTTATCTTTTGACAGTTATGATTATTCATATTCATCATTGCTAGTACAAAAAGAATTTGAGTGCACGTTCTAGGAAATGTTAAAGCGTTATCCTCTCCCTTGATTATTAACATTTAAAATGAAATAGAAATAAGTTTCACTTTAAACGCGCGTGGTGGTTACTCGTTTATTTTTATTTTTTGCATTTTTAGAGGACGCCTCGATTTCGGGAGAGATTTAACATCCTTGGCAAGGGGGCGCGGGTGGAGGTCCATCCGGAGGATGGCCGAGGAGGAAGGCAGGAGGCGAAAATCAGAGAGGCTGGAAGGCGGGCGCTCTCTCGCCGGGTAAATTAATTTCGTGTGAAATTCGAGCTTGACCCTCGGACATCGCCCGGTGTCCCCGAGCTCGTTGGTGGAGGGCTGAGAAAAAACCATCTTCCGGGAGGAAACAATCGCTTAACCCGACACCCCTCCAAAAAACGGTCCGGGATAGGTTGGAGACCCGAGCCGAGATGGCGGCGTAAAAATTCTTCGACATCTTTCGTTCAACTCCATGGGGAATAATATCATTAAGGGAGTTCGCCGAAACGCAATTAAACTTTCCGGAGAGGCAGGACTTAAAAGCAGGAGCCAGAAATCGGAGATGCCGAGATCTCGGATGGTCCAGGTCGCCTCGTCATCCCTGGATGTTCAGAGCATCTATGATGCGTTTATGGGACCGGAAACCCCCCGGGGCTAGGTCCGGGCCAATCCGGAGGGGTCCGGATCTGTCCGTGAAAAAGCTCCTTTGTGGGCCCCATTGTACCCCATAAGTATCCGCATGCTTTCCGAGTCCTCCAGGCTTTTAGCGAGCCGAGACGAGCTTAACGACGGTTCCGGAGGGATGAAAAATTGACTCGTCCGACAAGTCGAGACCAGGCGTCATTCCTTCCCGGAGAAACTTAACCTATAATTGGCAGCCCCTGTTTGAAGAGGTCCCAAGTGTCGAAGTCAAGACGAGCCTTGGAAGCTGCAGAAAAGAGACTGCCTCGATATCTCGCAAAGGCCCGAAATGTCACTCCCCTGTTTCCCCCCTAACCTCTCGAACTACAACCCGCGACGAACTTAACCTCAAATCAACTTAAACGTCACAATTTAGAGAAACAGCGTGCCAGATAAATCTCGTCCTATTATCGATTCCCGAATTTCATCCCCAGTGTCGAAATCAAGACGAGCCTTGGAAGCTGCAAAAAAGAGACAGCCTCGATATCTCCCGAAGGCCCAAAAGGCCACCCCCTGGTTCCCCCCTTAACCTCTCGAACTACAACCCGCGACGAACTTAACCTCAAATTACTTTAAACGGCACAATTTAGAGGAACAGTGTTACAGATAAATCACATCTTATCATCGACTTTGCGAATATCGTCGAATTCAGGTTTTCGGTAAAATGCAGATGTCCATTTAGAGCAAGGGCGGCGCCAGGAAGTGCGACTCCAGGTCGGAGAAAGCACCCCTGTTTCGGCGTGAGAGAAGAGAGAGAAAGAGAGAGAGGCTATAGCCTATACGAGGACGGAGCTGGTCTCATCTTGCCTCCACAAAGCGGCGCCGCATCAGATAGCATTTGTTTTAAATATATGGATCGGGGCTGGGTGCACCCTGGCTGACGTCGGCTCGGGGGATGAAGGAGAAAAGAGAAGAGAAGGGAGGCGGATACAATACCCATATCCTACGCAAACCCCCGCGCCGTTATACGACACAACTCGTTTCCTCGGTATACCCCGGGACACCCCCTACGCCCCCTGCACCCCCCCAACCCCCAACCCCTGCGCCATGGTTCACCACCTACGGTCTACTCGGTATACCCGTTTCCAGGAGCCAATACTCCTCCGCTTCGAGTTCGGGATCCCCGCTAGCTACCCCTGCGAGCTACCCCCGTAGCCGTGACCAGATATCGGCTTCCCAATAACCTGACTCGTCGCTACCCCTCGCTCCTGCGCATCTCACACCTCGAATCGCCTCTTTCCGCCGAAACTTGACCAGAGTGCTGCAACTACCCGAACTTCTCGCCCCCGAGTCCGCCATTTTGTTTTACGATTTGCTTTTCTACTCCCACCCACATGAAAATATGAAAACGCGTGAAAGGACGTAAATTAAAAATATACACGGAAATAAATAACCTTTGGCCACCTCGTATAAAATAAAATATACCTAAGAAGATGTTCCAGCAGTGAGGAAAAGATTCATTGCACCAAAGGAATAGTTTGGTAATTTGACTCAAGTAAATCGCCATGATTCCGAATTTTGCATTCGACTTATTCGAATTCATTTAAGTTAAATCATTATGATTTGAATTAAGGGAATACTTCTTTGGTACTGTTCAAAGAAATATTTCGTTGGTTAAACGACATCTTTTTCTCGGTGCGGCAATACCTTCTTTGATATATTTTATAACCGTCAAATGTTATTCATTTCCGTGTACATTTTTTATATGAACAATATACTTCACATATTTCTAACATGTATATGTATTTTCACGTGGGCAGGAATATCATTAGAATAAGAAATTACTGTATGTGGGCATAGTGATTGGCGCTTCATTTTTTGGGTATTGTTTATATATTTGTAATTACCATATTCGACGGTACCACATTTGAAGAGTTGTTGCGGAGCGGCCATCAACACTTTACGGAACACCTTTCCGTTTTCTCCGCCAAGAGGTTAAAACGTATCCGGAAAAGCCGGGCTGGGTAAGCAGCTCGCCCTTCTTTCCCTATCAGGGGAGCCCTGGGGTGGGATAGGGTTCCAGGGGAGTTTGAGGAGCGCTGATCCCCCGTAGGTGGAATCTCGGTGTCTCGGCTCTATCAGGGTCTCGGGCAAAGCGCGGGGTCGCCTATCTCCGCCAGTAAATCCGGCCGTAAGTTAACCTATTGGGGAATCGAAGCAGTTCCAGTCCCTCTCCTCGGGAACCAAGATCCAGGCTAGGCGAGGCAGAATCAACTTTATGTATATCTCGTTGCCTATCATCTCCATCACCATAGATTGCCCATAAAGAACCCCGCCAATCCGTGGTTATACCGCCACCCAACTGGCGCACGGCGGACCCATCTCTTGGGATTCCGGGGTTAGGGGAGCGTCGCCCGACTTCCGCTTTCGCTTGCTGATAGGAAATGAACGATTCGACGCCGAAAAATTCCATACCCCTCCCTGGACCCGATTTGCCTTAAACGCGCCAAAGGATCTTGGACCACGTATCTGGAATGGTTGTTTCGAAGAACGTTTCCAAGTACCAAAACCATTAACATCCCTTGAAAAATCGGTCGACATAACCTCAAGATTTTGGAAACAAATGAACGATTCGACGACGAAAAATTCCATACCCTCCCTGGACCCGATTTGCCCTAAACGCGCCAAAGGATCTTGGACCACGTATCTGGAATGGTTGTTTCGAAGAACGTTTTCAAGTACCAAAACCATTAACATCCCTTGAAAAATCGGTCAACGTAACTTAAAATTTTAGGAGCAAATGACGTCGAAAAATTCCACACCCTTCCTTGGACCCTATTTGCCCTAAACGCGCCAAAGGATCTTGGACCACATATCTGGAATGGTTGTTTCGAAGAACGTTTCCAAGTACCAAACCCATTAACATCCCTTGAAAAATCGGTCAACGTAACCTCAAATTTTAGGAGCAAATGACGTCGAAAAATTCCACACCCCTCCCTGGACCCGATTTGCTCTAAACGCGCCAAAGGATCTTGGACCACGTATCTGGAATGGTCGTTTCGAAGAACGTTTCCAAGTACCAAACCCATTAACATCCCTTGAAAAATCGGTCAACGTAACCTCAAATTTTAGGAGCAAAAGTTCATTCCGACCACGAAGTAATATGACAAGATACAACGCCTTATATTGAAATCGTCCCCACTTTAGGGGCCCGGAGATCTTTCGATTTTTGCTAATTTAGTGCCGCGGGCACCTCCTTGATGAAGTTTAGCAATTAAAAATTATCGTCTGCTAGCGCGTTTGCTAGTCGTTATCACGTTAAAAACACCATATTCAATATATCTTGCGCGGATTATCGTGGCATCTGCGTACCTTAATTGCAAAATTAAACGCACTTTAGGTCATTTACGTCGAGAGGAAATGTATTGATCACGTAGAATTGGAGTTCCCTCATTATCCACAGGTAGCGCTCGCATCGTTAGGTCAGCAAAAATGTAAGATCTTGGTCTAGATTTTGGGGCCACTTTCTATAGAAACGACCATAAGCATTATGTCTCCTTGTACTATTTCATGTTTCCGACGCAGAATTATATTAAACGGCGCAATTCGGAGCAATACGGCGCAAATGGCGGAGGAGCGCGTCCATTGTCGAATCTCGAGGTGTTTCCGTTAGAAGGGAACAGTGCTAGGCCTTATCGGCAGGTATCTCTTCAAGGTGGTAGAAGAACGGGCAAGGGACAATTCAGGCCCGTAAATCGGAGTTACAGTGAAAGGGTACGAGAGAATACATTATACAGAAAGCGGCTACTCGAAGTGGGCCAAAATGGCGGCCCTCGAAGGGTTTGACGCGCGAGCGGTCCTTGGGCTAATAATAGACCAATAAAGAATTATTTCGTTAATTGGAGGGCACTGGCCGTGAACGGGAGTGCCAACCCTTGCCTACTTTCCAACACCGATGCTATAGGGTCCCGACCCCGAAACCATCCGACCCCGTAAATTATCCGTTCGCGTCGAACCAGTTATACACGTTCAGGGGACGCTCAAAAGGGAGTAAACGGAACCTCGCTAACGGGTTCGCCAAAATTTACAGTCCCTTCACCCTTTACTCGAGCAGATTCCCGGAACCTTACGGCTAGGGAGCCAGGGCCTCCGATTCGTTGAGACATCCCTTGCATCTATTCCGGCGACTTCTCTCGCGACGCCATCTTTCTTTTCCCGCCGGTTACTCTAGCTGGAAGTTCGCGTCACGGCGGCCATCTTGCTTCCAGCAGAGGACCCGACCCTTTTACCTTCCACTGCTTTTTACCGTTTTTCCAAGAGGACTGGGAAAGGGTGGCGGGACGCGCCACCCTTTTCCGAAAGGATTTTTACCGTTTCCGAAAATCCAAAACGAGCCGTGGTTTATGGCTAGCGGTTCTTTATGAATTTATGCGCCCTGCATCCTAACTCCTTCCCGGACGGGTTGCAGTTTGACTTATAGTCTGCATTATTCCCCGTGCCTTTTGCCATTTTTACTATGGCAGACAATCTTTTTTTCCGGAGTCTCCAAAATACACTTTACTGCCGGGAAAGGCTTAGCGGTGTGAAGTTAACTTCCCTCCTGCTATCTCTCCGTGAATTATTGCAAGACGCTGACCCGACTTTTTCAAACCCTACCATTTTACGATTTCTCGGGAATTCTTCGTTCTGCAGATTTTTACCGTTTCCTTTCGGATGTGGGTCAGCAGGGCTATCAGGTTTTACCGTTTCTTTGACCCTTGTGCGTATATTTTTTTTTCTCGACGCCCACCCTTTTTCGAAGTTTAGGGAACCTTAGTTTTCCGAGATTTGGGAGTTAGTCGAATCGGGAATCTACGTCAGAAATTTTCCCCCGAAATCGTAGGTTTGAAACCGAGGGTCCCAAATGTCCGTTACTTTTCAAGATTCCAGGCGAAAAAAGAAACTGACCCAGTTCGTGCCCAAGTCGAGCACTACAGTGGATTTTTATGCTTTTACGGACCTCAGGGCCCCTAAAACTCGGGTCCGCGGCGAAAAACGAGAACCCAAAAAGCGGGTTCCCGTTTTACGCATTTTCTACCATTTCCGGAAATCGGCCGACCCAACGGTTCGGACTATTTTAAATAACGGTGTCGTATATTTTTATGGATTTTTTCCATTCTTTTTCGGGGCCTCGGTTTTACGCTTTTATGTCGCCAAGGCGACCCGACCTAATTCGAAACCAAAACAGGGCACTTTTTTGACCGCCCTTCGTTCTCCGGAGCAAAAATCTGGAACGCTTTTTCCGCACCGTAAAGAAATAAACCCCCAAGTCTCGGAACGCCGAAGTTTCAAAATGCCGCCATTTTAGATTTACGACAAACGCCCAGGTTCGGTGAAATACGAGCGAATGTTAATACCCGAATTACGGTTTAAGGTTCTTCTCTTCTTTGCTAAAAAGATCCCGGGGACTTTTCTCAGGTGAGGGTGCGTCCGAGTTGTTCGCCATTTTTACAAATTAATGCAAAGAAATGTCCCAAACTGAGCCAAGTACAGCTACATCTAATAAAATTCGATTTGACATAGTCTTGAGTAGCTCTCCGTGATGAATTTTAAAAATTTGGAGAAAACCGCAATGTCGGCAAACTCGCGTGATGAGTCCCTGCAGTGTCGTCTTTTCGGGACTCCTAAGAACCACTAATACCCCGTAGGTCTATCTGGTGGTTGAAAGGACTGCGAAACATCTAATAAAGCGTGATTTGATATAGTTTTATGTAGCACAATGTGATGAATTTCGAGTATATATGGAAAACTGCAATGTCGGTAAACTCATGTGGTAAGGGGTCCCTGCAGTGCCCTCTTTTCGGGGTACCTGAGAACCACTGGCACCCCGTAGGTCCACCTGGAGGCTAGAAGAGCTGCGGGGCACCATTGTGGCCACGAGAAGCAACCCCGCCGCGTTCCCCGGGGAGGAACGCTTCGACACTGAGATCGCCGGCTCCAGAAACCGGATGCTGCTAGTTTCGCGACCTACAATGTACACCAATAAGATCAAACTGGCTGCTCAGTAAGGAAGCCGGATCCCGGGGGAGAGACTCGGGACTTTCCTGAGAATGCCGTCGAGCCTCCTTCCGGGCAGTCACACGTATACATGTGTCCTTACTATAGGATAACTCTAAAAATCCCGCCACTTTTATAAATAAACTCTAAAGATACACCGCAAGCAGCGCACAGAACACTAATCGGTAACATATTTCAAGCCTTGAAATAAGCTTTAATCCCTAAAAGGCTATGATATTCCTTTTCCCTGTAATTGCATATCTTACCCCTTTACGGACCAATGCCTATGTCACAGCTCATAGTGGTAACGCATAACCCTATTTTTCCACAATATACATTTACTACCCCACCACGTATCCCTGAAGACTATTACTCACCCTCTTTTTCGCCTTACTCTCCCGGGTGAGAAAAGCATGTATTTAACACAATAAATTATAATACCTACATACTTAAGCTTTAATGCGTCTCCTTAAAAGAACCCTAACCTCTCTAATGAGACCCGGTCACCCAGCAGGTTAGCCGCGGTTCGACGTCGCCATCGACATCCCAAAGCCGTTTCCCGCCTCCGGCCTTAATAAGGCCCCAGTCAATTCAGGCCGCGACGTCCCAGGTCGACAAATCATGTCTAATGCACGGTTTAGGATTCACTCCGCAGCCCCGAATACTTTACGGGCAGATGTCGGGGATTCCCCGGGAGCGGCCGCACTCGTGCGCGCGTCCACCCGCGCGACCACACGAGGCGCACACACGCGTCGAGTGTCACAGTGTGCGAGAGGCGACCCACACGTCGCGTGTGTCGTGAAAGGGCTCGCTCGGGCTCATAATGCGAGGCTCCGCGCGTGACTCGGTGTGGGTGACTTAATTCGGTGCGAATATATGCGAGCTACCCCGCCCGTGGGGCCCTCTGCCCCGCGGGATCCGCACTCGCCCATCTCCGCCCCCACGCGGCTAATTTCAATACCTCCCATCGCGTGGCCACCCTGCCCCGGCGGTCGAGTATGTGTGAGTATGTGCGGCTCCAGGGTGTGGCGACGTGTGTGTCGTGTGTCGTTCGCGGACGCGCGGCATACTTATAAGGGCGGAACGCGGACGAGAGGAAAGATCGACGTGTCGCCATTTTCCACACACGCGAACGCCGAGTGTGCGGAAGCTGTGTGGAGAGTGGCGAAAAACGCGTCTACACGCCCGCCGTCGGCGTGTACAAATAAAGCCGATTCCGCCGGCATGTCCGCCCGCGTTTTCCACCCTTACGATCGCGTTCTGCCGATGTCGATGCCCCACTTAAACTGCACAATTGCGCCGAGATTTCATGCAAACGGGTGGAGGAATGTTTCTTTGTGGCGGAAGGAAGTAACTTCGGAGGTTATGCGAGATGCGCGAGGGGTGTCGCAAGGTCGGGATCGAATAATGCGTCCGTGTCGAGTCGACCGGTGGATTTAAAGGGTGAGGAAGGTGGCATTTTCCTGAATATGGGCATCGCGGTTCCCGAGGGCACCCCGGGCGGACCGTACAAGAGGAGCTGATTTTGATTCACGAGTCCCTCGGATCTACCCTCGACCCCGACCATCCCGAGCTTTCACCCTAATCCGCCACCCTTCCGCCCACGCGGAGACCGCGATACTCGCCGCCAGCCGGGCGAACCCCGTTAAAAAGGCGGAAAGAGGCTGCACGATTCTTGACGCTTCCTCCAACTCACCGATTAAAAGCTCCAATTAATCGGACCACAACCTATGATGTATCAGGAAACTCGGTAGAGTTTAGCGCCAAATACATTTAAAAGCGTGCGCAATAAAAGTACTCTCCAACGCTTTATCGGAGGTTCTTCGATTATGCGATTTGAATTTTCCCGCCATTTCGACGCTGACGAGGGAGCACCGAGGTGGACCAAGTAGTTTACCTGGAAGTTGGAGCTTAATAGAATCTAGGGAATTTCACAGAGAAGAGGGAGGGGAGAAAAGGGGAATAAGCGATGTCGTGGCGCGGAATCGAAACGGCCGAATTCCTGGGGAATTTTTCACTTCGGCGTTTCCGGAAGAATGGCCGATCGCGCCCGATCGTATCCCGAGTCGGGCCGAGGCGCGATCGTGAGCAATCACGGGGCGCATTGTAAAACTACCCCAGGGAAGCGCGGGGGTGGAGATTTGCCCGAAGGATCTCGAAGGGGGTCCGGCCGGCTACGCAACGTATAACGTTACGTCCACCGTGGGACGTGGGGTGGACGTAAACTGGACGGCACGTATCTTTACGGGCCATAAAGGCCGGTCCTCGTTACGGGGAGGTCGTACCGCACCCGTGGCCACCAAGGTACCGCACGGGGGCAGCGCCTCCACCCCTTCGAGCCCCCGCTCGACCTACCCCGTCTCATTACCCGGGGGTACTTGGAGCAGCGCGAAATTGGGGGCTTGAAAAGTCCGCCATCTTGGAAATCACGTTTACACGCCGAGTGATTTTTAAACCCACTGCATCTTCGCGTGTACTTGCAGTAACTTCTGTTCAGTTTTCGTAAGCGCATTTCTTTTAAATAAATGTATATTGTTATATCAGGGTGAAAAGTCCGCCATCTTGGAAATCACATTTACACGCCGAGTGATTTTTAAACCCACTGCATCTTCGCGTGTACTTGCAGTAACTTCTGTTCAGTTTTCGTAAGCGCATTTCTTTTAAATAAACGTATATTGTTACATCAGGGTGAAAAGTCCGCCATCTTGGAAATTACGTTTACACGCCGAGTGATTTTTAAACCCACTGCATCTTCGCTTGTACTTACAGTAACTTCTGTTCAGTTTTCGTAAGCGCGTTTCTTTTAAATAAACGTATATTGTTACATCAGGGTGAAAAGTCCGCCATCTTGGAAATCACATTTACATGCCGTGTGATTTTTAAACCCACTGCATCTTCGCGTGTACTTGCAGTAACTTCTGTTCAGTTTTCGTAAGCGCATTTCTTTTAAATAAACGTATATTGTTACATCAGGGTGAAAAGTCCGCCATCTTGGAAATCACGTTTACACGCCGAATGATTTTTAAAGAGAGGGCATCTTATAGTAAACTTTAGCAGCGTCCAGTTTTCTGTGGTCGCGATTCTTTATAAATAAATGTATTTTATTATCTAAAGTTCGTTAAGAATGAGGTACATTAGTGTGAATTTTAGGTGCGGTTGTTGCTTGGTGACATGCCGGACTTCGCTTTCTAGAATGCAGAAGTCGCAGAGCGGAGGAAGTAAGAGATCACTGAGGACAAAGGGACGGAAAGCTCCCGCAAAGGACCGGCCCCTTTAGGGGGCCTTAAGGCCCGAACGTAATGAAGATGTCGCGTCACGGGTGTTCCGCGGGGCAGGGGATATCTCTTATTGGTAGACCACGGGGGGCGCATAAATGATGTCACGGGGGCCATTGTGTCTCGGGCGGAACGAATCTCCCGTGGAATCGGCATATCCCTGAAAAGGGCCCTATCCGGGCTCTAACTGGGTCAGGTGTTGCCACCTCGGGGAGATGTCTCAATCGATAAACTATAAAGGCTTTGATCTTTTCGGGATAAAAAGATTTGGATATTAAACACCGCAGTTAAAAAATTGGGCCCTTTTGGGCCTGTTCTGAGGAGAAAAAGTGATCGACTGTTCATAAATTTATATTTATTTAAACTATGCCAGTGAGTTGTACTGCGAATGTTATTGTCGTCAGGTGAAGGACCTTCCAGGCATGAGAAAAGGATCGGGCCCATTCGCTTGAACGCATCGGACCCACAAGAGGTGCCAAAAAGCACTTCGGGACGATATCTCGAGACATTCTTTCATATCAAGCTAATGGTCCTAGATCGAGCCTATCGATTTTGGGCCCCAAAGTAGGTCCAGTAAAATCGGGCCTACTCGCTCGAACGCCCTGGGCCCACAGCAAAATGCCAAAATATTGTGTCGCACCTTAGGCTCTGAGAGGGAAGCGGAGCAACCTCATTTTTCACCTCGGCCATAAAGATCGGACCCATTCTCGCGCATCCGCGCCCATGCGCGGTCTGAAAGGCCCCGCGGCTCTTTCAGAGATGCGTCTTCGCCTGGGCCCAGGACACTAGAGGAGGAGCCTCTTTTGCCAGGCGGAGAAGCGTGACATTATATTTATGTTGTCACCCCGTGTGTTAATGGCGGCGCGCGAACGGAACGGCGATCGGGTGAAAAGGCCCCGGAGGGGGCCCGAGTGGGCCTTGTCTGCAAACATCGCAGTCATTCGCCCGATCGCTACTCATGCTACACGAGCGACAATGGCCGACCTCGTCGATCCCTTCGATACTGCCCCCTCCATTCGAGACCTCTATTAAGGCCCCGAACGATCTTGGGCCCTTCCGCCATCTTGCCAAAGCACCCAGAACTGCAAACCCTCAGAGATAGATCTTCAAATCCCCCGGCAAAAACATGTATTGATAATCCGTTGTAGGACTAGCATTAAAAAATTAACGTTCCGGTTAATCAGAACTTTGGTAAGTCCCATTTTGGTCCCAGTAAATTCCGTGACATGTCCGCCATATTGAAGGACGATTTACGTCGATTTCTCGAACTGGTACACTAACCGGCGTTAAATCAACTAGTTTGAGGAAACAAACGAGCGTGTTTCCAGGCTTGTCCGAAAGCGTGCTAAGGCCGAAAGTCAAAGAGGGTCACTTAAGGATTTCCGGTCGGCGCGTGTCATGGTTGGTACAACTGGCCCGACTCGTGCCCTTGCGAGGATGTGATGCTAAATCGGTGTCAAATGGCGCCCCCAGAGCACTGCCGACTCGAGATTTTGAGTACGACTACTTTAGGACTTCCGGGCTCCCGAATCTTTCCGTCCCGGCTCGGAAATCCGAATTTTATTCCTATACGCGTTTTTGAATTTGCGGCGCGACGTGCACCGCTCGGTATTTTTCACTTTTCTCCTACGGCGTTGGTTGGAAAAATCTGAAAAAATTCAGAAGGATCTCGGGGGGTCCACGGATGCTGCCTCTGGTGCGATCTCAAGGTAAGGGTGACATCTGGTGACCCAGGCCTCGTTAGAAGCGCGGCCTTAAGCCGGCACGCGCTGGACGCCCGCGCAGGCACGTATGCCTCGTAGCCGCGCGCGTCAATTACGTGTCACGCCGTTAATACGTAACGGCGGACACGCATGGGACGGACGTGCGTAATTGACGACTCGGTGCCCCCTGTTCGAAGTTTCCCCTCCCTCGCACCGAGTCGCCATTATCGGTGCCGACTCGATGACCACCCTCGAAATTTCCTCCCTGAACTTCCGGATTCATCCGGATATATAATAATTCAACGAATTCAACGACACGTCGACTAAAAATTCAGTGTTTTCAATGTTCATCATTTTTCCATAAGTTCCTGGAAAGATGTTGCGATATTAAGGGGACGTGATAATGGCATCTGAGGAGTCAATCGTTCATGAAACTTATGTACGAACTAGGCTTAGCTAATCGTATCACACTTTACAACGTGAACATGAAGACTATAAGGAAGATCCTGACGCCCATGAAATTTCAATTTTTATGAAGAATTTTTAAAAAAAACATATACACAATTTTTAAAAAATTGAAATATCATGGGTCTCACTCGGTCAAAAGTTTCATAAACGAGATATTTTTCACGCTACTTTCACATCGCCTTAAACTCCTTTACAGTGACCAACTCGAGATCGTCGCCAAGAAATCCGAGGTTTGCGCCCACCTTATGGCGGCATCGCAACGAGCGGTATCATCGCTCGTTATGTCGCTAGTTGTCGCCGCTTTATGCAGAACTTTTTCCATTACTTTTTCAATAAGTTTTTCGATAACTTTTTCCGCGACTTTTTTTCCCGGTTCGGCTAGAGCGTGTCAACCATTAGAGCCTCCGACGGCTACCCTAGGGTTCCTGGAACCCTAGGGGAAAAGCGCTTCGGTGGAAACCAGACCGAGGCTTTATGAGGCTTATAAAAGGGCCCGCAGTACCGTACCGGCGTACCTTTTTAACCCGAAAATCCATAAAAATTAAAAACCCCGCGGTGCCACTCGGCTTACCGCCATTGTGCAGTGGCTTTTTCCTCCCCAAAAAAAACCTAACCTCAATCGGCAAAGATAAAGCGCCGCCTGTTGCCCGGCGACCTCAGCTTTTGAACTCATGCGCGAGCGGAACCCCAAAAAACCGGAGCTACTCCCTGAAAATGTCCCTATTTTTTGCTGGGTGGACAAAGATATGCAAAAAAAAGAACACGTCGGTGGGAAATTTTTTAGGCCTGGCTGTAAAAATCGCTTCTTTTTGTGGCCACGAGGATTGGGCCTCGAGTCGACTTTTCGCTTCGACCCTCGAAGCCTGCCATGTTGTATATCACTAGAAAAATACATTTCTGGGATATTTTTGAAGACCCCCTGCTACCGTTTGAAATTAACTTTTCAATTGGGCACTGTTTCATTAGATTGTTTATTCAAATATCTCCTTCTCTTTGCAAGAAATCTTTAAGCCGCGACCACGCGTTACAGTTCCAACAAATTAATCAACTAAAAATGGTCCTTGGTATAAAATTGAAATGTTAAACTAAGTTTATCTGTTTATCGTGTCGTATCTGTGGTATGTCAACGTGTCCTGTTTTTTTTTTCTACTGGAAAAATGTAAGCGGCAAAAATCGCCGAGCGTCCGCCATGTTGTCGAGAAGTCTCATCCTTCGGGCGCAAAGAAAAAAAAAGGGTTGTGCCCGAAAAAAATGGCCGTTGCTTTTTCACGGGCCGAAAGTATGCGAAAAAAAAAAGAAAAAAAAGTGGCAAGGCATTTTTATACCGGGGTCGTAAAAGATTTCCTCATCCTGGTCGCGAAGATCGTTTTCGAAGTCGCTTTTTTGCGTCCTGTATTGTATATCATCCCAAAAATGTCTGCTTTCCGGGACTCGCATTTCCCTCGGTACATATCTCGATCTTCTCGTTTTACGTCCGCTCGGTGGAGGGAAATTTTTCGAACGGACAAAACATCGCCCACCCGGCCAAAGGACACTCCCTAGGTTTTTCGAAAAGAGGACCGAGGGACCGTGGAAGCAAAAAGATTTGGGAAATCGGCGGATTTCGACCGTACCGGCCACATTATGTCCGAAAATCGGAGCACATCCTGCCGCCGACAATGTGCCCCGAGGCTCGTCAACAATGGCCCGGGTTTTGAGCATTATACCATTTTTCTTTTTTTTTTTTTTCCGGATCACATTACCCTCTGATAGGATCTCGGGCTTTCAACAGCCTCGAGATTTTATCGAGTTTGCATGAATGGCGACGCCGTCGAGTATATGTAATTTTCGGTTCCGCGCGACGCAAGAGAAGGAGGGAAAAAGGAGCCGAGGGAGGTGGGAGAGAGAGAGAGAGAGACAGAGTGCTCCACACTTAACAGAGAGAGGGGAAACTAGAGGGCGTAATTTTGGGAATGGGGTCCTGCGAAATTGAAGCGAGGTTTTCGATAATGTAATGAGCTTCGCTTTGGAAGGAACGAGGGTCGAGCTCCCATTCGGGCCAACCTCTGCTGATAATGTCGATCTTTTCGAGATATGCAGATTGATCGAGGTTCGATCGGTCGTTACGACTCTGTAAATATATGGCATTATTTTTATTAAGGGCACCTCGGTTTCACTGTGAAAAAAAAAGGAATTTTACTAAATTGCACGTGTAGAGTGATAAGGGAGACAGGCAACGCTAACCTAAGCCGCTTATTCAATTTATATACAAACAATCTTAGTTTCATTGTTTTCACTTTTACTTATATCGATATTTTCGCGGATTATTATTTAAATCATTGAGCGAAGAATATTTTTACTTAACTTGCGTTAGCATTAGTGAAACAATTTGAATAGGAATTTGGAAAGGAAGAATTTGTAGAAACTATATTTCTTGGGAAGAAGGGTACTGCTGCCATCAGTGAGAAGTTCTCTGAATTAAAATCTTGATGTAGTGGGCGTCTACTTTATCGACGACTCAAATTCTGGTGGCGCCTTCACCGTCACTTCGGTGAACCTCTTGACTTCGCGTTACCAACCGAGAGTAAGTTCCGGAAAATGAAAATCCACGGAAAGGGCTTGCTCGATAAATTAGACTCCAGGATCGATAAAACAGTTTTCTCCGACAGACTTTGTGCTATTGCCTTGATAAATCAGTTCTCAGTTCTACCGCACGAGATGATTTGTGCGATCTCGCCGTCGATAAAAGAATTAATCTCCGTAAGAAAAAAAAAAAAAGGAAATCATAAAAACATTTACAAATTAATTAAATAAAATTAATTAATTAAATACAAACGACCGGGAAAAAAAGGTGCAGATTCGAGTTAGCTACACATATCCGAAGTCACTGAAATGGAAGGAATAAAAATGAACGAGATACCGAGGCGTGAAAATTTTTACCAATTGTTTGAAGTTTCGGTGAGTGGAATATTTTTCTCGGACAATGTCACGGGGCAAAAAACATTTCAGCTCTGGCCACTGGAGTAAATCTTTTGAAGTACAGTAGCAGCTTAAGGTACGTTTGCCCTGTAATCCTTTTGATGTGCTTATCAAAGCTGGACTTTGCCGAAGCTTACACTCATAAGCACAGGGAGGCAGAAGCAAGAATTTTCTCATGACTCCAGAGTTAATTTCGATAAATAACTAATACAAATCCTCGGAAATCTCGTACACCTTATAATTAACAACCCAGATAATATTTTGAAAAAGTTATAGTAGAACGTAGAGGACCTCTCCAAGAGGAATATATTTCTGGACATAATTCCGGACATGAAGGATGTTTCGAAAAGTCGAAACGAGGAGCCATCCCTGTATCAGTGGAATTTGAGAGAACAGACCGGCCAGTTGCGCGGAGGGTTTATTAAGCTTATTACAGGACTATATAGAGGGATGTACCGAGATAGGGGAAAGTAAAACACCCCTAAAGGGAATGGGCTTCGAAGATGAAGTTTCAAGAGGGGTAGAGAAAATCCTCCTCAACCCGGTCCACCGATATCGAAGAAAAAAAGCGTTTTACAGAATTTCAAGAGTACACCGCATATACGTCTACATATTACCCATCTGTATGGAAAATATTTAAAATCGATTGAAAGTCTAACGAAAGGGGATGTTACTCGATTTTAAATCTCGTCAAGGGCGAAAGTGCCTCAATTGACACATCAAGTACATGGTGTACATGGTGAACCGGACTTAATTCTACATAGGGGTGAAATAGGCCCGTGGTTTGCGGTGTAAGCGATCCCTAAATCGGATTACCAAATCGCGCTCACAAAACACAATGGTATTTGCAAGTCGATGACAGGGTGGAATTCACTTTTACCCTTTTCTAAAGCCGAGCCCGTTCAACCTGTGCAAAGAAAATGGCTTCTCGGCAAATTGTGCGGCATCTCCAATCTCCAAAATGCAATTTGACTTCTCTACTTAAAACGAATGCACGATGGAATCGCCTTAAACAGCACGCAAGGGTGGACGGCGGTTTGCGGGGTTAACGACCCTTAAATACAACCCTACAAATCATGCGAGCGAAACGGAAAGTTGTATAAGCTCCACACGAGTCGAGCCCACGGTTGGCCATGGCCGATCTAAGCAAAAGTGAAAACGGAGGGTGGACCGGAAAAGGTCCACCACCTGAGGGTCCAGAAATCCAGGCTAATCCCGGAGGAAGAGCCGTCCAATAGGGCCCCCTAGTCCTGATTTAGGAAGGGATTTTAATTACGGGGGGACATCGTCACGAGGCTGGACCTGCTCCCTAATTTATAGCTCATTAGCCCAGGATTTCCTCGGACGGCAGATTAACCTCGTCTAGAGGGACATCCCGTCCGGAGAAGGCCTCCTTCGGGGAAGGCCTTTCTTCCTAAAAGTTAAATAAATAAATTATCGGTTATCTTTGCAGTAAACCCTGTCTCTTCACCCGGAATGTGTGCTGGCCGCACATTTTCCTCTTTTCCAGTTATCAGGCAAGCCACTTATCTGAATGGACCCGTGGATGCTAACGAGCTCGTTACCGGAGTCGTTTCCGCTTAGAAGATCCATCAGTCATCGAGATTTTCAGCTGGCAGACTTATCGATGAGAGATTAGGCTGTCCAGTGGGTTTTGCATCCTACTCGATACCCTCCTTTCTCGTTTTTTAAGTCGCTGAAACGATGCTTTGCGTTCCCGTGGTATCTACTGCAACCTGATCCCTAATTGCTTCCCACATAAAGCAAATGTCAATGGAAGATTAGGCCCATTCGTGTTTTACACCCCAACTACTGTATGGTCAGGTCCGGGGAGCCACGTGGGACCAAAGGGTTAATTACATTCGCGTGGCTCCGCAGGAACGAGCAAAACCGCACCTGCTTCCACGATCGCACCTTGGCAAACCACAGTGCAATAAACGGTAGCTACTCCTGCCCCGGGATTTGGGACCGCCTGAAGACCCAGACAAGAATCAGGAAGAGATATTTCGGCTCCCGATACCTGAAAACATGAGTCATAAGTTAGAATTCAAACCTATTCAACGATACGCCCATGTGATGTTGAAAATTATTCCACAACCATTGTCATATCTAGGGCCTGGCAAAAACGACACGTGCCACGGGCGCGAGCGGAAGAAGGGCGTCATGCAAAATGAATTCGTGGAAAAAAAAATTGTACAAAGGAAACGACACTACATCGAGAGCGCAATCGGGCGAGTTCCCGAACGGTACAAAGTGCGTGGGATAAATGCGTTTTTACGTTTGTTCTTTTACGTAAACCTTCTTATGCCGCGGTGGTACACGTAATGTCACGTGCTAGGAAGGAGGCCCACTTCGCAAAGTAAAACGCTGTTTTCTTACAGTTCATTGCTACCGACATTCATATTTGTGTTTTACAATTGGTATTAACACAATTTGCGTTAGTTGGCATTAAAGTCTTCGCTCGATATTGGTATCGTTATCGCTTCGCTGTTTCTTTTAATATAGAAGAGGATATCTAGTCCTTTGCCACAGACGTTAAGTGCAGCCATGTCCTCACGTGCCAAACGTGGGTGAATATGTGAATATGTGAATTTGCGAATATGTGAATATGTGAATATGTGAATATGTGAATATGTGAATATGTGAATATGTGAATATATGGATATGAGAATATGTGAATATATGAATATGCGAATATGCGAATATGTGAATATGTGAATATGTGAATATGTGAATATGTGAATATGTGAATATGTGAATATGTGAATGTGTGAATATGCGAATATGTGAATATGTGAATATGTGAATATGTGAATATGTGAATATGTGAATATATGAATATGCGAATATGCGAATATACGAATATGCTAATGTAGCCCTGAAATGACGCAGGATGACTCGGCAGCTCGAAAATATCCAATTTTTGTAAGATCGACTCGAGTCCTATGGGTGCAAAGTGCGTCGCTCGGCGCGGCCCGCGAAGGAGCCAAGTCGTGGGGGTTGGACTCCCGCAGGTTGCCCCACCCCTGGCGGGACGCCCCGCCTCCAGGAGCCGAGTGACGTCACGCGGACACTTGTTACGCCTTGGCTAAGCGAGGCGCCTCCGCGCGGTGCGGCTCGGCAGCTCAGGAGGGGAAGGTCCGGTTCGCGTGCGTTGCGGAACGCCGCCGCGGCTCGGTCTCTCGCCACTCCCGCCGCGCGACAGGGCCCGGCGTAACCTAACCTAACCTAACCTTGCAAAGGCGTTTCGGCGCTACCGAGCCTACCAGGAACTCGCGGTCTCTCTCTTTCCACTCGGCTCTGACGTACGCGCGATTAATCCCCCTCCTTTTCTCGCACTTGCTCTTCTGTTACAGGGAAGCTCGCGCGCGATATCGCCCGGCCGAAACACTGGACCACCGTGGGAAACCGGTGATAATGGACGGGAAGATCGCCGCCAATGTGCACAATGCCCTGACCGTTATTAGATTGCAGGTACGATTAGATCCAAGTTGCAGTCCTAACCTCAATTCCTACTTAGATTAAAGAGGATTAACCACCTGCAGCGCAAACCAAATCCAGGAACTTCCTTCAAACGACGCACCGAAGGTAAGGATCTCTTATCAAGGCACTCTATCCCATTTCAGATACCAAAGTTCATTCCATGAAAATCTCCTGACCAGAAGTTCAGTTCCAGAAATCCTCCATGTTTCCTATTACGAACGGTAATTTGTCCTGTACGTTTCCAAGACTCACCTGTACCTCGGATTAAACGTTTTCGTAATTTGTTGACGTGTATCTTAATCCCATCCAACGCTGTCGTTTCGCCGTTTACGCAAGAAAGAGTCATCGTAATTTCCTTCGTAACGCGGAATGAACGTTTCGAAGGATTTCGCGTTAGTTAGATAAACCAGTTAGAGAAGAAGTGCAGGGAATGTAGAGTCCGACTCGGGTGGTCGAGGTTTCGAGGTTCCAAAATGTCGAAATTCGTAACGTCTCCCTCCAAAGGGTGCGCGGAGTGGGGGCCCGCGGGATCCCTTGGCGGGAGCGCGAGAGGGGTCGCGCGGAGGGGGCGGGCGGGCGGAAGGGGGGCGCGGAGTTTCGGGCCGTCCCGGACCGCTTCCGCGCGCGACACGCGGCCTGCCAGCGGCGATCGCGCGGCACTACGTCGTGCGCCGCCGCCAGCGACTGACGTCCGCAGCGGCGACGTTAGTGGGACGTGCATGCGTGCGCTCGCTCTCTCGCCACGCTTGCCCGGACTGCCACCGAAAATAAACGAGACTACCGTAAGACGTACCGCGTCGAGGCGAAGCCACGAAAAGTGGAGTTTTTTAACCCGATAC
Source organism: Orussus abietinus (assembly GCF_000612105.2). NCBI lineage: Eukaryota > Metazoa > Arthropoda > Insecta > Hymenoptera > Orussidae > Orussus > Orussus abietinus. Next base: position 2,593,393 of record NW_019396002.1, read on the forward strand.
CCGCACTATGGGGAGAGTTACCGACAAGGGTGGGAGACCTTACCGACCGAGCGGCTCGGAAAAGGGCGCGAGTGGACGGGGACAGTGAGACAGCGGTGACCTTGGACCCCGAAATGTTCCTAGACTAGGGATTTCCGGCGGTTCGGACGGCAGTCGAGGACGCTGTGAAGGTTAGGTGCGCTTTTCGAGGCCGCGCGTGGATAGTTCCTGCAATGTATAGTACGTATATGTATAATGCGTACGGGTAAATCGTATGTACATTGTTTAATGGACACTAATGTGGACCACGTGAACATTGGACCTTGTGACATGTGATCGTGGGTATGTGCACGGGGCTGAGGATTGACTGAAGAAGTGTTCTCTGAGTTCTTGTCGAAAGAAATTTTTCCTTTGGAGAAAGTTTTCTTATCCAAGATAAGTGGCGAAGTTTTGAGTGGGCAGGAGAAGAACTGGAGATTAACCTTCCTGATTGGTTACGTGGTCTTAGAGGGTGTACCGACTGAGCTGGTGGCGGGAAACAGCTACCGAACATTCGGTAGGTTATATAAATGGTTTCGTACGCAAAAAATTAATTATTTGAACGCGAAACGCAGGCGTCTGAGGCGAGGAAACTATGATATGGTTGCTGCTGGGAGATACGATCTTTAGAAGTGCTTTTAGGTATCGATGACACTTTGTATACTGAAAAACGCTATCCTGAGTGTATCGAAGAGGAGGGAAGTTTCGGTACATCGTGGTTTTAACGCCTTTGTTTCATTGGTCTTTAATCTTGTAATCCGACCCTATCATCGAAACGCCTCTTTGATCGAGGACCACCCCCGATTAAAAGACACGACTTCATCGACTGCAAGAGGTAAACTTCAAATCGAAGCGATTACTGTTCGATGGTCCCACTAGTCCCATCCCTAATGGATACCTTAATGATCTAATCTGGTCCAAAAGAGACATGGACGGAACGTTCCTTTTGATAAGGAGCCACTCCTGATTCTTAGACACGTCATCAACTAAAGAAGTTAGAATTCAGGTAACTCGAAGCGATTACTATCATATGGTTTTGTCGGTTCCACCCCTAATGGGAACCTCGATGATCTAACCTGGTCAAGAAGAGACGTCGGCGGAAAGGCCCCTTCGATAAGGGGCCATTCCTGATATGAAGATACGTTTTCGTCAACCAAAACTTGGACTACAAGCAACTCGAAGCTATTACAGTTCAAGGGTCTCACCAGTACCATTCCAAATGGGATCCTCAACGATCTAACCTGATCAAGAACAGACCTCGATGGAAAAACCCCTTCGATAAGGGACCACTCCTGATCCGAAGACGCGTCTTCGTCAACTACAGAAGTTAGAATTCAGGCAACTCAAAGCGATTTTTGTCTGACGGTCCCATTGGTTCCTTCCCGAATAAGATTCTCAATGATCTGATTTGACCGAGAAAAGACCTCGACGGAAAGGCCCGTTCGCTGAGGGACCACCTCCTTAACGTAAGACACGACGTCTCCGGAGAAGAGGACGGCCCTGGGCGACTCGGGGCGGCTACTGGCCGATGGGATGCATCTCCCAGTGGGATCGGTGGGCTGTGGGGAGAACATCGCCAGCGGAACCCAAGAAGGCGCCGGTCCCATAGGGTCCTCCCTGGCGCCCCTTCAGGGTGTCAACTCGCCCTACCAAGGCTCAGGGGTCGGGGTGGGGCTCGGGGGTGAGGCCGGGGGTGAGATGAGTGAAGCCGCGGCCGTGGGTGAACTCTGGTGGACCGAAAGACTGGTTGGCGAGGCCCAGGCGGAACACCCTGGCGAACTGGTCAAGACAGGTCAGTTCCGGGCCCACTTCCTTACCCCTGTATCTGCCCTACAAGGGAACTGTTACACCAAATAGAAAGAAAAAAGAAAACGGATCACCGACCTTCTGAACACCTCCATCTCTAAGGCCCGGTTCTACAACTTGAATTAACCAAAGTTCAATTTATCGACTAGTTTATCCGCGGTTTAAACCCGCTGTAAACCAATTAAACTCCGGTTAACTCGTGTTGTGGAACCGGGCCTGACTCATAGATCTTTAATCAGCGCGCTACTTAGCGTTTAGCTTATACTTTGGAATATTGTTTTATTACTTGGATGTGGACATTTTTTCAATTGCGATCAAGACCTTTCTCGTTCAGTCGACTTTTAAACGGCGGAATTGTCCAGATTATGGTGTTCGGAGGTAGGAATCTGCGTTCGGCCGAAATGGTAACATCGTCAGCGTGGACCGGTGCAGCTGACCGGCTCTTTTTCTTTCCATCTTTCTTAGAGTGTACGCGGTCTGTGGTAACTCATTGACCGTGGTCATTCGGGGGGACAGGGAATGATTGGAGGAGTAGAATGAAAAGTGGTTTCCGTGTAGACCGACCGAGGGCTTAATTTCTTTCCAGGATCCCCTTACTTCCTCTGTAGCCAGCTACCGACCCATTGGAGGTCTAATAAGACCCTTCCAGTGGCTTTTAAGGTGGTAGCCCTGGGCGAGGTCGGGGACAACACCCTCGTCACCGTCCGGGCCGGTAACGACGAGAACTGCTGTGCCGAACTCCGAAACTCGACGGCTCTCATGAAAAACCAAGTGGCCAAGTTTAATGATTTGAGGTTCGTCGGCAGAAGCGGAAGGGGTGAGTAAATTAAGGCCGACCAAGTTTCTTCCTCCCTTTCGTCGTGGTCTTAGAAAATAGCCTCGCTCCTTTGGCGAAGAAGGGACATTTTCACTTGCATTAAGGCGATGTGAAAGTGGAGTCGAAGAGGTTTTGTTTATGAGACTTTTCTCCAAACTCGATTTACCGAATAGTCTGAAAGTATACAACGTGAATAGGGAGACTATAAGGAAGGTCCTGAAACTCATGAAATGTCAATTCTATTCATGTTTGTTTATAGGTATTATAAAAATAGTTTATAAAAAATGCAATTTCGCTAGTTTCAGGACCTACCTTAGGGTATTCATATTCACATTTTAAAGTATGAAACGACTTGAGACATCCAGTTCGTAGGAAAGTTTTATGAACAAATGAGCTTTCGAATGTCACTTTCATATCCTCTTAAGTAGTACTATCGGCACGAGAAAATAAAAAATGAAATTTCGCGAGTTTCAGGACCTACCTTAGGCTCTCCATTCACATTTTAAAGTATGAAACGACTTGAGACATCCAGTTCGTAGAAAAGTTTTATGAACGGATGAGCTTTCGAATGCCACTTTCACATCCCCTTAAATAGTACTATCGGCACGAGAAAATAAAAAATTAAATTTCGCCAGTTTCAGGACCTATCTTAGGCTATTCATTCACGTTTTAAAGTATGAAACGACTTGAGACATCCAGTTCGTAGAAAAGTTTTATGAACAAATGAGCTTTCGAATGTCACTTTCACATCCCCTTAAGTAGTACTATCGGCACGAGAAAATAAAAAATGAAATTTCGCGAGTTTCAAGACCTACCTTAGGTTCTCCATTCACGTTTTAAAGTACGAAACGACTTGAGACATCCAGTTCGTAGAAAAGTTTTATGAACAAATGAGCTTTCGGATACCACTTTCACATCCCCTTAAGTAGTACTATCGGCACGAGATCGACTTTGTGTCTTGTTTCGCTCTCCTTGCCGGATACGCCTTAAGGCGTCTGACAAAGACCCGCTTTATCCACTTCGAGGTAAAATCCAGTTTTTTTTCGGCCCTCGCAAAACATGAACACCATTGCATAACTTCCGGGGACCATTTGGGTTGACTTAGTGGTAATATTTTAATCCCTAGGAATTTCTTGTCTCCTTCGTACCGAGCAGGGGAATCGGTAGACAATAAAAAAAATTACCTCGAACGTCTTCCTCCTTCCTTCAGAAGTAGAGAGAAGGAAATCTCGCGTGGCATTCTCCCAGCGATACGGTTTAATTCCTTTCTTGCAATGACGAGTTCCACTCGCGTTGGGTATTTCATAAGTTCGCCAGAAAACATTGCAGGCGAAACAATCGGGCTGACCGAATCCTACTTATTTCGCTTCGACTTGGCTTAGGTCGGAATTTATATCTTCACTTCGGAGCGCTTGACGTTGATAAAGAAAGAGCATTAATTAAAAAGAACTAATTGAAATCTAAAATTGAGAAAATATCAGTCTCAGAAATTTCGCACTTGAAATCCCTATTTCAGAACTTCCACGTCTGATATCTCAGCTTCAGAAATGTCGCAGATGCAATTTCAACGTGAAAAATCTCATATTTGGAAATGTCGATTTCACAAACTTCGCTCTAAGAAGTTCCAAGTTCAGAAGTTTCACCTTTGAAGCTTCAGTTTCAAGAATGTCACCCTTGAAACTTGAATTTCGGATATTTTGTACCTCCGCTAATTGAAATTTCACGTTTTCAACATTGACGATCATTGGCACACCTTGCTAAATTGACATTCCGCGGACAAAAGGAAGGCACAAAGTGCAGGATTTGTCCAAGTGGGCTGGCATTCGGAGTGCCTCTAAAATCACGATTATTGTAATCATCATCAGCCATCCCCATCCCCCTTTCATCCCGCTCTGCTCTCGGCACAGCATCCGCCGCCCCGCCGCCCCGGAGTCATTACTCGACGTCCGCCGCCAACCCCCGCACCCCCAACGCGAAACAACTAGTCGTTAATCAGAAATCATTGTGCCGCCGGGCTCGAAACTTTCCCCAAAATCGAAATCCCCCGGAGACACCTCTGGGCGAGCCTTAAATCCGGAGAGCGTGAAAAATGCCCCCACCATAATGTCCTATTATATTGACTACTAATTTTCAGTATTATTAATATAACCGCGGAGGCTGTGATAATTAACGCTTACGGTACCGCCCATCCTCGAAATCATCCCCGGACGATTTTAGCGCTCGCCCGTTAATTCCGCAACGGCGGAACACTGATGCGCGCATTATCACCCCCTTAAAGGGCGCAACGCCCGGGCTTCCGTATTCACCCCAATTCCTCTATTAATGGGCGATCCGAGCCGGTCCGAACGAATTCGGAGCAGGTTGGTCGTGCGTCTCGTTACGCATTAATGGCCAGTGCGCCCGGACGAGCAGGAGTCATCTATCTTTCAACTGGCCTCGTCATTTCACAGCCCAATGGGACCCCCACCTGGGGGTGCGGGCAACCTGGACCGATCGGAGCCCAATGGCGCCCAATGGCGTCAAAGGTCGGAAAATGGTGTCCCCATTGGGAACTATCTTCCGGATGATCCTCCAATTTGGGAGATTGATCAAACCGCCCCGGGTGCCCGGAACCCACGGCACCGAGGAGGGGCACGACCACGTTCCACCCCGGCTGATCCGCGGCGTTTGTTTGGATCTGTTAATTTGATTGACTCGAATGGTCGCGGTTTGGCCGGAGAAAATCTGCCGAGGGAGATCGACTTTTCGGGGGCAGGGTCCTCCATTCTACAGGATTCGACTCAAGGAAGATGGAGCGTCGGGTTCCTCAGGACCGGGTCGCAGTCGATTTACGATGCTCCGATGACGGGGTGTCTTTGTAAAGTCTGAACCGAGCACGTCCAAACCTGGAGTTTTGTTCCCCTGCAGGGTGGAATCTCCAGGTCCCCCGATTGCGGGAGACCGACCAGCAGCTTACGCGACTGCAGAAGATGGACCCCATCGGCAGCGTTCAGCGTTGACCGACGACCCCCACTTCGCTGAACATCTCCCAGCCGGCTCCCCCACCGCCCATCGGTCCATCTTCGACTCTAATAATCAATCCACCGCAGTAATATCTACACGGACGGGATTACCGGGCGGCAGTAATTATTTGACAATTGCAGAGACATCCTGTTGTGCGCCTCGGACGGGCGTCCCTTCATCCCCGACGGCGCGTCCGGCGCTCTTCCTCATCCTCTCGGAGCCTCCGCTCGCCGCGAGTATTAACGGATGGTTTCGAGTGGTTTTGGGTGGTTTCGGGTGGGGATTGCCGGGCCGAGGGTGGCTCGTCTCATCTCGGTGGTGGACCCCCGATGCACGCATGGGTGCACGGCTCGGACCGCCGTTGTGTTGGGTATCCACCACCCTGGCCATCCATCGTGCGGAAGCGCGGCCCCGTTATAGGTGGCACATACGCGTGGCCCGGTTTTGTCTGTCCACCCGCGAATGCATAGGCCGGGCTCGGGCCTGTCTCTGCAGATGACCGTTCCCATCATCGAGTATTAACCGCAGCTCCGGGCACGGGGCGGCTGTGCGGCATTATTAGCCCCAAATGCGATGGACTCGACCAGGGTCCCACCCTCGCACCGGGCCGCGACTTGACCGGCGCTTCCGGATTTTCCGCGATTTTATCCGATTTCCCTCGACACCGAATGCCGCTCTCGGACCGCGCGTTCAAATACCCCCGAACGACGTTGCGGAATCGGCCACGGGGCTGTTGCTCTCCTCTCGATCACCGACAAGATGATTTCTTGATGACGGAGCCCATCATGATTTCGTATTTTTCGTAATTTTATCCGAGTTTGCCCAACGCCGAACGCCGATCTTCCAACTACCCATTCGAATATCCTTGAACGATGTTGAAGAAGGGTTGAAGAAAAATTTCTCTTTCTTCTCTGTCACTGGTACGGCGATTCTCTCCTGTGCAGCATGAGTTGATTTCTGATTCCTGGCGATTGCATCTCTCCCCCATCGTATCGCCTGCTAGAGTACCACTTCATATGACGGAATAACCCTTTCCAAAGATACCGGAATACCGAGGGACCCTTCAACAAGGGCCTATTCCGCTTCAATTTACCACTGGGAATCGCGGAATGATAGCGCGCTCTCCTCTCGGCATTTAGTGATCATTTGGGGTAGCCGGGACATTAGGCATCCCCCTCGCTCGTGGGAATCGGGGTCCTGGTTTCCCGAGCCGGTTGCCAGGACATAAAAAGTCCGACACCCTCCCAATCTCCGGGATATCAGACGGCACTTTGGGCGTCCTCTTTCCCCAAATGAAAACCCACGAATTCGCGGCGACCGGTCCGAGGATTTTGGTGGTCATGGGTCTTCCCGTCGAGACTCGGGATCCAGCGATTGATGCGGTGCCGTCCAACCGATGATCCGGGAGCGAAAGAGTCCGTAGCGGCGAAGGGTGGATTCCATTTTGGGATTTGGCGATGACGGTAACAAGGATGCACCGGCACGGGGTTGGCGGGACCACAGGACCAGGGTTCCAGGATATAGGGTATAACGCCGTGCCGCTCTGCAGTCAGTTGCAGCTCCCGGGGGTGGCGGAGCTGGGGGTGTTTGATGCCGGTTATCATGTTGACAGACACAGCAGGGTCCTGGATGGGCCAACGGGAGGCAATTACAAATCGTTGACGTTTACGCCGTCGCTTCGAGTGGACGCGCCAAGCGTCGCGCCGAACAAATTCCGAGATCGATCGTCCATCGATGGTCCTTCGGCTCTTCCTTCTTCGGGGCGATTTTTCTCCGGACTTCTTCCCCCAGGATACATGCGCCATTATTTTTAACCGTCTCTCCAAAGTCCTCGTCTCGTTCCGTAGATGGTGACAGGCCTGGGGCGCCGAATTCTGACTCACTGGACTCGACCGATCGGACCAACTCCAGATATTATCCTGGAGAATGCTCCGCCTGGTCCGATCCTCCGGAGAAAGGCCCTTCTTCCAAGAGGAGCTACGAATTACCGAATGCATATTAGCGAACGACGCGACGGTCCGTTTAAGAGCTTGTAGTCAATCTCTCCGTCGGACGTTTATGGAGAGGGAATTAATATACCGGACCTTCAACCTCGAGACCTTCGCCGGTGATATACGCACGCGAGAGCGCTCCACCTTCTTCCTTGCAGCCCGCTGGATGAGGTCTGCGAGAAACGACTTATAAGTCGGCCTATCGACCATCCTCCTAGGGAATCCCCGAACGGGCTTGCCACCAAGTCCGAACTTCCAGGCTACCGCGCTCTTCGTAGAAAAGCCTAGGGCAGGAGAACGTTGCAATATTCCAAGGAACTTGAACATTCGAAATCGTGGTGCCCCTTCCCGTCGAAGTTCTTCGTTCTTTAGTCCTGATTCGGGCACTTACCCACAACTCGTTGCGTACCCTGGTGCCTATCTAGAGAAGTCCGCAACATGGGGCAAGTAGATGTTGTAGTCTACAGCGAACTGCACCATATCGCTCCATGGTGCTCCATTATTTATCGCGTTTCCCCACGACTCGTTACATTCTCTGATGCCATTCTGCAAAAGTCCGCAACCTGGGGGCAGGAATCTGTTACAACGTCCCAACGAACTGAGCCATTTCGTGGTTCCACTCCCCTTCCAAGTTCCACGTTTCTTGATCTTCAACCAGTTTCGCCTCGCTGCGACTCTTGGTGCCATTCTTCGCCCTTCTTTGTCTTCTACCACCCGATATCTGTACGTCCTCTGTTCCAGGGAAAAGCTTCAGCATCACCATCACCGTCTCGACCAGTCCACCTCAGGTCGCCACCTACACCAGGGCTATCAAAGTCACCGTCGATGGACCCAGGGAGCCGCGATCCAAGACCAGTGAGTATCCACACTTGTTATATTCCCAGCTAGACTTGAAAATTCAACGAAATCCTTCGCTCTCATCGATTGTACGTGTCGGAAGTGACGGTACCTTCCCTTTTTGGGGTCCTTTATGAGCTTTGGGCGCCATGGCCATGGTGCCCAAACCGCGCTGGACTTTGTTCCGCCGGCGATGGCCCGGATCAGCAGGAAAAACGGCGATAATTCAGGCGAAGTTGGAAAGTGCGCATCTATGTACACGGTCCGCGTAATGGCCAAGTCATTACCGAGCAGATGGTGCGCGATGATGCAGGGTCCGAGGTGCATGGGCGCGGATTTGCCGCGCGGGCGTTCCGGCCTCGCGACAACTTGCGTCCGCGCGCTCTCGTCCGCCTGGTTCCGAAAAATAAAACCGTTATTCCGATATGTATCTGATTAATAGCCGTTGCGGACTCGACCGCGAGTACAGCGGGTTTGCGGGCATTTCGCATTTGCCAGCATAAAGTATTGATGGTGCACCCGGCCGTGCCGGGAGCCCAGCTCGACCAGGTAGCTTCGGAATCGGATCAAGCCCGCCACTGGCGTTAGGGATCTTCTTTTCCAAAATCACCGGAATAGTCGCCCCATGTCCTCTCCACTCCACGTTAAAAGCGCCCTCGTTACTAACTTGAAAAATCGGAGCTGACGTTAGGGATCTTCTTTTCCCAAATCACCGGAATAGTCGTTATAAATCCTTTACATTCCACAATAAAAATGCCCTCATTGCTAACTTACAAGACAGGCGATGGCGTTAGGAATCTTATTTTTCAAAATCACCGGAATAGTCGTTCTAAATCCTTTATACTCCATGTTAAAAATGCTCTCATTGCTAACTTAAAAAACAGGCGATGGCGTTAGGGATCTTTTTTTCCAAAATCACCGGAATAGTCGTTCTAAATCCTTTACACTCCACGTTAAAAATGCTCTCATTCCTAACTTAAAAGACAAGTGATGGCGTTAGGAATCTTCTTTTCCAAAATCACCGGAATAGTCGTCCAAAATCCTTTACACTCCACGTTAAAAATGCCCTCATTGCTAACTTAAAAGACCGGCTATTCCCTGAGAAAACCCATCACAGAGAAGTTCAGCTCTAATGGATTAGCTAACTCCGGAACTCTGCTAATTCACCATGAAAAGTGCCGTACATCACGTTCCTTGATCGTTTCTTCCCGACAAAGAAGTTAAGGCTTTAATAGGTTAGGTAACTCCGTGACTGTGCCAATGCACTGTGAAAACTATTACACTATACGTTCCTCGATAATTTTAGATCAGAAATCTCTGCGGGTCAACGAGTATTCATACTTCAGCTGTATACGGACAAACATTGCACTAACAAGGAAGGTATCCCAGGTCGATCTCTCCGATTTGATTTCTTTTATAATATGTCATAGTAGACTAAAAACTAAGCGACACGTATTTTTTTTTATCTGCCATTAAACAGTTTAAGGGGGTGAAATCACCATCCAAAGTAAGGCATGTCAAGTGGCGATTTGGCAGTTTCACCCACAAGAACATAATATTTTTTAACCAATCCACCTGGAAAATCTTTCTTATAACGAGAAATGAAAAATATAATTTTCTCAATTAAAAGAAAAAAAAATAAGGGGTGAGCCACCCCTCACAGGCCTTACTTTGGATGGTGGTTTCACCCCCTTAAAGTATTTAATGGCAGATAAAAAAAATACGTGTCGCTTAGTTTTTAGTCTACTATAACATATTATAATAAGAAATCAAATGGAAGAGATCGACCTGGGATACCTTGCTTGTAAGATCCACGTAAAACATTCATGAAGGAAGCAGAACTCTTAGGTTAGGTGACGGCGATGGTGTCTGTAACACTTCTCAGCGCCCATTTTGACCTGCAGCATCCTTTACAAATACATTAGCCAATTTTCAATTCCATCACAGTAGTGACGGTTCTTTGTTTCTGTTTATCATCAATATTCTTGTCGTTTCGAGGCGGTCACCCATCCAAGTGCGAACTGTGCGCTACCTTGCTTAACTTCGCTCATCCAAGGGATAAACGGTACTTAAACGCCGATTAAGCATTGGTTAACTCTTAGGTTAGGTCGTGCTCGAGCGGTCGAATTCGACGGCGCTACTTAACGCACAAGGATCGCGATTTCTAGGTTATGCGAGGCCGTAAGCCGGGTAGTCGCGTTTTGATTACGTGGCCGGGTCTGCCGGACGGCCAAACGGGCACGAACGACATATTGCATACAGAGAGGGTGGCGGTAGCGTGCCGGCTCGCACGCCTCCGAACAATGTATGCCGTGTACATCGGCCCGTTCTACAACCGGCGCTTTATTGTCTCCCGACAATGCGAGGCGCAACCCCGCAAGCACCTGCCACCCCTCATTACCGGGATAATCGACCGAGCGAGCTTTTTGTTATCGAAATAGTTCCTCGACCCCGCGCGCCGGTAATCGGCCAATTTCTCCAATTTCTCTAATTCGCCGGTTCCCCGCCAGTGGGCGCACGAACGAGCTCGGCCATTCCCAGGTGTCCCCCGACACCTGGGTGATGCCCCGATTTCAACTCCGCCGATGCCCGTTTTAAACCTGGATGATGCTCCGCAAACTGCCAGGATGATGTCACGTAAAAGATATTAAAATTCGACATTTAATGGATGGAATTGCGTCTTGCTTCCTATTACACTTGGATGGTGTCCCGATTCCAGCCCTGCCAATGCCAGGTTCGAATCCGGATGATGCTCGGCAAACTGACAGGGTGTTGGCAAATAAATCACAGAAATTCTAAATTTAACGAATGGAGTTACGAATTATTTGTCGTCGCATAGGAAAACTGGCCAGGACCTTTATCTTCAGGGAGCATAGAGGAGGGTGGCCGTTTCAGGGGATTTTTCTTTCGGGTTTAAGGATTCGTCCCGTAAGGTCCTGCAAGTCCCGATCGACCGGCCCCGAAGAAGGATACGTAAGACGTGGAGGGACTGGGAGGAAAGCCGCGCTATTTCCGTCCCCGGACCGCCACGCTATATGATTAGATAAACCCGTCGTTCGCTCGTCTATGTAGCCGGTCACACGAGTTCCGTGACTCTGCACGGTGTCGCAATTAAACGCTCCTTGGCCAGTAATCGGCGAAAACGTGTCCATAGGTTCCACTCCAACGTAAAGGTCTAACCTCGAGCTTCCCAATTTTGGTACCCCCGATCACGAGGAACTGCAGTATCCCTCGGGATCATCTGGTTCCACCAGGGCATACGAGTCTTGGATCTCATCCTCGGCCTGTCGAAAAATGGCTAGAAGGTTAGGCCGCAACTGGCAGTCCAAAAAATTGCCTCTCATCTTCCGCAGGAAGGCCCAAGATCCTCGCATCCTGCCGACTCCATGACAAAGGTCAGCAGCGGCGGCTTGTAGCTCCCAGATTTGCCAGATGACCAGGTCCGAGATTGCCGAAAAATAATTCACCACTTCCGGGAGCGCCGGCCTGGTCCGGGCCCAAGGCCCAACACCCACCCACTCCCAGAGACGAGAAAGGGTCTTACTTTTATTCATCCATAACCGGCTCAATTCCCAGAATTTCAAAAAGTGTCCTCAAATCGCCATCATCGTCGTCATCGTTGCGGATCCACGAGTCCCGGTCATGCCCCATCAGATGGGCCCCATCATCTCCCATGGTCCGGCAGGTTCCTATTCCTTTCCACCCACGCCTCCTGCACCGTGTCAAGGGTCATCCCGAGGAAGCATCTTGTATCGGCCCGATGACCCGACCCCAAATTACCGTAAAATAATCCCCGACTTCCAGGTTCTGGCCCACCTAACCCCACAAGTCTCGGAATAAAAAGCCCACGTCCAAAAAGACTCCGCTGTGTACGTTTGGGCATTACAACGGCCGCGTCCGGTTTCTCGGCGTTCTTCGCGCAAGTCGTGGGACCGTCGATTCATGGATCGGCAGATCCATCGATCCCTCGATCGGCCGACCCTCGACGTGGTAGCGACCATCGAAGGGAGCTGGGAGATCGATCTCGTAAGGCTCGGATCCTGAACCCTCGGTGCACCTGAACGTCTGGCCGGACAATTTTCGAGCGGTTTGCGGTCGAATCTTTATTTGTCGTACGAGCTGTCTCGAGCACAATTTTCGCCTCCGTGCTCCTCTCGGAGGCTGCGACGTGACCAGCCGCCATTGAGAACCCGAGAAACTCATCTCTCAGGGCTTTCCTCTGAATGGACCCCGAGCGCGTCCCGTTGGTTGTCGTTCTCTTCTTCTCCCCTCTTCTGACTTCTGAGTGCAGAGCGCGATTTAGCGCTTCCACTGCGATTCTTAAAACTTCTCTGGGTTTCAAAAGTTGGGTTTTGGGTGTTCCTCGAATTATCCCGTGACGAGGGTGTAGGGTTAGGGCTACCCCCGCTGCAAGCACACCCTAAACCCAGCATCGGGATTCGAATTGACCACCGAGAGAGGAACGCGTGGTATGCTATTGAAGTCTCCTGCAGCACGATGTGGTCGAGTTTCTTAATCATCCCACTCAGTCGGGCTAATTGCGCAAACATTTCCTCCTTCCTGAACGCTCCGGTATTTCGGAACCGGATCTTGAATCTCCAGGTTGCGGCATTTCTTCCTTGGGCCCGTTCCTTTGGTCCTGGGCTGTCTCTTCCGTCCTTTCGTTCCGCTTATTCGCTGGCTGCCTTACGGAATATGTGTTCTGCGTCTTTCAAACATCCAATTCCGTCACGCGAAGGGACTTCCGAAGAACCGGGTTTTGTTCCAGGACAACAGCACCAACAGTTCCGGGCTCTGGGCCTGGGACAACAACCCTTCCTGGACGCACCCACTTCCTTCACCTCCCACCTCCGGGAGCTGGAGTCCTACCGGAGGAACAAGCATCACCTTCACAGCCAGCAAGGATCCAACGGGAACGCCAACACCGGGACCACCATGTGCAATAACCCGAACAATCCGACGACCTCGCCGTCTTCGGTGTCGCATCTCCCTTCTGGAGCTTCCACCCATCAAGACTGCTACAAGCACAGTCCCCAACATGGCGGTGAGTCTCGTTTTACGTCTCATTTCTTATTTTAAACGTCTCCCCCGTTCCCCATGACCCGTTACAGCACAGAATTAAAGAGGAAGAACGACTCCAACTTTGATCGATCATCAAAATATTTTGAAATCACTGGGGACCAACTTCACACAGGAAGCAAAAGCACCTAGCGTTTGTCCTGGCCCGATACATAAACCATGGTTATCTCAGGATCGTTTAAGGTGACTTGAAAGTGGAGCCGAAGAAATCTCGCTTATGAAACTTTTTTTCGAACTGGGTGTACCGAATCCTTTCAAAGTTTGTAATATAAATATGGAGGCCATGAAGAAGGTCCTGATACCCATGAAGTTTGAATTTTTTCAATGGAATTTCAGCAGTGTCAGGATCTTCCTTACAGCATCCATTTTCACGATGCGAAGTTTGAATCAATTGGGGACACCCAGTTTTGTGAACGACTGGCCTCTCGGATGCCACGTTCACATCCCCTTAATAAGATTCTAAACGTCCATAAAAAGTCATCTTCATCGTAACTAAAAATCCCGGTCCAACGATTTAAAATTGGATGCTCGGAGATCCAGACGAAGACGATAGGTTCGTGGATCCTGGCCTTCGGTAGGGTCCTTCAGTCCCGACTTCCTCGGTACCTCGGCTGACTCCAGGATCAGGAGATCCCTCGGGACCTGGTGTCAGTGACGCTAAACGTCGAGCGGCCCTCGCTCCCCTCCCTGCCTTGGCGGCCTGGAGGCATCCTCTCTTCCCCTGTCCCGAGGTAATAGTTTCATACCTCGTTCCGGCTGTGCACCCTCTAATTCACGGTAATAACGATATTCAGGCCGGCGTTCCATCTTTCCGATGGGCCCGACATCGGTACCGACCCGGCCTGGTCGCGTAACTCGGGCTTGCCGGCCGAGCCCTCTCGCCACGTCCGAAAGTCCGGCAAACCCGGTCGGTAAAAAAGCCGCTTCTAGGGGATTTTTATCCCGGCCGGTCTCGTCTCGCACCAGCGGTTTCGACCTGATCAAAGTTAAGTAGACGCGCCCCTGCTGCAGCCGAGACTCTTTGAACCTGCGGTTTTCTCTGTACCCCGGCCAGCCACCCACCGGTCCAGCCTCCTGGTCCAGCTCCTCGACTGGGCCTTACACCCTGCCTTGCGATCCGCGGATCGCTGTAATTGGCTCATTGCCCTCCGCGATAACCCTCGAACCGTAATTAGGGTCTCCTGGATGCTTCCAGGATCTGCGGAAATCCTAGGACCCTGCGCCGTCCGGCTACCGGCTGGCTGGGGTTCGCGTTTCTAGTCCGTCTTCTAACTTCTTCAGGGGTTCCGAAGAAGGTCCTTGCCGGCGTTGCTGGACAGCTACTGTCGATTCGACCAAGGGGTTCGTGCCTGGAGTCGTTTCGCTGGGCCCTCCGCGAATCCCGGGGAACTTGGACCGAGGTCTAGGAATGTCCATCCGCCGGCTACCAGTTGAACGCTCGTCCAGTTCGGAGTCTTGCATTAGAGATTGAAATCCACTTTCTATATCAATCGTTTAATGACCGATCGATCGTCTTGATGAGCCTCGGTCTCAAAACGGAGTTAAAACACCTAGGTTATCACAGTCCCATCCAGCTACCAATTGAATGGTCGTCCTGTTTGGAGTATTTGCGTCACGGATAGAAATTTACTTTCTGCATCATTCATTTAATGACTGATCCATCGTCTCGATGAACCTCGGTATCAAAGTGGTTTCAGAGCATCAGCGTTATTCGATGGTCTAACCCTTCGACACCCCTGAAGGTGATTTGAAAGGGGTTTCATTTATGAAACTTTTCTCCTAGGTGTACCCAATCATTTTAATCTTTACACCGTGAACGTGGAGGCTGTATTTGACTTTTTAATAGAAAATTTTTAAAACGCATATAAACGAGTTTTAGGAAAGTGGAAATTTTCATGGGTGTCAGGCCCTTTCTTATGGCCTCCATATTCACGTTATAAAGTTCGGAACGATTCTGTGCTCTCAGCTTGGAGAAGAGTTTCATGACTGATTGACCCTTCGGGTGCACTTTGACGTCCCCTTAACTCCTGCTTCTATAAATCGATCGTCTCTGCCATTTCTTGGTCAGAGGACTCTTTGAAACGAAGTTGTCGTTACGATTGCAAACCTGAAACTTCCGTCCAGATGCAGGTGAAGATCCACCTCCAAACCTCTGTTCGGCACCTCCAAACTCGGCCGGTGATCCCAGGGCGCGCGATCACGCGTTGGCGGGTGCAATTTTCTCCACCCCCTCGATCATCACGGCCAGCCGCGGTCCGACGAGATCATGCACTCACGTACAACTCACGTGCACGTCTGCGTAATACCAGGGATCGATCGATCGCTTCTCGATCGACGGCTGGATCCGTGTTGTTTTTGCCCCGACTCCTCCTTTTCTCTTCGGCTCGCTCCGCTAGTCCTGCTCCGGTTGGACTCTGGATCCTATTCCGCGATCCTGCGACTCAATTCTTCCCTAATTTTCCTACACTCGTGACATTTCCCCTGATGTTCAAACATGACGCCGAAATCCCCTCTCCGGATCATTAGGATCAATTGGATAAAGATGATCGGTCGCAACTGCAACGCTCAAAAGCCTTAATTCGCTTTCGAGAGAGCCATCATCGACCTCGTTCATGCCGACGTGGTTTTAGGATGACCTAAAAAGTGACACACCTAGGGAAAGAAATAAAGGAAGTGAAATTCCTGGGTAAAAGGAGAAGGAAATAAGTGAAGAGGAGGACGTTCGATCGGGGAGAGGAAGAAAACAGGAAAGGGAATAAGAATTCCGGGTATCCAGGAAGCCGGTATCGCGAAATGCAGTTAGGGTGGCGTTCTTAGGAGGGCCGTGGTCCGCGTCCAGGTAGAACGGCCCTGAGGGAGCTGGTAAAAAAGGAAGTGAGCATTATTTCTGTCTCTTATAATATAACCGTTTCTCGTCTCTCGGATCTCATCTCGAGTCGTGATCGGGGTAATGAGGCCCGGAGAGGCCTCGGCCGAGACCAGCACCGGCACTGCCACTGGTACCAACACCGACACCGACACGGACCCCGACACCAACACCAGCGCCAGCCTCGGCACCATCACCAGCACCAAGAAAAGAGGGCCTTTGAGCCCGGTCAGGCCCAGAGGAAGCGCCCGGCGAGAAGGCGGTAGGGGTAAGGACGCTGATTATGGGGTGTCAAACAATCATGCTGATTGTACATTCTGTTCCGACTCCTTCTGTCTGCCTCTTGGTCTACGGCCGTGGCCGGGCTGGAGGACGTGCAACTACTGGGACCTGAAAAGGCATCCGAGGTGCCTAAGAGATACCGAGAGTCTTTACCTGTTTACCAAGACGCGGCTACTGCTCACTGCGCTAACAATTTAACGTCTGGGAAAACGCCGAGGCAGATGCATCTTCCTACGTCCTTCCTCGCGTGGGACCCTCCAGATGCGTGGCGACCGCCGCCATCTTGGTCCCTGGAGCAAAGCCAAGGGAGCGAAGCTAAATCTGCGCTTATCCAGAGGAATCTAATTTAATGTTGTATCCAAGGATAAGTCACTAACAAGTGCATTTAGGAAATGAGGACTGGGAGCAGTTCCGAATTTTCTTGCTTATTTATTTACGTGGGACTCTCCAGATGCGCGGCGACCGTCGCCATCTTGGTCCCTGGAGCAAAGCCAAGGGAGTGAAACTAAACCTACGTCTATCCAGAGGAACCCGATTAAATGGTACATCTAGGGAAGATTCATTTACAAGTGCATGTAAATGTATGAGATTTCGGAGTATTTGTGAATTTTCCTGTCTCGTTATTCGCGTGGGACTCTTCAGATGTGCGGCGACCGCCGCCATCTTGGTCCCTGGAGCGAAGCCAAGGGAGCAAAACCGAACCTACGTTTAGCAAGAGGAATCCAATTTAATGATATATCTCGGGAAAAGTTACTTACAAGTGCATTTAAAAAATGAGGATGGAGAACATTTTCGAATTTTCCTGCTCGTTTACTCACGCGGGACTCAACATATCCACGGAGACCGCCGCCATCTTGGTCTCTAAAGCGAAGCTAAGGGAGTGAAACTAAACCTGCGTTTATCTAGAGGAATCCAAATTAATGGTGCATCTAAAGAAGATTCACTTATACGTGCAAATGAAAAATGAGAATTGAAAGCATTTGGGAAAAATGTACGCGCTCGGTATTAATGGCGGCTTAAAGAGGGATGCGGAATGTGCG
Organism: Orussus abietinus; assembly: GCF_000612105.2. Taxonomy (NCBI): domain Eukaryota; kingdom Metazoa; phylum Arthropoda; class Insecta; order Hymenoptera; family Orussidae; genus Orussus; species Orussus abietinus. Next base: position 2,611,132 of record NW_019396002.1, read on the forward strand.
TTACGAGACTTTGCCTGTTTACCGAGAGGTACTTACTGCTGGATTAAGGTCCGCGGAAAAAACGACAGAGATGAAAGCTGGATGTCTTTCCCACGTGGGTTCCGAGGGATTCTGGGATGATTGTCCGCCATTTTCCCCGACTCCTAAATTGTCTCTTGCGTTTCTTCAGAACTCTGCTGCGGGTTTGGCGAGCTCGCTTAGAAACTTGGACTCGCAGCAAAGTGCATTCCTCTGAGACAATAAAAAGGAGAAGTCGATATAAATGTTTTAAAGAACGAGAGTAAAAGGAAACATTAACGACGCATTCGCGTGCCGGCATCTCGCGGAGATTTAAACGCGTGTACGGTAATGGAGGTCATTAATATTTGTACGTCCACAAATATTTATAACATTATTCGTAATAATATCAAAGGTGGTAAATAAAATACATTAATTCAATTAAATAAATTGCCTGGCAAGATAAATAATTACGTGATGAGCGATAATACAAAGTACAGTTGCAATCAATATTAACGGAATAAAGTAGTTTAGTAGAAGTTGAATTGACCAGGGAATTGTTACTTCTTTTTTTTTAGGGTAAATTATTGTACGCGTGTTTAAAGTTGGAGACTGGAAAGGACGAGGTGGTAAATTCGAATTATGAAGGGAAGGGTCCGAAGGGTTGCGGAGGATAAGTTAAGGGTCTCGGAAAGAGTCGGCCACGTGCTCGCATCTCTTGGGGGTTTAAACGCATACGTTAATAACTTGGCGATAGGCCGCGATAGGGGCTGCCAGGGGGTGGCACCCCCGTCGATACGAGTGTGCGTGACACTTTCCTAATTGCCTGGCAACCCCTCTAAGAAAACAGCCCTTCCGCCACCCTTTGGTCCTGTAGCCGAGCCTGCCGACTTCGAGCTCGATGGCGCGAATCGCGAGTAATCCGCGGAAGACGGCGTGCGGTTTGACCGAAAAGAGCATAAAAAAGAGCCTTTGCCGATTTCCTAGAGACAACCCGCGAGAAAAGACGAATTTTGGGCCGAAACGTTTTCAAAGCTCGGAAATCGAACTTTTAATACTCAATTTTCCAAGGCATCGCAACGTTAACGGTCGAGTATCGCGAAGAAGTTTGGAAATTCGAAAATCGAACTCGAGCTCCATTCTCCAAAATGGCGGCGATATTAACAGTGGAGTATTGAAAAGACTGGTCAAATTTGAAATTCAACCTTTTAATGCGTCGATTTTCAACATGACGGCGGCATTAACGTTTGAGTATCGAGGAGAAGTTGGGAGTTCGAAAACAATTTCCCATTTTCCAAGATGGCAGCGGGGTCGAAGAGGTGCGAATGGAGTATCAAAAACTCACAGACGTGAACAGAAGCTGGGTAACGGTGTCGATGGGGATATCGAACCGCCACCGATGTGGTTATTAGTCGCGGGGAACAAAAGTGCATGAAATAAATAACTAGGCGGAGTCTTAGGGAATAAGCGAAGTTCGGTGCACGCCGTAAAGGAGTTCTCGATGGCTGCTAAAATGACAAACGCGACCGCAGGACTTAATTAAACTCGTAAATCCATCGGCGACGTTCAGGCAAGGCTCGTGCGTCTCTTCCAGTGCTTATTTACCTCGAGGCCACGACAACCGTAACCGTAAAACGCAAGAATACAAGCCAAGATGGCGGCCGCCAGCCGGGAGAGGTCCCCTCGCTTCTTCGTTTACACCGTAGGAAAGAAACGCAGAAATTCCGCCTTAACTTTCTCCCGTAATTGTTTTTCCTACCAGAGCCGACCGCTCCGCAATTCGATCTTTCAGCGACACCGGCGATCGATTTAAAATCGGCAATAATCTCGAAGATACTTGAAAAATTGTGTTCGATAACTAAATTTTCGATTAAAATTTCCAATAGCAGCCATTTTAAATGTGAAGATATTGAGTTCCCTGTAGAGGTCTACGTGCAGGGGTGCAAGTCAAGATGGTGACCCGTGATCTGGGAGAGGCATCTTTCTCTTTTATCGCTTGAACAAGTGTTTCGACAATTCCGTAATTAGTTTCGCCGGTAGAAGCATCTGGTCCAAGTCCCTAGCTACGAGGAAAGTGGGAAACCGATAGGAAATCAGCCGGAATTTGGGAGAGATTTGAAAAATGGGACGAGGACAGGCCGGCTGTCTCTCTTGAGAGAGGTGCCTCCATGGCCGACGATCGCTCGCATGATATTTGAAAAATCCCTGGCGGTTCCCGTGAGTTTTATCGCGCCGGCCTCTTATCGCGTATCCTGGAACGACATTCTTCATATCCGTCCAATCAGGAGCGCCCGTTGGACAAGTTTAAGGAAACCCGCGGCGACCGCTTTAGCCGCACCGCGATAATAGCCGCGCATTTCGACCACCCGAAAGCGTCGGCGTCGTCGTGCGCGTGCCCTTAGGTAAACACAGGATGCTCGATACCAAAAATATGTTTTCCACAATTCTAGCTGGAAATCCATCATGGAAAGAAAGTGATCGCACTCGCCACGTGGCGGGAAGTGTCGGCTAAACGCGACACCTCGACCGGAGAAGCCTACTCCCTAACTACCTTCGGATCTAAACCGCCACCTCGAGATTTCGACTCCCCATATCCAAGTTCCCTCTTAAAATGCCCCGTTTCTCAGAGCAGAGACACCCTCCTCGGACTTGAATCAACCGTAACGTCACCCAAAAATTCGCATTTCCTCTCCCCTTCTCCCATAGGCCTGCAAAATTAAGCGTCGCGAGGCGGTTGGCGTCCATCTTGAGAGGCCCTAGAACCTTCCAGCGGAAGCTCTCTCCTCCTTCCACCGAGTATCGAGTTTCGCGCTCTAGTCGCGGGTGGAAAACGCTCTTCTTTCCGACTTCGGCTCTAAAATCGGAAGTCAACATCGGAGAGCAGTGACGACCCGGAGCTTTTTCTCCCACGGCCACGGCCGCGGGTTCCATCCCATTGGCCGGGGACCGGTCGCACTCCAGTTTTTCTTCTGCGCCTAATTTCATTTCGACGTTACTCGATGAGGAGTAGAACTAAGCTCCGCGCAAGCGCGTTATTGGCAAAAAGTCGAGCCTTACCGGCCGATCAGGCGCGGACGCGAACCCGCCGGCAAAACAGCCGCTGACAGTCCCGCCGACGCGAGCGAATTACCGCCGTTCGACGACGAGTTCCTTTTTACCATTCTCCTCCGGTTCCGCCAATAATCTCGACCAATTGGGGAATTACATCTTCGTCGGCAGTAGTTTTCCCCGGCGACGAAGCCCCGGGACTATTATCACGGGTTTTGTCGAAGGAGATTACGTAACGCCGCTTTTGGCGATCGAAAAAGAAGAGCGCTAATTCGTCTACACTGCCTCGCGGCGGCCATCTTGAACCGGCGTTGCAGCAATTTTTTTCCCCGACCTTTTGCCTCCTGTTCCGCCGGTAATCCCGAACAATCGCGAATTACATCCTCGTCAGGACAATTTTCCCTCAGATCCGCAGGTTTTGCCCGCCATGTAACACTCGTGCCTGTCAAGAAAAGAACTACTTCGATGCCGTCTGTTACGGCGCGACGCCATCTTGTCTTGGCGTTGGGAAAACGGCAAATTCGCCTCGCAGACGTCTCTTTTGTGCCGCCGATGATTCCGGAAAGGAGGAAATCGTATCTTTTGGTGGATTTCGAATGGATGCATGCTGCAATTGTAAATGTACGCGTATTTACAATTACGGACGACGAAGGGGCCGACGGCCCCCGAAATCGATCGACATCTCGATCAGATCGATTCGGATCGAGGGCCGAGGAAGGCAAACGATCCGTGGGGGAGCGATCGAGGTCAATCGCGGTGGAATCGAAGACACGAATCGATGAGCGGATCGAGAAAGCGACTCGCTATAAACAGAGAGAGAGAGAGGGAGAGCAAGAGAGAGAAAAGGACGCGCATGAGCAGAGAAAGAACAACAAAGCGATGCTGCGGAAGAATAAGATAAATAAGAAAAATCGAAATAAGAGGTGGTAAAAGAAGGAGAGGAAAATAAATGGAGGGGAGCCCTGATGTGCAGACGAGGGCTGATAAAGAGCCGACGAGAAGGAATCGGAAATGCGGATTCGGGACTACGAATGGAAGAGAGATAAATCTGAAAGCGTAATTATGAACGTAGGAATAAACGAAAGGTGGAAAAGAAATCAATATGAAAAATTGGGGGAGAGAAAGGCGGAGAAAATGCACACTCGGAAAAATGGAAGCAGGGAAACGCGAGCGAGGGCGAAGAACGGGAAAAATTGCGACGAGGGAGGAAAAAGGGAGAGCCGAGAATGGGGATAAGGAAGAAAAAGGAAAGGAATGACAGATTCGGGAGGGGAAAGGCGGAAAAAAGAGGCGAGAAAGGAGGCAAGGAACGAAGGGAGTGGGAGGAAGAGAGACACACCTGTCGTCGGGATAGCCAACCTACCGAAACAAGAGCTCGCCGTGCAAAAAGCACGACTCGAAATCCTACCGTGCCAAAGAACGGATCGACCCCGGTAATCGACTTAACTCGCCTTGTACGACCGCTCGGAAGAAAAGAGGCAAACGGGAAAAAGCAGATCAAACCCGTAACGGACAAGTCCAATCCTCCGGCTTTCAACATTTTCATTGGGCGATCCATTGATGGGCGATTTGATCGCTTGATCGGGAACGAGCGATGCGCCGAGACCCGTTCGCCGTGATAACGAAAGAACCTCGGATTAGGTTAGGTTTTACCTCCGCCGCTAATTAAATCGGGCCGACCTCGTTTTCTTACCCAGAACGATGCCCCGACACTTATTGCGACGCGACCGAAGTTAAAAAGACAAATAAACGTCATCCCTCGTGCCTAGCAATTTTTTCCGCGCCCTTCTTGCGCGCGCACCCACTTAACTTATACGCGCGCCGAGACCGCGCAAGTGAAACGCACAAAAGACGAGAATCGAACTCCGGACGTTGCACGGACACGCGCACGAGCTCGAGCAAACCAATTCCCGAGGTGCATGCTCGTAATAACGAGATCCTCGTCCCGTTTTGCATTCGCTCCGCTTTTTAGCAGCTGTGCGTTGCTTTGCATCCGCCCTGGAGCAAAGCGCTGCATCCCTTCGCCATCTTTATGACGCGGTTCATCGGTGAATAGAATTATCGCGGCAATATATGAAAATGAAACGTGACATCGGAATCCATGTTCTATTGGCGTTTTAAACCAATGAACACGCAGGTTTATTCCTAGAATAAAAAAGCATATTTTAGTAGAAATGCAAATTATCTTCAAAAACGAGGAGCAGACCTCCTAGGAGGATCCTTTAGGGCCGCCCCTTATGAGAGCATCGATACATAGAATTATTAGAAAACGAAACGTGACATCGGAATCCATGTTCTATCGGCGTCTTGAACCAATGAACACGCGCGTTTATTCCTAGAATAAAGTAGCATATTTTAGTGAACATGCAAATTATCTTCAAAAACGAGAAGCAGACCTCCTAGGAGGATCCTTTAAGGCCGCCCCTTGTGAGAGCATCGATACATAGAATTAATAGAAAACGAAACGTGACATCGGAATCCATGTTCTATCGGCGTCTTGAACCAATGAACACGCACGTTTATTCCTAGAATAAAGTAGCATATTTTAGTGAACATGCAAATTAACTTCAAAAACGAGGAGCAGGCCTCCTAGGAGGATCCTTTAAGGCCGCCCCTTGTGAGAGCATCGATACATAGGATTATTAACAAACCAAACGTGACATCAGAATCCATGTTCTATCGGCGTCTTGAACCAATGAACACGCACGTTTATTCCTAGAATAAAAAAGCATATTTTAGTGGAAATGCAAATTATCTTCAATGAGGCGCAGACCTCCTAGGAGGATCCTTTGAGGATCCTCTTATGAGAGCCATGGCCGATCGGACGCGAAAGAGGCCGGAAATTCCTTAATACCTCGTCATACCCGGGACATCCTTAAGGCCCGTTCACCCGAGATCGTCGCGGCGACCTCGGGCAACATTAAATATTCCCGACACGGCGATCGGCCGATCTCAGGATTTCCTCGAATCGCGAAGAAACCTTTCCGCGATGAGTCTTCAACCCATTCAGGGATCTCCGACGACTTCTCGGAATCCCGAGCCGTTTTAGTTGCGATCTAATGTAACCGAGTTTAACCTAACCTAATCTAACCTAATCTAAGCTAAATTAGGTGACCGAAGTCGTAAGGAAGAAGTGAAAGTTTTTACGGCAACGGATCATCCGGGTCAAAATTCTCGATTTTGTATGCTTTAGCTAGAAGTTAACCTCAAAATAGTTGAGGTAAGGGGACGTGGAGCCGTTAAAGCTCGGTTTGCATGTAGGAAATCGTGTCGGTCGCGACGTGTACGATCGTCTCGGGTGGATTGCTCCAGAGGAGGATCGAAGAGACGATCTACAGGGATCTAGAGGGGCCCGAAAGATCGCCAAGGTAGTTACGTGATCCACGGTTGAGAGGGCACGGATCCTCTTTCCGATCGGCGATCTCTCTACGAGGGATCGGCCTCGCTCGAATACCGATCAATTTCGGCCACCTCCACTCATAAAAGATCTGCATCTTCGTTTCCCATATGACTTCTCTTATCAATCAAACACTTGTTATCAGAAATCTGTACATGCCATGTTCCCAAAGTGAGGATCTTTCTATTATTTAAGAGGCAGAGGAAATTCACCGAATTAAATTCTTCAGAGATCATTCCCGTCGTGGATTGTCAAGTTTATACATGCCAGATCAATAACTTTGGATGAAAGTTATGGACAGTTTTAGGCATATTCGAAAAACTCGTGCTGCTGAGGAGAGGGATGTATTAGAATCAACTTTTTGAGAGGTACATGAGCCCTTAAGGTGAAGTGAAACACATCGAGGAACTTGATCGACGTCGATCAAGAAGACTTCTAAACCCCTACTTTGCCGACGTTCGTTTTTATATTGACAGCTGTGTCGAATTATATTGGGTATTGTACTACATGGCATACTCCATCTGTCGTTTTCGTACAATAATTATCAAGAAATCGAAGTGAAACGCCAGAAATCCTCTGGATTCATGCTTTCTGAGGCCCTAATTGCCTGCAGAGGGACCTCCTGCGCCATCTGTGATTTCCAAGTGAATTAAATTTTCACTCCGAGACCTCGCATTCCCATCGTTTTAGCATAGAAGCGCATAAGACACTTTTTTTACCTTTATCCCGCCCAAATGCGAGTTTATCGATTACCAGAGTGTTCTAAATTGTCGTAAAATTGTCCTGACACTTTCGTTTTTCATATCAGAGCCTTCAATAATTGTATATTGATTGAAATATGAGAACTCGACGCCATTTTGCTTCTGATCTGGGCTAAGTTAAACAATTTTTTTGAAAAATCGAAATTTTGAATGTGTCAGGACAATTCTTAGATGATCACGAGTCATGTGTCAAAGTTGCGGAGAGTTTGGTCCAATACCCTTAAAGAAAAGTGTTGTATTCGAATCGACTGATTTGAGGGAGTTTCACTTCACCTTAATGCTACGAAATCACTCCCACTCTCAGAGCCATGAAGTGTGTCCAGTTTTACAGCGTCGATTTTAACGCTTGAATTTCCCGCGGAATCGTTCGAGTATGGAAAGAGTCTTTGCCGGTCGTGGGTCGATGATCCTGCCGATCGATTTCCAATCGCGTCGGCACGTACGATAGTCCCCGATATAAAAAAAAAAGAAAGAAAGAAAGAAACCACGGCGAGAAAAAAGCCTCGAATTCAGTCGAGTGTTGAGGAAAGAAAGAGAGGAAAAAAATGGCGGCAAGACAGTGTTTCGGTGTTGGGGTGCCTAGGAACGGGAAACCCGAGATTCGTACGTGCGTGCCATTGGCTGACAAGAAACGCCTGAAGAAGATGAAAAAAAGAAAAGAAAAGGAGTGAAATGACAAAAATGAAGCAAGAAAGAATGGCAGAATGAACGACTTCGATGGCAAACAATAATGGCACTTTTCTTTCCTCGAGTTTCTCGCGCCGGATTTAATTCCTTGCTGATATATCTGCTGGAACTCATCTTCTCGATATTGTAATCGTAAATTTCTTGCGTCTCCATTAGCGAGTTACTTTTTACAATCGCGTTCGCGGGTTTAGGGAATCGGGACACTAGGAAAAAGAAGGCTGGAATTGAAATTCTCTGGAATTCAGTCGGGTGTCGAAGGAAGAGGCGAACAAAATGGCGGCGAGATAATATGCCTGGGAACAGGAAACCCGAGATTCGTACGTGCGTGCGATTGGCTGGCGAGAAAAACTTGCGAGACGCACCGAAAGTGCTAAGAGCATCGGGAAAGAATACAATGGCACCTTCTTTCGTGCTTTACTTTTTCACCGATGAACGGTGTCAGCCATCTTGACAGCGGATACAAACAGCGGAAAGTCCTGAAACGAACACCTCGAAAATACGGAATTTTGCTTCCGTCGTTTTTTGCGGATCCGCCTTAATTGATTGCCAATCAATGGTCGAAGCCACTCTTAATCGCCTTTTCTGCATTGACGCGGTTTCGCTCGCAATTTCTACGCGATTCTTTTTCCAATCCGCACGAGATATGGCGGTGAAACGCGGAAATTTTAGCGACGATGCGAGTGCGAACCAGCGGAGTCGTTGAACCGAGGTCTTCGCCGAAAAGGGCCCAAAGTTATACTCTATGCTCGCGAAAAAAAAAGAATTGGGCCCAGGCCCGCAATTTTCACTAGACTAAACCGAGCGGTAATTCACCGACGAGCGGCGAGAGGCCGAAGAGAAAGACGGGGCCCACCTAGGCGACAGTCGTTTCCGGGGCCGGCGGGTAATGAAAGGGCAAGCAAGGCCCAAAACTTGGGTCCTCTCCGGTTTGCAACGATGAAATACCTCGGGACGCACGAAACTGAATTCTCGTCTTTGCGAGGTATCGATTTCCAATTACGGTTGCGTGAACGGGAGTAGGGCCCAAAGCTTCGGAGAAAAACTTCGGGCCCAATTGTCCCATGACGATTCGGCGAACGGGACGTTAATTTTCTGTCCTCTTCTCGGTGCTTACAGTTTTTGAAAATCCACGGCCTTTAGGACGTGGCGCCGGGAACGGGCCCCGAAACTTCGAGGAAGGCTCGGGCCCAACTGGCCCACGACGATTCCGCGAACCCACGCGAAAATAACGAAAACGAGAAACTCCGTGTTCTTTTCCAAATATTCCGTGAGAGTAAGAAACGAGATTTCAGGGCTGAATTCAGAATTCGCATTGCCACAGCATAGTACCCGTAAGGCCCAAAAGTGGAGTGGGGTTCCAGATCGCGAGACCAAGTTCTGGAATGGCGTGAAGATATTCCTCACCTTCGCGAGACGTCGATTCCCAATTACTGTCAGGCCCAGGTGGAGACGTCGCGTGAATGGGAGCAGGGCCCTCGCACGGGCCCCACAGCTCGGGGCCATACTCAGACCCCAATTGACTCACGTCAAAGAAACCCCCCTTTCTCACTGTCTAAAGTTTTTAAGCCATGGAAATATTGATTCCATAATGTGGAATTCACTTTCAACCTAGAAATACAAAAATTCCCTGCACGCCGAATCGACCGTTGGGCCCTTTCAACTCCAAATCGGGCCCAAAGGTAAAAGTGCAGAAACATATGTTAACTTTTAATGCTCCTGCGCGTGAATATTTAACGTTCGAGTCGTATAACACTTAAAAGACGTGCTTCAACTCGAAGATTATAATTTGGGTCTTAAGTCGAAAGCGGTGGTTACACGTCAGGCCCCAAAATGTTGTACGAGTAAAGCTTGCAGCGAGCGTAAAAGTATCGCCACAACGAACTAGCATTAATGTTTCGGAATCAGTAGCAGGCGGTAATTACTACTACGGTACGTAAGGCCCCGGTTTCCGGGCACGCCATTGGGCCAGCCGGTCGTCCCCATTCATGGCCGCGACTTCATTCACCTTCGAAATTACCCGGTAAAGAAGACAGTTCCTTGCTGCCCACGAAGCCAGCGAGATGTTGCGGTGAGAAGAGCGGAGGAGAGGGCAGAGCGGTGCCGTAAAAAGAATTCGCGCGAGCTTTTTTCAACTGCGCGACCAGGCCTAAACCCGAGCCCTATTGTGCGCAGACGCAATTTGGCATGGCGTGCGTGCAACTCGAAAACCGCCGCTGTACGTCGCGCGCTAAGTAGATTTCCTCTCGACTGGCCGACCATCCCCATGGTTCACCGTCAAGGATTCGAGAAAACGAAGGATCATCTCGCTACTTCAATCGAAACTCCCGCAAGAAGGGCGCAAAGTCCCGAGGTGGAGTAAAAGTCGCGTCGAAGGAAAAGCGGTCATCCACGAGCCTCTCGCTAGGCGAACATCATTCCATCGTATAGTTCAGTCGCGAAGATCTCGAAAACGTCGAAACCTTGTCCCAGTAAGAATCCAGAGGCTCGTAAAGAGGACGCGAAGTCTCGAGGTGAGGCGAACGCCGAGCGGCGGCGCGCGGCGTCCTCCGGGAGGTCTTAGGCGAGATTTGCAGGGCCGCCGATCGAAAAAGGCCGGTTCTCGCGGGCCCGTCCCCTCCGTAGGAAACACTATCCCCGTGACAGGATACTTTATATAAGAAGAAATCGTTGATGGTAAGCGATACGCGTCGGGACACGCCGAGGAGCAAGAGTTTCCTCTCTCGTATGCGTAAGACTTCTCTCTCGCGGCACCGGGCCCCGGGTGTATATCGATATATCGGGTATATCGAGACGCAATATCGACTTACGTTACACGACCGAGCGAGCATCTATCTCGGTGGGAAACGAAGCCCCACGGGGCCCCTGGACGCGGCCCGGATCGTTCCAGATTCCGAATTCCGGGCGTTCCGAAATCCCGGGGCCCTACGACCTAACCTCGCTATCTTGGGCCCGCCGGCCCGGGACGCCGCCTCCCGAGGGAAACGCGGGACGCCGATCGACGCGAGCGAGGGACGCTACGGCCAAATGGCGGCGGTCGTTGGACGGTTCGTTAAGTAGATGGCTGGTTGGGGACTAAGCACCAAAACCTCACTGTGGTTTCACACCCGCAGAGCGGTAGTAAACGCCGCTCCGCTCGGGATCTCTCGTACGTTCGCTAGGTTAGGATCCCGAACGACGCGACTCGTCCGAAGCGTTCCCGGACTCGATTCGAGATGCTCGGCACTTTTGCGAAAAACTGGACGCCGCTGATCGTGCCTGCAAGTCGCATCCGCAATGTCCTGTTGTCGCAAGAAAGGCGGAAAGGATAATACCTACTACCACGATATACGCCAGTTGGCAACAGTTGGACAAGAACCGTAGAAATGGCCGGACTGGACTTGGAACGGCGACACCGCGGCAAAGTCGCGCAAAACCGTCACACTGGACGCGTCGAGCGCATAGAGCCATACACAGCCTCACGGAACGCGTTTTTTGTGACGCTTCCGAAACACCCGCTTACCAGCCAGTTGAAAATATAGCGCCGAATATGATTTAATATTAAAAGACGAAATAAAATATAAGAATGAATACCATGATTTTTCGTCTTTCCATACCAATTTTTACACGGTCGCCGGATATCCAGGCATTTCTTCAATTTGGAAGACATAATTAATTTCCCACGATACTTCTAAGCAGTCCGCTGCTATATTCTGGTAATAAGGCATTTCAGAACGCGCAGAGCGAATTAAATCATGTCTGAAACATTATTTCCTCGGAAGGGACGGGTTAAGCGCCGTTCCGATTGGTTTTCCGATCTCGCGGAATAAACGGATAAGCTCTGCGTGACACTCAATGGTACTCTAACCTAAATGTTGTAATTATCGCTCTAAAGTTGCTACGATCATCCCACTGTATGTATTACCGGGGAGCGGAAATGCATAAGGGACCATGTCACGCGCATACGTACTTAAGATGTTATGTAGTTTTTTGTCAAAAACATCCTAGTACGTATTGATTAGCAACCACGATCTGATACCGAAAGGTTTATTCTACGGAGCATTAAATACATTTCTCATTTTGACATTCTGAGACCGATTCACTTATTTAAGGTGAAGTGAAACACCCTTCAAATCAGTCGATTCGAATGCAACATTTTTTTTTAAGGGTATTAGACCAAACTGTCCGAAACATTGACACATCACTCCTGATCATCTAAGAATTGTCCTAACACATTCAAAATTGGATTTCTCAACAAAATTTTATAACTCAGCCCAGACCGGAACAAAAATGGCGTCGAGCTCTCATATTTCGATCAATATACAATTATCGAAGGTTCTGACGTGAGAATCGAAAGGGTCAGGACAATTTTACGACAATTTAGAACACTCTGGTAATCGATAAACTCGCATTTGAACGGGATAAAGGCGAAAAAAGTGTTGTATGCGCTTCTACGCCAAAACGATGGGAATACGAGGTCTCGGAGTGAAAATTTAATTCACCTGGAAATCGCAGATGGCGCAGGGGATCTCTCTGCAGTTAATTAGCGCCTCAGAAAGCATGAATCCAGAGGATTTCTGGAGTTCTACTTCGATTTCTTTATAATTATTGTACGAAAACGACAGGTTGAGTACGCCATTTGGTACAATACCCAATATAATTCGACACAGCTCTCAATATAAATACGAACGTCGGCAACGTAGGCATTTAGAAAAATCTTCTTCATCGACGTCGACCAAGTTCCTCGACGTGTTTCACTTCACCTTAATTCTTCACGTAGCATCAAACCTAAAGTCCAATACTAAAGAATACGGCCGGAGACGGAGACTCCGTCTTTCGGTTCCACCTTCTTCCTCTCCCCGGACTTTTGATCCCTGTTACCCAACAGGTGGTCCGTTTCCAGCGGCGCCATGGTGTGCCTTTGTTTTCCCACCACCGTGTCGGTAATTGCGGCAATACGGAGCTATTTTGGTAATGACGAACGCCCCCTCGAGCAGCATCCCCCTCGCCGGATCCTTTTGAGAATCCGGCCTCGAGCAGCCGGAAACGCGAAGTGAGGTTAGGTTCCCCGAAGTCTGTTGCGCCACCTGCTCGAGAATTTCCCCCAGGAAGCGACTCGACTCGGGTTGCTGCAACTTGCGGAATTTTATGAATGATTTTCTCCCTCGAGACCGCGAAGTACGGAGGGAGAGGTCTGCTTTGTTTTTCTGACAGCACAATATGTACTTGGCGCGTCGCCCGAACGCCGGCGATTCTTTCCGGGAGATCGAAAAATGTTATGGCGGCGAGACCACGGCGACGGCGTTCGTTTAATTTTAGCCGGACAACCGCAATCAGCAGTTAACGCGCGGTCGTGGTTCCGCGCAGTGAAAACTCCCCGTAAAGTCATCGAGTCATCAAACGCGAGAAGGAGCGCAAAACGTAAGGCATATAAGACTCCCAGGAATGACGCAATTGCGCCATCGCGCTCCAATCTCCTTAGAACTTCCTAGGAATACAGGAAAAAAAAAGGAAAAAGTAGATTTAAGAACGGACGTTGCTAAACGTTCCAGAGAACATTTCCGCGCCAAGTACAATCGCTGCGCTCTAAGCGGTCCGAGTCTCTATACGGGAAGACCCCATCCTATTTTCCGCGAATCGCGGAATCTCGACAGCCATGACATGAATCTCGACTTTTGACGACACTTTATGAAACTTTCTTACGAAATGCGATAACCTCCTCGGTATCGCAGCCTCGCGCGACGTTTCACCTCGTCTGGGATTCGACGTATGAGTACGAATTGATTCGCGGAAAGGAATGATTCCCCTGAAGTTTGTCATCCTTGCCGGAAGTTAGTAGGAAATACCAGCGGACTTTCCGCGAGACATTCATCCGCCCTCAATGAATATTTGATCGACCTCGGAAGCCCTAATACGAATGTCACCCTGACTGGCAATAATCGCGCGGGAACAATGGTTATTCCTTCAGCCGAAATGATCATGCCGAAGAGTCATCTTTTACACTTTGTATCGATTTAAACTTTCTCCTCGGGCTTTCCGAATGTCCGTGACGGGCGCGGATTAATAATGCCCGGAGGCGTTGCGTATCGCGGAAAACGCGCTTCGCATGTAAACGAGGAAAGAGAACAGCTGATTCCGGTCGGTGCTGTGCTGCTTGGCGCGTGACTCATGCGGCCAATTAATCCCGTCGGTATTACTCATTGGCGCGCGCGCTCTATTATCGACTCGCAAAAGTCTAATAAGCCAACCTGTCTCCAAACATCAAAGTTTATCAATTTTCCCTGAAAAGTGGGAAAAACCACAGAGAATAAGGCTTTAAGGCGATATGAAAGAGTCATTCCATACATATAAAACATCAGATTTATACATTTTTCTGTAAACTGATGCACTGAATCGAGGGAAACTTCAGCGTGTAACTATATACAGCCCCAAGGAAGAACGTGATGCTCATAAAATTTCATTTATGATAAAAAAAAATTGTATTTATCCCAGACTAGAAGCAAGAATATATATATATATTTTTTTTGTGAAAATTGACACTTCGTGAGAACCACGTTCTTCCTTAGAGCCTCCGTAATCACGTGGAGAAGTTTCAAATTATTCAGTGCATCCAATTTGGAGAAGATTTATCAATATTTTGACGTTTTAAATATTGGGTTAATGCATGAGTCATTGCGCATTTTTTCAAATATAATAATGCGCCCAGAAATTTAATGTTTTAACATAATGTTATATGTTATTTTGAAGAGTAATTTTTGCTCTACAGGACAATGTTTCAATATTTTTGTTAGATTTAATTTTTCAGTCCATTTCTTGTGGCAGTTCTCTGGTCGATTGTCGCGGGTTTTCATGGATAAGCTGGTTCAATCGCTCTTCATCAAATTCAACCCGGTGTCCGGAGCGAGCGCTGTGTCTTTGAGGTCGAAATTTCCATTTTTAAAGCGCCAAAACCACCATTGAGCCGTCCTTGTGGTCATAGCTTCTTCTCCGTATATTGCACAAATTTCACGAGCCGCTTTGGAAGCATTTGAGCCGCGATTAAACTCGATCAAAAGAAAGTGTCGAAAATGCTCATTTTTGTCCACTTGACCCTCCATTTTAATTGCCTGAAAATGCACAACAATTAAATCTAACAAAAATATTAAAACACTGTCTCGTAGAGCAAAAATTTCTCTTTGAAATAATATATAACATTATGTTAAAACATTTCATTTCTGCGTGCATTTTTATATTTGAAAAAATGCGCAATGACTTATGCATCAACCCAATATATAGAATGACCCTTTCATGTCACCTTAACTCAAAATAAGGGTTGAAGTAAAACAAAATCCCTTCTAAAAAAGAGGTTTAAACCCCCCAAATAGGTATTACCGGCACAAGTAAGCTTTTGAAAATCCCGAGATTCCGAACGTGGTCGCAATTTCCAGTTCGATTTGCAGCCTAATTTGACCAACTTCCTCTCGACCGGTCGCAAAATGCGCTGATTTCACTCATTCATGGGAAAGTGGCCAGCTAAACGGCTAGAGTGCATGCAACGATTTATCCATCTATCCGATTTCCCGGGGTACCCGAAATCAAACGAACCAAACATTCCTGGAACGGCATTGTTACAAGAACGCTTTTCTCGTTTCTGCTCTGCAGCTTTCCGCCGGCAGATCAACGAGCAGAGGCCAGAAGAAGCGAGGCTCGACCAACGAGACGTAAATTTTCTTTCAGACACCAGCACGAGTACAACGGAATGGACGTATCCAGCAACAGCACCATCCTATCCAGCACCTCCAGGAAGCGGTGGGGGGTCTTATTCCCCCGTCCCCGGGGGAGCATTTTCCTACCCTGGGGAATCATTGTCGCATCATCCCACGACAGAACCCGTACCCCTGCCAACCGGTAAGAAAGCCAGAATCGTTCAACAAAATGACTACAGTACTAAACAACTAAAAATGTCTTAATCGAAACTTTAACCCTTCCTGCATGACCTAGGCCTCTTTTGCCTCTTATTTCCCTCTTAGCTCTAGGTCCCATTCTGGAGCTTATACGGATTTTTTCCACATACTATTCGACTCGCATGACCAATTTTTCACTGTTGCAAAGTCGTGTCATGGGTCAACATTATGAAAGTTTTATACAAAACTGTCGATATCGCGTGCGAAAGTTGAACGGATGAACTCGAGAATCTGCTCCTTGTTTCCGACCTCGTGCATTCTATATAATACGAATAAAGTCCTATTTTTTAAAACACGCGATTACCTCCAAGGAAAATTTGCCGCAATAAGAAAAATGATGCGCCACCCTATGGAACGGCCCAATAACTCTCGCGATTACATATAGAAGCTACGGAACTCGATTTAACTGCACAGATTACAAATCGTTACGTGTGTAGCCACTTTAGCTAAATTGCAAACAATTTTCTCCTTTTTTTTTATTCGTCGTTTAATTTATATCTGTATATAGTAGTTATCCAGCCTTGTAACGTGTGTTCGCAGTGCTACCATCGGAGGGTCAACAGGACGCCTACACGCCGAACTGCGTGTCCATGTATCCAGGCCATGGTGGGTCATCCAGCATCCCATTGGTGCCCATCAAATCCACGGACCCAGAGATATACCCTGGAGGCAGTGGAGGCGCAAGTCCAGGGTACCACTACGGTTCCTGGACTCCTGGACCAGCAACCCCAGTACCAGTGGCCTCGCACAACTATAATCCAAATTACCAGGGCTACTACAACAACCCCGGCCAGAACTACATCAGCCCAGCTCCTATGGTCCTCTACCCTCAGCTCTACAGCACCGTCAATCAAAACCAGATCCACCTGCACCTGCATGGCGACCTGAGCGACGAGCAGGTCACGATCGCCAGTGGGAACTTGACCATCAGCAGCAACAGACTGGAGATCGGGGTCCTAGGGGAGGAAAGCGAACAAAGAAACGACGTTTGGCGACCATACTAAGGGAGACCTCGGAAGTCGTGATCAGACTTTGCACCAAAAGGGTCCCCAAAAATCCTAGATTCGCCTCAGCCTAGTTGTAGGACCTAGTGTATCTTCATCCCATGACAATTGTTGGACTGGATTTCCCCTATAGGGTGTCGAACGTCCGCAGGAAGTTTCGAGTCTTGGATCCCGCTTATCATCCTCGACTCTGCAAACGGAAGAGACGGATCCCCTGGGCCCTTCCAGGATGTCAGGATTTAGGAACTCGAAGCTTATTATTGAAGCAACCTCGGATTCCCGATGAGGATCATTTGTTACCTACGGAATCTTGATCCGCGGAAGGAACTGATAGAAATATGGCATTTGTGGGATTGCAAATCCCTAGAAGCGAAATCATTACGACCCTCGGTTACCGTACTTCCCAACGTACTATCAGCGATGGAGATGGAGTGCGTGAAAAACAATGACGTTAAGGAGTGATCCCTAGACCTAGAACCAGTGACTGTGATCGCTCGAAGCGAGCGGATCATCTCTCGACGCTTGTCGCGGGAGGTTTCATGCAATGAAAAATCCCTAGACACTAGTGAAGTGACTCGCGCGAGTCTAGTGGGGCCCGAGATGGGCCCCCTTTATAGCATCATCAATTTCTAGCGCCCTACCGACCTAGCAATAACGATGTAAATACGCAGATATTTTCCATGGAATAAAAGTCTTGCCGAATTCGTTCCTAAACTGGTGGAGTGGCTCCCGGCCTCCCTGTCCAGCGAAAACTCCTAATCTTCTTTTGTAGTTTAGGGAACCGCCGTTAGAGTCGTTAGGGGTCGGGGGATCCCTTCTTGCAGAGTGCAGCTAGCTCCATTTAATGTCTGAACGTTAGCTGGACTGACGAAGTGATGGACAGTTGCGGTTACACCAGCCTGCAGTATGGCTGGACGCGTGTATGTAGCTTCCTTTATTAGCAATCTGCTCAACTACTCTCCTGCCCATCGACATCCTGCTCCGTTCCGTATCTGGTAGCGGGGCCGGTGCACCTGTATGGGAAATTAAACCCTCTCCGAAGTTAACGCCCTTCCATTGGAGCTGTTAAACCCCAGGACGCGCGAAAGGGCGCAGCCCAGCTTCCAGAAGCGGTTCCAATCAACCGCTTCCGATAGCTTCGGCACCACCAAGCGCTAGGGACTTCCCTATCCCGATGATCCGTCCCGAATAGAAACATACGGTTTTCATCAATTTCTCAATCATTGCGGAGAGGACGCGGGTCATATCGTGAAAATAACCATTTCCTGAAAAAGCGGAACGGCAATCGACATTGGGGAATGATACCAAGAAATTTATAGAGTTCGGATTAAATTAACGGTCCCGCTAGGGAATCCCAAAAGCGTTCCCCAGAAATGAATTCGATGAATCTACATGTCTTTTGTCAAATTGAGACCATGAAGTAGTATAAGGAGACATAGCTCCAATGTTCGGTTCCACAGAAAGTGACCCCAGAATCCGGACCCAGGATCTTAGATTTTCGCTGATCTAACGACGCGAGCGCTACTCGCGGAAAAGGAGGGAACTCCAATCCTACATGACTGAAACATTTCCTATCGACGTAAATGACCTAAAATGATTTTAATTTTGCAATTAAGGTACGCAAAGCGTTTTTTAATTGGAAAAAAATCTCATCGAGGAGGCGTTCTCGGCACTAGGTCGGATAAAATCTGAAGATCTTGGACCACTAAAGTGGGGACGATTTCAAGACATGGCGTTGTATCTCCTTATACTACTTCGTGGTGGAGACCATTAGTTAGTTGCCTGAATCTGTTCTTTTTGCTTTCTTTTATGACGAGCGGGAACATTAGATTAGCAATCGACAGAGGCCCTGCTGGGGACTTTCGCGAGGCAACGTTTCTCCTTCTGGGTCAGGGTGATAAATAAATCGAGGGCGCCCGAAACGTCGTCAGTCCGCGAGAATGGACCACGGGGCGCAGCCTCGCACTCCGGCTTTGGCGGCGCGATGTCACGTTTACGGTCGTTCGTTTATTTATGAACGCATCGAACGTGCGCGTTCCACGTACTCGCCCCATAACCTAACCTAACGGAGGTTATGAGTGGAGGATGCGCGCCTGTGTGCGTGTAACGCGCAGAGGGACGACGTTGCGGTTACCGTCGGCTCGCACCCGTTATTGTTTTCCGCGACCATTTCACCCTTGACCCCTCCAACGTGGCAGAGCCTCCTCGACTGCGACTCCCCTAACCTCAAAACCGTCATCTCAGCAGAGAGCGCATCCCAGGCCGTCTCGGCGAGTCCCCTCGACGCGGAAAGTCTTTTGTCTCCTCGAGGAAAAGGCAAGATGGCGCCGTTAGAAAAGTCCACCACCTCGCGAGTTTGCCCTCGAATTGCGGGGAGAAGGGAAGTCCAAATCGGGCGGGGCCGAGTTCTAGGGACTTTACGCATCTGAGCTTTTACGATTCCGTGCGGATGGGACTCGGGGAATAAAGCCGTGGCGGCCGTCGCTCGTAAGCTAACCTCTTTACGAGGCACGGATGACTCGGCTGTGCCGACCGCAGACGCGACCTGGAACTTTGGTGTCTGCCCTTTCCGCGACTAGGCGCGATCCCTTTCCGACGAAAGCAATTCGTTGAATTCCCGACCTAGGGACACGAGTTAACGAACAACCTGAGACGAGACGCCCAGGAAACGCGCAAATCGAACCTCTTCCATCTTTATCGTACGACTCATCGCCGAGATCACAAGATACATCATCTGCGGTAGACAATCACTTATGCGAGACGAAGTTACACGAGCGCATCCGCGACTTACACGACAAGCAACAGCGACGTACTCGGAGGAATACAGTAAACACGACTGGAGTACAGAAAGTACCCGAAGACCGCAAAACGGTTAAACGAAGCTTATAACCTTAAAATTGATCTATATCAGTCTCTCTCGTATCATTGAGCTGTCGACAGTTCGGCCGTGCCGTGCCTCCTCTGCCGCCGAGTTCCACTTTACGCCTTGACACCGGCCAGCTTCAAACTCCCTCCGCCAGATAGCAGCGCCATCGCGAGGACTGTTGTGCATCTTTATCGCTTTCCCATGTGCGTTTTCAGAAACGGGGAAAGCCCAGTTGCGGGATTTTCAGGTGTTCCGACCCGTTGATTCACCGACGACCACCCTCTCGCGAGAGTTGATCTTCACCCAGTCGCAGGTGTTAAGAATCTGCCGTATCAGCGTCTCCACTTTCTGACCGACCTCATAGTCCACGGCGTTGTCGACAAGGACGAAAAGACCACTTAGCAAGACAGGGTAGACCCGAGATCTGATTGGCACCTAGAACACGTTTCGTTAGAAGTATTATCGAGAAAGTTCATAAAGGAACTTTAAAATAAATAGTCTAGAGACAATGTAATTATTTTCCTGGTTATATATTACCGGCAACTTCAAGGCCCAATCGATGGACGCTATGAGGGCCTCGGCGAACGCCTGGCGTTTGGCCTCGAAGTCCTTCCTGATCCCTTCGATCCTTTGAACCTCGTACTCCGTTGGCACGGTTATTACTGGATTAGCAGGAGTGCCATGAACACGCGGCTTGATAAACTCCTGGTCCCCGACGATCTCGTTGAGCTCGTCTAGCCAGATCTTGCCCTGGCTCCTCCGAGTGTGTTCCACGCCGGATTGCTGGGCCTCCATTTTCATCGTCTGATGATTATCCTGCGAAATAGCCACATCCTGAGACTCTCCATCAACGAATCCTTCGGCTTCGTCGACCCAAGCTCTGCTCTCCAACCCCCTTCTCAAGATCTCCTGCTCTTGCAGCCTCCCACCAGCATCATCCCCGTCGTCGTCATCCCCGGAGATACGATGATAAACGATCGATTTCTCCGCATTTTGGTGGCAATCCAAACGAGATTCCCCTGAACCATTCCCTAATCGAGACCCTGGATGCCCAGCTTCCAGGATCTGGCACTGCGACACCTTCGCTGGTTTCCCCAAGATACCGCAGGAGCTCTTCGCTCTGTCCTCGTCGCTGGTCTTTGAATCCTTCAGTTCATTCAATTCCCTGGAAGAGACAAACTTCAGGGAGTTCCTTCTGGATAACAGGACCGGCTCCTTCCTGGACCCTGGAGAGCGAATCCTACATGGGGAACTTGTTCCTCGGTCTTCGTCCAGTGCATCGTTGGTGGACCTGTAAGTGCTGAAGGAGCTGCGACTGTAAGGTCTCTCTTCCGTGTCCACGAGTCCTTCGCTGGAGGTCCCCACCGACCTCTCAGGATACGCCACTCGTTCCCCGATGGACTCCAACCTGGAAGATGGTCTGGAATCGTCGTCGTCAGACTCTGGCTCCGACTCTGGGTCGGAATCCGTGGAGTACTGAGCTGTAAGATCGGAAAGTCTGAACTTCCTGGAGTCTGCCTCTTCCGGCACCAAGCCTTCCAACACACTCTCCTCGTCCAGATTAGGGTCGTAGGTTCTTTCCTCGCAATCCAAGTCTACTCCCCCCAAATCGTCGAACTCGCCCGATCTGAGAACCTCCACGTAGTCGCAACAGAAGTCCTCGAAGGTCTTCTTCAGGTCCCTCAAGTACTTCGCTGCGATCCTCAGCTCCTCCGAAGCGTCCTGCTCCAGTTGTCCATTCTTGCTCTCTATCAGGTCCAGGAGCATGTTCACGTCCAAGGACGCGCAGTTTGAAGAACAGTACTTCAGCAGGGTCATCATCTTCGTGGTCCAGGCTGCCGATGCCTGACGATAGAGGTTCGCTCCCTGATCCAAGCTGGCCACAGTCTGAACCAGCAGCTTCAGACCTGGTCTCGTGTCGAATGTCTTCGCCGAAGTGTAGGAATGGTTCAGTGCTGCCAAGAAGACATCCAAAACCTTCGTCCTGCCGAATGGCAGGGGCTCTGGGTCCGTTTTCTTCCCCGCGGACCTCGGGTGCAAACCTCCGTGTGGTAGCCTATGAAACATCCAATTTATTAACTCGGCGAAGCAGATT
Source organism: Orussus abietinus (assembly GCF_000612105.2). Classification (NCBI taxonomy): domain Eukaryota; kingdom Metazoa; phylum Arthropoda; class Insecta; order Hymenoptera; family Orussidae; genus Orussus; species Orussus abietinus. The sequence continues at coordinate 2,632,906 of NW_019396002.1, forward strand.
AACCTAATTAATTGCAAATCATTTAGGTAATATGAGTGGCATATGAAGGGTCAATTGTTCATAAAACTTTTCGCTGAGCTGGGTGTGTACCGAATCGGTTCCAACTTTACAACGTCAATATAGAGGGTATAAAGAAGATCCTGACACCTATGAAATTTCATTTTTTTTATAGAAAATGTTTAAAATGTCTATAAACAAATATTAAATTAAAATTCCATGAGTTAGAACCTTCCTTGTAGACTCCATATTCACATTGTCAAATTTGGACCGATTCGGTATAACACACCCAGCTCAGAGAAAAATTTTATGAACGAGATTTCTTTGACGCTATATTCACGTCACCTTAATCAGCTGATTTCTTAGATTTTGGGGGTTCTCTATAGAAGAATTTAAATATTAACCCTGGGATCAGAGGGCCGGCACATTGCAGCAACACGCCGGCTATGCAGTGGAGGAGCAACTGATGAGCCAAAAGTCCTATAACTAAGGCCTTGAAGTGCACCCTGACGATGTAGAGATCGGGATTCAAGGTCGACGCCACGCAGGGAGGATACAGGAGGAAGACGTAAGAATTCCCGTCGGACGTGCGAGGAGTTTCCTGGGAACGCTGATCCTCCAGAAGGAAGACCTAAGGACATAATTAAGCGCCAATCAGGACCTACCCCTCTCAACGTATCACCTTAATTCTGCCTTATCTTAATTTCAGACATCACAGTGTTTCATATTCAAAGCTATTAATATCATTCTAGCTGAACCGACGTCGTCATCGAGAAAAATATCGAGGAGGGCATTGATAAGATATGGATTGGTTTAGTTGAATGAATACTCGTAATCAGGTAATGGGTTATGGGATATTAAACAGTCTCATGAATGTGAGATGGTGCCCCCGTAACTCCCACAGTGCGATCTACATAGCAAAGCTGCAGTTTCTACGGAACTGGTGTTGTATCGGAGACAATGTCCGGAAAACAATACCAGAGAGGAAATGTATGCGAGTGATCATCTAGCCATGGACCCAGGCCATGGATTTTAATGGTGAATCAAACCGTGCGACCATAATTCAATGTGATTATCGAGCAAACAGGGCCCTTCGCCTAATCGCGCTCTCGTTAGAAATTTCATTTTTAGTTTCCCTTCAAAATGTTCCCCTCAACAACAGCCAATCGCTTGGACACTGTCCCAATGATCTTTCTTCATTCGCAACAATTGGATTTGGAGGTGAAGTTAAAGGATGAAAACGTGCGATTCTGGACGAAGGTCCCCGCCGAAGAGGATCCTGGACCCTTAGTGCCTTCTACCAGCGAGTGCGTTTCTATACATGGTGAACCAATCCCGAGTGACGAGGGACCCTTTATCGAGTCAACTCCAGAACCAGCGATTTTTTGAAACGAGGGTCTAGCAACAAGTCGACTTTCGTATGCCGGCGCTGGGATTGTGACGAAGTAGGTGGAAAACCTCACCTGAGTCGAAATTTTCGTCCTATTTTGAACCATCGTAATCTCTTTTGATCCAACTTCACTTTTGATTTAGTACACGTCCTCCTTAATATGACTTCAACCCTGCTTCAAACCTTCATACTTGCCACATCAAAGTTGATCGTTTTTTAAATCCGACGTTGATCCTCCTATATCCTTCATATTTCAAATTAAAACTCCTCGTAAACCTCTATTATCCGCAAGTTTAAAGAATTTTTAAAACCTACCTTAACCCCTTTGCTACTTGAAATAAAAATACGAATTTGACTCCGAACTTAGAAAAATTAATAATTGCGAATACAAAGGACAGTTTTACGTCAGAAAGTAAGAGAAAAAAATATTCCTAAAGCCAATATGCGGGAGAGTATCATTCCAGTTCTTGTCCATGATCATCTATAGGTCTATCACCAACTATAATTCCATTACAATCTATAATTCACTATCAGTGTTCACGTAAATACAAACTGGTGCACAAAGGCTAAGGATCTTGAAGTACCAACCAAGGTCCTTATGAGGTCCTAGAAGGCATAAAGTGTAAGTGAAAATATCTACCATTTTTAAGGTCCAAACTAGGACCTCGGTTTTACTGAAGTGAGAAATGATTCTCTTAAAATCCATTTAAAGCCGAGAATTATAGGTTCTAGAATGAAAATTTCGACTCGGGCACCCTCTTGTCGCTCCAAATGACACTTTCGACGATGACGGGTGGACGTGGGGACGTGCTGGTGACGATGAGGAGGTACGAATCGAATCGACTGGTTCCGGAACTCTCAGTGTTAGTTTTCTCAAAGTTATTAAAATCCATGACGTGAGTTACCGTGGTGGGCTAGAGCCAATGAGGGCCCGTGTTCGTCGTAGTGTTAGTGTAATCGGGAGGTGTGGTGTGCTGCCTAGAACCGACGGGGTAGGAGGTAGTGTGCCGGTCGAGGAAGGTGGCCTCGAGGGTGGAATCCTCGAAGCTCGCCGAAGATAGTGACCCAGTGTCGCGCCTCTTCACGGCGGACAATATCTCGCGCAGCTGGCTCACCTGGGAGTCAAGTCCCCTTCAAGAACCTCTTCGGGCCGCCTCTTACAATTCAACGGCTAGAAAGCTCTCTAGGAACGATTACCTGGGGAACCCCTAGGAGATCTGGAGCTCGGGAGCTGGAGAACCATCGAGCAGAACCCATCTTTGGAGCGATTCGGGACTTTGGACAAGGGATACGCAAGAAAAAGCCGCATCAAGGACTCGGACTTAGGACCTAGGAAATCCTAGAACGATGGCAACGGCTCCCGATGTACCAGATCGAAGGGAACCCCAGTGATCTACTTTCTAACTGTTCGTAGCGTCTACGATAGCGAGCTGAGATTCACCGACCTGGGCGACCAGCTGCCTCAATCGTTCCGCCTCTTCTGGGGTGGCGTCTCTCCTCGCTGCTACCTTGACCTGGGCCGCATCACCGCAGAAGGAGTCGGATTTAACGTAGAAGGCGTTGGTCAGTTGGTGGAGCTGGTGCAGCGAGTTTGAGCAGGCTCGGTAGCAGGCCACGCCACAGACTTCCCACTGTTCCATGGTCAGCATAGAGCTGGTGCTGACCAGCACGTGTCTGCAATCGCACACATGGTTCAATTAATCGGAAGGACATTTTTCAAGCCCAACCCATCAGTCCTGGCTACTTTCCAACAAGACCAAGACCTGAAAACACCTTGAAACCTAGGGTCCTAGTGAAGTGATCGGTCCCACCCATTTCCAGTTGCGATACATCATCAAATAGACCCTCATAGATAAGAATCAATCTCCCGGGCATCTTCAATTTTATGTTTCATGAAAATTTAACGTTAAGAATATCATGTTGATGGATCATATCTGCAGACCGCGTACCATCGTTCCTGATCCCAAATACAGACACGACGAGTCGATCGATGCTGCGCCAATCCAGGTCGTTGGTCGTGACTTTTATCCGAGCCAAGTAGGATCCTAGACCTGCTCCCATTCTGGGGAAACTCTAGGCCGCCAAGAGGAAGAATAATTCCCCACTCGTTGGCTACGTCGGCGCCCGCGGACCTGCGTACCGCTTTTTAAGGCTAGCAAACCGTACATCGATACCAGTCCCTCGAGGATTGGATTACCGGGTGCATGTGTGCCCGGCATTAATGTTGAGAAAATGCACCGGCACCAATATCGCTGCACGCCTATCCGCCTGCATCCTCGCCGGCACCAACGCCTGGGTGTCGAATGTCGCTTGCTACCTTATACTATCCGACAGCCTGTCAAGCTTCGTTATCGTCTTTCACGCACGCTCTGCTCGTACCTACGACAACATAATGCGTGCATTCCGCGAGCACAGTCGCCACTTTTCCCCCCGTGTCAGTGTGAGGACTATTTAAGGAGTCGCAAGGTCGAGAGACCCGGCCACCCGAGCGTACCAAACTTGAAACAGGTCCTAAGATCGCTTTCTTAGCCGGCAGTATGAAATTGACTGGGTTGCTGACAATCTTATTCAGACGTTGAATCCCTCAGAAGACTCTAAGAATCTTAAATAATGGTCCCGGTAGCTTGGTAACCCTTTGATACCCCAGTCAATGCCCCAAGTGTTCCGGTGTCCAACTCCAGAAATTCCGTCGGATTTAATGGGTAACCCTTGAACTGGATCTCGCCTACTATTCTACCTCTATCTAGCTCCAAGTTATAGTAATTAGAATAATTAAAAAATAGGAATTAACCTGATACACGCGCATCCCAGGCGGGCGATGCTCTCGTTTGACTGGACGACGCACTCGGACATGACTAGTAGATGCTGCTTCAACATCAAAGTCGTAGCTGGGAAGAGCTTCTCGTTCCTGGTAACTTCAGGACCTAAAACGTAATCGCAAATAAGAAGAGTTTACGATTGATCAGACAAGTACAAAGATCCAAGGATGTGTAACCTTGCATATGGGTCATGTAGTCCACCAGCAGGTCCGTGGTGAGTCCGCAGCACTGCTTGAAGTTAGGGGCAAAGTTGTCCCAGCCCCCGGTGATCTTGGAGGTCTTCCTCAGCCAGTTCTGCACCATCGGCAGCAGCAAGTGGTTCACGCAGTAGAGTCCGAATTCGGGACCGGGAAGGTTGATCGCATCCCTGAGTAAATGGAACAGGGTCTCCAGGGCATGGGACTGGTATCTGCGGGGGCAAATCATCGTCGCACTGGCCAGACCCTCTATAAGGAGGTACCAGACTCGGAGGATGCCGCTCGAGTCGTCCATGTTCTGCAAAGTCGTGGTCTGAGACTCATCCAGAGTCTCCAGACCCTCGTAGGAGACTTCTGGGAGCGTCTCCTGGTGGGCTTCAGGGGTCCGGTCGAACTTGGTCAACTCCAAGTTGGGAATGATCGGATCCACATATTGGGGGATGTTCGACACCTGGATTCGCTGGGCCGAGTTAAAGATGGGACATGTTGCCATTCTGTACATGGAGGCTAACATGTCCCCGCAGCTGAGGAGGTACTTCAGACTCTCCAGGCAAAGCCGACTTCTCCAGCTGTTGGGAGCACCACTTGGGTCTAGGACCTGATCTTCTTGATCTTCCGGCTCGCCTGTGCCTCTTACGTGCCTCAGCAAGCAGAGGATAAAGTCGAGCGCTGCATTGGCGAATACCTGGGTGTTATCGGTTGAAAGGAACACTCGGAACACCTCCAACAGTGGCGCCGACTCCACCGAGTCTGCATTACCGACGGAAGCGACTCGTAGAGCGCCGAAGAGAGGGCGCCACCCGGATCTGATCTCGGCTCGGTTGGTCTCTACAAACTCGCATATGCAGTTTACGATCTACGAAAAAGAACAAATCGCTTTACACAATCGTTAGCGAGTTGTAGAAGAATGTATAATATGTGCGATTCAATTGAATTCTTCCGTAGGGTCCACAAATCCACACGTCGGATTAATCCGTTCAGATCGATTCGCACAAATTTATCGTTACTCGTGTTTTACCCACATTCGAGAACTACCTATCAACAAACGGTAGAGTTTCGAGGTAAATACATTTTTGCAGGTAACTCGTAACGTAGAGCGATGAGAGAAAAGCGCTCCAGGATCCATTTTTTGTTTCTAGGTATAATTTTAGAAAAACGCGAAAGAGACTGCTCACTTGGTCCTGCACGTCGCTGTCGCAGAGCTCTAGGCACAGCAAGTTCTCGAAAGGCTTGAAGAGCGCCTCGTTGAAGTGGAACTGTGACAACTCCACCTGCTCGTTCAAGAGAGCAGCAACGGAGTCGTGAATACACTGCACCGCTTTCTTAGAGATCCTCCTATCCTTGTGACAAGCCGCTTCCATGAAATGCGGCCCGAGTATACTCCAGACCTAAGAAATCCTGATTCGTGAAAATTATTCTCGCAATATTAAGGATAACTATGCGAAGAAAGATAGGCACCCTCATGATGTGTATCAACGGCCGTCCACTTTTAACGCACTTCAGCATGACCTCTCCAAGTCGTGTTAAGAGTAAAACATTAAGGTCGTCCTCCCTGGGCTTGTTTCTCTTCCACCAGAACTTTCTGTTGTCTTTGAAGCCATCGTTGCTCTTGAAGAGCTGAGCTTTGCTGGACCTACAGAGAGCAGTCAAGAAGGAGCACAGAGCCCTGAGGTTCAGCTTCAAAGCTGCGTCCTCGAAGAGTCTATCCACTTGTTGAGACAATACGCAGACAATCTTCGCTGCATATTCTGTGGGAAGGATCCCATTGAACTGGTTATCGGCGTTGGATTCCTGAATGACCTCGGGAATGGAGTCGCAGGCTAGACTCTGATTGTACGGAGTCGAGAGGAAGCTGTAGACATCGACGCTGAAATGAATATAATAGAGAGGGTTATTTTAGGATGAGTAAAATGGATCATCCACATTTCCAATGATTATCAATTTTATCATGAAATTAAATCTACCCTACCAAGTCTCTTCCTCGTCAGCTAGACTGAAGCTCATCTTAAGTCTCTCCAAGTTCGTCTTTGAATCGTTGCTGGTGGTCTCTTTCTTCTCCTTCTTTTGACTGGGTTTAGGAAGGGCGAGGTTCTGGTTCCTCCCGAAAAAGTCGTGCTCCAATTTACTGACGTAAAGACAGCACCTGGTTTGATTAAAGTAGTGGAATTATGATAAGCACGGATGCTACGGAATTTCTAAAAAAACAGATTGGTACCCACGTGAAGACATGGGGCCAGCAATCACTTCCATGACTACCAAGCTCTAGACCGCGGGCCAAAAGAATCTCCATACTAAGTGCATGAGAAGTATGAATATTAGTTGCTCTATTTTGCAGTTTCAATCGAAGGACATCCTTCGTTCGTCTCAGCTTTGAAATGGACTGCTCGGTGCACGAAGCCTTGGCTAGAAGCCCGAAAATGGAGCCGCACCGACTCTGAAGACCTGAAGGATGGAGAGATTAAAGTAACCCAGTGAATTGAACTTCCAGTCAGGAATCTTCATTTTCTATATCAGAATTAACGACTGAAATGATGTCTAACCCAAAACGTTGCTCAGAGTCGCAGCTTTGTGGAGTCCCTCGAGAGCTAGGACGACGGTGTCCTTAACGCCTCTACGTCCACCTTCTTTGTTCAGTATCCCTTTGGTTGTATTTTCATCCTTGCAAGGGCTAAGTCCCGATGCCAAGACGGTCATCATGCTCGCCCAACAACAAGTTAAAACCCTCCTGGACAATTTAGCTCCAGCCTCGGCTTCTGGAGTTGGCTCGTTCCTGGACAACTGGGCTCGTTCCAGTCTTCGGTAATCGGACAAGAGCTGACCACCTCTTTGGCTTCCAACGATACCATCCACATCTGCATCCGAAATCTTTGTTATTGCCTGCCTTACTTTAAAATAAAAGGTATCGTCAACTTGCCTGTAAGCACGTTCACCAGAGCACTGTTCTCCGTCGAATTAGGGTCATATCCGCATTTCTCCAGAAGGTTGCTGGCCAACACTTGCTGATACAATTCGGATAGCCAAGTTGCCGAAAGATAGACCAGGACTCCAGAACCATGGACCTCTTCTACGAATTGTTCCTAAATAACATAAAATTAGACGATATTCATCTGGAGGAACCCTAAGGTCTGATCCTTGACTGCTAAACGGACCTCGCTGATCGGTACTTGGTGGCTCTCGTCGGTGTAGTAACCTCTCTTAATCAACTTTAAGTTCAGCAGAAGAGCTGCGTAAGTTGCCAGATAAATCCCATCGGCATTCATGATAGTGACGAGCGCGGAATCGCTATTAACGCCGCTGTTCGCTTCCTTCATAGCCTGTTGTTCCGTGAACATCCCTAAAAGAAAAAAATCCCAAAAATCATAATTCCATGGGAACTTCAGCTATTATATTCCAAACATCGGAAGTTAATCGCGCTAACCATCGCAATAATTCGAGGCGAAGTTCTGGAGGACCTCGTCGACTTCTATGTTGGTCCTCAGGTTCAGAACTGTAGGGATCAGTCTGGATTTGAGGATTTTCACGAAAACTCTGGCATTGTACTTCTCTACGTCGACGTTGCACTCCTCGGCAACCTGTCTGCCTACGTGCAGACATTTCGGTAATTTCTCCAGCCTGAGTCTTTCCTTCTCGTTCTCCAAAGCGTAATCAGTTTCATCGATGCTGACATCATCGGCAGATTCGTTCTGAGGACCTTCCGTGTCCGTAGAATATCCGTTCTCCGAAGGACCGTGTCCAGAAGAGTCGGAGTCGGAGCCGTTGCTTCTCTTCATCAACTCCAACTGTTCCCTGGAATGGTGTTTTCAATTGTAGGGTAGTCTATAGAAACTCTAGCGAATTAAGACCAACTACTATGTACCCGTTTCCAGCGACCATACCTGTAGGTCTTCGGCAACCTGGCCATACTTTGGTAGGTCAATGGTCCCCTGTAGTCGCAAGACTCCAGGTCCTCGTAAAGACTGTTAATAGTGCAGGTGTAATTGTGACTTATGGCCTTCCCTTCGCATAGTTCCTGCAGAGCTGACAACATAGCCACCACGCAAGAGACACTTGCATACAGAACGGAAGTCCCTACCGATGTGGACTCCTCGATGGAATCCATTGCTCTGTGGAAGGAAACGACGAGCTCTCGTTACGCGATAACTTCTTCAAGTAATCGGTACCAATGTACCTTTGGCGAAAATTTGAATAATAGAAGTGAACATCGGCAAACTTGGAGACTCACAATCGCATCAAAGCCATGTCGCTCTGCAGCTGACTCGACTTCTCGTCCTCGACTAGAAGAGGTCCAGCAAAATCGACCATCCTACTAGGACTCCTCAGCAACTCCCTCAGGGCTTTCAACGACTCCAATCGTTGTTGAGGTGGCGGGTAAAGCAACATCCTGTGAAAGACTGACTCCAAGACAGGTCTCAGAGATCCTACGCATCCCACTAAGCGAACAAGCTCGGTCCCGATGCTGAAAAAATCCACATCGACGATCAATGTGTGATATGAATAATTGAAGTTGCTACGACGATCCTCACCTATATACGGTTTTAGCCTGATGACTATCGAAGCTCAAGGATGTGGCAAGGTATCCGGAGCCCCTGCCAACTTCCGCTTCCTTCCCCTCCCTGGATGTGAATGTCTTATCGACTCTAGGCGTGCCCAAAAATGCGATCAAAGCTGGGCAGAACTTCTGCCATAGGAACGTGGTGAAGTGAGCGTTCGTGTGGATCTTCTGCGGTAATGAAGAGATCAGAGTGTGAAGACATTCCAGAAGAAAGACCACGATACTGCCGTTGCGCCCATTCCTGGAAGAAAAAGCGATGCCTCGTTAAAGAATCGATGTCAATCATTTGTTTTTTAGGATTAACCTTTCAACGAGGATCGTTAACTCACGTCTGCGCCTCGTCTAATCGACTGCAGATATACTGAAGTATCGGTATCGCCTCGTTGAAGCACGACACTCCTCTTTCGCGGACATCTTTGTTTCTTTTCGCATGTTCGTCCATCTCTTGGCACTCCTCATCTGTATAAAAAATTACTCCCCAACATATAGTCTATGTTCATACAAATACAACTGGATACACTGAGAAAAAAAGAATTGATTGACTCAAAGAAATGTGTACTGGGACAAGAAAATCCTGCGATCAAATACGTCCTAAGGAGTGTCAGATTGAGTAAACAAAAGTCCTTTTAAATCAACGTCAATTTTTCTTCTCAACGAAATAATTGTTACTTGTAATTATACGTGAGTCGGGCAAAATCTGTATCGGTCAACTAATCCTTTTCCTCAGTGTACTGAAGCCAAAACCAGCGGCGCGAGGAAAAACCTCGACTACTATACTTCGATTGTGAGATTAGAGACTACTATACTTCGATACGATATTTTTAACGGTAGACGATAGCGAATGTACCTAAAAACAGGCAAAATGACCGGAGGGTCTGACTAGTAGCTGCCTGGGCTGCAGTTCTGACTGCCTGATTCCCATTTTCGAAGGCTTCGCAACACGTCGTTATGATCGCTATGATAAGGCGACCGTTCATTGTCCAATACGAGGAGCAGGCGACTTGCAGAAGTACCTAAAAAAGAGAGAAAAAATTGAATTAAGAAGTTAATCCACCGAGTTTCCGAAGAAATGCAGGGACATATCATATGATCGATGGTTTACTTTCAACATATCCGTCTGGGTGTCATCCGACTGAGTCAGCATGGAGCCCATGGCATGTAGCATTTGTGCAGGCATCCATAAGGAATCGTCTTCCGGCTCGTATGGGGATTGGAACCTGTCGTCCCTCAACATTTTCTGAAAGAAAGGTGGCCATTAAGGTGATGTGAAAGTGGCGACGAAGAGATTTTGTTTATAAAAAACTTTCCTCCCAACTCGGTTTACCGAATAGTTTCAAATGTCACAGCGTGAATAGGGAGACTATAAAGAGAGCCCTGAAACTCATGAAATTTCAATTCCTTTCAAATTTCTTTATAGGTATTTTAAAAATAGTTTGGAGAAAATGAAATTTCCCGAGTTTCAGGTTCTACCTTGAGGTCTCCATATTCACGTTTCAAAGAATGAAACGATTTGAGATTATTACGTCAATGTCGCCAAATATGCAACATTACTAGCGTTCATATCATTGTCTGCCCACTTCTTTCAATGTACTGTAATAGCATAAAGCCTAAAATGCTCTCAGAAACCATAAATATTATTAAGCGGCTCGCCAAAAATGTTAAAAAAATTGTACATATTTTTTATGTTATAGATTCTGTTATATAGTTTTATAAATTCTGTGTATTCATTCTTTAGCTAATAAAAGATCTGTGTATTTTTCCTTTAGCTAATAAAAGAACTGAATGAACCCGAGAAGAAAGATTATTCGTATTTGGTGCATTATAATTGATTTCAGTTGTTTCGTGACCGTATTAACATAATGTAACCGAGATTATAACAGAAAGAACTAGTGACGGACACATATATATATTTGGCGAGGTTTTTTTACACCTGAAGAAGGTGTTTTTGATTCGTATTCACGTTTCAAAGAATGATACGATTTGAGACACCCAGTTCGTAGAAAAGTTTTATGAACGATTGAGCTCTGGGATGCCACTTTCACGTCCCCTTAAACGCTCCCAAGACGTTCCATATCACGCCATCGGGTCGGGTAAAAATTGGCATTAATCCTGCACTCGGCATTAGGTATATCTCCATGCAGCATTTCCATCGACTTCTCCATTAGTGACGCACGTTCTCGAAACTCGAGTGTCATCGATCTCGGCTCCATATATTGCCGCATCCGGGAATCCCAATAGCTAATGAAGAATGTTAGAATTATTGGAAAACCGCTTACGTGCAATCCGGCCAGTCCGAAGGCGACGAATTTACTCCTCCTGGTTTCCAGGGCCAGCTGGAACGTGTGCAGGCATTTTGCCCGCAACTCATGTGGCGGGTCTCTGAGCAGGCCTTGCTGCTTGTCCAGGAAATCTACGAAAGCAACGCGTGTCGAGCTCGTTGAAAATTGCGCTTACCGGAAGGAAGGGTCCTTTTAAAAAAACTCACCGTGCGCATCCTGCGCCGACTTTCGTAGGTTCGGTAATTTCCCATTGAAAGCCTCCCTGACGATCTGCAGCAGAAGATCCTCCATGACACGCCGGGCTGCCACGCTAACGAATCGATAACGAACCTCCCGCGTGCACGAGGAGCGCATGACAGCTGCGAGCACATGCGCTCTAGGCATGTTAATATATTGCTCAATTTGAATTCCCGAATGCCCCGACCCAATGCGCCTCTACATGTACCATTAAACATGCGCCAATGAAATAAGCCAAGAAATGAATTATTAAGGTGATATGAAAAGCGTGATATGTACATACCAAAAAGTCCAAATATTTATACAACTTTTTCGCCAAACAGGGTGCACCGAATTATCTGAAACTTTAACACGTGATTATGATGGCCCTAAGGAAGAACGCGCTAAGTAGACATTTTTTATCAATAAACAGAAATTTAACGAGCAGCGCATTATTCCTTAAGGCCTCCATAATCACGTGTTAAAGTTTCAGATAATTCGGTGCACCCTGTTTGGCGATAAGTTTTATAAATATTTGCACTTTTTCTTATGTATATATCGCACTTTCATATCACCTTAAGCGACGGGGTTTGAAAACAAGGATGATCGCGAATCATTAACACGGGACAGAAGTATTGTTTATATTTTTAAATCATATGTACGTGAAATTATATAATACAACTTGGGCACTATAAATACATTCTTAACGATCAGAAATCCTAAATACTAATAACAGAGATTGCGGTGATATAAGAAGAGGCACATTAAGTCATGAAGCTCTCGGATTCCCAATTCGTCGTGTAAAAAAGCCCAGAATCTCACAGATCTCGTGCAGGATGTCTCAACTCCATGCTTAAAACCTGAGGCCACGTGAAGACCCCATGTCTTGCCTCATGCCTCCTAACTCGCCCTAAAAAAAAAAATATAATTCATCAGGAAACGGCATAGTTTCGCGCCAAATACATTATAAGTAGCTTGCGCGAATGGCGGCGACTTAACGCCCGATTTCGGCGCTTCGATTTGCTAAATACTTATTTCTCGGTTAAGAGGACTTAACGTGAGCCCATTTCGGACATTTAAAGTATGTATTTATGAACGAATCGACCGAATGGTTTTCTCCGCATTTAATCGTGGTTTCGTAAAAACGGTCATTTCGTCCATTCCGCCTCTCATGAAGCGACAAAGACGGGTGGGGCTCCGCACGCTGCGTCCGTCCCTGAGGCTCCTGTCGATGAATTCTAACTCCTATGTATAGAAGCGTATAAATGCGTGCGGCCTGAAGTGAGCAGAGACGAAGCGACGACTTCGGCTGGCTCCGTTATTTCGCGGCGCCGCCCACGTCCGGGGCTGCGGAACTCCTTCGAAAATCCTCCTTTAAGTCTCGACGATGGAAGCGGCCAGGGGAGATCGGAACATCGGCATCGTGAGCCTCGTGAGTTTCCTAGGTAAGCCGCAATCGCTTCTTCGTGTGCGTCGCCGTGTAGACATTGTGCCGACTCGAGTCTCCCTTCAGACTGCTATTTCTCGGTGCAGCGACGGCTTGCGGCTTACTTCATTACTGGCATGTCTCGACGATGTTCGAGAACGACCGCCACTTCTCGCACTTATCGGACGTCGAGAGAGAGATGTCCTTCCGGTCGGAGATGGTGAGTGGCCGGCGCTGATATGTCCCGATCGCGCCATCTTGGTGCGACCTAGATGGCGAACTGCAATCCGAAACGGTAGACCAGGTCGAAAGAATAACTCAGACATCCACCGCACGATGGCGCTGCGGTGCCCGAATATTCAAACGTTAAAGCTTCCTGACTACTGATATAATGGACATTTCTCTTTTACCGCGTCTGTTTTACAGCGAATATATAAAATGTATTACGAGCGTATATAAAATCATTTCGTTTAATATTCTAGGGCATGTACTACTCGTTTTACAAGACGCTGGTCGAATCCGAGAGCATAACGGAAGGCAGAAAAAAACTCGTCGCCTATAATCTAACCGAGTACCCGAACATTGTAAATGTCGAAGAAAAGTATTGTTCACACCAAGAGGTGGGATTTGAATGTAGCGTTCTTGTTCCTCGTGATTGATCTTATTTCGTGGATTTTATCAATGTCTTTTTATTTATTCTAGTTGTTTATTGGGACACTTTACCACATTTCTCGAAACCTCGGCCTATTCACGGAGCAGCAGTGCTGGCAGGTAAGACTGCCGTTTATTCGCTGATCTCTGAATTATCATCTCGAGGTTTACTGATTATATTGTGCGATTTCAATCATTAATATATTTAATGATTTTAGATAGAAAGGGGAGATGGAATGCCACCTGTGATCAGCTGCGAGGGCCCAGGAGTGCCGATATACTTTTACTTGAATGTAGTCTGGGGTTATGCTTGCATAATGGCGTCAATGCTGTTCTGCTATGCAGTTGGTTTAAGCGGCTCCATTCTTAGTGGCCTAATAACTATAGCCTGCTTCTTCTACAACCATAGCGAATGTACCAGAGTCCAGTGGACTCCTCCCTTGCGGGAAAGTTTTGCATATCCCATGTTGCTCGGTCAAATGTACACGGTGATGATGTACATTAAACACTCTCGTTCGGAATCCAAAAACGATATTAGTCTAAGAGGATTTCTTCGTACAGGATTGCTAGTAAGTCCTCCAAAACCTTAACGAAGTTCATTGGGGATTTCATCACAAAGTAAACGGATTTATTCGTTGGATAAATTTCTGAATGATATGCAATCTAGTTTTGTCATTGCATTAACTAACGTACGAAAACGCGGCATGTAAACGGGGCCTCGATATTACCGAATTTCTTTGTTCCAGGAAATTGGCCTAACTGCTGTAAGTCTGATGCTATGGCAATTCTCGCAATTCATCTTCACCACCCAGGTGATCATCATTTTGATTCTCCGATGGCTGAAGATCATATCCACGGAAGTCTATTACAGGATATGCATAGTACACATTTTGTCGGCAACTTTCATTTCCGTATTGTACATGACCGCCAAGAAGTACCTGCACATGTGCATTCTGATTCCCAGCATACTAGCCGCGGCTCTTGCCGGATTCCCCGCGAACCATCTTGATCTCACTCCAAAAATGATCCTAATCGAAATCATAGGGACCATCCTAGGCTCCCATTTGATGAAGGCGTTGTTTGGCTACGAGCATGACGAACATGTCTTCAATATCCTAAAATCAAAACTGACCGACTACAAGGACTTCCACACGCTGCTTTACACCTGCTCGCCAGAATTTGACTTCCTTCAATACGAGACATACGAGGCCCTCTTCAAGACTTGTCTTCTTCCCGCTGCGGTAAGAACGTCATACTGATATCTACAAACTGTAGCAATGATTAAATATTATTAAAATATAACATTATACCAGGTACTAGCAGGAATTCTGGTGCTCTACTACTGGTACAGGAGGTACCTGGTCGAAGGGTACACAAAGTGCATCGAGCCCGAGGTGGCTTATCACTTCCTGCAAACAGGAGTCTTCACCCTGATGGCTATTTTCATCATGAGGTTGAAGCTGTTCATGACTCCCCATCTTTGCCTAACCGCGGGCTTAATTGCGTCGCCTCGATATCTGGAAAAAGTTGGATGTAGAAAGCCCATCATCCGGTGGACCTTCGCCATCTTGGTCCTGGCGATGATGTCCCATGAGGGTTTCAAAAGACTGAAAGAAGAACGCGGATACATCGGTAAATATTCCTTAACCTTTCCTTAGGATTCCGGTGTACTTCACTTTGCGACTTTTTCAGGGGAATACCGGAATTTCGAACAGGAAGAGCTCTTCGAGTGGGTGAGAAAGAACACACCAGAAGACGCCGCGTTCGCCGGAAAGATGTCCGTCATGGCCAACCTGATGCTTACAACTCGAAGACCCATCGTGAATAACCCATATTACGAGGACCAGGAGATGAGGTACCTTACCATTTCAACCCTTTCAACTTGAGTATATTAAATTACATTGGCATTATTATCAACATATACCGAAGACGCCTTCCGACCCTCAAACATTTGACTGCCAATTTTTTACTGTTCCTCATTAAAAGTAATGACAACAGATCCAACAAATGTTTACTAGACAACCACTGTAATAAAAATCAATGCCGCTCTTAGAAAGAGTTGCATATTTGTGGCTCGCAGAAAAAGGGTTAATAATAAAAAACCAATAATTCCAGATTAGAAGAAATAAAGATGACGCTCTTATTTCCTCTCTTCACTTTCAGGAACCGAACCATGAGGGTCTATGAGATATACGGCAGAAAAGACGCGTCCTCGGTTTACGAGATCCTGGAAAAAATGCAAGTCGACTTTGTGGTCCTTGATTTCGGATCTTGCTACAGCACTTCGTAAGATCCCCAAAATTATTTACGTACCATTTCATCCGTCTAATAAAGCGAAATCTATTTTATCTTTTCTCTTGTCGTTAGAAAACCTGGATGTCGGATGTTAGATTTATGGGACGTCGCGGATAAAGGAGTTGCCAAAAACGTAGGAAAACCAGCATTATGCCCGATGCTGTTCCGGGGTAACTGCCACCCCTTCCGAAGAGTATTTTCGAACCAACAGTACGTGGTTCTGCAGCTAGGGTACTCGAAATCCATTAAACTGGAATCGACTGCTTTCCTGAACTATCCAAGTTCCCAGTATTAACGGGGTAGTATTCTTTTTTCTACGGCCCCAAGCGAGGCCCAAAGTGACGAGCGAGAGTACTTCGAGAGTCCTACGAGGACGTATTTTTTTTTACGAAAGAAGTATTTTATCCTACGGTTACTGTTAGACAAGTCAAGTCGCTGCGTTCCATTGCGAGGATTAATAAACTGTTGAGCGTATTTTTAAGTCGAAGCGGAGCATGAAGTTCGTGATATAAATTATAATTTAAGACACGTACGGGGTATGGTCTCCATTTCTTTCACCTTAATTTCGACAAAATAATGTGTCTTTCTACTTACATGTGTAGACGCGTGGGGCAGAACATGTGGAGGGAAAAGCAACGCGTAGTTTCACAACGACGAGGGAATGTGTACGGCAAAACCGTAGCATAAACCCGAGCATATCTCCGAGGTGCACCATAGTATAGACAGCACATAGCAGTATACTATGCTATACTATGCTGTGCTGCTGACCCAAATGAATCCCACAACCAGTCAGTCCCCGTCTGGGCTTCCTCGCGGTAATGTTACTCGGCCATCGCGGCATTAGAGCTCAAAAATAGGCTTCGAAATCGATTTCTAAAATGTGCCTCCGTTCCCGCGGAACTCTTGACAACTCCCCGTCGATCAAGCTCCCGATTCCGAGTTAATCTCCGTTTTAAATCTCCCGTTAAAACGAACACACCAAACGCTTTGAAAAGTCCTTAAATCTTAATCTCACCAAAGTTTAACATAACATCGTCGGAAATTTGATAAGAAATTTAGCCCCGTGATAAAATACCTTCCTGGAATCCCCGTGTTAGAATGTCGAATTTCTTCCTAAAATCTCGAGTTCCTTGACAAACGTATCCCTGTCCAATTCCCTAAACTGTGATAGTTAATGCCCACTTTCCTCGCACCTTGTCCGGAGTGTTTTCAACACTTTTCTCGGCTATTAAACCGGAAGTTGGAGAAACTGGGTGAGTTTCGAGGATTACTTCCACGCGAAGGCCAATGAAAAATTCCACCTGTGATCGCCGAAGCAAGTGTCCGTGTGTCGAAGAGGACGTTGCAGTTTGTCGACTAATTGAGGAAGTGTGCTCGTTGATGTTGACGAATAGGAGAAACTGTCGTCAACTCTCTAAAACATCCGCCGACAGCGAGAGAGATTCGGTCAGGATCATCCGATTTTCCAAATAGCTTAGGTATTATCAACAATACTGATTCTTAACCAGTGTTGATGAACAACCTCGTCCACCTATTGCTACTAAAAGCCACATATTCACATTCTGCCAGACATTCTATCACTTGTCATCTTCAACGAGATATTCTGGTTGTTGGTACCGAAGAGTTCATCTGCCGACGTTGAAGTCATCTCAACTGGGCCGAAGTTGATACCCTACGATAATTGATTATCCACCAGCTGTTGAAATCCGATGCGTAAACGCAAACTAAAATGCCAGCATCCCAAAAAGATGTGAAAAGGGAATTAGTCGGCTGATGTGGATGAGAAGAAGCAGCCGTTATCGCGGATGCAGCCGGTCAACCCGTGGATGTTGAGACGGGGACCTCGTCGGGCGAGATCTTAAAATACTCCGTTAAACGAGAGGCGGTTTTACGGCTGCTTTTTCGGCCCAGGATCTCCAGAGCATCTGGAGGAAGTGTCAAATGCAGAATGCCCTCAGAAATGATCCAGAAATAATTTTCACGAGCCACTTCCGAGGGCACCCTTTTAGGTGTTGAAGAGGCACGCGCGAGGAAGAGGTAGTGCTGACCGAAAGTGCATGTGGAAATGTGGATAGATGGGATACCTTGCAGTCGCAGCGGATATTGAGATATTATACAGTGAGTATGTCATATAAAGTCTTGTCAAATAATCATCAGAAGTTATGTATAAGGCGCCCAAACTGGGGAGATCGTAACACCCGTTTAAACCTTCTTTATGCGTTTCTCTTAACCCTGACTTAATTATTCACAGTGGAAAATTCAAAGAGAGCATTTATCCTCACCTTAACCCTAACTTAATATCTTCCTTATTTCGTTACATTTGTTTTTCATTATTATTATTTGATTACACGAAGTGGAAAATTGTGTAGATTTTTACATACATACGATTTTAAGGGGAAACCCAAGTTTTGGAATAGATGTACATGCACGACGCAAGGAGAAATATCGGCAACGTATCTCACTTGTTGTTAGGTTTTTAAAAGGATGAATCCATCGTATTTGGCAAAAACAGTTGATTTACATTTTTTATCAAGAAAACCGATTTGAACCAGTTTTGTAATTGAAGAGGGAAACAAGAATGTATTTGACGACGTTTTTTTACACCTTAGATGTTTTTAAGGAGATTTATACTTACCTTAACTTAACCCTAACCTCTGTTTTAATCCGAACTTTGAACTTATTTCGAAATGTTACCGAAAAGCGCATGCGTATCGAAAAAGGTGCGCGTAGTTTGAATTGCATATAACCATCCATAATTTAGTCCGTTTTCGTTATTTGTGGTAGCAGTAATTTGGATATCAGCGAAGCGAAGCCATCTATTAGCTTAACTGTTTTAATTAGAAGCAGTTTAAAGATTATGCTACGAGAATGTCGAAATGTGCTTACTACGCATAAGTTGCAGAGCAATGTAGAGCGCAATCCAATTGATATGGATTAAGATCGATTACGAATTACACTGTTAACAAAATTATTATAATTTTATAACATATTTATTGGAAGTTTTATTCAGACATGGTATACTAATTTTAAAACGTATTTTCAAATAATATGTACAACATATACTATAAATTTAGTACATATACGTAATAAATTTATAATTCTTTAGAAATAATCTTACGTAAGCAATCGTAAAATTAAAAATTCATCTAAAAGACTTTGCAAACAATACGTACCAAATGACTTTCGAATATCAAATTTATAATTTCTCTCCGCAATTTCACAAAATTACAACGAGGTGTTATAAAATTGCAGATTTACTTAGAAT
The DNA here is from genome assembly GCF_000612105.2 of Orussus abietinus. Classification (NCBI taxonomy): domain Eukaryota; kingdom Metazoa; phylum Arthropoda; class Insecta; order Hymenoptera; family Orussidae; genus Orussus; species Orussus abietinus. The sequence continues at coordinate 2,651,993 of NW_019396002.1, forward strand.
TTCATAATAAATGTATACTAACTCACTATTAAGACATCAAATTTATAATTTTACTCCGACCTTATGTACTAAAAGTGTATAAATTTCATGAATTTTTTTAACAGTGTAGGACTCGAGCGTAAATGGTCTTAAGAAAATTAGAATAAAGGAAACTATAAGGTAGAGAAGCATAAACCAGGCTCTGCCGCGCTTCAATGGGTGCAGAAATTCTGCATAGAACGACTCGAGTAATGTACGCGCAGAAATGCGGACAAATGAAACATTCTTGGCATCCACTGAGGACATTGACACACTATCCGGCGACTATCAAGAGTTCGATTTGAATTTCAAATCGAGAGTTGAGAAACGTCTCGTGATTCCTCGACGTCCCGAGGAGGATCTTTCAATGAACGCAACTAGTCATTTTCACCTCTATACGGATAATTTACTATACGAACCGTTACAACGAATAAAAACTGTTCACTCAACGATGCATAAAGACCGGGGAAACGTTCTGTGGAATCCGGAACAACTTATTCTCCGAGTCGGCATCTAACGGTGTTAACTTGCCGAAACTATACATCCGTCCTTATAAAGTCCAATCGCAGAACAACACAGGGAGTAGAGTCACGTAAAGTCCGATAAATATCGCAGTATTTTTTTTGTTTTTTTTTTCATGTAAAATTACGTCTTTGTCTCGTTCTGTACAGTGCCACCTCTGGACAAGCGGTGGTACGAATAAGCGTTAGCCATCTCACATTGCTCACCTAAGAGAAGTAGACAAACAAATGACATCAACTGAAAGAGGATGTACCCGTTTACGACAAAAATAATGTTAACCCTTTTTTACACTGATAAAATAGCGCCTCCTTAAAATTTAACAAGGACAACGAGGGTTTCGTTATGCTGGAAACTTCTTAGAGAAATCCGTCGGGAAACCGCGTCTCATCACGGCAGAACTAAACGCAACTTAATATGCCGGATTAAGAGGCGTCAGAAATTCCGAACATATTTTTCCCATAATTTATTCCCACGCGTGCAGCGGTTAAAGCCACCGTGCATCATCCAGCCTGAGTTCACATCGAATCGCCTCGGCGTTCTTCAACAACCGTTTTAAGAACCTGTTTCAACCGGCCTCGAAACCTGGTGGAATGTAGATTGTGAAGTGTAGAATGTAGGGGAGGGGATCGCAAAATAGAAATTCGGAGAGCGCGTACCCCGCGACTTTCGACTCGCCTAAACGCCTAAAAAGTTAATCTTGTTCCCTTCCACCTGCTTCTCATCTTCCTTCTGCTTAATTCTCGCCCCAACATCACCTGCAACTGCGGTAAGCACTAATTGCCCTAATTACAGGAATTCTCGGACGAGATCTTACCTAGCAACTTTTTCACCGTAAACCAATCCGCAACAAGGAGGGAAACCTAACCTACGTTACAAAATCGTTACTAGATTTTGTCACTTCGCTTCTGACCTTGGGTCTCGTTCCCTTCAATCCAAAGTTCCGCTCTGATAGAATGTTAGCTAATTTAATTCGCAGGCACTAAATCGAGGTTTGTGTCTAAGATAATGCCTTCGGCTTAAAAAAGGAAATCCCAAGACGCCCAACTAAAACGAAACAACGACTCGCCTAAACCCTGTCGCTAAAAATTGCTACTCAAGCTTTCCCATTAGTGAAAAGAACGATCTAATTCGACCTCGCACTCAAGCATTGATACATTCCATCCATAGACACGATCACATACAACCACACAACCCAACACCTGTCGATAACTATATCGGCATCCCCGCGGATCCTTGAAATTAATTACGACAAATGGAAACATTTCATAAAGTGAAGTAATACAAATCGTATGAACAACGCTTTAACGTATTTTCCTCCATTTACGTCGGCGGAATGCGCGGGTAATAAGGTGAAGCTGCGCAAGGGCATGCGCGGTGGCATTTGCGAGGAAAAGAGCGCCGGGAGAAAGATAGAGAGAGAGGGGCATAAATCGGCGCGAAAGTCACCCGGAGGGACGAGGAGGAGGAGGACGGTTTACATGAAGAGAGGAAGAGAGAGAGGCCCGTAGTTTCACATGACCGAGTTAGGTTCTCCGGTTACATTGTGGATGCGCCGCTCTATGCGCGCCGTGTCACAATGGCGGCCGTCGTGGGAGACGATGTGCACGTGGGCCGGTGCGCCTGATTGGCGGAGCCCTGCGTCGCGGGCACGCTAATTGGCCCAGAGGTCATAATCATAAATGCGGGCCCGGCCCGGGGTATCATAACCTATCCTCCCGGAGACGTCATTGTCAGCGGCCTCGTGCGAATCGCCATGTCGACCGGCCTAGGTGTATGTACCGCTGCACCGCGAGCACATATACGTCTCCATTATAAATCTATCCGCGTAATCTCCCCACACTTACACGCACTTATATACACCGTAAAGGCGCAGGATTCGCCCATCATTCGTGGATAATGAACACCGCCACTAACGAAGTTAAACCTTCAACTCCAAAGCCGGAAGCTAAACTTTCGACTGAAATATAATAAACGGGAAGAAATCATTTTTACAATTATTGTAGCGATGTAGGTTAAATATCGTAAGTTTAACAATTCCAGTAGAGAAATTGATCACATTGAATGATATGTTCACGCAGATAAAAAATCAGGAAACTCGGTGGAGTTTCGCGCCAGATATACACTCGGATAAATTTATCCGCGTAATCTCCCCACACTTACACGCACTTATATACACCGTAAAGGTCCGGGATTCGCCCATCATTCGTGGATAATGAAAACCGCCACTAATGAAGTTAAACTTTCAACTCCAAAGCCGGAAGCTAAACCTTGGACTAAAATATAATAAACGAGAAAAAAATCATTTTTACAATTAATGCAGCGATGTAGGTTAAATATCGTAATTTTAACGACTCTAGTGGTGAAATTAATCACATTAAATGATAAATGTACCCGCAGAAGGAAAAGTTCATTAAGCAAAACCAACTAATTTTTTTATTGACTCCATTCGGATCATTTTAAAGAACGTTTTACTTTAGTGTAACCTGTAAATGACGATAATTCCGGAGGATGATGCGTACCATCGTACCGCGTGGAATGAACATAACCTTTAAATTTGCAACGCCAGCTAAGTGTGAATTTTTTAAAAGTACACAATTTAAACAAAACTGAAATTATTCCCAATGGAAAGCGCAAATTCATGTTAATTAAAACCTATAAACGATTACCACAATTCCGAAGAGGATGTCGCGTAACGTCGTGCCGCATGGAATAAACGTAACCTCTAAATTTGCAACGCCAGCTAAGTGTGAATTTTTTAAAAGTACACAATTTAAACAAAACTGAAATTATTCCCAATGGAAAGCGCAAATTCATGTTAATTAAAACCTATAAACGATTACCGCAATTCTGAAGAGAATGTCGCGTAACGTCGTGCCGCGTGGAATGAACATAACCTCCGAATTCGCGACGCCACTTAAGTGTCAATTGTCTCGTGCGTATAACTGCACATTGTTGTCGTTATGCCCCCGGCACGAGTACCATTAACATACCCACGCAAAGTTACACGCGAGACCTTCCAGATAATATCTAAATCCTGCAGTTCAACTACTCGAAGGTCCTCATCTGTGAAGTTCATCTCCTCTCTGTCGCAACCTGTTCTTCCCACGCCTGTCTTCATTAAGGTATCTTTTTTCTCCCTCCCCCTCGCTTAGCATTAATCCTGGAGTTAATAAACTGTACCGACCCGCAGTGCCAATGTATTGTTAATAAAATAAATAAATAAATAAAGATTTCTTTGTGCCACTTTTCTTCCCCACGGGAGAAACGTTTCTTTTCTCTTCCCTTTCCCGCTCGTCGATAGCAAGATAAGAGGCGAGTTATCGCACCTGTGCGCTTTTCTCGGGGTTCACGGCGGATTCCTCGAATTCGTCACAGTTTCATCGATTCTCGCCTAATGCCATTCGATCGAATCATTAAAAGTCAATAACCACTCGGCCGTTACCAGCCACTCTCCTTCCTTTTCGAACACCTGTACTCGATTTTACGATTTTAACCTCTGCGATCCCTTTCTCTCAAGCCCAAACAACCAGTGAGAAAATCGAGCTATTAGAAAGCCAACGGGACATTTGAATTCCGGCTGTGGCGGGAAAGTCCGTCGAGACAATGTGCAAATTTAGGTTAACCTTACGAGCACAATGCCTCTCGCGAAAACGAGTCCCGGAAAGTCCCCCAAAACCCTCGCTTCCAAGCTAGAAATAGATACTCGAAAGTTATGGTGTTCGAGTCTCTTTGACAGAACGTTTTCTTTCTCGGGAGTCTAGAAACAAAGCAAACAGAAATCTGCATTCATGTTTCCTTAACCGTACGCGAAAGAGAGACGTAAAAGCGAAGGTGGAAAAATGTCCGTCCGCTTATGAGGTGTCGTTGGATACCAAGATGGCGCCCGACGTCCGAGGAGACGTAAAACTTGCTCCAGAAGGTTAAGCGTACTTTTACGCGTAGAACACGTAGACCTACGGTTACAGGGCATAAAACGGCTTGCTTGCATATTCACGTGCATAAACTTTTATGCGCCTTAGTGCACCGATGTATGTTCTCCATTTGCTGTCTACGAACGTAGTCGAGCCTCGAGCAGGCGTGTCGCCCGATTAACTTGGAATGCTGGAAGGTGCAGAGTGATCCAAGGTCGAGGAAAAATGAAAAGAAGAACGCCTTCCGCCGGTTAAGGGGAAAAAAGAACTCCCTAAGAACCTTGGGAAGCTAAGATCCGATCCGTAGAAATTGATTCCCTTCAAACATGGCTGCCCCCTTGCAGACGAGTCACGAAAGAGAAAACAGGAAAAAGGAGGGAAACGTTAAACATTACAGAGCAGTCATGGAGAAAAGGGGTAAACGTTGAATATTACGAGAGGGAAAGAAGAGCGCATCATCCATTGTAAGAGTAAAAGAACTCGGAAGAATGCGGAACTCCTCCCCGGAAAAGGAGCATCCAAGATGGCGGCGGCGTCTCCCCTAACGTGAACGCAAGAATTCTCTCGGCGCCCCTCCCCGTTATCCGCCTCTCTAATCCCCGTCGTTCTCCCGAAATCGAATACCCCCGTATCAATTTCGCGTTCTGCGTCCCTGAACTCCTACGGCAGTTCCGCATAGAAATGCAGTCTTCGCAGACTCTTGCATTCTTGTAGCGATGCCACGACGATCATTCTTCTTGGCGTTTCTCTTCCTTTATAGAGCTTCTTTGAAATGCGATATTTCCATAGATCTAGAAATACAGAAATGGAGCGTAAAGTCAGATCCTAGACACGGGGACTAAAACTCGCTATGAAAGAAATTAGATCCACAATCTCGTACCCTTGTGAACAGCAACAACCAAACTACATTTAGGAAATCTTTCGAAATATACTAAAGTGCGTGCCAAAGAGTATAAAAGTATAAAAATGGTGAATCGTGTCGTGTATTATTTTTACCGGCCTAAATACTGAAAATAACAACAGTTCCCATGTGTTTCAACTTGCTTTTTATACCCAGTCAAAAGACGCGAGAACGTTAGCAACGCAAGATGGCCGCCACTCGATCCTTCCTTATGCGCCTTGAGCTTGGCTCGCGAGGCAATATTCTCCATCCTTTTCTTTTTATACGCATGGATTTTTCCCACTTTCCGCATCCCATTCTCGAGGAGCAGACATACCGCGCGGAACGTTGCCCGCAATTTTCCCAATCGTCCCAGAATCCCGCGCGGAAATCCAGTTCCCGCGACTTTCCCATTGCAGCCGAGCGAACGCGGGGGTTCCCATGGGCGAAAGAAACATCCGAAACGGAGGCGGCTGGAACGCTCGGACAGAGATCGGCCGAGAAAGTGTGCGATTAGGTGCTCGAAAGAGCAGCCAGGGCACTCAACCTGAAGTCATCCCAAGGAGATATCCTCGCGGATAACGACGCGCGTCCACGGGCCTTGAGAACCGCCATATTGGACGACGCGATCCGCTGCGGAGAAAGGACAGCCGCGTCGTTCGAGAATTTTTCGAGGACTCCACCGGTTCCGCCTCGCTTCCGCCCGCCGAATTTCGCCGGTTAATTCCAGTCGCCGTTAATCTTCGAGCCGATTTCGTAACCCGCTCGACGGGCGAGGTAGCATCCCGCGCCAAGTTCACGAGAGCTAAACCAATTTCATAGGAAGATGTCGGCTGTGTGAACCTGGACTTCAGTTTGACGCACAAACAAAATTAAATGGTTTATTGGAATGTTTCCGTGATGTAGACGTTTGTGTCATGATGAGTTTTGTTTGTGGCATTTTTTTTTCTTTCTACAAAAACTAGAGCTGATCAAAAAGATAAAGAAATTCCGAAATCGTGGAAATTTGGATTTTTCGACTCTGATGGGTTCTCTGATGTTAGGAAAATTCAAAGCTTCCCAAAACCTCGAAAACATTAAAATGGTAATTTTCGGAATTTGTTTATTTTCTTTTAATAGCTCTGGTTTTTGTAAAAAAAAAAAGAAATGCCACAAACGTCTACGTCACAGAAACATTCCAATAAGCCTGTTAATTTTGCTTGTTCCTCAAACTGGATTCCAGGTTCACACAGCCGAAGATGTCCCCTCACTTGGCATGTAACAAAGGATTAGATGAATAACGGCTTGCTCATCCATTCGTCGGGATGAATAGACGCGGTAGAGTCTCACATCAAGCGCATATACATAAGAAAGACCCGCTACCTCTTATTAACTGCATCTATTATTAAGTGGACGCGAATAATAAAACAGCCGACTGCGATTTGCGACAAGTGCGGGCGGAAATTAGATAATAACCTGTTTATCGATTCACGTGACTCGAGAGGCTTTGCTGCACCTCGCGCCAAGTGCATGTAAACAAACAAAAAACAGCTGGCGAGCGATATCGATTATAGAGGAAGAAGAACGGAAGTTAGGTAATTAATTCCCGATACTGGCTCGCTCGATTGGAATCGAGAGGCGAGGCAGAGTCTCGCGCCAAGTGCGTATAGAGGAAAAAAAATCCAGGAAATGACTGGGTGCACCGATTTCTTTCTACGATCGATGCAGGCGAGCGTTATATAATTAATTAGAAATTGCGGGCGCTTCCGAGTAAAGTCATCCCCCGGTCGAAGGCGTTATGAAAATCTAGCGCGTTGCAGAAATTCCCAAGGCGAGCGATATAAATAACGGTTGCGCAATCACATCCTGTGTAATTGCGTAGACAACAGATGTAACCTGGGTTACGTAATTGTAACGATAATTCCGGCGCAAAAGGCGAAAGACATTATCGAGATTTCCTCGAGTTTAGTTCGACTGCTCAAGCCGGGGCCCGGCGATAAATTAGACCGCGATTCCGCGCACGGAATAGAAAGTTGCAGTGCAAGAGTGCAGGGAGAAAGAGAGGGAGAGATGGGGTCCGACAGACCACGAGAGCGAAAGAGACCGAAGGGAGGGACAATCTCTCGGGTCTCGGATCTCAGGTGGGGAGAGTTCATGGGTGCTCCAGTCAAGTCCTCTCTTCGATCTTTTCCGCGTGCATACACTTGCCCGCATTTCCCAGCAGCTAAAAAAATCCTTCTTAAAAAAAGTGAAAACCGGACAATATTCATGCACCAACGACTTCCTCGCAAAAAGCTGAAGAGAAAATCTCTTTCGCACAATTCCGAGAGACTGATGCTTCCCGAGATATTTGGCGACGTAACCGACCAATCACGCGACAGCTCCCGAAAAGGGGCGTGTCTAGCGCTCGGACCCTTCGCGCGATTGGTCCATTTCGCATCTGAATATCTCGAGACTGGGCAATCTGTCGAAATTCTGGAAAACAGATTTTCGACACAGTTCATCACAGAGAATAAAGTAACGAATAGAAATCCAGCGATTATCGGTCGCACTGTGCACATGCACGGGTGACAACGAAGGATCCTTCGTTTCCTACTTCCGGCGATGCTCGACGAAGATACCGGCTGGGAAGACTTCGAAACGACTGTCCTAACTCCTCGCGTGAAAGCTATGCCGAATAATTAAATCATTTCGCATGTCGCGAAAGTCCAATTACGGAATGCTCGAGTGCACCGAAGGAAACGAGGTGCAATCGTGGGAGGATTTCATAAAAAAAAAAAGCCAACCGTGGGAGTCAAAATTAGGAGAAAGAAGCATTGTTGTGCCCCGGAAAGCACCCGGCTTTCGTTGCCCCTCAAGGATCAAGGCGCCTTATAGCATAACCAGCAACCATAAATATGCATTGACACTCTAGCGACGCGATTTCAGCTCTGAAATTGTCTCGTAAATCAGGGAAAACGCGACTTAATCTTCCCGTGCACCTTGACTGAGGCTTTTGACATGTCAGCAGAGATGCGGAGCGAGGTGGGCGAGTGGCTGGCCACCTGCGTCGGCTCGCCGATCTGTATCTTGTTGCTGTCCTGGTCGCTGCTGATCTACCAGAATCAGCCGTCGTCCTCGAAGCGAAGGATAGACATCCTGGCGGTGGCGGTTCTAGCGGAAAGTCTGGCCAATCAACTGGGACTCCTGCTGTACGCTATCCTCACGCTTATCAGGCCCGCTAACCACTTCGGAGGTGCGCCATCTTCCTCCACCCTTCGTCTTCCAAAAATGATTTTCCCAAACTAAATCCACGAACCCCTTCTCTTCCCCAGAGCTCTGCTCGACCCTGGTGTGGATGCTGAACTCGTCGAGCATCCTGCAGGAGCTGACCCTGACCTCCATCGCCATTTTCGCCGCCGTCAACTGGGAGGAACTGAGCTTAACGAAGAACCACCTGAAATACCACCTGGTCAGCCTGAGCGTGGTCAGTGCGTGCATTGGAATCACCGGGGTCCTGAATTTCGAGCCCGAGGTCTGCGTCTTCCTGCCCCAGGAGATATCCAGCCGATACGGGATTTTCGTCAACTCCTTGAGGACCTTGCTGGTCCTGACGTCCCTCGTGAGCCTGATCGCTGCCGTCTTCAGACATCCTTGTCATAGGACCAGAGGGGAACTCCTAAAGTCCGTCTCAGACCTGTCCGAGACCAGCTCGAAGAACTCTTCGGGTGCCTTCGATTGCCATCCTCAAAACTGGGATCCTTCCAGCGGGTCTTGCACCAGCAGCTCCACCAACAGCAGAGCTTGCCTCAGGAAGAGAACCGTCCAGGTCGACGAGACCAACAGCTACTCCACCGTCCTCAGCATCCTCTTCGTCTGCTACGTCTTCGACCACGTGCCTATCTTGGTAAGACTCATCTACAAATTTTTAATTCATCTTCCAAAGAGATCTAATAATTCGTTGACATTTTTAAATACGGTCCACGGCGATTTTCAGGTTCGCGAACATATTTTTTATTATCCTCCAAATCGATATTCTGGTTCGTGAACACGTTCAATTATTGCCCAAAGCGATATAGTTCTAGTTCATGGGCATTTTCAACGATCTTCCGGTTAGTAGACATTTTCATTTATTATCCGAAACAGTGTCTGGTTCAGGAATCGCTTCTTCCGCCGCCATCTTGATTCGCCGTGAAGCATGGGACCATCTCACGGCTCCAAGGGGAAGAACTCATCAAATAGACTTCCAACCGAAAATTGTTCGGCCATTGAACGAGACTCCGAAATTTTCTTCGTTGTCGGCACGTGAGGAGGAAATTATCGGATCTAAAAGCCTTGGAAAGTAAAAGGCCACGGCATCGACTCCTTCGACCAGAGGGCCTCGTAGGGCCCGTGAATGCTCCACTTTTTCGGCCTCGGCGTAACAGGGAGTCATTACTACAGCCGGCGTCTATTTCGCGGGCTTTTCTCCAGCTTTTTTTCTCGAGGGGCGGCGCGGCCCCACAGATATTTCGTAATGCGCAAAATTACATGCACCAGGCCGAGCGTAACGCCGTAATGGCCGGCAGGCCGGCCGATTTATCGCGCGTAGTCGACGCCCTTCCTCGAAGCGGCGTTCCTTTGCGGCATTTTCCGCGCGGTTTTCTCCGCCACTGCGGTTGGAAAAAGACCCAAAAAATCCAGTACCTTCCCGCGATCGACCAATCGCCCGCTAGCAGAAACTTTTTCAACGTCTGATCGTCAATCGCGCCCAGCCAAAATCTCTGTAATACGATCATCGACTTAGGATATCTTTACTCTAACACCATAGAAGAAGAAATGGAGAAGAGAAGAAAATTCTGGCCCTTTCTCTCTCTCTCTCTCTCTTTACATAAGAAAATTGCGCGGTACAATGTAAATGTAAGAGATCATATAAAAAGGGGATTATCCTGAAGAGGTCAGACTAGAAAGGTATTCTCTGTCGCTTAACTTTGCCGACAAAAATTATGTGCACGGCAGAAACGATACATAAAAGCTATAGAGTACGTTTATTTATTCGTTCGCATATTGAAATTTGGCAAAAAAAATTGTACAGCAGTTTCAAACAAGCATGATGTATACATCTTCAAGATTCTAGCAAGTTGCTTGCAGTCTACGTTCTTGCTACTCGTTTTTGCTGCAAATTCAAGAAACCGATTCAGCTTGTTGAAACGGTTACTCGGAAATTTCCAGAAAAATTTGCATTTTGATGCTTGCAGCGACACAACAGTGGAGCATGTGAAAATGTAGCTTTCGGAACGTTAAGAAACGGAAGATCCTTCTGTCCAATATCCTTTGGACACTTGAACCATACATATACTATAGCAATGTCCTCTCCATTTCTATAAGCTCATATATTATCTACCGTGAAAAAAAAAACAAAGAGAGCCAGGAAAAACATAATTCCGTTGTTTGCTCTCTTCCCTTTTCATTGCTCTCTCACTCTCTCAAGAATATCAAAGGAATAGCTTGGATTTACAGAATCTACACATCTACGACAGCCTTCTCAACTCTTTCTCGATAAAAGGAAGAAAATCGAATCCGTTTATCACGAACGGGCGATTATTCGCCAGTGGAATAAATAAGGATCTTCGAGCGAGTGAACCCACGCCGGAAGTCGTGTCGGGTGTGACATCCGGAAGTGCGGTGAAAATAATTGGAGGCCCCCTGTTTTTTACTCCCCACTTCCGGGGCAGGATAGAAGACTCGCATATAGGGTCAGGGAGAGTTCGGAACGTGAAATTTCTATGGTAGAAGAAAAAAAAAGTGTCCTCCATCTTCCCTCGACTCTCTTTCGTGGAGGCTTGAAGGTCGCACCTCTCGGGGGAAACCTCGATTTCCTTCCGGCGGTCTCATTGAGATTCGTCGCTGGAAATCGGGTCGTAGTGAAATTGTTTCGACTCCTTTACGGCCACACCGCGGCACGGATGCATGCGCAATTGCGCATTCTCTATATTAAATACACCACACATGACCGCACGTATAAAGACCGGGCCGATCAGCTGACAATTATGGCGTCGCTCGTTAAAATTCCCGGGACGAGTCGAGGGGACGATTCGAAATCGTAAAACGGTGAAAGTCGATATTCTGCTAGGCGATAACGCCGATAAAATAGTAACGGTAAAATCGTACCCATAAATTAAACACTAGTAATCATAGAAATGCGTAAGTCATCGAACCGTGTTACATAGCGCGGGAATAAATTGATTAGGTCATTTCAAAAGATCTGTCGTTTTCTGGCAACCATCGTCGCCTGTTTACTGATTTACTAACATTACTAACTGACTTGCACATTACTGATTGCTGACTAATCCTCTGCTCGGGATGACACTAAAAAATTTACCCATATCAAGAAACTCATAGCGTCGAGTGATTTGAGAAACGCCTTGAATTTCAACGAGACGCTACAGAGCTTATATACAGTAAAGATCGCGATTTCAAGAGTGAGGGAAATAGAAATATAATTTCCTCATTGCCACAGATACAGAAATGATCTTTCGACCAACTCAAAAAGTGAAGCAAAAAAAAAGTGAGGAATTTTCTTAAATTTACGTGACTCTGATTGCTGCTATATAAGGATTGAATTTTTCGAATTACCTAATAAGTTCTTCAGCAAATCCTGGCCGGATAAGAAAGAAAGGATTAATTTTCCTTGGGGAGGGAAATTTTGTGGAAATCTTTACCGTAATACTTAGGAAAATTATCGAGAAGAACGGAATCCAAGATGGCGGCCCCCGCGCGTCGCGTCGACGGAAAATGGCGACCCCGCGCGCTTCGATAATTGCGAGCCGCTTCTATTTTTTTAATTGACGCCTACAGAGGCGCGCATCTTTCACATGGCGAGGGAAACGAGCGGCGCACACGCGAAATTAATGCAAACGCGAGGCCTGTGTACGCGTATGTACGGATAAAGTGTGCACAAAGTGTGCGTGCCTTTTTGAAAGCGCGACGCGATGGTTTTCACCGTGGCGATGCGAGAGCCGCCTGTAAAATCGAAAGTTGCCGAGCCCGATAGGAACACGTAAGAAGGTTTTGCCGAGCGGACCGGATCATTAGCGTGACTTTTTCTAACATTTCCCCCGAGATCCCGATAGCCGAGAACTTATGGTAATTGGGCGTCAATTAGCAGCCCCGATCGCGTGGTGTTATCCGGACCGCTTAGAGTGGCCAGAAAGGTCTACCGAATGTTTTCAGATAATCTACACGTGTCTAATATGTTTTAACGGTAACACATCATTTTCAGATCGTGTCCATCAGGCCGAATCTCCTGCAAAAATTCTGCACCCCCCAGAACCTAGCCACGTGGCTTCCATTGTTGAAGGACACGCTGCTGCCCGTTTTTCTGGCCGTTTTTGACAAGATGTTCTGCCGATACGTTGCCAAGGTCTACACGAAACAGGACCATGCCAGAAAAATGTCCCATGGTACGTTCTTGCTCTTTAAGTTCGTCACTTTTTCTTGCCGAAAGGTTTTACCTCGACAAGAAAATCGGAAAACATATTTTCTTCTCTTCCTAATCCCTTCACAAATCTAGGCTGTTTAATAGTTCATGCCTCGTTTTCAGGAGGAATAGACGGGAAATTCAGGCACTTCGAACAGGATACCGAATACAAGCTTCAGTTGAATCTAAACCATGGACTGAAGTTTCCCCTAACCAATGGGAGCTTATACGGAAGGTTACACAACCAACAAAATCGAGGTAAGCTCCAACAGCGCATTTCCAGAAGAAAAGAATATCCAAAAAGAACTTGCAAGATGAAGTCGAATATCTCGAAATCCATTCGGACAGACTTACGACTTGGAAGAAACATATCTTCAACAAGAGAAAGCAACTTCACCTGCAATTACAGAAACAGTACCAAATTGTAGGCCGAAAGTCAGAGCACTGTCAGAACAAGTTAACCGAGATCTTCCTTTTTCAGGAAGAACTGGAGGAATTACGATGGGGATCCAGCACTACCCTAGGGCGCAGTCCATGAACGAGGAGCCAACGTACGCCTCACTTCCTGCAGAACTGACGTCCTTCGCAAGCTCTACCTTCGAGCCTCGACAAGACAGCAGAAGCAGCACTTCAAAGGCGAGCAAGCAGTCGTCCCGGGTCCTGATGGTCGAGAACGTCGATTTCGGGACGCGCAGAAAAATCGGGAGCACCGACGTCTTCGGGCAGAATATGGAGAACCTGGTCCAGCTGGAGGAGGCCCCAAGGAAAGAGAGGAAGTTCACCAGGAGCCTGGACGAGATCCGAGAGGAGCCCTGCAGAAGGCAATCCAGAGGTGCTTTACCAGACCTGGAACAGCTGATCGGGCTGGAGGCCAAAATTGGCGATCAGCTGATACGCGATAGCCTATGTCAGGGTCAGCGATCGCGAAACCCCGTCAGGAGGAACCAGAGCTTCGACTACGCGAGGTTCCAGAGGGCCGGGCTCAATTCGAGGACCTACGACATCAGAAAGGAGTTCTCGAAGAGGCACTCATGCTCTGAGGAGAACCAGGGGCCGAGGGACCAGGAAGTCGGGTACGTCAGCTCCGACGACGAGAGCTGCGACCTGGAGAACGGGGACTTCAACGACACCATGAGCTCCTGCAGGAGCAGGGCCATGAGCTGCTGCTCCGTCACCACCGTGGCCAACGACGACTTCGAGTACTATCAGCGAAAGGAGACCAAGGTCCTCCCCTGACACGCATTTCGGAGATCCCCTGTAGGAACTAAACAGTAGACGCAGCTTTCTAAACGATCCTAGCAGACATGATGCAAAGGGGACGATCCGCGGAAAATTGTTATAATTGAATCGATACAATTTTTAAAAGTTCAACCGCTGTAGCAATGATTTTTTGCGTACATTCCTTTTGGTGGACCAATCATAGTACCTCTAAAATATAACCATATTTGCTTACCAACCAATGAAAATATAACGTCAAATACAAGGTAAATTTAAAAGAGGTAAAAGAAGTGTATAAGTAGTAACATTTTTCGCCTTTCCATTTCAGTTTTAACTTAATTTTACCGAATATCCGGGCATTTTTAAATTTCGAAATCAAAATTAATTCGTCATGATTAAAGTGATAAGTAGTAATAGTTACATACAACCCGCTACCATATCGTAGAATGGCGGCTTCAGAAAGGCGGAAAACGAATAAAAAATAAGACCTCCGAGAGCGTACTTTGTTTCCTTTGCACCATGCTAGATGCATCAATGCCTCTATGCACCGAAACCATGTTAACCAAGTTAGTCTGCATTAATTCGGTCAGGTTCATCACGATTTAATGATTTTTCCCTCAGGTGGAGCTCTTGCCCTCGAGGAGGAGCACCGAGGTCAACATGAGAAGCTTCACTCCCAGAATAATCGAGAACGGCACCTCCTTCGGCCTGGAGAAGACGAAGATCGACACGAAGCCCACGATACAATCCTACCACCTAAAGAGGAAGATCTCCCCTGGATTCTCGATGAACGACCTAGACAAGATCTATCCAAACCACAAGGCGCCCAACTTGTCCATCGAAAGCCTTCGGACAACCTTGAAGAACTCGCTCGTCAGCTACATGGACAACGGGGAAATCTGCAAGCACGACATCGGCGGCTCCGTTCCCGACTTCAAAAAGATATTCGTCACTGAGTTCATCTGAAAACGTCGGATTTAGTTTCGCGACTTACTGCCACGTCCAAGATTCGGTTAAATGTATATAAGGTAGATTTTAAAGAATATCTGTACCGGCGGTCGGCCTAACTTCGAAGTTAGCATCGCTAGACTTATTAATCCCGTTGAAAGGTGTCTTATTGAAACTACTTGTATATATCTTGTATATTTGTGTAATTTAGTATTTAAACGGGAGTTCGAGATTTACTGGAGTAGCCGCGGCTCCAACCGTCTGTCGGCAAAACAATAATAATAACACGTTTGTATCACGTGTAATTTTATCTGTTATCATTGAATACAAAGATATTTTCAACGAACCCTTTGTTTCTCCCGTGGAATATTAAACATCGAGTCTGACAAGATGATCGCAACTACCCGTAAAAAAATAGGAATCAATTTAATAATATTCAAAATTAATAATTCCGGATGCAGCGTCACATTTTATAAGTGGAACTACCCGTGACGATATGAAAAAAAAAAACATTAATCCTGTTAAGTGGTCCACCTAAATCCGAAAAGGAGCAGGCAAAACAGAACATTAAACAAATCCAGGAAGTCTGAGATTAGACAGCGAATGAGTTACTAAAAGTGAAGAATATTAATGGTAAATCGAGCTCCTTAAATTGACTGAACTGGTATTTTTCATATCACTAAGTAGGAAAAAATCCATTTAAATGCAAACTCGACGAGACATAATCAAAATGACTTTTCGCCCTCTCTTCCCTGTCAATCTTGACAAAATGACATAAAAAAAAATAGGAGGGACAACGTGGCAAAAAAAATTGGATGGCTGTCCATTCGAAAGAACGGAAGGCCATCGTAGTTAACCTCTTCTTAAAGGGCCGTTTCGGCATATAGCCTCTTTGACTCTTGCAGTCTCTTCGGGCAGAGCGCCCTACGTCTCGAACGTTGGCAATCTCCTGATTTTTCAGATTAAAAAAAAATCACTCTGCGAGCAAATCCAAAAGCTAGCAAAACGACGACCTACGATCCAAGGATGCGCAGTCCGGGCGTATTGCACATTTATCCAGATTCCCAAGCGCGGTAGTTAATAATATTTAATAATTCTTTGGTACTTATTTGTATGTGCTAATAGAGTTTCCTGATCCCTAACTGACATCCTGCAGCGCCATCTCCAGTTACGCTGAGAATCCTGTAGATCATTTTAAATCGCGGCCTAACCTCATCTATACCTTTCATAGTTTCTGAAATCGGCGACCAATGAGAGGAGTCCACTTCCAACGTCACTTCCGTAACGATCCGTATTTCATGTTTCCCATGTAGCAACCAATGATTTTATCGTTTACAATAGAAGCGACCAATCCTGTACGTCTTGTTTCCCCCTCTTTAGTATCCTGTATCGGAAATAGCCATCTGGTGTTAATGCGTCGCATCGCACCGACTCCATCGAGTTCTAACCTGGAAGGCGTCCTCATTGCGCGTTCGTCGTTACAGCACGTGGCTCCAGCACCAACTCACCGGTAATTCAATAATTTTAGTAGTTAAATCAGCAGCATTTTGGAAAAAAGTTGTTGTAAATTGAAGGGAACTTCTTCCTATTGTGTTTGCCTACAAAAATGTTGTCAATTTCCATTGATTTATCTGCATTTATAGACTTAGAATTTCAATAGTATCCTGACCCACGCCGCGGTATTTTTACCTTTACTTTTACGTTAATTTATGGGTATACTTTGAGCATTCTTTAATGTTACTTGCGTTCAACAGATAATAAACATGAAGTTCAGGAAGGAAAACCAGTTGAGCAAGACTCAAAATGTGAAATCAGGAAACGCTCAGGCTAAACTATCTGTGAAACAGCAGAAACGTAAGAATAGTGATGAGCATGAAAAAGTAAATTTGCTGCTTAAAGAAAGGGAAGGTTTGTCGCCAAAGAAGCAAAAAAAAGATTTGAAGCAAGAAAATATTAAAAAGAAAAATATTAATGGACAAAAATCAAATGAATTGAACGAAGAATTAGTTGAGATCGATGGAAAGCAATTTCGTAAAATACCAGTGGAGACACTAAATCAAAAGATTGCAGATATAAAAAGTCGAGATGCTATTACAAAAACTGCAAAAAGGAAGCTTGCCAAGCTTCAGGCATATTTGAAATATCCAGCAGAAGGCTCAGATGTACTTGTACCACTTATTGAGAAAGCAAAAGAATCCATCGATGGGAAAAAGCAGGCAGCAATTAAACAAAAGGGACAAAAGGCTTCAGGAAATAAAAATAAACAAAATGACGGTCATGGCAAAAAATTAGTTTCTGCAAACGTTTCCATTGGAGACGAAGAAGAAGAAGATGAAGATGACGAAGACGAAGAAGACTCCGGTTCCGAAGATGCTGATACTAGTTTGGATGTAACTAAACCACAGAAAGAAAAACCTAACCCATTTTCAATTAAATTGAAACAAGATAACGAGGCTGGTGATAATTCTGAAGATGATGAGGAAGATGAAAGTGACGAAGACACAGAAATGCAAGTGGATGATGGTTCCGATGATGAAGAAGTTGTTGATGAAGAGGGAAGTGAGGATGAAGGTGAGAGCGAAGATGACGAGGAAAAAGAGGGAGAACCCAAAGGAAACGAAGTAAAGAAAAATGAACCGAAGCAGCAACAAAAGAAAGTAGATGGGCCCAAGAAAAAGAGATTTGTTCTCTTTGTTGGAAATCTACCATATGAGTAAGAACCTACATTTTTTCTTGGAATTATTTTTGTGAATATCTTTAACTTTACGTTGTAGGGATCCTTAAATAATTATACGAATATCTATTTCAGAGTGAAACAAGAAGATCTCAGAAAACACTTTTTAACCAAAGTGAAGGAAATTGTTGATATCAGAATACCTATCAAGCCTAATACAAACTTATCACGTGGCATTGCCTATGTTGAATTGGCTAACAATACTGATTACGAGGTATAAAATATTTCTCTTTTTTTTTTTTCACTTTAATCAACTATCTTGTTATATTTATTTGGTTTAATCTTGATTTACAGAAAGGATTGTCTCTGCATCAGACATTCTTCCATGGACGAAGATTAAATATACAGTACACAATGGGTGGTTCAAAGACCAGTTTCAGAAGCCAGGCGATAACAGCAAAGAACAGGAAATTTGATGCACTGCGAAAAGCTGGAATCCTAGCTGGTTCTGAGAGAAACAGTTTCAAACGAAATGCGCGCAGATTCAGACCGCAAACAACTCAATAATTAAACAGAAGCAAGCTTTGTAAAAGGCAAAAGGTGCAATTACAATTGATTGATCGTTGGTAATGAGTAATCTGACTAAAATTTGGAACATTCCACGTAGAAAATTACATTCTACATCTTTTCAGTTTAAATGTATTTGAAGCTTACAGCTTTGTATAAAAGCATCAGTATTTCATTACCTGACTACCTGCAAGCATCTTCGTAATTACTAAATATCTAAAGAATGTTGCTTGTACTAAATATTCCGAATTTTAATCATATTACTATGTATACTATCAATGACACGTGGACGATCTGTTACCACTTTTAATCATTTTCAATTGTAAACGATTAGCATCTTTCTATCATAAGATTAATTATAATTCTGTTTCGAATTTCAACCTCGCTAGGTGTATGTTACGATAAATGTTTACTTCATGACTTACATGTATTGAGACTGTTTATGTTAAATAAACAAGATTCCATATACAATTATCTTCTTCATTTAACCTGTATATCCTAATATAACAAAAGCATTTTATTGCTGTATCGAGTAATACTTGTCTTCAAAATTTTAATTATTTAAAATATGACTGAGTTAAGGAAAGAAGTACGTTTAAAAATGCTTATGAGTAGATAATTCTAAAAAAGATGGTACAACAAATAAAAAAAAAAGTAATGTACCCCTGGTGGGACTCGAACCCACAATCCCCGGTTTAGGAGACCGATGCCTTATCCATTAGGCCACAGGGGCTCTTGGTGAAGAACTTTCCTAAAATCACCTTTTCAAGTGAAATTTGTAATTATGAGAAATTAATGTACCAACTTGCTCCTACATAAAAGCTCGGATTCCAAAAGTATCCCTGAAATCCTCAACATAGTAAACATATTACCTAAACACATTAAGACAATGCCGTGAGGTAAAAGTGAGCAGAAAGGTAGAACTGCCTTTAATTTGCCGTAGAATACAATAGAAATCGGAATCGACGACACCGACTGACAAATACCGCTCCCCTGGCGACCTTCAGCTAATAGTTTAAAAACATGATGGATAAAAGTGGCCTCTGCGGCGTATTTAGTTTGTCCCGGCAGATAAAAAAAAGGAGGGAACGCGTTATATACCACCACGTGGCAACCTGTTAATAAAAGCGATGAATTTGGACATGTGTAGAAGTGCATCTCTTCATGAAAAGATTCACCAACAGTAACCATAGTACGTACCTCATCCTAGGGTGGCGCTGCTCGTCCACGAATCTTTTTTATCGACAGATTCTCATCGGTTCCTCCAAACTTGGACAAGAATTCAAACGAAGAAATACATTACAAAAATTAGGAAGCGTTTAGTCAGAAACAGTGACAACGACATATACTGTAACATCATTCATTCATTCATTTGTTAAAAGCCAACATCATTTCTTTAATTTCTAAGATTATCGTTAAATGTACAGAAGCAGAGATATCTCTGTCCCAACTCATTTCTGTATTCTACATTCTTGTCATTTCTCCAGCGTTCTCGCCTAAACTGCATACTTACAAGACAGCGCCATCGTCCGTGACCTAAATTTCTAACCTCTCCGAGTACTTTTAACTTGTTTAAACGCATATCTAATTCAGGCCACATAAACGTCTTCTATAAATTAAATTGTTATTTAATCTAGCGTTTTTTTTCTTTATTTAATGAGTGAATTGCAATGTTGGCTAAAGGTTATCAAAACGTTGTGAGAAACGATGTACATAATGTACTAAAAGCCTAGAAAAAAGTCCGTTTCTGATGAATAAGAGTTGCATTAGCGACGTTAGAATATGTAACGTCCATTTGAATGACTCTGCAAGTTTCTGATACTAAAATAATTATGACCGGTTGCGAAATACCGTTTTATTTACAGTACACGCTAAAAGAAACACATCACTGATGATGAACGCTACTATTATTTACATGATAATCCTACATCTTATCCGATACATTAAAAAAAAACATCGTTCTTGTTAAGGCAATGTCTCCTGAAACTGATATCAGTAAAACAGTACGGTAGAAGAATTCTAAATTTTAGATTTACCACATCTTGGGGGAAAAAAAAAAGGTTCAAAAGTTGAATATTAAATGTGTATAATACAAATATTACACTTAATCACTCAGTAGTTGTTTGTCGAATAAGAATTCTCCAAGTGGACCATGGGTAGCCATCATCTTGCCCAAAGTCGATATTTTTCCCGCAAGGTCACGTTGTCCTTTGTATTGTTCGTCGAGAAAATCAGCCGTAAGATAGTCAACCAACTGCATATCAAAATAAGCAATGAAGAACTCAGAAGCAACAGAATTATTTTCATATTATGTACTTACGTGATAATCGTTGAAAGTGCTAGTCTTTGGTGCTTCGCAAATTTGGATGATATCACGAATACTTCGAGTAACTTGTGCTTCCAAATTCAAAGCATCCGTAAGTGCCTCTACTCCATTTGTCCATTCCTCTCGTATAGGACGCTATAAAGAATTAGAGAAGTTGTCTATAATTACGCATCCATATTTACAAATAAATATATAATTTGATCTCTCAACAGTTTTTCATATGTTACCAGGCAATTTGTCAAAATTTCGCAATACATACCAGAGGAAACTTGAGCAGTTTACTGACGTCATTTGTAAGTTGGCCACGCATTAATAGGTATTCGATAACCTTTATGGCATGTTCTCTTTCTTCCGAAGCGCTATTAATAAAGAATTTACTAAATCCAGGTCGATTGACAGAATCCCGTGCAAAGTGAGCACCCTGACAAATAAGTTAAAAAAAAAACCAAGTTAGAATAATCTTAAAACGACCGATCATTCATCGATATTAATGCATCGCTACTTACCATCGCAAGATAAGTCATGGAAGCTTCAATCTCCGTTTTCACCTGAGCTTCTAAAATCTTTATACAGGGATCGACCATGTCCAGCCATGCATTGGGAATGTCGGCAGGCTTAAGGGTGCCTGAAACAAGTGAAAATCATATCAATATATACATTTCATCATTGCTGCGTCATCGTTAAATCGCAAGACAGTTCTTCCGTAAACCTGTAAAGTTAGTATGAAAAATTTCAATTAATGAACTAAAACAGACAATCGACAGTAGTCAAAGAAAACCAATAGGTGCGAGCACGTGACAAGCACGCCTTTCAAATATCTTAAAGAGAACGTCTCGAAGAGAGATCGGTCAAGTTTTCGCAAAAACTCTTCGGACATCAAAGTCTACTTACACTTGAGTCCATCTCCGCTGACCAAGCCCAAGCAGAGGAGAGAACCGAGGAAAACGCAAAGGGACTTCATGGCACCGATCGAGCGATTCGATACGAATATCTCTCCGAAAAATTTGCGATTACACACGCTCGGCCACACGCGAGGGCGATCGGTAAAGAGGGATAACCTTTATACGCACTGGTATAGAAGGTTCGCTCTACAAACCGGAGAGTGGGTGTTTCTTCTCGGAGCACTGATAACCAAGCGAAGAGAGGCGTTATCACGGACGCAGTACACCAGATAATTGAGAGCGCCTCATCGGCAACAAAGACTCGTTCGACTCGCCCGTTATCCGCAGTTACTCGCGTAAAGGAGAGGGGACGAAACCTAGAACGCGGGATACGTCAGCGCTCCCTCGCCCGCTTCCCGCGAAGCTATCGCTTCCCATGGCGCCGGTACCCCCAAAACCCTAAGTTCCACATTCTATTTACTCGTTTATCTCAACCTATTTGCGAACACGGAAAGCATTCTCCGATTTATCACGAAACCCGCCTCGCCGTTGATCTAGATTTCTCATTTTTCGCGAAACTGTCTGGTATTTCCCGTTCATTCGAGGATCGCAGGTATTACGCAGTTAGTACAGGCGACCAGCGAGGCGCTGCCATGCCTGTTTCGACCGGTTTCCGAAGAAAGAGAAAGTACAATCAAAGTGGAACTCTGATCTTCCGGGGCACAGGAAAAAAGGGACCATCGAACAACCCCGAGGAGTCCAGATCTTATCTGTGGAAGCAAATCTTTAACGGTGCACGTACGCGTTATCAGTATGCCTTAGCTGGATTCCCCTTCGACCCCTCTCGCTGGCAAACCCAAAAACAGCGGGAACCGGGAAACGTAGTGCTAAACATGCCTTGCCAGACTGCAGTTCCACTTTGCAAATCTCTCATTCTGAGCTCAGTTACTGCGAAATGGGGATTTAGATTCTGGATAGGTGCACGGCAAACGGTTTGAAACGTTTTAGGTGTTTATTATATGGTAAATGGAGCGCGTCTGCACCCGAATGAGAAATGGAACTTTGACTCTAGATCAACATCGTTGGACCAATTTTATGGCGCCATTGAGACCGTCACCCTTCCCGGGATTTTCCAATGACACGCCAAAGCGTATACGCGTTCTGCGCATGCTCGTCTCAGTCAGCTGATCGGGAAGAATCGGGAAGTGTGACTGTGACGAAGGTGACGACGAGTGATGGTGTTCGTCGTCCAACGTCCAACGTTCAACGTTCAGTACTCGGCTAGCGAGCCTTTCCCTCCGACGCGTGAACTCTCCGACAAGGTCGCTGTTCATTAAGGCGCGAGCGAAGTACTTCCCCTGATACTCGATAAAGGGATTCTCTTGTCAGTTTTTAACCGTCGTTCATTGTATCCACCGTTCCACGATACAAATATAACAGGTGAATGTTGTAACAATAGATCTCTATTTAAACGAAAAACAATTGCATCGTCAAACACTTTGTGGACGGTACTATTCGTAACAAAACCCTTGTAATCTTGATTGTGGGTAACCTCAAACTTCAGTTTTACCTCTTTTACTTACCGTCAAATAGTTAATTGTAATCATTCCGAGAAGTTATCTCATATACAGGAAATGACTACTCTTCATTCCCTATGAGAAGTCTTTTACCTTGAGTTGCCAGTCTCCCGATTGTATCTTATTCGAGCTTACTCGATATCTCTTCGCGTGCTAGATAATTGTTTCAAGGAGAATTGAAAGTTGCTTAACTTGCCCATCAAAGTGCCGAGGATATAACGACCAGTCAATCATGCATTATATCGGACAAAACTCGCTTCGGCTAGCTTGAAGTACTGACACGTTTTTTGAACGAGCACTTCACCATCTTGCTGGGCGTTGACCTTATCAGGTGTTTTCTAGTACTTAGATTTCATGATAGTAATCTATATACGATAAGAGTCAATGTAGAGGTTCATTTCTGCAGCAATTTGTCATGTGGTTAACAGAGATTCCGGCAAATCTATCTTAATCCAAAAATTAATTGTTAATAAAGTAATGATTAATCATCAATGACTTACATTTTTTAAATTTAAAGTTGCGTATAAGAATATTATACTTTGTTGCAGTAAATATGTATCTCTTGTGGCTTCTTTTTTCTCTGATTGTGCTTACTAAAGCCGAATTCTGTTATAATGACGTTGAAGCAGCCTGTAGTTCTAGACCCACACCAGTAGGTGAGTTCGTTTCAGTCAGAAATCATTTAAGATTATCTTTTGGTACAAAATAGAATTCTACAATTTAATCAAATGTATCTTCATTTCCAGATGGGCCTTTGCTTGCTAACTGTAATGCAAAGTATGGCTCCTTCGAAGCCTTGCAAGCCGATCTTCAGGCTTATGCCAATGCTCATATCGAAACTAGTTTTGAATTTCTCTTGATGTCGGCACACTTTGGAAATTATGAAGCGAACCGTGAAGGATTCAAACATTTGTATCGCAAATTATCAGACAAGTCCTGGGAGGATGCTATTGATGTAATTAAATTTATCACCAAGAGAGGAGGAAAAATGAACTTCAATCAATTACCACGCTTTAAGAAGAATGTAAGTACTTCCTAGATAATTTCATGCTATTGGCTGTTGAACTGTTGAAAATGTATGCAAGTATATGTTCGTTCCCTTTTTAACAATTTTTTTTTTTTATTTTGTGTTAGGCTAAAGACGGTCGAGTTTTGGAGCTGAACGAATTGAACAGTCTCGCTAAAGCTCTTGATACTGAGAAGCAACTGGCTGAAGAGGCACTTCGTATCCACACTCAAGCTCAACACCACACGAAACAAGATGCATCCGTTGCACATTACATCGAGGAACAGTTCTTTGAAAAACAAGCAGATTGTGTGCGCACTCTTGCTGGACACACCAATGATCTGAAAGATCTTCTTGGTGATCGGGATGCCTCTGTTTCTGTGTACCTGTTTGATGACTATGTGAAGAAAACCCTATGAATATATTTTGTATCTAATTAGTAAACCCACTAACACACGCATATTTCTTGTGTTACAACCGATCGATTGATATTTTCATCATTTCGTCTATTACTTCGTAAATAATACATATATATTGTAGAAATCTGAGAACAATAAACTCGAATTTTTGTAATAAACAAAATTGTTAAAAATATTTATAGATTAATCATTCGTTGTTTTCATTAACACTTTAACGACCGCTCACACAACATGTGTGTGATAGATAGTGTGATAGATAAAAGGGCGGTCGTTAAAGTGTTAATGACTTAAAAAAGTAATTTGTTTTGAGATTCATGTATATTTTCTATTTTATTCTACTCAGTACTGATATATCTTCATCGGTTGATACATTGTTCTTCCCCAAACTCTGTACATGCAGTTAGGACAAACATAGGGAATGTACAAAATTCATAACATGTACAATTCATTCAGTAATCGAATTAATATCGATAGTGGTCAGATTTGTATGGACCTTGCACTGGCACATCGAGGTATTTTGACTGTTCTGGTGTAAGTGTAGTTAACTTAACACCAAGATGACTTAGATGAAGAGCAGCCACTTCTTCATCCAACTAAAGTTTAAATAGGATTATTTGAAATGATTGCAACAAAATTGAGCAAAATTTCAATAAAATCTGAGTTAATTACCTTCTTGGGAAGCATATGCACACCTATGGAATACGAATCAGTCTTCGTCCACAATTCAATTTGTGCTAACACTTGATTCGTAAAAGAGTTACTCATGACGAAGCTGGAATGTCCAGTAGCGCATCCTAAATTAACCAGTCGTCCTTCAGCAAGAAGAATGATATGCCTGAAATTAATTAATCTAATTAAACAAAATAATCTTAGTAGTGACTTTTTACACATTATTCAACTATAATGATAGGTACAATATATTAAATATATTATAAGAATACTGAGATTAAAGATTTAATAAAATGTGTCATTTACCTGCCATTCTTTAACAGATAGCGATCCACCTGTGGCTTGATGTTTACTTTCTCCACGCAATTCTTCTCCAACCATGGTACTTGGATCTCACAGTCAAAATGCCCAATATTGCATACAATTGCATCATTAGGCATGTTCATGAAATGATTGCCAGTGATTATATCTTTGCAGCCAGTAGTAGTAACATAAATCTGACCCTTCTCAGAAGATTCTTCCATTGTAGTCACCTCATATCCTTCCATGGCAGCTTGTAGAGCATTAATTGGATCAATTTCTGTGATGATGACACGACCACCCAAAGCTCGTAGGCTCTGAGCACATCCTTTACCCACATCTCCATAACCAGCAACTACGCAAACTTTTCCAGCAATCATGATATCTGTTGCCCTTTTGATACCATCGATTAAAGACTCCCTGCATCCATACAAGTTATCAAATTTGCTCTGAAAACGAAATGCAAACACGTTGAGCTACTAAACTCATTGCCATTTTTAAAAACAAGATCGATTTCTAACACTCATAAGAGTTGTAAAATAGATCATGAGCCAGTAATTATTTCTTTAGATTTGACGTACCTTAGTAACAGAGTCATTGACATTTATGGCTGGAATTTTAAGAGTTCCCGCTCGCAACATTCTATAGAGATTATGCACACCAGTTGTAGTTTCCTCGGATATGCCACGACAGTCTTCAAGATACTGTGGAAACTTGGTGTGCACTAGATTTGTTAAGTCTCCACCATCATCCAATATTAAATTCAATGGTTTTCCATTGCCAAAGATCAAAGTTTGCTCGATGCACCACATGTATTCATCATCGGTTTCTCCTTTCCAAGCAAATACTGGTATTCCCTTTTTTGCAATGGCTGCTGCCGCATGATCTTGCGTACTAAAGATGTTGCACGAGGACCATCGTACCTACAACACAAAAAATTAATTTATATCTCAACGTAAGGAATATTTTAAAGATAATGAAATGCAAGAATATTTTTCCCTTACCTCGGCTCCAAGCTCAACAAGAGTCTCAATCAATACAGCCGTTTGCACTGTCATGTGAAGACAACCAGCGATACGTGCTCCTTTTAGTACCTTTAAAGGCCCATACTTCTTGCGAATAGCGATGAGACCAGGCATTTCATTTTCAGCTAACGTGATTTCCTTTCTACCCCATTCAGCCAGTGAGAGGTCAGCTATAAATATACAACAAATTATCACATCAAAGGAGTTGCTCGGATTTAAGATTTACATGCAGACAGAATTGTGCAAAGTAATGTTTTCATCAATCTGCCTGATAAGCACTTAAATCAATAGTCATTGCAGCACTATTATGAAACATAGATATCATACTCCGTAGTGAAACAAAACTTGCCGGTAAGCTGAAACACGTGTTCGCTAATTGAGCTACTGATTTTTAAAACACTGAAGATGTCATAACTTACCGACTTTGAATTCAACCGTGCTTGCCATTATAAATGATTAATCAGCGATGCAGAAGAGCGACTGACGAAAAGTTCAAGTAAATCTTCCTTTATCACGAGATAAACTGTAACAAATAAGTCGGAGCACCAGTTGCTGGCGCTCTTCAAATTAGTTAGGAAAGAGTGATGAAATGGTAGATGGTTAACTGCGTATTTACGCGATACTAGCGCGTCCTATTTCGCGCGGCATTTCCTAGAACTGTATCCTTTTTTCGGCTGGTTAATTGCAATATGCATATGAAAAATGAAAGAGCAGTTCCCAACTAAATTTTGAGTAAGCGTGGTTCAACTGTCGGCGGGAATGGCAGAACGAACTCCGTAGTTTAAGTGGTTTCATGGCTGATTGCATCTTTTCAAAAAGTTCGTTATTCGAATCATTCGAATTAAGTTTCTTTGTGTGTAATAAGGTTATTAAATTGCTGTTTCTGGCCCTTGTACACTTTTTTCAACTCATCGGTGTCTATCAAGTTTGAGCAACTCAGGTATCACTTTAGTTATAATGCATCAATCTAAAAAGTAAAGATACATGCACACACTTGTCATTGTTCCAATTTCAGGTCTTTTATTGTGATTCCAGCTGGAAAGTGATGGAAATTTATACCTTTGATAAGAGTCTTCAGGAGCGACTGGTTGAATTCAATGAGATCTTATCGAGTCGAGGAGACATAGTGCCAGCATCTGAAATTCAGTCCGAATGGTCTTATCACGTGGAGCTTGTGATAGAGCCGACGGGATGGCAGGCTCTGTGGAAGATACCGAGGCTAACTTGTCAGGATTTAGAGATCCATTACCCAACAATAGTTGCAGTAGAGGTTGAACAAGTAAATTTTAAAGAGTTAACAGCTTTAGTAAAGATTACTGCTGTCCAAGATGAGATTCACCTTCCAGAGAAATATGACGTACCTCTAATAGAACTCTATCCAACTTTGAGACAAGAAAATTCTGCCTTGGATATGGAAGGCACGTCAAACTGCATCGATCAATTGAGGTTTTTCTTTAACTACTTATGGATGCCATGGGATACTGACAGCGATGATAATCCTGACTGGGTGTCAACACATCTGGAGCCCAGGATTAGATTATTTTTTGATATGAAAAGAGGTATTGTAAGCAAAGACACATGCGACGTCATTCGTACCCTAGTAAGAGAAAGCAGAGAAATTCAGACAAAGATTGCTAGATTCGAGGCAGACATAGCGGATGAAGAAGAAGAATATCAAAAGAATCTCTTAGATGAAGGAAAAATGTGCCAAATGATGAAACTTCACTTTAGACTCCAGCAAATTAAGAGCGAGATGGAGGTCTTGGAGAATCCTGCAATGAGGGAGGTTCTAGTCAGAAATCGTGGATCGATTCATGTCGATATCGAGGATAAAAGAAGAGAAAGTAGAGGAAACCGGCCCGAGGGGCATTTCGTTTGGCTTGGAGGATCCTTGGCACAGACAGTAGAGACATTACATAAAATTCAATCTTTCTTATCACCTGACATGTTCTTTAAGTAAGTATCAAACTATTCAAACGTGATATCATTACATTCTAAAAGGACGCTCAATTGTTTCCAAGCTGCTCTTGATGCATCAAAGGAAAATGACATCATTATACTTGGAGAAGGTGAGCATGAAATTCGAGGTGCTGGTGGACTGGAAGAAGGTGGTATTATAAAGGGGATCTCAAATCAGGATATC
This sequence comes from Orussus abietinus, assembly GCF_000612105.2. Lineage (NCBI taxonomy): Eukaryota > Metazoa > Arthropoda > Insecta > Hymenoptera > Orussidae > Orussus > Orussus abietinus. The sequence continues at coordinate 2,680,494 of NW_019396002.1, forward strand.
ACTATAATTGCACCAATAGAAGCAGAAAGCGGTCCATCATTGTTGGATTTTTCTGGTGGTGAAGTATGACACTTTTGAAGTTATATACATTCCAACATACTGACTAAAAAAAATCAAAGTTTCATTGAAGTTGAATTTATTTGAAAATATATAATAATTAAATACATATACCGTTTTATAACCAAGTTATAGTGTTTCTTCTCTTTCAATAATGTTCTAGGTTCTACTACAAAATCTCTCAGTAGACCTAAGAGATCTGCAGGCAGGCATTTTAGTTAGAACAGGAATCGTCAAGATTGAGAATTGTAAAATTTATGTTACGAATCAAAGCGTGACCAAGCTTGGAGTGGTGATACTGGCCAACACAAAGTTATTAGCTCGAAGGACGACATTCGTTGGATTAGGTACTGCAGTCGTTATTCATTCATCTGGTGAAGCTATTCTTGAAGAATGCACCTTTAAAGATTGTGTCGAAGGTGTTCAGGTAATGTTTTAAAATTAATCAAAGTGCCATATCATATCAACGATAACAAAGTTTTAACTTCACCGAACTCTCCTTTTCAGCTACAAGATGATTGTAAACTCGAAGTGAAAAACTGCTACTTCTCGGATTTCAAGGAATATGGGATACGCATGGAAACCCAAAAGTATTTGAATAATACAGAGAGCAAAATGGGAGGCTCTGAACTTCTGCAGAATGTTAGCGAAGTTTCTTTGCTAGACTGTAGGTTTGATAACAACGGCAAGGGCCATGTGGCACTTAAATCACAATTATATGCGTTCCCAGTATTTAAACAAAAGGATTCTAATGAAATGATATCTTAATACCGCATCAGCTCCGACAAATGCATGTGTACATTCATAACTTAGTGCATCTTATACAATGGTTTAATTGTCACAAAGGATACTTAGGAGAACAGCGTAGTTCAATAGGCTGTATATCTTTTTCTACTTGATTATTGTATAATTTTCATATTGTCTTCCTAACATTAACCCATGGGTTTAAGCAAATTAAATCAATCTCAAAAGTATTATACTTTTAAGTTTATTAATAAATGCAGATGTTACCCTTTGCTGCTTAATGATTTGAAATTAAACAAAAAGATCAAAATTTCAGGATAATACCATATAGTCAGTTCAAATAGAGAGTTATCGCCAGTCGAAACAATCTGTACAAGAATCCCATGGATTTTATTATAAATAATTACATGTTTATCGATCTTGATACATTTTTTTCATCGCTTTCGACTCATTTTAAAGAAATGGCAAAGGACTCCAGCACCTTATAAGCATTTATATCAATGTTTCTCCTTAGGGATCCTTTCACCGATTACGCTTTTCGACATACACCGGTCCCTTCTCTATTTTGATTTTTTTTGAAATTTTTAGAAGACAAAAACAGTGATTAATTAAGCAATCATCAGTAAGATGGTACAGTATGTTTCTGTTTTCAGCATATCCATACTGTACGTCATTTCATTCGATCTTAAGATTCTGAATTCCATAAATGTGTAAAGAAATATTATTTTGCAAAATGAGCAATAAACAAGCGATTTTCAACTGTGAATACTTCTCGTATTTTAACTAAATACGGAAAAAAAAGAAGTCCATTAGAATATAAAATCGGAGGTATCCGGGTAATGCAAGATTATGCAAACTTTCTAATAGCCATTCCTTATCGTAGCGTTTCTCGAGAGGATTTTCTGCATAAAATCAATCTCCATCTCGTGTTTCCTCGACTTCTTTCTTTCAACGTCATTAATATAAGTTATGATTTTGTAGTTATCATTCAGTACGACCGATATAAATCATTTCAATATTTTCGCAACGATGATTTCTCAGTTCACACATCGTTCCGAAGCCCAGCCTCGGAATAAATGTTGCTCTACTGTGCATCGATACAGGCATTTTCACTTTAACTAGAAAACCTTTTAAAATCATCTTTCTCACGTCGACAGGAGACCCAAAGAGCAATGCACAACTTTAAGGAAAACTAATCTCTTTTTTTTTTTTTTTTTTTTCTTAAATGCGTTTCATCATTGTTTTATTGGCTTGAAACTTATGTACGTCTGGGAATCGTGTGCAAAATTGCGTAGCACCATTCAATAGCCCGTAACATACATCAAGAAAACGACCTGCGTAATAGTCAACAAAAAGAGATCTCCAGGTAGTGTTCCTTCGAACAGCCTTCGAAGCTTTCATATAATTCCCACTCATTGATCACCCAAAATCAACGTTGACTAGTTACAATCCTTTATAACAGCGTATGATAGTCCTTTCGCTTACTCGTATTAAGATTTAATAGAAAAGAAATAGGTAAATAAGATGTACTCCACTGATTGTTGTATTAGAATCTTATCACATGCTCACTTTACGCGTTTTTTTTAAATTAAAAAAGATACATAATGCTAATCACCATTAACGCTACCTACAGGTAAAGTACTGCGCACTCAAAATTTAGAAGAAAAGAAAAAAGAAAAACGCAGCCCATCAATGTGGTTTGTTCAATTCAAATAAGTCTCTGGAGATCTCTCGTTTACGAAGCGTCCTATAAAATGTTCATCTGGTAATTAAATCATCGTAGATCCTTTCCATAGTTCCGTCCATTCAATATAGCACAATATCTGAAAGTTTCTTAAGAGTAAGAAGCCAGACAAGACGTGAGGGTCAATCTCCATTTCGTCACTTCTCACTTTTTCGAAAGTTACAGACGTACCGTATGTAAAGTCCTATTGGCGCAAAAGAGATACCAAAGGGAGTAAAAATTCCGCCGTCGCGACCGTCAGCTCCTCCAGTTTTTAAAAAATCGATCCCGTACACATCGACAGAAGCTCAAGGCAAATTCGTTTGCTCCGCAGGTATCGCAGTTAGGTACAAACACACAGGATTTTTTATGCAGACAATCTCTTTGCTCAATGCGGTATCACCGTCCTGCGAGGTCCTCAACAGGCTCATGGAACTTCACTCTGGGTCGCTAAATCCAACTTGGACAACTCTAGTTGAGCTCTGGAAAACCTTGCAACGCGAAGCACGCATCCACGTTAATTTACGATATACAATCTGCAGCGAGACTGGGCCGCGAAACGGGGCGAAGCGATTACGGCGTACTGATTGTTCGTCGTTCGCTCGATGCTAGGAATCTTGCTTTCAGCTCTGATCTTGTGAGAGAGCACCGTACTTGTTACCCAATGAAAGTTTCGGCACTTGCACCTGTGAGTCCTGCACACTGTAACCTCTACTGCTGCCTCGGTTACGAACCTCTTCAAAGCTGCCCTCTTCTCGCTTCCTAAAAAGACACGACCACTTTATTAAGCATTACATTTATTTCAAACATTCCATGTAACTCTTAATTCTATCAAAGTTGTAAGTATTAGTGAAGAAGTTAAGATAACGTTATCGTTGCTGAAACAGTAAAAGGTTATTATAATTTATAATGTTAGATTTATTAAACTAAAAGCACTCAAAATATAGGAACTTACCGCCTGCCCCAAGGACCAACCGATTCTGCTGCCTGCTGCTGTTGCTGCTGTTTTGCGCTTAATGTCGGGAAGTACTCTTCACTATTAATATCGGGTGCAATGTTCTTTCCTCTTTGGCGAGGAGTGGCAGACATTTGAGAATTCCTAAAGCACGGTGCCTTATAGCTGCTTCCTCCTGTTGCGGCTGGCTGCTGCTGTGGCGGGGGTTTCTCAACTTCGACTTCGACTTGTTGCTGAGGCGGTGGCAGTTCAGGCTTTTTCCATGGACCACTATTCTTCGAACCAGCTTCTCCTGCTTCCCCGTCGGAACAATTATCTCCCATCCCCCTTTCGTCATCTGTTTCGGCATCTGCCGTCTCGTTCACGGTCAAATTTCCAATTTTCAATCCAGTATAATCCTTCTTCTCTTCCTCAAAATCTCTCCATTCATCTTCAGCCTGGAAGAAAGGAAACAATTTTCAAACATAAGAATCAAGTGAGAATACCGTTGGAAACGATAAAAAGTGAATAGGAATGAACCTGTCGACATCATATTATTAAGACATAAATATTAATGTTTTAATGACGACCGATGCCGTCAGATAATGCTATTCGTGACACAACTAAGTTGGTATATTTGACACTTGGATGTTACCAACTGTCATAAAAAAGACATGGTCTTTTCTAAAATGTCACGTAGAATCAGGACACGTATGGAATTTATATCATGGAACAGTATGCAGCGATAAGAAGAGATCATTCACCGATTCCTCTGTCCATTGAAAGCAGTTCACCGAACAGGAAGTACTTCATATCCGGGACTCTTTGGTTCCCAAGGATCCAAAATTAGTCTTAATCGTAAAAATATTCTAGATTCGGAAGTGGGGCACTTCCCATGCCCAGTCGCCCAGTTCTCAGGCGAAGGTTCGTTACGAGAGGACGGTATTAGCCGAAGTCAGTACCTCGACTTGCTGGGTCTCCTCGCCCTCCTGATTGGATTTCTCCTTCGGTTTTGGCTTATCCGTTCGCTTGCCGGTCTCCTCGAGTTTCTTGGCGATCTCGTCCGTGGTCGCGAACTTCTTGCCCTTCGCCTTTTTGCGGTCCTTTTTTGCGAAGAAGTCATCCAGATCTGCCATGGTGCCCGCACAGATGGTAGACACCGCCGTGTAAATATCTCTTAAAATTTACAAAGGCGATCGTCGAACCGCGGAGAACACCAAGAAATCAACTCGCGAGGAGAGCCTGTTCTTGCACTAACGTCTAACACACCACATGGGCTTGCCTTCACCGGAAATCTATCGGAGACACCTCCGAAGTCAACTTCTCAACCCTACCTGCGGTACACTAGTTCCATCACACGGCGAGCGCACGAAACTTGTAAGTCGAAAGTGTATCGACTGATGTAGGATTCCCTAGAATTCTAAACGCGATAAGTTACTTCACGAACGATGAGAAATTTCCGGTAACTTGTCGGTAACTTCTCCAAAGCTTTTTATATCAGTGTTTTTATCGAGGAATTATGAGAATTTAAATTTTTACGACAGAGCGAACCAGGGTTCGGTAATTCCAGATTTTTCGAGGTTTTTCACGTATATTACGTAAACAAAGTAGTTTACCGTACAAAACAATAAAAAACCAGCAAATTACGTTTCAATATGAAGAATGCTGTAGACGATATATGTACGTGAGCCGCCAACGGCGACTGGTAGATGGTACCGCCATCGCGAGTGCGCGAGCTCCTATTAGAAATTCGTTGCGCCGCCCTTGGGGGCAAAAAACGGTGAAAGCTATCGTACGAAACCAGAGGGCAGCACAGGATGCGATCGCACCATCCTGCCCGTAAGCAATCTCCCAACTCATCTCTGTTTCAACCCGTTCCCCTAGGAAATCGTTTATATATTACGCGCACGTTTGCTTAATCAGGCCGTGATGTCATCTAGAACAGTACTAAACAGGTTCCACTAGGTGTGGTAGTACTGAAATTCAGTTGATTTCAGTTGATTTGAATTTTGTCGGAGCTATCTGGAGTCAACTGTGTTCGTATTTATTTAGAAAATTAGAGATTAGTGGTTTTAGAATTATCAAGATGAGTAAACGATTCCGAACCGATCAAACCAGCACTCCTCGTAAGTACAAAGAATTCTTCATTTTTCTAGGTCTGATGTCATAAACCAAACTTTTTTTTTTTGCAGGATTTGGTCAAGATCCACCTCGAATAGAGGGTCGGAAAAGGGACTCCTTTTTGGAAGACATAGGCTTGGCTTCAGAGGATCTCAATGCCAGTTTCTCGGTTCATCACGTAGACAGACATGTGACTATGAGAGAGAATAAGCCTCCTCTGATCGTTCCTACTTTGGAAGAAAAGAAGACGGTTATTGTACACCAACATGGAGATTCTACAGAGGCGACTTTGGAATCGAATCGACCAAGTACTAAATTAACATTTATTAAAGAACGACCTGTAAAGAAACGTTCTAATTTAATACAATCAAGAGATAAAGGTGTCGGTGAAAAAGCTGCAGTAAAAAGTAAGCAAAAAAATAACGCACTTCAAACACCAGAGACAAAATTGAAAGACGTCGAAAACAGGTTGCAGGTAGATAGATTAGAAGTTGCAAAGAGTAAAGTAACGAGCAATGTTAATAATGAGCAGCAAAGTCACCCTTCAAACGCTGCAAGTAAAGAAAAGAGTTCTTCAAATTCTGCTGGTAAAAATAAACATATCTTCAACAAAGCTGATGATCATAATCGATCTATTGACAATCCTAGTGGTGGGTCTTTAAATAATAAAGAAAAGCCTCAAACAGTTGCCTTAGATAATACTGTGATAGATGTTGTCCGGCAAGAAAGTACAAAAGTTATGAGAACAATGCAAGAATTGTATTTTAGTGCTCAGATAAATTTAATAAAGAATCTGATGTGTCAAACCGATGAGCTGATTCAAGAAGTACGTTCAAGTGGCACAGCATGTCCAAGGACTTTAATGGAGGAAAACGTAAGGCTACGGGAGAATGTATCTATTCTACAAACAAGAAATGATGAGCTACAAAAAAGGATTGAGAAATTGAAACTTGTTGATCAAGAAAATATAGCGCTTAAGTTGAAATTAAAAGAATTATCAACTTGAAGGCCCCATTAATTTCATTGGGATGCAAGCATGGTGACAATGTTTCTGTTGTGCCTTAAACTAAATTTAGTATCCTGTGATAATTGTTACGTAAGAGAATTAGTAAGTATGCCTTAGAATTGTTGTAAGTTTCAGGTAGCTGCAGCCTGCACCGTTTAAAGATATAGTTATAAAATAAAGTTGCACAGCTGAACGATAATGCTATATGTATCTTCGAGTTATGCATAATGTCTTTCTTCAATAAAGTATATTTTTCTTTCTTATTAGCTGCAATGTTTCATAATTCATTCTCCTTCGTGCACCCTGCAAGTAGTCCCAAGTAAACTGACCAGTAGAGTCGAAGTCACGAAGGCAGTAAATCCGAAACAGAGACAATTCTGAGCGGTATCTTCCTCTGGTACACGTTACCGCTTTACATATTATGTACAAACTTATGTTCGATGTTTCTTTGAGCATCGAATTTTTCATTGGTTTACAAGTCAGGGTATGCGCGCAGAAATAATATACAAAACACCACCAGCGGCGCTGTATCTCTTATGAATTAACAGAGTCAGGCAAAATTACCCTACAACGAGTAAATCCACAGTGGGCATTATTTCCCTCCATATCGGTAATCTCTTTAAAAATATCGCCCATATTGCATTAGGACCGGAAAATGACAAAAGTGATTTATTCGTTGTTTCAATTTCCACCTAACTCTGGAAATAAATATATAGTACTTTAAATGCATCATATAAGGCGGTGTAGTGAAACACGGAGATACTTCACTAAAAAGTATACGTATAAATAGAGTATAAAATGGGGGGGAAAGCATGTCGACGAGAGATACTTCGGATTCAACCGAATAGCTTGCAATCATTGCATTGCGGCCTCAAGTCAATTGCTAATTCGACAAATCCACAATTGGAAGCGGATACACGCTACTTAGACTGTTGCATTCGGCCTTGAAGAAGAATTCGGTGACCCAGTTACTCAACTTTTCAAGCTGGTTTTTGTGTGTTCAGAACCTGGTTCGATGATTGGGATTACTCAGTTTTCATGTGGCTCCAGTCGAATTCCACTTCCAGCAGCCTCCGTAGTTTGGTCGTCTTCGTCAGCTTGTTCTCCCACTTCCGGAGGCCTCGTCCACCTAAAACACGAAAACGACCGAGTTACTAGGTTTATTTATTATTACATACTTGTATTACAACAATTCCTTAACAAGCTTAAACATAAAAAGCTTCCCTCACCTGATTAGTGTTTCCGGCGATCTATAGAGGAAGATCAGTTTGGCAAAGAGATCTTCTTCGAGGCATAAGTCGCCACTTTCTCGCACCAGATAAATATCCAGACAAAGCCGCAGAATCCTATCAACGTATGGCAAGTCGTCGAACATGATCTTCGGCGACATCTCACTCACCACTTTTCTCATCATTTGGCTGATGACAATTACAGCCGTGGTGTAAAGACCCAAAATCCTGTTTAAACGAAAGTGTATTTTAGATCTCACTGCGCATTATCCTCTTCATAAAATTAATAAATAATACTCCAAAGCTACGATTAAACAAAGGTTGACTAACCCAAGTCCGGAAATGAAGCTAAGTCCTTCCGGAAACGCCTTGTCATTGAATAGGAACATCATGATAAATCTACAGTCGTTACGGGGCACTTTACTCAAAAGAAGGTCGTAGATGAGATCATCGCAATTCTCGTTAACAACCCACCACTGTTGTTCCGCACAGCACACAGGATCGTGGGATAATTGCAAAGTGATATTTCGATAGAGATACTTGGTGTCATCCGGTGACGTAGGCGGAGCTGCGAAAATGTAAAATAATCATTTTCACGGAGCACTGATATATCTGGTATTCTCGCGACATATAGAAGATAGCGTTAAATAATAAACGTGTACATACGCATGAGCGGGGAGTGCATCAACTGTTGCACCACCGTGGTGGTTCTACCGGTCACCTTGAGAAATTTCGGCACGACGTTCTCCACAACTATTTTCCCGTCATCCGGTGTCGAGTGGTTTCCGGGGGTCAGCAAGTCGGCAAGGATCTTTCTTACGGGGTTGAATTCGCCGTTCACGTATGCAGGCAGATCTATGTCTCTTTTCGTCGTAGTGATGCCGGAAGCATCCTTGGCATCAGTTTTCCTCGAGACCGTCCATTCCACGTGGAGAGTCACCATGTCGTCCGACTCCAGTTCCAATTTAAGCCTGAAATCGATTTAAGTTATGAAGAACCGTGTTTTGCATTTCCCTAGACCAAGTATGCACCTCTCTTTATCGGGCGGAGAGATTGCCCACAATTTCCTGGAAGACCCGCTAAGCTTGACGGCTGCAACGTCGGTGTTAACGTAGTTCTCCAGGAACGAAATAGCCGGCCTGTCGCGGGCGTACAGACTCGCCAAATCTTTGAAGTTTTCCTCGGTGTATTGGAAAATCGCGGTGTCTTGAGCCGACATGGCGTAGATAGGTTCGTACGATCCTATGCGAATGTTCATCGACACCTCCCATGGTAAATTCGACACTCCAACGGTGCCACCGAGAGCGAACAATAGCAAGGGGAACCATATCAGGCCGATAATCAAGAAGAGTGCACCTCCACCTACGAGGTACTTGCTCATCTGTGATTTCTTCACTCCCCTTGGCTGTGGAAAGTCTGCTTCCATTCCCCTCATGCACTACGAGCAATGAGAAGTTTCGCGTAAGATCTACCTCCTCCCCTGAATCGGTATTCATTTTAATTCTACCTTGATTTGATAGATACTGGCAAATATGTCTTCCATCTTGAACCAATCCATTATTGTCATCGAAGTGTCGGTCCAGATCCAGTCCATAACCGCACGAAGTTCGAACAAGAATGGAATCAGCATGAATCTGGGAGATTAAACGGTTATAAATTGGCACACTTATTAAAAGGAGCGGCCACCTTCTTAGCAAAAGACATACGCACCCTTTGAACAGTACGTAGTTGACAATGGTATACTTCTTGCAGAGGAAGTTACCAAGTATGCGAGTTGGATAGCCATGCCTCAGCTGATAAGCCGCGAGGAGAAGGTAGAAGCACTTTACCATGTACCAAATCTGAGGTGGAAGTACGTCATTGAACTGTCTAGAATAGAAAACAAAAGTAACGATGTAGGAAAATGCACTTCGAGGAGGAAACACGAGCCGAGCTAGATATACCTTTCAGTGACACTGGGCAGAATGAAAAACATCCAACTGTGAATGCCTATAATAAGGAAATACTGGAATATCAATTTCCCCAGAATAGACTTCCTCAGGAACAGAGCTCTGTCTACGACAATCAGGGCGAACTGGAGGAGCAACATCATAAGGAACGGCATCGGCACGCGATTCTCGGTGATGTAAGTCGTGACACCTCCGTCGCCTTGTTGAGTCTAAAAAATCCAAGAATCATTTTATTTTTTTTAAAAAAAGAAAAAGAAAAAGAGTTCAAAAGCACGAAGCAGCGGCCAAAAGAAACCTCCCCTACCCCAAACGCGGAGAAGCCGAAGATGATGAGGATGAAGTTGAAAAAGTCGCAGAGGAACATGTACGCGTAAACGTTGGTCTTCTCCTTGCCGAACGAGCTGAGGATTTTGCTGAAGAAGGATCTCATCGGTTCCAGGTATTTCAGGACCCTGAAAGGTAAGAGATTATATGTGCCGAAGAGCAGCCACACGCTTACGGCACTGAGTACATTTTTAAATAAGATATAAATTGGGTTCCTTACATCATATTCATAGTCTTCGAGAACTCCTCGTCGCAAGGATCGACCTCTTCACCTTGTACAGCGACGAGTCTCTCCTCTTCGTTCGTAGTTCCTCGAGATCTCTCGGGATCACTTTCCGCGTTTCCGGGGATGTCTCTCGAGGAAATGGCATCGGTAGGAGCTCTATTAAATTCCAATACCACCGAAAAATTACAGCAACTACCTGACTTCAGTCAATAAAGTCAGTGTCTCCCAAATCCAGACTTCTCTTACCTGGACGTTTCCGTGTCCCAGTGGAACTTTGGCATCGATTCCCCGTCCCCTCTATTGGCCCCGTCAACTCGGGTTTTCGCTATCGTCAACTTCGACGGGATGATCTTCCTGGGACTCGTCGCCGGAGTCGTCCACTGTCCCAAGGACTTGAGCATGAATCTGAAATGAAATCGACATCGAGGTAATTCTATAAAAGGATATTCCAAAGTCGATGGACAATCTCAGATCACCAACCTGTGGAAGAAGATCATGAGGAGCAGGAGAAGATCCCACAGGGCGTAGTTGGGTTTCCTTTCGACTCCTATGATGCGAGGACCGAAGAGAGGATGATTGGACGTAAGTTCCTGATTCCAGGGTATCAACTCCAGTTGGAAGATGCACTTGACTATCACGATGATCTGAGGATGAAATATGAAGAGCCGTTTAGAAGGTTTACTGGCACGACCACATTATAAATACTGTACCTCGGTATACGCAATGATGGTGACCCAGAAGGTCTTCGATGGTCGTGGGATCGTCAAGGATCCCCAGAACAGTACCATCAGGGGCAACGGAATCGAGAGTATCGACGCGTTCTTGATCTGGTGAAGGAACACCATGAAGTAGCATAGTAAGGTCGAGTGAGCCAGAATGCCGAACCAAATGGAGGCTGCCAACTGGATGATCGGCGGCTGATCCACTTCCGAGAGCTCGGCTTCCTCTTCTTCTCGCGGCTCTTGAGAATCGCTCGCGAAAATAGAGCTGCCAAGAACAAAGTTATACAGTTCCGCAATTCGTTCCTTCGTCTCCTGTCCGTTAGGAGGAACTATCTGAGCGATGTCATGATGGTAAAAAATATGTGAAATGGATGGAGAAGCGCGAAGCGTGGGATCCGATCCACCGATTGACCCGTAATAACTTCCACCGACTGTTTACTCGCAGTCGTATATAACTAATCTCAATAGAAACAAGAAAATTGAACCATAACTTCGTTTTCTTTCAGAATAACTTACGGCATGCTCTTCGACGCGAACTCGATAGACCGCCGTATGTGCTTTCGAAACCATGCAGAAAGGGCGTTGCTGCCAGCAAAAATTCAGGAATGACAGGAATGAAGCTACCCTTAGGGACCTTGATGCTGGGATGTAGGCTTTCCCGGCGAAGCTAGAAACCCCTCCAGGTTCGCTTTGCAGGACAGTTCGACCGAATGAAGGAGCCGTGCCCTCGTGACTAACTCAAATCGGGTCCTTTCCGGAGCTACCGCTTTTTCTCGAGTTTCTGTGCAAGCACTTCCGGTCATTGCGATCGAAACGTCCTATAAGTCTGGATGAAAAGCTATTTAGTAACGATTGGATGTTAGTGGGGCCCTGCTGGAGCGGTCACCGATAACTGATCCGTGTCGATCAGCGAGATTCATCGAGATTCAGCGATTCATTGCCTACGAGGGAGAAAGCAACGGGAAGGGCCTACCTGTTCTCTGGAATGCCCGACTGACTTGGCGTCGAACTCTGCTCGGTTACCTCCTCGGAGCTTCCTTCCTGAATGGAGAATCTGTTGGACATATGTACAAGTGCTACTTCTACTGCTGCTACAGAAACCATTGCTGCCGATTTTACGATAATTACTGCCGCAGGTACTAATCTACGCGTCGGCATCAACGACTCAAACGCCTTCTCAAATGATCGGGTCCAGAATGCAAACGAGAAAGCCCAATTCTACGCAAAGCCCAATTCTTAATCTCCAGGTTTTAAGCGAGGTCTTCGGGACAACCCAGGATATATCTCTTCGTACCGTGAGATCTCTTCATGTATTCATGGCAAGGCAAGGGACAGAATCTCGGCACAGGTGAAGCGGCGCATCTACCAGTTTCTACATCCCAAAGTATCGAACAACGTCCACGGGCAAGAAAAGTCCCAGGTAATCAAGCGGGATCTTACCTGGTCTTCATCATCGGTATCGGTTGCCAGATCTGATTGATACCCAATCTCATGCCCATTCTGAAGTCCGGCTTGGCCTGAAAAATAAAAGGAATTCAATCCCAGGTTATCCCAAGCCTTTGGAATACCTCGAAGTAAATTGGAACCAACCTTGAGAGCCTTTTTCTCCTTAGCGAGGACCTTCCTGATGTATCTGTAGTCGAGGGAGAAGCGGTTCAGGTATTTCGTCATGGAAACCATGACGCTGTTCATGACTGCCCAGATGAATTTCAAGTAAGTGCCTAAGGACACTTTTTTCTCCTCTCCATTGTCCGCAGCATCTCCCTCTTCGGGTGCCTGCTCGGGTCCTTCGTCTTCCTCTTGATCCTGGGATTTCGTCAGGTCCAACGACTTCATCTCTCTCTCGGAAGACTCGACGTCGACGGATTCGAGGCTGGTCTGCGCTTGTGCCTGATGAAAAGTCGAGATCAGCCAAAGGTACCGATTATTACCGACTACGGCTATGTTGTCACGTATACTACATTACAGTTAACTACTACAAGCACGACTAAGTGAAGATATCAGCTAGCCTGGCTGGAATAAAAAGTTTAACGAGTGAAGTAAACTGCCGAAGGAGAGGACCACAATTACGGAAGAGGAGTTCAAGGGGACGCAGGTTCAGGTTCGTCGTGAACTCCACCACCTCTTGGGAGGACGGTATTAAACTAATGAAATGTATTTACACATTAGACAGGTAGAGCACTATTGCGAATGAGAGAAGAACAATTACGGAGTGAAACGATGAACGATTAAGTTCGTGCACCACGGGTTGCGTCTTCATCGAAGCCCTTTGGGCTTTGTGTGAGCTACATTCCACCACTGGCACAGTACAATGAGAACGAACGAAATGAGAGAAAGAAACAGAGCGGAGCCAGGTGGAGCTACTTCATCATCTTGCCTTCGAGGTAATTGGATCGTTTAAAAAAACGAAAAAAAAAAACAGATCAACGTCATCGTCCAGGACTCGCCAGGGAACAAGGAACCAGCTTTATAAGGAATGTCTTTGCAGGAGGGAAATTACTTTCTGGACGAGATAAATTACTTGCTATCTTGTTAAAAAAATTTCTTAACTCCGGTAAAATTGATTTTGTAAGAATCACTATTATTGCCCCCCTTAGGGTGGGAAGTCAGTGTCGATGATTTCGTGAAAAGTATTTCGTGCATCAAATTATTTTATATAAACTCATGGTCATTGGAAAATAGACGTTGTTTGAACGTTACTAATTCCTTTAGTCTTTCTATCTTTAAACCGAATCAGCTATTCTTTCTGGCTCGTTTACGTATAGAAAATGTAACGACAAAGAATCAAACTAACTGGATGGAGTTAAAGATAATCGAGCTTTCCTTAGAATTCGTCTTAATTCCATTAGGTCGGTTGATTTTAGGGTTGCAACCAATAAAGCTATCCATTCGAGGAAAACTCTTTTTTTCTCTGAGGGTGGGCAGAGTCCCGACGCCCGTTCTCTCGAAGGCAAGGAAACGAAACGCTCACAAGGTAGAGCAGAAAACGAACGAAAGAGAACTACGACGGCGAGCAGCAGAAGAGACTTAAAGTAAGGAAGATCTCACGTCGGTGGCCGCGGCGTCCGTTTCCGAACGAGCGCTCAGATACGACATGGATGACTTCTTGCGTGTCATCGGGACGCTCTGTCGTCGCAGCCTTAGGGCGTCCTTTTGCGTCCCACCGTACAGGGCGACGTGCGTGGCTATCTCAATGTCTGTCTTTAGCAGGGTGCTCATCAACTGGAACCATCGTCGGCACACTCTGATCTCTCAGATTCGAGAAGTGTCTAGGAAGTCGCCCCTCGTCGAGCCCAACCCCATGATCGGCGTCGAGCCCGAGCCATAATTGGCATTAAAAAAAAAGACGGGGCAAGGAGTAGAAAGGAGGCAAGAGAAATAGAAACGGGGTAGATGAAGACCCCAAGGTCAGGACCCACCTCGGAGACGGTCATTCTGCGACCTTGCCTTCTCAGGCGATCCAGCTCGTCCCGGTCGTCGATCTCCGGGATGAGGTCGGTGACGTCGTCGTCGTCCTCCAGCTCGTCGAACATGTAATAGTCGCCGGATCTAATCGCTAGATAAGAGAAACACGTATTAATAGGGCTGATAAAACCGCCGCGTTATTGCTGGAAGCCATGCAACGAGTCAGCAAGCTAATTAAGGAGATATGTCATTATTAGTTATTTTAGAGCTACTTTTAGTCGCCTCAGAGTATGTACAGGGAGCTCGCTACCGAGATAGCTGGTTAGTCTGGACTTAGAATATGTATCATCATGCAGATCAGGATGCATTATGTACAAGAGTATTTACAGGGGATGCTCGCGGAATAGTCTGGTGGTGGGCTGTAAGAAATGTAGAATTACCCTCTCTGTTGGTGACCGGTGCGCGGTGTCTGTACAATGGCCGAGACTCTGGATAGAGCGTATCTAACGAAAGAAAGACACATACGAATAAGTATACATGCGAGCGAGGCCTGAAAGGAATAATGCTTACACAGACGCGATATTAATAATATACCACGAGCATTTGGAGTATCAAGGATGGGCCGGCAGACGTATATTAACTTCTTCGGCGATAGGACGACCGGAGCAAGGAAGTATCAGGAAATCGGACTCGACTGTTGAGGATGGTCAGGGATGCGTCAGGCTGGGTGGAGAAAAGAGATCCTTTTTTATGTACACCGGTGACGAAGGACTAAATGCAGAGACCTAGGCAGAGCAGGCTACCGAAGTTCTGTCTATTCGTTGGATCACCCTATTGATCTTCGAGACACACGGCGGAAATTCATCTAATTCGACATCTCCCTCAAGGGCCTTCAAGATCTGCAAGAGGTAAGCTACACCGACTTCGGCAGTCGACGTTCCTTGATTGTTCTTCATCTTCATCAGGGCGGTAGATAATTTGCCAAGAGGCGTTTCTACTTGACGAAGACATCCATAAACAGGGTGCACCGGGACCAGCGACGAGGTGCTTCGAGGTGCAGCTTCGCAGCTTATGTACACGGCAGACAGACAGAGGCGGATAGAGATAGAGAGAGCAGGCTACCGACGACGTTCCGCCAATCTGTTGAGGTTACATGTGTGATGCGAGAGCAGGGACCGGGAGGTGGTCGAGACGATGGACTCTCTGGGATGCTGAAGATGCGTCCAGGAGGGTCCTGGAGCCGGACTGGAGGGCCGTCGACGACGACGTCCACTCCCGAAGGATGATATCGCTCGGTCCGGGGCACTACCATCGTAGGGAGCTGGCGAGAACACCGGGAAGCTTTCATCCGGCGAAGCTCCCCTGGGATTCAGGTCGCTACTAGGGGGAGATCCGAAGGATATCCTGGTCGGCTCGAGGTAGCCTTCGAGGCTGACCGTCATGATGGCCGAGTTGGGAGTGGGTGCCTGTAAGAGGGAAGCCGCACGCGGCGTCAGGGGCGGCGGTTCTTCCTCTTCGTGGTCCTGGGCCTTCTCGTCGTCGTCGACGGGTGTCCGGTAGCCCTGAGCCGTGTTCTCCGAGGAGACGCAAGAACCGACGCTCGACGACCTCGCTAACGGCGCCTCTCCCTCTTTGGTGCGACAGCGTTAAATAGAGAGACTCGTGGTTAAACGTTCGCAGGCGATACACCTCGCGGCAGCTCTTGGGATCTCTTCCGTGAAGACGAGGTCGAGGTCAGGTGGGATCGGGATCTGGAGAATACGGATTTCTAGTGGAATGGAACGGCACTTGTTCTCGTATCCTTGACTGCTAATCGCGTTTAGTATCGAGACGATGGTGCATTTGATGCAGATCGACAATGGTATCCGTGCTAGTGGATCGAAATTAATATACAAGGTTAACAGGAAGGGTACGCAATGTCCTGAAAGTAAACCTTGGTGATAACGTCCCCGTGCGGGAAGTCAGAGGAAAAATTAGTGGTCATTTTTAGGTCTGGGAGATGTACTGGTCGTACTGGGACACGTACTCGGTGATAATCGTTGTTAAGAAAAAGTAGAGGCGTTGGTGGGTGACCGATCACACTTCCTTAACCGTGGAATAGAAATACCGATGATGTATTGAAGGTCTTACCGACTTTGTGTGTCTGCGGATCTCGGTAACTGGGGCCCTGTATCCTCTGCTGGTTCGCCTTGATCTTGTCCATTTTGAACTTCAGCTTCTGCAGGAGGTTTTTCTCGATGTTCTCCTGAAACTCTATGCGCCTGCGATGCAACTCCGAGAGTAGTTCAGCTCCTCGCGATGCAAGGATGCTCATTGCCTTGGTTTCGTCCACTATATGATAGAAGTAGTAGCTCTTGAAGAGCCGCTTCTGCATCAACAGAAAAGCGAAGCATAGACCATCCCAGACCATGCCGATGTCCTCGTGGGGGACCGTGCATTGACTTTCTTCGATGCCGAGGTCGGTTGCGGAGCTCTTGAACTTCTTCAGGCAGGCGATACCCAGAAGTTGGACCAACCAGCAAGCCGATACCTCCAACTGAAAGGTACAGCATAAATTTACCCTTCAAACACATGTTGTTCCGACTACGAAATCCAATTGATAAATATTCTCACCTCCTTGATGAGCACACATCCCACTCCTTGCAGAAGTGACTTCAAAAGGATGACCGTGACATTGTAGCCAATCAGAAAGTTCCACCACTTTAAGATAGTCTTTATAGGCCGAAGGTAAAAGTCGCTTCCTTGCCAAAGGAAAACGAAGGCCCCGATTAAATAACCCAGCGAGAAGAGATTGGTTCTCTTAGTACCGGCTAGGAACATGATCGACAAAGTGATCCACATGAGACTCATCATGGATCCCCGCTTTACCACATCCAGCCAGTTATGTATCTGCGACACGTAGTCTTTAACAGGATTCACGAAATTCAGCTTCTCCGTGTCGTAGAAGACGGAATAATTGTGCCCGCCGGCGAATTCTCTTCCTGACGAGGTACTGACTTCCTCGATGCGGAAGACGAGGCTCTGCCGCACGATCATCAACAGCAGGATAAAATCACCTATGTAGAGGAGGCTTCAATTAATAATTTAAAACAGTCGAAGAATCTACCTTCATGTCACTCACAAATTAACTTTCTGGCGTTCGGGGGGAAGTCCGGATCTGGGAAGTACATCCATTCTTGAAGTCTGCGCATTATCTCCGACTCACCCCACGGATACTCTACAAATGCGCAACGATTAATAGGTCTTATCACTTGATTAAATGTAAAATGAGAAAAGTAAATTATCGGTTGACTCACCGATGCAAAACCAGGTCGGTGGGCCCACGACGAGACTGTACTGTAACGGAAACAGGACGATTGCAAAGAACTTGAAGAATGGCCAGATGTTGCTGATGGTCTTCCGTCTCAGAGCGAAGAGGAGGAGTAGCCACATGCCATAAAGAACGGAATAAAAGTCCAGCCTGGTCCCGATGACGGCAACGATGCCCATGAGGCAAAACTCGAGGCCGAACTTGTAGAAGCCGTAGTTGAAGAAGAACTTGAGGCACTCCGGAATTCCTTTGTCTGCGTGGGTTCTCTTTATACCAGGGAACATCAATTGGGGAGGATCCATGGGTTCTCCCAAATGATGCCTGTGGAACCATTGGCGAACGACAATGATGGTCCTGAAGGTCGTCACGGTGACTATTGCTATGTACCCTTTCAGCAAAACTGGAAGTTTGCCAGGGTCAGCTTTTCGCATGCCCACCCATTCGGCACTGTTATAAACGGTGTTGTTGCTGGCAAATGGACCTTGGGATGCCGGAGACCACTACGAGAAGAAACCATCTTCAATGGAAAAAATATTCTTGAGGAAGGTAACGTCTTCAAAACGTCTTCATCAAACATCGATTAAACCTAACTGGAATCTTACTTGACAGACGACGTTCCAATTATTGTGATCGATGTACTTGATTTGATAGAGCATTTTGGCGACCACCAGCACGGCTATGGCGGCGGAGATTGCATTAATTGTGACTACTTGGATGTTCCTCTTAAAGTTGATGGCGACTACTGTTACCAGGACGAAGAAGAAGTTGATGGCACAGACCTGGAGAAATAAAAACATCCTGGATTCTGTGCAGCAGAAAATCGGAATGGATGAAATGAAGTACACGATCTACTTACGTCGTTTATACAGAGAAGTATTACGGAGATGAAGACGATTTTCTGGATGTGGATCTCGAGGAAGAGCCAGACGTAGTTGTAGAAGCTGACGACGTATCCCATGAATTTCACAAAAAGTGCAATTCGTTCCAACCTTGACATACCTACAACAATCCCGGTTTACCTGAAGTAGCTGCACTTTGCACCGATTGCAGCCTACTTACGTTTGAGCTGTTTCAAGTTATAAATCGGCGTTGTGTCCTCCGTCTCCCCGACGACAACTTCGGATGGAGAGACTATAGGAATTGTACTGGGTGAGTACCCTAGACTTCCACGTCTGGAGTCGCTATCGTTACTGAAGACAATAAAAAAGTAAGTACATATGCAACGCATCATTACGTCATGAACATCAAATTACCGATAACCCACGTTTCTCTATCAATATCCGTCACCTTGAGGAAGTCATCGTGGAAATAGTGGATCTGAAGGACAGTAATTATCACGAAAAAGGTCGGCGTCAGCAACCGGACGAAGAGATCCTTGGTCTCGTAAATCTCCAAGCCAATGTCCATTTGTCTAAAACACGGAAATAACCTTTGCAAGATCGCCGAAAGGAGCATTTTCTATCCTACTTACAGATCTTTGTCTATATACAGATACTCCCAGTAGGCCGGGAAGTTCTTGAACTGGTAAGTGTAGACGAGGATCAACATAATGACAGAATATCCGATGACTGTTATCCAAAATGGATACATCATCCTCCGCCAGGCCGTCCAGGATATCTGTGATATCGTCAAGTTAGTTGTATCGATCGAGTCTGTTGATTTAAACCGCTCAATGTTACCCTTATCCACTCACTTGGAACGTAATGACGAAGAGGAGGAACAGCGACATGTAGATGATCCTGAAGACAGTCATGCGTTCGCCGGTAATACCGCAGATAAAGAGCATGATGGCTACGACGGCGATCCAGAATTTGGTGAGCATCTTCTTGACGAGGACCCCGACGTCCTTCATGAATTTGCTCTTAATTTCGGAAGTATCGTGGTTCATGGTAGCTGTGGCAGTGGAGACCGAGACATGCAAAGGTGCGGCCATGTCCCTCAAGGCCGAAGACCTCCTCAGCTGCTTTCTCTCGGCCATGTACTGCCTCATCGTGATCCAGAACATGGTCAGGAAGAGGCACTGAAATTAAGAAACGCGTCACCTTCGATGGCCAGGCAACAATTACCATCCCGAAGACGCGCCTCTCGGCGCAAATATAGGTAAGCAACCTTGACGACCAAGTGCCAACGGCTGAGTTCGTCAGCTTTGAGGAAACCGATCTCCGCCATAGGGATACCGTGCACGTTACTTGGCAATTCGTCCTCGATGAGGTCCATGCTGTAGACGTACTGGACGAGAAGCAGGAGCGTCGAGTAAAGCACGAGGAACGGGGCGCACTTCATCATGGAGGACCTTTTGTTTGGCACCATCCACAGCATGAGCGCCCACAACAGGAGAGCAAAGGTCGTCCAGCTGTGGTACATTATACTCCAGGTCTGAAGAGGAAGTAAAGACGTTCCTAGTGAGAATACCGGTAGTAACCGACACATTTCTCATTTCTTTCACCCAAACGATCAACGCACCATCATGAGTATATTCGTCGCCAGGTAGGACGAGTTGATGATCAGCTGGAAAATGGAGTAGATCGCCATGACGACGTGCTCGAAGATGCCCGCCTTGACTTCCGGCGTGCCTGAAGCAGAAGTAGGACTTTAGGCAAAGACTTGGAAGTGGAGGCACCCCGATCGATTCCAATAATCAAATCGAATCTTACTTTCACTGAGTGATTGCAGCTGCATACTGTCATCATGCTGAGCTTCTTGGACTATGACGCTTCCCGTAGAGTCCTGGAGGAGGCCGGTTCGCCCCGACCCAAAGCGCATCAGCTGTGGGCAAAAGAAGCACTCGTTTACTCTTCCATCTAGGATACTCGCGCTTACGGAGAGGTCACACTTCGGATGGCCAGTCCGATTGGCATTCCAAGGTCCCATGCTAGCTTTGGGATTCACATTCCTCATGCAATGCAAGCTACCAACGGGGTCGCGACGTGCAAGGGACTCAAACGTGCATAATCACCTGCATAAGTCACCCTCCTTGAATAATAATTAGAAGAAGCATCCCGGTGGCTATTTCCAAAAAGCGGTTACAGGATCATCCTAGGAGAGACCACGGTCTTTGAATCCTTTCCCCTATTTCTCTCAATTTTCGTAAACTATCCACAGGAGCCTCCCAAAGCTGGGCCAACGAATTTAAAGACGTAACTATTATTCGGATCCTTTGAAGAGAAAATCCCGCAATATCTTACGATCCAAAGACCAAGTCTGTCCTTGTTAGTCTAGCGAGAAAGCTTCTTTCCGGAGAGGAGCTCGGCTCCCCGCGGTAAAGAAATTTGCTTTCTGTGGGGAAAAAAAAGAAAAAAAGTACGTACTGGAGTCCTCTCGTTGACCGGAGCGGGCGGCTTTGCGGTCGGCTTCTAAAACACGGCAAACTAAAGGTAGCTTTACCCAGTGGAGAAAAGTGCGAAACACAGGGGGGCCTGTCGGAAAGCCTACAGCGAGTGCGTGAGCGACATCGAAAAATCTCGTGGGACGAACGTATAATTGTTAACTAAGCGCCGTCGACAGGAACGAAACCTCCTCTAATTGCATTCTCGTACTTGATAAATAGAAAACTTGTCAAGAGACCGTGTGAAACTGTGATAATAGCTGGACCCATCTGTGCTGCCACAGGTTATCAGAAGAGGAAGGACCGGCGGCGGCATCAAGGCGAGCCCGAGACGACGTTATTAACGAGTCTCTTATCTCTGGTTAGAGAACACAAGAGAGAGAGAGAGGGAGGAAAAAAAAAGAGTACATCCAGTCGACTACAAAGAGGCCTAAGCTCGACTCGGCTCATGCTGGAGATAAACACCCTTACGCGAGCCTTCCGCCTCGCGGACTGCCATCTCTGCGAGGGCGTTCGCCGTCTCGCTGAGACGTGACGCGACAACGGGGTCTCCAGGTTCTCCAGTTTCCCACTGAGTCGCGTCGCCCCCTCGGCCTGAAACTGGCCCTAGCCAAGTTAGTAGAAGCCGAAAGAACGATGGTTAGGACGATGCGACGTCATTCCGTCAGAAAAGGGGCCGTCCATGAATCATCTAAGGATTCGGTACACCAGAAACTCTTCCTCGAGAGTAGTTATTCTCTCGTCGAGAGATCACGAAGAAGAAAAAGATATAAAAATAAATACTCCTTATTGCAGAGAATTGCGGAAGATGATCCTACGCAATCGATGGACGACCCTAGATTAATCAAAGGGGTTGCGGGACCACTCTTTCCACCTTGAGGGTCTTGACCGGACGACCGACCAGACTGTCTTCAAGGTCCTCACCTGGCTCCCCAAGAGGTACCGCGACTGCAGGCCCAGGGCATAGTAGAGGCAAACAATGCTCAGAGGATAAGCATAGGTGGACCAGCCGGCGTCGCCGACGTAGTCGACGTCCCTGGCGTTGGTGCAGTTGGTTAGATAGTAGGCGTTCAGCCCGAAGTACCTAGCCCACTGGTTGTCGGTGGGCACAAGCTCCTGGAGCCACTGGTTCTGGTAGGCGAGCAGCGCCCCGATGTGCACCACGAGGACGAGCATGACGATCCTGCAGACCACCGCGAAGGCGCGGCGCAGCTCGCGGTGGAAGGCCCACCAAGTGCCGGCTGCTATGAAGACCAGGAAGTAGAAGGCGCACTGGACCGACGGGTGCAAGGATGACGCGCAGCACATCAGGCCCAGGGTCACGTAGTTCCCGGCGGTGCCGAGGTACTTGATTATCTGCGAATAGAGACCGCGTTCTATACTCGTACCTAAATTCCCTGGGTTCCTCTATTTTAGACACCTTGGCGTTCCCGTCCTCCGTCTTGGCGGCCGTCCGGCGGTTCGACGTCGAAGCCTCGCCCTCGACCTCGGTCTTCGGGGCCCGATTGAGCCGTCGACAGAGGCAATAGACGACGCAGCTGCCGGTGAGGGCGACAACGTCCGGTATCAGCCAGTAGAAGATCTCCCAGGCGTTGACACCGTCCATTCGAATCAGACCCACGTGGCGAAGGAGCTTCTCCAGGAACTCGCCTGGGAGATAGGAGTGAAGTATAAGTAAGAGTTCCGGTTCATTCACCACCAAGGAGAGGTCGCTTCCTCGAGTTCAGAGGTGACTTCTCCTTGCGAACCGGTCAACAGGGGCTACGAACAGTCCTTCAAGAAGTGACCATAGGGCGGCATAGCCAGCAGGACCACTTGGAAGGTGAACTGGGCGAGGCAAGTGAGCAAGGAGAAGCACAGGCCGGCCAGGAGGTAACGTCCCGTGTGACCGGCCATCGTCACCTGGTTCGGCACCGGTACCAGGGGCGAGTACAACAGCAACAGCAAGTACGCCAGGGACAGTCCGACCGGCCTAAAGATGGCGACTGCAAATACAAAAGAACCTTGTAATCGAGGCACAGGTACAAGTACATCGGTCTAAACATTCCACGTGGTGTTGGGTTCATTCCGTAAACGGGATGATAAGAGTTCACATTTTTTAGAGCGAGGCTACGAAGAGCCGAGAAGTGAACGGGGATCACGCGGAAACGAGTTCCCTTCTTCGTCGAGGAAACACGCGTCCACGCTCCGTTATCCATATCGTCGCACGTACGGAATGACAAATGTGCGTGATAAACCTACGATGCATTGACATCCTATCGCTCGTCTCATTAAGGTCTACGCTGTTTTTACAAGCTCGAAATAGCGGCGGAAACTTCCAAGAGATTTTCATCCGACGACACTCCACGCACTGAGAGAAAATGGTATTAAACAGTTATCTTGCGAGCTGTGGAATAGGCGTCTATCCCTGAGAAAGATATACTATACAACTACAGATTGTAAATTTATTCTCTTAATTGAGAAAGAAATATTTATCGAATCTATGTGCCGAATTTTGGCGTTAAGTATTCGGTGCGATTTGCGCAGTCTTTTAAATGTATTTGGGGCGAAGCTCCACCGAGTTACCTGATTTGTAAAGTTATCTTTTCTTTCTCTATCTGTTGCGGATCACATCCTTTTGACGGATAAGCGCCAATTACACAGCTCACGTGGTAATGTTTAATACTATTCTCTCTGTACATAGAGTTAATAGACGCCAGTCTGTAAAAAAAGGACGTTTGTAAAGTTATCCTTTCTTCCCGTGATTACATATTATATCCCTTTTAGGAACTGGCGCCTATCTTACAACTCCTTCTTTTCTCAGGGTGCGACGTGAAGGAGAGGAGAGAAAGAAAAAAGATAAAACCCGTCAACGGGAGATTTATCGGCCAGGAAACGCCCCTTAAGAAAGAGCCGCGCGAGACATGTCGAGTGTTTCCGGGCTTGGAAACGAGACACATCTCAAAGTCCCGAATCGTATTTAAGCGTCGGTTCCTAATTTTAGAAGGCGGCCCACGACGACGCGTGGCATTCCCTTCGGGTCGAGATGTATCGCTTTCCCGAGAGACGTCGTCGACGCTCCCGGGCACTCCCATCGTTTTCCCGATCGGGGGGACCACCTCGCTGGTCAAGAATTTCCGAATGCAAATGTACGATACGCGCCCAGCCGATTGCGCAAGCCATGATCAGCTAGACGATCCCGGCTCCTCGTGGAAGTTGAACTTTGGACGAGGTATCTCGCTTCAGTATTTTCTTTTCTATTTTATTTCTCTCTCTTCAATCCAGACGCCGCCTCTCCTCCGATCGGCTGGATGAATGGGTCTCCTTTGCGCTCAAAAAAAAAGATCCAGGGATAAGAACCAGAATTTCGGTTATTTCAACCAGACTAGATTATTAAACATGCCCTTACTATTTATCTGGCTGTACGTATTATTCTATTAAAACATTACCTGGTTACGTTATAATACCTTTCCCGATGGATTCATGAATCTCTGGATCTCTCCCAGGGATTCATCCAATAATTTAGGAATCTGATTAAGATAACCGTGAATTCAGGCTTCAGGAATTAGAGTTTATCGGCCGTGTTAATCAGACTTCCCCGTTAAGGGTAACTAGAGATCCTTTAACCAGCCGCATCTGAGAATATCGGCCGGAACTTTTTCATTGAATGTGGAATTAATAAATAGCACATGACGCGGCCTCCAAGCTGGGCACGTTTATAGGCAATGAACGTTTCCGGAAACGATCTAACGTCGTGTTCATTTCTTCCAGCTACTCGAAAGGGGCAGCTGCATTGAGGGGGCGAGAAAGGGGAATTTGCAGAGGTGTTTTCGAGTCTTACCCCCGCCATAGGTAGCCGGAAGGACCGCCCTGAGGAGGACCACGTTCAGCCAGTACTGCACCATCCTTCCCGGCAGGCCTCAATCCTGGAAACAAAAAATGAAACGTTATCACGACTGCAGTCCGCACCTGGAATCAATACCAAGGCCCTGCGAGCCGATGCCCTAATCAAGAATTTCGGCTTCGATTTCAAGACCTGAAAGGACAAAACATTGTACACAGTCGCTACACGCATTGCAAATGAAACTTCTAACAAAGAAGGTATCCCAGGTCGATCTCTCCGATTTTATTTCTTTTATAATACGTTATAGTAGACTAAAAACTAAGCGACACGTATTTTTTTTTTTATCTGCCATTAAACATTTTAAGGAGGTGAAACCACCATCCAAAGTAAGACATGTCAAGGGGAGATTTGGCAGTTTCACCCACAAGAACATTATATTTTTTAACCAATGGAAAAGCTATCTCATAACGAGAAATGAAAAATATAATTTTCTCAATTAAAAAAATCAAAATCAAGGGGTGAGCCACCCCTCACAACCCATACTTTGGATGATAGTTTCACCTTCGTAAAATGTTTAATGGCAGATAAAAAAAAAATACGTGCCGCTTAGTTTTTAGTCTACTATAACATATTATAAAAGAAATGACATCGGAGAGATCGACCTGGGATATCTTCCTTGTAAGTCAAAAAGAATGATTAAATGTTACCAATTACTCTCAATTATTCTTTCGTAAAATTCCCTTACGCGCTCGGCACTGCTTGTTCTGGGCATAATTATTTATATTGCTTACTTTTATTATCTCTATATTCCATAAATGTCATTAATTGAGAGAATAACGTACTAATGCTAATGAAACCATTTACGTGGATTGCCTCAATACTGGAGCGCGAACATGAATATAAATGATCATTAATTGTAAAAAAAAAAAGAAAAGAAACAAAAGGAAACCGATTCCCTTTTCCAAGGGGATCCCTTTCATGCCATGTGTACTCACACGTACTACCGTGGCATGATATCTTATTAATAAAAAAATAAAAAAAACGAAGAAGCGTACGAGGAATCCCCAGGAGTCTTATCACGACGTGGAATCACGGGGTTCGGAGAAGTCCTTTTGGAGAACACACCGCTCCGGCAATTAGCGGGGAAAATGCCGCGCGTCGACACGCGAGCTCTAATGAGATTATCCAGTCTGTATAATTACCGCGGGCGTAACACCTAAGCCACGATACAAAACGAGCGCGCAATCAATTTTCGAAAGCGGAGGGAGCCGGAGCTGCACGCTGGCCGTTTTCGGGAGCGCAAACATAACGACGCAACCAATTAGACCTCCGTGAGATTCGACCAGAGGGTGTGGCCCTTCCCGGACTCCTCGGCATTCCTTTTCGTCCTTTCGAGTTTATTAGCGTGCCGGGATGGAGGGTCGACGAAGGGAAAGACTCCGGGCCAGCGATACTTCCCAACTGGGTCAGTGTAGCTTCCCCGAAGAGTCCTTCCCTTCGGGTCGGAAAGAGCACCCCTAAGGGCGACTTTTCTACGGGGAAAAAAGGTCGGCCGATAGGATTTCATTTGCCCCGACTCTCCACCTGGGGGACGCCAACGAGAACGCGACATTCTTCCTCTCGATCGATCTTCGTCACTTTAGACGATTGCCGGGTCTCGTCCTCCCTGGTGGGCCGTACTGCATGTCGTTCGGGAACGCCTTGGTGTATGATAAGGGCCTGATCGTTGTCCGATAAGGAGGCGTCGATTTTAGTTTAGCTGGCTGTAGTCTCCCTGGTCGACTTCCCCTCATGGCGGGTTTACGGTCTAGAAAGGGTCTACTTGCCACGTATATATGTAATGTTCCACGAAGCTTTGGTAATGTACGTGTATGTTTGTCACAGGTGCGTGTCTTTGAGCGTAACGCCATGAGAATTTCTGCCCTGGACCGGCCAACGCACAATGCTTCTGATAGACGTGATGATAAATCGGGCATCGAAGAACGCTCACGTAATATTATCACACGTGAATCATCGCCGATGGAACTGGTCGCGTTTGGTCGTTATACGACTCATGTCCTCCTACTGGGTGATATGTAAGTCATCTATATGTTACAAGGATCATTCAGCGCGGTTTCTTCCTCTTTTAGGGGTCATGGTGAGTGATTGTAATGGTGTAATTGGATGCCCACTTCGTTGTGTTTTGTAACACAACTGCCCAGATGTATATCTTGTTCCAGGCAGATTACATGGCTAATGAAATACCACGTGTGTCAACCGAAACAATGGTAGTGGATGGTGCAGGTGTTTTTACTGCTAAACGATCACAAATAGGTATACATTAAGGAGTGATAGAATGTATCGGTTCAAGGTTAAGTAACGCAGTACCCAATTTTAGGAAAGTGAGAGTATGATGGGACCATTCTCAAGGACAACAACCTGGCACTGTGGCTCACCCGTGAGAACCTTCGCTCCTAGTACCGTCTTTATAGGAAACTTTGTACCTGCTTAAACGTAAATAAAGTTATGAATACATATCTATCTCTGAATCTGGGAATTAGTGGATGATCACGAAACATGCAGGAAGCATATGTAGAGATCGCCTTGACTGACGACGCGACGTTTGAGATGTCATGGTTATTGAACTGCCTCGGATTCCTTACCTCTTCTAGAACGGCTAAAAAATCACGAATTACGCCTTGTATCAGTTGTGCGTAAATTAATTCCAAACGTTTCTACCTACTTTTCTGACTCACCCTGTATATCGGCACACGGGGTTCAACCGACCGGTCCGAGCTCGATTTTTATAACCTCTCTTTCTATCCTATCGCGTGTCAACCGTCCCTCTATCTTTCATTCTTCGTTCGTAGAGAGAATGCCCACCTTCGAAATCAATTTATTTCGCTCCTGGGGAAGTGGCATGTCTTCGTCACCCTCTTCGGCAATCCGACGTGCGATCCAGGTTGAATCAACTCGAGTTTGACACTTCGAAAGGTTCTGTTCTTTCTGTGATTGTTGACGCACTGGGACACGTACGACTGACTCGGCGTTGTACTGCGCGTTGATAGTATTATTTGGTAGAAAATAACGAAGAATCGGCGATTCCGGCTCGTACGGAGTACGTCAACAGCCGACTACCGATAAACGTTTCGAAAGGCGATGACAGAAACGACACTAACGCTACAACGTCGCGCTGCGCACTGAACTCTTCCTCCCCGTCAGCACGACACGAAGTTGCAGTCGGCTAATTAGGATTACGTCGTAGTACGCCAGTCAACCGACAGATGGCACCACTGCCATGTGCTATTAGCTACGAAGAGATGAGTTGGGAGATTGCTCACGGGCAGGTTCGCTCGATCGCGGTCTGTGCTGCCCTTAGAGGAGCGTGCAGGTGGCTCATGCATGCGACCCAACTCGGGAAAAAAGTCGCAGGCCCTCGTTTAGAAGAGCAATTTCATGGGAAGAACCTTCCCCGTCGAGCTGACGTGATAGTAGGTGCGAAAAAAGCAGTAGAGAGATGGAGAATGACGTGAAAGATGCAGCAATCTTCCAGCTCATCTCTGAGCTACGAGTATTGTAAAAACGTTTTGTAGTACCAACCTCTGTCTACGATGGCGCTACTCGTCATTGTCTAGCGATCATCAAAGATCATGAAGCCTGAGTCCCACTCAACGCGTCGAATGTCACAAAGAGCACAGCGCATAAACGCGTCAAAGATTAAAGCCTTATCGGAATTGTGGCGGAAATGTTAAGAAACTCAGTGCAATTCTGATTAGTTGTTTGTTCATCCTCACTGCGTCGACGTATCACGCTCTATGTGACACCCGACACGCTCAGTGGGACATAACCCTAATGATTGCCCATCTTTTCTTTAAAAAATGAACTACTCACAATTGCATTCATCGATACGATGCACTTGTTCAACATCTTCTTCAGTGGCATTTCTCAGACTGCGGCTGCGTAAATTCGCGAAAACGGTCGCGATCACAGTAAAACGTCAAACGATTTGCTGAGATTTCGCGAGAGTTAAATTCAAGTTTACAGGTATATGTTTATGGTGTGTCATTACAGGTATATGTTTATGATATTTCAAGTTGCACTTACGATCAATAGAGCGCATTTGAAATTCTACTAGTCTCATTTCTTCACGTTTATTGCAGTTCGATTAAAACATAACCTATTTCTTGAAAAACGAAGAGAAATTTTGGTTATGTCCCGTAAGTCCGTCATAACTTTTTCATTTTCGGAATGAGTTAACTATTATTTCTCGACATATTCTTAAGTTTTATGCGTTCAATGTCACCTTATTCAGTTTTTTTAATTATATTTTTGTCGTGTATTATAAATGTTAATGTCCATATTATTAATTGTTATCATACATAATAAGTACTTTTGGTATTTGTATTAAACAGTATTTATTATTTATAACAAATAAATGATACTTAGATAAACTTGTTAAAATAATAATTTGAGTTGCAGAAATTGTATGTTTGTACTAAGATTTATCAGGAATTGGATTATTAGAGAATAATTTGAGAAATTATTAAATTAAGGGTCTTTTCTTTACAGGTATATGATAATCCGCCCTTGATGATCTCATGGATACGAGAGCAGGTAGCAGGAATCTGGCGTAGCGGAAAGAATTCAAGGACGGCCAGAAGGCAGTCCTTGGAAGCTTCCGCTGTCAATACGATGTCACTGCCACCAACTACTGCTGTTAACAATTTTCCAGTCTATGTTATTAGGTTAATATAAGGGACCAATGTGAAAGATTGATGTTTATAATAGAAACGAGACGTTTAATCAAATTTTAATTTATAGCTTAGAGGGTACTGTGACCAGCATTAGTGTCAAGCCTGATATTACCATTGAGAAACTGAAATCTTTAGCAACAAAACATTTCTATGGCCATGATACTTCAAGATCCTTAAATCATTACCGTTTAATACATGTAACCAGATCGGAAAGGCTTGACGATGACCGA
Organism: Orussus abietinus; assembly: GCF_000612105.2. Lineage (NCBI taxonomy): Eukaryota > Metazoa > Arthropoda > Insecta > Hymenoptera > Orussidae > Orussus > Orussus abietinus. The sequence goes on from NW_019396002.1 coordinate 2,710,355, forward strand.
AAGATTAGTGAAGAGGACATTGTTTCATACGGTAAAATTTAATTAAAAATACTTGAATTAAAATAAAGTAGTTTCTAAGATTAAACACTTAATAGAAATTAAGTTTTAGTCTGTCATGAACAAATATTGGTGCATAAGTCATCAATACTAGTTGGAGGACATACATTTTTCAGATGAACTGATGTTAGTTGAAGTACGTCCAATACCAACCAAAGAAAATCTGTCGGAGGATGCTCTTCGTGGTCCAAATGAAGATGCTATAGTACGGGCCACAGAGAGACTTCCACTTTTGAACCCACCTCGTGCAATGCCTCCCGTGGATTGTGCAACAGATGTATGTTCATTCTTTATTAACAGGTGTCTTCACACATGCTACTTTTGTAACTGATTTCATTTATTGTTTCCAGTTTCAAAGTGAGATACGAAAAATTTTAATAACCCTCACGCAAGCGTCAGCAAGAATTCTGATGCATAGTCCGGAAGCAGTGAAAATATATGAGATTATTCGAGAACGATTAGAAGCCCGTAACAAGCCACCTTATGATCCAAAAGTAGTGAAACATCTTATGGACATAGGTTTTTCAGAAAAAAAAGTACTGAAAGCACTAAGACTTCGAAAGTAAGTTAGCAGAAATAATAAATTTTATAATACACACAAATCATGTTAGTGAAATATTATTTGAGCCTTTTGATAAATAGGATGAATACATCAGAAGCATTAGAGTGGTTGATAGAGCATGAAGATGATCCTGACGAAGAAACTCTGGAATTACCACCTCTTGATCCAGACTTCGATGCTAACACCCCTGGTCCGAGTTTTTCTAGAAAAAATTCCGTTCAAGAAAACCATAACAACCTAGTCAGAGGTAATTTTTTCCGGATAATCTTATTTTATGTATATCTGTATTGCAGATGATTGTTTATTTTTTATTTGTATTTATACGACTTTGTTTTTTAAAAACATTAGGAATTGTATTCAGGATATCGCAGAATATGTGAGAATGTCTAATTACAACATATCAATGTTACGATGTTTAGGCGGCCACGGTAAAAAGAAAGAGCCAAATCTGGTGAATGTTGTAGCACTCTTGCTGGAAAGCTTTCACCAGTATAGAAAATTAGAATTTAAGCCAAGTCCACGATTGACGGAGTCACTTAAAAAGATGGGTTTCGAGGAAAAGGACATCGTTGAGGCACTCAAGATCACTGGTAACAATCATTACAATGCTGTGAGTTTTAAACATTATGGACAATGGAAGTACAAGTCAGAAGAATATATTTCAATATTTTCTTTCAGTGTGATTGGTTGCTTGGTAAAAGAAGCCGAAGTTTGCAAGATCTGGATGATGGACTAGATCCGGATGGACCAATATATAAGGCAATCATGAGTAATCCTCACATTCAGCTCAGTCTTACGAACCCCAAAATGCTGCTTGGTAGTATTTTCTTCTAACCATTGTTTTATAAATTTATTTCTTTGGATTTTTTTAACTAAGTAAAATAATTTTAGCATACTTATCAATGCTGGAAACACCATCGACTGCAAACATCTGGATAAATGATCCTGAAGCCTCACCGGTTCTAAGTCAGATTTTTAAGACTTATCACTCGGAGAAACATGCTATTCATATGAATCGCTATGATAACAGCTAACATATGGAAAAACGGCTCAATTCCACGGCAATATTTTTCTTACAAGTTAAACGGTGAACACTGTTAATAGTGTTCGTAACGACTAATGTCGGTTAAATCTCAAGTCTAACTAAAAATCAATGCTAATACTACTAAAAAAGGGAAGAATTATTCAAAATTGTTTTAACAATAACAGTTCAAAGTTATTTATTATACATTAGAGTCACCTCTGTTTCTATGCGAAAAGTGTAAAAATTGTCTGGTGCTTTATGAGATTCTGTTTATACTTAGCAATTTAAAGAAACGGAAAGTATCAAACCTTTGTCATATCGCTAAGTGCCGATAGAATCTAAGTGGCGTCATTGAAAAACAATTCGTAATTCAGATAAGTATATCTGATTGTAAATATTAGACGAGTTTGATAGAAATATTTATTCCGCGCTCTCATTCACTTCAATACTTACTGAAATTCAAAGTCGAATTATTTACTGAGCAAGGAATTCACTAGGAATGAGTTTTAATGATCATGTACTTAACATTTCTAAAACAATTATATAATATCTTTGGTTTTTATAGTTTATATTTTTCTAGCAGGTACGCTATTTTGATAAATAATATGGAACTCGTTTTGTGGATTTTATATTTTTCGTGAGAAATTGTAATAATTAAATGATTGCGTATTTATGGTACAAAGAATGATGTGGTCAAAGCTAAATGTTCCGTTGTGAAAGAATTGCATAATATTTGTTGCATGTCCATACGTTATTAAGAATAAGTACTTTCTGAGTCTTGAAATTAATTAATTTAGATCAGTCCTACAAATATTCTAAAGTTATAATTTTCTACTTTATCTTATGGAAAAGGAAATAACCCAGGCTCTTCCTTTATCGGCGTACGAAGTATATATACAGATGATAGATGTAAATTCTGTACAGAAAAAACTTAAAAGTATTATATTTTTTTGATCGACCTTTGGATTAAAATCATTTCTCACTGCTTTTTATATAGAGATTAATTTATGTTATTTCCTAGCCCTTTTCCGTTTGGTTATATAAGTCTTTTCTTATCGATACAGAAATGCTTTCGTATCCATGATAATGTTTTGTTTATTCTTGTCAGATGGCGCTGACTAAGAATATCATTTTCTCACATCTCACTTCAATGTAAAATGGCGGCGTAAAATATTTCCAAAGATGAGTTGAAGGATTTTTCACGGGTAGGGTCGCGATCCAAAAGCAGATCCAAAAGCTAGCAAAACGACGACCTACGATCCGAGGATGCTCAGTCCATGCGTATTGCACATTTATCCGGATTCCCAAGAGCGGTTTAATTAATTTCATTCCTGATAGAACATTTTCGTAATCGCGGGCGTCCAGGATTGGGCCCGGCCTCGCCCAATCCGGGTGCTGGATCGCGATATATAGGGGTAACTCATTTCTGGCAGAGATGAGTTGCGCTGCCACTGAGAGTAACAAGTGCATATACGTTAACAGCCCGCACCAACCACCAGGAGGCAGCACAGGATGCAATCGCGCGACCCTGCCCGTCAACAATCTCCCAACTCATCTCTGATATTTCTCTGATTGTCTCTAACTTCGAATTTTTTGTATTCATTGCGCGTGAATACTCACGATTCAAAACTTGAGGAGAAAATGAGAATGGTGAGGTTAGAGGTTGTTTTTGACAGACAACGCAAATACACGTGATCACGATATAACGATAAACAGTCATGGTATTTTACTTCACAAGTGATGGTGATTATTTTGTTTAATTATTATTTAATGTACTTTGTCATTACTGAATTACTTGTGTAACTGTAGTAACATACTCTACGCTCAAAGGTTAGGCTAACTCGGTCTTGAAATTTCAGTGGTCCAACCCCCAGTGACACTTTTTATGGGTGTTGATAAGTTTGAAAGTAAGTGTCGAAAATATCATGTACATGTTTCTTACACGTTCTAACTGATTTAGTCGTAATTCTGATACTGCTCCTTGACAACTTGTTATATTGAGTACTCATGATTGTGGAATTATAGTAAAAGATCTAATAAAACATTTTCTATTTAATAGATGAAGACCTTATAAAATGGGGATGGCCAGAAGATGTTTGGTTTCACGTTGCGAAGTTCTCCTCAGCACATGTTTATTTGAGGCTAAGACATGTGAGTTACATTAGCATTTATGTATTCCTTAAGCGATACATGCTTTTGATTTATCACTTGTATTCTCTCAATATTTGTAATACTTTAAATCATGTAGTATATTCGTTTAACATTAGTGGAGAAATTAATCACTTTAATGCGTATATGTCAATCTAAGTAATGTTATCCTTTAAGGGTCAAACAATAGATGACATACCAAGTACAGTCTTAGAAGATGCTGCACAATTGGTCAAGGCAAATAGTATCGAGGGTAACAAGATGAACGATGTTGATGTTGTTTATACTATGTGGTCCAATCTAAAGAAAACTCAAGGAATGGAAGTTGGTCAGGTGGGATTTCATCGAGATAAAGACGTTAGGAAGATACATGTAGCCAAACGAATTAATACTATTGTAAATCGACTGATCAAGACCAAGCGGTCTGAAGAGGTGAATTTTAGAGCAGAGAAAGAGCAAAGAGATAGAATCGAGAGAGAAGATAAGAAAAAGATTTTGAGGGAACAAAAAGAAAAAGAGAAAGCTGAAGAGAAGAAGCGGCAAGACGAAGCTGAAATGAGGTTCAAGAAATGTTTCTTTTACAATTTATTGCATTTTTTAAATTGCGTTCTTATGCTCTTAACTTTCACAATTATGCTTCTTATAGGAGTTACAATTCTCTGTTTAATTCAACCAATATGACATCAAACACCGAGAACACTGGCTATGACTCGGATGACTTCATGTGATGGATATTATGGTGCGTCAATCTACTGACAGTCTCTTGACCAATATTCAACTTTAATTTTATGATTCTCAGGTATTACATTTTGTTAATGGAACTGATGAATTCTTCAATTATCATCCTTTATTACTTACGATGCGTTATGGATACTGTACAAAAATATTTCTGTGGAATTGTGCAAAAATCCAATAAAATTATTTAAGACGTATTATTATTGCCAGTCCATTAATTTGAGCATGAAAGCTTTGAAAATGTATGGTTTACTTTTATGGCTTATAGCAGATTGATATTTACTGCTTGTAGTGCATCTATTATCCATTTAGGATAATCTTTATCAGGATATGCAGTGATCATGTATTCCTGAACAAAATTAGGAAACTTATCTTCTCTTATACTACTTCTTATATCATTCATCAGTTTCATTTGAAAAGCAATGTTATGTATGGTTAAGAGGTGGCAAGCTACAGTCTCTTCTGTCACTATTTGGTGCAAGTAAGCACGTGTGTGAGTTTTACAGGTGATGCATTCACAATTTTCATCAATGGGCCTGAAATCTTTGGTGTATATTCCTTGTTTCAAATTCAGTTGTCCAGTTCGTATTAAAGCGCAACCGAATCTCTGAAATTTGTAAAATTACGTGATTAACAGATTTAAACAAATTTAAAACTATCCATGAAATAAATTTATCAAACTTCAATATTCTTAAAATGTATCATTCTTACCGCAGTCCTTGTTGGAAATACACAATCGAACATATCAATGCCAAGTGCGCTACATACTACAAGATCAACTGCAAAACCAACTCCCATAAGATACCGAGGTTTGTCCTTTGGTAAATTAGCAGTCGACAGGTGTACCATTCTCCAGAAGTCGTTTTTACTTTCTCCACCACTGAAATTATTTAAATAGGCGAATATTGAGGAGCTCTAGCTTACTGAACAGAGGTGGTTATTTATATAATATAAATAATCATGTTGATAATTACCTTAATCCACCAATGGCATACCCATTAACTTTTCTTTCTGCTAGTTGTTTTGCACATTCTGATCTTAATTTTGGATCAAGACCACCTTGAACGATAGGAAATATGCTCTGTTCGTCACCTCTTTGGTGGGCTTCAAGACATCGATCAACCCACCTTACTGTTCTGAATGAAATCTATACTTAATACACTTATCACATTCATAAGACTTTATCAAACTATTTGTCAGACCTATTCATTGCCTCTTCTACTCTTGGTCCAGTTGTTGTTGTTTTAACAACATCATCCAGTTGCATAATTATGTCTGCCCCTATTGTATTTTGAATTTCTATGGAATGTTCTGGTGTTAACATACACTCTGATTCTGCAATTATTTTAATATTTTTATTACATTTCCTAATGAAATCATATAATAAATATTCATAAGATTAAAGTATGTGTCACAAACCATTGTACGGTGATTTAAATTTGACTCCTTCTTCCGTTATTTCTGCGAGTTTTAACAAGGACACCATTTGGAAACCACCAGAATCGGTCAGTAGTGCCCTATTCCAATTCATAAATTTGTGCAAACCCCCAGCTTGTTTTAGAATCTGAGTACCTGGTCTATTACCAAGATGATAGGTGTTACCAAGAATGATCTGACAATTTAGCTGCTCTAATTGTTGAGGCAATAAACCTTTCAATGTACCCTAAAAATATATAAAATTCTATTAGTAATTGTTGTCTAGACTTATATAATAATTGAAAACCAACCTGTGTGCCAACAGGCATGAAAACTGGTGTGTCTACTTCATGATGTGGAAGGATGATTCTTCCGATCCTAGCTTTCGAAGAAGAGCACTCAGCAAAAACCTCAAAAGTCAGTGGCAATCGTTTCTCCATTGCCATTTTTGGCTGCAAACAATTCGCACTGACTTTGTTTAACAACCGAAAAAATCCATGCATTGTTGGTAACTAAAACAATACGCCAATAAACAACTTAAATTCTATACAAGAAACTGTTAAATTAAATACACTAACAACATTTTGTAAGTTTAAATTATCAATTCCTGAATCGTTGTAGTTCTTTGACGGCACGTTTAGCGGCTGATTGCGACTACTGAGAGGTTAGGTTTACAACAGAAGTATGAAGCCAATAATTAGTTTTTCACGGTTATTTTCATGTATTACTTAAATACTTTTAAATTGTGTAATGTTCTCAGCCATTCCTGGCCATTTCGTATGTTGTTAAGGCAGAATAACGAGTATATCTTAGGATAAGGTTTTTAAATAACTCTTGTTCTATTTTTTAAATTGCCGGGGTTTAGAAAACCTGAAGTACGTAGTTTAGTTCTTATGAAGTGGCGTTGCTATCTTAAAAGGCGATATCTTTGAAACCATTACGCCGGTACTCATGTATATGGAAATGGAGTCAATGGAAACGGACCAGTTATCTCTGTACATACATATATCGCATTCCTTATCGGACCCTTAACCTCGTATAACCTCTTAGCTGCGTAAGCCGGCCTACTCGTACGAAGATTCGCACCATTCTTTTAATTTATTTATTACTCAGATCAGTAACTAAAGTGCAGCTTTATATAAAGTTAGGTTGTTCCAGATATGGCACAGAGCAAGGTGGTCGAGTTTGCGATGAATTTCGGCAGGAATCCCGGCGGAATGAATTTAGGAGTTAAATTGCTTGCGGCAGCCGGCGTGGCTTTGTATGGAGCTTCGCAATCCATGTACACAGGTTAACCTCGAACCCTAAGATAATTATTAATTATATGAATCTTTATATCGTACTTATCTTACATTGAGGGCTGAGGAAATGTTATATGAATGGAATCCTCAGAATTAATTGTGATTACACTTTACAGTTGAAGGTGGTCATCGTGCCATAATATTTTCTCGTCTCGGAGGGATCCAAAAAGACATTATGGCAGAGGGTCTACATTTCCGGCTACCCTGGTTCCATTATCCGATCATCTATGATATTCGCAGTCGGCCGCGGAAGATCTCCTCACCCACTGGATCCAAAGACTTACAAATGGTCAACATTTCACTCCGAGTACTCTCTCGTCCAGATGCACTAACCTTGCCTATTATGTATCGTCAACTTGGTCTCGACTATGATGAGAAGGTCTTACTTTTTACATCATGTGTTACTTTTTACATGGTTTTGAGATCAAAGGAATTAATATAAGTCTTATCTTTAATGTAGGTTCTTCCAAGTATTTGCAATGAAGTATTGAAGTCGGTCGTAGCTAAGTTTAATGCCTCTCAGTTAATTACTCAGCGACAGCAAGTTTCCAACATGGTTCGCAAAGAGCTAACCGAACGAGCACGTGACTTTAACATTATCCTGGATGATGTCTCCATAACGGAATTGAGCTTTGGTAAAGAATACACAGCAGCAGTTGAAGCAAAGCAAGTGGCTCAGCAAGAAGCACAGCGAGCTGCCTTTGTTGTGGAGCGGGCCAAACAAGAAAAGCAACAAAAGATTGTTCAAGCTGAGGGAGAAGCTGAAGCAGCAAAAATGATATCCTTTTATTTGTTTCACGTATTGCAATATTTTACTATTAGTTTCATTGGCTTCATAATAGATAGGGACATAATTTAAGATAATTTTGTCGATGGTGGTGTATTCCTTAACTACTTAGCACCTTGGTATAGCAGTAAGCCAGAACCCTGGATACTTGAAGCTACGGAAAATTCGTGCAGCACAAAGTATCTCACGCACGGTAAGTTCTATACAATGTTATTTAAAAGAGTTCCAATAAATGAAGTCTAGACCATGTCTCTTGTTTTCAGATTGCCAACTCACAGAACCGTGTATACCTCAGTGGAAACAGTTTGATGCTTAACATCCAGGATCCAGCATTCGACGACCTTTCGGAGAAGTTGAAAAGTAAGAAGTAAAAAGGCACCTGCGAGCAACGACATTGCCTAAGCAGTGCTTTCTTCGCTTCCTTAAACCGTTACGTACTCGCGTATTGGGTACATCAATCGCATTTGGGTACCTCAAGGCACCGTCAGTCTTGTTAAACATGTAGATACATACAGATTTTAATAATGAGTCACCTGTTTAATTTGTAGACACTTATGTGGATCTGTACCACAATTATCTTTTTCCTTTTCGCATCTGTTAAGCCATGACAGACTTTCCTGACGCACGCTCGCAAAATTCGAGGTTGTCTGGTTTCAGGTCATGAAAGAGTGGGCTGGAAGAGTTGGAATGATACCGCTCAACAGGCAGTCAAAACTTTAAGAACAAATCCCCAGCCAGCTCTACGAAACATTGAAATATCACCTATCGAGTCTGCGACTGCGTCTCCTGAAGATCCCGCTTCCTTGATTCTGGACTCTGCCGATAACGGAGCCAAGCTTATCGTCCCCTGAGAGTGATCCTGCCTATACCTTTTCTGAAACATTTCCATGTTTCTCTAGTGTGTGTTCCTCAATCTAATTTCTTACAGTCCCATATTATCCATTTGCCAAAGACAAAATATCCTGAAAATTGTGATTTGTTTCGTTTCTTGCGGAATCAGCTGGCTATTAAAAAGATTTTATTCTGAATTTTCTGATTATTTTATCACTGATCGTTTACATTAAGCGGTTAAAAAGGTATGGAGTGTACGAGCGTACGCGTGTGTACATATGTACATTGAAACATATTTTGACATGGAATAGGCAAACTGCATATAACTTTTGTAATTTATCATTAAACTATGAATATGTATGTATATTAAAAAACAAAATTGAGGCTATCTTGTACCAGAGATGAGTTGGGAGATTGCTCACGGGCAGGGTCGCGCGATCGCACCGTGTGCTGCCCTCTGATTTCGTACGTTAGCTTTCACCGTTTTTTGTCCCCAAGGGCGGCGCAACGAATTTCTGGTAGGGGCTCGCGCAATCGCGATGGCTGTGCCATCTACCAGTTGCCGTTGGCGGCTCACGTATTCGTGATGGTAATACCATGCGGTAGTTGACGGTGGTGGCTTACCATTATGGCAATCTCTCAACTCATCTCTGATTTGGCAGAGATGAGTTCGTGAGATTGCCATAATGGTAAGCCACCACCGTCAACTACCGCATGGTATTACCATCACGAATACGTGAGCCGCCAACGGCAACTGGTAGATGGCACAGCCATCGCGATTGCGCGAGCCCCTACCAGAAATTCGTTGCGCCGCCCTTGGGGACAAAAAACGGTGAAAGCTAACGTACGAAATCAGAGGGCAGCACACGGTGCGATCGCGCGACCCTGCCCGTGAGCAATCTCCCAACTCATCTTTGTCTTGCACCGATTCAAGGAATTAAATTCGTATGTATTTTACAATCAGTGTTGCCAACTGAATAATTGTTACAACAGATTGAACGCAGGAACCCTGCAGGAACGTACAAGTGGCGCCACACTATTGTGGTACTACTATGATGGGTACTACTTTAACGTGGTCATACATTCTTTAAGGATGGTCTTCTAATTATATCTGTGTTCATAGGTTATCCCCTACTATACAGATGCGTTGCTCTTCTGAGCTCTTCTGTCATGGCCGGTCCTTAGACCATCGGTCATGGCGTGTGATCCGCGACGCGTTACGAACGCTCCTCGGTAAAATTAACCGTAACTCAGTGTCATGTCGTCGCTCCGATTTCTTTCGAGTTTTTCCATGCGATTTGGCCAGTGGTGAATCCAATTGACTGCCGAGGTTCGAAAAATTCACGTGTCAGCCGAGTTCAGGTCCCCTCTTGAGGAACGAAGTACGTCTGCTCCAGGAAAACGTAGACGTTCTCGGATGTCAGGATGGTCAGGTTAACGGAGGAAATGGTCGTCGCGAGGACGCGAATGTCCGACTTCGCTAACGTTAAGAAACTCAACTGCTGGTGAGTCTAACCTCTATGCGAATTTCCTGCACTCTGCGACGTACGATGTTTTGCTGGCTTTTCTCGGAACGTTCAGAGAATTTGCGCTATAGTTAACTGTGATTTTTATCATTTGATATGTATCTATTATGTTTGATACGGGAGACAATGTAATTCATAATTTCTGTTTCAGTCTTGTCTACTCGGTAACTATCCGTGTTGTTCTCTGATGACGATTGACTTGTCTGTTTCTTTTCAGGGGCACCGAATTGACAGATGTCAGTATACTTCGAAAGATGCAGAACGTCGAGGTTTTGTCTCTGAGGTAAATATAAGACATTTATTGGACTATTGATTTGATTTCCAGGTTTTTTATTTCAATAGAAAAGATCAATTTGATTGAAAGTACAGGTTACGTACTTCTTCTTTTGTCTGCTCCAAAATTGTCTTCCAGTTATTTTGTGTGACATGGTTTCTTTCCTTTGTGTTTGTACTCCGTGATGCTGATGTCTGAAATAAATTACAAGCATGACTCGCTTCACTATGTTAACTCCTTTATTGGCAAATGATTTGCATAATCTATTATCTCTCTTGTCTGGTGCACACCGTGCTCTTTTCTTCTTTTATTCTGAAATCGATTCAGCCTGATATAGAGCGGTACGTCCTGTCTCGAATCTTCAACATATAAAGTCAGGTAAAATATTTAGTGTCCAAGGTTGCAGGGATTGAGTTCTCCAGTGTTGAAACTGTTTAACAATTCTGAGCATCAAAATATTCCACCCACCTGCGAATAAGAAGAAGCTGAGATCAGGAGGTTTTCTGTCTAAGGAAATGTTCGCATACTTGGCTCAGGGTCATACGGCCCACTGATCAAGAACTCGTTCCACCCACGCGATTCTTGCTGTGTTTTCTTTATTCGGCAGTCGGTAGGGAATTGGCTTCATTCTCATGTCGATCTCAATGAGTGTTTTTTCTTTCCAATTTCAAGTTCTTATTTATACCACCGCTCGGAGATGATTCACTTTTCACTTTCAGTTTCAGGACATAGGGAATTAAGGAGGCTTAAAAGTAAACGTTAATTGGTCTAATGGATTGGCTGGACAATTTTTGTATACCTTCTATTTGTAACATTTTTAACTTTTTTCTTGTTTCAAGGCAGACTCTGTGAGGAACACTTTCATCGTTAATTAATTACAGGTCCCTTTCTCAGTCTTTCTGTTTTATAATGAGATTTATACTTCGTTTTCTATTTCAAGATGAAGATAGGCATGCCCGTTGAGCCCGCAGTTAGTTGGATATGCGTGACGATTCGCTCTGAAAATCACGACTCTCTTTTTGGTCCTCCTCCTCAGCACTTTGCTCCGCTACCTTAATGGGCAAAGTACTACGATGACTTTTAAGAATCATGCTGTGACATTATTCCATATTATGTCATCCTCTATTATTAATATGAATCAGCTCAGTAATTGTGTTAATAGTATCAGTTGATCATTACGTACCTCTTGATGTGGGCTGATGATGGAAGTTTTCTGTTTTTTATTCCAGCGTCAACAATATAAACACTTTGGCAGATTTCCAGTATTGTATGAACCTTCAGGACCTCTTTATAAGGAAGAACAACATCACGGATTTGAATGAAGTGTGCTACTTGCAGAACCTATCAAACCTTCGGAACCTGTGGCTTGGTGAAAACCCTTGCGCAGAAAGAGAAGGGTCTGATTCATATTTTTTGGCAACTAAAATTCTATTTCATCCCTTTAAATTGTAAATATATATTACATTTTGTTTCTAATTTTTAACATAATAAAATAGGTATCGGTTAGCAGTACTTCGAGCGCTACCAAATCTGGAGAAGCTGGATGACAAAATAGTTTCCGCAGAGGAGGTACAAACTGCCTTGGCAAGAGGAAGAATTCTGGTACATCCTCTGGATATGGATGCATCTCCTCCACAATCTGATCCAATCAGTCCGGAGGTAATGTTAAAGACATATATTTATTTGGCATTAACTGGATAACCTTGGCAAAGTGTGCAAAGCATTTCCTAATGATCAATAGATTTCAACAACCCATTTATTAGTTGCGTTCATACTTTATTTAATGGTTAGTAACATGCGGTATTACTGAAATTGTTTAATTACTGACTTTTAACAATTTTTTAGTTCGCCAATATTGTATTAGCTTGTTTTTCTGTTTGTACTGTATTTAATAGTAACTTCAAATTTGCGTTTAATAGCATTTTTTGATAATTACATTTTTTTTTGCGACAAATTGATAGTACATTAATAATTAACGAATTAAAGAGAATGCGCGCTTTTTTGGGTCATTGCATGCAATTTTTAACATGAGTGTCGTAACGCATTGGTAACACTTTCCATGCCAGGATGTCGTACCTGAATACATTGAAGAGACTGATACTGACCGGCAGAGGAGGTACAGTTCATCGAGTGATCAGGTAATTTCATAAATCTGTCACAAATTGGTTTACTAATTAAATGTCTCAACATTAATGATATTACTTTGAGAGGAATAAAATTAGAGTTTGATCCTTCAACGAGTATGTACTACTTGTCATGAAAGTATTAATAAGGCTTTGATTAATAATTCTAGATAAAATTAGTATCATAAATATTGAAATATGTTTTTCAGAGAAGTTACGAAGAACCACAACATGCTCCAGAGGAGTACCAAGATAATGATCGAAGAAATGCTAATTACAATACTTCTCCGCCTCATCGATACGCACAAAGCCAATACCCTTACGAGGTGAGTGCAATCCGAAGGAAAAAAACTTTCGTTTTTCATAAACATTACGCTCCTCAGATTTTCTAGAAGAGTATCAAAGAGTTGTTTTCTAGTATTTTTGCAATATACTTTTCCTGTTATTCTCGTACTTTTCAAGGAACGTACATTGAGATAGAAGTCACTGAGTTTCTACTAAAACGGATGGAATACGATTACTTTCTAAATCACGCATTACCGTCTTGTAGAAAGTAAACACTTAGTAACTTTTGATTTAAAGGTTCGATATTTCTTAACACGAAAAGCTCTTGTTCACCTGTTTTTAATATCATTTATGCTGTAATCCTTCAGACTAATCGCATGATATTAGATATACGTTCCGTAGAGATTCAATTGAAATAGAGCACTCTCTTTGGTTCCTCATAGACTAGAAGTTTAACGAGTCGAAGGATGTACCTGTCTTTTTGGCTTTTTTCTTACAATGTCTCTCTCTCACATGGTGAGATAGCTACAGAATGGCCGATCAGGAACAAAGAGTCAGAACAAAGATGAAGCTCCATCTGTGGAGTCACGTGGCATCGGTGAGACTACAGCAGCAAGAGTGATCGAGGTGGCGAAGGTATCATCAAGCCACATGTCTGGTCGACACTTGATGTTTAAAATTGCTCAGATTTAATTTAAATGACCTTAAAAAGGAATGTTAAGTGAATATCTTAGATAGACATTACGTGTAGACCATGCAATAGTGAAATGCTTCGAATACCTCTCATCGGGTCTTAGCTTCGATCATCTTCCATCGAGCCTCGATTAGCTTTTCAAATTGATAGAAGACCCTGTCGATGAAATTCATCTAGTATTAGAGTATCTAGTCATAGAAGTCACTGATATCCTTCGTTAGAAAATAGTAGATTAGTTACCATTTCTGCAAATCTGCTTTAGACTCTTCGTAATGTTTGGGCCAATCATTACTGCATGTCTTAATTAAATTAATACTTCATATTAATCTGTTCTGGTACTATCAAAACGAATATGGTATCCAAAAAACTTAATTCAGAAATAATGAGCATTCGACACAATGTCGGATTTATTTCTACAATCAGTAGAGTTACATATAACTGACAGAAGAGTGTTTATTCTCTTCAGTTTTCTTTATTCAATGAATTTGAGAGGATCCCATGGACTAGTTTGGAGCTGAATGAAGAATATTTCAGGATTACGAGGAGCGACCAGCAGCACCAAGGCACAACGGAGACTACGAGGAGCGTCGAGCCTACTCTGATTATGGAAACAATGACTCCGGGCAAAGATCTTATGTAACTGCTTCGCCAAGAACGCAGTACCCTGCAGAATATCCTGAGGAAAGGCGAATAGAAAGAGCCAGTTATGATTATGACGATCGAAGGCCTCCGGACTACGAAGAGCCACAACCTCCGATGCAGGCAAGACGAAGCGCTTCGCAGCAGAACATCGATAGGGTCAGGAAAGACTCTATATCCCTCAGATGTGTTCGTGTCCTTTTAATCTTATGTTCAGCTACATAAAATACAACCTCCTTTTCGCGTACATCTTTCATGCTTTATCATCATAAGTCATATAAGTGCAACAATTTAATTCCACATCATTACAATACACCTCTTTAAATCTTAACTTCATTTGCACCGAGTAGATATCTGTCTCCCACTTCGCTTACATTAAATCATTGTCCAACCATCATGCATAAAATCATTGTAGACTCGTGTCAAACTATCGCAATTGCTCAATCGAGACTCGAAACGTATCATTTTCTTGGGTCTAGGCACAGTTAGGTGTAAATGGATTCTGATTGGAAGTGTTCATCTTTATAGGATGAGTCCAGTCAGTTGCAAGGATGGGTCCGACAGACAGATAAGGACAAGTGCAGATTTCACTATCAACGACGACCTGTGACCAGGGTATGTTCATATTTAATTTCGCTTTAATAATTTACTGCAGTTCTCTTTGTATCTTTACTTATGCTTTCTTTGGTTCCTCATAGACTAGAGGTTCCTCATAGCCCGTAAAATATTGGGACTGTCGTTTCTTTTCAGAATTCAAATATTCTCTCGGCAGTGTTGTGCCTGGTGAAAGAGCTCGATTATCCGAGTCTGGAGGTTGTCGAGATGGCGGTCAGGAACCGCATGGACGAACTAGAGGAATGATGTTTCTGACACCGCCCCCCGGCGAGCCAGGAGGCGGTGCAATATCCCGGAGGAGTAGTTGCTGATTCCGGGGCCCCGAGTCCAGAATTTTCCGATTCCTTGGACTCCTCGATGACGCTGGGTAGGCGGGCAGATTGCGATACTAACTATAACGGCCAGGAACGAATCCAGGACATAGGATCACACTCTCGAAGCACGTCCATCGGGCCTCCAACGAACAGGGGGGCTAGGAACGTATCGATTGACCCCAGCCCCAGATATTTAGGAGGAAGAAACTCAACGGAGAGACTGGCGACCTGCAGGTCCGCCAGCTCCATATTGGCTGTGAACACTCGATCGGAGAGCAAGGAAAGCAAAGTTAGGAGAGTGGCCAGCAGCGATAGCATTCCCTCCGGGGGAAGATCTCCAGGAAGAGGTTTCGGAGCCAGCAGCAGAGAGTCCTTGGGGGTTTCGAAGAGCCCTGACTCCAGGATGTCCATTGTACCACTTAGGTACATACAGTCTGCAAAGGGGACCTGGACTTATAATTTGTAAATGTGCACACCGATGGTTTGTTCACCCTTGACATTGCGAAGAAGATGGGTCGAAGAATATTGGGACCGAGCCCAAGGAGTCAACATGTACATCGAAAGACAATCTCAAATTTAGTTAGTCCCGGTGACTCAGGAGGGAACTTCAACGGACAGAATGCTGGGACGCATGTAAGTTTCAGTGAATAAAATATATCGGTTAGGCGTAAACGTTAATTGGCAGTAATTAGGACGTCCTAGGTCTAGGCTTCAAGATGAGAAAAAAAAAATGCGATTGGTGTCTATCCACGAGTTGACAAATCATGTGCAATTGTTCGACGAGGTTTCGAACTTATTATTATGTATTTGAGGATGTCTGAGAATTCCAGGACAAAGATGCAGATGAGCATGCTGCTGGGGCAATTTGCAAATATTACAGGCTTCCAAATAGGGGGCTTTCTAATGCAAAATTAATCCACCAGATTCGAGGTATGATTTGGCGTAGTTAGATTCCTATTTAAAATCTGAAAATATTCCTCTTCGTTGATTTATATTCTATCTATTTTTTGGTACCTTGAATGTCAGAATAGTGCGGAATATAATTAGATGTTTTGCGCAGAATAAATCGATATATAATGTTAAATTAGCAGAGGTCAGACATCATAGGTTAGTAAATTGAATTCGAGGAGTTCCTCATAATTTCAATTCGAATCCGCGGAGGCTTGATTAAATATCTCTCAGTTATTTTTTATTAAGAGCGATATTTTATAGTATGGGAGAAATACCAAAAGTCCGAGTTTCGAGTATATTGACGGGCTGCCTTCGTGAGACTATTTGAAGGAAATAGAAAAGTGGACATTACGACTCGATAATCGTGTAGGAGTGCAATATGTCGGATTAAAATGGAAGTTATCATGTATATATGGGGTGTTTATAAATTTCGTTACCGCTTCGGTGTCCTTCCACGTCTCTGACTCTCTATAGATTTATAAATCTTATAAATAACTAGACATATATATATTATTATAGGCATGAAATTAATTGTATAAAAACGATATTATGGTTTATCGTGTTTCCCGTTTGAGTTTGGAGGAGGAAGATACGTATACTTACGCGTGGCTACTTTCTATTTAATATTTACAGTTTGTAAAGATCTAAAGTATGGTTGTTGATACTAGACACGCGCCGAAGGATCCTTTCGCGAGAATGGAACGTAAGAGTTGCATTTTATTTTTTTCTTCCCCCATTAGTACTCTATTATCTTTTGTTACTTAAACGAAGAGCGCATAACTTTTGTTCGTAACGTACCGTCCGCACGAAATATTAGGGCTAATTTAATAATCGCGATTGTAATTTAACGACTTAATTTAAGAGGAAACACGAAGAATATATAGTTATATTGTTATTTATTAAAAGAAGCGCGCGTTGATCGTTCGAAGGTGAAGACGTTTTTTTTCTCTCTACGTCGAAGTCTTCTAATGCGTCTTAGGTTCATCGAAGAAAAATCATCCTACACGTGTCTCTATATTTTTAATTCGAAACGTGGAAATTTTGCCTATAGAGTGTGATTACTTTTCGAAGCTTCCATCGAGTCTGGGTTACGTTGGATCTTCTCGTACGATTTTCCAATCCGAAAATCTTGTATCTGAGAAAGTGCTAAGGTGGTTTGGGGAGGATGGTTTTTGGCTTTTTAACTACCAATGTTTTAACAATAATAATTGTTTTGATACCAAGTAGCGTTTACGGTTCTTTCCCCCCTTTCGTCAGTAAAAGTGTCGTTAAAACACTGGAAGTCACTTAGTTTTACATTTATCACGTAGATTATATTTTGACGCAATTATAATATTGATTTTCGAGGTCTCTACAGTAGTTCTAATGCCATATATTGGTTCAACGGGTTTCTATTATCGATATGACAGACGTCTAACATCGATAAAATCGATTTTTCCCTGGTAAGGTAGGTTTCTTCAGGGTCCTTCGTGCAAATCGTGCATATCTCTGTACGGTGGGTCATTAATTCACCTCTATAGCCGCAGGATGGCGCCACCTTCACTTTTCCAGTTTTTATTTCAGAAGGTCAACGTACCAAATTCAAAAACGGAAACTCGTGTTAAAAAAAAATTGCACATTACACGATCCGCATAAATGCGCAAGCTCACGACTCGAATAATTAACGCGCTTTCACCGATAAATTGATCTTGCCCATATTTCGCGGGCGATCGCGAAGATGACGTCCCGAGTCATCTCTAGAAAAAAGTAATCGCGCATTGCTCACGACGTGACTAACATGGCAGTGAAAGTAACGAAGAGCGGCAAAAAGGAGGAGCCCAGCGAAAAGGTGGAACCCGTATATTTCGGGGGACCTTAATAATACGTAATAATGACCTCGGCAGGGCTCTTACGATCTCGGTGCACGTCGACTCGCTCGTTTCCACCTTAAAGAATTACCCAAAGGAGGCGGCCTTAATGTGTTGCCCGGCAAAAAGAGGTGGGCATAGACTTGAGTCCTCTTATTTACTTTTAACGGCTTTCCGTCTTCCCGCCTTTCCTGCCTATAATCCCCTATCTCGCAATAATTTCCGATTTACAAGATATGTACCTTTACTTGAAATATTACTAGACCAGAAGTGCTAGGGATCTCGTTCTTTCATACAGCGGATACGTAATTCAGCAAACAAACCCACGTGAGATGAAAGTGCGAGCAATGAGCGCTCTCGTCAAAAATACGGAATAAACGCCCTAAGCTAAGAATCCTCGTTCTTTTTCTGCTCGTGTAAACATTAGCGGGACACGTATTAACGGCTATCTAACAGTGTTGTGAGAAGGTGAACATTGTACATCTTCTGATACCATTAAAGAGTGACCACAGTGAACAGTGAAACAGTGAGAGTGAAACCTTCGTAGATCCAACGACAACCTTCATCGACACGGTAAGACTGTCGCTAACTCTGAAATTTCTATACTAGAAATCGAAGCGTTAACATTATTCCAAAATATCTGTCGTCCTTATAGGTAGGGTGTAATACCAAATATTAATATATAGAAAATAATCGGTCCCATTATTTGAAGGCGGGACATTTAGGTTATGTCTGGTTTTTCTCGATTTCCCCGAGCAGTGGCGATTTCTCAACGTTTGTAGGAATTGCGATATAAAGTTTTACCGGGAACGTCCAATCATTTACATTCAATATGGCACATTAGACGCCGGGGGACGCCATTGTATAATAGCACTCGATCTAACGCAAACATCAGGCGATCTGCGACGTTGCGACGTCCTCCGCGATAACCTATCATGGCGGTTATAAAACATTTAAATTGCCCGGCTCGTTTGTTCGCTGCTGCGCCGGACGTCCTAATGACGCCTCGCGAGACTCCTCTCCGGCAATTAGTACTTTATCGCGCGGCATTGCCAACCCCGACGCCGAGCGTTCAAACAAGTTTTTAATACGGACGAGCATCGCTCGCCGTTAGGCCATTAACAAAATGGAGGAAGGGTTCAATTATCGCGCGCTCGAGTGTGCTTACTCCCTCTATCTTCATTTTTCCTCCTCCATTATCTTTTTAGAGCCCGAGAGATTCGTATATCGCGGCGAGACTCGATAGCTATTTCCAATAATTCATTCGGATGAACTATTACTAATTATCGAGTTAATGGGCAGGGTTGGGTAAGTATAATACGCCATGTAGTGTTTTATAGTAGTATATATGCATATATGTATATATGTAAAACTACTATAAAAAAGATATAGTATAATACGTCATACGTGATTTTCTACGTGTATACAAAAATACGTTCCTAATTTTCTGCGCGAGTGCAATATACATTACGCTCTTATTTTTTTATTTTGGAAATAACAAATCCAATTAGAAATTTGATATTAAACAGGGTCAAGTCGAAAGCATTGTGAATTCTAACGGCAAATGAATTATTTCTTAACAATTTGTATGTGTTTATATGCGCGCTAAAAGACGCTCATAATCTGGCGGATAGATATATCGTGCACCTACGGCATCCGCCATATTGGAAAAGTACAATTTTTAATAATCTTCAACGCAAACGTTAAGATAATTTATTTTTGCTTAAGAATATTTACTTGTTTGTATATGTGCTAAAAGACGTTTATGACCTAGCCGATGCTGTATATCGTCCCTCTACGGCATTCTTCATATTGGAAACGTAATTTACGAGTTTTCTACGATTTTCTACGGTACACTACTTTGTTTACGTAATATACGTTAAAAACCACGAAACATGGGGAATTACCCAATCCTGTTCATGGGTCGACATTGTAGTTAAACTTCTTATGTCACTTCTTATACTGTAAGTTCGTATGTTAAGGAAGGGGAACCTAACGAAATATATATTTATGACCAGTTGTGTAAACGGTTACGTTAAATCGAGAAGAAAAGAAAAGATTCATTGAACGGAAGAACTATTTCTTTGAATAGTGCCAAAGAAATATTCTGTTAATTCAAAGTCGATTACTCGACTTAACGAAATATTTCTTCGATTCGATGAATTCTTTTCTCAGTGCAGCGTTATCACGTTATCTTCTCAGTTCATTGTTGATATTTATGGTGAAATGGAAATGAAGTAGGAAATTTTCGTTTTAACGCGCGTACTATTTTTTTTTTTTTTTTCCGGTAATTAATCATTCATCGAGTAAATCGACTGCATTTTTTGCGGGATATACAGAGTGGTCGGATATAGAGAAAAAAAATAAACGCGTTCTGCGGCGAGATGTCGCCATGATGTGTAAATGTCAACGGCTGTGGATGTCACTGGGATGGGGTATCTAAATTGCACGGTCCTTGAATTTTGTTACATTTATTAAGGGATGCGCATGCGATGGAAAAATGTCTATGCCATTGTGGTGCCGTCTGATATAAAGTATGGATAAAGCCTGGCCGTAAAATATACGGTCGAATGATCGGCGGGATGATAATGCGTGCCAGTGAAACGCGTAGCCGAATGACGAGACGCGCAAGTAGATAAAGCCTGGTTGGGTACGACGCGGATTCCACTTTCTACTCGAGGTGGAAATTCGTTTTGTACTATTTCCACTTTTATTACCGATGTTTCCACCGCGCGTTAAATTTTGAATTTAAATAATTCAAGACTTAACAGGACTATTTTTAAAGTCGCTAACAATAAAGATGTCGTTTTGTCCAAAGGGTTGCCGTCGATCCGATTTTTTTCTAGTTCCAGGTTCATTAAATATGTTTTCACCGTGCGTTAAATTTTGAATTTAAATAATTCAAGACTTAACAGGTCTATTTTTAAAGTCGGCGACGATAAAACCGTTGTTTTGTAGAAAAGGAGGAAGGCGTTGTAATGATGGAAACTATGCTTTTTAAGACTAATTTAGGATTATCGAGATTATACCGGTTATACGAATCCGTTTCCATGAAAGGTGAGGATCGACAAATCTAGCTCTTGTGAGTGCACGTTCGTTTGACGGAATTCTAGCGGAGGGGGCAGAAAAATGGAGCAAAATCGGCCGGTAATTGGGGGAAAGTGCGATCGATACAGTCGCGGACCCGCCGTGAGGTGAAAGAGGCGGCAGGTGAGAGAGACGTTGATCATTGGCCGAGGATCGGGAATCGAGAATCAGCTCGCGACCGTTCGTTACGTTCGCGTGTCGATGCGCGCGCACAACTCTGGCCGACATGTCCGAGAACTTAATTACGGCTTAACGTCCGGCGATTTTCGGGTGTAAATCGTCCCAGGTTAATTGTACGCCGTTTGTGCCGGCCCGGTTTCGCTCTTAGACTTTCGACTGCCTTCATCGATTATTCGGGGACCTCGAGAAATTCACCTGGGGACGCGGTGGACATTGGATGAGAACTACGTGATTAAGTAATAACGATGATCTAAGATCGCACACGGGGGACGAGTTTACGAAGTTTTATGGACACCGAGGCCGGACGTTATCAATTTCTTCCCGAACGGCCGCGCGGTTCACCTCGAGATTTCGTTCGGCTGTATCTCCTGGAATATCGAAGTTAAAGCAACGGTCGACGAATATCGGGAAACTATTAGAGTGAATCTTTCCGATAACGCGGAATGGTCGACAGGCGTCGAGTCGAAAGCGGAAAACGCGAGGAAAAGGGCGCCGACGCTAATGGCGATTAGTCGGCGGCGCTGTCGGCACTTTAGGAGACGGGTCTCCAAGGGCGCGTTCCGAATTGACGGCTAGGTGACTTTCACCATCAATCCGCTTTTTATCAATGAAATGTATTTCCATTCAAACTGTCAGGTGGGACAATCTGCACGAGAAATAAATGGAAACGCGTGACAATCACGGGCTGAATCTCGAAAGTCTTATTGCTAGTACTTGCGGGTAACTTAATGCGCGGGCGGGGAGATAAAGTCCAGCCATGATGCAAAAGAGAGAAGATATGACACCGTGCTGCCCTTCCAACGGAACAATCACGGTATAATTTCAGAACGTAGCCATGAATACCAACCAACCGATAAAAGTACCCCGCCGAGTATAACGAAATACAAAGGCCCTTACTCATATCTCACTTTTAGCAGCATTTTTAAACGTTTTTTAATTAAAGACGATCGGACCGCTGCTAAAAGACGCCATACTCATTCCTTCTTTTATGACCGCTTTTAGTTAAAAGGCCGCTTTTACGAAATGTTACATGACAACGTCGGTAAATTGTACAGACTGCGTTACGCGCATGCGCCTCGCGTGCCCAGCGCGTGCGTTTATTTGAAAAACGTTTACTTTAGAATATTATCTCTATAATATTTACATAATATTAGCTGCATGTGGTTTCATGATATTTTCCTACCAGATATACAAAACATTTCGTTTCATTTTAATACAAGTATTTTTTAAATATTATCCGCCGAATACATTATAAACGTTTTAAAAATATTTAAAATCAAAATCACACGTTTTACTCCCATAATGAAATAGCGGAACGAAAATATTACAAAGATTTCTCGTGTTTTTCGATACCAAATGAACTGTTCGACAATAGTCGTGGAGTAAAAAGTGTATTTTTTATTATGTTCATAGGTTATATAATATAATTTCTATACATGTTTATGAATTATTGAAACTAAATATGTCATGGAGATTTTCAAGAAATATGTCAAATATCTTTGAATGAAATCTACAAGAGATCTTAAGAAAAATCTGTCGCTTGAGATATTTAGCAAAGATTAGAAAGAAATATTTAGAAATTATTCCATGCTACTAGGGATGATGAATCGCGAAGTCGTCGAGGTTCCCGGACGCTTTAATGGCGAAAAGTGGATAATCGCTGGGATTTCCTTATTTCCAGGGGAAGCGGCTTCGACTTCTTCGAGCGAGGGCTCGAGAAAGTCGGAGGAGGGAGAAAGAGAGAAGCTCGGCGGGCGCGCTCGTGCCGGCGCAATATGATTAATAAAAGCAGATTGCGAGGGAGGCGCATCGAGCGCGTACGGTACGATCACTTATCAGAGTTTATTAATTTCCTTGATGGGTTTCGAGCGGCAGGAGTGACAGATTGTACCCGGGTGTGCTTGCTCGGCGCGTCACACCGTGCGTTCGCGAGACAAGCCGACTCGACGGCCATGTTTAATTCGATTGGCAGCTGCAGCTGCACCAACCATCGGGAGGAAGCAGCGCCTCCGTAATGATGGCCTCTTTAAGAGGAGTGCGCTCGAGCACTCGCGGACTTTCCTATGCAAACAAATCATTTATCAACGCCTCGATGCGAGCCCCCCGTGAAGGCTCGCTTTCTCGATGAAAGGATGCACCTGATGCGCGATGCACTTTCGGCAGGTGCGGTCTTCCCCTCGGCCGACTCCACTCGTGGGATTAATAGTCGCGGGAAACGTTATCTATCCTTCTCTTTTTTTCCTTCTTTTCCTTACAAATGTGCGTTTTAACGGCTCCCTCGGTGCCCGCTATTGCGGCCGCAGTTACCGACTCGCCGTGGCGGATAAACGTCGCGTAGTCGAGCGTTAAGTTAAGTACACAGTAACTCGATTAGGAATCAGCGATTCGCGAGGTGGCGTGCGGACACTGTTTGCACCGGCCAGCCGCAGTTGCGATCAGATGCAGCCGATGATAGCTGCCCCGGTGTAGCAATTGTTTGCCCCTGCTTCGATCCGTCTGTGAGAAAAAAATGTTCCGCGCACGGCGAGGCGGATTTTTCACCGCGGATATATTTTCGTTTCCACGCCGACATGGTGATGTCCTGACTTTTACGCGAGCCGTTCTTCTTTCTTTTTTATCCTGATATCATTTGGGACGTTTCCTTGGCTCTTGTGAAAATGAAAGAAAGTGCCCTTTGGTTATGTCCGCGATAAACGGATTTCGCTTTGGGAATATTTTCGTCAGTAACTCAGCGTCGCGATATCCTGACCGAAGCTTATTTTTACGAGCCATTTTTTTTTTTTTTAAGCAGTAATCACTTGGTACGTTTTCTTGCTCTTATCGTGAAAATTAAGCGAAAAATATTAAACTCTGTGTCCCTTGGTTCCGTTCGCGATAAAATGAATTTTTTCTTTTGGGATATTTTCGTTAACAATTGGACCTTGCGATATCATGGTTACGGTTTACTTTTATGAGGAACATTTAAATAAAAAAGGAAAAATTCTGAGATAGATTAGTGTTTGTTATCGTTGACAGTAAAGGATCGAATTTTGAGCCCTTATTCTGATTGCACCGGTTTCTACGTAGTGCAACGACGTAACGCCGAGATGACGTATCGGGGAACAAATGGGTGCTGTTTGCCGAGCAATTATTTGAGCCGCCACTGCTAGACTCGTGGGAACGCCGCCATGTTATATTTTCGCGTGGTGCCTCGACTAGCCCAATATTTGGGGTAATCTAGCCGGATAACCTTTCGAGATAAATGCGTCTATAAATTGGAGAAAGAATTAACGTCGATTGCTAGGAGTTTGTTATACATAAAGTTAGACATCAAGCATTCGAAATTGATTCTTCGTAACGTGAGGCAAGGTAGCTTGATTGCTAGGAGTTTGTTATACATAAAGTTAGACATTAAACATTCGAAATTGATTCTTTGCAATGTAAGGCAAGCTAGTTTGATGTATTCAGTTTTTCCCCTAGATGTAACGGCAGGAAATCCTTACACCAAATCGGCGCCATTTTGTTCCCCGTCTTTCGGCCCCTTAACTCGAGTTTCCAGATTACCAGAACCCTGGAATTATCTGTCATCGGTGCGCAGGTGCAGCTGCATCTTCATCACCGGCAGAAGTCGCGGTCGATTCGAGATGAATCCGTCGTTTTTGAGGAAGGACGCCACCAATATTGCGGAACGTGGCAAAACACTTAATTGGATGTGATTACTATGGCCGGAGAATATCGGCTCGGAGAATCTTGGCGTTAAGCAGCCATTTTGACTGAAATCTGATGCGAGAACATCTCGCGGTATCGAGATAACGTTTAATAAAGTCATAAACTTCGTGCCGAGGACGGAATTACTTTAATGGGAGCTCGACGACGCGCCGAATTAATAAAGGGCCGGCGTCGTCCATTTTTTTTTTGAGCACCGGCCCGAAGCTCGGACACGCGCTTTTATTTCCCCCGAAAAAAAAAAATTCACTCGGGCCGGGAACCTCGTCAGAGTCAATTTTCGGATTTAATAATGCAACTCTCCGGACTTGTGATAATAACTGACCTCGCAAAGTGCAGCTTAGGTTCCTTGCCTTCGTGGGTTCGTCTCTGCGCGTTCTGAAAATTCACCTCGCGAAGACGCCATCTTGTTCCTGGACGAAGTCTTAAGCGTCTCGCGTTTATTGCGACCTTTTCGCACATATCTTGAAATATCAGGCTTCGGTAGACTAAAAAAAAAATTCACCTTGGACAGCAATCTCACCAAAGGATTCAGGATTAATAATAACACGCTCAGGGCTTACACTAACAACTCGATTTTCGGTTTTACGAGCAGAAATCATACGGCCCGAAATGGGATATGACACTCGAGATTCCACGGGAGGTCGTGGTGTATTTGTTGTCAGAGATGAAAAAGCGGAAAAAAATTGAGTGCTTACACAGGGTAATCACTTATTGAGTATAATAATCGGTTACTGCGAGCGATTTTCGTCGGTCTTTATTTAAACTCGTGAAAATTAAGCAGCTCGGAATGAGACGTGAAATTCGAAATGCCAGAAAACCGGAGCTCGGGTCACGGTTCCTTTTTCCTTTTCTTTTTTTTTTCGTCCGCGACGAAGAAAAGGAAAGCCGCGCAAAAGTTTGCTGGGTACACACGGGGTAAACACTTATTACGGATAATAATCGGTTCGTGCGCCCAATTTTCGGCATCTTTTTTTGTTTTTCCGCGTGAAAATGATACAGCTCGCGACGAAACGCGGGATTCGGAATTCGAGGCGATCGGAAGCTACGTTGGGTACGTGCGTTTCATCGGGATGATGAATGACCGATGAAGATGTATATCGGCCCGTGAAATTCGAGGCTTATCGCGATAATTGTAGTACTTCGGCGCTACAATTATCGTCGTACCTCGGGAGGTGAAGTGCTCTCGGTCAATCCGAAGATTATTGGCGACGGGTGTGGGGAATGGCGATTTGAAGCTGCAATATCTTTTCAGCTTCGATTAAGCTGTCGGTGCGTGCCCGGGTATCTAATTGCAACGGGCCTCGGCTGCAATTAAATCGAGGAAAGGGCGCCCTGGCAGCGCAGCTGCAGCTGCAATTTCAATTGATCTCGCGAGCGCGATTGTTCGGATTCCGTTGAACCGACTTGTCGGAAATAATTACAACCGTTGACGGGATTTAGAGTTTCGGCGGCGATTTCAATGCCGGAGTCGTCGAGCGACCAACATGGCGGGGTCCACTTTACCGCGTGGGTTACGGCTTTATCGTGGGGTTGTTACATGCCTTCCATTTTTTTTTGTGATTATTCCCGAAAGTTGCAAGTTTTGGCGAGGGGAACAGCTTCATTATTTTACGTTTTCATGATTATTCTTAATGTTGCACGGGGACTTTCCGAGCTGCCAGTTGTAATGGGGAGGATTTTAATTATTTCGCATGTTTACAATTATTCTTAATAAGTTGCAGCGGGAGTTTCTGAGTGGCCTTATTGCGAGGACGAGGGAGGGTCTTGATTATTTGGCATTTTCGTAATTATTCTGAAAAGTTGTATTGGGTGTGGCCCAGCGGTCATGCTGTGATGGCGAGAGAGGGTTTTAATTATTTTGCATTTTTCATAATTATTCATAAAAGTTGCACAGGGAGTAAACGAGTGACCGTACTGCGATGACCGGAGAGCAGGATTTTAATTATTTTACAGTTTTATAATTATTCTCAAAAGTTGCACAGAGAGTTTTCGAGCGGCCATGCTGCGAGGACGAGGGAGGGTCGTAATTAATTTACATTCTCATAATTATTCATAAAAGTGGCACGGGTTATAACCGAGTGGCCATATTGCGGTGGCCGGAGAGCTGGACTTTAATTATTTTAGTTTTGTAATTATTCTGAAAAGTTGCACAGAGAGTTTGCACAGAGCGGTCATGCCGCGAGGACGAGAGAGGGCAGGGTCTCCTTGGGTTCGGCAACCGCGCCTCTTCTTTTTTGCCCCTTTTCCGGGATTTTTTGTTGCAGAAGATCGGATTTGTCAGATATATTCGCGAGGGAGCGAGGCGCACTTAAGAGCGATGCACCGGTTAGGCCCTGCGGGTCCGAGAAGGCCCAAGCAGCTGTTTTCGGGTGCGACGACACTTCGTCCTGCAACGTGGGCCCAGAAGGGCCCGTACAGTGTTCCACGTTAATCTCCACAAGTTTCCGAGATTTTTGCCGGTCAATTAATTATCCAAAACATTATACTCCATAACCCACGGTGCCTTTTAATTGCCAACTAAAATTCATGCATCAAGGCGACACTCGGTGGCCGACATTTCCGGGACCAAAATTCCGCAGCGACGTGTTACACCCACCCGCGATTACACACACATTCGTATACGCATCCCTGCAGTTGTCTGCACGGCGCGATATATGCCCTGTGTAAAACCATATCCACCTGAGACTTATCGCGTTCTCGATCATCCGAGTACCACGGGTTCACATTGTTGCGTACACTCCGTGAAATATTTCATTCCACTCGTCAGAGTGTGTGCCTGGCCCGCAGTTCCACAGATGTGTGGAACGCACGGAAGAAGCACGTCTTGCCCACACTTAGCGGGAATGTATCTCTTCGCGCATCCTCGAGTCCCATGTGGCTTTGTGTGGTCCGAAGTCAGGTCCGGCAGGTCTGTGTGCTGATGTTTCTGCATTAGATTTTCGGACTGCATCCACACGCGGGTGTGCGTTTCTCGCCCGGTGTCGTTTCTCGAGGCTCGACTTCTTCTGGGAAGTCAACGGCTTCTTTGCATGCGGATCGCCCCGCGACATGTGTGTACTCCACCTGAAATTACACCTTATGAGTGTACCCCTCTTTGTGTGATAAAAATTCTTCCGCGGTGGCTGCATTTCATCCCGCAGCGGGCCCAAAAAGATCAACCTCCCTGTCCGGCGGCGCGGGTTTGTGTGTGAGTTTTAAGTCGGCGACCTAACCTCCTCTTTGGGGGAATGTGTGCTTCCAGCACGTGTGTGGCTCGGTGTAAGTCTGTTCCGTAAATCTGCTGATTGCCCTCCGTGTTTCCGTGTGTGTGGAACATTAAACCGCGTGGCATCTGCGCGAATCAGTGCCCCGTAAAATGATGCCGGCGCGTACACACATAGAAATACACACTCACACACATGGGAGTTTGCGTTTCGTGTGCCATGCTCGTCGGCATGGTTCCTTATGGCGCGATCAGAGCAAAAAACCACAAAAGGCCGATCCTCAATGGGCACGTGCCCTTACGAGTCAATTCACTCGGCTATTTTCGGCCCTCTTTTTGGGACCGACGACCCTTCTCGATTCAAAATGATTCCTGATTCCTTCGACTTCTTTCGGTTTTGGGCAAATGGTAAGAATATTCCATGTACATTACGATTACACACCGTAAAACATGTGTTACGTTACTTTTACTTGTGGGTGGGTCTTTATTAAAGAACCTACCCTCTTAAAAAGCGCTCACAAAATTCATACATTTTCGGTACACAAGGTTGTACTCCAAAACTAAAAATTCGGCGTCTTATAGGGGAATTCGTATACATTTATTGTGAATTTCCGAATAGTTATTTATATTACGATATTATAAAACCCTGAAGTTTCACGGTTAAAGTTGCGGAGGAAACAGTAATACAAATCTTACCTATATGTTATATGTATGTTACATGACATGATAAAAACGTTATGCAATGGTTATATTGTTACGCAAAAGTATTTGGTGGGTACAATCACTATAATCCGCTTACACCGTGGAATATAATCCTAAACACATGGAAATCTCCAGATTTTTCGAATTTCATCCCCGAAAGTCGCTCCGCTTTTCGCGCGGGTAATTAACGCCCGCCACCTGGACAGACAGTCCCGAATGATTAATTATTGAATGCGTAGCCTGTGCAATCACAGTATAATCACTATAATCCGCTTGCACCAGGGAATATAATCCTAAACACATGGAAATCTCGAGATTTTTCGGATTTCATCCCTGAAAGTCGCTCTTTTGCTTTTCCCGCGGGTAATTAACGCTCGCCACTTGGACAGACAGTTCCGAATTATTAATTATTGAATGCGAGGCCTGTGCACTCGTTTTCGCGGCGCGCGGGCAGGGTATAGATGGAGATATAATTGAATTTCGAGGGACGAAGCTCGCACGAGACTCGCACGCGAGGAAGATTGTCGTCGGACATCTTGTTTGCTCGAGTCTCGTGTTACGAGCTCGTTTACAATAGCGAGCGATTTATCTTTTAGCCCAAGCTCTCCCACCGACGACGACGTAAAAAGATCGTATCTCGCCTCCACTGTGTGCGTGCTTCAACCGAAGGTCGCTTAATTCTGACCGGAATTCCAGTTTCGGTTTTAATCCCCGTAATCGCGATACGAAATGTAGCTATGTGGGGGCAAAATATTAAGGCGCTTTGAAAGCGCCATCGCGATTATGAAACTTTGACCGACTTGTGTCCCGAATCGCTCGTACCTTTACCTAGTGAATATGAAAGTCATGACTCCCATGTAATTTAACTTTTTAAAATTTGTCTACAAACTTTTACATTTTTGGTAGAAAATGTAATTTCATGAGTGTCGGGATCTTCCTTAGGACCTCCATATTAAACGTGGTAAATTTTGGAACAGTTCGGTATATCCAGATCTTAAGTTGACGTAACGTAGTAACATTTAATTTTTCATCAAAAATTGACATAAATATGGATCAATATTTTAAACAAGTGGAATTTTGTAGGAGTTTCTTTAGGGTCTCTATATTAACGAGTAAATTTTCTATCTATCCCTATCTATTCCTCTATTTGATGCCACTTTTATATCGCCTTAAGATGATGTGAAAAGGTCATTCTACATATATATAAACGTGAAAATATTTATATTTTTCTCCAAACTGGGCGTACCGAATTATCTGAAATTTCAGCACGTGATTATGGAGGCCCTAAGGAAGGACGCGATGCTCGTGAAATTTCATTTTTCGAAAGAATATGTCTTTTTTTGCTTTTTGTCCAAGATAAGGTGGAAATTTTATGTCTTCGAGAAATGAAATTTCATAAGCATCGCGTTCTTCCTTAGGGCCTCCGTAATCACGTGCCGAAGTTTCAAATGATGCGGTGCACCCAATTTGGCGCTAAATTTTATAAATATTTTCACTTTTTGGTATGTATACATGAGCATAAAAGCGCATACAACACTTTTTTGCCTTTATCCCGATTAATTTTAATATTTATTTGGTTAACTTAAACATATATTACATACCTATTAGACGAAAAACGCAAGAGAAATTAAATGCATATGATAGCAAGAATTTTAATTCCTGCTGTGGCGTGGTATTCGGCAAAACAGGGTGTTACACATAATGGGACTTTGCAAATGGAACACCAGTAACGGGATTCTTTCCTGATCTTGCGTTTATAACAACGTGCACACCTTCGGGTAGGATTTTTTGTGTTCGAAGTTCTGGGTATATGATCCAGAACATGATTCCCGAGTAATTGTGTTACATTAGGCCTAGATGGCCGAGTTTGTGTCGATTTTTCCCGTGTTATTGGATATGATGCAATAGTGTCCTCAACAAATTCTAGCAAAAAATTCATTCGCGATAACGTTCCATTATTTTTTTTGTATAATATATATGAATTCAAACAAATAATATCTAATAGATGACAAGCTGCTTCAGCCGGTGCATACGGGGCGCATGAGTTTATCTCAAATTATTTATATTTTTTATTCGTTTGGTTTATTCCGGCCTGGCCTCAAAATATTCTAAACATCTTGAAATTTGAGAATATGTTTTGTTTTTCTCAAAAATTAAAATTTAAATAGCCAATGGTCCCTACTTTATACGCATGACGAGTACATTCGTCAATACACAAAATCGTGCCACTTCTCCATGACGAGTATACTCGTCAATCACAATTAACTGGTTAAAAAAAAGTGTTGTATTCGAATCGACTGTTTTGAAGGGAGTTTCACTTCACCTTAACTCGTGTTAAGTCTAAAGGCGATTTTATGCCGTGCTTAGAATCGGGTAATTCAAACCTGCGGGTGCGCTCAGGTTTTTCAGGTGCAGCTGGTTGCGCCAGCATGCGAGCGCAAGCAGAACCTCCCGAATAGAGCGAGCGGGCTCCGCAGATGCATATGCATGCGCCCGTGATCCTCCATCGATACTCACACGATGCATACGCCTACTTATGTAAACACGGGCCGCACAATCCTCAATCAGGAGCCCTGCGAGCTGGGAGTTTCGGCCCTTTTCAAAATTCCCCACAAAGCCCTTAGTGTAGTCTCGGAATGTTTTGGAATGGTACAATGGGTCTCGAAGAACACGCGTATACATTAGGCAGAAACGTCTCGGTCTTCTTCCACTGTTATGCATTTCAATTCCGTAAATTGTGCGCGGCCGTCGCTTAGTATTTACTAAATAGATTTATGTCCTCGCCACTGATGGATTATTCGAGAGCTCGGGAATAATCAATCGGTATTCGTAAACGTGATCAGGTAGTGCTTTATTGAAATTAATCTTTAGTACAGTACGTGTGTACATGTTCCTCCTGTGCACTTTAACTGCAGTTCTGTAGTTCTCGGTGTAACGAGGGAGAATCTCTTGTTTTACTAGAGATTTAGGGTGAATAACTTGTTGGTATGCCTGAACGTGGTTGGGGAAAGTTTTATTAAAATTATATACACCTTATTTTTTTTTTTATTGTACAGGGATTTTTAATTGTACTTCACCGGAGTATCATGTTTCGCTAATGTCGGAATCTTAGGTTTCTTGGTGGGATTTTAGTGCGAGCGATTTTGAAACGATAAATCAAAGGGAAAAAAGGCGATCGCACGGAAGAAAAGCCGGAGGTTGCCTCGGGGACCAACTGCCGTTTCTGGCTTCTGCGCACGCGCGATGGCGCTGTCATGGCGGGTGGCGGGCCACGTGCCGGACGCTACGGTTGCCCGTCACGGTTGCCATCACGCTCGCAATTAATACTCCAGACAGCCGAAGGATCCGATACTGCCGGCCGTTGCGCCAAAGAGAAGAACTCGGAGGACATTCGCGCCAAAAATGAACCTCGAGTCGGAAGGGATCGTCCAACATAGATTCCCTGTTTCGTGAGATATAGTAGGCGAGTTGAGGTTATGGTATATGGAAAGTTGGGCATTTCCGAGAGTCTAGAAGTGGATGTTTTATATATACGACAGAGCATCTATCCACCACGGATCCCGTATGGAGTTCATAATTGGCGGAACCCCCTTGAGGGGAAGAGGAAGGTGATCGCGCGCGGGTGGACCATCTGCAGGGGATTAATGATCAATCGATCGATCACCGTGAGGCGTGCCCAGTCGCGGTTATAATTATAATTAGGCCGGAACCGGCGCAGGCTACGGAATTTTTCAGGGGATCGACGGATAACGCGAAACTTATTAAATAATCGCTATCGAGCGGGCCGAGCCGCCGGCCGGACTAATGGCGGCCGCCGTACCCACCTCGCGTTTTCTTTTCTCCTTTTCGCCCGTCTCGGCCGACGTAACGTGACATTAATTGAACTAATGGGTAAGGAGAAATGGCGAGAAGGGGTGCCTGATGAGAAGTGCGGAGATTTGCCCCGTGGAGAGGCTTGGCAGGGAGATTGGCACCATGGAGGTGACGATCGCCTCGGATCTTCTCCGTTGTTGCCAAATCATTCGTGAGTTATTAACTCGGCTTCGAACCATTCCATCCCGTGAACGCTTCGGAGCCATTTGCGTATTCGGTTTCGAAATTAATTATACTTTGGAAAGTTACGGGAGGGAGAGGAGGTGT
This sequence comes from Orussus abietinus, assembly GCF_000612105.2. Lineage (NCBI taxonomy): Eukaryota > Metazoa > Arthropoda > Insecta > Hymenoptera > Orussidae > Orussus > Orussus abietinus. Next base: position 2,743,503 of record NW_019396002.1, read on the forward strand.
ACTTTGGGCGCCCGAATGCGCGGGAGAAAGAGAGAGAGAGAGGAGAAAGAGATTGATTGGATCGATTAAATGCAATGACGATAATTCGGTATCTCGCAACAATATCGATGATGGAAATGGTGAAATGTGTCCGAGGGGTGCCCCGGAATATCGAAAGTACGTCGTAACGATTATCTCGGGAGTCGATAATCTAGATTGAAGGTTTCGAGATCTCGCTCGAGATGAGATAGCGCGCGAGATTTCGCGAGCCTTTTCCCCGGGTTCGGCAAGACGAAAGCTTCCAAGCATAGGTTAGGTTATACGCAACTTCTTTTCTCATTTGCTGTCGCAGGCACGTCTTTTTCAATTCTCTTTCTTTTCTTTTTTCTTCCCAGTTTCAATTTACCTTCTCTTTTTATCTTTTAAACACGACACTGTTTTAGGTCATCACAAAGTTAAGGTGATGCGAAAGTGGCGTCGAAAAGGTTTTGTTTATAAAACTTTTCTTCCAACTCGGTTTACCGAATAGTTTGAAACTTCACAACGTGAATAAGGAGACTATAAGGAAGGTCCTGAAGCTCATGAAATTTCCACTCTTTTCAAATTTGCTTATAGGTAGTTTAAAGATAGTTTATAAAAAATGAAATTTCGCGAGTTTCAGGACCTACCTTAGGGTCTCCATATTCACGTTTTAAAGTACGAAACGATTTGAGACACCCAGTTCGTAGAAAAGTTTTATGAACGATTGAGCTTTCGGATGCCACTTTCACATCCCCTTAAGCGCGGATCATTTTGGAACGGAATTTCACGAGTGCGCTGCCGAGTGGCAGATGCACCGAGATGCATAATTTTCCGCGACAGCTTTCGGCCGCAACTCTCGAGTTTGCGCTGATGGCGGCCATTTAATTCGCTCGCGATTCCGATCTCCTTAGATGGCGTCGGATTCGCCGGAAGAGTCGACGGCTCCTCGCGCAGCATGTTGCGCATGTCCGTTCTTCTTTACCGCTCGGTCGGTAAGGAAGGTGCTGTTGCGAATCACCGTTATCCGCGCATTAAATTATCCGCCTTGTTGCGCGCGACCTTCTCTCTTTCTCCCTTTCCCTTCCCATTCTCTTTTCTCGCGTCGATTCGGTTGTCTCTTCCCTCTCTCTCTTTCTCTCCTACATAACCTCTGACGAATCTCTCCTCGCCTCTCTCTCTCTCTTGCTCGAGCTGCAGCCTCTATGGCGGAAGTCGAGCGACTCGTGTCCGGTCGTCGCTCGCTTAAATCGTTCCACATTGAATCCGCCGATTAACTCGAGAACTCGCCTGGTCGGTTAGTGCCCCAACGCGCATGCGTGAGCGCCTTATCGCGATCCTCTGCCAATTACTTGGGCAAACATGATGCCGGCCGATAACGCGCGGCACTCCGTTTAATCATAGAAAGTCGATTAACCTCGCGGTCCTTTCCATTCTGCGAAACACATCTACGCTCCCGAAGACCTTTCTATATCTTCGATTGCTTATATGGGAATCCTTGATTACGTTATAACAGGCTTATCCAACCTATTGATAACCGAAAGCGCTCAGGAAATTCGGCTGAGTTTCGCGACAAATACCCGCACACTTGGTTCCTTAACCCTTTCATTTCATGCTAGGCCCCATACATACGAATGCCAACTGCAGTTGACATACATAGTTAAAAAAACCCGGCTGTATAATTATTAATTAGGAGTATCTTAAGTGAGACTTCATACGGTGATAAAAAAATCCTTATTGATTTTCTTTTTCTTCTATGGTTAGTATTTACATCCACTTTTTCGTATTAGAATTTCGGCAGGGTGCATAAACGTTCTCGCTATCGTTCGCGCGTTAATCTCGATGTTAATAATTGATGCTTAATGTGAAATGAAAATACAAGAAGTTTCGCTTCCAACGGGATTTTTTCCTGGTGGGTTAATGCAAAGAAAATATTGATCATTTCTGCACAGAGGAGACATGTCGTATAGAAAGAGTTAAATCGATTGGCTGCCGTTAATTGGATCGAACGGATTCAAAAAATGGGGGTTATGGGGTCACAACATTTCCCACGTGGCCGGCGCTGCCAGCGCCTTCAAGCGGCCATTGTGCGACCTACGTCAGTCCTAAAGCCGCCTTTCCGCGTCCATGGAGACGGCCAAAGCGGGGAAATTAGCCGCGGTCATAAATCTGACGACAAAAGGGGTGCGCTCGGGGGAAACGATGAAAGCTCGCCGCGAATCTCGCGGACTTGTCCAAAACCCGGACTTGTCCAAAAAGGATTGACCCACACCTAAGGCGACACGTGACGGCCCGACCCTGATCTAGGTTAGGTTGACGGCTTTGGACTCGCCGACCCTCGTGGGAAAGATCTCCGATACGATCTTAACGACGCGATTGTTAGGTTAGGTTCGGAATTTTCCCGTGCCGCCCTAAGGGTTCGTTCACAATATCGGCGAGCGTGGTAGCACTGGGCTCTGGGGTGTATGTCGTCGGGAAAGTGATGGCCGCGGTATGGACCAGCCTTTACGGAAACGCTGCCGGAGATGGATAGGTGTAACTGATGGGGTCTCGAGACGTCCAAAGTGGAATCGTGTTAGCGTCCTTATGTCGGCCACTTTGACGAGACGCAATCCGATTGGTCCGTCTCCGAGCTAGGTCAGATTTCGAATCCAATGGGTTTCCACCTGCCCCGCGTGTTTTTGCATCCCAACCTGTCATGAAAATCCGATTTCCTCGAATTTTTTACCTCCCTTCCCCCGTTTTAGCGGGAAACTATACCGCAGCTGCTTTGGGGGGCCTCTTCTTTTTTCTTTTTTTTTTTTTAACGTTTTGCCTTGCCGGCCTATTTTTAGGCAATTTTCGAACTCCTGGGAATTTCCACCTGCCTTTCAAGCTTCCACGGGGAGGTGAATTTTTACGACTGTTTTTTTTTCCTTTTTTTCGTTTCTTTTACTTTCGACGTTTATTTCACATTTAAGTTCTTCTCGTTTTCTCTTTCGTTTCTTTAACGAGGTGTCACTCTAGGCGTATCGATTACTACGTTGTTTCAAAATGCTCTTAATTAATCCTTTGTAATTGCGGACAATGTCGAGGGGGAACATCGTGTTTATTTTCCCGAAAGGTGGCGGAGCGACGCAATTACAGGTGCAAGTCACCTTTCGAGCGATTCGCTCGGCGAGTGCCCGTCACAATTAAATGGACCGTTAAGGAATTACAGAAAAACTCGACGTGGCGGCTCGTAAGGAGGCGAATATTGATTATTAATCATTCCCAACTTTGAAAATCAAGTGTCGTCATTACTTCGAGCTCGCAGCTGCTTGATAAGTCATACGATTCGACCCTCGTACAAAGCGGCGAAAAAGTGTGCAAAGTAGTTGAAGGGGCAAGAACACGTTTTTTAAAAGTCAATGCACGTATTAAGCAGGATAACAAATATAGCCTCTTTTGCATACTGGAATTTAACTCGATTGATAGTCTCCACGAGGGAGAGTTTTAAGCAGACAGAGATATGATCGAGTGAAATTTTTAATTAACGAATCGAGGATGGCAAAATGAAGTGAAAAAAGGGGGCGTGAATGATTAAAGGATAAACTTGTTCCTGAAAGACGGCAGGAGTCACCCGAAAAATTGGTCATCTTTACCCCGAATGTCTTACCGCAAATTCCCATATTGCATGTGCTATTTCTTTACCGTATCTCGTGTGGGTAATTGATATTAGCAGGAGGCAATTAATAACAGTTGAAACGGAAAGTAAGAATGTACATCTGTAGATTTTTTTCAAGAGCGACATTTGTGTATATTTTTTTTTGGACGGGGTGGTTGTGAGACTAATGACCCAATTTCCACTTAAGGGTTAAACAATTCTCCTTAAGGTTCGTTTACAACGCTCGCGGGCGGGAATTTATACTTACGCGGTGGGTCCTCGTAAAACATCCGAGATTATCATTGGCTTGCGAGGTGTCAGGGCCCGTGCGCATCGTGCGACGCGCCGACGGCCCAAAATTCGGCCGCGTTCGCATCGGCGCGAGCGATAACGAGCGCCACCTCGCGGACAAATCTCGATGTAGCGGTTCCACGAAAGCCGGCGCGTTTACACGGTCGGACCTGGTGAGCATTCGTTTAGCGATCACCGAGTCGACGACTGTTGAGGATAAGAAGAGGAAAAGAAGTGATTTTTAAACCATTTAAAAAGAAAACTTAAGTACTAATTAGTCGAAAAGTATTTTAAATACCACTAAAAATAAAATGTCGTTGAACCGAAGAAGTATTTTGTTAATTCGAAGAATATTTCAGTCAGATGATTACTCTTCGAATTGACTAAGAAATTTCATTGATATTATTCAAAGAAATATTTCTACGGTTCAATGACTGTTTTTTTCCTCAGTTACAAGGCGTCTTTTAGTAGTTTATCTACTACAGATAAAGGACGTCTTTTAATCCTAAAAGTGAGGTTATGAGTACGGGTCAGACTCTTTTAACGACCCAGTTTTTCGCTCCAAGTATATATCGATAATTGTCGGTTTTTGATGCGTTACTTTCTGGGAACGAATCTTGGGGGTTAGTTTTTGCCGGGGAATTGCGGAGCTTCGCCATCTCGAATCGGAAATTCCATTCCGTTCGGATATGGCGTTCGGCAAATACGGAGATACCGGTTCTTATTAAGGGGTATATTGGCATTTAAAAGACACAATTAAGATAAATCCCGCCCCGTGAGGGAGCGGCTTACAAAGGAATCCATCGGTGCCGCTTCTTTCGGCGCATTTTCTCTTGCTAAGTAACTTTTCAGGGGCGATTTCGCTTCTTGTCGGCCAATTGTAGTCGTAGACCTACCGTCGTGCTTCGCGGGGCCAATTAGGCCTCGCGAGATCGAAAGCCAGCAATCGAAAAGCCACTGCCACTTTTTCGACCATGTTCCTTTTATGTCGCGAGTCGCCTCATTATTTGATACACTTCCGTATCGGCCTCCTACATTTGGGCCACTTCGCCGCCATTTTGCTTTCGCGAAGCCATCCAGCCTGCCGAAGAGATTCGAGTCGTTTATTGAGATCGCTTGACTTGGGGGAAAAAACCTTAATTGCCATCAGTATTTCTGTTTAAATCATTTCCCCTATTTATTCTCTTGTCCCCAGGTACTGGTAACGATATTTCCAATTTTTTATACGTTTTATCGAGGACGGCAGAAATCCTTCCCATTGTTGGCGTCGCCCTGACTCCCATTCAACCTCGGATGACGAGGAAAAGAAAGCGATCGGCACTTTTCGCCAACAGGTTGAGCTCGATTGTCACCTGTGAAGGGTGCTTAAGCCATGGGGCACCCTTAAAATCCGGCCCACTCTGGGACTAATCCAAACAAATAGCAGGGCCGCGACAGGGGCGCCATTGTTGGCGGAAAATATGAAAGAGAGGGTCACGGTTGTAAGTTACGTTGGCCCAACTGCAACAATGGGGCGGCGGGAGTGGAAAGCACTGTTCAACAGGTTACCGCCGTTTATTGTTACCCGCAATGGCCCATCCGAGAATGATCTAATCCACTTTTCGATACCTACTTATTCGTTGAAATGGATCGCTGTTACGGCACCAATAAGCGACGTCAATTTCCTTATAAACAGGTATCGTCCGCTATGTTTCATTCATTCCTGAAATGCGTAGAGAAAAGTCAATTGCTTGCGATATTTTATATAAACTGACACGCGTGGGGAATATTTTTAACCGTATAAATTTTTCTATTGTTAATGCAATGATGCACTTAGGACGTGAAGGGAGCTCACATACGCACGCTCTGGAGCTTGGGAAATATGTTTGGGCACGCATATAATGTACACATGGGCGGATACATATGTAAGAGCTCTTTCTGGTGGGTTTGACTCCTTAAGGATCCACCTTATCGCGGCACGTGCTTACACCTGCTCTTCCTCTCCCTACCTTCATTTATTACCTTCATTACCTACTCGCCTCCTGTGCAGGCGCGTCCTCAAGTTGCGATGCTAATTCCGGCCATTTTTTCTCTCCCCTTAGAACTGGCCTTAAGAGCTTAATGCGTTTCGTGGCTGCAGGCGTCTATGCGGAAAGGAGTATCAGCAGGGGGAACTTAAACGATAGTGATTTGTCACACTCGCGATGTGAATTAACCATCGGCAGCGCCTAAACTACTTTTCGGAGGCCCGCGGCCAATTTCGCGTCGTTGCAAGCGATCTCTCGTGCCTTTTTTTGTTTTTTCTCTTTCACTCGTTATTCTGGAAGGCATTACGCGGTGCTGGTTATTCATTCTGAGACATTTGAAACCGACTTTCGCTATCTTGAGAGTCCGTATTTATCGCTGATTAGAACAAATCACGGCGGCGTAAACTGAACCGTCTCGATTACGGCTTCATGGAAACGGAGACGGAGGTGGAATACCACAATGTGGAAGTGGCGATCGCAGCGCCACCGCGGGAAACCCTGAAATTCGCGCGAGTACTTCGCGCCAATCATAAGGATTACCGCATACCGGGAAGCATAATGGCGGACGGGCCCCTCGCGGTGCGTAATAAACGGGAGCATTGATTTCCAATCGTCGCTCGCTTCTTCGAACTTGCAAATTGGCAGCGCGTCGAGCGCCCTGTTGTTCCAAAATCGAGGGGGAAAAAGAAAAGAGACGAGCCAATTTAAATCGCGCCCGGAGCGCGCCCGGGATCTGGGCCACCATGTTCCGAGGCGCCAATTTTGAATGACTTTAGGCGCTGCCAGTCTTTAAGGGGAAAGTACTGACTTGATTAAAAAGACGACACTAACATCGGGATCTTGAAATTTATTTTCATTCATCGGATTAGAAGTCAATGATATATCTTTTCCATGATCTGGGTCCATCGGGCAACTTCTTTTCTCTGAAAATTATTGACAGATTTATAGAGAATAGAAATATAAATTATTGCAGGACTTTTGTTCAAAGTTGAAGGTTTATTCATAGTCGAGGATGTTCGGGTTTCACGTTTTTCAGTGAATGAATGTTCTGTCGGCCTTATGGCACTCTTAATCAATGTTATAAGCAGAATGAAAGTATCGCACAATTGTAACACGCGACGGACTTCGTTGAGTTTCTTTAGCGGTGCAATTGCGTAGCTTTATGTCGAACATAACCTATATCGCGACGGATGTGGTCGCTTAAGGAACGATCGGTCTGTCCTCGCGATACCAGACCGCAAGTGAACGACGTCCAATTTCCGCCGGTTTCCCCAATTTTCGGCCATTCAGCGGTTCGTCCCGTTTATTAACATAACAAAACCGAATCGGGCCATTTCTCGGTCGACTTGTCGATCTGACCGCCTTAAAGGCCGTAAATAAGGCCGCGTATAAATAATATATAAAGAAACGTCCATCTTCCCACCTCGGGAGAAATCTGCATAGGGTTCTTAAGGATTTCCCTCGGTCTTTCATGGAGAAACAGAAAGAAGCCAACGGGCCATCCAGGGAACCTGTTCGATCGTTAGGACATCCATTCAAGTCCCTGCATATTTCTCTAATAATTTATTCGACCCATTATATCTGGAGCTTCCCCAAGCGCAGCATTAATTCCCGTCCCCTTTCCTTTCTCCCGATTTCCATATCTTCGTGGATTTTCGTTTCTTCCGAAGAGTTGACACAAGATGGCGCGCGTCGCTGCGAAGCATAATGGCGGTCGTTACATATGGAAATGGCGGGAAAATGCCACCTCGGGATTCGTTTCGGAGTTTCCTTTAAAGACGTCTTTGTTCCGTTCGCGAAACTAGATTTCGTGGAACGGTATACTCGTGCCCCATCCCTTTTAATTTCAGTTGGCGTACGTGTTAATTTAAATTATCTTAAGGGCATGCGACGCCAACGGAAAGCGCGGCAATTTTAAAATCCTGGGTGACGTCCACCTGCCGTTTAAGTAGCGGACCAATGGCGTTGTTTCGGGCCAACCGATTTCCTGATTTACGCGGATTTACAGCCGACAGGTGGCGCGGTTACGCGGAAAAGGGCCCTAAATTATTGGATCGCCTAATGGAAGATAAAATTTCGAATTAATTGCCGCGAGATACGATCGCGCCTTCGAATCGACGATTCGATCGCTCTTAGCGCGGCTATCGGCTCGCCGATCGGGCCGGGCTCTCTTAAAGGACTTTTCTAAATATTCGTAATCTGCTTTGGGAGAGCCATAAAGGCGGATTTCGAGACGCGTCGAGTAAATCGAGATATCTCGAGGCGGAATCGAGAGCCACCAGCCGCGAGAGAGGTGAACGATCGATCGAACGCGGAACCAGTTTTCGGGTGGATCCTTAACCTGACCCAATTACGCCCTGGTGGACCACCGGGTACTCCCATTTTTTTTTTCTCTCAAAAAGAAAAATGTCTCGAGGACGGAATAACGTGCATAAAACCAAGAAGCAATCATTTGCGAGTATAGGCGAAAATATCTGACACGAAGTGCGAGACGGTTTCAAGTTCTATTCGTAAAATGGAATGCCCATTTTGTAAGCTCGCGGGCGCCATCTTTAATTCCACTTATATGGCTGTTTTACTCAACTAGAAATATTCTGATCTCTCTCGAGGACGGAATAACGTACATAAAACCAAGGAGCACTCATTCGCGAGTGTGGGCAAAAATATCTGACACGAAGTGCGAGTCGGTTCCAAGTTCTGTCCGCAAAATGGAATTCCCACGCCGTAAGCTCGCGGGCGCCATTTTTAATTCCACTTATGTCGCTGCTTTACTCAACTAGACATTTTCCGATCTTTGTAGCCGAGACACGGCATCTAAAACAGTCGCAAAGGGTTGAGCGAAGTTCAAGTGCTTGTATGCTTCGAGTTATGATTTATGCAGCGACCTGGAAGTCTCGCAAGTTCGAGGTATCGATTCAAACTCATGCGGCCAGCTCGTCGTTAATCTACAACACTGGCCCTTAACCGGTGGCCATTGATCGAACATCAGAATGTCTTTAAAAATATTCCACGATTTGACGATTTGCGAATTGTCTCACCTTATTTCACAATTTTCCCGAACAGCTTGTTATTGGATGACTATTAATAGGGAGATTCTTCTCATTAAGGGCGTTCCATGTCAGCTCGACGATTTCACTTACCACGTATTAGCTAATGGTGTTTAAGGTTGAAACGTTCCCCCATCGGATCAAGCAATCTCATTGAAAGAAATTGTTGCAAACGATAGGGCAGAAGAAGACGTGGGTGGTAGTTTGCGATTTTTTTATTTATTGCCCACCGACGTCCCGTGAATTTATAGGTGGAAAGGGAAGCGTCTTAAAGGGGGCCTCACACCGAAGAATGACGATCTTTCTTCCGGCCACTACAAGGCGGCAGTCATTGAGTAAATTACAGGGCTCCGTAACGCACCCTCGTTAACCAGTCGACGAGCTCCATAGATCTTTTCCTCTGCTCTCCTTCCTTTATTTCCCGGTTTCCTCGTTTTTCCTACATTCTTGCGCTTATTCTTTCAGTACTGTAAGTACTCGCGGCAAGTTAGGACTTAGGGGTGGGAACGTGGGATAAAACGGAACAGGCAATTCTAATCGCTCCTTCCGACCTAACCTCAAATAACGAGAAGCCTGAATTGACGGCGAATGAAAGTAACCCAGCGCGTGTAAGAAAACAATTTATTTATTCAATATCCTCTTCAGCAATAATAAACATATTTTTTGGTTTTACCGATTAACACGAATCATCTCTTTTCTCTCTCTCTCCTCTCTCTCACGCTTCTCCGCTCTCTTGGCATACAATCTTCCGCATTATTTCTTTTCTATCCTTTCCTACACTCACGCATTCGTCTTCTTTTATCGCAAGCACACGTATCCTTAAAACTACTGCCTAATTATCCTTTGTCTTTATTAAACCCTACTTTACGTTACACTTATGATTAATCGTCCGTTCTTTGAGCCTCACTGGACCCCAGTACTTGTGATCCTCATTTACTGTTTTGATTATCGAGATCCCGCCATTTCGATGGAAATCATAGCACTCGGTGCTCTTATGTGATACCATGACTTTCGTAGTACGATGAAAAGTCTTTCTCGCCAAGATGGCGGCACTGGCGCCATCTCGATCGCCTTAAGGGACCTCCCGAAATGGAGCTTATAAATATCACGTCGAAAATGTTGCTCCAATCTTTTCTTTAGAAATATTCTGAAATCCCGCAACCTGTCTCTTCCGTTTGCAGCGTCCATTATCGGTAGATCCCTTTTGAAATTCTTACAACCCTTATAATTTACTATCGTAATGGTATTCGTGCAATTTCGTACACTTTAAGGTACGTGGATTCGAGCAATCGGTGGAATTCGGATTTTCGCGGAAAGGAAAGCGCGAGCCTCCCCCTCGGGGTGAATTTTCGAGGGTTAAAAATCGAGAAGTCGCAATGGAAAATCCAAATTCGATTCACTAACTGGTCGAGCCCGTCTTTACTAATCTATCTTTGGTCCTCTAGCCGCTATGATTCTTTGCCAGACGTTAAATTTCGTAAAATTAACTCTGTCTCGTCCTTTCCCTCTTTCTCTTTCTCTTTCCTCCACCCTTAACGCAACTCTTTGTACAATAGAAACATCGTCAAAAACCGCAATCCTTCCGAAAGTGAATTATTCCTTAAATTTCGAGAGGTAAAGATAAAAGTCGAATAACATATGTACATGCAAGAAGAAAAGAATACTCCCTTTAAAATTATTCCAAAACGTGGAGTGAATCGGGAGAACTTCTTTTCGAGGTTAGGTCTCGCTTATCCGCGGCAAAGACAAGAGGAAGAAAAAGAAGGCCCATGAAAGACCAGTCATTGACAATGAGCGATCTTGTACACCGGTGCCAGGGACCGCGGTCCGTCTCCTAATGTCTACCTCTAAATCCTAACAAACGAATCTAATTACACGTAATTACTGCAGAATTAACAGCACGTCGTATACGGCTTAGCGCGCTCGTTTCTTAGCCTCCCGCCAGAGGGAGGCAGCTTTGGCTTCGACGGACTATACACGTAATTCGAATTAACAACGCCTGCAACATACCGCGATACGGATTATATATATATATTTCATATATATAATATCGTATAAATGTGTATCTTATACATTGTGCACAACATGTATATTGTGCGCGTTCGGTCGGCGGATTCGGTGTACGCGGCGATAACGCCTAATTTCCCGAAATTGCGAATTATATTCGTTATCGGCGCGTACTCCACGAGCGCGACTATGGTAATAAGTACACTTACGAATACACGAATCAGGTATGCGGTGACACCGATAAAAGGCACATTTAGACACTCTGGATGCAGGTACGAGGCAATTTACAGTGGCGCGAATTAGCCACGAGAGATGCCACGCTTTGCGGTACAATAATCAGACTGTAAAGCCAGAATTAGTTGGCGAGGAGAGGTTAAGGTGGCGTGAAAGAGACGCCTAAAGGCCCTCATTTATGCAACTTTTTCCGAGTGTACCGAATCGTTTTAAATTTTACCGCCTGAATGTGGGGCTTTTAAAGAAGGTTTTGATGCCCATGAAACTCCATTTAAAACGTATGTCTATAAGCCATTTTAAAAATCGCTATACTAAATGAAACTCCACGAGTGTCAGAACCTTCCTCGCTAACCAATATATTCACGGGGTCAATTTTTAAACAATTCGATGCACCCAGTTAGGAGAAAAGTTTCATAAACGCGACCTCTCGGATGCCCCTTTCACATCACCTTAATGCCCACCACTGTACACCCCGTGTTTTTTCTTTGGACAATAGAACAGGAAATGCACAGTCGCGCGAAATAATCTCCACGTGGTCCAGCAATTATCAGATTGCTTTTTCGGATAAAACGAAAGTTCCGATGCGGCGCGTTAATCGCCGCGCCACTGTATATCGCGTCGCCCGTTTTTTCTTTTTTACATTTACGTATAAATATTCATGGTCATAAAATGGACGGTTTCGCGATCGCCGCAACGTCGCTCGGCGATGAGACTCTCTCCTTATACGGGGAGAAATTATATCAGGAAGGGGGGGGGCAAGGCGTTTACCGGAAATCCTTAATCGAGCCTCGAAAGATCGAGATCGATTCGTGAGAGCCGAAAAGAAAAATCCGCCCTCAAATCGATATATCTCTCCCCCCGTTAAACCATAATTAACGGAACGAATGACCAGTTTTCTGATTCAATTCTTCTCGTCGATTATAATACAATCTACGATACGGACCTTGAGATTACTTAATCATTTTACAAGTTTTCGTTCGGCGTCATTTGAAGTTTCTTCTCGTGCAGTCGAAACTGGTCGGTTTTTGTTTCCAGGTTTTAAATTTGCCGCGCGGTGGTCCACAGGTCACGTGCTTCGGTGTCGGCTACTCGGAACGCTCGAGCGCGCTCCAGACTCACGCTCATTGGTCCGTTAATCTCAGCTACCACCAGGTGGCGGCGCGGGGTGGTAACTCGAGGGCGCCGAGGGCGAAGCGTGCCGAATGCCACCTTGCGGCTGAACTTGAAGTGAGCGATAGTCGAGTGCAGGTGCGGCGGGATGCTGACCTTCTCGGTGCCTCCGAAGGTCGACTTTCCGCTGGAACGCCTTGTCGCACAGGCCACACTGGAAGGGCTTGTAGCCGGTGTGCTTCCTCATGTGCGTGATTAGGTTACTGCTCTGGGAGAACGCTTTGCCGCATACCACGCACTTGTGCGGCTTTTCTCCTGAAACGAGAAAAAGAAAGGGGTGGTCAAGTCTCTTGTTACCAGGAGGTCCTGCGACTTAGTTTCGTAAACCACGAGGTACGCAGGTCCAGAGACCTCGGAGATTTAAACGGAAAGCCGAGGCGAGGAAATAAGAAAAGGCGGCGTTTTTTCCCACGGTCAATCATAACTATCAATCGCACCTATCACGCGCACTGTGACTCTCCACAAAAGCGGAATCGATTACGAGCGCCCGTTTGGCCGAGGGGACGGTCGCAATTCTTTGAGGCGAGGCGGGCGCAGACAATGACGCGTCAAGATGGCGGAGTAGATGGCGCGCTCGGACCGCCGATTGGCGCGACTCTCGATTAGTCGCGGCGAACAATGGACGCGATCTGGAATAAAAGGCCCCGCGGCCCCAGTCAACTGCAGCTGAATCAACCGATAAATAATGAAGGCCGCACATCCACCGGCCATAAATTTCGCCCTCGGAAGTCGGCCCGTCGTCGCGCCGTCTTCGTCGTCTTTCCGAGAAGCGCGGCAGCTGCGACGCTGCCGACGCGCGGCCTCGCGGATCAACGTCGGCATCCGTCCCTCATGATCGATGAACCAATTCGATAAGCTCCTTAATCGCGTAATCGATTTCACCTGACGCGACGGGCCCCGACAGAAAGTCCGGGCCCAGTTAGCGCCTCGATGCAAGCCGGCCAATTCTTTTTTCTCTTCAAGAGCTCCCATCCGCCCGGCAATTAACCCGTCCCGCCCTACCTTACCGACTTCTTTGAAGTGCGCTCCCTTTGGACAAATTACGAACGGGGACCGATACTTTTGCACTTCCACGTACGCGAAATAACGATCCAGTAACGACCCAAGATGTTACGTCTTCGGGGCATTTATCTCTTTCTTCGGGCGATAAGTGGGAATTAAATGATTTCGTCGTGTCAATGCAGCTTTCATATTCGCTTCGAAGTGTGCTCCGTTTAGGCGGATTAAAAAACGCGGCCGGCACACTTCTCGTATGCAAAGTAATTATTTGGCGACGAGGCATGATTTTATGTCTTACGGGACATTTTTTTTGCTTTCTTCCTTCGGGTGATGGGAGGGCGAAAAATGGATTTCCGTTGAATTCGTCAGATTTTGAGTAATGCCACACTCACGAAATTACTTTTTTTACGAACCGATTTTAAAGTACATCATAAAGGAAACCTCTTTGACGCCACTTTAATGTCACCTTAAGGTGATGCAAAAGTGACCAGAGAGATTTCGTTTATGAAACTTTTCTTCAAACTGGGTGTATTGAATCGTTTCAAATCTTACAACGTGAATATGAAGGCATTAAGGAAGGTCGTGACACCCGTGAAATCTTTCTTTTTTTCTTTCAATTTGCTGGAAGACATTACCAAAATTTTGTATAAAAAATTAAATTTCATGGGAGTCAGGACCTTCTTTATAGCCTTCACATTCACGGTGTAATGTTTGAAACGTACATTCTGTTTGAAGAAAAGTGTCACGAACGATTGATCCCTCGGATGTCACTTTCACATCCCCTTAACGCAATTGCAATATATCGAAGTGGACGGAAAAGGCATGCGAGGGCGAAAAATGGAATTCCGTTGAAATCGTCAGATTTCGAGTAATACCACCTATTCCTGCCTCGGTCACGACTTCACGGTATTTACGAGGATTCTCGGGAGTCGAGGGCAGAATCGATGGGGACCCCGGTGAATGATTGTTGCAAAACAGGGTCGCGCCATAATTAGTTTACAGAGAATTAACATTAATGGCCGACTTCTCGCTGCGAGGCGAGGCAAACCGCGGAATCGATCCCGGTCATCCTGTGTTTTTTCAGCTGGCATACCTGCCGGGCCGAGGGAAAATACAATTAGCGTAATTGTAAGGGATTACAAGCTTTACGTGGCCGACTTCACACCGAGGACCGCTTTGGCCGAAGTTGTCGCCCCGCTTAAGTAATTGACTTCCCGCAAATTACCCTCATTCTGCAAATTAATTCGATCGCCCGGCCAACTTGCGAAAACCTCCACTCTCGAGCCTTTTCCAAATATCCTTTCAAATCTTTCTTTAAAAAGGAATAATAACGATAGTATGAATTGGTAATCAGAGGGAATTGAAGCACTCATTTTAGAGGGCTAAGTCATCCATGGCATTCGAAGAATTTCAATTTCTGCGATTCTACTGCCGATGTGAAAGGCAGGAGAAAATAAATCAATATTTAATCGGAACTCATCCTAACTTAGGAGTGAATCACCACCGAGTTGGCCAAGATTCAATATTATTCGACTTTTTTCCTTATACGCCTCCCAACTTGGCGAATGCTATCGAGGAAAACATCTGATTTGATTAATTCCTATCGGATAAATATAAAAGATTTAGGGACAAAGCGTGTACACGATTCCGTTAAGCAAACTAAGTGAAGGTGAACATTCGCGTTTCGTGAAAAATCGCGAAATTAGTCAAATATGTATCAGGAAACTCGGTAGAGTTTCGCGCCAAAGTCATGCGCGAATGGCACCGAATACGATAAATATAAAGTATAACTTATTCGATAAATATGAAATATGACTTAGATAACAAGACAATTTTCCGGAGATTCGTTGAGAGCAGCGATTTGCACCATTTGCAAATTCGTTTATTTCCAGCGATTACGCACTTTGCGCAAATGGCATTCCCTGCAAATTGATGTATCGAGTAAAAGCCTCGTTACCCAACGTCGGTCGTTAAGGGAAATGACAAAATGGCGTGTCCAGTTCTGCGATCGCGTAGTAAAGTATTACCGATTGGCATTAATATTTCAAGAGATCGAGCGGAAAGGGTCGGTAAGCCGAGATTACCTAAAATCTACCACGTCAGAGCCGTATTAATCGGTTAACAGACCCCGTGGCAAACTGTCACGCGACTTCCCAGCCCACGTGTCTAGATGTATTAATATATAACATGACCCACGCTCCCACACGGGGAGAAAAACTCCAAAGTTCATTTCCCCTATCCTGCCGTAGATAAAAAACTGACATACGGACGTGTTTTTTTTTTTCTATCTACATTTCCTTCATTTTCCAAACAAGAGAGCTGAGAATAGGGAGATTCTTGTCGGATTCCCCGGAGTGATGTTTGCCGAAGGTGTCGGCGACCTTAGGGGTCGAGATATCGATCGATAAAGTCGCTCATTACGAGTCCCCATGTACGAGGCCTTAAATATTTACCGACCGAGCAGTTTACGTCGCGGCCGATTTTAATGACAGGCTTAGACGCGAATCGTTCGAGTGGATTACCGTGAATTATGGAAGTGGTTCGCTAATGAACGTCGAGCGACAATCGATCTTCGGAGGAATCAAGCAAATGGACGCCATGATCGACCCGCTAACTCTAACGACTTTTCCCGAGGCTCTTTAAACAAATTCCGTGGCATAACACACAGCGCGTTTTTCCCTTCTCGATTTCAGTAAAAAAAGCCGTTTCCGTAATATCGAACGAATTGGAAAGGAAAAAAAAAAAAAGAAGAAGAATCGGTTCCTCGAAGCGTTCCGACGATTTCCCCGTCGCTCGATGAAAACCGCTCTTATTCGTTGAATCGGCGTAACTCGGCGGGAAGTGAGGTTAGGAACGGCGATTTTCAAACTAGCGGGCTTCGATTATTTACGAATAGAGAGGGTTGCCGACCTTCCGCTACTTACGCAGGAACACAGTGCACGCCCGATAATCGGGAAATTGTTTCGGATGAATAATAAAAAGGAGATATACTGAAGGCAGCTGAAGAAGGTAGTTTGCAATAATATGGCGGATCGCAGCTTTCCCGCGGAAACGCCGAGTGATTTCCTAATCGATTGTGCTTCGAGCCTGGGCTCTTTAAAGCGTGTTTATTCGCATCTAGTATATGGATGTGGAGAGCATATATCACGAGTAGGGAGGAAAAGTGAGGTTAGCTCGCAGTCTCCCTTAATTGGCAGGAGAGAAACCCTCGATTCGGGGTAAGAGTGGTGGCGGAGCGAGAGTGAGGTTAATTGCGGATAATATGACAGAGGACTTTTCGCGGGCAACGTAGATATTAATTAGGAACTAATAGCCGCGTTGAGTGGAGGGTCGGAGGGGTGATGATAACCTCCTGGTGGCTCTCCCACGGGAATTATTAATACCAGCTTCGTCCGCAAAAGTCGGAGTGATGTTCGTTTAAGTAACCAGTCCCGAGACGACTTCAGACTCCTTGCCGATTATCGACCCGACGGTGTCGCCACCGCGCGGCGCGGCAAATTTAAACTTTGCACTTTTTTTATTTTCGGCTATTTTCAAATTCTTCAAGCCCCGTTTTGCGATGTTTTCATGGAATTCAGGGTAAGACGAAAAAAAAAGGGGGTTGCGAGGAAAAGAAAACATTGATCTTGTCGCGACTTTATATTTTTTATCGATTATCGCCGGTGTCGCCCCCCACTTTGGGCGCCAAATTTAAACTTCGCTCTTCTTTTCTTCGGGTATCTTCAAATGTTTCAAGCCCCGTTTTGCAATATTTTTATGGAATTCGGTGTTAGACAAAAAAAAGGGTACATCGAAATTGGCATCGGTTAGTATGCAAAGGTGATATTTGTAACGCGTCCCCAGCGACGTCGCTGCCTGTCGGCCATCTTGGAACGCGTTGACGCAACACTCGCGATTTCTATGCACCCGCGCATACGCGACATCGGAATAAATAAAACCTCACTATTGTCGAGCCCCTGGCCCGTTAAAAGGATCGCGCACCTGTCCAGGAAAGAAGGAAAATAAAAGGCACCTTCATTCGCCGACAAGTGTGCGCTTCAAGGTTAAGTTGCGCAACTCGATCTAATTCCCTCTAACGCCATCAATCACCGGATCGAAGCCACGAAAACATTGCTAAGAGGAACACTCTTCGACTTCTTTGAATGTTTACTCTCTCTCTCTCTCTCTCTCCGATGTTATACTTCATGGAAATACTCGGAGGTGTGTCGCTTCTTATCGCCGCCATATTGAATTTCGTTTACGCCCCCCCTTTTTGCTGCACTTATTCGCCGCCCCGCCAGATATGCAGTGCTTAGCTAATTATTTATATTGAAATTTCGTAATTCGTGAAATAAACGTACAGACGAAATCTACTTCAAGGTCAAGTCCATCGGGAATCATTTGCAGCCTCTTTTGTCCGCGCCATGGTCGCCTTTGTCCTTTTACATATTTAACGGCCTAAAAAGTGTCGTGAAAGCGGCGACCGCTAATGTAAGGAGAGCCGGCCGGCGATTTTCTTATGGGGAATCCGCAATTAGTCGACCCCTTTCGACTTAATTAGCCAGCAACACGCACCCTAACGGCTCGTGCCAGCCACGTGGCGCCCCCACGCGCCGCGTGCGCCGCCGGAAGTGCGTTTAGCGCGCACCGACCAGTCCATTTCCCATCGGACCTTCCTTCCGCTCGTCCACGGTGTATGCTCCTCCACATGCCACAGACTGGCAAACTTCCTACCTCTGAATGCCCGTTTGTCTTGATATATGTTTGAATAATCTTGAACCGCCATATTGGTATTAACATTCGTAACAGACTAAAGAACGAGATGGTTTGGAATTTCACCGGGAACAAAGAAACGGAGGGACGCGCGTTTCCGAGGAAAACGTCAGCGAATGACTTGAATTCTCTGTATTAGTTATGAGACACGACGATATCTTGCAACGGCGGTCTTTTAGGTTAGGTTCTTGGCTGACTGTGTGCAATCATGCGGCTTAAAACTCCGCGGATTCGCCGACGATCCGCGTGCTCCCCCTTGTTATTAAAGCGCTACCGTGGGGTCGCCATTTCTAACCCCTTCGACGTGTCTCAATGAGGGGGTTACTCTATGCCGAGGGAGAGAGGAAGAAATAGGAATCGCGTGGTTTGTGAATAAAAAATCGAACCGCGCTGAATCTACGCCGGCAGACGGTTTTAAGTGGCAATCGCGGGGAAAGATGGCCGCCGTCCCGGAGCCTCGCGTCTCGATTCCACCTCGCGTTTTTAAAATGCACTCACGCGGAATCCATCATGAA
Source organism: Orussus abietinus (assembly GCF_000612105.2). NCBI lineage: Eukaryota > Metazoa > Arthropoda > Insecta > Hymenoptera > Orussidae > Orussus > Orussus abietinus. The sequence goes on from NW_019396002.1 coordinate 2,762,146, forward strand.
TTCCGTGTTTCTCCCGACGCCATCCTTTTCCACGCGATTGAACGTCTTTAAATATTCACCCGTTTTGAATTTTTACCCAACAAGGATTAAATGCGCCCACCAGTAAACGCTGTACTATAATTATCTCCCGCGGTACGATCCCATCAATGGTCTATTTTCTACGTGGGATTAGTACATATATACATATATGTATATTTCACCGTTCCTTTAACGATACATTCAAGCACACGCAATCACGGTGTATTATAATTGTCCGGTTTATTTAAATTGGACTACCCTCAAACCCGGTATCGATCGATAGGATGCATGATTCACGCGCGCGCGCGTGTCACACAACCCTGTACGTGTCATGGGGATGAGCCCTAAAGTACACGTATGTACTTGCGTGACCGCATTGGTACGTACTTCCATACCGTGACGCCAAATGCGATGCGCTGGTACAAGTTAGTCGTTCTCTTATTATTTCCTTACTCGTTTGATTTTCCAATATTTTAAACATAAAGGCAAATCGTCATCACCGGTAAAAAATAAAACGTCACAATTTGGCTATTTACAATTTTTCGGCACGATGGAATGTACTCGCGTGCTTTCAAATGTTAAGGGAGGGGGGCGACATATTTGTTTATTAAGTCTCCTTTTTAATCGATACGAAGGAAGAGCGCGGCGGCCATTTTGCGTAGATTTAACGAACTAACTTTAACGAGCACGCAATTTGAATAAGTGATAAAACCGTCGTGTCGCCACAAAGAGAGAATCGCTACAAAGTTCGACATTCGACCCTTTCGGGGCGAACTGCGATAATCCGAAGTTGGAGAGCAAACCCTTCGACGAAAGAATGGGTTATACGTATATAGTACGTATATAGCTAGTTAACGTGACGAACTTTTCAATGCGAGTCTCCGAGGGCGTTTTTCTTCCCCGGCAGGTTACTGAATAAACGATGACGAGGCGACAAACGAGCATCATGGCGCCCCCGTCGTCTGCTCGTTTGTGGATAACCTCAAACTCCGAAGGAAAACAGCGCTTCCGTTTGGTGTATTCGGAACAAAGTTTCATCGGTCGTTACCGTCGACGTAACGTTTCATTAGAACATTTATATTGACATCTATCGTTGGACTATTTTTCATCGAAGGATTTAATGCTCATTATAATCATCGAGTTTCTTGATCAGGTGTAATTATTCCCTTTTAATAGGGAATATAATTCACCGTCGCCTTAGGAGTTTGGCTATTGAAGTTGAGTTACTTATGTTTTGTTTAATTATGGGAAAAGAAGGCGTGACTCACCGGTGTGAATGTAGGTGTGCTTCTTCATGTCCGACTTCTGGTGAAACCTTTTGCCGCAGTATTGGCAAGGATAAGGCCTGGTGTCGGAATGAATCAATAAATGAGTGCTCAGGGTGCTGGATCTCTTGAAAGCCTTGCCGCACTGTTTGCACTGCAACCGAAATAAAAGAGGCGACCATATAACCTTCGGCGAACTTCAAGAAGTGAGAAGTGAGCGTAAAGTTCACCGACCGTCTCAGAGAGAAGAAACTCTTTGTTTTCGGAAAGCACGTATTCAATTTCCGTCGGAGCAACCGACGAAGGGTTCGCGAGGAGTCGGTACGTGCCAACGGTGCAGGCCGTTGCGAAAATGGCGCCGCGGCTTTCCGAAATCAATTATCATCGCCTCCCTCGAAAGACTAAATACTTCTATCGGCGGAGATCTTATCGTTCACGGTTGTCGATTAAAAATTTCCAACGATGTGTCCTTTATCTCGCCCAGGAAGCAGTCAAACGCTAATCGAATCCTCGAGGTGGAGCCAATCCGTTACGGCGCAACCGATCGTCCCAGTTTTGCAAAAACATCTTAATTCACAACTGTCATTACCGAATATGATACAATCCTCGCCATACCGCGTTCAGGGAACTCTATTACTTGGTTGAATTTTTCGAAGTGGTGATTACGTGTCCCGGCGCCATGACACCGGGCGCACCTGTATTCACGAATCGTCGTGTTCTCTCCGAGGCATTGTTGCACCAGGCGCCAGCGTTTACAATACCTCCATGAGAAACGTTTGCGGACAATAAAGTGCCCGTTGGAAACTTGCACTGCGGCAGCGAATGTTAATGGAAATGCACTCAAACGTCAAATGACTACAGTCTACAAGGAAAGATCCTTAACAAAAATTAACCTTAAATGCTGTTTCCAAATCTCGCATACCAATTCACCTTCGTGCATAATATTGTTTTTCGTTACCAGGGAATTGCGGATTTTAAGCAGTTCCATTCACTCGTTCGATCAATATTCAAAGCCGTCCCCTACACTAGGGAATAATTCCCGTGATTTCTGCGTAAGATTTCCAGGGGAAATCCCCTAGGGACACGAATGAAAACGAGGCACGAAGGTGGCCATTGTTGTAACTAAATAGCACTTCCGGTGAAGCCAGACAACTGAATTATCCAAAACGTGGTAGTCTCCATTAACAGACCTCGTAATTAACGATAATATCATTAAATAGATATCCAGCGGGTTTTTTTATTACCAATGGAAAAAAAGTTGGACAAATTCGGGATAGAGAAAGATTTCCTTGGGATCTCACGCGCAACTTATTCCCTCTTTAAAAGGCGCGAGAAGACTTGGGAAATCGTCGGGGAGTTATCGGAAAATCGAGGGGCTTATTTAAAAGAAAAAGAAAGAGGGAAAAACGAAATAAAAAGGTTCAAGTCGAGGCAACTTCGAAACGAGGTGGAAGCGGTTTTATGACCGTTCAAGAGAAAGAAGCGCCTCGGTCGAAGCTCCTCTATTTGTCGACCTCGTAAACCGCGAGGTCCCACGCCTACCAAAGAAACGGGCGAATAAAACTAGCAGCTGCAGCTGCAACTGGAGTACGTGCACACACGAATGTCCAGCTACTGCGAATATGGTGGCGCCCTGCCGCGAGATTTCCACGACCGATAACCAAGGCCTTCTTCGAAGAGAGCTCTACGCGCCCATCCTAACTATCGACACTACGGCAACGAGATTGACAAATTATCCTGATGAGATTGCTTCGGAAATTCATTACGAATTAAGCCAGTTAACCATCCTGAGGTATGAAAAGTGCAGCCTTACCTGGAAGGTCCTTTCCGAGGAAGATGGCGGCGTAAGGGGCGAGTGGTGAATTTGCCTGATGACCGTTGGCGTCGCTGTCGTCGGCGGGCTTTTCGTCGAGGAGGGCCTCGTCTCCTTGGCTTCCCTCTCGCAGACTGACCCTGGTGACCAAATCTCGTTTTTCCTAGTGACATTTGACGTCACGTCACTGGGCTTCGTGCTGAGATTTAGCGGCACCTCCTCCTCTTCTGGACCGAACAAGAAGGAGACATTAATAAAAGAGCCATTGAGCGTGTCGCTTACAAGATACGGGCAATTACCCTAAAGTCGATTGGAAATTCCCCGTGACAAATATACGATATCCGCGTTTTGCTCGTGTGCCAGGTGACACAGGTAAAACCCATGGCCGAGAGTGGCTCGGAACCATCGTCACGTGTCCGCGATAGACCGAAAGGATCTTTAATTGGTTTAATTACCGTTCGATAAGGGTATCTGAAAAATGGCCGCGATAAGTCGATGCCGTAACCGGTCGCGCGATGGCGACCTGCTTACTCGTGATATGGTCAGATGGTCTCATTTCCATAAACGAAACCGTAACTAGAGTCGAACGAAATATTTCGCCATTTCCGACATTTGCATGCTAATATGAAACAAAATCCCCATTCTATGATCTACTCTCTGTCGCACCCGTCGCGTTAGATCTAAAAACGTATATTAATCGGTACAAAATTACCGGACTTTGGTTTAGAGGAAACCTTTGAATATTTCATTTCTTTTATATCATTTTCATTACCGATTTTCGCTTTTTCGGGGGTGCACCTCCTGGGCGAGCCCGCCCTGGCCGGGCTAGGGGGTTCCTGGTGAATCGGCGAATGGTTGGCCGACGTGGCGTGGTTCTGGGGAATCCTGGGGGACGGCAGCAACGAATGGGGTAACAAAAGCCCCACGGCATGATGGGCCCACCATGAAAGGCTCCCATTGGGCACCCCCATTGTCCCGTAGCCATTGTACATTAAGCCGCATCGCATCTCTGCAAAAGGAATCATGAAAACATCCCGTTAAGGTGTCATGAAACTGTCACACATGTACCAAAAAATCATTTATAAAACATTTTGTCCAAACAAGCTACGCCAAATAATTTGAAACTTTAACCCATGATTCAGGAGGCCCTAACGAAGGTCTTGAAACTCAGGGAATTTCATTCATTCTTCAAAAGAAACAAATGTATTCATCCCGGACAAGAACCAACTCTTTTTTGTCGAACAATGAAAATTCGTGAGTTCAAGACGTTCATTAGGACCTCCATAAATCATGTGTTACAGTTTCAGATTATTCGGGTGCATCCAGTTTGGAGAAAAGTTTCATAAACGTTCTCACGTTTCGATATATATANATATTCATATCACTTCAATGCCCGACACCCGACGCTGCAAGTTTCTCGTACAAAGTAAATGTAATTGACTCGACACTTTACAAAGTCTCCATATAAACGGGTATGTCTGACTTATCGTAACATCAAATTATTTGGTTGTTCGTTTAAAGGATAATTCGAAAGAAGTATCGGAAATCCGTGACGGATGAGAACGTACCTCGTGCGGCTGCACTTGCCGGCAGAGTGAAATTCTGCAATCGCAGATCAGGACTGTAATTCGACACGAGAGTGAAGGCGCTAAGCCGATCCGGGACTGGCTGGCCGAAGCCGCTAGAGGCAGTGCTCCCGGAACTGCTTCCGGGACATCCGGGACTCCAGGGGGAAGTCGGGAGGACGTTGGGACTGCTCGGGGGCGACAGGGTCGCGGGGGGCGACAACGCCCCCGCCGGAACTCCCAGACTGCAGTGTAGTTCCGGTTTCATGTACCAGGTTCGCGGTACCGCTTCTAAAGGATTCGAAATTAAAGGTTCATCAACAAGGCAACTTGCAATTAACCCTAAGTTTACACGACGCGTCATTTTGACGCATTTCGCGTTTCACGAGGAACATGACAAAAACCGTTCGCATCTTTTCATTTACCACGTGCACTGACTTTTATTCATTTAACGAGGGAGATATATACATATCGAAGTTCATTTTCATTAAAAGTTATGTAATACTGAAATCTTAACACGTTTAATTAAGAAAATATATGTTTACGTTCATGGGTCAAATAGTCGCTTCTCCGTAGTGGTAGGTATATAAGAAATGTCCGTAAACCTCGTGTTAAAAATCTACGACCGAAAGAATGATCAATCCAAGACTATAACGACCCATTATTGAAAACTAAGTACTACCTCCACGTAGTAAAGAAAAAGACAAGACTTTTCCTCTGTGTTTCGTCCATTTATAATATTCATTCACGTTATTTGTAGCGACACTACGATAATAAACGGTAATAAGTGTAATTCGGTAGGACCGAAATAATATTAATAAACGGCGATCTGTGACAATAAGGTCAGGAGGAGACACGGAGGAACAGACGGCTCCGACATGCTTACAGGAGGAAGATCGATGCGCCGACCGGCACGCACCGGTCGCGGCGGCCGGTCGTGCAACCCTGTACTTATCCGTGTCACGAAAGCGACGCGATGCGCGCACACGGTGGCAACGCGTGCGCATAGGCCGCGCGCATGAGTGGCGCGGGTGCGCATAGGCCGCGCGCGCCATTCGCGCGCCGACGCGCAGCGCGGGCGCACGTGTCGCGCTACGCTGCGCTGCGCTTCGTGCGTAACGTGCGTGAGGCCACGTGCGAAAACAGAGACGGGAGATGCTATCGCGGTGGAAATCGACGTGATTGCTCGACGAAGCTCCTCCGTCACGGAAATCACGCGACGGAGCCCGAGATATAAATGCCTGGTTAAGAGCGATCGATCCTTCGCTATCGAAATCTCGGACGGCAGGAAATGCGAGAACGAATTAGGGCATCGAAAATTCGACGTTTAAAAAAAAAAAGAAACAAAACGCGCTCGAAGGTAGACTGAGAGGTTAGGTTTAATTGCACCGAAACGAGAATAGCTTTCGTTACCTTGAAAGAGTGGGCGTTTTTGTTTCTGTTTTAGACAGATATCGAGGGTAATCTATGGTCATTATTGCTGATTACTCGGAATTGTGGTGATACCCTTGCGAAACGCGAGAAATATTTAAAAACGGTTAGTGGGAGGATTAAGAGCCAGAAATCCGACGAGGATTATAATGGCGGAATGTAATGGCGTGTCTGAAAAATTATAGGACGTACTTATTTATAGTACCGCGTTGATAAAAAAAAAAATAGATACAACCCGGTGACTTTTTTCTCTTCTTTTTTCATAATTTTTATTTTGTATTTAGAGATGGATCGGACGTGAAATTGGAATCATCTCTTTGTCCGCGACACCGGGAGGCTGGTTTATTTTGGGAAATCACGCAATCCCGATTTACTGATTTCATACGAAAAATTCAAGCCGGCATCACCGACCTTCCGAGCATTGTTTGAACAACTGTCGAAACAGGGAGGTCCGGATGCCGGGATTCTTCCATCACCTCGATATATCCGTACTTGCGGATAGTTGTCCCCAAATACCGATTTGTTGGTGACACCAGGTGAGGCGGGCCGTGTTAATCCTTATTTGTCCAATTAACTCATCTCATTATGACGCTTAACACTTTTCTCCTGTTTTCGACGCGATTTGCCCCACCAAAGAAGAGGAACTATGAATGAACATCTGCAAACTAACCTAACCTCAAATCCACCCGCTTATCTTTACATAACATAGTGCCTTGTTTTTCTTTCTATTTCCTTCGGTAATTATTTATTAATTTGATTTTTTTTTTCTATGGCAATTAATTGCAAATGATCCGAGTTCTAAGTCTACTATTATCGATTCATAGCATGGCGAAACCTGAGGAGATATTATCATTTGTCAAATTAATACATCACGATGTTATGTTTAATGGTTTTTCCTCGTTTTGGCAAACTGTCAGGAAGATGAACGAGCAGCAAAGAGACGTCAAGTACCGACGTCAAAGAGAGTCAACAAAGAAAGTCAAGATGATGCTGTGAATGGAGCTATGTTTACTTCTCTTCTTCTTCTTCTTTTTTTCTTTTTACCTAAGTGAGAATATATTCGCGACTTCGGATTTAATCACGAGGATCGTTTCTAAACATCTCATGTAACAAGATATTAATTAATTATAATCTGCCCGTGTCGGTTTTGGTTATCTTGAAACTCGCGTGTTTAAAATGTCGACTTAAGGATGACAACCGATTTATAAATTCGCGTTTATCCAGCCACCTTTATTTGCAGATGCCATTCGACACTAAGCAGTGTTTAACGTTTTTGCCTAATTCGCGCTCTATGTTATCGGATAGATAAATGGACAACAAAGAGTGGCAAGTGCGAAATTAAGGAAAGTCAACAGTTAACATGAATGAACGAACTTCCACTTCTGGTGAAGTAACCACGGCCGATGGCAAAATCTGTCTACACACGGAACTTGTTTATTTGCTCGAGTAGTAAGCGAACATTAATTAACAGACCTTATGAAAATATTAGACAGTTGAGACGGTGTAATTCTTTTTTTTTTTTGGTACAGGTCTGGCTCCTCAGACTGGAGAAAAGATGGTTATAAATTAATTCCCCGTTTTCGAAAACAGGAAGCGTCCACAAAACTACGCAGAAAAAATTAAGAATGAAGAGCGTCAATCTTGTGAAATCTGATTGCCGCTTCACTTGATAACGAAGTACAAGCTGAACAAATAGGCCAAGACCAACCCAAAGTGGAAACGTACCGCCTCGGTGTTTACGAGGGTAATCCCAATTTCGACAATAATCGAAATTTCTCAGCGATCGGAGTTTATCGCTCCACATGTCGACACGAGGAAAACTGATCTACTCATCTATGAACGTACTTGACATTAATTCTCAAGAATAATCGAGCTCGCGTTTCGGGTCAATACCTAAAGTACACTGCCAAAAAAAAAACACCACACCAAAATCGAATCTCTACCTTTATACTTACTTTCCGATTTTAATTCAGGGTCCATATTTTCTTTACGCGAATAATGAATTTCGAAACCGAAGCCCGATTCGTCGAAAAGACGTGTCTATGTATATATATCTCCAATTCGATTTAATATTAATTTTTTTTATAGGCCCTTTTTAAACACCGCATTTCAACAACCCCGAAATATCAAGTTAATTGGTCAAACCGAGTGAAATCAATTTGAAATTGCGTTTTTATTTTTTCCCTGAAAAGTGGTTTCAAGAACCAATAGCCCGAAGTTAGAACGTCTTATATATATGTTCCCCGCGAAGTTGGCGGTAATGCACTTATTATTTTTTTTTTAATAAAAAGGGACAAAGCGGAAGAAATATAATAAACCGGAAATTTACCGCACATTACGGCCCAGTCTTCCGTCTTCCTCGCTAGAACTTCCTCGGCAGGGGCATCGAGAAGTCGCCAGGTCGCGTCCCCCGTAATGCACTTCGGGCTGCAGCTGCAGGTGTCACTTCACCGTACGCGCCGGCGCAACGCGCAGGTGCGAACTTCCGCGAAGTGCCCGGTGTCACGTGACCGCGGCCTCGCGATCCAATGAAGGTCGCCGCGATTCCAAGGCCTCGCCTCGCCTTCCGGTCCGACACCTCGTCAGCTACTCTCGGCCACGTGGTCGCACTTCATTCTCAAGGCGACATCTGCCGCGAAAACATGGAGTACCGCGAAAACCTCGAACACTTCTCCGAAATGAAGCGTCAATCCTCGAAGTAAAAGCGTATGACTGACCGATGAACGTCCCTCCTAAAAAGACGTCTTTTAGATGTTCTATGGACGATCTTGGACCCCAAACAATAATCCGAAATATCTCAAAGGACTAATCCAGATTGGAAGTTGATCGAAACCTCTTAGGACAGGTTCAGGACGATGAATATCCTCCGACAAGTCGACGACGCGTATTGAAAAAAAAAAAAAACGATAAAGCAGATCGCTTTTGGTCGATATCCTTCAAGTTTAGCGATAACGAGTATCCAGAGATAACTTCAAGTTTTTGGATATCCAGCTGCTCCTCCAGGATAAGATGTCCAGGAAGTTGGGTCTCTTGGGTCCGGACGTGGTCCGATGTCGTCTGATATCTCGCGATGGCCGAGATCGATTCTTCGATTAGTCCGTGCTTTTTGATATATCTTGCAGGGCCCAGTAAAAGATAGGTGAAGTACGAGTATCCAATGTTTCCGCACGGAAGGGTCCTTCGGATATCCTGGGATACCTTCGGTGTTCGCCGGTGACACGTGACTGTCCCGATCGAGAGCAGGACCCTGACTGACCGGGCAACTGTCGGCCGAAGAGGATCGCGCGTGGTGCTTCTGCTTCCCTTACCTGTCCGCCACCTCTGCATGCTCTACCTGGGGTACCTTCAGGCTCCGCCCATCTAGGTATAATGGGTGTCCAGGGGTGGGGATGATATCATCCCACGTGACTCGGTCTAGTCGAGATCGGAAAGCCGACCCGACCGCGATCCTCCAATCCGGTAGCGGTCACTCCTCGTTCCTGTCGCGGAGGAAGGAGATCCGTACGCGGAAAACGCGCGTCACTTCTGCGACATGATATTCTCTAATATTTCCCCCCCCCCATAAATTAAATCATCATGCGTACTCATTTCTAATCCTCTAATTAGAATCTCTCCGTACCCGAAGTCTTACCAATAAATATACAATACCCTTCGATATTAATTAAAGAAGGAAATTAAACAATAATCCTTTACAGCCGTCGTTTATTTCTTGCGGTACATTTTTATAGAGTCTTATCGTACAATTTTCGTGGTTGAAAAACGCATCTCGGCGGTTTCTATTCGCCGTGGGGCAAAATCGATGAGGTGCGTGCTGCTATGTCTTATCTGCGCATCTAAACTGTCCGTATGTCGCGCATGCGCATTGCTGCGGGGGGGGATTCGATTGGGCGAGGGCGTCTCGCGTGGCGTCTGCGTCGTAAGTCTTCTCCGATTGGTCGCCTACCCGGGAGGGGTCCACCTCCACAACCCGAGATCGTGCTCTAGGAGAAACTAGAGGGATCCAACTGGGAGTCCCCTTCGGATTGCTCGAGGCTGCGGCGAATCATAAAATCCCCTCGCCCCGGTTCCCCCACTCGCGTTCGTGATATAACTTCCCGCGACTCACCACGCGCAGGAACTACAGACACCAGAAACTTGCCAGATGCATTCTCGACAAAACAATTTTAAATAAATATTTGCAACGATCTGTAACTTTAAATACGAAAAATTATCGAGGAACCTGTATTAAGGGGATGTGAATGTCGCGTCAATGAGGTTTTTCTCCGAACTGGGTTTACCAAATCGTTTCCAACTTTACAATGTGAATATGGAGACTAGGAGGCAAGTCCTGATACTCATGAAATTTCAATTTTTTTTTTTAATTTGTTCATAGGTATTTTTTAAATATATAAGAATTGAAATTTCACGAGTGTGAGGACCTTCTTTACAAACTCCATATTCACACGTACAATTTTTAACGATTCGTTACACCCAATTCAGCGAAAAGTTTCATGAACGATCGGCCCCTCAATTGCCACTTTCACATCCCCTTAATCTGCATGCAAACGATAACGTCTGAATGTATTCAACTACCAAATGACTTTTATAAATAATGTTCAATTTCTAATATAAAAAATTGTCCAGGAAGTTTCATTGAAATAAGCGTTGGTATACTAGGGGAAAAAAAAAGAAGAAAAACATTGTACCGAACCAAAGAAATATTTTTATTAACTTAAAGAATTTAACTCCGATGAAATCGAATATTATGACAATTTATTTCGGCAATTGTTCTTTGAATTAAAAATATAATTCTTTGGCTCGAAGAGTTTCTTTTTTCCTCGGGGTAGGTGTTAATGGTTTTCAGAGTTCTTTTATGATTTCGAGTGTTATCATTTTTAGAATAGGTCTGTAATTAGTTTGTATATAGCGACAAGTATTATCGAGTCGCACTTGCGCAATTAATCTTTTGTTCTTCCCTCGCGCCTTCGATTTTACCGCAATTGCCTGCTTATTATTACGTAATTCGTGTGTGCATTTCCTCGAGCACGTATCGAACCTTTCCGGTCGCGATCGATAATCACCGGTGGTAAACGCGATTATCGTTATTACTGCGCCATTACCGGCCAAGGTAATGCCATACCGGCATGCAGTTGCAGCTGTAAATTAACGCGGTACTCCGCCAGCTACTCGCGTGTGAGTACGCGAATTATTCGCTGGATCGTCCTTCTTTTCTTTTGTCGCGACCATCGCGTCGAATAAATGCACATCTCACCAGTGGCGGAAAAATTGAGGTTATGGCGGAGGATCCGGCAATTTCGCGAAGGTTCTAACCTAACAATGGCTCCCTCGCGGTGGCCGAAGGTTAACAATGCAACGGCCCGATTACCATAGCAATAGCCGATGAATAGTGGAAAACTGGGATAACAGCTGCGGAAACAATGGCGACTATCGCTTTCCCTTCTTTTCCGCATGCCTCCATTTTGATCGAGACTTACGAAAGCAGCGTGAAAACCCGATATTCATGAGACCGATAATTACATTTCCTACCGTAAAAATCAATGACTTATAGCCCAACCTTATTACCGACAACGGAAGTTAATTATATCCAAAATGGAGCCTTAGTTAATTCGTCGTTGAAACAAGACATATTGAACGTTTTATTGCAAAACAGATATCAATGGTTTTTCATTTCATTATAATAATACATTTTATTGTTTCTCGGAAGAATTACAATTTTCTTCTTGCAGTCAAAAGCTGCCTGCTATGCTGCGACTCGTTTCAAAGTATTTCCCACTGAGAGCTCGGGTAAATTCTACTTTTTTTCTTTCTCCTTCTTTCTTTCAAGAAACTCAGTATTTTTAAGCAATTAGTCCGCGTGATGTCACTCTAGGTACGATAAGTACCGGTTTGCTTCGGAAATTATGCGGCGCAGGTGACGTCGGTGATTGGTCGATCATGGAAAACGCCGATTATCGGCGCATTTTGCGCGAAACAAGCCAATCGGCGCCGATATCGATAAACGCGGTAATTGTGGCACGCTCGGTTAAAAATAAAGAAACAGTCCAGATGAACGAACTGCGGCGAGTTTCGTTCGTAATACAGGCAAAACCAAGATGGCGGCGCGTCGGCTTTCGACGGCCTTCGGCGCCGCGAAGAATGCGTCGTTTTTGCAGTTGCAGCTGCGGCGTCATATCAATCGGTGATCGGGTAAAATAAGGCGCGACGAAGATATGGCGTTCGTCCCTTTCGACCGAAATCCTGGGCGAAACCGCGTGTTGAATTTTTACTCGTGGAGTATCGGGGTACCAAGATGGCGGCCTCACCTCTGGCGTCCTCACCGCGGGGAAAAGTGAAATTCGCCGACACAGATCCCACGATTTCGAGCGTTTAGCGCCTTTGTCGCAATTCCAGAGCAAGGGGGGAAAAGCGGGACAAGAGGAAGAAGGAGTCGCCCGATAGGCCACTCGATAATCAAAGGGAAGGGAGAGTATGTCGTGCGTTCTCGCGTACTCTCATTACGTCCGGCCGGACCTTTGTGGAGCGTTTCTGTGCCGCCAAACCATAAATGGGATTTCCTCCAGGTCTCGCTTCCATTCAACGGAGGATGCAAACGCGAAATCTCTCGCCTTGAGGATCTTTCCTCTAGACACGCGAACCTTCATTACCCTCTCTCGTCCTGCCTTTATTACGTGCAGGTTCCTTCTCTCTTTCTTCCTTTTCCTTTTCTTCTTTTTCTGCCGACGTGGCATACGCTCCGCTTTTGCCGTTTCGTAACACCGGAAGTAGGCCAAACGGTACATCGGAATCGAGGCGTTAATCGCGTCCGAACAGTCGGTGAGGCCGGCTTCCGTAATTACGTGCAAACCTGCAGACGACGCTTTAACTCGTTCGTCCTAACCGCCGAAGACTTCCTGAAAAACTGCACAAGAGAGAACAACAGATATTGGCTTTCGACGGCATACGACGACGCGAAGGATGCGACGGTTTTTGCAGTTGCAACTGCGCGTTATATCAATTGACGATCGGGTAAAATGAAGTTGAACGAAAATGGCGTTCAATTCTTACTCCCGAGGTGTTGGCATACCAAGATGGCGTCCTCACCTCACGAATGTACGATATACGCGACTTATAACTCACCCACTCTTCTGATATCCTTATAAAAACAAAGAAGAGGAACGATCATTTCATCCTCTCGCAATATTTCTTGGTGAGAAAAACAAAAAGAGTTAATTGACTGAAACCCGCATCGACAACAAAATGCGATGAAATATGCGTAAAAAAAAAGAAATTGCGTAAGAAAAATTCGTTAAAAATACGTTAATTTTTCTTCTCAACAAAATAATTTTACCTTGCAATTGAATATGATTCAGGCAACGATATATATGTCGACAGTGTATCTTTTTCCTCAGTGTACGCGAAATGGGGAGGAAACGGCCCGTCTTCTCTCTTCCATCTCCACTTTCAGTTCCTCAAAAATTCATAGAAGATGGAATCGAATTAGCGAAAAGTTGCACACGCACAATTAGGAAACGAAACTTACCTTCGCTAAGCGTCCCTAGGGATTTGGAGGAGACTTAAGCACGCGCTAAAAATCGAAAAAGTGAAAAGAGACCGCGCGGTCGTCGTTCTCTCGGATCAATTAGGGAGGACAAGCAATTAATGGCGGCGGATCGATGCTGACACGGATTCGCGATCCGGTTCCGTTCCGTTAGTCCGGTTAAAGTTTTACCGGCGAATCGATGGTAAGGTTTTGTCCATCTTCCCAGGCGTTCCGCAGTTTAGTTACGAGGAACACCCCGGAGTTCGAGCCCGAGGAACGTCCTCGAGGCGCGCCGTAAGAAATGGACGAGCGACTCGAACCGGAGATAAACGCGTGCCTTGGCTTTAGTTATGAGGAACACACGGAACATCCCGCACCGGAAAGACCGGTCCCACTTGGAATTGAACCGTCCCAGCCGATCGAATAAACCGGAACAAAAGAGATTTACCTGCAAGGTACTTACACTGGAACAAAAATTCCCATGTAAATTAACATCCTAGATCATTGGTTACTTTGATGCCCCCATTAAGGTGAAGTGAAACCCCCTTCAAATCAGTCGATTCGAATACAACACTTTTTTTTAAGGGTATTAGACCAAACTGTCCGAAACTTTGACACGTCATCACGATCATCTAAGAATTGTCCTGACACATTCCAAATTTGGATTTTTGGAAAAAATTGTTTAACTTGGTCCAGATCAGAACCAAAATGGCGTCGAGCTCTCATATTTCGGTCAATATACAATTATCGAAGGCTCTGATATGAGAAACAAACGGGTCAGGACAATTTTACGACAATTTAGAACACTCTGGTAATCGATAAACTTGCATTTGAACGGGATAAAGGCAAAAAAGTGTTTTATGCGCTTCTATGTCAAAACGATGGTAATACGAGGTCTCGGAGTGAAAATTTAATTGAAGGCACCTAATTACAAGTACAAGTCTTACATGCCACGAGAAAAATTACAATGCAATGTTACATTTAATTCAAGTACAAATGCAGTAATGTAGTAAACATACAATGTCACGGGCGTTCATACATTTTCCGATTTGTAATCTCTCCATTTTACGCTTTTTCATGTAAAACTTCAATTATATACGGTGTAAAAATGTATGTAAATTTTCCTCGATTCTTTTCCGTGTAATAAAGACTCCCTGGAAAATCACCCCGAAGAATGGACGAGGATGTAAATTGGAATGAAGATTAGGATTGTAGAAATGCCAAAGAAAGATAAAGGTCTCTCTTTGGTTGTGCATTATGTAAAGAAGAACGTTACGAGACGAGATAAAAGTGCAGCGATTGTAAATCGAGGAAGTGGTGTTTTGAAAATTCCGAAATTAATGATAAAGATATTTGATACGAGTCTTTATCGCGGGATGTATCGTATAAGCAAAAACATCACGAGATGAGAAAATAAGGGAAGGGTTAAGAATGAGAAACTGGTAGTCTTCGAATTTTCAGGTCTGTGATAACGTTTTATGAAGGCGTTTCTTTAGGAGAATATTAAAATTCGTAAATACCGTGGTAATTGAAGAAATAAGCGAATTCTTAATCGAATGTTGAATGCCTTCCTAAGCTTATCATCGGTCACGCATGCTGGACCACTGAATAATACATATCGAATTAATCTGTGAGTGATGCACGGTGAGCATTACTCTTTCCAGGGCGACGGACATGATAATGGGTTTATAACAAGGAACATGAGAAACGGATCGATGAGTTGTGCGAAATTGGGACACGTGTCTCTAAAAAGGAAACAAAAGTCTAAGGATACCTTAAAAATATCATGGTCGGGTTAAAAGGCGGGCAAAAAGAGGAATGCGAAAATGGGCGGGCAGTGAGCCGTTCAATTAAGGAGGATCCGAGGCCGATTATTGACGGACGATCGACGGATGTC
Organism: Orussus abietinus; assembly: GCF_000612105.2. Taxonomy (NCBI): domain Eukaryota; kingdom Metazoa; phylum Arthropoda; class Insecta; order Hymenoptera; family Orussidae; genus Orussus; species Orussus abietinus. The sequence continues at coordinate 2,777,654 of NW_019396002.1, forward strand.
GCTGACACTGATTCTTGGTCCGGTTCCAATCCGTTAGCTGGTCTCAAGAGTTCTGGGAACGCACCAGAAACTGTCCAATAACCCCATTTGAATGTGATGCCCCCTTTCAAGAAGCCCAAAGATGGCCGCAAGACTCTAGAGGACAAAAACCCACGCTATACATTATACTATACGGGATTTTTCATAGGAACTGTTTCGCGAGGATGGTCGCTGTGTAGACAGCTCGGAGTCACGCTCGGGCGATGAAAATGCGCCTCTATGAGCGACGCATTAACCGGAACGCTCCCTCGAATGCCCACACGAGCCGTTCTCCCCTCCCATTGGTCGGTAGCGCATCTCCCATTGGCGTACCTTAGGAAACCCCGCAAAAATGATCGCCCCATACTTACTATATATTATTACATNAATAAATAACCCCAAACTCAAACAACTCAATATTCCTATTCCTGGATAACTGGAAGAACGAGCCTAATAGAAAAGTAACGCCGTTAATGATTCTCAATTACGCGATCCAAAATATTCAGTAAAATTGGATGAAAACGTCGTCCTTGATTTAACCGTTTGCGGTGGGAGTTTCTGAAATTGTAAACGTCGCCTTGTTAATGTCGAGCGGGTCTCGACGTAGGACCGCGACGGTCCTATGATAAGGTTAATTTCGGGGTATGGTTCGTTGAGGTGCGTATTTGTAGAATAAAAAACTTGGAGAACGGAAAAGGAGGGATTACGCCAATGAGAGAAGCACAAGTCCCGAGGCACGCGCCGGCACGCGCCACGGCTGCCGGACAGCACGTGTTTCTCCGTCTCTCTCCGGCACTCCCACTCCCCCTGTTCCCTCTCCGTCTCTCGCGGCGGGTCAGATACGATCTATCCGTCTCCGCTTCTACCTCGAGTCTGAGCTCTCGTCTGGAGCGCGGCGTCCTTCTCGCCCGCGCGGGCGCGACGTTCGCTCAGTCTCTCTCCCACGCGCGCCGCGACCGCTGCGTCCCCACCAGAGACGCGCGACTACTTGTAGCGCTACTCGAGTAGTCCGGATTATAACGACTTTTCCCTGTCCGGGATAAAAAGCCGCCATCTCAGTGCCACGGATACTTCACGGTCTCCCTGCTATTAGACACGTCGAGAGGTTAATCGTGCGGCAATTGCTTTGGTCAGGTGTAACTGGTATTTTTTTTTCTTCTTTCAGGTTTTACCGCATCGACCGTTGGAGTCATCTGCTGTAACTGGAGTTGTTTCCCCGTTGAACGAGATTGGTAAGTAATGAAGTATCTTAAGTTACAAGTCTAATAAGCGATAGATGTACGAGATGTGTTTAACATGTATTCGTTAAATAAACGCGATGAGACTACAAGCATCGTCGTTATGTTTTCCGGATAACTCCGAAGAAGTACTGCTTGCAGATCTCATTAAATCTCGAAGCCAATCGTCGCAATGACAGAGCAAAGCACGCAAGTGCGTTTCTCGGCTTCAATCGAGACCTTTAATTATCGACTGGTACCGTATCGACTCAATTAAATCGCTCAGCGGCCGCGATCTCCTTTATGACCCTCCTTTATCAGTCGAAAGGCAACGCGAGAAGTGCCTTAACGATTTATTTACACTGTAAATTGAACGATCAGCCATTATTGGCCGTAAAGCTAAACGTCGCCGACGCGCGGCATTACTTTCTATTTTTTTGCGGGTAAAACGAGTGTAAAGAGAAATTGTCACAAACGAGTCGTGCACCAGCTCGTCTCCATTAAAAACTGAGTGTCCAATTATGGAGAAATACAACTGAGCGCGTGGCGTCCAAAAATTTAAGTGATACACCGCGGAAACGCGATTCATCATTGTCAGGAATGATTTCCTTGGAAAAAAGTGCGACGCCGCGTGCACTCGAATTGGCCATCGTTATCAATTAACGAGCACGTTTATTCAACATGGCGGACTGTATAGGACCGTTTCGAAACCGTATGCAGCAGATGTTGTTTCGACTGTCATGGAAATAGGTTTTCGGTTCTCGGACAGGTCGAAGGAGGAGTAATCCCCTCCACCAACAGCAGTCACTCCCGCCGAAGGTTTAGAGTGCCAACCTGGGGAGCAACAGTTTCATGCTTGGCCTCCCTTATGAATCGTGGTGCTTCACTTAATCACCCTCTAGGGGATGGCCATCACCCTGTACGTTCTCAACCACTCCCCCACAGAAAACCAGGTGTTCCAGTTAATGATTCCCCAAACGGCCACCATTCCGTTTTTACACCACCGGACGTGTCTCCTCTTCCCGGCAATGATTTCACTTTAAATCTCCACTTGACCCGCTCCTAATACACCCGGTGAAATTTGCAAATATTAAATGAACGGAGATGCTACAAGAACTCACCGTGTAGAACGTAATTGTACACGAGTTGCACGGACTTGTACTCTCAGTTAATGGTTTCCGAAATGGCCAACCATCTTTTTTCCCCAAAAATCGTGTTTACACCACGGGATTAAGAGTCTCCGTGTCGGCAGTGATTTCACCTTAAATCTTCCCCGAACCCGCTCTTAATGGTCCCAATGAAATTTTCAAATTAAATCGAAATAGGAGACAGTATAACGTGTCATGTGGAACAAAGTTGACACTTACACGAAGTTGCGAAACGCAATATGTGTACCCACTTGTCGCGAGAACGGCTCATTGAACATTATAAAATACGATATAATTAAATGTAACATTCAATTTGACGTCCACGCAATAATTATGTGAGAAGTAAATTTAATTAATTAAGGCTGCGATAGGTACGGAAGATCGGGAATCGATAATCGCCATATTAGGAAAGGTCTGAAGTCGGTCGCGAATCGGTCTCGTTTCTCGCATCGGAGGTGCGGTTCCAACCGATTCTGACAACCAATGTGTGCCGAGAGTCGTTAAGGCCGACTCGCACGTACGTCTCGGCACGTTGAGATCTTCCTTTTTTCGCCTTTTTCACGTGCACTTTTTTCCGCCTCCTTTTCTCTTCCCTTTAATCGCCGTTCACCGGAACGTGTGCGGGCGTATGGCCGTTGGGGCAGCTGCCGTTTCTACCGTGTACGGTACATGTCCACACCCTTAATACACGAGTGCACGTACGTGTAGTTAATTTTACTCGGATGTATCGTCACAGTAAATCCTATTCGAGCAGGTCTTCGGATATGAGTAGAGTAACGAGCATTAATGATGCCGGAGCAATCCGCAGTTGGGCCCGCCATCTTGATTCTACAAGTGCCCACCTCGGGATTTCAAACTCTTATGATATCGCGATATCGGCGAATTATTCTATTATTTCGGTATCTACATGTAACTATGGTTTGAATTTAATGAATTTCAGCGGTATCTACTCGTAGCTATTGTTAAAAGTACGGGGATTACCGAGACGTATATGTTGACACGCGAGTCGTCGACGTCTTCCTACGCCATCGCCGGAGGGCTCAAATATTAATGCAAGTTACTGTACAAACGAGTGTGTTACTACGGGTTGAGGTTAGGTGGGAACGCGTGCAAGGAGCGTCTCGGTATCGCTTCGCATCTTGCTACTGAATAATTCATGGGTGAACGGCGGTGCGAGAGGTGAAGATTTTTTGGCGCTTATTACTGTCGGTTTCGTCGGTATTAACATTCGCATTGTTATCGGAACTGTCAATGAGTGGTGCTTAATAAAGTCACCACGTGTTCATTAAACTCATCCTCGAAACCAATCTAGGGAATAATGGGATTACCCTGCCGATTAAATATCGCGCTAAGTACATAAACTTCTTAAAAAGAGAGGTTGTATTTCAAATTCTCAGAAGTAACGCTTATTTTTCGTAACTGCCAATAGGATTTAAACTACATCGTTACAGTAGTCCGAACGTTCGACAAGCCTACACGTGTGCTAGTTGCATTTCCTCCCGATAACGATCGAGGGTGGCGCTCGGTTCGCTCGGAGCGGTTCATCTCGATGCAGTTCCGAATAAGTTACGAGCGGCAATTCGATCAACCGGAGAAATCCAGGCGGCGCAGGTGCCGCCCTGCGGACCTCTCGTCGGGGTTACGTGACGTATATCCGAGAAGAGCAATCTGACTTACACTCCAGACTTTTAAACAAGCCAAAACCAATTTCGTTTGCGAACAAACGGTTGTCAACAATAGATAACGCCAATAAATCTCGAATTATAAGAGCAATCACCGCCTATGAAAGTACGATCACCTCCACGTGCGGATCCGATGGACACTTTTCAATGTTCTCTCCTTCTAGTTCATGAAGACCTCAACGTTACCGCGATCAGCCTCTTGTGACGAAAAAGCATGTAATTGCGTAAAGGTACGAGATACCACGTAATGGCGGTACCCAAACTCGCGGCAATTACTTATCGTCCCTCGGTGCGATGCCGGCTTAACGTACAGCTGTTAGCATCTTCTCTTGTATTCCTTTTATTTCGCCAGTGACAGCAGGTTAGTTTATGGCGGCGGCTTCGCATCGCACATACAGGACATCCACTGTGTGGACCAAGTACCACACTCATGTCCAAGACTGTGTGCACACAGAATTGCGCGTGTTCCATGCTACATCGTTCGCGTTGTGTGTTGCACACATGGTGTGTGGAGCACACATGGACGCGCTGTTGATCTCGTGTGTTTCATTGTGTGTGCTGCGTTTTGTGCCTCGTCCATCGCATTGAGTACCTGTTGTGTGTTGAACATGTCTGTTCGGTTCCTGTGGCATGTGTGCCGTGCGCTCTTGTGCACATATAGGTACGTGTGTGCACCACACGAAAGGCACTTCCGCTGCTGCGTGGCGGCTCCGAATTCCGGAATGGCCTGCCCGACAAGATTCTTCGAGATTATTCGGAATCCCAGCGATTTTTGCGGCTTGTCGCGGAGCTGCCGACACTTTTTCGGGGGCACTTGTATAACGAGCGGCGAAGTCGAGACAAGGGAATACAGGCGGATACATTCGATAAAGGACAGCTTCGGCTGCCACATTTCACCCATGTCGGAGTACGCAAATTCTTACAACCTAAATGCATTAGGAATAATCCACCCGCTTAAGAAGGGAGGTGCCTGCACTCTTGTTTCGGCGATGAGAGTACAAATTTCCATCCAAGTACAACGAATCCCGATAAACCACACCCCTCCTTAAGCAGGATACAAAACTCGTACCCTTCCGGTAAATTACCCCCAATTACGGTAAATATTCAATGGCAGCGGTGGTTCGCCAAGGTGTGCGCTGTTCATAATCCGTATCGGATTACGCGAGTCGAGGTTAATCTTCGCTCGGTTTCCATGAACGTCCGCATCGATGAAGGCACGTGCCGAAACTTCCTGCGTGAAGTTGTGGGACCTTAAGGCACGCGACGAGCACGCGTCGGCCTGGAATATAAACAATTTTTATCAACATTATTTAGAACAAGAGCATAAATTCTATCATGAACCTGACGACATACCGAGCCAGCGCAGCCCTATTCTTAAGTTCCTGCCCTTTCCGTAAATAACCCCTTATTAGCCTAAATATTCAATAGCGAAGGCAGTTCGTCAAGGTGTGTGATGCCCATAATCCGTATCGGATTACCCGAGCAGGGTCGAGGTTAACCTTGGGTCGGTTTGCATGGCGGTCCGCTCGGGTAGAGGCACGCGCCGAAAGTTCCCGGGTCGTATAATGCATCGCCGGGGCGTGAGGTTACGATATCGTAGGCACGCGATGCGCACACGCCGCGCGGTCGGTAAGGCAGAGCGCCGCTTTGGCTCGTGCTTGAGCGCGCGCTCATGCGTGTCGCGTCTGCCGTTCCCCGACACACTGCGACCCGCATACAGGCGCGCGCGCTTATATACCCACGCGCCACATGAGCGCGCAGCCGCGTGTGAGTGGCTAGCCGCACACAGGCGCGGTGCGTCTCGGGGGGCGTCGGCGTTCGGTGTCGGTGTCATCTGGCAAGCAGAGGCCCGAAAGCCGTACTCGGGACACATGGGTCGTCTTCCTTTTCGTGGCCAGCGCCGCGCGTAACGGTCGGACCCTGCCGTTCTGCGCGTGCGCAGACATCGCCGTTTAATCGGCTCGCCATGCACCAAAGTGCGAGCGCTTTTAGCGGCTTAATTGAAAGGGCTCTCACGAGGAAGCGCTTCGAGATCCAGGAAGGGTTGACGGTTGTACAGTGGAGCGAATGTGGGATGGAACATGGCTTGACGAGGAAATAACTTATTGGATGATGGCAGGATAACGTACTCGTGGAGCGTGTCCTCCGTTATAGTATAAATTGATTGAAAGGGTTTTGAAGTACGAATCGCTCGTACCGATATATAGAGAACGGGTTTCTTGAATATATGGAAAACTTATTTATATGCATGCATGAACAAATGTTCGGTCTGAACGAGAAAATCAGATATTTTTTAGCGGAACTAAAGGACGGACCTCGAGCAGTTTTGTCCAATTCTGAGAACCCATTCCATTTTTTCTGGGAGACGAAAACTGTCCCCATTAAATCGCGATCTTGATACTATTCGGGCGCACATAACCTCTCGTGCATCCCCGGCGGCGCCGTCGGCGACCATCGGATCGAATCTCCATCGGCGTAACGCACGGGCGAAATGGCCAGGGCATGAAAGTATCTGCAGGAAAGAAGTCGAATTCCCTGCCTCTTACCGACGGTGGTAAGTACCTATTAACTCCCATGACTCGCGGCGATGGCCTAATTCGGCTTAATGCACGCCCCGTATTTCGTGCTCCGAGGTTGACAGTACGAACGCACCTCGGGAGCGGCAACGCTGTCATGGCGGCGTTGCAGCAGCGGCGGCAGCGCCGCGCACCGGCAATGAAATGAAGCGCAACCGGTAATTACGCGCGCGCCGCATCAGAATGTGAAATCAAGCGTAAGTAACGGTCCGAGATGCCCGCGACCAATTTAAATGACACTGCTCTGCATTCGCACATGCGCGCGCACCACCCTCCCGCAATTCGGCACTCGCCGCCTCCGACGTTCAACCCGCGATTAAAACGTTACCGAACGACCTTCTCTGAATTTGACCGATGAAGGCTTTCCAGAAAAAGTGAACATTTGCCATTCCGTGATATATTCCCTCGTTGAAGAGATATGGCCCCCTGAAACGAGTTTTTCGTTGCGCGAAGTTACTCTCGCACGGTAGCCTCCACCTGCGATGTTTGACTTGCGTTAAAATCGCGGCTGAACGTTCTTTTTTGAATCTGTATCGATTATTGAAACATGAGCGAGTGAACCTTTCGGATGCAGGTAGAATTTCCTGCAATTAGGTAGGGTGTAATAGTTAAAGTTGCGTCGAAATGTGTTGATTTAAAGCGGCGATATGAAACTTTGACGATGATTTCACCAGGGAACAGTGGAATCCGGACCGATCTTTAAAAAGTTAAATCTAGGGAATTTCACCGCACGCAAAATGTGACCACACATGTCCGCGATTGGTCGCCGGGAATTACTACGTCTTGCGGGCCGCCTTTCGTGCGATGTGAACGGCGCCTCGGCGAGATCCGTTAAGTAGGGTGTTGCAGGGGAAATTATGGAAATTGGCCGAAGATTCGGTTCGAGTGGTCCTTCCTTGGCGTGCTTATGCGTCGAGGTGCACCTGTGTGCGCGTGACCACGCGAGTACGCACCGAGAGTACCATTCGGTACGCTCGAATTATTATTCCGGACGCGGAACTGTCTCGATGGATGATTTCTCTTGGTTAAGTCACGCACTGATCCAGGTTTACCGGTGGTTCCTCGTTAACGGTTTATTGGCAATATGGAGTCACGATTCTAACGAAATCACGCAACCGTTTGTAAAAAAAAAAGTTATACATAAATTTTATGTTACAAGGAAGTTATCCCAGGTCGATGTCTCCGATTTGATTTCTTTTATAATATGTCATAGTAGACTAAAAACTAGGGGACACGTATTTTTTTTTATCTGCCATTAAACCCTTTAAGGGGGTGGAACCACCATCCAAAGTAAGGCATGTCAAGGGGCGATTTGGCCGTTTCACCCATAAGAAAATAATATTTTTTAACCAATCCACCTGGAAAAGCTTTCTCATAACGAAAAATGAAAATAATAATTTTCTCAATTAAAAAAAAATATTAAGGGGGAAGCCACCCCTTACTTTGGATGGTGGTTTCACCCCCTTAAAGTGTTTAATGGCTGATAACAAAAAATACGTGTCGCTTAGTTTTCAGTCTACTATAACATATTATAAAAGAAATCAAATCGGAGAGATCGACTTTGGATACCTTCCTTGTTAGACTAAGGAGCAAAATGGTGTGTTTCTTGATTTGCCTCAATGGTTACTTAGAGATACAGTTTCGACGGAGGTAGGTTTTTTCATTGTAAATTATCGCAGCGCATTTTTTAAAGCAGGTGATGTCGAGAACTGCAGGACACTCGGTAGAGTTCCTCGCCAAATGCGTATCACGTATATTCTAAAATTTTCTGGCATTTACGAGGGTGAAGCGTATTAGACCGTGCTCGAAATCGGTTACACTTGGCTTCCATGCGAATAATACGACGATCGGTCGGAGGTTCCTTTGTGGTTAGAAATTGATTCGTTAGTTACGCATGTGCGGCTTTACTGCACCTGAGTGGCGCATTCTGCCGCGGCCCGATGCCCAGGAAAATTTAGGTTAGCTTTACAACCCCTTCGAGTTTTCTTTAATTATATATAATTTCCCATAAGTGCATTCTCGCCTTCAGCGTACTCGCCACCGGCAGACATGCAGTCTGCGGACCGAACTGCCATTTTCATCGGCAACTGCACCGGTAATGCACATGTGTGCCCTTCGGGGGTGCAAGACTGACGGCATCCATTTTTTGAATTACCCGATAAGTGCGGCAAATATCATTCTTACTCCTCTTTCCAAGGCACGATTTACTTCAAGTCTGTTGATTTGTGGGACGAGGCCAATTGCGAGTTTCAACGTAAATTAAAGACAAGTACCCCGGGAGACATCAATGCCCTCCCATCCTGCACAGGCGATGTCGTATCTGCAGGGGAGGCATTCATGTCCACATTGTACATTGGGAGACATCAATGCCCTCCCATCCTGCACAGGCGATGTCGTATCTGCAGGGGAGGCATCATGCCCGGCATTGTACAAGCGATGCAAGATCGTATGATCGCCGCGAACGTACAAGATGCGCGATAAAGCAGTCTCTTTTCTGTGGCTGATATAAAGAGTGCGCCTGCGTGGCCTCGCTGCACCTGACCACTTAATGCAGGCATATAATTACAGTCAAATGCGCAGATAAATTCCTATCATAGCTGGCTACGTTACAATTAAACGATATTGTCTCGCGTGCGTCGTTTGCCTCTAATGAAACATTCAGGCGAATTTGTAACGCTTTTATATCCATTTACTTGTACTCCACTAATAATGACACTAATATCCAGCGGTTATGCAAATTGTTGAAAATGAATACAAATGGTTGGATAACCATTTTTAGCTCGAGAAGAAATTGCATCGAACAAAAGAAATCTTTTTCTTAAGGGGTTATACCACTTAGAAATTTTAAAAAAATCAAAAAAATTTTTACGCGTTTATTTTACGCGTTTATACTGTAAACGCGTTTTTCTTAAAACTGCCTTTTTGAAAATCGGTGGGCACTCTAGCTCCGCCAATTTTCAATCAATCGTCGTGATTCTTTTTTTATTTTATTCCTGACATGTTTATCTAGCGAAATACGTATGGTTTTTTCAATGTATTGATATTCGCGTTTTTTATGCAACATTAATTAACGAAATTTAGGGCAAAATACGTATCTTTCCTTTCAAATGGATGCCATTTTGTGAAAAATGCATATTTTTGTAAACGGCTGCGCATTTCGCTAGCTTTTGGGCTACAGAAACTAATTCTTTTTCGTTCATTGATCTAGCTTAAACCTGGACTGAGTTATCGTGCCCACCGCACGATCATCGATTTTCGCAGCGCTCCGGTAAATCGCTTTTCAAGTCGCCAATTTTGTAAATAAGAAAAATGCAAAAAAAATATTTTGTTGTTTAATAGTAGTATAATACCTCACTGTACTTTAATTTGAATAAACACGTTTAATTCTTAAAAAAAAATTCTTGAAAAACCGTAATTTTTGGGTGGGTCAAAGTGGTGTAACCCCTTAAGTGGCATCCACGAAATATCTTGTTAATTAAAAGGATTTCGCTCAAACTCGAATGAATTTGCAACATCTCTTCGGGATTACGAGAATTCATTTCAGTTTATTTGCGTGAAATAATTATTCCTCGGGTTAACAAAATATTTCTTTGGTTAAATGAATTTTATCTTGAAGAATTTCAATGTGGCGACAGCTCGATATGATTTTAGAAAGACATAAATTTACGTCTCGTGTCCAAAGTGCGTCAATTGAGAGTCGAAGTGCAACGTCTTAATGGATGCGTGATCTGTGAACAAATGAGGCGCGATAAGACGATACGGCATTTCGCTTTTCAGCCGACTTAAAGAGTGCGCGTGTGCAGTTCTTAGTCGTTGCACCTGACCGATGCCTCTTCGGTCTCCGAAGCGAAGTGAGGAGCGGGCTGAGGGGGCGTTAATGAAGCGCTACTTCTCAGAGGCGCAACTAATGAGAGGTTTTCTTTTTCCGTTAGGGCTGCTCTTCGCAGATTGTGATCTGCGTTGGCAGCCCTGACTCTCCTCCTCGTTCTCGGTTGCAGGTGTCGCAAAAGGCGATCGCGTGCCCCGCGAATTTCGTAATAGGATTACCAATTGCTCAATTGCAAGATGGCGCCGGCACGTCCGCGCGTCACCCTTCGCCTCGAGGTTTCCTTTGTGCAAATAACCGAGACGGTACATCTAAATTTGCATATTATTAACGAGGACGGTAGAACAACGTGGCAAGAGTCTAATTACGCATGGTTTTTAATATATCCAGGTTTCCAGACCTACGAAAAATAGAAAAGTCGTTTACTCGTCCGGAGGATTCCTCGTACATAACGATGCTCAATTTTTCCGAGATAATTAGAAAGAGGAAAAGAAGTATTAGACGCAAGTTTTATACGACTACATAACGCGGGCCGTTTATTACGTCCTTGTATAATTGTTTCACAAAATGGCAGGGAGTCAATCCGGCAGTCACTCGTCGCTTGGTATGTTTCCCCATGGAAATATCGGTAATTCCTGGGGTAAATTTCGCGATTATCGAAGAAAATGATAAAGAAACCTGGCAATAAGTACACGATCCACCCGTTGCGCCTCTCGAGGTTCGCACACGGGGTTTGAGGTTAGGTTAAGCAGGCGGCTTTGGAGGCTTAACAAGACTATCCCAAAAGGTAGTGCTCCCGCTCGTAATGTTACCTCATTCGACGTAATCGCACTAATGTTACCTCAGTTAATGCGTATCCCTGGTCGAACGTAACCCGCGTTTATCGGAATCAATTTAGCTGGAAGTTCCGCCAATAGCCATTAACTCTGAGTGTATATAGATAGAGGAGAGGGCCATTGAGCCGGAGAGAGGGGGCCAGAAGAGGAAGCCGAGGGTGGGAAAACGAGCAAGAGGAGCGCTAACCTAACCTCCTCGTAAAACAAGAGGACTCCTGCAGAGGAATGAAAAGGGAAGGAAGACGGCCCGCTAAAAAAGGAGCACGTGGCAGGTCCTCAATGAAAAGGCGGCCCCTGATCCCTGGCCAAAAGAGATTTCAGGGATGAATGCACCCTGAAACGGGCCTAAGGATGGGACCTGCCGCCAGTCACCGCCACCTGTCGGCCTAATTCGAGCCTTGGAACCTCGGAGAGGCCGGGGACCTCGGCTGGCCGACCTAACCTCACTTAACTCCGAGGAAACCTCCGAGATTTACTTCCTGGCACGCGACTCGCTCAGAGATAACCTTATATCCGGCACGCTAGAGCGTTTAATTAAGCCTGCGTAGAGTTTCTCATAACCTCTCTAATATAACCTCTTATCTCATTACTATTCCCCGAATTTTTATTATTTACGTGATATCAAGATTTTTATCCCATAGTCTAGTTTCTTTCAAGTGCCGCGAAACTAGTTTATGATTGGTTTTCAGTTATTCCAACGGTGGAGAGGACTCGAAGAAGAAACCCTTCCCTTGTGCAACCCGACGCCGGTTGCGTGTCACTCGAACGCAGTTGGCGCACCAAGTGCACCGGACACTTCGCAGCATGCACCCGAGGAGGGCTGTAAACCAAGAAGATGACTTCCGCTGGTAGGTTACCCTAAACTCTCCAGAGGCCGATTGAAGTCGCAAAAAGGTGCGCCACCCTCGACTTCGAGATGGTGCCGCTTTAGAAGGCGAGCTGCACCGCCCAATCGATCCGGTGAAGCACCGTAGAAAATTAATTTTTCGACTCGTTTACTCCGTCTCGGCTTTCGGCAGCCCTCTGCGAGTTTCAAGGCCCATTAGCAATAATTTCGAATTACCCCCGAGTTCGAAGGGAAAATGAAGACACCTTTACCGTGCCCAAAGGAATCCGAGCCCTTTCCTAATCTCCGAATTTCGCCGAGAAAGATACAAACTATAACCGAATTCGTACTCACGAATTACACATTGCTATTCTTGGTGAAAACGGGGTCGAAAAGTCCTGTACAATTATTTTCTACAGAGCACTGTTCGCCTGTAATAATTAATTTAAAAATACCCGATCAGGTACTCATCTCGGTAATCTTGTTAAGGTGATTATGAGAGTGGTGTCAAAGAGGTCTCGTTTATGAAAATTTTCCCCAAATTGGGTGTACCGATTCGTTTCAAACTTTAGAATACGAATATGGAGGCTATGAGGAGAATCCCGAAACCCATGAGATTTCAAATTTGTAAAAATTTGTTTACAGGCGTTTTCAACATTTTTTCTAAAAACTGAAATTTCATGGGCGTCGGGACTTTCTCTATGTCCTCCATATTCACATTCTAAAATTTGAAACGATTCGGTACACTCAGTTTGTGGAAAAGTTTCAAGAACGATTGTGGAAAAGTTTCAAGAACTCCTTGGATGAGACTTTCACATCGCCTTAAGCGTCACTTCCGCCGTAGTTCTGATTAGTTTTTCATCCTCGCCTATATTGTAAACCGAGTTAGGCCCGTTACACTATATGGAAAAAAGGTTGAAATTAAGCTTCCAACATAGGCGCAACAAAAAGGTATGGGCTCCCATTTGGGCCCTCCATCTACGGGCCTTATCATTATTATCATCGGAGGCTGGAGCATGAAAAATTCGGCAGGCCTTCGCAAAAGGAACTAAGCGAGAGCCGGCAGCATCACAGCTGACTGCCGTTAAGCGATCAGCTGTTCCCCGGTATCCCGATTGGCAGGAACGGCTGTCTTTCCGGTCGGGCGAGCATAGGAACGCGCTTCGTCGAATCCCATTGGCTGGCGTTGTGTGTGCGCGCGCACGCAGGCTGACACCCATGGCGCGCAGGTACACAGCCTTAAGGCCGCATCTCTATGGATTCCTATTGGCCACCTTTCCAGCCGTTTCTCTTGGGACCCTCTTTTGCGCTTTCCGATGAATCTTCCTTATCTCTACCAGGGAGACGGACGACCTGGCACACGCCTAAATGTCCGCGTAACGAATGCTCCGATTCGGCCACCTTGAAAGGAAGTCGGATGCATAATGCTTTCCTGGACATGACCACCCTGAAGACGCACACCGAGAAAAAAAATTCTTTTCCTTCCTGAGAAATTATTTCTTTAACACTAGGTTTACGGGACCCGTCAATTTGACGGAATTCAAGCTTCGAAAAGAAATACCGAAAAAACCATAGCATTAATTTTAACCATTTTTGTATCGTAAATTAATCATTTCATCCAAAGAATTTGTACACACAATTATTTTTTCCTAAACCTTCCAATTATTAAAATCTGTACGTAGTACACCTAGCTCTACGAAACCCGTCAAATTGACGGACTAGCTAATTGCATAAACAATCCATATATATTTGCTTCGTTGCAGAGAGTGTAAGGCGAAGATGAGAGTGAAAGTTTGCATTGAAAGTGGAAAGATAGAAGGATCTTCGGATAGTGAAGAGGAAAACTTCTTGAAAGGGTGTCGTAGCAAGAAAAGAATGCGCATTCTTTCTAGTTCTGACTCCGAGGATGAGAGGTCGAGTATTCCAATCATTTCCGTGATCATTTTTAAAAAAGGACTTTTTACTTATTAATAATTCATTTAAACGTAAAGCCTAGTGTTGTTTAATTCAGAGTTAATTTGAATAAATCGATTTTTTAAAGAAAATGCGTGTTTTCGTTTACCCGTCAATTTGACGGATGCTCGTAGAAACAGGTATATATAAAACGCCCGTAAACCTAGTGTTAAATGGGGTTAAAGAAACTGTGGCATAAAATCAAAGAAATATGGACCACTCAGAAATGTCGAATGTGTAACCGCGATGGATTGCATTAATCGAATACTTTGTGTCTTAAGATAATAGAGTAAGAAATCGAAAGTATATGTTATATCGTTTTTAACTCCAAAGAAGGAATTTCCTTGAAAGAGTACATTTGTTATTATTTATCATTATTAGAGATGGTCTATCTCTGCCCGCAGCGTCTTCTCTCCGCGACCTGACCTCACTTATTCATGTGATCTTGATACCAGAATCTTAACCTCCCCATGTCGCCGCGTTGGGAGGTAGGAATGCCTCACGACTCTACAAGAGTATAAATTTGTGATTATTTATAATTATTAACGGTGTCTTATCTCCTTGAGCAACGTCTTCTCTCCCTAACCTAACTTCACTTATTCATGCGATCTTGATACCAGAATCTCTGCCTACACATGTCGCCGCGCTGGGAGGCAGGGACGTTTCGCGACATTGCGATGGTATAAATTTATTATAGTATATAACTATTTGCTAGGGATGTCATCTATGCGATTAGCGTCTTTCTTCCGTGACCAGCCTCACTTGTTCGTGTTTTCTCGGTATCGGAATCTCTGCCTTTACATGTCGTCGGGTTGGGAGGTAAGGACGTCATTAATGCGATTAACGTCTTTCTACTTTGACATAACCTTACTTATTCGTATTTTCTCTGTACCAGAATCTTTGCCTTCACATATCGCCGCATTGGAAGGTAGAGACGTCTCGCGACCCTGCGATGGTATTAGTTTATTATTATATATAATTATCTGCGAGGGATGTCATTTATGGGATTAACGTCTTTCTTCTGTGACATAACCTCAGGTAATCGTGACTTCTCGGTGCCGGAATCTCGGCCTCTATATGTCGCCGTGTTGGGAGGTAGAGAAGTCTCGCGAGCCTGCAATGGTATAAATATATTAGTATATATGAGCCGCTCAGTGCACACATTAACTCCATAAAACAAAAAGTTGAGAAATGCGATGAAGTAATGTAGATTCTTTTTTAAAATTCCTATTATAATATAACTTCAAATATATAATGTAGAATACATAAATACAGTTATAGTTTTCATCTAACGGTATATAAAATTAATAAGAAAGAATAGCCAAAAAATAATCGTCTGCATTTTATATCGACAAATGTTTTTGCAGGTATTAAATTTCCTCCCCTATTCCTGTATGCCAAACCTTTTGTTCCGTTATGCTTTTGTAAATTTCGTGCCCATTTATCAGGATTACGACTTCTTTTCCTCCCAATCGATGTGTTTGTTGGGGAATTTGTACCGTTGCAATCGGATGAATCCGAGAAACACGATAAACGTCTTCTTGCCCCAGACTTTCTGCTGATAAATCGTATTGAAGAATCATCCCTGCTTTCCACATCCACATTGTTATTAGTTTCACTCATCTTGATTATAACGGTATAATATTTAGTTCTTTAAAAACAATCAGGGAGTAATGTTGAAAAGACCAAAAAATATGTAGTCCGTGTAATATTGGTGAAGTATACGGTAACATTCAGCGTGAGAGATCACTGTTATACTAACTACCGTCTGCATTGCGCTTCTTTCTATCTGTTTGCTGATGCGATTTTATTACTCATATTGTTGAAAGGGGGAAAGCATCTTCGGCTGTTTAAAAAAAAAAGCGTCGATGTACGGCCGCAACAGATAATCCAATAATACTATACTGCCAGGTATTCGTCTACGATTTACATTAGAGTATAGAGTATAGAGTATGGAATCAAAATGGCTTCTGAAATAAATTACTTATTATTCAATGCCCAAAAAAATGTTGCCGTTTAATGGTGTTAATCTCTATTAATCAGGAAAGATATTATAAATATAAAAAGTTATGACTATACCAAGTGGTTTGACACCTAAATTTAAGATTTTTCAAAAAGTGGAGTTAGTCGATGTGTGCACTGAGCGGCTCATATAAGTATCCGTTAGGGATGTCACGTATGCGATTAACGTCTTCCTTCTGAGACATAATCTCACTTATTCGTGTCTTCTCGGTACCGGAATCTCGGCCTCCCCATGTCGCCGCGTTGGGAGGCAGCGACGCCTCGCGACACCGCAAGAGATATCAGATAAGAGATGTCCGATAACCGATCGAGATCGGCCGCATTTAGGTCCGGCAAGGGTCTAAGAGCCATCGGCTAAATGTATCCTGGAAGCGGATAATTGAATGGCCGGTTCCGCGGCCGTATGATTTGGCCGATTTACACCGGAGGCGATCGCAGCGCCCGGCGCTAATTTAAACTAAAGGGCCGACGTTCCCGACCGTGCGCTCCCGGATAAGCCCTCTCGATTTGAGCGATCCACCAGCCGCGGTGGCCTGTACTTTGGTGTCGTTAAGGCGCCGCTCACAACGCGACGATAATTAATTCTAACTGCTCGCCCCTCTCGTTTCGATGGACTCGCCGCTTCCTCGTCGCGCGCACCGCCGGCCGCAGTTTCGCGCAAGTCGCGCCTCCCCGATCCCGCCATTTTCTCGATCGACCGCCGAGTTTCTTGGAAACGCCGAGAGTCAACGAGCTGGAAAGGATTCCACTCACTTCCGCCGGATTCTCCAAGCCCTTCCGCGTTTTCCGCTTCGGTTCGTCTCTTAAGACGACTACATACGTACAAACCGATCTGGACGAATTTAATTGCCAAATTAACCCTGCGGAAGAGTTGGATTTAAGGGGATGTGAAAATGGTACCGAAAGAGTCAATCGTTCATTTCCAACATTTCTCCGAACTGGGTGTACGGAATTGTTTCGGACTTCGCAACGCGAATGTGAAGACTATAAGGAAGGTCCTGATACCCATAAAATTTAATTCTTTATAAAGAATTCTACAAATGTCTGTAATCAAATTTTATAGAGGTTGAAACTTCAAGGGTATCAGGACCTTCCTTATAGCTTGCATATTTGAAGTCTAAAGGGTGAAACGATTCGGTACACCCAATTCGGGGAAAAGTTTCATAAGCGGGACACCTCTTTGACGCCACATTCGGATCGCCTTAACTGCATAGACCATAAATCCCTACGATTTATCGTTACATGCGTAACTGCCTTTACGAGTCCTTCCGAGGAGCTCCGTGAGAGCGCGTCCACTTTTTTGGTAGAAATTTGTTCATTCATTTGTTCACGTAAGGCTTTGAAAAAGGGGTTTCTCTCGTCTCGTATTCCTGAACAGATTTAATTCGCAAATCTTGAATCCTCCTTTCCGTCGGTGAATTCTTTTTTATTCCCCTTTCCGAGGACCGGTTTGTGGAACTCTTGCGGGACCTAACCTCTTCTGCGTGTGCAGTTCGCTCCTTGCGGCAGCGACACCGTAGCTAATTACGATTGATCATCAATTGGTTCTCGATTGGCAGCCTGTCGAGTAATTCCCAATGCCGATAAATCCGGTAATACTCTCGGCACGAACTGTCTTGTTACGTGTAAAGAGGCATTCCCAAAAAGGGACTCAGTGTTCCTTCCAGCATCACTGTGGACGCATTCGACTTCCGCAACGTCGCCAACACGCGGCTATTTAATCGGATCGAATGCAGTTGGCAATCGATCTTACGCAGGTACTCTCGCGAATGGCAGATCGTACTCATAAGCGTTATCTCGTCGATATAAGATAAGAGGAAATATCGCACCCGTCACGGGCAGGAGCAAGGAAGGGAGTGAGAAGGCGTCACGGGAAAGATGAAGCTTGAGAGAGACGGAGGTTGGCAAGCCTGCCGCAAAGGAGTCGGCGATCGTGTTACCGACCGAGCGTCGTTCGCGTGCAGTCGCCGGTCGCACCTGCTTTACCGGTGGATCTTTCGACTTAATCCGTCACCCAATCGCCTTAACCTCGAAATCCGGGTGTTAGTCGCGCATTGTTCGGACGTACCCCGAACATTCTGTCGCCAAATTTCAGCACAATTAACGTGCCGCGGCATTTTCTCTTTCCTGGGCGCGCGGATTGTTTATATCGGCCGCCATGTCCGTTTTTTTCCAAGCGCCCGCCGCCATATTTCTTTTCACTTCGCGTTCTTCGTGCGGATCATGTAATAGTGTTTAAACGGTATTTTTTATACATTCTAAATTGTAAACGTCTCCGTACCTAATAATAATTGTTTAAATAATTATTTTCATTTCGCGTTCTTCGTGCGGACCATGTAATAGTGTTTAAACGGTATTTTCGATACATTCTAAATCGTAAACATCTTCGAACCTAATAATAATATCGAATCGTTGGAATCATAATTTCTACTCAGCAAATCCAAACATCTTAACAAAAAAAAAATTGCGAATAAATACGGAGCGTCGCGAAACATGATAAAGATGGCGATGACCCTTACACTCTGGGCGCAATATTCGAACACTTCGAATAAAGCAGTGAAATCTTCATTTCTATCAGGAATCTCGGTAGAGCTTCGCGCCAAATACATTTAAAAGCATGCGCGAACAGCACCGAATACTTAACGCCAAAGTTCGGCACTTCCATTCGATAAATTTTTATTTCTCGAATAAGAAAACTTACCGCGGTTTCATATTTGGCATAATGAAAGTACGCTCCGTTTCGTAGGGCCTGTAATTTTTATCCGATTTTTTAGAGCCATCCGCAATACGCTACGCTCATTTGATTGCTTTAACGTTAAATTTGGGGCATATGCACCCAGTGTCTGCACTTTCTGTACATTAATGCGTCTTGCCGCCATTGCGCCTCTTTTCTCGACTATCGGGCTCTCTTAGACGGAAAACGCTGGCTGGCATAATTGTACCCGGCGCCGCAGGAGGCGGCGTGCAAGATCGATCCCGGGGATCGACCGATCGATCATCGGCTCGTAAAGTAGTCCGATCGGCGTCAGGAACGGTCGTCCATTACCGACGCGTGCTACGGTAATGCCCATTGCGTTCTCCCTCGTGAAAGTCTCTCCGCGCATTCGCGCCGCGTCGTCCATCTTCTAGAAGAGATATCTTCCCCCCCCCCAAAAAAAAAACAAAAAATATGGCCTGTCGGAGATAACGTCGAGGAAAATATACAATGCAACTCCGATATGGATGGAATTAACATGTCCACTTTAATCCGATATTACGTAAATAAGAACCCGTTAAAGAAATTAATAGATAGGCCACCACGCGCGTTGAAAGTGAAATTTTCAAGTTAACGAGAATTATTAGATGTTACTACTTATTCCCAGACGTACAGCCGTTGATTCACATTTTAGACTACGAATCGACATTAAGTAGTGTGAATGGAAATGTTTACGCAGCTTGTAATTATACTAAAGACTGAAGCGTTGAAAGTGAAATTTTCATGTTAAAGAGAGTTAATAGATGTTATTACTTATTCCCAGGCGCACAGCCGTTGATCCACATTTTAGACAACGAATTGACATTAAATAATGCGAATGAAAATGTTTACGCAGCTTGTAATTATACTAAAGACTGAAGCGTTGAAAGTGAAATTTTCATGTTAACGAGAGTTAATAGATGTTATTACTTATTCCCAGACGCACAGCCGTTGATTCAAGGTTTAGACAACGAGTTGACATTAAATAGTGCGAATAAAAATGTTTATGCAGCTTATAATTATACCAAAGACAGAAAGAAGGAAAAGAAATGTTTGACTGTCTGAAATGGGTCTCTTTCGTATAATGCGAATACCTGGTACCGTTCCTTGAGAGGTCTTTTGTAAAAGAGACCATTTATATGCCGCAAGAAATTTGCATGGGAATTTCCTGCAAAAGAAAGGAACCCTCCTAATAATTAGTTCTACAAATTCGGCGATTAATTAACGAATCGGCGGAGAGATCGCGCGATAGGACAACGCGTTTACGACGCGGTCGTCGTCGTCGGGCCGAAAAGTGTCATCGGTAACAACGGGGACAGCTGAGAGCAATAAATCAGCCAATCAGCTTGGATTTCACTCGGGTAAGTCGTCTTATTGGTTCGTTAAACGGATAATATAAATAAGAGCTCGTTATGTTCGGCGTACGAGCGATCGATTTCGTTCCTGACGTGACTTCGGTTTGCTGACGAGAGTTCGCCCATCTTGAAGATTTATATCTCCTTGGTGGCGTGCCCTACTGAAGGATGCGCTCCGAAACGCGATCGTTTGATGTAAGAGGTATCTCCAGTTGGAGTTCTTAATCGCTCGGTTGAACCGTCAATAAAAAGCCCATAAGAGGGACGATTAATATCTCAAATAACGAGCGACTCTCTCGAGTGGGAAATCTTCGGAAACGTCAAAGAATGGAGAATATGCATCCTCGAGACGGGCGAAGAACACGGCGAAAAAGTAGCCCGGGAAGAGAAATTACATCTCGAGGACGCAACGAGGAGGAATTAAGGCAGAGAACGTTTCTTCCTCTAAAATTGTCCGCGCTTCGGACCTGCATGCCATACTCGGCTTTAATGCTTAAGAGCCCTCGTAAAGTCGAGAGTACGACGATAAACAACTCGGAGTATTCGAGTTACCAACTGCGCACGCGCGGTGCCCCACGTGACCGCGGACCAATCGCTGCGCCGCGCGGACGCGCACCTGCGGGGATGGCGTCGATTTGAAAAGTCCGTTACCCTTTGGATTCCAATCTACTGCTGCAACCGTTACATTTATCTATCACTTTAACCGCGAGGTGTAAACGAATTAATTTCCTGATCTTATCGAGGATTGGTTTAAGGGATTAGAAGGCTCTTCCGAAGCCTAGTGTACATCGTTTTAGTAAAGCGAGATTAGCGCTGGTTCTAAAGTCGGCTGCGGACGAATTAATTCCCCATGCGGGCGCGGTTGGTAAGAGGATTACCGAAAGCCTTGAGGGTCGAAATAATCCCAAAAAGCGTGGCTGCTCCTGCCGATGCTTTGTCTTTTAGGGAACGAGGTTAAACGTACTTGATGGAGACGGAGCTTAAGCTTGTTCTCACTTCTATTCGCCGTCACGCACTTCCTTCAACCCGGCACGCTCTACGGAAGCTAAGATCCGTGGAACGACGTGTATTGAGTAATTAGAAGATAATGGTAGGAACCCTTTTTGGGCACGCCGAATTACCATCTCTTTGCGGAGAGGCGTAAAGGAAGATCCTCAAGGCTCGTTCGCAATTAGCGCGGCTCGGACAAGAGCGCCAATCGGAAGGCACGCTTGGAGGGTTCCATCCTCGTTTGTTAATGCCGTGACGGGACAGGTGTATGTACCATACAGGACACGAATGCCTTCCTTTCATCGTTAAAAATACCCATTCGATATATAGCACATAATCTAAGTTTCTCAAGATACAATATATCGAAATTTCTTATACAACCGTGTGTCCGGGATTATGGTATACGTGTATACGAACTTCACATACGAAATTTTGCGGGTGAAGCTCAAGACGTAAGGGGATCGAATAGGTGGCGGCCATCTTTGTTGCTAACGCGTGCGCGCATTTTCGTCTAAAAACAGTTTTAAATATATGATAACTGTGACCGACACCTACGATTTTTTCAACGGTAAAAACAATCCCTAACACAATTTCACTTTAACTACCGCTGTTCATAAATATGAGATACGGCGTGCGTACATCGCAACGTAAGATGGCCGCTGCAACCCCTCTCCTTTCGTCTCCTCGTTTAAAATCCCGGTTCTTATGTTCCATCCAATTCTTCATGGTCTGTAAGACGAATCTTATAACACGACGTGGCCCTGATAGCATAGAATATTAACTAAATATTGTTTCGTAATCTTCGCCAAATATCTTAAGCGACAGATTTTTTCAAGATGTGAACATATAATAAAAATACATTTTTCACTTAACAATTATTATCGGACACTTCATTTGATATAAAACAACAAGAACAATTTTGGCAATATTTTCGTTTTGCTATTTTATTACGGTAGGAAAACGTGTGATTTCGATTTTGAATATTTTTGAAACGTTTATAATGCATTCGGCAAATAATGTTTAAAAAAACACGTATATTAAAATGAAACGAAATGTTTCTGTGTATCTGTAAGAACAATATTCCGGAAAAATATAAAGTAAATATTATACAGATATCATAAAATAATACTCTATAATAAACGTTTTGCAAATATTTCACATGTCTGGTAAATATTAACAAAATGTACGATATTCATTAAATATATAGATAACATAAGACAAACATTTTTTGTTACCAGGGGGGGGATTTACATCGGAGCCTTTTCGCAGGTTATGAAGAATTGCCGATAAAAATCCGAAATTTCGATAGCATATCAATCGCGGAACGCCGGGGGCAGGGGAGGATGTTAAAAGGGGTTTAAGTTCCGAAAGCTGGAATGCGGTGGCTGAGATCAAGGATCGAGAAAGGGTTTTACTCGCCGCGGCTGTAACGATTACACACGCTAGCGAAAAGGCTGACTCCCAAGTGGGCGACGACATCATTGCCAACCTGACGCCGTCGAGCACCGTGTGTGTAATTAATATACACGAGTTGTTCCGTAACTTAATCGACACCAGCGCCCTCTGGGCTGGCTTCTATGGCTGCTTCGGGAACTGAACACCGCTCGGGCGGCGCGCTGTGCACGCGCCCAAAGGGGCTCCTGTGGTGTCGTCTAATTTGCAAATTTTACGCCCGAGTTCGCCCTAACGATGCGTCCCGAAATCAGCTGTCGACAATGTCGGCGACACTTCCTCGCCACGTATCGGTGCATTCAATTCCCAGGAGGAAATCAATTCCCTAGTTAACTGACGTCTATTTTATCATGGCGCGTCCCTTTAGAGGTTATGCTCAATGAGGTAAACAATTGGTTTGATATCGGTATTGTCATTATGATAGTTTTATTAAAAATTGCGAGTTGCGGGAAAACATGTTTTATCCAGGTGTATTTAAAGAAAATATAAGAGATATTATTTATCGGAGCTTGTAGCAATGTGTTAAGAGGACTTCTACGGTATAGACGGGAGAATACCGGAGATTTGATAAGTCGTACACTCCGAAATTAATGTCGGCCGGTGTCGACGCAATTATCGAGCGATTCCATCGTTTCCGGTTCACCTTAAGGGGGCGCACCCATTACTTATTCCTCCTTGATATTCGAGAAGGAGCTCGCGTAAATCTTGGCGAGTCCGGACGACATTGCAGCGGTAGAATCGGGCCGAGTTTCTTTTTCTTCCGTTGGTTTCCGTCGCGCGCCAGTCTCCCCTTCTGGCGGACATCTTTTTTTCCCCGACTGTCAGCGCCACGACGGCTCCAAGATAAACTACACCGAACACTCGCATTTCTCTCCGCGCTTCGATAAAAGAAATAAGGAGAGCGGCTTCTGACTGGGCGAATTTCTGAATTCGCGATATAATGGTATCTGCGGATTGACTCCCTTTCTAGGAGACCAGTAAAGGCGACATTTTGTATCTCGGATCGTTTTGCATTGAATTCTCGGGGAGCAAAGTTGCGAGGTGGCGAATGGCCCTGCTGCGCGCGCCGTTCGACTCGGAGTTCGATTGACAGGCAATAATTTGACTCCGAGGTACCGTATTTGATATCCGAGGTGGTTAAAATGAATATTCATTGCGGCAGTCGCGGGCTTCGGGTGCTGCGTGTTATTAAGCTCTTTTCTTTTTTACGGTGGTTGAGCAAAATGGCGGCAAGATGAAAGGTGAGTGCGAGGAAGCCGTCGGCCCACTGACGCACTCGATACGGCCCTGAGAGTCCAATCTAAGGGGATCCTCTCTTCTCTCGTAAACGTTTACGACTTATTCGAAGTAGCGGCGAAATTTTATGCTCTATTAATTTTAAGACTCGAAGTCCCATCGAGTGATTCCGAGTTCAGCCACTGGTGGTGCGGCGCGCTCGCTCTCCGCTGCAATTGCAGTTATGCAGCTGCAGACTTCCGATTAAAACCCCCGAATTTTCTTCAGAATTTACAGGACTGAATTACCCTCCGCGACTGAAGTAGTCCTTGTAATTACTTGGCCGAGTATTAAATTCCCTTGATTTGACTTCTGATTAAAAGAAATTAAGGAACTGGTTCAGATTCATTAACGGTGAAGAGACCAACCACTGTGCGGATTACAAAGCTCGAGCCTTCGTTCCTAATTATAACAATTATTTACCGCGGCTCGAGAAATTCCAATAAAATATACACCCCACATATATTAATCGCATTTAATTACCCTTACGAATGAAAACTAACGAATCGAGGGGATTGTTACTACACAAGACGGTGAGATTCTGTTCGATGAATTCCTAATTTATGATCATATCTCGAATTACAAGAGATTTAATATTATAAACGGCGAGGCGAAGTTAAAAACGATAAGTGATTTAGACGCGAAATTAACAGCGAGGCCTCCCTGACCGATAGAGTTTAAAAAGTCGTAAAATAAAAAAATAAAACGGGCAGATCGCAGCCGATATCGTTACGATCGGTTGGCATGCACTGGATGTTGAGAAATTGCAGCTAAGAACGCACCAGAGAGTCGCAGACCCTTCCTAAGGCAATAAATTAGAAACGAAAAAACAGGGAAATCGGAGATTAAATCAGGAGATGGAACGCGATAACATTATGATCGGTTAGCATGAATAAATATCATAAACAAAGTGCGGATCGGCACGAGCAGAGGTATGCCGCGAAGCTCGTAATTAATCCGGCTATGCAGCTGCTCGTTAACGCCCGCCATATTTATAATCGGCAGAAGTCACTCGTGAAGCATCATTTGCCTGGACCACACGTGATCCTGGGATCAGGATCTTCCTCGAAAGGCTCCTTTCTCGATCCTTTCCAATTAATATTTGACTCCGCATTACCTAACGCTTGCCCAACTTCGCAGCCGCGAAGTCCGACTTTCCTAGTAGCATAGAATAATTTCTAAATATTTCTTCGTAATCTTTGCTACATATCTCAAGCGACAGAGTTTTTAAGATGTCTCGTAGATTTCATTCGAAGATATCTGAAATATTTGTTAGAAAATCTCATTGACATATTTAGTTTGAATTTTGAACATTGAGCATAGGTTGAGTTATGAACACATATAGAAATTATATTTTTTAACCTATGAACGTAATAAAAAATACATTTTTTACTTCACGATTATTATCGGACACTTCATTTGGTATCGAAAAACACGAGAAATTTTTCTAATATTTTCGCTCCACTATTTCATTATGGGAGCAAAACGTGTGATTTTAATGTATTCGACAGGTAATATTTATAAAATACTTATATTAAAATAAAAGGAAATGTTTTGTGTGTTTGTTAGAAAAATATTATGAAAACACATGGAGCTAATATTATATAAACATTAAGATGATAATATTCTAAAGTAAACGTTTTGCAAATATTTCAAATGTCTCCTAAATATTAACAAAATGTTTGATATTCGTTGAATATATAGAAAATATAGGACATATATTGTGTGCTACTAGGGTTCTCTCCTTAAAACGCGGTTAACTTCCGTTCTGTAAAGCTGCAGTAAAAAGAGAAAAAACTCGGCGTATCACGTTATACGCCGTTTATAAGATTTCTTTTTTATTCCTCCTGCAAGGTGAATTATAACGTTTCACCTCGGTTAAAAAGGGCGTAAAAGTGTTTTTCTTCGCACGTTAAAACCAACGGACGGAAAATAAATAATCAGGGTGTCACGTCGCTCGCGTATACTGCTACGCTCTTTTTTCATTTCCTTTTCGAAATGAATTACACGGACATTTCTGGAAGGGAAAGTACGGTAAATCTCGCAGCTTTTGGCATTTAGTTTCCTTTGATTCGGGAATGATTTGTACGTTTCGAGGCGCAGCTTGCTTTTATCATTTCGGGACGTATACAGGAATTTCTATATAATTGTACTAATTGTCTCGAGAATTCTTCCGCAAATATTGCCCGGCAGAGGGTTCGGCCGGTCCTCATTTCCGGTTAGTTTCTGAGGGTTAGATTAAAGCTGCGTGTAATTTTGAAATTCGAACTCCACAAGCCTTTGTATAAAAGGGGGAGTTGCTCGACTTGCTAGTCCGGAATTTTAATACCGTCGAGGTGGCGGGGGAAACGCAGTTTTGGCCACCAGATGGCGAATACGTTATGATAAAGAGGTTATGGTAGATAATCCCGCAGTTAATATGGCTCCATCGGAATAAGTTTAAACTTCTCCCAATATGAATTCCTAACCGTGAATTTCGACGCCCCTCTCGTAGTCCACCTCCCTCTTTCCCCGGATTTTAAATTTCGCTCAATCAGCTTCACCGCACTTTAAATAATCCGCAATTAAGCTTCCCTCCTCGACATGAGTTGCGGCGCCAATTAGCGATCGTCCCGCCGCGATTTCCTGGTAACTTTTTCATCGTAACTGTCGACCTAGTAGTGTTAACAGGGTCTCGCGTGCCCTAAAAGAAAAAGAGATAAACGCACGACAGGATGATAAATGGGCGCGGGATAAAAAGAGCGGGGAAAAATGGCAGAGAAATGATCGAGCAGAAAATTGGCGAGGAATAAAAGAGAGGCGTGAGAGAGCTCCACAATTACCGACGGGATGACTCTCGTAGTGGCGTTACTGGGAGACAGTGCTGCCATCGCGCAAGCTGCAGCTGCGCCAACCATGAATTCCCTAGCCCGGACGCGCATGCGCTCCCGACGAGACTGGATTTACCGCGCCAACATCCATCACATCACCCTCACAACGGATCAGGAAACTCGGTAGAGTTTCGCGCCAAATACATTAAAAAACATCCGCGAACAGCATAACGCCAAAGTTCGACACTTCAATTTGTCATATATATATTTATTTCTCAATTCAGAGAACATATAATGGCTCCATGATGGCATAATGAAAGTACGTTCCGCTTTGTAGAGCCTGTAATATTTTTCAGATTTTTCCACGCTATGTATAAACACTTACAGGAAAGGTATCCCAGGTCGATCTCTCCGATTTGATTTATTTTATAATATGTTATAGTGGACTAAAAACTAAGCGACATGTATTTTTTTCATCTGCCATTAAACACTTTAAGG
The DNA here is from genome assembly GCF_000612105.2 of Orussus abietinus. NCBI lineage: Eukaryota > Metazoa > Arthropoda > Insecta > Hymenoptera > Orussidae > Orussus > Orussus abietinus. Next base: position 2,804,872 of record NW_019396002.1, read on the forward strand.
GGGTGAAACCATCATCCCAAGTTAGGTCTGTGAGGGGTGGCTCACGCCTTAATTTTTTTCTTTTTATTGAGAAAATTATACTTTTCATTTCTAGGTATGAGGAAGCTTTTCCAGGTGGAATGGTTAAAAAATATTATGTTCTTGTGGGTAAAACTACCAAATCGCCCCTTGACATGCCTTACTTTGGGTGGTGGTTTCACCCCCTTAAAGTGTTTAATGGAAGATAAAAAAAATACGTGTCGCTTAGTTGTTCGTCTACTATAACATATTTTAAAAGAAATGAAATCGGAGAGATCTTCCTTGTTAGAGCATTCTTAGCGAAAGACGGTTAACTCGATATAGACGAAGGGTGATTTTCCAAGGTCGGATAAGAGTCGTTGATAAAGGGAATTTCCGATTCGTCAAGAAAACCGGTGCACCCGTTCATTCTTGCACGCCATTGGCCTTTTCCAGCTGCACTCGTTACGCGTGCGTGCGCGCGCACGCTCCGGCTTCCCGGCACGCGTCCTCGAGACTCTCCCTCGCTCGCAAACCTAACCTCTTTGAGAGCCACGATGGAAGTACAAGGCAAGGTGGAAGTACGGACGGTTCTCACGTATCGACTCTTTATGTTTATGAACTCATCGGATTTTTTATATCGAGCTGCTCGCGGCGAACTTAACGAATTCTCGATTTACGAACAGGTAAACCAGTTAATTCGTACAGGCCGGAATTACCTGTGCTGCCTCCATGCGAAAAAACTCAACTTTAGGGAATTGGAAGTTAACCTTATCTTATTTAAGAATGAAAGTTAAGAAGTGAGATAATATATTGTTTAACATTTTTAATTGATTTTCAGGATTGCTGTTGACCAATGATTAACCAATGTTGATTCGTAGAAGCGGGAACTACCTATGCTCATTCCATGCGAGAGAATTCGGTTTTAAGGCATTGGAAGTTAACCTTACTTTATTTAGGAAAGTTAGAGAGTGGGATTAATTATTGTTTAACATTTTTCATTGATTTTCAGGATTGCTGTTGACCAATGATTAACCAATGTTGATTCGTAGAAGCGGGAACTACCTATGCTCATTCCATGCGAGAGAATTCGGTTTTAAGGCATTGGAAGTTAACCTTACTTTATTTAGGAAAGTTAGAGAGTGGGATTAATTGTTCAACATTTTTCATTGATTTTCAGGATTGTCGTTCACCACTAAGGAAGTTACTTATCGATGGAAGGACATGTTGCTCTCTTTCGCGAACCTAACAAGGCAAGGTGGAAGTACTGGGAGCTCTTATCGAGTTTTTATCTTTATGACTTTCTTATCAGAATTTTTATATTCCGCTGCTCGTGGTGAATTTTATGAACTGCCGATTTTCGAACAGTCGCCAGGTATCAGTTAATTTATAAAGCCGGAATTTACCTGTATCGACTCCATGCGAGGCAACTCTGAGGAAATGGAATTTAACCTCTTTTCTTTAAGACCAATAATTACAGAGGGCAATCAATTGTTATTTAACATTTATAATAGATTGGCAGGATTGTCATTGATCATCAAGGAAGTTCTTTACCGAGGGAAGGACAATCTGCCCCGAAGTTCAGTGAACTCGGCCTTAACGCGAGCAGCTACAATCACGAAACTCTGTAGAGTTTCGCGCCAAATACGTATACGCCTACATGCATATTCAGGAGTACAAGTTCAATTTGTACGTCGATTTTCTCTCGTTTCGCGGTACAGCTCGCGTGCTCTCGTTTCGCTGAGGTCTCTCACCGGTTTCGCAATTAGGCCGAGTTTCGGGTCAGGGCAATTAAGTCCGCGGATTAATTTATATTTTGACAATTTAACAAGTGCGCTCAGCGTGTAAACTTCCGGCCGCAGGAGATTTAATGAAGTCCGCCATTGGGCGACCCACCCTGAAAAATTCTTCGTGAAAAATCGTATCGCGTGCTGTCGAATTTATTGCAAGAGACGACAAGTGGTCACTGTTAGGACCACCAAAGTTTCGGACGTAACGAGTCCCTGGGGGACAGCTGTTCAGGCAGCAGCGAGAAAGTATCCGCGTCTTTTTACATTACCTTTTTCTCCGGGTAAAGATGGACGAGGGAGAAATCTATCATGCCCATTCATATCTCAGATTATTGCATTAATTCCCAAATAACCGCGCGACATCGATTTTCGTATCTCGAGGTGAAAATTGATATATTCGCCAGTGACGTGCGCACCTGTGCAGATTCATTCGAAAAGGCTGCCTGATCTCGAGGAGGCGCAGACAGAACTTAACGAATAAAAAATAATCTGCAACAAGTTCCAAAAGTAACGATCAACCCGATCTGACGTGTCCGAAAATCAGCGTTAATCTCATGCATTGTCATTCATAAATGGAACAGAAAATACAAGGCAACCCCAAGGAAGAGTAATGGCGGAGCCGCAACCAAACGTGCTCGTTACACCGCGAGAAATGCGAAGGATTAATAAGGAAGCTGTAGGTGAGGAGGGAGTGATCGGACGATCTTTAAACGTCGCACGAGCGCCTTAAACGATCGTTTTATTACGGACATTCGAGTTAAGTGTCAATTAAGGGGGTCCCAGCGCGGTGCTGGAGTCGCCCCGCGTAAATTGAGTCGTCCTTCCTGCGAGTTTTATTCCTTTTGGTCCTGGCGAACGGTCAGCTTTTTGGAAATTCGAGAGTCCGCTTGTTTACGAGCGCCACCGCACCCCACGGTTTTTATTGAGCCCTGAAATCCGACAGGGTCCTTCTCTTCTGTCTCCGTCTCTCTTTCGCGGTGTCGTTTGCGATTTTAAGGCGAGCAAGGCCCTCCTTATTACCTGCGCCTACGTCCTCGTAATAATGTTATGACGGCTTCGGCCAGAAGTCCGACTCTCGAATCGGACGAGACGTCGATTAATATGGTAATCCATGTAAATCGGAGAATGCGCGTCCGGTGGAAAAGACGCCGCAAAGATTAAGTCGCTTTCTTTTTCCTTTGGCGATGTTCCTTTTTTCATTGCTCGAAGTTCGGGGACACCCTTCAAGTGTAACGCCGGGATGTGATAATTGGATTTGGGGTTAAGTCGAGGGATGCGCCGGTTAACGGCCGTTGGCAAAAGCTGCGCGTCCTGGATCGCGAGGACTTCTGAAAAGGATTAGGCAAGGATCTAAGAAGATGCGATGAATAATTAGAACAAAGAATGATAATGCGGGTTACATTTCTCTAGAATTTCTAAAGGGGTGATGTGTGCGTTCGGTTATATGGGAAAGCGCGCATAAAAAAAATGGCCGCATCACGCGCGCGCAGCGAAAGGGACGAGGAGTGAAAACCAATCCTAAGAAGTGAATGTCGACGTGACGATGTCGGGAGATGAAACGAAAATAATGCTCGGCAGCTGTCTCCTGGAGCTCTGCTTATTAATTAAGAGAACAAGTTAATAACTTCTCGGATGTCAGATAAGACATAAAGGTGAGAAGATGAAAGAGGATCACCGAAGTCCCATTTGAATTTCCCGCGAAATACTCCCCCTGGAGCTACAGCGTCACTCGTGTCGCAGGGAAGTATTTGGGGCAGACAATCTCTTACTTAAATATTGCCAGAGGGCAGATCTGTTCTTTCGTCGATTTTGTTCTCCAGATGCATTATAATATCGCTCGAGCACCCTTATATTAAAATAATTAAACTACCTGTACGTACTTAAGAGGAGACGTTACGAATTCCAAGATGGCGGCGGTTACTCTTGTGCGCTTAGCCGCTATGATAAGCATACATGGCATTATTTGCAATCTCCAGAGGTCCTCGGCATGTGAATCAGGTATTATGCAGTGGTTTCAACGACTCGGTAACGATTTCGAGTCGGAAATCAAGCGAAATCTAATACGACGCGTTATGAGAGCTAGAGTTCGCGTCACGCTGCGACGTCGAAGCTCGTGAACCCGCGAACGTACAGTCGACGTGAGGGAAACCGATTTCACCTTTCGCTTTAATTCGCCCGGCCGGTAAGGTAGATCGCCATTAATTAAAGTAGATGACCGCGAGGTAGGCGGCACCGCGTTTGCGCCCGATGACTACACGAGCCGATAAAGTAACAGCGGGAGCCAATTTAAATTTCGCGCCATATTTCATGGCGGCGAACTTCACGGGAGGAAGTCAAGGGAGCCGGCGAGCGACTTTGCGGATATATTCTCCGGCGCAGATCCCGTTTCCGAGTTTTTTTTCCCTCTTATTAGGGGCCTCTCTTTTTTTTCTCGAGGAAGATCGCGCGTGCTCGCTCTCCCGCGCGCCGATGAAAGATGCGGAGCGAACATAACCTCGCGGCAGCTGTCTCGGCCCTCTCCACATTAATTAGCCAAAGGTACACTTAAAGCGCACAACTGGGGAGAGTTGTCCTCGAGACCGACAAACGTCCGCCGGTTATTCATACCTTGTCGTCGGGGTCTCGGAGATTCTGCGAGACATTTCCGTGAAATCGCTTTAGGAAAGGTGCAACTTCACCTGTGACAAATTTTACTCTTCCAAGATACCTGCGCTGTTAAAAAAATGCATAAAATTCATATACTTTTAGTACATAGGGTTGTAATAAAATTATAAATTTCATGTCTTAAAAGTGAATTAGTATACATTTGTTGCGAACTTGTAAATAAATTTACAATTCTATAACACTATGTTATAATTTTGTAAATGTGTCTTATAAAATTATTACTTCTTTTTTTTTCATAATTTTATTACATACGTGTGTACTAAATTTATAACACATGTTATATATTTTATTTGAAACTATGTCGTAAAATTAGTATATCATGTCTCAATAAAACCACCATCAAAAATGTTATAGAATTCACACAATTTGTTTAACAGTGTACATGGATCATTTTTTATAATACGTAGGACGTAATACGTCCCTCGTATTATTTAATTTAGTATTTAACCTATTTCTATGATCCTCATAATTCGTAAAAATGACTATCGATATGTTGCACAAATGAAGGGAAATAAATATTTCTAAATTTCTAAATTATAAATATAACGGGGGAGACGGAAATGGACTTCGGATTTGATAGAGTATAGCTATGAAAAAACGATTATTGATAACGAACATTGTAAAATGTACGCCCCGGTTAAATTACAGTCGATCCCACACCTTTTCCTCGCTTTAACGAGAAAGTGGTGTAAAAGCAGTAAAACGCGAGTTGCACCGTTATTATCTGTCTTAGACGAGGAATGTTGTACCTTGGGTGTATCTTCTTCGAAGTGCTTTTCCGTCGACAAAATGGCCACCTGCATAATAGCCCATGCATTCGCAATTAGCGGTAATAAATGTACAGCCGTGGACCGATGGGTGTAAATGATGGCCCGAAAACTCAAAAATATCGCTCGTTTGGTTTCCAAAAGCACCGATTTTTACCATTTTCGTCGGTGTCGGAATTACCGTTGATTCGCGAGAATCGATACAACGAATTTCATGCCAAACATGCTCGTTAATAGCCGGTCGATCTGGTTTCGAATCGGGATCGCCAAGAAACTATGCCCAAAAGCGACAAACTGGCGCGCACTAAAATCGACCGAAATGTCCGATCGTTATCGCGATCTTTTCGATGGCCTGACGGATTACGATGGCCGCCATTACCGGATTTCACCGAAGATTCTCGACTCGCGACTTTGCCTTCTTTTTTCCGCTCTCCCAGTACCAGTTTCGGGTCCAAACCAGGGGGAAATTAAAATATAGCCGTGATATCATATAAATCTGTAAATTGAACGAATTATCGCGTTATTTGAAACGTTAACGCGAAGTCACAAAGTGCGGTTGAAGTGACACGCACTCTAGGACTCGAACAAAACATCGATTGAGAGAGAAACTAAAACTCCTCTTTATTATCCCGGATCGTTTGAGGATGTACCGGAAGTGCGAGAATAATTTATACTTCGCAACGTGCGCAGGTGTGCCACAGGAAGAAAAGAATCCTCCAGGGTGCGTGAGAAAAGAATCGAACCTTCGAACATACGGTAAGAATAGGAACTAAAGGACCTTAACACAAATAGTTAATAGAAATAAAAACTCTGTGACCCTTACTCATATCTCACTTTTAGCAGCGCTTTTAAACGTCTTTTAGTTAAAGATGATCGGACCGCTGCTAAAAGACGCCATACTCATACCTTCTTCTATGTCCGCTTTTAGTTAAAAGGCCGATTTTACGAAATGTAATATGACAACGTCGGAAAAATGTGACGGCTGCCTTCCGCGCATGCGCTCCGCATGCCCAGCGCGTGGGTTTTTTGTATGCCAAAAATTAAAAGTCTACCGAACTTTGTCGGAAAAATGGCCGCGAGTTTGACAAAATAAAGCCGGATCCAAAGCCCAATTTCTTGGTTAGCCAAGGACGACATGAATTCGACTTCAAAAGCCCCTGGTATTTATTTCATACTCTGTATTCAGTTCGCGAGCTTTTGCTTTGTTAGAAATGTCGTTAATGCATTCCATTTTTCATGTACGACTTTGACAATTGAAGACTGCCAAAATGTGATGTATCATTTTGACAGGTAATAGAGGTTTAAAAGTGCCCCTACCCACTTTTAGGGAATCGTCGCTCACTTTTATCCTAAAAAGGCTCAAAAAGATGCTTAGAAGGGGGTATGAGGGATTGCTGCTAAAATACGTCCTTTATGGCTACTTTTAAGGATTTTCTATAAAAGTGGTTTAAAAGCGAGACACGCTTCTAACAGTGGTCGCTTTTAACAGTGGTCTAAAATACGTTAACGTTAAAAGTGAGATAATGAGGACCTTTGTCTTTGGTCGTATATTTTCGGGAACTGGTTAGTCGTTTAGAGTGCACTGAACATACGAAGAACAACGTTCTCGACACAGGTGTGCAATTAAAGAGTGCTCCTGAGAGGCCTCCTCTCTTTATCCGGCGAGCACGTGCGTGAGAAATGTCACCGCGAGGAAGTAGGAAGGTATATTTTCTCCATTTGAAAAAGGAACCTATAAAATACAAAGTCCAAAGGAAGCAGAACCACGATCGGCTGAACACCTGTACTTCAAACGATGTGGGACAACTGTAAGCATATCATTTCCCCTCTTCCATACAGGTGCCTAATGGTGCATAGGCATTTACGATAAGTACACTTACATTACCGAGTTTAGACATTACTATCTATGTATTAAACCATAATCTATTATTATCAAAATTGTCCAAATCTCCTTAAACGAGGACGCCGGTGATGTCTTACTTTCGTTAGAACTTTTAAGCCGGAAGTGGCTTCATCAGGCCATCGGCTTTGAGCCAATCAGACTTGAATATGCATAAGTTCCTAGATCTCCCCATACACAGGACCCCCTTAAAATGTCTAGCGACTCCAGGGAGTTCTGTTTAATTATTTATAATATGCAATGCTTCACAGGTGGGTCATCCTTCGGGGTGTTCGATCGAGCGTGTGAACCGATGTTTTCGATAAAGCAGGAAGTTGTACAGAAATTGTTAAGAAACCCGCATCATGGTGGATCCATGGGAAACTTTAATTCCCACGAGCCTCGATACATTACGGCATCTCTTCCTACTTTGAAACTATATTTCATAATGTTCAGTTATACAATGCGACATTTCAATTCTGCATGTCCGTTTATTAAGACAGGTTATGTTCAGCTTGAACGTTGCAGCCGTACCGGAATTCCTAAACGCGAGATTCCTCGCGAAAGGAATAGGAATCAAAACTCCCTGGGAAATTCTTAACCGTTTAGTTTACGTAACGGAGAATTACTAAGCTTACGCTTAGTCGGTGGAATGCGAAGAATGATAAGACGTGCTCGTTACTCCGCCAGCAGCTGGAAGAAAGCAGCGATTGGCGTAACTTTCTTCGAATCCCTTTTTAAAAATCGTGACGATTGCTACTTTCTATCAGGTACAGCCTCTAAAGGCGCTGCGCAACGCCAGGTGAATTTTTTTCTGCGTATATTATACGCATATACAATAGTAATGTAATGAATTGATAATGGCGAAATCCTTCGAGTTCCAATTTTTGCACTGTTTCTATATACTATTTTAAGAATGTCCATGAACAAACTTTTAAGAAATTGAAATTTCATGGGTGCTGAAACCTTCCTTACAGCCTCCATAATTACATTCTAAAGTTTGGTGCAATACGGTACACCCAGTTCGGCGAAGTTTCATAAACGAGACCTCTGACGTCACTTCACATCGCCTTAAGGTGAAATTCATGAAATTTCCATCCTTTTCAAATTTGTTTATAGGTATTTTAAAAATAGTTTATAAAAAGTGATACTTCGCGAGTTTCACGACCTACCTTAGGGTCTTCATATTCACGTTTTAAAGTATGAAACGATTTGAGACACCCAGTTCGTAGAAAAGTTTTATGAATGATTGAGCTCTCGGATGCCACTTTCACATCCCCTTAATCCTGACTTTCAGCGTAAGCGATTTCTAAGGGCCGATTGCACCAACCGTGATTAGCATAAAATGTCTTAACCATGATTAGTTAATCTTTGCAATAGTGCAATTTACGTAGCACCGGTTAAAATTAAGCGGTGAGTAAAATCCATTGTCTGGTAACCATCTGAAATTGGGCGATTAATTGTAATCATGCTTTAAGTAAGTCTTGGTTAATACCAGAATACCAGAATACCAGAATACCAATCCCAGTAAAAACGAGTGGTTTTAGATGGCCCACCATAGCCAAAAAAATTCCCCGGTAGTTCTAGGGTTAAGGATTGTGACATGAATGATAAGCCTTGAAAGACTTTTAACTCCTTGCCTTACGATTTAAATTCCAATAGCGCGTGCCATAAACAACAAAAATGTTGGTCATATATCGGGCCATTTCACGGTTTGGCTGAACGTGCAAAGTCTCACACGTCTCTCATACGTTTTGTTCACATTTGGTCCGATTGATATACCACGTCTCTCATACGATATTGTAGGTGAAGAGGTTAAACAAACGATGAACACTTAAATTAGATTTAGGAGGATACAAGCCAAGTCTAAAAGTCTGATTTTGGGGATTTCCTATCCCAGGAGCGAATTCGGTTCATCGACGTTGGCATCTCACCTAACCTCACATCCCACCCCGTAGGCGATCATACGTTTTGTTCACATTTGGCCCGATTGATATACCACGTTTCTCATACGATATTGTAGGTGAAGAGGTTAAACAAACGATGAACACTTAAATTACATTTAGGAGGATATAAGCCAAGTTTGAAAGTCTGATTTTGGGGATTTCCTATCCCGGGAGCGAATCCGGTTCATCGACGTTGGCATCTCACCTAACCTCACATCCCACCCCGCAGGCGATCGGCCCGCACGCGAGGATCCCGGGGAAAGGGCGAACCCCCACGCGAGCGGGTAACCGCAACCACTCGCTGACAGGTGGTTGAACCCTCGTGTGTCAGGGACGTCCTGCTTGTCCGAGGGAGCAACACCGCGTAACATTGTTATACACCCCGCGGGACTCGTCGCTCCTCGGGTTTTCTTCCTTTCGTCTTCTTACGGCTCCTTTTTCCTTCCTGGCGGGTTCTTTCTCCGCGAGGCGCTACCGGGCAACGCGTGCCGCGGGTCTTGCGGCGATCGGGGGTTCCCATGTGCCCCGCCACGAACTCATCGCGGACGAGAGTGGCGCGAGTCGCGCAACCGACGCCCCTGCTCCGAGGCGCCATCTGCCGCCGTCGCGCCGAGTCGCAACGACGCCATATGACGCCTGTCTCTCCGCGGACGAAGGGGGTCGAGGCTCCGCAGATTTTTATCGAGATCTAACCTTCTGACATTTTTTACTTCCCCCTACGAGGATTGATCAAAGTGATCTTACATTGACTGCGATTGAGAAGTACGATAGAGACGTATTTACCCAGCCCGGATCTAGAAAATCTCATGTCTCCATAGTATTAATAATTACGCAGATTCGATCCTGAGCGTTTCGATCGACACTTAAATTCGGATTTACTGGGCTTGGACTCGATAAATCCCGGATGGAGACGTAGCTAATATGCACAATGAACATTTTCATTTCTAATCTGTATACAGCGGCGGTTTAAGCAGTTAGAAGGCCTAAACGTGATACAAATTCGACGTCACTTCCTTTTAATGTCCATCTACTCTCCAACTGTTACGAAACAGCAAAAACTTCGATTATGTAATTAAAATCTATATCTATTTTTTTTTTCTCCCGATCCGAGTGTCTTTACATCCAGGGAAAAAAGAGCGGGAAATTTCGAATGTCATATTTTCTTTCCGAGGCCTTAAGCGGGGGCGTGGATGCACTGATAGTGGATATTGCTATTAAAGGTTCTCCGGTAAAAGTGGATTGAACCCTAAGTAGATACTTTTAGTTATTTGAGTGGATACTGTATATGCGTATTATCCGTGGAGAGACATTCCACGTACGCGCGTTCATTTCACGTGAGGTATAATGAATCATATTGCAGATTCGTCAGTTCTTGGTCCATGAAATGCGACCCCCAGTGACGTCCTTGTTTTCCGGCAGGACAAAAGCTAATCGGCTAACCCTCGTAATCCGTCGAAATTGAAGTTCGAATCTTCGATTACCGGTGACATCAAAGGTGTTACAGTTTCCGGCAAAGCGTGACGCTAGGGTGCGTGCCGGTTAAGGGAGTGGGGCAGAGGTTATGCCAAAAGAGAGGGGGTGGTCCGTTTGAGGCGTGTTCGTATTTTTTTCTTCTTTTTTCTACCTGGTCACGTGGCGACGCGTGCTGCGCCACGAGACAGTTGGAACACTTGGGACGTTCCATCGGCCGATGCCCCGTCTGTCGTGCTGTACAGGGTGTCCCGAAATCTCGTTTCTCTGCGTCCTGCGAGGTTGAACAAAACCCAAGAACTCCAGAAAAAGAATTCACGGTCGAATAGTTGCCACGATCTCTTATTGCGTAGTAAATTCTACTTTTCCTAGATTTTGTTCGGAAGAAGCAATCTAAATTCACGGCGACTTTGTGGCACATGTACACTGAGAGACATCAATGCCCTCCCATCCTGCACAGGCGATGTCGTATTTGCAGAGGAGGTATTCATGTCCGCCATTGTATGCATTGTATCATACGCATAGATGTACTGCGCAGGTATACGTAACCTAAAATATGCGTGCCGATCTCGCGAGGGATGCACAGAGCAATTTCATTCTTCCTAGATTTGGTTCGGAAGAAGTAATCTCAATTCACGGCATCTTTTGGCACACGTTGTATGCATTGTATCATACGCATAGATGTATCGCGCTGGTATACATAACCTACAATATGTGCGCGGACCTCGTGAGGGATGCACAGGGCAATTTTACTTTTCCTAGATTTTGTTCGGAAGAAGTAATCTAAATTCACGGCGACTTTTGGTACACGTTGTATGCATTGTATCATACACGTAGATGTACCGCGCAGGTATACATAACCTACAATATGTACGCCGATCTCGCGAGGGATGCACAGGGCAATTTAATTTTTTCTAGATTTTGTTTGGAAGAAGTAATCTAAATTCACGGCGTTTTTGGCACACGTTGTATGCATTGTATCATACACATAGATGTACCGCGCAAGTATACGTAATCTACAATATGCGTGCTGGTCTCGCGAGGGATGCATAGGGCAATTTTACTTTTCCTAGATTTTGTTCGGGAGAAGTAATCTAAATTCACGGCGTTTTTTGGCACACGTTGTATGCATTGTATCATACGCATGGATGTACCGCTCAGGTATACGTAATCTACAATATGCGTGCCGGTCTCGCGAGGGATGCACAGGGCAATTTCACTGGGGAGTGAGGTTAAGTAAGGGGGACAAAAGGGTGATTTTATCGCAGTCATTTTCATAAATGATAGTCGACATCAGCGCATAGATTACGCCATGATTCAACGGATTTCGAGACTCCTCGGTTGGCCATTTGTATGCATATTTGCATTTTCAACAACGGGTCACGGGCCGCTTTCTGATTTTTTACATCGTTATCGTTATTCTTCATATCAATAAAATATTCCTACGGTATTGCATTTCATTCCATTGTTTACCTCGGTTTTGACTCCCGTAATGGCAGTCATGATTAATCGAGTCACATGCAAATTGAGCTTAATAACCAATTGTATCAACCGAACGACTCATTCGCTTCCGTGAACTCGCCTTTACACCGCGAGTCTTAAAGCAAACAGAATCGTCACGAAAGCAAGAATGGATTAGGAGGTTAAGGGTCATTTTCAATGATCCATTGTTTCCACCACCTTTACATATGATTCCCCGAACATGAAGTATGATTGATTAGGGCTTACTTATTACGGTACCGTGTTCAAATAAACGCGACGATACGGTCATTTTCGACCAGTTCAAATTCTTTGTTTAAATATTTCCAGGTACCATTAATATGTCTAAATAAAATACGGGAAATGAATTAATTCTCGGAGCGCGATTTAGATTCTTCGGCGGTTTATTTCCGTCCAGGATGCGGTTTCGTAAGACTAAATCTCCTGGTGTAAACGGCCATTCTCGAAAGAGTTGACTGTTCTTGGTACCAGCATTGTCTGCCGGAAGGAAGAAAAATGTCGGCGGTTTATTGTAGACCAGCATGAAGGACGACGATGACTCGGCGAAGCATCTGCCCCGTATTGGTTGGCATCCATAACCTCTAACACGTGCCAGCTTTATGTGCTTTGGAGTTTTTATTAGACAGTCACTGTTTACCGGGGGTCTGGGAAAGTCGGGAGGACAAGATACTCACGCGAAGGGATGAGCTACTTCTCGCCCTCCCATGTTCATTTTTAGGTTAGGTTCGGTAAGCATTCGCGGAAAAGTGATCTGGAACGACTTCAAGTCTTATTTCATGGCGGCCATTTGCAACGAACACTGCAAGACGTACCGTATCCTAGAACGGGATTTTTTTCATTCTCGGTAGGGAGTCTATGTAAGTCGATTTGTTCCGGGCGAACCAATTGTTCGGCCTAAAACCTTCGATCGAATACCTTTTGCCTGTAACCGAAACGTGTATTCTTTTTCGACTCCTCCCCGATTCGGACTGGAAAATCGGTAAAGCGGGGCATCCGCCACATGGCACGCGAGACCCCAGTTTCACGCACCGATTCGAGGTTAGAAACCCACATGCGTCTTTCTGCACCCTGCCCAGTAATCCAGAATTCCCGTATTCACCAGGGCCAAAAGAAATATATTTGTACAAAAATTCAAAGACAAAAGAAATGTACGTTACACTTTCAGGTAATTCCAAGAATACCTTCAACTTTATATGCAAACTTCGATACGACAAAGTTCCAGTATTTGAAATCATTAATCAAGGAATTCGACTAATCCGGGGTTAACACTAGGTTTACGGGCGTTTTTTATATACCTGTTTCTACGAGCCCCCGTCAAATTGACGGGTAAACGAAAACACGAATTTTCTTTAAAAAATCGATTTATTCAAATTAAGTCTGAATTAAACAACACTAGACTTTACGTTTAAATAAATGATTAATAAGTAAAAAGTCCTTTTTTAAAAATTATCACGGAAATGATTGGAATGCTCGTCCTCTCATCCTCGGAGTCAGAACTAGAAAGAATGCGCATCCTTTTCTTGCTACGACACCCTTTCAAGAAGTTTTCCTCTTCACTATCCGAAGATCCTTCTATCTCTCCACTTTCAATGCAAACTTTCACTTTCATCTTCGCCTTACACTCACTGCAACGAAGCAAATATGTATGGATTGTTTATGAAATTAGCTAGTCCGTCAATTTGACGGGTTTCGTAGAGATAGGTATACTACATACAGATTTTAATAATTAGAAGGCTTAGGAAGAAATAATTGTGTGTACAAACTCCTTGGATGAAATGATTAATTTACGATACAAAAATGGTTACAGTTAATGCTATGGTTTTTTCGGTATTTCTTTTCGAAGTTTGAATTCCGTCAAATTGACGGGTCCCGTAAACCTAGTGTTAACTAATGACCGTTAAGAAATGTTATGTTATTCGAATTTAACAGTGCTAACCTCTCACGAGGTTCTCATTGCAGTCGGTGATTTAAGTACTGTTACATTGAAAATTCTATTATAAAGGAAGAATATGTGAAGAGGAGGGTGGAATTGGAAATGATAAAATAAGTTTCCATTTGGTAGAGGAACTTAAGAGCGGTTGAGAGATTCCGAAAATCGCGGGACCATATGACGTCGATCAGTGCAGGGGAGCAGGGGAGATTAGTGATTAGTAATTAACTCGGACCCTCGATGTAGGGGGCAGCACCGGAGCCGGGTGTATCGTCACACTCTTCGGGCCTGGTCCCACGCCCGATGGCAGCCCCACTTCGGTTCTCGATAGGAAACGTCATGTGGCACATTAATTGGACCGGTACTCTTATAAAGAAGACTCATTCCCGCTAGGCGGGAAGAGAGCTCGCCCTCTTCTATTGAGATATAAATAACGATCGCTCCTGTCGAGGGAACCGTGGAAAGATCGGGATTCACTTATTGCAATATCGCCAAGATAATTCGTCCTCGATATGAATCCGGTTCTCCTCTGCTTGGTGCAGAAGTCGGTTGCAGACGGTTTTAGATCATTTTATCTGGAAACGTTTCTGGAGATAATTCTAATGAGAAGATTCTCGCAAGAGGAAAATCGAGTTCTCTACGAGTAACCTTTGTAAATATTGTATTATTAATTATTCATTGGGCATAACAGAAGGGCGATACTCGAAGAATCGGCAACGCTGTCTGAGGATTTTCGAGCACATATGCGGCACACCGGGTCGGGGACACCCAACGGCGCACCTTCGTGTTGCGAGTCAATTTTGCAACGCTGTGCAGGAAGCGATCGCAGCGACCTCGCGGCGAGAGCTAAAAAGAAGGCGCACACGCGACGCCATTAGCCCCGCGGCTACGCGGCCAAGTTCGATGACATATTTCCGATTATGACAGGAATCTGGGTCCCGAAAGTCGAATGGACGTGTTCGTTCATGCCTGACATGCATATATGCAAATTTTCAGCTTTATAACTTTCCAGAAAGACGCTTTTCAGGAGGTCCAAAGCCGCGAGGTGGCGGAAGACCGAGGACCCTGGCGGGATCACTTGGAAACCACCCCGCAAGAAAGAAAGCTCGACGTTCTCGAAGCCCACGGCGAATGCGTCACGCAACGAGTGGATGCACGCATCTTAACTTGGAAAAATGTAAGAAAGTTGCTAATTCGATTAATCTTTTTCTTCCACCTTCTTTGTTCGCAGCAAAACTCTGGAGAATTCGGGCACCACGGACGTTTCGAAATTGGGTCGCAGGGTTGGTCGACGTTTTTCGGGCTGTTACCGTATCTGGCGGAGTCTACGCGTGCCTGAAGTACCGAAAAGTTCTCCGGAACATTCCGTGAATTCCGCAGGGGGAAAGATGGCGGAGAAAGTCGCCGCGCGATGAAGTCCGGTCATAATGGGCGCGCGCCGCGCGCGGTGACAAATTAAAACGGGCAGAGGAGACAGGTGACCATCTTGTAAGTTATGTATGCCGCGACCGGGAGCCTTGCGATTCGCACCGACGCAAAACACGACCCTTAATTGATGTTTTATTAATGAGACCCGAAGAGCGTCGCGTAGAACGTGCCGCGGTTTTCGGATCGGAACACGTCTAAAGCACCGCCGGGCCGAGTCCCTTCCCGAAACCTCAAGATTTATGGCAAAGACGAGCTGTCGATGAACCGGGCTTAAGTCTCCCGAAAAGTCACACTCAAAGGGGCCGTGGCTAGACAAAAACCGCGACATTTGTGGACGCAACGGAGACTTTGAGAAAGGAGCCTCCATTCTTTCGGAACGAGAACCCGAGGAGCGTCGATTGGTCGCTGCTACTTTTTCGCGCTATTAATTGCAAATTAATTGCTCATTATTTTTCGACCTTAAAACGGACACTGGCTCATTTTAATCCAATGTCACCATGCGACAAACATGTACTTTGCATGTACAATCTGGCACTATACCAGAATCTACAAAGAGAATTGCGATTAATAATAAACGGAAAGAAGAAAAAATGTTAATCCGTTGCTTGAAATCACATATACATTTCTGTGCACGTTTACGATGCAACGGCATTGAGCCAAAATTATCCAATTTTCGATTAACAGTTAAGGGGACACGAAATTGGCATTTGAAGGATCAACCCCTTATGACACATTTTTTCTAACTGGGTGTACCGAATCGTTTCAAATTTATAACGTGAATATAAAGGCTATATGGAAGGTCCTGGCACTCATGAAATAAAATCTTTCCACGAAGAAGTTAAAAAAAAAAAATATATAAACAAATTTAAATCAAATAGAAATTTCATGGGTGTCAGGACCTTTTTTATAGTTTCTATATAAACATCGAAATGTTTGAAAGAATTCGGTACACCCAGTTCGGAGAAAAGTGTCATAAACGAGACATCCTTGACGCCACTTTCACATCACCTTAAGTATTAATACTTCCCCGTTATCGAAGTTTCTTTCCTCTCGTCATGCAGCCGCGAATCGAATAGGATCGAGCGATTAACACACATTCTGGGAAGAAAAGAAGGAGAGAGAATCGATATTCCGACCAGCTCGGTCGATAAGTCAGAAAGTGACTTATGAGATCTCCCGCGAGGGGGAGGGAGGGGGGGACTCGGCGAAGTGAAGAGGAGCGCCTTCGCGTCTCGACACTTGAAAAACCCGCCTACTTTGCCGTTCGAGACACGTTAGCGGTGCGGCCAACTTCACGCGGTAAGAAGTTTCCAGGGGGACCCCTGTGGTGAGATGCGCGCGTGCGCATGCGCGCCAGACTTCGTGCGGCGAAGATTCACCGGGGCGAGCCGCGACGCTCGGGGTGATTCACCCCCGGGATTTTTGGAGGTTAGGTGGCGCCGCCGGTGCGTGACCCCCTCCCGTCCCACCGCGGAGGGTCAAGTACCGGAAGTAAGAGGGGCTCGGCCCGGCGGTCGGTAGATGCGCAACAAATTAACCGGGCTATTCGACGCCGGGACCGTCCCTAACCTCTCATCCTCATCGCAAGCGGCGCGTCCCTCCGCAACCGTGGCCATATGTCGCGCAGGTGAAGCCGCGTCTGTCCGCCACGCGAGGAGACGCGCCGACGTGCCTTTGAGGTTAGGAACGACTTTCGGATTTGCCGTTAGGGAGGTGGATACTTTTCCGTTCGTTCGAATTAGTGACGTTCATACTGCGCCGGGAGGTTAGGAATGATTTTCGGAGGGAGGGGAAATAAATTAAGAAGGTGGAGTCCTGATTTCTCCGACACTGGAACGATAAAACACAGCCGTCCCTCAATATACACGAAGTATCCGTTCCACGTGGATTTAACACTAGGTTTACGGGACCCGTCAATTTGACGGAATTCAAACTTCAAAAAGAAATACCGAAAAAACCATAGCATTAATTTTAACCATTTTTGTATCGTAAATTAATCATTTCATCCAAAGAATTTGTACACACAATTATTTTTTCCTAAGCCTTCTAATTATTAAAATCTGTATGTAGTATACCTATCTCTACGAAACCCGTAAAATTGACGGACTAGCTAATTTCATAAACAATCCATATATATTTGCTTCGTTGCAGAGAGGGTAAAGCGAAAATGAGAGTGAAAGTTTGCATTGAAAGTGGAGAAATAGAAGAATCTTCGGATGGTGAAGAGGAAAACTTCTTGAAAGGGTGTCGTAGCAAGAAAAGGATGCGCATTCTTTCTAGTTCTGACTCCGAGGATGAGAGAACGAGCATTCCAATCATTTCCGTGATAATTTTTAAAAAAGGACTTTTTACTTATTAATAATTCATTTAAACGCAAAGCCTAGTGTTGTTTAATACAGACTTAATTTGAATAAATCGATTTTTTAAAGGAAATGCGTGTTTTCGTTTACCCGTCAATTTGACGGGTACTCGTAGAAACAGGTATATAAAAAACGCCCGTAAACCTAGTGTTAAGCGATGTGAAAATCGCGTAAATGAAGTCTGCCAGTACGAAAAAAAGTACATGTATTGGAAATAAATGCTTGTATATGCAAGTCCTGGAAATGCATATTTACTTCAAATAGCTTGATAAAAAAAGGAAATAATAACGACGTCACCGAATAAGTTACCGTATACCCCTGTTATTTTTCAAACTTCTAGGAAAATATATTATATCTGGCCGCGTAAATTCTGTTATAATATACCGCTTACAAAAAATACCGCGTATATTGAGGGAGGGGTGTACTTAGAAATATAGGATTTCCATGAGACGTGTCGAAATGAATTTCGACACCGGGACATGAAATAACTGGATAGTAAACTTTGCTGATTGCTTGAGGCGTGTTAATGCTTTCAGCATTTTTATATTATTTGTGTGTGCATGTAATATAGAGTGACATATGTATGTCACGTGACTTACTCTTAAGCCGATTTATCTCCCGATTTGGTGTTGAACGATCGTTTCGGTACGTCACGTGACTCCGATGTTCATTTCAAGTGGCACGACATGTAAAAGTGTAGAGAGCACATGATCCGGTTGACACGATCTAAAGTTGGAACGCGACAGGGCCTCGTCATTAAAAGCGCATTAAATCGAACCGTGACTCAATCGGAGGCCAGCCGCCATCTTGATTCATCCGTGCGAAGGACTTTCGCCTGCTCGTAATTTCCTGAATTAATAGCCTTCAATGACCGTTCCGTTTCTCGCCGATCCGCAAGGTATCGATAATCCAAGTGGTCTTAAGGCGACAAGAACCACGCGTACCGGCTTAAGGTGATGTGAAAGTGGCGTCGAAGAGGTATTGTTTATAAAACTATTCTCCCAACTCGGTTTACCGAATAGTTTGAAACTTTACAACGTGAATAGGGAGAGTATAAGGAAGGTCCTGAAACTCATGGAATTTCAATTCTTTTCAAATTTGTTTATAGGTATTTTAAAAATAGTATATAAAAAATGAAACTTCGCGAGTTTAAGGACCTACCTTAGAGTCTCCATATTTACGTTTTAAAGTATGAAACGATTTGAGACACCCAGTTCGTAGAAAAGTTTTATGAACGATTGAGCTTTCGGATGCCACCTTCACATCCCCTTAACACATTCGCGACGGCTGACGTGAATTCACGTCTTTTCAAGTTCTATTCCTGGTTGCTGCTGACGTGAATTCACGTCATTTCAAATTCTATGCCTGATTGCCGCTGACGTGAATCACGTCCATGACGATACGCGATACAAGTTAGCGGCAACCAGTTTAAGAAATTCATTATTTTCGCCGGTACTCAGTATTTGAAACGGAAAAAATGTGCCGGTCGCGAATGTGTTAACACCAAACGACGCCGCGCGATCGGAGATCCAAGATGGCGGCGAGCGGCACGGAGTCGGCAAAGAGCTTATCGGCCCCGTCCGATCGGCCTTATCTGTCCGAAACGCTCCCGGCATCGCCGAATGATACAATTTAGGGACGTAAGAACCAGTTTCCCCCTTAAATTTGCATACACTTCCACTTTTTCCGGAGTTTTGGATTTAAAGCGACGTAAATGCAGCCGAGTAAAGTACTACTTATATTTACGCGCGGTGATGATATCCAGACGCAATGTCTGGGAGAGAAATCCCCGATTTGGCATAAATTAAGCGGCGGGAATTCAATCAGTTCGGGCGAGACGTAAAGAGGTGTAAAAATATCACCGAGGAGCGTATCTCGGCGAGAGTAAGTGCCCGTAAAGCCGCATTTTCAAAATAGTTTTACACCCCCGGGGGCGCCACGGCTATTTTTAAATGGCGTCGCAGCGCCGCCGTGAGCGATGCCTTTGAGTTTCGGAATGATTAAAGGGTACCTCGTAGTAATGGCCGCCGTTTACAATACGGCTCGAACCTGAATGGTCCATTTAAAATGATTATGAACGGACTTTAAGCTACTCGAGGTACAGGGGGCCCCTTTGTGCCCCCGACCTTCTCATAATTATCCCGCCACCCTTGCATTCTTTGCCGTGCTTTTTCACAATCCCCTCCACCGATTTTATTGGGTTGGTGCATAAGTTCGTGGGTTTTTCTTTTTAACTAGGAAAACTAGTTACAAGAAAAAGAAAAAAACCCACGAACTTATGCACCAACCCAATACTTCATTTTTGCAATATTATCCGCGTCATTCTTTCCTCGATGTTTGCCATTAGAGGCGTGTCCACGAAGGGGAATATATATTCTCACCAGACGAATTAACCTAAAATTCCGCAAAAATCAGGGCAGCCTCGAATGGCAGCATACCGATTCCTGGAAAAGCCATTTTCTTCGCGAACTCCGGTTCACGGTTTGACCTTGAATTTTTCACTTTCAAACTCGGCACTCCGTTCGCCAACTCTGTAAAACGGTAGCATCGGCGATTATAGGTGATCATTGCTCGCCCCTGCCCAGTCGTAAAAATTTAACGGCGAGAGCGCCGTTGAATATTGTAATTTTCAAAATGCGCCCCGGGCAAGGAAAGAAGGGACTCGCTACGGGGATTTCATTCTTCTGCAGACCTCAAACGTTTCCGGTTAAGAGCCTTGTAGGGATTTTAAGGCGGCGGCTCAGGCTGACAATGCTTCACCGACGAAGAGGTTATGAGTCTCTTCGTCTTTTCTTGCAAAATAATTCCCATATTCTGGGTAATCGAGTCAAAGAAAGAGTTATCACATTTTAAGGGGAATAGAAAGCGAAGAAGGGCGGCTGAAGAATTGCGGCCAATTAGTTCGAGATTGATCAATCAGTCCAGATAAGCGGAGGGATAGAAAATCATGCTTGCACCTGTTTTTCCTTCGGCCTACCTGCTCGGCCGATCCTTTTTCTCCGCGGGCAAAGAAAGGAATGATCGACCGTTTTTCGAAACATGTCCCTGATCTGCGATACCGAACGCCCTTAAGGCCGTTTTCTTCGGGCCGGTGGTCCGATTCCTCACAGGGGAGATTCCGACAAGATCTCCAGACTAGACGTTCGGAAGGAACAGGTTGAAAATCTTTAAAAGCGGTGTTAAAAGTTATATTAATTTTTACTATGTCCTGTTATCTATATTTTATCCACCTATTTAATTCGTTTTCCTTCAGCCATTGCGGTAGTTTGACTTCTCGCTCTCTCGAAGATTTCGACAAGATCTCGAAACTTGATTTCTTGGCAGCAGCAGATTGAAATCCTTTAAAGAGCTTATTAAAAAGTGTATTTATTTTTACTTTATCTAGTTATGTACACCGTTAAGAAAATTCATAAAATTCTTACACTTTTAATAGATGAGGTTGCAGTAAAATTATAAATTTGATGTCTCAATAGTGAATCAGTGTACATTTGTTATGAAATTCTAAGTAAATTCACGATTTTATAATACTGCGTTGCAATTTTGTGAAATCCCGCAGAAAGATTATGAATTTAATATTGGAAAGTCAATTGGTACGCATTGTTTGGACATTTTTCAGATTACTCTTTAATTTTATCATCGTTTACTTAAGTTTATTTTTAAACAAATTTAATCGAAAGATGACAAGTATCGGTGGTACTGGCGGAAAAGCATCTAAGCGACATCCTTGAGTCCGGGAAATATTTATATAATATTTACATAAAATTCTTACAATCAATAGAAAACTCCGATAGCATCATCCATGATGCTAAAATAGAAGTTACGTCGTCCACAACGTAACTGCTACTTTTCCGTGAGTTCCGGGTTCGATACCATGATAATTTCGTAAAGATTTTTTTCTTTCCTTTTAATGTAGGGCTGTCTCTAAAATCGTTCTCATACGTGCCCGGAATATGTGTCAAATTTGTTTGTTTGCAGAAAAAACGCTTAATATCAAGTATTGATCGACACAAATATATAACATATATCATTAACTTATTACACATATGTACTAAATTTATAATATATAGTGTACATTTTGTGTGAAAATATGTTACAAAATTAGTGAACCACGTCTGAATAAAACTTCCAAGAAAAATGTTATAAAATTATATATATATATTTTTTTAACAATCTACATTTACCCACGTTTTTTATTTCGCAGATTTAAAGGCCTACGGTCGGCGAGACAAAGAGAGGAGCGCACGCGCCCGGTGGAGGCGCAGCTCCAGCAGGTGGCCATTTCGATTTCCACTGCCACCTGTATGCTTCCTCTCTTTCTGGCCGCATTTTCCCGCACATTCCCCGAAGCCCGTCAATCGGACCAAGTTTCCAAGTTAGGTAATCCAAGCCTCTGCCTAAGCCCTGAATACTGCATGCATTAAAGAATGGCCTAAAAATAATATATAAATAGCATATACACCGAAAGCGTAAGGAAATTCATGACCGCGATTTATATATCGTCATCCTTATCAAAGATGCAATCGAAAAGCCCCGTACAATTTTTCCCTACGATGTATAGTTTACCTGTAATAATTAATTGAAACAATAGTGGTAAGTTGTCTCGTACACCGCCAAATCGGGACGAAATCCGTTCGACTAATCGACGATTATTAGGAATGTTTAGAAATGAATTATGACAAACCATGGGTGTAAAAAAGATGTGCAGAATTGTTTGACAAGGATAGCGGTGTATAACCCGTGGGCAGGAATTTTGTTAAACTATACGTTATCTACATAAGAGCATAATATAGGAAGAAGAGTTCCGCTTAACCTGAAAATCCTCTGAGAGACGAAGAGAATCTCTCCCCCGATAATCCGGGAGTATCTCTAATGGGGCGATGCACGTCATTGGTCGCGTATCGTGAAACGCTGATCAATGGCAAGGTGCTTTTGGTGTGTCCACGTTTAATTACGCACATAAATTTCCGGGGCCGTGCAACGAGTTTGCGGGTCCGTTCGTGCAGCACGCGGGGCGACGTTGCAATTTATTCGACGCAAGCGCGCGCGGACGCCATGACAGGTAGCGGCAACCGTGCAAATTGGTAATTGATGCGCCGGGAAGTAGTCGAATTTCTCGTAATTAAAAGTACCTGGTAGCCCGGGAGTAAAATTGAAAAATTGCCGCGAATATCCATCCGAGTAAAATTGAATATTTAACGGAATATTAAAAAGAAACGTCGCGACGAGTAACGCGTCCCGACCCGCGGAATGGTGTCAGAAAATCCACTCGAGAACGCGAATCACGGATTAGTTCTTTCCTCTTCGATTTAAAGGAGGAAGAAACCGTGTGCCGCGTTCCACGTGGTATCTCGGATTGAGGAACTCCCGTAAATCGGCGGCAGAATTTTAGGTTAGGTTCGGTCCATCTCGGGATGGAAATCGCCCCACGTGAGGAGACTGACCAATCACGGTCCCTCGCAAAAAGGTGTCCAACGTGATTCTGGTTCCCCATTCGTTCGGTGGGGTTCGAATCATTCCCGTTTCCCATTTCGGGATAGCCTATGGCCGGGGATTCGGCGATTCCGTAGAGAAGCAAAACACTTTCGTGCCGTGGTTTACGGCGAAAAGGCGGCAAAATGGCCGGACGATCGATTCGGCGGGCACATACTCAACCATAAGAGGGCGCAAATGAACGGGGCATAAAAATAAATGTTGTGCCGGGGCTTAAATGGCGAGACAGCTGAGCGGCGATTGCCGTGCGCATCCAGGTCTGCGCATACGCGCCAAAACCGGGCCCGAGGAGGCGCGTGAATTATTTATTATCACACACTTGGCCCAGTTTAAGGCGGGCACGTACGAGCGCGACGCTCGCCGATAATTTCGCGCGAGATTCCATCGGGGCATAACCGGTATATCTGATCCGCCAGCGGAAGTCGGACATGTAGCTACTTACATTAAGACTCGCCCCTGTGACTCGGAACGATTCCCTGCCAATTTGCATTTCCCGCCTTTCCACGAGGGTGCGTTTCGAAAGCGCGATCGAGCGAGCTCACGCGACGACAGCGCCTCTGACGTAGAAATCTTGTACTTTATATATAGGAATCCCGCTCTAAATGCATTTTCAATAACCGATTCACGATTTATAACTGAATTTGGGTGAAAATCCGAACTATGACAACCCATTTTTCCATGTCAATGAAATTTCATTCTGTCAGATAGTTCTTGTGTAATAATCTGAACATTCCTGTGCTCCAGATACGAATTCAAGAGTAAAGGTGCTCGAATGACTTTTCGTTCTCTCTCCTTCGTCACGGATATCGAGAGACAGCTGGCTTAAGGTGATTACTCGTCTAGGAATCCCTTGGATGTTTCCTTCCACCCCAGCGCTCCAAGCGGCGGCTCGACGACTCACGACGGTCCCTTTTATTACCACTTATTGCCTCCAGATCTAAATGCCACCAGCCGGCAGCCTAGATTTATGCCTTAGATACCCCTAGACCTGAGGATATTTATTCTCCCCCTAATTACGAACACTTCTGAAACAATTCCGCCCACGGTCGACCTTTATGTGACGAGTGGTTAAACCGCAAAGTGGTAAAAATGACCGCATTAAGGGATAATCATCGGCGACAGGTGTTATGGAGCACATTCTCACTTTTCTTTAAATCGATGTCTCTAGAGCAGATATTCGGTGAAATATTAACCCGTAGCGATGAAAAAACACATAGGAAAGAGAAGATCGATATTATTTTACAAGTCTTGTTAATATATTTGCTTAAATTAGGGTTAAGTCAATTGAAACAAAAATAAGTCGCGTTCGTGAAGATTCGCGAACCGGTGGCGCCATCTACGGATTTACTTGGTAGTATTATACATTGTCAGTCGGTAAATGTTACCAACTGCGATCGATGCTCACTTCAGCGTCCTTGCTGATACATTCAGGACCTTTTAAAACTCCTTTGAAATATCAGCAGATAGCGAAGAAGTTGAACTTCGTTATCGACGAATGGAAAACACGGTCGACGGATATTCAGCGCATCGTTTTCCACAAAATTTAGGGAGATATAGAAGAGCCCAGAAAAAAAAAGGATTAACATTCACTCCTACGTGAATAGAAATCTCAATATTTTATATCCAATTTCAGGAAGGGTCTGATAAAGTCACAATTTCTCAGGAAATGTGATCTTTGGGAGAAACAGGAGATTTACAATATTTGCATGAACAATAACGAGCAAAGTATATTATAAGTTAACGTTTACGAGAAAGCAGAAGCAAAGTTTCGAATTCAATCGAAGTTTTGACCCTATAAAGGCACCTCAAGGGAAACAGACGGTACGTAAGTGAAGAAAGAAAGGTAATACAGGTTTACTGTATCGCAGAGGAGTGGATCCTGCTCGGCAAGAGAGGTTAAGCCACTTTGAAAAATAAGAAGTGCAGTAAAAATCCAATTCCCTCCTTCACCTCCCTCGTCCGGCTCTGGCAAGCCTCAAGGACTAAAAATTCAGCCTCCGTGGATTCAGCCAACAGCGCATTAAAGACGAGTCCCAGATCTCATTTGCTTTATTTGAAAAGGATCACTGCAAGATTCCAGCCGAGTACATTACCTCCTCCCGTGCGTTTGCGCATGTTTCATAAATATCCTGCAGCCACGGAATTAATAGAGTAGAAAAAAATAAAAGAGCTCCTTCAATTTTCAACATTCTTCATCCACATAATCTAAGCCATACACTAACTAATAAGATAAACTTTCAGAGTGGGAAACACAATCAATGATAACGATAACGAGGTTGAGCAATAATGTCGAAGTGGACGAGATCCTGCATTTGTAAGCAAACTTCATACATTAACAAAAGATTTCATCACCTCATATCCTAATTGGATGCACCGAGGGAAAAGAAATGGATTCCACATAAGGCTACGTAGCTTGTATAATTATTCTATCCACCTTATCATATCTTTTTTAGGGACAAATGCAGATTTCCCGCTTAGGGTGGTACTTGTTTAATCTATGATTTTGTTCTTGTATATTTCTTCAATGTTCCAACGTGTACGAGATGAGTGGTGTCAATTTCAACAAAGAACTGGGGAATTGAAATCCAAAATGGCGATTATCGCCTACCCGGAGCCGGGGTTAACTGAAAAAGTGCCTGGTTACCGGCGGCTGGAACCTGATATTCCCTCGCAACCCTGAAGATCCAGGAGCTCTGCAAAAATGTGAATGCCGACGGCCGCCGGGAGCCCGTTGGGCCCGAAGTCTGCAAGTGTAGGGCCCACTAACACAAGTCTTGGCCAGTGGCCGGCAGAAGTCCAAGCTAAGGCTAAGAGCCTCTTCGGTCTTGGCCGAGACATTCGCCTCGCGACCGCGACCATGAGAGCACTCAACTCTCGCCGCCCACAGCATCTCCTCATCAGGTCCATAGCCGTGGTCCTGTTGCTCCTGTCCCAAGAGACCGTGTCCAGAAGCGTCCCATGGGAGGAAATCCCACAGAGAGAAACATCTAAATTGACGGAAAACGCGGAACCAAGTACCAGCGATGAAGGAGGTCCCATAGGTCCAGAAGGAGGTCCTGGGGTCCAGGTTAAAATCGAAGGGATCGCAGGTGACCAGATAGGAGTCCAAGCAGGAACCAGGGGGTCGGTCCAGGCAGATGAAGGCCTTCAGGGAGACACCAAGATCCAGGAAGCCGAGGCTGGGATACAGGTAGGGAAGCAGGAGGTACCAGTGGGTGAAGTGACCAAGTTCTCTAGAAGTGAACCCACGAGCGGAGGTCTGGTCCAGGTGGAAGAGGTTGCAGGGATTGAGGCATCAGCTGGGGACCAGGGTATCCAGAGGGACGAGACGGAGCCAGCTGATGGGGGTGAACAGGTACGGTCGGTTGTAGGGGGTGAAGCGACTCCTCAAGGGGTTCCTCAAGGTTCGTCTCAAGAGCTGGTCAAGCAAATTCAAGCCAGGAGTGTCTGGGATGTGAAGCCTGCTGATGAAGTTCGGAAAACGGTGAGGAGCGATGCTTCGGGGATCAGTGATGGAAATGTCCCAACACAGATCAGGGATGAGCAGATTCAATCGATTGATGGGGGTACTCTTCAGAATTCCAAGATCTACCAGGAAGAGGCGAAAACGGAGCAGGTGGTAGGCTTGGAGAAGGTGGATATCCAGAGTAAATCGGGACCTGAGATCAACTCTCACGAGTCCCGGAGTATAGAGGGTGAGGGAATCCGAAGGTTCGACGTGGAGATTCATTCCGAAGATGATGAAGATAAAAGGGTGGAAATAGATGTCGAAGGACCGGGGAAACCAATACAGGAATCGGTTAAAATCACCGTGCTGGATGCGAGAGGGGATGAAAATTTGAAATCGGAAATCTTCGCAGCTGATGACCAGGAAGAGATCCGCATAAAGAAGCTGGATGATGGGGGTTTGGGTAAGGAGCTCGAGATCGGGGAGATTGACGGGTCTAGCATTAAAAGTAGGAGGAAGGGACACAGGGAAGATGGTCTTAGAAGTATCGAGATTGAGAAAAAGAGCGCAACGGATGAGATTGACGCTGCGCATGCCGAGGTGGGGCAGTCGGAAGCGGAGCGGATTCAGGATGACGTCTCTGGACCGAAGATTTCTGGAACGCACCAGGACATAACCGAGGCAAAGGCTGCTCCAGTTGAGGTGGGAGCTGGTATTGATGATGATCACCGGTCAGGAGTTCGCAGCATCGTTGAAAATACCGAAGAGGGGGAGCCGGCTCAGCCGGAAAAAATTGAAGAACAAGACAGCAAATTACTGGAAGCGCACCATGACCCAGTTGTCGAGGAAAAATCAGGGTCGATCGGCAAAGAAACGGAAGCGGATCATCATCAGGAGCAGCCATCACCTGCGCAAAGAGAAGATCGATTTCTGGAGCCGCGAGATGAAGCGACCCATGAGCGGTTTTCAGGGTACTTGGGCGCGGATGAAACTCAACCTGGGCTACAAGAGTCAATCGTGGATGGTCAGATAAGGAAATTGATTTCGATAAGGGACGACGCAATCGGTATCGTTACCGAGCAGGACGACATCCCTGATACCCACGACAGTGGACCGATGGGGACCAGGAAAACCTTAGGGGTCCAGGAAGAAATCGGCCTTTTAAATGTCGAGACACCCGAAGAAGATTCAAATGATGGAGCCACTTCGCCTATAAAAGAGCAGAGCGGTAACTCAGGTAACACCATTGAGAGCAATTCCAGGATTCAACGTTGGATACGAGAGGCCACCCTTCTCCAGGAGCAGATAAAAAACCCGTCCTTCATCAAACGCCTCAGGGAACAAGCCGTGGAAGTCCTGCCGGAGATTCCCAAATTCACAGAGTTTCAGCTACTGGACGCTCTCAAAACCGCCGTATCGCTTAAAACTCCGCAAGCTTTCAGAGAGTCCCTTTTCAACTCAGCAGAGTTCAGCACCCTGAATAGCACGGAATTGGAGATCCTTAAATGCGCCGAACAGCTCGTCGCGGTCAACGAAAGGCAATCCTTCCAGGAGAACATGCTGAACTGCATCCGGGGGCTGAGCGTGGTGAATTGCATGCGCATCTTCGTCTTCCCTCACCTAGGCGAGAATTTGCCGCAGAACCTCTTCATGGACTACTTCACGCTTCCGGTGGAGATCAACGTGAGCGACTGGCTGAACAGTACAAGGAGGAAGAACAAAACAAGCAGGGCTGATGTGGCAAGCGAGGGCGAGAAGTTCCTGATACCAGAATTGATAGTCCTGAACATCCTGAAGGATGGTCTGAAAGCTCACCCAGATGATACGAAAGCGGTGTCCTTTATTGCAGAGAAGAACGAGACTCTGGTGAAGCTCCTGACTCCGGGGCAGATAAAGATCCTTCAGCTAGCCGAAAGGTTCCTTCCCGAGGCGTCGCGTAAGGACTACTCCGACAGGATGTTCTCCTGCGTCAGGAGGTTCGAGTACTTCAGCTGCGTCAAGTACTTTGCCTGGCCGTTGGTGAAGCAGTACTACCCAACGCTTCCGAGTTTTCCAGACTATCAAAGCTGGTATCCAGGGATCCCTGTCTACCCTGAGTACCCCATTCTGCCGTTCCCCAGCATCTCAGCAGAAGTTGGTCAGCTCCCAGAAATCGTAGACGCCGATCCGACCAGGGCTACCAAGCCGCATCAGGACGCCGCGATCGTCCACATTCTGCAGAACACTCTGAAGGCGTATCCCGGGGTCCCAACAACACCCTCGTATTTCAGCCCCAGCAGTCCTGCCGCTCTGAACCTGATAACGCAGGATCAACTCACAGCTGTGAGGATGGCAGAGCGACTCCTGCCCGTCCCCATCCGCCAGGAGTTTGCATCTAGGACCTTAAAATGCATCCAACAGTTTAACTATCTATCGTGTGTCAAGTACTCCACGTGGCCGACCATCAGACAGTTCGCGCCTGAACTTCCCTCTTTTCCTGATTTCTCTGACTGGGTATCCGGGATTCCGGACTACTTTGGGTTCCAGGATTTTCAAGGCTTCCCGGGTTTTGAGGGATTTGCTGAATACTTCCCACAGTTCCCTGGTCTCCAGCCTGCTCCTCCGACTCAGGGGGGACCGGTCGAAGGTGTTCCGGTTGAAGGTGTCGCGGTTGAAGGTGTCGCGGTTGAAGGTGTCGCGGTTGAAGGTGTTCCAGTGGAGCAACCGGCCATCTTCTTAAGGAAACTCAATGGTACTCCTGTATCGTCCGAGAATTTGGAAGCTAAAGTGCTGAAGATACTGAAAGACATCAGAGATTCTATGGGAAATCCTCCCACTAGTCCATCGGTTGTCTCGGATAGGAACATACTGGTCTTGGCCACCATCACAGAGAGGCAGCTGAACGTGGTCAAAGTGGCAGAGAGCATTCTGCCTCCTGCTGCTCGCGTGGACCTGATCAGCAGAGTGGCTGGGTGTCTCCAAAATGATAACGATTTTATCAACTGCACTAGATACGTCATCTGGCCTTCGGTTGGACTCTACGCATCAGCATTGCCAAAATTTCCCGAGAATGATGATCAGTTGTTGAAAGAGCCTGCAACTTCGGGAGAAATTGATATCTTGAAGATGGGGAAGGAGCCAGAGTCGTCGATCGAGGGGGTCGAAGAGGCTTCTAAATTGGAAGGTTCGTCCAGGAAAGCTGTCCGGGAAGAGGGAGTGCCCCGGAACCGAGGGGAACACTTGAACAGCGGACCTGTGATCAGCGTAACTGGGACCAGATTCGTCCCTATCTTCACTGATCATCCTGAAGCGGTGCTCCTCAACATCCTGAGCTCCATCCAGACATCTGCTCCAAATTCGCAGAATGCCAACGAATTGGTATCCAGCAGGACTCCAGAGTTTCAGAACTTCCTCACTGAGCAGCAGAACAACATCATTCGCATCACCGAAACCTTGCTGCCGGAGCAGGTCAGGCCTATCTTTGTCTCCAGGGTATTGGAATGCGTCCGTGAAAACAGTTTCCTAGATTGCTCCAGAGAAGTCCTGTGGCCTTGCTTGGCGGAATTCTATCCCAGGTTACCAGGCTTCCCGAATTTCGGGAACCAGGCTTCCATCGGGGGTCCAAAGCTCCCCCCTAGTGGTTCAGAGCAGCTCTCAAAGGACGGTCTGAATACAGAAACGTCCATGATTTCGGAAAAAATTGGCCAACCAGGAGATGGAACCGTCATCATCACCGACACCAGGTTCATCCCAATCTTCAGCGAACAACCAGAGACCGTGATCCTCAACATCCTGAGGACGGTCCAGGCTGCGACTCCCACTTTACCGTCTTCTGCAAGTTCCTCCATAACCAAAACTCCAGAGGTTATTAAAACTCTAACTGAACAGCAAAAAAGCGTGGTCCAAGTAGCCGAGAGTCTTGTTCCAGAATCGGTCAAGCCGGTCTTTGTGAAGTGGATGGTGGAGTGCACCCAAAACAACGTCTTCCTGGTCTGCATGAGGGACATAGCTTGGCCGACCATTGCTCAGTTCTATCCCAGGCTGCCGAGTTTCCCCAATTTCGGATCCACCCAAGGAACCCAAGGAGACAAACCAGCGACTTCCGTTCCATTGGAATATGGGAACCTCCAGCAAGGACCACCAGCGGTTATCCTAATTCCAACGTTCGATGCACAGAAACCCATTCCGCCGTCCATCATAGAACTGGAGACGACATTGAAATCAATCTTATCAGACACCTTAGCTATTCGGTCAGGGGTTTTTCGTCGGAATCCTAATTTAGATACCCAGAATCCAGCCATTGCTGCGCTGATCACTCCGGAACAGGCGACCATCATCCAGTTGACGTATAGCCTGTTGCCGGATTCAGCTAAGCCTGATTTTGAAAATAGGATACTGGACTGCATCCAGAGCTCCAGCTTCCTCTCCTGCACCAGATACATAAGTTGGCCGTCGCTGAAACAGTTCATCCCAGATTTGCCCGACTTCACAGCCTTTGAAGAGTACCTTCCCGAGACCCCACAGTACCCGTTTCCAGAAATCCCAACGCTTCCCCAGCTCCCCAGCGTTCCTCAGCTACCATTTGGAGAGACTCTGCCACCCCTCCAGCCGGAAAAGGAAGAACCTATTGACACCAGCAAGAATGTCAGGCCCATCCCTGCCTCCAACATCCAGCTGGAGAAGGAACTAGAGACCTCGCTGAAAGAAGCCTTATGGTCGCATCAGAAGACTCCGGTTCAGACATCGTATTTCGACACAAGGAATCCAGTAATCGCTGCTCTGGTGACTCCTCAGCAGGCGAGTATCATCAGACTAACGGAAAGTCTCCTTCCAAGTCTGACGAGGCCGAAATACGTCAGAAGGATCGTGGACTGCCTCGGAGGAAATGGATTCTACTACTGCACCAGGAACGTTAGTTGGCCGACCTTGAAGCTGTACTATCCAAGTCTTCCTAGTTTTACGGTTTTCGAGAAGTACATCCCTGAGATTCCGCAGTTATCCTTCCAGGAGATCCCAATCATCCCGGAAATCCCAAACTTTCCTCAGGGTCTTGGGATCCCTAGCTTTCAGCTTGGAGATGGCCTGAACCTCTTTCAGCCACAACCAGAAAGGCCAAAGCCCACTCCTCCGTCCACTGCCCAGCTGGAAGAGAAGTTGGAGGCACTTTTGAATGAGACTCTAGCCAAGAACTTTAAGACAGTCATTCAGGATCCCTCTTTCGATCCAAGGTACCCAGGCGTTGCTGCCCTGGTCACTCCAAAACAGGCCAGCGTCATCATCTTGTCTGAAAGTCTGATCCCCAACTTGGCTAGGCCCGCCTATGCGGGGAGGATGGTCAGATGTCTGCAAGCGTACGATTTCCTGTCGTGCACAAAGTACCTCAATTGGCCAACGCTGAAACAAGTCATCCCGAATCTGCCCGACTTTTCGATTTTTGATGAGTACCTCCCGAAGGTTCCGGTATTCCAATACCCTGAGTTGCTACCAATCCCCGAGCTTCCAAGTTTCATCGAGCCGCCTTTTGTAGAGATCCCAACCTCCTTCCAACCTCAGGAAGGACCTAATGTCACAGGTAACAAGACGGATGGAGACCAGGACAAGCAACAGACGGGACCATCCACTTCTTTGAAACCTGATGGAGAGCTTGAAGACGGCCCCAAGAAGGAGAACACAACGGCAAGTGAGACTTCATCTCCGTCGTCGGAGATTCCAGGGTATCCTGGTCAGCCTCCAGAAATCCCTTTAAACATCTCCACGGAGGAAGTGTCTTTGCCAGAAGGAACCCAGAAGGGCTTGAACTCCACCCCACCAGCTAAAGCAGCTGAAGTTACGTCCAGCAGGAAACGGAGGAGCGTCGTTGACCTCTTCGACAGCTACTCATCATCCAAAAAGGATCAGGAAAGTCAGAACGATAAGAGGGATGCAGATTCTGGGACTTTTCCGAACATCAACGAGTCTCAGTTTCTTCAGCTCTTGATCAACGTCTCGAAGTCAAAGGCGAGTAAGGATTTGACGAAGTTAGACCACAAGGAGTACTACGTAGACACTTTGAATTCCACCCTGAGGCACTCTTTGACCGCCGATCAGTACGAAATCCTGAAGCTGGTAGAAGACTTCAACGGGGAAACTGCGAAAGCCGGGTTCATGTCGAAGGTGATTCAATGCATTCGAAGTCTGAGTTTCATCAGGTGTGTCGGAATCTTCGTCTGGCCGATGATCACCAGCAACCTGCCGTCCATAGGACTGCCATCGGTCGGCGGATTCCTGCCCTTAGGGAGAGCTCAGGAGACGGAGATCCAGGACTTCTTCGGCATGTCCTCCACGGACTTTGAAAAAGAGCTGCTGTCCAGAAAGGAGTCCATCGAGGGCATGTTGCTGGACTGGTACAAGTCCTTCACGGAGGAAAAATTTGAAAAGGACTGGGGCCTTTTTAGGATCAAGGGGTACGGGAACGGGGAGCTGGGTGTTAGCATAGCTGGTTCCCGAACTGGTCGCGCCAAAAGGATCAAGGACAATAAAAACCTGCCCAGTATCCTGACGGTTATAAGCGACCTCATGGAGGACTTTTTCGAGCAGAATGAGAAGGCGAAGAAGGAAAGCTCCAAGAAGGAGAGGAGCATGGGCTCTAGCATCGATTCCGCGGATTATCAGACTCTAAAAGATTCGGACGAGGACGAGCGGCTCGAGGACGATCAGCTGTTGCTGACGTTCTTGGACAAGATCCAGACCAACTCGACCAGCGTTAAAGAAGCGGACATCGGTGAACTGTTGAATACGGAAAACGCAAACGACGCGTTCGAGATCCTCTTTGGTACCAGGATTGGGGCGCGGATAGCTAACAGGCTGAAGGAGCTGAAAGAGGACCACCTTAAGACCCATGCAGACGCTCCTTCTAAGGACGCTGTTGGGGAAGTGGAGATCGTCCCCTTGGAGGCTGAAACCGAGGAATCGGATTTCGATCTTAGAGTCATCCCGTTGGAGACTCAAGTCACGTACGACCTGGCAGTGGATTCTGCCGTTCCCCGCCATTCTCAACCCGACCGAAGGCAGGAGGACACCAAGAAGGAGGGAGCCCAGGTGTTCAGGGCCTTCCTGGAGGAACATGCGAAAAGTTCCGAGGATAATAGACGAGCTGGTCAGCCTGCTGGAGTCAATCTCGAAGACAAGAAGCCGAAGAACCGATCCAAGGCCATGTTCAGGTTTAGGACCAAGGATGGCTCCACGGAGCTGGCCTTGCAGCTGCCCAGACTCTACGAGGACATCATTCCTAGGAAGATCACCAGCTCCCTGATCCACGTAGGTCGCGACATAAAGAACAAGATGTCGCAGATGATGCCTGGAATTGGCATGGTGGTCTCGTTTCTGATTCAAATGGCACTCGCCCATGCTCGCGCGGCAGCTTCCATTGCTGGAATGGTCAGCAACATGGCTCTGGGCTCCGCCATGTTCAGCATGATCCGCCAGTCTCTCTTCGGCTCATCTCAGCCGAAAATCAAATACGTCTTCGAGGAAAAGATCACACCTGCAGAGGGCTGGCCGCAGGACCATCAAAACTACTATTATCGTTAATCATGGAAGCCTTGCACTGAGGAAAAAAAATAATTCTTTGACTGAAACAAATGTATATTGTTGCCCTAAACATATATAATGGCAAGGAACAATTATTCAATTGAGTAGAAAGATTTATGTCGATTTATAGGAATTTTCTTTAATCGGTCTGACACTTCTTTGGACGTACTTTTTGTCGCAGGATTTTGTTCTCGCGTTGCATATTTCTTTGAGTCGATCGACTTTTTCTCTTTTTCTCAGTGTAATGACACTTTTTAATGGAGGCCTCATTTGATCATCAAAATCCGGGGTTTTCGAGATATTCAGTTTCCCAAGACTGGTTAGAAGATCCTGTTCCCTAGTCCGAAAAGGCATTTCTATGATATCGAAGCAAATCGTGATATAGCGATGTCACGAGACAGTGATTTTACGTTCACTTTATTTGGGAACAGTTAACCCTTAAATTAATAATGCTGTAAAATACTTCAGGTTAATTTTACTTTTATGTCCTGGAGTGTACTTTGAAACATTTCTTTGTTAAGTAAAATCAATTTTCTTTTGTATGGGCGCAGTTGGTATGCATTATCGAGTGATATGTATACTTTGAAATTGTTCGTTGTTTATTTGAGGGTTGACGTCTTTTGAAAAATACGGTAAAGGGTAGAACGGTTTTTGTGGCGATTTTTTTTTTCCAGGATTTGATATAAGGGATTGTATCATGGAGGATGTAAAAGACTTGAACAAATATTGATTTGTTTTTGGGTTTTCGGTGGCGGGTAACTTTCTACGTGTATGATCTCCTTTTTCTCACTGTTCAGAAATACACTAGCAACAGTTTAGAACATAAGCTATTATTAGTAGCATCCTTATTGATATTAATACTGTAAGTTGCGACCATTAACGTGTGAGTATAATTGTATCACTTATACCGTGCGACCATAACTATAAGTGCTGATTATTGTTGTAATGTGACGTATTAAAAATTACACCATGTCTGTACGATCATCGGTTTATCATTTTTTCTTAATCCTTCCCTTACCCGTTGATATCGGACGTCTGATAAATTACCGCTGTTCAAGATTATATTTGAAAACCTCCTGATAGACATAATGCTTCATTTCATGAATTTATTCAATTTTATTTAATTTGAAATCATTCCTTTCAAGATGTACGCAAGTCTGCAATGTTTCCCTCTTTTTGTAAAACTGGTGCCACGTTTCTTCAAGAAGTTAAATCCGTAAAGTGCCCTTTGTAAGTCGCAAGAACGTTTTCTTAGGGGTATGACCGGTCTGCAAGGTGTCAAGGTCATTCCTTAACCTCAGGGCAGTTTCTGGCGAGCTCCGCAAGATGGCGCCGCCGTCGAGTCTTATTTTTATCACCGCGGTTGCGTGCATTCCCCCACAACAATTCCTCTCCAAGGTGGATAACACGCAACCGGGGGTACATTGACCTCTTGACTGATTTAAACGGAGGCCGAAGAGTTAATTGTAAAACACACAAATCAAAGCCAGGGTCACCGGATCTAGAGCGATTTGGTCCTTTTATGTTTTCCTGGGTGCTCGTAAAGGGCCTCAATTATTTTCTGTTCACCTTGGGCGATGCAAATGAATTGTAACAGAGTCTGTGGAGGAACCCTGGAGGAAAATTTACACGTAGAGGTATCGAACGTTTCCATCGCGTTTTCAGTTTCGCTTTCAGCCCACACGAAGGAAATTGTTTCAGGGAATCTCGCAGGAAGTGTAGAAAAAGAAAAAGAAAATAACAGCTTCGAGAGAGAAATTTCCATTATGAGAGACGCCATATTATGCAGATTCAATTGCCGTGTATACCTGGTGTCGCACATCTTAGGAATGCAAATTGTCGTCTTCCGCTGAAACGGATTCATATTAAAAGGGCGATAACCTCGACCCTCCACTGGGGGATGATAAGAAGTAGAAAGAAAAAAGTGGAACTCGTTTCATAAATGGTTTGGGCAAACCTGGCCTTCAGCCGTAATATTTGAAGATAATGTTATAGCGTTGGTAACAGAATATGATTAAAATGGAAAACGTCACCGAAATGGATTCCCTCTTTACCGACAGAAGATTATACGACTAACTCTTCACAATTTGTACTGGCTTGATGAAAGGTACACCAGATGTCGCCACGATGCTAGCTTCTTGTAAGTTCTACCGACGGAGCATAATCTCTTCTATACCTTATTAGTACTTCCGCCATTTTATTAATTATTAAACTAATGATATTAATGTTCAGCTTGTCGCCCTACATTTCTGCGTGCCTCCATTTTACCAGAATTCGTGTCACAATCTCTTCCCATGCTAATTGAGGACAAAGTCGCACATAATCCATCACTCTACTTGTTGCTCTTTCTCCGCCCGATTCCCATATCACACGTTCGAACTCACTTTCTCCGTCATTTCCCAACATTATCGGCACGGATAACACTCTGCTAAATTACCAGCACTGAACAAACCCGCCGATACAAGAGTTCCCAGAAATTAAGCCAATTAACTCGGTAGAATAGAATGGAAAGATAAAAGTAGTGAAAAGGCAAGATGGCGGCGGGTGATCGACGTATCGACTCGGCGATTACTTTCACTTCCATCGCCCAATTAGCGACGAGGATTGGAGACCCCTCTACCAATCCGCGTCGCGTTTTCCCTTAGATCCGTCGGGTGGACCAATGAGGACGCAGTTTTAGGATTCAAAACCGTTACCGATATTTGACCGATAAAACGATTTCTTAATGGCCGATTGCTCTCGCGGAAAGCAACGGGCCTCGGGAATGTAAAGGCACAAGTCCGGGAAAGGACAGCGTGTATCTACTGCCAATGAGGAGGAATCTTTAGCTCTGGGTATAGAGGTTAGGTACGAACAGCCTTTCTCTTCGCGGCTGAGTTTCAGCTCTCAGTTTCTGTACCAACGTCAACCAGGAACCACCGGAGAATGTCCTGACCAAGGTCCAGTGAACGTGTTCTCTTCTTCCCTTTTTTTCTCTGTCTCTTTTCCCAAGTACGTCTTCGGCAGTATATCACGCCCGGAATTTCTCTCTCTTTCGTCTGTCTAAGTGTATTTTCCCAGTACGTTCTTTCTCGTAAACTCCGCATTCGAGGGCAAGGCAATATATATTTTACAAATTTGGGTCTCCCCGCTTTAACGGAATTGAATAAAAGAAAAATAGAAAAATCGTTTTACGCGCTTCGTCCGGCTTTCCGCTATCGATTGTTCCTATTCCTCGTCATTATTTTATCCAGGTTAAGAGGACGTCTGCCTCCTCTTTCTCTTCTTCTACGTGCGTGACTCGAGTCTTTACGCTCTTCTACGTTTTCCTATTTCTCCAGTTACTCTACGTATCGGTATTTACTAACTGTACTTGGAATTCTTATTCCCGCTTACTTTGCACTATTTATTAATGCACCTGATGCGCTACTCATTTTACATCCTGTTTGCTCCCTTTCCTTGTTAATTTACATGTGACGTGTCTATTATACATATACGAGTCATTTTATTTGTAAAGTATCGCTTTGTTACTTTGTTAAGTGCGCGTGTGCGATAATCTGTCAGATACACGTGGTGATTACACATGGTCGCGTCTATGATACATATACGATTCATTTTATTTGAAAAGTACCGCTTTGTTACTTTGAAAAGTGCGCGTGTGCGATCATCTGTCAGATACACGTGGTGATTATCCATGGTCGCCATATTTGATGTACCGAGGACGGTGACTTCAATGCGCGGACCCGCAATGAGTCTCGCAGTAAATCGCTCGACAATATAACAGCACACATGACATACAAATTGCAAAAAAATATATAAATGCGTATTCCACCCTCTCGGAAGAAACTAGCAATTACATCACATTTAAAATAAATGTTATTTCTATTAATATACTCCTTTATCCAGACTTTCTATCTCGCGGAGATACTATAAAAACTTAATAATATCGCGGTAAATGCAATTATTTTGCCTTCGAAAGTGGCCTTGATATCCGGTTTTGTTCCCCTTTCATTGTCATGTGCCAGTAAACCGGAAAAATGTACGCTAGAGTAGCTGCAATTGTACCCAGACCACGTTCACCAGAAAAAAGATAATTACAAATCATAAACATTAAATGCGATTTATTGACGATTATTACTGACATCGACCAATGGATGTTGCAAAAGAAAATGACTAAGTCTCGATGAAGACACTTTCTACAATTTTATGTTTCACCGTTACTGAAAATTCGGTTAAATAATCGTTTATATGTTCTTGCATTGCAGATAAACCGAAGTTTTCCGACATTTCCATGAACTTCACCGTTATTGAAAACGAAGCGGCGTAAAAAATGGATTGCGTGTCGGTAAACATTGCGAGTTTTTCTCGAAAGCGGCCTTAATATCGAGTCCTGTCCTCCTCTCATTGTCATGTTCCAGTAAACCGGAAAAGTGTCTGCTCGAGTTACTTTAACTGTACCGAGAGTAGTTCTTAACTTTTTGCCGCGTCGGACACGGATATTAAGTTAACGCGAATACTGGGCCACGTATGTTACTGCACGGAGAATTGCACGATCATACGATCAAATAGACTGCAATTGCGCCGATAACTATATACAACCTGTACGGTGTTCACCTGCACGCATTTCGTTTCATACGACCTCCATATTGCATAAACCTAATGCAAAACTGGTTCACCGTGCCTTTCTTTTCACTCGGTTCTAAGTATGATTTTACTGCAGCTGCAGTTGCACTGCAGATTTCATACAACTGATTATATCAGTCCGTAATTTCTAGACTTTAATTAGGTACAAGGACGTGTAATTAAAGTTTTGCACAAGCTCGGTATTAATTTATTCGAAATACATTCAATACCGCATTTTGGTGCAACGTATGGATTTTCACTGGAAAGCAGAGGATTTATAATAAATAATCGAACCGATTGGCAAGAAATGATAATTCTCAATATTTTTTAGGTGATTGGGAGCAATTGACTCGTGTTGTTTTTTCTTTTAATCAATTTTTATTGGGGATTAAAATAGGAAGCGACTCTTTGTCGTCAAAATCAAGATGGCGGCCCTCTGGACGGCATCGCCGTGCAGAAACTGGGGACCGTTTTGTATTCAGCTTACGTAAATAGCGCTATTCGCTCGAGTGCGCACTTAGATGAGAAAAAAGATCGAATGAAAAGTCAAAGTCCACCGACAAAAATTCGTCAAACTTGTCGAGTGCGTCCGTCGACCTCCTGCAGCCATATTTGTAAACTCGTCGCACGAGTAACTGTTAGGTATATTCATATCCAGGAGGAAATCTCGACACAGTCCAACGATCATAGCGATTTGTGTATCAACAATATATACATGGTCCCTATTTTATGTAAAATTGAGAGAATTATTTCCCAGGAAATAGCGGCGCGATATTCACGTCTGTAATCTACACTTTGAAATGAAGAGATCGAAGGAAGGAGGCAATTTATGAACTCATCAAAAGACAATTTGCGGGGATATTTTCAAGCACGAGGATGAGTCATTTCCGTGGGTGGTTGTTTATGAAAAAGGAAATGTCTTTAGACACGTTAGATCATCAGGAGTCTATAGTGTCAAGTTCATGGACCTCTACAATTTTTTTATATTTTTAAACCGCGTGGGTGATAGTTCACCGTGTGAACTTCACGTCCCTTCACCTAATCTCTGAAGAATTTTTATCCAGTCTTTCGCCTTAAAAATGTTCAAACTCATTGCTTATACCATATGCATGAAATGTTTATTTAACGTTTTTCTTCAATTTTTCAGAAATGTTGTTGGTGTCGGTTCTGTTGGGATTCGCCCTCCCAATAATGGGGGTGTATGTTCCGCCTGGACCGCGATATAAATGTCCTAGGGAATCAATATACATATTTCCATGTACATGTATTCATGGCGGCGACAAAGGACTGTACGTCAGGTGCGAAAATGCAAATTTGGCAAGCCTGAGTCTTGGACTGATCAATTTGGGCAACGACGGGGCGCCTATAGAGGAGCTTACGTTGTACAAATGCAACATAGGTCGGTGATGAAAATGTTAAAAATGGTGAAAAATATGAAATATGCCTTTTCTAATTCCACATGTTCTTTCTATAGCTCGATTTTATGGACCGGCGCTGTATACGTTGGAGGTGCGAATTTTGAGAATCGTGGAGACGCCGTTGAAACTTATCGAGGAGCACAGTTTCCTCGGAGTGAACAGGACCCTTCAGGAATTTCATTTAACTCAAAGCGAATTAGAAAAATTCCCGAAAGAGGCGTTCCAGATTCTTGGGAATCTTTCGATCCTCTGCATATCCGGCCACAACATGACCTCGCTTCCGGGGAACAGTTTTTCCGGAAGCTTGGCGGCTGCCAAGTTGGAAAAACTGGAAATTAGTAACGGTAAGGGTATTCTGCCTCTTTTTAATTGTACTCATTTCGGATGTGAGATCTTATCAGACGAAATTTCAGGGTCGTTGAGTTCATTGCCAGTCGAAGCACTCACGCCCTTGAAGAAACTGAGAACGTTGGACCTCCACGGAAACAGGATTAAGGAGTTGAAGAGAAATCAGTTTAAGGGACTGAGAGACACCGAAAATTTGGATCTGTCGCATAATTTAATAGACAAATTGGATCCCTCGCACTTGGCAGACTTGACGAAAATGGGGTGGTGCAATTTGTCTCACAATGCTATCGGCGAACTGAAAAGGTATTTTCTTACCAGAAATAAATGTGTATATACGAGGTGCGCATCAAGAGACTTATGAAAATCTCTCTTTCAATTTATCAGGGGAACTTTCGCGAGGAATTCCGTCTTGAAGGTC
This sequence comes from Orussus abietinus, assembly GCF_000612105.2. Taxonomy (NCBI): domain Eukaryota; kingdom Metazoa; phylum Arthropoda; class Insecta; order Hymenoptera; family Orussidae; genus Orussus; species Orussus abietinus. The sequence continues at coordinate 2,845,875 of NW_019396002.1, forward strand.
TTGAATTTAAATTATAATAAAATTAAGAAGCTCGACTCTAACACCTTTCGCGGAATGCGATTTTTGAGGAGATTATTCTTGAGCGACAACCAAATCAATGAAGTGGCTCGGGGCACCTTTGGATCGATTACTAGGATTGGAACAATCGACCTGGCTCGAAATTTCATCAAGAAAGTCGACTATCAAATGTTCAACCAGCTACAGTACTCAGAGGCAAGTACGAGATAAAAGTTCTAAAACAAAAATGACAATTTATATCAATCTCTGCACTGATTTCCAACAGCTGATCGACGTGTCGGAGAATCTCGTGACGGTCATAGAAAAGCTCGCGTTTAAAGATTTGTACTTGACGAAAGTCAACCTTTCGCATAACGAAATCTCGAAAATCGAGGCGGGCGCTTTCGAGAATTGCGCTAACATAACGATATTGGATTTGAGTTACAACAAGCTGGAGAACATCTCGAAATATGCATTCGACAGTGCCTCGTACGCGATGGAATTGCAGCTGAGCTATAATCAATTAACCTCCTTAAATCAAGTGAGTGATAAAGAAATCCCCTAAATTATTTACATAAATATCTTCTACGAATGAAATATTTAACGACCATTTGCTTTTCAATTGTAGGTTCCTCTTCACAATATGACAGGTATGAAGGTTCTAAACGTGTCTTACAATCTGATACATTCGGTGCCTCGGCAGACCTTTCCAAAATTGTACGAGCTCCACACAATCGACTTGTCGAACAACAACTTGTCCGAAATTTACAACGCAGTCTTCCAGACGTTGTTCAGCCTTCGGTTTTTAAACCTCTCGCATAATTCCCTGGAAAAAATCAAACCTTCAACCTTCGGGCCTCTCCCGACCTTATTGGAACTGGACATGAGTTACAACCAACTGAACGACGTCGCTCGTGGAAGTTTAACCCGTCTGGCCAGTTGCAGGTGAGAAAGATGCAGCTGCAAATATCTCCTCGCATCTCCTCATAAAAGTACTCCCCCATTTAACTGCGCGGTAACAAATTCATCACCGATGAATCTCTCTGATTATCTACATTCAAATGCATTTCAACCTATTCGACTACGAAATGGAAACAACTCAACTTCATCATTTTGCACCAACGTGTAACCGAGTGGAATTCTTTCAGGACGATATCAGTGAAGAACAACAATTTGAAGAAGATTTTCCAATTGCCGATTTCTCTGGGGTACTTGGACTTTTCGGAAAACGCTATAGAAGAAATCCCGACGACCGACGTCTGGCCTTCGATGAACGCCCTACTTTCCCTGGACTTATCAGCCAATCAGCTGGCTGATAATCTTCAGCAAGGCTCTTTTGCAAACCTGCTGACTTTAAGGATTCTCGATTTGCGGAGAAACGGAATGACGAAACCGCCAAGGGACGCCCTCGGCAGTCTGAGTAGTCTTCAGTACATATATATGCAGGTAAAAATATAAATCATAATTAATCCGTCTCTATCAACCCCTGTAAAATAATTGAATAAGTTGAAAGGCACGTTTAGTTGTATAGAAAAAATTAAAAAGGGATAAAACCGCCAAGGGACGCCCTCAGCAGTCTAACAATCAGTAGTCTTCGGTACATATATATGCAGGTAAAAATATAAATCATAATTAATCCGTCTCTATCAACCCCTGTAAAATAATCGAATAAGTTGAAAGGCACGTTTAGTTGTATAGAAAAAATTAAAAAGGGATAAAACCGCCAAGGGACGCCCTCAGCAGTCTAACAATCAGTAGTCTTCAGTACATATATATGCAGGTAAAAATATAAATCATAATTAATCCGTCTCTATTAACCCCTGTAAAATAATTGAATAAGTTGAAAGGCACGTTAAAATGTATAGAAAAAATTAAAAAGGGATAAAATCGGGGTATTTGAACATCACTGTAAAGACAGATCAAACACTAGGCGAAGTTAAATGGCCGACGTTTTACTCCTCTCGCGTCCGATACATTTTCTGCAGAGCATACCGTGATTATTACAGTTATTACAAAGTTGGCTTTACGATCCCCACATGATCTTACGTAATTACTGTACCGTTCAGAGTACGTCTTTCTGATCCGGGAGACCTGAAGAAAAGAAGATGAAGAGTCCACCCTTTACGATCCACTTCGTTCTCGGTGAAGAAGTAATTATAGTTTTGTTAAGAGCGGATTAATTGGTATAGTAAAGTCTGACAGTGAAGGAGATTAAAGAAGTCGCTGAATGAATGGTTTCCTTCCCGAGAAGAAAGGCATAGATCGCGTCTAAGTGAAGCAAAAGAGGGCAAAACGAATAGCAACGAATGGAGTCTGAAATGGAGACGGAAAGAAAAGGCGTGGAATTTGAAAAAGGATATTTCATAAAAAAATGAAAGTACACTGTAGTAAATTTCAATGTCGCGGGTAAAGCGAGGTAAACGAACGGTTTTCCTCTTAGAAGATGAGTAAGCTGCTAATAATGCTCTTCCAAGACAATTAGCTCGCTGGGAGGGTCTTTCATCTTGGGGAAAAGTAGGAAAGAAACGAGCAGTTAAAATTTTCTTTCCTGATTGGACGGTTTTTTAGTCGGTTAACTGTTCTCCCTGAGAAACGGAACCGCGATGAGGTAACTACTTAGATAACTTTTTTTTTTTTTTAATATAATCCGCTGTTGGGAAGATAACGATCTGCCATCTTATTTAGGTTCGATGAACAAATACCGGAAATGCCCTGACTGGATAAATTCTGTATTTAAATTTATTCTTCTCCAACGATACGCCTTAATCTTCCACCCGTCTTTAACATTTCAGATGATCTCTTCTAGATTATTTCTATATAACACTTATAGATTATCTCTGTATTTTAATTTTATATTTTCGTATCGAATACTTGTCAAGTAAGAGTTTATGTGGTTAAGAATAGCAACAATTTCAGGACAACAATTTGACCAGCCTCAGCAAAGCGGCCTTTGGTCGGTTACCAATAGTGTTCGAGTTGAACCTGGCGAACAATCGGATCCAGAACATCAGCATCCGGGCTTTTGAAGGCCTTTTGCAGCTGCTGATCTTAAACTTGACGAGCAATGATCTTAAAGAAATCCCGAACGGAGCTTTTCAAGGTCTGGTGTCCTTGAGGAGTCTGGACCTCTCGAACAATCAGCTGGAGAAACTGGATAACAAAACCCACGGTCTTCTGGACGACTGCTTATCTCTGGAGAAGCTTAATCTAAGTCGCAACAAAATTTCGTTCGTGACGAAGAAGACCTTACCGAACGACCCATGGATTCCGTACAGACTGAAGGAGGTCGACCTCTCTTACAACAGCATGCCGGTCGTGACTTTCGACCTCACCGTGGGTGCTAAAAAAGTGACATTCTTGAACCTGAGCCATAACAACATCAATGAAATCCGCAGATGTAAGTTGAAGTCTTCAAGGCTCACCCTAGATCCCCAAAGCTGGGATGTGGGACGTTCTTGAAGAGCCAAATTAACAGAAAAAACTGACCTCAGACGTTATCGGGAACCTAACATCCCTGGCGACCTTGGACCTCTCCTACAACGACATCAGCGATCTTGGAGGCGAAGAAGTCTTCACGCCGCCGAGGAACTTGAGCAACCTCTTCTTGGGACACAATACGTTGACTCATTTGCCCCTGGCGAAAATCCTACCCATGCCTAACCTCAAAATCCTCGACCTAGAGTTCAACAATTTCGCCAGCTTCGACCCCGGCCTTTTGAAGATCGTCCAAAACGACACCGTTGTTAATTATGTCGGTGAGGATGGACCTTTTATTAATATTTCCACAACAGTTAAGAGAAATTCATTTCTCATCCTGAAGAGTACTTGATGACGTTTAGTAAGGTTTTCCCAAATTTGTAGGAAATCCTTTGCATTGCGACTGTTACGTCAGACCTCTGAGAAGGTGGATGAGCACGCTGACAGAAATACCAGCTCAATTGTCAAATTTGGAATGCGCGAGTCCGAATTACGTGGCCAATTGGACGCTCCCGGAAGTGACGGAAGATCTGATGACTTGCAGCGAGAGGGAGATTCTTGAAGACCCGAATTTCGACATTTCTCCCGATGTCAAATACCGCGACATCGAGTAGTAAGTATCTATCGCGTCACTTCTTGCTCGTTGATTCGAGAATTTAATGTAAATCAATTTTTTCCCAGCAATAACGAGGAGGATACGTGGAAAATCACGTGGTACGTGACATCGAGAGAAGATATTGGTGATTTTTATATTGTGGTTCGAGAGGCTGGCAAAAGTAAATCGCTCTACGAGAAGGACCTGATCTACAGCACCAGGTCCTTCAAAATCGGCGACCTGCCCATTTCGACGTCGAAGTACGAATTGTGCCTGCTGGCCAGAGACTCGCAGGGAAACGTTAAACACTTCAGAAATTCCCAGTGTCGAATTTTAACTAAGTATTCCACGATCTCGTCGAGTTCTGTCACAGCGAACAGCCTCGTAGCCTTAGTGGGTATTTCCTTTTTAACTCTTATCTGAAACAACTCTCTCTCGAAGATACAAAGGCACTCCACGCCTTGCTTGAGATACGCTTTTCGGAAAGAGATGACTTTTTCGAAAAACTCAACAGACGCCCGTCGCGCCTAGACTGTATAAATGTAGTTTTACAAAGTTTAGAATTAGTGCGCTCGACTCGCGCGGCGACGTTGATCGTTGTGTATTTATTTTGTATAAAAAGACATACTAACTCTTCACCGAGTCTTCAATCGTCTATAAATTGTAGGAATTGTTTCCTCTGCCGCGTCCAGTCTTCCGAGTTTATCATAGTTTGATAAAATCACGCTACACCTTAATCGATAATTTCCTCGTCGGTTGTAAATACGAAACATTGTCTGAAAAATGAAGAATATGGTCCTCAAAGAATTACTGTATATTCTCTTAATGTTTAATAACTGTGCAATATATTCTCTAGGTACAACTCATTTGGTTAACGAATGTCAAGTCTATTAACACCCTGCACCTTTTCACCGTTTCCTATTTAATTTCTTAATTTATGAGAAAATGTTTCATCGAGAGACTCATTAAGGCGGAAATAATGTAGCGTTAGAGACGACTGTCGTTAGAAAACAATTTCCCTATTAAACATTCTTTGTCCCACGGAGCTAACATGGCGGTTGATGTCTCCAGTTAATAAAAGGCCTGATTCGCTCAAAGTCTCAAGGAAGTGAATTCCCGGAGAAACTCGCAGCCGAGATCATACAATTAATCCATGGTGCATAATTACCGTGAGGAAATGAGGTTAGGATCGCGGAAGCCGTCGAGCTTTCGTCTTGATCGAGCCTAACCTCTTAATAATCAGGTTCCAGGCACATTTTCTAAACTGACTACGTCCGAACAATCTGCATTGGCTAGCCTCTGAAAAATATAATTTAATTCCGCAAGAAGTAAAACAGTAGTTTTACTTCTTGGCTTATTCAGCCATTCTAGCAAATTCAGATAGTTCGGACGTAGTCTGTTTATTTTTACTACTTATTAGGTTTTTTCTCTAATTTTCAATAAGAACCAGGAATTTAAACGCATGGGCAAGATGACATGCATACTGAATCGGTAGTCGCCATCTTGACTACAACTTTAGTCACGACAGGACTCGCGACTACGTTAGTCACGGCATCCACGAATACCTCGGGATTTAATTGTCATTAAACGTGTAGCTGCCCATTGCGGCAATTTACATTCTATAATACATATAATTATATCCCATAATAACGTCCATTATACGGCGATTCCAGGTGACTAATTAAGGTAGGTAATTAAGATGTTAAACGCCATGTGCAGTAATTCTGAAACTCCACGGCAAGCTCGCCTGACCCCATGTGGAGTAGATAGGGTTCCAGTTACAAAAAACAAACGATTCGTGAGAAGCACACACTGAAGGTGGCTTCCTTATCCTCGAAGTCGTTTCTCTATAGTTGGCAACCGTGAAAACGTTTACTCATTTGCCGTACAGTACTTTTACATATATATTCAACCGAGAAAGACCCGTAACACGAACAATCATTAAAGTAAGTAATTTTAGATTCTACTCGAAATAGAAGCCAAGGAAACATTAATACTGGTACGAAAGTACATGGTAAGCAGTTCGTACACGTCTGGTACAGAAACGTTAGAGAGCCATGCACTAATTGCACTAACTGTGTTTTCCGCGGTATCCGTTAATCGACTTCTCACGCGTACAAAAATGAATAATTATCTGCGTTTCGTTTCGAAATCTCCGTATCTTCCCCTAGCGTTCTAATACTCGAAAGGAATTAACCCGATAAGCCCATTTGAAAAGATCTCATGGAATTTGCAATCCCCGAGATAATTGACGATAAACTTAATCTGTGCCAGGTGGTCACGTGACTGGTTCTTCGAGCCGTAACTGTCATGGCGGAATATCGGTTTATATGCTGGCTATGTGTTTGTACTATTACGTGAGTAGAGGAAGAAGGGATGATTGGTTGTTTCAGACGAAGCGGTTAGCGTTTCAGGAATTTTCAAGATGGCAGATCGGTTAGTTATGGTTTCGGGGTAATCGCAGATCCAGTTAATAAGAACCGGAACGTTCATGTGACTGATACGCGTCTTCCTTCAGGGCCCTATAAGTGTCATGGCGAGGGGCCCTACTCGCGCAAGGAAGTGAGTACGCTTAACCCGGAAGTCGCAGATACAAAGCAGATCCTAGCTTCAAATAGGTTCCTTCTCGAGCCTCGAGGCAGTCACGATTCCCATGACTCTACAGAGACAATGGCAATTTTACGGACGAGAACCGATGACGTCAGTAGGATGGCGTAAACTCGTTACAAAATGCTACTTTCACTTACGGATCGAAAATGGTGCCGCAGATGGAACCACTGGATAATAAAGCTCGGATCGTTCATAAGGCCCAAAATGTGCGTTCCTACCTCATTAACGTTATCAAATTATGTAATTAAATATACCATAAGAAGGGTCATTTGTTAGTTTTAGGCGTTCTCGGTAAGCGCTCGACCCGGGCCCACAGGCCCCATTAATCTTTATCCCATAAGTCCCAACCGGAGACGCGAAAGAAAAGAAAAGGGCACCTCACACATTAGATTGTTATAACCGGTTTTTACGCACCCATTAAATAAATCATTTCTATTTTACTTTACAAACCCTCTAACCTGCAATCTACCTCTCGGCACCGTAAGGCCCATTAATCTATAAAAGCTCGGTCAGATCGAAAGGTCCCGAATTTAAAGCAGCGTCTCCCGCCCATACGACCACCGTCTACAGCCATTAAGATTCCTGATCGGGCCCAACTCGTAATTAGTTTCGGTCCCCCAAGTCAGTCCCTTCAATTCGGTCCCCACGTTATTAAATCACTCATAACCATCCTAATTAATCCATTCGTGACTAATCAAAGTCCAAAAGTTCGAAAGCCAAGAACATCCCATCCATTCCCAAAACTCCGCCATTACCCTAAAAACCCGGCGTACTCCGAGATCGTATCAACTTCCCAAAGTAGAGCCCACCTTCCTCCGTCCATGCCCTTAATCGGGGTCCTACGTCCCAAGACATCTAAATCTCCCCCACCGCGTCTGTGACTCATCTCCAAGACCAAACCCCGTTTCCCCGTGACTCCTTTCACATATCCACACGTGCAGTCAGGATCTTTCTCTCCACCTTGGCGTCTTTTATCGGGGCCTCAAGGTTGCGTTAAAAGTCCTCGCAAACTGGCTGTCTCTCCGTTGATTTACTCCCGGGGCCCTACCCTTTGCCCGTCCTCGCACCTAAAACTCCCGTAAGCGAGTCCTCTCCTTCTCTCGGGCCCAAATCCCTCCCTCGGTTTTGCCTCCCCCGTGTCTCATCCCTAGGGCCCATATCTCGGGGCCCACTTTACACCCGCGTGCGCCTCTTGTATGTACACGGTCTCGGCGCGCGCACACTCGGGCCGCAGCGCCGCCCGCGAGCGGCGCTCGCACTTTCTCATCTCCGTAGGTTTTGTCGAGAGCGGTGCGTTCGAACTCTCCCGCCCTGGGACCGTCAGTGTCTCCCGCGGCCTCGCCTGGAAAACATCGGTCCTCTCACCTCGGCCGTCCTCCAGGCGACGCGCGCTCCTCCTCGCGTCCGTCGGAACAAAAGAAAAGAGGTTAGTCCGCGGACTAATGAGGCACTAGAGCGGGGGCCCACCTTGCTCGACGGTCTCCCCCTTCGGCTGGGCCTGCCCGCGAGTTCCTAACCTCTCCGCCGCCCCGACATGGGCGCCCTTCGCCATTTTTACTCAGCCCTCCTGTGCCTGTGCCTCGGAGCGCTCGCGCGCGCAAATGGTAAGCGATTCGCTGATATCGTGACGCAATCGTATATTTATAGATGCACTGTCACGAGCCACGGCCTCGGCTAATCCGACACTTTCTGCCAATGATAATTGCAGAAAAGTACCCAGCCAAAGAAATTCAGTTATTACCGACTACCTCTATTATTTGTCTGGTAAAAAAATGCCCCTAACAAGTTTTATCATTGCATTGAAAATATTAAAAAAATGTGTCTCGCGTGGGAGTTCTATTCTTTTTGTAAACAATTGGTGCTTCGAAGGGTCTGCATTACACATAATTATGTATCCATAAATCATTTAGAAGGGTGCAAGAGTAAGTGGAGTTCGTGAGTTGGTTATTCGTTAAGGAGTACCGGGTAATGAGTTGTTATCGCCGGCAATTAACGATTCAAAACACTAGGGGTGTATACCTCGGAACTGCATTCTCATTGCGGAGCAAGGAAGAAAATACCTGAACGAAAGTAATTCCACAGAAAATGTACAATCCCCGGAATTCAATGCATTCGAGAAGAAGCAAGGGGGTATAGGAAAAGAATAGTGGAAGAAAGGTAGCGAGCGATGTGCCGGAATAATTATCTACGGTTGAAATTCCACGTTACGTGCACCGGCGCCCCTGGCACTCGTGGCATTGTAATTGGGGTAATTAATTATCTCCTTAAAAAAAATATATATATATCTCTTACGCCCACCGAGGAAGAGAGGTGGCCGCATTCAGGAGCTATTTATCGGCATTGACTCCTCGTGTACTTAAATCCGCGATGTTAATGTAACTGAGGGGACAGCTCGTGTTCCCCGGATACATTAACGCGACGCGAAAGTACCGTTTTGTCGGCATCCTTTTTCGGCTCTTTCGAGTCTCGAGACGGTCAATACTTGAAATAGCTGCATCCGCAGCGATTTATCAGGGTCTCGCAGTTGGCAAGCGTGCAATCTCGAGCCGTCAGGGCCGTTGCGTCGGGGCTCGCGCGCACCCGTGAAGAAAACCACACGATATTCTACGTGAAAGCGAAATCCCGGCGTAAATAGTTCGAAACGCGCCTCCGTTCGCGGGTCGGCGCGCGAGGGGAAGAGGGAAGGTGGAGGGGAGGTACGGGTCCGTGAGCGGTGGTGGAGGGGAGGTTTGGGTCCGAGCGAGGCGGTGGAGGGGATAGGACCTCGGGAGGGGAAGTGGTGGGGACCCGGCAACCGTTTGGGCCGGAAGGGGTGGCGGTGGAGGGGATGGACTCTCACCCGGGAAACCGGTTGCCGGGTTGAGTGGACATTCGAGAAGAAAGAGAGAAGCCGGGACCAGGGAAAGCGCGACGGAGACGGAGAGGTGGCTACTATGGGCCTTGCTCGAAGTGTTGGACCCTCTCTAGTCGTTGTGTGTTGACGTGGATGTATTTTGGGAATTCAACTCGCGGTACTAACGATTCACCTTTCGATAACTTCATTCACTTTAACCCCAATTAAGCGAATTAGATGCACACGACGGTTTCCGTTTACCCCGAACACATATGGTCTTGCACCCCGTATGGTGCACGCACTCGATCCGGGAGAAAGTAGAGCAGAGGACCCATCCACGTATCTCTTCGATTTGAAAGTTTCGATTCGAAGAAAATGTGGCGGATGACCACAGAATCTATTTTTGGGAATGAAACCCACGGTTACTTAGAGCCCAAGTCGTGGGTGGCTGGGTGGAGGCATCCAGGGAATTCACGAGTCATCCTCGCACGGGGCTCATCCCTTACCCTGACTAAGCGGATTCTCCGCGGGAAGCCTAGTCACCTTTGTATCGGGCCTCTATTTGAACGACGTAACGAGTAGAACGAATAATCCACTAACGGGACGATTACATGCAAAGTCGCCCTTCCAATTGCTACGATTAAAATCCTATATCCCCTGCCTTACAAGACATTCATACCGGACCTTCTTTCTGAACCGAGAGGTTAGGTTGACAACTTCAACATTATAAACTTAGTTTAATCCTAACCTCAAAACCTCGGACCGATCGCGTGCTCTCGAGGCGGCCTTCGCAAGATGGCCGAGCCAATTATGTTGCGTACCGGCCGACGCGATTTAAAGATGGCGCCACCGGCCCGGTCACGTGACCCGGCTTAAGTTCCCCGTGGAAAAAGAATTCCGGGGACCCGTTACGTTAATTTTCGCGCACGCATCCCCGCGTACCCGGGATCGGGCCCGATCATTCGTGACCGCGATCAATTTGACGTGGCGCGTCCTCATTAAAATGGCCGGGCGAGCTCGCGGTACGAGATAGCGCCGCTCTCGCGAAGATCGGCCCTTACGGTTTTACTGGCCGGTTTCCGAGCGCTCGGGAGAGGAAGCGACCTTCGTGACTGGAACAACGCGCAGGCCCACGCGAGCCGGATAACATCTCTGGGAATCCGTCGAGGATATCCCGGAGAAGAGGTTATCCCCGATCACGTGACGCCCCCTGGAGGAAAAATTAAGTGGCCGATGGAAATTGAACTGTTATTGTCGAGGATAACCTCGCTAATGGGAGAACATCGGTTCGTGCAGCTTTTATTAGCTCTACTCCCATATAGGGAGGATATTCACGGCCGTGCCTACAGGGTGGCTCAGAACTGTTGCGTCAATTAGGACGATCCTAACCTCCAACATCTGCTAAGAGACTGCGGATAACAGCCAGCTGTTCCCCGACGCCCCGTAAAGTATAGGAAAAAAAGAGAGAAGGGACGATATTTCACGATATTTCACGATATTTCACAATATCTCGGGATTATTCCTCGGGCTTCTTTTTTTCCTTTTCCCCGACGCCGGAGGATATAAAGTTAGGTTATGCGCGTGAGTAATTCAGCGGCTGGAAATTAAATCGTTATCTGGCTCGGATAACCTCGCTAATGGGAGGCTGTAATCCCTTGTATTACAAAGTCGCTCCCAGTCTATCACGCGGGATAATTTCCACGGTGGTGTAAGGATTTCATTAGGATTTGTTAAGTTTTAAGGATTTTTAAAGGGTTCGTACCTGCTCCCGGGAGTTTTGCGGTGCTTAGCTGCTGTACAGGGGATTCACGAGTGGCCATTATCGCGGGGCATAAAAGTGCAGACGCTAACAACTTTACCGCCATCTTGGAGGCAGGAAAAGCACTCGGACTCCGTGCGAAATGTTTGCCTTGCGGATTTCTTGCGGTGCGTCTTCGGTATGGAAGGTCTGCGGAATTTCACGGGCGGATAAAAAATGGCCGCGGGAGCAATGGCGGCGCGGAGGAGGCCCTTGGCGGGAAATTCAAACGCGGTTGTCAGTCGAACTTCCGCGAAAAAGCGCCGATGGTCTGCGGCGGGAGATTTGAATGTCCGCCTTTACTGTTACGCTCGTAAAGCCCGCGGCAAAACGGACATTTTCGACGACGCCTCTTGAATGGTGGCTCCTCTTCGAGCACGTAGCAGCGTTCACCGTTTCTTTAATGGGACGCCGTGGTGTCTCTGATGAATAGGCGTCGTTTACATAACTCCATAACTGCGGAGGATATCTCACATATTTTACGTCCTTTCGTATTAATGGCGTCGTAAACCTAATAAACGCGTGGACGTCGCGAGCGCCACCTAAACACGTGTAAACGATGCGCTCGGACAACTTGCGAAGTCTAAGAATTGTCAAAGGAAGATCTAATAGCAAAACTAATCGTTTACACGTCAAGATATCCGACAATTCGCATATCGTTATCATTACCCGAATACGTACATTTATATACCCGTCCCTCAATTTACGCGGTGGATCCTTTCCATGTGGATTCGTTTTTCGCGAACGAGAATCGCTTCAGAGGGCTGAAGGAAAATATTGGAAATAAAAACCTTCCAAATTGTGTTATAATTTACCGCGTATGGAGGAGACTCGTGTAAAAAGTGCCACGTAAATCGAGGGAGGAGTGCACCTCGGAGATTAACCTGCTTAAGTACAGCTTTCACTAGTACGAGATTATAATTCTTTTATTATTCCCCTTTGGGAATTAATTCACATAATTCGTAATTTATTTAAGAATATAGTGCAGTATTTGCAAATAAAGCTTCCGATCGAAGGAATTCGCAGAGATAAAGGAATTCCCAAAGTGGAAATTGTCTTTATTGGTTTTATATGATAAAATCCAACATGGCGGCGTTCCTTAACATGGTTAATGGGCGCGGTTTGAAGTCCTGCGTCCCTTGATGGGATTTCTGTTTCGGCGGTTTAAGGCGAAGTGAAACCCCCTTCAAATCAGTCGATTCGAATACAACACTTCTTTTTAAGGGTATTAGACCAAACTGTCCGAAACTTTGACACATCACTCCTGATCATCTAAGAATTGTCCTGACACATTCAAAATTTGGATCTTTGGAAAAAATGGTTTAACTTGGTCCAGACCAGAACCAAAATGGCGTCGAGCTCTCATATTTCGATCAATATACAATTATCGAAGGCTCTGATATGAGAAACGAAAGGGTCAGGACAATTTTACGACAATTTAGAACACTTTGATAGTCGATAAACTCGCATTTGAACGGGATAAGGGCAAAAAAAGTGTTGTATACGCTTCTATGCTAAAACGATGGGAATACGAGGTCTCGGACTGAAAATTTAATTGACCTGGAAATCACAGATGGCGCAGGGGGTCCACCTGCGGTCAATTAGGGCCCCAGAAAGCATGAATCCAGAGGATTTCTGGAGTTTTACTTCGATTTCTTTATAATTATTGTACGAAAACGACAGGTGAAGTATGCCATTTGGTACAATATCCAATATAATTCGATACAGCTGTCAATATAAAAACGAACGGCGGCAACGTAGGCATTTAGAAAAATCTTCATCGACGACGATCAAGTTCCTCGACGTGTTTCACTTCACCTTAATCTTTCTTAAATCGAGAGCGATCTGCAGGGTTCAGAGACACGAGCAGTGGTCAAAGGAATCTCCTGAGCGATTCCTTTTGAGAGCGTGACCTCTTCCCCGAGGACCAATGCGTGTGGGACTGGAAAATGCGCGTGTGGACGGCCGACCAAATATGGCGGACACCGGTCGAACCACTCGCCTATGAAGGGGCACTCTCGCACACACGTCGTCGTGTAAGCCGATCTTGTGTGTCTTTAACGGACGCGTGGGTGTGTACGCACGTTAAACGACGACACACGGGAGCACCCACGGGCGAATTCCGGAGACAGACCTCGCCATTGGTCGCTGACGTCGCCATTTCTTGCGACAACTATACCTCGGCCGTGCTTCCCAAATTTGCCAAAACCCACCAACAAGGATTTCTTAGAGCGAAATTCCATTGCCAACAATATACAATTTCAAGCGTTTCACAAAGCCATGCGTCACAAAAACAAATCGTCATTAATGAAAAAAAAACCGTTTTTAACGAGAGACTTAAGGTGGTACGAAAGGATCATTCTATATGGGGACACCAAATCACGCGAAAACTTCAGCACGTGATTTTGGAGGCGCCAAGGAATGACGCAAGGCTCGTGAAACTTCATTTTTCAAAAAAACAAAAATGCGTCCTTGATTTTAGTCTGGGATAGATAGAACAATTTTTTGGAAAAATAAAATTCCATATGTATAGAAACGTCAAAATGTTCATAAAAATTTTTCCTAAACTAGATGCACCGAATCATTTGATACTCCAGCAAGTGATTATGGAGGCTAAGCGAAATGCTCATGGAATTTCATTTTTCCAAAAAATTGTTCTATCTATCTCAGACTAAAACCAAGGACACATTTTTGTTTTTTTGAAAAATGGAGTTTCACGAGCCTCGCGTTATTCCTTGGCGCCTCCATAATCACGTGCTGAAGTTTCAAATGATCCGGTGCCCCCAGTTTGGAGAAAAGTTGTGATAAAAATTTAGACATTTAGACGTTTCGATGAGGGGGTAACATTTAATAACGGTTCGACTGTGTCGACTGTAAAACATTATTTTGTAAACGGCTAAGAAATGTCCGAGTGATTCATTATATCTGTTTATGAGCATTTCTTAACGTCGTGGACTTTGTTGAGGTAGGGATAACCTCACTTTCCGGCGGTGGGACTCTTCGCTCACTTATTCTCTCACTTCACTCACGCTCTTTTTAGTGCGTTAGGGGTTTCCTCTTTTAAATATTTTCCAACGATGAAACTTGATAACGTCCTCGGTCTAACACTCGCGCTCTGTCTTCCGTTCCTCCGTTGCGGTTCCGACTTCCTGCATTCTTGCATTAATAGAGATCGGCCAAGAAAATGAAGAAATCCGGAAGGACCGTTTTATTGTTGCGCCTCCCGCGCATGCGCGCGTTACGCTCGGCGAGCGCTGCGTGTTCGGCATAAGCCGCAATTCATTCGAGCCGATCGCCGCGCTCGTTCCAATCAATCCAGTTATAATGATCTAATCCCGGGCACTCGAATCTCTGGTACCGGCCATTATCATCGGCAGATAACGATCGCATGATCCCCCGCCATCGAGGGTCGCCAAAGTATCTGCCAATCGTCATTATTGCCGATAATCAGGTGACCATTAATCACTTTTTCGAGCGCTCCAACAGGTGGCCTGAGAGAAATCGCCTGAGCGTAAATATATCACAAAAATGACAAATTATTTTCTTCGCAATCGCGACTTCTCGATGTCAAACAGAGAAGAGATACACCGAGGAAAGAAGATCCCTCGAACCATAGAAATATGATATTCCTTTGAACGGCACCGAAGAAACGAAATTCCTTTATTCGAGGAATAACTTCGAAAAGAGAAAAATAATGTCGCGTCCACTTTATTTCAGTTAAATAATTATTCCTTGAATTAAGAAAATATATCTTTTGGGTCAGGGCAATTTTTTTCATTTTTCTTGATATTTTCGATGATACGTTCGCGATAACACGCGGTGGGGTAAAAGGTAAAACGCGATAAGGGGCAGCGATCCGTCGATGGAGGGCTGGGGTTAAAATGCAAAATCGAGCGTAAAATTAATAATAGCATGCGTGCGGTATCATGGCCGGGACCACGTGTTGCAGGTAACTGGGCTGATCAACAGTGTCGCTCTCTATTATTACCCGTAATTGCTCCCGGTATCATCAATCATTTGCACCTGTTACCCTGCACCTGCATAACCCACCGGCTTCATCGTCGATGCTTTATGTCTCTGCGTTTACACACAATTACCGCGGTGTGCGAGCGGGACTCTAATGTGGAGCGCTTCTTTAACGACTCGCGTCTGGATTGGAATGTTACGGATGAATTATTGCCGCAATTTCGAGTCGTCGGCTCGGCCTCACTTTCCACCTTTATTTTCAGGACTGCTTCTTCTCCCCCCTGAAAAATCTCGGTTGCTTATTGGCACCTTTGCGCCGCCTCGCATGTTCTGCATGTTAGTCTGAATTTTCAGGGAGTTTCGTCCTGCACGTTAAATGCAGTCGGGACGAAAGTGGCGTCAAAGGTTTCATTCGTGTACTCCTAAGTATACCAAATCTTCTCAAATTTCACCATATGAATAAGGGAGGCTATAACGAAGATCTTAACATACGTGAAACTTCAATTTTTGTAAAATTTGTTTATAGATATTTTGCATTTTTATTTTATAGAATATGAAATTTCATAGTTGCAAGGACCTTCCTTACAGCCTTTATACTGAAATGGTAAAGATTGAAACGAAAGTCGTAACGAAAGTGGCGTCAAAGATTTAATTCGTGTACTCCTGAGTATACCAAATCTTTTCAAACTTCACCATATGAAAAATGAAGTCTATTACAAAGATTCTGACAACCGTGAAATTTCATTTTTTGTAAAATTTGTTTACAGTTATTTTGCATTATTTTTGTATGAAATATGAAATTTTATAGTTGCAAAGACCATCCTTACGATCTTTATACTGAAATGGTAAAGATTCAAACGATTCGGTACGCCCAATTCAGAGAAAAGTTTTACGAACGATTCTTCAGATGGCATTTTCATATCACCTTAAGCCATTGAATTTTTTGTCTGCGATAAGATATCAGTGTCGGTAGTTTAGAGAGGTTATCTGAGATCCTTTTTGTGAGAATTCTCGAATTAAGTGGAGGTTAAATGAGGTTTTTTTGAAGAATCTCGAATTCGAAAGATGCAACGGAGCTGGCATCGGATCCTCTTTGTTCATCTTGTACGACTTCCGGTTGTTATTCGAAGCTGAGCACGGAATACATTTTACGGAGGCTAGCCATGAAACTTATCTGATTAGAGTTAATTGTTTCCTCAACGGCGTCCTTAGCGAAGAGTCGTGGCAAGGAGAAAATGGGAAACGGGAAAACTCGGGAGAGGAAACCCATGAAGAGGCGGCAGCAATGGCCTACAAATTATCGAGCAATCAAGTTCGGAATGTAACTTGAGGTCTGGAATCGTGAGAAAAAGTCTCGGAAACATTTCGCTAAAGTATTCTTCGGAAGGGAACTATTCACTATGTTATTAACTATTCATATGGTTTCAGGTTAGGGTAGCTTAACCAACGAGGTTCAGATTATCGCAAGAAAGGGTGCTCGAATTGATTCCAGTTTGAGGTTAGGGCAGCTCAAGCAACGAAGTTTAGATTATCGCAAGGAAGGGTGCTCGAATTGATTCCATGGATATCAGTTAAGTAACGGTGGCCCGTTACTCGTCAAGTCCGTAAATTTATACGCATCTCTTAATGGCGACGAGCTGCCTCTTTAATAATTCATTGATGCCGGACCGCTAAGTCTCCGCGCTTTCGTACAAACCAGCCCGTAAAAATAATAACGCGATGCATAATCAACTTACAAGACTAAGCCATTCTTCTGGTCCCTATTCATTAAAAACGCACCGCGGAACAAAGATAAACCGCGGAGCGTATCTTAAAAGCTATGCTTACACGTAATCTCCATTACCCACTCTTGAAAACGAATTTACATGAAAATTCGCCCTTGAAGTTGTTGCGAATCCACGGATGCAAGATATATGGACCCCGTATGCTGATCAGTCTATGAAGATAGCAGAACCGAAAGAGAGAAAACAAAAGACTCCGTTCTCTTCCTCTTTCTATTTCTTTTTAAGGTGAAATAATTGTGCAAACCAATATGGCGATAGGAATCAATCACCAATAATAGGAAGAAGAATATTTTCCTCCTTAGTTCGAATTTTCATAAATCGATTAATCGAACGCATGCCCGGCGCCATTTTGATTCGGTCGATTTCCGGATTCTTGTATCAAATTAACGCGTATAAAAAAAAAAAGAACGTGCGTTTTAGTTTCCGATGCACTGCACATATATCAGAACAAGCAAAATTGACAAGGTGGTAAATTGATTAATCGAATGCTTGTCACGCGGCATTTTGATTCGGTCGATTTCCGGATTCTTGTTTCAAATTAACGCGTATATAAAAAAACGAACGTGTGTTCTAGTTTCCAATGCATTGCACATATATCAGATCCAGCAAAATCGGCAAGGTGGATCTAAAATAATTTCCCCGTCAGTTCTAATTTTCATAAATCGATTAATCGAAGGCCTGCCAGGCGGCATTTTGATTCGGTCGATTCCCGTATTCTTGTATCAAATTACCGCGGATAAAAAAATAAAAAAACATACGTGTGTATTAATTTCCGATGCACTGCACATATACGAGAACCAGAAAAATCGGCAAGGTGGATCTGGAGTAATTTCCCCGTCAGTTCTAATTTTCATAAATCGATTAATCGAAGGCCTGCCAGGCGGCATTTTGATTCGGTCGATTCCCGGTTTCTGGTAGCGCACCCAACCTCTCCTCGGGCCTCTCCTTAGAGAGTAATGTTCGTAATGTACGTTCGAGGGTAATCGGTATGCGTGGCACGTCCTCGCGCTTCCGCGCCATCGATTACGTTCGGCGGAAAGCGGCGGAGTGCGCCGCGGATAAACGACACCGGTCATTCCGAATTCCGAGTTCCCCTCCCAGGCGCAGGAGGGGGGGATTGTTTCCTACATGCGTTTCGCCCTCTCACCGATTCGCCTCCTCCGTGGCGATGACCATAACCGGCGGACGAGTGCAAGACCGTGGAATGGACGGCGCAGAGAGGGGTGAGAGGTCGCCAAGAGCGACGACTTCGACGTCCATGAGAAACTCCCCGAGTTCCAACTTCTAATTAGAGGCCTATTAATTACGATAAATAACCACCCCAACGGGCTTTATTAGTCGGGGGGGGGGGGGGGGGGCATAAAGAGGGTTATTGTCGGGAAGACTTTCGTCGTGCGATTAGCGCGCTAATTAACTACTTCCGCGACAAAACGTCCCCCCGTCGAGGCATTCCCTCGCGCGGCCATTAATTGGGCATCCGTGAAGTCCCATAAAATTATCATTCTTTCATAATTAGACGATTAGAGACCTTCATCGTGACGTTTACGCAATGAAATCTCGACATCGTTTGCGGAGTCTTATCTATTAAGGTGAAGTGAAACACGTCGAGGAACTTGATCAACGTCGATAAAGAAGATTTTTCTAAATGCCTATGCTGCCGACATTCGTTTTTATGTTGACAGCTGTGTCGAATTATATTGGGTATTGTACCAAATGGCATACTCCACCTGTCGTCTTCGCATAATAATTATAAAGAAATCGAAGTAAAACTCCAGAAATCCTCTGTGGGGCCCTAATTGACTGCAGAGGGACACCTTGCGCCATCTGTGATTTCCAGGTCAATTAAATTTTCACTCCGAGACCGCGTATTCCCATCGTTTTAGCATAGAAGCGCATACAACACTTTTTTTGCCTTTATCCCGTTCACATGCGAGTTTATCGACTACCAGAGTGTTCTAAATTGTCGTAAAATTGTCCTGACCATTTGGATTCTCATATCAGAGCCTTCGATAATTGTATATTGATCGAAATATGAGAGCTCGACGCCATTTTGGTTCTGGTCTGGACCAAGTTAAACAATTTTTTCCAAAAATCCAAATTTTGAATGTGTCAGGACAATTCTTACATGATCAGGAGTAATGTGTCAAAGTTTCGGACAGTGTGGTCTAATACCCTTAAAAGAAAGTGTTGTATTCGAATCGACTGATTTGAAGGGGGTTCCACTTCACCTTAATGGTCCCATACTCGTTGCGCGGCATTTAACACGCGACATCTGAAAATCGATCTGGGGAATATTACCCACGTGTATATTGTCTTGGACAACGTAATGAGATAGCGATTCAATTTCGGCTTGAGAAATATTTCCAATTACCGAGATGTATTTGCCGATTATCTTGGAGGCATTGGACGTGTCGTTATCGAACGCGCGCTAGTTTGATTTCCGCGTTGACGATTTTTCGACTGCTGCGGAATTACCGGATTATATATAGTTCCATTGCAGCGCTTGGATAATGAAAGGTCGATATCGCTTCCAGATTCTCTTTTACTTATCATCCCTGTTTGTCATTGCTAGCACGCATCGATTACCCGTTAGAAACGGGAAATCTGTCGCGGACTTTGGAGAGGTGCCAATTTTCTTTTCTCCATTTTCTGCCGTCTTTGACAGAGATGGGAGATTCTCCCACTCGCTATTGACTCGGCTAATGGTTATCGGAAGTCATACCAGAGGTGAGATAGGAATAATTGGCTGCGAAACGCACCATTGATCATGCGTGCTTCACACCCGGAGAGACCGATAACTGACCAAGTAACTTTATCTCCCGCTTGAGCGCTTAACTTTTTGACGCGCCGTTATAAATTTCAATTTGCTGGCCGTGTGTGGCCAGAAACTAAGGGAACGCAGGCCGAGATTAATTCCGCATCTGAAACGTGAGGGATACCTTAGGGAGGATATATTCGACGATTGTCGACATCACTTTATCTCCCGCTTTTAGGTATGCGATCGTTAACGATATTTAATTAATTTCAATCTACTCCATGCGTGTGGTCCGAAACGCATTTACTGACACGGCACGGTATTACGTTAAAATTACCAGCGTGTCTTAATTACACCGACCGGAAATTTTCAATCCTATTTCCGTAGGGCTTATTAATTCTATTCTTTCTAAGCCCATTGCGCATAATTTTTGCTATTTTAATTTCATGATTCCTTAAATATTCTTCATTTATTAACTTCAATACCTTGAAATTCGTTATTCTTAAGCGTGCTGTTTTAATTTCATTAGTTTGCTACTTTAATTTCATTATTCCTTAAATATTCTTTATTTATTAACATCAATACCATGAAATACGTTATTCTCAAGCGTGTTGCTTTAATTTCATTACTTTTATATTTTAATTTCATTATCGCTGTAAATATTCCTTATTTATAAATTTAAATACCTTGAAATTCGTTATTCTTAAGCGTGCTACTTTAATTTCATTATTTTGAAAAATACTCCTCATTTATAATTTCGCCGCTTAAATTACGTTATATTGAAATTCGTAATTTTTTGCGCGCTGTTGTAACCTCGTTATTACCATTCTCGCCATTTAAATCGAATTCAGATCTCATTATTTTTTCGTCGGCTAATTTAATCATTTTAATTCATATTAACTGTTTTTAAGCCCGCTCCTGGAAATTCATTGATTTTTCATTCGCTCCTTCAATTGGATTTTTTTTTTTAATTCAAAATTAAGATAAGTACTTTCATCTTTGGTGTTCCAATGAGAGTGCTCGATTTCCGTCCAGTGATTTTCCGGTAGCGTGATCGCTTTTAGAGCGGTTCGTAAATGCGACCGGAATGGAATCACCGTTATCGGGTCTCATGTTGCTCCTTTAGCTCTGACGCAACATGCTACAGGCGATTAAGAACTTTCGATCCTGTTACAATTGCTCCATAACTATACCCCTTAAAAGTCGCTATTAATTTCTGCAACACAGTTTCATGATTGCGACCACCTCCGGGCGAGTGCAAACATAATAGCAACATGAATAACATTTGCATACCTATCGCCGGTCGAATCGCTAGCGATTACCGTCTTGTATAATTGTTAAGTGGTTTATTACACCGCTTAGTGGGATGAGACCGATATCTCCCCGATTCCGCGTAAATTGTTGAAATTACCCATTTATACCTAAATTGTGAAAGATGAACCAGTGCTTCATTATTAAAATTAAGGCTAAGTGAAACCCCCCCTCAAATCAGTTGATTCGAATGAGACACTTTTTTGTAAGGGTTTGGGATAGAACCCTCCGAAACTTTGACACATGACTCGTGAGCACCTAGGAATTGTCCTGGCACTTTGAAAATTTCTACTCTTTGGAAAAAATTCTTCAACTTAACACAGACCAAAACCAAAATGGCGTCGATCTCTTAGATTTCAATCGACATTCAATTATTGAAGGCACTAATTTAAGAAACGAACGAGCCAGGACAATTGTACGTCAATTTAGAACTCTGGTAATCGAGAAACTCGCATTTGAAAAAAAAAAAGAAAATCATAAGTGACTTATGCGCTTCTATGCTAAAACGATGGTAATACGAGGTCTCGGAGTGAAAATTTAGTTGACACGGGAATTACAGATGGCGCAGGGTTTCCCACTGCAGTCAATTAGGGCCTCAGAAACTATTAATCCAGGGGATTTCTAGAGTTTCACTTGGATTTCTTTATAATCATTGTACGTAGACAGATGGAGTATGCTATTTAGCACAATACTCAATATGATTCGACACAGCTGTCACTATAAAAACAAACGTCGGCACCGTGGGTATTTAGAAAAACCTCTTTTTTACCGACGTCGATCAAGCTTCTCGACGTGTTTCACATCACCTTAACGCGCTATTCCGAGTAATCGATATGAAATGAATATTCTTGTAGATGGATTACGTGTAAGGGAAATGATTAAAAGAAAAATATTACGAGATAAGTAGGGAGCATAATGCAAAAGGGAAAAGAGTTTTGTTCCGGCATTTGGTGGCCTTCAAGTACGCGAACCGAGTCCTGAATGGTGAAGTTCGCGTTTCGTCCTTTCCGGGGCATAAAATCAGCGAGCCGTGGCTGCTTTAAGATTCGCCGAGGGCTCCTCAGATTGGAGAACATCCGGAGAACAACACCTCGCCTCGAGACCGGTGTTCCCGAGGTTCACAAGAAACCCCTCGCGCCTCCGACGAGCTATGATTCCCAGGGCAAGGGAGCCATTGTGGAGCTCTATACCCCTCGAGACGCCCTGAGGTATGCGATTTTCCACGTTTCCCGGAGAAGAGATCGAAGATAAATCCACCAGGTCCCTTGGATTTCGGTTAATGGGTTTTTTCTTAGGCCTGGCTCCATTAGAGTCACATTAGCAGGAGACAGGTGTCCTCCGGATCGGCGCGCATTCGTAATGGCCGGTGGAAGAAATCTGTTAAGAGTCTAATGCCATCCAGCGATCCTAGCCTAGGGGAATTGAAATGCGCAGATGGCGGTGGCGATCCTATGGGAACCTGTCCAAGTGGCACCTCGCATGGGATCGCCGCACCTAGGGGCAATCCCTTGATTCCTGACGATGTCGAAATCTCGATAGCGAAACCAGTCCACGAGTTTTTGGTCCGAGTCGTCCCGACTTCCTGGTTCGAGTATTGGCGAACTTTTAGCAAAAGCTACTCCATGGCGAGGTCGAGGGACGATACCGAAGATGTTGCGAGCTAATTTAAGGTGATATGAAATGCGCTGAGAAGGCGAATCGACGTCGATTAAATATGATTCATCTATGAGCTTTTTGGTGGTAACGACATCTTGAATACTCAAATGGTAACACAAGCTGATGCGTCACGTTATCGACATTTATATTCACGTTGAAGACTGTGACACTTTACGTGGAGAATTATACGAAATGAAGCGCTCCATAAACGATTTATATCCCCTTCACCAATACCACTTAACACGTGGCAGACTTTTCGTTCTTGTTATCGCCGCACGCATATCGGTACTTGCGTACTTGCATCTATCGGCGGGCGGCCCGGAAGGGCCCGCTTGACGGCTAACTGTGGCGTGAACGGAACGGCACGTCAAAATCGGCGTGGCGTCTAATGTGTTAAAACGGTCAATTTGACCCGCCCGTGGTAGGTTTAGTGTTAAGGGGGCACTTTTACTCTCGCGCGCGGCGAATTCAAATCGCGGAGTCTCGGGACACGCGATGTTCCGGACTCGGGGCAACCGAGATATGAAAGATGGCGGCGAAGTTCGAAGGAAAGTTTCATATATATTTTTTCATCGATGTATATTGATGGATTCTTTTTTCGTCTTACCTTAAGGGAGCACTTTTACTCTCGCGCGCGGCATATTCAAATCGCGGAGTTTCAGGACATGCGATGTTCCGGGTCCGAGGCAACCGAAGTGCGAATGATGGCGGCGAAGTTCAAAGGAAAGTTTCATATATATTTTCACATTGATGTATATAGAAGGACCATTTTTTCGTATCACCTTAAGGGAGCACTTTTGCTCTCGCGCGCGGCAAATTCAAATCGCGGATTCTCGGGACACGCGATGTTCCGGGTCCGAGGCAACCGAAGTGCAAATGATGGCGGGGAAGTTCAAAGGAAAGATTCACATATATTTTCACACTGATGTATATAGAAGGACCATTTTTTCGTATCACCTTAAGGGAGCACTTTTGCTCTCGCGCGCGGCATATTCAAATCGCGGAGTTTCAGGACACGCGATGTTCTGGGTCCGGGGCAACCGAAGTGCGAAGATGGCGGCGAAGATCGAATGGGAGCTTGTCCTGGCGATATCTCGCGTGGGATCGAGGCACCGGGCAGCACGTAGGCAGCGCCGCGCGACTCTTAGGGATATATCGAAATATCGATAGTGAAACCGGTACGCTGGCCGGATCGATTCCCTTATCGCGATAGGACGCGTGCTGTTCTCGGATCTCGGGTCACAGACCTCCCCGGGATCGGCGAGGATCGCGCGGTGCGTGCTACCTTGAGGAGCGCCTCCGCTCGCTAATGGAAATGCGCCGTGAAGATGTTCCAAACGACACGGCTACGCAGCCACGTAATTTACGCGTTAACCACGCGCACGCACTCCGCCGGCATCCAGTATTCAATATATCCGGCCCTCCGATCGCGCCAGGACGGCCGATGCGTACTTGTTTAACGGCTCGTTTATTGCCAAGCATTCGTTGGAATTATGGTAGAAGAAGTTGTAAGACCCGGACTTCTTTTCCTTTCCCCGAGAGCCGAGCGCGGCTCCCACGGGAACCTGGATCGGGATATGTTTAGATTTTCGTGCTCTACTTTCTTACTCAGCCACGTGCCATTGAAATTGTTCCACGGGAAAAGACACTTCCACTTTTAGCTAGGGGCGGCACTGCCGAGAAAGTTTTGCTCCTCCTGGAGGAATAATCTCACCGACGACAAAGGTACTTGAATTATGTCGAAAGCTCTCCCACGGTTACATTGGAGAGATTTCTTTAGAAAATATGTTTGCTAAATTAACCGATGAATCTCCTGCAACGGCCAAAATAATTGTACGTCGCCATTCAAACGAATTTGTTGTTGCTAGAAAATAATATTGCACCTGTGAATGGAATTACCGTTGCCCCGGCGAAGTAATCGTTTTTTTTGGTTGTCGATATAACAAAAATGTTTCTGGACAAACATTTTACTGGCCCATGTTCATATTTATTGCCGCGAGTATAATATCCTTGTTATGACTGAATTTTTTTTTTCTGCGTGTGGTTATATTTTTGTAATTATATTTTTATTTCGTCTAATATGGCCGAAAGGACGTGATCTTACTTTCTTTACTATTTTTTACTATTTTGGTGCGATTGGAATTATTGGTTGTTTGTTTCATCTTTTCTGACTTGGTTTAACACGGTCGACGTCGCGTAGCGCGCCGCCATTTTGAAGAACGACGTAATCGTTAGATTCCGTAAAACCGGGGGAATAGGGTTTAGAGCTTCATCGGACACTTAGTGACTACCTTTAGGGACGCCTTAAAACCCGCTAATGGAAACGCTCCGTGAAGTTGTTCCAAATGACACGACCGCGCCGCCGCGTAATTTACGCGTTAACCACTCGCGCGCACTTCGCCGGTATCCAGGATTCAGATCGTACAAGTTCCCCGGATATGTACTCGCTTAACGGCTTGTTTATTATCACTTATTTATTAGGCTTTGCAGAAACAAGTGTATCCCTGATTGTATCGCGGAGTAAAAGTAGCTTCGGACTTGGCCGCGAACAGAAATGAGTCCGCGAAAGAGGAGGAAGTGGTATACGAGCAACGCGTGAAAACCTCCAATAAATATTAAATATCACGGTGAACATTTATAATGTTGAAGCCGACTTAAATTGGATATTTTCTAAGCGGAATTGAATTTACATAGATTTAGATAGTGTGTAAATAGGCGCCTCCATATTCACATAAAAGTGGACGATAACATTGAGCATTTTCATGAATAAGGAGCGCAAAATTAATCGTATAGGCGAAAAGCAATTAAAAGTGCATCTTAAAAATTATTGAGCACACGAGGAACGCGTGAAAACCTCCAATAAATATTAAATATCACGGTGAACGTTCACAATGTTGAAAGAAATTTAAACCGGGTGTTTTCTCAGCGTAATTGAACTTATGTTGATATAGATAGGCCAAATGAATGATATCGCCGAAAAGCAATTAAAAGTGCATCTTAAGAATTATTAAGCACACGAGGAACGCATGAAAGCCCCTAATTAATATTAAATATCACGGTGAACGTTAACAATGTTGAATGAAATTTAAATCGGGTGTTTTCTCAGCGGAATTGAATTTATGTTGATTTAGATAGGCCAAATGAATGATATCGCCGAAAAGCAATTAAAAGTGCATCTTAAGAATTATTAAGCACACGAGGAACGCGTAAAAACCCCCAATAAATGTGAAATATTACGGTGAACGTTCACAATGTTGAAACAAATATAAACTGGGCGTTTTCTCAGTGGAATTAAATTTATGTTGATTTAGATAACGTGTAAAGAGCCACACCATATTTATGTAAAAGTGATCGTTGCCATATAGGAATTTCAAGAACCAGGAGTGGAGGGTTAACCGTATCGCCGAGAAGCAATTAAACAGTGCATATAAAAAATCATTGAGTACCTCGAAAGGTGCGTCGAGTAACTAATGGAAACGCGGCTTGAAGACGTCGGAAAGACACGGCCTCGCCGACGCATAATTTACGCGCAACCACACACGCACTCATCCAACAACCAGTATTCGATATTGAATCTACCGATCGCACAACTGCCGCGAACTTGCCTGGCTGTACATTCAATGCTCGTAAAGTGATAATATATTTAAAAGAACCAGGGACGCGTATTTTACCCGCAAGTTCCCATGGTCGAAATCGCTGCCTTTCGATGCACCCCTTGCCTGGGGAATGGCGTAAAAATGGTAAGTTGCGCGTAAAATTATTCTGAAAAAAGGCGATATAATCGGGGAATAAATAAGTTCTAGAAGAAGTGCCGGCTACCACCGAGAGAGTCTCCTCTGGCTAATGGAAATGCGCCGTGAAGATGTTTAAAGCGACACGGCTGCACGGCCGCATAATTTACGCGCTAACCACGCACTCGCACTTGTTCGTAAAGCGGCATTGAATATCACCATCCTAACTACGGTACAACCGTCGCGCACTTGTACGGCCTCGCAATAAATAATCATATATTGCCAGTTATTTATCAGATTTTCGGGAAACAAGTGTCGCGGCCTCGCTCATTGCGCCGCAGATGCAGATGCGAACGCGGAACTCTATTTCAACAGCTAATCTGATCGGCGCTTCCGACTTCATTCTCGAGGACGATGACTAGGTACTATAAATCATACCTCGGAAGTTATCCCGATAACTTAGCCCTTTCAAAATGATGATTATTAATATTACCTTAATAAAGAAATGAATCGCACATTTCGCGTCGCCCCCAACTTCAATCACGAGAATACAGTTTCACGAATGAAACACTCAAAGATCATTTCGTTAACGTTGCCATCATATAATCGGTACGCTTAATATCCTTCTCGTCAAAAGATTAATTTCACATTTTGCGTCGACTTTATCTTCAAACACGAAAATTGAGTTTCATGAGCCAACATCCGGGAAATCATTTCGATAGCGTTGCTATTTCATAATTAGGATGCTTAACGTTGCTTCAATAAGGAAACCTATTTCGCGGTTAATTATCAAACACAAAGTCGCAGTTTCGCGAATCATAGCTTTAAAGTTGTTTCGCCGGGGTATTTTATAATCGGTGCGTTTAATGTCGCCATATAAAGGGTGAATCGGTATTTTGATGTAATCTATTTTAAGGAGGCGATTCCGCCACTCGCTGGCCATTCCTCGAGCATTAACAGCGTCTTCGGGATGGGTAATGTGGTGATAAAAATTAGTAATGGTTTTACGGCGGGTCTTGTCCGACGATATGTCCAGTTTCCCGGGATCGACGGTATCTCGGGGAAGGAATTGCCCACCCAGGGACGTTTCCTACAATGTTACGGAATTAAATCCGCGAGCCGATCACCGAGGCAGATGATCCTTCGAACCTGACGAGTTCCGATCCGCCGACAGAGGTCGAAGGAGTCATCGCGCCATCTTCGGCAAAGCTGCGCCGACCGAAGATGTAAAATACAAGATTCACGGTCGGTGCTAGGTAAACGGGACCGGATTTTTGAGCGGCCGTGTAAGCGTTGCAGCTGCAATTAAACGCCCGTTGCAAAAAGGATGCCACCTTCGGCCCCGCCGGCTCTCGGAGCCCGGAGAATAATCCGCCTGGAATGTTGACATTTGAGCAACTATTGCTGAACAAACCCGACACCCAAGGACCAAAAAGACGGCCAACCATTAAACAGTACCTCGGAATATATTTTACGAGCCTCCGTTAAGCCCATACCTTCGAAAAAAAGTCCATTAATCTCGCCTGAGGCGGAATCACGTGGGAATCAAAATGGCGGCCGAAGGAGCTCCTCGCTCAACGGACGTATTTGCACCTCTCTTCGTGATGGCCGGGAACATGACGTCTGGAGATATTTTAAACACGGGTTAGAGGGGGATTATCTCGTTACTTCTACCAAATCGCCGACCGTTCAGCGGTTTAGATACTATGTAAGACATTTTTCGAGGAACGGTCGAGGTTACGCAGGGCTCAAAATGGCGGCGGAACTCCGCGCTCCTGGCAGATGTACGTGCCCGATGATGATGCTCGGTAATGGGATGGTTACAAGTTCACCACTCTATGGTACGTGTACGATATTCCTGCACGCGTCGATGCAACTCGGCAAGGGCGAAAGTATCTCCCTCTAGGATTGCTCGTGTAATTTCTCTGGGTGCTCGTTTATCCTCGGAGCCTGCCAAGATGGACGGCGCAGGTGCAGCTGTTAATTGTGCCGTCGAAACACCGCGGGTCCGTATCCAAGAAGGAAAACCGCGATAAATCCGTATTTTATGTATCACCTAATAAACGCTCCCAGTAATGCGATAATATAATATTACGGCCTTAACCTCGATTATACCAATTATCCGGCATCGGGTTGCTTAACCACCGGTGACGCATTTATAGGTTATCCCACGGGTGAAGAATTCAATATTAATAGAATATTACTAATGAATCACGGCCGGTAAAATAACAAGAGAAGGATATATTGTCAGAATATCCGACAAGAACCTCATTGATTTATACGAGACGATTTAGAGGTACAATTAATTTATTGACAAAGGGCCCATTTTGTGTTTCAGTCCAGAGCAAGGTGCGATGTTCGAGACGACAAATGGAAGTCGACATCGTCAGGAGCAGTCCTGAGGCGAGGATATACTTGCAACAGTTGAAGACTTATCCAGGTGTGTTACGTGAATTTATAGGAAACATAAAGAATTACATTAAATTAATGTAGAACCGTCACTTTCGACTTTTCGCGGGAAAGTGTCGCCCAGAGTTCTCGGCACAGATGGGAATGCAACAGCAGCTGCAACCGCGGCGGCATAATATTAATTTCCACATGTAATCCCCGTTAATTCTCGGCAATTGCTCTAATGTACCACTTCCTCCCTCGTGGTAATCATTTTACCCCTTATAGGAAAGGTGGAGCAGCTCGGATTCTCCGTGGGCACTCGGTGCTCGTAGACTTAATGGCACGTACTTTCCATGTTCCGTGGGTGCTGGGTTACCGTGCCAAGACTTCTTTTTGCAGAAATCCCGTCGCATCTTAGATCCGCCATATCCACCGACCGTGGAGAGGTTTTCCTACGTCGGAAAGGGTATTTATCCCACGCGCTATCAGGATATCCGTATCCTCCTAATACTTGCAATTACACGAGCCACGGAAGTGTCCTTCGGCGATTTTAATGCCACGCGGAAGAGAAGGGAAAAAGAAAGAAGAAGTACCACGTTGGGATTTCTCACATCCACGAGAACCAATGTTCAAATCGAAACGATGTCCCTAGAAGTCCTCGATCCACCTCCCTAATTTATGAACTTCGTTCTCGATATATCAATAATATAGCTCTACTGATAAAAATCATTTCACCTTGCATTTCTTCGCCTACTTTTAACGGTGTATTCTAATTAATCGAATTCTTTTCCAGACGAGGCTTGTCAACCGCATCTCACCGATGGCGTGGCCACTTTCAGACTCTCCCTTTTGGACCGGGACTTAATGAGATGCGGCATGAAGCGAATCGTCAGCGAATTCTCGGTAATTTCGATAAATAGCGGTTTCGTCAACGAATATCCCTAGGCGCGTTCGCCATTTATTTCCAAGTCAAGAGAGTGAGAGAGTTTTCCAGCGCGATTTGCGCAGCGTTAAAAGTCCCTAGAAGGCCTTCCCAGAAATCCATGGGGCGAGGATCTTCAAGAGTTATTCGTCGACTCGATCACCTTGATCCTTCGCCAGACCTGTGATCTGCCTCGATCGCTCTCTCTCATCATCTTCTGCGCGACGTGAATGCTTAACCTCACTTTGTTCGGCTACCGTGACGCCGATTTCCCTAGGGCCCGCTCCGAACGGCAACTACGTTGTTTTTAGAACAAAAGGTAACCTTGTTCACGAAACAACCAAACGGGGATAAGATATTCTTTTCGAATACTCAACAAAAAGCAGTAGAAAAATGTCTGATAAACCGGAGATCACAATTATTGAGATTACATTGGAATTTAGACGTCAAATTATGACATTTTGTATTAAACCATGTAATCTAATATGAAATTCTGAATTATTCATGTTTTTCGTGCCGATTTCCCTAGAGTCTGCTATTGAAAGTCTGATTTGTCATTCAATATCTAACTATTGTCAAGTACCAAAAAATAATTAAAGACAAAAGATTATATAATTTTGGATAAAATTGCGTGATCTTTTTTATTAAATGTATGAAGAATTAATAAAGTAAATATAATTATTTTAAGGTAACTGAAATTATAACATTAATATAACATGTTACCTTACTGAGTGGGAAATAATAACTAACATCTAACTTCCAGGTTACTTTTATGCTACATAACATGTTAGTTTCGAAAACGTAACATTTACCCAACAGTTATATAACAGTGTTCACTGGGATATTCCAATATGCAATTATGATCTTTTCATGTTAAATTTCGACTTTTCATATTGAATCGTGTTTCTCGAGGTTAAAATATGAATTTTCACACGTTAAATTTCGACATTTAACATTGAGCCCTGAATTCTGATATTATATAATGAACTTTGATGTCAGATATCGACTTTTTACGTTAAATCGCATTTTCCAGTGTTAAAAATAAATATATGAATGTCAGGTTAAATTCCGACGTTTAACGTTAAATATTAGTTTAATATTAATACATGTACATTTACGTTGAATTTCGACTCTCGATGTCACGATTCCTGATATTAGATTACCAATTTTCACCCTAGAATTCCGACTCTCGATATCAAGTAAAGAATTCGAATATTAAATAGTTAATTCCAACGTTAATAAATATTATATGAATTTTATTTCCCGCAGGACCAAAAGGTGTACTACCACCGCGTGATCGTGGAGGAGCCCGCGGACTCCTGCAAGCACACCTTCCTGGTGAAGTGCATCATCGACGAGGTCGAAATCGAGCCCGAAGTGAACCTCGTAAGCAACCACACATTAGTGAGGCGTAACGTACTTCCAGCGGGGTTTCAAGAGCCCGAGTAAGTAGAGAAGTGCGCACACATCATTACCGAATGAAAGAGAGAAGAGATTCTCACATCTGCAAAAGAACTACCCAGAATTTTTCACGTTTTTGTTAAATATAATAAATATAAACGATCAAACATACGTAGATTGGCATTGAGTGGGATTAAGTGTGATTTTTATTCTTCTTAAGAATGTAAATTCTTAAGGCGACACTAAAGAGGTGTTAAAGAGGTCTCATTTGTGAAACTTTTCTCCAAACTACGTGTACCAAATCGTGTAAAACTTTTCAATGTGAATACGGAAACTATGAAGAAAGTCTCCGACACCCATGAGATTTCAATGTTTAAGAATTTGTTTACGGTATTTTTTTTAATTTTTATATAATAAAAAAATTAATATCTCTGGGTGTCGGGACCTTCCTTAGAGTCTGTATATTCACGTGGCAAAGTTTGATACGATTCGGTACACCCAGTTTGAAGAAAGGGTCCCGAAGGATTGTCCCTTCAGATGGCACTTTCATATCACCTTAAGGTGAAGTGAAACACGTCGAGGAACTTGATCGACGTCGAAAAAGAAGATTTTTCTAAATACCTACGTTGCCGACGTTCGATTTTATATCGACAGCTGTGTCGAATTATAGTGGGTATTGTACAAAATGGGATACTCCACTTGTCGTTAATCGTACAGTAATAGTACAGCAATATCGTATAACAGCGGTCCATCGCGCCGAGCGAGTGCGACGCAATGAAATGTTTTTGAGAAATTTCCACAACCAGACAGAATATCAATAAATATGTTCTGAAAAAGGATTTTTCAATAGGTCTTACGATTTCGGATGGAAAAATTCATGAAGATTCATTGAAAAAAATTCCGGTAAAATGTATCTACCCCCCTTTAAGGTGGTCACGATCTAGCGGACCACCCTGAACGTCGTCCTTTTAAATTCGAAATAAGCACTCGCCGTAATTCGCGGTTCGTGTCAATGCGTCAATTACCGGCGAGTCCCTCGGGATACCGTAAAGTCGAGACCGGTTGCACCGGCATGTGTTACGGGGGTCCGATTAGTTAATCATATTGATCGCGATATCTTGACTTATTGCTGAAATAGGTCCATTCGCGATCGTTACTTCGTGAGGAGCGGTCGGACTTTGCACGGGAAAATAGACGAAAGGCTACTCCGACGGAGTGACAAGCAGCAAAGTAAACCGATGCCGCGGAGGCGAGCGTTCAATTAACTCGGTTGCCTCTCGACGATTCCGCCCCGTGTGCGTAGCCGGTCTCTGCGATTTCACGGACGTCGGCCTTATTTGCCACATTTCCATGTCCAGTCCCGCCGTACAACTTCCGCTCGTGTACAGTGGCGGACGTGAATACCTCCTCTGCAGACACGGCATCGCCTGTGCAGGATGGGAGGGCATTGATGTCTCCCAGTCTACGCCGGTATCGGTCGGACGGGTGCAATAGACCGACGCAAATTGCTACGCCCGGCGTCTTAACTCTCTGTAACCCAATTTTATATTCATATCCAGTCAAGGAAAAAAAAAACATGCCATGTATTGAATGTGTAAAATTAACGTTCTGATATTTTCTTACTTACAAGGAAGGTATCCCAGGTCGATCTCTCCGATTTCATTTCTTTTTTAATATGTCATAGTAGACTAAAAACTAAGCGACACGTATTTTTTTTTTATCTGCCATTAAACCTTTTAAAGGGGTGAAACCACCATCCAAAGTAAGGCATGTCAACGGGCGATTTGGTAGTTTCACCCACAAGAACATAATATTTTTTAACCAATCCACCTGGAAAAGCTTTCTCATAACGAGAAATGAAACATATAATTTTCTCAATTAAAAGAGAAAAAAATTAAGGGGCGAGCCACCCCTCACAGGCCTTACTTTCGATGGTGGTTTCACCCCCTTAAAATGTTTAATGGCAGATAAAAAAAATATACGTGTCGCGTAGTTTTTAGTCTACTATAACATATTATAAAAGAAATCAAATCGGAGAGATCGACCTGGGATACCTTTCTTGTTAGAAAGGGGAATTTATGAATAAGTGCCGGTATCGGTCCGAAGTCAAAGAGAAAGACAAAGTCACGGAAAACACCCTAAGGTGTAACGAAAAAGAATTGCTACGAAAGATTTAGCATGTACCTTATCATTTGCTATTTCTTTTTTTTACGTGCATGGTAATAATATGGAGCGCAAGCAAATACGTTTATACGCTAGAATGGATTTAGGTTGCTCGTGGGAAATAATTTAAGACGGTCGTTCATTGATAATTCTGTAAGAAAAATTGCGCCTGGCAACAGGTGGATGGCAACTACCGGTAAGCACTTGTCGCCCGCCTGTTATCGCGCTAATCGAATTAGGTCGAATCTTCCCACAGAGATAACCGTCGCGACAGACGTCAAGATTGGTGCCATGTTCACGTCGAACATGTGCCTCGAACTGGCTAGTTTCCGCGTGTAAGTAAAATGACGCGACAGCTTCTCGATCTTCATGCATATGCTTTATAATGTCCGCGTACCGACTTACGGAGATAATCTACATCTCCACATGCGGGGACAGAAATTGCAGGTGCACTCGGGAATGCGCATTCGCAACTACCGTACATCACATATGACGAAGTAATGTTTGAAGGGGGGAGAAAAAAAAAATGTAAAAAAACCGTAGCTTAATACCCTCACTAGTAAGGAAGAGGAGAAGGCTAATCCTGGTTTATTTTCTGCTTTTCTTTCAGAGTCGTTACCTATAGGGCCATGATACAGTCGTCCCCGCCGCCTCCAATTTTGGGAATCAAAGTCAAACAAGGAGACACGGAAGTAACTGGGGAATTGAATGTCAGCCCTGGGACTCCCTTAAAAATGGAGATTTTCCTTGATTCTAAATCTGCTCCGGTTTATGGACTTCTGGTTACGTACATGCAGGTGACCGACACGAAGACTCAAGAAGAGACAATAATTTTCAACGGGTACGGAATGACATTCAGAAATGATTTATTTTACCCCTCACATCTCGCCCGAACATTTCTCATTCATTTTCCTATTCTTTATTCAGGTGCTCCGTCGATCCCTACCTTTTCGAGAACTTCAACACGATCGACGGTGACTTTTTAACCGCGAAGTTCCGCGCTTTCAAATTTCCGGAGAGCACTTACGTGGAATTTCGAGGGACTGTAACCGTCTGCCTGGATAAATGCGAAGGGGTATGTTATATTAATAATAAGAAAAAAAAAGAGTAAATAAATGGGCGTTGGCGACTTTGCTAGGAGTGATGAATATTCATTAATTTTCCATTTCTCTTTTCCTATTAGATCGAGTGCAGTAGCGGCCAGGTTGGATTCGGTAGAAGAAAAAGAGCCATCATGGGAAGTAACGACAAGAACAAGGTCTTCGAGGTGTCTATGACGACGTTCATCACGGTGGACTTTGACAACAATACCGTCATCGACCAGAGTAACGATGCACCCCATAGTTAGATGTACAGAAAAAGATATTCTGTGAAATGAACGCAAACCATCCTAATTCAACGTTTATTTCAGGCCTTTCAAAGTTCGTGCTAAAGGGGAAGAACAAAAGGGCAGAGAGGCCGATGATCGCCGAGCAAGTTAGGGAACAATTCAAATACAAGGTCGTCGAAACCGTGACGAGTGGGTGCAGCATAATGAGCTTAAACCTCTTCCTGGTCTTGGCTTGCCTATGCCGAGTTTTCTGAAAAGCAGACGTCGAGACTTGACCTAAAACTCGAAACAGGTCGAGAAACTCCGGAGCTACTTTTCGGGACGCGACGCAATTTCCTTGCGCTCGTTGTCCCGCAGGATATTCCAAATTAAACGAGAAAAAAAGAAAAAACAAAACAGCTTATTAAGAAATATAAACAAATAAAATGTCCCGAGAAGTGCGCTCGAACACTCGAGGAGCCGAACAGCAATGTGATACTAAAATAAAGACGATCCTCCGACGCAGAGGTAGAGGGTTGGGGAAGAAGGTGCGATGCTTGGCCAGAAGTTTGGCGGCAAAATTTGAATTTGCCGCCTCGCTGAGGGAAACTTTCGACAAAATTAGCCTAACTTCCTTGTATAGAAGCGTCTAGAGATTGAAGCTCCAGACACTGCCCTAGCTATTCTTTCAACGATTTTAGTTAATTCTCACGCAGTTATGTCCGTCACCTATTTCTCTTGGAAAAGTACTGCTGCTACATTGCATAGTATTGCTGCGCGCGGTTACGGACCCGTTGCAAAATCTCTGGCAATGTTTCCGTAACTGGTATGGGTCAATGATTTCTCCGCTCCGTAACCGCTACATTTTTTCCGATCGTTTATCCCGACATTTAGGTCCGATTATAAGATCTTGAAAATTGGCCTTTGCGAGCGGAGAACCGAGGTTCTCAAGCTAGTCTTACGACTACGCAACCTTTACCTTAATTACTTAACTAGCGATTACGAGATTAACGGATTACGCCTAACAACAATAACAAGCACTTTACTCTTGTAAAATAACTCGAAATAAACTGACGGATGAGCGACAGGATCAGAGAATCGTCTCGTTATCTCGCCTATTTATCCAAAAGCAGTTCTGCCTAAATAGTTTTCTTCTAACCAGGCTTAACCAGAGGACAATTCGAGGAGGAACAAACGATGCACTGGTTTAACAGATAACTTCTATTCTCCTTAACGGCATAAATTATCAAAAATACCCAGTAAATGTAAAATCTGAATATAACTTGTATAAAAAATAGAGCATCTTTGGTAGATTAACGATGATTTCGTTAACGACTTCCAGCATCCACGTCGGCCCGCGATCATTCCACCAACTCCCTGAGAGATTTTCGTTTCATGAAATTCATTACATTCTGAAAATTCCAAATTTGCTATCTGGAATCGGTGCGTTTAGAGTCGCGGCTAAGCTGAGCCCGAGAACCGTTCTCGTGTCTACGGGGTCGATTACTCCGTCGTCCCAAAGTCTAGAGAAAATGTTCGTTGAATACCAGAAAACATGTAGTTACTTATCGAATTGATAAGGACGGTCTCACCTTGCACTTGAGTAGAACGGACTGCCTTCCTTTTCGAACTTCTTTACCAGAGGCTCTTTCAAGTTCTTCTCCTCTTTCTGAGACCACTATAATAATGGTACAATTTTTTTTTTTTACCACGATGTAACAATTATTATTAGAGTATCGCGTTATCGAAAATACCTCTCTGCCTTCTTTGATTCGCTTCTCTTTAGTAATTTGTGCCAAGACCCCAGCGGCTTGTTCGCCCCCCATGACGGAGATTCTCGCGTTGGGCCAACAATACATAAATCTCGGCGAATAGGCCCTCCCACACATACCTTTGAATAAATAATCAAGCTAATCATTTTGACTTATTTCCAAGTTAGATTGAAAGATTACCATAATTGCCAGCGCCATAAGATCCGCCGATTACCACGGTAATTTTGGGAACAGCCGCACAGGCCACAGCAGTTACCATTTTTGCCCCATTTTTGGCTATCCCTCCGGATTCCGCATCTCGACCCACCATAAATCCTACGTACAGAAATCCGACACTGTAATTATTCTACTCACTCCTTAAAAATTCCTCAACTAATTGATATAACTACCGGTAATGTTTTGCAGGAAAATTAAGGGCGTCTTTCTTTGCGCGCACAGTTGCACGAAATGGGCACCCTTAAGAGCACTCTCGGAGAATAAAACACCATTGTTCGCGATTATTCCTACGGGATAGCCGTGGATTTTTGCAAACCCCGTGATTAAAGTTTCTCCATACTTCGCTTTAAACTCGTGAAAACGGGACCCGTCTACGATTCTGCTGATGACTTCTTTTACATCGTACGGTCGCTTTAAATTCCCACCGACGATTCCGTAAATTTCATCGACGTTATGTAAAGGAGGTTCATAATTTGAATCGAATTTCACATTATAAGTGGACTCGGAATTCAAACTTTTAATCGCAGCTCGGGCAAGATGCAAGGCATGAGCGTCGTCCACTGCAAAATGGTCTGTCACTCCGGAGACACTAAAAAGATTAGGAACGTAATATCTATTTCCCTATTTTATTCCATTGTACTATTTCAAAACTTAAGCTGAACGTAGAAAATTTAGGAGAGATTCTAGTCACGTCGTTAATAAATTGTAATTCTTGTAATGAAAATTAATGTTCATCGGTATGAATAATCCTACCAGCAGTGTAACTCTGCACCACCCAAATTCTCGGCTGTAACATCTTCTCCAGTTGAAGCCTTCACTAAAGGCGGTCCAGCCAGGAATATTGTCCCCTGTTTGTTCACTATAACATTTTCATCCGACATCGCAGGGACATATGCTCCCCCAGCAGTACAACTGCCCATAACGACTGAGATTTGAGCAATTCCAGCTGCACTCATTCGGGCCTGATTATAAAAGGCCCTCCCAAAATGCATTTTATCAGGGAAGACTTCTGCTTGATAGGACAGATTCGCTCCACCACTGTCAACTAGATATATACACGGTAGTCGGTTCTCCTCTGCGATCTCCTGAGCTCGTAAATGTTTCTTCACAGTAATCGGGTAATATGTCCCGCCTTTGACAGTGGCATCATTGGCTATGACGAGACATTTTTTTCTGGTATAATAACGAATTGAATTTTACAATCAATAACCAATACTTGCAAATTGATATTTACACATTTTTAGTCCGATCTTTACCCTGCTACTCTGCCGATACCAGTAATTATTCCACCAGCTGGAACATCCTCCCCGGCATATAATTCATGACCTGCTAATTGTGAGAATTCCAGGAATGGCGAACCAGGGTCTAGAAGCGTATCGACTCTTTCCCTAGGCAGAAGTTTTCCTTTACTAACGTGTCTCTCCTTCGCCTTCTGACCTCCACCTTCTATGATCTTCTCTACCGTCTTTTTAAGTTTATCAACTAGCTCTTTCATTAGAATATAATTTTCCTAAAAAATAATACTATGAATGTATCTAGGCATACATACACTGATCATGAAAATATTCTCGAATAACAATAGGAAACATTTGAATAACAACCTGATACACCTCTGATTTCGTATCTTGTGCGGAACCGATGACGAAAGATTCATCGTGATAATTTCTGGCAACACTTCTATGACTAGCCATCTTGGTAATTAAGCGACTATAACGACGCAACATTGTAGCAAAAATAAAATTTAAAAACACTACAGTACTACCACGATTTGTAACAATTACTAACTCAAAGTTTTAAACTTTGTCCGCAATAATGGCCCACGTGGTCAACGTGGAACACCAGCCAGAGATGAGTTGGGAGATTGCTCACGGGCAGGGTCGCGCGAT